>NC_064626.1:272179911-274677411 GCF_023864275.1 Schistocerca cancellata | reverse complement strand
CGGTTTCAATTCACTCTGTTTTTTTTTTTTTTTTTTTTTTTTTTTTTTTTTTTTTTTTTTTTTTTTTTGCAGTTGCCTTGATTTGTTTTTGTAAATGATACCGACAATATTATACACATGTATAATGCATTATTCATACCACAACTTCTTCCGGATAATTATTTTGTTCAAATTGCACAAGAATTCCACCTGACGTAGTGTAATAATGTTGACTGTAAGCTGTGTTCATATCACTAAAATTACAGATCGTACATCAGAGCTATTATAATTTTTGTCTTCGATGGATTTAATTATTCTTAGAAAATTGATCATGAAAGGGAACCACAGAATACCACCCGCACGCAACACTGACGTATGCTACCAGAAATATTTTCTCCGTGATTCGTGCGTAGTTTAATTTTGGCCACATACATCAGCAATGAAATCTTGTTCAACAATAAATACCATCAGCACTGTTCTTAGAAAATGCAGTCTGATTCGATTAATTTTTTCTTTTTTAAATAGAGTTCAATACCACCGGTGTACATTTATTTCTTACACATCGAAATATTGAAAATTTGCAGTTTCAAGTAATTTAAATTTGCCGCTGTAATAAAAGTTAAGATGCGGCCGACAAAAGAGAGAGGATTTCTTTTTTAATTAAGATTTTTCCTTTTCCCAATAAATCATTTAAATTGATGCCACCAATAAAAAACTATTAAATTTTTTGCAAATTAGTTTAACACAAACCCATGCTCCTTTCAACTAGAAGTACAGACGAAGTTGCTATATGATCGCAACGAACAGTGGCTGCGCTTCTTGCAGCTATGATAAAACAATTAATAGAAAATTATAATTAAAAGAGGAAGTGAATTTTCAATAATTAATCATAAATAGTTTTAACGCATTTGGCTCTGTTTGTTTTTATCAGCAAATGAACATGAAAGTACAATAATTTTACATTAAATGTTTTTCATTTAACAGACCTCAAATCGATTAGCGTCTTGCGATGTACATCAGAAGAGGACGACAAAAGGGTACAAAAGAAAAGAAAAGAATGACATAGATTAACAAAGAATGTGAAACAAATATTGTCTCTGTTTTACATAATTATCATCTTTTTAAGAAATGATTACATAATTGAATGAATATTATCCACACGTTCATATTCCATTCGTAATAAAAAAATATATATATTTCGTGGATGTTATACAGCCATAAGACTACGATCTGCTCCATCCGTATCCATTTGCTACTTGACTACTGCTAAGACTTTTATGACCACGACGTAGAGGACTTCATGCCTTTGTCCCGATATGCCAGAGTCTCATCAGATCACTGACACCTGTTTGCGTTAATGAGGCTGAACCGTACGTATATACGAGAAGGAAGAAACTAGAAGTGTTACCGTTCATTAAGTAACCGAGGAAAACATAGGAATCACTATATCTTAGAAATTTCCTCGTGAATTGTGTAGATAGATGGATGAATTTTCATCAAGAGAGCATACTGCATCTCATGTATACTGTTGGCGACCCTGTTGTCTGTTTTAAGGTAGAGAGCACAAATATTACATGGATGTGTTCGCAGGATTTCGGAAATCAAAAAAATGGTTCAAATGGATCTGAGCACTATGGGACTCCACTTCTGAGGTCATTAGTCCCCTAGAACTTAGAACTAGTTAAACCTAACTAACCTAAGGACATCACAGACATCCATGCCTGAGGCAGGATTCGAACCTGCGACCGTAGCGGTCTCGCGGTTCCAGACTGCAGCGCCTAGAACCGCACGGCCATCGTCAGAACGGGTGTGTTATTCTTTACTTCAAAGTCTATACTTCTGAATTATTGGTCAGATTGTCAGCTGAGTGTGTTACTCTTCACTTCGAAGACTAAATTTCTGATTTATTGGGTACTTCGTAACCTACAGCTGACACCATGTTCTTTCTAAACAGAACAATTCAGTCAGGTTTCCTAATAAGCAGCAAATGCGTTGACTGAAACTCCAAGTGGAGAGTCGTCATCGCATTTGAAAGGAGCGTGCTAAGTTTGCTGATATCTAACGGATGAGTCTCGACGTTGGCTGTCTCCAACGGAATGTAACCGGTCACTCGAGCCCAATTAACTGTAGTAGATCTATTTTAGTTGTCATGTTACAGTTATCTAAGTAAAAGGAATGGAACAGCTCAACTCTTTGCCCGTCCACAGCTTGCTCTACTCTAAAATTAACGAAGACGCCAACTTGCCCGGAATCGAATTGTGACTGACGTACTATCTTAATGTGTCTGCCCCTCCTCCTTCCACCATATCACGCTGATTATAATCATCAGCTGGAACGTGCCTCGCTAGAGATGTAATTGAGTTGGGAAACCAAAGGTGTGGTGTCACAGACGAAGAAAGCTGCTGTTACCGGGGAAACGGTTATACGTATGCGTAGCGGTCATGGATCGTGTGCAGCTAGCAGAAAGCGTGTCTACACTCCAGCCGTGAGAAGGAGTAAGTCCGCCTGGCTCTTGCATTTACTTCACGTCTTGATGGCGCTTTAGGACCTTTGTTTCTCGCAGTATCATATCACAAATACTGTATGTCGGATAGTGTGGTCTGATCGTGCGAGTCATTCCATTGATTCAACAATCTCACCGTACCAAACTACAGTACTGAAATGAAAATCTTACTAGGGCCAACGGGAGTGGGATGAACCCTGGTTCAGGGCAAGTAGCGATTCTGGCCACTAGTAGGTGTGAACTGATCGAACAACGTTCTATGTGGCACAAACAGTACTCTGGCGTGGCGGTGTACATTCATACCTGGTCTAGGCGGGTATCAGTGATAGTGTTTTTTGAAGACGACCTCCTGTTACTGTATTCTTTCACGCAGCGTGTTTTGAGGCGGATTGCGGAGCTAGTTACCTCCGTTGAGGCTATGCCACAGATTTTAATGAGAACTAAGCATCCTTCTTGTAAGGTCGTTCATGTAAAGAAGTGGAACTAGTCAGTTAACAGAACGTAATTGGTATTTATGTATGGCCACATACGACCATTTACAGATGAATTCACATAACAGAGAAAATATGTCTTCTGTCAATAACATTAGGATGTAACGCCTTTGCTCTAAATACGCTAAAAGGTCTACAGAAAATTTTTCTCTGCTATTGGAGAAGTCGTGCGTAAGAGACTTCCTCAGATCAAATTTACATTTCATCATACCTGCCAGGCATTTTACATTGTTGGGTAAGTGATCAAATGTTATGGTAATATCTGTTTCTGAGCCTATGTCTGTTTTAATGAACAGTAATGGAGATAATTTTTTCTTCTAGGATTGTAATTATTAATGTCATTATTTCTCCTGAAATGTAATAGATAACTTGTAACGAATTTCTTAAGAAAAATATGCAATGTGATGCCGTAGTTGAAATGCTTAACTCAAGCAGTTGTGTACAACATATTGTTGTGTCGCGCTTTCGTATAATGAAGACTTTCTTGGTGTTACCATGCCCGAACCATACTGTGACACGGTGGTAGAGCTTGGGACTTCGCGTAGGCGAGTGCCATCACCTTCCTATCTTACATGTAAATAAAATCGACAAAATCTCCAGATGTGAGGTGTGAAAAGTGAAAGTCCCACCTTTTCAAAAAATTGCCTTTTCAGTGTTGTTGTGTTCTCGGTACTCTGTTGCATGTCCTTAGGGTTGTTCCAAGGCCCAAATCACGAGAAAATATTTCAAACGTTCATTATTAGACGGCGCATGGTCTTCGTGCCAAGCAGTGTTTCCCTCTGCTGTCCCAAGTGCCATGCGTCAAGGTCTCCTCCACGTATTTGATGCACAGTTCGTGTGGTAAGCTTTTGTTCATATCAATAAAACATCTTTATAATGAAAGGGAATAATTATGGTTTCAAAAATAGTAAAACAAACTTCTAGATGTGAACAGACAACAGATCGGACTTCTGAGAGATATTTTATTGATTTAATGTTGTGATGTCTTATAAAAAATTGGAAAGGCATGTGAAAAATGTTTTTATTGGCTACAGTTCTGCTAGTTAAAACATTACTGGTGTATGTCTGTTCTTTTTTTATCACAAATAAAACGTGATGTAATATGGTTTGCTTGTTGACGAATATGGTTTCCAAACTCAGTTTCCGGGGGATCTTTAAGTGACTGCAGAGGCTAATCCTGGAGTTGTAGATTTCTTCCACATTGTTGACATACGTTCGTTCTGGTGAGGACTGGCTACATAGTTTTGCTTTCCTGCAAGAGCTCGCTTTGTTTCCTAGCACTGCGCTTGCCAGTTTCTGTTTTCCAGTTTAGTTGCTCAAAGCTCTGAAATCCTTCCCAAACATTGGGACGCCATAGTGGACGATTAAGTGCAGAGTTTCTCAGTTACCAGATTCAATTTAACAGCTTTTCATGTTGTCCTTTAATACATCTTTGTATTGTTTGTGTAGTCTTCCTAGTTCTCTTCGACCATTCTTAGCTGGGTGTACGCTGACAGCACTTCTTCAGAGATCGTAGGCGCCTTATGGAAGTAGTCCATGTCTTCGCACCCATTTGTAAGAGATAATATAACAGTAGCCTGGTATACATGGAGCTTGGTCTTAATGCCGATGTTATGATTATCAGATACCCTCACCCGAAGAGGACCAAAAGCGTGCTGGTACGTTTGACGGTGTCAGATTTTAGCATCAGTATTGCATTTGCGGAAAGATGGTTGCCAAGGTATGGGAAGTGTTCTATGTTTTGCAGGTCTTGTTTGCCTTGTACTGTGATTGTCGGGGTATGACGATAGATTTCGGTACAGATTGATGTAGAATTTGTGTCTTCTGTTAAGGCTTAATCTAATACTTGCATATGCTTCATTAAATGCATTTAGAATTGTTTGTAGATCTTTTTCTGAGTTGTCAAGAACGACATTATCGTCTACATATTGAAGTGTAATGATGGCTATAGTGTTTTTTTTCTTTTTTTTTTTTTTTTTTTTTTTGGTCTTGGCCTGTAGTCTACTGAGACTGAACAAACCACCGTCAGTGCTATATTATATTTCTGTGTTCTTCGGCAGTTCCGAGTCGACAAAACGAAATAAAATTCCAACAAATATTGAAAGCGAAGTACGAGCTATCGCACAGTCAGCTATCACACAACCTTTCTTCATACCCGCCGTGATTTTGAAATTATCTCCAGGTTTGTTGTTGGCAATAACCTTTCCATTCATGTTATCGTGCAGCGTCCTAACTGTGTTAATGTACAAACAAAACGTAGTGCCACAGTAGTAATGGCACTTCGAATAAAAACTTTGATTTTCGCACTTGGACATAGTTACTTCTGTGGTATGACACCTAGAACGTTCTTAACAAATTATTTATTTTATCATTTGTCTCAGTATTTTTTACTGTGAAGAGACGTGCAACATCAGTCTGTGGCAACAGAATACCTTGTTAATTTTTGGAAAAGAAATAAGTTGTGTAAACAGAGATACATTGCATGTTGATTCTCCTGACAAATGTGCGACTCGGTACTTAAAAATGTTTGTCATTCCCAGTCTTCATATATTTTTTACTCTCTTGTTATCGGTCAGCATAGATATTTTGTAGAGTCTTTTCGCCTAGATTCCTTGTTGACCCTCGAACACACTGAACCGAAGGCAACAAGATGTTCGGTTGTTTCCGCGAGGCGGTCCTCCGGTACGGATGCGGCACACGGTCGTCGGTTACGCCATCCGTGACGCATAGTTGGCCGGCCGAGGAAAGCGAGGTATCTGTATTCCTGACCTGCGGCGCGCCTTCGTCCAAGTGGGGCGTGCGGCGAAGGACGAAGCCGCGGTATAACACTTCGGCTGCCTTTCACGAAACAATGGAAGTGTCATGACAAGGAGGGGCAAACAAGGAAGGTGTGAGGTTTCCTTGACATTGACTCAATTCTTGCGCGCATCGGAACGTTACAAACTTCAACACTGCGCGCTGTGAATCAGTGATGTGTAGGAGACAGATGAAAAATTGCCTTTTCAGCTGTTTTTGCATCATGGTGAATTCCAGCAGATTATGTAATAAGCTGTTAATTCAGGTGTGACCTTAGGATCAGGAGCGAAGTGTGTCCATCGCGATGAGGGTAACAATACGAAACGGAGACAAACGGATAAACATAAAAGTTTGTAGTTAGTATTATTGAAACTATCTGGTCATGCTCTAGGAATTGCAACATGAGGTGGTGGTGGTGGTGGTGGTGGTGGTGGTGGTGGTGGTGGTGGTCGTCGTCGTCGTAACGGGCTTCTAGCATGACACGGCGTCTCACCAATTGAATAATATTGTACTTTGTTGTTTTTCTCCAACGTAAAGCAGTAACACGATAGATATTAAAATACATCTAAATAAAATTCCCAGGAGTGACCGAGATACAAATTATGTTAGTAGCTGGGCCTCCACGTTTTTTCCACTTACTGTCTATTTCTTTTTAAAAGAATTATCCATTTTTCAAAAGATTATCTTGACACCAGTACTAATCTTCCGCAATAAGCACAAGCCATGCGGCAGTCACAGGGACACACAGCACTGATTTAGAAGAAGGAACACATTCGCTTTTCATTCTGTATACATGTCGGCGTTACCGAGTGTGTGCGGTTTGTCAGTTTACTTAAGGGCATGAAGTGTCGTGGCAAATATCTGTACTACTAGGAATGAAAACTGACAAAACCGTCGCTGCCTAACCCAATGTTCAAATATCTCGCCCCTCTGACGCCATGTTTCGCCGGAAACCACTTGACGCTATCTGTGGGCTTTGCCTTGGTAGTGGCGATACTCTCCGCCAGGATCAGCTCCAGCCCAATGTGAAATTGTATGTTGTGAGGAAATATCTTGAACAACATTGAATGACTATTCCCCTAACAGTGATTGTATTTTTTTCTGCTGTCCACACGTGTATACTCGTTGAAACAGGTATCATAATTTTTGTAGAACTCAGGAAAATTACTTACATTTCAAATAAAATTTTATGATCCTGTTGTACGACCTGGATTAAATTCTCTGTGATACGAACGTACCACTGACCGTTACAGTTTGTCCTCGTCTTATCACAACTCTGCCACGTAAACTAAAACTGGACATTTGCACACAACCAGATTCTTGGCAGGCGAGATGCTATTGATCTGTAGTGGGACACGTTTTAAAACATCTTGAGTTTCTGATTGTGCATGTCTGGCTTCCGATCAATTTTTTGTTCAAACTCGTCTGATACTTTTGGATATCAGTGCAACAAGTAGTGGCCGGCCGGGGTGGCCGAGCGGTTCTAGGCGCTTCAGTCTGGAACTGCGCGACCGCTATGGTCGCAGGTTCGAATCCTGCCTCGGGCATGGATGTGTATGATGTCCGTAGGTTAGTTACGTTTAAGTAGTTCTAAGTTCTAGGGGACTGATGACCACAGATGTTGAGTCCCATAGTGCTCAAAGCCATTTGAACCATTTGAACAAGTAGTTGTATAATAAAGTTATTTATTTACGATTCACAGAATTTTAGGGAGAAGATGCGTACGTGAATAAAGTAGCTATTTTCTTATCACACACATTAATGTTGTGATCTCTCAGGTTTACTCGGCATGATTGATTCATTCCTGGTATTCTGTCAAGCCATTTTTGTACATTACTTACACAGCCGATCCATGCATTTTCTTCAAGTGCTGCAAGTTTTGCCGTTACATGTACTCCCAATGGAAACAATTCTACAGAACACCTTGAAGCACGCAATTAATAAAATTCATTTTGTTTCGTTGATGACGGTAACTCGGGCTACTCAACATTTTTGTTACGCTAGATTACAAATAGTCGATACCAAATCAAATCGTTTTCGCTGCTCCTTACATCGATAACTTGTTCCGTGTGTTGTATGTTGTAATCGAGCTGCCCTGGAACTTGTTTTTATTAAAAACAAAGGATGTTAACCTAGACAGGCTCCGAACTTAACGATATCGACGATGCTGTGACATGTTATGTATACATAAATTTTGCCGCGTCGTGTGATGGCAACCTAAGTTTTGACAGAGTGATTGTTGTTCATTTTAGGGATATGAACTTCAACGGCTATGAAAGATAAAGTTATTAACTGATTAACAATATAGCTTTTCTACATTACATTAATATTGCTAAATATTCTAACAATTAAATGAGGAGTCTGACTTTAATAGAGTGGCCTGTTCTGAAGTACTGTTATTAATCGTGAACCAGTTATTAACATACGTTCCTTTCTGATTTAACGAAATGTGACCAAAATGTCGTTCATTTTTTGCATAACTTTTCTCTTAGATCATAATAAACAAGTTACTATTTGACGGTACTTCTTGAAGAAAGGTAACGTGACGCGATACCTTTTTGTGTCTTTTTCCATTAACTACCTTGCAAGCGTGATTCACATCATATGTTGGTACGGTTGCTGATGACTGATAGGTTACCTAACAGACAAATGAACATTTCACGAAAAAAAATGGCGACTGACAGCAATGTTTTGTTGGAGTTTTTTCAGTTTACACCGCAATTGCGTGCTCAACAGTGTCTGCAGTGGACAAGATAAGTTTGAGAGAGTTTATCTAGTAGTACATTAGATTGCAAAGAAATATCAACTTTTAATAATGCGTAGCTGAAGTATACATTTAAAGAAATATGTGATGATTGTGGTCTATCTTTGCAAAACACCATCATGTCTGTTTTCGTTTTTACGCCGCAAACATGCTTCAGAGTAATTGTTAAGAAAGTAATATTTTCTCGCTAGAACATTTGTGAGCCTGTGTATAGTAGATGTCATGGAACAGCCTGTCATCAGCAAAAATTTGTCGGTGCGTGTTATAAGAAAAGGTTTTCATTCTTTTATTGTAGTATTATTTTTAAATATGGTTCTCTGGTACATTAACAATCGAGAAATTACTCCGCAAAATTTTCGCAACTTTTAGACACAAGCTATTTCTCGATAATTAGTCGATTTTCACGCATAACGGTCCTTAGCACATACAAAAGTAGCAACCATTGTACTGAGCGAGGTGGCGCAGTGGTTAGCACACCGGACTCGCATTCGGGAGGATGACGGTTCAAACCCGCGTCCGGCCATCCTGATTTAGGTTTTCGTGAGTTCCCTAAATCGCTTCAAGGAAATGCCAGGATGCTTCCTTTCAAAGGGCACGGCCGACTTCCTTCCCTAATCGATGGGACCTCACTGTTTGGTCCCTTCAATCAAATCAATCAACCAACCATCCAACAACCATTGTACTATGCTTACAAACAGTATTGTTGTAATGATTTCGAAATTGTGCTGAAACATCTTTGGATCATAAAAAAGTAGGAATAACGTTTTTCGACAAAAGTAAATCACTCCTAATACTTACAGTAAGCTCCTGGTTGTCCCGTTTAATGATTATCCACGCATAATCTGGCAGTTATTGAAGAATTAAGAAAATAACGGAGCCAGAAGTATTGTGTTGTAATTAGAATGAATATTTTTTAAAAAAGGCTGCAGTACTGTGCGTGTGATTCATATTTTACCGCCAAAAGATGGTGTAGGTCAGGGTCATAGCATCGGACATCCCTAAAATATTTTTCTGTGTACAGTTTCATCTTTACGCCAAAGTCCGCTCGTATTTCCTGAAAATATGTTTTCAGATAAAGTCGATTATTACCAACTTACGTGGACGATTGCTTTCCGAAAGCGAATGAAATACGAAATACGTTGTGACTCAAGTGGAATTTTATAAACAAGTTGTCAGTTTCGGAGGAGTAACGTCCAAGTAACTTAGTGGGCTATCAGGTGTGTCAAGTAGCATGGTTTGTAGGCACACTAAATAGCAGTTTCCACTAGAAGCATATGTATTTCTGGATTGTTTGAGTTACCTGTGCAATCTCGGGTCCGCATTAACTCAGACAATCGGCACCTTCTTGTATTTTCGTCCAGCGAGGTAGGAATCGGAAGGAGGAGCTAATGTCATCCATTACGTGATTCCGTCAGATGTACGCACCCTGTTCAGCAGATCGCGTACGTATCAGGTGGTTTCCCTGCACAGTTCGTGCCAGTTGCAGCTATAGTTGCACAGCCGATGGCTTATCTATTCCCGACAGTATGCAAGTGGTTGCATTGTCATTCATGGTTGCGAGCCCAGGAAGGCTAAGGCTGAGCAGCCTCGAATGTCCCGAGAGGCACGGCAATAAAAGCAAATGCGTCGTTCGCTCGTTTGGCCGGTCCTGCACGGCCATGCGGCAACAGTGGACCAGCGTTCCGGTTTTTAGTCCCTCCACTCGCCCGCCTCCCCACGCTCCTGCCTTTTTATCTCTGCCATCATCATCCTCCTCCTCTTCTCCCTTATCTTCGGCGCCTGGCAGCGTCACATGCACACGCACTCTAGGTATCCGAGCGGACAGATTTTGAGGAGAGGCCCGAGTGCTTTGATCCCTCGTCATTGGGAAGGGTCCGCAGGAGTGCGCCGGTGGGCAAATGACCTTGTGCCGGCCGCCGTTGCGCGGCGCTCGGCTCGCTCGCTCGCCGGCCGCGGCCGCGGCTGGAGCTGTGGCTTTCACCGTGCCTCAGTCGCTCCGTGGACGGCTAGCAGGCCGTGCGCGCAATGCTGCCGCCAGGCGACGGTGATGCGCCATGAAGCCCATCACGTTCGAGAACTTGCGCCGCCTCGTCGGTGGCGGCCGCAAGAGCAAGAAGGACCGCGCCGAGTCGTCTTTCAAGCGCAGCGATTCCTTCAAGCGCATTTCCATCAAGAGGAATTACCTGGAGCGCGGAGGAGGAAAGGCCAAACAAGCTGCCAAGGCGGCGGCCGCCGCCGCCACGGCGTCTGCCGTAGGGGGCGGTGCGGAATCCGCCGCACAACCGGAGCCGGCCTCGCTGGCGGCGGAGACCACCAGCAAGTTGGTGACGATAGCCGACGAGGAACCGGACTCAATGGTGATCGGCTACAATCAGTGGATTCGTGGTATGCGCGACGGCGGTGCGTCAACGGCTGAAGGCAGCGGAAAGGTGCGGATCTCGGTAGAACCGGCGCCATCCACGGCTGCCTCCCGACGTCCGCCGACGCCACCCCCGCGTCTCACGAAAGATTCTGGGTCGGTGGAGATCTTACGTTTCGAGCGTTCTCCTGTGTACACGCGGAGGCAACCGCGCTGTTTCCGAGGTGACGATTTGGGACCTAGTGCGAGTGCTAGTGTGGGCAGCAGTCGGCCGGACTCTGCGCTTAGCGTCAGCCTCGGACGGGTATGGATGGACGCGCCCCTCGCAATGGCTCCGCGCAGCCTCGAGTTACCGCGTCCGTCGCCGACATCGTCGTCTGGTGGCGCCTTGGATGGTGGTGCTGGCAAAAGAGCACATCATTCCCTCGACTCGGCGCTAAAGGATCATCATCGTTTTCAACCACGCACCATTTCACCCGCCGTGTCTTCTAGTAAGGATTCTGGTTTCTCATTTTCCAATCCGAGACTCAGTGACGCTCCACTACCTTCTCCGCCACCGTTTAGTCCCCCATCCAGTGGCGGAGGCTTCTTCCGCAAGAAGAAGCCAGCTGTCGCGAAACCGAAACCTAGTGTGAGTCGCGATGGCTACTTCAAGAGGACCAGTGGTGCTAGCTGTTCCGTGAGACGTAACAGCAGCCGCAAGAGGAAAGGCGGTGGTGGAGGACAGCGCCGTAAGGGACAGCAGTCGAATACAGCCCGGTCTGACATGTATCAGGTAGTTATTAGTCGACCCCCTCGCTCACTGGCGGCGCTCAAACTCGATCCCATGATCTTCGTACCACCAGAGAGGCGAAGCGCTCGCCGTAACAACCACAAACCAGCTAAATACGAAGTGCGGGAAATTCGCGACTACTGTGCGCCGCATGACTCCACTCATTATCCCCTGACGCTCGGTGGACTGGATGACGACGACGATGACGATGACGGACTGTACGAAAGTATTCTGGGAGACTATCACGATAAACAGTGCGACAGTGCAGAGCGGCAGTACCCTCCGCTGCCTCCAACCCGTGAAGCGACAGATGGAGACTCCAATGCGCGGTTAGGCGACGAACCAGCACAGATGCCATCTCCTGCACCGGGTCCAGTGAGGAGCAATAGTTCTGGGGATAACACTTCGCGTTCCTTGGGAGAAGGGGATAAATCGCGACCAATTTTACGACATAGCAAAAGCCATGACGTGGGCGAAATAAGTGCACGACCGATCAAGAAAGGCGAACGCTCACGCAGTGTTGTTTCTCTTTTGTCTACAGAACAATTAGAAAGACAACCCGCGAGTTACTTACCGGAACTTCCTGTGGCAGCTACTTTCATTACCCTAACTGGCGACGTTGCATCGGAGTCCGATGATGAACCACCTACGCCCCCCGTGCGAGTGACAAGTGTGAAACAGATTCAGTGTGTTACGGTAGTGGAAAATAGCGAGTCAGAAGAAACATCGGAAGAAGAGACGTATGTCCCACTGGGCGTGTCTCCCGTGCCCCGGCGACGACCAGTGCGGAGGAAGAAGTCACAGCAGCTGCGTGGCAGGAACGCCAACGTCAAGTACTTGGCGAAGCCGGGCGTGCACCGTGCGGCCTCGACTCTTCGGCGTAGCCGCCGGGGACACGCAACCAAGAAGACGGGTGAGTCTTCTTCTGCCTCGTGCAGCAAAAAATCTGTCGCCGCCCACTTATTTGAATAGCCACGTCTGTTTATGAAACGAAATAAAACATCTGTCTATATGCGTCGGTCTCACAGTTTTCAATAACACCCACTACTGGTTTCAACGGTAGATATTGTATATTTCTTCGTAAGTGATGATCCGTATACGTGTTTATTTCTGCCCAGTGTAGTCAGCTGTAAATACAAGAAGGCAGTACCCGGTAGAAATACACGAGTAGCCATTATCAGTTACGTGAAAAACCTTCGTATCCAACTAAAAGTGTAAACCATCGAAACTAAACGCGTCATGGGATCTGTAAAATATTATGTGATTTACGCAGGTAGTTGTTTTATTTTATTGGTTCCTTGTACCCCTTTGCTTTAACGAGATATGGAAGTTTAAATTTCTTGTCTCGATTTTGCTGTGGCTGAAGATAGAGGCATAAAAGGGAATGTGGATTTGACATGGTATTCACCCACGTGTTTCGATAGTACAAAAAATTGTTGACATCCATATATAAAAGATGAAGCCCGTAATGAAAGTGACAGGCATATCAGTTGGCCACCTTTCTGTCGCCCACCAAGAATAATCCTTACTACATCTCACAAGTAATCACATTATTGGTGAGAGATGTACGATTACTACATGAAGTATTTATTTTCTGGCCGTATTTTTTATGTAGAGGTTCTTTTGTTTTACCTTAAGTATATTACTTCTATTAGCCTAATACGGTAGGATTTCTGTTGTTCTAGATAGAAGGTGGATTAATAAGATGAAATTTTTGTGGTTTCGTTGTGGGTGCTCTCAAGTTTTCATAACCAAGAGCAAGCGTTTCATTTCACTCTCTATCATTCTTGGCATTAAATGGAACCAATAGTGAAAACTTTCCTGTTAATTCGACTTGATAAAGAACATGACCCTATATTTCTGAAGAAACTGCTACTTCGTAGCAGCTGGCCGCATGTGCTTCTCTCACCTCGCGGTGACGCGTACTCACCTCGATGTTTACCGCTGTTGAGAGTACGTAGTACAAACCTATTACCACAATTACGCGTTGTCCGAAAACTGCTCGCCTCTTACTGCCCCTGTTACGAAACTGCGACAACATAGAAGAGAGATAGAGGCACGTACCGCCGCTGGTATGCTGATACAGATTTCGTGGTCTTGATTACTGTTAACTTACGACAATTTTTGTCGAACAGTACCCAGTATTTCTCTGTCAAGTGGACTTAAACGTCGGTTTCTCCCAGCTTTAAATTCATCCTGTATTCTTGTGGCGCAGCGACTTTACATGCAGTCGCCACAGAGCATGAGCTTCTTTGAATAATTTAAGCAAAAATTGTCGTATCGCTGTCATAAGACAGCGAGGAAGCAAGTTTCATGTTCTGCATATAAAGCGAATAGAAGGAGCTGTTGAGTTTCACTCGTTACTGTTTGACGTAACTACACGACAGCCACTGAAGAAACTGAATTAAAAAGTGAAGAGATCGAAGTTCTAAGACAGAATAATTTTCAGTTATGTGTCACTCATCTGAGAGAAAGATAGTGCTTTAAAACGCGACAGAAATTAATTTAATCAAATTAAGGAGGAAAAGCGAAAATTAACACTTTGCCCCTGATTTGAGCTTGAATTCCTATCCACATTTCGTCAATAGCGTTGGTACAAGCTGTAAGGTGGATTATTTTTAATATGTGTGGTAGGTATCCTGGATAGTCCACGAAGACGCGCTGAAAAGTAACGCATGTTGATTTTTTTATGTGAAAACTCATAAAGGTTTTTAAATAAAACAAACATCATTAACGTTCTACACCTTTATTCTTCATGTCTAAATATTTACAGCCTCTGACGCTAGAGGGCTCCAAATTGTAGCGCCTAACATGGCGATGTGTAACGTAAGTATGTCGGAGCTTGAGAAACAGTGTACTATATTTAAGAGTTTCGAATTCGAAGTGTTTGTTCACCAATGGAGAAACCTCTCTTTGGGCATGACAGTGGCAGAGCACACAGAGCGCTACGAAATCTGCAACCATCCGACGCCTTGGGTTCACTGTCATCGATCATCCTCCGTACAGTCCCGACTTGGCCTCATCAGATTTTCATCTGTTTACAAAAGTTAAAGAACACCTTCGACAACTTCACGTTGATAATGATGAAGCGGTGCAAGCAGAGATGAGGTTGTGGCTCCGTCAACAAAGTGAAACATTCTCCAGTGATGGTACAGTCTCAAGAAAATATTCTCTCGTTGGGAGAAATTTGTCGTCGTTAGGGTGACTACTTTGAAAACTAAATATGTGGACATGAAGAACAAAGATGTCAAAAGTTAGTAAAGATTGTTTTATTTAAGAGGCCGTATCAGTATTTAAAATTCAGAGGCCTTACTTTCAGCACGACATCGTACAAGGTATCTACCCAGACTTCTCGTGTGTCCCATTTGACACATGTAGGCTGTTTTTCCGCAGCATCACTCCTTCAGCAGTAAACTGAAGGGCGGCTTCATCATTTTGTGTCGGCCGTTCATACATCCACATACAGTCTGCACGTGCTTTAAACGATCAGGTGCGATGGGTGAAAATCTGACGAATCCATTCGTAGAGGTCTGGATCTGAGGAATTATTTACGCCATTTGATCCGTTCTTTCTCAGCTTCATTACGTGTCTGTAATACGAAGACCATTACATAAGACCAAGCCACACGAAACAACAACATTAAGAATTTAGGTTAATGGAAAGTTCTAAAAAGGAATAGCCTCAGGGTCAAGATGTCTGTACTCACTAAGCAACCCACTCAAAAGTAAAGCTTTGTCAATCACCACAAAGATGAAGATATACAACACTATTATCTGCCCCATAATTATATACGGCTCAGAAAGCTGGACGCTTACAAAGAATGAAAGAGAAAAACTGAATGTTTTCGAAAGAAAAGTAATGAGAACAATCTGGGGACCTGTGTTGGAGAATGGTGCATGGAGAATTCGAAAGAACAATGAAATTTTATCAGTTAATGAAGCAACCCACTATCATTCAGAAATTATAAATTAGGAGACTACAGTGGGCTGGACATGTGGCCCGAATGGAAAACAACAGGATCACCAAGAAAGCATTTGAAGGAACTCTCCAGGCAACAAGACCATTGGGCCGACCTCTTACAAGGTGGAAAGATGATAGAGAAGGTCATCGCAGCATTAGGAATTTCCGCAGGGTGGAGAGAGGCTGCGAGAGATAGAGGCGGTGGAAGCAGATCGTTGATGCAGCGCGTGGTCTACAGGGCCTGTGATCGCTGAGAAGATAGAAGAAGAGATAGATAGAGAATTCTAAAACAAGATCGTCTGCAACGAGGAACACACTTGAGCTTAGACAGATCAAAAGCAAACTAAAAGGGAGATGAAAAATTTTGTTTAATAAATTGAAAGTTGTTCATGTCAGGGCGTCGTCCGGTGTTAAAGACAAGTACTAAGAAGTTATTTACCACTATCTCACATGGAAATCAAAGACAGTGTAAATTAGCAAAAAATACTCCTTGAAACAGTTACAAACTTCTCAGAGTTTTAAAATTTAAGTAACGTAATGGCATGGCTTAATGTTTGTTAACTAGAGGAAGCCTCCAGAAATGGAGAAGAGACACCTAAAATATAAATCTCTGTAAGCCATTGCATGTCGGTGACTTAGAAGATAAAACGTATACAGATTTCCGGGTGACTAAACAAAACTGGATATATGTATATCTTTTGAGGACTTCACCTGTAAATTGTGGAAGTTCAGTCTCCTTCCACGATTGTCCCAGAAAAAATAGCCTTACTTAAGTATTGTCGAGAATAATGAACTGCATATTCCCTTTATTATGATGTCAGCATCACACAGTTGTATTTAATGTTGTTTATTAACAGAGACCAATTTCAGAGCTTTCAAGGTTTGTCGTCAGTAGGCGTGGTGACCATCGATGTACTCTGCAACTGAAAAGTGTAATTTTTTTTCTTAATCGTAGCTGGTTATCAAGTGTCTTAATATGAAGAATACGTATCAACGATCTCTGACTATGAAATATGTCGTGATGGTATAGTATGATGATGGTCACCAGGTGTGTCAGTTGATGGAGCCATAAGAGCGTCTAAATCGACTGTAATAAATAAAAAAATGGCTCTGAGCACTATCGGACTTAACTGCTGAGGTCATCAGTGTCCTAGAACTCAGAACTACTTAAACCTAACGAACCTAAGGACATCACACACATCCATGCCCTAGGCAGGAATCGAACCTGCGAACGTAGCGGTCACGCGGTTCCAGACTGTAGCGCCTAGAACCGCTCGGCCACCCCGGCCGGCAATTAATAAAAAAATTTAAAACAGCTGTGTGAAGTGAGTATCATCATAAGTAGAATAAATAGTGCATTACTCTCCGCAACAAGTCTATATTAGGTGTCGTCACCAATATCTTCCAGCAAGATGGAATGTAGAAGGTTATTTACTGATAGTTCCATTCTTTAACAATTCTGAAGTTGTCTGAAAATAATTCCGTGTTGTGGTTTTTTTATCAGTTTTTTGGTTAGCACATTCCTTGTTGTGATGTTGCTTTCTGCGCAACCATGGCAGTGTTACAGAAGTTACTGAATTTTAATGCACATGACACAGGTCTCTTACCGAACATTTAAAATGCTAGCAGCACACAGAGTTTTGTACGGTTTCCTGAATTCATTAATTTTGATGACATAACACGCAGTTCTGTTGTATCTTGTGTATAAATATCAGTCAATTATAATTAGAATCAGTAAACACATACAAAACCCTACTTGTTACAGTTAGGGAGAGGAGCATGAAATAGAATGACCGCAGTTACTGAGCAGTAAGTAAATCTGATGGTTCACTTCGGTCTGCTGTTATGATACTGGGAAAATGTAATAAGTTTAGAAAGGATGTTTCTTAAAGAAACAGTCGTGCAACCTACTTTAGAATATCGCTCGAGTGTGACGGATCTGAATCACATAGGACTAACAGGGGATATTGAACGTATACCTAGAAGGTCAGCACGAATGGTTACATATTTGTCACGGAAATGATGAAAACCTGCATTGGCAGACATATGAATATGTGCGCAAATAGTCCCGGGAAACCCTACATTCGGAGCTTCAAAAACAATGCTAAGTGAAGAACCCAGAAATACAGGGCATCCCAGAAGGAATGGTCAGTATTCAGGGATATGACAGGAACGATCATTAGAAGCAAGTCAGTCTAGCAAACATGGACCCTAAAATATATCCTTAAAAGAGTTATGAGCGTTTCTTCAGTCGAAGACATGTGTTTCCCATTATCGAAGAAGTGGTAGTGCTCATAGGTCGTAAGGTATGCGTTTTAGTGTCCACGTGTACTAGACTTTTTTGCTTCGAATGATCGTTCTTGTCACATTCCTGAATACTGGCCATTCCTCCTGGGACACCCTGTATACTTCAGCTCCCTGTATATTGCTCTCGTACGGACCGCGAAGACTAGTAAACTAATGACAGCGCGGAAAGAGTCGTTTAAACAGACATTACGCTCGTGCTCCTTGCGCAAGTGGTACGGGAAGAAAACGTTTGTGCGAAGGGGAAGAGCCCTCTGCCATGCACTTCACAGACGTGTTCAAAGCACAGATGTCGATGTAGACTATGCCGGAAAAGGTGTAGCAGTCCCTATCTTTCCACCAGTCGCCCAACCTACATTGGGTAACGTGGAATAAGTAGCTTTATGTATGGACTATTTAGTTGGGAAAGTACTACGCAATGCGTTAATGTAATTCCATCTCTTGGACTGTGCGTGGCGGGTTGCGTGTTTGTAGCACCCTCCCCTCTGTTCTCCTCCTCCTCCGTCACCCCTACTTCCCGTACACGTCATTAATGGCAGTCCTGTGTATCAGTGGTTTTCACATGGCCTTCTTTCCGCAGCGCCTCGTCAGATTGCACAAGATAACGCGTCCTTGTACAGTGCATACGCAGTCTTGTTGCCAGTTGCGAAAGATAAAATGATAATGGGACTCCCTCGTATGCGTGTAGTGTTGCGCCGTGTAGAGGCAGCTCGCACACAAGGTTAGCAGCTTCTGGTCACCACTGCTCACAGCAGACCCGCACGGCGAGCTCCGGCGGGGAACTCCTCGGCGGACATAAACGCTGCTCGAAATAATCACTGTGTGGCCGATACATATGTGCTCCAACGAGTTCTGCGTCAATTCAGTTGCCACGTAGGAAAAGCGTTGTAAGCATTTCGTCCAGATGAGCAGAATAACGGTGTAGCAAAAGCTCCCATACGTCAGCTAAGAAGCTAATTAGAACAGGTGCGGTCACGACGGGACAAGACCAAAAGAAACAGAATTCTCTGCAAATTCCACGCTCAAGTTTTCCATTGACACTGTTTTAGATCTTTGGTAACAAGCTTTTTGATTACAGCTTTGTTCCTCAAATCGAACCGTCAGTGGTTGGGTAATGACTCGCCGGTGATGGACAGTAGACTGTGGATCAGTCTTGTACGCCAAAAAAGTCTGAAGGCAGGCTGAACAGAAAATTCATTGCCTCTAGTGAAAGACTGGGACTCCAAACGTCCGGCAGTGTTCTCAGTTTTAGGGGACTGATGACCATAGCTGGTAAGTCCCATAGTGCTCAGAGCCATTTTTGTTCTCAGTTTATTCTCAGATCGACCATATCAGCTACAGATTTTTGTTAATTCCCCCGTTTTTTTTTTACCGCTTCTCATATTTCTGGATTCTCAATTTAAACGGTTATTTTTCCATCTTTTGCATGCCATCATTTTGTTGTTATTTACAAAATAATTTGGCGTTATTCGCCGGCCGTAGTGACAGAGCGGTTCTAGGCGCTACAGTCTGGAACCGCGCGACTGCTACGGTCGCAGGTTCGTATCCTGCCTCGGGCATGACTGTTTGTGATGTCCTTAGGTTAGTTAGGATTAAGTAGTTCTAAGTTCTAGTGGACTGATGACCTCAGATGTTAAATCCCATAGTGCTCAGAGCCATTTGAACCATTTTTTAGCGTTATTCTTCTTAAAGTATGTTTTCTGTAGTAAATCACACTTTTGTGTGTGTGTGTGTGTGTGTGTGTGTGTGTGTGTGTGTGTACAATAAATATGTTGTAACTTGAAAAAAAAACACACAAAAACAAGACGTTGTTTTGTTCAACACAGAATCTTAAAAATATATTCATTTATTCTTAAGTAGCTATTTTAATAGAAACACAATTCTTGAACTATTCATAAATATTTTTGGTCGAATTTCGCCAATAATATAGATAATGAGGATAAAATAATAGAACGGTTGTCGGTAAGTCAGCGAATGTCATAGCACGGAACAAGAGAAATAGCGTGATTTAAAGACGTTATGCAGTTTAATTGCAACTTTTCAGGAGAAAACTTCGTGCTTAGTGGAGTACTTCCAAACTTGATACGTTCAAAAATGCTTCAAATGGCTCTGAGCACTATGGGACTCAACATCTGAGGTCATCAATCCCCTAGAACTTAGAACTACTTAAACCTAACTAACCTAAGGACATCACACACATCCATGCCCGAGGCAGGATTCGAACCTGCGACCGTAGCGGTCACTCGGTTCCAAACTGAAGCGCCTAGAACCGCAAGGCCACACCGGCCGGCTTTGATACGTTCCTTCGGTTTTACAGATCAATATTTGTTGAGCCTTTATCCTGACAGTGTTTCCATGTCTTGCATTAGATCGTTGTTGAGGTAGTTTCTGATCATAAGCATTCTTATAAGGAACTTCTTTAGTCCGTTTTTTGTGACTTCATCTGGTTATCGTCTTTTCGATTTTATATAATTGGGTATGACGTCGTTAACACCTGGGTTTCCGTTTACTCGTCTACTCATCATTATGCCGTTTCTCAGTATTCGCGTCGTGTTACTTTTTGCTGTTCTATTAGTAGCTTGGTTGTACAATAAAGAACACAGTGGCAATACACACTGGCTACAAACTCGATTTGAAGCACGTAGATAATTTACCTTTGAATACGACTTTCAGTTTCTCAGACCATCAAGAAGCTCTTTCTATATTCTAATTTATCGTCTGTAATTGCCAACCGACTGCTCATATTCAGTTCGCCGGAAGAACATGAAATCGTCGACTGTACCTGACAGCAGGAGGATAGCCCAAAAACTGCGGCAAAGAAAATTGTTCGAAATAATCACACATCTTATATACGTTACAGGCCATAAATGATGCTTCATAAAATTCGAAACGCGCATGGCAGAGAAGCAGAGTTTTATTTATATTCCGGCTTGGATCTCCCTAGTAAAGATGTAATAGTAATGAATCAGTGTTATCTTTTATCGTCACTTTATTTCCTTCAGATCTCTGACTGTATAATTGTTTTGGGTTTCTTCTCCGACGCTAGTTAACCTAGTCATTACCAAAGTTCAACTGCAGTAGAAGGAAACGAAACGATGGTATTAGAGAATTGTACATAGGTTTTTCTTGGGTGTTATCCTTGATTTTGGACGTACAAATTATCTGATATATCTGATATGCCTCGAGTGTATGCCCTTAAACATCTTATTATTTTATTATTTGTTTTATTTTATTTATTTGTGTAACTTAGCAGAAGTAGGGCCATCAGGCTCTGTGTTATATCTAACCATAAAATTCTACGTATTTCGTTGTACATTCATTACGATAAGTATGTTAGAAGTTAAATCTAATTCGCAACATTATTAAGCGTTTAGTAATTCTATAGCACGAAAATACAAAAAAAGTTTACATTCGTTTATGAGTGCAACAATAGAGACAAATTAGTTTTAAATTATGAGGGCTAGCAACAAAGGACTTCAAAGAAAAGGGAGACGAGGGAGAGATAGAAGAACGTGATAAAACAGAATTAATGAAGATGATTGGGAGGGGGGAGTAAAAAGTGACATGACTTTCTGAAATATGAGAAGAGCAAAAAGCGTAAATTTGAGAAGATGGGAGCATTTTCTTGACTAGTTGACGGAAGGAAAACTGAACATATGCGTTAATTTTTGGGGAAGCGTTATGAGAGTGACGGAATAAAGTGTTTTAGCCTCTTCTTGGTGTACGTTGTTCGCTCAAACAGTGACGACTGCAAGAACACCTCCTTGGTCTGCGCCAGTCTCCAGAGTACGACACAATCGGGAGCCTGTAGAAACCCGCCTGGCTGAACATTGAGATCGAGTCGAGGATGGCCGACCACGCGCGTCCATCCAGCGTCAGCCTTGCTGCGCGCGCCCGTATCCGCGAAACCGCTCGCTTCCTGCCCCCCCCCCCCTCCCCTTCCCCCCTTTAGCCTTTCTAGTCGTTACTGTCCGTGAGCGCCAGCCGTGTGCCTTCATAGCCCAAGTGTCTCGACTGCTGAAATTTCCGTGTAGTGGTGGAAAATCCTATTTCTGAATACAGTTGTATGCTACTTGTAGAAAGGACTTCAAAAATGGTTCAAATGGCTCTGAGCACTATGGGACTTAACATCAGTGGTCATCGGTCCCTGAGAACTTAGAACTACTTAAACCTAACTAACCTAAGGACATCACACAACACCCAGTCATCACGAGGCAGAGAAAATCCCTGTCCCCGTCGGGAATCGAACCCGGGCGCGGGAAGCGAGAACGCTACCGCACGACCACGAGCTGCGGACAGAAAGGACTTCGGTTGGGCGTATATCCCAGTGCACGGAGAAATAATACACAGGTATCAAGAAATTCAGAGTAAAACAGAAGTCGACCGGTTTCTTGTTGAAGGAACCTTTGTTGACGTTCATCTGTTTCATGGGCTTTGTAACAACGAGCTCAAGTACCTATTTTGGATGTGGCTGGTGCCAAAGTAAGGCGTGTTTTAATTTAACTGTTCCGTTTTACTGTCTGACATGACGACCGTGGTTATAAAGATTAAGTTTGTTTTGTAATATTCTCTCTCAGAGTTCGAATAATAAGTAACCTGTCTCGTATCTTAATGGTGTATCCAAGTTTAAAATTTAAAGTAGCCTACTTAATAATTTCATATTACTGAGTTTACTTCAGTTTTGGCGTTGTTCTGTGTCGCAGCATATCAGATGCTTGCAGGTTCTTTCGCTCCCATGTACCACATTTCATTTCCGTGTAATAAACTGCTTCAGACATCCTCTTCTCAGGTGATATTCTTAAACAAAACCATTTAACAAGTATGTGGGAGCTGCGGATGGCCACATATCCGAAATATTATAGAATTGTTCACTGTGCGCTGTAAAGTGCAACAGAACGAATTAATGGCTTCACGTAGGGCCACAAGGAGAGTAAAACGCATCAATATTGTTCTATGCGCCGATGAGAGCATTAATCAGAATCCAAACGGAAATCATCCTGGAGAATGCGATGGGAGAAAACTGTGTTTTACATTACGCCAATCCTGTCATACTACGTACTTAAAACGGTTTATTTATACGATGTATGTAAAAAAAGTGTTTTTGTTAACTCCTTTCAACGTTCATTGGATATTATACTCTATCAATTTCTATACTCTGAGCTGGTGCACAATCCTGTGCGTCAAAAGCTGTAATGCAGCTAGCTTATTTCGGCATACTACAGTTGCATATCTCTGAGTGAGAAGCAGATACCAATATCAGGCTTTTCCGATTATTTTTCTTGCGGTCGTATTCGCAACGAAGCATTATTTCCCGGCGTAGTACAATTGTAGATGTTTACATCAGGTAGCCCACACTCATAACACACGAGAATTCGGCGTCGTTTAGCACCACATGTAGCGTGTTTGAACGCCGGCGGCAGAAAAAATTCCCGCCATTATAATTTGAGCGGAAGAGAAGCAGAGATGGTGACCTATTATTCCCAATCACCATACAGTGCGCCATGGTCTTAAATTGTTAACTCAGATTTCTCCATAGAATTTTAAAGAGTTAGGACTTGTGACTATCGACGGTGAAGTGTCCATCAGGTGTCAATGTTAAAATCGGCGCCGGCCGATGTGGCCGAGCGGTTCTAGGCGCTTCAGTGTGGAACCGCGCGACCGCTACGGTCGCAGGTTCGAATCCTGCTTCGGGCAAGTTACGTTTAAGTAGTTCTAAGTTCTAGGGGACTGATGACCTCAGCAATTAAGTCCCATAGTGCTCAGAGCCATTTGAACCATTAAAATCGGCGACCCCTTCTCGATACTGCAGAGGAACGGGTTTCAAGTTTCCCTCCCTTCTTTGACTAGCAACATCAACACAAACAAAATAATACACTGTACAAGCACACATCACAATACAGATACGCACGTAAGAATTCCCATACCTACGTAATTCGGTGTGCCCCACGAGCATCAATGATGCTAAGGAGTAGATGGCGTGTGTAAACTGGTTTCATTACTGCGCAAAAGTGATACTGAGGAGGTGGCCAGATGCTGAGCAGAACTCTGGCCGCTGATGTGAAGGCAACACGGAAATATGTCCCTACATGATTCCATTGCATTGTGAATCAGTAAAATAAATTAAAAAATACTGTAACTAAAGGTTGTTTCATTTATCACTGGATGGGAGTTGCAACTTTGCAAAGGGGATATAGGTGAAAAGAAAACTGATGAGTAAGAATAATTTATTTTTGGTTACCGCCTTCGTTGCGGGAATATTCGGATGCGGTGCTTTTGAAGCGACGTGGGCGCTGCTCCTGACGCTTGTGTTTATGGAAATGTTTTCGTTACTGCGCCGCGGCCAGGCCGGGTGCCAGAAGAGTTACGTGCAGCGAGGGCCCCGCGGTTCAAGGTCGCGACCCGTAATAACTCTGAGGAATTCCCGAGGGCCCGCGTTGTGTAATGGACGCCCGTTCCCACCACGTGGCACCCGCGGAATCCGAAAGCGAGCGCGCTCGGCGCTGACGCGGCCGTTCTCACACTGGCGAACGCCGGCGCTGGCGCCCTCTTTACGTAAGGCGCGGCCGGTGGGAAAGTGTGTGTGTGTGTGTGTGTGTGTGTGTGTGTGTGTGTGTGTGTGTGTGCGCGCGCGCGCTCCGCGCTGAGATGTGCGTTGATTGCAGGACCGCTCTCGCCACTAGCCGCGCCGGATTACAGTTTTAGTGCCCGCACCGCTCTTAATGCTCTAGTCCGAGCGGTAACGGTAGCAAGTCCCTTCCGCCGTCTAACTACGCTGATGAAAATGGAAAGTGTTACACCGTGAAGCACTAGTCTGATATCTATCAAGCTTTGTGGAGGTGTTTCACCACGGAACGGACACTATATGATTAAACTTCCATTCCGCTCGGAACTGGTGTCCACATTAATATGTGTGTCCAGCACAGGCGCGCATTCTGTCCTGTAATCGTTGCGGCGCAGAAGCAGACAGGATCTCAATGCCATTTGAGGAATTTCTTGCCGTGACTGTGTCAGTTAACAAAGAGATGGAGGCTGGTATGAAAGTTTACATTTTAATGTCACATCTCTGCGGGTGACACATCACAGGACCAAGTAGACCAGTCAAGGATCCGTACAGTCATTAAGGTGTTTTTTGATGTGAACTACATTACATTGTCCAGCTATTATCCTGCTGGACAGCACCATTTGGTATCCAGGTTACGAAGGGTATGCCGACAGGGTTTACCATTCTTGCCACATACCGGTGAACATTCAGCCTCCACTCCATAATTACCAAATCAGTCCTGTTCCCATATCCAATAGCTCCCGATTCCACGATTCCGGGAGTTGCATGGCTCTCGTGAATCGCTCCTTTGTGTGACCTCTCACTAGGCTGTTTATAAACACGCCACCAACAATAACGAAACTCACCTTTGAACGCCACTGAATGCCACTTAACGTCCCAGTACACTATGCAAGTCTCTGCTCCTAACAAAATGGTTCAAATGGCTCTGAGCACTATGTGACTTAACTTCTAAGGTCGTAAGTCCCCTAGAACTTAGAACTACTTAAACATAACTAACCTAAGGACATGACACACATCCATGCTCGAGGCAGGATTCGAACCTGCGACCGTAGCGGTCGCGCGGTTCCAGACTGGAGCGCCTAGAACCGCTCGACCACTTCGGGCGGCCTACTCCTAACTGTCCTGGGCAATATTCCTCCACGTATCCCTACTTGGATTTCAGCTGCTGTCATTCGCCTGTTCGTCGCAGCCAGTGTAGTTCGTCTGGAAGGACTCGTGCCTGTTCTCGCCTCACTATTCTCCTGAGTACATATCGTCCACACTCGGTGTTTAGTCATCATTCTACAGCAAACTGTTCGTGCAATCTTTTGGTATGATGCTCTCTCACCCCCATACGCCAGTAATCTGGTGTTTTCAAAGTCCGAAACATGGCTTTAAGCTGTATGCGTGTGTTCGCTGGGTATGCTGTCTTGCTGCCTCCACCTGAACATTTGCATTAACGTTTGACACATTCGGTAGCAATCACTTAAACACATTGCTCTTCATTTGTAGCATTGATTTTTTCTGTCCTGAAAATAAGCTATCATAACGATGAAATTTTAATCATCAAATCCCAGAGGTATGGAAGTACCGGGTCGGTAGGATTCGTTCAAAGTGTTCATAGTGTTACGGTTCCCATTTCCGTCAGTGGATGGGAAGCTAGACGAGATGGATTCTGCGTCGTGCAGAGCATCCTGTTCATATAAATAGTGAAGTAAAGCTGGCTTTAACCAGCAGTCTCTTCAGAACACCGCAATGCTGCATTAATCGTGCTCTTGTTGAATATGGTACGCCTGTGCTTCCCTCCGACATTCGAAACGACTTAGCCAGCACTGTACAGGGAGCCTGAAGTTTAACGTGGACGCAGAACCAAGATGAAACTTCGCGTATTTTACATAAGCAAATCGTTGTCAGAGCTGAAAGAGTCGATAAGCGTCAGAACATTGTCCTTGGACCGACTGGATAATGAACTTTGGATTGGTGGTTAGGTATTTGCCCACCGAGGCACACATAAGAATATATTACATTTACAGAATTTTGTTATGTTCCCAGTCTGCAATATTTTAGCGCTACCGCCTTAATTGTTATATCAACTGTGGCGTTATTCGGAAGCAATGTTACCCTCCTTTATAAATCTGATAACGAGACGCTCTAATTTCGGCAGTGGCCAACCATCTCCTCAGCATCACTTTCGCACAGTAATGAACTCGGTTTACATGAGCCTAGCGATAGAGCACATGTCATCCCGGTCTACTGCTGTTCGTGGGACGTCCTGAATCACGTAGCTTTGGGCATTCTTATGTGTGTATCTGTACTGTGATGTGATTATTTTGTGTTGTTGTTGTTGTTGTTGTTGTTGTTTCTGGTTATGCCAGGGAGGGAAACTTTAAATCTCTTGACGCTACACAACTGCTCCTCTCGTGTATCAAGAAGTGGGGAGGGTTGCCGTTTTTTATATTCCCACCTGACGGACACATTACCGTCAACAGTCACAAACCCTAACTGTTGAAGATACCACTCAGAGATTTGAGTTAATAGTCCAGGGCACTGGCGCACTGTATGGTGACTTGGAAGAATAGGTCACCATCTCTGCTTCCGTTACCACCGAAGTAATAGCGATGGGTCCGCCCCCGGTAGCTGAGTGGTCAGCGCGACAGACTGTCAATCCTACGGGCTCGGGTTCGATTCCCGGCTGGGTCGGCGATTTTCTCCGCTCAGGGACTGGGTGTTGTGTTGTCCTAATCATCATCATTTCATACCCATCGACGCGCAAGTCGCCGCAGTGGCGTCAAATCGAAAAACTTGCACCAGGCGTGCGGTCTACCCGACGGGAGGCCCTCGTCACACGCCATTATTATTATTATAATAGCGATGGGAATTTTTTCTATCTCCAGCGTTGTAAGACGTGCATGAATGTGGGCTACCTAGAGGCTGATACCGGTATTTGCTACTCATTTAGAGATACGTAACTGTAGTATGCCGAAATAAGACCGAGCGAGGTGGCGCAGTGGTTAGACACTGGACTCGCATTCGGGAGGACGACGGTTCAATCCCGCGTCCGGCCATCCTGATTTAGGTTTTCCGTGATTTCCCTAAATCACTAAAGGCAAATGACGGGATGGTTCCTCTGAAAGGGCACGGCCGACTTCCTTCCCCATCCTTCCCTAATCCGATGAGACCGATGACCACGCTGTCTGGTCTCCTTCCCCAAAACAACCAACCAACCAACCGAAATAAGACAGCTACATTACAGTTACTATCGCGAAGTATTATGCAACAACACAGAGTGTAGAAATTGCTACATTGCTACAATTTTTACACTCATTGTGCAGATAAACATTTTTAAATACACAGTATGCCAGGTTTGGTGTGATGCAAAAAGCAGACTCTTCCCGTGGTATTCTCCAGGATAATCCTTGGGAAAGTTACACACATAGTGTTTGCATTCGGATTAATTCTATACACGGCGCATAGAACATTATTAGCTTCTTTTACTCTCCATATGTTTTGTTTTGTACCAGAAATTATTATTTTATTTACTGTGTACATTTCATTAACTACCCCTGCGGGTAGAGGAAACTGTTTGAGATACGACCCGTGTAGATTTCGCTTCTTTTGCGGAAAATATCAGTGAGTTGAGAGTAGGGCAGAGTGGTTCTAATTAGAAAATGTGGAATGTAGACGAAAGGTTGGTTGATTACAACAGTGCTGTATTGGGCAATGTCCTGTTGGAGGAGGTATGCCTTTTCCTTACTCTGACCTTTGAACTGACTTTTCCGGACAGCCGGCACACTTTGATGTTTGTAATATTTTTGTGTGTAGCAGTAAGGTATAAATAAAATTTTAACCTCACATTTATTTCTTCGCTGCATTTCATATGAGAGTTGCTATGCAAAGCAAGAAGGGCTGCAAATCTTTAAATTGAAAAGTATTCACGAACCGGATGGTTGGTATTGATCCCCCAATTATGACATTGTTTTTCTCGAGCTGAGATATTCTTTTCACATCGGCCTTTCAACCTTATATATTATGCAGCTACTTTCAGACTAGTATGCATTGTGCACCAATGAATGTTCGCGTTTTTTTGTTTACTTGCAGGATCATAGGATTCCTGTCTTGCTGGATAAATGTCTCTGGCAATTGTGCCGTGAATTTGTCATTGATGTTTATGTGAATTTCGGGGAACCGTACCTGCCTCATCTTCATTTTGTATACCTCTCTCACGTGCCCTACATACAATTTCTCATAAGATCATGGCAGGGCTTCTGAAATATATAATTTTCGCTCCGTTCTGCCTGCACGGAATTTTATAAATGCTATGCCACAGGAAACGATTTTGACTCGTACTGATTCGGCAACTTGAGAGATCTAACACCATGAGAAGCCACATTCGATGTTCAAATATACCTGATAGTAAATAATCGCGGCTGAGGGCCAAATACTGTACAAATTTCATAATTTCTTGTGTAATAAAACTTTATGTAGAACTGCTCAAGAGGTTTACCGTTAAGGTAATGCCATTTTTTCCCATTCTTGCGGAATAATTCTTGGCACATTGGATACACGATTATCCAGCGTGCTTTGGCTGCACGAGGGGAAATGTAGACCGTGTCAGATAAGAGTTTTACGCTCACTAGAGGAAGATCACGCAGGCTGAATGCGCTACTTGAGGCGTAACGAAATCGATACCTCTCTTGTCCCCTCTAATTTCATCCTTCCATTGGTATAAATCAAAATGTAAAGCATCGCTCGCTTTGACGACTCGTGAGATTTCCTGGACAGGTCTTACGCTTTAGTAAATAATGAAAGTGTGCCGTTGCCTAAAACAGTTCTAAAGCATCCTGTAACATAAGTCAGACTTGCGTCACTACCTCGTAAAGAAAGTGTTGCGTGTTCGAGTTTCACGTCGGTAGAATAATAAATGTTATTTGAGACGATCACGTCGGAGTCTAGAGCAAAACACATTGAAATTTTTTTAATAACATAGCTTTACGTGTGACGCCTAAATGCACTTACCCAGTTTTGTCTCTCTTAATTTAAACAGCTTTTCATTTCGTTTCGTGAGACTGAGTGAAGCTCGTTTCCGTTCTTTTGCAAAAAACTTCGTAAGTCGTAAGTAGCCTGAAATCGAACCCACGACCTGTCAGCAGGTACGAGACCTCGGACACGGTCTTCCGTAAAAAAAAAAAAAAAAAAAAAAAAAAAAAAAAAAAAAAAAAAAAAAAAACCTAGTAATATACAGAGTAACCATACGTTAATATTTTTAATAATTTTTAATTTTAAAGATATTATCAAGAGTATCCCTTCTAGTTACACGTTACGTTTGCGTGAACCAGTGATCAAGGGGGACGCTGATTCGAACTTATCATTGCTTTGATAAGATTGCCCAAACTATGGTGAGTTTTCCCTATCTGCCTCATTATTGAGTCGTCCAGCCAGTTTATCGTGAACTCGAAAAGTATTACGATTTTAGAGTTCTCATACGTTCAAAATTATATTCACTATAACCTCACGTCACTGTCGTAGTAGATACATCCAAAAGCCAGTGAGGTTTTTGGCGATTGAGGCTGTTGTCGCAACGTCAGAAAAAAGATGATACGAAGTTCCAGTGTTGAAGTTCAGTGATCGTATCTTGCAGGAAGACGCAGGCAGTGCATTATATGAGTCACTTAGTCGAGTGGTAGGTATCAGCCGCTATCCAGTCGTAGGCCTGTCTCGAGCGTCACCTACTCGCTGCGTTACCTGTTTTGTAATTACGTGCGGCTCGTTGCAAAGTGTGGCTGGCTGCACCACGCGCTGCCCCCCCCCCCCCCCTCCCACCCCGCGCGCCCCGTTACTGCAATCTTCATTGCACGTGAAGGCTGATTCGATGATGATGTTAGATACTTTCAGGGATGATGGACATGTGTAAATGCTACCAGTTTGAGGTGTGGGAAACAACCGAGTCGAAAGTCATTGTGATGCTACTGACACTGACAGTGAACCTCTTCTACTGCAAGCTGTTTGCGTTCCATATTTTGGGTCGAGGGAGTATGCTCCCACACAAGGAAAAAAGTTCAGTAAACATGAGCTCCAAGTAGCATACCTTAATGCCTATGAGCACTCGTTCGTCCTCACTACTGTTAAACGCATCTATTCTCCTGAACAAATACTCGAAGCTCTTGAGGTATGCATTTCAGAGCCGATATTTGCTAGACAATTTTTTTTTATTTTGGTGTATAGTACCTTCTTCCAAAATATGGAAAGCGAAGCTCTCGCAGTAGATGAGGTTCATTATCAGCGGTATCAGAATGATTTTCCCTTACCTCGGATCGATACATTTACGTCTAAGGCGCTGCAGTTATGGACTGTGCGGCTGGTCCCGGCGGATGTTCGTGTCCTCCCTCGGGCATGGGTGTGTGTGTTTGCCCTTAGGATAATTTGGGTTAAGTGTTGTGTACGCTTAGGGACTGATGACCTTAACAGTCAAGTCCCATAAGATTTCACACACGTTTGAACATTTTTTGATACATTTACCTTCTTCTGTCATCACAGAAAATTAGCAACATCACCACGGAATCACTCTGCGTGCCTCTTGAAAAGACTAGAGTGATAAACTCGGAGAAACTGAAGCTTAATAGTGTCTCGTCGACGTTGCATCTTCTTGGCGCACCTTATGGCGTGGCGCAGTGGTTAGAACACTGGACTCGCATTCGGGAGAACGGCGGTTCAGATCCCCATACTGCCATCCAGATTTAATTTTTCGTTGGTTTCCATACACCACTCAAGGAAAATGGCGATATGCCTCCTTTGAAGAGCCGGCTGGTGTGGTCGAACGGTTCTAGGCGCTTCAGTCTGGAACCGCGCGACCGCTCTAGTCGCAGGTTCAAATCCTGCCTCGTGCATGGATGTATGTGATGTCCTTAGGTTAATTAGGTTTAAGTAGTACTCAGTTCTAGGGGACTGATGACCTCAGATGTTAAGTCCCATAGTGTTCAGAGCCATTTGAACCATTTCTTTGAAGAGGAAACGGTCGATTTGCTTCCCAATGCTGGCGCAGTCAAAGCTAGTGTTCCATCTTTTAATTACCTCGTTGCCGACGGGAAGCTAAACACTAGCCTTCCTTCACACGTAGTTTTTTCGGTAATGGTAACCGAAATAGCTTTAGCTACAAGCTGTATGGCGGCCTTTCAGTGTATAGGTGCAGGTCTAGAGGGGCGAAAGTTACAGTTACCGGGAAAAATCCTATCGAACCGACCAGAGACAGATTCTTAGACCATTGATTTACTAGTTCTTCATTTAACCAACAGAGATACATAATTAAGGAATTTTACTGAAATCGAAGTTCCGGTTCGTCAGGTTGGTCGTGTGATGTTACGGAATCCCAAATGCCAGACTCAAGCTTCAACACTTACGTCACAGGCGGCGTGCCAAATAGTACGTGTTTCCTTTCACTCGCCGTATCAGCTCGTCAAGTTCGCCGTGCAAAAGTCAGAGGTGAAGTTCAGATGGCTCGACGGAGCGCGGCCGGTCCCTTAATGGGTTCCGGCGAATGTTAGTGGCAGGCGATTTGCGAACGTCGCCGTTATGCCGGGCCGAGTCCAGAGGTAAACGGCCCCGCGCGAGGTGTGCGCCCGCCTGCACCGTTAGGTCCGGTGATGCAGCACCTTCCTCCCGTCGACGGTGAACGACGCCATAGCACCGCGTCTGATAACAAAGATAACAAAGGTTAGTCACAGCAGCAGAAAACGTCTTTCTCACTTACAAGCAATTTAGGTTGTGGAGAAATCTAGCAACACGCGAAGCAATACCAACACTACGACTTCTCTTGGAAGGTCGATCGTACAAAGAGGAGTCTACATTTTTAGTATATGTATATTTTTAAGTATATGCAGTATTTTCGAATGTAGGCGAAAGCCACTGATTTGAGATAATCTTTTATGGCGGGTCGTAAGTCTGGCCAGGTTAGCAGTAAGAGGCGAGGTTACGGCTGCGAGTCCAGGTCTGGCTTAGTTTTAATATGCCAAGATGTTTCAGAATCCAGTAATACTGCCTGGAATGCACCATTAAAATTTTTAAGTTATCAGGAATAAAACAAAGGGAGCGAAATGTTATCTATAAATTGTTCGTGAACCAGTCATGAGAAACGAAAGACACGAAAGGGAAGTACTAGCTGAGACTGGAGTGAATCACGGTTGTATCCTATCCCTCGCATTACAGAATCTCTACATAGAGCAAGCGAAAGAAGAAAACTGGGGGTAATTTGAAAAGAAATAAGAATATTGAGGTTTCCCGATGGCAGTGTATTCCTGTCAGACACAGCAATGGACGTGGAAGATAATATGAATGCAGTGGAAAGTATCTTGGAAAGATGTAACAGCCGGCCGGAGTGGCCGTGCGGTTCTAGGCGCTTCAGTCTGGAACTGCGTGACCGCTACGGTCGCAGGTTCGAATCCTGCCTCGGGCATGGATGTGTGTGATGTCCTTAGGTTGGTTAGGTTTAAGTAGTTCTAAGTTCTAGGGGATTGATAACCTCAGATGTTAAGTCCCATAGTGCTCGGAGCCATTTGAACAATTTTTGAAAAGATGTAACAAGTTGAATATCAATCGAAGTATTAGAAAAGTAATGGAACGTGGTCGATTTTAAAGCGGGCGGTGTTGAGGAAAGTAGAAGGCTTTTGCTATTTGGGTTGCAAAATGATTGACTATGATGAAAACTGCATGCCGTCAATAGCAAGGACAGCTTTTCTAGAAAGGGGCATCTGAAAAAAATTTGTATGTAAGGAAATCTTTTACTAAGACATGTGGCCTCATATGAAAGTGAAACGTGGACGATAACCAGTACAGACAAGAAGAGCAGAGAAGCTTTTGAAATGTGGTGCTACAGGAGAATCCTGAAGGATTAGGTGGGTTAACCGGATAATTAAGGAATAGCACTAAATGGATCGGTCGATAGGACACGTCGTGCGACCTCAAGGAATCGTCAGTTTGGTGATGGGAGGGGGGGGGGGAGATTGTACTGGTAGACCAAGGGATGAATACATAAGCAGATATCAGTGGTTGTACGTTGGAGTAGGTTTTTATTTTTTATTTTTTTTTCAATTTATTCGCTTTCGTGACATGCCCATTTAGCCATCTTAATAGCGGAATGTCAGTTACGACGATACGATCGTAAGGACGACATACGCTCAGTCCCCGAGCGGAGAAAATCTTCGACCGTTCGGGAATCGAACCCGGGCCTCTTCCTCAGCAATTCGTCGCGCTGACCGCGCAGTTTCCGAGGCGGTCGTTGCGGTAGTTACACAGAGAGGAAGAGGCTTGCGCAGGATAGGCTGGGGTAGAACAACAACAACAACAACAACAACAACAGGAGCAGCAGCAGGTCAGCATAAAGGAGAAACTAGAACAGCAAGTAGCTGATATAGCAAGTACGCCTGTCATCTTTTGATAAATTTGTTCAGTTATTTTGGATCAGTCGGCGCTAGATCATTTAGATCGTTGTATAAAAGCGACATACTTTTAGATAGGTCAAGGGAAAGGTGCGAAAATTTAACTCAGTAAGGAAAGGATTACTTTCATGTGGCTTAGCTTCCTGTTTATGAGCTCGCTTGCAATACTTAAACAGATCTGTTTTTGTATGATGCAACTTTTTGAATGCTACAGCCTTGATAGGAATTCCAACGCACTACTCTATTGTCGAGTTCTGTGCTCACTGGTACTTTTTACACAATACCTTTAACAGTACGAATACTTGTCTTCCTTGACCATTGTGTTTCGATGTAGTTCAGTCATTGCAAGACTTTTGTGTCGCTAGAGGTTAGTTGTACACTTGAAATGTTCTTCTATTTAGACAGCATTTATGCTGCAAGACCTAGTTTCAGCACTGGCATTGCTGTGAAATTCGTGCAGCATTCCTTGCAAACGTTTCAATACAACAAAATTAATGCAGTTCAGAAAACACAAATACAAGTAATATCGTCTTCAAATATAACTTCACTCTGCAAACCACTGTGCCAGTAGGTACATCTCCTTCGCGATCCGTACGAGAGCGATATGTACTGGGTTCCGGTATGTACCTACATTGCTCACTTAATAATGATTCCTGAAACTCTGTAAGTAGGTTGTCGCAGAATACTTGGCGTTCATCTTCAGTTCATGGCTTATCAGCACCGCTGTTACACGCTCCCTTGGGTCAAACAATTTATTATGCTTACGACAGCGGGAATAGTTAATATTCGATACAGTATGCTCATTTAGTTCGCCTTTTTTTATTAAGAAATTAATATTCAATCGTATGTATCGTCTGGTAGATATGAAGCTTGTACTTCTGGTCAGAGCGAACCAATCCATGCTGGACGTCTGTGCAAATTTCAGTATTGGATGACGTCGTCCCTGTTACATGTGTTCTTTACTGACAGTGATTACGTACCTTTCAGAAGTTTATTAGTACGTAAAGCTGGTCTCTATACGAAGGCTAGTTCTTTCAGCTTAGTGTTTCACTAGGAATGGTCCGCAAGACCGCTACGGTCGCAGGTTCGAATCCTGCCTCAGGCATGGATGTTTGTGATGTCCTTAGGTTAGTTAGGTTTAACTAGTTCTAAGTTCTAGGGGACTAATGACCTCAGCAGTTGAGTCCCATAGTGCTCAGAGCCATTTGAACCATTTTTGAACTAGGAATGGTCCTATTGGAGGTGCTAAGCTTCTGTAGTGCTCATACCTTTGAACGGATTTGCCCAACCAATTACGGAGGAACTGCTGTTCAGTGTAGACTTCGAACTACGCGCGGTATGGCGCATTATCAGCTCATTGCGAGAAACGAAACAAGCGATAAGTAACAGGAAAGTTCTAGGATCGAATGATGGTTAAACACTGAATCGTTGGATTTCTGGTCTAAACCACTTACGCGACGAGCCGCACCCTCTTCCTATTCACTCCAGTTCATCTGATTTTACTGTCTTAGTCGAGTAGTGGTAAATTTTTGTTTTCTCTGAAAAATAGTTGTTATTTAAAGACATGAATTTTTAAGAGTCGTCGTCTTTAGTGTTACGTCCTCGCTTTGGTTTGCCCACTCTTCGGATTGCCGTCATTTCCACATACATCGCACACCCTACAATAATCTGCTGCGCATATAGTGTCTGTAGTCGTTATAGTCGATTCCTTTGCTCAACTTTTCCTCCTTCTGCTGTTCTAATAATATTGGTCGTTATAGGCGATTTCTTTCCTCAACTGTTCCTCCTCCTGCTGTTCTAATAATATTGTTCTGTCTACAAATTTCTCTCTTTGTCTGGATGCGCATTCAGAAAAATCGCCATTGGTTGCTCCATCTGGACAGCTGATCTTCAACATCCTTCTGTTGCATCACATATCCAGGACTTCTACCTGCCTGCTTCCTTTTTTTTCCTGTTGCCCATGTTTCTCAACCGTATAGGTCCACAGTCCAAACAAATGTTCTCATCCCTCGTAATTAGTTTCCTTATTTCCAGGCTGATGTTTAGACTGGTAAAGTTCTTTCTCCAATTAAGTGCAAGTTTGATCTCCTGTAATCTATTCACAGTTTCTTTCCTATTGTCTACCATAGCTTATGATCTTACTCCTCAAACAGGTAAGCCTTGTCAGTTCTAATTGATCTCTTCCAAGTGTCATTCTTAGAGATTCATATATTATTTAGTACAGCGCACCATCACTTTAGTCTTTTTGTTGTTTATTCTTACATCATACTGGTTACAGAAAATACTTTTCTTTGTGCTGGGGATGTTCTCTTGATCTTCTTTCCTCTCCTCGAACACAGAAATATCACCTGCACATCGCAGTATGTCTATCTTCTGCCCATTAAGAGTAGGAACAACTACTCGAATGTCGGCCGCTGATTGAAGCCCGGACCTTCGAATCTATAGTTACCTACCACATACCCACCGACTCGCAAAGGGATCGATTGAAATTTGAATTGCAGCTCGTCGGTGGTTTCGCGAAACGACGTTACGACCGCTGGGGGCACGGCTCCGGCACGATTGCCGCGTTCATTGACATTCGTAACTCCGGGGGCTGCAGCAGCCGCTGCCGCCAGTAGCCGTCTTGTAACGCGGCGATCAATTCGGCTGGCCGGCCGTTGCCCCATGTCGTGCTGACGAAATGCTCTTCTTTTTTCCCCCCTCCTTGCGGTTTAGTCGCTCGACAGTGTCATTACGGTCGACGGCGAACTTGCAGAGCGAGCAAGGTCCGCTCCGCTCGCAGCGTGGTCGTGGTTCGTTGTCCTGTTTTCTGTGCTCCGTTCTCGCCACATCCCTGCGCTTTGATATCGAAGAACGCCGTGTCGTCATGTTTTCGGAGAAGCAATGGGAGCTGGTTCAGCATCGAGCCAAGATTACGGGAGCCATCAGAGTTGGGCGAGTTAGGGAATACCTTGTCGGCCTGTAGGTTTCCCTCTCGTTCTATGAGACCCCTCTGCATTTGCAATCTTATTCTACTAACCACTGTGAAATACGTAGCAGGCGGTACTTCCCATTGTTCCACATTCTAAGCTTTCTTACCATTCCAGTTCATGGATCTCGAGAAGGATGATTCATTAAGCTCCTCTGTGCACGCTTATTAGTCTAATCCTGTCCTCGCCGCCGGGAGGAGGTCATTTTAACTACGCTGCGTATTGGGCACTGCCTTTTTAGCCATCGTCATTTGATAAGTGGCGCTACCCCGCCACTTTGTACACATTGCGCCCGCGTTTTAACTGTCTGCCACTTCTTGACGGAATGCCCTTTTTTTAACCCTTTACGTTCTCGCTTGGGTTTTCCGTCTGAGTTATCGGCCGTTCTAGCAAATGAGGCGTGAGCTGTCGACCGCGTTTTACTTTTTATGCGCCAAAGCAGTATGGCGAAGGCCATTTAATTTGTAGTTTTGGACCTCCGTTTCTGTATGGTGCCTTTTTTAGCCCTCTCTCCACGTGCCTGTTTATAGCTGTCTTCTATTACGTCAATTGGGACTGACGTTTAGTCGTTTTTTAACTCCTCGTATTCTATAGTTCTGACTTGGTCGCGTATGACCCCAGTTGTTTGTTGGGCCCTAAAGCAAAACAAAACCAAAACCAAACCTGTAGTTGCGACCTATATGGGAGCGACACACAGGAGATTGTAGTACCTTTAACTAGAGTTGTCACTTAAAGTTAGTTCTTGAAACTTTGTAGGAAGCGTATCACGGGAGAGTTTGCTTCTGCCAGTTCAGGTTTTTCACCGTCTCCGCTACTCTCTCCACATAACTGCGGCCATTCGTTCTGCCTTCTTCTTATACGTTCGATATTCTCTGTTAGTCCAGTTTGGTACTGGTCCCACATACCTGAGCATTATTCTCGGACAGGACGCGCGAATGTCTTGTAAGCAATCTCTTTTGCAGGCTGATTGCATCTCTCAAGTGTTTCACCAATAAACCAAAGTCTACCACCTACTTTACCTACGATCGAGCCCATGTGATCGTTCCATTTCATATCCCTACACATTGTTGCACCCAGGTATTTGTGCGAGCTAACCTATTACAATTGTCACTCATTGATATTATATTCGTCGGATACTACATTTTTCAGTTTTGTGAAATGTTAGTCTTAGATTTCGAAACATTTAAAGCAAGTTTTTCAGTATTTGTACCATTTTCAAATCCTGTCAAAGTCTGACAACGTTCCAGCGACGTTTTTCAGAGAGCACTGTATAATCGCATCATCTTCGAAAAGTCCGATACTGTTTGCCAGATCATTAAAGTACAACAGGAACAGCAGCACTTTCACGTGGCATGCCTCAAGTTATTTCTGCGTTTGTCGATGACTCCCATCCAAGATATCATGCTGCTTCCTCCCTACCGAGAAATCCTCAACCCAGTCACAAATTTCGCTTGACGACCATATGGTCGTACTTTCTATAATAAGCGTAACTGAAGTACTGAGTCCAATGCTTTTCGTGAATGAAGGCTGAACAGCCTTGGTCCGTGGCTTTAAGGATACCATGTGAGGAAAGCGCGAGTTGGGTTTCACAGTACCGGTGTTTTCTGAATCCATGCTTGTAGGAGGAGGTAGTTTTGTTCTAGAAACCACGTACGCTTGAGCTCAGAATATGTTCCAAGATTTTACAACAGATGGATGTCCGGGATATTAGGGCTGTACGGTAGTTTCGTGGATCACTTCTGCTAGCCGTCTCGTAGATCGATATTCTCCCAATCACTGGGCACAGTTTTTGTTCGAGGGATGTGCAGTATATTACGGTTAGAAGGGATCTAACTCAGCCGCAGATATGGTGCGGTATAGAATTTGATTGGGATCCTGTTGAACCTGGAGCACATTCCGCGTTAAGAATTTCAGCTGTTTCTCAAGGCCACTGATACTAATGTGTATTTCAGTCGTCTTTGCAGTGGTGTGAGAATTAAACTGTAACGTAGACTTTGCTCCGGATTCCAGCATCCAACATCACTACCGTCTCTGATTTCAGCTCTTGAGTAACAGTGGGCTCCCATTCCTCCTCAGACATTCTGGCACCTCATTGAACGTGCTCCCAGCAGAGTTCAGGCCGTCATAAAGGCGCAGAGTGGATACACGCCATGTTAGTGTAGATATCCGGTTATCGGTACGTCTGATCAGGTAGAGTAGCGGTTAGTTGTTTGTTAACTGCCGTGGGTCTCTACTATGTCTCCTGATTACTTATTTGTGCACGATTGCGTCTAGTACACGTGCCTGTAAATTTTGTTTTGATTAATCCACTGTAATTATCTCCATTAATTACAGGAACATAGACGTAAATTATTGGATAAACGCTGAAATGTAAAAGAAGATATTTACGAGGATCATTCAATAAGTAATGCTCCACATTTTTTTTAAAGCCATTAATATACACAGACATGGTGCTTCACAGTTCATGTTTATTCTTTCCGGTGGTGAAGTTTCGAACCGTTCTGGCAGAAGGCAGAGCCGTAGTACAGCGTCAAAATGGCGTCTACATACGACTCACATTACAAGTAGCGTGCTGTTATTGAATTCTTGTGTGCAGAAAAAGAAACCGTGGTGAACATCCATAAACGTTTGTGTACAGTGTATGGCGATGCTGCAGTTAATATGAGTGCAATTGGGCGATGGGTAAAGAAAGTTACAGCCTCAGGAAATTCAGAAACAGAGCTCCGTGATCAGCCACGCTCTGGACGTCCTGTTACAGCCACTGTTCCAGACATTCTGAATCGTGCGGATGCCATTATTCGTGCCGACCGCATGGCAACTCGACAATTGGCTTTGCAGTTGTCGTTCAGCATTGGAAGTGCGTCCGCAACGATCGAGACTCTTGGATATTCAAAGAGGTCCTCACGATGGGTTCCACGAATGCTCACAGCGGACCACAAGATTCAAGGAAAGGCCATTTCGTCTGAATTGTTGGAACGTATTGAGATCGGCGGAGACGCCTTTCTGTCACGGATCGTTACGGGGGACGAAGGCTGGTGCACCACTTTGCGCCACAAACAAAAAGACAGTCCATGGAATGGCATAATCTTCATTCATCACAAAAGAAGAAATTCAAGAAAACCCCCTCTGCAGGAAAAGGCATGGTGACAGTCTTCTGGGACTGTGGTGGCGTTATTCTCGAGGATGTGATGCCAAGAGGGTCAGCCATCAATTGAGAGGCATAAGTGAAGACTCTGAATAAACACAAGAACCGTTTCCGACGTGTTCGATCGGTCACGAATCCAGCAGAAATGTTGCTCCAACACGATAATGCACGCGCCCACACAAGTCTGAGAAACCGGGAACACATAGCCAAATTGGATTGGACATCATTGCCTCATCCACCCTACAGTCCTACATCGGACTTTGATCTCTTTGGGCTGCTTAAACATTCTCTATGGGGAACACACTTTGAAGATGATGGGAGTGTCAGTCATGTAGTGAAAACATGGCTATGCCAGTAGGACAAAAGTTTTTACCAGCAATGAATACACGTTCTTCCACAACGTTGGTGTACTGCCATGGAACGTGATGGAGATAGCATAGAGAAATAGGACATGGACAAGACATGTTGATGTACTTGTCTCCAAATTCTGACTCTTAACAATAAATGTGTTTGACGAAAAAAATGTGGGGTATTAGCAGTTCATACCTGCTAGGGAAGCTCACCTGTGTCATGCGTAAAATCGATGATTGTGATGGAATCCGCAACCACGATAAATTTCTTGAATGGTATCAGTTTACCGGATTGGCTGTTTCTGCTAGGATTCAACCATCCTTTGTTTTCATATTGTTCACTACTGAGTAGTTTAAGCTGTGTAGCCATTCTCAAGTTTGGAGCATAGCCCATTGAGCGAAAATAACTGGGTATCGCTGTTAAGTTCAGTACTCCATTAAGTTTCCCAACCACGCTTTGCTTCTAAAATAGTGTGATATAGACAAGTATGCTGACTGTAACCCAAGTATGTGCATTTATCCGGTCATATTTTGGAAGATCTCGTATTTCTCTGTCGACTGAACAGGCAGTGGTTGCTCTATGCCATGTACTTTAATTGTATTGTATGTGATATGTATTGCAGCACACGAGAATGGCTACACAGAAGCAATTACGTAGTAGTGAACAAAATGAAATAATAGGATTGTTAAAACCTAATACTAAGAGCCAGTGCGACACACTGATATCATTTAAGAAATTACTTATTTACGAATTATCCAGTCGTTTAAAACTGACTACGCAAAACTATTTTTTTTTCAATGTTGAATGCCTTCCATTCGCGAATGACAAAGGGATGATGATTCTAACTGAAACAAAATTGAATGAGTGTATCGATTCATGCCGTTTTCGTTTCTGTACTTCCTTATGTCTGCCGGTAAGTTGACGCACTTGATTGACAGTGGCTAAAGAAACACATCTTTGAGGCGCAACTGTTTCGAGACCAAAAGGACGCTCTTTATTTGAATCGCAGGGTCAAAGCGTAGCTACGGCGTTGCGTTGCAACGCCACTCGGAAAGAGCGCTCACTAGAATTGCTCACTTACAGTGAACCACTGTTGGTGAAGTTTACTGAATGATTTCTTTCGAATGCACCACTTAGTTAACTGTATGGTTTATGTTGCGTGAATCGCCGTGGGTCGATAAATACGTAACACTTGTGCAGCGTTTGACGGCACATTATTACACGTGGTCAGTACGGGGTGACCGACTGGTGTCAGAGCAACGCTAGTAGCTGCCGGTGAAAGTCGAGCGTCTGGCGCCTTTTCCGGTGAACGGCTGTGACTCTTCCGCGCAGCGTAGTGATTGAAGCTTATTGCGTAGCTCGCAACAGGACTGATATTTGCTGCTGCATCTGTTACTAGGAACTTGCGTAATGGTGAGGATTGAAATCGTGAGAGGGAACTTTTTCGTTAAATCACTTCTGAATCATCTGCATCTTTTAAGATGAAGAAATTCATACATATAAAGCGCATTTGGGAATGAAGCTGTAAGAAACTTAGTTTGAAAAACTCATGAAAAGAGGTCACTGTTATACTTCGTGACAAGTTCACATAAAGATAGTAAGTAAATTTGTTATGAGCACGTGCAATGGCAGTTGATTCATTTACGGTACTGTGGAATTCTGTTCACAGTAAGCGAGGAACCGGCCTTCAGAACGCGAAGAGAAGGTTATACAAATATTGCTGCGGTTCTAGGCGCTTTAGTCCGGAACCGCGTGACTGCTACGGTCGCAGGTTCGAATCCTGCCTCGGGCATGGATGTGTGTGATGTTCTTAGGTTTAAGTAGTTCTAAGTGTAGGGGACTGATGACCTAAAATGTTAAGTCCCATAGTGCTCAGAGCCATTTGAACCACTTGAACAAATATTGCTGTTGTGCTGTTCGCTCCCTCACACCGCGAACCAAGTATTGGAATATTTGCCAAAATAAAAGATAGCTGCGAGTGACTTCTTATCTCTAAAGATGATGATAGTCAGAGGCATTCGGCCTGATGACTTTTAAGTTCTACTACTTAAAGTCGATGCACAAGGATTTGGCAGAGAAAGATTGCTTTCTGTCGCCAAGCTCTTCTATGGAAAAAGAAAACTGCGTAAACATCTAAACATGGGAATCAACAAGTGTCAACGAGAGATCTATCTTAAGGAATCCTCGTAAGAAGAAAAGAAAGGAAGGAAGGAAGGTACGTAGGCAAGAGTTTAACATTCAGTCGACGACTGGAGCACTAGAGAGGTAACACTGGATGGAATCGAGCTCTGGGAATAGTTCCTTCCTGAAGGACATGACTGATTTCCTTCACGTCCTTCTCAGTCCAAGCCTCCACTTCTTGTCGTCGATAAGGAAATGCGGTAAGACTGTTAGTGTTTACAAGATATGTGAATGATCTAATGTATTACGTTGTAAACTTTATAGGTAGCAACGCCAGACTAGCGAAATGCAGGAAGACCTGCGGGTCGATTATTGGTGCAGGGGCTGGGAGCCGACCCCCGAACGTAACTAAATGTAACATATTGAGCGTAAAAAGGTCCATTACTGTTCGATTACGCTATTCGTGAAAAATCACTGGAAACACTGTCAGCTGCAAAACACTCAGGTGTAAGCGCCCGGAGCGACCGAAGAAAACCTAGCATAAGCAGATGCCAGGCTGAGATTAATTGGAAGAATATGAAGGAAATATAATTCCACAAGAAAAAAAGTGGCTTGCAAGAAACTTGCTCGACCGATTCTTGAGTATTGCTCATTCATCTGGGACCGTTACCAAATTGCGTTAGCAGAATAAATAGAGAAGATCCAGCGATGAGTGGTTTGTTTCGTAAGAGGATCGTTTGTTGGCGCGAGAGCGTGCGGATATGTGCAACAAAATTCAGTAGCTGAGGCTGTACGAGGTGTATGTAAATCACAGAAAGGTTCTCTGTTGACATTCCGATACAGTACATTCCAGGGAGAGACGGGCTAAATATTACTTTCACACGTGGTTCGGGAAAAAGACAACAACGAGAAAGTCCAAAAAATTAGAGCAGATGCAGTTTACCGGCAGTTATTCTTCCTACACGCCATTCGCAAATAGAACAGGAAAGCAGGAACAGATAGTGGTACGAGAAGCGCCACCCGTCACACACCGTCACACACGCAGCATAGGCGTAGATGGGACATTAAACTGTAATCTTTCTTCCTCCTTTCCAAATTCAGACTGTAGGAGAAATGGGACAGGAAATCGAGTACGGGTGTCACAAAAGAACCACCCAATCATTTATTAAAATGGTTTGGAGATACCTTATAAAAGTTCAACCAGTATGATCTGGCGGGGATTGAAACCCCGTGCCTACCGCCGGCCGGAGTGGCCGAGCGGTTCTAGGCGCTACAGTCTGGAACCACCTCGGGCATGGATGTGTGTGTTGTCCTTAGGTTCTTAGGTTTAAGTAGGTCTAAGTTCTAGGGGACTGATGACCTCACCAGTTAAGTTCCATAGTGCTCAGAGCCTTTGAACCGTGCCTACCTAAAATGTGGCCGAAATGCAAACATTAGGCATTTCAATTTTTTATATTGTTGACAAGATGCCGCTTTCCCACACAGATACATATTGATTTAATCACCACTAACCCCCCCTCCTCCTCCTCCCCCCCCCCCCCCCCACACACACACATTACTAGGTTGAAATCCTATAACTCTGCTTTACAAGTGAGCGAATGCTATCCCGAGACCACTTGTCGGAAGTTCCATGCGGCTTTTCGCGGATGATGCTGTAGTATACAGAGAAGTTGCACCATTAGAAAATTGCAGCGAAATGCAGGAAGATCTGCAGCGGATGGGCACTTGGTGCAGGGAGTGGCAACTGACCCTTAACATAGACAAATATAATGTATTGCGAATACATAGAAAGGAGAATTCTTTATTGTATGATTATATGATAGCGGAACAGACACTGGTAGCAGTTACTTCTGTAAAATATCTAGGAGTATGCGTGCGGAACGATTTGAAGTGGAATGATCATATAAAATTAGTTGTTGGTGAGGCGGGTGCCAGGTTAAGATTCATTGGGAGAGACCTTGGAAAATGTAGTCCATCAACAAAGGAGGTGGCTTACAAGACAATCCTTCGACATATACTTGATTATTGCTCATCAGTGTGGGATCCGTACCAGGTCGGGTTGACGGAGGAGATAGAGAAGATCCAAAGAAGAGCGGCGCGTGTCGTCACAGGGTTATTTGGTAAGCGTGATAGCGTTACGGAGAAGTTTAGCAAGCTCAAGTGGCAGACTCTGCAAGAGAGGCGCTCTGCATCGCGGTTTAGCTTGCTGTCCAGTTTTCGAGAGGGTGCGTTTCTGGATGAGGTATCGAATATATTGCTTCCCCCTACTTATACCTCCCGAGGATATCACGAATGTAAAATTAGAGAGATTCGAGCGCGCACGGAGGCTTTCCGGCAGTCGTTCTTCCCGCGAACCATGAACAGGAAAGGGAGGTAATGACAGTGGCACGTAAAGTGTCCTCTGCCACTCACCGTTGGCTGGCTTGCGGAGTATAAATGTAGATGTAGATACCGGCAGTATTTGATAGGAGAGAGGTGAGTGACGTCAGTAGGGTGTGAACAGAAGGTTGTCGGGCTACGCAGCGGTGCATTGTCCCCAGCGGTGCGTGCCACGGCGCCTTGTAAGGCGACGCTGTCAGCCCACGGCCGACACACACCCACAGCTGGTAGGTGCGGGCTGGTGCACTTGATCCAAGTCCCGGCCAAGGCCCCTCACTCGCGTGCTGCCCCGCCGTATCTCATGTATCTCAGACTTAGCTGATAGTTTCAGCCATGTAAATAAATAGCACGGTCCATAACAGGTTCTGTCTTCGCATACTCGGACGATTAATTGGTTGTGCCGTGCGTCTTCTTACGCTGACGTTCCGTTATTTTCTCTTTTTGCATCCTTCTCACCGCCTATCCTCATTACTGGTTGAGTAGCTTTTTTGCGTATACTTGGTGTAATGAGGATGAAGGGTTTAAGGTCCAATGTCCTTTCGGCAGTGCGGTAATTATACGAGTTTTCTGTTCGACGATGATGGAGACGAACTCGAACGTAGCCCATTTGAGATTTTTGCGCGCAGTCAATTCAAGCAATCTGCGAAAACCTACGCGAGGATTGTCCTCGTACTATCCTCCCGGTAAGAATCCAGTCCCGTTAGCCATTCCCAACCTCACCTAATGTTACACTTTGATTTCAAACCCTGGATTTACATTTCAACTCAGACTACTACTACTACTACTACTACTACTACTAGTACTACTACTACTACTAGTAGTAGTAGTAGTAGTAGTAGTAGTATTTATATTAATAGTGCCACACCATGAGTTGTCTTGTCTTCCTTCAGATGGGCAGGGAGAACGATATGAGGAAAGTTCCCTGTGCTCGACGAAATAGTGAACTCTTAAAGGTAAACATGATGCCACCATGATAGAGATGAGGGCGCGTGCAAAGGCCTGTAAACAATCTTTTTTTTTTTCCCTACTCAATATGCTATCGTTCCTCGCCGGTTCTTGCACACTTGGTTGGGCAACGTTCAAACAAGGAAGAAAATTGTAGATCACTTTATTTAGGTGATGAATGACTTATTTCTAAATGCGTGATATTAGTGATCGTTTCAGGTTGTTGGAAGCTGTTACTAATCTTAAAGAAATGAGTAAATATATTCCAGCGATATATGTTAGGAAGGATGCACTACGGAAGTCGCAAGTGTTTCCTTCCTGTGTCATCTAAGTCCATAGTTGTGGTTGGACTGTCGTATGTGGCCTGTGGCCCCAAGGAAGGAAGAAAATCCCGACTTGGTCAGCTTTGAACCTTGTGCGCATTTCTGTATCTGTACTTACATGTAGAGGAGATTGCGATAAACATCACTTCAGCAGAATGCAGCGGGAAAACGAAGAAGTGAACTGCACGAAAAAAAAAAGCGATTCTTCTGCGTGGTTCTGGACACTTTGTTGGCAGCAAGACTCATTACTCTAGACGAGATGAGTTTCCTTTTATCTTGACGGAAACATCCCGCATTAAAACGTAGTGATTAGGAAGGCTATATTAGCCAAAAAGGCGAGAAATTTTCACTAGTTCTGGAGATCATACAATACAATAATGGCATACATTATACTTAGGCAATTATTTAATTAATTTTTATTGTCACGGGATATGTTTGTGTCAGTTACACGAGATAACAGACCACCGCATAACCTGTCCAGGACTGTTACAAAGAGAGGAAATAGCAGCACTATGAAATGCCAATATAAAGTAGATGCAGCAACACAATGCAAGAATAAACTAAATTTAGCTAACCTTAATGATGGACAAGAAAATGGAAAGTTGTCCGTCTTGGCTTACCTGTACGAACCATCCTGATTTTCACTTGTAAACCATGTACTGTCTTCGCCATGAACAAACCATTTGTAACGAAGAGATAGTGGTTGTTACAGTTTCCACTGCAAGCAACTTCATGGCGTTTGTTGGAAATAACACAAAAACATGTAGGTGGAATCAGTTGCTTCCAATTTCAGTTCTTTTGTGCAGTGCGTGTTACATAGCGATTTAGCAGACGTTCCAGAATTTTTTGGTGGTATGTAGTATTTTGATTTAGTTACATGGCGTAGAGGCATAAGATGTGTGACTGTGTGTTCGATGCCTGGTCAAGTAGGTATTTATGACGCAGGCATTTCTACAAAGCTAAGGTTTTCGCTGCAGCTATTGCAGACTTTTCTTAAACCAGAAATATTCTCATCGGGTTAGAAGCTTCCTTTTTCCCAGAATGTATGCTTTCGTATATTCCACACTTCTTTCTCTTTCATATTCAATTTAATGGGGACCAGTTAACACTTCACTTGCTTCTGTCACGCAGTGGAAAAGACTGCCGTGCAAAAGATTCTATCTTACATTAGCTGTTTAATCTGTACTTGGCTGCGCCTTCATTTACAGATCTGGAAAAAGTAATTTCCGATTGTAAGTTCGTTTTTCGCTGGGAGGAGAGACGAGGTCTGGAGTGGGCAATAAGAGGGCCTTCTCCCCCACCCCTTGCCTTTCCTAGTTATCGGACAGAAGCGGCAGTCAGCCAGCAAGAGCAAATTGTATTTCACCCTCCGAGGGTCGGGGCTTTTTCTGCGGAGCGATCCCTGCCGCAGCCGGAGTCTTTTTCGTATTAATCTTCCTTCAGAAATGATCATGAGATGTTTTGCTCGTTCTATGGAAGCAGAATGAGACTGCCGATATCAGATTGACCTCCTCGAGTGAGGCGTAGGGATTCCGTCCGAGAACGTTCTCTGTTCTAGAGTAGCTGAAACCGCGGTGCAATAGTTTTGTAAAAATACGTTCAAAATTTGGCACGTGATCTAAGAGATCCGTTGTTGCATTAGACGCAGAATAAGTTGTTTCGTCCACGTGTCAGAGTTGTAATTGTTCAACTCGAGGGATTGCAGGCGATAACAGCAGAAAAGAGAGCAGTGTTTCTGTAAGTGTGTGAAAATTAATGAAGCAGTAGAGATAGAAATTCCTATGGTCATAAATGTTTCGCTGATGTATATAGATGTTTACCATTCGAAATGATATTGGTTTACTCCATTGAATTTTTGGCAAACTGCCGGAGAGCCGTAAAAAAGATATTAGTTCATATATTATTTATCCTTTTTACTATAGTCTGGCGAAGGTGTGTGTGTGTGTGTGTGTGTGTGTGTGTGTGTGTGTGCGCGCGTGTTTGTTTTTACGACTGACTGGTCGTGTCTTAGATGGCTCTGAGCACTATGGGACTTAACATCTGAGGTCATCAGTCCCCTAGAACTTAGAACTAGTTAAACTTAACTAACCTAAGGCCATCACACACATCCATGGCCGAGGCAGGATTCGAACCTGCGACCGTAGCGGTCTCGCGGTTCCAGACTGAAGCGCCTAGAACAGCACGGCCACACCGGACGGCCGTGTCTTAGAGAGTTCGGTGATAAATCTTTTTGCATGCAGAACACAGTGTCAGCAACTAGTGCTTCCTTGAGCTACGTTATCGCAATAGAATAAATAAACATTTAAGAAAAGCCTGCTCGTCTCAGCACGTGGTCTAAATGATACGTGAGTTAAAACAGTAAGTGGAAGGAATTAACAGAAAGTAGGCTAATTGTCATTGCTATTCTTCGTAATTAAATTACGTAAGCTAATTGCATGCAGTTTCCTTATGGTGAAATATATAAAGTGAATAAAGGAATTAGTACTTAAAATGCTGCGCGAATGTACGTCTGAAAACCCCCGCAAAAAGTAGACAAAAGCTTTTTCGAAACATTTACCTAAGCTACACTATTCACTTCGTGCTTTTGGATGTTTTAAAGACATTACAGTCAGCAATTAACGCTGTATTTGTTACACTGAATGTGCAGACTGAATGAAGAGTAGAAGTGCGCTCTATTGCCATCAGTTTTATTGCTGCAAACCGTGTTTGGCAAGCCTTGTTTTGCACTGCGCTTAGAACAACGCGCAGTGGAGCGCGCGGAAAAACAAACTAAGTGGCTACAATATATCATCCATACTGCAGTGCTTGTAATTACTGCAGTTCGTGCGTTTCAAAAGCCAATAACGTCCGTCCGCGTTGATGAAGACCATTCCCTGGCGCCGCGACTGACTGTGTATTGGGAGTCCATCGGCTCTCGTTTTTTCTTTGCCGCGGCTGTGATGAATGGAACCGTTCACTGCGACACGAAATAATAACAGCCCCTCTCCACGGAGCAGCCGATTTTGCGAGCCAGACGCGATCGTTAACAACGTGGCCAAGGACGTTGGGGGGCACTAAGCTTTTTGCGAAGTGGTGAGGGATTTGCAGATAATCGGTGACTCTAATCGTGAAATGAAATGAAATGTAATGCAGTGCACATAAATGGACGAAAAGCTAAGATATTGTTTGACTACTAGATCGTATCTGTTCAGAGTGATTTGAAGTGGAACATCCGGTCGTGAGAAAGACAGGTGCTTTATTCATATTTGTTGGTAGATTTCAAAGAAATCAAGGCCTGTACCGAGTTGGACTGATAAAAAAGGTGTTGAAAGTGTCGAAAGAGGAGCCGCACAATTGTCACGGATTTGTTTCGACAGCGTGAGACTGTTACAGAAATCGTCGACGAAAGTGTTGCTCACGTTCTAAAATGCGCATTAAACATACTACTTGCTGCATATATATCTCGCGTAATGACAACAACGCAGAAATTAAAGTAATTTGGGCCAACACTTTTCATAATATATATTAATAAATTAGTAGATAACGTCGGAAGTTTCATGATGCTTGTCACAGATGATGTTGTTGTGTACAGAGAAGTCGCTAGAAAATTATAACGAAATGCAGGAAGACTGCAGAGAATCGACACTTCTTGTAGAAACTGCTAGATGAACCTCAACGTAAAAAAAAATGCAACGTATTGTGTACAAATAGGTAAAAAGAGCCATCATTGTATGATTGCACGATTGCAGAACGATCACTACAAGCAGTCGCATCCCTAAAATTTCTAGGAGTATGCGTACGTAACGATTTAAAGCAGAACTACTACCTAAAGCTAATGGTAGGTAAGGCAGGAGGCATACTGATATTTATTGGAAGAATCCTCAGGAAGTGTAGCCGAACCATAAAGGAAGGAGCTGATACAACTCTCAATCGACCAACACATCAATATTGTGTATATGCAGGATGATTCACGAAGATATGCAAACATTTTAACGTGTTATTTGACAAGTAGAACTAAAGAAAAAAGTTCATATAAACATAGGCCCGCAAATATTTAGTTACGGGGTTGCGGCTAGTAAAAGATTTTGTCTTAAATTTAGCAACGTCGCTAAAATGAAGCCATCGCAAAACTGTTCGAGGTTAAAGTAAAGCGGATTTCTATTTATTTTGTTGTTATTGGTCTGATGAATTTAGTAAAACCTGCCCCAGACGTGTATCTCAAGTAGTTTTCCAGAAAATCTAGAGAAGCAAAGATTATTGTACAAGTAAATCTGTTCACTTTCCATTAATAATGTAGAAAAGTTTGTCATTGTTTGCAGCCGTTAGCGAGTTGTTTCAGTCGTTTCCTAACCTTGAAACGAGTTAATTTTCTGTATTATTCAACGAAAGAGGATAATAGCAACGGTGTATTTAAGTGAAACTGCATAGTAACTGTTGTAGTTTGTAGATTATTTATGAAATAGGGATGCCTTTCAAATATACGACAGAGGAATTACGACAGACATTTTTGTACGTTTATTGTGAATGCATTGTTAAACTGTATGTGTGCTGTACAACATCCTTAACACTGAGCTAATATTTTCCGGTTTAACATGAATTCACGTGTGCTGTGGTATTAATAAAAGCATTCATACAGTTTTAGTTAACGTTATTACCATCATTTTTCTAAAATTAAATTCTCTACAACTTCTGTTGAAAATCTTGTGCAGTTGTCTGGAATTAAAAGAAAACATATGAGCCAAGTAGTTAATAAATTAAACTTTTTACGAAATTACTTCTTTGCCTCTCTGGATGTTCTGGAAAACAACTGCATGTACACGCCTGGGACATGTTTTATTAGATTCACCCCATCAATAATAACAAAATAAATGGAAATCGTGCTTTACTTTAATCAAGTACATTTTTGCGATGGCTTCATATTAGCGAAGTTGCTAAATTTAGTGCAAAATCTTTTTTTTAGCCGTAACTGCGTAACCAAACATTTTCGGACCTATGTTTATATGAACTTTTTTCTTTAGTTTTGTTTGTAGAATAACATATTAACGCTACGGTCGCAGGTTAGAATCCTGCCTCGGGCATGGATGTGTGTGATGTCCTTAGGTTAGTTAGGTTTCACTAGTTCTAAGTTCTAGGGGACCGATGACCTCAGAAGTTGAGTCCCATAGTGCTCAGAGCCATTTGAACCATTTAACATTTTAAAATATTTGCATACCTTCGTGACTCACCCTGTATATCAGTGGTAGTTTGACGGCTCCATGAAATTTGCTTCAGTGAGCATTCACTAATATCATCCGAACTCCTTCCTACGGGAATCAATAAGTTGTAAGTAGAGGCTAAGAGGACGAGGTACACTGCATTGCGGCGTGCGGTAAGTTCGAAATTTGGGTCGGTCAGGGACAGTGTCCGGATGGCCGAAGCGGTTAAGGCAACCGCTCGTGAGAAGCGGAAAATCCGGGTTCGAGTCCCGGTACGGCACAAATTTTCAGCTTTCGCCTTTACATTTTCACACTGCTCTCTGCGGCTGGAAGTCGCTAGTTTCCCACCCACCCTTTCCCTTTCTTTCTTATTCCTGTACTCGAATATTGTTCGTCAGTCTGGGAGTATTTATCTCGTAGGATTAAAAGAGGAAGTAGAGAAGATCCAAAGAAGAGCAGTGCGTTTCATTATAGACTCATTTAATAAGCACGAAAGCGTCATGGAGATGCTCACTCAACTACAGGAGAGGCGTTCTGCATCATGGCGTGGTTTACGGTTTCCTATAAAAATACCGAGAATAAACGTTCCTGAAAGAGTCAACCAATACATTGCTTCCTCCTGGATATATCTCGAGAAAAAACTGTGAGCATAAAATTGCAGAGATACGATATCATGCGAAGGATTACCAAGAATCATTCTGCCCTGGACCATTCGTAACTAGAACAGAAAAAAAGGGGGGAGAGTGGAGTTTCCTCCCCTTCAAGCAGTAAGGTGGCTTGTGGAGTGCGGATGTAAATGTACATGGTATTGTGTTTACATTCCTCCTGTAGTTGAAGAGTAATTACGGCATGATTATTAGGTTGGTGTACAATTCGTAGCGTTTTTGTATTGCATGTAGATATTTCAGTCGGTATAGGTTTATTTATATATCGTCATTTTTTATTTGTAGTTCACTGTTGCCATTTGAGTCTAAATATTGTTACTTTGTCATTTGGAGATAGTGAGTGGACGTGTGGACGCTAGAAAATGGAATGCCAAATGGCATATTTTTCTGATCGAGTTCAGCAAGGGGTTGACAGTAGTAGAGGCAACCAGAAACATTTGCGTCTTATATGGAGATAAGGCGATTGATTGTTGTTGTTGGTTTGGGGAAGGAGACCAGACAGCGTGGTCATCGGTCTCATCGGATTAGGGAAGGATTGGGAAGGAAGTCGGCCGTGCCCTTTCAGAGGAACCATCCCGGCATTTGCCTGGAGTGATTTAGGGAAATCACGGAAAACCTAAATCAGGATGACCGGACGCGGGATTGAACCGTCGTCCTCCCGAATGCGAGTCCAGTGTCTAACCACTGCGCCACCCCGCTCGGTAAGGCGATTGATCAGAGGACGGCAAGAAAATGGTTGTCTCGTTTTAAGGACGATCGCTTTGACTTTAGTGAGTCTCGACGTTCAGGAAGACTTTCTGGGTTGGATGAAAATCGTTTAAACACATTAATCCACATTTATCCACGTCAGTGTACTCGAGAACTATGAAATGTGATGAACTGTGCTCAATCCAGCATCATGCGACATTTGAGTACAATGGGAAATATTCAAAAATATTCAAAAAAACAGCATGTTCTAAACCAAAATTACAAAAATTAGCGGGTGGTCATATGTGCCTCTTTGTTTCCTCATCAGTTGGCTCGACAACAACACAGACTATTCCTGTCGTGTGTTGTTACTGTTGACGAGTAACGGTGTCATTACGCTAACCTAACGAAAAGAAAGAAATGGTTGAGGCCAAACAAAGCAGCCACTCTCTGTAGAAAGACCTGTGCGTATTCCCAAAAGAAAATGTTATGCGCCTAATGGAATAACGACGGTGTATTTACTAACAAGGGGACCCTATACGCTGTAAATCACGGATTTTGATGCGCTTCAAATATGTTGCAGAGGCACTTAGCTGAGTACCTGGCTATCCGGTTTTTTAGCGACGGGCCTTGGTTTTTGAGAAAATAGATTTTGAAGTTCATTGCGCACTTTCTATACCCATAACATTACATATATTCGGAGCAAATCAGCGTAGCGCAGCGGTAAAGGTTGACGGCTACCGCGCTGGAGGTATCGTGTTCGAATCCTGTTCTTGTTCTTCTTTTTCTTCAATATCGACCGAATTTTTCAATTTTAATTCAAAGAATATCAACAAACAGTGTAAGGTGTGCGAAATTTTGAAGATATATTCGATTATTAATTTTTTCAAATATTCGTTCCGTTTGTGGTTCGCGTGATATTCTCCCAATTCATCTTCTTCGTTGTTGAAATCTTTCAATTCATCATCAATAATGATTTGTCTTTCGGCCAAGACGTCCTGTATTGCGATACATATCCATCGGCAATTGCAACGGAATTGGCAGAGATCACGCTAGGCGGCGTATTCGTTACGAGTTTCAAATCGCGGAGTAGATTTTCGGCGTATTTAATGGCATTTGTGGTTTCGCCTTATGATTCTTCGTTCAACTCATCTACTTGTGGATCTTCTGGCTGCACTACCGCAGAAACACTTGGATCTTCCATTTCACAGAATTTTCTAACACATGGCACTAGAGACGCTTCGTGTGCAACTGACGCTGTAGTTAGATGCGAACGTAAAGGAATGCAACTCGCATCCTTATTGGCCGCACCTAGGAGCTGGGCTTCCCAGTACGGGTAATGGTATTCACGAGAGAGGGTATGATAATGGGTGGAGATAGATTTCAAGTAATACAAGTAGCGACCGTTGTACGAACATTTGGAACTCCAACTGCGAACCAACAAACGGAATGAATATTTGAAAAATTAATAACAGAATACATCTTTAAAATTTCGCACACCTTACACTGTTTGTTGATATTCTTTGAAATAAAATTGAAAAATTCGGTCGATTTTGAAAAGAAAGGTACACGAGCAGGATTCGAACACGGTATCTCCAACTCCGTAGACGTAAACCTTTACCGCTGCGCTACGCCGACTTGCTCCGAATGCATGTAATGATACGGATATACATAGTGCGCAATGAACTTCAAAACCAATTTTCTCAAAAACTAAGACCCATCGCTAGAAAAAAACCGATAGCCAGGTACTCAGCGCAAGCGCCTCTACAACATATTTGAAGCACATCAAAATCCGTGATTTACAATATGGAGGGTCCCCTTGTAAGAATTGCTTCCTCGAGGTGTAAGCATCGCTGCTGACGTAAATTGTCGACAGCTGAGACGTCTTGAAGATGCAGTCAGAGAATACCGACAGGAAGAGTGCGTGAAGTGACGCTACTCCACGGTAACGCCCGCCCACATTCTACTAGACTGACAAAAAAACACTGTACAGGAGTTAGCTTGCAAAATCATTCCACACCCAGCGTATTCACATGATCTTGCGCTCTCAGATTTTTGCCTTTTCCGGACTCTATCGAATAACCTTCATTCTTTCCGGATGAAAATGCGCTACGAACATGGCTAAACGAGTTCTTCGCCTCAAAACCGCATTTTTGACAGTGACACATTTGTAAAGGTACCCCATTACTGGCAGACTGTTGTAAATAGTGAAGGAGAATATATTATTGATGACTAATGTCTTCGTTATGAGTATCTGTTGTGTTTTTTAAACTTATGGAGAAACAGTACGAACGTATGAACTAACCTAATATTTTCTGAAAGAAATAGAAAAGAAAAAAAGAAAACCTGCGTTGGGCGCCGAGACACTTTGAGCTGCTGAACCGGGCTGCGACCGCACTGTTGGCCGGGTGAAAGCTGCGGGCGTCACTCGGCTGCTGATTGCGCGCGTGGCGGAACAGATTACGGCCGAGTGGCCCCGAGGTTGCCCCGCCGACCCGGCTGCTCGCGTGGAGAAAGTGCTCCGGGCTTTGGGCAGGGCGGCGTGGGAGTGGAGCGCAGTGCGGTGTGCGAGCCGGGGCCCGTGCACGCCCCCGCGCCGGCAGATTACCATCTCGCCAAGAGGCCGCGCCGGCCGCCACAAACAACAGAAACCTGAGAGCTGATCAGACGTTCATCAACCGCTTCGTTGTGGTCAGGTACTGAGCCTTTCCGATAAATTACAGGCACGGCGCTGGAGAGGAGTCTTTTGGAACACAGCGCGCAAATGCTGGCCTGCGACGGGTTTACCGTGTAATAACAGACACCGTGGACTACAGCTGGAAATACTGTCATTTTTCTGTTGGTAATTACAGAGCTGATAGTGAAGTTTGCCACTTCATTTGCAGTTGCTGTAACTACGCTTGCTGAGAACCTTTCCGCGCGGCTTCCATCTAGAAAGTGCTCAGTGCTGGACAATGACTTTGTCGCATGCGGTTCCGGTGACTCGGTAGCAAAATGAGTCACTGAAGGAAATGACAACCCATTTTATATAACCCTTACTAGCATAATTCTTAAACCCGAAAATGAAAGAGGTTTTTGTGGTCTTCAGTCCAGAGACTGGTTTCATGCACCTCTCCATGCTACCCTATCCTGTGCAAGTTTCTTCATCTCCCAATACTTACTGCAGCCTACATCCTTCTGAATCTGCTTAGTGTATTCATCTCTTGGCCTTCCTCTACGATTTTTACCCTCCACGCTGCCCTCCAATATTAAACTGGTGAACCCTTGATGCCTCAGAATATGCCCTACCAAACGATCCCTTCTTCTAGTCAAGTTGTGCCACAAATTTCTCCTCTCTCCAATTATATTCAATACCTCCTCATTAGTTATGTGATATACCCAACTAATCTTCATCATTCTTCTGTAGTACCACATTTCGAAAGCTTCTATTCTCTTCTTGTCCAAATTGTTTATCGTCCACGTTTCACTTCCATACATGGCTACACTCCATACAAATACTTCAGAAACGACTTCCTGACACTTAAATCTATACTCGATGTTAACAAATTTCTCTTCTTCAGAAACACTTTCCTTGCCATTGCCAGTCTACATTTTATATCCTCTCTACTTCGACCACCATGAGTTATTTTGCTCCCCAAATAGCAAAACTCCTTTACTACTTTAAGCGTCTCATTTCCTAATCTAATTCGTTTAATAATTGTTTTTTTTAATTTATAGTCTTTCGAGTACACCCCAAGCAGCCGTTCACGTAAATAAATCAGAATTACATACGACTGATAGAGAAAACGAACCAGACTAACAGAACAAACACTAATGACGATGCTAAAAACAGAGGCAAAAATTTTGAAATAATATATTCGAAATTTCACAAAATTATTTAGTTTACGTCTGTTAGTTCTAATCTCTCTTTTAGGTTCCGTTATGAAGGATTTTGGTTGTCAATAATGTTGGCACAGACGTTGGTAAGTCGTATCCTAACAACATCCATTACGAATTTTGACGTGACGTCCCACTGGTTGATGCAGCCAGAAAGAGGGTGATTTGTGTCTTGCATTACGTTGAAGTCACAAGGTACAGATGGTGCTACGCTTACGCTGTGTATTTACTGTACAAAGTGACTCTGCTTGAACTTCAACCTTGTGGTAATCGTAAATTTCCGTACACGAATAGCCGGCCGCGGTGGTCTAGCGGTTCTGGCACTGCAGTCCGGAACCGCGGGACTGCTGCGGTCGCAGGTTCGAATCCTGCCTCGGGCATGGGTGTGTGTGTGGTGTCCTTAGGTTAGTTCGGTTTAAGTAGTTCTAAGTTCTAGGGGACTTATGACCTCAGATGTTGAGTCCCATAGTGCTCAGAGCCATTTGAACCATTTGAACCGTACACGAATACACATGAGTCCATGGCATCAACGTCTCGTTTGTAGAACTGGTGTTATATGCGAGTAGGATTTTCCTTCGGTTATGTGAGAACCTTGTCATTCCCGTGCGGTTAAAGGCGCTGCAATCTGGAACCGCAAGACCGCTACGGTCGCAGGTTCGAATCCTGCCTCGGGCATGGATGTTTGTGATGTCCTTAGGTTAGTTAGGTTTAACTAGTTCTAAGTTCTAGGGGACTAATGACCTCAGCAGTTGAGTCCCATAGTGCTCAGAGCCTTGTCATTCTTTGTCTTGAAACGTCCCCTTTGGAACAATTTATACAAGACTGTGCTTAACCTGGCACACAATATTATTTAGCGCAACGCAATCTGACTATCAAAGATCCCTGCAAAAGAATGGCCCTGAGTAACATTAAACTATACCTTTCACAAATAACTTACCACACAAAAATCTTCATTACTCGAACTACTGCAATACAGCGAGCACCACTACTGCCAGCTAAATAAAAGATTCAAACTACGGAAGGCACTAACTACTGATAGGGATAGTTAGCAAATTAAAGATTTTAATAGAGAACAAACAATGTATTTACCTTAATATCATCACAAGTCATAATATATGTAATTTCAAAACTCCGCCATCTCTCTCCTCGCATCCAGCACTGCTGGCGGCTCACCTCTAACTGCGCAACGCTACGCGCTGTTCACATCCAGCTATAGCAGTTCATGACAACAATGGCAGACAACAATGCAAACTAGCCACAGGCTGCACACAGCACAGCCAGTGATTTTCATACAGAGTGCTACGTAACGTTGCCAATAAGAAAATATAAACAGCCTACTTACATTAAACAGCCTACTTACAGTCTGACTCATTCCAAATCCTCCTCCTGTAAATAGGCAACGAAATGTGTGTACAGTCTTCTGTCCCTAAGATTACTCTTTCCTATATATATAATCTCCAATTGTCTGTTTGGTCTCTTCCCCCAAACAACCCAACCCTCTCCAATTGCGCTGCAGATGTTCATTCATTTTCAAAGTGCAGCTTCATAATCATCGCGAGGAATTAGTGAACATAATGATGGTGACTTACAGAGCATGGTTAAGCACTGGGTAGAGTACTTTGGTCGTATTCGGGAGTAAAGGATTTCGGCTAACCTGATTTCTGTAAGTCAATTCTGGTGAATACAGGACTGATTTGCTCGCAAGGACAGCTGTTGATTCCTTCACATGTCCTACTACATCTACGTCTATACTAATGATTATAGAGTGAATGGCAGACAGTATTTATTATATCTTATTTTAAGATTTCTCCCCATTCATTTACAGATCAGTCGTAAGAAGAATGACTGCTTCTGTGCCTAAGGATATTCTTAGTTTCTGCCCCGAAAGACGCTTTTTGAGCTTATGTAAACAGATTCTAGCAACATGTACAACATCTTTCTTTGAGTGTGACGGCCGCGGTGGTCTAGCGGTTCTAGGAGCTCAGTCCGGAACCACGGGACTGCTACGGTCGCAGGTTCGAATCCTGCCTCGGGCATGGATGTGTGTGATGTCCTTAGGTTAGTTAGGTTTAAGTAGTTCTAAGTTCTAGGGGACTGATGACTACAGATGTTAAGTCCCATAGTGCTCAGAGCCATATGAACCATTTTTTTTTTCTTTGAGTGCCTTCTAGTTAAGTATCTCGCCAGTCAGTCAAGCCTGTGACCACTCGCTCTACGTCCTGTTTTAAATACGTTCGGTGATCCGTGATGGTCTGATCTACCACTTAAACAAAATTTCTCATGGGCAACCGCATGAAGTACGAAATCCCGCGATTACAGTTACTACCGTCTGCTACGTTATTAATACGTGGGGCACAACCAGACATTACTCCAGTATCTAGGTAACAGTCCATTAGAACGTTCTGAGTCCCGAGTTCCACCTGTCAAGAAATTTTCGATCGATTGCAGTCGCCGCGCGGGATTAGCCGAGCAGTCAAAAGCACTGCAGTCATAGACTGTGCGGCTGGTCCCGGCGGAGGTTCGAGTCCTCCCTCGGGCATGGGTGTGTGTGTGTTTGTCCTTAGGATAATTTAGGTTAAGTAGTGTGTAAGGTTAGGGACTGATGACCTTAGCAGTTAAATCCCGTAAGATTTCACACACATTTGAACATTTTTTTGATTGCAGTTGTCTTGGTTAGATATTCCATAGCTGCGTAATGTATTATTTCAGAAGGTAATGTTGGCACCAACCGAGCTCGTGCTCTGTTTCTAAAAACCCCACTGCCGAAGGGGCTACGATCCTCTTTTCAAGGTTTCAGTATGCTTTATATTGTTGTGGTTATTTGGAGACCCGCATAATATTGAACTTACGTCGTTAGCTGAAAAGGGCTATTAATTCTTCAGCATTGTTTATAACTAATACGATACACCATTGATCGCACAGTTGATTGGTTAAAGCAACTGTGGCACAAAATATTTGAAAATAGGTCGTCAAGCGACAGTACGGCTGTGCTTCAACAACAAGAGAAACAACATAACTGGAAAATGAGTTATGAAAATGTTCATACTCGAGTGACTGTTAAAGAGATTCTCGAATACTCTGTGTAACTGGTGTCTGATATTGACCATAAGTTTTCTCTTCTTGAACTGCTTGCGCTTACACTTGAAGACGAAGTGCCGCGCATCTGCTTCCAAGTGGCAGAACACTCTTCGACTACTGTAACAGCATACCGCAAGCGCCAGAGTGCAGCTTCAAACTCCCTCTTGTTGACTCACTTAGAAGCGCAAACTTGGGAAATTGCGCTATCGACGGACCACTACCAACCAGAGTGAGGGGTCGGTTTAAATTCCTTGTTGAAAGCAGTGCCAGTTCCTGCTAGCAGTTCATCAGTGGCCGGCGTGTTGCTCAGTGAAAGCCTTTTTCTGTTCATAACACCCAAAAATTTTTTGAAGCATGACCATCAGAGCATTTAGACTAAAAGATGAAAGTACAAGCATAACTGATAATCAAGCTGCTAAAAATGAAATAAATCGAGCTGGCTGGTGTCTCACTGTAATCATAAATAACACAAAGACTGACACCTACTTCGGTGATAGACATGAGAAGGTTATAAATTCAAATAGGACAGGTAATCAAGTGAAATAAGCGAACAGCTTTTTGTTCTATAAATGAAGCTGAGTAAAATTGGGTCACATTTTCATGATAGGGAACTGCTAATCGAAAAAAAGCACAGTAATCATACTGGAAGAATGTGTAGAAGTCGCTGTGGCGTCACAAAAGACAAGGCAGCACCACTGAATAAAAGCGAAAACTGCAGATGGTAAGCCCCATCACCTCGCGGAGTGGCCTCGCGGTTAGAGGCGCTATGTTATGGATTGCGCGGCCCCTCCCGCTAGAGAGGTTCGAGTCCTCCCTCGGGCACGGGTGTGTGTGTCGTTTTTATCATAAGTTAATTTAAGTAGTGTGTAAGGCTACGGAGCTGTGTGTATAAGAGATTAGTCATAAAATTTTAACCATTGCTTCGAAGTAATAAAGTTACGGAGGTTTTTTTGTTGTTACATGTCTGTAGTTTCTGGTACACGTGTAAAAACCGCGCACCAACAGCATAGCATGCCGCTAGTCAGTCTAAACTGAATGGCGAATTCCATTGATGAATTGCAGCATCGTACGGCAAAATTCGTTTTCGGCAGCAACGGAAATATTACAGCTGTTTCAGACCATTGTAGATGAGTTTGTAAGCCAAGTAATCGCCAGGGACGAGTGCTGAGTGTATCGCTTGGCCCCGAGGCGGCGCAAAGCAAGCAGTTTGCTGTAGCCTTTATCAATAAATAAACAGTTTTACAGTTACAGTATTTAGTTGCTATCAAAGGTTTTTTATACGTGCCCACACGGCCGTTGAAACGCCCCCTTGAAAAAAAAGTGAGTTCAGTATTTGTGAATGAATACCGTTAAACGATAACGGATCGAACAAGACACATGAAATAAAAATTATATTGGTTTTAATGAACGCTACAACAGTGTACCCAGATTTCTAGAAAAAGTCAAATTTTTCGAAATCCTCTGTGTTTGGAGCGCAAACTCGGTGCATTCAGCATTTTTTAAACCGGAATAATTCTGCTTTTCGTCAGTATTGTATAGATTTACTATGTTACAACTCGAAAAAATAATTCAAATGTAAAAAAGAAAACACAAGGTTTTATATATAGAAAACACAAGATTAAAAGATAAGAAATTTTTTATACATACACTGAAGAGCCAAAGAAACTGGTAGAAGCATTCTTATTCAAATCCAGATATATGCAAACAGGCATAATACGGCGCTGCGGTCGGCAACGCCTGTAGAAGACAACAAGTGTCTGGCGCAATTGTTGGCTGCTTGCTGCTGCTGCAGTGGCTGGTTATCAAGATTTAAGTGTGGTTGAATGTGATGTGACTGGAAAGATGTTGCCTGGTCGGACGAGTCTCGTTTCATATTGCATCGAGCGGATGGACATGTACGGGTATGGAGACAACCTCATGAATCCATGGACCCCGCGTATCAGCAGGGGACTGCTGAAGCTGGCGGAGGCTCTGTATTGGTGTGAGGCGACTGCAGTTGGAGTGATAAGACTCTGACATGTGACATGTGTACGTAAGCATCCTGTCTGATCACCTACATCCATTCATGTCCATTGTGTAGTCCGACAGACTTGGCAATTCCAGCAGGACAGTGCGACAGCCCACACGTCCACAATTGCTGCAGAGTGGCTCCAGAACACTCTTGTGAGTTTAAACACTTCCACTGACCACCAGTCTCCCCAGACATGAACATCATTGAGCATGTCTAGGATGCCATTCAACGTACTGTTCAGAAGAGATCTCCATGTTGTTCAGAAGAGATCTCCACCCCTTCATACTGTTACGGTTTGATGGACGTTCCTTCAGGATTCATGGTGTCAATTCCCTCCAGTACTACTTCAGACATTAGTGGAGTCCATGCCACGTCCTGTTTCGGCAATTCTGCATGCTCGCGGGGGCCCTACGCGATATTAGGCAGGTGTACAAGTTTCTTTGGCTCTTCGATATATATATATTGTGTGTGTGTGTGTGTGTAGAGATATTTATCCGAGAAAGACTTTCTAAGCTTGCCGGGATGGCTGAGCGGGTCTAGGCGCTACAGTCTGGAACCGCGCGACCGTTGCGGTCGCAGATTCAAATCCTGCCTCGGGCATGGATGTGTGTGATGTCCTTAAGTTAGTTAGGTTTAAGTAGTTATAAGTTCTAGGGGACTGATGACCTCAGATGTTGAGTCCCGTAGTGCTCAGAGTCATTTGAACCAAAGACTTACTAAGCATCCCAACATGACAAGTGGCATTGAAGCGGACATATATCTGGCGCGCGTACAACGATATGGAGATATTTTTAGCTTATTTTTGACAAATGCGTTTCTGAAATACTGCTACGCCGTATATGACTGAATTAGGTATTAACGTTGCTATATTTTTTCCTATTCGTCAAATGTCCAAATGAGAAACGAATTTGTGGGGGATGGAGGCGATTTGGAGAAAAAAGGCTTCTTTGATAAACCTGGGTGCACCATTCTAACATACATTAAAAAGGATAGAACTTTTATTTGAAGTTTTTTCATATGTGTTAATGTTTCAACTGTATACATGCAGTAATCTTAAACTCAGTATTTTTCAAGTGGCTGTTGTACTCCTTTAGTGGCCGTATGGGCACTTTTAAAAAATGTTTGTTTTGAAACTTCCTGGCAGATTAAAACTTTGTGCCGGACCGACCTCGGGACCTTGGCCTTTCGCGGGAAAGTGCTCTACTGACTGAGCTACCCAAGCACGACTCACGCCCCGTCCTCACAGCTTTACTTCTGCCAGTATCTCGTCTCCTACTGTTGTGGCGTAGCAAGACAGCCACGCCACTCGGAAGTAGCCGAAATGCACGCGTTACACACGCCGGCTGGCGTGATGTCTGAAACAGGATACGTAATGAATGCTATAAAGAAAAGTACGTAGCTTCTGTAATACTTAACTTTAATCCATCATTTGTATACAGCATTCTTGATGATACAAGCGAGACTCTCTCTAGATATGGTTAATGGCGCCTTGCTAGGTCGTAGCCATGGACTTAGCTGAAGGCTATTCTATCTCTCGGCAAATGAGAGAAAGGCTTCGTCAGTGTAGTCGCTAGCAACGTCGTCGTACAACTGGGGCGAGTGCTAGTACGTCTCTCTAGACCTGCCGTGTGGTGGCGCTCGGTCTGCAATTACCGACAGTGGCGACACGCGGGTCCGACATGTACTAATGGACCGCGGCAGATTTAAAGCTACCACCTAGCAAGTGTGGTGTCTGGCGGTGACACCACACCTACCTTCAAAACTTTACAGAAGCTCTCCTGCGAACCTTGCAGAACTAGCACTCCTGAAAGAAAGGATGTTGCGGAGACATGGCTTAGCCACAGCCTGGGGGATGTTTCCAGAATGAAAATTTCACTCTGCAGCGGAGTGTGCACTGATACGAAGCTTCCTGGCAGATTAAAACTGTGTGCTGGACCGAGACTCGAACTCGGGACCTTGGCCTTTCGCGGGAAAGTGCTCTACTGACTGAGCTACCCAAGCACGACTCACGCCCCGTCCTCACAGCTTTACTCCTGCCAGTATCTCGTCTCCTACCATCCAAACTTTACAGAAGCTCTCCTGCGAACCTGGCGATACTGGCAGAAGTAAAGCTGTGAGGACGTGGCGTGAGTCGTGCTTCGGTAGCTCAGTTGGTAGAGCACTTGCCCGCAAAAAGCGAAGGTCCCGAGTTCGAGTCTCGGTCGGGCACACAGTTTTAATCTGCCAGGAAGTTTCGCATCAGCGCACACTCTGTTGCAAAGTGAAAATCTCATTCTGGAATGTTTGTCTTATTTTGCTCTACACTACGACAGATTCAGTGCGTACCAAAATCGAAGTGTATCCTCTGGGCAGGTTTACTTGTAAAACCACTGCCATATTTGGTTGTCGCAGCTTGTTTTTTGAGGTGACAACCAAAGCTGTGTGACAGCCCCTCGTAATGTGGTCACGGCATCCTCTCCGGGGACTACCTGCCGGCCTGGGAGTGAGCGCCGGTGGTGTGCAGTGGCCCGGCGTGCCCTGTCGGTTGCGCCAGCGCCGGAGCCGTGGCGGGAGAAAGTGAGTCGGGTCGCCGGGCGACGCGCGACCGATCTGCAAGCGCGGCAGCGCGGCGCCGGACGCGCGAGTGCCAACCCGTGTCGACAAGGACGGACCCTCCTCCACGACAAGGACGCCGCGCACAGGCGAGGCGGCGCCTTCGGCCGACCGTGCGCCGCGGTGACGCGCCGAGACGCGTGCCGCCGCCTCGTACGACACGGTTTTCGGCTTTGCCCTTCCTCGCCCTCCTGCTGCCGGCTTTCCCCCTTTCAGTTTTACTTGCCGGAGGCGCCGTTGCCGTGCTGCCGCGGTGTCGACCGACGACAGGATGCCCTCTTTGTACGGAGACTGGCCCCTCGGTTTGCATCAAGTACACTCAGAGTGCGCCAACCGTGTCCACGGACGCGACCCTTTTAAGCGAACACTGTCGCAACGTCGGTTTCATTTAACCTCGAAAAGTTTCGCTTTTTCTTAGCTGGTATCGCACGGCGTTTCGATTTATCGTATTCGTGTTTGGATTACACGCCAAGTAATTAGCATGTTGTTAGGTAGTACAGAAACGTTCCTTTCGACCGGCCTCTGAGCTTCTGTGGCGTGAAGCGAATCCCACTCGCAGCCGCGGCGAGAATCTACGCAGCGCTGTCCGACGCGCGAGACCAAATACGCGACGTATTGCTGTACCGATTTACTAGGAATCATTTATTGGTGGAGCCGGCTTAATTGTTGCACTAGTACACTTGTAAAATCTGTCAAAATGAAGATGAACAACCTTGCTTTAACTCGCGAGACAGGGTTACTCTTCCCACTAAACTCCATCCGAACAGGCCTCGGAAGGTCCAACGGGCACCGATCGGCCGCCGTGTCACCCTCAGCCCACAGGCGTCAATGGATGCTGCTACTGAGGGGCATGTGGACAGCACACCGCTCTCCCGACCGTATGTCAGATTCCGAGACCGGAGCCGCTACTTCTCTATCAAGTAGCTCTTCAGTTTTCCTCACAAAGGCTGAATACACCCCGCTTGCCTACAGCGCTCGGCAGACCGGGTGGTCACCCATTCAAGTGCTAGCCCAACCCGACAGTGCTTAACTTCGGTGATCTGACGGGAACCGGTGTGACCACTGCGGCAAGGCCGTTGGCCGCTACTTTGAAGACTGTGTTGCGACTACTTGAATGGAACGTGTACGCCGTCAACACTTTATTCGCCGCCTTCAACTGGCTCTTCAGCGGTACCTGCTGTCTTCTACACAACAAAATAGCAGTATCATTCAATGCAAAAGACACACAAAAGCACAATATTCAAATTTCGGCTTAAGAAATGCTTCAGCTAAACCTCGCAAAGTAAACTTCGCTCAGTGAACGCTGCCTGGAGCTAATGGCCCCACGCTCTGATGAAAGATGTCCCTATATATCAAGCTCTTGAGCAGTTACGAAAGGCATCTATCGCTAAGAAAAACCGGGAGATTACTAAACACAATTCTACCTCTGTGCACGGAAACGCACTTCCTGTTCTTGGATTCTTTCCGTGTGTGTGTGTGTGTGTGTGTGTGTGTGTGTGTGTGTGTGTGTGTGTGTGTGTGGTTCAAATGGCTCTGAGCACTATGGGACTCAACTGCTGAGGTTATTAGTCCCCTAGAACTTAGAACTAGTTAAACCTAACTAACCTAAGGACATCACAAACATCCATGCCCGAGGCAGGATTCGAACCTGCGACCGTAGCGGTCTTGCGGTGCCAGACTGCAGCGCCTTTAACCGCACGGCCACTTCGGCCGGCGTGTGTGTGTGTGTGTGTGTGTGTGTGTGTGTGTGTGTGTGTGTGTGTGTTTTGTAAGGATCACCAACTCTCAAGTCAAGTGAAGACGTTAAAACACTAACTCCGCACTATGGCCCGCAGCTCGTGGTCTAGGAGCTAGCGTTGCTGCCTCTGGACCACAGGGCCCCAAGTTCTATTCCCGGCCGGTTTGGGAATTTTCTCTATCCGAGGACTGGGTGTTTGTGTTGTCCTCATCATTTCATCATTATCAGCATCATCATCATTTGTGAGAATGTGTAGACTGGATTGTGAAAAGAAAATGAACTCTGTAAAAATTGGGACTTCGTACGGACGCTGATGACCGCGCAGTTGAGCGCCCCACAAACCAGTCATTATCATCATCATCATCCTCACTATAGGGCCCGTGACGCTCAGTCCTATGAGAGTTGTCAAGCGAACCCTGATTGATTTCGTGAGCTCCAAAAACAGCTCCATGTAAACTGTTTCAACATTTATGCCCTTAGACGATCAGAATGATTACCCGCGTGATAGTACAGTAGTTGCATTTGCCGATTCTCGCTCACATTAACACACTAAACGACAAAATACTGCTTCCCGCCAGGGCTTTTTCAACTGTTGCTAGCAACCGTCGATCATCCAAGGAAAACGACTAACCTTTAAGCTGCAACCCATTCAGGAAGATTGTGGAAAAAGTAAATGTAAAATCTGTATCGCAAGCCTGTGACCAGGCCATTGGCGTGACTCTAGCAGGAGTTCGTACACCCTTACCGCCTTCTACGGGAAAGACCCCTGGTATTAGTTTGATGGGAGGCTGCGTGGACCTGAGGCCGTCCTGGAGGGACTGGAACAATGCTACATGTGGTAAGTGACACACGAAGATCCTTGCCTGGCGGGAGAGCAATATCCCGATCCTTTCTTTCTTTCTTTCTTTTTTTTAGCTCTTCCTAATTTACCCACTGAACTACCAAGCAACAAAATAGACAAAACACTAATATATTCTCAAATCTAATTGTTACATGATCAGACACACCCTTACGATAAGCCCAATCTGTAAGCCATGAACTACTACGGAATGGGTGGTAGTGTGGTGGGGGATGTGGAGCGAATAGATTGAATAAAACAGAACTACGGACATCTCTGGTATTGTGTTCCTTCTCCCTGTTCTCTCCTCCACGCTTTACATGCTCTCATTTTAAGATCACCTAACCGAGCGAGGTGGCGCAGTGGTTAGAACGGTGGACTCGCCTTCGGGAGGACGATGGTTCAAACCCGTCTCCGGCCATCCTAATTTGGTTTTCCGTGATTTCCCTAAGTTGTTTCAGGCAAATGCCGGGGAAGGTTCCTTTGAAAGGGCACGACCGATTTCCTTCCCATCCTTCTCTAATCCGAACTTCTGCTCCGTTTCTAATGACCTTGTTGTCGACGGGACGTTAAACACTGATCTCTCTCATAAGATCATCGATGTATTCGGCTGTATGAGAATATGATTCAATCAGTTCTAGTGTAATTGATATCTGACAAAACGACACGTCGTGAAGATACTGCAGCGCTAAAATTAAGAAACTATACGTAGACTGGACAGAAATTTGTTCTGTGTGCATATTTTATGCTGTATGGCATCACGACAGCGGAAATCGCGATGAATCGTTAACCATCTTTATGGCGTATCTGGTCAACTGCAGGAGGGGGGGGGGGGACGTCGGGAGTAGTGAGTGAGTATCTTTCATGGGCTCGACGGCTGCCTTTACCGTGTAATGGTTATCACTGCTTGTTGTTCATGCGGAGGTCTCGAGCTCGATTACCAGTGTGGACCGGGGATTTTACTGTATGCGCACGCAGTCGTCGCCAGTTTTTTGTATGCTTTTTGTGTGTTCTGATTCTTTCATTCAGTCTGTAATGTGCAGCATTATGTCTGCTTTTATGACATGATAAAACAACATTGCGTCATATTCAGTGCTTGAGCTGCCAAATATTTGGTTGTTTCTAGAGCTGTTCTTGTTAACCTAACTAACGTATAGTGCCCTGAACAAATGGCAAAGAGAATTACGCCTCGTAATGTGTCACTTGGATGCGCTGATTTCACCCTTTTCAACAAATTCGGTAGTATACTTAAACGCAAGATCAGCCATGCCGTAAGCAGTGTAGCTGAACCACGAGAGGTGTCGTTTTACGCTGTACCAAATGAACTGCGCTTTTATGGTGTCATTGTGTTCTCTTATTGATACTGGTGACAAATAAGTCGGTAGCAAATAAGTCACATAAAGTGGCGTTTAAAAAATGGAAAAAAAAGGAAAAAATAAGAACATTGTCGTAGGACCTATCTGCTGTTGGTGACGTGTAGACTTCTTACAGGACGTGGTTTTTTTGTAGAGGCTGCTCGGCGAAGATCGGAATGTCATCGTCTGAAATCTTGCCGGACTGTAATAGTGAAAGAGACTTTCTCTGTTTCAATTTGTAACCTCTATTAGAAGAAAGAATACATACGAGGAAATTTGAGCCCTTGGGATGAGAGCATATGAAGGAGCTACAGTCTGATACAACGATAAATGTGGTCAAAATTAATTTCAAAATTCACCGATACTGTGAAGCGATGCAATGGACTGGCTACTGCGTGCTAGGGGTGAATACAAGCTCTCTTGCTGTCCCAAGCGCTTGACGCTGTGCTTGTACAGCAGTATTAACAAGGCCCTCTAAATAAACATTAGCTGCCCGTGAAGTTTCATCCCACCACCGTTATGCAGTCGGCATTGGGAGCGTTGTGTATAACGGGTTTAATTACCAGTGGGTACAAGTGCATGGCGCCCGACCGGAAACTGCGTTGTATTACTGCGAGACTATTGCCTCAATAATCATCTTCATTTTGATTCCGCGCGGACGCAAGACTGGTCCAGCTGGTTCGATGTACAGAACAAGGCTGATTGTTTCCTCTGATTACGACCACAATTTCAGAGTGCTAAGTGAAGCTTGTTACTAGCTTTTCAACACCGTAGGCGATTTGAAATGGGTCTTACAAGCGAGACAGGAATTATAGGGAACTTTTAAAGTGTACTGTAATTTTGTCTCGGTAGTTCACTGTCTGCGAACGGAACGCTGCCTTCACATACATCTCGGTTTTATAAAACATCGTTTTCCGGTGGATACGTTTATCGAGAAGTGACAGCAGGGGGCCTACCTGCGCTCACTGTGCAACGATACCGGCGTGCTGGAGTTCCTGACGAATGGCTTTCCAATAATTTGTTCAAATTGCTTTATGGCTACAGCTTTAGGATAACAACACTTTGTGTCAAAAATTTAACGCGGCAAGAATGCACATAGCCCGATCTTGTTACTATCCGATAGCCAATTCTTGTTTGCTTCCACAAGTTCCATGTTACACAGTTTGGAAATGAAATGTACAGACTTCTCTAGGGGAAGAAACTAACAGAAAGTGCTGAGCGTGACAGTCAAGTCCATCATCCCCGTACTCGCCAGTGAGAGTTGGGCACAATGCCGGAACCCTGCGTTACTGTCCTGCCCAAAAAAAAAAAACCAAAACAGTTTGTGGCAAGGGGGGGGGGGTGTCTGCCACTTGATACTGATCAGCAAATGATGTTTTATTGTAAATAGTTGATGAATTCTTGTGCAGTGCGATGTTGTGTTGCATTAGAGTTGTTACGGTTGCTGATGTAGCTGAAGGCCAGCGAGATTATGAAATACGATTCCTACACACATCGTACTGCATTGGAATAGCTACAATGGGGCCCGAACTGGAACATCCTCATCCCAGGTACAAGTCACCATCGATAGTCCCTCAAGCCTTTACTGTGGAACGGGGGGGGGGGGGGGGGGGAGATCTTTTGTGATTAATCCAGAACCCTTTCCGCTGATCAGAAAATATACTCTTATCACTGCTACTGCACTTGCTACGAGAAAACAGTAAATGAGTTTACATACTCCAACAAGATTCGGACAGGCTAGTTGCAGGTCATCTAATTAAATTAATACCGAAACATCGATAGTCACCTCAGTGGTAACACCCGTAATATTGCGAAATTTGTTCCATGTATCAAATTATTCGACGAATGATAGTGCGCAAGGAGCGGGTGTTCCTTTAGTAGAGTTATTACACCATGGGTGTTCATATGGACCCCGGGACACGTTGGGATAGCGGGAAACGAACACGCCGACAAGTTAGCTGAAGAAGCCACCCGCAAACTGCCGTTGGAGATCGGCCTCCCGGCAACTGATCTCCGATCGGTGTTACGCCGTGGGGTCTTTGGGTTGTGGGCAGACGAATGGCGCACTCTGTCTGCACCCAACAAGCTGCGGCGTGTAAAGGAGACCACGACCGTGTGGGGTTCCTCCATGCGGGCCTCTCGCAGGGATTCTGTTATTCTCTGTAGGCTCCGCATTGGTCACTCTTGGCTGACGCATGGTCATCTGCTGCGTCGAGAGGACCCCCCCTCATTGTCGCTGTGGTGAAACCATGACGGTGGCCCATATATTGTTGGAATGTCCTCTTTTAACCGCCCTCAGGCGAACTTTTAACCTCCTGGGTGATTTATCGTGTCTTTTAGCTGACGATGTCTCTATGGCAGATCGTGTTTTAGGTTTTCTTCGAGCAAGTGGCTTTTATAGGTCCCTCTAATTTTATTGCGTCACCCTCTTTTGTGCTGTATCTTTTACTTTGTTTTGTGTTGTAATTCGACTCCACCCTAATCTTTTAGGCTGGAGGTTTTAACGTGTTGCACAGTGGCTGGCTCATCCTATTATTTTCGTGATCAGCCAGACACAGTCCCCTGCTGTGCAGTTTTAATTCCTTCTGCCTTTGTTCTCTATGTTGTTTTTGTTGCTGTGCTCCGTTTTCCGTGTTGTCTTACCATTGACCATGGGGCTTTTCTTCCCCCGGAATTATAATTTTAGTGCTTCGCCTGACTGGTGGATGGTTTCACTGTGCTGTGTGTGTTTATGAAACAAGGGACCGATGACCTCTGCAGTTTGGTCCCTTTAATCCTCAAACCGACCGACCAACCATTACACCATGGGTCGGTTAGTGCGAGACTACTAATCCAAAGGTTCAGGTTCAACACTCAGTCGGCTGTAGGATTTCTATGTGCCACTTACTGCTCATTTCTCCACTTTCTACATGTGTAGAATGCACAGTTGTACCGGGTTCACACTCCACGCTAAACTGTATGTGTGACCTTACCTACTCCCCCCCCCCACACACACACACCACCCCTCTATAACTGACAGAGTTTAAATGTCGAGTAGAAGAAGAGGTGTGCCACCTCCAAGAGTTCCATGCCTAATAAGACAGTGTAGTGCTGTAACCAGTCTTCATGTTCACAACCGTTTTGTCTTAGATCTGAGATCTCAGATTTTTGTGTTACCGTAATGCAAAAGAACTGTCATCATGATGGAAAAAGAGCCACTGATTTTTTTTTTTGCCTCGTGTGACACTGCGTACTTTCCTTAACGACATTTCGACAGTAAAATGAGGAGTATTCTGATACTGCAGACGTTAATTTTGTCTTACCATTCTTAATGATTAACACTGCCTGTTTTGTAACGACTCATTCGGGTAGAAACTGTAAACAGGCCGTTTGCAATCTTTCGATATGCACGTCCACCTCCAGAGTTAGACGCTGCTAGAGAGGCATTGCGCATTCCGGGGAGATTTACTGTTGAAATTCGAAGAGCGTGCTTTCCACGAAGAGTGAGGTATTTATTACTCCCTTCCGCATGCTGCTTCCGGAATGACCACGACGAGATAATCAGAGGAATTTGAGCACAAACATACGCTTAAACATCACCACGTGCGAAACGACCAGGAAACACGAGCGGTGGTAGTGACTCCAGAAATATCTTCCACTGCACACCGTTAGGTTGTTTGCAGGGTTTCATTGTTATCCCATTTGCCAGCTTTCGAACTGCTGCAGTCTTAAAACCACACTGTGCGCAAAGGAACTTTTTTTTTAGCTGTCGACGCTTGGTATGCGATGCTAGTGAAAATAGCGGAACGTGGATGGAGTTTATTGGAAATATGCACAGGAAAATTAAATATTTTTTCCTTACTTGCATGCCGTAGAGTCCACGATAGCGAGATGTGCACTGTAAAAGTTCCCATTTTATGCGAGTGTGTACCACAGTGTCTAGGTGGCCGATGTTTTACTCACGGTGCGTCTAAATTGCTTACGAGAGTATGAGTAAAATAAACGGCACCTTCTGTGGAATGTCTTTTTGGACATCGACTTCTTAGACATTGCTAGGTGATCAGCTCATTGGAGTCATTCTTCACGCCATATTCGTTATCTCCGTCCTTGGCATCATATACTTTTTGGTTTGTTCGTTATCTCCAACCTCCTATGTCTCTGACGAGGCCGATGAATCTCATGGCCCATTTATCGTAACTTCGATTTCTTTTCTTTTTTTTACCGGCTTCCTAGCTGTAATTCCTAGTGTAATTAAAAAAAATACGTATATATCTATTTTCCGCGTGTCGGCGGAGGATGTTTTTTGAACCTTTATCACTTCCATCCTTGCCTATTGCATTCGCAAAGAACAACTACTGTTGATGTACCTTCACACGGGCTGTAATTTCTTTATTTTTCTCATCTTGATTACCTCGCGAGACGTATTTGGCGGGAGGCAGCATGTCTTCTGATTCTTCTTGGAATTTAAACCCTCGGAATTCCAGCAGTAACCGACTCTGTGGTAAACGTCGTCTCTCGTATCATTCCCGTCATTGGAGTTTCATAAGGATCTCCGTAATATTTTCGCGCTTCCTAAACAATCGCGTGGCGAAACGCGCCGCTCTTCGTTCTACCTTTTGTATATCTTCTATTAATACAACCTGATAACGGTCCCAGATTGGCAAAAATTGGTCGAATGAGTGTTTTCTCTAAACCTACCATTTGTAATTTTGTTGAAGTTGCCATGAGAAATATCTTCTGCTTGCGATGACTAGTTTCGGACACGATGAACAGTATCAAAACATCGCCTTCATCGCATGTATTAAATCATAATAGAATCAGTACTTTCCAAATAGACACAGTCGGCAATCACGAACAACATGCATAAAATCATCTAAAACATATTATCAGTACTAATTATCACGGTCCCACCATAGCCACTACTTTGCTGGGCGACTTACATTTCCTCAAGATTTTTCCTTAGAATGTCTACCCAGCACACGGTTTTCCTACCACCAGTATTCATTGCACTTTGTATTTTACCGTTGTTCCTGTGTCAGAATTTTTTATCGGCAATAAATTAATCAAAGAAAAATCGACCTCTTAGTCTATTAGTACACAATACCTTACATTTATTTTTGTTCGAAGTCAAGGTATGGATCATATGCAGGTCTTACTGCATTAATTGAGCGATTTATGCCGATGTAGATTTGTATCTATGTTCGGCATGACAGGGCTTCGACTCGTACAAGAAGATCACACGGCAATCGGATTTTTCAAACTTTTTACCTTTATGTTACCAGACCTTCACAACTGCGAGCAAAATATCAGTTTCCCTAAGCAGTACGTTGCAACTCTACACCGAGCGAGGTGGCGCAGTGGCTAGCACACTGGACTCGCACACGGGAGGACGATCGTTCAAACCCCGGTCCAGCCATCCATGTTTAAGTTTCCCGTGATTTCCTTAAATTGGCCCAGACAGATATCGGCATGGTTCTTTTGAAGTAACACAGCCTTTTACCTTCCCATCATGGCACAATCCGAGCTTGTGCTCCGTCTCCAGTGACCTCGATGTCGACGGGACGTTAAACCCAATCTTCCTTCCGTTGCATCTTCCAAAAATTCTCGCGAAAATCGACTTCAGAGTTTTCTAAGTGTGCTTAAAACCCTAAAGTACTGTTGATGATTCGACAGACAGTATAGCACTGTGGTAGAACGCTCGTCTGTCATGTGGGGGGCCTGGGTTCTGTTCTCCGAGGACGCCAATTTTTGGGTGCATCCTTCTACGAGAATTTCGTGAAGTGTAAAATACGTAAAGACGGATGAAAAAATAAGTATCGCGTAGCGCTCGAGCATGGAAATAGCTCATTTTAGTGTTATTTCGGTCATTATGTTTTTGTTTTTTTTTCCGCTCACTTCGAAGACCTAGGTCATTTAAATATAAAATTCATCAAATTTATGCTAAGTAACACACATTTGTTATTTTTGTGTGGCACTAAAAAATCGAGTTTTCAATGCAAATATAAAATCTTACATCTACAGGCATACTCCGCAAGCCACCGCACGGTGCGTGGCAGAGGGTAATTATACCACTGCTGGTCATTTCCACCAGCAAATAGAGCAAGGGAAAAACGTTTGTCCATATGCCTCCGTATGAGCCCTAATTTCTCGAATCTTATCTTCATGGTCTTTATGCGAAATGCATGTTGGCGACAGTCGAATTGTTCAGCAGTCAACTTCAGATGCCGGTTCTCTAAATTTTCTCAGTTGTGTTTCTCGAAAAGACCGTTGCCTTCACTCCCAGGGATTCCTATTTTCGTTCCCGAAGCACTTCCGTAGCAGTTGCCTATTGTTCAAACCTACCGGTAACAAGTCTGGCAACCCGCTTCAGAATTGCTTCGATGTCTTCCTACAATCCGACCTTGTGCAGGTGCCCGGCACCCGAGCAGTACTCAAGATAGGTCGCACTATCGTTCTGTATGTGGTCCTTTACAGATGAACCACACTTTTTCAAAAACGCCAAATAATCCGAAGACGACCATTCGCCTTTCCTACTGCAGTCCCCACATGCCCGTTCCATTTCGTACTGCTTTTCTGAGTTGTGCCCTGATATTTAAACTACGTGACTGCGTCAAGCAGGTCACGACTAATGCTGTATCTGTACATTACGGGTGTGTTTGTGCTACTCATCCCCACTACCTTACGTTTTTATACTTTACGCCGGCCGGAGTGGCCGTGCGGTTCTAGGCGCTTCAGTCTGGAACCGCGCGACCGCTAAGGTAGCATGTGCGAATCCTGCCTCGGGCATGGATGTGTGTGATGTCCTTAGGTTAGTTACGTTTACGTCGTTCTAAGTTCTAGGGGACTGATGATCTCAGATGTTAAGTCACATAGTGTTCAGAGCCTCTTTTTTTTTTTTTTTTTTTTTTTTTTTTTTTTTTTTTTTTTTTTTTTTTTACTTTACGAGCCTGCTGCCATTTATTACACCAACCAGAAATTGTGTCTAGGTCATTTTATGTCAACCTACAGTCACGTATCTTCGACACCTTCCTGTGCACCACAACATCAATGAACAACCGCAGACTCCTGCCCACACCGTCCGTCAGACCATTTATGTAAATAGAAAATAGCAACGGCCCTATCACACTTCCCTGGGGCACTCCTGATGTTATCCCTGTCTCCTATGAACAGTCGCCGCCGAGGAAAACGTAGTGGGTTCTCTTAGTTAAGAAGTCTCCGAGCCATTCACGTCTGGGAACCTATTTCATATGCTCACACCTTCGTTAAAAGTCTGTAATGGGGCACCGTGTCAAATGCTTTCCGAAAAGCATTTATAAAAGTTTGCTATAGTGCTTGTTTGATTTAAAAATATTAAAAATTAAACTTTTTTCATCTTTTGTGTATTTGACGGAAATGCACGTTGAATGTTTAAAAATGTGCCACAGCCAAGAATCGAGCCTGAGGAATCTACATAGTAGGCGAGCATTCTGCCACAAAACCACCGAGGCTGTCGAAACATCGACCTTTATTTAGCGTATTAAAGGCACTCGGAAAACTTCAAAGTCGATTTTATCGAGAATTTTCGAGAATCATATCGAACTAACTTCGGAGATTGATATATGAATGCTGAACTTCACGCACCATAAATAGTTACAAAATTGCCCTGTCTCTCCTTGTCAGCTTATTTTGCAATCATACGCATGAAATCGATCTGCGGACATGAAATCGATCTGCGGATGCGGGCTACGTGGCAAATACAGTAGCAAGCGCGTGTGAAGTGAAAATGGTGCGCCTAGTCGGGATACATGCTAAGTTAAGGTCCTGTCTTGCTGCCCACCACTGCGGTATCCGTCTGACCTTCAGAAGGGCGTCCACTGACCGCTCCACGTGAGAAATGTATGTACGCTCACAGTTCCCTCGCAGTGGGCACCGCCAGCCATATACCGCTCCCCCGTCTCTGTAATTAGTGTCAGCGTCGAACGGCCAGGCGCTAGTATACGAAGTGCTCTTCAGTAATGGTTCTCCAGACTAGCAATCATTCTGAGGTAACGCAAGACCAATCGGATACGACTCAACAGGAGAGCCCAGGAACTTGCCTGCCGTGTTCGGAACACGTTTTAACGACACTTTCTGTAGTTCCTGGTGCGGTCGCCTTCACGTATTGCTCCTTACATTTCTATACCGACCGAGCCGAAGTTCCACAGTGCTTACTTCATGCGGTGTAAGATGTTCCAGGTACCTAACCAGGCCGAAGATAGTATATTCTTGTTGTTGTTTAGTAAGATATGAATTATTGTACGGCAGAATACAGTTACCTGAATTTACACAGTACATCCTCCAAGCCATAAATTCGTTCTCACAGATGCCTAAAAGTGATATGAAACTTGGATAGCCGCGTGATCTCAGGCGCCTTGTGACGGTTCCCGCGGCTCCCTCCGTCTGAGGTTCGAGTCTTCTCCGTGTGTGTGTGTGTGTGTGTGTGTGTGTGTGTGTGTGTTTTGTCCTTAGCGTAAGATAGTTTAAGTTAGACTAAAAAGTGTGTAAGCTTAGGGACCGATGGCCTCAACAATTTGGTCCCATAAGATCTTTTACAAATTTCCGGTTTCCAAAACCTGGTAGTCAAGGGTAAGAAAATTTACTTTAGACTATCTGTGGCAAATAATGCAGCACAGCCAAACGCAAACAGTCTCATATTAGGGAATCCAGCATCAGTTTTCCGTCCCACATTGCTTTGATGTTTTCACAAGTATAATCCAGTTACAGTTCAGACTACTCTAACAACAATGCGTCATCAAACTTGGCAACTCGAGCTATACAACAGGATGGCTTTACTAGTCATCTAAACAGAAATTACACCTCCATTCGTAAGCTTCATCCATTGTGCTTACAGACGGTGGCAGTCAATTGTAAATTTGAAACCGTTCCAGAGTCTTCTTCGTAAAGAGCATAGATTTTTCCTTGTCGAAACTCAAAATATTTATTTGTTTGAACTGATGATGAATTTTCAGTTGACTGTGATATTAAACAATGTTATTTTCAGTTCCAATAGCAAACTTCTGCAGCTGTAACAGATTTCTACTTAAGCATCGAAACCTGTCATAACTGTAAAAATTCACAGTTAGGACGGAAAATGGAATTATCTCAAATCATTTACGTGCATTACTGTAAAAGATAAATAATATAAATTTGCATTTGCAGTTGCATAGTATATCATATTACAGTGTCGGAAGTATGGCGAGAACATTTACACTGTCACCTATGGCTTGAATGAGCAAATACTAATGTTAACAATAAACATCCACAGATCGAAATAACATCGGAGACTGCTTGATGCAGCTAGCTAGCCAAACCCCTTGCGTTAGAATTACGGGGTGATTTACAAAAGTTCGCGAAAAATATTATATCTTACCTAGAATTTATTCTAACCTTCACCTTCAAAGTAGTCCCCTTGGCAGCGATTATACAGATTTGAAAGGTATACTGAAATTATTTCTGTATTAGTGTTGAAATTTCCTAGTCCGGTGGTTAAATTGTGAATTAATGTTAGCCAACGACCAGCTTATACTTCTAGAGGATGCAGACTCAATCGTCCCTAGTTAAAAACCAACTCATAGTAATACAACACGAGGGAGTGCAGTGCTCGTTGTTGTCAGAGAATAACAAATCAAACGCAGTTATATAGATACAAGACGAACGAGTCCAATACTAGCTGCAGTCACAAAATATTAAGTAAATTATCCTTGTACTTGGCCACTATGAACAAGGACAATGCCGACAACGTGCAGATAATCAGTTGCGTATACAATGGGTTATATTTATTTTTGATGGATTGTCTAAACAGGAGAAGTTTTATGGCAGGTTAAAGGATCGTGAAACGTAAGTTAGGTCTTCGATAAGAGGAGTTTATTTCCTGTGTGTGTTTCAAGAAACACATAACAAACTGACAGAGAGCAAAGTTATCTGAATATTCAGTTCAACTGACGAAGAACGACGCTAACACTGTGGGAGCTGTCCGCAGCTCGTGGTCTAGTGGCCAATGTTGCTGCCTCTGGATCACGGGGTCCTGGCTTCGGTTCCCGGCCTGATTGGGGATTTTCTCTGCCTGGGGACTGGGTATCTGTGTTATCCTCAATATTGCATCATCATCTTCATTTGTGACAGTTGCAAGATCGGACTGTGTAAAAATTGGGACTTTGTACGGTCGGTGATGACCGCGCAGTTGAATGCTCCACAAACCAAACATCAACTGTGGAACAACGCATCAAAATCCATGTGTGTGCAGCTTGCGAACTCAAATATCGATAATTACCGTTCACAATTATCAATCAGATGGGCAACACAAGTTTCATATTAGAAATACACTAATAAGCGAGCTACTCAGGATATGGATCGCACTACTGCGGACTTCGAACTTACATTTTCTCAAGACCAGTAAAGTGGGCCGAACATCATCAGACGGCCGCTAGGGCGCGACACAGCAAAACTACCTTTCTAGACAGTAGACGGCCGTCGATTGACTGTAATTAGCGTGCTACTTCCTATCTCACTTCAAAAAACACTGCATGGGGGACGACTCTACGTTTTTGGCAAGGTAATGGGTGAGAATTATTGCCAAATTCATGACAAAGCAGGGGAAAGCACACGTAATTTCCTCCTTTTGTGTACAAGACACACGTGAAGTTGGTACTGAGGCAAAGTAGTGTCTTCACTATTGAACAGCCATATGCACCAAGAAAACTATCTAGAGTGACGCTATTCTGTTGGCTGAACCAAATTTTTAGAGTGAACGCAACTGACTCTCCCACACAGGTAGTATGGGTACCTTGGTATCTTGCTCTTTAATGGTTGCATGGAAAGACTCAGTTATTCTGTCGTGACTCTAGAGTGGCCGCCGCGTTCCTGGCTACACGGGGTGCAGGCGCCAGCCAGACTTTCAAAAGCTGCAGAATGGGTCGCTGCTCACAAAAAACTGTTTATGTCCACAGAGGAGAAGCTCTTCACCTAATGCAGGGCTTCACAACATACGTGCTCGCGGAGCAAGCTGTGAGCAGCAAGGCGCGAGCACGGAGCAGCGCGAGCACGCTACCCCCACTACCGGACCAGAGCAGAAAGTGGGGAGAGTCACGTGGGGCACACAACAGCTGCCGCCAGTCAATGAAAATCCGCGGTCACCTGCAGGGATATCACTCACGAATTATTACTGCGACAAATGAAACAAATAAAGGAGAATGTACACGTGCCACATAATTTTATTAGCTTAGTGTATGCATCTACATTCGTATTAATTTGTGAACTGTTACACAATAAAAGGTGTCACTGAAGTGTGGGATTCTCGGTTATCTTGTACTTTTTGCCCTTTACAATTGCGTCTGTGTTCGGAGTAATTGTTCTTGTGCATTGTAGGCGCAGCGTGCAGTTTAAATTTCGATCAGACAATGCGTTTCTAAGGCGCGTCTTGTTACATATCATTGCAGAGAACAGTTGTTCACAAACGTACGTGGAACCGAACATGGATATTATTGTAGCCGCCAGTTTGTGCAAACGAGGAAATCTGTCCTGAGGGAAGTGTCTGTAGAATTCCAAAATGTTTTTCTTGTTCTGAAATTTGTCTCTGTATTCTCTGTCACACTGCAGGTCAATAATTTCTAGTTGCAGCTCAGGACGAATCTCTTCAATATTCGCTGAATATGGAGAGGAGAGCAGATCAAAATCACTGTCTAGTGCTGTCAGATCTTGAAAGCGTTGATCAAATTCTTCCTTAAAGGCAACTAAACTATGTGAATAACGTTCACAGTTTTTGTGAACATCTTGCATGGATGGTAATTCAGGAAAATGAGCTAGATTTCCTGTTTCCAGCTGACTCACCCGAAGTGTCAATTTCATTTTAAAAGCTCGTATTCGATCTATGAAATGAGTAATTAGCAGATCTTTACCTTGTAGTGAAATGTTCAAAGCATTCAGATGGCTAGTTAAATCTGCTAAGAACGCGAGATCACATTTCCATGAAGGCTCTTTCAATTCAGGAACACACATGTTATTTATTTCCATGAACATCTTTATCTCATCTAACAGGCAGAAAAATCGATTTAATAATTCGCCACGACTAAGCCAGCGGACCTCGCTGTAATAAGGCAGGCTACCATACTGGCTTTCTACATCCTCAAGATAGCTTTTAAATTGCCTGTGTTGTAGCCCATGCTTCCTTATATAATTGGTTGTACGAACAACAACAACACTCATCACATTTTTCAGAGTGATACTCTTTGCACATAAGTTTTCCTGGTGGATCACACAATGAACGCCCCTTATTTCATTCGGCACGATCAGTTTTTGCATTTTCTCCTTCAACAGCGCAACGAAACCAGATTTTTTTCCCTGTCATCGCTGGTGCACCGTCTGTAGACACTGAAACGAAAGAATTCCACGACAATCCTATATTTTCAACACTTTCTTCAACACTACTTAAAATATCACCGCCGGTTGTAGTGTTCTTCATAGCTACTACATCGAGGAGCTCTTCCCTCACCTGAAGATCTCTGTTAACACCTCTAATGAATATGGAAAGCTGCGCTATTCCAGTGATATCAACACTTTCGTCCAGAGCTAGAGAATACGCTATAAAATATTTACAGATATTTGCAAGCTGGCTCTGGACGTCGTCTGCCATGTCCTGTATGCGACGCATAATGGTCATGTTAGATAATGGCACAATCCGAAACTGTTCAACTTGAGATGGACACATATATTCCGCTGCAACTACCAAACATTCTTTTATTAAATCGCCATCGGTGAAGAGGCGCAGGGATTTTGCTAAAAGCAAAGCAGTTTTGTAACTCACTCTGAGAGCTGCTTCAGTTGATTTTTCTTCGTCGTCCAGATCTTCTTCGGATAGCTTCCTTTTAAGTTTAATAACTTCCTGTGCACGATCTGATCCATCACATTTTCCACTTGCGTAGTCTTTCGCGTGGTACGACATATAATGTCGCTGCAAATTAAATTTCCTAAAAGAATTCAGCGTTTTGTGACATACTAAACATTTTGCAACACCATCTTTTTCTGTAAACAGATACAATTCCTCCCAATGGGGGTTGAACTGCGAAGGCATGGTTGGGGTTACACAACGGCGACTTGACATGATTCTTAACAAGCGAAGTGACTGTTAGAGCTGATCGTAGTACTTTAAACGTTACACAGTCGGTGCGAATTCAATAGGCACGCTGCGGCCCTATTCAAACGTGCGCGCACATTTCCTCTCCCTCCCTACTCCTCCAACTTCCACCTGCTCGCGAGCACGTGCCTGAGCAAACGCGAGTACTCGCGCTCAAAACCGGCCAGTTGTTAAGCCCTGACCTAATGAGATTCACAAACTGCCTTCTGCCCACAAAAGTGGTCATAAAGAAGTTTCCTGCGACAAACCGCCCCAACGTGGAGGACACGAGGCTACCTTTCCAAGCACACAGCTCCAGCATCCTTACTAAAATAACTACAAAATAGCGACGGAAAATGAATGAATATCGCATAGCGGTATGTGACAGTAACGTTATTTGAATCACATACACTATATCAAATCTTCGCCCTTTACACATGATTTTCATCTTTGGGAAGAGAGAGAATTTACATAGAGCTAAGTCTGATGAGGATGGCTCGTGCAAAACAGTGGTCATCTTGTCTATGTACCTTGGGTCATGTTGTTTTTAGCAAAAAAATTCTGATTGTGTAGACCTTATGTAGTCGTGCATTGTTATGGAGAAGCATGTAGTCGTTCAAAAACTGTTTCTGTGGACGTTTTCCCCTCATGTCCTTCACCAAATGTCTTAGAACATCGCGATAAAACTATTCATCGACCACCTTATTAGGAGTTACAAGAACTTTATGAGCAGCCCCTTTCATTATATACAGTCAACACTGACTTCATGGTGCTCTTGTTTTTATCTACCTCTACAACCGTTCTCAGCAAGCAATCTTACGTTGTATGTGGCTGTCACTTCCCCTCTTTCCTGTTAAGTCGCGAATGATTTGTGGGAAGAACGATGGTTGGTAAGCCTCTACGCGATCTTGAATTTTACCTTCACCCGTCTTTTCGCGAGATATGCATAGGCAAAGGCAGTATATTGGTTGATTCCTCTAGGAATTTCCGTTCTTTGAACTTCAACAGTAAATCACGCTGTGATGCAGAACACCCGACTTTGAGCGTCTGTCACATGAGTTCGCTAAGCACCTCTGTGACCATTTCGCGCATACCAAGTGGCCGTGGTGAAGAAGTGTTTCATTGCCCCGATTGCCGTCTGGTATCCTTGATAGACATAAACCCAATTTTCGTCTCTAGTGAGAAGCTTAGAAAGAGGGTTTGAATCGGTTTGAGGCAGTTGTTTAAGTTTCCTGCAGACATACACGCCTTGTTGGATCTGATTGACTTGAAGCAGTCGTAGCACAAACTTCGCCGTAATCCTTACGTTCAATTCTTCTGACAACCTAAGTTCGCGTTTGCCATGTTTTATTCCATATGTGTTACAGAGGTTTTGGATAGTCTGTCTGCCTGAGATCTTGGGTAATCATATGCCTAACGCCCTGCACATTTTTTGCTGTGATGCCAGTTAACAGTTGACCGTAAAAGTTACTGATTCATTCTACGTTCACCCGTTCTTGAAATGTTTGTAGCAGTTGCGAGTCTGAGATTATCGTAAACTGTTGTTGCAAACAGCTTGTTACAACTTTTTTACGTTTCTGCAGCGGTTTACTTGCGTTTAACGCAAAACTTTTTACAGGCACGCTGCTCTTGAGGTCGGCCACCGCTAAACCGCAAGCTGACGAAAATACAACAGGGGGCACTTGCTCACCAACAGCTTACTAAACCACTTAGATTGCAGCCACTTGCCTCACTGATTCGAGGAGGGCGTATAGGGAGTCACTTAACGCTATTTCATTACCCGTAACCATTAGCGCGCACATTTCAAATTTCGAGAATTTTGGATACCTCCTCGTACATTAATCTTCGGAAAGAGCAGGGTACAAGTTTCCGCCCAAGCATACTCATCACGTAGCTGTCCCGCGGCATCCACGAATAACGTCACTCGAATGTTGGGATGGGTCATTTAGTAAGACAGCAGGCCTTCGTCTTCCCTTTCATCGCCGTATCCGACCTTATGTTCCGATTTAAGCCTTCTTTGCACGTCATGCATTGATATACCTCTCTATGCTCGAACTTCTCGTTCATTGTTTAATTCTTCGTCTTTTCTTCCCGCCTAGTTGTCAGCCCCCGCGGGATCTCTTGCTGTAACATCAAGATTACGAAACATTCTCAATTTCAGGATGAAGAGGATCGCATTACTTGTGATAACTACAGCTTTTTTCTAATAAACACACGGCCAAGTACTTGAAGCGGCTGTTCCTTGTCCCTCAAATTCACACGCCCACAGCAAAGTGAACCAGTGATAGTGGTACCGTAAGTACTCTACGCCACATACCACAAGGTTGCTTGCACAGTATGGGGTGTAGATGTATATGACAAATTCTGTAGCGTCTGGAATTCCATTTTGCCTTATCGTATGGTACCTGTTCAGGAGAGATATGTTTCCCTCGTTTCGCGTAAACAAGCAAGAGCGTGTTGGGACAACCCGACCCAGCGTACCACATACTCACTGTGTGACCGCCAGTGTTGGGTTCCAGAGCACTAACGCAAGACGGTGTCGAGTGTCGGTATCGTTGCTAACTTGCTACACACAGCGATGATGAAATCTAGGTAGCTGAATGTTGGAGATATTTGAGGGACGATAGAATGTGTTGAGAGAACACTGCAATCGATATTTCTCTTTCGCTGTTTTGTCAGAATTTGAATGGTTTTCACTGGAAGGAATGATACTAAAAAAAATGAAAAAAGAAACCTTCATGAAAAATAATCAGTGAAATATTGTCTCGTATAGTGTAGGCCCGAGTCATGCTCCCTTGTGTTTCGTAAGTGCCCCTGTCAGAGGCCGTCCGAATTTAAGATTAAATGCATCCGCTTTCTAAGCTAATGTAGAAACGACGCGCGGACAGAACAATGGGGGGCACCAGACGTATAATAGCGCGCCCGCTGACTTGTATGGCGCGAGATGGTCGTGGCTTGCCCACTGAGGTTATCGACCATCGTTCGTTTCTGTCGTTACTCTATACTCGACTGTGTCGTCGCTGGTAGTTTTCCACATTGTTCGTTAAAGAATTATCCGGTGTCAACCGGAAAGCGACGCGAACCAACGCTTAACACCGGCGTTAATTTATTCGACACCCGCGGTACCAGCTATGTTTATCGCAACCTGTGGCACCCTTCTCACGAACTTTGCGTCATGGGAACTTCCTGCATTTTCTTGCAGCAGACAGGTTTATGGCGTTGATGGCACCTGTCATTTAGGTCAAGGATATCCCGGTGGTAACATAGAAACTATTTTCATGCCTAAGCAATGACCTTTTATCTGAAGTCTTTTGTAATGACTTCATTTTTCATATACGCGGCTGACACACAGTCTCCAAATTTATAAATAAAAAAGTTGCTGTCCGAGAATTTTCATCTTTCTGCTACCTTATTAATTTTGTAGTTAAAGAGTAGTTTTTTCTCGAAATGTGTTTTGTACAGCCAAAGCTATTAAATTAATAAATTACAGTGCAAAGTAAACAGACAGTTCACAGAAGTAAGTCATATTTAACAACCACCAAGAGCTGCTGACGACAATCATTATTTACTAACAGTTTAGAGCAACCGATCATCATTGTTATCATAAAATAATATACATCAGCCTATATAGTACTATTTACACTGTGATATAAAAATATAAAATAGCGGGAAAAAACCTTACTTCTCTGAAACTGACTTCAGCAATAAGACGGTTTAATGTTTCCGGATAGTGGTTTGATACGCCTCTCCACGCTAATGTGCCCTAAGCAGACCTCTTCATCTCTGCAAAACTCCTTCAACAACGTACATCCATTTGACCCTGCGTACTATACTCAAACCTCGGTTTCCTTCTACAATTTGTCTCCCCCAGTCCCACCTTATTTCCTTGCATTACCAAACTGACAATTTCTTGATGCCTCATGTGGTGTCTACCGCTCCTCTCTTTTAGTAAAGTTGTGCAACAAACTGATTTTTATAATTCGATTCAGTGTCTCCTCATTGGTGAAGCTATATACCAATCTAATTTTCAACAATCGTCTGTAGAACCATATTTTAAAGGCTTCTATTCTCATTTTGTCTCTGCTGCTTATCGTCCACGAGTCATTTCCAAATGAAGCTGCACTCCAGACAATTAAATTTATTTTCGATGTTAACAAATTTCTCGTTTTCTTGCTGTTGCCGCTGTCCACTTTACGTTGTCTCTACTTTGATCATCGTCAGTTATCTTGTTGCCAGTGTCTCACTTACTAATCGATCAGCAAAATGGTTCAAATGGCTCTAAGCACTCTGGGACTTACCATCTGAGGTCTCAGTCCCCTAGAACTTAGAACTACTTAAACATAACTAACCTAAGGACATCACACACATCCATGCCCGAGGCAGTCGAACCTGCCACCGTAGCAGCAGCGCGGTTCCGGACTGGAGCGCCTAGAACCGCTCGGTCACAGAGGCCGGCAATCGATCAGCATAATCTCACATTTAATTGAACTATGTTCCATTACCCTTGTGTTGCTTTTGTTGATAACCTCTTTTCAAGACACTATCCATTGCGTTCAACTGCTCTTTCTAGTAATTTGCCGTCTCTGACAGAACTGTAATGTCTTCGGTATGCCTGAAAGTTTTTATTCCTTCTCCCTGAACTTTAATTCCTTTTCCGCATTTCCCCTTGGTTTCCTTTATTACTTCGTCACTGTACAGATTGAATAATATCGGAATACACCATCCACTGGTTCCCTTACATGTCCTAGACTCTTACAACTGTAATCTGATTTCTTTACAAATTGTAAATAACCTGTCGGTCCCTGTTTGTTTGTTTTTTTAATCCATGCTACATTTCAAATTTTAAAGAGTGTAGTCCAATCCACAGTGTGTAAAGCTTTCTGCAAGTCTATAAGAGCTGTAAACGTGGATTGGCCTTTTTTTTATCTGTCTTTCAAAATAAGTTGTAGGGTCAGCATTGCCTTTCGCATTTTTCCGGAAAAGACTGATCTTCCCGGTGGTCGGCTTGTATCAATTTTTCATTTATTCTGTCAATAATTCGTGGATCAGTACTATTCGCACCTGTCAGCATCAGCCTTCTTTGAAATTGTATTTGTTACTTTCTTCTTGAAGTCTGAGGGTATTACGACTGTCTCTTTATACATCACATACCAGGTTGATAATACTGTCTTGGCTGGCTCTCTGAAGGATTTCAATAGTTGTGAAGGAATGTCATCTACTCCTGAGGTCCTGTTCCGGCTTAGGTCTTCCAGCGCTTTGTGAAATTCTTCTAGCAGTTTGATATCTGCCGTCTCATCTTCACCTTCTTTCTCTTCTATTTCTATAGTATTGCCCTCAAGTTTACTTCCCGTTTATAGACCTATATGTTCCTTTCGGCTTCGCTTTCTCTACTTAGTATTTGTTTGCCATCAGAGTTTTTGATACTCACAAGGCGGTTTATCTTATTTCCAAAGTCTCTTTAACTTTCCTATAGGCGTCATCTGTCTTTCCGCCACTGATGCATATTTCTACAGCCTTACATTTGTCCTATAGCTACTACTGCTTCTACATTTTGCGTTTGCTATTTATTCTGGACGCCTGTATTCTTTTTTGACTGCTTCATTTTGATGCATTTTTATATTTTCTCCTTTCGTCAATTACATTCAGTATCTCCTCTGTTACCTAAGGATTGCAACTAGGATTTGTCTGTTTGTGTATATGATCCCTTCCTTTCTTCCCTATTTCATCTCTGAGACCGAACCATTCTTCTTCTGTTGTATTCCATTCCCATGCTTCAGTCCGAATGTGCCTAATAGTCCCTCTGAAACTCTCAACAACGTCTAGTTTTTTCAGTTTATCAAGGTAATAGCTGCTTAAATTCTTACCTGTTCGTAATTTCTTCAGTTCTGATCTGCAGTTCATAACCAATGAATTACGGCCAGAGCCCACCTCTATCCCTGAAAATGCCATATTTAAAATCTGGTTTAGAAATCTATGTCTTACCATTACGTAACTGGCCTTAAACCATCCAGTGTTCCCAGTCAATTCCACGTGGTCAGTATCTTTCATGATTCTAAAACGCAGTGGTCGCGATAATTAAATTATGCTATGAGCAGAATTTGTCTGGAGGGTTTCCTGTTTCATTCCTGTCTCCCCCTCCATATTCTACTATTTTTCGTTCTCTTCCTTTTGTCAACGAATTCCAGTCACCCATCACAATTAGGTTATAGTCTCCCTGAACAGTGTGAATAATTTCCTTTATCTCATCGTATTCTTTCAGTGACCATCATCTTTGGAGCTACTTGACATATAAATTAGTACTGCTGTGATGGATGTTGGCTTCGTGTCTGTCTTGGCTAAGATAATACATTCACTATGCTATTCACAGCAGTTTACCCGCGTTCGTGTTTTCTTATTTATTATTACGCTTACTCCTGCATCACTCGTATCTGATTTTGTGTTGATAACCATGTGTCGCCTTAGCAGATGCCCCGTTCACCCAGTCAGTGAATTTCATTAATCCCCACTATGTCTAACTTCAACTTATCCATTTCCCTTTAAAAATTATCTGACTGCCCGATACCACGTTCCGACATCTAAAATGCCAGTTTCCTTTTTCCTGATGATGATATCCCCGTGAGTAGTCTACGCGCAGAGATTCGAGTGGATAAATATTTTATTCAAAAGGATTTTGTAATTATTAAGCCTAACAGTGGGGTGTATGTGCTCGTGAAATTTAACGGCTGTAGTTTGCCTTTGCTTTGAGCCATTCGCAGCATCAACATAGCAAGGGCGTGATGGGTAATGTTACAAGGCCCAAACAGTCAATCATCCAGATTACTGAATAGGCTTCCATTGTGGTTGCCCCTACGGTACGGCTATCTGTATTGTTGAAGCGCACTCACCATACCATTTAGGCAAGGTCCATGTTTTGTAGATATACATAGGTACAACAAATTGTCGGCACAAAGTTATAGAATGAAATTAGAACTATAAAGCCCAAAACTTTTTTAAATGAGTTTATGTAATATGATTGATTGATGAGTTACCGACACCGACATCGTCATCTGTGTGAAGAAAATCAGTGGAAGAAGATTGAATTGCCGCGTGTATTCAGCCTACAATTATTTGTTATGTGAGTCTGATGAACGTCTGAGCGGCTTGTAAATAGGGTCGTGATAATACAAGAAGTCGTGCGACGAGTTGTTTGCCGGGAATTCCTGTGACAGCTGTTCGAGTCTTTCAAGTTTTCAGCTAAGTGGAGCAAGGCATTAGCGGATCAGGTCAGTGCTGAAGTGCGCACGACATGAAAAGACGTCCTGCAAGGTGCGACGAAATGGCAGTGCAGCTCTCCCGGCTCTCTCGTTTCCTAGCCTTACCATAGGCGGAAGGTGAGGGTATACGTTGTCCACTTGGAGCGGGATGGCGCAGTGGTTCAGCCACTGGAACCGAATCAGGGAGGAGTGGTTCAAATCAAAGAGGCTTTGTTCAAATCCCCACCGGCTGTGCGGATTTAATTTTCCCGTAGTTACACTGAATGACATAAGGTATACTCTGCGGTGAATACTTATCAAAAGACACAGCCGATTTCATTCAACATCCTTCCCATATCCGGTTTTATGCATCAGCTCTAAGGAAGGCAGATTGAAGTCTCGTCGACGACAAGGTCATTAGAGATGTGACTTAAGCTCGGATTGGGGAAGATGGGGAAAGAAAATAGACAGTTTCCTTTTTGAAGAGATCACCCAACATTTTCCGTAAGCGATACACGGAAACCACAGAAAACTTAAATACGGATGGCCAGAGAGGGCCTCGAACCGCCGGCCTCCGGAATGCGAGTCACTACGCCAGCTTCGTTTCTGAGTACTTCATCGCTGACGAGTCATTTAATCATAGTTCTTCTTGTTTGCGTCGTAAAAAGGAGTAAACGGTGATGTTTAAACCAAGTTTCTGATTTACGCTGGACATTGTTTTAGAAGACTCGTACCTCTAACATGGAGCAGAATGTAGCGTTATAACATGTTTTTGTTTTCTTAGTTTTTAAGGATGCATAAATTGTTCCCCATTGAATATCGCCTAAGTGTTTGTGGTGTTCTGCCTATCGAGAGGTGATTTATTGAATGGTGCTACAGGGTTCTTCTAACTTCGTACCTTTACGACCCTTGACGCGCCAAACTGTTACGGCTGATCGAGGAGCGGTCACCAGCAGTAAGAGCGTAAAGTGAATCCCTCATTAGTGCTCAATGCTCACTTACGACGTTAGCCCTGATTAATATGTTCATCTGACTACGTAAAATTTAAAATATTCGTCCCTGCACGTTTCCGCATGTACCGCACGCACGTCGGAAAGACGCGAATGCCGCACTAATCCCTTGTGTACATGTCGGTGCTTATATACACTAATCGGAGTCGCGCTACGCCGGCCGGAGTGGCCGTGCGGTTCTAGGCGCTACAGTCTGGAGCCGAGCGGCCGCTACGGTCGCAGGTTCGAGTCCTGCCTCGGGCATGGATGTGTGTGATGTCCTTAGGTTAGTTAGGTTTAATTAGTTCTAAGTTCTAGGTGACTGATGACCTTAGAAGTTAAGTCCCATAGTGCTCAGAGCCATTTGAACCATTTTAGTCGCACTACTTTGTAAGTACGCTGCAGCAACGCCTTCAAATGGAAACTTTTGATCGTCAGCCACCTGATCGGCGAAGATGAGAGGCAGTACTCACCACATAGTGCGACTTCAGTCCCACTGTCATAACAAGTGAGCGAGCAAACTTGCTTAGGCACGTTCTCCGAACTCAATAGACGCGAAGATCGCACGGCCGGCCAGTGCGGCCGAGCGGTTCTAGGAGCTTCAGTCTGGAACCGCGCGACCGCTACGTTCGCAGGTTCGAATCCTGCCTCGGGCATGGATGTGTATGATGACGAAAGTGGATAGAGAGGACACTTCTATTGCCTTGATTATTTAAAAGAAATTGAAGAAGGAAATTACGACAACGGTTGCTAAACTTCAGCGGATATAAAAGTATATCAACAGAGCGAGATATTTTAATTGATAACATTACGGTCACCTAAAATAAACCCACAGTAAATGCGGAATAGAAAGTTAAATTGTTGGCCATGACTAAAGTGATCATGTGAATGCGTAAAAATAAAATATCCTTCCCTGCATTTGATTTATAAAACATTTCTGTGAATAATTTATCCAAGGGATAAATACCCTGTGCTAACTTATTAGTGATGACTTTCAACTAAAATCGTGTTAATAAATTAAAGTAACAGTTCTCATTCAATACCTAGCCACAACTACAGAGGAAAAAAGCACTAAATAGTTATAACTCAGGCTAGTATATTCTTCCAAGAACAACTAAAGGAACGGCGCCACGTATGTTTCAAATTGTCTTCAGGAATTTCCAGTCAGTCTTGTTTAGTACCTGTACAATTAGGACGGGTGTGGTGAAAAATGATGTATCCACATGTCTATACAGAATACTATACATGAAATGAACGTAGAGATTGGATTTATTTTCCGTTTTTCATTCGGCAGCAGTGGCGTCCGTAGTTCTTTGGCGGCCAGTATTGTCGCTTGCTGTCTTTGTACACGCAGCATCTAATGCTCTAGGCACACGAAGATGCCGCGTGGCTCGTTCCAAGAGAAAGCTTCTGCAACATATCACAAATATTCGCACGCAAAATATTCCCCTACTTGTAGTTTGCCTAATCTCTCACAAGTATTTATTGATAAAATGCCATAACTTTACGATGTACTTCAGGAGTAAAATGAAACACTGGCGGTCGTCGTTGGTGATCCTTTACATGTTGGTGACATAAAAATAAATCAAATGGAACTGTAGCGTGGCAGTTGGCTTCCGTCGCGATGCACAGTATAGAGAAACCGTACGAGATTTTTGAAGCTGACGTTGTGGATGTAACATATAATTATCGCGTGGTAAAGGGGTAGTGTTGTGGCATCAGACAGACAATTACATGAAAAAAAAACCGAGAATGCTGTCATTTGAGCATAGCGTGTATTTCTTTTCGTGTGACCTTGTATTTTGTAAAGAACAATGCAAATTCTGGTGATAATACGTAAAGGCTACAAGAAGTGCTCGACTTGGTGGTTTCCCGCTGTAAGGTTTGTTATGCGCTTCACCCATTCCTCGTGGATCTTAGGCAACACATATACCGGAATCCACACACTAGTACGAACAATCCGCTCCCTGGGGGGTTTGCAACGTTCTGATCTTCACCGCGCACACACTTATACTAACATGTTTCGATGCAACAGCTGCCTTAAATGGGTCCATCCGTTGAGAGGTTACATGTGTTCAGTATCTGCACTTACATTAACTTACCTGCTCACGAAGAAATCAGCTTTGTCCGCAAACAGTACGTCGTAGAGGGAAACGACGATTTTCGTCAAGCTTGTCTGCAACCGTTATGCAAACTGAACCAAGACGACCTGGATCGTCCTCTGTGAAATGTGACATTTGTAAGTTTGCCATTTGTGTGGCCAAAATACTAATTACTGGAAAAGTATTCACAGTTTCTAATACGAACCAACATAGCCTGTATATTGTAATGACGGCGATAATAATTTCTGCCGGACCGGGATTCGAACTCAAATCTGATTTCCCACTATACGCGCGCGGTCGCCTTAAGCGCTTAGGCTACATCCGTGCACGAATCATGGCCGGACCCAAACTTCCATATGTCGCCGTACAGAGCCGTTGGCGGACCATATTCGCAGCTGCGAATACATGTCCTGTTTTTGTTGACGCCTGTGGTCGCCGCAGTGCCACTTTCTTCGGACACGCATGCATGTCTGAACGAATATGGCATCGTACTTCTTAATAACACAGGGACTTCTATTTCTTATACTAATTACTGTTGTAGGGCTGGCCTCAGCTCGTTGCAAAATGCGACGAGTACTGCGATCTGGACACTTACCAGCTGATTTTTGAACAGCTATTGACGTTGCTTAATCTGTAACCGTTTCCGATCGTCCAACTTTCGGTCTACCTGCGAACTTCGCTAGGTTTGACCGCCGCACAGTAGGTAATGCTCGCTCCGTCTGGATGGCGTCGATTGAAATGCTCTGCGATAACACTGTCGTTCGTCTCTCCATATAACAGGACGTACTCTGCGGTTCAGCATGTGTTAACGCCAACAACTTTCACGTCACGTATAAGGAAGAAACATTAGTTGCAATTGGAGAATGAATAAAGCTGTGCTGAAATGAAACGGTCAGTTGATTTCGCGTGTATTTCTCTGTCTGATGTGTCACACGCGCCGCTTTCCATCTGAAAAATATTGCAAGCCTAGTTGGGTAAAAAGACAATAATAACTTTGAATACGTGGTTTCCTTCTCCCTATTGCTGGAATACAAGTAATGTTGCAAGCGTTAGGGGATGTAGACAGTGTGGCATATTGAGGTTTGAATAGGTCCGGGGAGCGTGCTCGGAAAGCCGAAGTGGTTAAGGGCGACCACACGGTATAGGCAGGAAATCCGAATTCGTGTTCCGTGTCACATCTGAAGGCAAAAAATCGCAATCAGCGAATAAATTTCGTAATAAAAATTATTAGCTGGACCCGAGATGGCGGATTCCAAAGTGGCTACCATGTTGGTAACATAACTTCGCAGGTTTTCTCCTCCCCCATCTTATATAAACTGACTTCAAATTTTTTTATGCAAGAAGGGTGGATGACCGCTGTACAACAGGGAACACAGTTCGCTTGGTCTCCCTCTGCAAAGTCGAAAATAGTTGTCAGTGTAGATGCGGCTGAAAGCGGAAACACTAGAAATGGCTTTGAGCACTATGGGACTCACCTGCTGTGGTCATAAGTCCCCTAGAACTTAGAACTACTTAAACCTAACTAACCTAAGGACATCACACACTTCCATGACCGAGGCAGGATTCGAACCTGGACCGTAGCGGTCGTGCGGTTCCAGACTGTAGCGCCTTTAACCGCTCGGCCACTCAGGCCGGCGCGGAAACACTAGATCTCCCTGTTAGCGTCAGTCCGGTGTTTGCCGTTTAGACACCTGACCAGCGTATGAGGAGTCAGTGTTGACGCCGTACTGGCTGAGTTTTGATCCGGCTCTCAGCCTTGCTCAGCCCCTCGGCTTATTCGCCAGGCTCGTCGCCTTTGGCGGCGCGGCGCGAGGCGAGGACGCTATCTGCTGTGCTAATTGGCCCCCGGCGCCCGGGCCGGCCGTATTTTGCGGTCGCGGCCGCCGTCGCGCAGCGAATGCGCCGCTAGCAGTAATTACCCCAGACACTCCGGTCCACCAGATACGTCCCAGCCACAGGCCTGGTGCGTGCGCTTCAGTCCTGTCCTTGAGCACGACTCGAACGGTTCGACATGCTCACATCTCACTCAAAGTAGAAAAATAACATTTAGCCCTGTGCAGCCGGTGATATTACAAGAAAAGTGCACAACATTCGTTCTGTACATCTCGTCAGCATTGTTCGAAGGACAGAGTAAATAAAATCCACGTAACAGCGTTCCAGAAGAAACGAGAACTTAGTGTGGTATCACGTATCAATATCATCCAATGGGCGTCTTCGTAGTTGGCAACGGAATTTAAAGTTTCCGTTAGATGCCGATAGCGGTCGCGCCTTAGCTAGCTCAGACCTGCAGCGGTCCTGTACTGCGAGCGCCCTCTGCTGCCGCAGTATGGGATGGCCGGCGGTAGCCAGACCCCCACTTGCGCTCGGACTTCGCCACGTGACGCTAGGCAGAAGCTGTCTAGTCGCGGAGCCAACATTATGGTCCGTGCTTAGTATAGCGAGGCTCTTCCTTGTTGCCACTGATGAGCTAGACTCTGTTCATAGCTGCATTATTTGTGTGGAGTCTTCATTCGCTTGCAGAAATACAATTTAAGTAAATCTTCGGCTTACTGTGTTAAGGAGGGTAAAAATCATAGAGGGGGACCAAGATTCAGAAGGATTTACGCTGCAGTATGTGCTGGGAGATGAAGCAGCTTGCACAGGACAGAGTGACACGGACAGCTGCATCAAACCAGTCAAAAAACGGCTCTGAGCACTATGCGACTTAACTTCTGAGGTCATCAGTCGCCTAGAACTTAGAACTAATTAAACCTAACTAACCTAAGGACATCACACACATCCATGCCCGAGGCAGGATTCGAACCTGCGACCGTAGCGGTCACGCGGTTCCAGACTGAAGCGCCTTTAACCGCACGACAACACCGGCCGGCCACAAACTAGTCTCAGGACTGAAGACCACAACAATAACAACAACTGTGTTAAGGGGACCACACCGTGGTTCAGGTCGAAAAAAATCGATTTTCGGTTTTCATCATATTTCGATAGATTAAGGTTTTATTTAAGTACTCTGAAAAAGATTTTGCTAAAAAAAATTTTTTTGAGCATTTAAAGAGCATTTTCCTACCACGTGTGTTTATGTGCCACGCCCACTTTCTTGTCGCCCACTTTTCTGCATATATTTTATATGTTTATATCCCCTACATTTTTTTTTTTTACTCCCGAGTGTGTTGGTTCAAATCAAATGGCTCTGAGCACTGTGGAACTTAACTACTGAGGTCATCAGTCCCCTAGAACTTAGAACTACTTAAACCTAACTAACCTAAGAACATCACACACATCCATGACCGAGGCAGGAGTCGAACCTGCGACCGTAGCGATCGCGCGGTTCCAGACTGGAGCGCCTAGAACCGCAGGGCCACTCTGGCAGGCAAAGTGTGTTGGCTATCCTTGGAACGCAACGGTCGGTATTCTTTCGTTTCTGCTCTTTGTAAACAACACGCTTTCAAATACGTCGTTAGTTTTGTTCAAGTGTCATTGCGAGTAGTTGTTATAGAAAACTTGCAGGTATACTATGGGCAGGCAGTTAGGAGAAATAAAGAAATTTTGGAGGCAATGAAGAGAGATATTTGGGCCGTATTCTTCCATAAGTCCTCCACTGATGATAAGCCATATTATGAATTGTATCCATCAGGAGAAAATTCGTGGTGCAAATACAAAAGCGCAAAGGGAACTGGAGGATCTTATTCTCACCAGCATTCTCTTCCTGCTGCTGTTACTACGGCAATTAAACGTATTTTCAGAGACTTGGCTCATCCTGACCTTCTAAGAAAATGTCTGCATGGGCAGACACAGAACACAAATGAATGTTTCAACAGCATAATTTGGAACCGCCTTCCTAAAATTGTATTTGTAGGCATGCATACAATGAAACTAGGAGTTAATGATGCTGTTATTACATTCAGTTGTGGTGATATTAGAAAGTGTTGGGTACTGAAAAATCCTAGAATTAATCCTGGTGAAAATGTGATCTCTAGGCTGCAACATTGCGATAAAATGAGGCTAGCAGATGCAGACAGGTCTGCATCTAATACGGCCAAGAAAGCAAGAGAAACATCCAGGAAGGTGAAAAAGAAGCTGTAAGACCTGCTAGAGGCCAAAGAATGGCCATCATATGCAGCAGGACAGTTTTAATTAACTGTAAGTAACAAATTTCAAAAGTTTTTTCTTTACAGGCAATTTCCCGCAAACTAAAATTTTCAGTACATATGCCCCATTATATCAGAAACTATCATAGATAAATGAATGAAATTTTCAGAGACTCTGCATAACATACAAAGACACCATCGGTACTACATTCATTAATATTCTTTCACTAGGGAGTTCACTAGAAATATTTTACTGCAGACAGAACTTAATGTTTATTGTTAATCAATTTAAAAAAGTATTTCTTAAAAACTATAAAATGGATAAAGTAGATTTTAGTACAGTTGACTGTATTAGCATCATGTAACATACAGTAAAAATATTAAGGTCCTGCATCAAACAGCTTTTTCAGAAATGGGTCAGATACTTACCTAATTTAACATGGGTTAGATAGGCAGGGTGTGGTCCGATTAACTTGTTCGCTAATCATTTCTGCTCATGCGCAGCTTTCCTACGGCGACAGTTGCCACACTCCTCTGTAGCCCATCTCTCCGTACCATTGTGTACAAAGTCGTACACATGTCAACTAGGACGTTAGATTACTCCAAGTTAGCATTAGTGTATCTAAACCTGTGTAGGGGCGTACGGCATTTGCTCAAGGTATGTGACAACGCCAGAAAACGATTGAACGGTCGACTAGGCTACATTAACGAGAGTTAATCATAAAAGTTCGGTTATCATCTCGAAAAATGGAGTTACGTAATTAATTCGTTGTTTGTTTACACTTAGATATTTGCAGTCGTGGTGCACATTGAAGTACCTGCGTCACATTTCCAAGGCGCATCACTGGAAGAGCCAAAACAAAATAGCGCAGCTGATTAGTATAGTGGAGTGTCGCGCGGTAATTTGTCTTCTGCATTTGAAGCGGAATGTCACCGCAACAATCGGTGCTGAGTTCGTGGAAGTGTGCGGCGAGAGTACACCATCATATGACACATTAGACAGTACCTGCTGATCGAACAAGTCTGAATGATGAACAGTTTGTGGTATACCATCTGTCTGTGACGAACTAGGAATCGCGAAAGAAGTGGACGCACCCTGCCCGAAGACAGTCGTATCGCAATCAAGGCGACAGTGTAAAAACTGAAAATCAGCCTTGGATCATTTTTCAACATCATGCACTACATTTTGAACATGCCATAGGTCGCCAGCCGCTGGATTGCACTGCTGCTCACACTTATTCAGGAAGGCCGCCAAACCGAGCCCGCAGTTGTGTCAGGCCAGCTGCCTACTCACAGTGGACAAGTTCTGGGTGTACCGCCATGACCTCCATACAAAGAAGCAAAGCAAGCGTTGGAAACCCGTGGATTCACCATCTTCGAAAAAAAGGGAACACCCAGCCATCTTGTAGAGACGTGGAGCTGAACAGAATTGCCATGTCGTGGTCCTTAAAGATAATAATCGTAAGGGATAAACCGTCGCATTTGTTAGCGGAATCCCCTGAGGAGGTTACTGAAGGCTGTCAAGATGAAACTTCGCGAGTAACTGTCCAGTGGAGTGCTTTTACCTCGCGACGGTCCAGCTCATTCTGCACGGGCTTCTTTGGCCCTTCGCATTTTGCCTCACGTTCGTATTCTTTTTATATAGCATCGGGGGACTTATTCCTCTTTCCTCGAATGAAGAAACCGTTACGTAGTAGGTATTTCTGAAATGACGTGTATGTAATATTCGAGGTTGAGGTTGTTAATACACACTCCTGGAAATGGAAAAAAGAACACATTGACACCGGTGTGTCAGACCCACCATACTTGCTCCGGACACTGCGAGAGGGCTGTACAAGCAATGATCACACGCACGGCACAGCGGACACACCAGGAACCGCGGTGTTGGCCGTCGAATGGCGCTAGCTGCGCAGCATTTGTGCACCGCCGCCGTCAGTGTCAGCCAGTTTGCCGTGGCATACGGAGCTCCATCGCAGTCTTTAACACTGGTAGCATGCCGCGACAGCGTGGACGTGAACCGTCTGTGCAGTTGACGGACTTTGAGCGAGGGCGTATAGTGGGCATGCGGGAGGCCGGGTGGACGTACCGCCGAATTGCTCAACACGTGGGGCGTGAGGTCTCCACAGTACATCGATGTTGTCGCCAGTGGTCGGCGGAAGGTGCACGTGCCCGTCGACCTGGGACCGGACCGCAGCGACGCACGGATGCACGCCAAGACCGTAGGATCCTACGCAGTGCCGTGGGGGACCGCACCGCCACTTCCCAGCAAATTAGGGACACTGTTGCTCCTGGGGTATCGGCGAGGACCATTCGCAACCGTCTCCATGAAGCTGGGCTACGGTCCCGCACACCGTTAGGCCGTCTTCCGCTCACGCCCCAACATCGTGCAGCCCGCCTCCAGTGGTGTCGCGACAGGCGTGAATGGAGGGACGAATGGAGACGTGTCGTCTTCAGCGATGAGAGTCGCTTCTGCCTTGGTGCCAATGATGGTCGTATGCGTGTTTGGCGCCGTGCAGGTGAGCGCCACAATCAGGACTGCATACGACCTAGGCACACAGGGCCAACACCCGGCATCATGGTGTGCGGAGCGATCTCCTACACCGGCCGTACACCACTGGTGATCGTCGAGGGAACACTGAATAGTGCACGGTACATCCAAACCGTCATCGAACCCATCGTTCTACCATTCCTAGACCGGCAAGGGAACTTGCTGTTCCAACAGGACAATGCACGTCCGCATGTATCCCGTGCCACCCAACGTGCTCTAGAAGGTGTAAGTCAACTACCCTGGCCAGCAAGATCTCCGGATCTGTCCCCCATTGAGCATGTTTGGGACTGAATGACGCGTCGTCTCACGCGGTCTGCACGTCCAGCACGAACGCTGGTCCAACTGAGGCGCCAGGTGGAAATGGCATGGCAAGCCGTTCCACAGGACTACATCCAGCATCTCTACGATCGTCTCCATGGGAGAATAGCAGCCTGCATTGCTGCGAAAGGTGGATATACACTGTACTAGTGCCGACATTGTGCATGCTCTGTTGCCTGTGGCTATGTGCCTGTGGTTCTGTCAGTCTGATCATGTGATGTATCTGACCCCAGGAATGTGTCAATAAAGTTTCCCCTTCCTGGGACAATGAATTCACGGTGTTCTTATTTCAATTTCCAGGAGTGTATTAGCTCCATACTTAGCAATCATTTATAACTGCTTGCTCGACGATAGATGTATACCTAGAGAGCGGAAAATTGCACAGCTCGCACCAGTACTCAGGGAAGGAAATATTCCTCGGAATAATTTGCTGAACTGCAGAACCATTTCACTTTCGGCGGTTTGCAGTAGCATTTTGAAACGTCTACGGTGTTCCAGTATTATGAACTACCTGAAGAAAAAGATCGGTTGACACACTGCACGGATTGAGAAAATTTCGTTCGCATGAAATATAACTAGCTCTTTATTCTCACGATGTAATACGTGGTATCGACATGGGACCTCAAATTGCTTCCATAATTATGGATTTCCAGAATGATTTTGATACCGTTCCTCACAAACGGCTTCTAATCGTATTGCATGCCTACGAAGTATCGTCTCAGTTGTACGGCTGGATTTGTGATTTCCTGTCAGAAAGGTCACAATTCGTAGTACTTGAAGGGAAGTCAGAGAATAAAACAGAAGTGGTATATGAGGTTCCCCAAGTTAGAGGTACAGGCCCTCTGCTGTTCCGATTTACCTAAACCATTCGAAGAAAATCTGAGCAATCCTCAGATTGTTTGCAGATGATGCTGTCCTTTTCGCTCTAGGAAAGTCATAAGAAGATCCAAGCGAACTGCAAACTGACGTAGACAAGAATCTCTACGGAGCAAAAAGTGAAAACTGATTGCAATAAAAAGTGTAAGGTCATCTACGTGAATATTAAAAGGAATCCGTTAAATTTCAGTTATGCGATAAATAACGTAAATGTAAAGACTGAGAAGGGTACTAAATATCTAGCTATAACAATTACTGCACCGATAACATAGAGAATGTTGTGGCGAAGGCGAACGAAAAACTGCGCTTTATTCGTAGAACACTTAGAAGATTTAACAAATCCACTAAAGAGGCTGCCTACGTCACGCTTGTCCGTCGTCATCTAGAGTACTGCTGTGCGGTATTCCATCGTTAACAGATTGGACTGACGGAGGACATGGGAAAAGTTCAGAGAAGGGTATTATCGTGAAGTAGGAGAGGGAGTGCCTCGGAAGTGGTGCATAAGTTGGGAGTGGCGATTATTAAAACAAAGGCGTTTTTCGTTGCTGCGAAATCTTTTCACGAAATTTCAATTTCCAACTTTCTCTTCCGAGTCTGAAAGTATTTTGTCGATACCCATTTACATCGAGTGAAATCATCATCGTAGTAAAATAAGTCAGTCCTCGCGCGTAAATATTTAAGTGTTCTTTTCTACCGCACGCTGTTCGAGACTGAAACGGTAGAGAAATAGTGTGAAAGGGGTTTGATAAATCTTCAGCTAGGCGCGTAAGTCTGAATTGAGGAGTAGTGATGTAGATTTAGGTCGTCTCCTAAACAGCTACAGTGTACATTTCTCCAGTGAAGTTCGGCTCCAAGTCACTTATTATCGGAAAAGATATGTCGCATTCAAGGTTGAATATGTAGAGGAGTAACGCCTTCAGCAAGCTTGATTTTTTTCGAGGTGGTGATTAGAGCTTTATTATTAGTAGGTAAGATAGCTGGCTTGTAGACTTTCCCCTAAGCTTGCATATTTTTGCTACCTGAGTGAGTACGGATCAGTTTATAATCCAGGTGTAGCACACAGCTAGGCTCTAGAACCTAGACGTTCGCTCTTCCTGCACCGTAGACTACAAGGAGCAGCGACTTCGAGCGTCGCGGAAATTCACTGCTGGCTGTGTATCTTGGAAGCAGGCGCGTCTGCGCACACACGGAGGCACGACTTGGGCCGCTTGCGTTCAGTGCGTAAAATATTGTGTTGCGGGCGGCTTCGGCGTGAGGGCGCAATTTTGGGGAGGCGCGGAAGCCTGCGTGCGGCGGTTATTTATCGCGGAGGTACGACGGAGGACCGCGGTCCGCTGTACTGCCTCTGGCGCCGAGGCCGCTCCTTCGGTCCGCTCCGCTGATTTATATTCCGGGCGGCAATTTCGTTATGGGTCCTCGTGGGAAATTCGACAAATGGCTCTAGGAATCTGCTTTATATTCATTAGTTTCAACCGAGGTTCCGCCGTCTCAGTATGTTCGGCTCCAGTCAGAAGTGGGTAAACTTCTTGGCAACCAGGTCACCGTAATGAAGGCACTCCGTTTAATGAAGTGATTATGCCTCGGGCGCCGTCTTTTTGCGCTCAGAGTAAATACAGCTGTGCCACATCGCCCACTGCTCTGACGAGACGTTCGCTGGCATTCCGCCATCACGACCACGCTTTAATAGTTAGCTAACGAAGGATCCAATCGCTACTTATTCTGTTAAGGCAGTGTGCGTCTCTTAGCGTTACACGTAATTGTAAATCCTTCCTTTGCCTAATACACAATGTTGTTTTTATCGGTGCTCGAATTCGGTAGCTTTTGTATCTCTCTGTTGATCTCACATTATTTCTCCTCCTCCTCCTCCTCCTCCTCCTCCTCCTCCTCCTCCTCCTCCCCCTCCTCCCTCTCGCGGTCCACATTTTGCTACCTCTCTATCTTCTCCGCCCCCTTCTCTCCCCCCACTCTCTCTCTCTCTCTCTCTCTCTCTCTCTCTCCCTCTCTCCCCCTCCCTCTCTCTGTAATCGTCTCCTGCTTCCCGTTTTCCATATCCATTCCCTCCCACCTCTCCGTTCATCTCGTCCTCCCCCTCTCTTTGACGTTCAGCTTTTTTTATTGTTATTGCTAATTCAGATTTTGTAGTAGTGTTCTAACCACAAGCCATAAATACAGCTTTCGTGTTTGCGAACAACGTTTCCTATTATATAAGTATATAGACTTACGTGTGTCAACGTTTATGACAGTAACGGGTAAAAATGTGAAGTAAATCGGAAAGATACTTTTTTAAATTTTTGGTAAAAATGTTTCCGAATTTTGTACCTAAAAACGCCAGTAATATATATGCCAGAGAGTGTTCCCATAGTTATATAAAAAGACTTGAGTTTTCTAATGCATTGTTGCGTTGAAATTTCAAAGCAATCCATGAAGATCTTTGGGAGGTTTGAGATTCTGAAGAAACGAACATATACGTTTGTATTTATATACAAAATATAGATGTTCCTAATCGCAAAGTTCCGGAAGCTTTTGACTGATTGCTTTGAAATTTTGACGCAACTTTCCACCGGTAAATGTGCGAGTTTTTATTTTCTTTTTTAAAAATATGTGTGATATATAAATGTACATACATTCAAAAATAGGGGAATGTTGTTAGAAGAAACTCAAAGTTACAATTAGGTATGCCATAAATAATATATTAAAGAAATAGGTACTTGAAAACACGCCTGTATTAGAATGCAACGTTTTGTCAAAATTTCAAATCAATCGGTCAAGAACTTTCAGAGATAAACGTTTTTTAACAAACTAACATTTACATTTTTGTTTATAGAGAAAATGAGTGCTAAACAATTAGCAAATGAAATAATTTGTTTGATTTACGGATTCACTTGCCATATCATCTTCTTCTCAGTTAAAAGATAAGTAAATACATAAATAAAATAAAACAACAACTCTCTCCGCATATATCGCTTATACATGTTCTACGGAAAGGCAGCGTTATGTTGCACGAGACAGCGGTGATTTTCTTTTCCTATTTAATGAATGAAACAATTTAGACAAAACTTTCGTTGTGTTACCGGGGTCAGGCGAATTAACCCGTCTTGAGATTTCAAATGAAATACGGAATTCTTGTTGCTACCTACTTCTGACACTTGGACGCTGTTTTTTAGCAACCTGTAACATTATGCGATTGCCTTATCATTTTAAATCATTCACTAATCGAGCAGTCGCTCGGCAACAGCTACAGTTAGCAAATAATGTTGCGAGAATGTAAAAGGTGAACGACCTGTGACGTAACTTGTTTATTGTCGAAGCGCCGTCAGAGATGCAGTGAGTTATTGACTTTGAAAACCGCGGCGCGAAAAACGGACAGAAGAAGAACACTTTTACACTTTTTTTTATGTACGAGATATTCTCGATGAACAGTTACTCATTCTTCTCTTGTCTCCTGTAACTTGTGTCGGACGCGAATGTCTTGCTGCCGTATTATTATCGTTAAAAATAATATTGTTTTAGTGTAAAGTAAATGTGTAATACTAAAAGTGCCTAGCAGTAGATTTATTGTGCGACGTGTATGTGAAAACGTCGAAGGAATTGTTTTCATTACGAGAAGTGCCAGTCAAAACGGCATCCATGTTAAATCCTTCATTGCAGTGTAAGTTCGTCTATTAATTGCCATAAATTCAGACTTAAATGGAACTGGTGTATGGACTATTTATTTAATATAGAATCTATGTCTCACTCCTTCATGAAGTTATTTAATTTTCTTTGTGTTTCTGCCAAATAGAGAGTTCACAGTCACGAATTCTTTCGTCGAGTTCGGACGGAAGTTGCATGCGGCGAAATATTTTCTCCGCGCCATATTCTACTGGTAAATGCATGATAAACTACGGTCCCTTAGGAAATTCATGTTGAGCTATCCAAAGATAATTATATTTTAAATAGGCATTTACTCTCCTCTGCAATGCAACTTCCGACTGATCAGACGATCAAACAAGAAACAGCCGCACACGGTCGGCGTTCGCGAATATGTTTCCACCGCTGATTATAGCTATATGTTACAGCACAAAAGTAAACATATTGTTATAATTAGCGACTACGAACGGGGACATTTATAACTGTATGTTTATGTATACACATTACGTAAACATATCGTTATAAACCGTCCTGTATGTTGTTTTAAATCTCAAGATGGCTTAATTCGACCAAAACCAGTAATAACCGTTGAACAAAAATATTGTCTAGACTGTTTTGCACATAGAATATTTTCTTCGTTAATTTCCTAGGTTTGTACGTCCAGCTATTAAAAAGCCGTTTTCACCAAAAAGTCGCAGACAACACACACTAGTATGGCTGATACGGCTTGAAAAGATATTCCTTTATTTTATAAGTTCACGAAGGGATGTGATCTTGTTAACTTTGCGAACTAAATAACACATTGTGACATAAAATGTGATCTAAAAGGATGGTACATTACTGCTAAAACGTACCTGGTTAACCAGTAACATTTTGATTTTTGATTTTCGCTTTTAGTGGAATAATAAAAACAAAATTGAAGTCTCAGGTACGGGTGGAGTCAGCAGCTTTAAACATTCGTAAAGACGAAAGGGTCGATCATTTTTGTGCTGTGCTAGAAGATGGTTGCAACACATTGGAACGCTGGTAACCTCCTTTCGGAATCTGCTTGTAGAAATATATCCGCGTGTAGTTACGAAGTCCTTGAGAATAGTGCAGTATCAGCAACAGTGAATCAACCGAGATTCACCGCTCTAAAATGACAGACAATATAGCTGTGTAATACAAAGATAAGAGGAGGAAAACTTCCAGCTGTCCAGCCAGTTGCCAGCATATAACTTCTCTGTCGCTATGATGTCGTCAATATTCATTAGTTAGTCTATTATTTTATATCCATTATCGTTTTGCCACAAAGTGAAGCAAATGGTACCGCTACTTATATACTACGCAAGCCAAGTAACAGTGCTTAGCGGAAGATGCGTCGTACCGGTATTATTGATTTTCTGTCCTATATCGTTAGTGCCATGTGCGAAGGAAGAATGAGTGACTGTGTGCCTCTATGGGTGCTACAATGTATCTTACCTTTTTGTCGTGATCGCTACGTGAAATACATCGTCGTTGCAGCATAATGGTCGCACATTCTTTTTGGAATATAAGTTCTCTACGAGTAGCCTAAATCAACTCTACAGGATTTCGCAAAAATTACATCGTACTACATCGGAATGTCACAAAATATCATTTCCAGCCGGGAGCTTTCATCGGCTGTAAACGCCAAGAAAGTCTAAATGGTCGCACCAGAAGGTAGGCAATATTCTTTTCAGGTTAAAATACGCGCAGAGACTGACATCAGAGAGTTCGGCCGGAGGAAATGTGTAAATCTCCGAAGTGCCAACTAACTAAACACTGGCATTCTCTCTAAGAACACGACTTATAAGTTTTGTTAGACGAATTTCAGTTGTTTTTCCTCCCTCGTCGACGCAATTATGCCACGCATTATCCCCATATTCAAAAATTAGATTCTTTCTATGATAAATGGTCCGATATATGTGACTAGAGAACGGAGAAAACTATTTTACTGCTGCATCTAACGCTGGTTATATTTTAAATCGCCCTTAAAGCAAATCGAAATTGATTTGATTATACCATAGTGATTTTTCAGCGTAGGTACTACTGGCGTTTGTATGACCGATCTTCCTACGACATGAGAACCATTTATGGGGAGACTTATTTAACGTAGGATCTGATAATAAGTGCATCATGGCATTTCTGCTCACAGTAAGTTCTACCAGACGAAGGGAGGGGTATGAAGAAGGTAGAGGAGGAGAAGGAGGGAGGGAGGGAGTGACTGAGAGAGAGAGAGAGAGAGAGAGAGAGAGAGAGAGAGGGGGGGGGGGTGCAGGTTCCGGAAATTGAGGAGTGCCCCTCGCTGCTAACAACCTCTCCTCCTTGTGCGTCTTTTGACGCCCTCGGTGTTTCCCCGTAGTGCACGCTCTTACTTTCTTTAGCGTTATTTACGCAGAAAATGATGTCCTTGAAGTTGCGAAGTGGCTAATTACCATCAGCAGCTGCGGCTCTTGTAAGCTGACGGTGAAATTTCGTTGCTTTTGCTTTTCAGATTTAAGATGCAGTGCGTATAAATGGCAAACTTCTCTTGTCAACTCTTGAGCAATTCTGTAATCCTAAAAAGGAGGTGAATCGACCTGTTCTAACATGCGCAAAATTTTAATTGTTAGTTTTTCTGACAAGCGGGAGCGTCAGATGCTCTTTTTTATTAACAAGTATTGTGACATTTCTTACAGATTCACCGTGGTTTCTACGTTGTTTTCCATAGTCAACGGATACTGAAGCCTACCTACAGACCAGTCCTGTAAAATATTTCATTCTTAAATGGAAAATTGGCCAGCTAACTTCCACACGGCGCGAATTTAATACTCAGACGTCTCATAACGAGTGTTAAACCCTAACCCTCCTTACCTCTTATAGCGGTATTAGACAAAAATGAAAAGCTGTTCACCAAATAATTACTAATTTTTACTACCTCGTTGTGTCATTCTCAGTCGGAAGAATGGATTGATGAGCCTCCTCGTACTAAACTACACTGTGCAGTCGTCGTCGTCGTCGTCGTCGTCGTCTGCGTACAACTGCTGGAGCCTACGGCCTTCTGAATCTGCTTACTGTATTCAAGCCCTGGTCTCCCTCTACAGTTCTTTACCTCCAACATTTCCCTCCATTACGCGTTATAGATTTGTTAATGCCTTAGGATGTGTCCTGTCAACCATTACATTTAAGTTTTACCGCAAATACAGGACTACAGTCTCAGGTTCGAATCCTGCCTCGGGCATGGATGTGTGTGATGTCCTTAGGTCAGTTAGGTAGGTAGTTCTAAGTCTAGGGGACTGATGATCTCAGATGTTAAGTTCCATAGTGCTCAGAGCCATTTGCACGCTCCGGAACACAATATAATCGGCGTTGTGTATCAGGTCTGACCACAGAGTACAATGTTGGTGCAGCCACAAATGCATCAGAGCACACCGTTCCGCGTACACTGTTGAAGCTGGACTCCGCTATGTACCCCCGTTTCCGTGCTGACCCAACGATGATACAAGTTTTTACGATGCATGGACGCGGGTTCATAGAGATTGGACTGTGGGTCAGGAAACATGTCGTCTGGTCGAATGAACGGCGCTTCTTGTTACGCCAGGTCGATGAACGTCCCTGAATACGCCGTCATCTAGGCGAACGGATTCTCGAAACTGAGACCTGGTGGCAGGCAGATGGGGACAGTATTATGTTATGGGGGACAGCCACCTGGACTATCATGGGACCTGTGGCAGTACTCGAGGGCACCATTCTTGCAGTTCATCTTCAACCCTTCTTATTTAATGTCTTCCTTGACGGCTATGGCACTTTCAGCAGGATAACTGTCTGCATCACATGGCCTGAATCATGTTATAGTGGTTTGAGAAGAATGATAGTGAACTCACGTTGATGTACGTATTGCCAAATTAGCCTCATCTGAACCCGACTGGAACATAATGAGACACTATCGGGCGCCAGCTCCACGCCCTCGAACCATCGTTCCGTAATATATAGGAACTGCGTGACCTATGGGTAGACATCTGGAGCCGTATACCTGCTGAAACCTACCAAGGATTAATCGAAACCATGCCACGCAGAATCGTTAATCTCTCGCATTCCAAAGTCGAGCCAACATCCTATGATGTATTTGGTCACAATATATTGGCTCTTCGTCGACGAAGAGGAAAGTAGCAGGTAGGATGAAATGAAAGAGTCGCTGGCAAGTGACAGTAACGGAGTACTGTATGAAACCCAACACAAGGGTTGATGACCGAAACAAAAGACAAGTAGGTGTTCGGCGAAGGTCGCCCCGCTTCGCCTTCGCCCTCCGTCTGGGTACTCTGTCCCTGGAGGCGGTGTGGCTCTGGGGACCACGGCACGCCGTCTGTGCGCTAGCAGCACATGCGTGCTGTTTACCAAGGCGCGGCCGCGCTAATTGCGGGCGAGGCAGGGTCAACACGCCCAGCTGCCGGCGCATGCGTGAGTGAGCTCCGGGTTTCTTGACCTGCGACAGGATTCTCTGTGTGTGTGGTGTGTGTGTGTGTGTGTGTGTGTGTGTGTGTGTGTGTGTGTGAACTGCTGCCATAGTCCCTTTATGTTGGGGAGTATCCTGGCAAAGCGACCAGCACAACACAGTGAAGGTGCATCTATATCTGTGCTCCGCAAGCCACTGTGCGGTATGTGACGGATCGCTTTCTACCAGTCTCGCCTCTTTCCCGCTCTCCTCTCACCCCTCCCCTCCCCCTCACCGTCTCTTTTGTTTAATCGATGGTACGCGGGAAGTAAACCGTTGGTATCCCTTCGTATAGGCCCAAATTCCTCTAATTTTCACTCCGTGATTATTTCGCGAGATGTTTGTTGGTGTGTTTTGTGACTCATTTTGAACGTGGACATTCCGAATTTTGTGAGACAGGCTCTCCGCTATGTTCATGATCTCTCTTGTTACGATCCCCAGTGCACTTCGTTGAGTATTTCCGTGACACACTCATATCGAGTAAACAAACCCGCGTCTAATCATGCGGCTCTTCCTCGAAACTCTTTTTCTCTTGAACCATCGTGATAAAGAGTTCAGAATGATTAGCAGTTCTTAAAAAGTGGTGGAATGAGTGTTTTATTAGCGAGCTCTTTCGTGCGTGAACTACACTTTTTCGGGATTCTTCCTGAAAATTTGAGAAGGAAAGCATGCACTCAACGTCTCACCAATTGTGCTCATATTTCGCACGACTGTGACATATACTCAGATGTATCAAGTGCTGCTCTACTGTGATATGCTTCTGAAGCGCTTTCGAGAAATCAACCACGAACGCTATTGGCGACTGAAGAGTCACCACAGGAGTATTTGGTGGAAGAATATAAGACAAAAAAGACGAGCTCAAACGGCGTATGGGCGGACTCCCTGTCTGGTGCCTCAGCCGGTTGCGCTAACGCCACTGTTCCACGCCTGGTGGAATTCGAAAGACTCGTAAAACTCTAGGTCTCGTTTTCTCGAAAACTAATGAGAAGCGTATCGTACAGATATACCCGCTGGGTACAACTGTGCCTTGTATGTCTACTGTCTCCGTTGCACACGGCTGGATTGGTACGATAGTGGTACCTTAAATCGGACGGACAGAAATTCTTAGGTACTTGAAGGTTGATTCCAGAGAGTGATCGCCGGTCGTGTGTTAATACGATTTGTACGCCTATTTATGCTCATAACATTAAATTTATATGAGTTCTATTAGTAAGGCTAGGTATAGTGCTGTGCGGCTGGTCCCGGCGGATGTTCGAGTCCTCCCTCGGGCATGGGTGTGTGTGTTTGTCCTTAGGATAATTTAGGTTAAGTAGTGTGTAGGCTTAGGGACTGATGACCTTAGCAGTTAAGTCCCATAAGATGCCACACACATTAAAAAATAGATATAGTGGTTGGACAAAAATACGAAACACCGTGATTAATGCATGCTGAAACGCCAGTCCAGCCGCCGCTCAACCGTGCACGTTGCGCTGTAGCAGCTGACCGTGAGCGGCACCTGTGCCATGCCCTCGGTACGTTGCAAGTGTAAGTCGTGGTCAGAAGAGTGTCCTGTGTAGTTTTGAGTTCATTATGTCGGAACTAAAGCAATTCGAACGTGGGCGAATTGTTGAGTGATGGTAACCGACGGTCGCTGAACAGGATTTTGATAAAAATAAGAGGACGACAGCTGCAAAAGTCACTGCAGAACAGAATGTCGCACCCGCTAACCTTGCCGGCTCCAAAACAACACGAAGCGTTCTCCGTGACTAGGAACTACAGGGCGGGCTGGAATTTCAGAACTACAAATGAAACTGATGCAAATGTCCATAACAGGGAAACGTGGTGCCGAAGCCATAAAACCTGGGCTATGGAGTAATAGAAGAAAGTTATTTGGCCGTATGAGATGCACATAGTTTTCATCTCCTGGTCGAGTTCATGTGCCAAGAGTGAAATATGGCGAGGCTGCGGCTGCGATCCAGGCAGCCATGTCGTGGTATTCCGTCGGCCCCATGGTTGGTCTGCAAGATCTTATTGCTGCCAAGGATTATGTGACCATTTTGGCTGATCGGATGCATCCCATGGTACAACGTTTGTTCCCCAGTGGTGATTCTGTGTTTCAAGACGACAGTTCGCATCGTCGAGGATTGACATTGTAAGGACGAGGATGAATTGTCGCAGCTTTCTCTGGCTACCACAGGCACAGATCGGAATATTATTGAGAATTTGTGCCGTAATTTGGGGAGAAGGATGCTATTCACCTCTACTATCGTTACCTAAGCTTACACTGTTTTTTTGCAGAAAAAATGGTATAAGATTACATCTATTTATCTGTTCCGAGGCGACTGCAAGCTGCATCGAATGCCAACAGATTTCCTACATCCTTTTAGGCTGTATAATGTGTTGTGTTATTGGTGTTTCGATATGTTTGTTCAAGCACAGGCACGTTATAGTTTTTCCCATCCCGTATCTCTTGACTACAGAATAACCTCATGTGATGAAATTATTGGCAGTATTAATGATAAGACGCATCATCACCATTAGCAATTATATCATCACATGAAACCTCCTAGCAGTTTACAACTATGTGCTGGACTCTTACTCGAACCCGGGACGTTTGCCTTTCGTGGGCAAATTTTCTACCGACTGTGGTACCTAAGCACCACTCACAACCCGTCCTCACAGCTTTTCTTCCGCCAGTACCTGATCTACTGTTTGTATGTCATTGAGTCGTCAGAGATAACGGACTAAGGAGACAGTGACGTAGCTATGCTTGAACACACATGGCCTTACTACTGCGAGTACGTTCAGAGTTAGCTGCCAGTCTTTGCACCAGGCGCTGCTCATCGGAAGGTGTCGCTACATTTCATAATAAATTCGTGTGATACTGCCCCGTAAACAACGGCGTCGATTGCGAACTGCCTTACAGAGCTACAAACCGTATCCGCTGGCACCTTACCGTATGACATAAACAGAGGCCCTGTCACAGTGCCGTGAGGCACGCTAGACGTTACCTTTTTTGCGTCTACCATTGAAATGAAATGTTGTGCGGCTAGGGCCTCCCGTCGGGTAGGGCGGTCGCCTGGTGCAAGTCTTTTTAATTGACGCCACTTCGGCGACTTGCGTGTCGATGAGGATGAAATGATAATGAAGACAGCACAACACCCAGTCCCCGAGCGGAGAAAATCTCCTACCCAGGAGGGAATCGAACCCGGATCCCTCGCATGGCATGCAGCCGCGCTGACCACTCAGCTAAGGAGGCGGACACGTCTACCATTAAGATCGGTATACTGACTCGTGTCTGCTGGGGAAGCTCCATTCCAATCACACGTCTCTTTGACCTTCGAAATGCACCTATTTCGTTCATTTGGCAACAGTATGCAACAGTATCGAACATTTTCTCGATGTCAATGACGGCATAATCGACCTGAGCTCCGCTATATGCTGCCTTCTGGATGTCATACACAAACACATTTCGGTTTCTCACAGTTGATGCTTGCGGAACAGTGTAGATTCCTACACAAGTGTAGAAGGTATAACTCGGAGGAGTCCTTAAACGGACTGTTTCTTCTAAGCCTGACTTCCGCGGTTAAGTATACGCCGGAACCGCGCTCCAAGTGATTTCAGTGATAAAATTGAGAAATGAACAACGTTACGGGTCTACTAGTACCGGACATTATTTAAGACTGCGTATACTGGACTCTTCGATTCTGACTGTAGTCTCAGTAAGTAACACGTTCGCGCGTAATCGTAATCTTATGAAGCCGGCCGGTGTGGCCGAGCGGTTCTAGGCGCTACAGTCTGGAACCGCACGACCGCTACGGTCGCAGGTTCGAATCCTGCCTCGGGCATGGATGTGTGTGGCGTCCTTAGGTTAGTTAGGTTTCAGCAGTTCTAAGTTCTAGGGGACTGATGACCTCAGATGTTAAGAACCATAGTGCTCAGAGCCATTTGAACCATTTGAACCCTATCGCATGTTCTAGCGCGATCATTCCCGTGCTTGGTTCTCTAAATGCTACCCGCGTGGCGCAAAGCAGAGGTCGTGTCGACGTCGGACGTCACCGTCAACGGAACCGCGGCCACACTAAGTAGGCGCTCTGCTGGAACATAATTTCAAAGTGTTTTTAATTACTGCTGTTGCCATAGTAGAACATGAAGCAATATTACTTTAATTGTTGCATGCAAAGAAGAGTTGTTCTAGTGTTGAGAAAATTCGTACTTATTTTTACAAGCGTCTGCAGTTGAAGCGGAGTTATTACCACGACGCAACCTGCAGCAACCACCATGTGACTGCGAAATAATCGTTCATACTCCCTGCTATCAACCGCGCCACCTAGCAAACTTACGGTGAATCTTACTACGAGACAGGCTTAAACTACACTACTGGCCATTAAAATTGCTACACCAAGAAGGAATGCAGATGATAAACGGGTATTCATTGGACAAATATATTATACTAGAACTGACATGTGATTACATTTTCACGCAATTTGGGTGCATAGATCGTGAGAAATCAGTACCGAGAACAACCACCTCTGGCCATAATACCGGCCTTGATACGCCTGGGGATTGAGTCAAACAGAGCTTGGATGGCGTGTACAGGTACAGCTGCCCATGCAGCTTCAACACGATACCACAGTTCATCAAGAGTAGTGACTGGCGTATTGTGACGAGCCAATTGCTCGGCCACCATTGACCAGACGTTTTCAGTTGGTGAGAGATCTGGAGAATGTGCTGGCCAGGGCAGCAGTCAACATTTTCTGTATCCAGAAAGGACCGTAACTGAACATGCGGTCGTGCATTATCCTGCTGAAATGTAGGGTTTCGCAGGGATCGAATGAAGGGCAGAGCAACGGGTCGTAACACATCTGAAATGTAACGTCCACTGTTCGAAGTGCCGTCAGTACGAACAAGAGGTGACCGAGACGTGTAACGAATGGCACCCCTTACCATCACGCCGGGTGATATTGCCGGCCGAAGTGGCCGCGCGGTTCTGGCGCTGCAGTCTGGAACCGCGAGACCGCTACGGTCGCAGGTTCGAATCCTGCCTCGGGCATGGATGTGTGTGATGTCCTTAGGTTAGTTAGGTTTAACTAGTTCTAAGTTCTAGGGGACTAATGACCTCAGCAGTTGAATCCCATAGTGCTCAGAGCCATTTGAACCACGCCGGGTGATACGCCAGTATGGTGATGACGAATACACGCTTGCAATGTGCGTTCACCGCGATGTCGCCAAAGACGGATGCGACCATCATGATGCTGTAAACAGAACGTGGACTCATCCGAGAAAATGACGTATTGCCATTCTTGCACCCAGGTTCGTCGTTGAGTACACCATCGCAGGCGCTCCTGTCTGTGATGCAGCGTCAAGGGTAGCCCCAGCGACGGTCTCCGAGCTGATGGTCCATGCTGCTGCAAACGTCGTCGAACTGTTCGTGCAGGTGGTTGTTGTCCTGCAAAAGTTCCCATCTGTTGACTCAGGGATCGAGACGTGGCTGCACGATCCGTTACAACCATGCGGATATGATGCCTGTCATCTCGACTGCTAGTGATACGAGGCTGTTGGGATCCAGCACGGCGTTCCGTATTACCCTCCTGAACCCATCGATTCCATATTCTGCTAATAGTCATTGGATCTCAACCAACGCGAGCAGCAATGTCGCCATACGATAAACCGCAATCGCGATAGGCTACAATCCGACCTTTATGAAAGTCGGAAACGTGGTGGTAGGCATCACAACGACGTTTTACCATGCAACGCCGGTCAACTGCTGTTCGTGTATGAGAAATCGGTTGGAAACTTTCCTCATGTCAGCACGTTGTAGGTGTCGCCACCGGCGCCAGCCTTGTGTGAATGCTCTGAAAAGCTAATCATTTGCATATCACAACATCTTCTTCCTGTCGGTTAAATTTCGCTTCTGTAGCACGTCATCTTCGTGGTGTAGCAATTTTAATGGCCGGTAGTGTAGGTTGCAGTTCCAATATAGGAATTGCCATCTGTTTAACCGCTGTTTTTCCCTTCTGCGTTTCCGATTTGTCCTGCGTTTCCGATTTGTCAAAAGCGTAGCAGTATAGCAAACAAGGCACACGATTAGAAAGGCGGTCCGCACGCTCGGTCCGCCTCTGGACGGTCGCGCTGTCCGACGTGTGCGAGCGGCTGTAACGCTGATAGGGCGTCCTGAACGCTGCGGCCGCCGCGCTTATCTTTAGCGGATCGCGGAACAAAGAGGCGGCGCGGCGTCCGGACGTGGCAGACGCCCAGCGCGGGGTATCCGGGCGATACGGCGGCCAGATAACGCCGCGCCGCGCCCTGACCTTCTGCCGTTTCGACCTCGCCCCTCCCGTGCACACCAAAACCAGCTGGCCTATCCCGCCGCCGGACCACGCTTCTTCGTCTCTGTCTCACGTGGCGCGCTTAGGCAACACGCTGAAGTCGTGTGCACGTAAGAAGACGACTACGTGAATCGTTCTCAGGAGAGAGACGCAACTGCTTTCGTGCTCTCTGCCTCGGTCCCACGCCGCACGCTCCATCCTGCCGTGGTACCTGGCAACGCTGTGATAAGCGCCGCATCGAACCACTCTTCCTGTTTCCGACTCTCCCTAGAAAAATTTGACGTTGCTATTGTTGTGATCTGCAGTCCAGAGACTAGTCTATTTCGTGCAAACCTCTTCATTCCCAAGGGTGTCTGCGTGACTACTGCAACCTACATCCATTTACAACTGCGTACTTGTATTCAAATCTTCTCTTCCGTTCCGCCACCACCACCCCTCCTCCACGAAAACATACTCTCCCTTCCTTTACCAAATTTGACACTTCCTCGATATCTCGGGGCCGCGCCGGATTAGCCGTCCGGTCTGAGGCGCTGCAGTCATGGACTGTGTGGCTGGACCCGGCGGAGGTAAGAGTCCTCCCTCGGGCATAGGTGTGTATGTTTGTCCTTACGGTAATTTAGTTTAAGTAGTATGTAAGTTTAGGGACTGATGACCTTAGAAGTTAAGTCCCATAAGGTTTCACACACATTTGAACATTTTTTGATATCTCGGGATGTGTCCTGTTAATCGATCCCTTCTTTTAGTGAAGTTGTGCAATACATTTTCCCCCATTTTGGTTCAGTACTTCCCCTTTAGTTACGTGATGCGACATTCCTCCGTAGCACCGTATTCTAAAAGCTTCAATTCTCGTCTCGGTAACTTTCTCCCAAGGCTACACTCTACACAAATACCTTCAAAAAAGACTTCCAAAGACGTTAATTTGATGTTAGATGTTAAAAATTTTAAACCTTCAGCTCCTTTTATTTTATCCCTGACACCTTCAAAAACTCAAAAGACGGTATTCCAGTGAAGATTGTCAAAAGTTTTCTCTAAGCCTGGATCGATATAAACCAAGGTTAGGCTTTCTTCAACCTATCTTATAACATTAGTCGTGGGCTCAGTATTACCTTGCACGTTCTCACGTTTCCCCGGAACCCAAACTGATCTTTCTCGAGGTCGGCTCCACCAGTCCTTTCATTTTGCAAATATTTCGTGTCAGTGTCTTACAACCATGACATACTAAATCGACTGTTCTGTGATAATCACACTTTCAAGCACCTGGTTTCTAATGAACAGGAATTATTACATTCTTTTTCAAATTTGAGAAAATATCTCCAGCCTCAAATATCTTGCTCACCAGGTGGAAATAACAGCTCACTTGTCATATTTGCTTTCCGCTGTTTTAATGAATACCTCAATCGCTAAATACCCGTGTCTACCTAACCTAACGTGAAAATGAGCATCTAATACATTAGGTACTCCGTGAATGGCATGCTGCTGACAGACGCGCCAGAATGACGCTATTGGATGGCGCGTCGCGTGCAACACTCCCCAAATGCCAGACTTCCGAAGTAATTACCACAGTAATAACGGAAGTTTCCAACTCGAATGCCTGACTCTAAGTAAAAATGATTTTCAGATATGGATATCCTTTCTACCACTCGTCAAGATAATTCATCTGTAAAACCTGCATCGCCGCGCTAGATTAGCCGAGCGGTCTAAGGCGCTGCAGTCATGGACTGTGCGGCTGGTCCCGGCGAAGGTTCGAGTCCTCCCTCGGGCATGGGTGTGTGTGTTTGTCCTTAGGATAATTTAGTTTAAGTAGTGTGTAAGCTTAGGGACTGATGACCTTAGCAGTTAAGTCCTATAAGATTTCACACACATTTGAACATTTTTTGAAACCAGCATCTGTCAATCAATGTTTGGAGTGACATGTAAAGGAGGAGGGGAGGGAGAAAGGGAAGGGAAGAGAAGGAATTGTTGATGTCAGCTGCATCGGAACTTAAGGCGGGTTCATCGGCGACGACTAAAAATGTGTGCCAGACCGGGGTTCGAACCCGGGATCTCGTGCTTACGAGGCAGTTACGTTAACAAGAGCGCCACCCGAACACGGTTTTCATTGCAACTGCGGGGACTACCTTGGCAAGCCTCTCGGCCGTTTCACCTAGCGCCATCTATCCGCAGTCCCTGTCCCTATCCATGTCCTCCATGCTCGCTGCTTTGAGATTCGTGCAGGAACTCAGACGTAATTCTGCATCCGCACTGAAGAAGATCGATTCGCTGCCCATCGAGGCGAATCAGTTATACGAATGCATATCCGAAAGAATACGCACTACAGATTAATATTATCACGTACGATGTTTAAAGATTAACAAATTTGAAGACTGCAGGTACAAATGTCACTGACAAAACAATACCGTACGACAGACGATTATGATCACCTGTTCCACACCAGTCAAAAATGACGTGTTACATCGTGAAAAGCTTAAAAAAGCTGTCTGAGGCAACGTAGGTGAACTCTCATAACATTTCCCAAGAAGAAGTTGTGCCATCGTTGTTCGTTCTTCCCTTATTTGTCATCGAAGAGCAGATGTGGAATTTCAATGAAGTGATTCAAACACAGCAGTGTGGAGTAGCACGTGACGAAGCTAAGGATAATGAGACCACTGTGGCTTGATACTGGACTTTTCGGTGTAGCTACGCAGGCAACTATGTAGCATATCCATTGTCCTGTCAAATGTGCGTTGTTCCATTCCACTGTGGTAGCAACCAGCTACACCTCTCTTACAATATCTTTAAGCTACTTTTAAAAAATTTCTCGCTGTTGAAGTCAACAGGTTCTATAGTTCTCGATAACCGTTCCAAACAATGCTGCAAACCCAAAAAAATGTTGAGATGTGTGTGGACTCTTAGGGGACTTAACTGCGAAGGTCATCAGTCTCTAAGCTTACACACTACTTAACCTAAATTATCCTAAGGAGAAACACACACACACACACTCACACACACACACACACACACACACACACACACACACACACACACACACATACACACCCATGCCCGAGGGAGGACTCGAACCTCCGCCGGGACCAGCCGCACAGTCCATGACTGCAGCACCTTAAACCGCTAGGCTAATCCCGTGCGGCTGCAAACCCAGACTGGTGTATTTGATAAGCAGTATTTTGCAGTCTGTGGAATGATTTATAGCTGTATCGTGTGAACGACTGTGATGCCTGCCTGCCTGCCCAGCGCAGTATTCTTACGAATGAAGATGGAAGAGCATGACCACAGACGACTTCTCGTAATGTACTCCTTCGTAACTGTCCCCACGCAGTGCCTGAAACACGAGGCGCGGGTTTGGCAGGCCATGAGTCCAAATCCTTGTACGGGCATCGAGATTTAGGTTATCTGTGGTTTCACGAAATCTATAAAAGCCGATGCGATGAGGATTCCTTTGAATAGTACACGGCCCATTTTCTCATACAATCAGAGATCGTGCTTAGTCTTTAATGCTTCTCCGTGAACTACACCTAAAACCACCTTCTAAGTGCGCCCAAGAGTCGTCCGACCATCAGTACTCCTCCGTCGAGCGGGTCGTTATGGGTAGTATGCCCTTATTGTAGGAGTCACTGAAGAGTGTTGGGATTTAATCCAGGCCACTGACGAGAACGCTGGAGATCAAGACTTTATGCTGCCACCTCCAATCACTTCTACTCGCCAAATCGCCATAATGAAAATTGTATACACTACTCTGGGTATAACGCCATTCTGCGTTGGTAGTTAGTTACGTTGGCTAAATAAGGAGTAGTCATACTGATCCTTCTTCTCATTTTAATTATAATACTCGTATATTTGCATAATTTGGCACAACCATTCGACGATTCCGTCTCAGAGAATTTGTAAACATAAATGTAACGCTAGGAAAGAAGAAAGAGTAACTAGTCCTTTTGCCAGACACTTGTTTGTAGTTTCATTCCGTCTCCGAAAATTCTGGTTCTTGATTACATATATCTCGAATTCTGCTTAGCTACTGCCCCTATTTTCAGTTAAAGGTCGCGAGATTTTGCTCCATTCTAGAGTCGGTTGACTTTTTGGAAATTGAGTGCATATGACAAAGGTAAAATTTCGTACTCGGTTGTCCTTAAACACCAACCTCGCTAAACCACAGTAGCGTTACAAAGATGCGGCATATGTTCGCGATATTCTTTTTCCTCTGATTCAATTTAGACAAGCCGAAATCCAGTTAGTTCTCTAATAGAGAATTTATTGGTTGCGGAGTAGCGGGTCAGATTTCAACCCACAGTTGCTCATCACCTCCATATGGCTAACAGGGCACTTCGTGTATGTACCTTATTTCAAGGGGGGAAACTACCACGAAATTATTCAGCGGCTTTATGAATGGAATGTCAGATTAGTGACGGAAATTTTTGTGTATGGAATAGTGTTCTTTGCTAAAATATTTTCGCAGAACGTCTGTGCGTTCTAAACACGGATTTCGAGGAAGAAATTAGTATCTGTAATACTGTTGAGGGAGCTTCCGTGCGACGATACTTAAATAGCCCTGCTTATTATGTAGTCTTTGCTTCTGTAAGTCGTCTGTAAATGATGTAGACATGTTTACTTCTTGTACGAGAGTGTAGTTCAATGTGTTCTTCAAAGAGCAGTGGGCGGTAAGTCGCAACATGAGGTTACTGTTGACAAGATTGTGTAAGATTGTATCCATTATCTATACAAGCATGCTAACCTTGTAGTAACGTCTTTCCTACATAGCGATTTTATCTCCAGTAGTTTGCATTCGTATTAGATACAGTGCCATAAATGTCAGACGCACAAAAATTGCAACTAGACACAGTATTTGTTTATTCTCTCATCACTTAGTGTTGTGTCAACCAGATTTACCGTAGTATATCCTAATACAGAAATTCAAACTTATTACCGTTCAATACGAATGCTGACCAGCGTTTTACGTGTTAATTTGCGTTCGTCGCGTTTGTATTTCATACGAAAATGAGAAAGTACATCAGGCCTTTAGATCAGGGACCATTGAATTAGTTAGCTTGCCTCTGAATTGCAAAGAGGATAGGCTCTTCTGATATAGAGGCAGAAATCTAACATTCATAATCCGCAGAATGCAGGACGACTTACACATTGCTCTATCCTGTCCGTTCCACTTGAACTCCCAGAGGATCGCCTGCAGCCTGACTGCGCAAACTTGTTTCCGTAGTCTACGACTATTCGTCTACCGTATATTAGGAACTAGTCAGCTTTCGTAATCCTGCGTCATTAGTTCCTTTCCCTGGCAAGTGTATTTTCCGGAATACGTTCGGTTATTATTTTCTCCCTTTTCCTCGAACACCAGCGTCAATTTTTCGTATTGTATGAAACAGTTATTTCAGCTCGCTTTTAGCTGGAACATCGCGTCTCGCTCAATTTTTTCTACGTCCTATGAACTCCATGACTTGGACGTTGCTGTAGTCAGACAACTACGAGAGGCACCACAGTGTTACAGATCTGACAGAGAAGTAACAATCGTTGGCTGTTGCTGCATCTGTGAGGGAAGAAAGAATGTATTAATAAAGTTTGTTTTGAACGAAAGCGAGTTTCGCTCAGGCATAGTTCAAATCATTTTCAAAGTTCGTTTACGTAGTATTTGGCACATAAGAGTATTCCGCAGTTAAAGTTACAGACTTGGAGAACTTGTAGAGGGGAGTGAGTACGCAATATCGGAATATGAACCCAAGCAACATACCATTTCCGTGTTACACCCAGTTGGAATCAGGTGTTTCAACTCATCAACTTGGGTTGAGGGAAAAATCAATGTCACATATTCGCCTGTTACGGTATGCAACAGGACCGTCAAGATAAAGTATCAGACCATCACTTGATGTCACATTTAACAGGTGATTTGTGCAAAGATGGATAGATCGAGGTGGTCGAACTACTTGCACCCTCCCCCTCTCCCTATCGCCATATTTAACCCTATTGACTTCTCTTGGAGAGCCACATGAGGAGGTCCATTTGAAAGACCTTTGTATATTAGGGTTGTGGTAAGGGGGGGGGGGGCGGAAGACCTGCTGACACGAGTTGTGGTTTCTCCACAAAAGATTGACAAGAGATTGAGTGAGCGTATCAGAACATGATTCGTAAGTAAAACGGTTTGCCGACATTGTTGGTCACCTCATCGATCCACTGTTGCTTTTATTTACTTTTACACGTGTATTGATTTATTTAACCTGGAAAAATCACGGCGATCGCACCGTCTGTTACATCTAACTAAGAATTTTGCATTACATTCATTACAATAAGCATGCTGTAAGTTACATCTAATTCAAAATAGAAGATTTAGACATTACTGTATTCCAGTAAGAAAAGTAGAAACACGGCATTTGTTCGCAAGAAGCACAATAACAGATTTGTGATGAAACACAATAAATGAAGATAGAGAAAAAGAATGTGAGATGACTGACAATAAAATACCCGTAAATGGGAGAAGATGGGAGCATTTGCCGGAGGGGGCTGGCCACATACATCAATTTTTAGGGAAATCGGTATGAGGGTGACAGAAAGAAGTTTTTCAGTTTATTCTTAATTTGATATGGTATATAGTTGTGCGCGGAGTGCAGAATAGCTTTTCCCATGAGTAGACCGCAGGAGTTGGTGAATGTTTCCGTTTTACGGATGGGCACAGCTAGGGTAGTAGATAAGTGAGACAATGCGTTTCCTTTACGGTTTGTGTACATGCACTTAATCTTTGACGCGAAGTACTGGGGCGCATGTCTATTCCTTTTGAACTAATGTAAATAAATATTTAAGTGTCATCACAGACAGTGATAAATGGGGGACTTTCGTTACTTCTCTCCTTAGAGTTGTATGCTCAATGGAGTTTTGTTATTGGAAAAAAAATGTACTCTGTCACTGCAAATTAAATTCTATACTGGATGAGTTAAATATCTGATTGGAAAAGTTACAGAACGGAAATGATACGTATCTGTACATGGGTTCTTAATCAAAATGAGTGTCGCATATGCCTTCAACTATGCAGCGCGGTACCTTTGACAGTTCAGAGATGTCACTAAACCCGCCCAAAGATGTAAACAACCATGCATGAGCAGCGCCTATTAGATGGAGGGGGCCCAACAGCCGATCAGTTCCAGTCATTCCACCAGGAAGGAGGTACACGGCTCGTGTTGTCTGTAGTTCAACCATGCCTAGACGGTCAATAACGCGGTTCGATCGCGTCCGCATTGTTACTTTGCGTCAGGAAGGGTTCTCAACAAGGGAAGTGTCCAGGCGTCTCGGAGTGAACCAAAGCGATGTTGTTCGGACATGGAAGAGATACAGAGAGAAAGGAACTTCGATGACATGCCTCGCTCAGGCCGCCCAAGGACTACTACTGCAGTGGATGACCGATACCTACGGATTATGGCTTGGAGGAACTCTGACAGCAACGCCAGCATTTTGAATAATGCTTTTCGTGCAGCCACAGGATGTCGTTTACGTCTCAATCTGTGCACAATTGGCTGCATGATGCGCAACTTCACTCCCGACGTCCATGGCGAGGTCCATCTTTGCAACCACGACACCATGCAGCGCGGTACAGATGGGCCCACCAACATGCCGAATGGACCGCTCAGGATTGGAATCACGTACTCTTCACCGATGAGTGTCGCATATGCCTTCAACCAGAAAATCTTCGGAGACGTGTTTGGAGGCAACCCGGTCAGGCTGAACGCCTTTGACACACTGTCCAGCGAGTGCAGGAACGTGGAGGTTCCCTGCTGTTTTGGGGTGGTATCATGTGGGGCCGACGTACGCCGCTGGTGGTCTTGGAAGGCGTAATAACGGGTGTACGATACGTGAATTCCATCCTCCGATCCATAGTGCAACCATATCGGCAGCATGTTGGCGAGGCATTAGTCTTCATGGACGACAATTCGCGCCCCATCGTGCACTTCTTGTGAATGATTTCATTCAGGATAGCGACATCGCTCGACTAGGGTGGCCATCATGTTCTCCAGACATAAACCGTATCGAACATGCCTGGGATAGATTGAAATGGGCTGTTTATGGACGATGTGACCCACCAACCGCTCTGAGGGAACTACGCCGAATCACCGTCAAGGAGTGGGACAATTTGGACAAACAGCGCCTTGATGAATTTGTGGATAGCATGCTACGACGAATACAGGCATGAATCAGCGCAAGAGGACGTGCTACTGGGTATTAGGGGTACCGGTGTTTACAGCAATCTAGATCACCACCCCTGAAGGTCACGCTGTATGTTGATACAACATGCAATGTGTGGTTTTCATGAGCAGTAAAAAAGGCAGAAATAATTTTTATGTTGATCCTTATTCCAATTTTCTGTACAGGTTCCGGAACTCTCGGAACCGAGATGATGCGAAACTTTTTCCTGTCAGTTTTCCATTTTATGAATGTTTTGTTTGTTGTCTCTGTAAGATGACGAGACAGATTCTCCGAGTAATCCCAGTACCCTATAGTTACGTATCAAGAAATATTAAATTAGTTCGGCCTGCTGCTGGAAATTAACCTTGAAATTATTCGGAAGTGGTCATAATCCAAGAGTTATGTGCGTTCTTAGCACGCTGATGGAGTGAGCAGTCTTCAGTATGTGTTCGCAATTATGCGCCAGAGGCAGTTACAGAAGCGAAACGCGAAAGCCCGCAGCCGTTTCGCAGATGCAATCTCGCTTTGCGGCAGCACGGGACTGTGTAAGTGGTCGCCGTTTCCTACGTGAGTTCCCGCGCAAGGACACGGCACATTCTTTCTGCTGGCGCGCTCGCTCAGTACGTAACCAAGTTATTGCGCGCAGCTCTCTGCCGGTGTTGTCGTTTCTGTGCCACGCACAGGACGCTGTTGGTGCGCAAATTTCTGTCAATTACCAGAATAAGAGGCTATCTTGGAGCAACCCGTTGGTAGATTTCAGAACGATTGTATTCCTTCTCGCCCTTTTTTTGTCGTATTCCTGAAGACTTTCTTCCTGAACCGTGACCCACTTTCCGTATACGGTATCGCATTTTGGGATAACTCATGAAGCCAGACTGCAGTTTTTGGGGTCCGAAAGCATCTGATGAGAATTCTTTGCGATGTAAATTTGAGTTTGTATCTCAGAAGCTTGTTCAAAGGAATGTGTAAACTAAGTACTCCATTCCGGCATGTTTATTATTTAATGAAATTTGTTATTAGTAATATATGCAGCGGTGAGACATCTGAGTCAGACCATCCCATATGAATCCAGAACTAACGTTTTAAAGTGGACAAGTGTTTTAAAGTATACAATATGGCGAATTCTCTGAGTTACCCAAGTAGTTCTCAGCGTTTATAACTCTGTAATTCGGCACTGGCTTTTTCTAATGGAACTATATACTTTTTCTGTGACAATGGAAATAACTTTCGGAAAGGGCTACAACGACGTAACGTGTGTGTACTATATAGCCTCTTCAAAATTACTTTTATGATGGCCAACTAGTGGGAAGTAGTGGGGTGAAGCTCACGAGGAAGGTACGGCACGCATTTAGCCTCAAAACCAAGAAATCATTGAAAAAGTAAGAAGACATCGAATATAGTGAAGTGAGAGTGGGAATATTATTCCCTCGAATTCGCATTATTTTAGAACATAACTAGGTCCAAATAAAGTGAAATGTCGAGAGTGACGATAATTAGCCAGACCCAGGATATAGTTAAAACATAACCCCACCAGCACCCCATGTGTGACGATTCGGAGCAATTCGAGGCCTGGTGCTAGATTTATTACTGGAAAGTTCGATCAGCATGCAAGAGTTACGGAAATTCTTCGGGAGCTCAAGTGGGAATCCATGGAGAGAATAAGACATTCATTTCGAAGAATATTGCTGAGAAAGTCACACGCAGCGCATCAAGGAAAAAGCGTGACGGAATGAAGACAATTGAAAAACAAGTTATAGGAAATGATGGTGCCAATAAATAACGGCAGGGACGAGAGTCATTTCAGTAGCGTTTCTGCGTCATCACAAAAAGATGCATTGATTGAGTTAGCTAAGTATTTGGTGTGCACGTTTTAAGCATATACCTGCTCAGCAAAATTAGATTTTTGTAAGTTTTGGCTGGTAGTAGGAGATCTGTTATCAGCAGCTAAGTCAGAATAAAGTTCATCTCATAGGTAATACCTCTCACTGTTTGCATTATAATTGTTGAAATACTGAAGTAGTATGTATTGTATCAATGTTTTTCTGTCTTCGAAACCGATGAGTTGTCTCACCCCGATTAACATGCATTTTTTTTTCTTTCTGTTCAATAAGCTGAAAGTTTGACCCTGCTGAGGTTTTCATGCGCGAGCACAGTTAAGCATGATTAGTTTTGACCTGTCTCAATTAAATAACAATATCGTACCGCGTCGTTTACACTATATACATCTTACGTGTGACAGAATATACGTCTGTACATATCCTCAGGTCATCAACTGTTCGGTGTCTGCTGACCCCGCGCTACGCCGGATATTGCAGCGAGTATTTGGTGGTTTGTATTTTTAGTGGCCTGTCTCTTTGCTGTCTCAACCTGTATATCTTCGTGTGAACAGCTTAGTTCGCGGAATCAACGACAGCAATACAGAGTATTTTCTTGAAGACTTAATCTCACTTACTTTAGTCTAGAAGGACATCCGTTATTCGGAACACTCCTTGTCATTGGCTTGCAGGCAAACATAAAAAGTTTTGATTATTAATACAGTACAGTTTGTGAGGAACACAAAGGAGTTATTTCTGGCATACTCCTACTACGTTGCTAAATTTCACAGTGGTACACATTATCATCTAAACGTGTAATGCCTGAATTCAAAACGGCTTCAGTGTAAAAGTGCTATATGCCGTGCAATTCTTCCTGTTTTTCACAACTTTTGGCTACAGTAGCATTGGAATTACCGTATGCGCTTCAGCTGTTTCCGGAAAAAAAAAATAATTGCGTTACTTCTGTTTGTGCTTTTCACCGAAGAAAGCGAAAGGCACTGAAAATGCTTATTCATTGTCCCTGGAGTCACAACATTCGTTTTGCTCGCCAGGAAATGTCTTTACAAGTATTTGTTTCTCTTTTTTTCCGGCATAGCGGTCACATGGAGTCACGACATTAGTTTTCGCATCAGAAACTGTATAGAAACGTATATGTTTCTATGTTTTTCGGCATAGCGTTACGGATGGCAGTGGTGGATTCGTAGTTATTTGTTCGCTTCCAGGAAAAACCTCATTCTTAGTTCTCTAGATTTTTTTGCTCCGTCTGTGTTTCATCCCCGACAGAAGTCACTTCGCAGAAATTTCTGGTGTACCGCGTTCAGAAAATTTAACTGCAGGCTGTGAACCTAATGTCAGTTTTCTATGCTTGGAACAGGTGGCGCGTTTTCTTAAATATTTACAGAACTTTTTCCATCCGATAGCTTTCTGACTTGCTTGCTCTATTCACGAGCAAACAGAAGTACATTCATTTTGAAGTCCTCCCACAGAAGTGTGGTTGAAGTGCGTCGTAACGTTCGGTTATCAGCGGCATGGAGACCAAATGTTCGTCATGAGAACAAGCGTACCATAGGACACTACGGCTTACATTCTTTGAAATAAGGTATCCTCTTTTGGAAGTACTTGTTTTGGCGGTTTCACAACCGTAGCAATATTTCATGTATTGTTACATGGACAAAGTGATTCCAGTTGAAAAAGACGTGAAAGAGGTTAATGTGAAGTTTGCAGATTCCATGTTCGTCGCGCTTCGTTACTTACACCATATTAAAACAGCAAGAAAATTATTTTTAGTGATACTGGAATTTTAATCATATAGTCATAATTCTGAGTTGTAGAAATGTCGAAGCCAGAATAACTGTGAACCACCTTACAGAAAAATGCTTGAGAAGATTGAGTTACGTTCATTATTTCGTCACAGTACTACGCCTCATATATGAAACTGATGCAATTGGAATTCGGTGTTCCAAAAGATTTGAGAGACAGATGATTTATTTAAATTATGTAAATATTAATGCTGTTATATATGTTACTAGATGAAACCGTTGTCTCAAGTTCTTTGTTGCGTAACTTATTCACAACCTCTTTATTATAATCGAAACGTGTATTTTCAGTATTTACCTTTAAAGTCCTGTAACCAGTTATTCTCTCCAGAATTATTCCGTTTACCACAAATTAAGTTAGTTTTGGAACAAAATACAAAATAAAGCAATGTGCTGAATTTCTTCTTTGAGAAGACTCGAGATACTGACTCTCATATAACACTAACACATGTGAATGTCCATGAAACTACATGGCTCTACCTACGTATCCGTTCATGGAATGTAGCCATGTGCTCAAGTTGCTACTGACTGTTTCGCTGCATTGTTAATGAATGTGGAAAGCTGGCGCAATAGAAGAATGAAAAGTAACTATCACTTTTGAGAGAGTGTTGTGTTATGAATCAGTGTTTTGACTGCATATCTACAATGTTTACGTCCGCAGCTCGTGATCTAGTGGCTAGCGTTGCTGCCTCTGGACCACGGGCTCTCGGGTCCGATTCCCGGCCGGTTTGGGGATTTTCTCTGCCCGGGTACAGGGTGTTTGTGTTTTCCTCATCATCAGCATCAGCGTCATCATCATTATTCGTGACAGTGGCTACACTGTATTTATAAAAATTGGATTGTGTAAAAATTGGGACTTTGTACGGGCGCTGATGACTGCACAGTTGAGCGCCCCACAAACCAATCATCATCATCATCATCATCCAATGTTTATTATATTTGTATTAGAAATTTTGGGCTGATAGTAGCTGCAATTCTATTGGGCTTCCCACAGCTCCTCCCCCCCCTTCCCCCTCCCCAGTCTCTCGCTAAGGTTCCTACCTTCCACTATCTGCTCACCCTTATGAGTTCAACATTCGTGAATTATTACGGAAGAGAATGTTACGGCACTGTGGAAATTAGCGGAGGAAAACATGCAACCTGCTTGTCTCTTGCCAAAATAAAGTTGAGTTGTTGAGACAGTCTGAATATAGAGAACTTTCACAGTGGCGTAAAATCATGTAAAGTTGTGTCGTTATGGGTGATGCCCTCTTTTTGCAGTGTGTGTGTTGCACAAAGTGATTGACGGTGAAAAAATTGTAAATTATTCTGTAGCGGGATATCATAGGTGTTAAAACTTGGTTTCTTTAAATTCCAACACAATGGCAGAACCAGGAAGGGGTATTTGAAATTGAGAACATATCTGTTACGCCCGCCAAAATATAAAGGGTGAAGGTTTTCTATAATTGAAGAGTATTTGAGGAAACTTCAAGTTCTTTACTTTAAAACAATAGTCACCTGGCTGGCGAACATCCGACAATTTCTAGCGTAATGGGCAGAAACGTTTAAAGTAATATGGAAACTTGAGTGCTGATTCCATCATCTGTTGACATTGTTAGGGTAACAAAATGAAAAGGGAACGGTATGATTTTATGAGTATGTCGCGGCATAAATTACCGTAGTTGATGAACACGATAACAGCTCTTTACAGAAGATGACGTAAATAGCTACGGAGGGCATCGTGCATGGTCTATTTGCCATGCAATTACGCTGTCACAAACAGCCGAAAACAATGTTCCAATCAGTTTTATTTTGACAACCTTGTGTAATAGGCCTGAAAGCTCTTTAACACTCTCCCTCAGGCACAAATTCGTGTCATATGACTTGACTTTACTACGGCATATCTTTCGTATTTTATTTTAATGTGGTGAACACTACTAACATGTCTCATTTTCGTTTTCAGAAATAACGATTCAGTGGGACAAAATCACCGTCCTTTGATGATTGATGGGGAATCACTTTAGAGCAACTTTGTGTACACGGTCTTTCTTTCCTCTTTTTTTTTTTTTTTTTAATCACCGGAACCCCTTCTAAATAACGTGTGGAACATTTCTGATCTTCCGTGGTAGATTAAAAATGTCTGTTTGTGAACTGAAGTCGTAAATATCCTATTGCGTGTATGACGTAGACAACACAGCTCCAGTTCTGAAAGAGTGATATGATACTGCGGAGGGACGCAATTGCCTGCGTTGTAATTTTCTTGTGTGGTCGAAACGCGAGCTATATACAGGGTTATTACAAATGATTGAAGCGATTTCGCAGCTCTACAATAACTTTATTATTTGAAATATATTCACAATGCTTTGCACACACATACAAAAACTCAAAAAGTTTCTTTAGGCATTCACAAATGTTCGATATGTGCCCCTTTAGTCATTCGGTAGACATCAAGCCGATAATCAAGTTCCTCCCACACCCGGCGCAACATGTCCCCATCAATGAGTTCGAAAGCATCGTTGATGCGAGCTCGCAGTTCTGGCACGTTTCTTGGTAGAGGATGTTTAAACACTGAATCTTTCACATAACCCCACAGAAAGTAATCGCATGGGGTTAAGTCGGGAGAGCGTGGAGGCCATGACATGAATTGCTGATCATGATCTCCACCGCGACCGATCCATCGGTTTTCCAATCTCCTGTTTAAGAAATGCCGAACATCATGATGGAAGTGCGGTGGAGCACCATCCTGTTGAAAGATGAAGTCGACGCTGTCGGTCTCCAGTTGTGACATGAGCCAATTTTCCAGCATGTCCAGATACACGTGTCCTGTAACGTTTTTTTCGCAGAAGAAAAAGAGGCCGTAAACTTTAAACCGTGAGATTGCACAAAACACGTTAACTTTTGGTGAATTGCGAATTTGCTGCACGAATGGGTGAGGATTCTCTACCGCCCAGATTTGCACATTGTGTCTGTTCACTTCACCATTAAGAAAAAATGTTGCTTCATCACTGAAAACAAGTTTCGCACTGAACGCATCCTCTTCCATGAGCTGTTGCAACCGCGCCGAAAATTCAAAGCGTTTGACTTTGTCATCGGGTGTCAGGGCTTGTAGCAATTGTAAACGGTAAGGCTTCTGCTTTAGCCTTTTCCGTAAGATTTTCCAAACCGTCGTCTGTGGTACGTTTAGCTCCCTGCTTGCTTTATTCGTCGACTTCCGCGGGCTACGCGTGAAACTTGCCCGCACGCGTTCAACCGTTGCTTCGCTCACTGCAGGCCGACCCGTTGATTTCCCCTTACAGAGGCATCCAGAAGCTTTGAACTGCGCATACCATCGCCGAATGGAGTTAGCAGTTGGTGGATCTTTGTTGAACTTCGTCCTGAAGTGTCGTTGCACTGTTATGACTGACTGTTGTGAGTGCATTTCAAGCACGACATACGCTTTCTCGGCTCCTGTCGCCATTTTGTCTCACTGCGCTCTCGATCGCTCTGGCGGCAGAAACCTGAAGTGCGGCTTCAGCCGAACAAAACTTTATGAGTTTTTCTACGTATCTGTAGTGTGTCGCGACCATATGTCAATGAATGGAGCTACAGTGAATTTATGAAATCGCTTCAATCATTTGTAATAGCCCTGTATATGCTGGTAGGATGATATAAAACATTCGACCGAACGAGAAAGCAGTCCGGCTCTCGGCACAGCAATGCGCTCGCTACGTCAGTAGTGAGTAGTAGGCTGGGATTATGGCTCGTAAGGGAAGCGTGCTGGGATGGCCGAGGCAGTGAAGGCGATTGCTCGCGAAAAGTGGGAAATCCGGCTTCGAGCCCCTGTACGCCACAAATTTTCATCTGTTAACATTGATAAAATTCTATGCTCAAATGCTGCTAACGTCCTTAAATCCTTATAACTTTTTTGGATTGTCATGTTGCATCTACTATTTCCTGTAATTTAGCTGCCTAAATAACAAAATTTGTCGTTGCGACCACATATTTTTAACTACAAATTTGGGTTTAAACTTCTTTATAATGGTCAGTAGCATGGATAATTAGAAATATTGTTTTCATTTCGTGTTTATTTTCAGTCCAGATAAGCAGATTTTAAGGAGACACATCGGGAAAGTACACTACTGGCCATTAAAATTGCTATATAAAGAAGAAATGTAGATGATTAACGGGTATTCAATGGACAAATATATTATACCAGAACTGACATGTGATTACATTTTCACGCAATTTGGGTGCATAGAACCTGAGAAATCAGTATCCAGAAAAACCACCTCTGGCCGTAATAACGGCCTTGATACGCCTGCGCAATGGGTCAGACAGAACTTGGATGGCGTGTACAGGTACAGCTGCCCATGCAGCTCCAACACGATGCCACAGTTCATCAAGAGTAGTTAGTGGCGTATTGTGACGAGCCAGTTGCTCGGCCACCATTGACCAGACGTTTTCAATTGGTGAGAGATCCGGAGAATGTTCTGGCCAGGGCAGCAGTCGAACACTTTCTGTATCCAAAAAGGTCCGTACAGGACATGCAACATGCTGTCGTGCATTATCCTGCTGCAATGTAGGGTTTCGCAGGGATCGAATGAAAGGTAGAGCCAGGGGTCGTAACACATCTGAAATGTAACGTCCACTGTTCAAAGTTCCGTCAATGCGAACAAGAGGTGACCGAGACGTGTAACCAATGGCACCCCATACCATCACGCCGGGTGGTAGGCCAGTATGGCGATCACGAATACACGCTTCCAATGTGCGTTCATCGCGATGTCGCCAAACACGGATGCGACCATCATGATGCTGTAAACAGAACCCGGATTCATCCAAAAAAATGACCTATTCCCATTCGTTCACCCAGGTTCGTCGTTGAGTACACCATCGCAGGCGCTGCTGTCGGTGATGCAGCGTCAAGGGTAACCGCAGCCATGGTCTCCGAGCTGATAGTCCATGCTGCTGCAAACGTCGTCGAACTGTTCGTGCACATGGTTGTTGTCTTGTGAACGTCTACATCGGTTGACTCAGGGATCGAGACGTGGCTGCACGATCCGTTATAGCCATGCGGATAAGATGTCTGTCATCTCGACTGCTTGTGATACGAGGTCGTTGGGACCAGCACGACGTTCGGTATTACACTCCTGAACCCAGCGATTCGATATTCTGCTAACAGTCATTGGATTTCGACCAACGCGAGTAGCAATGTTGCGATACGATAGACCGCAGCCGCGATAGGCTACAATCCGACCTTTATCAAAGTCGGAAACGTGATGGTACGCATTTCTCCTTCTTACACGAGGCATCACAACAACGGTTCACCAGGTAACGCCGGTCAACTGCTGTTTGTGTATGAGGAATCGGTTGGAAATGTTCCTCATGTCGCCACCGTCCCCAACCTTTTGTGAATGCTCTGAAAAGCTAATCATTTTCATATCACAGTATCTTCTTCCTGTCGGTTAAATTTCGTCTCTATTGCACGTCATCTTCGTGGTGTATCAGTTTTAATGGCCTTTAGTGTATAAAGCGAATCACTGACCCTCTGCGAGAGCAGGACTTCAGTTTCGCCAAACCTGCGTCGCGTATCGCATTGGAGCGATACAGTACTAGCGATAGAACCAAGGGCCGCGAGTGAGCGACAGTGATACGACTTCAGAAGTGGGATCACCAAAAGTGACGTATATTGACGCGGCAGTTGGCGAGAGCAGCTGCTGTTGGGTCAGCCCCTGGGAGGCAGTAAATTGACGGGGATGAACGTGGGCCGGCCGCCGGCGCGGCCTTCAGCCTCCCAACGCGCGGCCTTGCCGGGTCTCACCACACCCTGCCGCGACAGCGGTTCTCCAGTGTCGCGCCGTGCCTGCTGCAGAATGGACACTCTCGATTTACGATCGTGTAATTCTCGGAATAGCGGAGAGTATATATATTGGGAGCCGGTATAGGTGGGAAGACACGGTCGGCACCGGCGCGTGTTTTACGAGCGGCGAGTGCGGCGACCGACGGCGCCGTAAAGCGCGCTCGACGCGGCCAGTGCGCGTGCGGCGCCAAGTAAGGCCCCCACCAGTTTAAAGCAGTCAGCATTCCGTGCAGAACCGACAAACGGACGAAGCTGGGTGCGAGTTTAGGTCGTCACTCCTGACTGCGCGTGCAGTCGTGCGCGGGAACTGGCTACATTCCGGCTGCATGGGAGTGAACTGATAGTATTTAAAACATCCGGTATGACCCCGTTGCCGGAGAGGAATAAGCTAAACACGCGAGCACTATGGCGAGTTTCGCTTTCTGTAATGGTCCACAGTCATGATTTTATTAAATGAAACTATTTTCCTGAAAGTCTGTTTTTATTCACGATTTATCATTTACGATCTCGGTGTATTTTGCAGTGCATATAAGTTAAAAACGTCGATAGAAATATAACTGGGAAAGTTTTGATTATGGTCGGAGGAATCTGAAAATGACATTGGCACTTAAATTGCATATGTACACTGCTTTTGACATTACTAATGATATGTTTTCGAGGCTTTTTGTATGTGCTGCATTTTATGTTTTTATGTCGTGATTGTGCTTCCAAAATCTCTTCCTTTATTTCCTGTTTTTATTTAATTTAATCGTATGGCTAGGGCCCCCAGTCGGGCAGGCCGTTCGCCGGGTGCCGGTCTTTCAATTTGACGCCACTTCGGCGACCTGCAGTCGATGTGGATGATAGGATGATGATGATGATGATGATGATGATGATGATGATGATGACAGCACAACACCCAGTCCCTACGCGGAGAAAATCCCCCGACCCAGCCGGGAATCGAACCCGTGCCCAGAGGATTGACAATCCGTCACGCTGACCATTCAACTACCGGGGGCGGACTTCATTTCCTGTGGCTCTACCATGTTTTGTATAGGAACACAGGAACATGTGGAGTCAGTTTTCGTACATAATAGCAACGTACGTCTCTCTCTCTCTCTCTCTCTCTCTCTCTCTCTCTCTCTCTCTCTCTCCCTCTCCCTCTCCCTCTTCCCGTGGTTATAATGCAGCAAGTAATACCTTTCCATTTACTGGCAATTGGGAATGCCTCTGCGCCATACCATCTCGCCCAACTACGATTATGTAATGAACTAAGTCTCGCACAACCTGCTCCACACCTTGCAGTATTGCAGTAGGGTGTCACACAGGCGCAAAAGACCCCGTTTGGATAGTCTGGCAAACATTTTATACGATTTTAAAACAACATAATCACATGCATGTGTGAATGATACTTAGTCAATCATGTTTAAATAACTGTTTTCGGTTTTTGCCGAAATTGTCAAACTTCAGTATCATTTTAATATCGAAATGCATTCCTGTTATTCTTTAACTTATGTGTACTTCAAAATGGCATTGAACTCGAAATTGTCTTATGGTGTCGCTTAATAAAATCTCGTTTAATAAAATCTCGTTTAAAAAGACTCATAGGAAAAGTTGTTTCACATAAATATGAACTGTGCCTGGCATGCGTTGCAATATAAAGAGGTATAGAAATACGAAGCAGATAAATTTACACGTACAAAATACACCGACGTGACGATACTCGTGGGGTAGCGATATACAGACGGCAGCAGAATCGCTTACACAAGGTATAAAGGGGCAATGCATCAGCTGAGACGTCATTTTTACTTAGGTGATTCATGTGAAAATATTCCCAGCGTGGCTCGGCCCGCATGACGGGAATTAACGTATTTTGAACGCGGATTCGTATTTGGAGCTAGACACATGAAACTTTCCATTTCGGAAATCGTTGGGGAATTCAATATTCCGAGATCCACACTGCCAAGAGTATGCCGGGAGTACGAAATTTCAGGCATTACCTCTCACTGCGGACTACGCGGTGGCCAACAGCATTCGTTTACGGCCGAGAGCAGCAGCGTTTGCTTAGAGGTCTCAGTGCTAACAAACAACACTGCGTGAAATAACCACAGGAATCAATGTAAGACGTGCGGCGAAATTTGGCGTTAATGGGCTGTGGCAGCAGACGGCCGACACAGGGCCTTTGTTAACAGTACGACAGCGCCTGCAGCGCCTGTCGTGGGCTCGTGACCGTACTTGTTCGACCGTAGACCACTGGAAAACCGTGCCTTGGTCAGCTGGGTTTCGATTTCGGTTGGCATGGCTTGATGGTTGTGTTCAGGTGGGGTCCATGGCCCCGTAGAGTCTGCGCCAAAGTTGTCAAAGAGGCAGCGTGGAAACGGCTGGTGGCTCCATAATGGTGTGGGCTGTGTTTACATGGAATGGACTGGTTCCTCTAGATGTTCGGCTACTGGAATACCATTTGCATCCATTCATTACGCCATGTTCCCAAACAACGATGGAATATTTATGATTGACAATGCGCCATGTCACCGGGCACAGTTGTTCGTGACTGATTTGAAGAACCCAGATTGCTCGGCACGAATTCCGTCGAATATTCATGGGACAAAATCGGGAAGTTAGTTCTGCATAAAATCCTGCGCCGGCAACACTTTCGCAATTATGGACGGTTATAGAGGGAGCGTGACTCAATACTTCTGCAAGAGACTTCCAACGAGTTGTTGAGTCCATGTCACGCCGAGCTGGTGTACGTCCGACATGATTTTGGGAGGCATCCCATGACTTCTGTCACCTCAATCTAAATGAAAGATGATGATTCTTCATGCATACAGCGCACAACAGCTAAGCATACTTCACAGCGAGCTGTGTAAAGCATTTGTGCCGCCGTTGCTAGAATCATTCTAAACATTAGGTATGAGGGACATTCAAATGGAAAAAGAGATTGATGGAATAGAAGTAAGCAAACTGTGTATTATTTCGAAAGTAATCGCCACAACTGTTAATACGAGGGCAGTTCAATAAGTAATGCAACACATTTTTTTTCTCGGCCAATTTTGGTTGAAAAAACCTGAAATTTCTTGTTGAATATTTTCAAACATTCCCGCTTCATCTCGTATAGTTTCATTGACTTCCGACAGGTGGCAGCGCTGTACGGAGCTGTTAAAATGGCGTCTGTAACGGATGTGCGTTGCAAACAACGGGCAGTGATCGAGTTTCTTTTGGCGAAAAACCAGGGCATCTCAGACATTCATAGGCGCTTGCAGAATGTCTACGGTGATCTGGCAGTGGACAAATGCACGGTGAGTCGTTGGGCAAAGCGTGTGTCATCATCGCCGCAAGGTCAAGCAAGACTGTCTGATCTCCCGCGTGCGGGCCGGCCGTGCACAGCTGTGACTCCTGCAATGGCGGAGCGTGCGAACACACTCGTTCGAGATGATCGACGGATCACCATCAAACAACTCAGTGCTCAACTTGACATCTCTGTTGGTAGTGCTGTCACAATTGTTCACCAGTTGGGATATTCAAAGGTTTGTTCCCGCTGGGTCCCTCGTTGTCTAACCGAACACCATAAAGAGCAAAGGAGAACCATCTGTGCGGAATTGCTTGCTCGTCATGTGGCTGAGGGTGACAATTTCTTGTCAAAGATTGTTACAGGCGATGAAACATGGGTTCATCACTTCGAACCTGAAACAAAACGGCAATCAATGGAGTGGCGCCACACCCACTCCCCTACCAAGAAAAAGTTTAAAGCCATACCCTCAGCTGGTAAAGTCATGGTTACAGTCTTCTGGGACGCTGAAGGGGTTATTCTGTTCGATGTCCTTCCCCATGGTCAAACGATCAACTCTGAAGTGTATTGTGCTACTCTTCAGAAATTGAAGAAACGACTTCAGCGTGTTCGTAGGCACAAAAATCAGAACGAACTTCTCCTTCTTCATGACAACGCAAGACCTCACACAAGTCTTCGCACCCGAGAGGAACTCACAAAACTTCAGTGGACTGTTCTTCCTCATGCACCCTACAGCCCCGATCTCGCACCGTCGGATTTCCATATGTTTGGCCCAATGAAGGACGCAATCCGTGGGACGCACTACGCTGATGATGAAGAAGTTATTGATGCAGTACGACGTTGGCTCCGACATCGACCAGTGGAATGGTACCGTGCAGGCATACAGGCCCTCATTTCAAGGTGGCGTAAGGCCGTAGCATTGAATGGAGATTACGTTGAAAAATAGTGTTGTGTAGCTAAAAGATTGGGGAATAACCTGGTGTATTTCAGTGCTGAATAAAACAACCCCTGTTTCAGAAAAAAAATGTGTTGCATTACTTATTGAACTGCCCTCGTACATTTATCTCGCTGTGAGCCTGGACGGTCAATACCTTCGTGGAAAATTTTTGGGGTTGCCTACAGAACTATGACTGTACCGAGGTGTACACCTCTTCTTCCGAAGCAAGTCGACGGCTACGAATTTCTTTCTTCAGGGCTCCAAAACTGCGGAAATAGCATGGCAAGAGGTCAGTACCGAATGGAGGACATGTAAGGGCTTCCCACTGAAACTCCTGCAGCGTAGTCCAAACAACAGGCACGCCTGCTCTAGGAAAATAGTGACTAAGTTTTTCTTTGACCTCATGGGTCCTCCGCTCATTGGCTTCCTGCAACACGGCGCTAAATTAATGCACAGTGGTGCGTGGACACTTTACAAAAACTGAAGTGCGCCATCGAGTCCAAACGGTTGCCGTCTACAGGTAGTTCAGTTTGACATCACCACTGGTATTCTCTTCATGGGAAGAAACTCTGGGAAATCAAAGCTCTCCCAGCGGCTTGGCCGACCTCCTCTCGCCTCTCTCTCCGAGAGGAGATCATTTTACTAAGTTGTCTATTGGGCGCCGTATTTTCAGCATCGCCATATGTTGTGATCCCCAACCCTTTTGTGCTCATTGTCGTCAACCTATGACGGTTCACCATTTCCTGACCGAATGCCCTTCTTTTTTTTTTTATTCGCTCACGTTCTAGTGTGTGTATGTCGTGTGAGTTATCGGCGGTTTTAGGAACGGCACGCGGGCTGTCGACCGCGTTTTACTTTTCTCCGACGTAGTATCATGACGAACGATATTTAATCTTTGATTCGGAACCTCCACTGTCTGCACGAAGTATTTTGTGGACCCTTCTCCAAGAGGAAGTCCTAATTCTTAGCTTTCTTTCTTCCGTAGATTCGGCTTAACGTGTAGTCGCTTTTAACTTCTTCGTATTGTATTCTAGGATTATGACGTGGGCACCAATGACTTCAGTTGTTTTTGCACCTAAAACAAAACAAAAAATAGTCCAAACGCCGGTGAATGTTGACGGACGGCATCATTCTTCAGAGAGATACTGCCCGCCGACACGTTGCCAAGGCTGTTTCGACTAAGCTGCATTTGTTCTGGGAAGCCCTTACCCATCCTTCATACAGTCCGTATCTCTCCCCATGCGATTTCAATATTTTGGTGGCCTTGAGAACGATATCCGCAGCCGTCGATTTGCTTCGGACGAAGAGTTGGACGTCTGGATGCAATCACGGTTTCGTAGGCAACCATAAAAATTTTCCCATGAAATTGTATCGTGCCAGCACCTATCTGATCTCCATCACCGTCACTAAACTGTGAGCTTCGTTCTCGTTTCCCACCCTTTGACTGAAAAATGTTCTGCCTACATACAAAACATGCTAGTCTGTTGCATATCCTGTGAAATTATTCTTCATACAACGTCATATAACACGTAAGCTTCAGTACACAACTATAAATTGCATAACATTGTGAAGATGAACAAATGTGGCTCGAAAGTGTTTTTGATGACAGATCGTCCACTCTTATTATTTGGCAAGTTTGAATGTTGCGTAGGTGATTAGTTCTAATCGTTATGTTTGTTTTTCGCCCTATTTCTGTGAGCAATAACTAGAATCAAAATTTGTCACTCATGAGAGTGGTGGTAAATGACTGCTGAACGTAATAATTTCGAAATCATTGTACTATTTGTGTTCCTTTTTATTTTGACAAACTAGCTAGACAAAATACATACATTTTCGAGCTTTCTTAAACGCGTCCGCAACTCGTGGTATAGTTGCTAGCGTTGCTGCCTTTGGATCACAGGGTCCCGGGTTCGACTCCTGGCCGGGTTGGAGATTTTCTCTGCCCGGGGACTGGGTGTTTGCGTTGTCCTCATCATTTCATCATCATAATTTGTGACTGTGGCTAGATTGGACTGTTTAAAAAATAATTGGACTTTGTACGGGCGCTGATGATCGCGCAGTTGAGCGGATAATAACAAAATAAGTTCGTCTTCACGCAAAGTTTCATTCATGACCTCCCCTTTCGAAACTTAATTTTTTGATGTAGGTTGAGAAAAATATAATCAACAGAAAATGTTTCTCATAACGTGTGACCCGCCATTAATTGCAGCTTGTGCTATATTATTTCAGCGATATACAATGATGGAGTATCCATGTTTTCTCTACTAACTACATGCCAGATTTGTTCAACCGTAAATGTGACTCCTCCCCTTGTTTTGCCACCTTTTCCGCGCTCACGACAAAGAGGTTAGCTGACAGACCGCCGCGTAGCGCAGTTACTGTGTTACTTCGACGCTTTTGTACTGCTGTAGCTTTCACATCTGTGTTATTTTGAGTATCGATAGCGAACGCCGACGGCTTTATGTAAATACCGGTTCATTAGCGGGGCCGTGTAAGAGACTGCGGGAGGATGTTCCGCCTCAGATGCTAGCCGACGCGCTTCGCCGTAACTTCGTTTTCTTTGTTTTCTCCGAATCTTGTGGACCTGCGACGTAAAAGGAACTTGCACCCCGCGAGTCGTGTAATCAGCCTCCAAGTTTTATTTGCACGGCGGATTCAGTTCCCAACTCTGCTAGTCGAAAATTTCTTTGTGACTGTCTATAGAACAGTGCGTCAGGGGCGTCAGGGGCGACGTGTTTGACATTTATTGTGTGATTCAATCCGGGGCGTGTACCTAATTTTTCTTTTCTTTCAGTTTAGCTTTTCTTGTAGACTGTATTATTTAGCTATAGTACACTTCATAGAATACTGAAGCTTAATTCAGTCATTAAATCCAAGTAATGTCTGGTGTCGTTCATGTTACACTCGCACTCGACCACAAGTGGAATGCGTTGGTCTGTGACACTGGATATAGCATATCCCTCTCTCTTTCGTAGCGCTTGCCACGTCATTTGTGGTCCGCTGCTCTCATGATGTGGCAAATTTACTTTATGTTAACTTTATAACCCGATGCACTTCCTGTCGCCACAGTCTTCAGTAAGTGTTATCATATTTTGATTGTTTAGGTGTCGTATTTTTGGAGGTTGGGATTGGGGTCAAGTTCAGCATTTACCCTAATGAATGTGGAAAACCGATTAAAACCCCATAAGGGCTGACGTGTGTTCAAAAATGGTTCAAATGGCTCCGAGCACTATGGGACTTAACATCGATGGTCATCAGTCCCCTAGAACTTTTTACATGCTCTTTTCCTCGTCGGAACTTAATGATAAAAGTACTTGCCCCCTCCTTTTATCGAGTCTGGTATGTGTACATCAGACTTACCTGATATAATTGCATGTTTTCATTTTTATGACGTGTAATTGACTTAATGTGTCGAAAAGTATTCCATTACTGTGTATTAACTGGGAAACTGCTTCCCCATTGCTGTTGACGAATCTAGTTTGAAAGTTCAAGTTCTTAGTTTTTTCTATACTTCATGATGCGGTGATGATGATGATGATGATGATGATGATCGTATGGCATTGTTGGCCGGGAGGCCCCAAGCGGGGAAGTTCGGCCGCCGTATTGCAAGTTCTTTTTAGTAGACGCCACTTCGGCGACTTGCGTGCGTCAGTGACGATGAAATGATGATGAAGAACACACAACACCCAGTCATCACGAGACAGAGAAAATCCCTGACCCCGCCGGGAATCGAACTCGGGACCCCCTGCGCGGGAAGTGAGAACGCGGAACTGTTACACCTATTCTACTTTTGAGTATTGGCGTGGATTATTGGTTGATTTCCAGGGCTTTGAGATGTTAGGAATACCTCATTTTGAAATTCACGCGTGTGTGATTTGCTTGCCTTGTTCGAAAAGTGGAAAAACATGGCCTTTCTGGCAACAAAGATAAAACTTGAAGCAGGTGTTCGTGCAACTAAAGACAGACCGTTACGTCCAGTTAAATTTGACGTTTCGCGGAGAAGTGGCAGGCTTTATGGCGAAAGGCGTTGAGTGAGTTAAATGTTAATAGCACCTGTTTCGTCAGGAGTGTGAGATCCCTTACTAAATCGTCGCACGTCACAAAAAGTCGCCGGCTGTCCTCCTTTCACGGTGTTTGACGCAACTGGCTGCGCTGGGAGCGAAAGCACGGAGAATCTCGTGGCGCTACTGAGCCGTTGAACGCCGCCGGCGCTGCCACATGAGTGTGGGGGGGGGGGGGGGGGGGGGAGAGACGCGGCGTCGCTTAAATGAGCGGTTGCGGCCTGCGGCTTCCCCAGCTATTTAAAGACTATCGCGCCACTGCAGCAGTTGTTCTTCAGGTTTCCTCTCATCCGTACTCTGCAGGCACGCTAACTTGCAGTCTTGTGCCTAATCGCGTTCCTTAGTAGTGTGTTTCACTCGATTCGAGAACCATCATTTATTTAGGAAAAATAGCATTTTTGGTGCGGGTCGTGCAAGGCATCAGCCATTCAATGTAGCGTGAGTTCCATGAAGCGATTGGCGCAGCGGAAAGGTGCAGAACGATAATCCGGGTGTCGTGGGGTCGAAATATTTTATGTAAACTTTTGTATTTCCAATTTTTACGTTACGTACACTGCATATACCCCGAAAACGCACACTACATTGAATTTATTAATGTTTTCATAAAAGGCATGAAGGCGAAACGCAAAGTAAAATTTGGATTGCAAATAAATTTACGGGAAGAGCCTATCCGAGAACTTTGTATGTAAAATTACATTCTTTTATTATTTGCTTGTTGGTGATTTCCTCTGTTAGGGTGACACTCATCGTAAGAACAGACAAGCAATAATTTTCGCTGCGCGGTGTGAGGCGCCTTGCCAATGTTCGCGCTGCTCCCCCATCGGAGGGTCCAGTCTTCCCTCTGGCGTGCGTGTGTGTGTGTGTGTGTGTGTGTGTGTGTGTATGTGTGTGTGTGTGTGTGTGTGTGTGTGTGTGGGGCCGGCCGTGGTGGCCGTGCGGTTCTAGGCGCTGCAGTCTGGAACCGAGCGACCGCTACGGTCGCAGGTTCGAATCCTGCCTTGGGCATGGATGTGTGTGATGTCCTTAGGTTAGTTAGGTTTAAATAGTTCTAAGTTCTAGGGGACTGATGACCTCAGAAGTTAAGTCCCGTAGTGCTCAGAGGTTGAGGTCATTAGTCCCCTAGAACTTAGAACTAGTTAAACCTAACTAACCTAAGGACATCACACACATCCATGCCCGAGGCAGGATTCGAACCTGCGACCGTAGCGGTCGCGCGGTTCCAGACTGAAGCGCCTAGAACCACTCAGCCGCACCGGCCGGCCACAAATTTCCAAATTTTGCAATAATTTTCTCCGCATTCTGCACACATCGCAAACATTGCATTTTTGCAATTACGTGATTGTTTTAAAGTTTCTGTAGGAAAACAAACTCGGTTTGCATTCATTAAAGGTTCTCTCGCATCGCACAGTATGTCAGTAAACCACGTGTAATGCACCGTTTCGCCGAATATTGGCGAGGATAGCTGCTGATGTACAATGGAATGTATTTTGATCCAGTTCCCTCAGGGTGTGATTTATTTTTCCCTCTGGATAGGATAACAGCAATTTTGGAGCTTTTCGTTCATCTTTAGCTGACGGTAAAAACAGACAGCAAAGGGTTTCGCCGCGCGGGATTAGCCGAGCGGTCTCAGGCGCTGCAGTCATGCACTATGCTGCTGGTCCCGGCGGAGGTTCGAGTTCTCCCTCGGGTATGGGTGTGTGTGTTTCTCCTTAGGATAATTTAGGTTAAGTAGTGTGTAGGCTTACGGACTGATGACCTTAGCAGTTAAGTCCCATAAGATTTCACGCACATTTGAACATTTGAAAGGGTTTCATTTGCGCCGAGGGATGCTCGAAGATAAAAATGAAACCAACAGAATACGAAATCGCATGCACTTTAATTACAATCCCTTTTCCTGGAAATGTATTTGGTATATCAGGTGTTGCTTCGCCTCTCTTTGTTATATCTTTTTGGAAATGTTAATAAATCCGATATATTAAGCATTATTTCGGTTTATTTGCAGTGTAAATAAAGCAGAAATTGGTAGTAAAGCTCTCCGCATAGGTGCTCCAACCATGACCTTCAGATTACCGTTCTGCCCTCTTTCCGCTTCGTCAGCCGCCGTCTGGAAACAATGTTAATATAAATGGCTCATGCCCCGCCCGTCGCGCGCTGGAATTGCTATTTTTTCTAACCACTTGGACATCTGGAGTTCCCACTTCAGTCACTTCCATATCTGGCCAAGCCCTGCATACACCACAAGTTTGAACGAAATCGTCGATGACCAGTAGACACGGTCCCCTTGTTAGCAACGATAACGCAAAACTTGCAGGTGCCACATCGTTCCGTAAATAGTCATTAATCATTTTTTCCTCTACTCTTCCTCTTTCCTGTTTTCCACGGTGTCCAATACTGTCGTGGACGGCGTTCCGTATCGCAACGCAAGACGTTTTATCGTCATAATTGCCACCCTGCCACTTTAGGTGCTGAAACCGGTCGCTGTTCCGCCTAACAGAATCTAAGACGACCTTTCCCGCTCGGGGAACTTAACTGCGTAGCGCAGCCTGCTATCCTAGCTAGATAGTAATTTGTTCTAGGCGACGGAAAATGCCACCGCATTACCTCTGTGTAACCGAGAAATCGTGACGGTGCTTTGTCACATTACCACGGCCGTTACATTAGCATCAGTCACGCTGGTACTTTGTGTTACCGTGTGAAAGGACCTGGGCTGCCACGACTGCATTACACGAAATCTTGGAAGGGAATTGGCAGTTTGGAAGTGAGACTGCTGACCGACAAAGCACTTGTCCCACCCATGCTGGATTGTTTATCGCATCTTCCGGCTTGCTATCGTATCTAATCAAAAGTAAAGACTACTTCAGAGAAATAGCGATGCTTGTAGGTTGTCCATATCAGCTACAGGAATGATCACTCATAGATAAGTCTAGACACTGCTAGGTTATGGCACTTAAAGACTCAGTAAAAGGCAATGACAGCTGGACGTCATTGAGCACGGCGCTGACCTTGAGACACATTGCAAGTACGCGTAATCCTGCTATGTAAGGACAAAATATGTGCTTTCATAGTGTGGAAGCGCGGATATAAATGTTTTACACCGTCGCCGACGGCATTTGTTTTGTTCATTATTGTAGTTAAACTCATTATTCATCATTCTCGTTATCATCAACCATTTGACATAAACTGTTTTGCAAAAGGACTCTCTCTTGAACATACATAATTTTCTTCTTTTTCACCCTTGAGTGTTTCGGTGAAGTTTCACCATCATCTGTGGGTTCACATTATTTTCTTAATAGCACATACTGATATTCAGGTAGCTGTCTGTCGTCTGCAGTACAGTTGTTATTTTGAAGCAGTTTTCCCTTGCAAGTTCTGTGTTTTCCACTTTGTCACGACTCTGTGAAACTGTAATCGTAAACACATACTGTGTAATGAGACAGTGAGCAAAGTTTCTTGCTAATAGGGGATAAAACGTGAATAAGTACAAAGTCGTTTCGACAGTAACAACTAAAATAGCAAAAAGATATCTGTAGTGTCTCACGCGTAGGAAGTCGTTTTCCAGTTAGCCTCTTGTCACAAATTTACGATACGATCAGATAAAGAAATGAACAAATTATTTTAAATTTTAACAAATTGTTTCATATCAAAACTAAAAACAGGACATTGGGGTTAATAACACAACGGCTCTGAAGCTCGCATATTCTTATAAGCGACGTCGGTACGTGAGTGCTAGGAATAATACGTACTTTTTTTCTGTTCCCCTTACGCAAATGGAGATAAAGGCGTCCATAGATTTCCTTGTCCGAAAGTGTTTGGCTGTTCCAGTGATCGCCAGACCGTCAAAGTGCGTCGACGTCTCCTCGTGATTGCACTTACTATAATTACCTTCAGTTCGTAACCACATAGATTTTTGTAAGTATAAATGAAGAGGGTTATGTTTACGGCTATTGCAGTGCGTAGTCAGATCACCGATGGTTTTCTTACATCTGCTTTTGACTTGACTTTATAGCGATATTTTGTTCCATTCATTTAAAATACAACGTGTTTTTATTGTACTAGTGGAGTACATTCTTCCATTCATTCCTTTCACTTTCAGTGTCTCCGCCTTTCCTCATCCACGCCACACTCGTTCAACAAGAGAAACTGCATTTCTCGTTTTTTCCGTATGTTTCACGCCGCCGTAAATCGCCTGTTCAGCGTTGCGAATCGTCGAATAGGAATGGGGTCATGAATAGCCACATTCTGACTTCATTCGTCCGAGGGACAGATAAAGAATACTGACGTACGTTAATTGTCCTGCTTTCCGGCATTCTCAATTTAGATATGATGCTCTGGAGCATTGTTTCTAATACGTGTGTGCTATTAAAGGGTACAGTTGCATCGGATCAAAAATGGCTCTGAGCGCTATGGGACTCAACTGCTGAGGTCATTAGTCCCCTAGAACTTAGAACTACTTAAACCTAACTAACCTAAGGACATCACTCACATCCATGCCCGAGGCAGGATTCGAACCTGCGACCGTAGCGGTCTCGCGGTTCCATGCATCGGATCAATTGAGAGGGATCAGTATAGTGCTAGAAATGTTCTTAAGCTGTACGAAGTTTTTATAATATTGCTTCAACGAAATCAAAAATTACATTTCTGTGACAGAGAAACTGACGGTAACTTTCACTTTTAAATTTAAATTAAGTATCCCGGTTCGAAGCATGGCATGCTTACGCAATGGCTTTACTGTTCCTTTTACTGTAAATAACGGGTTGTCGTAAATAATGGGTTCTCTGTGAATTTTTTAACGTTGGTTATTCGGTAATACTGTCTCTGTACCGATTTCGTATCTTGCTCAGATGTTAATCCAACAAGTGCTTTTATCCAAGAAATTAAATGAGATATCGTAAGTAACTTAAACTGTGGAGAACTAGCACTCCTGGAAGAAAGGATAAATCAAACAAGTGCTTTTATCCAAGAAATTAAATGAGATATCGTAAGTAACTTAAACTGTGGAGAACTAGCACTCCTGGAAGAAAGGATATTGTGGAGACATACCTTTGCGACAGCCTGGGAGATTTTTCCAGAATGAAATTTTCACTCTGCAGCGGAGTGTTTCAGGAGAGCTTCTGTGAAGTTTGGAAGGCAGGAGAGTAGATAGTGGCGGAAGTGGAGCTGTGAGCACGGGGCGTCAGTCGTGCTTGGGTAGCTCAGATGGTACAGCACTTGCCCGCGAAAGGCAAAAGCCGTGAGTTCGAGTCTCGGTCCGACACACAGTTTTAATCTGCCAGAAAGATTAATAAAGCTTTTGATTGTCGCTGCTTGCGTGAGGGCAGTTTACTCTATCGAGAACTCGAGCGGTATGCCACTGGCAGGTACGGATTCAAGCAATAAAAACTTCGGCTTACCCGTTCGGTTTACCAAAACTGTGTAAGTTTGTGGTTTCTGCTTGTGCCCTGTGGGAGCTCTCGACAACATGGTTGCATGCGTTCTACGAGACTGCCGGTTGCACCGTTATAATTTTAAAGCATGTGTATGATGAACACTAGATCTGAGTGTTAGCAGCGGTTTCGACTCTCGAAATTACGTTTAGATTGATTGAGGTAATGCGTAAAATAAATTTTGAAAATTAATTTTTCATTCGTTTATGTCTTGTTTTCCTGTTCGAAGTAATTTCGCTTCATAACGTATAAAATATTTTGGCTTTTTCTAACTATGTATATTTTTAGACACGAAAATTATCGTACGTGGGTTTGTTGTAACTTTATGTATTCTACTGACTAGGAATAAGGGTTTCGTAAGTGCTAGGGTGGTGCTAGGGTGCGTTTTCGAACTACTAAAAATGCAGTTTGCTCAGGCATCCTTGTTCCTCAATAAACTGTGTGTTACAAAGTAATAAACTCTCTGCTAAAAAGCATCCCGGCACCCCTGTGTAATGCAGAGTTGATCATTAGATGTCACGAGAGCCAGACCAGCCAGTACAAAACGAGGAGGGGTGTATTGTACTGTGTTTTGGTAGTAGAGAAGCGGTAAGAGCAGTCTGAGTCATTCAGGAGAGCTTTGTTACTTCAAAATTGGACAAGTCACCTGAGTAATAGATCCTCAGGTACATTTCAACCATTCTACCGGTGTCCCAGTCGAGACGTATCGGCGGATAGGTTAGCGGAGACTGGTTGCAAAAATTCCGTAAAAATAAGGAGCAGAAATCAGTCGAGAGTTCCAACAGCTTTTTCCCCAGTTTTTATCTATAATGGGGAGGAGCAGTGGCCCTCGGCGCCAGCAGCCTTTACTGGAGAGAAAGCGGTCAGGTTCATTCAAGATCGTTTTTTCATCACAAATGGAAAAAAAGTTTTCATATTATGTATTAATGAGTGTCGTTGTACATTGATACTCTCAGCTTGCGGCGACACTAAAGTACTGGATCTAGATACGAAATAGATGAATAAGCAGAATTTCTGTATTATCGTCGAGGTTTGAACTTGGACTACAGTTACCAATTATTTGTTTGGTCTCTGGATATTAATTGTTTTCAGTGATTCCGCACTTCCCGCACCTGTTAGCTTTTAGTTTATTTTCGTGATATTGTATCATTTCGGCTGTAGAAAACTTCCAGGTAACCTTTTAGAAAGTTTCTAACTTAACAATGTTGGTTCTTTAGTTAATCGTTTTTAGGTAAAGTAGAATGAAGTTATTGTTGTATTGTAGTACGAAAGTAAACTAAAAACTAGCAGTTGCAGGCAGCATGGAGTCAATACAACAAAAATTCGTAATTGTGGGCCTAGGCTCAAATAAAATCGTCAAATATTCATTAATTCAGATATGCTTCAGCCACAGAATTTGAAGTCCAACGTATTCTATGACTTATATTGCAATACAGTTAAAGGACATGCTACGACAGCGGCTCGCTTGAAACAGAAACCCATTTACTGAATGGGATTCGAACTCATAACCTCAGATTTTCTGGGCAGCACTGCCAACCGACATATTTTAAAACCATTTCAACGATACAGCCAGTAACGCAGATGGCACAGGTTGTGGAACGAACCCCCCCCCCCCCCTCTCTTCGTACGCCGTGCATGCTCAGCCCATTCATAAATTTGTCACTTCCTGCAGGATATCCCGTGCCCGTGTTTCAGGGACGTCTGTGGTACCAACAGATGTCACCGAATTTGTCGAGCGTTTCTGCTGCACAATATTGTTTCAAACTAGGGCACTCATCGGGTGCTATTTCAAACAGAACCTGTTCATGATGAGCCTTCAAGTAACATATTGATAATCGTAAGACGATAAACACAGGGAGAGAGTTACTACAAGCAACTCCAAATACATCCAGAATCAGTAAATAGATTGAGGCACGGATTTTCTAACTATTTCAAAACATAACAGATGCTTATGTTGATAAAATAGAACAAGATACTCGCGCCGCAAACCAGGGCCTGCCGTCGGTAGAGGAGCCTCCACTAACGTGTGCTCTGCTGCACTAAATGCAGGCAGACAAGTAAATCAGGTAAAGTTCGTGTGTTTGACAGTGCTCTTGGAACCCGTAGCCTGTGCTGTTATGTTGTAGCTGTCAGACTACTGGCTTCTGAGATACTCAGCCTCAGACTGTATATACTCGCGTGTTTTTCGTTAACGGCCAATGTGGAAACTCTTAGCGGTGCTGTTGTATGCTGTAAACTATGGCGATCGTGCCAAGCGCTCACCAAACGAATTGTGAGACGTCTTCTGCTGGTGGAATGCAGTGTTGTTAGTATTTGAACAACTTCCACACATATTAAGCCGTTGAACGTTTTTGGAAGCCGTTTTCGAATGGCACAGTAAAATGTTATTACTACCATTAAAACTAAAAAAGTTCCGTAATTCTACAGCCATAAACGTTAAAAAGCACTTATGTAAAGTCATAAAATTCGCCGCCATAACTTGACAAAATCCGCGCCTTGTTTTATTTACTTCCGGATGTATTCGGGGTGTTGTGTCACACAACCTTACGCTGTATAATCTTACCATCCACCTGGTGGGCAAGATGTATTAGACAGACGAAATACTCTGAGACTTCAGGAAGAATGTAATAATTCCAAATCTAAAGAAGACAGGTGCCGATTGGAGTCGAAGGTCATGAAAGGGGAAGCCGTTAGTTGAGAAGGGAGTGGGTCAGAGTCATCCCCTTTGTCGTTCGATCTGCACACTGAGCGAACAGTAAAGGAAAACGAGGAGAAATGTGGAAAGGGGCTTAAAGTTAAGGGAGAAGAAATAAAAACTTTGCGGTTTGCCGATGACGCTGCAAAAGATTTGGAAGAACAGTTGAACAGAATTGGATTGTTTGTTAACGTTCAGTACCAATTTAAGTGTTAGGGAGTGTTTTATGAAGATGTTTGAACTGTTTATGCTCTACGTTTCACTTCTGCACAAGGCTGCTTGCCTGACAGCCAGGAAGAGGATAGAAGGTTTTGAAATGTGGTGCTATAGAATAATGCTGAAGATTGATGGCTATATCGAGTAACAAATGACGAGCTACCGGATCGAACTGCGGAAAAAAGAAAATTATGGCACGACTTTACTAAAATAAGGAATCGGTTGATAGGGCGCATCCTTAGGTATCAACGAATAGTCAATTTGGTAATGGAAGTAAGTGCCGGGAATAAAAAATTGATCCTTGAATAAAGTAAGCAGTGCCAAGTAGACATGCATTGGGGTATTTACACAGAGACGAAGAGGCGTGCACGGGATACATTAGCACGGAGAGGTGTATCAAACCAGTTTTCGGACTGAAGACTACAAGAACAACTAACAAAATGCACTAGAGGATAAAAGTATTATTGTCGATCCGATACAAAGAGAATTTATGTTATAGCATGGAAACATGAACATTGATCATTTTCGGGCGTGCGTCCGTGTCATAATTCGTACTTGGTCGGACATTTCGGCCGAGTTTGCTCCAGCCATTCCTAATCCATGTCTTTTATCAACTGTCGATTATGAAGGTGTACCTGTTTATTCTTTGATACGCCAGAACTACTTGACAAAACAGATGTTAGCGGGTTAGAGAGCGCGCCACACACACACACACACACACACACACACACACACACACAAGCGCGCGGAATCTGCTAATCAGACGGTTCCTCGTTTAAATTGGTCGCTGGCATTAGGACAGAAATCCAAGATTGGACATGACAGGACTCGATTACTAGTAATTGTCTGGAATTGTGTTCTCGTCCCGGGCTGATCGGGTTGTCTGCTATCCGTATTTCCCCTTCTTCCTTGGACGCTGAATCCTAAAGGGCTGTGGCTATGACTAGTGAATCGAAGCCTTCGAACCCCACGGAATTGCCGTTGGAAGTACGATGTTCGCCGCCGCAGAACGCCTGTGTGCCATTTGCATTCGAGGCAGCATTCTTGTACAGTAACTATGTCCTATGTAGCTTATACCACAATCGGAGAGAATTTTGTTGACGGTAGTTTCTCGGCGGATATATCGAAAGAAGAAATGGACTATGGAGTCGTAAATCGCCGAATATCCTAAATGCAAAGAAAATTTCAGGGACCATGAAACATGATTAAGGAATAGAAGACATTCAAACTTTTTAAGTTGTTCTCAGAATTGTGGGCTAAGAAAGAACAATAATAATAACACTAATATGCATCATGCATGTTCCATCCATGAAAGTTGAATATATTTTAGGTAATAATTGGTGATACACAGTCTATGGCTCTGCTGCGGAAAATGCACTAGATGAAACTCTGAAACGGGTTAAAGAGTAACTGTTTGACAAAACGGCATTCAAGCCTAGACTCCTAAAGGCGTGAGAATCATAGATCCACGTTCAGCTCCTAATGCGGCAACGATAAATGTTTTAATTCGTTTGGAGGCTTGCAACAATTTAGAACATCAGAAGAGAGAGAGATTCTTGTAGCACTTACGCCGCTAATTAATGAAACATCTCTTTTTAAATGTGTAAATTTTCACGACAGTGATGGCAAAAAAAAAACAAAAAAAACCACACACACAGGCGATAATTTACTGTCGTTATTACTCTTAAAAAAAGTAATGCGTAAAGTGGGAGCAAGGAGAAAATACAATAAAAGCTGAACCGGATTATTACCACAGTTGATATCCGTAGCGGAGCAGTTTCGAAGTGCTCACGGGCTGACAGCGATTAATACTCACCGGAGACAACCGTGAAAGGGAAGATAAACTATGCGGACGTAGCCACCAATCATTTAGAAACACAGTTTTGATTGCACTGCATGCAGGATTATAGCTTCGCCGGTCGGCGTGTAGACCAGTAGCTTGTAGGAGGTACGAGTACGTCCACCTACAGAGTGGGCGGCCATATTTATGGGATAATGAGCCAAGTCGCGCGGTACAGGCGTCGCAGTGCCGAAGGTTATCGGGATTTACAATCGCAGTCACTTTGCGGCCAGTGGGACTGTGTGACGAGGCGTGGGCATGTCCCATTGCCAGTGACTCACCCAACTTTCGCTGAGTAGTCCTCGCGGGCGTTGCATACCCAATGCGATCGCCGCTACCCGATCGCAATATCAATGGATGAGTAACTTTTCTGACAGTCACACGAACGTCAGTGCTGTGCCAAGTATTGTGTGTTATATCCCTTTTGTGGACTGGTGGAGGCCTCTCAACAGTAATCGATAGGTAAAGGGGTTCTATTATGCATCCAGTCATCCTCAGAGTCTTTCGTCGTTTCGCCAAATAAGGCGCTTGCAGCTGTTGAGGATGTATATAATAACTTGTGTTCCTAGGTGAAATGAGGTAGGGAGCTGGTGTTGTGTGGAAAGGTACTGAGCCACAATTAATTTATTAACGTTTTTAAAAGCAAATATCCATGAATAACATCAAATGAAAAAACTAAACTTCAATAACCAACTGATGGCAAACACCTCAAAAGGGCAACAGTATAAAACCAGTTCAATTATGTGAAGAATAGTAAATGGAGTAAAAAAAATACATTTAAATTACAAACAGCAAACATATCATCAATTGGTTGTTACAAACATCAACCATCGGCTATTACCAGTAATTATCAAAGCACCATTGCCTTCGAAGTAGCGAAAATGACTGACAAATGTGCTTCAAATTTATGATGACGATAGATGCGGTGGCAGAGGCGACAGCAGTAGCAAGAATTCCTCCTCCTGTACTTACGTAGAACGGCGGTTGCCGCTACCACAGTACTAGAAACTTTTCATTAGAATTTTCAATCATGGTGCTCGGGCATCTTTAACAAGATCACAGTTAACATGAGATACAATCACTTATCCTGTAACACAGAAAACTCATTAATTATTTAGTAAAAAATTAACATACTACAAATGCAGAAATTCTTCTTTAGTTTTCTTTTCAGATGCACTCAACTGAGTAAACAGCTCGAGCTCGCGATACTAACCAACAGGCAACGATAGCCATGCATAAGAAATAAGGTAGCTAGACCCAACCATTTTCACTGACTCTAAGGTACAATTCCTAAGTCAGAAGAATTACATCTGCATTCTATATCGTTAGATTCTAAAATCATTTTGGGATAGTGACGGCCACAATCCCACACACATTGACTCAACTAGTACCAGGCAAAACCTTCATAAATAACACATTTATATAAGTAACAACGGGCAACCAGGATACGGAGTCAAAATAGCCTCCACACGATCTAGTGATGTGCACACTAATCGGATGCTCGCCGTGATTTCTCATAAAATCCATCGCCTGTTAGCAAACACTTGCTTAGAGAGCGCCGAGAGAAGGTTGTAACGAAGATTACGCGTAGTAGGAAACGCACGGGTATCATCCAGCAGACGCCACCGCGTCCAGTACTTGTAAAGGTCAGACCGGACTCCAACCCGGCACCTCAATAGCAGAGGACACGCCGAATACTGTGCGTCCTGCGGAAGTGGCCTTTCCCGAGCAATACTCACGGGTGCGACCAACACTCGGTCCCGCCAAACCCGCAGTGAGCAAAGGCACCACTCTTGTCAACGGGCCACGGCAGACGCTTGGCCACAACACCACCTCTTCTGCAGGTCGCCGCAGCTCGTAACTACCTTCTCCGCCGACCTGCCCTCTACAGGCGGCAGTCACGCTCCATGCGCTCTCGCAGCCGGAGGGATTCCAAATCGGCGGGAAATAACCGAAATTAAACGCGGGCGCAAGGCACACAAGGCAAGCCGAAATTCGGGGCAACTGGCGGATTCAATAGATCATATGCTACAGTACAACTGCTGTTAATACAGTGACCTACATATCAAGGCAGAGTTCAGTAAAGTTACAGAAAACGTACGTGGCTGACACTGAAATTGGTTGCGTTAGCCTTCCGGTACCGGTCGTCGGCATTGATCAGTGAGGTAATGAAGTCGCGTGTGATGTTATACGTGCATAAACACAAGCAGAACACAACATCCACAGTATTTATTGTGCTGGTATATTATTTTTTGGAATGTAATTTGCGGTGTGAGAGACTGATTTGTAGCGTAGCCCGAGGTTAAGTTATGGTTGGAAGGTAATATATTCCGAGTTGGTGAAGCCAGAGAAAATGATCTTATGAGAACAACTGTAATTGTAGTTAAGGCGCGTATATTACACGTATTGGATTTCTATGAGCGGTTTACGACCTCCGTTTTGAACACGGAACACTCTTATCATCAAGTCTGGTTAACAAGACCTTTTTATCCTATTTACACTACGTAAGTAAATCCGTAGTGTGTATCTCACAGTATCAGTTTACTTGCGAAAACAATGTGCACATTGTTTCTAAAAGGACATTACTTCTTTGAGAATTCGTAACCGGCCGTTGTGGCCGAGCGGTTCTAGGCGCTTCAGCCCGTAGTTCTAAGTTCTAGGAGACTGATGACCGCAGATGTTAAGTCCCATAGTGCTCAGAGCCATTTGAACAATGAAAAACGTATGTTCTTGGGGGTGTCCGGATACTTTTGATCACATAGTGTGCCTCGAAAAGCAGTCCTTAGTATTCTTCTCGTTATATGTTATGAAGTAAGTCAGGTAGGTATGTAATCTGTAAATTTCTTTAATTGTATTGTACTCTTGTGTTTTTGATTAGCACCAGCACCTGTAATTTATTTGCCGCGAACCTCTGAAGATCATCGTGTGCCCTAAGCAACAGTAGTTACAACAAGTCCGCCGCTTATTCATTCCCTCCACCTTTTTGCAAAGACGGTAGTTTTACTCATTGAAGAATCTAGATGTCACCAGACGTGAAATTGTAGCGTAAGGGGAAAATAATTATGCATAGCTTTCAACACATGCATCAGACACCTGTTTTTGGTTGTTGCAAAAAATGCAAATTTTAGGTCATAGTATTATCTGCTAAGAACTAACTTAGAGAATGAAGAGTACTTGACTACCAAATTAGAATTCAGACAGTAGTACCAATACTGTGAACCAGAAATTCGTGTTTGTCGCTTAAACTAAAATTCAGTATATGTATTGTATGTGTTACGATTTGAAAGTTTAAATTACTGTTGAAGTTTTTCTCATACTACTTTTTTCCTCTTTTTTTCAGGTAAGCTGCACCTCACATATTATAAGGCGTTATTATGTCTGTAAGTAGTGAAGTACTACGTTTCTTTCATCTAGTTACAGTATTTAATAGTGTATGGAATGGTTTCACATGTTAAATGTAGGTCCTCGGTTTATGGAGAGTTATAAGGAAGCAATTTGAAAAATCAGATTTTAGTCATTATTTGATGCTGTCTTACTTACTCTGTTCTGTCGCCATCCGTATATTGTAACTCCACCAGCTCCCTATTCAAAAGCAGACAGACAGACATTAAAGGCAATTGTAGTTTGGAATACGTGAAACGTGTAATGTGAATAAAAGTATATTCTGAACGCATAATGGAATCAGAAATGGAGTGACTAGAAAATTGTGTGTGTTGATATTTTCTAGGCCCCCTTCGTGACCCTAGCTTTTCTTGGCATTTCCATTTTCTTAGACCGCCATAAGCAACGTACGTTATAGCGCCACGTCGAGCTTCCATGTGACCACTCTCCGGTAGCCAAGTCCAGATCAACTTGCCACCATCACTTCGATTAGATTATTTATTTCTTCAGCTCTTTATTCGTTCGCATCTTCGTCTGTACTGTTATGTACGCGTTTATTTAGCGAGAATACTAACTTTCAGAGCCTGACTTATTTCGAATGTTTCTGCGTATTTGATATGTTTAAAAAAGACACGCTGCTCGTATTCATTTTTGACGTCACTACTCCCCTCGTCCATAAGTCTTCTTAAACGAACAGCGAGTTCGACTAAACGTCAACCATCTTAAAGTTGTCTGTGACGTGTTTTATTGAAAATAGAAAATTCCTAATCTTGTGATAGCGGTTAAAGGAAGCCTGCATTACTTTTTCTATATAGTCCCAGATGAGGCCCTGAGGAATATGCGATGGTGGCCGTCTGCTTTGTCACCCTCTGCTACTTGGCATCATTCAGATGTGGAGTGGCGGCGCATAGAGTCAGCACAAGGCTCACCCTGGCGTTTTCAGCATTTCTAATCTTGGAACCCTTACTTCTCAGTCAGGTAGTTCCTCAGGTGGTTTGCTGCACCCTGTGCCAGTCCTTCGGCCAAAGAAAAATCCACGCTAGTACTGGAAATTCAACCCAAGTCCTCCACACGGCAGTCAGATACGCTGACTGTTCAGCTACGGAGTCCAGCTGTCCATACAGTGAAAAATGAAAATTTGTCCGCACCAGGACCCAAACTTTCATTTCTCTTTTCAGTTTTTAAAAAAAATTATTGTACCCTTGTCTTATTTGTTAGTCCCAGGACGTGTAATATATTTACTATCTATCTATGAAGATCATCGGGCGCCCTGAAAAAAACAATTATATTCTCCTCAATATGCCAGATTCAACATATCAGTATCACTGTTACTTCCCTCCTACTATTTGCTGTTCCTCTACGGGGTATGCCGTAATAACGTCAAACATCACCCAGAAAACGAAATTGGTGGTGGACTGTGACTTACACGGTCACAGATAAATCGCATACCTGGTTCAGTACCCCATAACTTTCGATGATATCATTTCACCTCATTAGTGTTAGTGTGGTCTTCAGTCCAAAAACTGCTCTGATGCAGCTCTCCATTCAACTGTTTCCTGTGAAAGTCTCATCATCTCCGTGTAGCTACTGCAACCTACATCCTTCTGAATTTGCTTACTGTATTGATCTCTAGGCCTCGCTGTACGATTCCCCCCCCCCCCCCCCCCCCACGCTTCCCTCTTCACATCATTACATTTCATCATTATAATATTGGCAAATTCAGTTCATTTGGTGTACATCAGTATGACACGGTCCTCCGTCAAATCCATTCCCCCAAGGTGGGAAACATCAGTAAGACTGAATGTTTGCGTCAAGCCTAGAGGTGTGTTCAGATAGGTCAGTGGTCAAGGCGACCGTTCGCGATAATCAGAAGATGACGTATCGAGATCTAGTGTGCCAAAAAATTTCATTTGGCACGATATAGTTACAGATCTTACCCACATTGGCTCCATTTGTTTCAGAGAATCCAGAACGACTTGTATTACCCGATTTCTTTCGGAGTAACCTGCCAATGCGCTTCGTAACATTTGTGACGAAACGTCTCCCGTGCGTACTTTGGTGTAATTTTGTGTTAAAGTTCTGCCATCTGAACTGCTAGTATATCCCTCAGCCATTAGTCCTCTAGAGAACGGAACCTCAAGCACTAGATTTTCAGCACCAGTGATGGACGGAACGCTTGTTATGAAGTAACCATTCCGGTGTGTTGTAACAAAAGAATCAGATACTTTTCCTAATGAAAGGGACGCACTTTAACAGAGTCATAGCAGTGCAATCGAGTCAGCCTGAATAAAGAACTAATATGGGGATTGAGACATTATAAAAAGATAACAGAAGAAGCAAATATTATTTTACTGGTACTCAAAATAGTTTCATAACAGCTTTTTCGTCATCAATCTTCTGATCAGTTTGATGCGACCCACTCTCCGACTACATTTCCTGTGCCAACAACCTCTTCATCTCATAGTAGCGCGTGCATCTTGCGTCCTCAGTCACTTTCTGGATATTATATTCCAATCTCTCTCTCTTTCCCTACAGTTTTTACCTTCTGTAGCGCCTTGAAGTACCACTGAAGTCATTCCTTCGTACCTTAACATATGTTCTATCATCCTGTGCCTTCTCCTTGTCAGTATCCTCCATTCGTTTCTTTCCCCGCCGATTCTGTGGGGATCCTCATCATTTGTTACCCACTTAATTTTCAACATCTTCGTATAGCAGCTCATCTAAAACATTTCAGTTTTGTTCTCTTCCGATTTTCCAACGGCCCATGATTCACTTCCATACAATGCTGTGCTCCAAATATTCTTAGAAATTTCTTCCTTAAATTAAGGCCACCGTTTGATGCTAGTATACTTGTTTTGCCCAGGAATGCTCTCTTCGCCTGTGCTTATCTGCTTTTTATGTCCTATCTGCTCCGTCCATGATGTGTTGTTTTGCTTCCAAGATTGCAAAATTACTTCACTTCATCTACTTCGTGGAAACCAACTTGAATGTTTAGTTTATCACTAATCTCATTCCTGCTACTCCTCATTACTTTTGTCTTACTTCAGTTTACCCTCAGTCCGCATACTGTTCAGAATATACCGTTGATGGCATTCGACAGGTTCGGTAATTCTGCTTCACCATCATGAGTCTAGCAATGTCAGCAGCAAATCTTAACGTTGCTTTTCTATCACCCTGAATTTTAATCCTCAACTGAAACTTTCTTTTATTTCCATCATCGGTTCTTCGTTGTATAGAGTGAACACAAGGGAGCCGAAAGACTGCATTCCTGTCTGACACCGTTTTTAATCCGACCGTCCTATCTTTCCCTATAGCTACACCAATTTTATTAGAATGTAGAACATCTTACGTAGGTTTACACTATCGAACCATTGTCATGGTAACTATAGTATATTCTCGCTGGAAACTCTAAGAGTACGTTGCCGCGTCATATATTTCTTGAGTAAGTTACATAAAAATAATAGAAAAAGTTGAGTGTATGTAAGAGAATATTTTACGTAACGTATTGTAAGAATTGTTACTATATAATGTGTCATTTCTCTGGTAGTTCATTGCTTCAGTTAAAGTTTAACGTTGACAGTCATCCGTTAGTTCACTGTCCAGTCACAGTATTCAATTTTACCAGGTACATGAGCCGTTGCTCGTGGTAGGTATAATCCTGCCACATACTGCGTACAGTACAGTATGATAGTGAGCGAGTGTAATATCCTGGGTGTTGTCATTTATTTGTTTCCCAGGGATGGCACAGACTTCTACAGGATTAAAAAGCGGGCATGTGGCGCACAGCTGCCTTTGAAAGCAATTTCCGTCCACTGACAGTCCTATTAAACACACGCGGAGGAGCATTTGTGGCTGTCTACCTCACTTCATAATAGTACCAGAGCCTTGTGGAGTACTGCTTATGAAAGCGTACTCTTTTGTTAGCAGACGCGAGGACAAAATACACTGGATGCTAGTTACTTTATACTGGATTTAATAACTAGAAATCTCATTTTAGCTAGAAGCTGCGTTTGTTTCTCTTTTAGGAAGTAAGACTCGTTAAACAGAAACGGGGGAAAAGAGCGAGGGCATCTGTCTAAAACTGCGATATTTATCTCTGATGACCCTGTCATGTTCTCTCCGTTTCAATCGACCGTCGTTGAATGAAACTGACATTTCTGTTCTCTTCCGTTTGCTACGACCTCTGTGAAGATAGACAGAAAACGTCGCCGCAGCACTCTAACAAAGCTGACGTCTCTTTGACGACACAACCGTGTTCTTGAGGACGTCTGATTTCATTCGGTATTATGGGACCATCCGCCAACATTAAAGCTTTTCACTCGCCATCTGACACTTCCTGGCAGGATAAAATTGTGTGACGGATCGAGACTCGAACTTGAGACCTTTGCCTTTCGCGTGCAAGTTTCATATCAACGCACACTACCCTGCAAAGTGAAAATTTTATTCTCTTCACTATTTCTTTCCACATCATCCTTATTTCTAGCTGCACAACAATAGTCCTATTATTCTGTAGGCATGGAAACGTTTCTGATACCGATTTTAGTTTGCCGTAGAGCCATATGTTTTTTAATCGCCAAAAGTCCTTTTGTGTTTCGCCCTGTCTATGACGTCATTATTAACAAACCAAACGAATTTCATTTATAAGGTGAGTAGATACTCTTGTTCTCTTAGGATAGTGGGATCTTTTCATACCAGCTTCTTCCCATTCTTCTTACTTCTGTTTCTTTTCTTTTAACCTAGATTGTATTTCAACACTCATAAGAGCTTCATCTCTGTTGTTATCTACCACTGGCTTGCTGCCGGGATACAAGTTTTTGACTGCTCGATAGTTTTGTGAAAGAAGTTGTCGTATATTTATTTGATTTCAGAATTAATTTGTGTTCTGCAGCAGAGTATGTGCGGGTTTGAATCTTTCTGGCAAATTAAAAGTGTGTAACGGATTGGCACTCGAAGCTGGGACATTAGGATGACAGGCGCATATCGTGAGTTGTGATTGGGTAGCTCAGTCGACAGAGCACCTGCTACGAAAATCAAAAGTGCCAGGTTAGAATCCCAGTCTCGCACATAGTTGTAATCTGCCAGGATTTTATTTTTAGTTATTGCTGTTACAAACTAACCTGTAGTTTAGTTAACTAATATAAATTATCTCCTTCTGTATCATTAGTATTTCACTAGGCTGGCAGCTCTCCACCTGAATCTATTAGAGATCTGCCAATTATTATACAGTGTTGAAAATATTCGCTACAGCTAGAATAATCAATCCTAAGAACCCAGTACCTAACCATTGAATACTAAATATCAGGATTTTGTCTGTGTAGTAAGGTATCACTTTTTATGTAGGAACTATGACCTGATATACCTAGAGCAGATGGTGTTCTGTCATTCAGAATCTGTACTGAACTATTCGAGAAAAAAAATTCACTCTGAATAAGCCGTATTTTACTATAGTCGGACTGCTTCTGATAAACACCCTGTCCCTTGTTATCTTATCCATTCTACTAGCAGTCGTTACGATAAGAAATTGGTTTCTTTTTTTGTGCGTGGGATGATCAGCGTGTCTTCAGCAAAGTTTCCTTAGCATCACATCAGCGACTGTACACCCTTCGAGTGGCATCCAACACTACTTCCCCACCAGATTCATCAGGAGCCATTTCTCCCAGATTGTCCGTGGGACAACGTGGCACTGAACTCCCGACCTCGCCCTCTCATTTAAACCAGCAAAAATTCGCTGCTGTTAGTAGTTCTTTGGTCGTCGCTGATCTACCGTAGACTCTTTACTTCTGGCGTTGTTGCAAAGACCACGTCTTAATTTTGATCTTGTCGTAGTTCCTGTTGACGTTTTTTCTACGGCAGTGATTACTTAGTTGTGTACGAGTAATTCCTAGTGAGTTGTTTTGAGTTACTTCACTTTCTTGCTCGACTGTCTTGTATTTTGATATCCATATAGTTTAACTTCGGATATAACTTTTTATTGTTTAAGTATCTAACAGCTGTCCCGTTTCCCCATTAGGGACTCTTACCACATTCACTATCAAATCTTATTTCCATTCCCTGTCCAAATTCTATGTATTCATGGCATTCACGCGAAGTTTTCAGACAGAAAGTTCATGCGTCTCTTTGACGTCGATAGATAGGTGGTAAACAACAAAACTGCGGCCAATCAAATGCATTCTAGCCTCAGTGATGGGAGCAAGTGATGCTTCCAAGATGATGGACGGGACGCTGTCCATTGACACACAGTTCCTCCTCCGGCCGGATGATCCATCAATATATGAAGCTTGTGGAATGTCACTTTCGGTACACGCTGCTATAAGGAAAACCGTCAGCGTATGTGGATACCTGTCTATCATTCTAGCCAACAACAACATTAATATAACACGCAATTAAAAAGCTTTGTGAAATGTTAGACCTCCTATCTGAAGTGTTTGGAAGAGGGTGTCAGTGGCTTCTGAGAGCGTAGCTTGGCCCTTGTTCTTTTTATAGTCTTCTTTATTAAGTGGTCGCCCATATACATTTAACAGGCAGTTCCAGCATTTTTGTTCAGCTGATTCTAGTTCCATTTTGCAGTGTCTCAAGCCATGATCGGTGCAGGTTTATTCCATCACGAAGACGTCAGTGTCACTGGTGACGTTAACACTGTCTTAAAATTTGTTCGATTCCCTTCATTTTGATACAGAGATGATCATTCTTATAAGAATATACCCTCACATGGACAGTTTATGGACAGTAGTAACGTATTTGTCCGATATACTGAACTTATCAGTAATTAAGCAACCACCGTGGGAACTGTGACCTTTGTTTTTAAATGTCGAAGCTTATTTTAGGAGGACGTTATTCGATACTGTTGGTTGATTTACATGACAAATTGATTTTATCAGCGACGAACACCATACTTCAGTCGACAACTAGGTCTGCATAAGTGTTAGCGTTCGCAGATGAAAACGTAAATGTAGCGGAGGACCATGAATTGAAGAGGACTGTACGATGTTTCGAATCCATTGAGATTGTAATGATACATGAGAATTTAGGTAATCACTTATTATTCATAGGTAAGTTAACAATCAAAATATACATCTTTGGAGTTTACATGGCGCGCACGGCCACGAGCGAAGGACAACCTCCCGACCGACAGCCAATTCACCACTGCCAAATCTCTCCCTCGCCACGGCGAGTGTACTGTTATGTGCCCTTGGTGGGGTGGCCCACTGACCGTTGTCTCTCGTGTACAAATACCTCCAGGGAGGGCAGCACTGTCCAGAGACTTAGTCAGTTGTAACCACCGAGCAATAAGCACTCCGGAAGCAACGATACGGTGTATGGTGGACCGTATGTTACATCCTAGCCAGTAATGCCAACCGAGCCCGCTGCCAAAAGGTTGGCAGCATCAAAGTCCGGACGCCGTCCGCATAAGCAGCGCCAGCGATACAGGAAATCGCCGCAAGTCTGCGCGCGCCACCGCTGGCTTCTGGCTTCTTAAGCGCTGGAGTCGCGAGCGCTAGGACAGTTCTGTATTCGCCGCTCAGTGGTATACTCGCCACCGATTTGTGTACTTGCTAGTCAGTTGTGTGTTCATCGCAGCAGAGTTGTTGTTTGTCGTCAGCCGACGCTGACCTAGCCGCTCCGACTCGAACTAGACAGATTTCTGTAGACACGGAGTTCACTACTGTGTTTCTGTATCTTCGTTAATAAAGATAAGTACCGACTGTTATTTAATCAGAGTGTTTGGGTTTTCATCCTTCTGTTCACTGTTCCAGCGGACCGGTCGGCCCGCTATTAAAAGTGTGGCGGTGACTTCGTAAGCCGTTTCTACAGCAAAGTGTTTGTCGCTACGAACGCCGCCACAAAACAGTACTTTTACCACTGATAGTCATTCCTTTTCCTGTTCCACTCGCAGATGGAGCGAGAGAAAAACGACCGTGTATACGCTTCTGTGCAAGCCCAATTTCTGTCTTGTCTTCGTCTCCCTTACGCGAGATACACAAGAGTATTTTTTTTTTTTTTTTTTCCGCTGGTCGCACAACATAAACGCCAGACAAGTGCCAGGCGGGTTGTGTGTGCAGTAGGCGGCTGCGCATCTCCCGCACCACACGCTCTTTCATTGCCGAGTTCGAAAGTTAGATTCTACTGGGCTGCAATCACATAAACATGGCCGCCTCAGTTGATTACCACGCCAAATTCGAATTGCGAAGCATTTTTAGTTTCCGACAAGCATCGTGATTTCTAGTAATAAAACAATTTTTTATTTACAGTTTTTTTATTTATGTACCGTAGGAGGCTGAAAAGCCATGTATGATGTGTAAGTAGGCTTGTTCTGTAATCTGTTGCGAATGCCGGTTGTATTAATTTAATCAATAATATTTCTCGAAAAATACGTCATCTCCCTTCGAGTGACTCCCATTCGAGTTCAGAAGCATTTGCGTAATATTCGGTTGTTGTTTGAACTTAACGGTAAGAAAACTAGCGGGATGCCTCTGAATTGCTTAGATCTCGTCCTTCTGTTCGACCTGGCTGGCTCTCAAACCCTCGAACAGTGCTCAAGAATGGGTCGCACTAGTGTTACGAGTATGTAAGCCGTCTCCTTTCTGTTTCCTTTACAGATGAACCACATGTTCATAGAATTCTCGCAGTAAACCGAAGTCGACCATTCATCTTCCCTACATCCGGTCTTCCATGCTTGTCTCGTTTAATGTCGCTTTGCAACGTTATGCCTTGATACGTAATCGACATGAGAGTGTCAAACAGCACGCTTCTACTGCTGCTGCGTTCGGACAATACAGGGCTGTTTTTCCTACTGATCGTCTGTAACTTACGTTTTTCGACACTCCTAGAAATGTGCTGTTCAAAATGGTTCAAATGGCTCTGAGCACTATGGGACTCAACTGCTGTGGTCATCAGTCCCCTAGAACTTAGAACTACTTAAACCTAACTAACCTAAGGACATCACACACACACCCATGCCCGAGGCAGGATTCGAACCTGCGACCGTAGCAGCAGCGCGGCTCCGGACTGGAGCGCCTAGAACCGCACGGCCACCGCGGCCGGCTGTGCTGTTCACCACACCAAATTCTTCTCCAAAATGTTAGTGCTGGACGAAAAAACATTCGTCGGCACAGTGGTGGGTTCTTAGATTTACTGTTGGAGGAAGCCGAGTGGATACTACATCATGTACAAAATATTTGATCAGTTTATTATAACTTGAACACGATGATATTCTGAACTTGTAAACAGTCCATGTCCACAGTACTGTCTATGTTTATATGTTAATAACTGTCAGTGAACACCAACGTATCACATGATACAGTACAGAATAATAGTCTCTACCCCTAACATACAATTGATTGTAAACTGTGCTACATAGTTTTACATCTATGTGATTACTACGCTGTTCACAATAAAGTGCCTGACTGAGGGTTCAATGAACCACCTTCAAGCTCTCTCTCTACCGTTCCACTCTCGAACGGCGCGCAGGAAAAACGAACACTTAAATTTTTCTGTACTAGTCCTGTTTTCTCTTATTTTAACGTGATGATCATTTCTCCCTATGTAGGTGGGAGTTGGGTGCCAACAGAATGTTTTCGCAATTGGAAGAGAAAACTGGTGATTGAAATTTCGTGAAAAGATCCGTCGCAACGAAAAACGCCTTTTTTTAATGATTGCCACTCCAATTCACGTTTCATGTCTGTGACAAAACGAGCTGCCCTTCTTTGAACTTTTTCGGTGTCATCTTTCAGTCCCACCTGATAGGGATCCCGCATCGCACAGCAATACTCCAGAATAGGGCGGACAAGCGTGGTGTACAGTCTCTTCAGTAGACCTGTTGCGCCTGTTAACTTTTCTTCCAATGAATCGTAGTCTTTGGTTCGCTCTACCCACAACACTATCTATGTGATCGTTCCAAATTTAGATTATTTGGAATTGTAATCCCAAAGTGCCTAGTTGGATTTACAGCCTTGAATTCTGTGTGACTCTCACTTTTTTTTATTCAGGGTCAATTGCCACTTTTCTCACCATACAGATATCGTATATAAATCATTTTGGTCATCTGATGGCTTGCCTAGACGGTAAATCAGAGCATCATCTGCAAACAATCTAAGAGGGCTACTCAGATTGTCTTCTATGTCGTTAATATAGATCAGAAAAAACAGAGGGTCTATAAGACTTCCATGGGGAAGTTCTGTCTAACTCAACTGCGACGCTGCTAGCTGTGTCGTGAGACAATGCTGTCGTCTTCAGCGATGACTGCAGAGTGAGCTGAGCGGCACCGTAGTGCCTAGTTACCTTGGCGCGGCACTATGGTCTTCAGCAGCGGCGACGAATCGAAAATCGTGAGGGCGTGTCTATGCTGACGTCTCGCATTCGTAGCTGCGTCTGACAGCGATTCTGCTTCCGGTTCCGCCGTGAGATACCTACTTTGTCATGGTGCCTCGATCTTCGGACGACACCAAACGAATCATCCCGTATCCTCCTACGGTCGCTTAAAGACAACACTGCCCCGTTCACTACAGTGTCATAAGCAAACAGCCTCAAATCGCTGCTCACTTTATCTCGGTAGTATCATACTTCGCTGTGCCAGTTGTGACGTTATCTCTGTCTCTGATGAACGTTCGGCGTCAAGGACAACGTATTGGACTCTGTTATTTTAAAAGTCTTCGAGACATTGACGTATCAGAGAACGTGTTCCATATGCTCGACCATCGTCATTGACAGAAGTTATGAAGAAATAGGCTAATATGCGTCACTGGGAGGGGAGGGGGGATCGTCGTAGCGTGTGACCGCCATTACCATCAGTCAAGAGTTGCGTGAAATCTTTGTTTGCAAGCGTAGAATTTGGGACCACGTTAGCGGAGTACAGTAAATGGGGCTAATTTAGAACGAACGTGTTACTGACGCCTGCTTGACAGCGTTGCTGGCGGACGCGCCCGCACCTGGTTGCGGCGTGATCCGCGTCCGCTTTGTGGCGCGTCTCATATGCGGACGGCCATCAGATATTCATGGCGGCCAATCTCGGCGGCGATTGAGCGCGGTGTTTATTGAGGAGGCCCGGCGCCTGCCTCTGGTAACGCGGCCTGGCGCGTCATAATGGTTTTTAATGAATCGCCGGTCGGCGCGGCTCTGCCGCTATCGATTGACCCGGTTGCCGCTCGTCGCTCGCCACTTTGTTGCCGGCCGCGGGTTTGTACCACCGCATGGACGCGGCGCCAGCACTTTGTTGTAATGGATGCCGATCGTTTTAGAGCTTCACCTGTTCCCGTTCACGTCCACCGCTCGTGTAGGTAGCGTTGCTTACATTCCTGTGGCGGACAGGACCGACGTGGAAGGTTCATTCAGAAATTGACGAAGAATTGGAAATAGACGTCTAGGGATTCGACAGTATAGAGGAGCCACACAGGGAGGGATCACACAGAAGTGCGGACAATAACTGGAGAATACCGGACGAAAGGAATGCTGTACGTAAGTGATTGACAAAGAACGGCAACGTACAGTGTCCAACACATTAAAGTGATCTCCTGTCAGAAGCCTGAATAACCACCTTTCGCAGCGCGGACCGCTGCAAGATGTGCAGGGAAGCAATCAGTGAAATTTTGGAAGGTACTGACAGGGATGTGGAGCCATGTCGACTGCAATGTCGTGACCATCTGCGCTGTGTTTCTCAGTTGGAGATCCATGGTCCTAAATATTTTCGACTGAGTTTAAATCAGGAGAGTGTGGTGGACATAGGAATACAGTAAACTCATCTCGGCGCTCTTAGAACCACGCACGTACACCGCGAACTTCATGTCACGTTGCATTGTCGTGCTGGTAGATGTCGTTCCTTGGTTTAAGAAACTGCATGTAGGGGTAATCCTGCTCTGCGAGCATAGACGAATACTTTTGTTGATCTACTGTGCCTTCCAGAATGACATCACCCGGGGAATGCCCTCTGGCCTGGACTCTTCCATCGATTGTTATAGGGCGTTCGCTTACAGACGTTTCACACCGTACACGCCAACCAACGACCATGAGTCTGATGGAGCATAAAAAGTGTTTAGTACGAAAATACCACCTGTCGACACTCGGTGATGTCCAGCTGCAGTACTGGCGTGCAAATTACAACCTTTGTCGCCGATTAACAGCAATCAACATGGGCGCACAAACTATGCGCCTGCTGCGGGGGCTCATACACAGCAACGTTCGCTGAACGGTCGCTGAGGAGACACTGCTGGTACCCACTTGGTTCATCTGGACGGTCAGTTGCTCAACATTTGCACGTCTATTCGCCCACATACATCTCCACAGCCGTCGTTCAGTCTCGTCACCTATGGCCCGTGCTGCACCGCAGTTGCCACGGCGCCGTTTTTGGATAGCGCCATTTTGCAGTGGACGGTATACTTCAACCACGGCAGCACGCGAACAGTTTACTAACTTGGCCGTTCGGAAATGCCTCCATCCTTGGCCCGAAAGCCAATGATCTTACCCTCCCCCCCCACCACCACCACCACTCTCTCCTACCCCCTACCCGCCCCCCTCTCCTGACCCAGCCGCGAATGGCGCGCGGGGAGAATGACTCGGTTAGCCTCCTTGTGAACTCGGATGTGTCTAGTTTTGTCTTCATCAAAGTTTCTCGAGGTATGTACAGCGGGACTCCTCCATGAACATGAGCTCTCGGAATATCAACAGTAAATCAGACCGCAAGTCACAGCGCGTACGTCTTACAGCGTCCGCCACAGGAGTTGCATAATCAACTCCGTGACGCTTTCGCTCTTGCTAACCGACTCCGTGACGAAATGCGTTGCTCTTCTTTGGATATTCTCAGTTTACTTTCATGGGCAGCGCTATAATCAATTGAACACCAAGTGTAACCCTGCGAATAAGTTTCGCGACAGTTTGCCATGCACTCAAAACCCATACGTTGTTCGCCGTAGCCCCGCTCTCAAGCATTATAGCCCGGTAAAATATGAAGGGGAGGCTCTGTTACGTCTACAAAGTAGACTGCTGGGGTACTGGCAAACTGAAAGTAGAAGTTGGCCGCGGGAGCTGTCTGGACAGCTCAGTTGAGGATGACAGAGCTCTAAGTGGTAAACGCGGGCAGGCGCCCTGTAGAGAAAGGGGTCCTGATAATCTGCAGAATCATCACGTGTACAAGAAAATAGGCGACACTTGTTGGTCGACAAACTAATTTCACTTCATGTATTTGAGTCTGTAAAAAACAGACATGTGTGAGATTTTTAGTGCTTGGTCTAACTGAAACTTTGTCGGAATGATAATGCACCACACAGTCTTTTACCGGATGTTCACCATGTTGGTTAAGATAATGCATATTATGTCAATTCACTTGACCGCGATTCGTAAAATTTGATTCATCGGAGAAAAATATCTGTTAAATGAAATTAATTGACTGTAACCAGTTGCTGAAATTCAGGCGATTGTGAAAATCGTCACCATGCAGTTCTCGATGCTGCGATAAATGAAATGGATGCCATTTGTGTGCATGCAGTCTGTGTAGAGCACTTCTATGAAAAATTCCTGAACCTCGCGCAATTTGCAGCAACCGCAGGTAAAACATTCACTGTGTTATTCTCGTTTGTGACAGGCCGCGGTCGGAGTCTTTCTCTAGGTTCAACACTTCCCGTTTCAGTAAACAGGTGGACAATACTGCGGAACGTCGTTGCAAACGCAACATTCCTCTTGGGGAACAGAATAGAATACCTTTGACGAGCTTTGTCAACATTTCTATGGGCCTCAAAGTACGCGGCAATAACATTGACCGCCTCTCCAATCGTTAACATCGTGGAACAATTGCGACTAGATGTATACATTCAGAGTCATTGTAGTAAGATGAACAGTCCGACCGCGGACTAAGCGCATCATTACGGTCTGTGCGTCATTCGATTTTGGGAGGTGTCACAAGATAGCATTATCAAAAATATCAAAAAAGTATTAATCGAATGTGTAATTGTTTGAAGTGGTACCGTTTTGCAACAATTGTCATCTCATTTCCATGTGTGCCGATTACAGCGCCATATACCATGAAACGAAAGAAATGTTTCACACAAAAGTTACATATTTTTTTCACGAAGAATCCAAATATGCAATAAAAAATAGAGGTTCGTATTTAAGATTCCAAAGTCACCCTTCTTCCCTCCCCAGGTGTGGTGCAGGTGGGTCGAGCGTTATGTTAATGTATGTCCCTCTTCGAGGTAAACAAAGTTTATTGCGACTTTTTGTAATCCGAAAAGTATTTCGTCATATATTACGACAAACGGTTTTAAATACCCCCCTCCCCCCCCCCCCACACACACACTTGCTTCATATTTTTACGTGTTGCTCTAATAAACATTTGGGTGGACATAGTGATATAATTTTACATGTAATATATAATTAAGTGTACAATTCATAACGGGGAAACGTTGTTTGCAAAAATTTCGAAAAGTTATCGATAGAATTACTGCAGATTTATAGACGATACCGTATTAAACATATATACGAACATAAACTATATGTTTTTTAAACAACACTTTACAGGGTTTCTGTTAAAACCGACTGCGAGGAAGAAAAGGCTGTACTGTACTATACTGTGCTGTGAAAATGTGCAGTTTTGTTTTCTTTCTCGCATTCAATTTCCACTCTGATAGGGGGATATATAAACATACAAATTACTTCTACCATTTACATTCATTCTCATTATACATATTATCCAAGAAGAATTGCGTTCTGAACAGAAAGCTGTTTTGTTTTCTTTCTCACAGATGGTCTAAACATAAAATGGACAGAGAGAGGACGGACCGGTGGGGGGGGGGGGGGGGGGGGGGTTGGCGGAAGATAGAAGATGACAGAAAGATGGGGAGAAGGAAACGAGGACTTGTACATGAGCACACTTCATTCGGTTTCTTCTTGATTCGGTTTCTTCTTGTCTTCATCCCCGCGGTAGACATACACAGTGCTTGTATCAGTCTTTATCAGCATCGTCGGTTCTGCTACCTGAAATTTAAATTCAGATTGTACAATTTCCGGCTGATCGCTCTTTTACTTTAACAGCGCAAGAGTCATTGACTGATGTCGCTATAAAAAAATAAGACTAGTATCACTTTGTCAGTTTGTGCAGTTGCATATGTAGTACCTGAAGGAATAACAAACTCAAGATCATCAAATTAACGACTGATTCCCTTTACAAAATAAACGATTCAGTTTTGCACGTTTATATTTATTTGTGTGGCCAGATACCCATCCTAACTTTACTCGTGACATAACTGAAGGGAGGTATGACATGCACCATCTACTTCAGAGTCGTGTAAACATTGTTCTGCGTGTAATCGTACTTTAACTGTTTGTGTGTAGTGTATTCTGAGGCGAAGACAGAGCACCTGCCCATCAGTTGCTAAACTAGCGTGAAAGACCGCCTGAAAACCACATAGATTGGCCGGTGTTTGAGAACAGTGTTTGTTAATCCGCTCTGCGGATTCTGTCCGTGTCTCCCTGAGCTCCCTTATCTGAAACAAGTGTGCCGCGCGTTAATCTTAACGAGCAGATCTCATAGATTGCAGTCTCCTACAAATTACCCAATGCTATTAACCGACTGATTTCTCGAATCAAAGTGTCCTTTTCCAAATGTGTGTGTGTAATAATGCCGTCACGGACATGGAGGCATTAAACATGAACTAAAAAATTAAACGTTAGCCTTCTGCAATTACCCTCATAACAAGCTATCTAATACATAGATGCAGAACCGGCAAGTGGTATGTTTGCTCCTGTTACCTTTTTCGACCCCTTGCGTGGGCTGTTAAGTTTTTGCTTGTGCGTGTTGCGTCCGTGACCTTGGAGGGACTTCGAACTCTTGGCAAGAGCAGAGGCGGCCGGCACGGACGAGGAGCACGTACATGCCCGCACTAGTGAGTCCGCGCTCGCAACTTCTTGCTCTGCCTACGTCGAAACCCATAGCAGGTGCCCATAAATGTTTTCTGCGTTACACTATTCACCTCTCCTTGCCACCACTTGGGGCCCGAGTTGGAATGTAAGGAGGTGGGATGCGTGGTGGGTTGCCACTGTTTACTTTGCCCTTTTTGTAGGTGATTCTCGTGTTTGTCGATTTAGCTCGCTCTCCATTCCTCTTTCCTCTCTTTCCTTTTTACGTAAAGTGGATTGTGATTCGAGAGCGGCAGTCATATACTTTCCGACCAGAGTAGTCGCTCTGTCATCGCGGTTTTGCGGTCGCGGACGTCGTTTATTCGATGTCTTGCTGCCTCTTCTGTGACGTAAGCAGCAGCAGCTGCGAATAAACGACTCATATTAAGGGGACCTCATGGATTGGCTCTCTTCTGTTTTCTTCACACTCACAACAGTTGAAGCTCAGTGCCTGGACATACCTAAAACAGTAAGGCGCAGTTCTGAAAATGCTCAATAAAATTGCTTTTGAGTATTAGAATACTTCCGAGCGCTGTTCAGTACAATGGATAGTCAATAACTATCTGATCAATTTTTATAATGTGTCACAACAAGACTACACAGTTTTTATTGGTGTAATTTTTCAACAGTCACCATGTTTTTCGGTGCACTTGGTCCACCGCTGCAAAAGCTTTCCGATACTCTCCGAAAAAAATGTTTTTGGCTGCGCAGCATGCCACGTATGTACCGATTCCCCCACATCCTGATCGGAGCTCCATCGTCGACGTGTTGAAGCATCTTAAAGTGGGCCGTCTCCCGTGGTGATTCGTTTCAGAAACGCTTCATCTTCGTTAGCATCAGGATCCAATAGGTACTGACAGTTTTCACTTTGTCGCGTTTGTACTCTTCATCGAGTTGTTTTGGAATATATGGTTCAAATGGCTCTGAGCACTATGGGACTTAACTGCTGTGGTCATCAGTCCCCTAGAACTCAGAACTACTTAAACCTAACTAACCTAAGGACATCACACACATCCATGCCCGAGGCAGGATTCGAACCTGCGACCGTAGCAGTCGCGCTGTTCCGGACTGAGCGCCTGAACCGCTAGACGACCGCGGCCGGCTGGAATCTATCTCGCAAGTATTTTGTGATAGTTGGAACTGATACGCATGATTTCATCCGCGGAACCATGACTTACTTGCATAAGGTTTGACGCATCGTCAGGTATCAGTCGTCTGTCATTCAGAATAAGGGCAGAGGCTTTTTCTGTAGTGGCATCGGTTATGGCAGTAGCTGGACGCCCAGCTGTATTCTCGCCCTCGACGCTCGTTCGACCACTTGTGAGGAAAGTCTTACTAAGAATTGCCGCTCCTAATACGCCTTCAGACCTCACAAAACGGATCACAGGACGCTGTTCTTCTATGGTGCAAACAAGAAGTGGCGCGATCGTCTTTACATCGCAAAAGCGCAAACCGGACTGATGTAATAACGCCGCAGCCTACCACAGGCGAAGACAGCGGTGCCATGTAAAGACTGGAGAGCGCATAATGTCTGGGAGCTAACCCAAAGACGATTATAGCAAAATTGCAAATACTAATTGTCTTACCCTCGTATAAAACATTTGCAAACTATTTACATGTTGTTGTTGTGGTTTTCAGTCCTGAGACTGGTTTGATGCAGCTCTCCATGCTACTCTATCCTGTGCAAGCTTCTTCATCTCCCAGTACCTACTGCAACCTACATCCTTCAGAATCTGCTTAGTGTATTCATCTCTTGGTCTCCCCCTACGATTTTTACCCTCCACGCTGCCCTCCAATACTAAATTGGTGATCCCTTGATGCCTCAGAACATGTCCTACCAACCGATCCCTTCTTCTGGTCAAGTTGTGCCACAAACTTCTCTTCTCCCCAATCCTATTCAATACTTTCTCATTAGTTATGTGATCTACCCATCTAATCCTCAGCATTCTTCTGTAGCACCACATTTCGAAAGCTTCTATTCTCTTCTTGTCCAAACTATTTATCGTCCATGTTTCACTTCCATACATGGCTACACTCCATACAAATACTTTCAGAAATGACTTCCTGACACTTAAATCTATACTCGATGTTAACAAATTTCTCTTCTTCAGAAACGCTTTCCTTGCCATTGCCAGTCTACATTTTATATCCTCTCTACTTCGACCATCATCAGTTATTTTGCTCCCCAAATAGCAAAACTCCTTTACTACTTTAAGTGCCTCATTTCCTAATCTAATTCCCTCAGACTATTTACATAGCCGTCCGTATGTTAATTATTAGTGTGCAAGGCTGGTAATTTTGTGTGTGCTGGTTTGAATCTTGTTAGTAGAAAAAGTATTTGAAACTCTTATCCAAATTCTAGACTCATTGTCAAATAGACAGGTTAATTAACGAATATTGAATCATAATTGTCTAATAAAATCATTTTAATTACTTGTTGTATGAAACTAATTTAAAATTTGATACGAACATACGAAGGATCTGTTGTTATTTTTTTAAACGTGATATACATAATTAAATAAGAAAGATTATTTTCTTTTCTTTCGACGTTTCGCATTTTCGCACTGAATTTTAATTTATTGTGAATACCGACATTTGCATGTGAACAGTAATTAAAAATCAGGTGATGTTATTTTGTTGGAAAAGATTCGGTATGTTTTCAACATGTCCGTTTGATAACAAATATAGATTTTAAATAAAAGTTAAACGAGTGTTACTACCAGCGAGATCCCAACCAGCAGCATTATAATTAGCAGGCTTTCACGCAACAAATTCTGCTACCTACGACTTCGTTTATAGTTTGACAATGTTTCATACTTAACAGCGCTGGGAAACTTTCCGATGTTGAAAATCGGTTCTGACGATTTTATTTGAAAATTGCATCGTACAAGTTTAGGAGACTGGCGTCTGGACAATAAGTTTCAAACACCAAGAACTATGAAAAAACGGAAGAGGGCCAGCCCCTAAGGTGCCTTGCTAGATCGATTGCCAAATAAGCTGCATAAAAGTGGCTACTTCAAGTTAGAAACTCGACAGCTTTCGAAAAGTTTGATTGCATTCGTGGGCTTGTCACAATTATCACGGACTGTGTCATAAATTTTGGCGGCGTATACACTCGAAAGCAAAATAGTATAACGTAAATTTTGTGTTCGAGAAACAGTCGCTACAGAATTGTAGTACTCGTGAAATGACTGGAATGGTTTCAGACCGCATATTCGCAGTGAAAATGGCACCCGAGCGGAAGCTGTACGAGGTGAGCATATTCGCCGTGTAGAGAAAGCTTTTGACAATGTTGACTAGCGTACACTACTGGAAATACTCAAGGTGGCAGGGATAAAATACAGGGAGAGGAAGGTTACTTCCAACTTGTACAAATACCAGAAAGCAACAGTTGAGAAGGGAGTGAGACAGGGTTGTAGCCTATTCCTGACGTTTTTCGATCTGTACGGTGAGCAAGCAGAAAAAGAAACCGAAACAGTAGTTTGGAAAGGGGAATGTACTACTGGGAGAAAAAATGAAATCTTTGCGGTTTGCCATCGACTTTGTAATTCTGTCAGGAACGGCAAGGGATCTGGGTGATTGGTCAAATGGATTTGATATTATCTTGCAAAGAGGTTGTGAGATGAAACTTCCTGGCAGATTAAAACTGTGTGCCCGACCGAGACTTGTAAGATGAACATAATAATAGCAAATGACCAGTAATTGGATGTAGTCCAGTAAAATGAGGCGATTTGGAGGGAATTAGATTAAGAACTACCTCTAAAAGTAATAGATAAGTTGTTGTTTTTGGTTGCAAAGTAAGTGATAATGATCGATGTCGACAAGATATAAAATGCAAGCTGGCAGCCGCAAGAACTGCTTTTCTGAGAAGGCACGATTCTTAACCTCGAATATGAATTTGTGCCAGAAAGTGTTGGTCTGGACTGTAGCTGTGTATGGAAGTGGAAAAACAGTAAAGTGAGGGAGAGGATAGAAACTTTTGAAATGTGGTAGTGCAGGGGAATGTTAAGTATTATATCGGTAGGTTGTGTAATTAAGATCTACTCAGTCGAAATGAGCAGAAAAGAGTTTTGTGGAACAACTCGACTAAAAGGTGTAGGTCGACAGGACATATCGTGAGGCATCAAGGAATTGTCAAGTCGATAATGGATGGAAGATGGTGGAGGGAGGGGAGTACACATGAACGAAGATTGCCGTAGTTACTCGGAGGTGGAGAGAATTGTACAGGACAGAGTAGCGCGTAGAGCTGCATTCAACCAGTTTATTTAATGAAGACCACCACAGCGACATAATCATAATAAGACGTATAGCGCCCGACGCAGGATCTCTCTTTCTCCGAGGTTGTGCCGCCACTGGAATTTCCACGTGTGAAGGATGTACCCTGAATAGGTCGGTTCGGGGAAGACGTTGCCGCTGCGAGTCTACTGCCTTGCACAGTGAAGAGCTGATAGGGGTCAACATCGACTATCAAGGATTGAAGCAGCATAGAAATAAAAAACAAACACGCCGTGTGAGTACCCAGCCTTACAGTACTTCCAGTTGTATTTAACTTTACGTCACATCCACTTTACTGTTGGTAATAAATTCTGTTTCTAACTTCTTTACTTCAAAATTGATGAGAGAAGATTCAGAGAACTGATCAGGATAGAATTTGACAATCATCCTTCAGCAACCATTCAAGTATTTTTTAGTTCAGGGACGTTATCGTAAACATGAATTTGCGTGACCTTACCTGGTCGACACCCGCCCCTCTAGAATATTTGACCAACGCAGAACACAGAGAAATGAATGGGAGAGACTACTGTACTATTTTAAGATGCCCTCCAGTTCCGTGTATGGATGGGGGAGGGGCATTGGCCTATAAACCTTCACCGTGGTGTGTTGTTTGACGTATTAATGTTCGTAGATTCCGCCGATGAAGCTAGTTCTTGGAATTTTCAGAGTAGTTCTTTTACTTACTGTGAATCGTCTTTCATTGAGTGTCTTCCCGTTAGTATTTTGCAGCTTTTACCCATTTTATAGACAGTTACGTAAAGCTTCATTATCCCCTTCATTGTCTCATGTTAACCCATCCTAACGGGGAACCTACACAATTGAACCGTAGTATAGCACAAGTTATATTTTGAAAAGTTCTTGGAGTTACAAAATAAAAGTGTCGTAAGCTATTTCAGAATTATATACCGCATATTATTCGAAAAGCTGTTCTTACGCGTGTATCAGAATAACGAAGTGACTGCCAGACACTGAAAGGGGCAATGTAGACCGTCCACTGCAACTTGCACGCCCAGTACGGTCACGGCAATGACAGCTGTGCAATACTGCTGTGGATTCTTTGATACGTTTTCCATCAACCTGCAGTAAGAAGTTTGCATTTCAGAATAAGTACATGAAGAAAACGTATCGCAGCGGTTACATTAGCAGCCATAATTGTCGTCTATAGAGAAATATGACACAGGCGACCAAAACTGAAGGCGCGACCAACTTCGTTCTCTGGACGGTTGCTGCTATGGTTGCTCTTTTGTAAACAAGTACCTGACGATTGCTTTCTTTTCGAGTATAGGTTTCAGAGATTTCGTGTACACGGATGCTGTCAATAGTGGGAGCCTATGCAAATGTTATATCTGCTTGCAAGTTACGAGTTAGAACCTTTGTGAATGATGACTGTACGTAGTCAAGCTATAGAATATGCTTGTAGTCACCTGCACATTGCTTGCCGTACTTGTGCTGGCAGGCGTTTTTTGGGCAGCGGCAAGCGCCTGGCGAGCAGGCTACCAGCGTAACAGAATACGACAGACCTCTTCACGGAGTATTACAAGAGCCCAGAGCAACATTGAAACGAAACGTTACGATTATTCCGTTACAAACGAAACTTACTAAAAATGTCACTGATGTTGAGCTTCTCGGATTATTCTTGAGAACGTTTGATTCTGTCGCTACCTATTTGCCATACAATTGTTACGGCCACCGGGGTTGCTAAGCTCACTTAGGAAACCTATTTTATTTGGCGGATGTAAGGCATTTTCAGCCTGAGAAGCTAATTTACCTTAATTACATTTGTCATTGGTGATGAATGCTTTTACACGAGCTGTCCGGATAGCCGCTTTCGGTATTTGGGAAGCGCGCCGGCCGCCGGTGGAATCCGACGGGCTGATTAAAAGGCGAGGACCAGTGTACCGGCCAGTCTGGATGTTGTACGAGGATGGTTTGAAAAGTTCTCGGAACGGAATAGAAAAAAAGTTATTACATCACTGAAACTTTTTCTATTTTTCAATGTAGTCTCCTTGTAGATTAATGCACTTGATCCAGCGATTTCCAGTGCCTTGATCCCATCTCGAAAATGAGTTTCCTCCAGCCCTGCAAAACAGTTGTCAACTCCGGCTATCAATTCTTCGTTTGAAGTGAATCTTCGTCCACCAAGAAAAATTTTCAGTATTGGGAAGAGATGTAAGTCTGACGGAGCCACATCAGGTGAATATGGCGAGTGTGGCAAAAATTCAGACCTTAGTTCGTGTAATTTTGCCAGGGTAACGGCACATGTGTGCAGGCGCGCATTGTCTTGATGGAAGATGACTTTCATCCCTGCTAAACCTGGCCTTTTTTCCCGTATTTTTGTTGCAATTTATCCAGGAGGTTAACATAGTATTCTCCAGTAATTGTTTGCCAAGTGGGGAGATAATCTACAAACAGAATCCCGTTCGCATCCTAGAACTTTGATGCCATGAACTTTCCTGCCGAAGGAATTGTCTTTGCTTTCTTTGATGGCGAAGAATCAGCATGTTTCCACTGCTTTGACTGTTGTTTTGTCTCTGTGGTATAGTAGTGCACCCAAGTTTCATCTGTGGTCACAAACCGGCGCAAAAATACTTGTTTGTTTCTCCTAAAACGGGCCAGACATTGTTCCGACATGTCCCTTCTCTTGCGTTTTTCATCCAGCGTCAGGACTCGCAGCATTGCAGATAAATTTTTCATTTCTAATTCATCAGTTAAAATGTGATATACTCTTTCAGATGACATCTGGCAAACGTGAGCAATTTCACGCAATTTCAGTCGGCCATCCTCCATGGCCATTTTGTGCACTTTTGCAATGATTTCTGGAGTAGTAACACATTTTGGCCGACCACTACGAGGATCATCATCTAAGCTCTCCTGACCAAATTTAAATTCATTTGTCCACTTGGCAACAGTTCAATTTGAAGGAGCAGAGTCGCCCAATGTATTCTGGAAATCGGCATGAGTATCCTTTGCTTTCATACCTTGCTTTACGAGGTACGTAATCAGTGCTTGAATCTCGATTTTTTTTTCCATCTTCGCAAATCACTACGCGGGAACAACAACAGAGCCACGTCACCGCCGTAGCTCTCTTCCAAGAGCACTGACGTGCCACGTGTTTACAGACAATAGTCCAGTGAATATCACGTGAACAACTCGTTGGGCTAGCGCTGACCTCTCCCGGTGATTCGGATAACTTTCAAAACCAATCCCATATTTTGGCCGTTTTCCACATCCGACTAGATGAATGCCGGGCTGGTACCCACTGCGCGCCTCTGTTACAAGATTCGAAATCGTTCGCGTAGTTTCACGGGATAACACTTGACGAAGACACGTCAACGGGGTTGAGAGGTGAGTGGGGTGACTGTCAGGGCATCTGGCCACCCTTTACTACTAACATTGCCAAATTCAAACTAATGTTCCGACGCCTTAAAGATACGGGCTAAGGGCAGGAAAAAGAAGAGGCACTTAGCGTGGAGCAACGAAATTAACAGATTAGGTGCGTAAGCTGCACGAGTATAATTAAAGTGCATAATAATTGCTTTTGTTTTTACAACATTTTTTTTTACTTAGAAAAGATGCTTACCATCAATTCTGCAACATCCAAAGATACTTGCTGGGTTAATCAGGAGCGTTTGAACCCAAGCAATTGATATTTTCCATCACACAGAGCAACCAAAAAGAAAACAGTAAGGTTTAATTCTCTCAGTGATAATCGCAGAGTCGCTCACCTAAATGTTAAAACTACGTTGAGACAAACACTACTTTGACAGGGAGAATTCGACTGATGTGCGATTGTGCATGTAATTACAAGATGGCGATCGGTCTCTTTGCCGTAGTCGGTCGTTACGCGGCTGGACCCGACAGAAAGCAGCTTGTGAGGTGCGGCTGTTGTGTGTCAGCAGACACGTTGGTCAACGGCCTACCAATAATTGATTCCGACTGATAGTCAATGCAACACTGTCACCCAAAGTCTTGACTGACCTCCCAGTAGGAGTGGATCAGATCAGATATAGCGGCAGTGTGTTGTGCTGTAAGAGTATTCCTCCGCCATCTCTCTGTCTTAGCACTGCAAAGTTAACTGCGGCTATATCCTCACGTTCGACTAACCCCCTCGGATTCTTTGACCCGCTGTGGTCCGTTCAGCAGTATCAGTCCGGTATTCGCCTTATCTGCTAAAGGGCAACTTTAATTCTGTATGGCCATACGAGAGTTTTAAGCTCGTCCCTCCAGAATGAGAGTACAGTGTTTTAATTGCTGCGCCGTGTTGCTCGGTCCCAAATTGTGGAGCCAGTCCCTAGAGTTGGCAACCGTACGGCGTAGAGACTGCAGTGACTGGTGACGTCAGACGCGCGGTGCGTCTATCAACATTGGTGAGCGGAGCCCTAATGGGTCAGGAGGGAAGCATTTGCGCCGCGCAGGCAGAACCAGCACCGCTACCCCCCCCCCTCCCTCCCCCCCCCCACCTCTGCTGTACCGCCTTACGTGGCGGATAACGTGTCCGTGTCTTTCGTACATACACTGATACACGCAAGTGCAGATCATAACACGTCTTCAAGGCTGGTAAATGATTTTATCTTCGTTCACAGGCCTCTCTCCAGACCAGACGGCGCCCGCTATAGGATAAAATCTCCCATTTCGAACGGAAGTATTGTAGAATAAGTGTTACCATGGTACACTTTTAGTATGGGATTTGCTGTTGATTCCTTTTCTCGATGATTTTACAGGGCGCACCAAGTATTTTAATACGGTTTCACAAGACGGAGTCTTCTACACAAAAGATGACAGAAACTTTCTCGAGACATTACTCTCTATGCCTCGCCACAGTTACTAGCATCGCATATTCTTTATTATAGGACCGGTATTGCATCGTTAAGGACTGACTATCTTGTTAGGAGCTGGTTTCGCCTTTCAGCAGGCAGCCTTCCTTTTGCGCTCCTCTCCTGTACGTTATATTAATTATGCTCCTAATTAGGACGGCAGCTGTGGTTTCTAGAACTAACGCAAAATTACTTGGCACCCACGCAGAAACGCTGTATCGTTCTCAGCGTTGGGCGAGTCCGCCCCCCTTCGTTCCGAAGGGGATGTCGTGTTACAAGGGGGCCACACGGCAGTCTGTTTCTTTTGATTTTTGATATTCATGGTAGGGCCTTACTTAAGTTCAGCACTCTGATATCAGCAGACCAAAGCACGTCGATGAAACACTGAGAAATTCTCTAGAAAACTAACTTTGAAATTTTCCGCGCATTTTTAGTGAGCTAAAGTAAGTTCAGCATTCCGACAGGCAGCGTGAGACTGTGGTGGAATGTTCACTGTATGTGGACGGCGTGGGATTGATTCCTGGGCGTCGTAATTTTTAAATAAATATGTATGTTCCTCTAGTATATCTGTGAAGTCTAGGCGCCCTACCAATTGGGATGCCGCAGCGGGTCTGACGGCAGTGGCGCCAGGCGCGGGGGGGGGGGGGGGGGGGGGGGCAAGGGACGCAGTGGGGCCCGCCGCACCTGGCATCTGCTGAGTATGGCGTCTCTGCCGAGAGAGGGGCCGCCGCAAGGGTCTTGACACAGAATATTTTTACCTGCGAGATTCAGAGAATAGCTACTTGGGACACTCCTTCTGAGGACCGCTCAAAAATCGAACGAAAAAAAAAGACGATGTGAATTATGAGCTTAACAAAATTTTTTTGGTTAACACAAGTGTGTATAAGTTGTTACCTTTTATCTATGGATTACCGGTTTCGATTATCATCATTGTTTGGTGACAGCAGGAATCCCCGGCGTGAAGCAGGCTCGCCCGTGCTGGCGTTGAAAACCGGTAATCCACAGATAAAAAGTAACAACTTATACACAATTGTGTTTACTAAGTAAATTATACTATTATTCGATCACTGTTTCCTGGTATAATGTTCCAAAAAATTTTAACGTCATAAATGAAGCCAGTTAGAAGAATAGCCCCACCACATTTCAGTCACGTTCAGAGTAGTCATAATAAAGCAGTTTCAGCACTCTGTCTCGCTGGAGATACTGGAAATTATCGATCCTCAGTTTCCTCGCAACCTGTTCTGCTCCACTGACAATAACTTTACACTGCAGACAAAGCAAATTGGACTGTCCGGGATATGGAAGTTTTCCTCAAAACCTGCTTCCGCACCGGTATGACATCATCATCATGCTAATGGGCCCGATACGTCAGACACGCTACGATTATTTTAAGAACTAAGATCCGTAGACAAATGAAGCAGATTTCCTACTTTTTGGTCAGAACATTTATGAATTGAATTTCAGTTTGTAATAACGTTTTTCTCTAATAAAAACTGGAAAATCAACAGTTCACCCAACTGAAAGGACCGAGGAACGACTTTTAAGCACCGGTCGTTCAGCGTCCCCTTAAAGTCGGTCTCGTTCCACCTTCAGTCCCGTTCGGTCCGTCTCGCTCCTCGTTCCGAGCTGGGTCTCATCCTTTGCCGGTGGTGACTCGTCGCTTGTTCGAATTCCACAGTCCTTCGTTTAGCGCCGAATTTTTTTCGTTTCGTTCATTGCGTTGACCCGCCCTCGTTAAATTTCAAAGCGTTTCCTAAATCTCGACTTACCGGTTTTGCGTACACCATTACGCATCTACGACAGGAAATCAATAATTTGTTATAAGAATACATAAGAGTTGACTCGAGAATCCCAGATTCGCTAGAACTCGCTTTTCGGCATGCTAATCTTCTTTCTTTCTTTTTTTTCCAAGTAGCCGTGATTTCTTCTTTAATTGTTCTTAGATTTTTTGAATTAGTTAAAGATGTGAGCGTTCAACAAACTGTATCACTGCCCAAAACATTTCATGAAATTCAGTTTTAGTTTTAAAAATCGGGAAGTGGTATCCACTACAGTAGTATCCGAGAGGATGATAAAAGCTGCCAAAGAAGGCCTTGCTAATGAGTCAGTTATTGTCAGCTGAGCAACATTATTTGATTAACATTAGCAAAAGAGCTTCAAAGCACGTAGTATATGTGCAGGTTTATGATGGACATGTTTAAAGTTAGGCATCATAGCCTGCCATACAGCTAGATGTATTAAATCATTATCAGTTTGATATAGGGGACCATGTAATGGATACTGATCTATAGCAAGTGCGCCCAGAATCATTTGTCGTGAAATCCGAAAAGAATTACACGAGTTGGTGTTCCCCTCCATTCTTCTTACCTCAAATGTGGGGTACGTCTTTGTTATCGAGTGAAAGTACTTCTAGTTTACAGTTTTCACTTTTTTAAATAGCCTACAGCATTACATAATTATACAGAGGGGTGCCATAAAATGTATCCACTGTTTAAAAGTCAATAACTGGCAAACTAATTGACGGAGTTGTCTCATTTTTGGTGAAAGTGTAGTTTAAAGTCCCACTTAAGGATATCACTGTAGGTGTTCGAAATGGTCATCATTATTACCCACACACAAACGATGCCGCCGAACTGCAGCACGAACTACTGACTGCAACATGTGCAGTTGGATATTTGCACATGAATGTACGATGGATTCTCGAAGTTCATCTAATGTGCGTGGCTTTTGTTGATAAACGACATCCTTTAGTGTTCCCCACAGGTAAAAGTCCAGAGGAGCTAGGTCTGGGGAACGTGGTGGATATTCCACAACACCTCTACGGCCTATCCATCTTCCACCGGCACTGTTACCTGTGAGGTATACTTTCAGAAGCTTCAGACATCCATTTTACCTGCCATCCGAGACTTGTATGGAGACGGAAGAGTTTACTTTCAACAAGATGGTGCCCCAGCCCACTACCAAAATCGTGTTAGGGCGTATCTTGACGAAAATCTACCAGGAACATGGATAGGCCGTAGAGATGCTGTGGAGTATCCACGACGTTCCTCAGACCTAACTCCTCTGGACTTTTAACTGTGGGGAACATTAAAGGACATCGTTTATCGACAAAAGCCACGCACATTGGATGAACTTCGAGAATCCGTCGTACATTTATGTGCAAATATGCAACTGAACACGTTGCAGGCAGTAGTTCGTGCTGCAGTTTGGCGGCATCGTTTGTATGTGGATGTTAATGATGACCATTTCGAACAACTACAGTGATACCTTTTAAGTTGGACTTTAAGCTACGCTTTCACCAAAAATGAGACAATTCGGCCTATTAGTTTGCAAGTTACGAACTTTTTTAACAATGGATACATGTTTTTTTGGACCCCTCTGTATATAAAACGGATGGTGGACCAGTAAAAATAAACTGACCCAAAAATGACTGGTCACCAATAAACTAGTTCCCAACGATGCAAATTTGTCTATCGCTGAAGAGAACCCGTGTGAAGATGGCGCAGGTGAGCCGTCCCACTCTGCCCCTGCGGCTTGAATGTGTCGCCAGGGAAGTTCAAGGCCCAGGCGTTGCGCAACCGGGGCGCCGGCCGGCGAACGGCGCGGGCCCACGCCGCGTTCCGTGTTTACATATGAATGGCCGCATTATGTGGCTGTGCCGCCCTGTTTGAATTCGGGATCGACGTATTTGGCCGGCCGTCGGATACACATTGCCTTCTGGTTCGTTACCGCGGAATTAATCACCGCCGGGATACGCCGACATAGAATGGATTAACAAAGGCTGCGCATGACAACTGCTCCAGCTGCCCGGCGTGCGAATTCGGATGCACCATTGCGGTTTGTTAACAAATAATCACAAAACGCCGTCTGATTTTGACAGACTGAATTTAAATACAGCCGAATTGTTGGTTTGAAACTAATCCGGTGTATTGATTTCAATTCCTGTTGTAGTTGAATAAAGCAGCAGATTCGTCGGCAGTATAAACATGTTGCGGTCCTACCTGTGTACCAAGGGAGCAGCTGTTCGTAGCTCTGTCATAGCAGACTATGTGAGACCAGAAGCACTGTTCGTTTACTGTTCTGTAATAACAAATTGGCTCTCAGTTACACTCGTAGCTGCTGGCAGGTATATGCCTGTTCAGTTTATAACCAGTAGGTGCTATAACTAAAGAAAAACAGAGAAAAGACACAAACTTTTAAAATGAACCATGCATTTCATCGTACTTATTTTCGGGCCTAGGCCCGTCGTCAGACGGCTGCGAGGATTTCTAGTACAGATACAACAAACGCTTTTACATGATATGCACGGTCTTTACACTTACTTAAGTGGGGAAAAGTTTCCCCTTGTACAGTGCAGCATAGAGGTGTGCTTCATTGATACGTGTCATGCTGAACCAAGACCTAGCTAAAGAAAAGCTGACGGACACATGTATTTACATCTGCCATCACATCAACTAGAGATCAGATTTGCTGTACCGAAGAACATTATGTTACAAGCTTACAGTGGGCGTAGGTCCGAAACTAGTTACAACGAAATAGCTACGAAGAAGTAAATTGTTCATTGAAAACAGTCTGGTTAATTTTTTTCCCCTTCAGCGAGATTTACGAAAATAGCTGCTTTATTCCCAAACCATCGCGGATAAATTAATTGTACAGTGCTTTTAATTCTGTAATTATTCTTCATAATAGAAAAGATATACTTTTGCTTTCCTCCCTTTCGTTTTTATACATTTTTTCGGCTAAGTGGGCAAGTGTTCGACAGCATATCAAGACGTCCAGGGTTCAAACCTCAGTCGGTCCTACGATTTCTGTTCTGTCACATATGGCTTCTTTCAACTTTACTAATGGTTTTTTAAGGTTAACCATGCTAAGTTGCATCGCATATCGGCGTGCACTTCAAAGTTAGGTTCCCCGATAATTGCCCGAATGGGACGGTACAGGAGGAGTCAAGGGCATACCACCTCCAGCAGGACCATTCCCATTAAAGCACTCCTGTTCTCAAACCTTCGAGTGACGGACTATTTGCTTGTATATTTTTTAGTCTTCGGATTACATGTACGTTAATGATTGACTAGTACCATTGAATCCTTCATTCCTTGGACAATTTAAAAAATCGATATTTTAACGTTAAAAACACTTAAATTCCGTTGCTCTCAACGAAGACTCTGGTACGAAAAGCAAAGCAAAGTTACTAAGTGCAGTGGATGTGTAACATAAAACATCGCTGATTTAGTTCGTGGAAACAATGGGAGTTGCATGTCATGCATCGAATGTAATGAGTTTCTCAATAGTAAAAAGTCAATCAAACAACAGTGCAGCTTTTGACGTAAGTGATTATTGATTTGGAGCACTCATCCTACGTAAAATACGAAACGCCGCTGCTGCATTTTATATTCTTGTAATACACTGCCTAACAAAAACGATAATGCACTCAAAGACACGGTCGGAATCAATGTAACTTCGTGCACGTAAACACCGTCGGCTGGTATATAAATTATTAGAGTTGCAGTTCTTTGTGCCAAGTAGAGCGGCCTCCACTGTGTATTAATGTTCTGCGGCTTTGTTGTTATTTACCAGATTTGGTAAATCACGCTGATACAGACCCCCTTAGGGCACGAACAGCGAGGAATGTTGAGTTATCGCTGTGAAGAATACGGAGATAACGCATACAAGCGTGAGACAGCGTTATCAGCATCTGATAGAATTTGGAAGGGATTTCATTATGGCTCTCCTTATGTTCCGCTGGTCAAATCGCACAGAATCGAGATTTGTGGGGATTTTGCATGTGACGGTTGGGATTTCAAGGGAACGTGAGGGCAGCCTTACACCTCAGGGTTCAAGTCGACCACGTCTGAGCACCCCAAGCAGAATCGCCGTTTTGTTCAACAACACATCGTAAGCTCTTCACAAGTGCTCCTGCCATCTGGTAATAGGTAATGGACTGTCTACAACTTTGTGTGCCATCCTGCACCATTTATCGGAGACTAGCAGCAATCGCATTAGGAAATTACCGTAATATGCATAGGCTGCCTTTTAACACCGCATTACAACCGGCTGCGTTTTGAGCGGTGCCGTGGTCAGTAAATATGGACCGCTGACATACGGCATCGTACTGTGTTCAGCGATTCTGTGCTACGCTAGATGTCCTGTATTTGGTATGCACAGCGGCGAGGAGAGAAGTCTCGTTCTTCTAGTGGTGCGGAGAGACAAATTATTGTTATTCCTGACGTCATGGAGCGGTGAGCCAGTGGGTATGACGTCATGTCAGGGCTGGTAGCGAGTAAGGGAATTCTGACGGCATAACGGTGCGCCACGGACATCCTGCGTCCTCCTCGTGTTATCTCAAATGGTTCAGATGTCTCTGAGCACTATGGGATTTAACTTATAAGGTCATCAGTCCCCTAGAACTTAGAACTACGTAAACCTAACTAACCTAAGGACATCACACAAATCCATGCCCGAGGCACGATTCGAACCTGCGACCGTAGCGGTCGCGCGGTTCCAGACTGTAGCGCCTAGAACCGCTCGGCCACCCCGGCTGGCTGTGTTATCTCAAATGCGACAGTACAGCATTTCTTCCTGGTGTAGCAATTTTAATGGCCAGTAGTGTATTATATGGAATTACTTACCTAATGATCGAAAATGTGCACCTTTTTCGTGTTACTGTATCGGCGATTTTTTAAACCAACAGTCCATAAGCTACGAATTTCTGCAAATTGGATATCGCGACACTAATTGTGATGTACATGTGTAGTCACCGAAGCAAGCGCTGTTGGTGTATGAGAAATCGGTTGAAAACTTTCCTCATGTCAGCACGTTGTAGGTGTCGCCACCGGCGCCAACCTTGTGTGAATGCTGTGAAAAGCTAATCATTTGCATATCACAGCATCTTCTCCCTGTCGGTTAAATTTCGCGTCTGTAGCACGTCATCTTCGTGGTGTAGCAATTTTAATGGACAGTAGTGTATGTTAGGAATAACGAAGTTACGACACTGGTTCATTTGTACTGAAAAGTATTGTACTATCTATCAAGAGTAGCGGCTGTTGGCAGATACTAAAATTTTTCGACACGCTTCAGCGTAGTTCAGTATTAATAATCACCTTTCAACAAGTATAATCAATAGTTACGCTCTGCATGCATGAGAATTTTTCTCGCTATCCAAACTCAGCCATTTCGTCACTTAGATTGAAGTCAAAACACAACAGAAATAAAACTACCTAAAATAAATGGCTATAAACGCACAAGCGGCAAGAAAATCGGTCTTTGGCAGACTTTAGCTGCGAAGTCAGTCAGTTATTATCACGCTGCTTCGTCGAGGGTCGATCGCCGGCATCTAATAGCTCGAAGTAGTCCCATACTCAGGAAATGAGCGTGGGGAAGCAGACGCAGCCAAGGCCCAAATGGAGGTGGTTTGCCGTTGCCTTCTCCGACCTGTTACGAAGTGGCGCGTTTATATCTGTGTCGTCTTGATGACGGTGATGAGTGCTTGTGCACTGTAGTGCTGGGCTTTTGTTGTTACGGATGAAGGGAAGGGAGAGGGTGAAATCCGGTGCCAACACGTAGCCTGCCCCTCTCGAATAGCACAAAGGGGGACGCCGAGCTTAACGCCCTCATCCGACGGACACATCATCATCAAGTGTCACATGCTCTCACTTCATGAGACACTGCGGAGGAGTTTGGAACTCAATCCAGGACACTGACGCAAGGACTGGTGATCAGGAACCTTGCCCCACCAATTCTCCTCCCACTTACTAACAGTGAAAATTTCCTAACGACAGGATTCGAACCGGCCGCCCCCGAGTCGAGCGGCACCGCACAAAAAAAGTGTGGTGTCACCGCCAGACACCACACTTGCTAGGTGGTAGCTTTAAATCGGCCGCGGTCCGCTAGTATACGACGGACCCGCGTGTCGCCACTGTCAGTAATTGCAGACCGAGCTCATCACACGGCAGGTCTAGAGAGACGTACTAGCACTCGCCCCAGTTGTACAGCCGACGTTGCTAGCCGTGGTTCACTGAGAATTACGCTCTCATTTGCCGAGACGATAGTTAGCATAGCCTTCAGCTACATTTGCTACGACCTAGCAAGGCGCCGTATTCAAGTGATATTGAGATTCTATTAATGTATCATCAAGAGCGATGTTCTACAAATGTGGATTAAAGTTAAGTATTCCAGAAGCAACGTACTTTTCTTTATAGCATTCATTACGTATCCTGTTTCAGACCTCACGCCAGCCTGCGTGAGTTTAAGCGCGTGCCTTTCGGCTTCCTCTCATTGTGTCTAGGCTGTCTTGTCTAGACACAACAAAAAGAAATTCACTTTACACTCTCTATGATTGTTATCGATGTGTCGCTATGTACTAAATAGTCGTAGCCCTTTGCGACTACTGTACTCGTTTCGAATCGTCTGCACGTTTGATATGCTTGTGTGCGCGATGTGTACAAGAACTGGGAAACACAGTGTGTTCGTCGCTCCGCTTCCCCACCGCCGCTTTGCCTGCTAGTGTGTAGTATCTTTGTAGCAGCAGGCCAGGCGGTAGTGTGACGCGAGCAAGCGGCGCTATGCGGGTCGATTGTGCGCAGTTCTTTTGTGTCGCGCGGCGCGGGCGGAACCTCGTCAAGTGGACGAGCCCATATTTGATTAGCCCTTTCAGCGCGCGCAGCTGCGCCTGGGCACCCGAGCGCCTGTGGCGGGAAGCCGGGGAATTTCTTTGGTATCTCGCGATCGCCGCTCAACGTGCAGCGCAGCGTTTACGCTGATTTGAACCGTGTGGCGGCGGACAGCCTCCACTCAAGCCGGGGCTCGCCGCGCACTGCTCCTTTGAGGCTGGGCGCTTTGTCTCCTAGCGAACTAACAGCGTGCTGCGCTCGAAATATGCCGCGCGGCGGTACGTTATTTTCTTTATTTCAGAATCTGCCTTTATCGCGATGTATATGTTTTAGCAGCGTAATACGTGTAAAAACGAATGTAAAAAAATAACTGTACGAGGTGAGTTGAAAAATGACGTTTTTTGGGAAGGATTTTATTTATTCGTCTACATCAATCTTTCACTCTCCTCAAAATAACCACCGTTAGACATTGTATAAGTAATCCAGCGATTTTTCTAATCCCCGAAACGCTTCTGAAACTCTATCTTGGGGACAGTTTTCAGCCCTCACACCGATGGGTTTTTAATCTCATCTATGCTTGTACCAGGGCCGTCAAGGGAGTAAACGATGTTTGCTTATATACACGGTGATTAAAAAGTCAGTATAAATTTGAAAACTTAATAAACCACGGAATAATGTAGATAGAGAGGTAAAAATTGACACACATGCTTGGAATGACATGGGGTTTTATTAGAACAAAAAAAAGAAACAAAGCTCACAAACTGTCCGACAGTTTGGCGCTGGCGCTGGGCAGCAAAACGTCAGTGACTGCTACCGTGACGGGTGAGAGGTACGCCGATATGTTACAGATTCGCATCATCCCCATCCTGGCTGATAAACACCTGTTGGAACGTACGATGTTTATGCAGGATGGCGCTCCACCCCACATTGCTAGACGCTTGAAAGATCTCTTGCGCGCGTCGTTTGCTGATGATCGTGTGCTCAGCCGCCACTTTCGTCATGCTTGGCCTCCCAAGTCCCCAGACCTCAGTCCGTGCGATTATTGGCTTTGGGGTTACCTGAAGTCGCAAGTGTATCGTGGTCGACCGACGTCTCTAGGGACGCTGAAAGACAACATCCGACGCCATTGCCTTACCATAACTCCGGACATGCTTTACAGTGCTGTTCACAACATTATTCCTCGACTACAGCTATTGTTGAGGAATGATGGTGGACATATTGAGCATTTCCTGTAAAGAACATCATCTTTGCTTTGTCTTACTTTGTTATGCTAATTATTGCTATTCTGATCAGATGAAGCGCCATCTGTCGGACATTTTTTGAACTTTTGTATTTTTTTGGTTGTAATAAAATCCCATGTCATTCCAAGCATGTGTGTCAATTTGTACCTATCTATCTACATTATTCCGTGATTTATTCAGTTTTCAAATTTATACTGACTTTTTGATCATCCGGTAGTTCGCGCACGTGTCATGTGGCAGCCGCTCGCTGGTTTCCAATGTTTACTGTGATGCGGACAGTTGCCGCATGCCGTTGCATGTCAGACCTTCTCACGTTGTAAGTGCAGAGATAGCTTGACCAAGGCTGTGTCGATCTGGAATCCCGCCGACTGAGAGTTGCGAGGTGTTATTAGCTTCCTGCTGGCGGAAAATGTTAGACCCTGTGACTTTATCGGAGACGTGTTACCACTTGTGGCGAAGGTGTAATGAATGCAGTCAGTGCCCGGGAATGGCGCATAATGTTTAAGAATGGCAGAACAGATGTTCATGCCGAAGCGTAATCAGGGCGACCGCCCGTCAAGACAGATGTGCTGAAACGAAAGGTGTATTGCATATTTCGAAACCATTGACAGTTCACCATTAGCGGCGTGCATGAACAGTCAAGAAGCGCCTCTTTCAGACGTGCACTTGCACGAAATTACCGTTCAGCACTTAGGATACCACAGAGTCTCTGGTGCCACACATGCTGACGGATGGCCAGAAAGCTGCCTAAGTTGATGCTGCATTAGCGTTGTTGGAGCGTTACGAAAGGGATTTCAACACGTTCATTAACCAAATTGTTACAGGTGAATGAAACATGGTTTTGTCATAACAACCGCACAATGAAGCGACAGCTATGGAGCGGCATTATTCTCAGTTGCTAAAGAAGCCACTCAAGTTCAGAGTGCATCAACTCAAAACTGATGGCTTCTACGTTCTAAGACTGTGAAGGGGTCCTGTACGTCGATTTCATGCCCCGCAACACAACAGTGAATATTGATAGATTCTGTACAACCCTTTAACATCTTCGTCGGGGTATCCGGGACCGACGAAGGGTCAAGCTCTTGCCTGCAATTATGATGTTGCCCGACAATGCAAGCCCGCATAATGCCCGGCAGACACAGGCCTTGCTGCGTGAGAAATTCCAGTGGGTCTTCTTTGAACATCCTCCCTGCGGTCCGGTCCTGGCACCGTTGGACTCTTTCCTTTGTCCAAAAATGAAGGAACACCTTGCTAGCAAATGCGTGGCCTTCCTTAAGGGCGCTGTTGTGACCTGGTTCAATAGCCGCGGCGGCATGTACGAAGAGGATATACAGAAACTGGCGGCAAGATACGACAGGTCGCTTAGTGCCAAAGGCGACTAGGTGGGAAAGTAGTCTTCTTCTTCTTCCTCGTATTATTATTATTAAATAATATTTTAAGAGGGCAGAACGATATTTACTTTCTGGATGGTCCTTGTAAAAAGTCTGACTTCAAAGTTCTTCTGATCCAAAAATGTTGTGTGTGAAATCTTATGGGACTTAACTGCTAAGGTCATCAGTCCCTAAGCCAACTGTTGTGGCCGAGCGGTTCTAGGCGCTTCAGTCTGGAACCGCATGACCGCTACGGTCGCAGGTTCGAATCCTGCCTCCGTCGTGGATGTGTGTGATGTCCTTAGGTTAGTTAGGTTTAAGTAGATATAAGTTCTAGGGGACTGATGACCTCAGATGTTAAGTCCCATAGTGCTCAGAGCCATTTGAACCATTTTTGAGGACTCGAACCTCCGCCCGGACCAGCCGCACAGCCCAGGACTGCAGCGCCCTAGACCGCTCTGCTAATCGCGCGCGGCCCTGATCCAAAAAATAAGGAGAAGTCAGATATGGCCATGTCCGGCGAATAAGGAGGCTCGGACATCATTACATTGTAGTTTTTGTCCAAACATTCACGAACAGACAAGGAAGTCTGAACGGGTGCATTATCGTGGTGCAAAAGCCATGAATTTTTTTCACAATAAATCCGGGTGTTTTCCTTTCGGATTGCTTCACCCAAACGCCTTTGTACCTGTAACCAGTACTCCTTATTAATGGTTCGCACTCGTGCCAAGAACTCACGGTGCACTACGCCGTTAAAATCGAAGAACACCTTCGGCATATTTTACTTAGCTTATCGAGCTTTTTGCGATTTTGGCATTCCAAAATGCTTCTACTGGTTCTACTGGGACTAATGGAACACGCGAGACTGCAAAATTTCCGTTACTTTTTGAACTGATCTCGTGTATAAAAGTAGTGGCCTCTCTCTCTCTCTCTCTCTCTCTCTCTCTCTCTCTCTCTCTCTCTCTCTCCGCTTCAGCTTCTTAGCTATTCCATTGAAGCCTGGAGTAAGACACACAAATGATTCAAGCAGAGAATTGAGCCGAGGATAAGCTACAGTGACAGCAGCACACTCTTTCTCTGTAGTTACACGCGTTGATCGTCGACGTGGGCACTGTCGTTATCTGAAGGTCGGAGCCAGCACGGCTGCGCCTAGTAGGCGTGGTGGCGTTTCGGATTGTGGACGTGTGTGGCCGGTCGGGTTACCTGCAGGTAGCAGTGCGGGCCGTTGCTCGGATTTCCTTCGCAACCCTGGAAATTGGACCTCTTCTGGCGTGCTGCGGCTCCTCTCCTTCTGATGGCACGCCGCACAGCTGTCGCTGCCACTAAGCCGCTCAGAGAACCATGTGCGACGCTTTTCCTAGCTTCCGCTTTTATTGCGTCACTCGCCGTACGTTCGAGAAAGCCAGCCACGCTGCGTCCGTCGACATGTTGGGCCGTATTCGTGCATGTGGAGACCTCGAAGCCTTGCCCCACTTCCCTTTTTATGACCTTTTTGTCTGGCTCGCTGCATCAGCTGCCCCCTTCTGTGCAAATCTCTTCAACTCGGAATGCATTTTAACATCCAACATCCTCAGTTATTACACAGGGTCCAAGAAGGAATGTCCAACATTCATTGATATGTCAGGAACGATCATTCGAAGTAAAAACATCTGCCAAACATGGGCTCTAAAATGCCTACCTTAAGTGAGCTATGCGCACTTGTTCAGTAGAAGAAATGTTTTTGACAGTAGGAGGCATTACCAAGTGCTCATAGCTGTTAAGATATGGACTTTAGATTCCATGTTTACTGGACACTTTGTTCTTGTTTTGGTTCATACTACCACCTCTGTGCCCGCCCGGTGGGCCATGCGGTCTAACGCATGGCTTTCCGGGCGGGAAGGAGCGCCTGGTCCCCGGCACGAATCCGCCTGGCGGATTTGTGTCGGGGTCCGGTGAACCGGCCAGTGTGTGGATGGTTTTTAGGCGGTTTTCCATCTGCCTCGGCGACTGCGGGCTGGTTCACCTTATTCCGACTCAGTTACACTATGTCGGCGACTGCTGCGCAAACAAGTTCTCCACGTACGCGTACACCACCATTACTCTATCACGCAAACATAGGGGTTACACTCGTCTGTGAGACGTTCCCTGGGTGGTCCACCGGCGGCCGAACCGCACAATAACCCTGGGTTCGGTGTGGGGCGGCGGAGGGGTGGACTGCGGTAGTCGTCGTGGGGTTGTGGACCACTGCGGCTGCGGCGGGGACGGAGCCTCTCCGTCGTTTCTAGACCCCTGGTTAACATACAACATACCACACTGGAAGCAAAGACCTAGTAGCAGAAGAGCTCTGCTCCACTCGTCATACGTAAAATATCAAGGCGATATTCAGGTTTTGTCCACATACGGGTCAGCATTGCAGCATCAAAGGTTCTGGCTGCATCGTTGATTCGTGCACGAAGGGTATCAGTGCCACTGAGTGGTTTTGTGTGCAAACGATCCTTGACGTAACGTCAGAAAGTGAAGGCCAATAGTATGACATCGGGAGTGCGTGGGAGCCATGCGTTGGGACCATTACCACCCACTCACCTCTCAGCAAAAGTGTTATTCTGCACCTCTCGCACGTTGAGACTCCAGAATGGGGTGCATCATCATGCTGGAAGAACGTGGATGGCAGCTGTTCTTCGATCTGTTGTAGCAGGCGCTGTTCGAGCATGTACAGTTGAACAATTCCCATTATAGTTTAATTTGCCACGGAAAATAGGCTCGTCACCGCATCGTTCATTATGCCACACCTAACATTAAGCATACGCCTATCGTGGTAATGTTCATGTGTGTTGTGCGTGTTCGGAGTACCAGGTCGTAATGGTGTGTCGATTCACGTGGCCATAAATGTGGAACGTTGCTTCATCTGAAAACAAGCAATTTTTTCAGGTAGTAAGTGGAAGTCAGCATGGAGTTCGCTACTGAATATCCCATAGCACTATGATTCGCCTGCAGTACTTGGACTATTTTCACTCTTTACGAAAAAGGCGTAACCGCTCGTGTAAAACTTCATGGACAGTTGGTCTCGCCATCTGCAGTTCGACCGACCAACTGAGTTGTGGGGGCTGCGTTGAAACGCAACTTGCACTATGTGAACACTCACTTGAGACACAGCGGGACGCCCAATTCGAGGACGGTATCTGACACTGTCTGTCAGTTCAAAGTTTTTGAACGGCCTCGCTGTGTTTGTTTTTGCCGGTGATGCCCTCCCATACTGGCGTCGATAATTCCGCAGTGCCGTTGTCACATTTTTGGATTCTACATACCAGATGACACATTGCGGCTTCTCCAGGTCTGTCAATATTTTGATGCATTGCAAGTCTAATTCACTATATAGGACAAAGGAGAAAAGCTTTAAGAACTGTAAAACGTTCTGCAACAAATTTCGATTCTGTTCAAAAAATGGTTCAAATGGCTCTGAGCACTATGGGACCTAACAGCTATGGTCATCAGTCCCCTAGAACTTAGAACTACTTAAACCTAACTAACCTAAGGACATCACACAACACCCAGTCATCACGAGGCAGAGAAAATCCCTGACCCCGACGGGAATCGAACCCGGGAACCCGGGCGCGGGAAGTGAGAACGCTACCGCACGACCACGAGCTGCGGACTTCGATTCTGTATCTCTAATATTTTCCATGTTATGATTTTTTGAAATGATAGCGGGAGTTTATGGACACCAGTTTCTGCGTTCGTCTACGGTTTTTTTTTTTTCTTTCTACAACCCGTCCCCGTACCAGCATGCCTGTGCGTTGGTGCTGAGCTCGTCGGGGGCCGGTTTGAATCCTCTAAGTGGATGAAATCCCCCCCCCCACCCCCCCCACCACGGTATTTTGCCGCCAAGGAGATAGAAGGAGTTGGCGTAAGGTTCCTGATCACCAGGCTTTGCAATAATGGCCTATATTAAATTGCAAACCTCTCCGCATTCTCTCATGAAGTGAGAACATGTGACGCAGTTGATGGTGATCTGTGCGTCAAACGGGCACATTAAGGCCGGCGGTCTTTGAAATTTTGAAATTTGTGGTAAGATCCTGTGGGACCAAACTGCTGACGTCATCGGTCCCTAAGCTTACACACTACTTAATCTAACTTAAACTAACTTACACTAAGAACAACATACACGCCCATGCCCAAGGGAGGACTCGAACCTCCCACGGGGGAGCCCTGCGAACCGTGATAAGGCAGTGAAGACCACGCGGCTACCCCGCGTGACGAAGGCCGCCGGTCTCTTAGTGTTATTGTAGAATGTGCGACTGGTTATCGTATATTACTTCCGAGTCTGAGACTCATACCAGGCAGGACTGAGAGCGAAGACTGGTAGAAGAGTGATGCTCTTGATCACGGATTCGTTTAGTAAGCGCAGTAACGTTGGAGTGACAGGCACTTGAAGCGATGCGTTGTAATTCGTGGAGAATTTTACTGTTACTGTTCCGAGAGCGATCGTTCCTAGAAAAGTCAGGCTACATACTACTTGTTTCCAGCCACACGTAAAATGTAATCTGCGGAAAAAAAATCAAAGAAATTAGAACTGATATGGAGGCTAACTAGTTGTTTTCCGCGTGTACCTACTACGAATGGACCAGGAAAGATTGCAGTTAACTCCAAAACAAAATGTAAGTTGGCACAGGGAGTATCGATGTAAGTGTAATTCCTCGTTGTATTTCTAAGGGAGGGCAGAAAGGTACTAAGCAGATGGGAAAAACGTTTGTAAAGATATATCGTCTAAAAATATAATTTCCTTCGAAAGACATAGAAATTAATTAACGTAGCGGGAGTCGGAGACGGAACTATCTCCTTCAGAAGTTTTTACGACTCTAATGCTCCACAGTCAAACAGTTCATTACGTTCTCTTTGTTGGAAGACTTCTATGGATTCCCACAAAAATACTGTAAAGTAAACACAGATAACATCAAGCAAGTGCTATATTTCTGTACTAACTTTGTGTTTCACTGAGAGATTTGTTATTTTTTTATGTTATTTTACTGTCGTAGAAGCGTATACCAAGCTTACTGTGCTGACGGTAGTTGTGCAGTTTCTGCGACGGAAATCCTAGCTTGTTATGACTAGACCGACGCAGCTTTTGTAGCTCCTGTCACAGCAAACACAATGTCTCACAGGCAAAAATTCTACGAGAAGGGTTTGTCTTGTCTTTAAACGTACTAGCTACAATCCTTCGCCTTAAAGCTGAACTACTTTTTTTTTCCTTTTATCGCGAGTGCTTGGGGCACATTTCCATCGATTGTCACGCTTTCTCGGAAGATTGCTGATCTATTAAAATTTTATGGCCTGTCAGAATCCAGTTCGCAATTCCTGCCTTCTTGTTCATTCGTAGCACGTTTACGTATTGGGCATCATTTGTAGTAGACATGACAATTCTGAAATAAATTTTCGACTAAAACAGAGTGTCAAATGAAATCTTTTGCGTTGTGGAGACAGGCATTTAGCTACGGAAAAAAGAGATGCTAACCAGTTAGCTTTTCCACGGAAAGTAACATACTATCACGTGGATTGATTTAGATGTAGGATTGTTCCTGGAATTTCTCAAAAAAAAAGGCTCTGAGCACTATGGGACTTAACATCTGAGGTCATCAGTCCCTTAGACTTAGAACTACTTAAACCTATCTAACCTAAGGACGTCACACACATCCATGTCCGAGTCAAGATTCGAACCTGCGGCCGTAGCAGCAGCGCGGTTCCGGACTGAAGCGACTAGAACCGCTCGGCCACATCGTGCGGCCGGAATTTCTCCGAAACCGTGATAATGAGGTTGATGCTTGATCGGCCACCACAGTAGTAGTTAATATGTGGGCGCGATGCGTGGATGACGATAATGGCATTTCACAGCAATACAGGCTCTCCCTGCTTGCTCTCGACATAAGTTTCTGCAGTGTGCCCCCCCTCGCACGCCAAACGAGCTAGCGCTGTGGGAACACGCTCTTATCACATTTAGCAGGCTTAAGGTTTCAAACCTCTGTCAGACCATCCAGATAGAGGTTTTTCTGTGACCAGTGGCGTACTTCCGATTGTACAGCCGAGTTCTTGTTTCCATAATCATATACATTATTTCTCATGTTGTCATCCCTTTTTCTCAACACATAGTAATCATACAGGGATGAATGAGGTATGGTTAGAAAGGTTTTTTAACAGGCGTTTGACACTGCGTACCGAGTTTGCGGTTGAACGATTTGTGGAAAATTTTAACGTGAAAGAGACTTTTAACTATTACAGGCAAAAGGGTATCAAAGATGCTTAGCTTAATACCGATGTTTTACCAAGCTAACTTGTTAATCAAGAACAGAAGACTGTCTTCTCATATTATTTTATTATAAAGACCATGTTATTTTTTAAGTACTTATAAACTGGATAATTTTTTTGCAGCATTGTCATTGGTGATCATTGTTCAAAATTGTGCCTATGCAAATGCATTGCCGGCCGGTGTGGCCGTGCGGTTCTAGGCGCTTCAGTTTGGAACCGCGTGACCGCTACGATCGCAGGTTCGAATCCTGCCTCGGGCTTGGATGTGTGTGATGTCCTTAGGTTAGTTAGGTTTAAGTAGTTTTAAGTTCTAGGGGACTGATGACCACAGATGTTAAGTCCCATAGTGCTCAGAGACATTTGAACCATTTTTTGAACTGTCGGTGTCGTATTCAGATGGTACAAGTTCTGCTGTTCCGTGTGCTCGATGCTTGGGCGCAAATCGACCGTCGGAAGGAAATTCGGTACTAAAGACTCTGGTACATAGATTTCGAACAGTTCCAGAGAAGGAGATCCTCGCCAAAGAGTCACAACACCTACGAATAGTGTGCCGAATGAAAGAGTACTCATATCGTCAAATTTAGCAGGCATTGCAGTCAAAATTAATAGCGCATGGGAAAGAGGTTGAAACTCAGAGAAAGAGAAGCGTGTCTAACTTACGCTAGTCCAGTATCCGGTTCAAATAGACCAATAGACTCCTACTGAAACACGGCGTCCAGTGTATCTCTCTCTCGTCAACAAATATAAGAAATAGGAACATCAGCGACACACGCGACTAAAAACGAGCAAACAAATAAGCTGTTGCCAAGCACTGCGTCTAGTGTAATCATGAAATGAAATGAGAGACGAGCATCGTAATTCAAAGGCCAAGTTTCCGGGGCAGAGCCCATCGAAATAAAGATGTCAAAAAATCTATAAAGCAGGAACGGAGGTTTCAATTTGAACAATGCTTGGGGTCCAGCATTCGGTTAATTAAGATCCAGCCAGCCATCACATTCACGAGAGCTGGAGAGTTCTTAAGAGAGGGAAAAGAGCATCGATGGGCGTGGTGGGCATCGGGAAGCAAAGACAGCTGTAAATAGCGACCGGGACCAACAGTAATTCACGTTCTGTTTGAAGTACAGACAGCACACACAGCAGCAAACTTCGCAACACGCTGGGCCGGTCGTCAACATATTGCGCATAGACTGGAAACGACGACTCGACTGTATCCTCAGAAGCTCACCATTAATCAATCACGTCGGGAAACTCTGAGGCCACAAGTTTTCCGTGGTCTCCCTAGCTCGCTTGAGAATATAGCAGGATGCTTCTTTTGAGAAGCACAGCTTCCTTCTTTCCTGCCTAGAGCTTGTGCTCCTTCTGTAATCACCACGTTGGCGACGAGACGTTAAAGCCTAATCGTTCTTCCTTCCTTCTTAGCGTTGCGCACTCACTTTGTCTCCACGACCAACGTGGCTTCTTAAACGTAAAGGACATCACGGCTTTCCAGGGGTAGATTTTTCACGTTCCCTCAATGTGCTGTGCATTTCGTGAATTTCGGGATGCAATAGACTCGTCCCGTCAAATAATAAACAGGAAAAAACTTTATTCGAGCATCCAAACAAAGTTTAGGTAGACGTTCCTCTTGGCTGTAGGCAGATACCGGAGCTGGATATTGCCTTACAAATAATATTGCATATTCAAATTATCCATATTATTGTAGAAAGAAGGTTTCATGTCATTGGACGTTTATTATAACATGAGGGCGTTTCGAAAAATCGTGATAAGTGGGTACGTCAATGGGAAGTGAGTGAAAGTAAGACCAGGACTGAAGTACGTAGATCAAATTATAAAAGAAGAATGACGACGACAATGATTACCTGATGTTTCCAGGATGTTTATTTTACTAATCTCACATTAAACTGAAACTTCCTTGAAGTCAGAGTATCATTACTTCCATATGTGTGTTCAGTATTATTGAAGGCGCTCCGGGCGTTCCAGAATTGTCCAGTAACATTCACAAACACATCAATTTTCGTATACTGGAATTAAGAATCTCTGCTGTCTGGGATCTTCTTGAAAGCTACCGAACTTTTCAACGAACAAAGTTCTAGATCTGCTTGCTGTGCCCTTACGTATAGGGAGTTGAAAGTACACAAGATCCTAAATTGCGACTCCCAAGTAATCCGTTTTGTGCTGTGTGTCAAGTGAACGTATAGTTCATTATGGACATAAACAATTAGAGGTCCGATACGGTAACCGCGCTGGTAATGTGACCACATTTTTTTACTGCAACAGACAGAGGGGAATGATATAAAGATAAACATGATTTGCAGCTGCCTAGCATGCGCGCGAAGATTAATAAAGGGAATGACCGTGATGGACATATAAAAAAAACACAAAATAAGTCTCAACGACTATAATATTTCGAGGCAAACCTCGGGATCAGCATGAATAGAAAATTTATACTTGTTATTTATTTAATACAAGCATCAGCGACACAGATCACCTTCCAAATGTGAAAGTGAGTTCCATCGAGAATAAATCGTGCCCGCCTGCTCGTTCGCTTGTTGGTGTCACGGCTAAATTTGCTGCTTCAAATATGGCGATCTGGACAAGCCGTAGGCAGGACATGCATTAGTCATAGGTCTCGGGTCAGAGCTTGTTCGCTCTGGGCCTATGTGATACTGTAGAATCCGAACAACGGAAAGTACTAATGAGAGTTTTTGTTTTTGTCGTTACTGTTGTTGATGTTATGGTTTTGATTGTGCCGTCGTTGTTGTTGTTGTTGTTGTCGTCGTCGTCGTCGTCGTCGTCGGTGTTTTAATGTGCAGTGTCAGTCGGGTAATTGGCCATACCAAAGTGGGGTAGTATGCGCCAAATAACGAAATCTTTTCTTTGGTTTTAGGGTACGATGCCAAGTTTCAAGAAGGAGTTGCCTGAGACTGCAATGAAGCAAGCAGTTTTCAAGTGTTTTGGAAGGCGGAATGAGTGAACGGATTGCTATCTACCGTTTCAGTGTTGGTAGAACTACGCTGCAGAGGACGTTAAAAGCATGAAGGAAACTGGATGCAGTGTCAAAGATACGAGGGTGGGGCACATGAACTTGCAGACAATGAGGATCCATTGTATTACAATGAAAAGAGCGTTTTTAACTTTCAACTTTGAAAATTAGAAAAAAATTGTTCAGGTAATTTGCGTCGTATAAAAGAATCAAAATAGTATTTCCAGAGTAACATTTACGTTTCGTTAGTATATGTTTATTTTTTTTGTTATATTGCGCTTCTAATGTATAAACAAATTAGACTTGTTTGTGAACACACAAACGCCTGTCTTATTTAAAAACCTGTATTGTGTTGTATGGCCCTTACTATCCGGCGCTTTTACTGATATCTCGAACTGTAAGTCCTAAAACTCTTTTCTTGCTGTGCCTCGTTTTGGTTAAAAGTATTTTTTCATTAATTACAAAAAAGAAATGTTCAAATAAAATGATGACACTGGTTTTTTACCAATTTCGACTAAAGTGGCACTTAGTAGCCACCGTTTCCATAATTAACGCGTCTGGTACACCAGCTAGCCCCAGTAAGGTTTTCAGAAGATAGCGCACGTTGATTAGATGAATATCGGACTGGTCTCCTATCTCCGCCGCAGGATTCGAGACATACTCAGATACGTTACGGTAACATACAAAACAAGGTTTACAGGATTGACAGACAGATAGATGCTGTACACGACGATCCCTTACGTTAACGGACGATAGTGGCATACAAATAATTTCAAGATCGTGAAACTGAATAAATGTAGGCTCCTGGACGACGGGACAAAGGAGGAAGTAGAAGAAGAGGAAGGGACATAAATATAGAGGCTGTATCAAAATTAATAACCAAAATTATACGACAATAGGAAAACGTTCTTAATAAGAAATTCAGAAAGGTTGACATTTCTTTACACTTGTACCTGTTAAAAAATATTCCACTTTTCGTTCTCGTGGGTTCGAATGCAACAGTGCACCTCTCTCCAGCTACTGCAAATTCCTGCAAATATGCCTGGAATCATATCGTAAATCTTGGTAGAATTTTACAATTCACTGCAACAGTTCTTCAGCAGAATCAGCTGGATTGTTGTACATTGCACTTTTGAGACGAGTTCGAACAGAAGAATTCAGAGGCTGAGGTCAGGCAAGGCAAGTTACTGGCCCTGCTTTACCTATCCATCTTGGACCATATCGGCACGTTACAAGTCGTCTTACATCAGCAGAAAAATACGACAGTGTTCCGTATTCCATGCATCGCATTCCACAGCCATGGGGAAATTTGAACTCACCTAGATGTGGACTTAACAGAAGAAGTTTACATTTCAAATACATTTGTACTCCTCGTTTCTGGACCCATGGTTACTGGAACGTTTTTGCTTCTATTATTGCATAATTTGATGCGTTTTTCGCTGCCGCAGATGAACCACCCTGTGCATATATACCAAGTACGATTTGCAGGAGTTCAATGATACGAATATTTTGACTCGTCACGGCACGTTTAGATACGTGATATTGAGGCAGTATTATGTACTTATCGGTATATAGTTGTTAAAATATATTTTGTTAAACCATTCAATGGCAAGAGCAAGATAGACAACAGACAAGCAGCATGACGCACGTTTGGCGACACGTAAAGGGTTTGGACAAAAGTATGGAAACAAATACTAGAACATAAAGGCAGATGCTTGCCAAACCTGCAGGTTGCGCTGTTGTGTTTGACTACGAACGGCTACCGCTGCAATGTCCTCTATATGTTGCAATCGTATTTATGTAGTTGTGAGTGCTTTGTGTCTGAGCTAAGTGAAGTCGAACGTGGGCAAATTGTTGGTACTCCTATAATGGGTGCTTTCGTAACCAAGGAAGCCGAAGTATTCGGCATTTCAGGTGGCAGCGTCTCGAAGATCTATACCTCATACAGGGAAAGCAGACAAACATCATCCGTTAAATCACAATGCGGCCGAAAGTGTGTTTTGAGTGACCGTGACGGGCGATTATTCAGTTGGTCGGATGAGTCTGTTTCACACTGTTTCCAACTTTTGGCCGAGGTGAAACATAAGAGGGGTTCAGTGACGATTCGCGCAGCCATATCGTGGTATTCCACGGACACCAGGCTACTTTCCATGGTCGCATTACTGCCGAAGATTATGTGAGCACTTTGGATGATCATTTTCATCCGGTGGTGCAATGTATGTTCCCCAATGCTGACGCTGTGCTCCAAGACGACAGGGTCCCTGTTCACACAGCTCGCATCATCCAGGATTAGTTTAGTGAGCACAAGGATGAAGTCTCACCAAATCTCACTAGTATTGATGATTTGTGGTCTACATTGGAAAGAAGGGTGTATGAATGCTATCCACCACCGTCATCGTTACTAGAACTTGCCACTATTTTGCAGGAAGTATGGTATAAGATTACGTTGAAAAAGATACAGTACCTGTATTTATCCGTTTCAAGACAACTTGACGGTATTTACAACGGCAACGATTTTTCTGTAGCATAGAATGTGTTGTATCTCTTGTGTTTCCGTATTTTTGTCGACAGCCACCCCCGCTCCACCTCCCGCTCCACCGCCACGTCCTCCCCCCCGCTCCTCCCCCAGGTCCACCCACCGCTCCTCCCTCCGTTCCGCCCCCCGCTCCACCTCCCTCTTCCCCTCGCTCCACCGCCAGGTTCACCGCCAGGTCCACCCTCAGCTCCATCGCCAGGTCCACCCCCCGCTCCCCCCCCAGGTCCACCACTGCTCCACCCGCATATCCACCCACCGCTCCTCCCCCCGTTCCGCCCCCAGCTCCACCCCCCTCTTCCCCTCGCTCCTCCGCCAGGTCCACCCCCCGCTCCATCACCAGGTCCACCCCCCCCCCGCTCCACCCCCAGGTCCACCGCCCACTCCTCCCCCAGGTCCACCCGCAGGTCCACCCACCGCTTCTCCCCCCGTTCCGCCCCCCTCTCCACCCCCTCGTCTACCCCCCACTCCATCGCCAGGTCCTCCCCGATCCACCCCGAGGTCCACCCCCGCTCCACCCCCTGCTCCACCTGCAGGTCCACCCACCGCTCCTCCCCCTGTTCTGCCCCCCCTCTTCCCCTCGCTCCACCGCCAGGTCCACCCCCCGCTCCACCCCCAGGTCCACTACCCGCTCCACCCCCAGGTCCACCCCCGCTCCTCCCCCAGGTCTACCCGCAGGTCTACCCACCGCTCCTCCCTTCGTTCCGCCCCCCGCTCCACCCCCCTCTTCCCCTCGCTCCACCGCCAGGTCCACCCCCTGCTCCATCGCCAGGTCCACCCCCCGCTCCATCCCCAGGTCCTCCCCCCGATCCATCCCCAGGTCCACCCCCGCTCCACCCGCAGGTCCACCCACCGCTCCTCCTCCCGCTCCACCCCCTCGCTTTACCGCCAGGTCCATCCCCCGCTCCTTCTCTCGCTCCACCGCCAGGTCCGCCCCCCACTCCACCCCCAGATCCACCCCCCGCTCCTCCCTCGCTCCACCGCCAGGTTCCGCCCTCCACTCCACTCCCAGGTCCACCCCTCGCTGCCCCCCCCCCCCCCCGCTCTGCTCCTGATCGTGTATCAAGAGATATTTTATGCAAGATCGTTAAGTTCAAACTGGACAGAGAAAACAGGTGATCTATCACAGGACTTCCGTAAAATAGACCTAACCAGGAAACTTAACAAATCCTGTTGTTCCGATGGAAGGAGCGCGCATACGACACCAGCTGAGTAGACAATCTGGCAGAAGCCAGTACAGCAGTTTCTTGGAACCTAACCGCTGAAGAAAATAGCATGGGCTTTCCTGGTTGTACAGGAGCTCGCTTGTAGATGTGCAGGGAAAGGGGGAGGAGACGTCTCCGAGAACAACGGTGGTTCCTTATGTCGCTGAGATAGATAACCGCGGTCCGCAGGAAAACCCTGGCAAAATTGTTCCTCTGGTTAGTGCACATTATTCTCACAATATCATGTTGAAAGAAAATAAGAAAATATGCCATTTTTACTGGGTTTCCTGCGTTTATAAATCCTTTGAATGACCACTGTGTTGCTAAGACCACCCGCCTTGCACTTCTGATATCGATCCACGGTCACAATATTGATGGTCGGCTTTCGAAGTAGGATCGAATTGATGTCCTTGCATTCAGAGCATTTTAACTTGGTATAATGTAAGCGATTGCACTTTCAGAGTAATCGTTCAGAAACATTAATCTGGCGACGTTAGTTTATTCACTTACTTCAAATAGCGATAACAGGCACAGTCGGCCGGAGTTATCGGTGAGTCATGGGCGATTAAGAAATCTCATGGCGAGGCAGGTAGAGGGTTTCTGAGACAAAAAGACTATAACTAAAACACAGTGTAACTTATTGACCGGTACAATAGCGCTACAGTAATTTGTTATTGCATTACCTGCGTTGCATCAGTATCCTTGAAATTATATGTACAAACTGCAGCGGTCTGAAATTGATCGCGTAACAAGTGCTTGCAAATGCGCAATAGTTTTATCACGAATAGTTCCGCTACGCGCGCGTGACGCCGTTTAGTTCGCAGATAACATCTTTGTTTCTTTTTCTCACGAAGACTGAGAGATAGCGATCAGTAGAAGTCTCAGTGAAGGGAATTCTGTGCAATGGAGTAATCCCTCGGACTGACCGTGAGAGGGAAAGGCCAATAAAGGGACCTCCGCGAGAGTGCGGCAGTTGTTTCGCCGCGGTTGCGACTGCACGCCGGAAGTTCATTCGCGAGCAGACGGCCGTGTGGCGACCGACGGAATCGTTGCTCCAGTCGGCCGAAGAGCACTCGGCAAGCCGAGCGGTGCGACGGGCTCTCGACGTCGCTCCACTCGTCGAGTTTTCGAGAGTGCCAGTCGAGTGACTCTCTGCGAGGCACAGCTGCCACGGGGGCGCTTCTCGGAACTACCAAATCGACGCCTAACGTTCGCAGTACGCGGGACACCGGACGTGAGTGTCTGGCCAGTGGTTTGCGGAAAAGCGGCGCGCCGTCACGCGGACAAATTGCGTTAGTGGAGGCCGAGTGCGGATGACAGCGCGAGGGAAAGCGGGCGGGCAGGCGCCCACGCGGTGTCGCAGAATCCAGGCGCCCGCGCGCTCTCGCCCATTACCATAACTCGCTGTCGTTGCTCGTCGCCCTTCTTCTGTTTTCAGAAGCATGCTAGGCCTCGGCTGCGCAGCTTCTCAGTTTGGTTTTAAGGGACTTGGCTTCACCGTAAATTCTTCGTTATACAGCTTCTCAGTTTCTGAAAGTCGTCACCACCAGCACCACCACTACCACTACCACCGGTTAGCCCTGCGACGGGTGGTCGTCAAAGTACACCTCAGAACATCGTCATTGAAGATGCTTCGTAAATAACTCAAATCCGTCCAAACAGGCGTCGTAATGCCCAACGGTACCGACTAACCGCCGTTTCACTCTCAACCGATAGGCTTCACTGGATGCGGATATGGAGGGGCACGTCGTCAGCATTCCACTCTCCCGGCCGTTGTCAGCTTTCGTAAACGGAGCCGCTACTTTTCAGTCATGCAGCTCCTCGAGCGGCCTCACAAGACCTGAGTGCACCTTGCTTGACAACAGCACTCGGCAACCCGGACGGTCACCTAGCCGAGTGCGACCCGGGCGGTCACCTAGCCGAGTGCTGACCAAGTCCGACAGCGGTAATCTGACGAGAACCGATATTAACCAATGCGACAAGACTGTTGGCGTTCCGTAAATAAAGGGCAGCGAAACGCGTGTGACTTTAAAACAAACGAAATGTTCAAATGAGTTGACGGATCGCTTCTCCACGCTATCTAACTAACGTCATCAAAATCAGAAACGAGAAAGCAAAGATCAAAATGCAGACCCTGCAAAGTAATTAACGAAACAATTTACTGTAGCAAAAAGATCGCAGGGACTGATTACAATCAAAGGCGCAACGACATGGCACGAATAATCCACTGCAACTTTCGCCAAAGTTACCATCTGCTTGATGGTAAGGAACTGGTGGGACCACAAGCCATCAAAAGTTGTCGAAAGTGAACATGCCTGATCACTAGGAGACCATCGATTTCAGACATACCGAATGTAGGAACACGATACACTAGGCATCACAACTGTGGAGAAAAGGAAAGAGTTGCTCATCGATATTGACATCTCAGATCTTAGCAGAATCGGCGAGAAACAACTGGAAAAACTGGATTTCAAAGTCGAACTACAGAGACTATGAGAACCATGGCAAAATATATTAGTGTGTACTTCAAAACTGTTGCCATTGATGAAATATTCATCTGCCCAATACAAAAACCCACTGCACTGGGAGCTGCACGAATTATCCAATTATCTGCTGTGCGTTTTGACTCTGTGAGGTGTTTCCTAATTTGAAACTTGTGTCGCATCACAGACCTTTTCCTTTCGTAGCCAAATCTGCTACTGACTGATCTATCCAAGCACGACTCAATGACCAGCCCTCAACGCCTTACTTCCGCCACTACCTCATCTCCTGCCTTCGACTGATCTATCCAAGCACGACTCAATGACCAGCCCTCAACGCCTTACTTCCGCCACTACCTCATCTCCTGCCTTCCAGTCTCCTCAGAGGTTCTGCATACCTTGCGGGACAAGCATTCCTCGAAGAAAGGATGTGGCGGAGAGACCTGCGGGATTGTTTCCAGAATGAAATTTTTTTCACAATTGTTTGCATTCCTGTCTTCTTCTTCTTCTGTAGTGGTCAATCCAAGGATTGGTTTGCAACAGCTACAATGGCAGCTAGTCTCCATTCTGTGCGTCTTTCAGCTTTTCTCTTCATTTCTTTATAGGTGTCACATCCCACATCTTTCACGATTTGATCCATGTACCTCAGTCGTGGTCTTCCTCTTGCTCTTTTTCCCTCGACATATCCCTCTATGATTGTGTTCAGGAGTCCTTTATGTCGTAATAGATGGCCTGTAAATTGCACTCTTCTTTTAACAATGAAACTCCAGAAGCTTCTCTTCTCACCTGCTCTTTCCAGAACCACTTCGTTGGTGACCTTGTCAATCCATTTTATTTTGAGCATGCGTCTATAGCACCACATTTCAAAAGAATTTAGCTTCTGCATTCCTGGTGCAGACAGAAATTCCCATGCCATAGCACGCCGCTACAGGATCGAAAGCAAAATTGGTCACACCATCTCCACTGTATCAGTGTGACGTGCCTCTTGGTTTTTACTTCTGTAGCGTTTGCTGCGGTACTGTGAGCGGAGATTTTATTGTTTACCAGGACCGCAGACATGTACCTTAAAAAAAAATTAAAAAAAAAACTTAGCCGGCCGGGGTGGCCAAGCGGTTAAAGGCACTACAGTCTGGAACCGCGTGACCGCTACGGTCGCAGGTTCGAATCCTGCCTCGGGCATGGATGTGTGTGATGTCTTTAGGTTAGTTAGGTTTAAGTAGTTCTACGTTCTAGGGGACTGATGACCTTAGAAGTTAAGTCCCATAGTGCTCAGAGCCATTTGAACCATTTTTTTTTAAACTTAAAGAAATTACACAACTTTTTTTTTTTTTCGAAGTGATGATTAAAACTCTGTGATAATCCGTCTCGGCTGCGTAACCATCTCAGTTACAGGGAAGTAGGATAAAGTTTTGATTATAAATTTGAAAATTAAGTTCTCCGATTTTTTTCCGTTTATTTGAAGCCACGGATGTGCAGTCCTGGCGTGACTTCTCCACGGTACAGTACCGTAGCACGGATCTACAGAAGCCAAAACAAAACGGCACAGCGTATTCATGAAGTGGAGTGACATGTATAATTCGGTTTTTGACAGCAGCATAAACAGTACTGTCGTCACAGGTCAGTCCAAATGGCTAAAGAAGTTGTTTGAATCGACCCGACACAGGTGCAACATTTTCGCTGCTGCTGGTCTGCTTGTTGCGCAAAGAACCCACATCTGTTGTAATCACAATTGTGGGGAAAGTGATTCATGGGTTTGGTGCAGAGTAAAAAGCTTCGAAGACCTTAGCGCAAAGTGTACAGAGCTGGTTTCGTAGATACGGAGATTTATCAGATCTAATCCACACACCGACCGTTAGTCTCGTACACAAGCCGGCTTTGGTGTGGTTTCCACGCGGTCTCCCACGCTGGGTTAGGCGAGTCAGTTTGGCTTAGCAGTCTTAGAAATATATTAAGGGGGGTGGGACGTCAAACGGGCCGACTTGGAGCAGGAGAGGCACCACAGAACATTTCAATTTCCACTGTCTATACTTCTACAAATAAATTCATAAAACTTTGTCAGCATGACCAGGAAGGATTCAGAATTCACACTCTTAGCAGTGGAAGTTGTAAAACATAACGAAATAATATTTTTACATGTGAAATTTCATCATTTTTTTCACTTACTAATGACAGCATTTGTTGCTATAGGTACACTTTTCTTCATAAATAAGAGAGATTCTTCGGTGAATTTTGCACAGCATACAAACCATACTTAAAGTTGTATGAAACTCTAGAATTTTCCACATGTATTAAAAACTGTGGGAAAAATTTGGGTAATTAACTACAAAATTTGTTTTTCTAAACATGATGTTTAAAATACAATAGCTCATTCGTTTTTTCATAAATTAAATAAATTCTAGAGTTTCATGCACCTGTAAGTATGGCATGTATGCTGTGCAAAATTCATCGAAGAATCTCCCTTATTTATGAAGAAAAGTGTACCTATAGCAACAAATGCAGCTATTAGTAAGTGAAAAAATGATGAAATTTTACAAGCAAAAAAATTTATTATGTTATGTTTTCGAACTTCCACTGCAGTGAGTGTGAATCCTGAATCCTTCCTGGTGATGCTGACAAAGTTTTATGAATTTATTTGTAAAAGTATAGACAGTGGAAATTAAAATGTCCTGTGGTGCCTCTCCTGCTCCAAGTCGGCCCGTTTGACGTCCTACCCCCCCCCCCCCCCCCCCTTTAACTTCATAAACGGAAGTCGCATGCTGCCTCTCCACACGCATACAGACGCACCAACTCACAAGGAAACCTCCCCATCGCCTCACCCTCAGATTTAGTTATAAGTTGGCGCAGTGGATAGGCCTTGAAAAACTGAACACAGATCAATCGAGAAAACAGGACTAAGTTGTGTAGAACTATGAAAAAAATAAGCAAAATATACAAACTGAGTAGTCCATTCGCAAGATAAGCAACATCAAGGATAGTGTGAGCCAGGAGCGCCGTGGTCCCTTGGTTAGCGTGAGTAGCTGCGGAACGAGAGGTCCTTGGTTCAAATCTTCCCTCGAGTGAAAAGTTTAATTTTTTATTTTCAGACAACTATCAAAGTCCAGGCACTCACACGTAATCAACTTAGCTCTCCAAAATTCCAGGACATGTTCAGATATGCTTGGACATATGCAGGATTGGACGGTCTACACACGGAAAAATTTGAAAACGTTAAAAACATAAGTTTTGACAGAGCACAGGGAAAACTGTGCGAATGTGAAACTGTTGCATTCATTTGCAGTGGCATTTGCAGTTTATGTGACAAACTATTATGTTTTCATCACTTTTTTGGGAGTGATTATCACATGCACAAAAAAACCTAAATCGGGCAAGGTAGAAGAATCTTTTTACCCAATCGCCAAGTGTACAAGTTAGGTGCGCCGACAACATATTCCTGTCATGTGACGCACATGCCGTCACCAGTGTCGTATAGAATATATCAGACGTGTTTTCCTGTGGAGGAATCGGTTGACCTATGACCTTGCGATCAAATGTTTTCGGTTCCCATTGGAGAGGCACGTCCTTTCGTCTACTAATCGCATTGTTTTGCGGTGCGGTCGCAAAACGCAGACACTAAACTTATTACAGCGAACAGAGACGTCAATGAACGAACGGACAGATCATAACTTTGCGAAAATAAAGAAAGTAAACTTTTCACTCGAGGGAAGACTTGAACCAAGGACCTCTCGTTTCGCAGCTGCTCACACTAACCACGGGACCACGGCGCTCCTGAGCTCACATTACCCTTGATGTTGCCTATCTTACGCATGGACTACTCAGTTTGTATATTTTGCTTATTTTTTTTTAATAGTTCCACACAACTTCTTCCTGTTTTCTCGACTGATCTATCCACTGTGCCAACTTATAACTGGATCTGAGGGGGATGCGATGGGGAGGTTCCCTTGTCAGTACCAGTTTGAAGAAACGCGGAACGTTTGGTGGATACTGATCTATAGCAAGTGCAATGTCAAAACTAATTCGCTGTTCACCGCGGAATTAGTGTGTGTTGCCCAACCGTAACTGGGATGCTGCGTACGCTCCTGACAATACGATAGGGAAGTACTGTACGCACGGAGCACCGGGAGCGCGCTGGCTAGAGCGGTGGGCGGTTGAGCGCGTGGTCCGCGGCGCGGCGCTAGTGTCGCGCGTGGGGCGCCGTGTGCGGTGGGCGCCGGGAGGCGAGGGAGCCGCCGCCAGTGTCGGTGCGCGCGCGCCCGGTGCCGGCCGCGGGACAAACGGAGCAGAGCACAGCACAGCAGAGCGTAGCGCAGCGGCGGTGTGCGTTCAGCCCGGCTCCGCTCGCGACGGGATGTCGATGTCGCCATGGACGACGACGACGAGGCCGCCCGCAAGCAGAGCGTCGTCGATCTCGAGGAGCTGTACGTCTGGCTGCAGCAGTTCGAGGACCCCACCATCGGTAGGTCCGCACCTTCCTCGTTGCTGTGGCACGATCTGGTGGCCAAGTCACTTCAACTAACTGCGTATAAACCACGGTTCGAACGAAATTAAACCCCTGCATGTTTCCCATCCCTCAACATCTTTATCTATTTATCACTCACACAATTCAAATTCCGCGTAAAGTACGAAGTCAGAGGTAGTCCAGAAACATCTACCAAACACTAAATTGTCATAATTCAAAAAAATTTCGTTATTCACTGCAGTTACCGGTTTCGAACTTAACCAGTTTATCTTCGTTTACAATACGCAACATCAGAATAGGAATTAACTTCATTTTCAGTTGTTTGAAATTGTTTTTCGCTGTAGGACACCATGGCGCTGACAAGACGTGCAACAAAGGATCAGTGACGCTCCGTTATCTTTTTTCTACTGGACCACTCTAAAGATGGACTGAGATAATTCGAAACCGCTGAAGGCAATTTGGCCATAGAATTACTTGAATACAGCTGCTATTTAATTATTCGTAGCTTTTTGAGAAGTGGCTAAATTTACCGAGCAACAATGGTCACTTGTAACTGGTCTGACAATGGTTGAAGGAACACGAATAAATTGCTTTTTACGTGGAAAACGCCAAGGTGCTACTCTTAGGTCCTTTGTTCGTCACCCCCCATTGCTGATATCAGAAGCCGTAACTTCAAATATACGAGTAGCTCAGTAGCTCGGTACGGGCTTTTGTTGAAGTTTCGAGAACATACCTTCACCGAGAAGTCGAGCAGTATATTGCTCCCTCGGACTTATATCTCGCGAAGAGACCATAAGGATGAAATCAGAGAGATAAGATCCCACACAGAGGCAATACCGACAGTCGTTCTTCCTACGAACAATACGAGACTGGAATAGAAGGGAGAACCGATAGAAGTACTCAAGGTACCCTCCAGGTGGCTTGCGGAGTATGGATGTAGATGCAGATATTGTTTTCTGCTCGGTGTGAATTAGCCACCACTGAAGGTTTAAGCACCCTTGTATTTTCTTTCCCACGTCCGCAACAGGCATCAAGTAGTTGATTCGAAAACATAGAAAGATAGCAGTTTACACCATCCATTCGTAACGGTAGTCTGATAAGATATTTAAGCAATTTCCGTGATTGAGATACTACATTCACATTCGATTTGATTTTCGATGCGTTAAAATAATAACTTGTATATCCATGATATATATGTGAAAATACGGAGCAGTACGCTTATAGAAATGCATAATAATGCAAAGGCGGTTCGTTTCAATGGACTTGTGCAACTGGAACAGTTCTTCGTTTGTTGATTATTATAAATCAGAATGTTGCGATTACATTTACTAGTTTTTATGCCGAAATCGTAATTTTTATACGAGACACTGAGACTGCTACAGTTAACACTAAGCTGTGAAAACGATAGCCCGACATTACATGAATATATTGGTATTTTCTTTGTTAATTTAATTGCATAGTACTGGAACGTTCGATAGCGAAAGTGGACAAGGCCATTTTTACATTCTTAAAAAAAATCAGTTTTTTGCTTGTTAGAGTGTGCGACTGTCATTAATTCTGCTCTCAAACAAATATCAATTTAATTTTTTGTTACAATATTAAAATATTTTTCTGGGATCTTTGTTTGCACTATCGGAAGAGAGAATTTGATTCTTTGTTTTATATCGCTGCACGAAAGTGAATGCAGTAAGCGAGCTCGAACGTGGGCAGACGCATTGTCTCGATACAGCGCGAGAAGAAAGAAGTTGGCCTGCCCTTTTGAAAGCCGTGTACAGCTCTCGGTATGGTGTACGTGTAAAGCAGTTGGGCGGGGACGTCACGGAGAATGCGGTCGCGCTACGCAGGTACCGGCGTGGCGCTTCCGCCTGGGCACGCCTACGCAGCCGGCGCATGCATCGCTCTCCGCTGTTTCGCAGAAGGTCCCCCCCCCCCCCCCCCCCCCCCCCGACTGCAGGGGCAGTGACCCAGTCGCCGCAGCACTGGGACACCAACCAGCCATTGTCACAATTCAGACGCACCGGAAATGGCGCCGCAGCAGCCTCTGACCAGGCGCCTGTGTGGCTGTGTGCGCCCACTGCCGTCCTCACCCACTCATCCGGCACACCGGTTTTCGACGGGGGTATCTTCTCCGAGTTTCTTCGTTTATTTCACTCTTCCCACTTTTACCGCCATTCGTCCCGAGTCTGCTTCGCCCCGTGCCTGATACTAAGCGTTTTGGCAATACGGCTGTAGTCCAGGTTATCGAAGAGATTCATCCACCTGATCCTGTCTCGCGTACTTCGTAGTTTTACGCTGTTCCTACATTTACTTTCTTGCCGTCTCGAACACCTCATTTCTCAAGCTGCGACATCGTCGCGAAAAAACAGTTACCCGTTTATGTAATAAGTTTCCTTTAATTTATGTCTGTGGTCACACTCTTTTTGTTTAACAGATTACCGGTTTCGGTCTTTAATGACCATCGTCAGATCTGTTTCATAAAGACAGAGTGTACTGCAGCCATAGTGGCATCGTCAAATGTTAAATGCGGAATCAGCACCAGCATCGTCAAATACATATAAATCACATCACATGCACGAGTCATGTTGTCAGTAATACTGAGTATTCTGCAAACAGACGGTAACCTCCATTGCGCTAGTTAGGGTTTCTACCGTTTCATTCAAGTACGGAGCGCGGGACGAATGAATGCTTAAACGCCTCTGTGCGCTCTGTAAGTAGTGGAACCATCTCTCCGCTATTCCTAGGGCAGCGAAACTTAGGGGTTGTAGCATATTCCCAGATTTATCACTGAAAGCTGGTTCGTGAAACTTTGGTGCATCTGTCTTCAAGTGTCTGCCTGCCATTTCAGTTTCTTCAGCCTCTCCGAGGCGTTCTCCCAAGGGTCACCCTGTTAGTTCAAAATGGTTCAAATGACTCTGAGCACTATGGGACTTCACTTCTCAGGTCATCAGTCCGGTAGAACTTAGAACTACTTAAACCTAACTAACCTAAGGACATCACATACATCCATGCCCGAGGCAGAATTCTAACCTGCGACCGTAGCGGTCGCGCGGTTCCACACTGTAGCGCCTAGAACCGCTCGGCCACTCCGGCCGGCACCCTCTTAGTCCTATATGTTATAAGTCCCACGCACTCTAGCAATATTATAGGGTGGCCCACACAAGTGCTTCGTAAGCGATCTCCTTTGTAAGCTAATTGCATTTTCCTAGTATTCTACCAAAGAACCGAAGTGTGCCACCTGGTTTACATTCGACCAAACGTATGTGATCGTTCTATTTCATATCTCTTCAAGTTGTTACTCTCTGGTATTTGTATAAGTTGACCGATTCCAATTGCGATTCGTTAATGTTTTAGTGGTAAACTGCTACTTTTTTTCGTTTTATGAAGTGCGCAGTATTACATTTGTGAACATTTAAAGCAAGTTGCCAGTTTTTACACCACTTTCAAATCTTATCAAGATCCGACCTGGGTATGTACGCATATTTTTAAGACAGTTCTTCATTATTGATAACCGCATCATCTGCGAAAAGTCTGAGATTATCTACTATTGTCTGTAAGGTAATATACAACACGAACAACAAAGGTCCCAGCACAGTTTTCTGGGTGCGCCTAAAGACACCTGTACACCTCTCGATGATTGTCCACCCAGGATAACATGCTGCGTTCTCACTATCGAGAAACCCTCTGTTCAGTCACATATTTCGCTTTTCCCCCATGTCGCGCCTAAAATTTTATCGAAATACTTCTTAATTTCTGGTGACTGCGTCATTCATATAACTTAATCCGTCTGTATTGTTTTGGAACTTGCACGTATTCGAAGAATGAAAGGTGATACCAGAAAGCCAAATGACTTCCACCTTTCAGTGTGGCTCTTATCACTAAACCGTTTTTGACTGATGCTTCTGGTCATCTAAAGGCATGATTTTAGTGTTGTTAATCTAAATACCAGGATTTGGCAGGTGGAGTTAATGTGCGACAAATATAGGGTATGAAGAAGCACTAAGGCTTCTCAGGTTGAGTGTAAGCTAGGCCAAAACACACACATTACCCAGCTGCGTTCTGAGATTCGGCGAGAAAGTGTTCTGGATGAACCTGGCTATCAAATGCTCAAGCTCATTCAAGCCAAACGTAGGTGGTCATTGTGTTCTCTGCCTTCTATATACGCCAGATATTACGACGAGACCTTGGCTTTCATCGAATATGAGCGTTTGGTAATGTGAAACTCGACCTGAATAAATAAATAAAAAATAAGTACAGAAGTTGAGTGTAGCTCTGCGACAATTATTTCCTGCAGTCGCGGAATACTTGGATACTGCCTGTAGTTTTCAATAGGGCGTTACGCAACAGCAATGGAAGTTTCTAACGGATGGCGAGACGAACAATCAGAACTGGCCAAGCTGGTGAATGGACAGGCCCATAACCAATTGTGTAGATCGTGAGTGAAGGAAATTTCCCAGTGTGGGCGCTTCAGCATTGCCCAGGGCTGGTTCTCCAAGTGACACGCTTTTAATCTTCCTATCGAAATACTAGGAATTATCACTTGGAGTTCATGTGCGGTGTTTATAGCGTATGAAATATCACAAAAGCTTCGGGCACTGTGTACAAGCGACACCAAAACACTCGTGACCCGGGAGGGATTGCTACTTGAGAATCGGCGAGGAAGTGCTGTGGGTGAGCAGATAAAGTTAAACAGGTAACTTACAAAATAAACCTCTTGTTCAAATTGAATTATATGTTTTAGAAATTCACATGATGCTGTTGCACCAAGGGTGCCACTGTTCGAAGCTAGCTCACCATACCAGTGTTCTACGCAAAATACGTAATTGTAATAATAGTAGTTACTATCAGGTCATCGACACTAAAAATTTATTCCTATGTAAGTACACTGGGTAGTTCTTAATATTTTGTGTCCATTGCCATAAAACATCACTACATGTAAAGTACTGTGGACCTCGTGCACCATTGTCTTTCAACGTTATAGTTCAAAGGCTTTTGGCAAAAATTATAAATGCTTTTCATACGATGAGGTACACAGAACACGGCAGATGTTCTTTGGTTGGGTACATCGATAGAAAAATCCTATCGATGTAGGTTTCTAAGACAACACGGCATTCACTTTTTGGTAGGTGAAAGGTTGTAAATCTTAAAGAATAAGAAGTATTGTTATTAGATTAAAACACCAGCAGATCAAGAAGTGAAGTTCACGAATACAGTACAAGGTAAAACGGACATACCATTAACAGTTTACGTTTGAACTTTAATTATGTTAACCATGTGGGTGGAGACTTTGGGCCGATTGAGCTAGTAATGTTTATAGTAGAAAGTGTTCCTGTTTTATCAGCTCTAGTGATAGAACTTGGTTTGCTGCTTTCCTCTAAGGATTTATGGAATAGACATAAACAGCTGACACTGTGTGTTTTGCCTTACATTGAATTTGTAAAGCATAATATATCTTACCCGTAAAGTGGACGCTACTGATTCGAGTCATACCCCAGGAACGCGTGTGTGTTAAAATTTCTCCACCTGTCCTGTCTGTTTAATGTCTAATGTGTTGCGAATGTAAGTGAAATTAGTAAAAGATAATACTAACATGTGAATAAGATACATAAATTGATTGCGCCCATAAAAGCTGATGGGATATTTGTGGTCTAAGGTGCCATATGCCAATTAATAATAATGATTTTCAAGAAGAGAGCCGTGTCCTATTAATTACAGAATTTGAAAGCTCGTTATTTCTGATATTGTGAAAAAGGATCTTTCGCCGTCGTTGTTCATCTCCAAGCAAAGCCAATGTCAGCCGCCTGTAACATTCGACAGCCGTTTCATTGTGTTGTATGTTTATTGACTCATTCGGTATAATGAGCACGTAATCTCACTTGAGTAGTAGATACGGAGTCTATCTTGTAATTAGGCTCTTGGTGTTAACAGTTATCTCCAAGACGTAGACGGCGAATTGTTCGTCCATCCGTCGATATAAACGTTTCCCTCACCCAGCGCAGACTGAATGGTAACCTTGTCAGAAGCCTGCTTTCGTTTCGCGATCGACCCACGCCTCTTTTTAATACGATTCTTGTCAGACTGCAGCCATATTCCTTTCGAAACTCGTGGTGAAGTAGCTAGTCGTTAATGAGCTCGTTGTCGACAGAACATTACGCCCAGGTCCTACGACTCCGCCCATCATAAAGTCGCGTAGTGCGTTGCCGCGTTGAGCTTTTTACTCCCATGCCTGTCGTTCCATCTCTGAATTTATAACGACTGCCGGGACGGAATAGGCATAAATAATCTGGCGACCTTAGATAGAATATCTCTCCACGTCCGTGTACGAGTAATACTAGCTTTCCATAAAGTATATGTGTCGTTGAAAGCTTCCTTATTAGCTTGCAGTTTTACTTCGTGAAAATAACATCTATTAGCGACTACATTTTGACTTCACAATGCGGTACAACTCTATCTACGCAACAATGATTACCGACGTCTCCGAACCATATGTTAGCCACAGGCAACGTTTGGCATTGCGTGATCAAAGTAGAAATGCTGTAGACTCCTTTATTGGAGGATTTTTACAGCTGTTACCTTGAGAAACCTGTTCGGCCTTCACTCTCGTCGTTAAACCTACGACACTAATTAATGTGAGGCGTTCCTGTAAAGAAGGAAGCACCACTTAACAAATACACGCCAGTTGTGACTGCTGTCTGTTCTTTAAGATTTTTTTCCCGGAATTTTGTATTTCTTTGGAGGTTCTAGCTGCATTATTAGCGCACACGCACACAATTTTACAAACTGTATCCTGTTTCTTCCGTTGTGTTGCTAAGAAAATCTTAATCTCCTAAACCTTTATTTTAGGTGCTATGTATTACGAAATACGCTACTGTCGCAGGTTCGAATCCTGCCTCGGGCATGGATGTGTGTGATGTCCTTAGGTTACTTAGGTTTAAGTAGTTCTAAGTTCTAGGGGACTTATGACCACAGCAGTTGAGTCCCATAGTGCTCAGAGCCATTTGAACCATTTATTACGAAATAACTAGAAGCAGAGATATGTCCTGTTAACCGACTGCATATGTGTTCCCACGTACTCCACAACTGAATTCTTTTGTGAAGCAGAAATGGGCTTCTGAACTATGGATTTAAAGCGGGAACACAGATTTCCATTTCCCGATGAAGATATCAGTGTTAATTTTCCATTGCTGTATGAGTTATTTGTACATCCTAAAATACCTTTCTTAATGTCCGAACGTTGTCTCTTTTTACACCCGTAATAGATCTATGTAATGAACAAAAATTGCTGTATATAATTGTGAAAATAGTGTTATATCTTTAGCAAGCACAACTTTCCTCTTTAGCGCCCATACATATTCGGTGTAGTTTCAGCATCGTCAGCGGGTATAGTTTAATTTTTGAAAAGACAAATAATGCGTTGATGTAATCATCTTGTGGTTCAACCTCCCGTTTCAAATATATAACTACAAGATATATATGTCTCAGTGCCAAGCCAGGCGTTTCCGGTAAAATAAAGTAAACCCACTGTCCATGGTTGAACTTCTCCGAAATATTGATGGATATTAAAGAAGAAAATTGGGTTTCTAAGGAAGAACCTATTTCTATTTCAAGGCAGAACCTATTTCTACACTTACATATTTGAAAGGAAATACGGACAAAAAGGAAGCGTCAACCACAAAGTGAAACATTGCTGTATTTGTGATTCTTCAGTTTCTCCCGGCATATTTCTTGCTCGAACAGTCCGCGGTTGTACTGCCAGTCCATAGCGTCAAGCCACTCGCATTCAAAATCACTTTAGTCAAAATCCAGGATGGTTTCTTTGAAAAGGCAGCTGCTTATTTCCTTCCTCGCACCCGATAATTTGAACATATGCTCTTTCTATAATGAGGTCGACCAGTACTCAACGCTTGAAGTGTGTTATTTCGTTTGTTTTTTTTTTCGTTATCAGCACCAAAGTAAATGGACTTCGATGAAGCTGATGTGCAAGCTGAGGCTTTCTATATTGTGATTGCACTAATCACAAAAGCGCAGTGGGAGAACCGATCTGATTCGATAGTTTTCCGGCGAATCGCTCCGCTGCTGAAATAATCGGGGAGGAGGGGAGATAGAGAGAGAGAGAGAGAGAGAGAGAGAGAGAGAGAGGGGGGGGGGGGTTCCTGTCTTAGAAACGAAGCTGAGTGATAAGGGCTTTGGACTCATATTGAAGTGTTGCAGGGTTCACATCCTAGTCCGCTCATCTGCATGTAGGCTTTACGTGCTTTCACTGATTTGTGTAATGGGCCTTAAAAAAGGCCCCGTCTAGTTTTCTTTCTTAACCTTGTCAAATCTGTGCCACTTCTCCATCTCGAAGTAACTCAGCATCAACGAAACAAAACTGTAGCCTCGTGGTTCGAGGTGCCTTACGACGGTTCGCACGGCTCGCCCCGTCGGAGGTTCGAGTCCTCCCTCGGGCATGGGGTGTGTTTTGTCCTTAGCGTAAGTTAGTTTCAGTTAGATTAAATAGTGTGTTAACCTAGTGACTGATGGCATCAGCAGTTTGGTCCCATAGGAACTTACCACAAATTCCCAGCTTTCAAAACTGTAATCTCTGTTGGATTTTATTACGAGATTAATTTACGAGTACATGGAGTTGTTTGAGCACGGGCACGTACAAGAATACGTGCAAGTACTATTCAGTTCAGAATAGTGTGCTGGACTGGTACTCGATACCGAAATCTTTGACTTCTTTCTGGGAACGGCCCCCCAGACTGCAGCCAAGCCATTCCTCGGCAATATCCGTTTCTCCAGGAGCGCTAGTACCGCAAGCTATGCAGAACAACATGTGTGTACTTTATAAGGTAAGAGAGAGGTACTGACGGAAGTTAATCTGTGATGAGGGGTCATGAGTCATGCTCAGACAACTCAACGGTAGAGCAATTTCCTGTGAAAGGTTCCAGCACACAATTTCAATCTATGAAGAAGAAGAAGTTTCGATTCAGTGCACTTCACTTTGTTCTGAGAACGGGAATGCGTATGTGAGTCCACTTCTTCTTCTTCTTCTTCTTCTTCTTCTTCTTCTTATTCCTGGCCTCTGTTCGTATTTTTACGTGGTCGGTTTTTTAATCTGGATTTCGCAAATGTTGGTGGTAGAGGGTGGCTGGGTGCCCTCTCCTCCGTTCCATCTTCCCTCTCCCCTCCCGCGGGACTGAATTTTTTGCACCCATCTGCGTGCACGTCTACTATTGTCTCAAGTTAAACTCTTGACTGCTTTCGAATTGTTTGTGAATTCAGTAACTGAGGCTAGGCGTGGGTACCTGGCCGAGATTCACATGGTCGGATGTGAGAAACCACCTGCAAACGACATCCAGGCGTGGCGGTATGCCGACCCTCGTTCTTAATCCGACAAGCGGATTCGATCCGCAGCCCGTGCGCCTCCCCGAATCCTCGAAGCGATGATTTAAAGCGCGCTACTGTGCGGGTGGGTCAGTGATATGTACGTTGTTTATTTTTTTAACCGTTTCTTCGTCGATCTTGGGGAACATCCGGTGGTACTGTACTGTGGCAATAGGCGACTGCCAATTTAGCAGCATCGGTTCGTGTTCAGGAAAACAATTAACAGCTAGTGATATCTGAACAACCTCCTTTGTCGTTCATTACGAATGAGTGTAAGTTGTTGTTTTCTGCTCTGTTTAATCATTCGACGGTGATGTACCACACGTGGTTCCTATGCCCGAGCGATTGAGCAACCGTTTCCAGCAGGAGATGCTCGTATTTTGGCAAAACTTGAGATAAAGTTGCTACAGAGGAACTGAAAGTTATTAGCGTGTTCCTGATCTTGCATTCTTAATACGTTTGTTACATCTACATCTACAAACAGTAAGTACCGTACGCTGCGTGGCGTAGGGTACCACTAAAAGTTCCACTATCTAATAGACCAAGGGAGAAACGACTATCTGTGTACCTCCGTACGAGCCCTGATCTCTGTCGTCTTCCCAGAGCTCTGAATTGAGATTTTGTGGTTGAGCTCATTGGCATACAGCTGATTTGTGGGTGGCTTCTATTAACTGCGTCTTATTCACCGGAGCCTTTGTGTTAGTGCTGCGACTCGCTTCCTCGTTATCTTCGTGCTTTCCTTTGTGTCGATGTAAGAACACCAGTGATTGGAAAATGCTTTGTCGTGAGCCTCTTCAAACAGCGGCGGACTAGTGACCTGTTAGCTGCTCGTTTATCGCCGGCTGCTTTCTCAGGAACCTTTGTTTGTAAATGGCAGCTGTTTGCGTGTACGTCGTCAAGAATCGAGCTGCGGATGTTGCTGGAATGAAGTGCATACGTCGAGGCCGGCCGCCATTGCTGCACCAGATGTTGCGACTGCAGAATGGATCTGCTCTGTATGGCTGAGCAACACATGGGAGCGCCGTATCAACAGCGGTGCCACTCGGGGGAGTTAACCCAGTTTCTGTACTGTTGGAGAGTCTGCGAAACTCTAAAGCTCGTATGAAAGCGGAGACTTTTCTTAAGAAGACCCCTCGCATATTATTACTCTGTTCCGGATTAGGAATCGAACGGAGGTACTTTACTTCTGAACACTGTATTTATCGGTAGAAAGAAGTATAGCCAAATAACCTTGTCCGTTGTTGTTCTGGATAGTTCAGTCGGGACAGCATTGTTCGCGAAAAAGAAGTGTCCAGGTTAAGAATGTTGCGACTCGCAAGTTAAATCTGTCTCGCAACATAATAAATTGCATCGCAATTTTAGATATTTTCGTAGGCGAAGGTTGCGAACATAGGGACACCCTACGACGACACGAATGTTGTAGGCAATAGCACAATTCAACATACTCTTCATTCTCGTTTTCTTAATTCATCTGCAACGCTATATACACACGGAATCCTTTCGACGATAGCCATCCAGCGGCGGCAACATATGGACGTCTCTCTCTCGTATCGATTAGCTGCTAAAGTATGAATTTCGAACGGAAGTAATATGGATTCGTGAATGAAGACGGTTATCTTCAAATACACTACATACTTGTTTCAAAGAATCTTAAATTAAGAGTCCGCAGCTCGTGGTCGTGCGGTAGCGTTCTCGCTTCCCACGCCCGGGTTCCCGGGTTCGATTCCCGGCGGGGTCAGGGATTTTCTCTGCCTCGTGATGACTGGGTGTTGTGTGATGTCCTTAGGTTAGTTAGGTTTAAGTTGTTCTAAGTTCTAGGGGACTGATGACCATAGATGTTAAGTCCCATAGTGCTCAGAGCCATTTTCTTAAATTAAGAGTGTTGTAATATAACGCAACTAGGAAAAGAAAAATGACATTCAAGACATTTAGTAAACATTTATGATCGTGACTCATATTGCATAAGCCATTTGAATATAACTGCAATTACTGCTATTAATCACTCTGTCTTCGAATCACACAGGCAGCACAACATTTCATCAAGAAATTACAGTGTAACAGTTTAGGTTGTCTCAGGGTGGCAGCAACATAATAAAGGCAACTGTCGACACCAATTGTTCCGAATGGTGCCGACTTTTAACGATTACTTTTTGGGGGCCGGCAGCCAACATACAGCGCCCTTAATACAGCTCCTCGATTAAGGACTTAGCCTAATTCATCAAGTTTACCCGTTAATAATAAGACGAGTACACGTGCGGCTGGAAGTTACACCTCACGATGTATTGGCTCTTGAGCAAAAAGATTTACGATCGCTGGTTTACAGTATCACATCATTTCTCTTATTTTATCGGGTAATGCACGGCAAAAATGATTTTCGATAGGTCACTGAGACTGAAGCTTTTAGGATGCGCTTCGCGGTCTAGGGCGCCTTGTCACCGCCCGCGCGGCTCCCCCCGTCGGAAGTTCGAGTCCTCCTTCGGGCATGGGTGTGTTTGTTGTCCTTAGCATAAGTTAGTTTAAATTAGATTAAGTAATGCGTAAGTTAAGGGACCGATGACGTCCCATAAGATCTTACCACAAATTCCTAAAAAAAATTTTGTGATGCCATTTCTTGTATTGTCTCCCACGGGTGTTTGCCGAGCGATTCTGGAACACTGTCGCACGGTTTAACTATCAAGAGAACGGTCCAATAAGACATGTCGAAACATATCCTGAAATTTTTTACACAAGAAGAAGACAACGAAAAAAATTCCCTGTTAGAATTTTAGCTGCTAAGGAGCACTGCAAAATTGCCAAATTCGTAACGCGCCGGGAGGAGGTACAAATGTACAACGCTGCTAGCGCTGTAGCAACTGCGAATGCGCAACAAGGCGCGTGCGCGCGCGTACACACACACACACACACACACACACACACACACACACACACACACACACACGACCGAGATCGGCGGTACTTTTCTAAACAGGAAATACGACACAGTCGAATCGTAATTTGTAAAGGACGTTTCAGGTTACCGTTCGTTGATAGTTTCTTTGACACTACCGTGTACAGTTACTATTCTCTCTAATTAGCCATTCAAGTAACATCTATTACAAATTATCAGTTGCTTCTTGCAGTATAGGTTAGTATTGACAACACAGATACACCTGAAGTAATATTTATTGCCCTTTTGCAAGGGATGCCTGCTAGTAGTAAATTTTTTTTTCTTCCAGTTTCACAGTAATGTGGAATGCAACTAACAATATCAATTTCTCTGCTAGCCACTTTTATCAGAATTACATGTCGATATGACGTAATTTTAAAAAAATGAGATGATGCTCGACGCCGGTAATTAGTGTTTTGTTTCTAAATTTCCCCTCAGTAGTAATGAGAAGCCAGGGAGAAATGGCAGCCGACGTAGAAGGAAAATTTTAGACCAGTGCTAAGGAGAGATGGAGATGCAATTCCGTGTGAAGTTCACAGGTCTCCACGCATGTCACGCTTCCGTACAAATTGAGACACTTAAATTCTTCCTTTCCTGCGCCTTTTGCATGCTCCGTCAAGAACAGTGCGCTCGCCATGCAAAATAATCCACACTGAACAGCAAAGTTTCGCATTGTGGCTCTAACAAGATAGAGTTTTATCCTGTATGCCGAATATTAGCTCCAAAAACTAAAAATTAATAACACATCTTTCATAGGCAATGTTCGCTACCTCGTGTTCTCTTCCGTTCGCTCTAGTATAAACGATTCTACCCATACACAAGCGAATGGCACTGAATTTTCTGCAAATGATTATTCGCACGGATTCCGCTCTCTCCATTGTAAACCAGACTTTAGGTGCTTAAAATTGGTGTCTGTGAATTCCGCTATGCAGCGCTGCGTTGAGTGATTCGCCTACATCTCTGTATAGGGGCAGAGGTTTAGAGTCGCACACTAGGCGGGCAGCGCTGTAGCAACCGGTGTTATTAGCTGTTCTTCGCGCGGCAAAAATGTGTTACTTCAACGTTTTTTTACAAAATACTTGCAGCAGCTAAAATTTTGGCAGTGCATTTCTTTCGTTGTCTTCTTCCTGTGTAAAAAAATTTCAGGGCAGATTTCGACGCGTCTTATTGGACCATTTCCTTGTAAGACGGCGAGAAATTTTGTATTTGTACTTCGAATCTTCCTTCTCTCTTCGGTTAGTGTAGCTCGATTATTGTCTACAATACAATTCAATGAGATTTAACTCCGGGGAGGAACGTGGCCATGTACCAAATGGAACCCAGATGAGTGTTGCAGGGGCGCGCCGTGTGAAGAGTCGTAGAGACTCGCTCTCCAGGCTTACACTCGCCTCACCTGTGTGCACTGTACTACCGCGCGTGTCCCTTGTTCACTCACGCTGATCAGGAAACCAGCTTCACCGAGCAACGCGGTGGTTTTGGGGGAATAAGTATGACAGGTCGCCGAGCATGCAGAGCAGTCGCCTGAATCTAACGATTCTGGCGGACGAGTGATACGTGATCCACATCCACAGGATGCTGCGAGCTTTCTAGCTAGGACGCCTGGTGTGCTGGTAGGACATCGACGGGGGGGGGGGGGGGGGCAAATGCGAAATGTCGACCCTCGTACCATGTTGTATCACACGATCACCCACAGTCTCTCAGGCGTTGAAGGTTTATTTCGTCATGAAATCGCCCACGCAGGTAACATTAAAGGCATGGCTCCCACCCTTGTTGATTATGGTTAGCCTCTAACCTACCGAGTAGCCATCTGAGCGCAATAGCTTTCAAAAGTGTTCGCTACGCCACCCTGCTTGCCATCGACTGGGAAAACTGCCTGGCATATATACAACAGTGGGAACCACTATATCCGAGATGTCCGCCCACACAGCCTGTACAGGCAGACTAAATGGTCTCGTACTGGCGTGTCACCTCAGTCATGTCTTGCCGGTGTCGTCATGACGGAATGTTGTTTCATGCACAGGGCAGCTCTCTTGATTTATAGTCATGAGTGAATTGAACTGTATGCACAGTCCTCAGTCCTGCAAGTCTGATGAGCCGGCACAACTCCATGCAGTGGCTATAAGGAGACAAATGTACAAAAATCGCGTGTACTGTTATTCTACAAAAAGTTTGACCGTGATCGTGTTGCTAATGGTTGGTTTTCGCAATCGGACTTGAACATGATTATTTTTTTCCAGAACATAGCATAATACTCCGATTCGCACATACTTTCTAATGACGAAGGAAATTGCAGTAATTGAACTCAAAGTGTCAATGAGTAATCAACTTCCTGCATTAACTATTTCATGAGAAAACTATCGAACAAATTTTTACGTATAATATTAATTATCTACTTGACTGTGAGACTAATTAAAGAAAATTCCCTTCATCACATTAGCAGTTACGAAAATATTCTGTATAGTGACGCGGTCGCGAAGTGGGGCCGAGGCAGTTCCAGATAAGTTTTACAGTCTGACGATAATTTATGGATTTGTAGTTTTAGCTTGACGATGTCCACTATGGAAAGACGGTAGTTGCTGTTATTCTGAAGAAGGCTGGGTTATCCCGACTAAAACGATAGTAAATTCTAGGCTAACAGTGCAACTGAGGCTGTCAGTTACTAAAATTAGAAGTACCATTCATGAGTACTCCTCGAGTGTCTGGGATCTGTGTCACGTCGGATTAAAGAAAAACATCTAAGCAGTTCAGAGACGTGCCGCTGTACTTGTTACCGACAGGTTCGACTAACACGACAGTATTATGGAACTTCTCCATTAAGTCTAATGGAAGTCTCTGGATAGGAGGAGGTTATTTTTTTGGCGAAACACTTCTACGAAAGTTCAAGGAACCAACATCTGCGACGGACTGCAGAGCATTCCTACTGCCACCAACGTGCATGTCCCGCAAGGACAGCAAATACCAGAGAAATCAGAATCGGAACAGAAGACTATAGGCAATCTTTTTTCAAAGCTGCATTTGCCAATGGAACGGGAAAGGAAATGATTAGTAGTGATGCTACGTGCCCTTCGCCATCCACCGTTTGGTGTCTTGTGGAGTATGTATGTACACTACTGGCCATTACAATTGCTACACCAAGAAGAAATGCAGATGATAAACGGGTATTCATTGGACAAATATATTATACTAGAACTGACATGCGATTACATTTTCACGCAATTTGGGTGCATATATCCTGAGAAATCAATACCCAGAACAACCACCTGTCGCTACGGTCGCATGTTCGAATCCTGCCTCGAGCATGGATGTGTGTGATGTCCTTAGATTAGTTAGGTTTAAGTAGTTCTAAGTTCTAGAGGACTGATGACCTGAGATGTTAAGTCCCATAGTGCTCTGAGCCATTTTGAACAACCACCTCTGGCCATAATAACGGCCTTGATACGCTTGGGCGTTGAGTCAAACAGAGCTTGGATGGCGTGTACAGGTACACCTGCCCATGCAGCTTCAACACGATACCACAATTCATCAAGCGTAGTGACTGGCGTATTGAGACGAGCCAGTTGCTCGGCCACCATTGACCAGATGTTTTCAGTTGGTGAGAGTTGGTGAGAGATGTGGAGAATGTGCTGGCCAGGGCAGCAGTCGAACATTTTCAGTATCGAGAAAGGCCCGTACAGGACCTGCGCCGGCCGCGGTGGTCTCGCGGTTCTAGGCGCGCAGTCCGGAACCGCGCGACTGCTACGGTCGCAGGTTCGAATCCTGCCACGGGCATGGATGTGTGTGATGTCCTTAGGTTAGTTAGGTTTAAGTAGTTCTAAGTTCTAGGGGACTGATGACCACAGCTGTTAAGTCCCATAGTGCTCAGGGCCATTTGAACCATTTTGAACAGGACCTGCAACATGCGGTCGTGCATTATCCTGCTGAAATGTAGGGTTTTGCAGGGATCGAATGAGGGGTAGAGCCACGGATCGTAACACATCTGAAAAGTAACGTCCACTGTTAAAAGTGCCGCCAATGCGAACAAGAGCTGACCGAGACGTGTAACCAATGGCACCCCATATCATCACGCCGGGTGATACGCCAGTAAGGCGATGACGAATACACGCTTCCAATGTGCGTTCTCCGCGATGTCGCCAAACACGGATGCCACAATCATGATGCTGTAAACATTACCTGTATTCATCCTAAAGAATGACGTTTTGCCATTCGTGCACCCAGGTTCGTCGTTGAGTACACTATCGCAGGCGCTCCTGTCTGTGATACAGCGTCAAGGGTAACCACAGCCATGGTCTCCGAGCTGATAGTCCATGCTGCTGCAAATGTCGTCGAACTGTTCGTGCAGATGGTTGTTGTCTTGCAAACGTCCCCATCTGTTGACTCGGGGATCGAGACGTGGCTGCACGAACCGCTACAGCCATGCGTATAAGGTGCCTGCCATTTCGACTGCTAGTGATACGAGGCCTTCGGGATCCAGCTCGGTGTTCCGTATTACCCTCTTGAACCCACCGATTCCATATTCTGCTAACAGTCATTGGATCTCGACCAACGCGAGCAGCAATTTCGCGATACGATAAACCGGAATCGCGAGAGGCTACAATCCGACCTTTATCAAAGTCGGAAACGTGATGGTACGCATTTCTCCTCCTTACACGAGGCATCACAACAACATTTCACCAGGCAACGCCGGTCAACTGCTGTTTGTGTATGAGAAATCGGTTGGAACCTTTCCTAATGTCAGCACGTTTTATGCCATCGGCGCCAACCTTGTGTGAATGGTCTGTAAAGCTAATCATTTTGCATATTACAGCATCTTCTTGCTGTCGGTTAAATTTCGCGTCTGTAGCACGTCATCTTCCTGGTGTAGCAATTTTAATGGCCAGTAGTGTAGATGCATGTGTAACTGGAACGGAAGGATCCCAACAACATTCTACGGCCGCATCACAGACACATCGAGGCGGACGGTGCTGGATCAGCCAGTGACTCTCGCACCAACACAGTTACGCCCGATGTGAGCACCCAGGTCTGCTGGTTACATCACGGACAGCGCCTGTCTGGTGCTGTGGCGAAAGCGGTAACAGCAAAGTCCCTCGATTACTGTGTTTCCCTATGGCATCGCGCCCAGTATGCCTAAGTGCTTGCACTAAAATGATTGTTTTGGGAGGAGGGTGTCATACCCCCCTTCCCTTCTCTCGCCCCTCTTGGCGCTGCGCCTGACTGCATCTTGACGGCAGTTGGCAAGCCTTTTGGTTGACGGAGCCCTTGTGCCGGCATGTTGTACGGTACGGCGTGCGCTTTGTTCTGGCGTTTCTCGCAGGGTGTCTCTGCAGTGATCCGCTTAGGCGGCCGGCTGACGTGACGTGGTGCGGCGTGTGGAACGGGAGCCCACGGTGCGGCCCGGCCTTTGTGATGGGAGGGGCTGAGCGGGGCGGGCCCGGGCACTTGCTATTCAGGCGGCGCGGCCGGCGCGACATCCGACCCCGGCTTCCTGTTTCCTGCAGGCTGCAGCTGCCGGACAGCCGTCTGGCTCCTCGCCGACCCGCCGTGCATTCGCAATCGGCCTTGACACCCCTTCTCCTCCACTCAGGCGCCACCTCTGGATTCACACCGCCAGCTTCCTACAGCCCACAAAAGACTTCCGTACTGACGATCGTAACGGCTTAGACGAGATATCTCGATGGTGCGGTAAGTGGAAAGTCACGATGAACAATGAAAAGTGTATGTGTTGTGTTGGCAGAAGAGCCAACACCGTGTTACTAGTAGAGGCCGAAATGCACGCGTTTTAGCTCACGCAGGCTGGCGTGAGGAGGGGAGAACTATACTGACGTGAGGTCTGGAACATGACAAGGAATTAGAATTCAGAAAACGGACGTAATTACTTTGATACTTAACTTTAATCTATTAATCATGAACGTCGCTCTTGAAGGTACATGATTCACAATATTATCTGTTCCGAAGACTTATAGTAACTGAATATGGCGCCTTGCTAGGTCGTAGCAAATGACGTAGCTGAAGGCTATGCTAAACTGTCGTCTCTGCAAATGAGAGCGTATGCGGACAGTGAACCATCGCTAGCAAAGTCGGCTGTACAACTGGAGCGAGTGCTAGGGAGTCTCTCTAGGCTAGACCTGCCGTGTGGCGGCGCTCGGTCTGCAATCACTGATAGTGGCGACACGCGGGTCCGACGTATACTAACGGACCGCGGCCGATTTAAAGGCTACCCCTAGCAAGTGTGGTGTCTGGCGGTGACACCACAGTATGGTACTGTGACGCGACAACGCAATCTGTGTGTTTAGCGCGTTGTAAATTTTCAGTTAATTGCTATTAACCAGTGTGGACTATTTAGTCATTATCGAACTATATCCAAGTAAGTTTATTGCAACACCTCTGTCATTAATAAGTTGATGTTCATGTATGAAATGATGTCCGCCCCTGGTAGCTGAGTGGTCAGCGCGACGGAACGTCGTACCTGACGGCCCGGGTTCGATTTCCGGCTGGGTCGGAGATTTCTCCGCTCAGGAACTGGGTGTTGTGTCGTCCATATCATCATCATTTCATCCCCATCGACATGCAAGTCGCCGAAGTGGTGTCAACTCGAAAGACTTGCACCAGGCGAACGGTCTACCCGGCGTGAGGCCCTAGCCACACGGCATTTCCATTTATGAAATGATGTGGCTGTTAAATGCGGTCTGGAGGATTGATTTGTACACTCGGGTGACATAAGTCATGCCATACATCCTAATATCATGTCGTACCTCCTTTTGCCGGCATGGTGCAGCAACCCGACGTGGCATGTCGTTGGAATTCCCCTGCAGAAATACAGGGATTATGTCGTATAAATGTTCGATAGGATTCATGTCGGGCGATCAGGATGCCCAAATCATTCGCTCGAATTGCGAAACGGAGTAAATATCGAGGTGGCGCCTGAGTGGTGGGGAAGGGATGTCAGCGCCGATTGCGAATGCACGGCGGGTCGGCGAAACCAGTCTCGAACAATTGTGGCCCGTTGACATGCCTCATCGCCATCCATAAAAATTCCATCGTTGTTCGGTAACATGGTGTACATGGATGGCTGCAAATGATTTCTAGATAGCCTCACATAACCATTTCCAGTCGACGATTCGGTAACTGTACCAGAGGATCCAGTCTGTTCCACACCATTATGGAGCCACCAGCTACTTGTACAATGTGTTGTTGACAACTTTGGCCCATGGTTTCGAGGGGTCTGCGCCACACTCGAGCCCTACCGTCAGCTCTTACCAGCTGAAAACGGGACTCACCTGACCAGGACATTGTTTTCCAATCGTCTTGGGGCCAGTGATTTGGTCACGAGGCCCGGAGAGCCGCCGCGGGCGGTGTCGTGCCGTTAGCAAAGGCATCCGCGTCGGACATCTGCTACCAGAGCCCATTAACGCCACATTTCGCCGCACCGTCCTAAGGGATACGTTCGTCACACATGCCACAACGATTTCTGCTGCTATTTCGCGCGGTGTCGTTTGTCTGTTAGTACTGACAACTCTAGGCAATTTCCGATGTTTTTGGTCGTTACGTGAATGTCTTCGGCCTATGCTTGCCCGTAGGAGAGAAACTGCATTAATTTTGATGTTTTCAGCACACTCTTGGCACTGCGGATCTCTGAATATTCAATTCCCTAATGATTTCCGGTATGAAATGTCCCATGCTTGTAGCCCCAACTTCACTCCGTGTTCAAAGTGTGTTAATTCCCATCGTGCGACCATAATCACATTGGAAACCTTTTCACATGAATCACCTGAATACAAATAACAGCTCCGCCAATGCACTGTTCTTATATATCTTGTGCACGCGATACTACCGCCATCTGTTCATATAGATATCCCATGACTTTCCTCACCTCATTGTGCGTCACATCTGTTGCGACATATTGCTTACAGGTTACCTGGATGTTGCCTGATAAAGGCTAATAAATTGAAATTTGCCAGCAGCATCCTGTACAGCCCATAACGGACCGTACGTATGTGTTCATGTGAGGTCATCAACATACACAGAGACCCCGAGGAATTAAAAACATATACAACTCCTTATAGAATCTGGATCCATTCGTTACTACAGTAACAAGTTTGTGAACTTTTTTTTGTCCTATTGATTTAATTTGGAATAGATGAAATTCCATGCCTGACGTATTCCCCTGCGCTTATAACAGTTCTGGTTCGTGAGAACTAAACGAAGAATCACTAGAGCATCATCCATTGAAGCCACGACGAGCCGATAAGCTGACGGCTTACCGGAATTGTGTGTTTGCACAGCACACGTCAGGCTGACTTGACAGGTGTCGTGGCAAACGCACCTCTAGTGTTCCAACTGGACTTGGGTGTAGCCAGCTTAAACAGACACAAGGCAGTGTCGTGCAAGCCAGCTTACAGACTTTAAGAATGAATGGTAAGTTTGCGCCGTTAAAGGCTTGTGTGCTACAAAACAGCAATGTGTGAGATACAGCTTCGCATAAGGCTATAGAACGACTAGGAATTCCGAACTTCGACAAAGCAGATTTGGCGAAAAATCTATTAGACGTAGGTACTTCCAGGAATGGCAAAAAAATTGGTGTCATTCAAGTGATCCCACCAGAACGTGTACAGCAACAATGTAGTAGTTTAGTTGAGTATTTTGTATACGTGTTTCTGAAAGTATAAAGACTCTCTATCTGCAAGAATACTAAGAATAACTTTTAGTTTTAGACTTGGAAGAGAAGTATTACAAATCACAGCATCTTGTTGTTCATTTGAAGTCTCAACGCCACCAAGGTGGTCTTCAGACTGAAGATCAGGAACTCTTAACTGACGGTTTTTCTAACGTGGCGGATCCTCAAATGGTTCAAATGGCTCTGAGCACTATGGGACGCAACTGCTGTGGTCGTAAGTCCCCTGGAACTTAGAACTACTTAAACCTAACGCCATCACACACATCCATGCCCGAGGCAGGATTCGAACCTGCGACCGTAGCGGTCGTGCGGTTCCAGACTGTAGCGCCTTTAACCGCTCGGCCACTCCGGCCGGCGGCGGATCCTCATTTGCGTCTTCTGACAGAAAGTATTCTGACGCTGCAAGTGTAATCCATTATGCTATCGACCTTCTCGTGCACTTCTACTCCCGCAGTCTGAGTAACCCGGCTGTCATACAAACAATCAGGCACGAGCTGTGTTGTCCGTGTTTCACACTGCAATGGCACGGCGAAAGCAGGCCGTGTTAAAGGGGTCGACATCCAAGTGTCGTACGAGTGCATAGGCATGTGCATGCTATTGCATCCGTCTAAACGAGGCTTGTGAGACAACGCGCACTCCCCCATCGTTCGTAGTATCGCTGCCGTAGCGATGAAGGTGGCAAGTCCGACCCCTTCTCCTGCGAACACTGAAGATAAGTCTCTGTTAAAGCGTGGAAAAGCTTCGCTCTAGGACTCAACTTTCTGCAACCCTTTCCAACCCTTCTCCCTGTCCTGGACATCGCAACGGGCCGTTTGGAAGAAGGGGCGTGGCGTGCTAAGTGCTTTTTCCTCTGTGCTCCGCAAACAGCCGCAAGCGGCGACAGTCGTCAGCGTGCTCACGTGTTTATTTAATTTTACCGTTATTAATGAGCTGTATGTTGTAGCAAGAAAATTTTTTTTAAATTCTTTATGGAACGAGTGAGGTTTTAAATTTGCAAGGCTTTCTCCCTCCCATTCATCTCTGACTGCAGTTTGTTGGGCGTTTGTACGAAACGTTTCTGTGTTCAGGTAGGCCGCCTATCTGTCTTCATGCGGATGCATGTGTGGCACGCCCCCAAATGGTTCAAATGGCTCTGAGCACTATGGGACTTAACATCTTAGGTCATCAGTCCCCTAGAACTTAGAACTACTTAAACCGAACTAACCTAAGGACATCACACACATCCATGCCCGAGGCAGGATTCGAACCTGCGACCGTAGCAGTCCCGCGGTTCCGGACTGAAGCGCCTAGAACCGCAGGCCACCGCGGCCGGCGGCACGCCCCCAAGCTTGGACCGTTGTCGTTATGTGCGAGAGGCTTACTGGCAGACCTAGGATTGTAGAGGATATTTCTTGCATCTCATGTATCACGGATACAATATTTTAACATGTTTTAACTTACCTTAATCTTATTTTGGCATGCTTTGTGGACACTATTTTAACATATTTTAATCGTAATTATGTATGCTTTGTAGACTCCCATTTTAATATGCACCATGAAACGTATGTCCTGAAACCGAGTAATGCTTTCCTTTTTAGAAATAAATAATTTTTGTAACTGTAGCGGTTTTTACATTGCCGAAAGTTTTGCGTTGCTCTGATGTTTGAACTACTTACGCAATCATTTTAACGTCGTAGCTATGATTCAGTTTGGCATTTTCGACCTGTACAAATCATTTCCGTAAGGAACAGAAAAAAAAACCTTTTGATTTTTACTTTGATTTCAACACACGGAGCCATGTAGCCATTGTAAGCGACCCATTTCTTTCGTGAATCACCCTGTCTTAGGATCCTTCCAGTGAATCAGAGTCTGACCTTTGCCTCTCGCTGCCCCCACAAGGTTGTGTTAGTCTCCGTTTTGTTTGCTTTCGCTATCTCGACCTGTTCGAATGATAGTACCACGTCGGAGTTCAAGCGTAAAGAAAGACAAGAGCGCTTTTAACTGTTTTGTCAGCAGCAAGTACAATGAATCAGGTAAAAGGTGTTCTTGAAAACCATGGCACACATTTCGTATTGCGCATTTTTATACTGTTGTAGATGTGTGGTAAGTGCAAGATATTCGGGACATCGCAATGTTAAGTCAGTTTGAGGCCGAATGTTACTACCTAAAAACACCCGTTGCCCAACCTTGATTAACACTGAAGCATGTTAAACACTAGCGTTCCTTCCTTCCTGATTTACATCGGCGCCAGAACTTGGCCTTAACTTTGCGTAAGCCGCATGAGATCCGTGCCCGAGTGCCGTACACTTGCACCTGCTCGCAGGTCGCAGTGTTAAAAAGATGCAGCAGGAGAGGATGCTAGGAGACGGGAGCAAGCTGTCGTATCAAGGTGACAGCTAGCAGCGCTTGTTACACGGGTCATGCGGACGGAGGGAGCGTCCGACCCTGGCGCTGTTTGCCAAATGCAGAGTGGGGCAGGTGCTGCATTCCTGAGGCGCAGGTGCGCTCCGCCATGGCCACCTGTCTTCACCGCAGGACCTGCACACTCTTCTCCCAGCTGCTCTGCAGCGACAAAAACCACTGCTGTGCGACAAGGACGTTGCCCCCTTTCTATGTTACTTGTTCGTTTGCAGTGACACAGGTTTAATGGCTTACGTACTGTGGGAAACGCAGTCGAATTGACGGGTGTTGAATTTATACATCCACGAGAAAGAATTAAAAAGTAAGCTACACTGCCAAGTTATGGTCATTTATTAAACCGCATACACATAAGCAAGAATGCTATGACAACATACAGTGTAAGTTCACTTTTGCATATAGTTCCCAAGAGACTGTAAACATTTCTCGGAACGGGTAACCAGCTTTTCGATTTCGTATGTGTCGGAATCACCACCAGCTACTTTCCTAATCGTTTCGGAATCGTCGTTCACTGTGATCCTCTTTTATCTTGGCGAACAAAAATCATGATCGCATGGCGCTAGGCATATACTGTATGGAGCATGTTGCCATACTTCCCACTTGAATCGCTATAACAGTTCTGACGATTGGCAGGCCCCGAGTGCGGTGTTGCGCTGTCGTGCAGCAAAATCACACCGGCGCTCAATTTTCCCCGTCGCTTTTCTTTAATTGCCTTACGGAATCGGTGCAACGTTTGACAATATGAAGCAGAGTTGAATGTCATGCCTGTCGTCGTAAGTATCACTCGCACCACACCCACATGTCAAAGATCAGTGTCACCATCACCTTTCCTGCTGAAGGTCGTCTTTCGTTGTGCCGATGTGGTCTGCACACATTCCATCGATGGTTCAAATGGCTCTGAGCACAAAGGGACTTAACTGCTGAGGTCATCAGTCCCCTAGAACTTAGAACTACTTGAACCTAACTAACCTAAGGACGTCACGCACATCCATGCGCGAGGCAGGATTCGAACCTGCGACCGTAGCGGTCGCGCGGTTCCAGACTGTAGAGCCTAGAACCGCTCGGCCGCTCCGGCCGGCTTGCATCGATGTTCTCTTTGTTTCGGGAGGGAGTGTGAGGGGGGGGGGGAGTATTCTGGCAATTTCCTGCAGTGTTATGCGCTGATCCCCTCTAATGACCAAATCCATTTGCAACGTTACTGGACTGGCAGGCCTGCCTTCATGATATTCTTCAGTGAAAGCCGGCGTCAGATGTCTTTATAATACCAGAGCAAGAGACTGCACGCTTACCGTATACAGTAGTGATTTCTCGATGAATGTCCGTGCAATTGAGCCGTTTAACCCATAGAAACCTGAGCGTTGCATGAGCCTCCAATTTGGAGTGCACATCCAATTGGCGCGCCATTGGACCTAGCCCGCTGTACACACACAATGCGACGGGATATGACGTCACTCGTCCTATCAGACATATCAGCCGGGGGAGACAATCGCGGTACACCTTCGCCACCACTCGTAAAGTGTTATTTACAATGTAAATGTAAATGTAGATGTAACTGCATCCTGTAGATGATGCTTTGGGAATCTTGCATAGTCCAATGTTACGTCTGTGTTGTCGGTAATGTTAAAATGAAAAGTAGGGAAGTCTGACAAATAACTTACAGGACATACGCAACCGACAAACCTAGCAGCAGCAACGACGTGTGAGTTGTGAGGAGAGGTTCGGGATTTAATCGAGAACACTGACGTGTAGCCAGTAGGTGAACTGTGTACCACACTGAGCGACGTGACACAGTGATAAGACACTGGACTCGCGTTCCGGGAGATTACCGTCCACGTCCATGGTCGGCTATATGAACTTCAATTTTCAGTCGTTTCCGTAAAATAGCTTAACGCAAGTACCGAGATAATTCTTTTCTTCATGTTCTCCACGTACTGATGGTAAACGTAGTTGCACAAAAGTTAGACACATTTTGGTATTTAGGACGCGCAAGTCGCAAATCTGCATCCAGTCACTGTGAAATACGTCGTTCCTAGCTTTTCTCACATAACCCGAGCCGCATGCAAGGTTGGTTTCGTAAAAAGGCCGCTACCAGTTCTCTTTCCGACTATGTCCTTATCTTATTCTGCAACAATCTTATTCTCAGCGGCACTTAAAAATACAATCGTCTTTCTTCTTTGCTCCAGAATCTCTTCTACAGCCTAGATTTTGCCGCGTGCTGAGTGACGTCAAGCAGTGGTTAAAGAACTTACTTCACACGTACGTTCCGGGCGAAGTTCAAATCCTCCATTAGTCATCTAATTTTCCCCCTCCCTCAAATCGTTCCTTTCCCAGTCCGAGGTTGTACTCGATTTCGACAAGAATATGCTCCATACGAATGCGACTGCGAAGATGTGCTCCAGATACAGTAGCGCGCGCCTTTTTAAAAATATTTTCATAAATGTAGTTGCGTCAGCATTATAACTGTGACTGGCTGGGATAGATGTACTTATACTACCGAAATATCGAAATATTATCGGTCGAAAGGTCCACTTGTGTGAATGTGGTATCAAAAAAATGGCTCTGAGCACTATGGGACTCAACTTCTGTGGTCATTAGTCCCCTAGAACTTAGAACTAGTTAAACCTAACTAACCTAAGGACATCACAAACATCCATGCCGAGGCAGGATTCGAACCTGCGACCGTAGCGGTCTTGCGGTTCCAGACTGCAGCGCCTTTAACCGCACGGCCACTTCGGCCGGCAAATGTGGCATCAGTAGCTGCAGTATCCATACTTTCTTAATACTGATGCTGCGTATCCAATTTTGAAATACTTTTTTTTCGTGGTACACGTTTCTTTTTATTCGGTTAAAACAATGCCAACGGTGTGTTTACTCGTCCGTTTCTTGCTTGCAACGGTGATATGATTAGTGGTTGAACATTTCACTGGGAGAGCGTAAGCGGCCATCAGTGAAACACTACAAGGTTTGCAGCATATACCAGTGGCAGCTACAAGCCTGAAGGGCGAGAGCGTAAGGGCTGTTTTTCCGCTCCCCGCATCACCCGCCGCAAGCATTCTTGTCAGCCGGCTGCTGTAAACGCCCCTCAGCTTTCGTAATTGTACTGCTTCCAAACTGCGACGCGATTAATGTCGTCTTGCGTGATACCGCGACAAACAGGTGCCGCTTAGGAAATTAGCTCGCGCACCCTCGCAGCACATTCCCCAGAATTAGTCCCTTTCACTCCAAACCAACCAGATAACCCATTCTCCAGAAGCGCACGAGTCAGCAGCTCTTCCATGTAGCCGTTATTATCTCCGTACTGGGAAGCGAGTCGCCGCGGGGCGTCGATAACGCTGCGCCTGCTGCACTGTGAGGGGCAACGCCGGCGTGACGCTGCCTTACCGAAAACTGTGCTATCAGCGGATGGGGGCAACGGCCAGCTGATAGGTCTGCCTCTCTTCCTGCCCGCGCCGCGGCTGCCATATCTGTCGAGGACGCGCAGCTGCGGGCTCCCTGGAAACCTGCCGCGGGGCCCTTCAGTCGTCTCAGCGGACACAGCATCACATGGTTTTATGAATTTACTTGTCACGACCCAGTAGCAATGAGACTGTTTTTCTCAGAGGCAGTTTCATGCATCAGTTCATTGGAGATGGACGAACAGATGCCGCTAGGCGAAAACATTGGAGGTCCAGTACGGCCTCAAGTAAAAAATGTAAATGTCGTGTGACTAGGGTCTCCCGTCGGGTAGACCGTTCGCCGGGTGCAAGTCTTTCGATTTGACGCCACTTCGGCGACTTGCGCGTCGATGGGGATGAAATGATGATGATTAGAACAACAGAACACCCAGTCCCTGAGCGGAGAAAATCTCCGAGCCACCCGGGAATCGAACCCGGGACCTTAGGATTGACATTCTGTCGCGCTGACCACTTTTTTTTTTAATCTCATTTTGTTCGTTATAGTTCGTTGCAATTGTTCGTCGCGGACGTCCCCTGACGCCCATTGAAGTTCGTTATTGATTCATTCGCTCAGTTTTTTTTTTTTTTTTTTTTTTTTTTTTTTTTATTACAGAGGGCAACTAACCCTCTGACCGAACACACTGAGCTACCGTGCCGGCTCCACTCAGCTACCGGGGACGGACACGGCCTCAAGTGATACTGTATCTTCATCACACCGGACAAAAAATTGGTAACCTCCAGGAGCAATCCCGCTAATACCGTGCAGCGCCGCCTGTAGACTCGATAATGGCCACATTACGGCGACCAACAGAGTGAACAAGTTTTTTCATGTACTCAGTATCCAGTTCAATCCAATCATTGATGATTATACCTCGCTGGTGATTTTGACTGCCACGTTTCGCCCGCAGCTGCAAATAGCGTCAGACATTTTCCATGGAATAAACATGTGGTAAGCAAGTCGGCCAATCTAGGTGCAATAGTCTGGTCCGAGTGTCAAACCACGGAGGTATGCGTGCAGTCCCGTGAACACCAGTTCCATCATGTTGTAATACTGGGATGCCAGCAACGTACTTGTCATGTATATATCGAACAAAAGAGCAAATTTGACCACCGAAAATGTTGCCATAAAGATCATGATTAAAGTGCATGGTAACCTGAACCAGTGATCTCCGTATGTTATGCATAAAATACCACCAAAACGTCAAAGAAACCACCATCCAAACACTACGGGTTAAATCCCCAATAAGCAGTCGGTGCTCTCGACGCCTTGCCTAGTTTGTAAAGACACACGCGCCTTCAGTTAACTACTGTCCAGTTTCTGAGATGTATGACCAGTGGAAGACGTGCAACTCCGGCCGGTGTGGCCGAGCGGTTCTAGGCTCTTCAGTCTGGAACCACGCGTCCGCTATGGTCGCAGGTTAGAATCCTGCCTCGGGCATGGGTGTGTGTGTTGTCCTTAGGTTAGGAGGTTTAGGTAGTTCAAAGTTCTAGGGGACTGATGACCTCAGAAGTTAAGTCCCATAGTGCTCAGAGCCATTTGAACCATTTAATTGGCTTGTGAAATGCACTCAAATCTAAATACGGATTGGAGGCAGTTACGTTCGCAGTATTCGCCTGGAAACTGGTTGAGAGGACTTGCATTCAGTGACAGCAGCAAGGCCGGTTTGAAACTGGTTGTCAGTGACAAGGCGAGACACTAGTTTCCGATCCATGTGTGTTAGGATCTTCCTACGTGCAGTTTTCGTATGCCGTTTTGTTCCTCGTAGACACGTTGGACAGACGGCATTGATAAACCAACAAATCGGAAAACTTAAAAAAAAATGGCTCTGAGCCCTATGGGAATTTACTTCTGGGGTCATCAGCCCCCTAGAACTTAGAACTACTTAAATCTAACTAACCTAAGGACATCACAAACATCCATGTCCGAGGCATGATTCGAACCTTTGACCGTAGCGGTCGCGCGGTTCCGGACTGTAGCGCCTAGAACCGCTCGGCCACTCCAGCCGGCTTGGGCAGCTTCATTCAAGGTATTGTCATAGGCGTCCAAACTGGATACCTTCTTTCTGCCATTTTGTCACGTCTCCAAGTCGAAAAGTCTTCCTGTCTACATTCCGTACAGCCGCCTGTCACGTAATACATGACTTCGCTGCAATAGTGATGGAGCGTCACGTGAGTACCCGGTACCAGTTTATCAACATTTACAGCGCTTCAGAGCGATTAATGTGCTCTTTTAGAGAAAGTGACTAACGTTTTGTCCAGTGAGCGTTTTTTTGTTGTAGCCCATTAGCATTGGAGTCAGACAGCGTTCTTTGTTGAGTGATGAGCTTCCTAGTCGCGTTTCGACGTCGTCCTCCTGGCTGTTGGCGACGCCAGAGCGGGTTTCAGGTACACCAGTAGAATGGGTCTTCGTCTAGCCTGGAGCTGATTCAAAGGTTCAAATGGCTCTGAGCACTATGGGACTTAACATCTGTGGTCATCAGTCCCCTAGAACGTAGAACTACTTAAACCTAACTAACCTAAGGACATCACACACATCCATGCCCGAGGCAGGATTCGAACCTGCGACCGTAGCGGTCACGCGATTCCAGACTGAAGCGCCTAGAAACGCACGGCCACATCGGCCGGCTGGAGCTGATTGGTTGGTTTTGTCTAAACTGGTACGTTGTGCTTGCAACCTACTCCGTTAACAGCTGCTTGCTTTTCATCGGACGCAGGCGCTTTGTAGCACCTATTGGAAATAAACTTGTGATAAGTCTTGGCAGGAAGCAGCACTTCGCAGAGGAATAGTGTTGGCGGGATCACAAAGTGACCAATGAAACTGTCTGCATTCTGCTACTAGGCCAGTTTGGGCTGAAAGGGTTGCATGTTTAAAACAGTTTCGTGGAACTGCTTGGAACTCACGAAAAACACACAATATATCCGTAACAACCTCTGAAATTTTGTCAATGGTGTTCGTATTCGCACTGTATTGTACAGTAAGCACTGCGTTATTGCGCTCTGTACCAGCAGGTGACGCCAGCCCTTCAGCGCAGAGCGGAGAACTTAGTCGGTCGATCCGAGGGCTTGTTTATTAAGTGTGTATCGGGGTGACGAGCCAGCATCTGGCCGGCTACGAGCACTGGGAAGGTGTGATGAGCGTGAGTCACGAGATCGGCGTGATGAAAGCGGGGAGCGTCCTTCAGCTGTGCACCGGCTGCGCTCGCTCCTCGGCGCTGTTAGTTGCCGGGTGGAGGGGCGAGTTGTCGGCCCGGCCCTGCCGGGCCCGCTGCCGCCGGCATTATTTCTGGCGAGCGCCTCGTCCGCCGCTTATCGGCCAGCGCCGCTATAAATACGAGCCGCGCCGGCCTTGCGCGCGCTGCTATCACCGCCTCGTCTCCAAACGGCCGGCCGGCCCGCCAGCCTTTGTGAGCCCTGCCCACTGCCAAAGGCATTGTACGCACGTGCGCTCCAAATAAACGCTTGCTTTTGAAGCGCCACCACAGGCGACCGCCCGCCCACAGCAGCTTTGTCATCGCACAATACCACTTTTTATGTTGCCGATGTACACAAAATTTATTTTACGTGCGCGCTTCCCAGCTGCCACTTTTTCCATCCGAAAATTTCGTTAAGTGTGTCGCTCTTGACGGGGCGTACTTATAAGGCGTTATACAATTATCTTCCTCTACTGACGAATTTAGGCACAGGTTGCCCCCATATTTAGACGCGTTATTTGTGAGGCAGTTAAGCCTTAGCTATAATTTTCCCTAATTTTTCAGTGTGCCCTCCGAGTCACTTGGGAAAATAACTGTTGATCATGTCTTTTTTTAGTAGACGTTGAGCTTTCATGTCGCGAGGATACTGAACTAGAGGGGGGGGGGGGGAGCGTCAATTGATAGTAGTTTCGCGGTAAATTGCAGAACAGTCTTCAGATTTCAGGGCACAGCTCTGGGTACAGTTGCCACTACTGAGTATCCACTACATGTTCTGGCATTCTTTAAACTGATACCGAAGTAGTGATAGATATGGTTGGTGGGGCAGGATGCTAGTTCGTATGTGAATATTTTTGTTCTAGGGAAGGATGGAGGGAGAGGGAGGGACAACTACCCTCCTCCTGCTCCATACTTTGTTCTGGCCTTGGGGCAGGACATATTAGTGAAGCATTGCATATATTCTCTCTTATATGTATCATAGTGTATGTGTGTGTATCGAGGATCTTTTCCGAAACACCTGAATCGATTTCAGTTAAATTTGGCACAGAGACTGCAGGCTTCATAAGTATCAGCACTGTGGGATTGTAACCTGCATGCTCCAGTGGGAGCAGAGATATGGGCTAAAGTGTTTTTCAAGGCTCTTGTGCTATGGGCTGCCCTGCCTGATAATGCATATAATATAGGAACAGTATGTCTTGCCTGATTGACCTGTTACAGAAGGTAGCCTACATGTTAGAGGCAAAAGCTGTTTTCCAGCCCCCCCCCCCTGCACCCCAACATGTAGGTCACTGGAGTACTATTGACCTGCTTTACATGGCAGTCCAGCGACAGGAAATCGTTTCCTAGCCCCTGACGGGTAGGCTGACCTGCATGACAGGTATGTTGTGTTGGAGTAGTTCACATGGTTGAAATGGTTCTGAGCACTATGGGACTTAACTTCTGAGGTCATCAGTCCCCTAGAACTTACAACAACTAAAAACTAACTAACCTAAGAACATCACACACATCCATGCCCTGTTGGAGTATTGTCAGCCTGGATTGAGGTATGGATAGGGAGAAAGGGATGCAGGAGTGGTTGGAAAGTGAAAGGGGAGAAGGAGTAGGGATAGGGACAGAAAGAGAAGAGGAGGAGGAGGAGGATGACGACAGAGTGGTAGAGGAGGAGACATTGTGTGTGTAGAGGAAGAGGAGGTGAACACCATGGAGAGGTGGTGGATGAAATGGACAGAGAGAGGGGAGAGGGAGGGATGTACAGAGAAAGAGGCATAAGGAGGGGATGGTCAGAGAGAATGGGAGGAGGAGCTAGACAAAGGTGGGTGGGTGAGCTGGACACAGTGACGGGGGAAGAGAGAGAAAGAGTTGGGCGGAGGTGTGTCAAATGCGTATATGGGCGAAGCTGTGTGGGTAAGTTCAATTTGGTAGTAAGAGAAAAATTATGTGGAGGACCACATTGTACCGTGATAATTCTGCAAGTTCTTGCATTTTCTCGTGTGGGAACGTTCGTAGTGGTACTACTGGAGGGAAATTGGTGCTTCAGTTTGGTTAGTCTCTTTAACAAAGTGCAATATTGTTGCTGATACTGCTCACACTAGAAGAATAGATGACAGAAATCACCTTTTGCTGTTGATTCGCACCAACAAATAAGACAGTCTTTGACTTCCGCTCTTTTGAGGTGACTTACAGGTTGTTCTGGTGAAAGCGCTTCCTTATGAAGAAAGTGTCGAACGCATATGCGGGCGAAACTGCAGGGGTAAAGGCTGGTTTGGTGAGACAAGAAAACTTCCGTGAAAGTTGTACAGAGCACATAGCATCATGATAATTCTGCAATTTCTTGTATTTTCTCGTCCGGGGACTGTGGTATTGCTGGTGGTGGAGGGAAGTAGGCCGTAAGCCGCATGCCCAAACGCTAAACAGAGATCTTCGGGAATTGTCGCGGGCGATGTGAGGATGTTTGCAGATAATGTTGCTAGCGGCTTCTGTGCCAACTTACTTCTTGCTCCACTTCTTACCGCGCGTTGCAGGCCTTCGTTTCAAATTAGACGCATGGTCGTATACATTGAAATCGGGGATAAATAAGTGACCGTTGTCCTGGGGCCCCATGAGAGAACGTCCAAGTGCTCGTTTATGTTTAATGCTTTGGTGCGCTGGTATCCAGAGAAAGCTCGTCAGAGACACAAATTGGTGTAGCTCAAACATTGTGCACATGCGCGATCACTTTTTTGCTTCAGTACCTCTGCAGTTAAGCAAATGTTCAGTCTGAATGTCGTTGAGACGTTCAAATCCAACATTCCTTCCAGTTTGTGTATAGAAACTGATGTACTTTTATCTGCTGTGATGTTTTATTCATCTCACAGCGTACTGTAGATGGACGTAAAAATATCATTGTTTGTATCCGCAGTTGTCCAGTGTTTATTTACATATCTTCAGTTTGTCGTCATCTCTACTCCTGGCTTCAACGCCAGTGATTGTAGTGATTTGTCCCAATACGAAATCATCGTTGCCCTTTGATATCGTCTCGCGATATAGACAGCATCGTTAAGCTTGAAGATTCTTTTTGTGTCAATTACGTCCAACGGTGCACTTAGTCACTATACTGCATCTATACCTACTTCTGCAGGTGTGGCTGTACGTACAGCAACGAGCACACAGTTACATCATGTCCGCCCTTCAAGGTGCTATTGGAGCTTATTTGTCATTGCCGTCCTCTAACTTACTATAAAGTATTAAGCGTTTATCTGTGTCGTTCAGATGACTGTAACGAATGTTTCTGCCATGAAATGTTGGTTGTATTGTTATGTGTGAGTATGGAATGAATGGAAGGAAGAGGTTAAAACGAGCGGCAGCGCAGGAGTATGAAACGAAGTGCTCGTACCACTGACTGTTAAACCTTAATGTATCCTATCCAACGGCCAGTTACCCTTTGCACTACGTTTTTTACTGCAGAAGACGCTGTGGAAAAGTTTGGAATGTGTGTTAAGTCACGATGCTGGCACGGTCCTTATCTACATCATCTACATCTACGTGATTGCTCTGCTATTCACAATAAAGTGCTTGGCAGAGGGTCAATGAACCAACTTCAGGCTGTCGCTCTACCGTTCCACTCTCGAACGGCACACGGGAAAAACGAGCACTTAAATTTTTCTGTGCGAGCCCTGATTTCTCTTACTTTATCATGACGATCATTTCTCCCTTTGTAGGTAAGTGCCAACAGAATGTTTTCGCAATGGGAGGAGAAAACTGGTGATTGAAATTTCATGAGGAGATGATGATCAAGAATTTCACACCACTTGTCCCCCCCTCCCCCCTCCGTTTTCACCTTCCTCCCCATGTGGTGAAAACTTGTTGCACTACTGTGATTTGCAGAAATTTCTGCTATTTCTAAAGTTTTCCTTTGTTGTAGCAGCAATCCTGCACCTTAGCGTCACGTCAGGAGAGATTACGCTGTTGTTCGGTAAGGTTTGCTTGTCGTCGCGTATTGTCTCGAACTACATATATCGAGTACAGCAGGCCTTCTGTCGAGCAAAAGTGTTAGTTGCTGAGTGTAAAATTCAGTCGATCCAGTCGAGCACCAGAAAACATTCAGGGTAGTAGAATGGCGTCCTACGGCTTGCGAAGGTGCAAACTACGGTACTACCTATAAAGTCGTAATGTTAAAGCTGTTTCGATTAGTTCATTAAAAAATGTGTAGGAGTTCACTTACATAACATCACGGAGAAAATGGTGCAGAAGTGGGGGGGGGGGGGGGGCGGTGGCAGTTTAAATCCTAGTTCGGCCGTAGAGATTTTGGTTTTCCGAGATTCCTCTAAATCATATCAGGCAAATGGGTTCCCTTGAAAGGGCACAGCTGATTTCCTCGATCCGAGGACCTGCCCCGTCTCTAACGATCTCGCCGTAAACGGGACTTCAATATTTCCCTCCCTCAGGTAACATCAGTGGCAAATGATGCGATCTCTGTAGCGCAGTCCGTGCCTTTAAAACGGCAGCAGTTAATGATGTACATTGATATTCTGCTTACACTGGAACTGGCCGAGCAATATAGCAGCAATATAGTGAGCAATTTGTTATGGAGGAAATGCTAAATTGTGATACTTGTGTAGGATGTTCAGAAAAACAAAGCATCAGATGCGAAAGTTTGGTTTGCAGATCTCTTCTGTTCGTGCCTGTTAGTATTTCCCATTATTACATGGAGAACAGTAGAATAATTGCTCTTTAAGATCGGGAAAAAAGATTGTTTTAATTATGTCGGTAACAAACCACGTGAGGTGTGACACAAGGGTAAGGGATTTTGTATTACGCTGCGTCTAGAAGGATAAGGTCGCTTGAAGTAGAAGGGCGAGTACTCGTCTCGATTACCAGTTGTCAGTCGCTTACATAACAGCAGTGGATCAACAAGTCTGTTTCTGACAGCAGCTTCTCTCTCCAGGCCTACTCTAGAAAGTCGGACAGTTAACGTCCGTAATTGGAAAAGCTTGTGATTTAGCGTAGGGTTTGCAGAATCTCGACAGACTGTGAATCAGAGCGGGATTTATGAGCCGCTTCTGTTTGCATAAAGTCCAATCCGTTTTAAAATTTGCTGTTGTATGCTGACGCCCGCGCGCACTCTCTCTCTCTCTCTCTCTCTCTCTCTCTCTCTCTCTCTCTCCCCCTCTCTCTCCCTCTCTCTCTCCCCCCCTCTCCCCCCCTCTCCCCCTCTCTCTCCTGTAATATGATCAGAATCTGTCCTGTCAACTGATAACTTCATATAGTGAAGTTATATCTCAAATTTCTTTTGCCCCCAATTCTATTCAGTATCTCCTCATCTGTTATTCTCTAACATTTAGCACATTTCAGCAGCGTCTTGTCTCTTCTTGCCTAACTCCGAATCGTTCACGTTTCGCATCCCTACAAGGTACACTGCAAACTTCCATACAGTTACATTTATATTCGATATTAAGGAATTTCTCTTCTTCAGAAACGCTTTTCGGTTAGTAAGTAGAATTAATTACTGCGTTAATTTGTGGGATTTGGAGATATGCTTTCGGTGAGAAATCTTTCAGCATTCGAGTCAGTTGGTGTTACATACTTTCCTAAAGCACGTAATTTGTCTTCTGCAGCCACAAGAAAGGAGGTCAAAGTAAACGTATAAATATACCTCTAACGGTTGCAGTACACATGTGCTGTTACGTATCCTTATACAACAAAGTTGCGTTACATGATTTCTAGTGATAATCCTTTGAGTATGAATACTGTATCAGAAACGGAACGCCAGTGAGTTGTTTGCGACACTGTGAAAGACAAATTTGAGGAAAGCGCATATTTTCTGCTAGTATTTTTGGAGCGATTGCTGTCGTCATTATGAAAATTCTGAGTCCTCACCAAGCATCTCTCACCTTCCCATGAACGATCCATTTTTTGCTATTGCAGAATTGTAGCACTTACCGTCAAACTCCATAAAACGATTTTTGATATTTGTTGTCTTCCCGAAGAACGTTCGTAAATTAGATATTGTTCTGTTTATCGTCAAGTAAGAAAGTATGCAAGCAAGGATGTTGTGATCATTGGTAACAAATGTTAACCACTTACATCGTAATTATGCGGAGTCAAAAATGTAGTGGGACTCCTAGAAGCTGTAAGTTTGCTGTTTATGTTTTTATGTAAGTAGGCTGTTTATGTTTTCTTTATGTAAGTTTGCTGTTTATGTTTTTTTATTGGCAACGTTACGTAGCACTCTCTATATGAAAAGTTTGAATTGTTATACATGACTGTGCTTAACCTGGCACACAATAATTTTAGCGCAACGCAATCTGACTATCAAAAATCCCTGCAAAAGAATGGCCCTGACAAACATTAAACTATACCTTTCACAAATCACTTACCTCACAAAAATCTTCGCTGCTCGAACTACTGCAATACAGCGAGTGCCACTACTGCCAGCTAAATAAAAGATACAAACTACGGAAGGCACTAACTACTGATAGTCTTAGCAAATGAAAGATTCTAATAGAGAACAAACAATGTATTTACCTCAAGATTCATAATATATACAGCAGTTCATGACATTTTTCAAAACTCCGCCATCTCTCTCCTCACATCCACCACTGCTGGCGGCTCACCTCCAACTGCCCAGCGCTACGCGCTGTTCGCATCCAGCTATAGCAGTTCATGACAACAATGGCAGACAACAATTCAAACTTTTCATATAGAGAGTGCTACGTAACGTTGCCAATAAAAAAACATAAACAGCAAACTTACATAAAGAAAACATAAACAGCCTACTTACATAAAAACATAAACAGCAAACTTACATAGCCCCCATGCTCCCCACAAAAAATTTTTACAAATGGTGTTGGGCACTGGCCAATACAGATTTGAAAAAATTTTTCATAATTACAATCACAAAGATATCAAATGCACACACTGATTAATACAATGTTGGTCAAAAGTTAAAATTTTCTCACAGTCAATAAAGACAGTCCTGATCATTCACCACAGTAAAACTGCCGTTTCTTTTATCAAAGTCTGAGCAATAAAAGACAATGCACACGGAAGTAGTGGATGTCCATGCAGTCTTGAAGAAGTAGTGTTGTCCTTCTAACAGAAAGACAGTGCTGACTCTTGACATGCTGACAGGTAATGGGCCACAACGGAGCAAACCCACAGCAGAGTCAGTCGACGTGTTGAAGAATATTGGTAGGTAGGTCATCACAGAGTAGACCCACTGTAGTCCTGGTAGAGATTGTGGTATTGGTGGGCCACCAGAGGTGCAGACCCACTGTTGTCCTTGTAGAGACGGCCAGCAGCCATCTGTTGCGACTGTGCGGGTGCACAATCACCAGTGAAGAGTCTTGCAGTGAAGATAGCAAGTCCATATACCCCCACTTGTGCACTCACAAAGTTTGTGGAATTGTCCTTAGAACCAGCAATGCTGTTATCCAGTCCCTTGCTGAATTAGTAACACACGTGCAAACACTAACAGTCCCTACTTCTCCATATACTATGACTAACAGAAACGTGTGCAGTGAAATGGAACTTACAAGTTACTTAATTTGATGAACTGCTGTCAATTACAATTTTATAACATAAGAATACAATGACAAAGGTACAAAATACATAATTAAAAACATAACAATACAGATAATATTTGTAGTAATAGGGGCTTTACAAAAGAATAGAAATAAACATATACATCAGTGTTACAGGAATGATGACATGAGTACATACATAAAAGATCAGAATCACTTTTGAAACGTCAACTTCTCACATGAGCATTAAAACAGAATAAATAATGTCTAAGCATCTTTACAAAGAAAATAACAGAATATTAGAAAAATTCTACAAAATAGCTCTCATCAGCTAAACACATAAAGACAGGAAAAAAATACAAATACACAAGGGTACACAAACACATAGTGGGATAACACCAAAAGGAAAGGACAACACACAATTACATATTTGGAAAAGGCAGCAAAGAGGAAAGGACAGGGTTTGGTTTACTGCAGTATTTTGCTTGGAGATCTCCCTTCATTCCATAGATCGTTCGTCTTATTTCAACCTTTGCTTCCACCAAAAAAATCCTATCCAAGCATGCTTTCTGTATTTATGTGTTCACATATTTCTTACCTCATTATTTATTTCCAAGATAATCCTACCTATACCTCCTTCCTGTATTCTATTCATATTTCTTTCAAAATAATTATTTCTGATTGTACAATACTCATTGGGGCCCAAATCTTTCTTCGCAATGCATTCGTTACCTATTCTCCATAGTCAGTTTCTTATATAGTCTACCCCCTCTTAAGCTAACTTAAATCTACTGAGCTCAGATATATATACCAAGGGACGAGGCAATGCAGCAAAAAAAAAATAATTAACACAAACATCAATGACAAAATATAGAAATGGCAAAGCAAGCAGCATAAATTAGCAAAGCAAGTGCAATATTACAACTAATATAAGGCAATGCAGGAAACAAGAAAAACTAGCTTAGAAGAGTAACACAAAGTCAAATTCAGTAACACTATGCCTGACAAACAGCAGCAACTTATACCTAAACATGACATAGCTCAAGCAGAAAAAATATTACAGGAAACAACAATGCAGACAAGGGAAATGCATATTCACATGTTAATGTCTATGTAATTAAAGTGGTGCACCATAACAACTGATTGTAAAAAAATATTACCATGTACCTGAAAAGAAATTTAAGTGTTACTGTTACTAGTTACTTCTTATTGTTCTTTCCTTTCCAAGTGCTCCTTTTTTAAAGAATGTGGATTACAAAATTATCATTTAATAGATCTGTTGACAGAAAGAGTTCACATTAGCAAATGCATCTCATTTTATAAAAGCAATGCTGCAACACAGCTGGAAACCAGATATCAAATGAAATAAGCAATTACACAAACCAAAGCATAAAAATATCATTCAGTAGTCATGTGACATTTCATTTCATAAGTTAATGGCTCTCAACTCTCGTAGAAAGACACTTGTCATAATCAGGTGTGCAGATGTAAAAATATTTCTTGTCATTTTGTTAGGCATTTCAGTAAATATCATAAATTTTTAAGTAACGAGGGTGTCGCATTAGCGATGAAAGGCACATCCTAATGGCTTATTCTCCAGGTGTTTGACACAGCTGTGTGCCCACAACGCATTACAAAAATCATATGTTTTCAAGTAACACGCTAATGGCTTTCTTTTCTACCTGAGCGTCTGAAAAGGCTTGTTCTCCAGGTGTCTGACACACCTGGGTGCCCACGTCGTATTATGTGCAGGTGGTCACTTAACTTTCTTACGGAAATATTTACGACAGCAGTTTCCGCTACAGTGACAGTCTCATATAAAAATATTTCACAGGTCAAGAATTTGCGTTACAAATCTGTAGAGACAAAATCCAATTGACATAACAGAGTCCAAAAAATTTTCGTCGGCATTGTAATACATTCACGCATTTACATACATTTCATAACTCTTAAAGTACGATTCTTGGTTTCCAACAACCTTTTTCACAAACCAGAGTCCCTAACCACTACTCATTATTCCTTACCTTATTCGTCGACACTTCTTCAATATTTCATCATAACAGATACATAGCATACTCAAATAACTCATATAGCATCAGCTTATTGATCATAAACATACCGCAACAGCATAATACACATAGTCATCGTAAAAATAACACCATAACACCTCAGTCAAATCTCAAAAACGTCGTAGCTTTCTGCAATTGTTTCAAAATCTAAAGAAAATTCTCTGCTCATTTCAGTAGTGTCATCTACCTCAAACGTACTTTAAAAATCATGATCTCACACCAAATACATCATTCAAAGCTTTCATAGTATCACAATGGTACCAAAAAATATGAACAGTTCACACAGTACAGACAAAATACAATTTCGTAAGTGTGAAGTTACCCAACTGTGCAATTGCGTAAACATCTGTCACTGACGTAGTAAAAAGGTTTGTCTCTCTCAGTTAACTGATCAGATAGCTGTGTAATTTATGTGTTAGAGAAATATGGTACCGATGTGTAAAGTTGTATAAGCAAATACCATATTAGCTAGGGCTCCTTGTGCTTGCCAAACACATGGTACACAAAGTAGGCGTGTACCCCCCTGAGGTTTATTGTAATTATACCCTCAGGTGTTACAGATTACAGCAATGGAATGAAATTTATCACGGAAAACTTTCTTTGTAATTCAAAAATCTTAAAAAATAAATGTTTTAAGTACAAAATTAATCACTCAAGTACGTGTCCAGTAGCGCTAAATATGCGTCTTGCTGTAAGATAATCTCTGGGAAGTGTCGTAGTTATTGTCCTCCGAAAGCTAAGTTCTGTAGAAGTCAATGTACTTACCTCATGATAAACAAAGTGAAATGCTTTGCGTATAGATAACTTAGTTATTACGCTTATTGCCGTGATGAGGAAAGTACTGTGCTGTAACGTATTGTTGTCCTACGGAAAAGGCTGTCTCCTTGTAGCAATAGCACAAAAGTCACCACTAAAACATGTCTCACTTTATAGAAGAATTCAGAAAAAACTGTGCAGATATAAAACAAATACACCGCAAAAGCACCTTGTAAATTGTCACTCATTAGTAACATCGTGATATAATCGTGTAGCTGTCAAAGAAACCAAATACTAAGTCATCTTGAATCTCACAGAAAGTACTTCAAATCCTGAATCCACTCTCAAGCAAACCAAAATGTTGCATGAAAATTTCATTAGCAGTGCTGGTAAATGTTCTAATCGTGCAACTAACAAGCAAGAATGTACACACACAATTACACTGTGTCGTCTGTTCGCAATAACAATGCATTCGTAATTTCTGTTTAAATAATTTCTCTTGGTTCTTGACTGGATGGTTAGTTAGCTTTAAAACATAGTTGCATGTTAACAGTTTCTCAGTGTGACAAATTGTATAAGTAGCGTGAAGTGAAAATTGCAAAGACTAAGTTAAAAAGCAGATTATCTGTCAATAAATGGTTTTACATGAGAAATGTGGTGTAAACCTTTACTCTTCCTAGTACGCAGAGTTTCAACTTCAACGCAATTATCATGTGGTATACGTCGGATTCTGTAAGGTCCATTGTAAACTAGAAAGAATTTGTGACTCAAGTGTTTCTTCTTATGTGACAATGAATGAGCTTTAATGAGAACTTTCTGACCAATATATAATTTCTTTGCATTTGCTTTACCGTGTAGTTTTCTCCTTTTGTCTGCTGCAGATTTTATATTTTTTAGAGCCAAATCAATTATGTCTTTGTGTCGAAGTTTACGTGTATTCGGGAAAGGTACAAGCTCTCTGATTCTGTTCGGAGGTTCTACATTCTTCAGTACAAGAGTAGGTGGTAAAGCAGTGGAATCATGAGGCATTTCATTCAGCACATTTTGAAATAAGTGTAAATATCTGTCCCAATGCTGATGCTTTCTGTGACAATAAAGTCTGCAAAGCTTATTGATTTCTTTCATAATCCGTTCAGACGGGTTACAGTGTGGTGAATACAATGAAATAAAAACAGGTTTGATTTTATGATTCCGAAGCATGCGTGACCAAACAGCAGATCTGAATTGCGGTCCATTATCTGAAATGACTTTACTAACGTGTCCAACTTCACGTAAGAAATTTTTAACAAAGGCGTTGGATACAGACCGTCCAGTGGCTTTACGTAACGGAGTGAAAGAAACAAATTTTGAAGTAAGTTCAACAGCGACTAGAACGTACGAAAATCCATTCGATGTTCTGACAAGGGGTCCCAAGAGATCAACAGCAGCAAATTCTTTTAATTTAGAAGGAATAATAGGAAACAACGGAGCACGATGTGAGATAGTAGATGGTTTCGCCTTTTGACAAAGTTTACAAATAGACAAGACTCTTCGAATTCTCTTTTCCATATTGTTAAAATAACAAGTCGTTCGAAGAATATGATAACATTTTCGTGGGCCAAAATGTGCGTAGCTGAAATGAATGTACCAAATGAGCTTATTAACAAAATCGTCTGGAATGCAAAGTACCCATAGCTTGTCATCAACAGTGCAGCGTTTGAAGAGTATGTTGTTTCTAACCAGGTAATAATGCCGAATCTGAGTCTGTGTCTTTTCATGCCATTTACTTTTGATATCTTTCCAAATCGGATCTTTATCTTGTTCATGAGCAATGTCCTTTAAAGATGTGGTGATGAAGTTTTCAAAGGCGACTTTCTGAATGTAAAGAATACTGAAATTTTTCTCGAGGTTGCCTTCTGTGTTACTTTTCTCAAGCCCAGCCGGTGCGCGTGACAGCGCGTCCGCAACAATGTTCTCCTTGCCGGGAATGTAGACTATTGTGAAGCGGAATTCTTGCAGAAACAATGCCCAACGTTTTAACCTATCATGATTTAATTTTGAAGACATAAGAAATTGTAATGCACGATGATCACTGTATACTTTTACGTGCTTACCAGAAAGAAAGAAACGGAATTTGTTAAATGCCCAAACGATAGCTAAAGCTTCTAATTCAGTAACGGAATAATTTTTTTCAGACTTTGTTAGCACTCGGCTAGCAAAAGCAATGGTTTTCTGAACAGTAGTGTCATTTTCTATGGCTTCTTGAAATAAGTGGGCACCAAGACCGACTTTAGAAGAATCCGTGCTAAGGCAGAAATCTTGTGACAGATCTGGATGAGCTAGTATTGGCGCGTGAAGTAACGCTTCTTTCAAAGAATTGAATTCCAACTGTGCTTGCTCGTCCCAGTTCCAAATACTATTTTTTCCAGTGAGAGAACAAAGTTTTGGTGTAACTAGAATTTGCATATTCAGAAAACGACGGTAAAAATTTACAAGACCTAGAAAACTGCGGACTTGTCTTTTTGTGGATGGAACTGGAATGGCTCTGATTGCTTCTAACTTTTCTGGATCCGGCTGAATGCCTTCAGAAGAAATAATATGTCCCAAAAACTTCACCTTTGACCTACCGAATTCTGACTTTTCCAAGTTAACTGTAATTCCAGATTCTGCAAAAATACGTAACAAACTGTTGAGGATGCGGTTATGTTGTTCCCATGAAGCTTCTGCTATTAGAATATCATCCACATATAAAGTGATGTGACGTTTTAAGAACTCAGGTAATATGGAATTTAACCCACGAATGAATGCTGCTGAAGAAATGTTCAAACCAAAAGGAAGTTTCCGAAACTGATAACAAACGCCGAAACAAAGGAAAGCTGTGTATTTTCTGCATTCTGGATGAAGTTCGATCTGATAAAAGCTGGATCTGAGATCAATGGAAGACAACACTTTTACACCATTAAAATTTTGAAGAAGTTCTTCCATCGTCTGCGGCCTGTCTGTTTCAGGAATAATGATAGTATTGATTTGTCTCGAATCTAAAACAAGCCTGATCGATCCATTCTTCTTCTCAACAACATGTAATGGGTTGTTGTATGAGCTTACTGCAGGCTCAATAATGCCCTCGACAAGCATGGATTGTATTTCTGTTCTAACACGATCCCTATAATGCGCCGGAATTACGTATGGTCTAACACAAAATTTAGTATGCTCACGAACACGAAATTGGTATTGAAATCCCTTGATTGTTCCTGTTTTGTGAGTAAAAACTGTGGAATGTGCTTGTAAAATCTCAAAAAGGTCCTGCCTATCAGTGTCATTACAATTCTCAATTGTCTGAATTTTATTCTGAATTAACTCATTAATTTCAAATATGCCGTCGATGTCATCCCTGTCAGTACTTGCAGAGTGATTGTTGGTGTCTAGTTCCGTAGAAAATTCCGAACTGTTTTCTAACAGAACGTAAAGCCGATTAATTTCCTCATCATGGTTTGAGAGCCAGTCTTCAAATTTCAAAGCTATTGACTTACCTTCTTTCTCTAAACTTATTTCAGCATCGTGAAAGCTTAAGATTGCTTTGTATTCATTCAAAAAGTCTACTCCCAGTATAATTTCCGTCGACAATAATGGAACAATAAGGAAGTTCATAGAGAAGCTGTGGCTTTGACAAAAGAATTCTAAATTGGTTTGTTGGCGTACATCTACACTTTTTCCAAAGATTGCACCTTGTAATTTAATCTTACGTAACGGAAGTGTGGGGCAATCGTTCGCTTTGTTGCATTTGCTAAAAGCTGTTTCGCTAATTACTGAAATGGGACTGCCAGAGTCAAGTACTGCCGTAAATTTTACGTCATTTACAGTAATGTGAATCACAGGATATGCAATGGTGTTACGTGTTACGTCGTGTTCCTGGAGTAAGATGTCCCTAATGTCTTCCATTTTTACGTAATTACTAGCTACGGCAGCTGCGTCATCAGTTTCATAAGTACGTCTTGTGGCTGCCAGTGGTGTGAGTCATCGCCTATTGTCTCTTTGTTGGCGCGCGTCGTTATTGGGATTTGGAGACCTAACTTCTACAAATTCATCGTGACGAGAGTGCTCTGCTCTGTTTAAATCTCGCCAGTTCTGATGCAATTCAGGTCTGTCGTTACGATCATATCGTCTGTCGTCATGTCGGTAGTTCCCATAGTTTCTTTCTTGTCGGTCACATGGTGGAGAATTTCTCCTTGAATCGTAACTACGCGCTGGACCGTTGCGTCTAAAGTTATTCTGTCTTCCTTGATAATAGTTATTTTGGTTCCCATATTGTCTGTTTCTCTGATTGTCTCTGTGATAGTCATTACCGCGGAAAGGTGATCTTTCCCTGTAACTATTACTCTGCCAGTGGTTGTCATATGGGTGGTGTCTGTTTTGGTCACGATTTACGTTGTAAGAATAGGTTTGTCGTGGCCATTTATTGTTTCTGTCGTCACGGAATTGTGACGGATGTGACCTGTAATGATTGTTTTCCTGTTTTCGCATCCCGCGACTGTCTGTGTCAATTTCCAGTTCTTGTAACAGTCCCTGAAAAGCTTCAATGTCGTCTTTGCAACGTCCTGCCAAAATAATATGTCTCAAATGTTCAGGCAGTTTGATTAAGCAAATGCGGATGAGTTCTGAGGGGCTGTATGGGTTTGACAGGTATTGATTCTTGTGCAACATGTCTTCAAAATATTTGACAAGACTGGAAAATTCAGATTGTTCAAAGTGTTTCATCATCATGATGCTATGTTTTACGCGGTCTTGTGTGGCTTGAGACCAATATGCTGAGAGGAAGGCATGGTAAAATTCTCCTTCACTGTGGCAATCGTGAATGACCGATCGCATTCTTACAGCTGGTTCATTCTCCAAGTAGCCACACATAAATTCTAATCTGTGCTCCAATGACCAGTTGGGAGGAAAACAATGAGAGAATTGATGGAGCCATGCTTGTGGATGAATGTCGTTGCCAGAATTCTTAAATGTTTTGAATTTACGTGTAGTAATGAACAGCTTATAATCAAAATCATCGTGTCGGCGAGTAGCATATCGGTCATTGTTACGTCGTGTCGGCGGTTCCATCTCAAAATTCGGTGTACCTTGCCAATTTCTTTCATAATTACCGAAATGCCCTGTGTTATTATTTTGTGGCTGTTCCGTATTTCTATGTCCCTCTTCCCTTATTGGGGCGCGAGTGTCCTCTGAAATACGTAATTCTTGTATTACCTGTGTCAGCTGATCTTGTACTTCCCGCATTTCTCTTTTGTATTGCGTATTAATTTGATTCTGATTTTGTTTGAATTTTCTTATTTGTTCATACTCTTCTGTGTCAGTGAAGGCTACGGGTCTTGTGTCATTCAGATCATCATCTACCTTTGTAGATAAGTTAGTGACCTGATCCGAAAGTTCGGCTACTTTCTCTGATAATGAACCAATTTCCTCCATGTGTCTTTCTACTGTGTCCTTTAGGTTTTCCTGAGTTTTTGCAAGTTGCGTTACCGAATCGGTAGATGCAACTGAGTCAATTTTAGCTTGCAAGGTGTCGTGATTTTCATGAACAATAGTTTGCAGTTCTTTTATGGCTGCTTCATGATTCTGTAATGCATTTTCATGACGCGAAAAAATAGGTTGGAAATGCTCACAAATTTGTGTTTTTACGTCATTACAGACCTTTTGACATTTCGATTCAATGTTATGTAACTCAGCAGTTAAATCTTCACGTGTTTGTTCAAGTGTGGTGTCTAACTTTTGAAGCTTTTGCTGTGTTTGTCTCTGATTTTGTTCCATTGTGTCTAACTTTAGAAGATTCTGTTCCATTGTGTCTAACTTTTGAAGATTCTGTCCCATTTGTTTCTGGTTTTGTTCAAGCGTTGTGTCTAACTTTTGTAGCCTTTGTCCCATTTGTTGCATTAACTGTAATAACAATGCACTGGTGTCTGAAACATGTTCCTCAGTGCTTTTCGGCAGTGAATTTGCACCGGCAACATTCACATTTTGACAAGCGGAAAATGTGTCTTGACTCATTTGAGAAAACGGTGAGGACGCAAAACCTGAATCTACAGTATTTGCAAAATTGTGTCCTATCATTTCGGATTCCTGAGGCGAGCTGTTGCCGACCGATCGATCGATAATGCTTCCCTGTTCACTACCTGTTTGACTGTCTACGCCATTGTTTGACGCCCGCTCCATTTCCCTATGCACAGTTACCAAATTACTACTTTGAACATTAGTTAACTCATTACACAGTGGCGCTAACACATTGCTTTCGTCTTCACTGTCGTTTCTTAGTTTACTTTGGAGCCGAGTGTTACGTTTTTCACACGCCATTATTGAGACAATATTTCACACGATAACACACAAAAACACAATTTGAAGAGCAAAAATAAGAGAACACATTAACATAGCACTGAAAATAATATCTAGTTAATTACAGCAGCGAAATACTTGGCGCAAAGCTACATGCATGCCACAACTGTTTTACTGTACAACAATGAAAGACTGCAACTACAAAGGAGATTCTCTCTACAATTACGCACTAGTAATAAACAAAAGCTACACTAAATACACAAACTACAAGAAAAAATCAGAAGATTCCAGTGAGGTATCCTAGGCTAAGGGTCGACATATGAAACGTCCCCTTAGAATATTTTGTACATATGAAATGTCCACTTAGAACAATTTATACATGACTGTGCTTAACCTGGCACACAATAATTTTAGCGCAACGCAATCTGACTATCAAAAATCCCTGCAAAAGAATGGCCCTGACAAACATTAAACTATACCTTTCACAAATCACTTACCTCACAAAAATCTTCGCTGCTCGAACTACTGCAATACAGCGAGTGCCACTACTGCCAGCTAAATAAAAGATACAAACTACGGAAGGCACTAACTACTGATAGTCTTAGCAAATGAAAGATTCTAATAGAGAACAAACAATGTATTTACCTCAAGATTCATAATATATACAGCAGTTCATGACATTTTTCAAAACTCCGCCATCTCTCTCCTCACATCCACCACTGCTGGCGGCTCACCTCCAACTGCCCAGCGCTACGCGCTGTTCGCATCCAGCTATAGCAGTTCATGACAACAATGGCAGACAACAATTCAAACTTTTCATATAGAGAGTGCTACGTAACGTTGCCAATAAAAAAACATAAACAGCAAACTTACATAAAGAAAACATAAACAGCCTACTTACATAAAAACATAAACAGCAAACTTACAAAGCTTCCCCAAAAATGAAGTTTAAAAGCTGCAAAAGCATTTCGTGTAATGACGTAACGCCGAGGATGAGCGTGCGTATGATACTCTGCAACACTAAAACATTTCTGTGATTTGTTGCGGTCTTGGCAGTTTCAGAACATAATCGCCGGCCGGAGTGGCCGAGCGGTTAAAGGCGCTACAGTCTGGAACCGCACGACCGCTGCGGTCGCAGGTTCGAATCCTGCCTCGGGCATGGATGTGTGTGATGTTCTTAGATTAGTTAGGTTTAAGTAGTTCTAAGTTCTAGGGGACTTATGACCACAGCAGTTGAGTCCTAATTTGATTGAACGCGAGATAAAGAGTTTCTCTGCCTTATAAACGTCCACACTTTTTCCACACACGTGTTGCTGCATTGCATATAACGGAACGTTTAGCGATTTCCGGTCGACTTCGAAAGCTTTTGAAGCAGTTGATTTTTTTCATCTCACAGCGTCTGTTCCATTCTTCCCAATTTGTTACAAAATTTAATAATTAATTCTTTTATCCATTCCACTATGACATTACTTTCGACTGGCTGTAATAGATTAATCAATTGAAGACAAAAAGTCTGAAAATCAGCCCGTGATCATATTTTGGCACTTGATTTTACAGATCCATCTTGATTACACAAACTTTTACCCTTCACGTCTGCCTGCTTAGCTGGGTTGTAACGTGCTCGCCTCACATGCAAACGGGCCCGGGTTCGATTTCTGGCCGGATTGGAGATTTTCTCCGGTCGGAGACTAGGTGTTGTGTTGTCCTCATCATCATTTCATCTTCGTCACCGGTGCGGAAGTCGCCCAATATGGCGTCGAATGAAATAAGACTCGCGCTTGGGGGCTGAACTTCCCCGCATAGGGGCCTCCGGGCTATATGTTCATTTCATTTCATTTACACTTCGCTATTACCGATTTCGGCAGATCATAGGTTAATCTGATTCGGCTCAAAGATTTCTCTGTATGTGGCGGTACTCAACACCTTTGTTAATGTACGTGTAAAATTTTTTAAACACACTTACCGATCCAGATATCGATTCGTTAATCTAAAATTTTATTGGAATCTTGCACAGCGACTCACTGAGCAAAAAAAGCATTTTGGATTCCTGTTACGGTCTGTAGTTGCATTAGCAGGTGAAGTAAAACTAACTCCTCAAGTTCGTGGATAGTGGTGTACTTCACGTAATAGAAGAAATAACTGTATTTCTGGGAGCTGTATAATATGGAATGCAACAGAGTACTGTTGCCAGACACACTCCATATTGCAGAGCTCTTTGTTATCGGAGCGGAGCTGCTGCTGCTGCGTCCTACGATGCGGTCGTCCTTGCGCCGACACCCACTCGCGCACACCTGACGCCTCTAGCTGTGTGTCTCTGTCTACGTCTGGGATTCCCACTGCTTCATCGTCCCGTTACTGCGGCGGAGGATAACGCTTGGAATAGAACAGCAGGTACACCAGAAAAGCGTTGAGACTATTTCTCTCATGGCTGTAAAACTGGTCCACGGGTATCTCGACTCGTCACCCTGTTTTCCAAATAACGGACGTCTCTATGTCGGTTCTTCGTCTTGCTACCTTTGTTTTGTGAAATAGTCCGCAGGATGGCTGTAATACAGTGACAGAGTTAGTACGAATAACTGTGACCTTTGTCATAGAGACGAACTCTGCTATCACAAGAGAGTGTGACAATTCTTCGCATCTTGTTGTTGGATCTGAAAAGCTGCTCGCACGTCTCGATGGTGGAGAGGACTATGTGTCAGTGTTAGCTACGTCTTCTCCCAGACATTCACTTATCGTACGAGGAGAAACAAATACTGGTTGTGTGGCTTCGTACATACTGCCTGTTCTAGAAGGTGAAGAACACAGATTAAAGCAAGAAAGTTCAACAATAGTCCCAATCTTCAGTGTCGATATGTTACCGGAGAAATGCGTGGAGAAAGTAAAGATACACTGCCGGAAAAAAATGTACACCTGGAAAGATGACGTCGATTCTGATCCGATGACGTCATACGCCACCTGAGGATATTAGATATACTGATAATGCTTTCAGCGTCGCCAGCCAACAGGTGGCGTAGTGACATAGCTACCAGAGCGCCATATGTGTCTACATTTTAATAGGGAATGGTCACAGCCAGCCGGCCGGTATGGCCGAGCGGTTCTAGGCGCTTCAGTCCGGATCCGCGCTGCTGCTACGGTCGCAGGTTCGAATCCTGCCTCGGGCATGGATGTGGGTGATGCCTTAGGTTTAAGAAGTTCTAAAGTTCTTGGGGACTGATGACCTCAGACGTTAAGTCCCATACTGCTTAGAGCCATTTGAACCATTTGGTGACAGCCAGAAGGCTCAGTGTGGTGCAGATGTGTGAAGCGAACAAGCAATCGTGCCGTGGCAGCGTGCTGCTTCGATTTAGCAACGATGCTGGTATCAGTGGTCACGTGAACAATTTCACACCCGCAGACGAGGTTCTGGACGTCCAAGCGGCACAGCAGTGGCAGATGGTACAGCCACCCCTCAGCATAGGTTGGAGGGGTTGCGAGTTCAGACGTTTCAACACGAACTGTTGCGAATTCGTTATTAGCAGTAGGACTACGCACACACATCTTCCACCTGCAGCACAACATCGACGCGCACGGCTGGACTGGTGCCACCACAAGATCACTTGGAAGATGGAACGGTGAGCCGTGATCTTCAGCGACGAAAGCAGATTATGCTGCACGCAAGTAATTGCCGTCCGCGCGTAAGACGCAGACCTGGTGAGCGCTGTCTCGTAGAGTGCATTCGTGCAAAACACACTGGCCCTACCGCAGGCCTTATGGTCTGAGGTGCCGTAAGCTACAACTCTCGTTCACTTTTGATGTTTCTGGATTAGACACTAACCAGCGCTCGGTGCGTGCGGAATGTTGTTAGACCCGTTCTTTTGCCGTTCTTGCAACAGTTGTTCCAACTTTGTCCGTGAAACTCAACATACTCCGCAAAGCGCGCAGTAACTTCCCAGGCCAGCATGATCTCTGGACTTGGCTACAGTCGAGCATGTGTGGGATATGATGGGACGAGAAGTGACTCGTGCAACTCGTCAGCAAACAACTCCTACAGAACTATGTGAACAGGTCGAGCAAGAGTGGCATAACGTATCACAGGACAGTGTTCGCCATCTGTGCGATCGACTGGATGCCGCAGTCAGCGCCAGCATTGCCACATGTGGAGGCTATACCGCGTACTAACATGAGTGTTTCAGCAAGGGTCGATACCTGGTACCTCAGAACCGCTTGTGCTATTGATCTCCAAATCTAATAATCTCATGTGCTCTATGTGAACTGTTGCAACAATAAATATTGAGAGAATTGGGAACCTCTAAAAGGCCGTACAAATTTTTTTTCAGCAGTGTATGATCATGATCTGCTTGTTCTTCGATATCGAAAAAGGATTTGACATCGTGTAAAGAGCAACAATTTCGGAGTGCCCGTAAAAGAGAAGCATGCACAAAGGTTTAGCAAGGAAGACTCGCATGCAGTATGAACACAATACTATCTGTGTGCTGTTGGCAAAGGTCATTCATCCTAGTTTCAGGCCAAACGGGAATCCAGCAAGATAGTGGCACCACTAATGTTTTGCTCTATCATGGATAAAGCATGTAAAGAAATACCATACACAGTTTAATTATTTGGCTTCTGTTGACGTTGTGATTTGGGGAGTACAGTTGAAGTTGGGCATGTTGGAGGGATGAATTCCAAAAATACAATCTCCAAATACGTGACGCCAAAACAATAGTACTGTCAGTCAACAGGGAAGGGTGAGCAGCAAACGTCAGTCTAAGAAATGCCCCTGTATAATACGGAAAGCTTTAGCTACCTCAGAAGGGTAATTTCTCGAGACAGTGTAACCGCAAAAGAAGCTGTAAATAGGTTTGATCAGATGTACATATTTCTTTCAGCATGATAGACAGCTTATATGAAATCCCAGGGGGCCAAGAAAACCGTAATTTTTTCTTCAAGCCAATCCTGACATATACTATTAAAGACACCCTCAGTGACTCATCGGCAAATATGGACGTCGGAGACGACGTTCTTGAATTTCACGTTGTAGAAAATAAAAGTGGACGAATTCAGAAATGAAAAGGATAGAGAGGGTGCTGGGATTAAGACAGCACTGTTAGAGCAAATCATAACATCTACACTAAAAGTGCTTTGGGCACACGTTAAGTATGGCACCAGAAAGGCCACCTCGAGTAAACCTGGAAAGAGAAGTTGTCTCATAAGTTGTTCTCACACTGGCAAACTGTTTTCTGGAGAAAGTTACGGTAGAAACCTCTAATTTTTTGTTCACATTCTTTTTTTCAGTCCCAGACACTTTAAATGCTTCATCTGCTACAGTAGCGACGATTGCACCTCTCACTCAAACATTTGAGTTTCGTCGATGACCAAGCTCTCGTAGCTGGCATTGTAGATAATGCTCATTACGATTTTCGAAACTTGAAAAACAAGGAAAGGGGCGTAGTAGTAGCAGTAAAGCAATATTTCTAGGTAAGGCATTAATATGTGACAGAGTACTGAAAGAGAAACGATTGAAGATGGCAGAAAGCTTAAATTTTTTGGTACCATCGGAAGGTACTGATGCTGTGCGCAGAAGGTTAGTTTCCTCAGTATCTGAAGAAAAATTTTTCGTTCTTCCAGGAACCAGGACGCACAATATCTTCAACTAATGTCTTGTGTTACTAGTAGCAATCTGCAACATGCATTGGGGGCTACTGTGGTTTTTGTCTTTTTCAGAAACCCAGAATGTATAGTTTCGGCTGGTATCTCCGGTACGCATCTGATGTGTAACTGTTACGCGTTAGGGTTAGGGATTGGTTACGGTGGATTATGAACTTAAGGTCAGAAGGCAAGAATTTGGCGTAAGCAGCACCTCCGAGTGAAAGCTGTTCCATTTAGCCACGGCGTTATTACCGTAAACAAGGAGCTGGCACGCCACTGTTGCGTAGTGTAGATATATAAATTCCTGAAGTCAGGCTGTATGTCATAGCTGACAGCCGGTGAGCCACTGCGCATAGTCTTGCGCAACGAGAAAGTCCTGTTCAGCTGCTTTTACTGGTATTGTGTTAGCGTGCAACCAGATTTTTGTGCTGCTCCTGTAACACTCAACACGTCGATTTTAGAGGCATTCTCACATGGTTAGACATCTACAGAATATACCAGCTTTGTCGGAGGAAATCAGTTTTACATTCCTACTGGGTTTCCACTCTTATGACAGAATGTCAGAATGCAGGAGTTAAGTTTCAAGGAACGTCGACACCTATTTGTTTATGTAAAACGAAGCAGGCTTTTATCCTAACGTTTCAACTCTAGACTGAGTCACTTGCATCAATACAAAGCTGGCAGCCGCGGAAAAGAAGAAAAATACCTTCAACCAAGCTAATGTCTGTCGGATTTCGTGCGGCACTATGTGTAGCCAGTGCACTAAGTCAGCATAGTGAATACTAAGCCGACGGCTGAAAGTAACCAGTGCGTATAGTAAAGGAACGAGGAACTCGTGAATTTCAGAAAAACTCTTGAGTGAAAGTGCAAAATTTTCTTACAAATTAACAGGGCAATACGAACTGTTTCTAAACTAAAAATGTTAATGAACATACGCATCACACCATGTAAAACAGCGCAGACAGAAAAGAAGATATAGGACGGGTCGCATAAGTTGTTGACTCCAATATTTCAGAAACGGTTCAAGGTTAGTCCATGCTGATTTTTTGCATTAAATTGTTAAAAATTGAACGGTTATTAATTGGACAATGGTTATTTGGAGAATGATTTGCACGGAGAAACTGGGGGCAGTTAGCCAATGTGAAACTCTGCAGTCTAAGTTTCGAGTGCCACAAACATTTCTGAGTCGCTACACAATTTAATTGTAATTGGGAAATTAATGTAAAAACTGAATTAATCACTGAATTGGTAAACATAACTGAAGTGTTAATATTAATAAAAAATATCCAGTGAATATGTGGCATTAGCATATGGGAACAATTTAAGTACAACCGATAAATCAAGTAATTCAGAGCAAGCAGGAGCTTAAGCCTAGACAAAAACAATGAGATAATCAGACAAAATCTACAAATACAAGACCTGCCATCTGCGCTCCAGAAACGCGAGGTTGTATGTATTACAAATAATCTTACAAAAGGGGACGGGTTTGTCTGAGAAACATTCATCGCAAGTTTAACATAGTTAATTAACATAAAACATTATATTAAAAATACACAACATAATTTTAAACTATGATCTGTCCTTGCCTGTTACGTCTTACTTAATGTTGCTATTATATTGAGTGCTGTGGTACATTGCGGCAATGAATGAAAATCAGATCTACGGCGCTCATGGGAAAAGTTCACACAAACGTACACGACTCACACACAAGAATAGAGATGAAAAGAATTTTCCCCATCACAGTAAGTCATAGGCTCAGAGGTTCATCCCTATGACTCACTCATTCATACAGATGAAAATCAGAGAAAGGAAAATTGGAAGCACAATGTACGTAATGTACGCAGGGTTGGATGCTTACTGGAAAAATTTATACTCTAATGTAATTATGTATCACTGAATGGGGGCAAATACGAAGTGCAAAACTAAATTACAAATAATTGAGTGTGACCGCACGAAATACAAGTTAAATAGTATGAAACGAATCTGACAGAAAAGTTTCAAGGTCGTCACTAAATGACGTACGGCCTCTAGTCATGGTGGTATTACTTTCAGAGATTTTGGTATCAATTTGGTTTTTTCAAACGGAGCTATATCAATTTCTGCTGTTCATATTGTAGTTCGTCGGTTAGGCTAATTGAATGACGTTTCCCTGAGCGAAATCCGATTAATAGCGTAGGAAGATGTACAGTATTTAGAACTTAAGTTTTCTCCAGCAAAGTGAGGCTAATTGCGGATTCGAAATAGAGTGTACACGAATAAAAAGCTGAATTTCTTCTCCACCCATTTTTTATGCCGATAACTGATAGTTTTTTACTTTCCCGATATATTTTCTTACGTACTTACAAATCACGAACTTCCGCATACGACTCCAATCAGCTTGATGCTCAGAACAGTGTTCTCTGTTATAAATACTGCAAGTTATCGGAATCTACTTACCGGATTTCAGGGATGTAAACGCCGTTGAGTTCCTTTTTTGTCAGGATTACAATACAGCCGGCCGGTGTGGCCGAGCGGTTCTGGGCGCTACAGTCTGGAACCGCGCGGCCGCTACGTCGCAGGCTCCAGTGCTGCCTCGGGCATGGATGTGTGTGATGTCTTTAGGTTAGTTAGGTTTAAGTAGTTCTAAGTTCTAGGGGCTCATGACCTCAGAAGTTACGTCCCATAGTGCTCAGAACCATTTGAACCATTTGATTACGATACAAACAACAAAAACAACTACCGTTTGAAAAAAACCGAACAAGTGTGAGTAGGACTCGCGGCCTGAGGGTCCCGTAAAGAATTATGTATGATAATGATGATGATTTCGTGTGGCTCAGCGGCCTGGTACAAAAGTCTCCTAGACGCCACTTGCGAGTCACACTAAACTACCTCCAGTTTAACGTCGTTTTTGGCAACTCTTCACATCGTTAAGAGTTGAAGGCTAGGTTAAAAAAGAAGGCTGGAAAACCCGGTGTCCGGCCGAGATTCGATCTTTACTTGTACTGTGAAACCTTCGTTCTTGGCAAATTTCACGATTCTAAGTCAGCGGAATATATTCTACGATTTTCGTGAGTGAGCTTACGAATATGGAAATACTTACGTTATATAAATGGCCACATCTTTTGATTACATTGATTTAGAATCTTAAAATTTTTACACAGCCAAGGGACCGTAGACCTTAGCATGTGATAGAAATTTCAGCTGGATACATGTACTCGTTCCTGAGAAAAGGGGTTCTTAACAGTTGGAGTTCCGTTTTTACCGGTTCAGATAAGGAACCATAAAAAAAAGTAGTTGGTACTGATGTATCTGCAATTAGGATCGCTATGACAAGAGACTATACGTCATTTAGTGAGATATTCCTTAAAGTACATCTGGCGGAAAACAGAATTACGATATCTTAAACATGTTGGAAAATATTTGAGATCGTCGTGTTAGGAGAAGGAGTAGTAGTGAAATTTTAGTCGTAGGCAGCAACAAATGGAGTTATGTAATTATTTGTTTGTGTCTCGTTAACAGGGAGATGTTTGCGATTAAATACCAGAGCTACAGTACCATAGCAGGCCGCTAGAGGAGAGGAAAAAAACAAAAGAAACGAAAAAGAAAACAAAAAACCAGGTGACTTATTCAGCCGTGCGGACTGTTCTGACGCAGAAGCAACCTTCCTTTTTCTACCGAGAAAGATTTTCGTTTTCGCTCGTGCAGCGGAATGTTATGGTGCGATGGCCTGAGTATTTCAGTGTGTACCAACAACACAAATATGTTCCAGCAAATATACAAAAATAACTATGTAACTTCATTCTTTCGAGATGATAGTTAAAAATTTGACTAACCCCTCCAATGCGATTCGGGCCGCGTAATGTGACTACAGAACCGATAATGATTATGTGAATCAACAACAAACACGTATACTATGAACACGCTTAGGCATTGAATTAAATCTACTCAGTTTCAAGCCGCGCCATTTCGAGTAGAATACTCCAGCTGTCAATGGTTATCCCGAGTATTTTAGTGGAACTGACACGCTTTGAAAATAGAGATTCTGTTGAGACATTTCGTTGCGAAAGACTCCGAGGACACACTCTTCAGCATTTCAAGTTGCGTAAGCGACAGTACTGAAAAACAAATTATTAAAAACGCTACTGGTAACTAACCAAATGAAACACACACGAAAATAAGACGCCCAGAGGCTTTTCGTAGGGCGTAACTAGCAAGCCCGCCTACGTAAATCCTTAGCGAGAGCCGAGTTCGGGCAAGAGCGTGGCGTAGGCTGTTCCCGAACAAAAAGCGCCCTTCCGCCGCGCCGGTTTCCCTTGGCCCGGTGTGACGTCAGCAGAGGCGCGGGCGGCCTGTATAATGGACGCGCTACCGCGCTCCGCACTCAATTGTGGGAGCAGCGCCACCGCCGCCGCTGTCACGGCCACGGGGCCTAATTTAACACCCACCAATTATATATAAGCTGTCTCTCTGACCGCCGCCGCCGCCACAGGCACCGGCCGCGAATAAATAAAGCGATCGGGGTCGCCAGTCGCGGAGGACACATCGGAGACTGACTCGCTGCCAGCAAGTTCGAAACACGCCGCACTGCCAGAGGAGGATCCGAATAAAGTCATACGGCCCGCGCTGGCGATACGCAGCGGAATTAGTTGTAGCGGGGTCCGTAATGGGTTTCTAGGTCAGATTTTCACGTTTGTACGTCTCCCTTGCTTTTGAGCAGTGTCTTGACCTTTTCTAACATAGGATAACTTCCAGTTATTGAAAGTATTTACGATAAATACTTCGAAGATGAATTATACGCGAAACACAGTACATTTGAAACTTCCTGGCAGATTACATAAGTTCTCCTGCGAGGAGACTTTTTGTAAAGTTTGGAAGGTAGGAGACGAGGTACTGGCAGAAGTAAAGCTGTGAGGACGGGGTGTGAGTCGTGCTTGGGTAGCTCACTTGGTAGAGCACTTGTCCGAGAAAGGCAAAGGTCCGGAGTTCGAGTCTCGGTCCGGCACACAGTTTTAAGCTGCCAGGAAGTTTCATATCAGCGCACACTCTGCTGCAGAGTGAAAATCTCATTCTGGCACAGTACACTTGTTCATACCGCAAACCACCTTATGATGTGTAGTGGAGAGTACGTTTTGTTCCAATGCCACTTCTCCCGTACTAGTCACGAATGATCAGCGAAAGATGATTCATGGTAATCCTCCCTGTGAGGTTGAATATCTCTAATTTTTCCTTCGCGGTGTTCGTGAGATATGCGTAGAGGGAACAACACCATGTGGGGACAAATGTCGTGGGATAGCGATATGCACATAAACAGATGGCGGTAGTGTCGCGTAACAAAGTATAGAAGGGCAGTGCATTGGTGGAGCTGCCATTTGTACTCAGGTGATTCGTGTGAAATGTTTTCAGTCGTGATTATGGGCGCACGGCGGGAATTAAGAGATTTTGAACGCGTGTTGATAACTGTAGTAAGACGCATCGGACGTTTCATTAAGGAAATATTTACGGAGTTCAATATTACGAGATCCACAGTGTCAACAAGGTGCCGAGAACATTAAATTTGCCGATGTCCACCGGAACGCAAATTGGACATAAATGGATGCAGGTTCCTCACGTACGTGTCAGCTGTCATCAACAGTTCAATGTCGGTTTTGACGGGCCCAGGTGACGCGTAAGGCTTTGTGTCGTGCAGTCATCAAGGGTACAACAATGGGCTCCGGAAGCCCATATCGATGATGTTTCGTTGAATACTTCGCACACTGACACTTGCTATGCCCCAGCATTGACATCTATAGCAATGTGCGGAAGGGTTGCATTTTTGTCACCTTGAACGATTTCCTTCAGTCGTCGTTGGTCCCGTTCTCGCAGGATCATTTTCCGGCTGCAGCGAAGTCGAAGATTTGATGTTTTAGTGGATTCCTGATTTTTCACGGTACACTCGTGAAATGGTCGTACGGGAAAATCCCCACTTCATCACTACTTCGTAGATCCTGTGTTTCATAGCTCGTGCGCCGACTAAAACGCCACGTTCAAACTCACTTAAATGTTGATAACCTGCCATTGTGCCGGCCGGTGGCCGAGCGGTTCTAGATCCTTCAGTCCGGAACCGCGCTGCTGCTACGGTCGCAGGTTCGAATCCTGTCTCGGGCATGGATGTGTGTAATGTCCTTAGGTTAGTTAGGTTTAAGTAGTTCTAAGTTCTAGGGGACTGATGACCTCAGATGTTAAGTCCCATTGTGCTTAGAGCCAACCTGGCATTGTAGTAGCAGTAACCGATCTAACAACTGCGCCAGACACTTGTCTTATATAGGCGTTGCCGACTGCAGCGCCGTATCCTGCCTGTTTACATATCTCTGTATTTGAATACGCATACCTACCAGTTACTTTCGCGCTTCAGTGTATTTTACTGCAAAGAATTTAAAACATTCAGTAGTCAGTTCCACTTTAGACATGCGTCCTTTTTCGGATGCTCTCGGCTGGTGTGTTGCTGTTACTTTCCTTCCACAAACGGTTCCACAGGAGCTTAACAAGACAAGTGGCATCCCTCTGTCGTAGATCTCGCAGAAAACAGTGATGATATCCCACATTGCTATATGTGCTGTTTTAGATGCTCGGTTAAATGCGCGCTCCGTGGTCGTTGTTGATGGGACGTTAAACCCTCATATTTAATTAAGTGCGCAATGTACTGAAATTACTTGAATAGTTCTATACTAACAGGTCCACAGTCTAAAGTAGTCTGTTAAAATGAGAACGAGTATGTTCTTTTAGAATACAAATTTTGCGATTTGATGACTTAGATGACGAAAACATGTGCGAGTGATAAAATGGCAATGCCTAGGAACAGGGATTTCAGCAGCTAAGTGACGCGGATACATTGGACAAAGTGTGTTGGGTAGAGGAACAGCGCCAAGGACAGGCGATCGAGAAACCTGTTACCACACACCGAAACACTGAAATGCGTTTGTCTGTTATTGAAATATGCAAAATAAAATTCATTTGAATATACCGATGTTTTGACTCTACGGAAAAACGAGAACGGACGTCAGAATGGAAGTGAATGAAAAACAGAAACAGAAAAATGATTTGATGTTAAATGTTTTGCTTTATACCGATGGTGTCTTGATATTGGAAGAAAAAGATGAATTACAACGTGCGCTGAACCACCTGAATTACACCTATAAACAATAATATGTATCTAAAACCAATACTATGCTGATGGCCTTCGAGGACAATGCGTTTGATCCAAAATTATTGTAGATAATGCGATTTTAGAACAAGTGTCGCCCTTTACTTATCTGGGATTTCAAATTGTCCGAGACAATAATGAAGATCTAGATGTAAAACTGGATACATTTGGAAGTGTATGTGGTATCATCCATACTGTATGTAAAAATATAACTAGAGAAGAAAGCAGAGTAGAATTCTAGAAGAATGGCTGCTCCAGCTCTTCCTGACGGGAGTGAATGCTGGATACCTGCAAGGAGAGAATTAGGTAAAATAGGAAGTGCGAAAGAGTAAAAGAAACTTAAAAGCGCACGAAATAAGAAGCGAGCCGGCCGCGTGGCTAAACGGTTGTAGGCGCTTCAGTCCGGAACTGCGCGACTGCTACGGTCTTAGTTACGTTTACGTAGTTCTAAGTTCTAGGGGACTGATGACCTCAGAAGTTAAGTCCCATAGTGCTCAGAGCCATTTGAACCATTTTTGAAGCGAACCATTGCGTTAATAACTAAAAGTAGAGCCAATTGAAAGCAGAATAATCAAGTACCGCAACACCTTATACGAGCAGGTACAAAAAATGGACAGTAAACGACTTTCCAAACTAGCATTAGCAGCTTATAGACGTCCAGGAAGGAGAGATGTTGGAAGCACTATGAAAAGACGGACGGATAATTTGTGAAGACGGAACGGGATCAGTGCCTAATCTAAGAAGAAGAAGAAGAAGAAGAAGAAGAAGTTGCACAATTATTTCCAGAACGTCAGCTGAATGCAGGCAATACTGAAAACTGTGTGTCTAAAGAGTGAATTTGTAAACAGGTTGTCAGTTTACGGCGAGTAACGTGTGTTGGTAAGTAATGAAGTGGGCTCTCAATGTTACATGTAGTCTGTTTCGTAAATACATTAAACAACAGTTTCCGGCAAAAGCATATATACTAGTTTATTGGATTCGCCGTATTTTTTCGATTATTCATGCAGTCTCTGGGTTAGCGTTGACCCAGACAATCTGGAGCGTGCTGTATGTTGTCTACTTCATCCATGTTGGGCGAACGTTCGTCTGATTCGGTACACGGTTCTTAGTTGGGATTTTTTGCGATTTTTCTTTCGTTTATGGAAACCTGTGTATTTATAGAAAGTAAACGTCGGCATTTTGACTTATTTTTCAATCTGGATGCACTCTTTTTACAGTCGAACAATAGCCATTGATTCTTGCCACCCATCTGGTGCCACGAAAGAAGTGCATTTTAACGTGGAGACTACGGAGGTCTTACACAGTACCTCTGTTACAGTCTGCATATTTAACGCTGTGGAGAGACCGCATGATCGTGAAGTTTTCCCCTTCTACGTCTATGAAAGCCGCTGATAGCGGCGGAACGTAAGAACCAATACCTGCCGTAACGCCTGGTGTTGGGGCTTCATGCCCGCGCCGTGAGACGGGGAACTTTTGAAGTGGAAGCCCTGAAGTTGCCGCGCCGCCAACTATGTGGCCATCAGCGGCCGCCATGATCAGAGTGCCTTAACTTGCCGATGGCGGGGATCAAGTTTCCCTCGCGCTTCTCACCGTAATATAAGGAGCAGCGGCGAAATACCGCCGTGGAAATTCATTCTTCACCTGCCGTGCAGATCTTTTTTCTCTTCTTGCCTTACACAACAGCAGAGGACAAAATGTTAAAGATAACCCTTATGCTGTTGTGAACGGCAATGCGTTCATCTCACGTCTGAAGCTGACATGTGCGCTGGAGATGGAACAGGAACGAAAAGTCTGCTGAATTTAACTGTGAAACTGATAACATTAGTCACTGGCTATAATTTGCAACCTATTAGATTCAAATGGTTCAGAGCACTATGGGACTGAACATCTGAGGTCATCAGTCCCCTAGAACTTAGAACTACTTAAACCTAACTAACCTAACGACATCACACACATCCATGCCCGAGGCAGGATTCGAACCTGCGACCGTAGCGGTCGCGCGGTTCCAGACTGTAGCGCCTAGAACCGCTCGGCCCCGTGGCCGGCGCAACCTATTAGATTCGGGCATATTTTCATAGCGTTGTTCTTCAAACACAGGGAGTAACATGGCGGGCTGGCCGGAGTGGCCGAGCGGTTCTAGGCGCTACAGTCTGGAACCGCGCGACCGCTACGGTCGCAGGTTCGAATCCTGCCTCGGGCATGGATGTGTATCATGTCCTTAGGTTAGTTAGGTTTAAGTAGTTCTAAGTTCTAGGGGACTGATGACCTCAGATGTTAAGTCCCATTGTGCTTAGAGCCAACCTGGCATTGTAGTAGCAGTAACCGATCTAACAACTGCGCCAGACACTTGTCTTATATAGGCGTTGCCGACTGCAGCGCCGTATCCTGCCTGTTTACATATCTCTGTATTTGAATACGCATACCTACCAGTTACTTTCGCGCTTCAGTGTATTTTACTGCAAAGAATTTAAAACATTCAGTAGTCAGTTCCACTTTAGACATGCGTCCTTTTTCGGATGCTCTCGGCTGGTGTGTTGCTGTTACTTTCCTTCCACAAACGGTTCCACAGGAGCTTAACAAGACAAGTGGCATCCCTCTGTCGTAGATCTCGCAGAAAACAGTGATGATATCCCACATTGCTATATGTGCTGTTTTAGATGCTCGGTTAAATGCGCGCTCCGTGGTCGTTGTTGATGGGACGTTAAACCCTCATATTTAATTAAGTGCGCAATGTACTGAAATTACTTGAATAGTTCTATACTAACAGGTCCACAGTCTAAAGTAGTCTGTTAAAATGAGAACGAGTATGTTCTTTTAGAATACAAATTTTGCGATTTGATGACTTAGATGACGAAAACATGTGCGAGTGATAAAATGGCAATGCCTAGGAACAGGGATTTCAGCAGCTAAGTGACGCGGATACATTGGACAAAGTGTGTTGGGTAGAGGAACAGCGCCAAGGACAGGCGATCGAGAAACCTGTTACCACACACCGAAACACTGAAATGCGTTTGTCTGTTATTGAAATATGCAAAATAAAATTCATTTGAATATACCGATGTTTTGACTCTACGGAAAAACGAGAACGGACGTCAGAATGGAAGTGAATGAAAAACAGAAACAGAAAAATGATTTGATGTTAAATGTTTTGCTTTATACCGATGGTATCTTGATATTGGAAGAAAAAGATGAATTACAACGTGCGCTGAACCACCTGAATTACACCTATAAACAATAATATGTATCTAAAACCAATACTATGCTGATGGCCTTCGAGGACAATGCGTTTGATCCAAAATTATTGTAGATAATGCGATTTTAGAACAAGTGTCGCCCTTTACTTATCTGGGATTTCAAATTGTCCGAGACAATAATGAAGATCTAGATGTAAAACTGGATACATTTGGAAGTGTATGTGGTATCATCCATACTGTATGTAAAAATATAACTAGAGAAGAAAGCAGAGTAGAATTCTAGAAGAATGGCTGCTCCAGCTCTTCCTGACGGGAGTGAATGCTGGATACCTGCAAGGAGAGAATTAGGTAAAATAGGAAGTGCGAAAGAGTAAAAGAAACTTAAAAGCGCACGAAATAAGAAGCGAGCCGGCCGCGTGGCTAAACGGTTGTAGGCGCTTCAGTCCGGAACTGCGCGACTGCTACGGTCTTAGTTACGTTTACGTAGTTCTAAGTTCTAGGGGACTGATGACCTCAGAAGTTAAGTCCCATAGTGCTCAGAGCCATTTGAACCATTTTTGAAGCGAACCATTGCGTTAATAACTAAAAGTAGAGCCAATTGAAAGCAGAATAATCAAGTACCGCAACACCTTATACGAGCAGGTACAAAAAATGGACAGTAAACGACTTTCCAAACTAGCATTAGCAGCTTATAGACGTCCAGGAAGGAGAGATGTTGGAAGCACTATGAAAAGACGGACGGATAATTTGTGAAGACGGAACGGGATCAGTGCCTAATCTAAGAAGAAGAAGAAGAAGAAGAAGAAGAAGAAGTTGCACAATTATTTCCAGAACGTCAGCTGAATGCAGGCAATACTGAAAACTGTGTGTCTAAAGAGTGAATTTGTAAACAGGTTGTCAGTTTACGGCGAGTAACGTGTGTTGGTAAGTAATGAAGTGGGCTCTCAATGTTACATGTAGTCTGTTTCGTAAATACATTAAACAACAGTTTCCGGCAAAAGCATATATACTAGTTTATTGGATTCGCCGTATTTTTTCGATTATTCATGCAGTCTCTGGGTTAGCGTTGACCCAGACAATCTGGAGCGTGCTGTATGTTGTCTACTTCATCCATGTTGGGCGAACGTTCGTCTGATTCGGTACACGGTTCTTAGTTGGGATTTTTTGCGATTTTTCTTTCGTTTATGGAAACCTGTGTATTTATAGAAAGTAAACGTCGGCATTTTGACTTATTTTTCAATCTGGATGCACTCTTTTTACAGTCGAACAATAGCCATTGATTCTTGCCACCCATCTGGTGCCACGAAAGAAGTGCATTTTAACGTGGAGACTACGGAGGTCTTACACAGTACCTCTGTTACAGTCTGCATATTTAACGCTGTGGAGAGACCGCATGATCGTGAAGTTTTCCCCTTCTACGTCTATGAAAGCCGCTGATAGCGGCGGAACGTAAGAACCAATACCTGCCGTAACGCCTGGTGTTGGGGCTTCATGCCCGCGCCGTGAGACGGGGAACTTTTGAAGTGGAAGCCCTGAAGTTGCCGCGCCGCCAACTATGTGGCCATCAGCGGCCGCCATGATCAGAGTGCCTTAACTTGCCGATGGCGGGGATCAAGTTTCCCTCGCGCTTCTCACCGTAATATAAGGAGCAGCGGCGAAATACCGCCGTGGAAATTCATTCTTCACCTGCCGTGCAGATCTTTTTTCTCTTCTTGCCTTACACAACAGCAGAGGACAAAATGTTAAAGATAACCCTTATGCTGTTGTGAACGGCAATGCGTTCATCTCACGTCTGAAGCTGACATGTGCGCTGGAGATGGAACAGGAACGAAAAGTCTGCTGAATTTAACTGTGAAACTGATAACATTAGTCACTGGCTATAATTTGCAACCTATTAGATTCAAATGGTTCAGAGCACTATGGGACTGAACATCTGAGGTCATCAGTCCCCTAGAACTTAGAACTACTTAAACCTAACTAACCTAACGACATCACACACATCCATGCCCGAGGCAGGATTCGAACCTGCGACCGTAGCGGTCGCGCGGTTCCAGACTGTAGCGCCTAGAACCGCTCGGCCCCGTGGCCGGCGCAACCTATTAGATTCGGGCATATTTTCATAGCGTTGTTCTTCAAACACAGGGAGTAACATGGCGGGCTGGCCGGAGTGGCCGAGCGGTTCTAGGCGCTACAGTCTGGAACCGCGCGACCGCTACGGTCGCAGGTTCGAATCCTGCCTCGGGCATGGATGTGTATCATGTCCTTAGGTTAGTTAGGTTTAAGTAGTTCTAAGGTCTAGGGGACCTCACAAGCTAAGTCCTATAGTGCTCAGAGCCATTTGAACCATTTAACATGGCGGAAAAATGAATCCCAGCATAAAGAAGGAGTTGTGCAAGATACATGAAAGTTGGTACGCGTGTTTCTACATCTGAAATGAGACGTCTATTCATATTTTGCCATATTTTGGCAGTCGCGTAAGAGTAGCGTTAGTAGCGCCACTACGAGGATGCAAATCAGATTTGCTTCAAACATGAACTGTGTAACGGTCTGTAGCTTTAGTTACGTTTGAGATTGGACGTAGTGAATTGATGTTAGTCAGCAATTGCTTTGAAGCGACAAAAGCATACTTATCAACGGCTCACCGAGTTTGAACGAGGTCGTGTATATTGCAGAAAGACTTGGCGGGAATGTAGCCGCTGTAAATGATTGCTGGCTCTTGTGGTCTCGGTACGGTCCCAAGAAGATCGGTCTCCGCCGGCCGTTGTGGCCGAGCGGTTCTAGGCGCTTCAGTCTGGAACCGCGCGACCGCTACGGTCGCAGGTTCGCATCCTGCCTCGGGCATGGATGTGTATCATGTCCTTAGGTTAGTTAGGTTTAAGTAGTTCTAAGTTCTAGAGGGCTGATGACCTCAGATGTAAAGTCCCGTAGTGCTCAGAGCCATTTTTTGAAGATCGGTCTGTGGACGGCCACCTAACTCTGTCAAGACACACTGGACCTACATCTGGAGTTATTGTCAGCAGGAGCGCTCTCGTGGTCATCCCACGCATTCTGGCTGTAAATTTATATCATTAGACCTCATCTGCTGTCATTCATGGGATGGTATCAAGGGAGTGTTTTCCAACGGGATAACGATCTCCCACATACCGTTGTTGTACCCCAACATGCTTCACAATGTGTCGACATGTTTTCCAATCGAGCACGTATGGGACATCATCGGACACCAACTCCAGCCTCATCAGTAACCAGCACTACTGTCCCGGTATTGATCAACCAAGTCTAACAGGCATGGAACTCCATCCCACAAACTGACAGGCGGCAATTATGTGACACAGTGCATGCAAGTTCGCATGCTTGCATTCAACATTTTGGCGGTTGCACCGGTTATAAATGTACTAGCAGTCCACATTTGCCCTGGGTTTTCTCGCATTTACGTTAGCCTGTGGACTTGCAATGTTAATCACTTAAATTGTTTACCTAGACAAATGCATTCCTTAAATTTCATTACTTTTCATTAATATTTTCATCGTGTTGGGGTTTGTTTTCGGTCAGTGTAGAAGAGAATTGTCTCGCAGTAACAACTGTCTCGCGTCACTTAAGTAGTATTTAGAGTCCACGGTCTAACAATACCACCACTTGCAAAGTAGGTTAGAAATCAGATTAATAATGTTGCTCACGCAGCATATGTTCGCTATATGGGGTAACAACAAAGTTATTGACTGTGGATGGTATCGTCAGAATGGAAATAATGAAGTCACTGTAAAAGAGTCGTTAATTTGGGCACTTATCTTGAATGGATTCCCACGTAGATTTCGTCGAAGTTGTTATGGCTCATCTTGTTCATTCGATGGTGATTCCACTTTTACTGCTAGAAGGTCCAGATCTGTATTTTAGCAATATTTGAAGACCTAACAAATGCTTTTTTCAGGAAATTCTTAATGATCAATCTCAGATCAGAACAATGGAATGGTAGAAATAATTTTTGACTTGGTGTTCACGATCCACATTTTTATTAAACTTCTTGTAAATTCACATATACTTCTTCTTAATTGTCACATCATCAAGAAAGTAGTTTTGTGTCAATCTTCATATATTTAATTTCCAGTTTAACCAAACACAAGACTTGACTGTTCTTTTACAAAGCGAAATAACAACTTCGGCAAAGTGAAACAAAGACTGCTCTGTGCGCATTCGCCCCAAAACGGTTACAAGTAAGTCAAAGTTTGTGACGCCTCGCAGAAATGAATACACACATTGTAATATATCGATACATCGGGGTACCTATACATTAATAAAACCAAATGTGAATATTGTCACAAAAATATGTCTGTTACTTCGCAGAAAAGTAGTACGATATTACTGGTATCAAGAACTGGGGTTGGAGTGCCGTAATGCTCACGTAAATAAAGAACCATTAAAACGGCTATAAAAATCTTCGCATTTACTCCTTCGTTTGGCATTGCTTCAAATTTTTGAGAACATTGTTATACATTTTCGACTCGGTATTCCTTCCTAAATATTGCGAGATATTTATATAACGTTGTTTCTCATTATTGCAGGGTAGAGAATAAAAACCTGTTAGTCTCAAAGTACGATAGCGATGAAGAAGCAAGGAAAATTTTTCACGTAACCAGAAGTCTGAAATGCACCGTCGTGGAGTTACAGCCGTAAAACTACAGCCAATCAACGACGAGCGTGCCTGCGTTTACACTAACTAGCCCCGGCTAATACTCGTTACGCTAAAAGGCGCAGTTACTAATTAGATTAAGATAAATATTTCCGCTGAGCAGTCAAAGCTATGTCGACTTTAAATCCTCGCCATGGCTGGTTGCGTTCGACGGAAATTTTGTGTGATGTTACTGAGTAAAGCGTTACTATTTAATCAGCTACGTTTAAAGTAGCGTAGTGTCATTAATTTGCCAGACAAACTTCCACCTGCTCGTCGGTGATCGGCTGTCGTTCTACGACAATGTATTCACCACGGTTTGCTTCCGAGCCATCGTTATTTTAAAAAAAATTTGCTCCATTAGACCTCCCGTTTTGTAAAAGTGTACTCACCAACATGCCTCAGTCTTTTCTCATTCGAGGAAAAAATCAAGCCTGAAAGCTCTGGCTTCTCGTGCAGCGCGCTGTTTTGTGTGACAGCTGGAGACGGATTGCCGCGGTACAGAGACAGACGCTGCCAGTTGTCGAACCCGTGTTTCCTGCTTACTAGGCAGATGCTCTGATCACCGCGCGATCCCGTCACTGTGGTCGTTGCAACTGCACAGACAACCTTAGCACGCCCATCAGGCCCAGATTCTCAACTTACCCCCACACACTATTAATGTAGTGTCCCTTGCCCATTATCCTCATTACTCACGGCATTTCGCCGATTCCCGTAAGCGTTCGAGCCTGATGTGCATCCGCACTGAATAGATCATTTATCATCCTCGCCTTAATTGTATGCATGTGGTGTCTGTTCTTTTGGACATGTCCTAAAGAACAGAGACCACATATATATAAAGATACCTATGTAGCCAATTCCTAATTTTATGTTGTTTTGTTTAAAGCATGCGATTTTTTGAACGATCTGTTTTCAGTCTTGATGTGACTACCAGAAGGTACGAGACACAGCCACGCATACGTACTCAGGCACAACTGGCTTACGGTTAGCGCCCTACAGAAAGCCCAACAAGGCAAGGCTTGATTTATGCTTTCGCCGTATGTGACACAGATAGTTCTTGAATAGAAATCCATCCGCGAAACGCGGATGTAAGCAGACTCAAGATTCCATTCAGATAGTATCACCGACAATATCAGCAGCAATACTACAACACATGAAGACAGTATCAGGTCCCTGTCTACAGCCCCCGCCAGAAGAGGCAAACAGGACATTCTGGAACTGATCGTTGTTGCCACTCACTTGATTCAGGACTAAGGCAGAGTTAAAGGCAGATCAGTACAAGTGATCATTGATCTGAATTGCGACGCACTATTTTGCTACAAATGTTGTTGTTGTGGTCTTCAGTCCAGAGACGGGTTTGATGCAGCTCTCCCTACTACTCTATCCTGTGCAAGCTTCATCTCCCAGTACCTACTGCAACCTACATCCTTCTGAATCTGCTTATTGTATTCATCTCTTGGTCTCCCTCTACGGCGGCCGGTGTGGCCGTGCGGATCTAAACGCTTCAGTCTGGAACCGCGTGACCGCTACGGTCGCAGGTTCGAATCCTGCCTCGGGCATGGATGTGTGTGATGTCCTTAGGTTAGTTAGGTTTAAGTAGTTCTGAGTTCTAGGGGACTGATGACTACAGAAGTCGCATAGTTCTCAGAGCCATTTGAACCATTTTTTCTACGATTTTTGCTCTCCACGCTGCCCTGATATAGTAAATTGGTGATCCCTTGATGATGCCTCAGAATATGCCCTACCAACCGATCCCTTCTTCTAATCAAGTTGTGCCGCAAATTTCTCTTCTCTCAGATTCTGTTAAATGCCTCCTTATCAGTTATGTGATCTACCCATCTAATCTTCAGCATTCTTCTGTAGCACCACATTTTCAAAGCTTCTATTCTCTTCTTGTCTAAACTATTTATCGTCCACGTTACACTTCCGTACATGGCTACACTCCATAGAAATACTTTCAGAAATGACTTCCTGACACTTAAATCTATACTCGATGTTAACAAATTTCTCTTCCTCAGAAACGCTTTCCTTGCCATTGCCGGTCTACTTTTTATATCCTCTCTACTTCGACCATCATCAGTTATGTTGCTCCCCAAATAGCAAAACTCCTTTACTACTTTAAGTGTCTCATTTCCTAATCTAATTCCCGCAGCGTCACCCGATTTAATTCGACTACATACCACTGTCCTTGTTTTGATGTTGTTATTGTTCATCTTATATCGTCCTTTCAAGACACTGTCCATTCCGTTCAGCTGCTCTGCCAGGTTTTGCTACAAATAAGAGATCTAGTAGTTTCTGTAAATACTTAACTGTAAATTGTTGCTAGTAAGTGTTTCAGTATTTTGGCACAGATTTTGCCTAATCGTATTTGGACATGTGACAAGGTTGTATAGTTCTAAGCCACTTCATAAACCATATACTTTCGGTGAAAGGGGGTTCTGTTCCTACACATATTTACGTTCGACATCAAAAGCAACTTACGAATATAACAAATGTAAGTACTCGGCGATGGTTTATTGATCACAGTTCGTCAGATTCGCCCAGTTCTTGGGCACTGTTACATGGTTCGTAATGGATCGAAGTGTTTAAACGACCTTTTCCTAAAAATTGAGATTCAGCCATGTCGAAACGACGCTCCTCGAAAGGAAGTTTTCAGTTTACATTTAATCCACGATGAGGTCATTACTGAAACGAGCAAAGTTTTCCGCTGCTGTGAAGTTTCGGTGCGCGACTTGTCTCTCATACGAGAGATTATTTTCGTGCGATATCGATTGCGGCTGCATATGAATGTCTTTCGGTTTGCCTTGCGTACTGTTTATTCAAACATAGCCAACAGCCTTTCGCGCAAATAAATTCCCCCTGCAGGGTATGTAAACCTCTCCGTAACACGCTAGAGTCCAGAGATCCCACCAGTGTAAATCTACTGGCACGCATTGTTTTTAATCCGATCTAACTAGGACTGAAAACTCTCGAATAGTATTAGCAATGCTTATTCTCTAGTTCGCCACTCGCAGTACTGGCCGCTGTGGCCGAGCGGTTCTAGGCTCTTCAGTCTGGAACAGCGCTGCTGCTACGGTCGCAGGTTCGAATCCTGCATCGGGCATGGATGTGTGTGGTGTGTGATGTTCTTGGGTTAGTTAGGTTTAAGTAGCTGTAAGTGTAGGGGACTGATGGCCTCAGATGTCAAGTCCTATAGTGCTTAGAGTCATTTGATCCATTTGAGCCAAACGCAGTGTAGTGTCCAGAATTTCCACAATGGATAGAAGTCGCTCCTGTTCTGAAAACTCCGCTGCGAGACAATCGCTTAGAACGCTGGGAATCCCTCAACAACTAGACTTGGCAAATGTCGGAATGGGTCCTATGGAAGAGCATGGCGGATATCCTTCTGTGTCCTCCCTTAAGCGGAGCTTGTGCTGCGTCTCTGATGGCCTCGTTGTTGACAGGATGTTAAACTCTAATCTTCCTCCCTTCGTTTCCGTGGCGCGCGGAGTGCAGCGTAGATTGGTGGACGTAAACAGAGTCACACGACACGACACGACACGGCACGGAGCGGCGTCGTTGTTTGGGAGCGCGCGCCACGTCCCCGATTGTAAGCGGCGGGGCGGGCGCTGGCGTGACGTCACGCGCCGCTTTTTGTCCGCTACCCGGCTGCGGCGGTCGGCTTTTTGCGGGGGCGGACTCCTCCCGGGCCTGGTTGACTCTTGACACCGGCAAATGCCCGGTTCCTCTTCCGCGGCGCTTCTCGCTCCCAAGTATGCAGCCGCTTCTAGCCCGGCATTTCACCGCTGCGCTGCTGTGGGCAAGTCCTTTACAATACGCTGTGGCTGTGTGAGACATAAAATTTGAGAGTATCGTTATAAGTAGCCCAACGGAACTACAGAACTGATTCTATTCACGATACATGTAAAACATCTAGTGTACAGTTTCGGAAACTCCGCGAGGTCTTGCGCGGACGATGCGAAAGGCTGCGACGTCAGAAACTGTAGTGAATTGCGGGAAATCGCTTGTTGTCAGGAATTGACATTGGGCGCTTAACGTTAATGGTGACCTCAACGTTAATACACGAACGCAGCGTTACTATCCTGGGTGATTTTCGGTGTGTCGGCATTAGGTCGGGCCCTAAGGGATATTCTGTGCCTAACGCTCGTCTCCTAATGCCAGAGGTATCAGTAGAGGCTGTAAAGACTCAGTTAATTGTTTCAGACTCAAGAAAATCCAGCAAGTCGAACTGTTCACAAATATGTACCCAACAGTTGGTTCGGGTCGGATGGGGTCGTGACGTAACGTGTTGCCATCAAACCACGTCCTAAGGGTCGGTGTCACGCCGAGGGTGTTTTTCAGCGGATGGTGGCAAAGTGTTGGCACTATTTGCTTTATGTAACACTGACGCTCGGTACTTGTCTAATTGCAATCCTCTTGTATTCTTTTTTTTTCTGTGGTATTCTCTATACGTCGTAGAATAGTATTGTTTGGACGTCGATGAGACTATGATGTCGGAGAACAAATGTGGTGGTTCTCTGGTCCCACTGCATGATCTGCTATTGCCGATTTATCCGTGATGCCCAAAAGACAATTCCTCTTGTGTTTCTCGGCCTCGAACTCTCTGACTAGAGTAAGGTTCTCTTCAGTGATGAGTGCCGCTTCGAATTCTGCCCCGATGACCAACGAAGACGTGTGTGAAGACGCTCCTGACGGCGGTGGGTAACCAACCTGATTGTCGCCCATCATACGACCCGACAACCAGAACTAATGGTCTGGGATGCCATCTCATTTAATAGCAGACCTCCCCTTTCGTTGGCATCCACGGAACCCTTACAGCACAATGGTGCGTCGACAATATTCTGTGTTACGTTTTATTGCTCTTCTTGGTAAGCCATCTTGGGCTTACATTTCAGCAAGGTAATGTCTATCCGCACTAGGCGGGAGTTTCTGTTGCTTATCTTCGTGCCTGCCAAACACTATCTTGGCCAGCAAGCTCGTCGGATCTCTCCCCGAATGAGAACGTTTGCAGCATTGTGGGCAGGGCCGTCAAACCAGTTCGGGATTTTGACAGTCTAACGCTCCAGTTGGATAGGATCCAGCACTTACTCCTCAGGAAAACATTCAACAACGCTATCAAACAAAACCAAGCCGAATAGCTGCTTACATAAGGGCCGCAGGTGGACCAACATGTTTCTGACTTACTCAGTTTGTAAAGCTCTTTCTCTTGAAAAAAATCATCCAATTTTTCTGAAATTGTGGTCATTTGTTTGTGTGTACGTCGTATCTACCGATTTCTGTCGCATTCGAATTCCTTTGTTATGCATCTTTATTTTTCTCTTTTTTTCTTTTGCCTCTACTCTGCAACACGATACCTTCAAGAGTCTTAATTCCTCTGGTATTCTCCCTCCTAGATTGTACCTATCTCGAAATTCCGCTTAGTCAGAAATATAGATGACCCGACAAACCGTGTCCCAAAACACCTCCCTGCTCTGTTGAGTCCACTAGGTAGGTCAGCGTAGGTCACATGAAGAATTCGTTAGATTTCATCCAGCGATTGGAAGGGTTGCGTTTGAATGACTGCTATTAGTAAGTTTCAATGGAGTATGTCTCTCTTTACTCCCATTCTTCTAATGGATTCATAATGGTTAATTGTTGTTGAATTATTGACTCTCGATTTACGTTGTATTCATTTACTAGTTGTATGAGTAATCAGACTGGTTTGCTATGGGGACTCTATTATTGAAAATCTTTTTGTGGAAAATTTCGAGGCACGCGTCCTGGAGTTGGCGGCATTGGAAGCTACATGTTTTCTTAAATTAGTGAGAGAAACGTCTTTTATTTGGCCTCATAGCGTCGGAAATATTCACAGCTCTTTAGAAAATAGCAGTTAAATCCAACCAAATATTCGCTTCAGAATGGAGATGGAAATAGATACTTTCCCTTCCCTACTGTGTTGACCAGAAGGGAAGTGATGGTACGTTGGTCCAAGCCGTTTTTAGGAAGCCAACTCTCACCGATTTGCATCTCCAGACTTGCAGTTGTCACCATCTGGCTCAGCGTCGCCATCTATACGCTGTTTATAGGGCGCGTGTCATCTCAGCCCTTGAAAGTTTGTCAGGTTAGTTAGCCCAGTTTGAGGTAACCTTTCGAGAAATTGGCTATAGTGAAAGACAAATGAGAAGCGAGTTAGGCTATCGACCAACCGTAAATGCTGCTTAAGTCTACAGTTTTGCTGATCCTGGGGGAACACTGTGCAAAGTGTGTTTTTCGACCAAAATGTGAAAGATGAGAGCCTGTAAAAGATGATATTGGTTCGTGTAAGGTGGATGTTCACTGTAGCCCATAGAATTGTGGTATATACATCGGATAGACGGTCAGGACTGTGGATGGCTAGTGTATAGCATATAAGCATCGCACAGGCTTACAACAACCGGGAAATTTGGCGATTGTGGACCATTCCTTTAACACTGGTCATTCGAGGGAGTATAGCGACGTACAGACTCTGGCGTGCATTTCCAGTTACTGGGCTGGTCTTTTCAAGGAGGCCATGGGGATTAAACCAGCTTTTAACTTTATAAGCAGAGACGGAGGTTTTTGCTAAAACTCTGCATAGAATGCTGTTCTCTGCCTGGCCAATATAGAGCAGGTCAGAGTTATAGTTTTTAGTTACTATTTCACTGTTGGAAACGTCTGGCGTTGGTCATCATCAATCGTGTAGATACTAATTATTTACGGTGCGCGTTGTCTTTGTCGGTGTAGCGCCATCTGACGAGGTTTTAAGTTACGAAGCACAGAGATCTATGGTTTCATTTGTGCCTTGAAAACAGCTAGAGGCACACCTGTGGAAAATAACGACTGTTGTCGAGGACGTTACGCGACTGCCTTCCCATAGGTTATTTGATTTTTGATAGTACGAGACGAGTTCAAATTTCACACTTTTTTGTGATTTTTTTTCGACAGATCGAGTTGTCACAGGCCTTAAGACATTTTTAATTACATTTGGGGGCAACCCATACGGCCACGCAGATTTTGGTTTGCTGTGAAATCACTATATCCATCACGGCGAAGGGGAAATGGCCAGTTACCCAGCCACAGCCGGTGATCAGTTTGTAACGTTATCGTCACCGACGTGACGTGGAGTGCTAGTCTTCCTTGATACTCTTTGCTTACAATTACTTGGAAGTTTAAGTCCGCCCGTCCTAATCATTACTGTCGAATGCATTCGTCGTTGGGGACCACTACCGAACTGAGCTCTCCACAGAATTTTCATTTTTTCCTGTTCGTATCGAGTAAGTAGCACTCGTGATGAGCACTAGTGAAGCGCCGTGAGCACCCCACGTAAGCTCTGCGGAACGCACACATTACTCGCGCTCGTGTGGCCCTGCACTTGCCTCGGCCCCGCTGTGCAGACTTTTCATCGCAGGCTGGCGAACTCTCGTCTAATTAGCAGTCGCTCCCCGCCCCCCTCCCACCACGTGAGACGCCGCCCCTATTTGTTCTAATCCAATCACGCCGCACCACTTTGAACTCTCGTTACCGGTTAGACCCGCTCCAGTGTTCCAGCTGAGTCGCGTGCCGACATTTATAATCGCATTTGATGACTGCGCGCAGCTTGAGAGTGCTTGCGCGGGGCTGTTCACTTTCTACGAGGACTCTGAGCTGCTCGTACATACTCTTCGCCAGAGAGCGCAGGGCCACTTCGCCGACTAATAAGCGGAACTGCTTTGCAGTTGCCGCGAAATTGGGCAACGTTCAAACGAGTAGCGATTGCTGCTGCCTGCGTTATGCATCTGCGTTGTAGCAATTGGGCTGGTCCTTTTTTTTGTGACATAATTCAGCATAACAAGCAAATACTTCTTTAGCCATTACTAGTTTCGCTGTAACAATATTGAGTAATTTACATTTATTGATATGAAGTGGTTGGAGGTAACTGGGAGAGAATGAAAGTTGTGTCAGTGTTAGAGGCCTGCTGAGGCAGTTTACTACACTGATGTACACAATTTAAGGAAGACAGCAACTTTCGCGTGATATATCACTACGAAATAACATAGCTCGATGAAACTTGGACCATAAGTAGATAGTTCAAATGGCTCTAAGCACTATGGGACTTAGCATCTGAGGTCATGAGTCCCCTAGACTTGGAACTACTTAAACCTAACTAACCTAAGAACATCACACACATCCATGCCCGAGGCAGGATTCGCACCTGCGACCGTAGTAGCAGCGCGGTTCCGGACTGAAGCGCCTAGAACCGCTCGGCCACAGCGGCCGGCTAACCATACGTAGAAAGTAGAAAGACCTGTTAAATATAGTACAGAAAGTAGTTGAAAGAAATAGGCATTGAGACAAACGGGAATGACACTTTTATTCAAAGACAGTAATTACGCTGAAGTCGCCGTGATTTATGACGGTCCCCTGAACATTACTAAGGACATGACATGGTTCTTAAGAAGGTGTGTGACCACGACGCACGGTGATGCATGCTTGCAAAGTGCTCCCATGCTGGCCGTAAGATTGGTAAGTTTTTACGCTACGGCATACCATTGGTCCACCAGCGGGCGGCTGACAGTTGTTGGATGCTTTTTTGCTGATGTTCTGCAGAACGTCGCCTCACCAAGTGCTCGATGTGATTCACGTTGTGGAAAATGGCAGGTCAGTCTAATCGCTGAATAGCTGCTCGTTCCAAGACCCTTCCACCTGCGCAGTTCGGTGCCGTGGTGCATTGTCCTCCATAAAAATGAAGCCAGAGCCAAATGCACTCATGAAAAAACGTACTTGGGGAAGGAGTACGACCATCGAGTGTACCGTGTTCAAAGAGTTTGAAGTCCATGCAACATCATGCCTCCCTAGACCGTAAAATATCGACCACTAATACGATCATGTTCGACATTGCGCAGTTTACCAGACTGAAGCGCCTAGAACGGCTCGCCCACTCCGGCCGGCATAGAGGCGACAGCCTATCTACAAAACTGCCCTTGCAGCGTTCAAAGCGACAGTATGACTGAGTCAACAGCAGTCCGTAAACTACCTATATTGAACGTGTTGTTGTAGTCTTCAGTCCAGAGACTGGTTCGATGCAGCTCTCCATGCTACTCTTCATCTCCCAATACCTACTGCAACCTACATCCTTCAGAATCTATTTAGTGTATTCATGTCTTGGTCTCCTCTACGATTTTTACCCTCCACGCTGCCCTCCAATACTAAATTGGTGATCCCTTGATGCCTCAGAACGTGTCCTACCAACCGATCCCTTCTTCTAGTCAAGTTGTGCCACAAATTTCTCTTCTCCCCAATTTTAGTCAATACCTCCTCATTAGTTATATGATCTACCCATCTAATCTTCAGCATTTTTCTGTAGCACCGCATTTCGAAAGCTTCTATTCTCTTCTTGACCAAACTATTTATCGTCCACGTTTCACTTCCATACATGGCTACACTCCATACAAATACTTTCCGAAACGACTTCCTGACTCTTAAATCTATACTCGATGTTAACAAATTTATCTTCTCCAGAAACTATTTCCTTGCCATTGCCAGTCTACATTTTTACTCCAAAGGTCTCTTTAATTTTCCTGTATTCACAAAGAATGTCCGTCATCCCGATTACTTGTGGGGTGTGAAGATCCTACCTACTTAAATTATTTACAGAAATACAGTAACCGTCCAGTTTTTGTGCATTTTATTTACACCAAGACAGATTTCCGTTATTTACCCATTATTATTTGCCCTGTATATCATTAGTACAAAGTTTTTGTGTAGTATCGACGATTAGTAAGGACGCAGTAGCTGCCTTATATTCTGTAATTAATCAACTTTTTTGCTTGTATCATTTTCTGGGGAAGGGTCGCCGAAAAAATGTTTCGAAAGCTTCGAAATTCAGTGGAAAGTTTGTTGGAAGTGGCTAAGTGTTGTCATTCTTAATTACTGGATAAATATAGTCCGGGTATTTGCAGGCCGACACACACACAGTCAGGCGTAGTTTTTAACTACAATACTTATCTTACTGTGTTAAAGTTTTAATCTAAGATTATACTGTTAACAAGCAGATTATGAAAGCATACGAAATTTTTAAATTCGGACAATAATTATGCGCAATTTTGAAAATCAAATTGTTGTTTCCCCCGGAAGGCGGTTGATAGCCTGCATCTGGAAATGCGGTTTAGTAATGCAGGTTTCAGTGTCAGGAAATAATTTTCTTATCAGGCATCTTAACTAGACATCAGTCTGGCTCGCTCAGAAACCCAACTTCATGATAAGGTAACAGATGCACGTCAAGTTCTGTAGTAGTTACACTTTGTTGTACATCAGCATCAGACAACATTATTAGTAAACTAAGTAAATCTAATGGGACCGAGGTGAAACGCTGCTGCCTCAAAAAGGCGCTACTCTAAACAAACAAAAAAACAGCAAATACTGGGCCTACGAGTCTGCAGAGGGTGCAGAGGGCCAAAAATTACTACTTAATAAATTTTGCTTTATTTATCTTGGACTGGTCTTTCAAAAATGGCTCACCCAGTCGTAGCTGTTTATCTGTTCCGTCCCCAGAGTTATCTGTTGGGAAGAGACATAACGATGGCTGGCTGTGCGACCGATTACGTTTTCCGCTGAAATGCGAGCGAGGGTTGTTCGGGAGCGGTATCGGCAGGGCGCAGCGCGATAGTCCCTGACCCGGTTTATGTCGGCGGGCGCGGCCCAGGCCTCCGGCTGCTTCGCATCTGTCGTTCCCCCCGACGTCTCCCCTGCGGCTGCACTTCGTCCCGCCACCCCGTTCCCTGCTTTTTGCTGCCCCTGCAGACTCGCGGCCACACTATTTGCTGTTTTCAGAGTCGCGCCTATTTGAGGCAGCGGCGTTTCATCTCGGCTCCAGACGCCCTGGCCTGCGCCCCTGTCGTTGCTCGCGCCTGCCTGCCTGCCTCCCTCTATTTGTTGACGCGCTTTTTACCAGCATTGCGGGACTGATAGCCTCATTCATCATTCGCTCCCCCCTCCACCCCCCCTCCCCCTCCGACAGACGGCGGGCAACCGGATCCTCCTTCCCTTTGTAACGGCGAGGGCGGGGTCACCTGTTACGCCGTTTCAGCTGAAATTACTTGTGTCGCGAGGGTGTGAATTATGGGCACGCGGATGCTTTTTTAATTTCATCTGCAAGATTAGTCGCACTCAGTTAATTCTCTAGGAGCCCCTCGTAGTTAACGCGTATATTTCATTATCTAAGTAGATCTGTAAAACCGATGTGTTCATTTCCGTAATAACGAAGCAGTAATTAAGTCGCGACGAAAGTGTTACACGCGTGTAGTATTCAGAGTAGGAGGTGAAATATTAACGGCTTAAAAGAGAAGTGACTGCACTACATAAAAAAGTCCAATAAGCAACGAAGGTATGGAATGGATTAACAACTGAAGAACTTATATCCGTCTCGGAGCGCGATAATTTGTTACATTTTATTTACTAATCCCGATCAGTTGTGATGAACTTCAGATCGGCCTAGAAGAGAGAGAAAGAACGTGATGTCATACGTAGAGTTAACATTTACTGTCGTTCACGCTGTAAACCTGGATGAAATAGACATATAATTTAAAATACAAAATCCGAGCTCGATGTCTGACACTAAAAAGAGTAGAAACGGTGCAGAATATTTTGTAAAGCGTGATCAGTGTTAGATTTTCTGTACGGAAGAGAAACTTACAAAATAAAGTCAAGCTTATGACGTATTCATGGTGCCTGAACGCTTTTTACGAGTCGCGTTCCTGTATGTACGTCCCAAAATGAGGAAAGAAATGACGAAATAAGCACAGATTAAAATATTTACATTGAATGGAAAAATAGCTCGCCTTTTCCTAAACTACAGTGGGATTATAAATCTCAGAGTAGGAACATACGAGAGCTAACATCCTTTTGAGGCTACATCTGTTCACATTTCTTTGCCGGCCGTTGTGGCCGAGCGGTTCTAGGCGCTCCAGTCTGAAACCGCGCTGCTGCTACGGTTGCAGGTTCGAATCCTGCCTCGGGCATGGATGTGGGTGATATCATTAGGTTAGTTAGGTTTAAGTAGTTCTAAGTGTAGGGGACTGATGACCTCAGATGTTAAGTCCCATAGTGCTCAGAGCCATTTCACATTTGTTTAATCTCAAGAAGGGTGAACCACACGTTACTATTATTCTCTAACTTCACCATTCAACTTGTAGTAGAAGTAACCATAAGCAGTAATTTCACTGTTTAAATGCATGGCGATGGGTTAATGAGACTATGCTTCTTTCTTAGATGATGTACAAGTCGTACAGTTGCTGTTTTTGAGTTTTCTGCTTCCGTTTGGGTCGCGATGACCACTATATATATTTTTTTTCATATATGAAGGTAAATTTGCCTATAATAAGTGTCGGTATGAAAAAGTTTGTCGTTAACAGTTGGTAATACACCTGTTGTTTTATATAAAATTTCCCTCTCTTTGGTAGTTACAAAATTAGAGGCACAGTGAAAGAACAGTACACTGCAGTCGTAATTTCGCACTTTTTTTTTAGTTGGAGACATTTGAGTCCACACACGTCTGTCTTCTTTCTATTCACAATTGAAAACATTTCTTTTTCTCGATTTACGGCACATTGCTCAAGACAGCACATTAGTAAACTATTCGCGCTCTGCCACTGAGTTGATCGATTTTCTCATACCGTTTCTAGGTTGCGAAACAGTAACGCACTGCTACGCCCTAACTTGGTAATTCGAGCATTACATTTGATCTTGTGTCGCCGTAACATATCGTAAGTTTTCTCAAAACCACAGGGCCTATTAATACTAGGCAAATTGTTTTTCGCATAGTGAAACAGATGGCAGAAATTGACACTAAAGAGAGAAATTGTCTGTTTTGGACATCACATTGAGATGAAGCATACTCTGTGAATAGGGCTACTGCATATGTTATGTTTTCCCTGCTAAAGTGTGGTGCACGAGACTCGAAATACCGTTTCGGTACTGAATGAAACATTTTGTTTTCTTCCGTGCACGCATTTCGTGCCCGTCTCCGATCGAGTCTGTGGTTCTTTCAGATCATTACCCTCAGCGGACTAGGAGTAACTAAAGCGATTCGTTAGCCTCGTTCTTCTATCTGTCGGCAGTTTCGGGTTCCCCTCTAATATCGTATTCTCAGCAGAGCAAATGTTTAGTGACACAGAGTATCGAAAACATTTTGTCCCTCGCCATGATTTCTTTCCCCGCTTGCGAATCATCTTCGACTCACGCGGAGTCGACAAATAGTTCAAATGCCTCTAAGCACGATGGGAGTTAACATCTGAGGTCATTAGTCCCCTAGACTTAGAACTACCTGAACCTAACTAACCTAAGGACATCACACACATCCATGCCCGAGGCAGGATTCGAACCTGCGACGGTAGCAGCAGCGTAGTTCCGGAGTGAAGCGCCTAGAACCGCTCGGCCACAACGGCCGGCGCGGAGTCGACAGAATTCGAAATCCTCCAATTTCTTCTTTGGCATCCTAAGGCTACCGGCTTACGGTACATCGCCGACTTTTCGATAGCCCACAGCCGGACAACAGCTACTGCCGTACGGCAATCGCATACGCGCCGTACCTTGCCACTTCAGAGGTCGGAAGTAGTACGTCAGAATTGCCGTGTGTGCCTGTAATTGCTTGCGCGGAGCAGTTGACTGCAGAACTATTTTCTGTGACAGTGTTTTCATCTCTTCCGACTTAACTGTCACCTTTAACGCCAGTACAACCATGTTGATTGTTCGTCAGTATGTTGGAGAGAGAAATCTCTTCGTGAAACGGAACTCATTCAAATAGCGTATCCGTAAGCACGATTATACCCGTGGTAACTTGCTAGGTTAGCGAACATGTATTTATGTGTAGTGGCCACATCAGTAATAATGTTCAGTAACGAAATAAAAAAAAAAAAACGAATAATTTGTAACTGTGTGTGTGAGGGGTGGGGGGGGGGGGGGGGGGGAAGACAAAGACTCAGGTAGGGTGAGTGGTCGGGAGCGAGGGGCTGCTCTATTGCGTGCGTAGTGATACATGGAGACAACTTAATTGCTGTACCGTATGATCACAAGTAACGTAGCAACGTCGGTGTCTTCTTAAAACACTTAATGGCACAGTACATTCGCGTAACTGTAGAATGAGTTATTGAACTGTTGAGGGAGGCGTCGAGGTTATTCCCCATAGAGACGACGACGACCACCACCGCCACCACCCGTCTTATTCACACTTCATGAAGAAGATTCTCCTACTGTTCTATACACGCGCGCACTGCTGGCGGGTTACACATGCGTGGCTGTATCTTTGGCGTCTGCGGCCTGCGCATGCGCCGGACTAGATGTGGCTGCCTGCACCTGTTCCCCGCAGGGATCGGCGCCGACAAACAGGACGTGGTGCAGGCCGAGCGCTTCTTTCACGCACCTTGGCCCGCGGCTTTAAAAATAACGGCTTAACGACCCGGCGCACGTGGGTTCACGCTGAAGAAGAGTCGGCTCTACGGAGATCTCCCGCTATTAGCCGTGACCATTGAAAGTTGGCTCATCCGCACGGACTTCTGTTCATCCTACGAACAAGAACGTTTATATTTTTCTGTCATTTGGATTGATAACACGTAATTAAGAAAGAAACTAACAAATCTGTAGGCGATATAAGAACGTAGGCTTTCGCGGCCGGTGTCATAGTGATTAAAATATCCAGAAGAAATCTATATGTGATTTGTAAACATATTAGATAACAATATTATGAGGGAGGAGAATGGCGTAGAAGGTAAATATGGGAGTTCAGGGAGGTGTACAATGAACCAGTTATTGTCGCGAATGCCAAGACGAGGAAACTGAGTTGAGCCGGTCACATCTGTAGAAGTGAGAAGGGACCAAGACAGGAAAGAGTTGGAGAAGAATCCCGAAGCGCGTTCGCGTTTAAGCATACCGAAAATAAGTCGGAGAGACCGGGTGGCGAAGGATCTTCAGATACTTGGAGCAAGAGGAGAAGACGCTAGTGACAAAACGCTGTGGATGAGTCTGCTAGACGAAGCCAAAATCTGACTGTGATTAGTGGAGCCGAAAGGTAAGAGTAAGTTACATAACAGTGTAATTGATGGAACAATTTCGCAGATAGAGGCCAAATAAATAAAATAAAAAATAAAATGGTACCGTCTCTAAATTTACAAGTTACCTCTCACGGTAGTGGGAGACAATCCATTTTTTCCTGTTTTTCAGTATTCCCAATTTTCTTCTTCTGCGGCTTTCAACTCGAACTCAGTTCCAGGGCCGTGCGGGATTAGCCGAGCGATCTTCAGCGCTGCAGTCATGGACTGTGCGGTTGGTCCCGGCGGAGGGTCGAGTCCTCCCTCGGGCATGGGTGTGTGTGTGGTTGTCCTTAGGATAATTTAGGTTAAGTAGTGTGTAAGCTTAGGGACTGATGACCTTAGCTGTTAAGTCCCATAAGATTTCACACACATTTGAACATTTTTTTCAGTTACAGGCAGCGTGAAACATATTCTCCCTCTTCGTGTCCCGTTGGACACGAAACCTTGCTTAGAGGACAATCACAGTTAGGGCCTGCAGCAGTATTCTGGACTGTACGCTAACCCGTGACGAATGCTCTGTGAGACGGCGGTGATATAGTGAGATCACAAAGTTCTGTATTGTTTTTAATCTCTGGCGACGTTTTGCTTTAACCTGTGTCCAATAAATTCCTCGCGAAACAATTCACAAAACAACATCACAAAGAAATATTGTGTGGTTTTAATATCATAAGGCATACCTTCTCCAAAGCAGCGACAAATTCTTACCCGACCTGCAAAGCAACTGCCTTTCAGACAGGTGTCAGTAGTTTGTGGACTGCCGACAGACTCAACATTTCTCTTCTCCGTAACGGCTGAATCCCTTGTCTTTGTGGAGCGGAATAGTCACAGAGCCTGCCGCATTACACGTCATTTTACTATTATTTTTAGTGTGAGCGGTTATAAGTACGCTGTGGGGTGCAATTAGTTTCTACTCTTGTATGTGCTATGTACCCCCATGCATTATGGTGTTGCCTGAACGCTAATGGACGCAACCGATGTTTGCTATAGGAGAAGATACGAATAGACTAGTAAAAAGTGAGCTCTGGAATCGGTCTGTCACACTACCAGCCGTTGACAGAAAAACATATTATTTCCAACCAATGGCACAGATCGGAACAGCGTTTGCTTTCTGAAGTCTTTCTGCTTGCAGACGTGTTCATTTTTCATCAGGTGATTCAGTGAAAGAAATACGAAGGTTGCCCAGAAGGTAATGTACCGCTTTTTTTTCTTCAATAGTTCTTTATTGAACATAATGGGAATTGCACATACGAAAGAATGGTGCTTTAACTACACACCCTATTTTTCCACGTAATCTCCATCCCGTTTTGTGGCCTTCCTCCAGCGCGAAACAAGAGCTTGTATGCCCTGTAGGTACCAATCCTTGTCCTGGTGGCGCAGCCAGTTCTTTACTGTGTGAATCACGTCCTCATCGTCCTCAAAATGTCTTCCACGAATAGCATCCTTTAATGGCCCAAACGAGGGAGCTAGGTCAGGTGTGACAGCCGTGGATGGTCTCCCCGACCGCTACAAATCGTGGAGCTCCGCCGAACCGCCTTCTGGTGACCTCACCTTTCATGCACAGCGACTAACTGTGCTTCTGTCGACAACAAATGCTCCATAGACTTAGCAAAAGCGTTTGTGAATAATCCCCACAGTTTCTGTCTCTGTAGTGAGAAATTCAATGACGGCACGTTGCTTTTAATGTACATCACCTACAGATTCCATTTTGAAACTGACATCCAGCACCTGTAAAACACAATACACGCACGTTTGCATGCTTGCATCCAACATTCTGGCGGTTATACTGATTATTAGTGTACCGGCATTTCACATTTCCACTGGCTTACCTCGCGCTTACATTAATCTGTGATCTTGCAATGTTAATCACTTAAGTATGTTAGCTAGACAAGTATATTTCCGAAATTTCGTTTCTATATATTAACTGTTTTTTGATGTTGCGGTTTTTTTCCGTCAGTGTACTTAGCACCTTGTTGACTTCGGTGTTAAACTTAAAGATGCAGGCTGCAGAGTATGGTGGGATGCTGCTTCGTGTCGCATGACATTAGACTAATCTTCCTCTAGATTTCGTTTCAGTGAATGGGGGGGGGGGGGGGGGAGGAGAAAAGTTGGAAGAATAGGGTGGAGGGCCGGCCGGAAATGATACTTAAAGATAGTTCTAATGGGTCTAAGCACTATGGGACTTAACATCTGAGGTCATCAGTCCCCTAGACCTAGAACTCCTTAAACCTAACTAACCTAAGGACATCCATGCCCGAGGCAGGAGTCGAACATGCGACCGTAGCAGTAGCGCGGTTCTGGACTGAAGCGCCTAGAACCGCTCGGCCACAGAGGCCGGCACTTAAAGATGATGGCTGACCTTTGTGAAGCGCGCTGATATGATTTGCTGTACTTGTTGACAGCCGGCCATACTGGCCGAGCGGTTCTAGGCGCTTCAGTCTGGAACCGCGCTGCTGCTACGGTCGCAGGTTCGAATCCTGCCTCGGGCATGGATGTGTGTTATGTTCTTGTGTTAGTTCGGTTTAAGTAGTTCTAAGTTCTAGGGGACTGATCACCTCAGATGTTAAGTCCCATAGTGCTTAGAGCCATTTGAACCATTTGTACTTGTGGACAGTTACAGACTGCGATGTTCCAGCGTGCTTTGCAGCCATCTTTGCGAGGCGATTCCCCGGCTGTAAAGGCGAGAATTAATGAGAGCGGGGAGTGGCGCCGCCTCTTTGACACGCGGGCCGTGCTAATCTGCCGACGCATGCGCAGGAGCAGACGCAGGCGCTGCCAGAGCAGAGGCGGGCGTTAATCGCGGCCGGCCGGCACGCTTCATTAGCGAGTCCACGCTCCTTTATTACTGGCGACCCTGCTACCGAACATTAACCTATTTGCATCCTCCACAGTATCTGAAGCTGCCCTGCTGAGATGCCTGATCCTCAGCCCATCTCTCCTTGGCTTGCCTTCGAATTCATGTCTGCCTTAGTCTCCGTTGAGCTTACAAATAGTATATGCCAGGGTTTCCTAACTGTGCCCTGCGAAACGTAGCTGTTCCACAGGAAGTGAACAACTGCGACGCGAGAAACTTTTAATATCACGACATTTTCCTTGAATTTTCACGATGTTCTCTATTATTTTAAAAATTTCAGTATGATGTCTGTACTATAAGGTATTGTTTCAAACAGAAGCAATCACAGAATAAAACAAGTTATTTCCATTTTTTTTAAAAAAAATTATTAACCTTTAAAATTAACAAGATGTTATAAAGTGTTACATCAGAGGAAAAGTTTGGGAACCACTATTGTAGGTGAATGCTATAGACAGTGGTTCTCTCTCTCTCTCTCTCTCTCTCTCTCTCTCTCTGTGTGTGTGTGTGTGTGTGTGTGTGTGTGTGTGTGTGTGTGTGTGTGTGTGTGAGGGAGACAACTTGTCTGGAAAATCGGGAATCCTTAGGTAATTGAATTTCTACAAACGCTGTCAGAAATTTTGGACTGCATGGTAGAGATTACTTCCCATTGTACAATCTACTAGGATTTTCCCCGTTACATTTCATTTATGGAGCGCGGTAACAGTGCTCGCCTAAACGCCTCTCTGTGCACTGTCGTTGGTCTAATCTTATCCTGGGCGCTCGTATAGGAGCGAGACGTGGTGACTGCAGTACAGTGATGTCACAGAAGTCATGGGGTAATTCCTAATACAGTGTCGTACCTACATTTCCCCGGCGTAGTTGAGCAACTCGACGGGGCATGGGCTCCATGGTTTCGTGGGGTCTGCCCCACAGTCGAACCCTACCATCAGCTCTTAGCAACTGAAAACGGGACTCATGTGACCCAGTCGTCTCGGGTCCAACCGATATGGTCACGAGTCCAGGAGAGGCTCTGGAGGCGATGTGCTGTTAGCAAAGGCACTCGCGTCGATCGTCTACGCTGCCATAGCCCATTAACCCCAAATTTCACCGCACTGTCCTAACGGATACATTCGTCGTACGTTCCACATTGATTTATGCGGTTATTTCAAGCAGTGCTGCTTATCTGTTTACACTGACAAGCAATCGCTGCTGCCCTTGCTCGCTCAGTGAAGGTCGTTGGCCACTGCGTTGCCCGTGGTAATGCCTGGAATTTGATGTTGTCGGCACTCTGTTGACACTGTGGATCTCGGAATATTGAATTCCATAATGATTTCCTTAATGAAACGTCCGTTGTATCTAGCTTCAGTTCTCTGTACGCGTTCTAAGTCTGTTAATTCACACCGTGCGTCCATAATGACGTCTGAAACCATTTCACACGTATCACCTGAATACAAACGACAGCTCCGCGAATGCACCGTTCTGTTATACATTGTGTACGCGATACTTCCGATGTCTGTATATACGCATATCTCTATTAGATGATTTTAGTCACCTCAGTGGATATTCCTAAACTCATCAGTTAAAGTTGGTTATTGAAATTTAATAACTACCCTTTCACGAGTTAGTTTGCGTTTACCTTCAAGCATTTGCAAGTTTTGTTCTTCCAGCATCGTATTTACGCTTTCCCATAGATCAAAGAAACTAGTAATCATTTCTGCTGTCTTTCTTTGTGTAAGCTCAATATCACGTGTTAGTTCTATGTGATAAGGGTCCCACAAACTTGGCAGTATTTTAAGATGCATCCCACGGGTGCTTTGTAAGCAACCTCCTTTGTAGGCTGTTTGCCTATCCCTAGTGTTTTATCAATGCATCTGCTTTATCCACGACTGACCATGTGTGATGATTCCATTTCAAATCACCTCAAATTGTTACATCCAGGTATTTGAAGGAGTCGACAGATTTCATCTGTGATTAATTGATATTCTACATGTTATCATTTTGTGAAGGACAGTGTTTTATATTTGTGAACATTTAAAGAAAGTTCGTAATCTTTGCACCTCCTTCGAAATAATACCAAAATGTAACAGATTATTTGTAATTTGCCGATAATACTTGATTACAGTTAACTGTGACATCTGCTAAAAGTCTTGTTACTGTTAATATTGTCCACAAGGTCACTAATACACAACGTGAACAGGAACCCATGCGAACACATGAAGTTCTAAACATGTCTATCATCCTCCACCGTAGAAAACTCCTACCAAGAATTCCTCAGTCCAGTCACAAACTTCGCTTCACATCTCATACGATTGTACTTCCGATGATGAGTGTGTGCGTAGTACTGTGTCAAATGCTTTCCGGAAGTTAAGAAGTACTGCATCTACCTCTGCCGTAATCCATGGTTTTCAGTACGTCATGGGAGTGCCGAAAGAGTCGGGTGATTCTGAAAGATTCTAGGGGGAGTTGAACTGTTCGTTGACGGAAAGAAATGTTCTGAGTCATTTTATTACAAATCACTCGGTGATAATGCTTTCGACATGATCCATAGTGGAGTTGCATAACGAAAGGCGAAGATTTACATTCAGTTGTTGTAATATTTGTTGCTCGATCGCAACTACCTCAGGCGCGCATGCCGACCTCCGGAATCTTCGTTATTGTTCGTGTAAATGAAATTTCTGCAGTAACTTCGTTACGAAATGTTATGCTTGAAAAAAATTCTGTAACAACAAGAAATACCATCAATTTTCGATGTATCTTGTCTTCAATACAACAGCGTTCACTAATTTGTTGCCGGCCGCGGTGGTCTAGCGGTTCTAGGCGCTCAGTCCGGAACCGCACGACTGCTACGGTCGCAGGTTCGAATCCTGCCTCGGGCATGGATGTGTGTGTTGTCCTTAGGTTAGTTAGGTTTAAGTAGTTCTAAGTTCTAGGGGACTGATGACCATAGATGTTAAGTCCCATAGTCCTCAGAGCCATTTGAACTAATTTGTTTTTTCCTGGGTCCCCATGTCAGAGAGAACCTGCTCTCAGCTCACTGAACTATTCCTAGCGTTAGTGTGACATGTACTTACGAGATGCATTCAACACCTTTTTTTTTCGTTTGTCACAAACTAATCACACGAAATCTGTGGAACTTTCGTCCATTCTCAAAGCAATATCCCTGCGGACGCACGCATTTTTTACAACGTTGACGCCATGATTCCGTGGCTGCTCCAAACACATCGTTAGGAGGCTGGTTTCACGTCTTGGAAATCGCGTCCCTGTCTTATGCATTGTTACAAGCGATGGAATGAAAGTCCCGTTGATGCCGTCATCACGCGTCGACAGTGCCTGGCAATAAGCCACGCACGCAGCCTTGTGATCGTTCGTCAGCATTCGTGGCACACATCAGGACGACAATTTTCACTATTTTAAGTTTCAAAAGCAGCCGTCACTCCCGCCGGTGCCGCTAGTGTCTGTGCCACACAGTGCAGCCATCTCTGTCATTCATTCACAACGAGCCCAGGCGTATTTTAAAACAAGCCGCATCTTTCTGTCTTCCTTCAGTCCAGAGGGAAAAAAATCGAAGGTGCTATAATTTGAATGTGGCTTGTATACACTCAGCAAATCACTTCGTATTGCTTAGCGGATAATATTGAGTTGAATTCTGTTTCAACACTACACAAACGTATGTTGAAGATTCGACGGTAATTAAAATTAATACCTCCTATAGATTCTCACCGATACAATTGGACCTCATTGTATTGCGTAATACCAGCTAAGCAGGGCTGTGTTTAAGACATTGGAATCACTTTCAATGTTTAAATTCCAGGTCTGCCATCCAGATTTAAGATTCCCTGGCGTTCACTGAGTCGATTAAGCCTATTTCCGGGATGATTACTATGAAAAGGACTCAATCAATTTCATTCCTCCTCCTAGCTAAGGCATATGCGCACCAGAAAGAACTTTGAATTAAACCATGCTAGTAAAACTACGTATAGCATCCCCTCCCCCCAGTCTCTCTGCCCCCAATAGGACGACCTCTCCTGTTAAGTATGCACCATTGAATGTATATTTTTAAATATACTTATTCAATCACACGATTGAATATTGTGTTCATACTTACTAACAGCATAGCCGGCACGGTAGCTCAGCGTGTTCGGTCAGCGGGTTAGCTACCCTCTGTAATAAAAAAAACTGAGTGAATGGATCAATAACGAACTTCAAAGGGCGTCTGGGGACGTCCGCCACGAACAATTGCAACGAAGTATAACGAACAAAATGAGTTCAGCCGGCACGGTAGCTCAGCGTGTTCGGTCAGAGAGCCGGTTGGCCTCTGTAATAAAAAAACTGAGTGGAAGGATCAACCACCGAACTTTAACAGGATGTCTTGCGACGTCCGCAACGACCAAACACAACGATCAATAACGAAAAAAAAAAACAGCGCAGTGAAAACACACATCTATACCCTAAATAGGACTCAAACCTACAACCTACGCTTTAGAAGGCTGCGGAACTACCAGCTGACCCAGACCTGAAGCAAATCGGCGTGCACGATTAACGACCGTGAGACTTGTTGAGGGCCGGACCGGTCGTGGTTTTCAGGCTGTTTAACCGCTTTTAAGAACATAACACACTGCTTCTACAGCTGCCCCTGAGAAACGCAATACACGTATCTCTAAAATAAGAACAGACACGGAATTGTGTGTGGAGTGTCAGCAGGAAGGTTGCATGAGCTTAGGGAGTGGCGTCCGGAAGGGTATCCGGCCGCAGCATCAAGCGCCCACATCCAAGGCAAATAAAACCCTCATCTAGTGCGAACACTGTAAAATCAACCATGTTTCGTGTGGAACCTGCGGTTAAACTGATTGAGTCGTCATGCTGACGTTCGCGCATCTCTGGAAGTGAGTTTTTCCGTTTCCGTGGAGCAATAAATGTTTATCACCGGATTTGACCGGCAAGGGGCAGTTGATTCCACATAGTTCATGAACATAAACTATCTGCGAGTGTCCTGCATGAAGCTCCAGACACTGCCGCGTAGTTAATTCGTATGATACTGTTTATCGTTACACTAACAATTAAAAAAATAACTTAGAAAATAAAATCACAGTAAGAAGAAAGACCTAAATGTAAAACATGCCACTCCTCCTGTAATGGGAGAATGGAAACTTAGATGGCGACTGACGTTTTTGTTGTACATCTCTTCTTCTTCTTCGACTACTGCATTTGCCCCGCATCGTGCGCAGGGTCGGCAGGGTTAAGTACGGATTTGGCACAGTTAATTTGAAGGAGTGGCCAGGTGCCCTTCCTGCCGCCACCCCATACTCCCCCCCCCCCCCCCCCCCCGTCTAGTGTAAGTCTTGAATTGGTGCGAATGTGTTTCAGATATCTATGGGTCGGGTAAATGAGGCGGGACATAGGGACCAGCCAGGTGTTCACCTATTGAGATGTGGAAAACCGCCTAAAAACCACATCCAGGCTGGCCGGCACGCCTACCCGAGTCCAGGAAGCAGCGCATTAGCGCTCTCTGCTAACCTGGCGGGTTAGTTTTGTTGCAGTTTCTCCTAGATCGAAAGACATGATTGCAAAACTATGGACAGCAACCCACGGTTAAACAGCGTTCTCGGTTATCAGAACTATGTGATAACGACTTCAAACGCATACGCATACGTCCAAGAGTATTTAATAATCTCTGAAACGTGGCTATTTTTAGCTCGTATCTGGCTCGTATCTGTACACTTACGTCACTCTCTCTCTCTCTCTCTCTCTCTCTCTCTCTCTCTCTCTCTCTCTCTCTCTCCCTCCCTCCCTCCCCCCCCCCCTCTTCCTCTCCCTCTCCCTCTCCCTCTCTACACTTGTCTACTGCTACTGGAAATAGAATCTGTTTGAATAGCGCAAACCACTATCAAATATTCGCAAATTAACAGCATATTTTTTCTCTTTGTTTGCATTTGCTCTGATTTACTTCATTTATATACTTAGTTTCGCCGTTCGCTTATCACGAGAAAGAACGTTGAGTCTGAAATAGAGAATTGTTTCAACTGACGTGAACTAAATAATTAACTTAAAACATAACGTAACGCTACACTTTCAACTTCGTGGAGTTGAAAAACTGTACGTAAATCGATTTCGTGGTCAAGATGAGCTTCGGATGCACGTTCACGTCGTATCGCAATCAAGCATTTTGTATTACAATTGTGTATACAGTCACGATCAGTGGGTATGCGGTGACTTTGCAGCTTTGTAATCAAGTTCTTCAGTGGCGACGATTGTATACCGAGCGCGCACACGTTGCCGTCAGCCTCAACGCACGCACATTTCCGAAAATAAACACACAATAAAATTAATACGTGAGCAGAAGCACACTGCAGTATGGAAGACAAAGAACGTAACAATACGTCATGTAGGAGAAGACAGCTCGCAGAATACCATGTGTAGAAGTATGGAACCGGAATTTCCCTGTAGATGTTGCTAGCCGTCTGTGTAGATCCCGTGAGACCGCGTCTGCAGCACCACCTTCTTCCTGCAACGGCTGACGACGAATGTCAGTACACAGTAACCCAAGTCCCATACATCGGTATCTGTTTCAAACCCGTGAACATGTCGAGTTTTTTGCTTACGAACTACGATTTGCGGACACCATTGATTTTCTGTTATCATTGGAAGAAAACTGCTGCAGAATCGCATCGAATGCTTGTCGAAGATTTCGGCGAACATGCTCTTGGGGAAAACACAAGTGTTTCGAGTGGTTCAAAGAATTCAAAAGTGGTAATTTTGACGTGAGAAACGACGAGCGCGGGAAAGGACCGAAAAAGTTCGAAGACAACGAATTGCCGGCCTTGTTGGATGAAAATGGTACTCAGACTCAACAGGAACTCGCGAAACAATTGAATGTGGTGCATAAAGACGGCTGGCCGCTGTGACCGAGCGGTTCTAGGCGCTTCAGTCCAGAACTGCGCTGCTGCTACTGTCGCAGGTTCGAATCCTGCCTCGGGCATGGATGTGTGTGATGTCCCTAGGTTAGTTAGGTTTAAGTAGTCCTAAGTCTAGGGGACTGATGACCACACATGTTAAGTCCCATAGTGCTTAGAGCCATTTGAACTATTTGTCGACTCCGCGTGAGTCGAAGATGATTTGCAAGCGGGGAAAGAAATCATGGCGAGGGACAAAACGTTTTCGATACTCGGTGTCACGAAACATTTGCTCTGCTGAGAATACGATATTTGAGGGAAACCCGAAACTGCCGACAGATAGAAGAATGCGCCTAACGAATCGCTTTAGTTACTCCTAGTCCGCTGAGGGTAATGATCTGAAAGAACTACAGACTCGATCGGAGACGGGCACGAAATGCGTGCACGGAAGAAAACAAAATGTTTCAGTCAGTACCGAAACGGTATTTCGAGTCTCGTGCACCACACTTAAGCAGGGAAAACATAACATATGCAGTAGCCCGACTCGCAGAGCATGCTCTATCTCCATGTGATGTCCAAATCATACAATTTCTTTCGTTAGTGTCAACTTCTGCCGTCTGTTTCACTATGCGAAAAACAATTAGCCTAGTATTAATAGCCCCTGTGGTTTCGCGAAAACTTAAGAAATGTTACGGCGACACAAGATCAAAAGCACTGCTGGAATTACCAAGTTAGGGCGTAGCAGTGCGTTACTGTTTCGCAACCTAGAAACGGTATGAGAAAATCGATCAACTCAGTGGCAGAGCGCGAATAGTTTACTAATGTGCTGTCTTGAGCAATGTGCCGTAAATCTAGAAAATGAGAAACAGACATGTTTTCAACTGTGAAAAGAAAGATGACAGACGTATGCGTACTCAAATGTCTCCAACCTAAAAAAAAAAAAAAAAAAGTGTGAAATTACGACTGCAGTGTACTGTTCTTTCACTGTGCCTCTAATTTTGTAGCTACCAAAGAGAGCGAAATTTTAAGTCCCATAGTGCTTAGAGCCATTTGAACCATTTTTGAAGTAGAAAGCCGTTTCTTTAAGGGTTAAAAGCTATGGGAAAGGTGCAGAACGTGGGAATATGGGTTCCGCGTGAACTGAATGAAAGACAGCAAGCAAATCGAAAGACAACTTGTAAAATGCTACTCCTCAGATAGAAAAGAAAATCGTTTCTCCATCGAATGGTGACAGGTGATGAAAAATGGATATGTTTTAGGAATCCTAAGAGTCGTAAATCATGAGTGATTACAGGCAAACCATCGACATCCACTACAAGACCAAATTGCTCTGTAAAGAAGACAATGCTCTGTATTTGGTGGGATCAGAAGAGTGTCGTCTATTATGAGCTGCTAAAACCAGGTGAAAACTTTAACACTGATCACTACCAACAGCATATGATGTATTTACATCGAGCATTACGTGAAAAACGACCGAAATATGGAAAAAGGCAACACAAAGTCATATTGCTCCATGATAACGCCCCACCTCACGCAGCAAAACGGGTCAGAGAAACAATCGAAGCGTTCAGTGGGGAAACACGAGGGCATGCGGCTTATTCTACTGACTTGCCTCCGTCCGATTATCATGTATTTGCATCATTGAGACACGCTCTCGCTGAACAACACTTCAATTCCTATGAAAATGGCTCTTTGACTGGTTAGTTTCAAAAGAACTTTTTTTTGTGTGGTTTTCATAGCCGGCCGGAGATGAGGGAAAAATTCATAAATTGGAATGGAGACCTTTTTTTAATAAAATATTGTTTATCAGTTTCAAAAACAGACTTGTAATTATTGTAACCAAATTCCGGTTTCATGCTTCTACATCTGGTACACGCTAAATGTCCTGTTCTTTTTCGGGTTTGTGAAGTGAACGTTACGATGATATTAATGTTTTTGTATTAACATATCGATGTTCATAGGGTTTTGTATTAACTATTTTCCAGGCTTTTGAAAAAAAAAGCTACTCTTTTGCTTGCATGTGTCAAATGAGTTAGTAGCCGATTCTTAACATTAGCATACGTGGGATACTTTAATTTGCTGTAAATCTGCGTTATAAATTTAATAAAGTAAAGTTACTTTTCTACTTCTAACACCATTGCTGTGGAACCGGAGGGCGGTTAGAAGATTTTACTACCAACGGAGATACAAAAGTGGACGGTAGACAAAAGTTGACTATCCTTATTGTAAGGTATCATTTTTTTTTCTCGTACCTTTCTTTGCCTGTATCTTGTTTTCTGTGCTTATCTCGTTTTCTGTGCTTCCCACTTGACACTGATTTGTCAGTAGCGGTCACTGGAAACGCTTTTTGGAGGATGTCTCCTGAAGAGTATTTGCTGTAGTAGTAACAGTGCACGCTGAGGCACTTGCTCTCGATTTTCTGCAGAGTTACTTCAGTTTCCTGCAGTTTACTCAGTCTTGGTGTTCGGTACGTCGCTACTTATTACGGTGTGACAAGAATTCAGTAAGTCTTCTAGTGTCTTACAATTCCAGCCATTGCTGCTTGGCACCGTGAAAACGGTAGCGTCCTTTTCGATGCTAATATAATGTGTCCTAGATGCCGCATTCAACCCCTCAAAGTGTCTCCTGTGAAACGTTTGGATCTTTTGTAGGTGTACCGATTTATTGCACCGTTACAGTAATCCTTACGGTAGATAACGAATTGACTTATAGTGACGATGTGATATGATATCTAATTGCAGCGATGTGATGCGATATCTAATTGCACTTTGATTAAGTGGAACATTAGCGTAGATTACTTGTTGGATACATATCACGCGAAAAGTTCGTAAGTACAGTAATGGTTGACTTGAACTTTCTCTCATTTTGCAGGTAAGACGCCATTTTGCTGTCTGGCCGCTGCCCACTGTGTAGACAACATGGTGTGACTGATACGTGAGTAGTGCGTACAACGGATTGTTTCTGTTACTTGGTTGCCATGACGAAACCAGACTTCAAGGTACGCAGATACGTGTTCAGAAATGCATGTCTAAGATAAACTACAACGTCTCATCATCTCCATTTATATTTCATGAGTTTTCAGATTATACTCAGACATTGTGCCCTGTTTTTATTGGTTACTCTCGTTTACTGTACACGCCACTTGTCTAATGGTATACGTGAGTGGTTCTTTCGTGTGCATGCACGTGGGAGGATGAGGTGGGTGGCTGTAGAGGTGTAACATGTTCTTGAAATACTGTGGAAAGGCAGCTTCGTAAAGTCTTAAAATTGATTCTTCATATGAAGTACAATGCCTCTCGTTGTAGTTGAGCCATCCTCCGTAAAGCTTTATTGGTTCCACAAAAAACACAATATGAAAAGCGCACCCTATACATCTAATTCATTCCACTCCCCGTAGTCGATCAGACCTCGCAACGATCCCAGGCATGCGAGTGTTGGATAGTAGTGGAGGGTTAAACGTCTTTTAATCTTTTCAGAGACTTGCTGCTCGGGAATAGATCCGCAACTAAACTTCCACACTGCAACGCATTATAAGATGCAGTGAAAGTCTCCGAGAGGTCGAAACTACTTACCTGCCTGAGAATCGAATTCAAATCTTCGGAAAGAGCGTTTCATGTGAAAGTTTAACATACAGGTTTGAGTTTAGGTGCGATAAACACATCTGATCTGTGAGGAAGCTTTATTACGGCCCATACCGAGCTAAAAAGTAAAAGTTTCATTCTAGGAACTGTCCCCAGGCTATGGCGGAGCCATTGTATGAAAGATAGTTCCTCGTAGGTAAGCAAATTCCACGTATGTATGTGAACAGATTCTTTATATTCAAGTTGCACAAGTAAAAGAGAGCTATAGAGATATTTAAGTTTTTAGTTCAGGTTGATTGGCTTGTTCTGGGGGGGGGGGGGGGGGGGAGGGGGGAGTTTAGTAAGACGGTTGTTTGGAAAAGGCAAGTGTTAGATTTCAAATACGGTGCCGATAACATAGATGATAAACAGAATGCTTTCCTTAACACTTTCCTCATGCTCTTTGAGAGCTGCTTTCCATTAAAACGTCCTACAAGTGGCACTAGCTGTAAAAGGCAGCCTGGGTGACAAAAAAAAATGGCTCTGAGCACTATGGGACTTAACATCTATGGTTATCAGTCCCCTAGAACTTAGAACTACTTAAACCTAAGGACATCACACAACACCCAGTCATCACGAGGCAGAGAGAATCCCTGACACCGCCGGGAATCGAATCCGGGCGCGGGAAGCGAGAAAGCTACCGCACGACCACGAGCTGCGGACCCTGGGTGACAAGGGGAGGGGGGAGATTGAGTCAGTAATTAAGTCACTGATGACTGTGGGCTCTCGTGGATATGATGGAGTGCCTATCAGGATATTATACACTCCTGGAAATTGAAATAAGAACACCGTGAATTCATTGTCCCAGGAAGGGGAAACTTTATTGACACATTCCTGGGGTCAGATACATCACATGATCACACTGACAGAACCACAGGCACATAGACACAGGCAACAGAGCATGCACAATGTCGGCACTAGTACAGTGTATATCCACCTTTCGCAGCAATGCAGGCTGCTATTCTCCCATGGAGACGATCGTAGAGATGCTGGATGTAGTCCTGTGGAACGGCTTGCCATGCCATTTCCACCTGGCGCCTCAGTTGGACCAGCGTTCGTGCTGGACGTGCAGACCGCGTGAGACGACGCTTCATCCAGTCCCAAACATGCTCAATGGGGGACAGATCCGGAGATCTTGCTGGCCAGGGTAGTTGACTTACACCTTCTAGAGCACGTTGGGTGGCACGGGATACTTGCGGACGTGCATTGTCCTGTTGGAACAGCAAGTTCCCTTGCCGGTCTAGGAATGGTAGAACGATGGGTTCGATGACGGTTTGGATGTACCGTGCACTATTCAGTGTCCTCTCGACGATCACCAGTGGTGTACGGCCAGTGTAGGAGATCGCTCCCCACACCATGATGCCGGGTGTTGGCCCTGTGTGCCTCGGTCGTATGCAGTCCTGATTGTGGCGCTCACCTGCACGGCGCCAAACACGCATACGACCATCATTGGCACTAAGGCAGAAGCGACTCTCATCGCTGAAGACGACACGTCTCCATTCGTCCCTCCATTCACGCCTGTCGCGACACCACTGGAGGCGGGCTGCACGATGTTGGGGCGTGAGCGGAAGACGGCCTAACGGTGTGCGGGACCGTAGCCCAGCTTCATGGAGACGGTTGCGAATGGTCCTCGCCGATACCCCAGGAGCAACAGTGTCCCTAATTTGCTGGGAAGTGGCGGTGCGGTCCCCTACGGCACTGCGTAGGATCCTACGGTCTTGGCGTGCATCCGTGCGTCGCTGCGGTCCGGTCCCAGGTCGACGGGCACGTGCACCTTCCGCCGACCACTGGCGACAACATCGATGTACTGTGGAGACCTCACGCCCCACGTGTTGAGCAATTCGGCGGTACGTCCACCCGGCCTCCCGCATGCCCACTATACGCCCTCGCTCAAAGTCCGTCAACTGCACATACGGTTCAGGTCCACGCTGTCGCGGCATGCTACCAGTGTTAAAGACTGCGATGGAGCTCCGTATGCCACGGCAAACTGGCTGACAGTGACGGCGGCTGTGCACAAATGCTGCGCAGCTAGCGCCATTCGACGGCCAACACCGCGGTTCCTGGTGTGTCCGCTGTGCCGTGCGTGTGATCATTGCTTGTACAGCCCTCTCGCAGTGTCCGGAGCAAGTATGGTGGGTCTGACACACCGGTGTCAATGTGTTCTTTTTTTCATTTCCAGGAGTGTAGTACTGCACTGCACTGCACTGCACTGCACATGTTAGCCCTGTACTTAGCCATATTTATAATTTCTCCTTTGAGAATGGTCAGTTGCTTGAACGATTAAGGTACTCAGTAGTAAATCTTGTTTTTTAAAAACGGAGAAAGGGATAATGTAGACAATTTTAGACCTATTTCTATGCCATTATTGTTTGCTAAAGTAATGAAAAGGCTGTGTATGTCAGGATAATTGATCACTTTATTTCACATAATTTGCTACCAAATGTACAGTTCGGCTTTAGAAGTCGTTTAACATCTGAAAATGCTCTGTTCTCTTTTCTCTGTGAGATACTGGATGGATTAAATGGTTCAAATGGCTCTGAGCACTATGGGACTTAACATCTATGGTCATCGGTCCCCTAGAACTTAGAACTACTTAAACCTAACTAACCTAAGGACATCACACAACACCCAGTCATCACGAGGATGGATTAAACAAAAGGTTACGAAAGCTAGGCATATTTTTTGATTTAACCAAAGCGTTTGATTGTGTTTATCAGAAAATATTGCTCCACAAGTTGGACCATTATGAAATACTGGGAGAAGCACACAATTGGTTCACCTCTTACTTTAGCAACAGATAGCAGAAGGTCATTATTCCCAGTGTTGAGAATGGCTGTGATGTGGGTTCTGAGAGGGGTACAGTCAATTGGGGGTGTGGGGGGTGTCTCAGGGATCAGTGTTTGGGCCAGTCTTGTTCCTTATTTACATAAATAGTATGCCCTCTAGTATTACATGTAATTGTAAAATATTTGTTTGCTGATGACACGAGCAGTATTGGCTCGGTTTCAAATAGAGCAGTTCATGGCTTGTAGAAATTACCACTAAATCACAGTAAGACTCAGTTTTTACAGTTTCTAACATACAATTCTACAAAACTCGACGTTTTAGTTTCACAGAATGGACATATGATTAGCGAAACTGAACAGTTTCTAATTTCTGGGTGTTCAGATAGATAGCAAACTGTCGTTCAGGATCTTGTTCAAAGACTTAATGCTGCCGTTTTTACTATTCCTACGGTATCTAAAGTAAGCGATCGTTCGACACGAAAATTAATCTACTTTGCGTATTTTCATTCGCTTATGTCGTATGGTATTATATTTTGGGGTAACTCTTCCCATTCTAAGAGGATATTTTTGGCTCTGAAACAGGCAGTTCGGGCAATAAGTGGTGTAAGTTCGCGAACCTCTAGTCGACCCCTGTTTAGTAGTATGGGTATTCTGACATTGGCCTCCCACTGTATGTATTCTATACTGTCTTTTCTTGTTAACAATATCAGCTTATTCCCGAGAATAAGCAGCTTTCACTCAGTTAATACTCGGCAGAAATCCAATCTGCATTTGATCACACTTCCTTAACTCTTGTGCAGAAAGGTTTGCAGTACAGAGCTGCGTCCGTTTTCAGTAAGCTACCATAAGAATTAAAAAAATTTAGCACTGATGCACGCGCTTTCAAATCGAAAGTGAAGTGTTTCCTCATGCGTCACTCCTATTCGCTTTGAGCACCTTGATAAATTAAGCTGATTCTTGTGATATATTGTTGATTGCGTTTACTTAAACTTAGGGTTTGACGTCTTGGGTTTATAAACATTTTATTCTGTTATTACTTCTGTGGTGTAATTTCATATACTAACAAGTTCCATGACCTTGAAGATGGCTCCTCAATTTGGTCCTACGGAACTAGATGTGTAAATAAAACATAAATAAATAAGTTATGACGTGCGATGAATTTTCATGCTAATTTGTGTGTAGCCAGAAGTGTCAAAATAGGCCTCCAGAAGTGTCCCAATAGGCCTCTGTTACGTGCGTTCTCCAGCACAAGCTTCCGTTCGCCATTCCATGTGTACACTTCACTAGGTGAATGGACTACCCTTTGTTTGTAGGAATGGATTCTCTCCATCGGTGACGCAGAAGTAAAGCCCCGTCATGATTATTATTTTATTAGTTTATTCTATTTTTGCAGTATCTAACATACATGCTTCTCTAGACAACACATTACTTATTTCTAAACACCACTACTTCCAAAACAACAGCAGCAGCAGCAGCAGCAGCAGCAGCAGTGTTAATATAATTTTCTTGTTCCTTTCACGGACAGATACATTGTCGCTCTCTATTCTGGCTATTCATCCCCACCTCAAACTTTTTTCTCTGCATCGAATATAACTTGCGGTTTTATAACCGTGAAAACTGCACGTACTAAGTTTCAGCAGAATGAGTATCGATACTGCAGCGTGCCGTTCTGACCGACCGGTTGCGTGACATCGTAGAAGTCGGAGGGCGTTCGTTGATCAAATATTCTGGCGCCGTGTTACTGCCAGTTGGCGCTTCATATTTAAGGAAGGCACTGTGTCGGTCCGCTTTTGGACGACGATCGTAACCGGATTACGGCCGTCGGGGTTGTGTCAGCTGCGACCTATTTTCTGCCCTGTGATTCAGCAGCCCAGTCCCTTTTTGATTCGCTTCAATTCTATCTCGCAGCTATGTTCCTCAGACTGAGTGATGGAGCAAATTATTAGTGGCAAAAGTCAAATTACACTAGGCACCAGCCATAACAAACAGAAAACGTGCAAACGTGCATGCGTTGTGTTGTACAGCTGCCGGATGTCAGTTCGTTGGATGGAGTGCGATGCCTGTTGCACTTGCTCATTCAATACAGGGACTGTTAATGCTACTTGTGGATGTGGAGTTATCGTTCAACGATGTCCCATATGTGCTCGATTGAAGACCGGTCTCGTGATCGAGCAGGCCAAGACAACACGTCGACGATCTGTAGAGCACGTTGGGTAATAACAGCCGTACGTGGGCGAGCGTTATCTTGTTGGAAAACATCCCTGGAATGTTGTTCATGAACGGCAGCACTGGAGGTCGAATCGCTGATGGACGTACAGACTTACAGTATGGGTGCATGGGATAACCGCGAGATCGCTCCTGCTGTCATACGAAATCTCATCTCAGACGTAACTACTCCAGTCGTACGTTCAGTGTGTCTAGCACTCAGACGGGCTGGGTATATGCCCTCAACCCACAAACGGCCATCATTGGCACCGAGGAAGGATCAGTTTTCGTCAGAAAACGCAAGAGAACTCCACCCTGCATTATAACGAGCTCTTGCTTGACACCACTGAAGTCGCAAGTGGCGGTGGTTTGGAGTCAGTGGGATGCACGCTACAGGGCGTCTGGCTCGGAGCTGTCATTGAAATAACCGATTTGTAACCGTTCCCTGTGTCACTTCATAGCCAGCTGCTGGTCAAATTGCTTCTGCAGTCGCAGTACGATGCGTCAGAGCCATGTACCGAACATGATAGTTTTCCTGTTGGAATTTGCATCCTCATAGTGGCGCTACTATCGTTTGGCGCGGAATCTGAATAGACGTCATGATTCAGATATAGAAACACGATTACCAACTTTAGCTTATGCCGCACAATTCATTGGTGTTGCTTTTCCCCCGTCAGTATATAATGAATTAGCTGCAATCAGTTACCTCTATAGAAGTTTATTTTCACACGATGTATTTTCATTAACGGCGTTGTACAATTTTGCAATGCTAATTGTTAAGAAGGCTGTTGTAATAGGTACTAAGTACGGAAATAATATTCACGACGTTAAGTAGCTGTAAACATCTGAAGATGAGGTGAATATAAAATGAATGTATTGTCAAGAAAGAGTGTTTGGAGACGTAATTTGTTGATTCAGCGTGTCGGAAAAGGGGTATCATTCGTAGTGGTGCTTTAGCCCATAACGTTAACGTCATGGAGTTTTGACTTTCGAAGTTAGAAGGATCGGTGGAGGAGTTTATTACTTTGAGATTTATTCTACCTGACTACCATTATGACTAAACCGAATTCTGTAAAGTGATATAACATGAGTTGTATACATTATTAATGTATCGGTGCCAGTGGTTAGTCACTTGAGATCTTTGGTACCACATAGATTGTATTAAATCAGGCGCTCAGCGGACGGACGTCCACCTAACGTTTGTTATGTCGCAAGCACCACAAACCACGACCTTCACATTTCGAAGATGCTTGGCTCTCAAAGACAGTGGTGCTCTCCCACTGTCGATGCTACTCACTGTAAGCAATCTTTGGAAGCAACAAATCAACCCAGTAATGTAATGAGTAAGAGTGTTGCTGCAAATAAAAACACGGACCTACCGTGATAAATAAAATGTAGTTCAGAGGCGGTAGTGTTTGGCACCCGTAGTTAAATCCGAGAGCATACAAATGACAGAGTTTCAGGCTAACGTCTTCCCTTACGCACCTTGTGATGACAGATCTCTCTTTTATCCTTCAGAACAATGTAATATACGTTAGCCTCTTCTAGAACAATCTGTCTTCTCTTTACGGGTATGGAATTTAGATTCTGGTTTCACTCACAGTTAAACAATTAATTTTGCACTGCCACGTGGGACTTCCGATGACGCATCTACAACGAACACTCGCTCGCCTGAACATTACCATGTTACAGAGTGAATTTAGATTCGTTTAACTGCACTCGACTCTACGGTCATGACGATGAGACTGCATGTTGATTGCTATACGCGGTTTTACCGTTATAAAGTTCATCACAGTTGCAGTCAGACCCCGTATTACACAATCAAAATCACTGCCTCACGTACGCTTTTATTGCCATATTAAATTGCGGAATAACCTGTCGCTGCTCAGCTGCTGTTCCAGACACTCGGAGCACTGAAAAGGTACTTACTAATCGAATAAAGTTGGAATTTCGTCGGGGCGGTCGGATACGGGTCTGTCCGTCATGAAAGACCCAGAGTGACTCTCCAGAGCGAAAGCGCCAACGACAAAACTAGAGCTCCCCTCCACGTTATTCGTACCTCCGCGTCGATGAGTAATCCCGTCGTTACTCATTTTATAAACCAATGAATGAAAGTCGGATATAAGAGACAAGATCGTTTTCTTAAGCCCTGTCCTCAATTAAATTTAATAAATATTTTCCTTAACCTGAAGGGGTAAGAACAAGTGGGACTATTTTCTCTACAGGGGCGAGGGTGTTCCCTCGGCAAACACAATCCTGCGCGCTTTATGATACCGGGACGGTATTACTACGCTGAAATTGTTGTAGAAGTTGCTAGAAATGAATTATTTTCCTGCGCACCTGGCACTCCCATCCATATCCAACCACGTCAAACGGTGCTTCTTCCCCCTCAAGATGACTCGCAGCCTTCTGTACCGATCGTTCGACATACGCTTGCCCACTGCCTTCTGCGCTCTCTCATTTACATGTACTTTGATTAATAACGAAAATACATTAATTCACGTCGCCTTATGGGTGGCACGAATTGCTTCAGCGTTAATTAGGGTGAAGTGCTTACGTTATTATTATTATTATTATTATTATTATTATTATTAAAATTACTATTAAAGCCTTTAAATACAATTACAAAATAGAGTGCATATATGTATACAGTACTACGTAAAGTAGTTGCTACGTTACAATTTGATGAGCTAGGAGCACTGCAGTCGCGCCACATGACAAGGCGGCCCTAGAGCGAAAGTATGTATGGGAATTAGGCCCACGGGTCACCAAAGGTTGCACATGCCTGCTCTATAGTTTCGAAATCGTGTGCTGTGCGAGTTTCGTCGTCAGGCGAGGACTTGCGATTTGTGTTGAGAAGGATTCAGTTTGGCTTTCTTGCTTCATTTTTCATTGCGTCTATACCCTAATTGCCTTGACGATGCAGTTACCGGTAAAGTAACGCTTTAGTTGTTTTTTGATAGCGTTTCTTATTGTGTTGACATAGTGGTGGCTTATGCTCTAGTCTGTGCCTCATATCTGGAGGAGTGGACGAACACGTTGTAAATGTACCGTTTACGAAGCGTCGATGCTTACAATATTTCAACGGGTATTTATACCAAGTTTGTGGTATAATGTGACGCCTTTATTTGCTGCCCCCATAGTATGGATAAAGTTTGGAAGTACAGCTCGTCGTGAGCCAGCGATGTTTAAACAGTGCTGTGGTGTATGGTCGAATCAGGATTAAACAGCCACTTCACCAATCGACAGAGATGATGCAGTGGTGAACACAAGACTGATATTTAACGTGATGTTTTCGTTAATAACACTGCGTTGAATCCCTTTCCAAACTAGCATAACTGAAAACTGGAAGAGTTCCTGTGATTTATTCCACTCCTCCTCCCCCCCACTCCCCCCGTTCTCCCACCCAAGGTTTCTTTACCCTGTCTCAAGACTCGTTTTGGGTTGGCCTCACAAAAGAAGCAGAGAAAAAAGTCAGTCTGCAGCTGTCCGAACTGACCGCCACTGGCGGTCGTCTCTTGGCAGTGGGAGGTAAGACAAGCATCACTAATCGCAGAACGGCTTTGCTTAGCGGCTGAACACCTTGTAGTCTGGTTTCGTACCGTCCCACACTGCAGCTTTCCAGATGCTGAAGGCCATTTCGGCCGCCATTTATCACACGCACGCGATCTGCTTCTGTCCGGCTTAATTACGCTCCAAGCGTCCCATGAATCAACAGAATTTGGCCGCGGCCTCGCGACGGCAAACGTTGATTCCCTATTGAAACGGGGCGGGGGCATAATTTGCCGTTGTGATCCGCGCCGCTGCCGCTGCTACTGCTGATTTAGTGAAATCCCGGGCTGCGTCGGACGTCTGCGCGCGCTTGCACCCTGAATTATAGCCCACCAATTCCATACTACAAACTGTTGTCGCAGGCGGGCGCTTGTGTGTACCGTTGGTGCCCCGAAGCTCTGTAACATTCGGAGCAATGAAATTATTACAAATACTGCACTTATTTCATGAGTGGGTTTTAAGTAACCAAATTAGGAGAGAGTAAAAAAGAAAGAATACAGTTGGGCAGTATCAAAGATACAGTATGCTAATGTTTCTAAAATGTATTTAGTATTACGAAGTATGCATAAATACTAAATGTGTACACGCGTTAAGGAACAAAAAGTTTTACTTATGTGTTTATTTTACATTTAATAGTTGATCACACATGTTTTACAACCTTCAGTTTAGCACATGGTTACTTTAAGTGTTCACAATGTTCGCCGTTGGCGGCTATACACATAACGAAACGACGAGCGGTCGCCGCAGCTACGTCAATGTTACAGTGGAGATCGCTACACATGTCGCTGTAATCTCCTGGCGAAGTTCCTCCAGCGCGTGGCTTACGTCATAGTCGTTATCTTTCACAGTTCTCCACAAGTAAAAGTCCATAGGTGTTAGATCTGAAGACCTTGGAGGGAACTCAATGGGCCCTCTTCGTCCAATCCAAGGCCCCGGAAAATTGTCATCAGGGAAAGCTCATGCGGCTAGGTGGTAGTGGGGTGGCGCCCCGTCCTGTTGTTGGAAGACCCCTACATAAGATCATAAAGCGCACGTATACCTGGCAAAATTGATGCGCGTAACATGTCCAGGTACACTTCTCCAGCGACAGTAATATCAAAGAAAAAGTGCCCTGCTAAGCCCCTAGATGATAGTGCACACCACACATGAATCCCAGGTAGATTGCTTTATCCACATAAACATGCGGATTTTCCGGTACCGAACACATCCTGTTATGCCAATTAACGGTTCCATTAAGTTTAAATTGTGCCTGTCACTCTACACTACTTTCGTCACAAATTGTTCATCATCAGTTACCATTGCAAAACTGCATTCGGCGATCAGGATCGTCATCATTAATCGCGTGCAGTAACTGTGGGATGTAACCTTTCCAGTTCGCAGCTTTCAGAATTCTTTGTGAATATCGAAAATCGTTCGACACAATTCAAACTTGTCAATAATGCGTTTAATTGTTAGGCGGATTGGCGGTTCTGTTTCAAACTCCCGCTTCCACTGACGTTGCACTTCAACGGCATTATCGGACTTGAAACCCACTTCACAATACAAAAAAATGGTTCAGTTGGCTCTGAGCACTATGGGACTTAACATCTGAGGTCATCAGTCCCCTAGACTTAGAACTACTTAAACCTAACTAACCTAAGGACAACACACACATCCGTGCCCGAGACAGGATTCGAACCGGCGACCGTAGCGGTCGCGCGGTTCCCAACTGACGCGCCTAGAACCGCTCGGCCACAACGGCCGGCTTCTCAATACATTCTCGTTGCTCGAATGTCAAGCGTACTGCAGCCATCTTGTTCTCTCAATACCGAGATGAAAGTACTAAGATCTGTTGAGCGAAAGACCATACTACAACACACACGTAACTCGAGTCGAACAATATCGAATGTCGATAGAGCCTGACAAACAATGGATACATTTTTCTGGCGGACTATGTATATTGGACATCGAGCAGCACAAGCGGTTTGCCATCCAGCAAGTCATTTTGTGGAAGAGACTAAATAAGTTGAAACAGCAGTTAGTTGTCACCAGTAGCCTCAAAAAAAGGTTCAACTGGCTCTGAGCGCTATGGAACTTAACTACTGAGGTCATCAGTCCCCTAGAACTTAGAACTATTTAAACCTAACTAACCTAAGGACATCACACACATCCATGCCCGAGGCAGGATTCGAACCTGCGACCGTAGCGGTCACGCGGTTCCAAACTGAAGCGCTTAGAACCGCACGGCCACACCGGCCGGCCCCAGTAGCCTCGATTGAGAAAATACTAGACATTCAAACTTCGTGGCAGAGTAAAACTGTGTGCCAAATAGGGACTTCGACCTGAGACGTTTGCTTTTTGAGGGCTGTTGATATCGGCAGTCAGTTACTATCGTTGGCTCCTGCGGATGGTTATAGGACCGACTCCAGCTGTTACCAAGGTGACATTCCGTCGTAGCAGCTAGGTGTGTGACGATCCGCTTATATTACCCCTCTTAAATTGCTAAATCCAGAGATTACACGCTGTAAGCATGTCAGAATGAGAAGTTCTAATAAACCTCTGAGACAATGAGGCTTTTCGTGTTTTTAATAGAAATTGAAAATTGCTGCAGAAAGTTTAGTCTAGGTTATGGGGCACGGCTGGTGAATGATCGGCGAACCGAGCAGGTGGTCAATAAGAGCGGGCAGCCGACAGCCTGTGTGGCGGATCACTTACCAAGGGGCTATGGTACTGGGAGGACCTCTTCCGGTCTACCCACGGCTCTACTTGACTTTGAGAAGTTTAGCGGTGTAAAAGTCACTTCAGGGAGATCACACACACAATCTGACTGTAATTGAATACCCTAAGAAAGATCACTATTTATCTGTGAATAAGCCCTTACGTAAATGATCATGAGAATCTGTCTTCGTTCAGTAGAAGACATTGCGAGGGCTAACATGAATGATACGATTCCTGATTAAAATCACAAATTTCTTAGAGCAATGCAGTTGCACAGAATAAACTAATGTCATTTGCAAAAGTATGTCATCAGTCCTCTATTCAAAACTAAATCTAACAATCCAAACGTTCCAAACTAGTCAGATAGTATCACTATAGTTCAGCAGAGTAATCGTCGAAAGCCATGCATATTTTCACCTACACATGAGGAACTGTCAAACAGTGTAAAGCAACCTTGATCGACCGTTCAAAAAGATTTGCGGCTGATTAAAGAATACAAACAAAGCTAATCGATCCACCACATGAAACTTATTGCTTCACCGGCACAATTCAGAAGCGTTTTTCGATCTCTCGATCACCGGAGACGACAAATGACTCCTCTACGATAATCCAAAACCCAAAAGGCAATGGCTGAGTGCGAATGCATCACCAGAAAGTACTGCTGCGCCGGGTTTACACGCCTAAAAGGCGCGTTTGCGTGTTCCATGGAATATTCGCGGGTCGTTCATTTTCATGAGCTGAACCCTGGACAAACTGTGAATACAGATCTTTACCGCGAACTGTTGCATCGCGTAAATAAATCTTTAATCGAAAAGTGTCCAGCGATTGTCAACGGAAAAGGCGTTGATGATAATGCCAGACTGCGTCTCGCAAAACGAACCGTGGAAATATGAATTGGTGTGGCAGTTATTGTGTCACGCATCATACTCGCCCGATATTGCGTCATCGAATTTCCATTTTTTTTCAATTGGAACAACATTTTCTAAGTGATAAAAAATATGAGAATGTGGATGATGTCCAAACTGCTATCATCATAGTTTGCTCAAAAACCAATTGATTTTTATCGATCAGACATTGAAAATTTGCGCGTTATTTGACAAAAGATTGTTGATAACTAGGGTGATTTTACTTCAGTAATTAAAAATAAAAAAGTTAACAAGTTATCTGTTCGAAATCAAAGTGAAGAAAGACATTACTTTCTAGTCCCCATAACAATCATGATCATGATCATGTAGCAATGTCACTTTAGAATACGTTAGCGTATTTTTACAGTTTTTACCTTCGTCCCTCTCCGCTAAATCTTAAAGAATAGTATTTATTGCCAGTGAATCTTATATTTTGTTATCAGCTGCCATCTGCTGTTATATACTGATTGCACTTATCACAGATTTCCTTTTTTTTAATTGTCAGTTATACCACTTACGTAATAAGGTGCTGGGTGTCTAGCGCGTGCACAAACACTAGTTAAGAAAAACATATTTCGAAATTTCCACGGGCAGATGCAGGTTTGTTGTTAAAATTCCGATACCGTACGTTCCAGGTTTAATCAAGTGGTACACATCTCGCGAAATATCCGTGACAGTAAAATTTGATAAATTACAACTCGTACGGGGTTTTATTAACCATCATACTTCCTTAGTAGCATCCGTGAATGCAAGAGGGATGTGAAGAAATATTAGTGGTATACGGTGTACCCTACGGCATTCTACATAAGGTGGGTTGTGCACTATAGATGTAGATGTACTGAATATAATTCTGCCAATTACGTTTTATGTTTTTAGTTAAACAATCGAAAACCTTTGAACTGGCCTGAGGTCGCGGTTTTCATATCGTAGATAATTGGCAGCACAATAAGAAAGGCGTGTGTAAGTGGGACGTGTAGGTGGGCGTATCGCAGTGAGGCCACTGGCACTGCCTCTGGCCGTGTGTACGGGGCAGACAACCTGCCCAGCGGGTTCGTGCGCGGGAGAGAGCTGGAGGCTAATTTTAGCTGCGCTGATTGCCGTCCTAAGATACGGCAGCACCAAACGGTAACCTGCCCACACAACTACCCCCAGCCACGAAAGGCAAGAATGTCTGTGTTAGGACCGCCGAGCAAAGTTTTTATTTGTGGTCCCCTACCTCGGTTGACGTTCCCTTTCGTGTGCTTACACAGCAGTACCATACGTCACCATTTTACGTGACGGGGCTCCATATTACAGAAGCAATGGCTCGGCAGAAAGAGTGAGACGTATCACGAGGTGATTTATTATCCTCGTCGTTGAGCCCTTATAGTTTTTCCTTAGCTTTCTGATATTTTAATATCGTTCGTGGGTCTATTGCGAGACAGTATCAGTATCTTCTTGGCATTACTAGAGTGTTGCCTCAAGGATTTCCAACTGAGTTTAGTATGTGGAACAGGGTCACTAAACTAAAAAGTAAAAGATGTAGAAAACTTCAATACTTCGTTTCGTAGTGCAGTTTATTTGAGCGCGCTGTGCTTCAACGGGAACAAAGCAATTTGTGTACAAACGCTGTCGTGAGAAACAAATCTACATCTACATCGATACTCTGCAAATCACATTCAAGTGCCTGGAAGAGGGTTCATCCAACTACTTTCACAATCCTCTATTATTCCAATCTCATTTAGCGCGCGGAAGGAATGAACACCTATATCTTTCCGTACGAGCTCTGACTTCCCTTATATTATCATGGTGATCGTTACTGCCTATGTAAGACGGTGTCAACAAAACATTTCCGCATTCGGAGGAGAAAGTTGGTGATTGGAATTTCGTGAGAAGATTCCGTCGCAACGAAAAACGCCTTTCTTTTAATGATTTCCAGCCCAAATCCTGTATCATTTCTGTGACACTCTCTCCCATATTTCGCGATAATACAAAACGTACAGGCTTTTTTTGAACTTTCTCAGTGTACTCCGTCAGTCCTATCTGGTAAGGATCCCACACCGCGCAGCAGTATTCTAAAAGAGGACGGACAAGCGTAGTGTAGGCAGTCTCCTTAGTAGGTCTGTTACATTTTCTAAGTGTTCTGCCAATAAAACTCAGTCTTTGGTTAACCTTCCTCACAACATTTTCTGTGTGTTCCTTCCAATTTAAGTTGTTCGTAATTGTAATACCTAGGTATTTAGTTGAATTTACGGCTTTTAGATTAGACTGATTTATCATGTAACCGTTCCTTTTAGCACTCATGTGGATGACCTCATAATTTTCGTTATTTAGGGTCAACTGCCAATTTTCGCACCATTCTGATATCTTTTCTAAATCGTTTTGCAGTTTGTTTTGATCTTCTGATGACTTTATTAGTCGATAAACAACAGCGTCATCTGCAAACAACGCAGAAGACGGCTGCTCATATTGTCTCCCAACTCGTTTATATATAGATAAGGAACAGCAAAGGGCCTATAACACTACCTGGTGAAACACCAGAAATCACTTCTGTTTTACTCGATGTCTTTCCGTCAGTTACTACGACCTGTGACCCATCTGACAGGAAATCACAAATCCAGTCACATAACTGAGACGATATTCCATAAGCACGCACTTTCACTACGAGCCGCTTGTGTGGTACAGTGTCAAAAGCCTTCCTGAAATCCAGAAATACAGAATCGATCTGAAATCCCTTGTCAGTAGCACTCATCACATCCCGTGAATAAAGAGCTGGTTGCGTTTCGCAGGAACGATGTTTTCTAAACCCATGTTGACTGTGTGTCAAAGATCGTTTTCTTCGAGGTAATTCATAATGTTCGATGACAATATATGTTCTAAAATCCTGCTGCAAAACATTGAAGATACCCCTCTAGTGATTGCCCGCGATTTGAAAAACCAACTGATCACTGCTACCAACGAATTAAAGCCTAGACAGTACCTCATGGAGAACGCAACAAAACTTGGCCCTGCTTTTTTGGGACAGGTGTGAAAGCGTGTTGATCCAACTGTCTCCTCACGATCAGCGTGGCCTCTAGACGTTCATTACTAACATTAGTACAAAACCAGCTGCCCCGTGGTGCGTGTGGGAGGTTAGGGGAACACATGGAATGTAATCCGGATCAGTGTTGTTGGGTTACCTTCAAGAACGATTGCAGGATTTTTCAGGTGCCTGATGAAAGCTGCAGAAGAATGTGCAGGTGGTGAGGTACCATGGCACATCTCAGACATGCTTTGTTCAGCAGCGCGATGAGTCAGGTTTTGGGCTCGTATGATCTATGGACGGCGGACACTTCCCGCGGCTATCGAGGATAATTTGAGAACCGTGCAGTATCGGGATAGGATCATTGAAGCCATCGTCCGTCCTACAGTCAACATTTTTGCGATGGATTCGTCTTCAATAAAATGCTAGCATAACCAGACCACCTCCCGAAAACTTTCCTCCAAGGAAGCAGGAATCTACCGAATGGAATGGCCCGTGCTTTGTACTGACATTAACCCGATTGAACATTCTTGGAATCAGTTGAAATTTACAGTGCGTCGACGCAGGAACGCTGCTGACGCATTGGATGACCTCAGTAGGGCTGTCATCGAAGAGTGGGACGTGCTATAGCTGCAACGTCTCTGATACCCTAAGGAAGGATGCCAGCGATGGTTCAAGCATGGTATGGTGCACGGAGTGGAGCATGACGCTACTGAATGTTACAAGGCAGCAGATTTTGATTTCACAGATGTACATTTTCAGATAGAAAGTCTATACTTAGGTTTTTTTTTCTTTTCTTGTTTTTTTGTAGTAAAACTGTTTTTGCTTATTCTCTCGTAAGGCTCTTTCTATCATTCCCTGCTTCTCTTGAGTCTCAGCCCACACCCGTCCGTACGTATGCAAAACCTTTTTTAGCAGTTAATTTCAGTGAAACATGCCAAATTGCCTGACCCTGAAACACCCCCAACCCCTAGACGCCGTGTAGATTCAATGTTCTTCGTACAAATAAGCTGCTTTTGTTTTCGAAAGAGTTGGGTGTTGGGAAACTAGGGGGCGCGAATCAAGAAATCACTTCGTAATGTGACAGATGTGCCTGTAGGAAGCGTCCGTATTTCTTAGGAAAAGCTTATTTGTATATACGGTATGACCAAGCGGGTAGCGCAGTGGTTAGCACCCTGGACTCTCATTCGGTAGGACGATCGTTCAAACCTGCGTCCGGCCATCCTGATTCAGGTTTTCCGTGATTTGCTTAAATCGCTTAAAGCAAATGACGGGGCGGTTCCGTCGAAATGGTACGGCCGACTTCCTTCCCCATCCTTCCCAAACTCGAGCTTGTGCTCCATCTCTAACGACCTCGTTACTGATGGGACGTTAAACATTATAATCTCCTCCAGATTAGCGAGAAGAAAGGACATAAAAGATGAATCCTGCAACGTATTTCTTTCTTAGTTGAATGATATCACTTCCATTCTTCAGATCCTTAGAGACAGTTCATTACATAGTTTACAGATTAATGTTATAATTGTTTGTGGCCTCGGGCGTATGAATCTTTTACGTGAGGCATATGGGCACTTGCTGTGTCACAGAAAATTATTTCCACAGTGATTTTTTTATCAATGGTTCCACTATGCCCCATTGAAGTTTTGGAACTGATTTCGGATATTATTTATTAATGCATCTATGATTAAGATTAGAATGATCACATTCTGGTTGAGGACTCAGATGACAGTTATAAAACAAAGAATTCATACCCGAACCTTAGGGATAGTGTGTCCAGCAGCTCAACGACATAATACAGAACAGTAAAATACGTCTTCGTTGACGTTTAGATTGATTTCGAATCTTTGAGCAGTATTAAGATGCAAGACGCAGAGCCAAATGTGCAATGGAACTGTGGAATAAGAGCGGCGACCTTTTGACGACGTCAGGGAGTTAAAGAGAGAGGCGAGGAGTGTTGGAGTGTGAAAATGTGAAAACTGTTTCAGTGGATGCCGTTAGGGGAGAAGGTAACTGCTGACACAAAAGTGAGAGATACGGCGCCACAGTGGGGGCGAAGCCTTGGTGGACGTTGATAGACTGTCTTCTGGCTGCGTCATTCTTGGCCGCTGTAGACTCGTCGAGTTGAGCGAGAGCCAACGTGGTGGTTTTGCATTTAAGAGACCTTAATGCTGACTTCCCCCTCGGCCGTCCAGTTTCCATTTCCTGCGGTTTCTGAATATGGCAGAGTCAACATCTTCGCGAAGAAAGTCAACTACACACAGATTGGAAACCGTAATGCTTTATATTCCAGCCCCCTTCTTATCAGATTTGTGAATGTGTTCCGATTTAGCCGTCCGCGGTGGAAAAGCGGGTCTAGGCGCTTCAGTCCGGAACCACGCGACTGCTACGGTTGCAGGTTCGAATCCTTCCTCGGGCATGGATGTGTGTGATGTCGTTAGGTTGGTTAGGTTTAAGTAGTTCTAAGTTGTAGGGGACTGATGACCACAGATGTTAAGTCCCATAGTGCTCAGAGCCATTTGAACCATTTTTTGACCTCGTAAACAGTGCCAGGATAGACTTGGTTTACAGTGACAACTGGGCTGGAATGCATCTGATAAGCGACGTCTATTTCTTCGTAGACATCTGGGAACTGTTGAAGATGGATTGTGTCAAACTGTTGAGCTATAAATCTTTACCTCTCAGATCGCGCTCTTTGTCCCTTATGCAACTCATTTGTACAGACTGCATCTGTTACAGTAAGCGAATGTGGTAACAGAGGATGCAGAAGGCCCGATCATATTTTCCTTAGGTTTTCACAGGACCAAAATTTGATTTTGAAATTCCATGTGCTATAAGAGAAATTTTGTACCATCTTAGGTTGGCTCAGTAAGGTACAAAATCTGGAAGCCAAAATTAGAAGAGTGAATGCATGCAGAGGCCTTTTGGCAGGTCAGACAGTGTTAATTAGTTGCGTAGATCTGTCATCTCTTATTGTATGCGCCTACGACTACACTTAGGTACAGAAATTGCTATAATTCCTGTCTAGCGCTGTTGTTACAGTCAAGAGAACGCATCAGTGAATAAGTACACCGCGGCAATTACACAGGTGTATCCGCTAAGTGTCGTCCGGGGCATTTTCTGTGTTGCCCCGGCATCTACGTAGTGTTTCAAATTTTACAATGTGTCTACGGAGGCAGCACAAACGAATGATGCTCATAACTTGTTTCTTGCCCTATGTTAACGAAGAACGTGGGCGTGTTTCTCGTTATACGCAAAGGTTTTTTCGAGTGGGATTTTGTGTGCCTATTCGGCAGGACGCTCTGGTCTGATGTTTATTAACATGACAGCAAAAACACAAAATAGCCATCACTCCACCAGCGAATGAATAGCTCTGCTTGCATGGCTTCAGCAGACGGACAGCGCTGCGCCGCTCGCCATGTGTTTCCTGTTCCAGCCGCGAATGGTCCACGGGAAGAACGATTTTTGGTAAATCTCTGAGTAACCTCACATCTCTCTAAGTTTACTTTCGTGTTCTTTTCACGAGATATACGGAGGAGGAGCTATACAGGGTGTTACAAAAGGGTACTGCCAAACTTTCAGGAAACATTCCTCACACACAAATAAAGAAAAGATGTTATGTGGACATGTGTCTGGAAACGCTTAATTTCCATGTCGGAGCTCATTTTAGTTTCGTCAGTATGTACTGTACTTCCCTCGATGCACCGCCAGTTGGCCCAGTTGAAGGAAGGTAATGTTGACTTCGGTGCTTGTGTTGACGTGCGACTCATTGCTGTACAGTACTAGCATCAAGCACATCAGTACGTAGCATCAACAGGTTACTGTTCATCACGAACGTGGTTTTGCAGTCAGAACAATGTTTACAAATGCGGAGTTGGCAGATGCCCATTTGATGTATGGATTAGCACGGGGCAATAGCCGTGGCGCGATACGTTTCTATCGAGACAGATTTCCAGAACGAAGGTGTCCCGACAGGAAGAAGTTCGAAGCAATTGATCGGCGTCTTAGGGAGCACGGAACATTCCAGCCTATGACTCGCGACTGGGGAAGACCTAGAACGACGAGGACACCTGCAATGGACGAGGCAATTCTTCGTGCAGTTGACGATACCCTAATGTCAGCGTCAGAGAAGTTGCTGCTGTACAAGGTAACGTTGACCACGTCACTGTATGGAGAGTGCTACGGGAGAACCAGTTGTTTCCGTACCATGTACAGCGTGTGCAGGCACAATCAGCAGCTGATTGGCCTCCACGGCACACTTTTGCGAATGGTTCATCCAATAATGTGTCAATCCTCATTTCAGTGCAAATGTTCTCTTTACGGATGAGGCTTCATTCCAACGTGATCCAATTGTAAATTTTTACAATCAACATGTGTGGGCTGACGTGAATCCGCACGCAATTGTGCAATCACGTCGTCAACACAGATTTTCTGTGAACGTTTGGGCAGGCATTGTTGGTGATGTCTTGATTGGGCCCCATGTTCTTCCACCTACGCTCAATGGAGCACGTTATCATGATTTCATACGGAATACTCTACCTGTGCTGCTAGAACATGTGCTTTTACAAGTACGACACATCATGTGGTTCATGCACGATGGAGCTCCCGCACAATTCAATCGAAGTGTTCGTACGCTACTCAACAACAGATTCGGTGACCGATGGATTGGTAGAGGCGGACCAATTCCATGGCCTCCACGCTCTCCTGACCTCAACCCTCTTGACTTTCATTTATGGGGGCATTTGAAAGCTCTTGTCTACGCAACCCCGGTACTAAATGTAGAGACTCTTGGTGCTCGTATTGTGGACGGCTGTGATACAACACGCCATTCTCCAGGACTGTATCAGCGCATCAGGGATTCCGTGCGACGGAGGGTGGATGCATGTACCCTAGCTAACGGAGGACATTTTGAACATTTCCTGTAACAAAGTGTTTGAAGTCACGCTGGTAGGTTCTGTTGCTGTGTGTTTCCATTCCATGATTAATGTGATTTGAAGAGAAGTAATAAAATGAGCTCTAGCATGGAAAGTAAGCGTTTCCGGACACATGTCCACAAAACATATTTTCTTTCTTTGTGTGTGAGTAATGTTTCCTGAAAGTTTGGACGTACCTTTTTGTAACACCCTGTATACTGGTTGACGCTTCTAGGAAAGTACGCGCTCGGAATTTTACCTGTAACCTACAACGTAATGCAGAAAGCCTCCTTGCAACGTTTCCCACAGGAGCTGGCTGAGCATTTTCGTGACACTTTCGCACTCACTAAATAAAACTGCAACGAAAAGCGCTGTTCTTGTTTCCTATTTTTTCTGTCAAACCTGTCGGCCAGGGATCCTAGAATGACGATCAGTACTGAAGTGTTGGTCGAACGAGATTTTGTAAGGTAACTTCTTTGTGGATGGATTATTGCAATGTATGTCTATATGGCATATACAGTACTTGCGATTTCTTTTATATGATGGTTCCATTTTAAATTGGTCCGGGCGTATACAACAAGATATTTTATTGTTGTGACTGCTTCGAGCGATTGTTCTGTAATCGGCTAATCGTACAATAATAGATTTCCCTGCCAGTTTATGCGCACTGCGTTATATCTGTTTATGCTGCGGGACAACTGCACACCCGTACACTAAGCGTCGGTCCGGCGGAGTCAGGGATTTTCTCTGCCTCGTGATGACTGGGTGTTGTGTGCTGTCCTTAGGTTAGTTACGTTTAAGTAGTTCTGAGTTCTGGGGGACTGATGACCTCAGATGTTAAGTCCCATAGTGCTCAGAGCCATTTGAACCATTTTGAACTAAGCGTCGGTCATACGCAGGTCTACCTGCGTTTCCCAAAAATTTTTAGCGTAGGGCCTCGTTTGTATACAACAGCAGCATCCGCGAAAAGCGTCAAGGAAGTTTCGACATTATCCCTTGTCATTTATGTATATTTTTTGTTAAGTAACTACCGAAGTTTCTTTTACGCCTGAAGTTTTCTTTCCGTTGAGAATGACACGCTGTGTTCCGTTTACTAGGAACACTTCAAATCCAGTCAAACAGCTAACTCGAAAATGGCGATAAATTTTAGCTGTTTTCTGGTTTTAAAACAGCCAGTTTCCAGTGTCCTCTGGCACTGGCCAGATCGGTAATGTTCGCTGCGTCTTGCTTGACCGATTTGACCTTTCTCGTCACGTGCTGCATCCACTATGTACTGGATATCAGCATGCAACAGCGCTGCTCTGGTGTTGCAGGAGTGGTAACTAATTATTAGCCTGTCCATGATGACCCATGTTAAATCGAACATCGCATTACGCCAAATTAAGACTGTCACGTCAAATGGACACACAAAATTCCGCACGAAAATAAAGTGTTTTATTTCTATCCATAAAGGAACCGACGTTTTCCGTTGTCACTGTGCTTAGTATGAAACACGTGATGGACAGTATTCGGTTGAGCTGCCTACATACTGATATAGGTGTTTCGTGGAAAGTACGGAGCGCTGCGTGTGCTGTGTTTGGCTGGAGGAGCGCGGGCCTTCCGGAGCGCGTGACGTGAGTGCGGCCGGTAGCCAGGTGCAGCACACATGCGTGCCGCGGCGCACCTGACGCGTCCCAGGCGGCCCTGCCGTTCCAGCAACACACACACAGACAGACCTGCCTCCTCCGATATACAGTACTACCTGGCGGCCCCGCACTGGAGCCTGCCACTCGTTGTCGCATGGCTCAGTCATCTCGCCAAGACTGGTAGCTGTACTCCTCCCCCTAGTATTACCACTTTTTGATGTAAGAAGTAACGAATTGTTGTTGTTGTTGTCTTCAGTCCTGAGACTGGTTTGATGCAGCTCTCCATGCTACTCTATCCTGTGCAAGCTTCTTCATCTCCCAGTATCTACTGCAGCCTACATCCTTCTGAACTGCTTGGTGTATTCATCTCTTGGTCTCCCTCTACGATTTTTACCCTCCACACTGCCCTCCAATGCTAAATTGGTGATCCCTTGATGCCTCAGAACATGTCCTACCAACCGATCCCTTCTTCTAGTCAAGTTGTGCCACAAACTTCTCTTCTCCCCAATTCTATTCAATACCTCCTCATTAGTTATGTGATCTACCCATCTAATCTTCGGCATTCTTCTGTAGCACCACATTTCGAAAGCTTCTATTTTCTTCCTGTCCAAACTATTTATCATCCATGTTTCACTTCCATACATGGCTACACGCCATACAAATACTTTCGGAAACGACACTTAAATCTATACTCGATGTTAACAAATTTCTCTTCTTCAGAAACGCTTTCCTTGCCATTGCCAGTCTACATTTTATATCCTCTCTACTTCGACAATTATTAGTTATTTTGCTCCCAAAATAACGAAACTCCTTTACTACTTTAAGTGTCTCATTTCCTAATCCGATTCCCTCACCATCACCCGACTTAATTCGACTACATTCCATTATCCTCGTTTTGCTTATGTTGATGTTCATCTTATATCTTCCTTTCAAGACACTATCCATTCCGTTCAACTGCTCTTCCAAGTCCTTTGCCGTCAAAAGTTAGGTACCAATTTTAATTACATTATCATTACTTTCATTAACAAAATGGAATAATTATAGAATTTCGTAAAAGAAACTAACACCCTTTTAACAGTATGACATTGCAGTGCTTTAGTTCTGACAAAACATGCATAAAAAACATTAATAGAACCACCTCATTTTCTCCATCTGTACTTCACATACGACCATCTGTTACACGTTAAGGAATAAATGCGTTCAACAAATGAATTTGATACAAATGACACATTATGATTAGTAAACACTAATAACCCCTTGTCTGAGGCTGCTTCTGTATTCTCCAAAATAAAAGACAAAACTCTTCTTACGATTCCTCCTTACAAATTATTTCAGGTAACTGGAGGATTGCACTGCATCTTCCAGGGCACAAAAATCTGTGCTGTTTAAACCGAAAAACTGTAGCTTTGCTGCAACATTCTTTTCCGAGAAATCGTACGATTTTTAAGGTAGTTTAAAGCTTCTTGATATAACTGCATAAAACTTCTCTCCAGTTTGGTTCTTTCTGAAGAAGATAGAACATCCATGACATTCTTAAGAGCAATTGCGAAGAACTGATCTACTTTCCTGTCTTCAAGTTTTCTCTTCAGTAAGCAAATTCCGCCACAAGCTTCACCCATAGAAATGGTGTCTCTTTTCAAGATGTGTCCGCCCCGATAGCTGAGTGGTCAGCGCGGCGGTCTGTCTCGCCAAGAGGCCCGGGTTCGATTCCCGGCTGGGTCGGAGATTTTCTCCGCTCAGGGACTGGGTGTTGTGTTGTCCTCACCATCATTTCATCATCATTAGTGGAAGGCAACGGGAAACCACCACTGGAATCACTTCCCTAGACGCTCATGCTGTGGACCTCTCTGACGAAGCTTCCCCCATGACAAGACCTGCCGTAAGGCAGAACACAAAGTAGTTGTTGTTTTTTCCGAGATGTTGATGCACTGAGCAAAAACCTTAGCTACATTGGTGAAGAATAGTTAATGAATTTCTCGGAATGTATTCTTAAGTTAGTCTTCAGGATCTAAATACTTCTTCAGAACTTTGGAACAGTCCCCTCACATTGATTTGAGGTAGCTTTTGATGGCAGACCAGTTGTGGATCACTCTTTCTACAGCACGTACGAAAGAAAGCCAGCGAGTTGCAACTTGGCTCAATATCTGCATCCAACATCTCCAAACTGAACATATTTCTTCAGGTCTCCGCGGCGCTTCGCAGACATGGAAATACGAGTAAGTATTTTCAAAATAACAGTTTGTACGTCTGTTTCCAGGCAATCACTTGCATGCCTCATCGTATAGTGGACAATATGAGCTGGACAGTTTGACTAAAAATTTCTGCCATGTTCGTCATGAATCAGCCAGATAACAGAAGTTAGCTTACCCTAATCGATGTTAGTGTTGTCTAAAGGCAAGCCGTTTTCATTAACTGCATTGTCATATTCATGAATTGAACTTATTGTTTCTCTGGCACTTTCATAAAATTCCAGCAACTTTTTTCGTACACCGCTTACAGCTGTGACGTATCTTACACTGAGACGAAATCTTTTACGATTACCTTTATTGCTGGCATCTGTTGTAATTGAAAAGAAACAGTTTCGGTCACATCTTTTAGGGAGTTTGGAGCCAATATATCTTCCACCAAACTTTCTCCCTTTGTTCTTCCACACGAATCACTGTTAACATTGTAATCTCCGAAAATATATCAGTTTATTCGAACAGCCCATGCTGGCGTAAATGTGATTATGTTTTACAGTGTGAAGCACTATTTTTAGTTCTGGTGCGGTCACTTTGTGTGTGAGGTGCTTAAGGGGTGAATTGGTTAGAAAAATAAGAATCCAGATTTGTCGTTGTATTTTGTGATCTTGTATTTCCAACGTTCGTTTCAGTTCTAGCTTGTTGTTTAAGATCTGACTCACCGCCATGAGGTATAGAGAATTTACGCGCAGATGAAACATCCAGCCTTGTGGCATAGTCCAATAACAGGTTTCACCCACGATCTCCAGCTATTTTGATATGACTTTACTTGTTTAACTTTCTTCGTAGGAGTCGTATTGACTGATTTTCACCAGAATCTGACTCTTTAACACTTATGTCTTCGATGAGCTTTGATAACGTCACAGTTTATGTAACTTTAGTCTTAAACAGCATGAACAATCTCTTTGGATATTGGGATGGAAAATCTACTTAAATATGCAGCGGAACACGAGGTAAATAACACAGCATGCTCAGCTTTACCAATGTATGGCGAGATATCACGAGATTTCGTTCTTCTGAGGCTCCAAAGAACGGGAAAAAAGAGCTGCTTCGAACTTCAACAGTGCTCAAATCAAATACGAACCTTAAAATATTGAGAGACTAAAAAACAAACGCTTGTTTTTACGGGACTGGTGTTGATAATACGTGTCGCAAAATTCTCAACTCAAATACGACGTATCCCGTACAACATGGGAAGGTGGCAGTCGTACCTCCCCCTCTGTTATCAGTCATCACACACACACAAACACACACACACACACACACGCACACGCACACGCACACGCACACACAGAGAGAGAGAGAGAGAGAGAGAGAGAGAGAGAGATAGAGAGAGAGAGAGAGAATACAACCAGTAACATCATGCCTGTGCGGACAGAGAATCATCTGCCGTCAGAGAGGAAAGCTCGTCACCATACCCAACGTAGACTACTACGATACGATTTTATGGAGTATCTGTGCAAATACGTGACTGTTTCGTTGAATATCTGTCAAATAGAAAACTTACGTCATATTGGACGGCGAAAGTCGAACAGAAACTAAAGGACATCGGGCATGCTGCAAGGGACCGTGGTAGGACCTCTAATGTTCTTCAGTACATGTAAAAGATTTATGAGCTATTATGCTGCACTGTAAGACTGTTCTGTGATGATGCTGTTGTCTAGAGGAAAGTGTACTCATTAGTGGACCGCAAGCAAATGCGGAAAGAATTTGTCAAAATTTGCTGTATTCCCAGGCTTCCACGTCGACACAGCAACCCACCATACAGTCGTGCACTGCGGGTTGCCGAAGTTCCGGCGCACGTGCAACATTACATCTGGGGATCGAAAGGAATGAGTCCGACATCAACACAAACACGCAGGGTTGTTTTCAACCGAACCTCCAGCAGCCGACATGGTACCGTGTGCCGCCAGCCTCACCATCAGAGGTCATCGCGGCACTACCTCGCTTCCGCGAATCACATGCCTCCGGCATTATCCTTCCGGCGGGCGAGTATTATTACGGTTGCCACCCGACCGCTTTGCAGCCAGTTCACACTCCGGGCTTACACCAGGTGCGGCTAGAAGTTTGCGAATCGGCGTCCACCTCGGCGTGCCAACGAGGAGTCTCTCATCTCACTGCCGAGTTGACGGACTTGTCCATCCTCTGGGCACCGTATGCTCACCATCGCCTACGGTCTCGAGGGCTATCATCTTGAACCAAGCAGTGCAAGTCATATCTTAAGAAATTGTGCTGTTGTGTTGCGTTTCATTGGACTTAATAAATATGCCATTGGCCTACGCCACTTGGGCACATCATTTTGTAGCGTGTTTGTTCATGAAAGGCAGCTCACTTTAAATTTGAGTAAATGTTAGGTAATGTTTATAACGAACAGGAAACACTTGGTAGTATCCAGATATAAGATTAGTGGCGAACTTGTTAAATGTGTCATGTCATAGAAGATTTTGGGGGTAATGCAAAGAAGCCAAATGAAATGGGACGGCCGGCCGGAGTGGCAGAGCGGGTCTAGGCGCTACAGTCTGGACCCGCGCGACCGCTACGGTCGCAAGTTCGAATCCTGCCTTGGGAATGGATGTGTGTGACGTCCTTAGGTTAGTTATGTTTAAGTAGTTCTAAGTTCTAGGGACTGATGACCTCAGAAGTTAAGTCCCATAGTGCTCAGAGCCATTTGAACTTTTTTTTATGGGACCATCACTTAAAATCAGTATTAAGGAAGGCAAATGGAAGAATTCAATTTGTTGGAAGGATCCTGGAAAGTGCAGTGCTCCTGTATATGAAATCGTATCCACACGTTAGTTCAAGTAATTCTTAGTATTGTTTCGGTGTTTTGAGTTCTTGTCCGATATGCACTGCTGGGATCGTGTTAGGCTGGAAATCTCTTATGTAAGCATAACAGAGATGATGGTGGAATTTAAATGAGGATCGTTGGGAACGAAGGTGATATAGTTTCCAAAAGTTCATTTGGATAAATTTAGAGAATCTCAATTCGAGGAAGACGGAGTTATCGCTGTGTTGCTGTACTAATATTCTCGTTAAAATTTTCCGATTAGTAATGGAAGGATTTGGGCGCGCACGTGGATGTACAGACAGTAATATTTCTCTTTCGCTCAATACGCAATTGGACTAACAATCGCAGATATTGGTACGAAATACGTTTACCATGCGCTGCACGGTGGTTTGTGTAGATGTCGATCTAAAGTATCGTTGGCAGAGGCCACAGTCTCTATCCAATAATAACTTCTTTCACATAACCTCCTCTACGGTATGAATGTTCGACGCGTGAGCAGTCAACTGTGTTATGTCAACTTTATTGCTCACAGTGGTTGTTTACTTGCAATAGATGAATTACCTGTTTCGGCATCTCTTTTTTCATCTCCGGAAACCGTTTAGAATATCGTTACATAACTAGGTGGCGCAACAACTATGACACTGGACGATTCAGTTGCCTGTGCGGCCATTCGGATTTATGTTTTCCAAGTTTCGCTTAATCCAGTAAAAAAAATGCCAGGATGATTACTTAGAAAAGAACACGGTCGATTTCCTTCTCTAATCGGTGCTCCTGCTGTCTGTTACGATCTTTTCACGTCGGGACATTAAACGATAATGGTCTGGTGATTAAGAATTTACACAGTATTCGTCGGGATATAGTGAAGCCCTTGACTTGTGAGTCCAAATTAAAGTTTCGGCCTTTTCAAGGGACAGTTTTATTGTGAGGGAGTCTGTAGATTTTAGTCTCGTGTGTGTGTGTGTGTGTGTGTGTGTGTGTGTGTGTGTGTGTGTGTGTGTGTGCGCGCGCGCGCCACATGTGATCATGAGAACTCGTACCGAAGACGAAACCATTTCGGAAGAAAACTAAAAGAAAACTGCACTCATAACTGTTTACACACAGAAATATGAAAGAAATAGGCTGTTACATCCTTCAGTTACTTTGAAAATGTAGAATTAATTTCCTTGTGACTCGACACAGCCACAGGAGTATAGGTGTAAACAATAATACTGATGTCGCACGTTATAATTTGGTTTAGAGAGACGGTTTTTTCCCCTCAGGGGCACATGTCAAAAGATTGCACTAGGTTATCCTGTGCATCTTAACGTCTTCATGTTGCGAAGCTCACCTTTCAGAACTGGCATGTCTAAATCATCTACTGCTCGGCTGTTCCAGTCAGCAGGGCAAACTTTATAACGCAATCGAAAACAGAATTTCCTCGCACAAGGCTATCACGAACCGTACTGACAGGCGAAAATCTATATGTGCATTGCAAGATATTTTCAAGAGAGTGACATTCTTCTCAAAATTGTAAGATTTGAAGACACCGAGTCACAGTAACAACACTATATGATTGACTAAACAGGGGCACACCAGCAACTGATAACAGGAGGCGAAGCCGTTTGCACTAGTTTTTATAATTAGAGATTTGCGTGCAATGTTAATGTCTAGCCTGATAAATTATTTGTCGCCTACGGCGAACACCATAAACCTAAAAAACAAAAACAAGTCAAAACGATTTTGTTATTTGGAATGACAATCTGTATTTAAAGTGTGCGACCTATCGAGTATTACGATACGCATTTTACGATAGTTGATACGTCAAACGTGTTCAGGGTAATCGAATATTGAAGCAATGAAAATGGGAGTGGTGACGCAGTCTGTATCGTTGCTGTTGTGTTTACGCACGTCCTTGTGAAGCGTGATCTGATAAAACCGAAGGAACATAAAAACGTTAGAGGCTAAAGTGTTGAACTTATTAATTTTTGTCTTACCGTGGTAGCTCAATTTTTCTGGACGAAATGCTTTTGCTTCCAAGGGAATCACGAAGACCGCGACAAAATGTAATATGAAAAGTTTAATAAGAAATATTGAAAGTAAAGACGCTGCAAAGCAGTGCAGCGGACATAAGCTGGATGTATAGAGTACGAAGATAAACATCTGATTTAGAGGCATTTCACGCACGTAAAACAGTCGAAATTACTAATTCGAAAAAGTCATCAATTGAATCGCTAGCCACGCAAGTGCAAATACAACCAGTTCTCTCATTGCACTTGTGGTTAAGACATCGTACTCGTTATCCGAAGGAATTAAACTTAAATCTGCGTGCACTATTCAGACTCAAACTTTACATTGTTACTTCAGACGAACGTTGAAATGATTCGTTCAAGAAGACTACGGCTATTCCTATCTTTGATCCTAACTAAGCGAAAGCACTGCCTCTAATGATGTTGACGTCGGCCAAGCTTTAAGCCAACATCCTTGAAGGAGTTGATTCCATGGTAATGTGAGACGGGGCTGACCTAGACAAGCTGCTTGCGCAAGCGACCACGCTTCACTTCCTGGAACTTTGACTTCACTAGGCGAAGGCTCCTACAGTTGTTTGTATCAAAGCTTCACCTTGATGTCACTCAGCAATCAGTGTTCCTCGCAGGCAAGTAAACCACAAGTTCAGCCTTTAATAATATTCTTTATCGAGACACAGTGGAAACGACACATCTGAATTGCCAAAGGATAAGAGTAACGCTGTCGCAGAAACTGCATCGTTCTCACCGAGAGGAAAAAGGACAGCACTCAAATATTTGATTAAAAATTGTAATTTTTTGATTAGTGTATCAACGGTGTACTTGTCATTAACGTTAGTTCATTAATTAGTATGTTGACCGCGTAACGTACTTCACTGTAAACTGTTTCCGACACAGACCTGTTCTGATGATTCAGCACTGCTCTTCATTTTTCTTCAAAAGCGTAGGGTATTCAGGCCTATGAAATCTATCTGTAAGATCAGAAGCTAATCACATCGGTAAAAATGTGTAATTCTTAGTGTAGAAATAAAATCTACAGAAGAAAGGAAGTCTTCCTCCAGTTAACTGTAATTTAGGAGAATTATTTATCTTTTCCAATCGACTTCGTGGATTCAGGCGAGTTTGTCCAACATTGCAGTTTAGTTTTTTTATGAGTTCTATCTGTTGACGTATTCTGTCTAAATTATTCGTCGCAATAGTTGTTTTTCCCCGAAAGCAAATTGAAAACTATCTTGTGATATACCGCCTCTATGTCGAACCAGTAAGAGCACTTCGAGCGGTTTACGATGCAGCAGCGAATAGTAATGAGACCTGTTTAGTAGGAAATGGGTCGCTGTTGGCTTCTCATCTACAAACTGTTGAGGCGCTCAAATATTCGTGATTCTGAGACAGACCTCTGCCATTGCTGCTGATTCAAACGTTCCGAGAACTTCGTCGCCAGGGCTTCTGTTTGCTTTCGAATTCTGGATTAGTCTGTCGCAAACTGCCCGGACAAGTTGTATTTCCTCCGACTAACCGCCTAGGCTTCTGCGCCACTGTGAGCCCTTCCGTTAGTAGTAATCCTATTTACTTCCTCCTTCGGAAAACAGGTTACTGGGGAGCAGTGCGCAAGAACTCTTCTTACGATCCTGTGTTAACTATTGTCGGAGATGCTCCAGCAATACTGAGTTGTTCTTTTGATGTACAATGAAAGCGCTCTTCTATATTGTACACAGGAGAGAGTCCAATCCGAATATTCCTCTTTATCCGTATTTTCTCATGCAAAGTTGTATTTAGTACTGTTCGTGTAACCTCTCCAGAATTTCGGTATTGAAATACTCACTTCATCTTTTTGTTTAATTTTTACATCCTTCCCTTCTCAAAATTCTGTTATTCGCCTCATTGTAGGTAATACAAAACAAATTGTGAAAACTGGTTCTGAAAACTATTCTCTTTCTTCGTAAGACTCGAGCTGCAGGTCAGTAAAGATATTCCTAAATAAAGTCTCTGTAAGCTAATTACGACTTCCCTTCTTGAATTATTGCTTTATGTTAGAGTTTATTCATCTTTGTTGTAATTTGCGTGGGTTAACAGAAATCTTGAATGCTCTCAGATTAAATCAAGTTGTTCAGTGGCCTTGCGGATTAAATACAAGAACTGTATTCCAACATTGTACTGAACTTTTACTGTCATATGTGTGAATACCATTAAATAACTCCTACACTCTGCCATCTTCCTTCGCTGGAGTAGAGCTATTGAATGGTTTTTCGCTGAAGTTTATTTCAAGTGTGTTTTGAAACTAGCTCAGTGTGTGTATTGAGGACTCTGCAGGCACTAAAGCCTTCTGAGTCCCCTTGTCGTATTTACATGATGCAGTGTAAAAATTGTGGAATCATATTCATGTGGGTGGTAGTTCAAAGCTGTATCCGGCTTCTCTGATATAGGTTAGCCGTTGTTGCCGAAAAGCCGGCCTCTGTGGCCGCGCGGTTCTAGGCGCTTCAGTCCGGAACCGCGCTGCTGCTGCTACGGTCGCGATTTCTAATTCTGCCTCGGTCATGGACGTGTATGATATCCTTAGGTTAGTTAGGTTTAAGTAGTTCTAAGTCTAGGAGACTGATGTTCTCAGATGTTAAGTCCCATAGTGCTCAGAGCCATTTGAACCATTTTGTTGCCGAAAATCATATAAGGAATGGGTCTTTGAAATTCACACAGCGAATGTCCTTTCCCAGTACCAACTTTAGAGCTAATTCTCTAATGACAACGCCGTCGACGGGATGTTAAACCCTGATCTTCCTCTCTTCAAATGGTTCAAATGGCTCTGAGTACTATGCGACTTAACTTCTGAGGTCATCAGTCGCCTAGAACTTAGAACTAATTAAACCTAATTAACCTAAGGACGTCACACACGTCCATGCCCGAGGCAGGATTCGAACCTGCGACCGTAGCGGTCGCTCGGCTCCAGACTGTAGTGCCTAGAACCGCACGGCCACTCCGGCCGGCTTCCTCTCTTCCGTTTTGACGTTTCTTTCCTCTGACACTTGACCATCGATTCTCTGTTTTTTGCTAGGTGTTACTTGAAAATACAGTCCAAATATGAACATTTGAGTTTTCATAAACTGATCATCTCGGATTTTACCAAATTGTTAATGTCAGTAAAATACGCTTACAGGACTCACTTAGTACGAAGACATTTCTGTTGGAGTGTTTTGAACGAGGAGACTTTCTTTTGTTTCTGTTGTCTGTACGAAAACTGAATAGCGTCATCTACAAGGTGGTCCATCTGAAGTTTCGGATGAGATTATCTCGAAAACTATACATCGGGTAAAAATAGTAGGTAAGACAAGTTTCTAAGCTCAAAGGGGGACATCAAATGATACTACACGTGACCCCCAGGCCCCGCCCCCTTGGGTGGGGCACGGGGCAACATTTAAATTCTAAATGGAAACCCCCATTTTTATTGCAAATTCGGATTCTCCATAAAAAAAGTAATCAAGTTTTGTCTGAAACATTTTTTCAAACCATTGACAGATGGTGCTGAAATCGAGAAAAATTAAAATTGGGGAAGAACTCCGATTTATTTAGAATGATCCGAGAATTACGCATCAAACCGATACAAAATGTGCACCAATTCTTTCATTACGCCAAATTAAGCTATTTTTTACAAAATGTATCCCACCCACGACAGTTTTTGATGGAGGGAGGCGGAATGGTATTAAAATCTCGTTAGAGAACTCTTCACAATTGCATTACTCACTCGACTGTGGCGCTACAGTATACTGAGCCATAGTTCGCAGTTTGGTTACGTTTTTTTTATGCATTGAGCAAGAAGAAACCGTAATGCCCTTTTTTCAGTGAGAGAACCACCCATGGGATGGTTTACCTGAATATGTTACAACAATCTTTGATATCACAGATCGATGAGAATGACCAAGAACGAAATGTTTACTTCCTTGCAAGATGGTGCACCACCCCACTACCTGGCTGACGCCCGGTATTTTCACAGTGACCGCTTTCCAGGTCAATGGACTGGCCGTAACGCGCCAATTGCATGGCCTCCACGTTTCCCAGACCTGACACCACTCGATTTTTTTACGGGTATTCATCAAGGACATCGTGTTTTTACCTCCTGTGCTGGCTTCTCTAGCTGAACTTAGAGCAAGAATTTACGCCGCCACTGAGCAAGTTACACCTGTAATGCTACAGCGAGTTTGGGAAGAAACTGAATTCCATTAGGATGTGTGCAGAATAACCATCATGCAACATCTGTAGTTTAAGGTAAAAAAATGTGTTTCCCTACAAAATAACACTAAACCCAGCTCTGTATCTCCTTTCGATAAATTTATATGAATTTTTAAAGTTGTAAAGTCCCTTGTGAAACATCCTGTATTTGCCGTAGTATCTAAGTAGGAACAACGCATGCCAACATTCTGGGGAACCTTCTTTTATAAATAAGATGAACTCGTCGCAATGCTCTATTCTATTCCAGTAGTAAATGTTGGTGCTACGTAGGACCTAATCTCAGATAAGTGGCTTCTATTTTCTGTCTTGTCTTTGACTAAATGAATTGCCACTATGGATAACACACTGTATTCCTGAGAGGAGCCTGTCTGAAATTCCTGTCGTAATAAAGTAACCAGGTTTCCGATGGTTCCCCCAAAATGTGCTCATTTTCATACGTGGATAGTTTTTCCAAACGGGATACAGGTTTCCCATGGTTCCCCCAAAATCTGCTCATTTTCATACGTGGATAGTTTTCCCAAACGGGACACAATTCCTTACTCGACGGAGCTAGTGCTCGGTTTCTATTGTTGAATAGGGGATGGAGAAAGGATGTTTGCTTATTGCTGGTGCTGGCATACATACGGATCTACTACCCTGACACTTAACAGCAGTCCTTAGCTTTTCATTGCGTATTATAGGTAATGTTCGATAATTTTATTCGATATCCAGAGAAAGTATTATCCAATCATTTCCCCAACGACTATTGAAACACTGCTTGCTTGTAAAAAAAAAAAAAAATTAACGACGTACTAATTTAACCACTTTCTAGAATCTCCGTCCTTTATTTTTTTTTTACATTCTATGTTACACTTGGCCATATGTGGTAACAGTATTAAAAACAATCCTTATTAGCTTCTGTATAACGAGGAGTTACAGCTGTAATAGCTGAAGTGCTGACGTGGAGAAGATTGGAGGGGTGTGGGGGGGTGGAGTGACACGGAAACCTCGTTAGCACAGCAGCAACAGCAGAGAGAACCTGTACGCAATGAAGCACTAGAAGTAATTGATTGCAAACCTTTGATTGAGGTAGGGTGCAGAACTGACACGATTCGTAGTGCAGAACCGGGCGCTGCGAGAGTAGCGCGGAGCTGGTCCGCAGCTGCGCAGCCGGAATGCGGCGGGTCGCGAACCCGGCCTTCACTTGACCTGCCGGCGGCGTCAGCGCCACTTTGCGCCTGCCTGCCTGCTGCCTGACCGCTTTCACTGCCTTCGGACGACGTCTGTATTCCCTCCCCACTCAACCTCTGCCCCATATAGACATGTACGCCTTTTTCTCCCCTTCCTCGCTTCCACCCTCTACGCTTCACTTTTCCAATCAAAAATTGCAATAGAAATTATTGGAGCACATACATACTAACACGGACGATGAGCTATGTAGAGAAACATTGCAGGGTAACGGGAGTTCCAATACAACCATCTCATTTTACACGCATTTCTACACGTATGTATCTGTAAGGGACAGTCAAATGAAAACGAGACAGACTATACAGGGTGTTACAAAAAGGTACGGCCAAACTTTCAGGAAACATTCCTCACGCACAAATAAAGAAAAGATGTTATGTGGACATGTGTCCGGAAACGCTTAATTTCCATGTTAGAGCTCATTTCACTTTCGTCAGTATGTACTAATGTTGACTTCGGTGCTTGTGTTGACATGCGACTCATTGCTCTACAGTACTAGCATCAAGCATATCAGTACGTAGCATCAACAGGTCACTGTTCATCACGAACGTGGTTTTGCAGTCAGTGCAATGTTTACAAATGCGGAGTTGGCAGATGCCCATTTGACGTATGGATTAGCACGGGGCAATAGCCGTGGCGCGGTACGTTTGTATCGAGACAGATTTCCAGAACGAATGTGTCCCGACAGGAAGACGTTCGAAGCAATTGATCGGCGTCTTAGGGAGCACGGAACATTCCGGCCTGTGACTCGCGACTGGGGAAGACCTAGAACGACGAGGACACCTGCAATGGACGAGGCAATTCTTCGTGCAGTTGACGATAACCCTAATGTCAGCATCAGAGAAGTTGCTGCTGTACAAGGTAACGTTGACCACGTCACTGTATGGAGAGTGCTACGGGAGAACCAGTTGTTTCCGTACCATGTACAGCGTGTGCAGGCACTATCAGCAGCTGATTGGCCTCCACGGCTACACTTCTGCGAATGGTTCATCCCACAATGTGTCAATCCTCATTTCAGTGCAAATGTTCTCTTTACGGATGAGGCTTCATTCCAACGTGATCCAATTGTAAATTTTTACAATCAACATGTGTGGGCTGACGTGAATCCGCATGCAATAGTGCAATCACGTCATCAACACAGATTTTCTGTGAACGTTTGGGCAGGCATTGTTGGTGACGTCTTGATTGGGCTCCATGTTCTTCCACCTACGCTCATTGGAGCACGTTATCATGATGTCATACGGGATACTCTACCTGTGCTGCTAGAACATGTGCCTTTACAAGTACGACACAACATGTGGTTCATGCACGATGGAGCTCCCGCACATTTCAGTCGAAGTGTTCGTACGCTTCTCAACAACAGATTCGGTGACCGATGGATTGGTAGAGGCGGACCAATTCCATGGCCTCCACGCTCTCCTGACCTCAACCCTCTTGACTTTCATTTATGGGGGCATTTGAAAGCTCTTGTCTACGCAACCCCGGTACCACACGTAGAGACTCTTTTTGCTCGTATTGTGGACGGCTGTGATACAATACGCCATTCTCCAGGGCTGCATCAGCGCATCAGGGATTCCATGCGACGGAGGGTGGATGCATGTATCCTCGCTAACGGAGGACATTTTGAACATTTCCTGTAACAAAGTGTTTGAAGTCACGCTGGTACGTTCTGTTGCTGTGTGTTTCCATTCCATGATTAATGTATTTGAAGAGAAGTAATAAAATAAGCTCTAACATGGAAAGTAAGCGTTTCCGGACACATGTCCACAAAACATATTTTCTTTCTTTGTGTGTGAGGAATGTTTCCTGAAAGTTTGGCCGTACCTTTTTGTAACACCCTGTATAATGAGCATGGTGCGGACGTCAGTAACGAAAGGTTACCACGTGCCTTCTATTAAGAATCAAGAAGGAACCGCACAAAAATTCAGTGCTGCGTCATTTTGTGTTATATGTGCTCGACGTGAGGACAGCGAGATACCTGTGTGCATTTGATTTCATTATGGAGGCCGAGAAAGAGGAACAGGGAGGTGTAATGCGGTTTTTGACTGCGGGAGGAGTGTAGGGAAGTGAAATTCACGCCGAAATATATGCTGTGTGTGGCGAACACAGTACGTCACGTGCGCTTTTGTTTGCTGGCAGTAAACGATTTTGAGAAGGTCAGGTGTCACTGAAGGACAGCAGTCAGCCAGGATAGGCTCATGGTGTCATTAACTCTTCCGTCATTATTGCGGTTGACGCTGCCGTCCGAAATGACCGACGGCAGACAGTGAAAGATATTCGGCTCATGTCGAGCATTAGTCGTATTACCGTTCACGCCGTCATCCGAAGTTCCGCAAAATCTGTGCGCAGTGGGTTCCACATAGCTTGAAGGTGTCGCACACGTTGAGCAGAATGTCGGCATCACTTCAGCAGCTGGTATAGTATCTTCGTGAAGAACGTCGTTTCTTGGACCGTATTGTCGCCTTAGATGAAATATGGTGTCATAATTTTGAGCCGGAGGGCCTCAATGCCAACAGTGGCACCACGTGAATTCACTACCACCGAAAAAAAAACTAAAGCCGTGCACGCCAGCTCCGGGAAAGCGATGATTATCTTCTTTGATTGTTCGTTGTTTTTCTAGAACACAGCGATACAATTAAGGCACAACGTTATGTGAGCATTGAGCGCGCAGTCAAGTCCAGACACCCAGATATGTTGACGGACGGCGTCAGTCTGTTAAATAATAATGCCCACCCACATGTTGCCACGGATGCTTCGACTACGCTGCAAAAGTTTCGCTGCATTTCCTCCGAGCAGTCCCGATCCCTCCCCATGCGATTTCTATATTTTTGGAGGCATGAAAAAAGACACTCGAGGCCGTCAGTTTGCTTTGAACTAAGAGGTGCACGCCGGTTACACTCATGAAGGTATTGCCCGTTTTGTTTCCCAATGGGATAAATGTATTAAGTTATGAAGATGATTTTTGAAATTTATTTTTCATTTGTGTGCCCCTTATACATCGATGTTGTATTTTGTTTTTAAATTTCGTTTAAGAAGAAGGGTTTCATTTCCCTTTCACAAATGTTTTATGTTTCCTCCACCAATTTCCCGAAAACCATCCAGACAATAGTCAAACTCGTCTAGTCGGCCGTTGTGGCCGAGCGGTTCTAGGCGCTTCAGTCCGGAACCGCGCTGCAGCTACGGTCGCACGTTCGAATCCTGCCTCTGGCATGGATATGTGTGATGTCCTTAGGTTAGTTGGGTTTAAGTAGTTCTAAGTCTAGGGGACTGATGACCTCAGATGTTAAGTCCAATAGTTCTTAGAGCCAATTTAAACTCGTCTACAGTTTCGCGACCTTGCTGGAGTTGAGCCATTCAGTGTTGCTTGCTACTTGACATCGCAGTTCGCTCAGAGTTGTCGGAATGGGAGCTACATAGACGGAATCTTTGGCAAACAAAAATCGCATACGATAAGATCAGACGATCTCGGAGACCAGCGCTGCAATGCAATAATCGGAAGCACCTTCCGCAGACGCAAAACTCCTTATGTTGAAAGTTCTTTATTAAAAATTTTCCTAACCTGCTGACTGAATTTGAATGCTAGTGAACATACTTTCTCTATACTTATTCTTATCATGCCAATACTGAACCACAATATTCTAGCGCAACGCAATCTGACTGCTCAAAAAAAAAAAAAAAGATAACCTGTTTTCAAATAATTAATTCAAAAGAATGGCCCTGACTAAAAAGAAATCTTAACAATAACCTATACATTTCATTAAGCACTTACCTCACAAAAATTTTCATCACGCGAACTACTGCAATAAAAAAATGGTTCAAATGGCACTGAGCACTATGGGACTCAACTGCTGTGGTCATCAGTCCCCTAGAACTTAGAACTACTTAAACCTACCTAACCTAAGGACATCACACACATCCATGCCCGAGGCAGGATTCGAACCTGCGACCGTAGCAGCAGCGCGGCTCCGGACTGGAGCGCCTAGAACCGCACGGCCACCGCGGCCGGCCTACTGCAATACAGCGAGCATCAATACTGCCAGCTAAATAAAAGATTCTAACTACTAAAGCCACTAACTACTAATAGGCATGTGGTTAGCAAAGGAAAGATTTTGTTGCAAAACAAAGTATTTTTTATCTTAGTAATGTGACATCCAGTTCAGACAGAAACATAAATCGTTATTGACATCTAGTACAAAGGTACGCTAACACCTCAGACCTCTACCCTCCATCAATTCTAACTTCTCACATTTAACATCCATCACATCTGGCCGTTCACCTCCAACTGCCCAACAGTATTTCCATCACTGCTGGCGACTAACTTCCAACTGCCCAGCACTACTGGCGATTAACTTCTAACAACGAGTCCAACCAGCCACAGAGTCTCGTACAATCAGAGATCCAATGCAAAGCGCTACAGAGCGCTGCCAACACAGAAGCAGCCCACTTACAACGGTGCTATGGCCGTGAAGGAAATGTGCAGTCAGCCTGAGCGGTATGACACTCGTGCTAGGGGACGGCTCACGGCCGCCCCTGATGTAGAACAGATCCTGTTGAGAAGCCGGATGAATGTTTGTTTTTCTTTTGAAACACGCCGAAAATTGATTGATAGCAGAATGAGAAGAATTAGCCGAGCAGAAAAACACTCTTCACTTCCTGATCTATCAGTTGCCGAAATTGTTAGTTTGACATATTGTCCGAATGGGGTGGCGCATTGCTTAGTAGACTGGACTCATAATCAGAAGGAAAGTGGTTCAAACCTCCTTACCACAACTGGATGAATTTTTTTAAAACATCGTGTATCAGTGGGGCCCCATTTGCAACGAACGAAATGATTGCAAAAAGACAATTATAAATGTAACCTCCAGACAACTATAAAAGTAGCGTGCGTTGAGTCATACACGTTTAGAAAGCAAAGTGAGGCAGTTGTTGACGATCTAGACCGATATTCGGTACGAACAGGTCCCTAATTCCATTCTGGCCATTTAGATTTAGGCTTTCGGCGACTTCCCTAAAACGCTTAAAGGCAACTGACATTGTACCCACCTGGACTAATCGTAAATTTCTAAATTATCTTTGTGATTTCATGTGAACAGCATCTTCCTCCCTCCCGTCCGTTCTGTACAAATTACCGAACACTTTGCCAGCCTTCGTCATTGAGCATTATAAATTATGACTGACGAGATAAAACTTTTTACCAGACTAGGATTCAAACCCAGATCGCTGCCTTTTCAGTCTTGCTCTTTGAGGCGTGGTGGAATGGCGTATTTGATAGTACACTGCCTGCTTAAAGCGGAGTCGTAGTTTAAAATCTCGGTCCGGCACACACAATCAAATTGTCACATATATTCAAAACTGTGTAAAGTATGATATTTCTTTGTCGCTATTGAAGTGTGTTTCCGATGTTTTTCGTGACCTAATAACCAGTTGGTATATGTTCGGATTTCCAGCCGGACTGACGACGAGAGCGGTCTGAGTCCAGATAGTGAGGGCATCTGTGCCCATCACTCGATGTACCTGATAAAGGCGAGTGTGTCGGACGTCGAAATGTTGTACATGAATATAAATTACAGCTTCTATTAATTGGAATGAACGGAGTTCTGATCACATAATATGGAATGAGACCAACCAGAGAAACTCCTAAGTATTGAACAGCAGCAGAATTGAGGTTAGCGACGAATTTAGCATTAAAATTGCGGACCGTGTAGTACAAGAAATGAAAAGGAAGTGTGCAGCCTTGGTGCGAAAATAACCCACAACGCACGAGGTAAGGAGGATATAAGAAGCGAAATAGCGCAAGCACAGATGGCATTCCTCGATAAAAGAAGCCAACCAGTATCAAAATAGACCTTAATTTGCGAAAGAAATATCGCAGAATGTTCTTCAGGAGTACAGCATTGTATAGAAGTGAATCATAGCCTGTGAGTAATAACCTAACCTGACCTAAGTTTCCATGGTACTAGAGGAGTCGTAGAAAGAGGTACTTGTAGGGGAAGACAAAGATTGGAGATTATAAAAGAAACAATTGAGGCCCTTGGGCTGAGATGCTTCTCTGGCATAAAGAGACTCACACAGGAGAGGGAAGCATGAAGGGCTTCGTCAAACCATTCCGAAAACTAACGACGGAAAGTGGGGGAGGAGAAATCATCTATCTGGTTGGACACAAGAAAACACACCGTCCAGTAATACCCACTCTTTTTATTCTTTATCAAGACCTACTACTACCACCTTTGGAGCCTAGAAGTTACGAAAGGCGTCAGGCTGAGAGATGTCTGCTTCGTAGAAAGCACCAAACACTCAACACACGGGGCGGGATAGTTAAGAGTGCAGAATACAAACTCCTCTCTCCAAACATTTCTTTGTCGATGAGGACAGGCTCTCCGTGCGTGCACGAAAGGTGCCTTCAGCGCGCGTGTTTTCAGTGGAGCCGGCTTTCTTGTGTGTCTAGCTCTCACGACGGCCCGATTTGCCACTAAGCGTCGTGTGTCAGGGCGGAGTTGGCAGGCGTGGATATTTATAGTGGTGGAAGCGTCCTGCAAGGACTCAGCGGGTGGCCGCTGCGGCTCGCCACGTGTGCATCTCACGCGACACGGTTTTAGCTACAGTAGTTCCAGGGCCATAGCTCAAATATTTTAATTGTACCACCATCACTTACAGAGATTGGACGATCATCTTCTTATCGACATATGGAAGACTGCTAGGGCAAGCTACTGTCATCGTGTACCATGCAGCACTGAGCATTGTAAAACTTAACAATAAGCATGAACACCACTTTAAAAGCTGGCTACATTCGAATGCAACTGCGGTAAGGACTGACAATAAGTGGAGCAGAGATGGATGGGAAATCTTGCTAGCGACGATACGGGCCGCGGTCGCGTTCTCGTTTCCCTAGCACGGTGTCCCTGGTTCGATTCCAGGCGGGGTCAGGAATTTTCACCTGCCTCGAGATAACTGGGTGTTTGTGCTGTTCCTATCATTTCATCATCATTCATCAAAAGTGGCGAGATTGGACTGAGCAAAGGTTGGGAATTTGTACGGGCGCTGATAACCGCGCAGTTGAGCGCACCGCAAACCCATCATCATCATCATCATCATCATCTTTTGGCCCGGCACCTGGAACGAAAGTCTCTGAAAAGGCGAAACTGGTCGGCTGTTCACGTTCTACTGTTGTGAGCATCTGTGGAAAGTGGCTGATGGGCAGTGAAACGTCGGGTAGCCATCAAGATATCGGACGTCCACGCCTCATCACATAACGTGGAGGTCTAAGGCTTACTCTCTCTGTAAAGCGGGGTAGGCAGCATTCTGTGCCACATCTGAAGGTAGAGCACACTGTAGGTGCAAGCACACGTATTTTGGGGGCAATCTTTCAGCATACATTGTTGATTATAGAACTCCACAAAAGACGACCCCTACGTGTTCCTATGTTGAACTGGCGACATCGTCAGTTTAATAACAATTGCAGTGGACAGCGAGACCGGAACCATGGATCATTAGAAACGTATCCCCTTGTAAGATGAATCCCGTTACTTGTTACGTCAGGTCGGTAATAGTGTCCGAATACGCCGTCTTCCAGGCGAACAGCTGGTCGATACACAGCACATAACTGACTGCAGCCGGTAGGAGTTGTATTAAGCTATGGGAGGCAATCACTTGGGCTCCCATGAAACTGGTGGTTGTAATTAAAAGCACCGTGATAGCTGTGGACTGCGTCAAACGTACCACCTGTTTGTTTCCCTTGATGCTTCCCAACTGCAATGGGATCCACAAGCAGGATAACTGTCCACGTCACAAGGCCAGAATCGTTGTATGAGGAGCATGACAGTGGTGCCTCGCCACCAAATTCGTCTCATCTTAATCCGATGGAACACATCAGGGATGGTATTGCGCGCGGCAATGCCCTAATGTACGAAAATCGCGTGACCTGTGCGCAGACAACATAGCTAGAACTTATCGAATCCATTCCACGCAGAATCTATGTTGTATCGTGTTACAAAAGTGGATCAACATGCAATTAAGCTGGCTTTCAAAACGTTTCGCCTTATAAGTGTGTACACAGATCGATGTAAATTAGCGTAAGAGCTGCATCGAACCAATCTTGGAACTGAAAACGACGAGAACGGCGCTGTTTCATCTTAGTAAATGTTTATTGTGAGGTTTAGCACCTACATACTGTTGTCGGAGTATGACAGTATTACAGGCAGATTTACAAAAGCTTTGCGCCGCGCTTAACGCTTCATGGTAAACGATGATAATATCTCACTCTAGCAGGCCAATATGACTTGATCACGTTGACCAGAAGCTGAAAATGCAATGTGAATATGTCATATAATGAATAGTGTCGTGTTACATCTCCTCAACGTTCATGTCATTTTTTTAAAGTACGTGGAAGCTGTATAGAAGCACCTGAAAAGAATTAATCCTTACTGAAACCGCTGCTGTCGTTTCAGCGTTGTTAACCAAGCAGTAGCTACGTAAATGGATTTAAAAAAATAAATAAAAAGCTCTAGAGAATCGGAATAAAATGTTAAATATCACACACGGGTTTGCTTTCTGTTTTCTGATATCACACATAGAACGGTTTAGACTATTTCAGCTCCGGTGTGATATTCCCCGCCGTAAAACTCAATTATAGTATGTCAGCTGGTGATGACAACGTTCGCCCTGTGCTGTAATTGTCCAACTGAATTGCAGCCAATAGATTACGTAGTTTATTATTGTCTGTCACGGGAAATTTTTGAGCGTCCGGGTTAAGCCACGCTGCAGTTAACTATTATCCACCGTACCCCTTCGTGTCACCGAATGACGCCTCTAGTGAAACAAATTTTCTCGAGCTGCACGTCACCAATTGTGAGATCGTTCATCTGCAACCCGCACAAACGAATTATTGCCTGCCATCAGTGAGTTCACGCCCGGGTTCCCGGGTTCGATTCCCGGCGAGGTCAGGGATTTTCTCTGCCTCGTGATGACTGGGTGTTGTGTGATGTCCTTAGGTTAGTTAGGTTTAAGTAGTTCTAAGTTCTAGGGGACTGATGACCATAGATGTTAAGTCCCATAGTGCTCAGAGCCATCAGTGTGTTACTGTTGACATTCTCTAATTGTCCCTGGCAGTTCGTCTAGGAATGGAGTCTCTCGCCTCTGCGACTACCGTGACCGAAGACGTAGACGTCTTTTAAATTTTGCACAATGACATGTGCGTCCCAGTGCAATGTGTGGAATAATGAGCGTACGTCGTTTTAAGAGTAATAGATGGGTCATCTTGTGAGGAGACAATCGTTCCTGCTCATTCTCTCGGTGATTACGACGATAAATGTCTTCGTCAGGAATGAACAGTGTCTTGTCTTAAGTTGCTTCGGGCGAGACTGCGTAGAGGTAAGTAAGTGCACTGAATTCACGTGCAATACGATTAGCGGAGTTCTCATAGCAAATATTAGGTGTCTTATAGTTAGCGTGGCAAGTGGCCCAATTTCGGTAGTTCAGGCTGTAGCACTGGTGCAGTCTGATATGGCTACAAGCTGCAGATACTTCTCCTGAGCGTCATTTCTGTCCACTGTAGCTCAGCTGTTAAGATTTTTAGGTGGGTGTAAACTCTCCCCCCCCCCCCCCCCCCCAAACAACAGGAAATTTCGCCAGTTCGCCCCCCCCCCAATCTCTCACACACACACACACACACACACACACACACACACACACACACACACATACCATTAAATTAACTATAGTTTTAAATCTTTAGTTTGACAATGGCTACACGCGACCATTATAAATGACATTTTTTGAAACATGTCTGCCAAAGCCTAGGACGTGTTCCCCCCCTCCCCCCCCCCCTTATAAACTGGCGTGGCAGAAGACGTCGAAGAAATTCAGAGGCGCGCTGCTAGCATAAGAGCAGGTTAGTGAAGCCTACACTGATATGAAATGAAGATACTCAAAAAAGTTGGATGACAACCTTTAGCAGACAGGCATAAGTTGTGCGACGATTGCATGCCTCTGTGATATATCTTGCGTAAGTGTCACATAATGTACCTCATGTAGGTAACGGCTTCTTTAGTGGCTTATACTTAGTTCAGGTAGAATCCTTTGTACCAAGGACAGGAATCCTTTAATGTGCGTCATGTGTGTATCATTTATGACGAATGCTTAGTATCAGCTTCCTTTGATTGAGTTCTAGGCGCGCAGTCCGGAACCGCGCGACTGCTACGGTCGCAGGTTCGAATCCTGCCTCGGGCATGGATGTGTGTGATGTACTTAGGTTAGTTTGGTTTAAGTAGTTCTAAGTTCTAGGGGACTGATGACCCCAGAAGTTAAGTCCCATAGTGCTCAGAGCCATTTGAGCCATCCTTTGATTGAAGGCCATATTTACCTGTTCACCTATGATATTTTGCTAGCAGTACCACCAAAAACGGCACAACATCTGTTAACTTCTTCGTATAACAGTTACGGAGCATTAGAAGAGCAAAATGCGAGAAGGACTAGGTGGGAAGGTCCGACGTGAGGTACGTCGCAGGTACATTGCAATCACAATTGAATTTACCTTCTTTTTTTATAATGTTCAGAGGAAAATAATATCTGAAATGAACATTGGAAAATGTATTTTAATCGCGACTGTATTGAGGCTATGGTTCCATTCGTCCTCCATTGTAACCATACTTTTGAGTATAATGTCATTCAGTGTGTTTTGGCTTGAATAAAATACCGAGTAAATCGTTCAGCGTTACGTTTATCGGATGTGTAGTGACCCAGTTTAATTTTAGATATTGGCTCCGCTGCAAAATTAAACTGTCTCGGGTGATGGAAGCTCCAAATGGGTAGCCCCAGAACTGTGCTCATCAAGCTGATGATGGCTTCTGTATATGCCAATGCCCCTGCTGCAAGGGCTAACCTACGCGTCGGTCATAATGCTTCATTAAGATGCTCAGATAAGTGCCGTGTTCATCAACGATCGCAGTATTGGGCACTCGATAACCGGTTTATTTGTCCTTGCAATTTGTGAGAGCTGGCGTCACTCTCAGTACCCTTTTTCCATTCTATTCAGTCAACCTGCTCAGCACATCGCAACATTAGAGTTGGGGCGGAAGATGTAAGTTATATTTCCACTTTGAGATGGATATTTTGTCAATAACTCTTGCTTTCCGTGAATGTAAAAAAAAAAAAAAAAACACTCCGTCTTCAGGCCACGAGTAACCTACCGGGACCATCCTACCTCCGTGTCATCCTCATTGGAGGATGCGGATAGGAGGGGCGTGGGGTCAGCACACCGCTCTCCCTTCCGTTGTGATGGTATTCTTGACCGAAGTCGCTACTATTCGGTCGAGTAGCTCCTCAATTGGCATCACGAGGCTGAGTGCATCCCGAAAAATGGCAACAGCGCATGGCGGCCTGAACGGTCCCCCATCCAAGTTCCGACCACGCCCGACAGCGTTTAACTTCGGTGATCTCACGGGAACCGGTGTATATTTCCGTGGATGTAACAGGACATATTGTAAAACTCATGTCTGCTTCTCCAAAATATGTCGAGTGTGCTCTTGTATGACTTTCTTGGTTCTCCATTGCATTACTGCATTTTTATCGGTGTAAATAGTTACCGGAAAAGAAGTGAATCGAAGCGTTTTAGGGTGCGGTTGCGGTGTTAAAATACGATGCTGATAATATAGTGGACTGATACGATAAGAAAGAAACACAGTCGTAGCAGACTCAGCGAGGAAAGGAACACGTGGAAAACTCAAAACTGCAGGGTGATCGAAAAGTCGCACACTTCACAAAGTATACATGTATATTGTTCCATAAACTCTCACAGATTGTTGTTTATAGCATATGCTGTAAATTATTCCCGTGTTCAAATGGCTCTGAGCACTATGGGACTCAACTGCTGAAGTCATTAGTCCCCTAGGACTTAGAACTAGTTAAACCTAACTAACCTAAGGACACCACAAACACCCATGCCCGAGGCAGGATTCGAACCTGCGACCGTAGCGGCCTTGCGGTTCCAGACTGCAGCGCCTTTAACCGCACGGCTTCCCGTGTTCAATAACGCGTAACTCTACCTGCAAAACCGTCATACTCCGGCAATAGTATGTAGGTGGTAAACCTCACAACAAACACTTACCAAATGAAGCAGCCCCGTCGTCGTCGTTTTCAGTTCCAAGATTGGTTCGATGCAGCTCTTAACGTTAATTTACATCGATCTATGTACACACTTACAAGGCGCAACGTTATGACTGCCAGTTTAATTGCATGTTGATTCACTGTTGTAACACAATACAATATAGATATTGCGTGGCATGGATTCGATAAGTCCTTGCTATGTCGTCTGCACACAGGCCAGGCTATTTCCGAAAATTAGGGCCCGTGATTTGTGAGTGCAGAGCCGGCGCGCGATACAGTCAATGGTGTGTTCCATCGGATTAAGGTCAGAAAAATCTGGTGGCGAAGGCATCACTGTCGTGCTCCTCACACCACGATTCTGGCCTTGTGGCATGGACGGAGATGTTAAATCATGAGAACATGGGGTCCATAATCCGTCACAGATGATTCGACCGCCGCGCGAGGTAGCCGTGCGGTCTCGGCGCCTTGTCACGGTTCGCGCGGCTGCTGCCGTCGTCCTCCCTCGGGCGCATGTGTGTGTGTGTGTGTGTGTGTGTGTGTGTGTGTGTGTGTGTGTGTGTGTGTGTGGTCTTTAGCGTCCGTTAGTTTACTTTAGGTTAAGCAGCGTGTAAGTTTAGAGACCGATGACCTCAGCAGTTTGGTCCCATAGGACTTGCCACAGATTTCCAATGATTCGACCGACAAAATATTCGCTGGAGAAACGAATTGTTTCATTAGATGTGTGACAACTAGAGCCGTCCTGTTGCAACTAACAGTAAAGTTCTGATGCCTCGGGAAGCCAAATAAACTTAATAATGATGTTTAGTACGCAACGTTGTAATTCCAAAGAAAATAACCCCTCCCTCTCCCCCCCTCCCCCAGCGCACTGTCTGCCGAAGTGGTATGGCACACCTCACTCAGATTTTCTGGCAGTGCAAGGTGTTCTCATTAAAGACATCTAGAAGTTGGATCGACCAAATTATTGTGTTTTGACTACTCACGTACCCACTAAGGTGAAACGACACCTCACCACAGAAGAAAACATATTCCAGTTCTCCGATTCTGTGGATATGAACAGATGATCGAAACCATGTACAGTACGCTAGATGCTGTTCTTTATTCAGAACTTTCAAATCTAGCAGGCTACAAAGATGATTTGAACTTTTGGATTGCTTTCTAAGCACTACAATGCGAAATCTGAGTTTCGACAGATAGTATTTTCAGGCTTTTTGAAGATGAACGCAGTATCTCATCCTTCACGTCAGCAAGGTTCGTGTCCGTTAAAGTGGCTGGTCTCATGGTTCTCTTCTTGTGTGCGACAGTCCGTCTTTCCCAGAGTCGGGCGATTAATCCCCATTTTTACACAGTCCAACTTTTCACGCAGTCCAATCGAGCCACTGTCACGAATGATGATGATGAAATGATAAGGCCAACTGTAACACCCAGTCCTCCGGCAGAAAAAAATCCTCAACCCGGCCGGGGATCTAAGCCGGGACCGCGTGATCCAGAGGCAGCAATGCTAGCCAATAGACCACGAGCTACGGACTGTCATCTCATGGAACTTCATCCTTTGGATGGGAAGTAACTAGTGTGCTCATAGCCTGCTTGTGTTGAACAGAACAAAGTCTCTGAAGTGGGAGACTGAAATCCGCGTTTTTTTTTTTCGCCAATCGGCGGCGGAGAGCATTTCGTCACTTTAGTGTTACGGGGATGCCTTTGGCGGTAGCTGAATACCTTTGTCTGTATTTGTCCTGAGAGTAGATCGAGGCAGTGACGACGGGTGTGATGGGCCCTCTGTCCTCTGCCCGGGGTCACTGAGCCAACAGCCGCCGTCTGCCTTGGCTCCGCGCCACGCGCTGCTGGGGACTTGCCGTTGCACGACGGGGCAAAACACGCTGTCATCTCATCCCACACTTCACACCTGTTATTCCAATCATTTCTCTACGGATGTTAGCTACTACTAAGGGAGGCAGGGGAACAAACTAGAACGGAACGCTTAATTATAGCGAAACGAAATCGAGCGGAATATGAGGCTAGAGAATTGCGGATAGAAAGTACGGAGTTCTTCAGTGGACTTTTAACAGATTAGAAAAGACCGAGACGATGGTCTAATGGAATGTGTAGATGACATGGAGGAGATTCAGGGATGCCTTACAGCTTTTATTAGAAACGAAAACGGAACATGATCAGTTTTTGTCGTGGAAAATCGAAAAAAGTCGTATCTATCAATCTGTGAAAATACCTCTGAAATTGTGCTGTAGATTCGATGTAAAATAATAACGGACAGGTCCTGTACGCCGGACGCCTCTTCTTCGCGTGTCTACAACGCGATTTCGTAAACGTCTCTGGGACAACGCCTCCTCCAAGCCCTATAGACGGCTATTATTTTCCCCTACGGCCGTTTGCGCTTCGCAGCTGAAAGCTGCCTGTCGAAAGTGCTGCCAGGTGTCAGGGATATTCATTATGTTGATTGTAGGAGTGTCTTAGTAATGAAGAATAAATGATGTAAAACTTCATGCATAGTGCAGAATTTTTTCATGCATCTCAGGGTTTATGACGACAAATCTTGTGATATGTGTGTCGTACAGTGATCTACTTTTGGAGATACATTCAGCGGCATATGTGGATAAAGTTTGCAAGATGTTTTGCGAATAGAGTTAGTAGCACAAGAGTAATAAATTTAGATGTCACACATGGTGCAGGAGTTTTTAAAGCATCTCGTTGTATATCTTTAACTGGAAGAATGCAGTAAGTTGAAACTAACATTACTGATAGTCTGCAAAAATCAGCAAAGTCCTCGAACTTGGTAGGTATCGGGAATCGTGTCCCCACAGGGTTCAGTCTTGGGTCCTTTATTGTTTTCAGTATATATTAATGACTTACCGCTTTATATTCGTGAAGATGCAAACATAGTTCTTTTTGCTGATGATACAAGTATAGTAGTCACGCCCAATAAACAAGAATCAGCCGAGGAAATTATAAATAATGTCTTTCAGAATATTATTAGGTAGTTTTCTGCAAATATACTCACTAAATTTTGAGAAAACACAGTACCTACAAATTTGTACAGTAAATGGCGTGACATCATTGATAAATATTGACTTTGAACAGAAGTCTGTTGCTAAGGCAGAATATTCAAAATTTCTGAGTGTGTGCATTGATGAGAAATTGAATTGGAAGAAACACATTGATGATCTGCTGAAACAGTTACTTATGCTATTAAGGTTATTGCCTACTATGGCTGTTTCATTCACTGCTTTCACATGGCATTATACTTTGGGGTAATTCATCATTAAGAGAAAAAGTATTCATTCCACAAAAACGGGTAATCAGAATAATAGCTGGAATCCACCCTCGATCACCTTGCAGATATATATATAAGGAACTCGAGATATTCACAGTACCTCGACAAACACACATTCACTTATGAAATTTATTATTAATAACCCATCTCAATTCAAAAATAATAGCTAAGTGCATAGCTACAACACCAGAAGAAAGTATTATCGTCACTATTCTGGGTTAAATCTGACTTTGGCACAGAAAGGGGTGAATGAAGTTATGCTGCCAAAAAAATCTTTGGCATTTGCCAAATAGCATTAAAAATCTGACAGCTATCCAACCAACACTTAAAAACAAACGAAAAGAATTACTGAATGACAACTCCTTCTACTTAGTAGATGAATTTTTAGATACGAAGTACTAACTGTAAAAAAGATTGTATTGTATAAAGAAAACTTACGTTAAACTGACACGTTCCATTCCATTACGAAATGTCACTTTCATGATCTATGGAGAAAATATTAATGTAATGTGTGATGTTGTATCTCCTTAATTATGGTAAGTAGCTGGTTCTTGCCCCACAGGAATTGTCGTGTGACAGCAGCCGATATCTCCACCAAGGTAGGCTGAAATCAGTCGATTGTTTAGGCGGAGATGTGGAAGATACTACATTCATTTTTATAACATATACGGATATACATATACCTGGTCTCTCTCCTAACAGTCGTTAGGCGACAGATATTTACAATTCCGTTTTGAAATGTGTAGCTGGGAGTCATTCCAAACAAACACTGCTTGTCACATCTTTCATGCGACGCCCAATTTGTTTCCCGTTACAATGAAAACAACTGTTAAGCAGAACTCTGCGTGCCCATTGGATAGAGTGGTCCCAAATTAATGTAGAGCGATATTCGTTTCACAGATTTGTATCAATATTGACTGTAAAACAGGAAGAACAACCAGTGATCCAGCAGTTCTTGGCCGACTTGCCCTGTCTCGTGTGTAGCCCTATCCAGGCTGTCTGCTACCGCCGCTAAGCAGCACTATTCTTCTTGTTGTACTGTCCCTGTTAATACATACCGCTATACCGAATATCGCACTAGACAAATTTGGGAGCCTCACAAAATTCCGCTTTAAAGCCTTTTTAACCAACAATTTTCGTTGACGCTGGGTGTGGCAGAAAACATTATCAACAGCATTTTTTCGGCCGATTCCATCGACAAATTGCAATAACGAGATTCCACATGTCCGCCGAAACAGCAAAGAAAATGCACCCGACTCTCTGGAGAGACACCCTGTAATATATACAACCACAGGTCTATATCTCCCTGGGGGGGGGGGGGGGGGGGACACAGTGTAACGTCCTCCCTAGATGCCTTGACCGCCAAGTGAAATGCTGTTCCGGAGCTACCTCTGGCTTACTCTCAGAGTAAGCCTTTTTTGTGAAGGCACCAACCGGAACAGCTTATTTCTCGCGGTGAAACGTCTGTGACGCATTGTAGATTCCGTCGCCCCGCAGGAGAATCCGTCCCAGATCAATACCACCCCCGCCCCCTCCTCCCCACGGTTACAAAATCACCGGAAATTCCCAGAACGGACTCTTCTCGCTGAATAAATCATCAGCGTTCGAGACAGCTACTCCCGCTGAAACCGCCTACATGTTCGAAGATCAATAACTGGAAAATATTCCCCTTCGATCTTACGAACGAACTGTTCTTTCTTCAGTTTCGCATCCCCTGATTGGCTCGTTGCAGAACACGATGAAAGGTTTCTGGTGTCGTATCCAGGAGCAACGGGATTCAGGTGCCCCCTCCCGCCGTACTGGTTTTGTTTTCATGCCGTTACAACTAAAAATTCAAAATAAGAAGCGGGATGATTTCTTGAACAACGGGGTCTTAATGAGTTTGTTTCTCTACCATCTTACAACTGACTGACTGCAGCATATGAATGACCTCGACGTCAACAAGACATAAAATTCTTCTTTCTTTCTTTCTTATATAGAATATTAAAAGATAAACTTTACGGTGTAACGCAGTAGTTAGACACTGGACCCATATTCTGGAGGGCGGCAGCTCAAATCCGTGCTCGGTCACCCAGATTTATGCTATCCAGTCTGTTAAAAGTTGTGAAAACATCTCTGAGGTTGCACGACTTTTCTACGTGTGGGTCTGCGCAGAGTGAAACTAATTATCGGCTGCATGTACGAGGGTCAAATTTTCAAATGTGTCAGAATTCCTGAGGGACCAAACTGGTGAGGGCATCGGTCCCAAGACTTTCACACTACCTAAACTAACTTAAACTGACTTATGCTAAGGACAAAACACACACACACACACACACACACACACACACACACACACGTGCGAGGGAGGTTCAAATGGCACTGATCACTATGGGACTTAACTTCTGAGGTCATCAGTCCCCTAGAACGTAGAACTACTTAAACCTAACTAACTTAACGACATCATACACATCCATGCCCGAGGCAGGATACGAACCTGCGACCGTAGCGATCGCACGGTTCCAGACTGTAGCGCCTAGAACCGCTCGGCCACCCCGGCCGGCCCCGAGGGAGGACTCGAACCTCCGGCTGGAGGGGCCGCGCAGTGCATGACATGGCGCCTCTCACCCCTTGGCTGCAAGGGTCGTTCAGTAAGTAATGCAACACTTTTTTCTGAAAACAGGTTGATTTTATTGAGGATTCGAATACACTGTATTATTCCCCACTCTCTTGGCTACAGAACCCTATTTTTAACATAATCTCTGCCAGCGCGACCGCCTTACTCTACCTTACTGTGATGGTCTGCATGCGCGCATGGTACCACTCTATTGGTCGACGTTGTAGCCGACGTCTTGATGCTTCAGTAACCTCCCCATCATCCACATACTGCTTCCTGCGGAGTGCATCCTTCATTGGGCCAAACAGATGGAAGTCGGAAAATGCAGAATCAGGGCTGTAGGGTAAACGAGGAAGAACATTTCAATTAATTTTTATGAGCTCCTCGCGGGAGAATTGTGTGAAGCTGTACGTTGGTAGGGTGAAGAAGAAGAGGAAGTTCTTTTTTTGTAGTGACGAAGACGCCGAAGCAGTCTTTCCAATTTCCTAAGGGTTGCACAAAACATGTCAGAGCTGATCGTTGCGCCGCGAGGGAGGACATCAAACAGAATAACCCCATCAGTGTGCCAGAAGACCGTCGCGTGGACTTTACCAGCTGAGGCTGCGGCTTTGAACTCTTTCTTCGGAGGAGAGGCGGTGTGGCAATGCCGGTCCGAAGTGATGAACGCATGTTTAATCGCCTGTGAGGATGTTCGACAAAAAATTGTCGCGATCAGCCCTGTAACGCGCAGACAATTCCGCACAGATGGTCCTTCGTTACTCTTTATGGTCTCCCGTTAGACAGTGAGGCACACACCTTTGAGCACCGCAACCGGTGGACGAGTGTGTCGGCACTAGCAACAGAGGCATCCAGTTGAGCAGCGAGGTATTTGATTGTGATCCGTCGATCACTACGAATGACTGTGTCCCATGTTCCAACGTTGTGGGATTCACAGCTGTGTGCGGCCGGCCGGCACGCGGGGATCAGATAGGTTTGCGCGATCTTGTCACGATGATGAGAGACGCCTCGACCAACAACTCACCGTGCTTTTGTTCACTGCGAGGTCTCCATAGACATTCTGCAAGCGACTATGAGTATCTGCGATACTCTGGTTTCCCGCCCGAAAAACTCAGTGCCAGCTCTCTTCCCGGAACGCACCTCCGTTACAGGTCCCATTTTGTGGCTACTTACAGCGCCGCCACCTGTCGAAACTTCACGAAATTATAAGCGCAAATAATATACGATGTCACGTAACTTCCGCATTTTTTTTTCAATCGAAATCGGACGAGGAAAAAAATGTGTTGCATTACTTACTGAATGCCTCTCGTACATGATGGTGGGAGAGGGGTTCGTACTACATTTAGAAGATGCAGCTCGCCTCCGCAGTCAGGTGGTTATTGAAGGCAAGCTACGTCTTGAAAACATTGTGCCAGCAAGACATGTATCAGAATTCGATTCTCAGCTACAGTGAAGGGAGAACCTGAAGATGTACCAATCACCACCCTCCTCGCGATATGGATACAGACTTCACTCTTCGTAACAGGCAAGAGTACAACATTGTTACTTTTGCATCGTTGTTTTTGTGGGACTGCCTTTCACTCTGATATCGTTAACCAAACATAGTTAAATCTGGGTGTACAACAGGAGCCGTCGGAAGTACTCAGGTCTAATGTCAGACATTCGTCCATTGTGGAAAGCCGTGCATACATTTTACCTGTGATTCTTAGACTATAAAGGTGTACCTCGCGATGACTTCAGATAACACTGCAGCCCAGCATTGCTCGTGGTCATATTTTTAATAGGTGCTGTACTGAACGGATTGCTTAATCTGCAAGTAAGTGTGTTAATAACAAAATAAATTGAGTATCTCTCATAGTTCACTGTCCTTGCGTTGTGAATGTTATCCAAAGTCTGTATGAAAGTTGGTGGGTGTGTTGGAAGTATTCAAGGTTTTCTTTCATGCTTTCGGACGCGCCGAAAATGTCTGTTATTGAACTTTTCAATTTTTATAAATTGCACTAGCGTCGTATCAGGCGTTGCACGATCAGCTATATATCCCAATCAGTGATAGGGTCATCTTACTCCCAAAGTAAGCCATATGGATACTACGTTCGACTGAAATTTTTCCACGTTTATCAGAGTCACCCCCTGTCATCCTGAACTCTTAGATATCTCTGGGAATGCTAGCGGCGTCGTTGTCCCACAGTATGTATCTTTTCCAACCGGGAGTAGCTGAACTTTGAAATCGTAAACGCTAGATAAAATAATCTGGGGAACGCAGAGAAGTCCTTAGTTCAATGACATCAACTTTTGTGCTTATCACATACTTCGTGATAAGTGTTGTTTTTTGCTTGTAATGAGGTCCTCAGAAGAGAACAAATTTCTTGAATGACAACATTTTGCCACTCCGGCCGCCGTTAGTTGGATTAAAATATAATTTTATTTTGGGTTTTCCATTACTGCACAGCATTGGTATTCAGCGATTTTCCAGTGACTGAAATGCGTACAGGGTGTAACATAGATAAAATACAAGTATAAAACAACCATTTGTTGTTTAATCGAAGGTAAATAAAAATAAACTGAAGACCCATCAAATGGCCATATTTGGATCAGAGGCAAAATTTCTGTTTACTGATACATACTAGGCCAACCCTCTAAATTTTAACACTGTGTGCTAAATTTTAACACTGTGTGCAGTAGTTATTATTCTTTTTGCTAAACAGTTGCATTTTAGCTATGCTACTTGTCGGTATTTTAGTCACTGGACAGCTGAAATTGTGCACTAGTGCAAAACACAAGATAGAAAGAACGGCGGTCGGTGCGACAAACTCTTGTCACTCAGATAAAATAAGCGTTAAATACGTCTATAGCGGTTTTTAAAGTTTTATTTATTGATATTTGCAAAGCAGGTTTCATAGTCCGATGGTTCCAAGGCAGATTTTTCTCATAGAAACCTGACAGCGCTTCCCACGACAAGTAAGTTTAGCATAGTCTGCGTGGTTCGTCGTAGTAGCGGATTATGGAGACGCCCTTGAAGCCGACATCGCTATCCTTGTACGCTGATAGGAGTGTCGGGCCGTGACAGGCAGTTTAATCTCCAGCTACGGGCTCGCAGTCGGCTGTAAACTGGCATGTTTATTGTGCAGGCGGCGGACGCCGTTTGAGACAGAACTGCGTGTCGCGCTGGACCAGCGGTTGACAGACTGCTCAAGCAATTTGTAAGCCCCACCTGCCGCTATAAGCATTCAATACCGGTAGAAGCTGCACAGCTTTGCTTCACACCAGGGAAGTTTCTGTGTTACATCGGATAGGATTTTGTACGGAGTAACCCAAAAACGTAACGTAGTCATTGACAGAAGGGTTGGACTGGGCACGCCCATATTGGAGTTGTTGATTGATTGCCTCCCATGCGCTGAGATCGACCAAGTCTGCCATTTGTTGGGAACCTACGACTTGTCTTGGAAATCGTACAACGATAATATTTGTCGTATTTAAAGTTCATCAAACACTGTAGAGGTGAAGGTCGTGTTCAGTACTAGCAGAGAAAATCAGAAGGATTGGGGAATGAAAAACAAATTTGCATCAGTACCGACTTCAGTGGCTTAGTAACACTAAGCTACGCATTTCAGAGTTGTTAACTACCGTCAGACAGTTTCGATCTAAATTTGATCTACTGCTTTTGTAAGTGCATTAGCGCCCATCTGATGGTGTCTTTGATGTTGCGATATTGGTGCAAAGTTTTTCATTATTACGTTTTAAGTGATGGTTGTCCTCTCTCCGGGCTCACCTCGTAGTGCAAAACAGCACATTCTTCAGCAGCCACAATGACGTCACTCTGATGGAATCAGATACAGATGTTGTAGGTAAGTTTTAGATCATCTCTGTGTGACGACGAGAATCAAAATCTTCAAACCCATAGTATTGCTTTAATGACTGTGATTGGTCATTGACATTTTTGTCGTACTCGGATTCTTCAGATGCAGCAGCATGATAACTTACGGTGGCAGAGCTAAAGAGAATATAAAATGTGGACTTGCAGTAGCGAGGAAAGCTTTCCTGAAAAAGAGAAATAATTTAACATCTAATACAAATTTAAATATTAGAAAATCATTGCCGAAGGTGTTCATGTGGAGGGTAGCCTTATACGTAAAAGTGAACATGAGCTGTAAGCAGCTCAGATGAAAGAGAAAAGCTTTTAAAATGTGATGCACAGATGAGTGCTGAAGATTAAATGGGTAGATTGAATAACTTCAGAAGATGTACTGATTTGAATTGGGCGAAAGAAATTTGTGGTCCATCTTAAGTAAAAAGACTCGGTTGATAGGCATTAATGGATAGTTAATTTGGAAATGGAGGAAAGTGTGGGATAAAAATTGTAGAGGGACATGAATACAGTAATTAAGTTACAGTCGATGCGAAGATGGAGATGCCTGCACAGGGTAGAGTTGTGTGGAGACCTTCATCAAACCATTGTTCGGGCTAATCACCACCACCAACGACGACAATATCAGCAACAACGTAAAGTGAGCAACGCTGCTTCGCGTGCGAATCAAAAGAAAACTAGAAAAGAAACAAGCTGTGATTTGTGCTGTTGCTACTGGTAGCCGCTTGCGTCAGAGCACGTCGCCTGGACCCCTGCCACTGCGAGCACCTGCGGCCTACGTCCCCAGCTTGTCCGTCGCGAGCCGCTGGAGGACGCCTTCCGCGGCGTTGCCGGCCACTGCCGCCAGATGGCAACAGCGGCACGGCCCGTATCGACCATGTGCATCATGTGGCCATACACGCCTCTCGTTCGCTGTGAGACACACATTTTTGTACAAAGGACCAGTTCCATGTTGATAGAGGGCCTGAAAACTAACATGAATGCTCTGCTGTGGGATCATCGGGGGGGGGGGGGGGGGGGAGCAGCAAGTGTAAGAAACTGACGCGTCATCACCATGAAAACCTCACATAAAATCACGAACGGCCTTGACAACGTAATGAAGTTGGCTTTGATATAGGTATATCTTACGTCCTTTTTTCAAATATATTTTTTTTTCTTTGATGATTCTTTATCATAGTATATTTCTCTTCTCATAATCAGCGTCTTTGCATTGTTGCTTAGGCAGACGAATGCTGTGTGTAGTACCGACGTTGCTCTCTCACATTAACTCCATGACCTTAAACATTATTTCTCCTTATTTGGCGACTATTTTCATATTTACCTATATATTCCGCAGGACGTGTAGTCATTTGTTGCCCAGCGTATCTACAGATATTGCCCTAACTTTTCGTATGTGGTCCAGTTTCGCTTATTTTACCGTCGTAGTTTTGAGACGCGTAAGTAAATCTGAAATAATGCCGTGAGGTGTCGGAGCCCAGTGCTGAAGATACTGTACTTGTATCTCAGAGGTTTTAAATCCAAATCTTAACCTATTCAATAGGGTTTAAATATGCAGTTGTTTCCCTAAACGAGTTGAATGTGTATTAGCATATGTCCATGAAGATCACGGCCGAGACAACGCGCGCTCCCAATCTCCCTCAGTCACGCTAGTCACTTGGTGGTGTACGTCTAAAGAACTTGATGTTGATGGTACTTTAGTTACAATATATAATATATATCATATTTAACTCTACTGAAGACAGTCCCATCCGTGCTCGCGCAACAGATTTCTTGTAATTTTCTCCATTCGAGTTTGCTGAGCAATCCTGCGTAACTCTTGTGAGCCAGCTTATAATATATGCAAGTACGTAGTAATTTGTACAGTTTGGTGAACGAGATGCATAGAAACAGTCAGACTTTGTTTACGCGGACGAACGCCATCACAAAAAAAAATAGTTTTGATTGTGCACTTTTTGCGATAAGAAAACAAGTGGAATTAACCATGCATTATTTCTTATGCCGTACTTACTTCTTCGGAATATCATAGCTGATTAATTCATGAATAAAGGCTGATACTGCAGTCGTATTCAGAAGCCACGTATATAATGCGTTACGTAGAATTTCGAATGGGGCACTAAGCTACTCCAGATGTAAAGTTCGTTTCAGTGCGTTAATAAGCACGCTTCGCAGAGGCAATTCAAAAGCAGCTCCAGATTTTCTTTGCTTGTCATTCTACGATTCAGCGGTTGCTAGCTCTGTCGTTGCGATACCTGAATATGACTTATTATTTTCTCCCCCTTTTCCTTCTCTCCTCGTCCCCCGCTCTCTCTCTCCCTACCTCCCTCCCTCCCTCCGTTCGTGTGTATTTGAGCTGCAAATCTCAACCGAGATAATTTGCGCAGGTAATACGGAAAGCTTGGTAATGGACTGATAACAGTTCGCATTTATTTGTATGACTTCCAGCAGCTTTACAGATCAATTTATCGGTGAAAAAAATAGACCCATTTCCGTTAACATCTTGTTTGACATACCTGTGCACATTTGTATTAACTCCTGTTTTGAAACTTGACAGATACTTTGTAAGCACGTAGCCAGAATTTAACAATGGTCATTTAAATTTCGTAATTATCGCGATTCGTCGTGGTTAACTTACTGAAAAATTTGTTCTCCATTTTTCATAGCATTAAATTTGGGCATTTCATGTAACAGAGATGATGATCGCATAGTATTTTATTTTCTCACCATGAATATCGTATTCATAGAATAACTAGCGTACATTAACATGATTCCGATAATGTCATACGGTAGCAGAATGATAATTTAGATTTTACCACTTTTCTGTAATTCCGCACAATAACAAGGCAACGCTGCATCACCGACGAAACGACGTTGTCAACAGAAGTACTCTGAGCACCACGAACATACGCAATCATGCACTCATTGCGTATACCGCACATGCTTATTATTATTATTATTATTATTATTATTATGCAGTGGTTTACAACGATTTACAATATTAGGAAACTTTTAAAGAACGATCTGTAAAGCATGCGCTTTCAGTTAATATTTCTTGAACTATTGCATTTGAACTAGGGACTGGTTAATTTCATGGATTAAGCAAAGTATTAAATTATCTGCTTCAGTATTAAAATACTAACACAGCCTACAAGAATTTGTGAAATCGGAAATTCTAATTAAGACGGGATCAGCCAGTTAAGAAGCCTACAATTGGTTTATCGAACATCAAATTTTATAGTTAGATGCCATTACATCAAATGGTTCAAATGGCTCTGAGCACTATGGGACTTAACATCGGAGGTCATCTGTCCCCTAGAAATTAGAACTACTTCAACCTAACTAGCCTAACGACATCACACACATCCATGCCCGAGGCAGGATTCCAACCTGCGACCGTAGCAGTCGCGTGGTTGCGGACTGAAGCGCCTAGAACCGCTCGGCCACCGCGGCCGGCCAGACAAGTGTTTGTCTCGGAGAGTATGTGTTTCCGGACCCATGTGTAGGCTTATTTTTCTTGTTTCGATGAGTACTACACCCCTCAAAGTATTCGATACTGTTTTTGAACACCCTGTATAAGGGAGTGCGCTGTACCTGGAGGCTAGTGAACCTAGGAACACATGAAGTTTCCTGGTTCCGTCTAGTGACACATTTTAGAACCACATTCAGTAGTGCGCACTAGAGACAGCCATAAATTGTTTCTGGCATTTTCTTCTGTTTTTGTTTTGAGACATGAGGTTATGTTCTGCGCAGTGTTTATCAATATTACGAATTCACCATATTTTAATGCTGTGTAACATATGAAAGCTGTTTCAAGGGTATTGTGAATTCTTCAGTTACAGAATTTTATGGTGAGAAAACTTCTCTATATTTTTTAAGCTATTTGCATAATGTGTGGATCGTTAAGCCGTACTACGCCTGTCGTGAACAGTCTTGGATCTTCAAACGGAAAGTCTTTTCTACCACGAAACACGTGAATTTTGTAAATGAACTGAGTGTCTTTCATGTCTTAAGAATTTTCCATGGCTTGAAAACGGAAATTTGTGTTACTAGCCGATTACTTCGATTTGAAAATGTGTTAACTTTAAATTAGTTTTTGATCATATTTCTTCGTAAATCTATTTCACCCACGATTGTTGGTGTGCGGTAGAGTAATAACACAAGACACAGACTGTTAAAGGCAGCACTGGCAAGATTTTCTCGATTCAAGCATTTTAAAATTTGAATAGAATGTTTGTTCCTAGATGACCATGCTGTACCTTGGAAAAATTTTTAAGGTATGCAAAAATATTACTTTTTGGCGTGATTTTCCTAATTTGAGAAGAAGATTGCAGCACACACAAAGTCAATGCTATCATTACAGATGGAATAAAAAAATATCTTACATTTATATTTCAGAGCTGGTTAGAGGACGAAAGTGTGATAAGTGTTCATAGATGTAACATTCCTCCCCTATGTGTACTGGGTGGCTAGAAACAGGCAGAAAAGCTTTTAAGGGTATTGCAGGGTAGGTTGTGCTGAGAAATAACTCTTGATAAAAAAATTGGATACGTTAAGCCGTTTCCGGCTTAATTAGCATTGAACTTAACAAATCACCTTGTTTCGCTCGCGAACAAGCGGCTCTCCAGGGACAATTATTGGCAGTTGTTCTCATAGCGTAGGCTATTAGCGCAAGATACTGCTAAGCCGTTGGTTCGCGTTCGATCTTTACTTCAGTCCCTTGCCCAATTTTTGCATCGCTCTCTTGTTCGGTTTTAGGAAACGAAACGAAAAACACGTCCAGCGACACCTTCTGTGGCCGTCCGTTTGAATTTGCACCCGCAACGACCTGATTCGCTAACTTCAATGACGATCAACTCGGAAACGGCACAACGTGTCGAATTTTTTTTAACAATTATTTCTCTGCACAACCAATCCTGCAACGCCCTTAAAAGGTTTTCAGAATGTTTCTGACGACCCTGTATGAGTATCTCTTGCACACTTACATAATTTCAGTCATATGGATGTCTGATTGCCTCACAAAAAAAAATGGTTCTAAGCACTATGACTTAACATCTGAGGTCATCAGTCCCCTAGACTTAGAACTACTTAAACCTAACTAACCTAAGGGCATCACACACATCCATGCCCGAGGCAGGATTCGAGCCTGCGACCGTAGCGGTCGCGCGGTTCCAGACTGAAGTGCCTAGAACCGCTCGGCCACAGCACCCGGCTATGGATGTCAGAAGATAGCGTTAAATAATATTGAAATTGAGAACATTTCGTACATATAAAAATTAAAAATAAAGGTAGCCGCTTAGCACATGTCAGACACATTAAAAGATTCCGGAAATATTATCAGTGCATTTAGCGGAACGGCAACGAATTGTGTTTGGCAAAATGAGTCACACAACAAAATTATGATATACTGTCCTGATGGAATTACATTTTCCTGGAGACATGAGAGTCTGATCTTTGTGTTCAATAAGAATAGAGGCTGAAGTAGTGGATTAAAATTAGAGCGAAAGTCGGGACTTGAACCCAGGTCTCCTGCTTACTAGGCAGATGTGCTAACCACTGCATTGTGGCTACCGCGTCAATTGAAGATTGCTTTAGGGAGGGCATTAGACTGTGTTAGTCCGTGCACCTGTGGTAGGCACAATGCCACAGCGGTATAGTGGTTGGCACATCTGCCCAATAGGCGGGAGACCCGGGTTCAAGTCCCAGCCTCGGTACAAATTTTAATTCACTACTTCAGCTCTATCCTTTTCTACTTCGCTCGTCGTTCACAGGTGATTGTTATTCTCGTAAAAACGGCGCACTGAGCGACCTGATTCCGCGAAGCTGGCAGCGAAGTGGTGCGCGCGGCATTGCGCCACCGGCGAGCGCCGGGGGTCGAACCGCGGCCGTCCGCCGCGATCGGCGGTGAAAGTGCGCCGCGCTCGCCTGTCTGACCTTTCGGCTGCAGCTCTCTGTCAAACAGGGACAGCCGGCGACCCGCGCCCTGCGCGCCTTTTGTGGTTTCTGGGCGGCCGCCGCCCCGTTATGAAGCCGCTTCCGCGCTCCACTGAACGTCTCCCTGCCTAGGCGGCCACCCCATTACCTCTGACGCCCCAGTTCCCATTTGGCTCTTTTGGAGGAAGAATACAATAGCAAACACTTTGGCATTCAGTGCAGTGCCGATACCGCACACAGGTACACAGTCCGCCCAAAAAGTCGAGAGACTGATTTCAGTCCTGGCATGTTAGCGCAGTAGCTACTTTTCCAGCTCGAAACAACGAAATACTAGCATTCTCATGCACGTTTTGAGTTCGTCTCACACAGCTTGACATCCGAACGAAAACGACACGAGGACACCTGCCGCGACTTGTTGAAATGCAAAACACGGACAATTTTTTTCCGGAGAAAACGATCACGGGTAACGAGATTTGCTGTCGTCAATACGAGCCTGCCACAAAACGACACAGTGCAGACATGCTGACGACGAATGGTTGACGCTTTGACGACAGACATTGAAGCTAGTGCCTAGCGCGAGTTGAACATCATCCCACAGAAGACTGGCTGGCTCTGAGCACTATGGGACTTAATATCTATGGTCATCAGTCCCCTAGAACTTAGAACTACTTAAACCTAACTAACCTAAGGACATCACACAACACCCAGTCATCACGAGGCAGAGAAAATCCCTGACCCCGCCGGGAATCGAACCCGGGCGTGGGAAGCGAGAACGCTACCGCACGACCACGAGCTGCGGACCCCACAGAAGAGCTACATTGACAGTTTCATATGGTTGTATGAACATTCTGTCCATTGTACTCAAGTGGGGCGCGACTCTTGCAGGTCATCTAAACTATTAAACCCACCGTCTTAACTTTTCTCTTTTTTCATTAATCCAGCCACAAATATTTTTTGTACTGACAGAGAAATATCGTGTGATACATGGAAACTGCAACCGTCCCTCACTACTGATGATGAACCCAGTTCGGGTGAAATACACATGAGCAAGTTTAGGCTGAACATACGGAAAGTTCCGAAATGTGTAGCCCCAGTTGTGAGTCACAAGCCGACCCCATGTGGTGATAAAAATGGTAGTGGAAGACATGTGTTCTTTATTGCTGTCTCTGACTGTGAGATGTGCCTGACCATGAGAGATGGGTTACGGTGTGTTGCATTAATTGTCGTCATAGGAAAGCTGGAGAGGAGCACAAATGATTAGCAAATAAGTTAACACAACAAACAGGAGTTTTACTTAACGTCGGCCGGAGTGGGCGAGCGGTTCTAGGCGTTACAATCCGGATCCGCGCGACCGCTACGGTCGCAGGTTCGAATCCTGCCTCGGGCATGGATGTGTGTGATGTCCTTAGGTTAGTTAGGTTTAAGTAGTTCCAAGTTCTAGGGGACTGATGACCTCAGGAGTTCAGTCCTATAGTGCTCAGAGCCATTTGAACCATTTACTTAACTTGTACTTCTCCAAGCATACGAAGATCCAGTAAAAATAATGCAGTAAGAAAGAGAGTCCATCTCATACAGTAGCAACAACAGAGAGGTTACAGAGACGACCAGGTGGCGTCTGCGTAGCGTCCCGTAGCGAAAGGCGGACGTGTACCAATGGGTCCGCTGGACCCCGAACTTTCATTACCAACCTTGATACAAACAATTTTTGTATGCATCGAACAAAGAGTCGCCAGAATGTCCGATTAGTTGTATCACCCCACTTTACGTAAAAATCCAGATGTGAGCGATTTTTAGAGTCAAAATTAAATAAAAAATTGTATAATATATGAAAATAATGTATAAGGAAATTTTTAAAGTGAAATTAGAGTCGTTCCTGGGTTCAATAACTCTACATTACAATGTACAAAAAGCATTGTAGTCAATAGCAAACGGTCCTATATCATAATTTTAAACATATTCATGTATATGTACTTAAGCATTCCTATGCTGCCACGGTGCATTTACACTGGCGATAATTTTTACTCGTACTACGAAAGCCGGCCGCGGTGGTCGTGCGGTTCTAGGCGCTCCAGTCCGGAGCCGTGCTGCTGCTACGGTCGCAGGTTCGAATCCTGCCTCGGGCATGGATGTGTGTGATGTCCTTAGGTTAGTTAGGTTTAATTAGTTCTAAGTTCTAGGGGACTGATGACCACGGCAGTTGAGTCCCATAGTGCTCAGAGCCATTTGAACCGTACTACGAATAAACACATTGCATTTGGAAACTTTGTGTGTCTGAAATTGAACATCTTTTAGTGAAAATATTTTAAAAAGAAACCCGAATTCATGCCGTTAGTACGCTCATCACTTCGTTTTCAATATCGGATGTATTCGTAAGCAAGAAAATGCCAATAGAGTGGACAATTACGTAATTGTCGGTTCAATTGGCTGCAGCAAAAAGAAATGGGTCAAAGTCGCCGAATAGCAGTAAGAACAGAAATAACTCTTGTCAGTAGAGACAAGAACCTAAGGGAAATCCTTACCAATCTCAAGATGCAGTGGATGCTAAGGGCATCCATCTGTCTCCGTCTGCAGTTGCGACGGAAGCCTCTCTCTTCGACAGTCTCTATTCATATGGCACCTTTTCAATTCACTTTAACGTGTCTTTCTTGACCACACTGGCACTGCCGCATCTTTTGCCTTTCCCTCCTTCCTTCACGCCTGCAAGCGATGTTCCATTGCATTCGTTGTAAATGTCCAAACTCTCTTGTCAGAGACTTCACACATTTTTGCGTTTTGAATCCTGTTCGTCCTGGTCTTGTTTCATTTTTCATAGAGTTTAAGACATGGATCATCGGCAGGATGTAATTACATCTTTATACAGCAATATCATCAGAAAATCTAAAATAGCTAGAATAAATCTTAATTAAGCATATCCAAACCACCTTATTTTGCTGTTGACATTCTACTTTTTGCCTACAGTGCGTGTACATTATTCTAAATAAAAAAGAATGGAAAAGTGTAATAGACCTAGTTCGAAAGTAGCCCTGACAATAATTACAATGGGATTAAAATAATATATAACGAACATATCGAAAAGAAAATAGTGAAAAGTGACAACGAAGTGATAGAACCAGTTGACGAGTTTTTATATTTACTACTGTCGAAGGCAACGACTTGATCAGCAGCAAAATATATAAACTGAAGACTAAAAATGCTGTGGGATGATGTGGTGACCCGAGTAAAGTTTTAAAAATAAAGCTTCTGAGATGTCTGAAGAGGAAAATTTGCAGTCAGTGTGTATCACGAGTTTGGACGTGGTATAGTGACGTATTTTAATGGGTGAAGCACAAAAAAATCTGAGGGCTTCTCCACGAACAATGGAGAGATGCGTCTTGCGAATTACAAGAAACGAAAGGAAAACAGACAAATAAACTAAACTCTGCACGCACAGGCCATGAAGGCTCAAAGGTACCGACTGGCCGCCGTGTCTTCCTCAGCCCACAGGCGTCACTGGATGCGGATATGGAGGGGCATGTGGTAAGCATACCGCTCTCCCGGTCGTATGTCAATATCCGAGACCGGAGCCGCTACTTCTCAGTCAAGTAGCTCCCCAGTTTGCGTCACAAGGGCTGAGTGCACCCGTTTGCCAACAGCGCTCGGGCGACCGGATGGTCACCCATCTAAGTGCTAGCCCAGCCCGACAGCGCTTAACTTCGGTGATCTGACGGTAACCGGCGTTGCCACAGCGGCAAGGCCGTTGTCAAAACAGCCAAGTGGACTAGGCAATATACTCGAGTGGAGGAATTAATTATGACCATACTAAAAATTAAATCGAGATAGATTATCTGTAGCCAGAAGTATAGATGGTAAATGGACCGAGGAAGGTTTTTTGTTGCGCTTCAAGAGATTGGAAAGTATGGATGAATAGTTCCATAAGGAATACGGAGTGTGATATTGTACACCATATCTGCGTCTGGGCGAAGGTACAGAAAAAATATTCTGTAACAAAAAGGTGGAAAGACATAGATACGTATACAGATCGGAAAAACACGTGTATAAAGAGAAACAAATCTCGCAGAGTTGAAGTTCCTCCGTCATTTCGCTGTTCTTTTCTTCATGCACCAGAGAAGAGACTACACCTGCGGTACTGAATTCGCTAAACCCAATGCTATTGCGATATGGAGTAGCTCCTCACAACCTACTTGCAGTGTTGTCACCTTTTTAAAATCAAAATAGCAATTTATAACCTTCTTTCGCAGCAACTCGATGCCACAACTGGCATTTGGCCAGTTATGCCTGTTATGCTAACAATACAATGCCATAAACATATATGACCTATGCTGTAAGGGCGGAACCTTTTCTTTAACTTAATCTTCACTTCCCATTACCTCTCGTACTTCCCCTTCCCGACGTTACTATACATATTAATAATGTGCCCTGACGCACAAAATAATTCCACTGGACGAAGTTGAAGTAACTGCAGGTTAGTAACAAAAAAAAAAAATAATTTCGAGATTTATCGGGAGTTTTCCATTTCCAGTAACGTGATAATTCTGAGTAGCTATTTTTTTGGCAATTACAAACGACTTCAGTAGCGAGTAGGCAACTCGCCTTGCTGTCTTGGGAGAAGGAAGACCCCAGAACTACTTAGGAATGTGATGTAGTCTCAACTTTTTAGTGACGGCAGCGTATTTCAGTTTTTCTAATACGTATGATGAATAAAATTTTTCGGCCATGGTTGATCAATGTAAATTCGTCGATGTTCCACAACATGAGTTTTTAGGCGTACATTATTTCACGAGTTTGTTAAGTGTACAAGTAGCCGCAAAAACCTCCTGCTTGCTTGTTGTAAGTCACGCAAAACGGAAACGACCGCATGCGTTGGCTGGCTAAGAATCGTCCCAACCGCCGCCATCTGTCTTGCAAATTTGAATGTGTTTATTGCAGCTTCTGGCGTTAAACGATGCCGCTGTTACTGTTCGTTGCTTTGGGGGGGGGGGGGGGGGAAGAAAATATTCGCGGGATTTAGACTGTGCGACTTTAATAAGGCCACTGCCGTAACGAAGAGGACTTTTTTGCTAAAGCGTTGCGCGGCGCGCTGGCGCAGCCGTTTCCTGGATTCATGAAGCACGCACAATTGGCCTTTGCGGCTGTTTTTAAATTCTGCACTGCCATGCGTTCTTCTGTTTCATAATTTACCCATTAAATTCGCATGAACTGCTTTCCAGGCATAAAAGAGCAAGGAAAAAAAAGGGAGATTACGGGAAGTAAACTTGTGCTTCGAGCCGAAATTGCCAGCTCCCTGATGCCGCACTTGTACTTTTCTGTTCTATTTCGTACTCATTCTGTCTATCCTGCGATATCTACACTCCCGTATGACTAATAGTGATGCTGCTTGCATCACACAGACAATAATTATTTTGGTTTTCATTTAACTCCCTTTACAGCGATTTAACTAGAATTCCCAACACTTCCAATGCTTATAATTGTTTCTGTATGCGGAGGTTGTGTGTTGAAGTTTCGCGTGAGATATGTTGTTGGGAAATGCTGGTTTGATGCTACCACCAGCACGAAACTATCCATTAAAGTTGCATGCCCTTGGGAGAGATAACGGCCGTAGTTCCTCCTTGTTTTCAGCCGTCCGCAATACCAACTTCGCCAGGTTATATTGATGATGCTACAAGTCCAGTTCTGTCACTCATCCAGGTTGTTGACCATCCCATCATGTACTAGAAAGGCTACTGTTCCGCTTCAGGAACGGTATGTTTCTCTGGCGTCTCTTAGATCCCTGTCAGATGTGTGGGGTCTCTTATATCCGTATCAGATGTGTTTGCAGCTACTCCGTACAGCTGTCAACATCCTTGAGGCACATAAGCCACCGCACCGCGTGGCAAGGTCCATGCTTCGTGAGGAAAAGTGTACAGATGTAGAGCACATTTTTTTCACTTGTAACAGCGATGAACAGATAGAAATGTGCTAAGGAACGCGCATCATCTTTCAATCCGAATAAATGTTCCGACACATCGTGTGACGAGAATTAAACTTTTAAATTCACACAATACCGCCATCACGCGGTGTATTGGCGAAATTTAAGTTCCATGTGAGTGATATTTCTCAAATATTTACAGTTACTGCCTTCTCTGATGACGCAACGGCCAACTTCTATCGCGCACGTACTCAACTTTGTGACCGGTCGTTCTCTCTCTCTCTCTCTCTCTCGTTTTCTTTTCCTTTCCATCGGTTCCTAGACTTACACACTACTTAAGCCAACTTATACTAAGAACACACACACACACACACACACACACACACACACACACACACACACACACACACACACACGCCGTTCTGTCGGGAGGGGCCGCGCAATCCGTGACATGCCAATTGTACTCGTTCTTTGCTATCTAATAGCTAAAAAGAAATTGAGGTAAGGGATATCTGTCACCTTGAAATCTACACCTTATACAGTTTTAAGATATAAAAAAAAGAAAAAAGTAAGAAAAGTAACTGCCGCTACGAGACGAGTCAGAAGAACTTGTACTTGCAGCACGTATTAGTTGTCCCGGTCGACGACGACGTCATTCGAGGCGAAGCTCGGATAGAGAATGGAATCGGCCTTCTCCTTTTCAGAGGAAACATTCCTACATCCCCCTTAATTCACAGAAAGCCTAAAGCTGGATGGCCGGATGGGGATTTGAAACCTGCTCCTTCCGCGTGGAGTCCACTCTGGTAGCCAATGTTAGATCGGAGTGTCGAAGCAAGGCCACCGGCAGACCACAGAGTGCATTCTGACTCTCCCAGTACTACTAGATGTCAATACATTGCAACCTGTTGTATTTAACTGGATCTCTGTATTTGGACATCATTCGAGAATCTTTGATAAGAGTAGTTTAGTATGTGACACATGCATTGAACTGAAGTGTTTGCCGAAAACAGTGTGTAGTATCCTAGATACGCAAGACACATATTCTTCCTGAGAAAGACTTTCAGCAAACGAACGCCCATTGATAAGAAACTCGACATTGTTTCTGGGACAAATCAGTGGACAGGGAATAAACACTGCCCAAAAATCAGAATTTTGTTCTAGCTTCACAGATTTAAAGCAAAACTTTCCTAATCTCTGAAGAGCGCTGTCATATCCTAATACCGATTACCAGTGTGACGAAATAACTTCAGCAGCCGACGTTTTTGTCTGTTCAACAAAAACATTCGCCGGAGAACGGTGACTGCTGAGCAGTTAGAGATACGCAGTGTTTAACGCATATAAATGCAGATATTTTTATATGTGGCACCTTAATTTAGCACACATCAGTGTGATATTTGTTTGTTCTCTGCATCGAACAGCCTCCCCATAGACATGTCACATAATTTGCTACCTGGTGTTTTCTACGCCACGAAGAGGATTACGCCTGTCAATATAGAATAGCCATTTTGCGTGCGTATATCTGCACTTTAACGGATGACGTGACGGAAGTAATGTTGTTCAGTACACCGTCCTCTGTCACCAATAGAAACACCTGTATTTAAACTCTAACCCCACGGATACTGACAGCTCCAAATCCACAGGTAATGGGAGAGTGGATTGTGTTCCTGTGTCCAAACACAAGTTAAGGGGAATTCATTTCGCTTCCCACTGAAACCTCTAGTTTTTCTGCAGTAGCCACAGCTATTCTCGGAGTTTCACATTACTTGCAGAACCTCACAGTAAAAAATTTTCATTTTGACGGATTGTAGCAGCTTGCTCCAAGGCACACAGACACCAGTCTTCCTCAAGAAAACATATCCTCTGGTAACGGGCATTATCAATATCGTAAAAGAAATCGGAAATATCGGGAAAAGGGTAAGATTTATGTGCATCAAAGGACACGCTATTATAAAATATGTGGCAATAATCAATGACTGAGCGAAGACCGCCGCTCAGAACTACACATTTAAAAACATCTTATGACCGCTATCAGACGTGACGATTACTTGCAAAATGGTTTAGATAAGATACCTGTAAGGTGCGAAAAGTGGCAGTTGACCCTGAATAAGGAAAAGTGTGAAGTTATTCATATGAGTACTAAAAGAAATCAGCTAAATTTCGATTACGCGACAAGTCTCACAAATCTGAAGGCTGTAAATTCAACTAAATACTTAGGGATTACAATTACAAATAACCTAAATTGGAACGATCACATTGTGGGTAGAGCAAACCAAAGACTGCGATTCAGTGGCAGAACACTTAGAAGGTGCAACAGGTCTACTAAAGAGACAACTTACACCACGCTTGTCCGCCCAATTCTGGAGTATCGCTGTGCGGTGAGGGATTCGTTTCAGGTGGGACTGACGGATGACATCGAAAAAGTTCAAAGAAGAGCATCTCGTTTTGTCACGGACATGATACGTGAATTGGAGTGGCAATCATTAAAACAAAGGCGTTTTTCGTTGCGACGGGATCTTCTCACGAAATTTCAATCACCAGTTTTCTATTCCGATTGCGAAAACATTCTGTTGGCACCCACCTCCCACCTACATAGGGAGAAATGATCATCACGATAATATAAGACAGGACTAGCACAGAAAAATTGAAGTGTTAGTTTTTCCCGCGTGCCGTTCGAGAGTGGAACGGTAGAGAGACAGCTTGAAGGTGGTTCATTGAACCCTCTACCAGGCACTTTATTGTGAATGGCAGAGTAATCACGTAGATCTATATTGTATAGAAGCAGAAGAAGAGGAAAGCTTCCAATTGGAAGACGAATATATACAATCGAAACGCAAAAAAAGAGAATGTTGTGGGCAAATACAGACAAACTTCTCATCGTATCACTGGTTCAACACAATTGAGGCAAATAAAAAGTTTGGAAGTTCCGTAATTCGCCTGAGATATGATTAGGGATCATTCCTTAGCCATCTTCGTCGAATATAATCCTTACTGTTAATGCGATAGTGTGACAATGGGACATATCAATCACATTTTCTTCGAATTTAAACTGTACGCAAATCAGTAAATTGATTTCATAGAAGAGTTACTCAACCAACTAATACAGTAGCTCTCCTTCATCAAAATCATACATTAATTTTGAAACTGATCACGAAATTTTTAAATGAACGTAACCTTACTGTGTAAAATCCTAGAACATTTCTAAAAGACCGTCAAAATTTGCACTTTATCCGCGCTGCTAGGCGAAACGTGGTATTGAGAACTGCAGTACTTGTCAGAATTGCTGTATTTCTCTTCTCTAGGGGCCTCGAATACGGTGAAAGCACAGTCTTCCGTGTAATGTGCTTTTTTTGTGGTTCATGGTTGGCAGTTATCTAAATAACTGCAGTTAGATAAGAGCCGCATATTCTATTTGCGATGTCTGTGTGTTACGTAGAGGATATATTGAAGCCTGTTTCGTGTGCGTATACTGATTTAAATAAATAACACCGAAGACTTATACATAAGGTTTGAGTTCCAAAGTTATTAAAAGTTCAATGTCGCTTTCAGATGCTGAAAAACGTAGTACTGGTAGTGAATGATTATTTCTATTGTGTACAAAACGCCGATTTTGGTAAGAAAAACGTTTTATTATTAAATGATTATAGTCAGATTACGTTCATCATCATATCCTGTATGCTAAGTTAGCTAATATCGATTGGCAATAATATGTATAACTATAATATGTATAACTATACTATATACTATAATATGTATAACTATAAAAGTCTTCTTTGGTGACTGTGCTCAGTACCTTGATATCACAAAGCCAAAGGAAGCTGTTTATGGTATGTTAGCATTTATGGCGCATATATTTCCGTAGAAAATGAAATATGGCTGCAACTTTGATATAAATTTTCTTAGTAATTGCCTTTGGGGCACTTTATTAAATGTTAAAAAAACACTTGCAATAGATAGTCATTATTTTGAAGGGTTGATCTTTTTTTATATGCTTTGTGACAGCGTGGACTTTGGAGAAAACTGGATGCACCGTATTCTAGGGACATTAGAAATTAGTGTCACAGCAGTTTTCTACTGACCCAAAAAAAATTGTATTTGTACCACGTGCGTGTTTGCGTCAGCTCTTTCCCCGTTTCGAAGCAGAGCAAGTCTTAAACCCTTCTTGTCTGCACCCATGTGCAGCTGTTTGAAATCGGGTAGACATTGCAATGCAAGCGCAGACTGGCGAGGTAAGAAAGGCCGCGGACTTAATAATAAGCGATCAGCCGCGGCAGCGGTGATGTCATGGGCGGTGACGTCACCGCGCGCCTCCGCTGGCCGGCCTCGCGTTGTCCCCGCCGACCTGTGCCTGTCTCTCTCCGCCCCCCCCCCCCCCCCCCGCCCTCACGCCAGATGGCTCTGTTGCCGCGGGCACAATGCTACCTGTCGGCCGTCAGGGCAACATCGCGTAGCGGCACGATTCACTCGCACCTCCACATTTCTCTATTCAACAGAATTCATTCCTTCACTACTCAGACATGTCGCACAACTCTCTGAATTCTTCGTCCTCTGTGGCCTGTAGTGACGTGCCCTCTGTGCTTCGTTAACTGGTCAAGGTACTCCAGCAAGTTCGATCTCGAAAACTCCTTCGTTGCACATGTAGCTTCTTCGAACTGCCCGCAGAGATGTCGTGGTCTCGTGCAGAGTCTTACGCATGCCTGCGGCCAGAACCCACGCATTCATAGCGAGCACGGCGAGAAACTACACGCCTTTTCGCACCACTGCCTGCTTACACCACGTTCACATCCGGATGCGAATCAATTCTAGGCACTAGTAAAGTTGTGTAGTAGTGCTTAAAATAGTCACTTCGACAATACCAACGGTAAATGATATGTAGCAAACTAATTGCATTCAGAAACATTCCGAGAGGCGACCAGTAGACTAGAAAACGTACATCCTTTACGATTAGTACACGGCTTCCAACCGTATTGCACCTAGCGAGGTGGCGCAGTGATCAGCACACGGGACTCTCTTTCGGGAGAACAGCGATTCGAATCTCTATCGGGCCATCCGGCTTTTGGTTTTCTATGGTTTCCCTAAATCACTGAAGGAAAGCGCTGCATTTGTTCCTTTGAAAAGAACAAGGCCGATTTCCCTCCCCAGTTCAAGCTTGTATTCCGTCTATAATTAATTGCACTTATTTCGTAATCGTTCTCCCTTCTGCTCGCTTTTCTTGTCGGAACCAAATCTGGGTAGTTGTATTCTGTTTAGTGACGCACCAAACAATCATAGTTGCAGTAATAAATCCATATGCAGGGTGGTTAAAATTAACCTTTGCCCAATTGAGAGAGCATCCACGAAAAACAAGTCATCGTAGAGCAATCAAACTTTGAAAATATTTGTAAGGACATACGGAAGAGATGTAACGAATAAACCTTTCAGACATCCATTTTAATTTCCACATGAGATGCTAACATTTGGAATTACGTATCATGTTTACGTTCCAAGTAACTTAATGTGACGACCATCTGCATCCACGGCGGCGTGGAAGTTTCTACGGATACCATTTCATAATTGTTCGGTGCACACTCGAACGATGGCTCTGAGCACTATGGGACTCAACATCTTAGGTCATAAGTCCCCTAGAACTTAGAACTACTTAAACCTAACTAACCTAAGGACATCACATACACCCATGCCCGAGGCAGGATTCGAACCTGCGACCGTAGTAGTCCCGAGGTTCCGGACTGCAGCGCCAGAACCGCTAGACCACCGCGGCCGGCTCGAACGATGGACTGTGGAATGTTCAGCTGTCGTGACACAGCTCGTACACTGCTAACACATTGCGTCCAGCATTCTGAGCCATGGCAACAATAATTTCAAAAATTTGTGGCTCAATTGGCTGTCGGCCTCTCCCGGGAGCAGTTCCCACATCGTCAGTTAATTCGAACTTCCGAAACGTGTCCTTCAACCCCGGTGCGGCAAGAGCACCTCTGTATTCCTGTAATGCGCCAATTCTCGGGAAGAGCAGAAGCGCTGTTGTTGTTGTTGTTGTTGTTGCTGCTGTTGTTAGTGTTTCAGAAAAGCAGCTTTACAAGTAAATTTCTGCTCACCTTGTCCAGACCCACGTTAACTGTGTGCAGTTGTAATGCAAACTGATGTTTACGTTTCAACACTACGCCGCCTTGCCAATACCGACGCCTAACAGCATATCGTACTACTGACAATGTAGATCCTGCAGTACACATTCTGAACATCATTCAAATACAGTTGGGTACCCTCCTGTAAACAGTGTTCTGTCTGTGCTGGTTCAAGTATGAAAGTTGAGTTGTAACCACCCTACACTCTTACAGCATTCAGTAACAATTCCTATATAAAATACGGTTCAAATTACAATAATAATACGGAGAATAACAGTTCTATTGTTCATTTTTGCACCCTGTTTGATGCTTAAGCTGTTGTTATTGTTGCAGTCTTCAGTCGAAAGACTGGTTTGATGCAGCTCTCTATGCCAATCTATCCTGTCCAAGCCTCTTCATCTCCGAGTAACTACTGCAACCTACATGCTTCTGAATCTGCTGATTGTACCGATTCTATTCAATACCTCCTCGGTAGTTATGTGATCTGCCCATTTAATCTTCAGCGTTTTTCTGCAGCACCACATTTCAAAAGCTTCTATTCTCTTCTTGACTAAACTGTTTATCGTCCATGTTTCACTTCCTGACGCCGGCCGGGGTGGCCGAGCGGTTGTAGGCGCCACAGTCTGGAACCGCGCGACCGCTACGGTCGCAGGTTCGAATCCTGCCTCGGGGATGTCTATGTGTGGTTTCCTTAGGTTAGTTAGGTTTAAGTAGTTCTGAGTTCTAGGGGACAGATGACCTCTGAAGTTCAGTCCTATAGTGCTCAGAGCCATTTGAACCACTTCCTGACACTTAAATCTATACTCGATGTTAACAACTTTCTCTTCTCCAGAAACGCTTTCTTTGCCATTGCCAGTCTACATTTTATATCCTCTCTACTTCGACCATCATCAGTTATTTTGCTTCCCAAACAGCAAAACTCATTTCCTAATCTAATCCCCTCTACATCACCTGGTTTTATTCGACTACGTTCCATTACCCTGCCCTTGCTTTTGTTGATGTTCATTTTATATCCCCCTTCCAAGATATTGTCCATTCCGTTCAACTGCTCTTTCAAGTACTTTGCTGTCTCTGACAGAATTACAGTGTCCTCGGCAAACCTCAAAAATTTTATTTCTTCTCCCTGACCTTTAAATCCTATACCAAATTTTTCTTTGGTTTCCTTTACTGCTTGCTCAGTATACAGATTGAATAACATCGGGGATGGGCTACAACCCTGTCGCACTCCCTTCGCAACCACTGCTTCCCTTTCGTGCCGCTCGAATCTTGTAATTGCCATCTTGTTTTTATAAAGACTGTAAATAGCGTTTCAAGAAGAGGTTTCCAGTCAATATTATCAAAAGATTTCTCTAAGTCTACATATGCTTTAAGCGTAGGTTTGCCTTTCCTTAAACTATCTTCTAAGATAAATCGTAGTGTATGTATTGCCTCGCATGTTCCAACATTTCTACAGAATCCAAATTGATCTTCCCCAAGGTCGGCTTCTACCAGTTTTTACATTCTTCTGTAAAGGATTCGTGTTAGTATTTTGCAGTTGTGACTTACTAAACTTCTAGTTCGGTAATTTTGTCACCTGTCAGCAGTTCCTTTCTTTGGAAATGGGATTGTAATATTCTTCTTAAAGTCTGACGGTATTTCGCCTGTCTCATACGTCTTACTCATCAGATGGAAGAGTTTTGTCATGGCTGGCTCTCCCAAGGGTATTAGTAACTCTAACGGAATGTTGTCTACTCCAGGGCCTTGTTTCGACTTAAGTCTTTCAGTGCTTTATCAGATTCTTCATGCAGTATCATATCTTCCTTCTTATATTCCTCCACGTCCTCTTCTATTTCCTTAACTCTGCCCGCAAGTATATCTCTTGTATAGCCCTTCTATATACTGTTTCCACCTTTCTGCTTTCCCTGCTTTAATTAGGACTGGTTTTCCATCTGAGCTGTTGATATTCATACAGGTGGTTCTATTTTCTGGAAAGGTCTCTTTAATTTCCTGTAGGCAGTGTCTGTCTTACCCGTAGTGATATATTCTTCTACATCTTTACATATGTCCTGTAAACCATTCCTGCGATTTTGCACTTACTTTCGATCTCATGTTTTAGATGTTTGTATTCACTTTCGCCTGCTTCATTTATTGCATTTTTGTATTTTCTCCTTTCCTCTATGAAACTGAACGTCTGTTGTGTTGTCGAAGGATTTTTACTAGCCCTCGTCCTTTTACCTACTTGAAGCTCTGGTGTCTTCACTATTTCGTATCTCAAAGATACCCATTCTTCTTCTATGGTATTACCTCTGGTTCTTTCAGTTTATCCACGTCCCATCTCTTTAAATTCCTAACGTTTTTTGCAGTTTTTTCAGTTTTAATCTGCATTTCTTAACAACTGAATTGTAGTCAGAGTATATATCTGTCCCTGGAAATGTCCTACGATTTAAAATCTGGTTCCTAAGTCTCTGACCATTATATAATCAGTCTGAAACCTTCTGGCGTTTCCAAGTCTCTCCCAAGTATACAGCCTTCTCTCACGGTTCTCAAACCAAGTGTTGGCTTTGATATGCTGTGTGCAAAATTCTACCAGGCGGCTTCCTCTTTTGATTCCTTTCTCCCAGTCCATATTTCCCTAATACTGTTCCTCTTCTTCCTTTTTCTGCTATCGAATTCCAGTCCCCATGACTAATGCATTTTCAGCTGCGTTAACCATTTGAATAATTTATTTTATCTAATCATACATTTCCTCAATCTCCTCCTTATCTGCATACATGAATTGTGCTTAAAACTGCAGAGGTTATCGAAAGCACATTAAAGGAAAAGAAGAAATACGACACAGGAAAAGAGGTTTCGTGTTAGTAAATGACGTTCTGTTGCTGCTTCACTTAGGTAATAATTGGTTAATAATGCGTTGCCCGTGTTAAAAGTCTCGAGAGCACATCAAGAGATCAGAAAATTAATATGCTGTTATTGGATAATTCTTTCATGATCGACTTCCATATTAAACAATTTTGTTTTTGGACAGGCAAAATATATAACAATAGTGAATGTAAACTCGTTACATTGCACCAATATAAAGTGTATTACCACAAATATGTGCAGCTGAAAAATGTACAAAATAATAATTATTTTAATTTAATTTGAAGAAAATCAACGAACCAAAAGCTAATGCGAGAGGGGACGTTAAAGGCAACACCGGCAAGTATATTCGTGATGGAACTTACTCGGGAATGTAACCGTATGACATGCTCCGTTCTGTATGTGGATTATTTAGAAAGCGATGGAATTAAAATTTTGTGGCCTGTGAACGATAACATAGTCAAAACAATACAATAGAGAAACAAAGTTATCTGAGTGACCTCTATACAGTAACTGGCATGTGCAGTGTTCACGGCAATAAAACAAGAATATATGTAACTGTACCTGGTAGTATTTGTAGTTCTTCGGCTAATTTTTTTCTTTCACCAGAAGTTGTGGTGCTTAATAGATACATTGTAGACAAATCAGGATCATACAGAGAGCCGGCCGGGGTGGCCGAGCGGTTCTAGACGCTACAGTCTGGAACCGCGCGACCGCTACGGTCGCAGGTTCGAATCCTGCCTCGGGCATGGGTGTGTGTGCTGTCCTTAGGTTAGTTAGTTCTAAGTTCTAGGGGACTGATGACCTCAGATGTTAAGTCCCATAGTGCTCAGAGCCATTTGAACCATCATACAGAGTCGACGGTACGTTTGATGTCATTACGTTAGCCATACATTCTTGTTTTATTGCCATGACTGATATCCATGGACGTTGCTATGTGGACGTCAATCATATAATAAGTTATGTTTCTGTACTGTTGTGACTGCGTTATCGTTGACAGGACAGCGGAGGTTTGGTTTGATCGGTTTCTTTGTAGTCCACGTAATAAGTGTGTTGGGTGCACAAATATACTTACCTGTGTTGCTCTTAACCGCCTGCTCTACCTTTTAGTGATATTTTGGTTCGTTCATTTCCTTAAAATTAAAAGTAAATGGTTATTATTTTGCAGATTCTTTGACTACACTTATATGTGATTACAGTTTGTATGCTGCTATATTGTGATATGTTCTGTTTATAACACGTCTGAAAATGAAACTATGTAATTGCAAAATCGATCGTTTGAGTTAAATACCATTAATTAAAAAAAAAAACAACTGGAAGGAACTTCGAATGACAATGTAACACACACACACAACAGTCGTTAGTATTACTGGACGCTTGTACCCACACTCGAGATTTAGTGAGTCGCCTTCACCGAAGAAAGGCGCGTGTGCGCTGTGTTGGGAGCGCAGGTAGCCGCCCTGAAGAGCGCGGCGGAGGGGGTGCGACGGGCCAGCAGCGTTCCCTTTGATGAGAGTGGGCAGCCGGGCTCGTAATGCAATAAGCCGGGGCCTGAGGGAGCCTCCGGTGGTCTCCGCTCTCCGCGTTTTCTTCGCCAAGATTACTCCCGGCTGCTCGTCTGCGGCGGAGGCCCGCAGCCGGCTAACCGGAGGAAACTTGCGGGCCCAGAAGTAGGGTAGGCGCAGTCGGGATGTTGACGCGCGGTGGTTGCCAGGGACAAGTCACGTGGGTGATGGCATGCATCCTGCGGATGCGGACGGACTGGTGTTTCCGCCGCCGTTGCTGATACTGCCCGTCGGCGGCTTCCCAGACTGCGTGGCGCGCCGAGCCGGCCAGGTTCACCTATACTAGTCGTCAGCTATGATGGCCGGCATTACTGTCGTTCATGTAGGCCGAAATTTGACACGTTCATGCCGAGATTCAGCTTTCCCAGTGTTGGTAACATGCTAGGCAATTCTGAACCTTCTTGCACATTTCATATCCGACACTTCCATTTGTAAGTTTCCTATGCTGCATATTCGTGTCTTACTAAATACGGCTTTATCCAGACGTGCAACGCCTGTGCAGCACTTAATATGAACTTTGTTTAGCAAAACGTAACTATAGTACTTTATTCTGCTTATATTTTACTCAATGCTAAGGAAATTGATTGTAATCTTCAAAAATGGTTCAAATGGCTCTGAGCACTATGGAACTTAACATCAGTCCCCAAGAACTTAGAACTACTTAAACTTAACTAACCTAAGGACATGAGACAAATCCATGCCCGAGGCAGGATTCGAACCTGCGACCGTAGCGGTCGCGCGGTTCCAGACTGAAGCGCCTAGAACCGCTCGGCCACATCGGCCGGCTGTCATCTTCATTCTGGACGCAATTTGTTTGTAATTTCAGCATCCTGCAAATGGAACTGATGATCCTTGCTTAAGTTTTTTTTCGATTTGCTTGCATGTGGACATCGATTTACTGGATGTTAATTGCAAAATGTTTGTTTCGGCCACAACTCTTCAACGGACTCGAGCAAACTCAAGCTCGTAACTCATACAAAAACTCTCGACACAGTGATCACCAAAGATGGCGTACTAATCAGCGATATAATGCGAAGACACTAACGGAAAAAAATAATGCACCATCAAGAAGTAGGCTTCAGTCAAAAGGTCGCTGAAAAATTGAACCAGTATTTGGGGGCCTTATTTTCATTTGGGAAAAAATCTTTCAAAGTTTCAAACAACCTGATGACTTAGCACCAGGCGGGCGCGGACCGCGAACGGAACGCCCGACACAGGACGGGCCTCAGACAGCTGCCACAGATGGCGACCATGTCGGGCGCGGACGTCGGAGGGAGCACCGGAGAAGAGACAACACATTACGGGCGCGGACGGCAGAGAGAGCACCCAGCGCCCACTGGGCATAAATACTGGACAAGATCATCCAATACATTTAAAAAAAAAAAAACTCCAATACGGCAGTCTCAGGTAGCACCTGAAGAAGGCAACGAGTTACGTGGCCGAAATATTGTGTCAGAGCGACACAAACATCCGGCAGTAGACCCGATTATTCCACATGTCAACCTGATGAATCTTTTAGCTGCTCGAAATAGTGATAGCTAGCGGGTTTTCTGGTGACGGCTTAAATTGATACACTGTCGGGGAAAAAACCGCAACAGGAAGAAGTAGTTACGCGAAATAAACGAAAGTCGGTATGCGTGCTTCTAAATATGATAGACGATGTCTATTCAAATTTCAAACCATTCGCGTAAGAGTGGCGCTAGTACTGTCACAATGAGGTTGCAAATCAGGATGGAGGTCTGTTTTTTGATGAAAGCTGATCCTGCCTCGGTGCCAGTGATGGTCGCTGTGTTGGTTAGGAGGAGGCCAGTTTGAGAGCCTGCAACCGACCTGTCTGCCTACTGGACACCTGTAGCAGGAGCACTCTCTTCGTGACCCCACGCATACTTATTACAAATGCGTTTGCCAGCCTGGTGATTCGACGTATTGTGCTGCCATTCATGAACGGCAATGCAGTGGGTATTTTCCAACAGCAAAACTCTCGACCACATGACGCTGTTCTAACCCAAATGCTCTAAAGTGTGTCGACATATTGCATTGGCCTGTTCGATCACCAGATCTGTCTCCAATCGAGCACGTATGGGACGTCATCGAAGGACAAATCTAACGTCATCCACAAACAGCCTTACCCGTCCCTGTATTGACCGCTCAAGTGCAACAGGCATGGAACTCTATCCCACAAAACTGACATCCGGCACCTGTACGAAACAAAGAATGCATATTTAAGTGCTTGCAATCAATACTCTGGCGGCTACATCGGTTATTAATACACCACCATGTGACATTCGCAGTGGCTCATCTCGCACTTACAGCAACCTGTTATCTTGAAATATTAATGACTTAAATAAGCTACCTATAAAGATATATTCTCGAAATTTCATTATTCTACATTAATTAATTTTTGTTATCCCGATCTTTTCAGTCACTGTATATTAGATCGAGTGTAAAAAAAAGTTTTTTTAAGTGGTTTGAACATAGTTGACGTATGCGAACAACATGTGTTTAACTGCACATAAAAAAATCTGTAATAAATTTTTGAGACGCAATAACAATATATTGTGATGACAATTATTGTCAAAAGTTTCACTTCCATGCAAGGCTGCACTCCGGACAAATACCCTTACAAAAGATTTCCCAACACTAAAATCAATATTCGATGTTCACAAATTTCTCTTCTTCAGAAAAGCTTTCCTTGCCATTGCTAGTGTACATTTTATAATCTCTCTCTCCTTCGGCCATCATCGATTATTTTACTGCCCAAGTAGCAAAACTCATGTGCTACTTTCACTGTCTCATTTGCTAATCTAATCCCCTCAGCATCGCCTGATTTAATTGACTACATTCCATTCCCCTTACTGATATTCACCGTATATCCACCTTTCAAGACACTGTCTATCCCGTTCAGCTGCTCTTCCAAGACTTCTGCTGTCGCTGACAGAACTACTGTATGTCATCGGCAAACTTTTTAAGTTTTTTCTCTTCTGCGTCAATTAACATTAAAACCTTGAATAAATCAACGAGAACAACCAGTTCAACCGAAGTTTGACTGTACAGGACACTTAAAAAAGGCGTTAATTTACGCTTATTTTAATCAATGTCGTAGTCGGAAGTAACAATATGGAAAGCATATTCCCGCCCCCCCCCCCCCCCCCCCCCGCCCGTTTGATTTTCCAACACAGGGAGTGGTAGGACCCACAGGGATACTCATACGTATCTCTGCGGTTTCAGAAGGTTGCACAAAAAGCACAAGGCATAAAGAAAACAGAAATACTGCATTGGATAGAGTATAGCTTAAGTTTTGCAACTCGTGTTACAGGTGCACAATATGGACTTCGTTTGTGGTGTGGCAAACGTCAGTAAGCACGTGCAATTCATTCACACGATGTGTCCGGGAAGGCGCGACGGCAGCCTGCATTGCAAATCTGGTAACTGGGTTGCCTATCTGCAGGTGCAAACAAATTCGATGTGACAATACGGAGAAGAGAGTTACCGGTCAGTCTTAGAGAGCACATTCTAAAGGTGCAGTCTGTGGTTGTAAGAAATCTGCAAACCATTGGGAGGCGTCTCTGTACCACAGGAAATTGGTATATAGCAATAAAATGCAGCAAGTTCTCGTTGGTTCTCTGGTATCCTATCTTAGGACATACAGGTCCCGACGGTAATAAAAGGGTTAAGATGAAAATTCATACCAGACAGAGAAACTGGATTCACGGACTCAAATTTCATTCACTGTGAAGACTAATACGTGATAAACTATGCCCTCTGGTGACATTCCAACCTATTTTTTTTCTACTGATTAGTATAAACCTTAATCCCATACCTAGCATTTCACATATAACTAGTAATAAAACAAAACTAAGATTTTTTTCTCCTACTCAGTAGTTACCCAGAATAAATGATTTTAGTCTAGATTTCAATTTTCTTTAGTACCTGTTAGTTTATTTTTCAAACAAGCAAAATGTCCAAAAGTTTAGTGGTTATACATTGAGCTTTTTGTTGAGCTGCTGACAGTTATATTAATGAGTAACAAAGGTGATTTTTCGTCCTCGTAATATAACTGTGGACATCGCTATTCTCCTCAAATTCTGACGGATTATTTACGACTGCTACCGAGGCATGTGTTACTTGGTCAGCGGTTTCACTATTACGGATTATTTATGGCGAGGAATCACAACTTAGAAAATTACAGTGCTCTGAATGAAATGGTCGTATTGAATATACTACGCTCTTGCTTTCTTCGTACCTACGAACCGGCTCACCCAGCCCTTTAAGGGAGGGCGTACGCTTTAATGTAGAATCTCAACCACAATGCGACCCTGCATATTTCAAATGAACGAAATGTTTCCAAAGACAAAAGTCACAAAGTACCAGCCGTATCCTGGGAAAAACTGGGCATCGCATTCGAAATTTTTGGTCTTTTATTCGTGTACGAGCCTTTTTGCAGCACCCTCTGCAGGAGTATAATTAGTGTCATTAGCTGTGAGGACACTTCTGAGTCACTGGTACCGCTGTGTTTCCGTTCATTGTCTTCGTAATTGCTGTCCAGTTCCATTTCCGCCTTGCATCGCGGAATAATAGGGGCAAAATATTACCACGAATGGATTAAGACGGCATTGAAAAACTCATATGTTCGGCCTTCGTGCTAGAAATTACAGTCTGTGAGAGTTATTTTATTTATTTAATGTTTATATAATATTGGCTGTATAGGTATGACTTTTAAGTTTACCGGAGCGGTTATACGGTGTTCACATTATACCAGCATTGGGAAGATAATTAGTTTGATATTGGCCTATCTTTGAAATTTCTTCGCAGATTATATATGAGCTATCCGGGGACTACTCACGATCCACCTTCACAGGTTCAAATATGTCAGTACCTCTCTCTCGCTATATAAACTTAAAATGAGCTCCACTTTCTTACTCCGCTGGACTGGAATTCCCGGTAGAAAGGATATCGCAGAGATACGACTTAGCCACAGCCAGGGAGTCGATTCCAGAAGATTCAGTTTACAGTAGTGCGCCCGCCTTGCACACAGTTTTAATCTCTAATGAAGTTTCCAAACAACACACATTTCACTGCAGAATTATAGATTCATTCTGCAAATGACCATGCGTGAGAGACAATAAAACGGTTTTCCGTCTCACTAATATAGAGATACCAGAGCGTTCTCCAGCACAATGGCGAGGCCGAAGAGGGCCCAGTATCTACAGCTGTGCCGGTATCACTTACATATTTCGACTGATGTATGTGGAAGACCATCAAACATGAAGTTTATTGACAAAGACCAGTTACACCGGAGGCGTTCTAGAAAGGCGAAAAAACGTCGTTTGCTTCCATCGCACCAGACAAGACAGACAGCCATAGTTAGCATATCATTTCGGCAGCATCGGAACTATTTAACTGGTGGTAATGCTGTCATCGAGGACTTACGGCGTTTCAGCAACGACGCAAGATTGATACTCGCATTTCATCATTTCAAAGATATTGGCTGAAAGAGTGTATACGATGGTTGTGGAGTTAAACTGAAAGATCGTACGTAAATGTTACAACAGTCCAAATCTACAAGTAACAACCCGTAAGGCAACTGAACTAAATTCTTCGTGTTTTCGTTTGAAATCTGTTATCACGTGGCCGTCCCAGAAAGAACTCGTATGTGCAAGGTACCACCGGCAGTGCACCGGTGTGTACGTAGCCGCTCCACACATGGGGTGGGAAGGGAGGGGGGGGGTGCAGCTTTTCTGTGCCGTCAGCTGCCTGTGGCACACACATGGCGGCTAACTTCTCTGGTATTTGTCGAAGTGGCAGCAATGCAAATTTCTGGCCAGCAGGGCGCATCTGCGGAGATTCGGCACGAATTTATGCATGAGTAACGATCAGCGAACGCCAAATTTTTTTTTAGTTAGAAGACTGTAACTGTGCTCTTTTCTTCACTTAAAAGAAGCATGTTGGAGCACTGAAGTGTGTTTCTGTTTAGAGCTAAGTGGGACATCGGTTTTCATGGAGTTCCACTTTCAGGATCAGAATTTCTACCCTGAGATTTTACACGCTCACAGCTGGTGATGAGCTGGAACTATGCCGATTAAATATGTGCCTCTCGTGGCTGCATTTTCCGCACTAGCAATGGTATGATAGTCATCTGAACCTTAAAGGTTTCATTAGACTTCTGTTGTCTCCGTTTGTATACAGTATGCCTAAAACCTCTATGATTAAAATTATATATAGATGCCTGGAAACTGTGTTTTGAGAAAAAGGTCCAGTGATAAAAAAATCCTATTTTATTTATGACTAGCTGACAAAACTGTCATTGATCGCTTTTTTGTTTTGCCAGTTTTCTATTAGAAACGAAAACAAAAAATGAACTGTGTTTCTAGTGAAATATCGAAAAAAATCATTTCCATATATTCGTGAAAACATCTTTGAAATTACGAAAAAAAAAACATCCGTAATGTACGAATGTTAAGAAGCATGCTTCCGGACAGTTTCTTCGCGTGTCTACAACGCAGTTTTGTAAACGTGTCTGTGGCAATACTTCTTCACAACTGTATAGACGACTACTGTTCTAGCTTAACAGCAGTTTGCGCTTCGCAGTTGTAAGCTGTCAAAATGGATCCCATGTGTCAGGGGTTTCCTTAAGTTGAATGGACTATAGGAATGTGTCAGTAGTAAAGACTTCATGTACGATGCGGCAGGGTTTATGACGTCATATCTATCGAACTATGGTATCGCACGATGACTTATGTGTGTAGGTACATTCAGCAGCATATGTGGATTCTGTCAGCGAAATACATTGCGAATACAGATAATAGCACAGACGCGTGACGCGGCAGTTTTTCACGCATCTCATTACTTATGACGTCATATCTCCACAACTGTGGTAAGTAGATGGTTTTTACCCCCACAGTAATTGGTGCGTGACAGTAAGGGATATATGTACCAAATTTGGTTGAAATCGATCCATTCGTTTAGGAAGAGATGTGGAAGACACACACGCTACGGCAAGCTCAAAAAGAAACAGATATGTATACGTGCGTATGATAAACCTCTTTCCTCCAAAATTTCTCTCCTTCATACCTTCTTCGTATTACCACAGGTGGCGTGTCACTGATCTCATTTGTGTTAAAATAGCGGTATACGCGAGGCACCTATTTGCTTCCACCGCTTTGAGTGGAATTCAGTTCTAATAAATGTCCACCGACCTGCAGTCTTCTGTAGTAGTTGTCTCCTGCGCAGGCTGTGACAAACTCTGCGAGGAACAAATATTTCAGAAATAATTAAATCCCAATTAATTTGTTTATACGGGACGCCACTCGCTTTTTATTAGCAGAACACGAGAAACCGCCTAGAAACGACGGGGAGGCTTCGTCCCCGCCGTAGCCTGCAGTGGTACACAACCCCACAACAGGCTACAGCAGTCCAGCGGTCCACTCACCCCACCGCCAAACTTTCTGGACGCTATTTTTCTGGGCGTCGAGTCGAACGACTCGAGTTTTCTCCACATTGTCTCTACGTTTGATTTAGTTGCCTTCGTCATGTGGCGCGAGCTGTTTTCTTAGAGTAGGGCCATTGATCGCAACGTAAAACGCAAATGACTATGTCAATCGTCGAAATATTGTACAGAAAACTGGAATCACTAGTCCACCTGGGTACTTTATCCTCTACCAGTCACGATCGGGAAAGAGAATCCATAGTGCAAGTTTAATTTAATGCTAACAGTTTATTGGTGAGATTAAGTGTTAATCGTCTTTATTTGCGTCTGATGTGTGTTGTTCGTTATATGAAATTTATATGATGTTGGTGTAAGTGGGTTTATTGTGTCTGATAGTTTCCTTTTTGTGCTTTTCAGGTGACATCACTCAGAAGGGCTATGAAAAGAAGCGGACGCGACTGCTTGCTCCCTATGTCCCCAAACAGTCTCAGGGTGAGTTTCCTAACATATAAAACTGGAATAACACTAATTATCGCCTTATTGTATGAATGGTGTGTCCGTTGTTTCCGTGTCTCGCAGAAATTGACTTCCATTTTATATTTCCCGTTGAAACGTTTCGTACAATGACACATGAAACCTGCCGTGTGATGTACTAGGAGATGATTTTCTTGTACATACTTTCAGTATTCACGATAGTATACTTAATAGTTATGATCAATATTTGCTGTTCATGCTGATACAAAAAGGACACTACAACCAGAAAATTCCTAGTGAATTTTAACAATTAGTGTTCGCGTCTACTCTAGTATGGTAGGTGATGGGAATAGCTGAATTGATAAAATCAAACGATATCGACCGGGGTGATTGCTTTCTGGCCGCTGACAACGTTTTCTAGCAGACCATACTGTTGTAGAGCAACTGTTTCGACGAAACAGAAATAGATAATGATAGCTGAAATGCTGTGTGTAATTGAGTTCGATATCATATTCTTTACTGACATGTCAGGCATATTAAACTCAGCCTCGTCTGCAAGTTAGAGTTGATAAATAGCGGAAAGTATTTTATCACAGCTCAGTATACTTCGATTTTTGGTGTACTAATGTTCTCAAATCCAACACGCACTTCTAGTAGAACAATTGTTGCGAGTGACACATAATATGTTGGAGATAGCTAGAGATTCTTCGCTCGGAGACTGTGACTTTTCTGCTGCTTCTGTTGTGCTCTTCATTCCGAAGACTGGTTTGAGGCAACTCTCCATGTTACTCTGTCCACTTCGTTTCTGCTTAACTACCGTAGCCTACATGCATTTGAACTTGCATGCTGTATTCAAGCATGGTCTCCCTCTACAATTTTTACTCGCCCACCTCTATCTCCCCCCCCCCCTCTCTCTCTCTCTCTCTCTCTCTCTCTCTCTCTCTCTCTCTCTCTCTCTCTCTCACACACACACACACACACACACACACACACATACACACACACACACAGCACGATCCCTGCTTTTATTCAAGTTATGCTGTTCGTCACTTCGATTCAGGGCCTCTTCATTTGTTATTCGATGTCATCAACTAATATTCTGCATTCTTATATAGCACCTCGTGTCAAAATCTTCTATTCTCTTCTTATCTGAATTGCCTTTCGTCCACGATTCACTTCTTTACGAGACAAATACCTTCGTTAAAGACTTCATGGCACACAAATTTATATTCGACGTTAACGAATTTTCCTTCTTCAGATACTTTTTTCTGGCCACTGTCATTCTGCATTTTACTTCCTCTCTTTTTCGGCCATCATAGTTTATTTTACAGGCCAAATAACAAAAATCACCTACTTCTTTCAATGTCCCGTTTCCTAACCTGTTTCCCTCAGCATCGTCTAATTCGACTACATTCTATTACTGTGGTTTTAATTCTGTAGATGTTCGTCTTACGTCGTTTCAAGATGATATCTATTCCGCCCCAGTCCTCTTCCAAGTGTCTTGCCATCTCTGTCAGAATAACCATGTAATCAGCAAAGCATAAAATTTCTATTTCTTCTCCCTGAATTCCTATCCAAAGTTTTCCTTGGTTTCAGTTGTTACTTGCTACATGTACGGATTGAGTAACAGTGGGGAGAGGCTGTCTCACTCCTTTCTCAACTACTGCTTCCCTTTCATGTCCTTCGGTCCTTATAATTGCACTATGTTTACTGAACAATTTGCAAATAACATTTTTTAACCTTGGATTTGATGCCAGCTACCTTCAAAATTTTGAAAAAGTTGTTCAGTCCACATTTATAAATCTACAAATACTCCTAACGTATGTTTACTTTTCGTCAACCTGTCTTCTAAGATAAGTCGTAGGGTCAGCATTGCGTAACGTGTTCCATCATTTCTCTGGAACCCAGAATGATCTTACTCAGTGACGGCCTCGGCCAGTTCCTCCATTTTTCTGTAAATAATTGGTGTAATTATTCTGCAGCCATCACTTACTAATCTGAGGGTTTGATATTATTCACACCTGTCAGCACGTGTCTTCTTTGGAATTATTATTTCGTTCTTCATTCCCTTCCCTCACATATCCTGCACACCAAGTGGACTAACTTTGTGATGGATGGCTCTCACAAGGGTCCACGTAATTCTGAGGGAATGTCATCTACTCTAGGGACCCTGTTTCCGCTTTGGTCTTTCAGTGCTCTGTCAAATTCTTCCTGCAATATCGTGTCTACCATCTCATCTTCACCTGTTTCCTCTCCTGCTCCTTTATTATGATTATCGTATTTATTTTTCTTACATAGACCATCTGTATATTCCTATCCCTTCCATCTTTCTTTCGTTGATTAGTACTGGCTTGCCGTCTGAGCTCTTCATCTTTATACAGTTGTTTCTCTTTTCTCCAAAGGTTTCTTGAACTTTCGTCAGAATAAATCCAATATTTCTGTAATTATCCATAGGTTTCTAGTTGGCCTTGTCTCTTTACCTATGTGATCCTCCTATGCCTTCCCTATTTCATCTCACGAATCTGCCCATTCGCCTTGTATTGTATTCCTTTCCTCTGTTGCCCACTTTGTTTAATGCTCCCTCTGAAAATCTCAACAACCTTTGGTTCCTTCAATTTATTCAGATTCCACGCTCTTAATTACCCATCTTTATGTAATTTCGTTAGTATTAGTCTGCACTATATTACCAATAAATTGTGGCCAGAGTCCAAGTCTGCCTTAGTAAATGTCATACGATTTAAAACCTTGATGTTTAATCTCTTTCTTACCATTATATAATCAGCCTGAAACTTTGCAGTGTCTCGATGTCTATTTCACGTATACAATCTTCTTTCATTATTCATAAACCAAGTTTTAGCCATGATTAAATGATTCTACCAGGAGGGTCCCACTTTCATTCCTTTTCCACAATCCATGTTCTCCTACTGTTTTTCCTTTTCCTGCTACCGAATTCCAATACTCATTGCAATTACATTTTCCTTTCCCTTAACTGTCTGAATAACTGCCTCTATTTCATCAAACATTCTTTCCATCTCTTCATTATCTGCGAAACTAGTTGGCGCATTAGGCTTATACTACTATCGTCAACAATTTTGTGTCTGTCATGGCTACGATAGTGTTTCTCTATGCTGTTCATAGTAGTTTACCCGCATTTCTATTTTATTATTCATTATTAGGTCTACTTGTGCATTATCGCCATCTAATTTTGTGTTGACAACCCTGCACTGGTCTTGGCAGAAGTGCTATTCTTCCAGCCACTAGAGTTCACTAATTCCCATTACATCTAATTTCAAACTACCCATTTTCCTTTTTAAATTCTCTCACCTGCCCACTCAAATAAGGAATCTAACATTTCACGTTCGGACCTCTAGAGTGTCAGTCTTGGTTTTCCGCATAAATACATCCTCCTGAGTAGACCCGCCTGGAGATTCGAATGCAGGCCTACTTTACCTTTAGAGTCTTTTACCCGTGAGGATGTCGTCATCATTAAGCCGTACGGTAGAGCTGGACGCCCTCGGTAAGGGGGAAAAAATATCACAGCCCTTGTTTTCAGTCATTCGAAATACCAGCACAACAAAGCCATGTCCGTAAATGATAGATGCCAGACCAGTCATTCATTCAGCCTGTTGCTCCTGAAACTATCGAAAGACTGCTGCCCGTCTTGAGGAACAACGGACTAGCCTGGCCATTCCACAGTTGCACCTAGGCTAAGGGGCACGGCTGTCTGTGTCGTTGAGGCTGGCAAGCCACCACCCTTTTTGGTGGCTATGATTCATGTGTGGTAAGTTGCATACATTAGCGCAATTTTTGGCAAAGGAAAGTGGGAGAAAATTGTATTGCAATCGTGCATTACGTTAAATATTTTCTAGAGCTGTAGAATGTAAATGAGAAGCTTATGTACTTGAACTGGCTTAGAGTTAACAAAGGACACGAAGAAAGAGAAATAATCTGTCCCTAGCGAATTATGTGTGTTAAATGTTGATTGATATAGTCGGCCCTTCGCGTATTATACTTGTTAAATGTTGATGGTTTCTGTCTCACTGTTGTGATGACTGCTACGCCATCAGTGCAGGTTTCCCGCAGAACACAGTCACGTCCTGCGCCCACTTCGCGTCGTTTCTACAACTCTCTAGTTTTTTAATGTCGTGCGCCATAGTGTTCAGCCGCACCTTTCCAGTTCCCAACCCAAGCACTATCCCTGTAGGCTGTACAGGATACGGAAGACATTCATGTAATTAAATGTACCGACTAATGCAAAGTAGTGTATTGGGTTACTCAGACGGAACTCGTGGTTTTCATAATGGAGAAGACTACGAATTTATCATCACAGTGCCGAAATTTGCCAGTGCCGGAGAGTTTAACCCCGTTGTTTCACCTGATCGTTCATGAAACACTCGCTAGGTAGTTACTTACGTTACCGTGTTCCAGTGCTTTGTAACGACACACTTACAAACTTATCCCGCCTTTATTATTGTAGGTAGAATTGCCGATACCAGAAACAAAAAAAGTGTCGTAAACACTATTAAACATTAGCATTAAACTTCGATTAAGACACACCAGAGCGTAATAGAGAGATAAGAGACAGAGATACGAGACTGAAGGGTCAGCCACTGTATAGATTCCCTTTTCTTTGTGAACGGCAGTGCGCGCAAATAATGTGAAAATCGGTACGATTCCCGAACGCTTAGTTAGTTGCGCCTTCTTTTATCATTTAACTGTTCAGAAAGAACTTCCGGTATTTTGTTCTTACTAGTGATAACATTATACAAAGCAAGCATCGAAATTCTAGGCACTAGAAGCGACTTAATGCCCGTGGACGTTAAGAAACAAAAAATAAAATCAGAATGTAAATACAAAATTTGACAGTTAGGTAGTGGATCATGCGATGTGTTGTAGAACGAAGTTCTATCAAAAAAGTTTGCAGGACCTTATTATATGGCTCAGTTTTTAAATTCGATTGTTTCAGATTAGGATTTACCGTGACAGTTATTGATATCAATAATTACTAGTTTACTGATACCTGACAAAGTTTATTTTATCCCCACTATGTGTTTCAGACGTTGAAAATTCCAGCATCAGGTGGCTTCATGTGAATTACATAATAGGACATGTACGCGTTGTTTGCACGACTTTCGGTGTAGCCTGTGGCACTGTCTAGTAGCAGAAGACATACAAAAACGAAACGCTATTTTAATACATGACTCAAAGTTTTGTGAGGCCTTTGATCGCAAAGCTGGACAGAAATATAAATTTAAAAATGCCGCTATTGTTTACAGGCGCCTTTGCTGTTGTGTTTACATCACATACACTTCGTAAAAGCTGAAAGAAGCAAATATGGCAGGTAGAACCACTGGAAGTATTTGCAGGCTTTATTTACACCGTCAGTGCGAAAATTCCTGGACTGGGTTAATGAAAAACGAAGGAGTGTAAATGCTTCAGACATTCCTAGTAGCCGGCCGCGGTGGTCTAGCGGTTCTAGGCGTTTAGTCCGGAACCGCGCGACTGCTACGGTCGCAGGTTCGAATCCTGCCTCGGGCATGGATGTGTGTGATGTCCTTAGGTTAGTTAGGTTTAAGTAGTTCTAAGTTCTAGGGGACTGATGACCACAGATGTTAAGTCCCATAGTGCTCAGAGCCATTTGAACCATTCCTAGTACATCACCGAAAACAACGTTCAAGCACCGTGTGAAACTGTCGGAAACTCCTTCTCTGGGACACTTAAATTCACGCGTCAAATCGGCGTCTATGTCTGATAAATTCCGCATCCTTTCGTTTTATGTAGGTTCTTGGTGATAATACCTAGTCTCTATACCCGTGATGATTTTTCCGAAAAGAAATTGTTCGTGTTTTGTATTTCGGTGAAGTACCGGCAGGCGTCCACGCGCCCATGTTTGTGGTCGGGAGTCAAGGTGTGCGGGACACACTTTGCGGACACTGCCCTCTCCTTCAAACCATTGATGTAGAGACGTTCAGTTCGTTGCTACATTTCGGTTTGTGACACAACAACGTTGATACACTATGGCCTAAGATCCACTACTCGACAAAGCCTGCTCATAACTGACTGGTCGAATGCGCATCTGTTCTGTACAATTGTTAGTTTCACCTGTCACCATAGTTACTTCGTGGCAGTGCCTTGTACTATAATGAAGTCTCTGAACTTTTTGGACGCACAGTGTATGTTTCTGCCCCTCTTTGCAGTCAAAAACTACAAAAGTTTGAGCCATTTACGAAAAAAATATTTTTGTTTATCCTCCTCCTGTTACTAGAGTGCCACATGCTTAACAAAGTCATACACATGCATATCGTATTAATTCACATAAATCCACCTGGTACTGGAGGCGTCAACCTCTGCTGCACGTAGTGTAAATAAAATAAACTGTAGCTGGTAACAGTAAATTTGTCGTTTCAATTGGCATGATTGTACGTAAGTTTCCACCTCTCACCTGTACCTGAAAAGGTGGAACGTTGAATTTCACTGCGTCGACTTCTCTAGTCTCCCTCGGCCCTTACCATTTTCGCGCGTCGGCTGTTTCGTTTCCTTAAACGTGGGGAGGTAGCTAAATTCTACTTGCGCAAAGCGCCGCCCCCGCTGTCCTCACGAGCAGCTGCTAGCTGAACGTTTTGTCTCAGAAGTTGGTCTGTCGCCGCTGCAGACTGCTACTTCCGCGTCGAATCCGTGCTTCTCGTGCAGCCGCCTCTCCGCGGATTTGTAACTGGGTCTGAGATCGTTCGCCACCTTCGTAAAAGTCTGACGCGAGCGCAGCTGTTCCACTTTCGCTACCAAACACAACAGGCTAACAATACGCCGCACTCGCGGCAGAAACAAACACATCGGCCGCTATATCCTGTTGGATACTTGCGCAACAGCGATCCGAAGTTCCGTCGCACACTGAACTTATTTCTTACGCGTCACGTGAAACAAACGTCTGCGTCTGCTGACTGATTAGGCGCTGTAGATGTGTAACGATACTAAACCACATGACCAGAAGTCTCTCGCCACATATTTCGCCTAATTTTAAACACGCTAGCCGTCCAAACGACAGCTGAAGGCTGCATGTCTTTCTGTGGTGGTGAATTTTCGGCTACGGCTGGCACACGAGTGTGTCTGTAACTCAGTGTAGGTGATAACATAAAGCAATTGGAGAATAAAAAATTTAGGAATGTTGTATGGGTGGAGAGAAAAATGTCTTGTATAAAAGCTGTGCCGTGGAGCACAACCTAAAATACATTTTATATGTGCATATTGTTTTTTTTATGGCATCTGAAGATGCGATTTTGAAACCCCAGAATCGATAATGTAATACGATAACTTAAAAAAGACAGCAGAGTGATGATCAAGAAAAGGAAGACCTGGGAACGAAGTTTTTCGCGACGGCACTTATCAGTAGAACATTCTCGGTATTCTTGCCGCGTCAGTTCTGTATAAAATCTCGAGCTTTCGACGATTGCCTCCATCGTCATCGCCAGGAGCAACTGACTGTCTTCCGTGCTGCTGTGGTAGCCTTATTTATAGCCCGTGGACGGCTTATGATTGGTCAGCTTATGATTTGTCCGCGCTTACGTACTGCTGTCGCAGACGATGTCACTGTGTGCGCCGGTGGCGCCACCGCTTCTGTTGGAACGTAAACCTTGGAAGGAACGTCTCTGCTGCTTCTTTGCACCAAGCGCTCGTTTCCATGCACAACTCAGATGGTATCCGCTATCGCGGTTAAAGTTATTTTGGCTCATTCTTATTTCAACAGCCTCCTTAATAACAGAATCCCAGTACGTGGCGGCATGGGACAGAATTTTTGTTTCATCGAACAAAATTTTATGTTTGTTCGTGAGGCTGTGTTCCGCAATTGCCGATTTCTCCAGTTCTCTATTTTTAATATGGCGTTGGTGTTCTGCACAGCGGTCGGAAACGGTATGAATCGTCTGACCTATATAGTTACTTCCACACTCACAGGGTATATTATAAACTGCTGGGACCCTGAGCCAGAGATTGTCCTTAACATGGCGCATCATCTCCTTAATTTTTTTAGGAGGACGAAAAATCGGTCTTATACCTCGTCTGTGCAGGACTCTTCCTATTTTTTTTTTTTTTTTTTTTTTTTTTTGAGAACGCTTCCTTTATATCGAGTGCACCATAGCCATTCCTTCGGAACACGTGCTTCAGACGGTTAATCTCGGACCTTAAGTAGTCCTCGTCTGAAACAGTTTTTGCTCTATATACCGACATTTTATCCAGAACTGACGCGGCGAGAATACCGAGCATTTTTTACATAAAAGGAAGACCTGTTCGTCCAGTTTAATGCACACAGCAATATCTTGCGCGATGGAACTGAGACAGACCCTAATGGAATTTGCGGGGCGGATTAACGACCGTTGTTTCGATTTTCTGGGCAGCCTGGGTGATTTTGAGGCGATTTTTCACGCTCGTTTAGACAGGAATGGGGCTATTCCTCAATCTCTGCCTCAGAAAAACAAGATACACGTAGTTACGATACAATAGCAAGCAGAACAGAGTTTATACGATTCGTACACAGATGGCGCACACAACATTCCCTTTCTGTTAACGGACGAATGTGACGACAGGAAGGGCGCCCGCCCGCTTAGTTGGATAAAAATTAATGTGCCATTTCATGAAAACAGTGGTCGGGATAAACATTAGGAAATACAAACAAAATGTAAGTGAAAAAATCGATCTGCAAAACTGGAGCGAACAATACTAAACGTATCCCTTTCTCAGGGGTATCAGATTTTTTTTCCGCTGCGTTTGTTACTATTATCATGAAGTGCAACGATATAGAGGAGATATAGATAAGTCAGTGCAGCACAGAGAATGGGCAGAGCGGTGAACGGCCTGCGGTAAGCATCCTGGGGAAAGGCGCAGAAGCAGCTGCCGTAGGTGTTTCGACCGCGGAATGCCGTCTGGAGCGATGTCCTTGCCACAGCAGGCGGGGCAGCGTGCCTTTACGGGCAACACCAGGATGCCGGGGCAGAATGCCGCCTCTCCACCGACCACTGGGTCACGTAGGGGCAAACTTCTGGAGGTTATTCCTGACAGGACGAACAGAAACGCTTATATCGTAAGGCTATTTCTGCAAATAGATAGTGACTCTGCTACGAGGAAATCTGTACTGGTACATTACATTACGCGTTACGTGGTATTAATTACTTCCACGTTACAAAAGATATTGCAAGTGGCTTCCATGGGATGCAAAGTGAGCGTTCACACGTCGTTTCACGCATTGCCTCACGTTTTAGGATGTTCCATGCTGTAGCTGAATAGCTTCACTGGTACGCTACCAGAGGGTCTTCATTTCAGCGACATAAAACTTTCCAGATGCCGCCACGACTAAAAGTCGAAGAATTTAAGTCCGGTGGTGTAAGTGACTAATCACAAGGGCATCCTCGTCCTACCGATGTCGTTAGATAGATGATCACGATGATGATGATAGTGGTGTGTTGACGAACAGTAATGCTGAAGTGGGCTGGTGCTCCAGCCGCAGTATTTGTCATCATCGTAAAGGGACACCTTCCGGGCAAAATTCAGTGTGCGCAGAAATTCCACACACGTGTTTTAATATTTTTGTGTGGGATCTAAAATTTGAAAAACCTCTCTCACACCGGCCTGATTTAGCTTCACTGATCAGGATAGTAAAAACATGCGTATATTAAGGGAATTTTCATTCACAAAGTAGGCTTATCACATTCACACAGTTCAATACTGTTCTATCCTGATTAAATTGAGCTTAACTTAAATTCCATAAGGCAGTGAAACAAATTCGAAGTGTCGGTGCGGCGAAAATTGTCAGTCGATCTCCTGAAAACATTTGTAATAATTATTAACTTTCGGTGATCATATGGGGAAGGCCGGAGATCTGCTGGTAGGACCGTGTTAGCCTATTTATTTGAAGTAACTGGATATCTCGAGCATACAAAACGGCAGGTTCGTCCAGTGTAAATCAGACGTTCCCCACTGATCCCGTGCAACACAGCGTAATAAGCAGACACTGTCAATAATAATCAGTTAAATAATACGCGAACACACTTACTTTAGTTTAGTTCATGTATTAAATTCCTTCTCATACAGAATCTCATCAAGATGGCGACTAGCTCAACAATACATACATATACATCCTCCTCCTTTCACGGCTAATCGGCAAGCATTGCCTCATTCTTTTTATAAGAGAAAACATAGATAGCAGAGAAGCTATTCCATGGAGTAAATGGACTCTCCAAGGAATAATAGGACTTGAAACTATTTTGCATTGATAATCATCGTATATTAAAGTTTAGGAATCGGTAAGATACGAAGAGATATTTCGAGATATGTACTAAGTTATATAATTTATAAAATTTCTGAAAATATCGCGGAGAGACCGCTGCAAGAGACATTACAGTGTACAGTTTTATGATCCCATCCCTACCGAAGGTCGCTTCTTCGTTGTAGAGTCTTGACAACAGAAACACCGTAGTGATGACGGACTGTTGAAACAACCAGCGAAAAAACATTTCTCGAGGGGAAAAGTCCTCAGCTTTGTTCTGTAATCCGTGCACATGTTGCAGGTGATTGGAATATTACGAGCTTTCATGTAGAATACAAAACACCGTCCTGTGACTTATTCCATAGTGGCGGACCAAGCGCTTGGAGCTGATGTACGAATATCCCATGGCGGGCGAGGTTGTTCATCTATTTGAAAGCATCCATGCTGAAACAGACGCCGAAAATTGGATGCAGGGGCTTTGTGAGTTGGATGGTGCCGTCTGCCTACGGCAAATGGCTTGGTAAATCCCTGCAACCACTTTACAATTCCAAAGTGCTTTACCGCCGACGAAAAAGTCTCGGCTTGCCCCTGGAACGAATAACGGATCATTCTTAACTGAAATCGCACTACCTACATCACAAAGAATATTGTTCTTCATCATGCCATCTACGTTGGCAAGAATGTATTAATCGAATAATAATAATAATAATAATAATACATTAATTCCATATGCTGTTTAATGTAATGTACCGGTACTAACCGCTTTAGTGCAGACCCGAAACACATGTTGATACTAACGTTTTGTGTCTTTTGTCGTCAAGAATGACCTGAAGTTTTTCTTCTAATTATCAATATGTAGTAATTTTTTCGTATAGTGAAAAGAGAAAGTGGTAGAACGGTAATGAAGTAAAGTTGTCGTAAATCATCTGTCATTTTACTTCTAAAGTACGTCAGGGAGATGTAGTTTTGACAAGAGAATAAGGAAAGATGCTTAAGAAAACGTTTTACACTACTGATGCGCCCGCCATTGACGGCCAACACATAACGGCTAGAATAGTCTACTGCACTGCCGAACACATGTTATGATGATCTCTCATTTGATAACCGTCATATCATTGAGGATAGATGCAGATGGCACGTAATCGAAGAGTACACGCATTGCCAGTATGCGAAGTCCGAAGCTCATCGTCGTTGTCGGTAGTACTATTATCAGAACATACATCATTCCAGAATGATAGCGTTTTTTTCTGTTTTTAACGAATCAAATAATGTTATGAGCTGAACCCATCAATATTCTGAACTACGTAAATTATACAAAGGTCAATATGGTCAGAAAATTATTAACAAAATGATAGACATGATTTGACATTCCATAAATTTAATTTGAAGCTTTAAACTAACACGTTTGTATTATTTACAATTTCGAAATTAGTGCTTGGATACTTAGTGCATCGGTACGTGCAATGCCAAGAACTTTGTATTGGCGGCAGATTCCTTTAGACAAGCCTGCTTTGCAAGCCACAAGTGCAACTGATGGGACAGAAGGGTGCACATTTTTTTGTGATTCGGCGTGAAAGAAAGAGATGTCACTGTTGAATCGTGTATCGAAAAGGACCGATTTATACAATTACTGCGTACAGTGTAATCTGAGTGTGTGTTTTGCTCGTTGCGTCAGGGATGAGGGGGCGTCTTGATACCTTATAACTCAGGTCTTGATTACTCCTGAAAACCAAAGTTCGGATTTGTGAAGAACACTATACGCAGAAGGTAGCAACACGATTTTTGTATATCTTGTTTGCGACCGAATTTTGTTTTGTGTCGACAAATAACCTTGAATTTACTGCCTTTGTTGTCCATCTGAGACACGAAAAAGATTCGTGATTCATGGTGCCGTCTGCCACGACACTGCACCTATGTTTAATTCCTGTCGTGCAATTGTCGGCGGCAGCGCACGTAACCGTTTCAAGGCTAGCCGCGCAATAAACGAGCGGTCGCTTCCCGGCGTCTGCTGAATGCTGCATCCCTTTTTGTTTGAAAGAACCACTTCTCAATTCCAGACTTGTTGTCCGTGTTGCCATTATGAGTCTGAAGCGGCGAGGTCATGGTGCTATTCTCGGCACACATTGCCAGCTTTTTCATTTGGCCTCCGGAACATTTCATAAATCTTGCGTATCGTTTTCATTACTTCGCGACGGCATTGAAACCCGACTAACGAGAAACAACGGGACACACCATGTTTCCAAAGTGCGTTGTTTATGTCACGAATGTAAATGAATTAACTATGCTATATATATATTTTGCAGTGTACCAACTTTCTTTGGAAAGCAGTTGTTACATTTAAGCGTTAAATTATTTTCCTGTACTTATAAATACGTTAATTTTTTATATATTGTTTTAGTTAAGAATATTGATTTGTGTGTTGCTATTTCCCTAACATTTTTGTGTGAAGGCCCTTTTTTGCAATGCAATTAAGTGTGTGCTCAGTTTTCTTCTCTGGTCCATGGTGCTGCGCTCTTCTTAACTCTCGATCGAACCGCTTAATAAGAACAGTTAACAAATTTAGTTTTTCGTTGCTTTGACTGTTATGTACTGATTCTCATTTTCTCTTAGCAATTGCATCAATACTCACTCCTGTTTAGTTTTAGTTTGTGTGTATGTAATTTGGGAGCGGCTGTTTGAAGAGTTTTTTCTCCGTGTTGTGGCTTATTTAATGTATTAACACTGTTATATTACAGAATTTATTTTGCTGGCAGCAGTGTACGTTTTATAATACAACTGAACTCTTAGCGTGGTTTATTCTGTTTTGCTCGTACTACCACTAAGTGTAAAGATTCATCATACTGACACGAAAATTTAGCTAACACAGAGCGGGATTCAAGTGGTGCCCTTCAACTGCCCACCGAATGGATATGTAATAAACTGCAGTGACCGGTTTCCTTCAACCTACGTCACAGAGACGCATCTTTGTCTCATTGGCAAAATTAGTTAATCACTGACGACAACATTTTCGTTTTGTACTTTCTTATTAAAAAAAGTTTCGCTTCTCTGCTGTGGAGAGTTCGGAAATAGTTGTTCAGGGTGTAAAAATACCTCTGTGTACAGTTCAGCGACACGTTTAACTGAAACTGTTTAGTTCTAATATTTTATTGTTGTCCTTGCCGTCCAACGTTTTTCCTGACGCAACAGCGAGTGTAAAGTGTGCCCCTAATAGTTTTTGTGTATGAATGACATGTTAAGGAAGTGGATACAGTAGAGTCAGGTCTGTACACACACTTTACTAATGATAAATATATAATGACTTGATTCTCCTGTGAGACGGATAGTATTTACTTCTTACTAAGCTCACTGCGAAGTATGGACCCAGCTCATGGTGTTAAGTGGCCAAAACCAATCATTTGTAAAGTAGTAAATGGAAGTATACCACAGTCTTAATTTGTAAAAAGTTCGGCGGAAATAAAAAAAAGACGGTCCAGTTTCCTTGATGACGTGCATTGCACATAAATTTTAAAACTAAAACCCACGTTGCTATATGTAGAGTGAAGGGAAAAAAGCCGCACTTTGCTACGGGCTTAAGATTGCTCATGTCAGTTCAAGACAAAAATGTATGTAGCAAAACCTAGTGCAACAAACAGGTTTAATACAAATGAGATTTAAAGAAGAGGCTCTGTCAGTGTGACACGAGGCAATACAATGGGGAACAGATATGCAGACTCACCTATGTTCGAGTCACTTTCGCGCCAAACGTTTGTTTTGCGTTGTTTTGTGTGTTTCTTTCTGTTACTCTTACCTTTATTTAAACATTAAGACTAACATAAACTTCTGCAAAACGTAAATGACCACTCTGTTTCATCCTTGACACAAATAAAGCCAATAGAACATAATAGTGAATAGAATAAGAACGTTTGTATCCAAAGAGGTTCAAGAACACTATAGGTAGGCAACACGAGATTGCACATTATGCTATGCACAATAAAAACACTTCTCCCACTATTCCAGCACACCGGCTTACGCCAAAGCGTGCTTGAAAGCCACGTTCACGTGTGACAAGCAGGTTGTATTACGGCCAATAATGGCTGTTGTGTACGTTGAAAATAGCTAGATTCAACAGTCCGTATCGTCTTATTTATAAAATGTTAGTTATCTTCCACTTGGAGCAAAAGCCATTCCCAAAACAGTACTCGTCGAGTGTTTAGTTAACATGAATATGGATGCACTTCTTCATCATGCAACACTTCAGCAACCATTCTTTAAGGTATGTGAACTGTCTTACAATATCACGGCTACTTCGCTGAGGTTTTTAGTAAACGATATCAAGAATCACGTCCTCTGTCTGTGGAGTACATCTAGTCGTCGGACGACTTCTGTCTATTACTTGTGGACGAAAATTACCAGTGTCCCGAAGGCGTTCTCCAGGCAACGAAAAACCTTATTATTGGCCTTGAAGATATGCGCTGCTTACGCTCGAGGAGCAGCAGCAGCAGCTCGGTTATCGGATGCACTCAGGACCAAAAGCATATCGACGTAGTCATCGTTGGTGTACTCCATCGAGAAGCCGCCATACGTGAGCTTGACGGAGCTGGTCATGGTTGTGCACTGCGCTGTTAGTGGACACATGCATGCGGTTTAATGGACGCCACTGTCGTGCGATAGACAACTGCCATGAGACAAAATGATGTCCTGCCTACAAACGACGAGAACTAGAGAGCGGACGTAAAAAAAAAAAAGCTCCGTGGTGGATGTGGGTTTGATGTCTCAGCAGTTTACTCATTGAGCTGCGACGGCTGATGAGGTGATCTCGTTTCCCTGTATTTCCCTGTGTTGCCAGCTCCTCATTTTCATACTTTTTTTCCTTCAAAGTACACCCGATCTGATTTTCCTAGGTAAACTTTAGTCTTTAATCTGGATGAGGAATCGCATGCCGACCTCCCAGTGCGGCATTTTTTCTTCATCCTTTACAAGTGAAGAGTGGGTTTTGGTGAAATACACAAAAAAATGTTTCGTGCAGTAGATATGGAATATTTTAGAAGAAGAGAGAGGAGAAGAAAAACAGGAATAAGTCAAAAATAAGAAATAAGAAAACGCATTGAAGACAGATAGGCTGGACACTACTCATATTTCCAAAAAATAGCGGACACAATTATCATCTAAGGTAAAGGGAAGAGGAACGCCGTCAGTCAGACATAAGACTACTAAACTTACCAAGCGACGGAAGAAGAAGCTTAATAAATACAATTAATATCCTATTACTATCCACATAACGACGGTACAGTTGCGCCGTAAGCCGTCTTCAATCTCTAGGCGCAGCGATTATCCTCTTCCAGGAATACGTATTGAGTGGTTTTATGAACAACATCTTTTCCACTTCTTTTCACAATTCTTGTGATATTAACTGAATCTATCGTATTTGGACGATGAAAAACGATAATAATAATAATAATAATAATAATAATAATAATAATATAAATTAGAAACAGTTGTGAGGGGATGAGAGAAAGAATTGAAGATGCAGGGCTCTATAAAACAGTCACACTAGAAAGGTAAAGTAAAGGACTAGATATTCGCTGCTTAGCATTCGCTGATGACGTCGGATTACAGATAGCGCAGAAACTACAGAAAAGCAAATTGAGGTCCTGACAGAGAAGGCTGACAATATCAGACTACAGACCACCTTCGAGAGAACAGAATACGTGTCAACCCAAAAAGCTACTTTACGACAAGACATGGTGATACGAAAAGAGCTTGGGGAGAAGATACAAACAAATGAGATAAAGAAACCAAAAGTTTATTCGATCATTCTGGAAGATTGGAAAGATCTACAATAAATCACGCCTATCACTATACGCAAAAGAATTAGAACGCTGTTATTAAGCCATAAACCTTATACAGAACAAAACATTGGTCATGGATCGGAAAGGTGTACTAGAAAACGTAAAGAAACTAGAGAGAATAATTACCAAAAAAATCCTAGAACCCAGTAAGACAGGAGGCCACAGATTGCTGAGTAGGCAAGAGACTGGACAGATATCTAACATAGAACGACTCAAGGAAAAAGTCAGCTGAAATTTTAAGGCATATCAAGTGAATGCCCGACACCCGACAAAATAAACAGGGGTTGCAGTATATTAGGTTAACTTAAGCAAAGAGGAGAACTGGTCAGAACGACAGAGAGAAACTTTTAGGTAAGGACGAAAGTAGTGCTCCAATACCGACAAAAGAAGTAACATCGATGTATTACTTCAAGTAATAGTGAGAAGGATCATAGAAACAATTCAGCGAAAACATTGGGGAGGGGCTAGTGGAAATAACTAGTTGTCACCAGAGGAAAGGGTTGGATAGTAATGAATGATTCGAATTGTTCAGCGCCGCAACTTAATTTGACGACACGCATATGTGATAAAATACTGTCTAAAAGAAATCCAGAGAAAATTGGGAAAGCGATTAAATGTGTATATTAAAGATAATTAGTCTAGAAGTTTTGTATTAGTGCAGTTTAAATGACCACATCTCATGTTGATTAATTGAAGATGACTTGCCTACGGCATCGCCGCATGTTCTGAGCGTGAGATAACGATTTCATCCTGTAGTGAAGTAGAAGTGGATAGTTCCTGTGAATTATTATGGGTGGAGGTTACATTCAACAACCGAGCTAGGTTAATAATTGGCTCCTTTTACCGACCTCCCGACTCAGCAGCATTAGTGGCAGAACAACTGAGAGAAAATTTGGAATACATTTCATATAAATTTTCTCAGCATGTTATAGTCTTAGGTGGAGATTTCAATTTACCAGATATAGACTGGGACATTCAGATGTTTAGGACGGGTGGTAGGGACAGAGCATCGAGTGACATTATACTGAGTGCACTATCCGAAAATTACCTCGAGCAATTAAACAGAGAACCGACTCGTGGAGATAACATCTTGGACCTACTGATAACAAACAGACCCGAACTTTTCGACACTGTATGTGCAGAACAGGGAATCAGTGATCATAAGGCCGTTGCAGCATCCCTGAATATGTAAGTTAATAGGAATATAAAAAAAGGGAGGAAGGTTTATCTGTTTAGCAAGAGTAATAGAAGACAGATTTCAGACTACCTAACAGATCAAAACGAAAATTTCTGTTCCGACACTGACAATGTTGAGTGTTTATGGAAAAAGTTCAAGGCAATCGTAAAATGCGTTTTAGACAGGTACGTGCCGAGTAAAACTGTGAGGGACGGGAAAAACCCACCGTGGTACAACAACAAAGTTAGGAAACTACTGCGAAAGCAAAGAGAGCTTCACTCAAAGTTTAAACGCAGCCAAAACCTCTCAGACAAACAGAAGCTAAATGAAGTCAAAGTTAGCGTAAGGAGGGCTATGCGTGAAGCGTTCAGTGAATTCGAAAGTAAAATTCTATGTACCGACTTGACAGAAAATCCTAGGAAGTTCTGGTCTTACGTTAAATCAGTAAGTGGCTCGAAACAGCATATCCAGACACTCCGGGAAGATGAAGGCACTGAAACAGAGGATGACACGCGTAAAGCTGAAATACTGAACACCTTTTTCCAAAGCTGTTTCACAGAGGAAGACCGCACTGCAGTTCCTTCTCTAAATCCTCGCACAAACGAAAAAATGGCTGACATCGAAATAAGTGTCCAAGGAATAGAAAAGCAACTGGAATCACTCAACAGAGGAAAGTCCACTGGACCTGACGGGATACCAATTCGATTCTACACAGATTACGCGAAAGAACTTGCCCCCTTCTAACAGCCGTGTACCGCAAGTCTCTAGAGGAACGGAAGGTTCCAAATGATTGGAAAAGAGCACAGGTAGTCCCAGTCTTCAAGAAGGGTCGTCGAGAAGATGCGCAAAACTATAGACCTATATCTCTGACGTCGATCTGTTGTAGAATTTTAGAACATGTTTTTTGCTCGAGTATCATGTCGTTTTTGGAAACCCAGAATCTACTATGTAGGAATCAACATGGATTCCGGAAACAGCGATCGTGTGAAACCCAACTCGCTTTATTTGTTCATGAGACCCAGAAAAAATTAGATACAGGCTCCCAGGTAGATGCTATTTTTCTTGACTTCCGGAAGGTGTTCGATACAGTTCCGCACTGTCGCCTGATAAACAAAGTAAGAGCCTACGGAATATCAGACCAGCTGTGTGGCTGGATTGAAGAGTTTTTAGCAAACAGAACACAGCATGTTGTTATCAACGGAGAGACGTCTACAGACATTAAAGTAACCTCTGGCGTGCCACAGGGGAGTGTTATGGGACCATTGCTTTTCATAATATATATAAATGACCTAGTAGATAGTGTCGGAAGTTCCATGCGGCTTTTCGCGGATGATGCTGTAGTATACAGAGAAGTTGCAGCATTAGAAAATTGTAGCGAAATGCAGGAAGATCTGCAGCGGATACGCACTTGGTGCAGGGAGTGGCAACTGACCCTTAACATAGACAAATGTAATGTATTGCGAATACATAGAAAGAAGGATCCTTTATTGTATGATTATATGATAGCGGAACAAACACTGGTAGCAGTTACTTCTGTAAAATATCTGGGAGTATGCGTGCGGAACGATTTGAAGTGGAATGACCATATAAACTTTATTGTTGGTAAGGCGGGTACCAGGTTGAGATTCATTGGGAGAGTCCTTAGAAAATGTAGTCCATCAACAAAGGAGGTGGCTTACAAAACACTCGTTCGACCTATACTTGAGTATTGCTCATCAGTGTTGGATCCGCACCAGATCGGGTTGTCGGAGGGGATAGAGAAGATCCAAAGAAGAGCGGCGCGTTTCGTCACAGGGTTATTTGGTAACCGTGATAGCGTTACGGAGATGTTTAGTAAACTCAAGTGGCAGACTCTGCAAGAGAGGCGCTCTGCATCGCGGTGTAGCTTGCTCGCCAGGTTTCGAGAGGGTGCGTTTCTGGATGAGGTATCGAATATATTGCTTCCCCTACTTATACCTCCCGAGGAGATCGCGAATGTAAAATTAGAGAGATTAGAGCGCGCACGGAGGCTTTCAGACAGTCGTTCTTCCCGCGAACCATGCGCGACTGGAGCAGGAAAGGGAGGTAATGACAGTGGCACGTAAAGTGCCCTCCGCCGCGCACCGTTGGGTGGCTTGCGGAGTATAAATGTAGATGTAGATGATCACTCCAGCGTTCCTCCGTGGCTATGACAACTCAGTTATAACTGCTGGTTTTCCGCAACGGATTCGATGGTTGGCTGGTGCTGTTACAGTATCGTAAAGTGATGCGGGCCCCTAGTGGTGATGGGCTCGAGGCGAGGCGGGAGCGTCAAGAGAGACTCTCTCTCTCTCTCTCTCTCTCTCTCTCTTTCTCCCTCCCCACGCGCTGGGCGCCACCCCCGCCGCACCCCTCCTCGACCGTTGCTAAACGTTGCTTTGTGCGCCAGCCATCCGATAAATATTTATGTGTCGGCCGGTGCTGCGAGAGATGCCAGCTTGGTGTGGGGGGGGGGGGGGGGGCGGCAGCACACACACACACACACACACACACACACACACACACACACACACACCATTCATTATAGGCAGCATGTGAAATGGCTGCTCAAGAGTCGAGTCGCATGGTCGCCGAGATGCTAGGGCTATAAACCGATACATACGTAATCGCTATGGGGCATGTACAGTAACGACCAAGGCCTCTGACCTTTGACTGCCTGATATCGTGAGATGACCAAGTGACCGACAGTGAAACAACTGTGCTGAATATGCCGTGTTACCAGGTGTCTAAAGATACCTGTGAATGGAATCAAAAAGTAAAGATACCCTCATTCGACTTTAAAATGTTTATAGGACTAGTGGACACACCAGAGGAGAATTTTTCAAGAATGTATTGAAGTACTGACATTACACATCTTCGGATCGCCATCGAAATGTTACGCACTTCCTGTATAACCTGCGACCGTGATGGTTCTCTACATTATCGTTGTGTGAATCTAAATGGTAGTACATGGTCTCTTTCCCCGAGCTGTACTTTTGTTTCCACTACTGCTTGCCAGGCAATAATGTTTGACATGAATCCGAGACAGATCTTCGGCGTTCACACTAATGAGGTCCTACTCAAAATTTCGGAGAATACCCCGTAAAAATCGGAACCGGAACTTACCTTACACCTTAAGTCCCACCGTCGCAATAAAGATAGACCTCCGACACTTACAGGCAACGCTTCCGTTCTTTTCCCCTTTGTTCCAGGTAGTGCTAGGAATCTGTTGACTGAATCGTGTTCAAAATCAGCTGCGATTCCTCTTGAATTATTTCTGTAGGGTTAAAACATCGCCATTTCAGCTTCCGTTTTATTTTCGGGAAGAGGAAGGAATCGTAAGGGGGTCTAGATCAGGTGAGTAATGCGCGTGGTGCTTTCAGCCAGACATACACTCACTGTGAGTGACGTGCCTTGCCGTGATGTAGCGGCGTCTATGTTCTCCCTTTTGTCGTGACGTCCGCGTCTCACGTCTCCCGTGAGTCTCCTCAAAACTGCGCAGTAGGATTTTCCTGTGACTGTGTGGCAGTTCTGTGGATATATAAAAGAAAATAATTAAAGTTGAGAGCGCTTTTCTGGGCAGCGGAGAGAACGGTTTCTTCCTCTGCGAAGACGACTGTTTTATTTCACCGTCATAATCGTGCACTCATTCATTGGCAATAATGATAGTGGGCAGGAAATGTGGGTCATCTCGACCTGCTATTTGCAGTTCAGTGAACACCTGAAGCCCTATCATATCGTCGGTCGGCGTTCATAAGACGGGTAGCGATCTTCACTAAAATTCGTCTCATGTTCAATCAGCTACAATGCGTTGACATGTCCCTTATCAATTACCAACCATTTCATGACCATTATGGTTTGTTTGCTTCCAGTACTTGTGCATCACTTCACGCACTTGCGTGATCGTTTCTAGAGTTGTTCATGAAGACGGTTGGCAGCGTTTTTGGCATTCTCCACAGGCCCCCGGACATCTTTAACCGCTTAAAACAGTCAGATTTCCTTGATTGTCTTAAAGCTTGCTCACCAGAAGCTTTCCTTGGCATGCGGTATGTTTCACCAGCAGTTTTGTGGACCTTAAAACAGAACCTGTGTTCCTTCAAGTCAGCCAATTAGAAATTCGCAGGTAAAGTAGAACACGGTTTTAGTAATCAAGCAACAACGTTCACACCGATGCTCTCATAATGCCGCCTCATGGCAGACTCCCATTTGAGACACAACTAGAAGCTAGAAGCGCCTAGTCGCGGAATTTTGTACTGCAGATTGTTTGGATGGAATGTTTAAATTCTCGAACTTCAAGATTCCAAAGCCCTCCAAAACGAGGCAATCGCGGATTTGTGCCAGCAACTGTCGCACTTGTTTGAATCTGTGTTTCACGGTGCTGGCTGAAAGTGATGTCAAAGTTTTTGCCGCAATCATTAACAGTTCCTTTCACTTAACGAAAATGTTGGATGTATCCGCAAATACATTTTCTGTTCGCGGTTTCTGTTCTGCACACTTGTTCTAACATCGGAAGCGACTCCGTCATCACGTCCAGTGTTTGCTAGACAATTTGATGTTTAAGCGTTCACTTTTACATACGGGACAATCTTGAGTGAGAAGCACATTTATAGGTTAATTTTAAGCGCAGCATTAGTGGCTTAATGTGAGTCATTGCCTATTGACGAGGTTTTTAATGTCATCAGAAATTGAAGTGATGGGAGGAATTTCTCAATAGTGACCAGCTATAACAGATTCCCAAAATAACGAGGGATAGGAAAGTAAATCATCCAACAAAAAATCTTATTGTCCGTTGTTTCCATCCGTTAAATCTCCTCAGACGGGATGATAATGATCGATTGCTGTATAGCACGCAAATCTGGAAATTTGTGTGTTTTGTGTAAGACACAGTCAATGCCTTCTCTGAGCGGTAGCAGTGGAAATACTATCGACGATAGTGCTGCGAAAGCAGAGTTACTAAACACGGCCTTTCGAAATGCCTTCACCAAAGAGGACGAAGTAAATATTCCAGACTTCCAATCAAGAACAGCTGCCGACATGAGTTAATGAAAAGTAGATATCCTGGGAATAGTGAAGCAACTCAAATCACTTGATAAAAGCATGTTTTCTGGTCTAGACTGTATGCCAATTAGGTTGCTTTCAGAGTATGCTGGTGCAGTAGCTCCATACTTAACAATCATTTACAACCGCTCGCTCGACGAAAGATCCATATCCAAAGACTGGAAAGTTGTACAGGTCACAACCAACATTTAACAAAGGTCGTAGGAGTAATCCACTAAATTGCAGGCCCGTATCACTAACGTCGATATGCAACAGGAGTTTGGAACATATATTTTGTTCAAACATTTTGAATTACCTCGAAGAGAACGGTCTATTGCCACACAGTCAATATGGGTTTAGAAAAATAGTACTTGTGAAACACAACTAGCTCGTTATTCGCATGAAGTGCTGAGCGCTATTGACAAGGGTTTTCAAAGTGATTCCGTATTTCTAGAATTCGAAAAGGCTTTTTACTCTGTACTACGCAAGAGGTTTGTAGTGAAATTGCGTGCTTATGAAGTATCGTGTCAGTCATGTGACTGGATTCGTGATTTCCTGTCAGAGACGTCGCAGTTCGTAGTAATTGACGACAAGTCATCAAGTAAAACAGAAGTGATTTCTGGCGTTCCACCAGGTATTGTTACAGGCGCTCTGCTGTTCTTTGTCTATATAAACGATTTAGGAGACAATCTGAGCAGCCGTCTTAAGTTGTTTGCAGATGGTGCTGCCGTTCATCGTCTAGTAAACTCACCAGAAGATGAAAACAACTTGCAAAACGATTTAGAAAAGATATATTAATGATGCTAAAATTAGCAATTGACCTTCAATAATGAAAAGTGCGAGGTCATCCACATTCGTGCTAAAAGGAGTCCGTTAAACTTCGGTTACGCGATAAATCAGTCAAAGCTAAAGGCCGTAAATGCAGCTAAACACCTAGGAATTACAATTATCAACAATTTAAATTGGAAAGAACTCGTAGAAAATGTTGTGGGGAAGGCAAAGCAAAGACTGCGTTTTATTGGCGGAACACTTAGAAAATGTAACAGATCGACTGAAGAGTGGCTACACTACGCTTGTCCGTCCCAAGAAAATCGTGAGATCCATATTACGGATATCTTAAAGGCACCCACTACGGTCCATTTCTTGAAGATTCCCTGTAAAATTGTGGGGAAAGGTTCAGTTGAGGAAATCGTCGTGGCACCGGGTGGGCTGCAAGCTTTTTTCTCTGTGAGGACCTGACTGTGTAGCGGCCTTAGGTCATAAAATATGACATGGCCTCTGTCAAGTAGAGGAACATAGTTGCGGCTTTCTATCAGTGTGCATGTTTGCTGCCCTTGCCTGAGCTATAATTTCATTCCAATTATCTCCCGGCATGCTTTACATAATGTCATTATTACCAGCTGCCCGCTAAACCAAACCCTATTCATCAGGCACAAATGCCAGGTGCGTATAATCAGAAAAACTCTCGCCGTCGGTTATTGTATCGAGAGGTCAATATCTTCACTTTCGGCTCATTTACTACAATGGCACGCATATACTTCACGTGCTTGTTCAGATGTGCCACTAGCAAGTATTTACGTTTTTTATTAAAAAGTGGTTATTCAATTTAAGTTATTTTGTTGTTACAAGTGAACGATTAATTAGAAATTTAAACAACTTGGTGTGTCTTAGGTTCGATTCGTTTTATTTAAATTTTCCACTGTCAGTTCAGTTCAGATAATAATATATAATATTCTGGAAAATACTGACCCTTGTTGTTCGTATTCTTTTTTAAATTCTCGGCAAAGTCTCCTTCGCAATGATAGGCATCAACGACATTCAAAAGTGTGAAGAACATTCAAAATTTTCCTTCGTTTGTGTTAACGAAATACTTTTTGCAGTTCAGTCGATACTGCAGTCCGTCGCAACTGAAATCTCAACACACGTTAGAGCAACAACTACTGCAGCAAAAAGACGTATGCTGATGCCGTTGTGAGTGCAGCGATATACATGCTAGCATTCTCGTGTCTCTCCCTAAATTCTGCAGATTATTGAAGTAAAATTTTACACGGGTGGTCCTTTCAGTACTTTTTTAACAACCGCCGTTGTTAGGCGTAGCCTGCTTATCCGAAGAACAGCAAGTATAATGCAGAGGCAGACTATAAATTAGCTTTCCGTTAGTATGTTACTACACAAAAAAAATTAGTAAATACACCAACCCACCATTAAAAAAATGTGTAGGGTGGTCAGAAACAGTTCGAAATGCCTGTAAAGATGTTGCATGGTAGATTGTGCTGGAAAATAATTCGTAAGACGAAAATCGGATACGATGTGCTGTTTCCGGGTCAGTTAGCGTTGGAGGTAGCTGATCGGGCCTTTGCGCGTGTGCATTCAGTCGGCCCATCACAGACGGTGTCGCCAAACGTGTGCTTCGTATGGTTTCCTAAGACCGAACAGAAGAACGATACCAGACTTAGACTTGAGTCCGTGGTAACGATCGAACTCGAGCCAAAAGATGACAATCTTGTGCGCTATCACCTACGCGAACAAATGACTTAGTTGTATGTGGCGGACGGCTAGAATTTGCGCGCGCAACGTCCTGATTGACTGACTTCAGTGCTAATTGTCTCGGAAACAGAACATTGTACCCAATTGTTTTGTTAACATTTGTTTCTCAGCACAACCTATCCTCCAACACCGTTACAATTTTTTCTGACTATTTGTGACCAGCTTGTGTATACATGCTACCACCGGTTTCGATGTTTCAAGCTCAGAAAGAGTGCACCGTTGTCCGTACATGACTATTTAATATAAGGAGACCACAAAATTTTAGTGGAGTTCATATATTAGCTGACTAAGATAAATACTTTTGAAAATACCGCTGTAGCTACAATATAATGACAGCACACGGTTTTCTTAGTTGCTCGTGCGTGCTGCGGCAAATAATTTCCGTGTTCACAACCTTTATATGTAAATCGCAGCACATTTGGTCTGTCATTTACTATAACTTAGATTCCAATTCACTTTCCCCATATTCGAAGGTTCATGACGGCTACATCTGCACAATTTCACTTGTTTTCACAACATGTGCCTATCACTAATGTGGGTTGCCGTTTGAAGAACGTAATTCATATACTAAGTTTCCCCGTTAACGCCCACAGCGATCTTTACGTTAATGTGTATGTTAACGCAGTACACCGAAACATAAGTGAAATAAATCACTATTTTCAACCAAAATTTCAATGGCGGTACAATAACAAGTCAATAAATACAAAGTCACGCCACAATTTGTGGAGGTCTAACGATCTGTTTCAGCAAAAATATCCCGTGAAAGAGTGCGGTAAATGTTGACGTCAAACATTTATGCTAACGTGAGTGTGCAAGAACGAATTCAGTCTCTCGGAAAAAGTAATGGGATGCAAGGTATTTTACGTCGCTGGTTGCGGTAATCAGTCATTTATCATTTTATTTAATATTGTTTCGAAATGTCATGCAGAATTTTTTTTACCCCTTTGTTTCCATAGCACAGAGCTTAGAATCCTTTGATGTAGCTTTAAGATAAGTAAAAGGGAAAAAAACTTTGCTCCAATATCCGTTCACACCACACTTTCAACATACTTAATTTCATACTATATAATATGTTTCGACCTACAGCTGTCATCAGGCACTGTAAATAAAATGAGAAAGTAACGAAATTAGAAGACTACACTAACGTTACCAATTACACTCCTGGAAATGGAAAAAAGAACACATTGACACCGGTGTGTCAGACCCACCATACTTGCTCCGGACACTGCGAGAGGGCTGTACAAGCAATGATCACACGCACGGCACAGCGGACACACCAGGAACATGCGGGAGGCCGGGTGGACGTACCGCCGAATTGCTCAACACGTGGGGCGTGAGGTCTCCACAGTACATCGATGTTGTCGCCAGTGGTCGGCGGAAGGTGCACGTGCCCGTCGACCTGGGACCGGACCGCAGCGACGCACGGATGCACGCCAAGACCGTAGGATCCTACGCAGTGCCGTAGGGGACCGCACCGCCACTTCCCAGCAAATTAGGGACACTGTTGCTCCTGGGGTATCGGCGAGGACCATTCGCAACCGTCTCCATGAAGCTGGGCTACGGTCCCGCACACCGTTAGGCCGTCTTCCGCTCACGCCCCAACATCGTGCAGCCCGCCTCCAGTGGTGTCGCGACAGGCGTGAATGGAGGGACGAATGGAGACGTGTCGTCTTCAGCGATGAGAGTCGCTTCTGCCTTGGTGCCAATGATGGTCGTATGCGTGTTTGGCGCCGTGCAGGTGAGCGCCACAATCAGGACTGCATACGACCGAGGCACACAGGGCCAACACCCGGCATCATGGTGTGGGGAGCGATCTCCTACACCGGCCGTACACCACTGGTGATCGTCGAGGGGACACTGAATAGTGCACGGTACATCCAAACCGTCATCGAACCCATCGTTCTACCATTCCTAGACCGGCAAGGGAACTTGCTGTTCCAACTGGACAATGCACGTCCGCATGTATCCCGTGCCACCCAACGTGCTCTAGAAGGTGTAAGTCAACTACCCTGGCCAGCAAGATCTCCGGATCTGTCCCCCATTGAGCATGTTTGGGACTGGATGAAGCGTCGTCTCACGCGGTCTGCACGTCCAGCACGAACGCTGGTCCAACTGAGGCGCCAGGTGGAAATGGCATGGCAAGCCGTTCCACAGGACTACATCCAGCATCTCTACGATCGTCTCCATGGGAGAATAGCAGCCTGCATTGCTGCGAAAGGTGGATATACACTGTACTAGTGCCGACATTGTGCATGCTCTGTTGCCTGTGTCTATGTGCCTGTGGTTCTGTCAGTGTGATCATGTGATGTATCTGACCCCAGGAATGTGTCAATAAAGTTTCCCCTTCCTGGGACAATGAATTCACGGTGTTCTTATTTCAATTTCCAGGAGTGTAAATGCAACAGTTCCCTCCAAATTGAGAATAGTGTTTAATATGTTTGTTTCACGTCAAAACAGTAATACTGTCTGCGCCACGAATAAGCAGTAATTGAAAGATTAAGCCGCCTACAGTAAAAACATTAAAACACCTTTAAAGTGACCTGTCCCTTCTGTATGCGTATTTTCCTTGCTTGTAACAAAAACAAAGGGCTCCAAATCACGCAGTGTAAATTCCAAAAGAAGTTTAAGCAGTCCTGTTTATATATTCTGCCGTAGTTCTTGATAATACACGAAAAATAATTCTGTTGGGAGAAAATGTTTACAGTAAATAAAAATTGAACATGACTTTATTCTCATTTTTTCTATACTAGTACTTGCTTCCCTAGCTCGCCAGGCTGGCTACGGTACATAGCCGCTCATCAGCCGTGAGCCTTAATAGAAAGATACAATTTTAGTTTTAAGGAAGTTAAAATTACAAATTATATTCTTGTCATTTTAAGTAATGAAAAGGGCGGTTGCCCATTGAAAATGTTATACATTTTTTTAAATCCTGGAAATTTATTATAGGCACCATAAAAAAAAGAAACTAAATTCCAGCACCAGCATTGGGAAGGATGAATGGATAAATAGGTAACAAGACAGTTAAATGTAGGTGTGAGGAGTAAGAAACTAATATAGAGTTCGTATGTAGGGTGAATAGTGCGGGAGATTTGGTGGCAGGAGACATCTGGCTTGGATGACGAGGACGGAAACTAGGCCAAGGTTATGGAGGAAAGAGAGATGGATAAGGCAGAAAAGGGGGGAACCCGATGTGAGAAGAGATAGGGAGGAGTGAGTTTGACCTAATAGCAAAAGGTTGTCGCGGCGGATTTGGTTGTCAAAGGGGGAAGTTATTAAGGTTAGGTTAAAAGAGGAGTTTAAAGGGTGTGTAGATGCGAGGTCTGTGGGAAGTTTCGGCTTTAGCTCGGTAGCATTCCAAGATGGATGAGATTGTTTGTAATCAGCATAAACAATATCAATTATTTTCGTACTAGAATTGTAGAAATATCACATTTATTTAATGTGTAATGCGACGACGTTTCATATACTGGAAACGGTACGAAAAGACTTTACTGGAGGTATCAAGGTATATTAATAATGAGACAAAATTTAACTCAAATTCCTACGCGGTGCACTACACTTCACGTGCGTGATCAGCAGCAGATGGGGACGTCCCCAGAGGACACAAAAGCACAACGCCGCCCAAGTACAAAGAGGCGCCAGCGTTTATGCAATAGTGCCGCAAAAACGTCAAAATGGAGCAGAAACTGGAAAGTAACTCAGTTAATGTAGATGGAATTTGGATTAATCAACATAGCAGTTGAATTAAGTGGAATGAATGATTAGATGAGGATAAAGTCAAAGAAGGTGCAATGACATGAAATGATATGAGCGGTTCTGATCCGGCAGAGCGATGAAAATACCGTTAAAATTGAAATTTGTCCCAGACCGCGAGTCCAATCCGGATTTCCAGCTTATCCCGCGCAGTCTTATCCTTCATTAGGCTCTCTCCACAGGTCTCCACTACTGGCTCGAACTTCTATTCTCAGTGACATTTTCCTATATTATATCTGAACACACTGTTGCAAGGGGTTCTTACATGGCGTATGTGGGAATATCACCGTTGGTGGATCGAACTCAGCTCAGCGGAGCAAATTTTGCGTGACCTCCATTAAGAAAGCACGTTGGTCGCTTTGTAGCTTTGTAGCTCTGTAGATGGTGTTGAACTGCGGACTTCCATCGCCGGCGGGATTTTTGCCGGTGAAGTTATGTGCGTGTGGCAGTCGGCTGCATTTAATCAGCACAGTAAGATGGGTCGACGTCACACAATGGCAGAGGAGAGCTATCGTGTTTGGACTTGCCCGTGATCACACAGTGAATGGAATTTGCCCGATTTTCGTGTCTACACGGAACGGTGTTCCACTCGCAACCATGTAAGGCGGCGTAGCAACAGTGGTCGTGAAAAGATCCTAACCGCCAGTACCTGAAGACGAGTGTGACGCCTTGTCAGTGACAAACTGTGTCAAATCCGACAGGAATTGCTGCTGTCTGTGAGTACAGATCAATTTCAAACAGTTTACGAGCCACAGTTGCGAAAGGAACCGCGTGCAGTGGGAATCTGGGGTTGTGTAGCTCACAAAACCCCAGTGCTCACGGCGTCTTCACTGGGCAGAACAACGCAGAAACTCGACAGCAGCGAACTTGAAGAGCTTAGTGCGGTCCGATGAGTCGTGATTTTGCCTCTTTTCAAATGATGCGTCACGTGAACCGACTGCCCGATGAGGTCAAAGGTGGTACTGAGACGTTTCAGGGGTGCTTATATACCTGGAGCCCAGTGACTTCTTGCCGTAAAAGTGGTCCTCGATGTATTTTGAAACATTCTCGGTGGCCAGTTGGTGCGCTTTCTTTTGTATCTTGATGACGAACGTGCTGTGGACAGTGCCGTCTTCCAAGGTGCCGGCCGGTGTGGCCGAGCGGTCCTAGGCGCTACAGCCTGGAACCATGCGACCGCTACGGTCGCAGGTTCGAATCCTGCCTCGGGCATGGATGTGTGTGATGCCCTTAGGTTAGTTAGGTTTAAGTAGTTCTAAGTTCTAGGGGACTGATGACCTCAGAAGTTAAGTCCCATAGTGCTCAGAGCCATTTGAACCATTTCTTTCTTCCAAGGTGATAATAGTGGTGTTCATACGGCGGCACACATACAGGGCATGTACCTGGTGTGACGAACACCCTGGGACTCAGTCGCTTCTCGACCCGCCCGCTAAACGCTCGATCTTAATCATATAGAAAATGTCTGGGATTATTTGAAACAGCTGGTGGAAATTAGCAGTCAACATCCGCGCTGTGGTGTAGCTCTACGGGATGTAAACATCAATGAGGGGCTTCTGGTAGGAATGGCATACCTGAAAAATCTTATGCTCCCTCTTCATCGCCTAATTTATGCCATTCTCAAGGCCAGAGGCGGTGAGCAGGTACGCTACGTAACAGAGAAAGTGAAGCAATCAGAAGACGTGGTCGGATGTCGTTTAGAATGATGCCGTGACCGAGGTATATGGACTGCTGATGAAAGGCGTCATTGTGTTCAGCGATAAACTGCGGTTCTGTACTACCCTAGACCACCATCGTCGGCTAGTATGCTAGCGACCTGCGGAAAAGTACCATTTTTCATACGTTTTGGGGAGGCACCGTGGTGTAACTCGTGGCGACATCGTGTGGGAAGCCATCGGATATGACTTCAGATCAATAGTTGTTTAGCGAATTCTGATGGCACGTTTTGTCACCGACATGTTGCGTCCTCATGTTTTACGTGTGATGCGACACTATCGTAGTGCCACTTTTCAACAGGACAGTGCCCGTGCTGACGTGACACTTGTCTCTTCGAACTATTTGTGTGATGTCGAGGTACTAAAGTCGACGACAAGATCCGCAGTTCTCCACCCGATAGAACGTGTGTGAGACCAACTCGGACGTCAATTCCTTCCCAGTGCAAGTGTCCAGGATATCAAGGATCAGGCATAACAGTTGGGGGCCAGCTTGCCTCAGGAGAGGCTAGAACGGTGTTGTGACACACTACCCAATAGAATCAGCGCACGCATCCTGGCCGAAGGGGGTGCAGCACCGTACAGATAATTCGACTCATTTTGCTAAGTCCTTTGTAAATTTGATTCGCTTTTGTAATCACTGAAGTAATATCACATACCCTCGTCAGGCAGTGTAAATGATTGCTTTGTAATTCCCACAAGAGTGCTGTGCAGAGGCGGAAGTTTGAGTCAGCAGTGGAAGCGAACTCACACAGTGTTAATTGTTTAGGCGACTACTCGCGGAAATCAGGAGTTCCTGGTTGGAGTCCCGTTCTGAGTAAAGTGTCAGTTCTTATGGCATACGATGGCGGTCTTTCTGCTCCCCGTGAGATGTGGTGACGTTGGTGCGAATGTGGCAGTGTGTGGTGGCCGGCTGCGCTGTCAGAGTGTGGTAGTGGTGACTGTTGTTGTTTTGGCAGCTCCATCGTCCGGCCGGCAGCAGCCCCGCCAGCGCCGAACGCAGCGGCGTGTCACGCACAACGAGAAGAGATACCACTCAGGTAGCCGCCGCGCCGCCGCCGCAGCGCGTAGATGGCTGTGCCCGTCCTAGCTATAGCTCTAGCGTACGCCTCTCTCCAGTCAGCCTTGCCACGCGGCACACACAATTGTTGCGGAAGTTCCCGTCTGACACAACCCTGAGAACAGATGCTGTCGCCCTGTCAGGTCTGACGAAAGCTGTGTTTAATGACAGGGCTACTAGTCACAGTACCTGAGTAAGTATGGGTGTTACTGCTTATGGAAAACCGTATTGATCGGACAATAACTGATAAGAGGAATCGTTTTATTTCTGCGAAACTCCCTAGTGCTTCATTTCGAACCGAAGCCACCAAACCCTCAGAGTGAATAATTCTCATTTTAGTCCTTACGTCATGGATGCAATAACTGGTAGTTCTACTGCTTTGAAACATGTTTCTCTAAAACTGAATTTCTCTCCCGTCCCCTCGCCTCCGCTCTTATCCTCTATTCATCATTCTTGTGGCTGACCTGATGTGGCCCGCCACGAATTCCTCTCCAAAGCCAAATTGTTTCTTTCAGAATAGCATTTCCCTAACGTTAGCAACTATTTGTTTGATACGTTCTAATCTCTGTCTTCCCCTACAGTGTGTCGCCGTTACATCTCCCTCTTACAAGGGAACCTCCCCATCGCACCCCCCTCAGATGTAGTTATAAGTTGTCACAGTGGATAGGCCTTGAAAAACTGAACACAGATAAATCGAGAAAACAGGAAGAAGTTGTGTGGAACTGAGTAGTCCATGTGCAAGATAGGCAACATCAAGGATAGTGGGAGCACAGGAGCGCCGTGGTCCCGTGGTTAGCGTGAGCAGCTGCGGAATGAGAGGTCCTGGGTTCAAGTCTTCCCACGCGTGAAAAGTTTAATTTTTTATTTTCAGACAATTATCAAAGTTCAGGCACTCACACATAATCAACTTCGCTCTCCAAAATTCCACGACATGTTCAGATTTGCTTGGACATATGCAGGATTTGTCGCTCTACACACGGAAAAATTTGAAAACGTTAAAAACACATGTTTTGACAGAGCACAGGGAAAACTGTGCGACTGTGAAACCGTTGCATTCATTTGCTGCAGTTTATGTGACAAACTCTTATGTTTTCATCACTTTTTTGGGAGTGATTATCACATCCACAAGAAAACCTAAATCGGGCAAGGTAGAAGAATCTTTTTATCCATTCGCCAAGTGTACAAGTTAGGTGGGTCGACAACATATTCATGTCATGTGACGCACATGCCGTCACCAGTGTCGTATAGAATATATCAGACGTGTTTTCCTGTGGAGGAATCGGTTGACCTATGATCTTGCGATCAAATGTTTTCGGTTCCCATTGGAGAGGCACGTCCTTTCGTCTACTAATCGCATTGTTTTGCGGTGCGGTCGCAAAACGCAGACACTAAACTTATTACAGTGAACAGAGACGTCAATGAACGAACGGACGGATTATAACTTTGCGAAAATAAAGAAAGTAAACTTTTCAGTCGAGGGAAGACTTGAACCAAGGAACTCTCGTTCCGCAGCTGCTCACGCTAACCACGGGACCACGGCGCTCCTGAGCTCAGACTTTCCTTGAAGTTGCCTATGTTGCTCATGGACTACTCAGTTTGTATATTTTGCTTATTTTTTCATAGTTCCACACAACTTCTTCCTGTTTTATCGATTGTTCTGTTTTCAGTTTTTCAAGGCCTATCCACTGTCCCAACTTATAACTATATCTGAGGGGGGTGCGATGGGGAGGTTCCCTTGTTAGTATCATCGAACTTGTTCCCTAATCTCTTAATACATCTCTTGTCATCCTGTCCTTTCTTATAGTCACTGTTCTCCATATGTGTCTTTCCTCGCAGATTTTGCGGAGAACCTGCCCATTTCGTATCTTAACAGTCCTACTTTTCAACATCTTTCTATAGCACATCTCAAACGTTTCGATTCAGTTATATCCCGCTTTCCCGAATTGATGATTGACTTCCAGACAATATTTTGTTCCAGATGGGCATCATCAGAAATTTCCTCCTCAAATCATGCCCGATGTTGATCAGAAATGCGCTCTTTGCCTGTGTAAGTCTGCTTTTTATGTCCTTGCTTCGTTCGTCGTAATTATGTTGTTTTGCTTCCAGGCTAACAAATTCCTTCATCGATCGCTTGATCTCAAGGAATTAAATTTTCTTGCCGAAATAATGAATCAGTATTTGTGCCAAAGTCGGGACTTGTACGCAGGTCTCTTGCTTCCTAGGCAGATATGCTGTGCACTGCACCACCTGGCATTTTGGCTGCACGGACTACCCTAGCCCAGTGCCCTCCGTTACACAAACTTCAGTTCATGCCTCAGCCCATCTTGGTTTTCCCTTTCTTCGAGTGTCAGTACTGCCGAGGCCCTCCGATATTGGAATAACAGCCCACGTAATGGAGAAATCTCGCCTGTACATCAGGCGTAGGTGATCTAGTGAGCTGATGCAGTTACATTTTCTTGGAGATATATTCAGTCTCAACTTTATCTTCTATCCATTTCTTCCTCCGTTCTTATCGAAGAATTCCTTCATTTGTTTTACTTCGTTATCCCCAACTTTGATGTTCCGTTCATCACTAATCTCATTTCTACTACTCCTAATTACTTTCGTCTTTCTTTGGTTTACTCTCGATCCATAGTGTGTGCCCATTAATCTATTCGTGCTATTCAACAGGCCGTGCAGTTCCTCCTCACTTTCAATGAGAATAGCAGTGTCATTAGCGGATATTATCGTTGGTACTCTTTGACCCTGAACTGTGGAACCTTGACCATGTTTTATCTACGTGAACAGTACCATGATAAAATGTGAATCAGATGTAACTTGACTGTGCGTCGCGCCAGTAATGGTCGTGTGGATCAGTCCACAGGATGTGGGAAGAAGGAAAAAACGATACCTGGTAAAGCATTGTCAAAATATACAAAAAGCCCAGGGTGGAGGGTTGCAGGGGGGGGGGGGGATACTGTAGCTACAGAGAATCATGGTTCGAACCCGTTACTGCACCATTAATTTTTCCATGACGCCGTAACTAAAATGCGATTCACTCGAGCTTGTGAAAGCAATTCAGTACCTGGCCGCCCCCCCCCCCCCCAATGGGAGTTCATACAACAAAGAACTAAAATTCTTTTTTTATCGCCCCCCCCCCCACCGCCCCCGATATATCTTAAAGAAGTCTTGTACGAAAAATACGTGAAACCATGAACTGTGAAACAACAAATTTTATAAGAAAATTTGTTATATCTTTGTGAAATCGTCATCCATTTTCGATCTAAGTTCTTAGATTTCTGTCGTATTGAAGTGTAACATATTACTGTCAACAATTTAATATAGGAAGATTGGAGTGTAATAGGATAATATGAACTGAAGCAAATGGTGTGAAAAACCTTGAGCCACGAAGGCGCACTTGTAAAAATGTGAAGTAAATAAAAGCTCGCAGAGCACGGGAGAGAGCGCGGTGATTTCATATCGCTTCACGTAGAGGAGCAGCACGTGAAAACACTTGTAAAACTTCTGTCCTAAGAGGAAAATGGAGACCAAAATTCTGCCCTTTAAGTTAAGTGTTGGCATACTGTTCTCATTATTGTGCAAGATCGTTATCTCCCAAAATATTTGTCTGTGCGATCTTTCAAGCTGCCTGTTATTCATCTGCTGTTTGAAGATAGCTTTATAATCCGATATATTGTTTGTTGCAACCTCGAAACAAGGAGTTGTTTTTGATTGGGTAATATATTTATGAAAGTGATTCACGAGGAGTCCAGAAGTGCAATAGAATAAAATACGAGTACCCCATTTGCGTTTGCATTAGGAGTCAGCCGTGTCTGCGTTGTCTTTATGTGAGACGTACATGATCTCTTTACAAGTACAGAAATTTACACTCCTCCTGTAATGATAACTAAAATTTGGACCTATGTATAATTAACTTCACTTAAATCATCCCTATCCTGATGTAAGTATAGATTAGACAGAAAACTACAACTAACAGACAGTATCTGAATTCTAACAAGTTGTGTGTGTTGTATGGAGACGGAGCTGTAAAGGCTACAGCGGGTGGCGGGCTCCGGTGACTGGTGTCTGTGTGTGTCGCTTCTGCCTCTCTTGCACGCTGCTTGCTGTGTTTTAAATGCTCACTCTTCGGCTGCATGTTAGTGCCTGCTCTGATACGTAGTAGTAGCTGTAGTTGTTGGCAGCAGCACCAGATGTGGCGGCTACAGTAGAGATCCGTAGACGCAGCTTGTTGCACCTAACTCCAGAGGGCTGCTCGCTGCTGGTATGGCACCGCTCTAGCTGTGCACTGCCGCGCATCATCAGGAGCATGACTTTAGAATGCAGGTACTGGGCAAAGTACATACCTACTAGAGTTTGGCCGCCTCTCCTAGGGGATTTCCTGCTAGTGAAGGCGGCTGGTTAGTTACGAGCACGATGTCTCCCAATGGATTTTGCCCATTATCACTAGGTGTAAGCCTTTTCAGAGAACTCACTTGTTGGTTGGTGAAATTTGGAGAGAAGATCTTTGAAATTCTGTAGCTGTTTCTTCTAGAAACCTGGAGTTAGCGTTTGTGATTAAAATCCCAATAAGGTCAACATTAGAAATCCAGAACGGCGTAATTTTTACGTATCAGATCGTACACTCATCGCAAGTTCAGTGCCCTAATAAATAGTTACAAAGTATTAATAGTTCCAATTCTGTGTCAGACCTATGTGCTGCACGTACCTCTCGATTTAGGAAGTGACCAATTTTTGATGGTAATATAAACCTATGTAAATATGGATGCGTGAAATAATAGCGTACTATTAGTCAGTTTTTGTGTCTTCACATGATGAGACTAAAATAGCATAGAGGTTTGTCATCTAACTGAACTTGGGTTCACATGCGGTACAGGACGCCTTCAATATTTCGTCACATATTCCGTTCCTAATGCTCTATGGTGATTGTAATAAAGCTGTGTAGTACAGGCAACAGGATCGATCCCTTTTCATGAAACTATTTGATAGGTATTCAGAAATTAAGTCGCACCTATTTATTTCAGAACAAGACATATTTTTTATCGAGGCATTACAAAACGACTTGACACACATGAACGTGGAATCAATTTCTTCATCTACATGTACATCGGTACTCTGCAAATCACATTTAAGTGCCTGGCAGAGGGTTCATCGAACCACCTTCACAATTCTCTATTATTCCAATCTCGTATATCGCGCGGAAAGAATGAATACCTGTATCTTTCCGTACAAGCTCTGATTTCCCTTATTTTATCGTGGTGATCGTTTCTCCGTATGTGGATCGGTGTTAACAAAATATTTTCGCATTCGGAGGAGAAAGTTGGTGGTTGGAATTTCGTGAGAAGATTCCGTCGCAACGAAAAACGCCTTTCTTTTAATGATTTCCAGCCCAAATCTTGTATCATTTCTGTGACACTATCTCCCATATTTCGCGATAAAAACAAAACGTGCTGTCTTTCTTTGAACTTTTTCGATGTACTCCGTCGGTCCTTAATGCGAAAAAGATTTTATGTCCACCGTACGCTGTAACAATTTTTTAAAATACAGATGGACGGTATTACATCATTATGTAATGCGTTACTGACGGGTAGACTGCCAAAAACAAAATTACTCAGATGGTTGGTTGATTTGTGGGAAGGGAGCAAACAGGCCGGTCGTCGGTCCCATCTGATTAGGGAAGGATGAGGAAGTCGGGCGTCCACTTTCAAAGGACGCATCCCGCTGTACTCAGATGAAGATTGTTACATCATGCAGGTTCCGGGTGGCCATAAGTACAGTGCAGCTACTCGGGAAGATCCACTGTGGGCTGTACTTATCGTATGGCAGAGAAGCTTGGTAGACAAGCAAATGCGTTAATACGGAACCGTTTTACGCTTGAAAAAATAATTCCAATTTTTGCCCCCAGGTGCTTATCTGGCGCTGTGAATGCGAGAAAGACGCACAGAAATGCTTCCATATGTAATTAATTGGGAACGTGACGTGGACAGAAAATGTCAAACAAATGAGAAAGGCGTATTGTTGATTTTATTATTAACCGTCAGTTACACAATTTGTCCAGTACAAGCACATCGACAAGATGATGCATCCGTAAAACGACGCGATCAAGAGTTGGTCGCAATTATTCCGGCAGAATATGAGCAACATGTTTCCAGATTACATTATCATCTTTTTTATACCAAATAGTGACATCAGGCTTCTCTTCAGACCTTTCAATCGGCGATACACTCTCAATCTTGCGCTGTAATTGCTGCCGTTCATATAAAACAGTCCCACTAACAGCGCACGCTCTCTCTTCTCGATAGCCCTTCTGTTCACTCACATTACGGGTTTTCAAATGACAGCGTGGATGTCGTACCGTCATTGAAAAAGTGTACAGTACCAGATTTGCACCTGCTGTCCAGAATGAGAACAAATTTTTGCTCACACTGGACTTCCATGAGCAGCAGCACTTTAATTACAACGCCGCGGTACGTTATTGACTAATTTCGGCTGTGGCCAGTAATGTAATAATTCGCCGCAGAGTTTAAAACCAAAGAGTACACAAAACTGAATCATAGCCATGGAGGAACAGTAAGGAGATGTGGCTGCGTTACAGACTTCTGCTGTACATTGTTTTGAAGCCGGCGCCGCCATGTTAGTAACCCCTATACATTAGCAGAGTACTGTTTACAGTTGCTTCTTCTTTCTAATTTCTGTCGTGAACACCCAACAGTTGCTTTGAATAGTAAATATTCCATTGCTTTCGTGAATAGCACAGCGTTAGACGGCATATTCAGACGTTTTCTGGTCTTAAAGGCATATTATTTTTTGTAAAAAAAAAAAATTAAAAAAATCTGACAGCCTGCGGTGGACATAAAAATGCATTCCAGCGTTAAGAAGTTACGTCGATACTGTGGAGACACACACAGGAGAAAACTAACTCCTACGAAATGCAGCCATTGGGCAGTCAATGTTTTTAAATGTTCTTCCGTGGAAACTGTCGTCTCGGGTGTGTTTCCAGTCTAGTGTACACGCAATTCCCAGCATGTACTCCAGTTATTTCTGGGACTTGTGTCGAGACGTGTTAAGTAAATTTAAAACTGTACGAGTTACAAATGTGTTATAACATGGAATAAATCGACATTCGTGGAAAAATATAAGACATGCTGGGTATTATCATATGCGTATCAGACTGAAAAATATCTGCTTAGAGCTCGATATGTCAACGACGGAAGACATCCACACAGGGTTCCTCAAATGCTCAACGACGCAGCGAAATGGTGGAGCGGTCAAGACACTGCAGACTGGTTTTCGGCAGCAGCAGGTTTCTAATCCCTGTCCGACCACCATTTTTTAAGCTTTTCTTGGTTACCCTGAATATCATCGAATCTGGATATCGGGGAGATTCCTTGAAAAAGGCCACGGGCGATTTATTGTTTCATCCGTGTTCAATTCATGATCCGTCTCTAATGACATGGATGTCGATGAGACGTTCAGCTCCAACCTTCATTTCCAAATGCCCGAGAAACTGATTTCCGTCGCCAAGCGACTGAAAATTTTGTGTTGCTTTCGGCCATACGTCTAAAATTTGTGGTGCTAGTCTGCTGTAATGCCTTGATTAAAGAATTGACCTTTTCATGTATTAACGAGTATAAATGCAAATGGTAAAATAGTTTGAGTTGGGCTTAACACTGCTGTGAATGTCAGTTGAAATACACTTCCATCCGTAACTGGTCGTTTTTGTTACAGTTCCAATATGTTTAAGTGTTAAACTTCCATCAACAGTTAAAATTACTGTATAATCAGTGTCGGTTTTGTGCGTACGATTTTGTATACAACGTGTGACGCTGTCTTTGCTCTGCACCATGAGACTGTGACACAGGCAGCCTACAAAATCTTTTTAATATTATCAATATTTATCATACATAAATTTTAACTGAAGCTTTGTGCTGATGAGTTTCAAATACTGTGAACTGTGAGTGGAATCGTAAATGAATTTGTGCAGTTCAACTGATAGCACTGGGCAATAAATAATGACGATTATTTTGAATCGATTTCCCTATTTCTTTGGTTCCTTTTATTCTGAAGTGTAATAAAATCACTGGCGTAATGGACCTAATTTGCTTTTGGACATTGGTTATTCATTTTTTAAGTTTTTATAATTGTAACGAAAAGATTAGAGTTAGGGCGCACAGAGGCGTTGAAGCAGTCTGTGTTCCCCCGCTGTGTGTTTGATACGAACGGGAGGAAACCCTAGCGTGCGGTACAGTGCTAAGTGACCCTTTCCATATTTGCAAAGTATGCACGTACATGTAACTGCGGTAGATGAGGAACTCTGCCCTGGAGGGTTAAAAAAATGCTTTCCCGCTCAGGCGAACCAGTGTTTCCCGTCGATAGAGAGAGTCATGGTAGAACTGTAGGGAAGTCCGGTTACACTCATTATGGACTGTACTTGAGGACTGCGACTTCTAACTGCAATAGAAAAAATATATAATACTGCGTCAGTCACGAAGTTATATTTAACCTACTATGCATTTCTATAGTTAACCAACACCTTCAGGTCGTTCACATGGTTGTTCTTAGTGGTAAGCTTAACACTTAGGTGAAGCAGCATGTGAGGCGGCCAAGAAGTTAAGGTGTGACATGCACTGTTAATAGGAACTACTGAAGTGAGTGACGTGGCGGATGGCGTAAAGATATTAAAGGAGCTTATAGTACGATAGCAATATGCGTGCTGCAGTCTCCAGCTGAAATTCCCAAATGCTTCTCACTGTACATCAGTCACTCAGTGTCGTTGTTATGTATCACATAAATTAAATTTCTTCGCCGCAGAGTTTAAAACCAAAGAGTACACAAAACTGAATCATAGCCATGGAGGAACAGTAAGGAGATGTGGCTGCGTTACAGACTTCTGCTGTACATTGTTTTGAAGCCGGCGCCGCCATGTTAGTAACCCCTATACATTAGCAGAGTACTGTTTACAGTTGCTTCTTCTTTCTAATTTCTGTCGTGAACACCCAACAGTTGCTTTGAATAGTAAATATTCCATTGCTTTCGTGAATAGCACAGCGTTAGACGGCATATTCAGACGTTTTCTGGTCTTAAAGGCATATTATTTTTTGATCCTCTAATGCGACGCATTTGGTCTCGATATTGTAACTTTGTTTTTGTTATTCCTTTCGAGTAACCGAGATGCACAGCATGTGACGTAAAAGGACTGATTAAACTATGTTCCGTCCATGCCCTTTTCCCGAAAATGCTGAGAACATATTTTGCTATGTCTGAATTGTTTACAATTGTTCCTTCTCACGGCGTTTGACCATAGTGCTCTTCAAGTTATAATGACTGGAAATCTAAAATCATATTACAGAAATAAAAGCACTAAGTTGAGAGCAACAACCACAAGTAAAATACAGATATATAAAAGAAAATATCACTTGAACGTGTCCACTTCAGAATGAAATGTGAGTCCTTTAGGACTAGTAAGCCTGTAGATGGTATTAGCTGGCAATTTCTTTTTGTTTATTTTTTTATCAATGCGCTTCCACCAGAAGCTAATGTTTGGAGCTACTAACAAGGCGGACGTTAGCTTCAACTTTGTGACGTCAACACAACTTGCCGTATTATACCTCCATTATCATAGCAGACTGAAAATTGACCAAGAAGTGTTTGCTATGATTCTGTTACGTAAACTGTCTGCCTTTAAATTCTTTGGCGAAAAAATTTAACATATTTGCTATGTAACAACAATACTGGGTGACAGACGTAGATTGATAATCATACGCTAATTTGAGTGGCAGAAAGCAGCACAAGTTCCGCTCTTCACCCACTGTAAGTACCTTTAATATCGTGGAGGTATGTACCGTCTATGCAACCAAATGAAGGCAATTTTGTTTATTGCCATACGCGTTTCGCTTCTTTTCTTTGGGAAGCATCGTCAGTGGCCTGAAATACATGTTTCCTTCTATACATACAGTAAGTGTATTGTGTGGTAGATACAATACGCTGATATTTTACATTTTGTCGTGTCTTTCTCTTGTTTTTTTTTTAGGTTAGAAGCAACTTTTGTTGCACAAGTTCCGTAATGTGAGCTTATCGTTCGTGCTACAGAAGTTGCTTCTAACCTTAGAGAGAGAGAGAGAGAGAGAGAGAGAGAGAGAGAGAGAGAGAGAGAGAGAGAGAACACAACAAAATGTAATGCGGCAGCATATTATATCTATCACATGTATTTCAGGCCACTGATCATGCTTCCCAAATAAAAGAAGCGAATCGCGTATGGCAATAAACAAACTGCCTTCATGTAGTTGCATAGACGGTACATACATCCACGAATTTAGAGCGACTAAAGGAAAGACGGAAAACAGGAAAAAAATACCTTTAATATCTTTAAACTATCGGCTGCGTGACACCTTTCAATTCTGTGAATAATTCGCTTAATTGTTAACAGTAAAATGTGCAGCCCAGTCTGTTGGTCGCTAGCACGAAACTCCAGTTGTTCACCGCTAACAAGGAGAGGTTCCCTGCGGTGGGATTGAATTTTTGAAACCATCTCTACGATTGATGTAGTTCAAGCTCCCAGGTATCACACCCTGAAACGATTTACCTTGGTAGACTCTCGTTTGTGTGTAATCGACGAAAAGAAGTTAGGAATTTTGCGTGATGCCGATTTTTAAAAAAAAGGAATGCTGCCTGGTTTGGTCGTGCGGTGTAATGAATAGGTCAAAGCCTCCACACCTTCTGCAAGGTTGTGCGTTCAAATCTCCTCAGGTGTTTTAATTTTTTTAATTTTTAAATATTTACCGAAATGGCTCCAGTCATTATTTTTATTCAATTAATTGTTTTAAATGCAATCTTTTATTTCTGTTCCTTTGTTACTTCATTTTAATCAATGTATGAAGTTTTCGTTTGTTCTTATTTTATCTTTATTTCATTTTCTTCCGCTCGTAATTTTTGTGAATGTGACTATATTTATCTAATACAATGTTTAAATATTTGAAAATGCCGATCTACCAGTTAAAAAATAAAAGACGAAATAATTTACTTATTCTGAATGTGCAATGGTGCGAAAATGTTAAAACTACAGAAATTAGATCGAAACTGATACATAAAATTAATTAAAATCACATGAATAAAGGCTTCAAGCGGAAAGAGAATGATAGAAAGGAAAATGAGAGCAAATCAAGACGTTGATTAATTAATAAAATGATGTCACAAAGAAGTAGAAATAAAAAATTACATTTAAAACAAATATTATTTGAATAAAAATTACGATAAAAATAATTTCTATTAAGATTTAAAAATAAAATTTGAAGTACATAACGAGATTCGAACCTACGACTTCCTGTATTGAAGACAGTACTCTGTCCATTACACCACGTAATCAATGCGGTCAACATTCCTTTTTTAACACAATTCATTATGACGTAAAATCCAGGTTTTTTTTTTCTTGGTCAGTTACTGGCAAGAGTGGGTGCAGGGTGTGATAATTGGGATCTTAACCTACATCACCGTAACGATGGCTTCAAAAAGTCGATCCCGCCGCTAGGACCTCTCCTTGTAAGAAAAGTCATGTAAAATATGCCTTCCATCTCACGGTAATAGTTAACCTTAGAAACGCGTAGTGGATGAAATAAAGCTTCGTGACAAACGCAGATCTATATATATTTGTCACTGCAGGGACACGGTTGTTTTCACGAGGTATGTCAAATCTTCCCCGCCTCATTGAATTGTCTGGTGGAGCAGCGTATGTGGATCGCACTAGTAGCGCCAATCTGTTGGGAGATACACTTAGGAAGCGACAAATTGTCACTTGAGAGGCGAGTGTTGGTAAGATAGAAGGGTGAGTGCGCAGTGCCCTAACCAGCAGCGGCGCAGCCCGCCTTACGGTTGGCGGGAGGGGCTGGGAGTGGTGTTGAGGCTGTGTGTGTGGTCGCGGCCGGTCTGACCCGAGTGTTGACTGCAGCGGCGCCGGGAGGCGGACCGTCTGCGGCCGGCGGGGGCGGGGGCGGCTGTGGCTCGGGGTCCAGCAGCCCCGGCGCCAGGGCGCGCCGCCGAGGCAACCGGCGGCTCACGCGCAACGAGAGCCGCTACCACTCTGGTGAGTACCTCCTCTTACAGCTGCAGTTGCCGGTAACAGTCGACCACAAGCCATCGATGTCTTCAGCACATACAGAATGGCGTAAAAAGCAAAATACAGATACGTCTAATAACAGCAATAATTAACATGACATATTATCGCACAGCATTTTCTGTACAGAATGTAAAAACATATTTGAGGAAAATTTCCCCTTCAGTGTATAGCGTTCTCGACAAAGACTACAAGTACACTGAACAATCAGAAAATTACGACCACCTAAGTAATAACCGGCAGGTCCGTCTATGGCACATATAACAGCGACGACGCTTCTTGGCATGGAAGCAGTGAGGCCTCAGTAGGGCTATCTTTCCCATCTACATCTATAGTTCAATTCTTTTATCTTGGCGGTTCGCGCTTGCCCGCCCAGACGCGGGAGGTTGCTGCGTTGCCAGTTGTACGCGCCAAGAGAAGCACCGCCATAGTATAGTTGGCAAACTTACGTTTAGGGGGGAGCGCGCAGTTTATGAAGTAAAGCCACCATGGCCGCATTAATCCTTTCGCTGCTACAGAGAGGTACTCCCCGGATTCCGCGCTGTGCGCTATTTTGTCATCATTGCACTGCTCGCCTGTGCAGACACAAGGTGTTTCGACTGCTTTGTCACACTTTATCTTCGATTTCACAAAAACTATTTGGCACAAAAATTTGATTTTTACACATCTTTTTGACTGATACCTTCCCCCCATAAATGACTTAATTTTGTTTCGATGTTCAACGCAGTTATTGTGCTGCATTAGATGTAGTAAACCATTGCACGAAATTTTGAAGAGTTTGCAGAGGTAAAAGCCCATAGCGTATACTTTCCGTATGGTCGATTTTAGTTGCTACTAGAAAGACACTTCTATATTGTTTTTAAATAAAGAAAATATTAAGCACCAAACAAGGTTTGAACTCACAACCTTTCACTCAGCGTCCACACACTTTAACCATTACGCTAACGCAGCTCGTCATTCAATAGAATCCCGGAGGTCTTTAAAATTTCACGCAAAATACAAACACTGTTGGTATGACTATGAATTACTCACGTTTCGTCGAAGTACAATAGGAAATAAACAATTACCGCTGTTCTTTATTGCGAAAAAGCTGTTAGTAAGAATAATACAAACACCTTTCCTTGCTATCGGCTGAATTAGGAGGCTTATTGCTTGTTTGGTTTATTAATTAATAGAATATGAAGCAATAGGTATAAAGAATGCTTTTTCCAAACTTTCTATAAAACAAAGTCTGCTATCAAGACATTGCTTTTGTTCAATTACTTTATTTATGACTGAACGTTTCTAAAACTGAGGATACTCGTCCGTGCTCTGGACTGCAGTCGAGCTCTGGCAACATCGTTCTCTGTTCATTGTCCGACTGTGTTTTGTGACGTCATATGCGCAGAACGAACCTAAACTCGGCCGCCGTCGTAAATGACACACACTTTAGAATCCACAAGTCACCGTAGGGTGTTCTATGGTGATTACTTTTGCTTTCACTGTGATCTCATTTATTTCCAGTTCCATTCGTGAATGCCGCATGGAGGAACGCCTGTCGCTAAGCCTTCGTAAGAGCTATTATTTCTCTGATTTTCCCGACGTTGTCACTTTGTGAGGTGAACGAGGGAGGAAGTAACATGTTGCTGTTCTCTACTTGAATGAGTGCTCCCAGCATACCACCAGTAATCTCTTCCTTGATTTATGTGGCCTCTGTTGTTGCGTTTGCTTCTGGAGTTTATTGTCCACTTCTGTGATGCACTCTCGCTCCTGGTAAACGAATCAGTGACGAAATGGCTGCTCTTCATTGGACCTTCCGTAGCTCCTCTAGTAATCGTACATGTTAACAGTGTGAATGACGAGCAATACTCGATCTGTCGAACTAGCGTTTTGCACCTCACTTGTTTCGTGGATGAGTTACATTCCCTTAGGATTCTTCCGAGAAATACGAGGTGCGACAATTAAGTAATGAGACTGATGTGAAAAACAATGTTGCTTACCGTTCTAGTCAAGTTTAGTGTTGTCTCCTTCAGAGTAGTTCCCTTCTGATTGTACACACTTTTTCCAGCGCTTCTGCCATTTATGGTAACATTGCTGGAACTCATCTTCTGTAATATCCTCCAAGACCCTCGTCACAGCTTTTTGGACATCTTGTGTTGTTTGAAAATGGTGTTTTGACTCTTGGAAACAGAAAAAAAGTCACACGGAACGATATCTGGTGAATGAGGTGGCTGTGGTAGTACTGAAATTTGAGGTTAAAAATTGCTGTACTGACAGAACAGTATGGGATGCTGCATTATCGTGATGCAGAATGCAATTATCAGCAATGTTGGCACGGACACAAAGAACTCTCTTACGAAGTCTTTCTAAAATTTCTTTGTAGTAATATTGGTTAACTGTTTGTCCAGGAGGCACCCACTCTTTATGAACCATTTCCGTGGAGTCAAAGAAGCACACAAGCATGCGTTTCACTTTTGACTTCGACATGCGAGCATTTTTTGGTCTGGGTGAGCACCATTGCAAACTTTGGCGTTTCGTCTCTTGATCGTACTGAAAAAACCAACTTTCACCACCATTGATAACACGGCTCAACAATTCTGGATTGATTTCCGTTTGCTCTAACATATCGGATGCCACATATTTCCGTGTTTCTCGCTGTTGTGGCGTGAGATTTTTGGGGACCATTTTTGCACAAATCTTTCTCATACCAAGATCTTCAGTTATTATTAGACGAACCGTTTCTCGGTTGATGTTCAGTTCTTCTGCAATCATTTTCACGGATAATCTTCGTTCAGATCGTACGAGTTCACGCACCCTGGCCAAGTTGACATCCGTCCGTGAGGTTGATGGTCGTCCACTGCGGTCTTCATCTTCAACATTCGTTCTGCCCTCACTAAACATTTTATGCCAACGAAAAACTTGAGCTCTTGACATAACCTCCTCTCCAAAAGCCTTTTGAGGCTTACTGTAAGTTGTCGTCGCGTTTTCATCCAATTTAACGCAAAAAGAAATGGCATACCGTTGCGCAATTTTATGCGGTTCCATTTCTGTGACTAGAGACACAAACACGTGTTAACTTATTACAGCACAACTCACGACCGAGCAGTTGCATGGATGTGCCGCTTGGACTAGAAGCAGCTTGTAGACCAAGGTAAAAGATGTTGCCACATCTTGCAAAGAAAATCAATCTCCTATCCAAGGTTCTCGGGTGTCCAGCCGGATCTGATCGTCGAAGTTCCACGATATTTCGGCGAATAACTGTTCCGCCATCAGCACCACCTGATGATGGCGGAACGGTTATTCGCCGAAATATCGTGGAACTTCGACGATTGGATCCGGCTGGACACCCGAGAACGTTGGATACAGCACATTCGCCGGGAAAGCCTCAGATCACATAAAATCAATCTCATTACTTTAATTCGCACTTCGTTATGTAGATGTTTGTGGTAGCGTTGTAGTGGCTCTTGGTTAATAGTAGATTTTCTGGAAAGAAATATATGGGTGGCTCGCCGCATGCAGTCGGCCTGTGGTGGGTGGCAGCACACAGGCCGGCCGCGAACCCAGGACCCAGCACACGCAAGGAATGGGGGCGCGTGCCGCGGCGGGCACCTCGCATTGCGGGCGAGCCCGTTCCAGCGGCCTCCCAGGCACGAGGTCCGCAGCGCACCAGCACCAGCACTGGCCGATGGCCGGCCCTACGGATGCAGATTGTTCGTCGTTTCACCCCCTATATCTACGTCAATACCTGAACTCCTTAAGCCACTTTGCAGTGTGTGACGGAGGGTACTTTGGGGTACCTCTGCGACTTCCTCCTTTTCCTGTTCCATTCACGAATGGTTCGCGGGAAGAACGATTGCTGATAAGCTTGCGTGTAGCGTCGAATGTGGTTTTATCTTAACCGTCTTTTCGCCAGATCCACCGGGTGATCAAAAAGTCAGTATAGATTTGAAAACTGAATACACCACGGAATAATGTAGATAGAGAGGTACAAATTGACACACATACGTGGAATGACATGGGGTTTTACTAGAACCAAAAAAATACAAAAGTTCAAAAAATTTCCGACAGATGCCGCTTTATCTGATCAGAATAGCAATAATTAGCATAACAAAGTAAGACAAAACAAAGATGTTCTTTACACGAAATGCTCAGTATGTCCACCATCATTCCTCAACAATAGCTGTAGTCGAGGAAAAATGTTGTGAACAGCACTGTAAAGCATGTCCGGAGTTATGGTGAGGCATTGGCGTCGGATGTTGTCTTTCAGCATCCCTAGAGATGTCGGTCGATCACGATACACTTGCGACTTCAGGTAACCCCAAAGCCAATAACCGCACGGACTGAGGTCTAGGGACCTGGGAGGCGAAGCATGACGAAAGTGGCGGCTGAGCACACGATCATCACCAAACGACGCGCGCAAGAGATCTTTCACGCGTCTAGCAATATGGGGTGATTCTAATAAAACCCCCGTGTCATTCCAAGCATGTGTGTCAATTTGTACCTCTCTATCTACATTATTCCGTGGTTTATTAAGTTTTCAAATTTATACTGACTTTTTGATCACTCGGTACATACGAAGAAGAAATTGGTGTTAGAATCTTCCAGGAACGTACGCTCTCGGAACTTCAACAGCAAACAACACCTTGATGTAGAATGGCTCTCTTGTCGCATTTGTCATTGGAATTGCTCGATCATCTCCGTGACGTTTTCGGGCTTACTAAATGAATCTGCGACGAAACGTGCAGTTGCTCTTTGGGTCTTCTCAATCATCGATGTTGTACGGATCCCAGACTGTCGAGGAGTAATAGTGTATTGGTCGAACGAGTGTTTCGTAAGCTACCTTCTGTGTTGACGGACTAAAATTTCGTGACGCTTGTTCCAATGAATCAGTGCGGGTCTGCCTTTCCTACGATTAATTTTAAGTCGTCGTTCCACTTCAGATCGCTCCGTAGGCATACTCTTAGATATTTTGTGGAAATAACTGCTTTCAGTGACTTTTCTGCAGTTGTGTAATCATACGAAATGGTTTTTCTCTTTGTGTATGCGCAATGCTTTGCATTTGTTTACGTTGAGTGCCAGCTGCCATTCGCTGCATCAAGAATGGATCCTCTCCAGGTCTTCCTGCATTTCGCTACACTTTGTGAAAAGTAATGGTCCTGTAACAGTCGCTTGGAGTATGCAAAATCAGTTTTACGTTTGAAGATTTCTCTCCGTTCAGAGTGACACGCTGTATTCTCTTTGTTAAAAACTCTTCAATCGAATCACACAGTTGGTCTGATATTTCGCACCGTCGCCTTTTGTTCATTAGGCGGCAGTACGGAACTGTATGGAACACCACGTTTGTTCGTTGTTGCTCTCATTGTCTTCTGTGCAGTGTGTTGCTGGTCCTAAGTCGTCGTCGCCCTTGTACCAACAAATATGAAATGGTCAAAGGATTGCTACTGAGATGACTTCCGAAGGTTATTCCAATAAAAGCAGTTTCTGCATTTTGAAATAGATGTATTCTTCAGTATTTCCACACTCTGTGCGCTAATAAGGTATAATAGTTTTGCATTTTCCAGTACTAAGAAACAGTATCAAATCCCTGTGCGACAACTTTTCCGGCAAGAGGTCCATTCCACAAAAGATTCCCACCAAATATCTGGACTTGCCTCTCAACGAACAAGAATAGCTGTCTCACACGGAGGTCAATAGTTTATAACACTATTGGTAATAATAGCTGGTACAACTACGGAGCAATTAATAGAGTTACATGAGTTCAAGTAAAGTGCTTCAGCACTAACTTAAAAATGGAGGATATAACTATTTAAGTACCAACCTATTTTTATGAGTATGTGTATATCGAAATTATTTGTACCAAACTGAAAAGATCGATACCTAGTGGTATCGTATGGTTCTCATTATATTAATGGTTTGGTAGCAGCACACACACACACACACACACACACACACACACACACACACACACTGTGGGGTATGGCGGCCTTTTAAGCCAAAGCCAGATCCGCGCACCTCTTACTGCCAATCCGTTATTGAGTCCAAAATCAAACCGTGTAGTTGTAACGGAATTGCAGCTGTTGAAACGGACAGCGCAGTCTTTTTTTTTTTTTTTTTAAAAAAAAAGCTGTATAATCGGAATTGCGACCCGACGCACATTGGATAATGAATGAACATACGAGCTTGCTAACTGCATAGGGGAGAGACCCACCGGCAATCCCATGAATTGGCAACGTTTAATTGGTGCTAAGCTAACTTTTAATTACGATGCGTAATTTAAAATTTACGCCCAGTTTCTACCTTTATTCATGTAAGATATATAGTCTTGTTAAATTTGATGGAATTGTTTCCAATTCAAATGGTTCAGATGGCTCTGACCACTATGGGACTTAACATCTGAGTTCATCAGTCCCCTAGAACTTAGAACTACTTAGACCTAACTAACTTAAGGACATCACACACATCCATGCCCGAGGTAGGATTCGAACCTGCAGCCGTAGCGGTCGCGCAGTTCCAGACTGAAGCGCCTAGAACCGCTCGGCCACTGCGGCCGACTGGAACTGTTTGAAACACAACTTTATTAATATGGGACCATTGTTTGTCTGTTCGTTTTTCCATTGCCACAGTTACGAAACCGGTTTCTCCTGTGCTCGTCAGCATTTAAAATGCGTCACCTCACTACGGGCGGCTCTAAATCGGAAATACACGACATTCCGTTAGAAACCGTGCCGTTAGGAGCGTGTGTGAGAAATCACGAGCGAGTCGCGTTTAGCGAGGGTAGTAGTGAGCATGGAGTGGCGGTGTTATTGCAGCGCGCGGGCGAGTGTTGCAGACAGGTGCTGGTGGGCAGACAATGGTCGGTCAGCTCGTAAAGCAGCGGCAGGGCGGTCGTTGGCGCTCGGCCCATCGGCCACATTGTCCGCCGCCAATAAAGCGCTGCTCCACGCCTCGCCTCGCGGACTCCCAGTGGACGCTGCGGTAGCCCGATCCCCTCCACGCTCTGCTACACGGAACGGAAAATCGTCTCCGGTCCAACAATCGCCATCGGCAGCAGGGAAGGCGAACGGAAGGCTCCCATTTGTTGTAAGGGTCCTGGAAAAATACGATACACACGTAAAGGATGTTGCATACGGGACGCTAGTGCCATCAGGTGCCTCATGTCGTCATCACATTGGCACGACATGACACATCGGACTATCACAGACACGCGCTGCTAGGATAGTAACAATTAGGTATAGCGCATGCGGAAGTGGAACAGTTGTTCCTGGCGACCTCGGATGAGAATCTGTGGAAAAAACAGCGGCGTAATTCTCGCAACACTCTGTTGTGCACATTCATAGAACCGGTATTCGAGGAAAACCGTGTGACCATTATGCTCCCACCGTGGTACGTAGGGGTCACATGTATAAGTTGACAGATATTACGGCACATGCAAAGAGATATAGACAGTCAATTTTTTACGTATGTCAAGGTGCAGATGCAACAGAAAAGAAAATTGGTACTATTGATACGATGAGCCCTCTGCCATGCACGGTGCTTCCGGAGTGTACACAGCAGATGGACAAAAATACAGAAATACCAAAGACACAGCACATTACCTTGCCGGATACAGTGTAGGAAACCCATTGGCATTCTCAGAATTGGTAATACAGGTCCCCTGTATGATATTAAAGTGAATCCTAGACCACTCTCCTTGCATAGTAGTGTTAAGTTCAGGCAACTATAATGGAGGTGGATAGCGACAATGTGCCCTTGTCTCCAGAATAGACCTCAGAAGCTCAATAGTATTGAGATCTAGTTGTTGTGGTGGCCAGGGGAAATGCGACAGTCATCCTCGTGCTCACAAAACCAGTTCTGAGCTGTGTGAACAGCGGCCCTGGCGCCGTGGAACACAGCTTCACAGTTGGGCAACAAACATTGTACATACCATGGGATGGATCTGATCAGCCAGAATGATCGCATAATCCTTTGTCATAATGCGACCTTACAGAGTAAGCATGGGGCCACGGAATACCACAATATGGCTGCCCAACTCTCGTCACCGACGGCCCCCCCCCACCCCTCCTCCTACTCCTGCTTCTCTTTCCTCCTCTCCTCTTTCCTCCCCTCCTCTTCACCTCCCGCCTCATCACCCCCCTCCTCTTCACCCCCCTCCTCTTCACCCCCTCCTCTTCACCCCCCTCCTCTTCACCCCACTCTTCTTCACCCCCCCCCTCCTCCTCCTCTTCCTCCTCCTCCTCTCCTGAACCTTCGCAATTTTGCTGAAGACAACGAGACCGACCTCTGCCGAAGATTCGACCACATATCGATCGTAATCGCCTTCACATTCATTAGAATTTTTTAGCCTTTGTTCGAAGTTTACGTTTATACAGGAAGTAATAGCAAAAAACAAACGAAATCGCTTATTTCAGAAAACGGATGTTTTCGATCGGTTTTAACAGTCAGGTTAAACTAGAGACGAAAAGAGCCATTGTAACCGAAAACCAGTTGTTTCAGCGATAACCGCTATCCCTAATGTAAGATCTATCCCAGATGTATGTCTAAAGAGCTTAATTAAATGGTATGGAAAGTAGATGCATATGATAAGAAGAGTAGAGAGCAAATGTAGGAATAAATTCTTTGTAGAATGTATCTTTTTACGTCCTTTCAAACAAATGGATCACAGATCTACGTTTCTTATCGAAACCAAATGCTTGTGTATCTAAACAGGTGCACATGTCATTTACAGGAGTGAGACACAAAATGACTCATTATGTCAACGTTAGACCTTCACTCAAAACTGATGGTAAGGGCAGAGTGGGAATATTGTCCGTCTTCTTAGCGAGACGGTACTGGAGATATGTGCCGTTTCCTACCTGCGGCCTTATGAGTAGCCGTGACGAGTGCCTGAATGCTGTAATAATGTTTTGTCGTTGTGAGTGACTATGGAACTAAAGCAAGATACACTGTAAATTCGGTTGCCGGCACCTTAATTAAGAGCTTAACGTCCTCACCATCAATCCATGAGATTCTTCGGACAGGATTACGTGAAATTATACATATAATCACGTTCGCATTAACACAAATGTGAGAAAAAACTGATATTCAGCAGCTTGTTTGGAAGACTCATGGAGGATGTCATTCGTTCACCACCCGTTTTCCGTGGTGGTCACATCCTTGCAATGATTATTAGAATAACCAGTCACCCCACCATGATCGTGACGTTGGCGTGTACCTAAGTGCGGTAGTAGTACAGATCATGATAGTAAAAAAAAAAAAAAAAAAGTCTTCGAACGGGCTTAGAAGTCCCAATGGTACCGACCAGCCGCCGTGTCACCAGTGGTAAAAATAATTGATAATGTTACCTTGAATATGCCCATAATCAATGGATATGAAAAAGCTTGCAGTCTTGGTCATCTGAGTTAATAGAGCCATTTTTGAGTAATCGTTGAAATGACCCTCAACTCTTGCTATTGACATTTTCGAGACGCTATGTTCGCTGGTTGTAGGACAATTGGTTGGTTTCATTATGCATTTGGAGAAGTGGTATCGATTTCCATATTCGTCAGAAGTGAAGCAGTTGCCCTGGAATTATCGCTATTAATCATGCACTAAGCGAATTTTTGTGGGCATGGGATACGATGCATTTACTTAGACATATGGACCAACACACACTTTGCGAATGTGTAGAAAACGTCCAAAACAAAGAGACTGTATGTACCGTTTACATAAGACCAAGTGCCTGTACTGGGATGCGAGTATTTTCCTAACGCATTAGATTTTCTAAGCAAAAAGACTGCGGTGAGAAGCAAAACTTGAGACTGCGTAGGCATTCCCAGCTTACTACTACATTCGTGGCATGTTCGCTGGATTTGCAGACGGATCCCAAGATCGAATGGACTTATTTCGTCGCTTCAGTCGGCCGCCATCTTCGCATGCGAACCTAGTTCAGCTTTGCATCTGAAGCTGGCGGATAATTCGAACGCCGAAATATATCGATTTGATCTTAGGATCCGGCCGCCAACCCGATAAATATACTACGAAGCTGAAGTTTTTTCTTAATCGTTTGCGAAGAACGAAGGAGAAAAAGCAGCGCTTTTGGTGTGGCCGGTTGCCTATAGCACAGGGGGTAGACGACTCGCCACGCAACGCTCACTCGTTATGCTGGCTCCGAAAGCGTAGCCGCTGGGTCGCTACGCATACTTTAGTTTGTAGTAATCTGCACCTGTCAACTACGGTTGTACATCATTCCATGCAGTGGTGATCAGTAGGATGAAGTGAACATTTTCTTTTCCGGCACGATGTCCTCCGTTGCATACCACTGTTTCTCCGCCGTCGGCTACAACGTAATACATATCTAATTCTGTGCTTATGGGTTCCAAGAATCCGTCATAGACTTGTATTTTATACACCGCACAATTAGGCAATTTCACGTGTAATGAAATGACTGGAACTGTTACAAGTCGGGAGACGGGTGGTGGTGGTGGGGAGGGGGGGGGGGGAATGAAAAGTGGTCCGGACGAGTGGATAAGTTCGGAACTGAATGTGTACATATAACCACACCCCGTGACGCACACACCATGCGTACACCCGCCATGTGATCCACACCGGTTCAGAGCATAGAGCGGGCTGTGTGAGTGGAGCAATGCGAGGGGAACGATGATACTCTCACTAGAACAGCGGATGTTCGTTGTGGAAAGTCACTTGACAGCACACCCGTGGAAACGGTGTGATCAGTTGTTTGCTAAGAAGTTCAATGGTGTCAAAGTGCACGCAGAAAAAGCCATGCAACGCTTAGTCCGAAAATGGCGTCAGATAGGATCTCTTTTGAACAAGTCTAGCAAAAAAAAAAAAAAAAAATACCAAAGTGCCTTGACACCAGAAAATGTCTGCAGTTCAGCATAAAATGCTTCAGAGGCCTGCCAAATCAGCCCGACGCCTGTCGCAAGAGACCGGCATATCACGTCGATCACGCAAAACTGCACCTGTTCTCCAGGCCACTTCCATTTGCCCTACCCTGTATTTTTATTTATAGACTTGTTATTGAAGCTTTTAGGGCTTAAGTTATGTTACTCAGTTTAGTGATGTTGCTGTCTGTCTTACGGTTCGATAATGTTCTCTTGTAAGTGCATCTACAAAAGTGCCGAGGTGTATTCAAAATATGGGCAGAGAAATCCAATTACACTCTCTAGTCACATTAATGCGGCCACCTGCCAATGCCTGAATAACCATCTTATGAAGCACGGACCTGTGCGAGACGTGCAGGAGTAGTGTGTGTGGGTTCTGGAAGATACCGGCAGGGTTGTGGACCCAAGCCGACTCCAGTGCCGTGGCCAGCAGCGCAAAAAATCTCGGCTGAGGATCCATGGCGTGAACAGCCCGATCGAGTTGGTCCCACAGATTCTTGATTTGGTTTAAATCTGGAGAGTTCGGTAGGCAGGGGAACACGGTAAACTCGTCCTGGTGCTCTTCGAACTGCGCAGGTACATTGCGAACTGTGTGACATGTTGCATTGTCCTGCTGGTTGATGTCTTCATACCGAGGAAAAACAAACTGCATTGTGGAGGTGGACGTGGTCCCCAAGGATGGATATATACTTGCGTGATTCACTCTGCCTTCCAGAATGACGAAGTCACCAAGGGGATGCCCTCCTGTCTGGAGCCTTCCAACGATTGTTGCAGGGTGTTTGCCATACACGCCAACTAGCGGCTGTCCGATGGAGCTTAATACACGATTCATCTGAAAAGACCACCTGTCGCCACTCGGTGGACGTCTTGTTGTGGTATAGGCGTGCAAATTCCAACCTTTATAGACGCTGAACGTTGTTCAACAAGGGTTGAGGGGGAGGATGCGTGAACCAGGCTCCTGCTGCGAAGTGCCGTATGCAACAACGTTCGCTGAACAGTCGGTGAGGAGACATTGTTGGTGCCCCCTTGGTTCAGCTGAGCGATCAGTTTATCAACAGTTTTACGTCTGTTCGCCCGTAACCTCGTCCACAGCCGTCGTCCACCCCTTTCATCTGTGGCTTGTGCTTCACTAAACTTGTGCCGGTTTTGAATAGCATGGTATACTGTAACCGCGGCGGCGCGCTAACAGTTTACAAACTTGGCTGTTTCGGAAATGCTTCCGCCCTTGACAGGGATACAAATGATCATGCCGTTTTGGACGTCAGATTAATCACTCCGTTTCCGCATTACGAAAGCGACTGCAGTGTTAGTGTTACTTCAACCATAAGGACTTTCAGTCGCGCTCAAATGTTCCAAAAATTATCTAACCTGTAACTTTGAAGATAAAAACATCGGATTGGCTGTTTTTGCAACAAACCTTCGACAGAAAGCTATCCCTTGGCTAGTGATCGGTAGTACACTTGGAAACATTGTAGACAATAAATTGTACAGTGCCTCCGCAAAGTCTCTCCGCAGCGGCGAGCTCCGCATGATTCGCGTTACGGCGAGCGTTAGGCTGGCAACACATTCATATCTCTGTATAAGCTATGGGCCGAGATTCACTGCTAGTTGCTACAGTTATGTTGGGAGATGGGATTAAACATTATTACAATTAAAAACTGAAATTAATCAATTATATTGTTTACCGTTAAATACACTGCACTCACTAATACCACAGTAGGTGTTGGAAATTTTCCCTTCTTGAAGACATAGTTAAACGCGTTTACATTTCCAGAATGAAACTTTCACTCTGCAGCGCAGTGTGCGCTGATATGAAACTTCCTGGCAGATCAGAACTGTCTGCCGGACCGAGACTCGAACTCGCGACCTTTACCTATTGCGAGCAAGTACTCTACCGTCTGAGCTACACAAGCACGACTCACACCCCGTCGTCACAGCTTCAATTCTGCCAGTATCTCGTCTCCTACCTGCAAACTTCACAAAAGCTGTCCTGCGAAACTTGCAGAACTAGCACTCCTGAAAGAAAGGATAGTGCGGAGACATGGCTTAGCCACAGCCTGGGGGATGTTTCCACAACGAAATTTTCACTCTGCAGCGGAGTGTGCGCTGATATGGAACTTCCTGGCAGTTTAAAACGGTGTGCCGGACCGTAACTCTACCGTCTTGAGACGAGATACTGGCAGGACTGTGAGGACCGTGCGTGAGTCGTGCTTCGGTAGCTCAGACGGTAGTACATTTGCCCGCGAAACGCAAAGGTTTCGAGTCTCGGTCCGGCACACAGTTTTAATCAGCCAGAAAGTTTCAGGTTTACATTTATTTGCGAACACCTTTACCAATCTTTCAAGTGTAATCAATTATCGCTGTCTTCAGTTCATCTATTGTCTTTGGGTTATTTTAAAACAGAAATGTTTTAGCCGCATCCGGCCCCGGCCCCAGATCGAATCCGTTCGGTGTAATTAACGAGATCCATGTGCTGGACAGTCTGGATGTGGTTTTACGTTATTTCCTACATCCTCTTAGGTGAATACCGGACTGATACCCACGTCTTGTCTCAGTTATACGTTTCGCAAACATACAGAAAAAGTTCTCACACAAATGGGATAACACTATACGCAGGCAGATATAGTACACAAATCTCATCCCGGGATGAGGGATGGTGTGACTGGCCACCTTCTATCACAAACATTGCCATATCCAATAATTAAGATGTCGTTCACATGAAGATACGGGATAAAGGTCAGGAAATAGATGATGATTTAGTACATATGCGTATTTGGACATTTTTTGCCCGGTCCCTTAAAGTTGAAAAAAGGCTGGCTGATACACCGTCTGTCTCCAAAAGTTGGGCTTCCATCTTTCGGACGTATTTCCGTTGTTACTATGCCTTCTATTATCAGCTATTGATCAGAAGCGCTAATCATCAAATTGCAAGACTGATATGTGACCCCATTTGCGTTGGGGGCTGTGTGGTAGACAGTGGACAGTGGTACGGTAGTTTTCGCATTGCTGACTGAACTGCCTGTATCACTCATTCAGTGCATGCTGTGACAGCGGCGAAGATTAGATCAGTGCTGTTCTGACGTCAGATGCCTGTCCGGTTTCACCGGTTTTTCTAGCTGCAGGGCTAGTCACGGCATTTCATTCTGTTACTAGAGCGGCAGACGATGGACGATGTATCAGGCTGATTTAAAGTAGCCTTTCTCTTTATTCTATCCTGTGCGAGTATATCTGTGCGTCACTGCTGCAACCTAGATCCATCCGATCATCTAAAATTTTCGCTACTGCACCTCCCTCATTAACCAAATTGTCAGTTCAATGATACTGCTAGATGTGTCATATTAACCGCTTCCTTATTTTAGTTACGTTGATGTGTTAGTTTAGTTTATTTATTTTCGCAGTTCGGTTCAATACCTCCTCATTAGTTATTCTATATTCGTCCGCCGCTCGTGGTCTCGCGGTAGCGTTCTCGCTTTCCGAGCACGGGGTCCCGGGTTCGATTCCCGGCGGGGTCAGGGATTTTCACCTGCCTCGAGATGACTGGGTGTTTGTGTTCTCCTCATCATTTCATCATCATCCAGGAAAGTAGCGAAATTGGACTGAGCAAAGATTGGGTAAGTGTACGGGCGCTGATAACCACGCAGTTGAGCGCCCCACAAACCAAACATCTCATTAGTTATTCGATCTACCGTCGAATATTCAGCATTTTTCTGTAGCTCATGTCCAAAACTTTATTTCTCTTCTTGTTTGAACTATTTATCCCCCACATTTCACTCCCTTACAAGGCTACACTCCATACAGATTTATTCAAGAAAGACATTCTAACTCTTGAATTTTTGTTGGATGGGAACAAAATTTATTCTTTTCGGGAGCGTTTTTCTTGATATTATCAGTTTTCATTGTATATTCTTTCTACTTCCACCATCAACAGATAAATAGCATGGCTCGTCTACTGCTTCCCATGTCTCTATTTCCTAATCCAGTTCTCCAGCATTGCCCGATTAAATGAGACTACATTCCATTGTCCTTGTTCTACATTTGTTGGTGTCCATCTTACAATCACGCTAGCAATGCTTTTCCCAGTCCTTTACTGTCTCTGACGGAATTGCGCTGCCTCGACAAACCCCAAAATGTTTATTTATTCCCTCTGAACCTTGCTCAGTATACAGATTGACTGACAAACGAAATAGACTACAATCCAGTCTCACTCACTTCTCAACTGGTGCTTACCTTTTATGTCTTTACAACCGCAATCTGGTTTTTGTACACTTTGTAAATAACCTTTCGTTCTCTGTATTTTGTCCGTGCTTCTTCAGAATTTCGAAAGGTGTAGCCCGGTCAACAGCGTGAAAAGCTTTTTCTGAATCTACAAATGCTGTAAATGAAGGTATCCCTTTTCGTGCGTCTGGTTCTAATATAAGCCGTATTGCCCCGCAAGACCCTAATACCCTCCAGAAGCCAAACTAATCTTTCCCCGGTCGGCTTCTACCATTTTTTCCATTCTTCTGTAAATAATTTTTCTCAGTGATCAGCAGTCATGAATTATTAAACTAGTTCCTAATAAATTGTCATTATTCATAGTGGTATCCAATCCAAAAACAAATAAATTGGCAGTGTAAGGATTGGTTCGGTAGTAGATTCGTTAACATTTTTTTAAATCTTTCGTCGTCCAAATTAGACTGGTTGGGAAACTGCGACTGTTTATAATACAAAAGATAAAATTAAAACAATTATCTGCACCATTACTTTTAGGTGGGTGAGTGGTTTACATTAGAAATCTGTTTGCAGAATGTAGCTAGCTGTCTGTTATTCACTTTCAAATAATAGCGGAACATGTTCAGTGACAAAGCTGAGACAGTGGCGGTGAACTCGTTTTAGAAGCTTCTCAGGCGTACCAGACGATACACAGTAACTTACACTATCATTTGTTTTTTAATTACCAAAATCATGAAATTTCTCCGAATTAGAGACTGGAAGGAGCTGTCTGTGTGTGCTTTGAAGATAATTTTGATAGCCGAGATCGCGTTCAGTACCATTTACTCCTGACGGCCGGTTTCAACAGTCTGCCATCTTCTGATCTTCAAAAACAATTGTTGTTATAGTCCTGTTTCGTTATGACTGTATCACACATGTTACGTTGACACTGTAGTGGATAGTATGTAGCACATTCCACAGAGGTGCGTTAAAAATATAAGTAGGTTTGTTGCAAATAAAAAAAATACAGTGAAATGGCACCTTGTGTAACTAGGGATGTTCACACACTTAACATTCCACTGATGCTTGTCAGATGCTGATTGCGTAACAATTCACGTTTGTGTACATGTTTCGTTTAAATACATAATGGATCCACATCGTTCTAAGCACACAGTTCAACTCAAACCTGTATTTATTTTTAACAAACCTGTGTGGAAAGTGCTATATACTATCCACTAAAATGTCAAAATGACATATGTGGTACAGTCGTAGCGAAACAGGGCGTATAACAACTACTTTTTTGAAGATCAGAAGATTACAGTTTTTAACTGTTGAAACGAGTCATCAGCAATAAATAATACTGAATGTCATCTTGGCTACTAAAAGTTTCTTTAAATCATGAAAAGTATTCCCAAATCACAAAACCCATATATTAACAAAAAAATAAATATACTGAAATCGAGGTTTAAAAGTTGTTGTGCGATAATATGTTTAAAAAAAGTTTGTGATTTAAACCAGTATACCGGGGGGTTCAAAAAGAAAGAACGGATGTATTATAGATAAACTATAAAAGATACAAATACATTGCGCATTTCACTGGTCAGAGAAAGGTTCAAAGCTTTGACAAAGCTGCACTGTTGTCTGCCTGCAGCAACTTGGCGACGACACCATCAGAAAAACCATTTTGTGTGTTGGAATTTGCGCGAAGTCGATCAATTTTTCAAGTGCAACGTGCGGTCCGCTGCCGATTCAGCAAGAAGCCGCCTCTGCACACGCAGATTTGTAACTGGCGTACAAAATACTTGGAAGTTTGTTGCATCTGCAAAGGGAAGAGCACTGGTCGGCCACTCAAGACCAATGAAAATGTCGAGCGTATACGATATGCGTTCACACGGAGTCCTCGGGAGACTAAAAGACGGGCAGGTCAGGAACTTCAACTTCCTCAAACAATGGTGTGGCGTGTTCTGAAACGACGCCTGCGTATGAGGTCTTAAAAGTTGCAGTTACTGTAGGAACTGCGTCCAAGTGACCGTAACAGCAGGTAGTAATTTTGCAATCCAGTTCTCCAGGGTATGGTAGTGTACAATCTTCTGAACGACTAATCTTTTCGGACGAATCGACATTTCATCCATCGAGTTCAGTAAATCGCCATTATGTAAGAATTTGGAGGTTACAAAATCCAGGCCTCGTCTTCGAACATGAGACTCGCCGAAACTGCGTGCGTTATGTGCCGTTTCTGTTAAAAGTTTGTGGACCTTTCTTTTTTGCGGCGGAAACTGGGCCGGAAAGTCATACCTGGACCTGCTGCAAAATTGGTTGTTTCCTCAACTTCACGAAGATTCCAGTGACTTCTTTTTATGCATGATGACGCCCTGCCTCACTTTCATCTTGAGGAGCGGCGTTATCTTAACACTATTCCACAACGTTGGATTAGAAGAGGCCTTCCAGCTCACCAGACCTCACAGCTTTCGATTTTTTGTTACATGGGGGTACATACGAGACAGAATCTTTGTCCCACTTATGACAGCTACTGTTGAAGAGCTGAGAAATCGAATTTTTGAAGGTGTCTATTCAGTAAACAGGGACTTTTTGATTCGTGTGTGGAATAAAGTGGACTACCGTTATGATGTTTCTTGAGCTACATTTGGTGCTCATGTTGAGTATGTTGTATAGCTTATGTGCGAACACACTTTTGTTATATAGCTTATGTGCGAACACACTTTGAACCGTGCTCTATTCAGCGACATGCACAGTGTGTTTGTCTATTATAGTTTGTCTACAGTAAACAACTGAAATCTGTTCTTTCTAGGAGGGTTGTCCAGAAAGTAAGTTCCGATCGGTCGCGAAATGGAAAGCACTGGGAAAATCCGGTACAGCTTTGCACAGATGTGTTGGGTAGTGTCTCTAGTATGTCAACCGTGTCGTGTCGCTCTTTTCAGTTTTGAGTGAACAGTGAGCACTTAAAGATGCGTAGGGAATAGTGTCTCCCGCCAAGTATGAGGGCCTGGGTAGAGATTTCGCCTGTGCCATGCAGCCCACATAACACAACTGTCGAGCAGTTCCTTCTTCATGCCAATTCTCGCCACACACTGCAGGGGCAATGAAGACGCTCCTGCAGCGTTTCCGATGAGAAGTGTTTGGTCACCCACAATGCAGTCCCCTGAGTCTCATCTCTGCTCACAAGAACCGCTAGCTATGAGGATAAAATTTTTCCACAGACAATGAGCTGCAGACCAGTGCAGATAACTGGCCGACAGCACAGGCGGCTGCTTTTTATGGCGAGGATTTTGGAAATATGATACAACACTATGACAAAACTCGAAGTTGGAGCGGCGACTATGTAGAGAAGTAGGTGGAAGTGTACCTAACTAAACTTGTTGTAGCTGGGATTCACAGTCCTAAAAATTTTTTTTGGAAGGATATTATCTTTACGCCAGTGACTGTTAAGTTTTTATTCCACTATTGCAATTTCGGCCTTAGGCCACTATTAAGTGCAGCTGAAAAATACAGAATGTTTAAAAAATTATTTTACAGATTCATTATGTATCTCGGCGTTGAGCCGATTATACAAGACAATTTAACTATCTAGCCATGTTACTTACATATTATGGCTTCAAGCCATGTCAGCGTAATGTAAGCTGACACATTTGTATGTCGTTGTCAATACTGTTAAATACACTCCTGGAAATTGAAATAAGAACACCGTGAATTCATTGTCCCAGGAAGGGGAAACTTTATTGACACATTCCTGGGGTCAGATACATCACATGATCACACTGACAGAACCACAGGCACAGACACAGACAACAGAGCATGCACAATGTCGGCACTAGTACAGTGTATATCCACCTTTCGCAGCAATGCAGGCTGCTATTCTCCCATGGAGACGATCGTAGAGATGCTGGATGTAGTCCTGTGGAACGGCTTACCATGCCATTTCCACCTGGCGCCTCAGTTGGACCAGCGTTCGTGCTGGACGTGCAGACCGCGTGAGACGACGCTTCATCCAGTCCCAAACATGCTCAATGGGGGACAGATCCGGAGATCTTGCTGGCCATGGTAGTTGACTTACACCTTCTAGAGCACGTTGGGTGGCACGGGATACATGCGGACGTGCATTGTCCTGTTGGAACAGCAAGTTCTCTTGCCGGTCTAGGTATGGTAGAACGATGGGTTCGATGACGGTTTGGATGTACCGTGCACTATTCAGTGTCCCCTCGACGATCACCAGTGGTGTACGGCCAGTGTAGGAGATCGCTCCCCACACCATGATGCCGGGTGTTGGCCCTGTGTGCCTCGGTCGTATGCAGTCCTGATTGTGGCGCTCACCTGCACGGCGCCAAACACGCATACGACCATCATTGGCACCAAGGCAGAAGCGACTCTCATCGCTGAAGACGACACGTCTCCATTCGTCCCTCCATTCACGCCTGTCGGGACACCACTGGAGGCGGGCTGCACGATGTTGGGGCGTGAGCGGAAGACGGCCTAACGGTGTGCGGGACCGTAGCCCAGCTTCATGGAGACGGTTGCGAATGGTCCTCGCCGATACCCCAGGAGCAACTGTGTCCCTAATTTGCTGGGAAGTGGCGGTGCGGTCCCCTACGGCACTGCGTAGGATCCTACGGTCTTGGCGTGCATCGGTGCGTCGCTGCGGTCCGGTCCCAGGTCGACGGGCACGTGCACCTTCCGCCGACCACTGGCGACAACATCGATGTACTGTGGAGACCTCACGCCCCACGTGTTGAGCAATTCGGCGGTACGTCCACCCGGCCTCCCGCATGCCCACTATACGCCCTCGCTCAAAGTCCGTCAACTGCACATACGGTTCACGTCCACGCTGTCGCGGCATGCTACCAGTGTTAAAGACTGCGATGGAGCTCCGTATGCCACGGCAAACTGGCTGACACTGACGGCGGCGGTGCACAAATGCTGCGCAGCTAGCGCCATTCGACGGCCAACACCGCGGTTCCTGGTGTGTCCGCTGTGCCGTGCGTGTGATCATTGCTTGTACAGCCCTCTCGCAGTGTCCGGAGCAAGTATGGTGGGTCTGACACACCGGTGTCAATGTGTTCTTTTTTCCATTTCCAGGAGTGTACATTCGGGACGTTGTTACACAGTGCGAGCACACGTATTCAAACATCGTAAAACAACATAATCTGTAAGTGCACATGTTCGTTAACCCATCACTATTCACAGCTTCAGACTACTGTTCGCAGGCTACTAATAACCGTTTTGGCTCGTAAACGGATTACAGTTATTGTTTTGCTATGTGTGGAGCGCCATTGCAGTCCATGCATGTTTTAAAAATAAGTCACGTAAGATTTTATGTATAACGATGTATAACCCTTGTGTATGTAATTCGATGAGTAATCCTCACGTTTACCTATGATGGTTTAAGAATAAGTCTCATAACTTTTTATAGCAGACTTCGTAATTGTGCAACGAGGGCGTACTCTTTGCTTTCTAGTACAGTCGTTGGACTGCAATGGCGCTCCACACATAGCAAAACAATATCTGTAATTTGTTTACGTGCCAAAACGGTTATTAGTAGCCTGCAAACAGTAGTCTGCAGCTGTGGTCTCATGCATTTGTGACTAGTGATGGGTTAACTAGCATGTGCACTTACAGATTGTTGTTTTTCTATGTTTAAATACGTGTGCTCGCACTGTGTAACAACGTCACGAATGTATTTAACGATATTGACAACGACATACAAATGTGTCAGCTTAAATTACGCTGACATGGCTTGAAGCCATAATATGTATGTAACATGGCTAGATAGTTAAATTGTCTTGTATAATTGGCTCAACGCCGAGATACATAATGAATTTGTAAAATAATTTTTTAAACATTCTGTATTTTTCAGCTGCACTTGATAATGACCTAAGGCCGAAATTGCAATAGTGTAATAAAAACTTACAACAGTGTACCTAACTGTTGCAAATAAAACGTTTCTGGTTTTCACTGGGGTTTCCATTTCGCGACCGATCGGAACTTACTTTCTGGACAACCCTCGTATATTAATCACCCTTCATACCAATTACCTCTATCTTTGACGTGGTGTAAGCTGGTAATGCTCTTTTAGTTCCAGTACTGTTCTTTTAAATGTGTACAGACTGTGGACTGCTTTTTTTCATGTTTGTGTGTCATTTAATTATGAAATCGTGTATTTACAACGACTCTCAAGAGTTCTTCGTGTTAGGACGTCTTTATCAAGAACTGGAATGCCATAGGACGGTAACTAATAGCGAAATGACGTTCAAAACTGACAGTGAATTACATCAGCAAACACAATGGTAGTGTAAGCGACCGATCTGCCGTCAAAACACGCCGTGGGAGAAAATGGAAGTGAACCTCACAGATAACTGTTTCACATCACCTTTAAATTTGTTGCTCCCTTTTTTACCGACCTTAGGTAAACAGTAGGTAGGTCGGTTGGTGGTTGGGCGGCGGTAGGCAGGCACCTGCGAAGGCCGTCGCTAATGGAGTGGGCCGGTGGCAGGCACGCCGGGCGCAGTGGGACGCTGGTCGCCGGCGTGGCAACAGCGCGTGTGCGGCGTGCAGCCTCCACGGCGCCCGGCTGCTCTGCCAGGGGAGGCGGTCGAGCCCTGCCCCACACCCTCACAGCTCTCGCCAGGCCCACGTGTCCGCGAGCACATTCGTACTGTGTACAGTGCGCGCCAGGGGCTACTCAGCATTTTACCACATGTTACGCCGTCGGATCACGGACTCTACATTCGGGCGCTGAGCGTGTCGAGTTTCCGACGTCACAGCGTGGAATAGCACGTAGAGGAGCCTCGCCGAATGTGCAGGGCAGTATCTAGCATGTCAGATATTCTGAACGTGCGTTTGAATCAGTGAGATGGAAGAAGGCCACCTACGTTACATGCACGCCACCCTTCTTCACTAGGGTCGCGAGCCGCCATTTTCGCCTTCAGTTGAAGCCCACGTGTATGCAGGGTGGTCCATTTATAGTGACCGGGTCAAATATTTCACGAAATAGGTGTTAAACGAGAAAACTACAAAGAACGAAACCCGTCTAGCTTGAAGGGGGAAACCAGACAGCGCTATGGTTGGCCCGCTAGATGGCGCTGCCATAGGTCAAACTGATATCAACTGCGTTTTTTTAAATACGAACCCCCATTTTTTATTACATATTCGTGTAGTACGTAAAGAAATATGAATGTTTTTGATGGATCACTTTTTTCGCTTTGAGATAGATGGCGCTGCAATAGTCACAAACGTATAAGTAAGTGGTATCACGTAACATTCCGCCAGTGCGGACGGTATTTGCGTCGTGATACATTATCCGTGTTAAAATGGACCGTTTACCAATTGCGGAAAAGGTCGATATCATGTTGATGTTTGGCTATCGTGATCAAAAAGCCCAATGTGCGTGTGCTGTGTATGCTGCTCGGTATCCTGGACGACATCATCGAAGTGTCCGGACCGTTCGCTGGACAGCTACGTTATTAAAGGGAACAGGAAGTGTTCAGCCACATGTGAAACGTCAACCACGACCTGCAACAAATGATGATGCCCAAGTAGGTGTTTTAGCTGCTGTCGCGGCTAATCCGCACATCAGTAGCAGACAAATTGCGCGAGAATCGGGAATCTCAAAAACGTCAGTGTTCAGAATGCTACATCAACATCGAATGCACCCGTACCATATTTCTATGCACCAGGCATTGCATGACGACGACTTTGAACGTCGTGTACAGTTCTGCTACTGGGCACAAGAGAAATTACGGGACGATGACAGATTTTTTGCACGCGTTCTATTTAGCGACGAAGCGTCATTCACCGACAGTGGTAAGCAAACCGGCATAATATGCACTATTGGGCAACGGAAAATCCACGATGGCTGCGACAAGTGGAACATCAGCGACCTTGGCGAGTTAACGTATGGTGCGGCATTATAGGAGGAAGGATAATTGGCCCCCATTTTTCGATGGCAATCTAAATGGTGCAATGTATGCTAATTTCCTACGTAATGTTCTACCGATGTTACTACAAGATGTTTCACTGCATGTCAGAATGGCGATGTACTTCCAACATGATGGATGTCCGACACATGGCTCGCGTGTGGTTGAAGCGGTATTGAATAGCATATTTCATGACAGGTGGATTGGTCGTCGAAGCACCATACCATGGCCCGCACGTTCGCCGGATCTGACATCCCCGGATTTCTTTCTGTGGTCAGGGATTTTCTCTGCCTCGTGATGACTGGGTGTTGTGTGATGTCCTTAGGTTAGTTAGGTTTAAGTAGTTCTAAGTTCCAGGGGACTGATGACCTCAGATGTTAAGTCCCATAGTGCTCAGAGCCTTTTGAACCATTTTTTTGAAAGTTGAAGGATGTTTGCTATCGTGACCCACCGACAACGCCTGACAACATGCGTCAGCGCATTGTCAATGCATGTGCGAACGTTACGGAGCGCGACTACTCGCTGTTGAGAGGAATGTCGTTACCCCTATTGCCAAATGCATTGAGGTTTACGGACATAATTTTGAGCATTTATTGCATTAATGTGGTATTTAAAGGTAATCACGCTGTAACAGCATGCGTTCTCAGAAATGATATGTTCACAAAGGTACATGTGTCACATTGGAACAGCGGAAATAAAATGTTCAAACGTACCTACGTTCTGTATTTTAATTTAAAAAACCTGCCTGTTACGCACTGTTCGTCTAAAATTGTGAGCCAAATGTTTGTGACTATTACAGCACCATTTACCACAAAGCGAAAAAAGTGGTCCAACTAAAACTTTCATATTTTTTTACGTACTACACAAATATGTAATAAAAAAGGGGGTTCCTATTTAAAAAAATACGCAATTGATATTCGTTTGACCTACGGCAGCGCCATCCAGCGGGCCAACCAGAACGCCATCTGGTTTCCCTCTTCAAGCTAGACAAGTTTCGTTCTTTGTTGTTTTTTCGTTTGATGCTTAATTCCTGAGATATTTGGCCCGGTCACGATCAATGGACCACCCTGTATATGCCATTTCTGAGCACCAGCAAATTGACGATCTTTCGAAAACCCGTCGTCAGTTGCGTGACGTAAAAAAATGACGAGAAGCTTCATACTCGTGGTTAAAGAAATACGTATTGCAAGCAGCGAATTGTGAGAGTATACCGTTATCAGAAGAAAGAAAACTGGCGTCCTACGGATCGGAGCGTGGAATGTCAGATCCCTTAATCGGGCAGGTAGGTTAGAAAATTTAAAAAGGGAAATGGATAGGTTAAAGTTAGATATAGTGGGAATTAGTGAAGTTCGGTGGCAGGAGGAACAAGACTTCTGGTCAGGTGACTACAGGGTTATAAACACAAAGTCAAATAGGGGTAATGCAGGAGTAGGTTTAATAATGAATAGGAAAATAGGAATGCTGGTAAGCTACTACAAACAGCATAGTGAACGCATTATTGTTGCCAAGATAGACACGAAGCCCACGCCTACTACAGTAGTACAAATTTATATGCCAACTAGCTCTGCAGATGATGAAGAAATTGATGAAATGTATGATGATATAAAAGAAATTATTCAGATAGTGAAGGGAGACGAAAATTTAATAGTCATGGGTGACTGGTATTCGAGTGTAGGAAAAGGGAGAGAAGGAAACGTAGTAGGTGAATATGGATTGGGGCTAAGAAATGAAAGAGGAAGCCGCCTGGTAGAATTTTGCACAGAGCACAACTTAATTATAGCTAACACTTGGTTTAAGAATCATGATAGAAGGTTGTATACATGGAAGAACCCTGGAGATACTAAAAGGTATCATATAGATTATATAATGGTAAGACAGAGATTTACGAACCAGGTTTTAAATTGTAAGACATTTCCAGGGGCAGATGTGGACTCTGACCACAATCTATTGGTTATGACCTGTAGATTAAAACTGAAGAAACTGCAAAAAGGTGGTAATTTAAGGAGATGGGACCTGGATAAACTGAAAGAACCAGAGGTTGTACAGAGTTTTAGGGAGAGCATAAGGGAACAATTGACAGGAATGGGGGAAAGAAATACAGTAGAAGAAGAATGGGTAGCTTTGAGGGATGAAGTAGTGAAGGCAGCAGAGGATCAAGTAGGTAAAAAGACCAGGGCTCTTAGAAATCCTTGGGTAACAGAAGAAATATTGAGTTTAATTGATGAAAGGAGAAAATATAAAAATGCAGTTAATGAAGCAGGCAAAAAGGAATACAAACGTCTCAAAAATGAGATCGACAGGAAGTGCAAAATGGGTAAGCAGGGATGGCTAGAGGACAAATGTAAGGATGTAGAGGCTTATCTCACTAGGGGTAAGATAGATACTGCCTACAGGAAAATTAAAGAGACCTTTGGAGATAAGAGAACCACTTGTATGAACATCAAGAGCTCAGATGGAAACCCAGTTCTAAGCAAAGAAGGGAAAGCAGAAAGGTGGAAGGAGTATATAGAGGGTCTATACAAGGGCGATGTACTTGAGGACAATATTATGGAAATGGAAGAGGATGTAGATGAAGATGAAATGGGAGATACGATACTGCGTGAAGAGTTTGACAGAGCACTGAAAGACCTGAGTCGAAACAAGGCCCCCGGAGTAGACAACATTCCATTGGAACTACTGACGGCCTTGGGAGAGCCAGTCCTGACAAAACTCTACCATCTGGTGAGCAAGATGTATGAAACAGGCGAAATACCCTCAGACTTCAAGAAGAATATAATAATTCCAATCCCAAAGAAAGCAGGTGTTGACAGATGTGAAAATTACCGAACAATCAGTTTAGTAAGCCACAGCTGCAAAATACTAACACGAATTCTTTACAGACGAATGGAAAAACTAGTAGAAGCCGACCTCGGGGAAGATCAGTTTGGATTCCGTAGAAATACTGGAACACGTGAGGCAATACTGACCTTACGACTTATCTTAGAAGAAAGATTAAGGAAAGGCAAACCTACGTTTCTAGCATTTGTAGACTTAGAGAAAGCTTTTGACAATGTTGACTGGAATACTCTCTTTCAAATTCTAAAGGTGGCAGGGGTAAAATACAGGGAGTGAAAGGCTATTTACAATTTGTACAGAAACCAGATGGCAGTTATAAGAGTCGAGGGACATGAAAGGGAAGCAGTGGTTGGGAAGGGAGTGAGACAGGGTTGTAGCCTCTCCCCGATGTTATTCAATCTGTATATTGAACAAGCAGTAAAGGAAACAAAAGAAACATTCGGAGTAGGTATTAAAATCCATGGAGAAGATATAAAAACTTTGAGGTTTGCCGATGACATTGTAATTCTGTCAGAGACAGCAAAGGACCTGGAAGAGCAGTTGAACGGAATGGACAGTGTCTTGAAAGGAGGATATAAGATGAACATCAACAAAAGCAAAACGAGGATAGTGGAATGTAGTCGAATTAAGTCGGGTGATGCTGAGGGAATTAGATTAGGAAATGAGACACTTAAAGTAGTAAAGGAGTTTTGCTATTTGGGGAGCAAAATAACTGATGATGGTCGAAGTAGAGAGGATATAAAATGTAGACTGGCAATGGCAAGGAAAGCGTTTCTGAAGAAGAGAAATTTGTTAACATCGAGTATAGATTTAAGTGTCAGGAAGTCATTTCTGAAAGTATTTGTATGGAGTGTAGCCATGTATGGAAGTGAAACATGGACGGTAAATAGTTTGGACAAGAAGAGAATAGAAGCTTTCGAAATGTGGTGCTACAGAAGAATGCTGAAGATTAGATGGGTAGATCACATAACTAATGAGGAAGTATTGAATAGGATTGGGGAGAAGAGAAGTTTGTGGCACAACTTGACCAGAAGAAGGGATCGGTTGGTAGGACATGTTCTGAGGCATCAAGGGATCACCAATTTAGTATTGGAAGGCAGCGTGGAGGGTAAAAATCGCAGGGGGAGACCAAGAGATGAATACACTAAGCAGATTCAGAAGGATGTAGGTTGCAGTAGGTACTGGGAGATGAGGAAGCTTGCACAGGATAGAGTAGCGTGGAGAGCTGCATCAAACCAGTCTCAGGACTGAAGACCACAACAACAACAACCGTTTGAAGGCAAAGTAACATTGAGGATCCATTAAAAAAACTAATTTTCTGGCACCATTTGTTATAATTAATTTCCAATTAGTAACATAGCTACGGTTAAAGGTTTCATGGGATAATAACATGCAAATACGGTCGTCGTCGATTCACGCTTTGTGTGGTGCAGTTAGTAGCGTCATACAATTGTGTGAAATCATGTTGTGTGTTGCTTGTTCTCATCTCACTGGACCCGTTTTTTTCCAATAGGTTGTAATACCTTCTTATTAATGTAATAAAACTACATTGTGTAATATTTGATGTTATGTAAATATAGGGTGTTCTGAAATTACCGTTACGAACTTCTGCAGCTTGTAGAGTGGAGTGTGTACAAAAAATTTATTTTGAATAGGAACCCACGTCCGGTAACGTACAGTTTTCATTCTGCGACGGTTTCAGTTCAAATGTTTAACTCATCCGCTTCTGTTTGATAAACTGAATTAGGCGTGAGGCAGTACTGTTCTTAAGTAACAGTTCGAAAGAAAACATAACGCTCAATCCATTTCTCACTTAAGCACATTTGTTTGCATTAACTTTTAAACATCACATACTTACATTATTCCAAAACTAAAAAGAATCCATCGTACTGTACGTACACAACAGTACTGATGCATTACATCAGCGGCTCGATGTGGCGACCACCAGTATTGTTGCAGGCTTTGTACCTACGAAGTATGTTCCAGTAAACACTCTGTATCTCGCCGAGTCTTTCATCAGTTTCTAATGCAGCGGCCAGAACATGTGCCAGCAGATCTGCTTCTGTCTCTACAGGATTCTCCGTAAATTGAACTTTGTGTACGATCCCACAAGAAGTAGTCCCTAGGTGTTACCTAATAACTGTACTGTGACACGCCTAATTCAAGTAGAGATGGATGAGTTAAACAACTGAGCTGAACCCACCGTAGAACAGAAACGGTACGTTTCCGGACATTGGTTCCTATTTAAAGTACACACGTCAAAAAAAGTTTGCATCACCCCAGTTCCCAGAACTCCTGAAGATAGGCATTGACTGTGGATATAGAATCACAGACACAGTCCCTTTGACTGTTCAGAGATGTCACTAAACCCGCCCAAAGATGAAAACAACCATGAATGAGCAGCGACTGTTAGACGGAGGGGGTCCGACAGCCGACCAGTTTGTCATCCCACCAGGAAGAAGGTACACGGCTCGTGTTGTCTGTAGTTCAACCATGCTTACACGGTCAATACCGCTGTTCCATCGCGTTCACATTCTTACTTTGTGCCGAGAAGGGTTCTCAACAAGGGAAGTGTCCAGGCGTCTCGGAGTGAACCAAAGCGATGTTGTTCGGACATGGAGGAGATACAGAGAGACAGGAACCATCGATGACATGCCTCGCTCAGGCCGCCCAACGACTACTACTGCAGTGGATGACCGCTAGCTACAGATTATGGCTCGGAGAAACCCTGACAGCAACGCTACCCTGCTGAATAATGCTAGCCACAGGACGTCGTGTTACGACACACACTGTGCGCAATAGGCTGCATGATGCCCAACTTCATTCCCGACGTCCGAGGTGAGGTCCATTTTTGCGACCACGACACCGTGCAGTGCGGTATAGATGGGCCCAACAACATGCCGAATGGAATGCTCAGGATTGGCATCACGTTCTCTTCACCGATCAATGTTTCATATGCCTACAACCAGACAATCGTCGGAGACGTGTTTGGAGGCAACCTGGTCAGGTTAGGCACACTGTCCAGTTAGTGCAGCGAAGTGGAGGTTCCCTGCTGTTTTGGGGTGGCATTATGTGGGGCCGACGTATGCCTCTGGTGGTCATCGAAGGCGCCATAACGGCTGTACGATACGTGAATGCCATCCTCCGGCCGATAGTGCAACCATATCGGCACCATATTGGCGAGGCATTCGTCTTATAATCCGGTATCCTTATTGACTTGACATGGTACTGTATTTTGCTTTTTGCCTTTTCACGTGTTTATGGATTTTGAAGTTTCTGTTTATGTATACTACAGACCGAACAACCCGACTAGCATTTGGGCAACGGAGGATTTTTCATAAACAGTGTGATTTACGAGCCAGAGACAGCCGACAACTGCCGCTGGAGCGCGCTGCGGTCGCGTGTGTCACGTTGTGACACATGTACCGAATGCCCAAGTCGCATTGTCTCTGAGCTCACCGTTGAAGTTCAAAGACACAGTCCGTGTGCCGACAGATTCAGGATGCTTTTCTTTCCTATTGCGGACGGAGCGGGAGAAGAATGCTTCCGTGCGTACTGTAATTAATATGATTTTGTCTTCACGATACGTCCCGGACACTGTACCTATGAGTCTGTAGTTCTTTCCTAGATTCCTCTCTTAATGGTATGTATTTGAACTTCGGAAGTAGGCTTTCGTGGGACAATTATCGTCTTGTCTGCAAGCGCCTGTCAGTTCACGGTTTTCAGCCTTTCCGCGACACTCACCCGTGAGTCAAACCAACTTGTAAGGGTAAACTTTCTGATAGATTAAATCTGTGTCCTGGATCGCATCTCGAATCCGGATTCTCCTTTTTTTTGCGGGCGAATGCTCTACTTAGGCTCTACCTCCGCCAGCACCTATAAGGGCGTGCTGAAATGTAATACCTCCGCATTTTTGAAGTTTTTAAAATAAAATTAACGTTATTAACATTATACATAGTAAATGAAATGTAGAACCACATGCGTCGGTTCTAAATTGAAAAAACAGGCACCCTTAATATTATCATGTCGTGATATCGTCACGGAGAAGTTTTCAGTGGCCCAGGAAAATGTTTGCTGGATTGTAATTCCAGTATTATATATACAGGCCTTCAAAAAGTCTCTGCGCAGTGCCGTAAGATTGTTAGCCGCGCGTGCCGTATGCCGCAGTGAATATACCGAAATGAAACTCAGTGAAATACAAGTTATTAAATTATTGAATATTCATATTTACTTACAAATTGTCACATTAAATGTTGAAAGTGTGCCCCCCTTTTGTTGAATACACAATTTAATTCGTCTGATCATGTTTCGAAACACAAGCTGTAACATTTCTTCTGTAACAGAAGCAGTGAAAGTGGATATTGCAGTTTTCAGTTCATCGATGGATTTTGGACGGTTTTTATAGACAGTTGCTTTCGCTGCACCCCAGAAGAAAATGTCAGGTGGTGTTAGGTCAGGCGATCGTGGAGGCTAAAGTCCCTGTGAAATTATGCGATCACCAAAAACATCAGCAAGCAGTGGCATTGAAAACACGAGCTATATGCTCGGTTGCAACATCTTGTTGAAAATAACCGTTCAGTATTTCGCTTAACACAAGTTCTCCTATGAACGGGTACAGAATATCACTGCAGTATCGTTGTGCGTTTATTGTTTCGTTGAAAAATATGGGATCCACAATCATACGGCACAAGCGGCTAATAATCATAGGGGACTGCGGAGAGACTTTTTGGACACCACGTATGTGACGGTGCAGTCAGTCATTAGTCAATCCGGCTTCGTCAGACAAATGCCAAAATTTTATTTCTTTGACGAAGCTGAAATTGCTAATTATTTTGACTGCACCATCACTTATAATGCTGTGATTTGTGTAATGCAACACGTTTCTGCTCAGGTCTGAAGATAGTTATCAACCGAAACTAGTAACCTGATAACAAATAAGCATTTAAGAATTATGATGGAAGTCTTGGAATTGTAATCGGTACTACTTATTTGTCGATTGTTACCAGGAATGGGGAACAGTGGTCTGAGTAAACCGTACGTACTCTTTCCCGTAGAATCCGCATATGCGATGAACGTGGGGGTTCCTTTTTGAAAATACAGAGTTGAGCCCGCAGGAGGGGCGATTAGGAGGTGGCCAGTTGTTGTACGGACAGATGACCAATCTACTCATATTAACTTTCCAACTAGATTTTTAAAATTTTTGTTTTTTATTTATTTATTTTGTACAATGTCTCGTTACCGAAATACTACTTTGTCTCAAGTTAAAATACACGCCCTATATAAGGAACATCTTCATGGCATTATTTTGGACCTTTGATCCCAGAGGCAGACGCTTTTGAGAGATTTGTATACGAATCTGTCCATGGAGAATGCGTTCATCTGTATTACGAGGTAACTATGTTCCTCGGGGACGCTGTGGTCTTAGCAAACGGCTGGTAGAGGCTTCGAAATCTTCAGAGTACTTCCTAAACCTTAAATTCCAGGGATCTGAACCCAGCTGAACAAGTGTGGGGCACCAGTTAGCTCGTTTCATTGTCAGAAACATCCTTCATACACACTAACCAGATGTAGAAACTATGTAGGCAACCTCCTGACTCCAGCTGCACCCGCAGAGCTATCAACACCTGCTGGTCCGCTTCCGCTTGGCCACCTGCTGTGTACGCTACAAACAGATTATTCCGTACAACCTCTCACACACTAACGTGGCTGTCCTGTAATATATATGGTATGCGAACACAAACACCAGCCGTCCAGAGTTTGTATCATGTGTACAAGGGATTGCTCCATTCGGAAATCGGCGATACGCGCAAAGTTAATAAAATAAAGGGTAAGGTGGTGCTGAACATTTTGAATCCTAACGGAGCAGAAAATTTTTTACACATGTTAAATTGTAATGGTGAATATATTCTAGTTATAAGCTTTGTGTATAAAGGTACATTGCTTCAAAGTCTATTCTTCTTCATTGTACATAGTACAATTTAAAATGTTGAAACAAGAGAAAGATTATGCTCCTGGAAGTACTGTAGGAAACTGTCGTACAGTTATATAGAGTACCGAAGATTACACTTTTTAACTATTCCTGTAGTTGTTACACGTATTTCCCACAGTGGAATTGTTTGAAGTCGACTGGTCGTGTGGTAGCGTTCTCGCTTCCCGCGACCGGGTTCCCGGGTTCGATTCGCGGCGGGGTCAGGGATTTTCTCTGCCTCGTGATGACTGGGTGTTGTGTGATGTCCTTAGGTTAGTTAGGTTTAAGTAGTTCTAAGTTCTAGGGGACTGATGACCGTAGATGTTAAGTCCCATAGTGCTCAGAGCCATTTGAAGTCGACTGCCTTTACACAAATTTGGTGGAACCGCATTTTGCACTATCATACCTGATCTATTCCGCTTTCTTCACAGATCTAGTGTCATAATATTTGATGTTGCAGAAACCACAAAATACATTTCCTTCCTCCAACTCAGCTTCAAGTGATTATGAAAGCATTTCTGCAGTCCTTGACCTTTCTTTGGGAGTTTTCAAAATGCAATTTTCTCTTCCCTCTTATAAGACTGAGATGAACTGGCGAAGTTATATGGCAAGCTGAATTTTTCTCTCTGCTGGCACGTGTGGTACCGGTGATTTTCGGTGCCGCTGGCAAAACATAAGAAAATTCAGAAAGCCCCACCCTACCCAATAAAGCATCTACGTCAGCGCTGGTGTCTGACATCGCTTTAACGTCTATGCTTGCGTTCTCGGAACGCTTGTAGATAAACAATTCGAGGCTCCCAGGGAAGATAACCACAGTAATGCAAAATATAATGTAGCTTACGTTAATTCTTTAAGAAAAATTTAATGTTACTGTAATTGCAAATGACCTTTTTATTCCGTATTATTTCTACACTGGGAATAGTTCTTCCGCTGCAAATAGCATATTAAGAGTATTGTTGAAACATATGGGCTTACGGTTCGTGAATGACAAAGGTGCAGACTACGCTCTCCTTCCATAAAGTTTTGGTCTTCCAGGGTTGCAAAAATCTTATTTTCGTCAATTGGGGCATCCTATTATAGGACTGTCGACAATAATTATTTCTGTACTAATTATTGTTCAGATGCACTACCAGCTAAGCTCTTTTCTTTCCAGAGTTCATAAAATTTTAATCTAGTTTATATACGTATCATAACAAAACGATTTTTTCCTTTTACACCAGTTCCCACAAACAGATACGTGGAAATGAGGAGCAAATACGGACACTGAACGCTTACACAAATTCAGTTTAAAAATACTCTTTGGGATTCCTAAGTTGATAATATCATAGAAATCAACCTGCGCAACAAATACAGAACAACACAGGAAATGATGATACTCGGCACAAACATACCATAGATTAATCGCGGCTGATGTCTGACGGAACAGATAAACATGTGAATGTAAAAAGAATGTTGCTAAAACGTGACATCCGAAAATTACCATAAAAATGATGTGGCCACGAATTGATCGTAGCCTACTAGCATATAATAGCAAAATTAATTTTTGTGCAAACTGGCACTACAACTTCACCATTGATGTCTGGTACAAAATGAGAATCCGTTTGTTGATAAAAAGATAGAACTAAGAGGTAGTTACAGTCTCTTTTCGTAACCTCGTTATCGTACGTGTTTTAATTTTCGTAAACCCATATTTTGTGAAAGAGTGTCACAGCTAGTATTCGTTCATATGATACAATGGGCGATCAAAGAGTTTCCGTTTGAGGGTGTTGCTGCATCGTACACTATGTGATCTAAAGTATCCGGAAACCCCCCCCCCCCCCAAAAAACATACGTTTTTCATATTAGGTGCATTGTGCTGCCACCTACTGCCAGGTACTCCATATCAGCGACCTCAGTAGTCATTAGACATCGTGAGAGACCATTCCAAAGTGTATTACCACCATTTGAAATTGCCTTGAATATCCAAAACTACTCCAATGATGCAGAGGTGGTCCAACAACTACTTCAGTGAATTATTTCCAGTTGTCGGCTATCAAGCGTGCTTTGTTTTCTCGCGTCCTGTTCATGAAGTGGGAGATTTTCGTGGTTAATCGTGAGTCGTCTATTCGTGCCGTATATCACTAAAATTTCAGACTTTCTCCGTATAATGTAACAAAATGCCTCGAGCGTGGAATACAGTTCTACCCAGTTCTTCCTATACAAACACCATTTTCGATCTCGGGTCTGACTGTTTTCCTCAGCACAACGTTATATTTCAATTAATCTTCTGCGTCGAACGTGCATACTGCTTCGGCCAGACAGCGGGAACTCGCCGGGAGAGAAGTTGACCTTCCCCAGCCCTCGCTGGCTGGTGTCGTCTTCCGCCGCTGACTGCTGTCAGACGGCGGGAGGCAATATCCGCCCGCCTGGGCGCCACAGGGTTACACCGGCGGACGTGGTCGCTGTAGGGCGTGCTTCAAAGCCAGGCGATGTACTCGTCTGCCGCAGCTTCAGCGAAATAAATCTGACAGCGCTGTCACCAGCAGAGTTTCAGGACAAATGGCTCTGAGCACTATGGGACTTAACTTCTGACGTCATCAGTCCCCTAGAACTTAGAACTACTTAAACCTAACTAACCTAAGGACATCACACAGGCCGGCCGCGGTGGTCTAGCGGTTCTGGCGCTGCAGTCCGGAACCGCGGGACTGCTACGGTCGCAGGTTCGAATCCTGCCTCGGGCATGGGTGTGTGTGATGTCCTTAGGTTAGTTAGGTTTAAGTAGTTCTAAGTTCTAGGGGACTTATGACCTAAGATGTTGAGTCCCATAGTGCTCAGAGCCATTTTTGACATCACACACATCCATGCCCGAGGCAGGATTCGAACCTACGACCGTAGCAGTCCCGCGGTTCCGGACTGTAGCGCCTAGAACCGCTAGAGTTTTAGGACAAGCTCGTCGTTTTGCAGTTCACGTTACTCATTACGAAGGTTATACCGAAAGTCACCAAAAATTCATTGTTACGAATGTTAATAGTGCAAATAGCCGTTTCTTCCTGTTGTGTAGGTTGACAGCGCTGACTCAACACTAACACTGTTATTCTTCTGCTTTAACGCTGTTGCTTCAGTGAATAGCTCTTTGCGTAGTGATTTCAGAGCATTTCATTATGAGTGTCTCGCTGTCCGTGTGCAACAAGGAAAAAATGAAGGGTGTCGTTCCTTTAGAACACACTGAAGGGGCAAACGCTGCGAAGATTATTTGCTAAATGTAGTTGATGTGTGGTAATGGCTGCCTAAGTGAATGAAAAATTTACACCAGTGCATAAATCGCCTGCATTTGGACATGTATCTCTCTGCGACGAAGAGTATTTGGGTAGGTAGTTCACTTCGATAATGGATAGGAACATCGTGACAGCTGACCGAATGAGTCGTAATGGGCATTGTGCCAGGATTGATGATATTATGCACAAGAATGAGATTTTCACTCTGCAGCGGAGTGTGCGCTGATAGGAAACTTCCTGGCAGATTAAAACTGTGTGCCGGACCGAGACTCGAACTCGGGACCTTTGCCTTTCGCGGGCAAGTGCTCTACCATCTGAGCTACCCAAGCACGACTCACGCACCGTCCTCACAGCTTTACTTCTGCCAGTAGAGCACTTGCCCGCGAAAGGCAAAGGTCCCGAGTTCGAGTCACGGTCCGGCACACAGTTTTAATCTGCCAGGAAGTTTCATTATGCACATGTTGAACATTAGTCACAATTGAGTACTTGCAGTCGTCCAATGCGTCTCTAACTACTGCAAAGTTGGTGGCTCTCTAACTACTGCAACGTTGGTGGCTATTGCTACAGTACCAACTCCGCGCAGTCAAAGGCGTCTTGCCACGGTTCGCGCGGCTCCCCCCGTCGGAGGTTCGAGTCCTCCCTCCGGCATGGGTGTGTGTGTGTTGTCCTTAGCGTAAATTAGTTTAAGTTAGGTTAAGTAGTGTGTAAGCTTAGGGACCGATGACCTCAGCAGTTCGGTCCCATAGGAACTTACCACAAATTTCTAATTTTCCATCTGACACACAAACAAAAACAAGAAAGTTCTGAATTGTCTAAATTAAAATAATCCGTTTTGAAGAGGAAGGAGAAAACTTTCTTGGTCGCATACTAACCGTTGACGATACCCTTCACCAGGAACTCGGACTAAGTGGCAGAGCATTTTGTGGAAGTATCCAGCTTCGCCTACAGCCAAAGTATTCAGAATCCAAGCATCTGCAAGAAGATTGATGATGGCAGTGTTCGTGGGACATCAAAAATCGACTCCTGATTAAATACAGTCCTATAGGTTAAATAGTGAACAGTGACAGATACTGTGAGCTACTGCAAGATCTGGAACACAGTATCAAAACGAAGAGGCAAGCTTACAAAGCATGTGATTTATCTTCGGATAAGTCTCGCTGTTTATACAACTGTGATGACAGCTTAGTGCATTCAAAATCTTGATTTTGGGTTGCTGGTGGAGCCACCAAACCGTCGTGAGAAAGCTCCAAGTGATAGTAACTTTATTGGTCGGATGAAGGCACACTTGTGTGAATGCAAGTTTTTGTCGGATGAAGAGGTTGTGAAGGCGTTACAGCAGTGAATGCGGACGACACCGTGGTGCTTCGTCCAGGGCGGAGTTAGGAAGATCGTCAAGGAAGGAACCAGGGGCGTAGAGGTAGATTAAGTTTATGTAGAGGAATAAAGTTACTTACAATGTTGTCATCTTAAAAAAAATTGCCTTTATTTTTTTTGAATTCCCCTCGCAAGATCTTAATTTACACACATTTCTCGTTGCGTCGGTCCTGCAGCTGTCTCTATACGGAACCGAAAAGACGATTGTCGGGGCGTAACAAGTCTAGACAGCAAGGTGGATGGGGAAGACTTCCCTACTCAAACGCCCCAGCTATTTCCCTCAGTAATGACGTGGGCAGCATGGAGCCGCGCGATATCTTACTGCAGATGCACTTCCTCGCCACCCTCACTCGCTCATGACGTTCTGTAGATCCCTTCATGCAGGAGAGCCATCAAAGATATAGAGCAAGTCAGGTTATACGTTAAGAGGCACAATCACTGCATATTACTTCTCTGATGTATACTAACAACAAAATGTAACTAGCGTTAATTCTCTCCCACTGATAATTCTAGAAACTAATTCGATTATTTTGTGTATTTTAAAAGGAAACCTATACTTTTAAAGAATCCACTGTTGCTTCTTGCACACTACACAGTTGCTATTTTTGTGTAATACTTAGAAAACATCGTTTATGTAACTTTATGCATAATGTCAGCCCTGTTTAATACGAACGTTAGAGTAATACTGAATTTATATCGTTGAGCCCAAAAATCCTGATAAATTGTGGGGTGAGTGATTACTGAAGTATTCTTTTGATCTTATGATAACTGGGGATTTTAACTCCTTGCCATATGTCTACCGACAACCTATTGCAGAATGAATAAACGCTTTGTGGTGGAGTGTACGCCATTTCAGTCAGCCAGGTCGTTTCTAAATTTTTTTATTTTGTGGACCTTCGACAGGGGTGTGTAGCCTATATGAAACTTACTTTTTCTTGTAATATTATGGTCGTGGAAGACACAGTTCACCTTAAACTCATTCTTGCTGTTAGCCACAAGTCTTATTAAGAGCGATTGTATTTACTGGTACGTCGCTAGGTCCCTGAAAAGGCGTCTACAAGTATGTTCGCTTGTCAAGGACACGCAGAGTTATTATTGCAGTTTTCTGTAGAATAAATACTTCTAGCTGCAGTGCTTCAGAAGACTGTACCATAGTACAATTTTGAGTGAAAGTATGCAAAGTTTGCTAGCAGTCCAGTTTGTAGGTCAGTTAGACGGAGCTTCGTGTGTGAATGGATGCAGCAAGTAGCATATATAGTCTGCCCAGTCAAGGATATCAACTAGAATGCAACACTTTGTGGTTTTCGTAATAGTTCAAATCAAAGCAATTCCCTACTCTGGCGCTGATAAAGATGACCTGTTTAGGTCATCTGTCGCTATATTCATTAAAAAAATTCTCCATTTCGAAATCTCCGAAGAACATAGAACGGTGGTAGTTCTCTGAACTCATCTTCGGTGAATAAGTGCTGGACCAAACACTCCAAACGTTTAGACAACTCAAGCTTTGAATCACACTGTATTATATCCTGATGAAAGTTTTATTGCGATTTCGTTCTCAGTTCACTGTCTTCCCCAATGAACTAGCCTACTCTTTCTTGTTGCGTACCGTGGATGCAGTTGGAGGGACAGCGCTATGAGGCTTAACGTGGATGCTTGTCTTCCGGAGGGACAGCGCTATGTGGATGCTTGTCTTCCCATCTCTGAAGTGTACCTCCCATATCCTAATTGAGCTGCCACCCATCTACACATCTCCAGATGCATCCTGAAGTCCTAGATGAATTCCAGCATGTGATCTATCCTCTTTAACTAGAAATTCAATGATAACACGATGTCGAAATGAAACATCGATATTGGCTATTTTGCAAATGATAGAAGTTACTGACGTCACAGTGTGTCAACACACAATCTGAAGTCTATAGATTAGTATAATGTAATTGTCTTTATTACATTATTGGAACTCAGTTCTGACAAAGGGATATTACCGATTTCCTGTGTAAACATTCCTGTGCAAATGTTATCGAAAATTGAGAACAAAAAAACACGTTCACGACAGATAACTTCTATGTTAATGACAAAGCAGTTGCTACTCTTTGTAGCAAAAATCACGTAGTTGACTAGTTCCAAATTGAAAACACCCCTTAGTACAAGGATCTGAACCTTCCTCATTTCGTACTTGCGACAGTTACATAATTGACACTGCATCAAACACCTCTGGTGTTAACATTAAGAAGATGAGTAACTCAGCCTGTACTTCCTGAAGGCTTGGTGTCGAACATCCGCCATTACTTGTTGCTCAGAATTAATTTTTCGGTTTTGACTAATTAAATATAATTACTTCTGCTTTTGTTCTCCACAGCACATGGTACGACCTCTGACAGAAATACCATACAGTGTCTGTTAGTATCCGTGTAAACCTAATTTTCTCACATTTAATCGTCAGTCGTTCTGCGAGAGTTTCGTAAGGGGAAGCAATACTTTGCCCAACTGTTCTTTGTTCGTACACACTCGGAATTTCAACACTAAACCTCTCCGTGATACGTAACGTCTGTAGTTCCTAACTCCCTCACACGTCGTTACTAATTCGTCTATTAATGCAACCTGGTAAGGACGAACAAGTGTTTTATGGGCTATTTCTCTCGTGTATGGATTACATTTCTTTTTCTCGCAATGACAGTCAGCCTGGCATCTCCTTTTCCTACACTTAGTTTTATGTCGTCATTCCACTGCATCTCGGTGTGGTATTTACGTTTCGCACAACTGCGTTTATATGATCGATCCGTCTTAAATGGTTCATATGGCTCTGAGCACTATGGGACTTAACATCTGACGTCATCAGTACCCTAGAACTTAGAACTACTTAAACCTAACTAACCTAAGGACATCACACACATCCATGCCCGAGGCAGGATTCGAACCTGCGACCGTAGCGGTCGCGCGGTTCCAGACTGTAGCGCCACCAAGGCCGGCGATCCATCTTAAATCGTTGCTTTGTGTGTACGCCCTGTTATTTGACTACCGTAATTGGTCGTGAGTCCAGTGATTGAACAAAGATATTGTAATCAATCGAGAGCATGTCACTTCGTCGATTAACTTTAAAGAACTCTCGCAATATTTATTGCAGAAAATACAATGACTTCTTCGAAAGGCTAGGTTTACACGAAAACAGGAATATATGAGTTGTCTGTGTAGCTCAGTACCCATGTGACAGAAAATGCCGAATCAGGTGTCCCAGTACCTGCTTCTTATTTTCTATTCATACCGCAGGTAACTCTGTTATTGCTTCTTTCACATACGGCGATATTCTGGTTCAAATGGCTCTGAGCACTATGGGACTCAACTGCTGAGGTCATTAGTCCCCTAGAACTTAGAACTAGTTAAACCTAACTAACCTAAGGACATCACAAACATCCATGCCCGAGGCAGGATTCGATCCTGCGACCGTAGCGGTCTTGCGGTTCCAGACTGCAGCGCCTTTAACCGCACGGCCACTTCGGCCGGCGGGGATATTCTGTGTGTGTGAAAAAATAGTACGCTACATGAAGGTCGTCCGTACTCTAGGAGTGCTTCGGTATTCTAATGCCTTTGCTACTTCGTCTTATGAAAAATTGTAATAATATTCAGTCGAACTTGGGCAAACTAATACATATTGATATGTAATTCTGCAGCTTTTCGTGGCCGTTGTCGCTGTAGTTAAAATATTCTGGGTTATTAGGCCACGTTATATTTCTACTATGTGTTCTGGCAGTAGTGGATACCAGAAGATCCTGAGGAAGTCCGAGCAGAGGGGTCGAAATGTCGATCATTTTAGTAGAAATATGACGCGGCCTAATAACCCAGAAGATTTTAAGTACAGTAATACTTCTTGAATCAGTCATGGCAGATAAACAGGTAGGAGTAACAGTGTGAAGTGGAACGATTATGTAAACTCAGCTGAAGACAACGGCAATCTTCGATTTATTTGTAAGAAGTAGGAAACAGCAGAATATATATGTGAGCCGAGCGGTTCTAGGCGCTTCAGTCCGGAACCGCGCGACTGCTACGGTCGCAGGTTCGAATCCTGCCTCGGGCATGGATGTGTGTGATGTCGTTAGGTTTAAGTAGTTCTAAGTTCTAGGGGACTGATGACCTAAGATGTTAAGTTCCATAGTGCTCAGAGCCATTTGAACCATTTATGTGAGAGGTTCGGACGTCCACTGGATTCGCTAAATCCATAGTACCATCGAGCCCACCAAATTTAGAGCTACCGTAGTTTGCCTACATCGCTTTGAAAATGACAATACCGATTTCCTTTCGCAATCCGATCTTGAGCCCCGGCTCGGATGACCTCTTCGTCCACGGGATGTTAAGTCCTGATCATTTCTTATGATTTGTAATGTATTATCCAGTTTTTTATTTAGCGTATGGCTAATACAGACATATCACGAAATTAAATTACATGTACATATGTACATATTGACACACAAGAAACTTAAGTTTGTCTTTACAACTGAATATCCAGTCCTTCAATCCAGCGCACTGCATGTGGAGTTGCTAGCAGTAAGTCCTCTTTGGCGCCTCGATAGGCTCGAATCCTGCATTCACTGACAATGTGGTGAACAGTCTGGTATGGAGCCCCGCAGTCACAAGCTGGATCAGACAGTTTCTTCCACTTAAAGAGAGCATCCCTGCATCGCCCATGGCCGGTACGGATTCTGTTGAGAGTAGACCAGGTCTTGCGTGATAAGTCGTATCCACTTGGAAGTTTAGCACCTGAGAAGGTATTATGCAGGTGCACATCTGTCGCTGCTTCCCACCGACCTTTCCATTCTTCAAGAGGCTTGAAATTCTTAGCAACCATGTCAGCAGCATCGCACAGAGTTGGATGGCGTGATTTCAGTCTCTTGCGATTTAAAAGTGGCAGGTCGCTGTGCACGGGTAGGTTAGAATCCAGTTAGTCACTGGATACGGGTGTATAAAGGGCGTCACTTCGTTTCTAAAGGGTGACAATACCCTGACCTGGATCCCATGTTTCTCTAGAACAGTACTGCTATTCTCGAACTGGCTGCAAGCCTCGCGTAGCGCGTGTTGTGACCGCGGCCATCAGATGAAACGCTGATTGCTCACTGGCCATCACCGCTTCCGGCCCAAAAACGCTGCTCCGGCCCGCCTCGCTATTGTCGCTGGCCGCCGGCGGAGTGTGGCAGTCCTGTGCGCGCTGTTCTGCACTCAAAACGCCACCACACTCACTTGCCGGAACACGCTGAGAAAACAGCTGCTGCCATGGCGAACGTAGAGCGGGCCAGTTTGGGCCTGCCACGCCTTCAGATCACGCAGTACCTTTAGCTAGATGTGCTCGTCACAGCAGTACTCACTGAGGTAAGGCGCTTGCCATGTCACACTGACGAAAAAAGCAGCACGCCCCGAACGGCTAAAACCGAATAAAAATCGTTTTTAAATACGGTGATGTGCCTTTTGTACCAGGCATCAGTCATCGTCATTTATCAATAGATCTGTGCATTTGTCGTACAATCAATGTTTGAAAGTCAAATAATCAAAAAACCTACTTTAGCATTAATTGTCGTAGAAACAAAACCAAGTAACAGAAAATTGCATTATTTTCAGAAAGTAAGAACTCTGGCGCTGACGTCTTGTTGATTTTGTAGGCTTGAAAATTAAAACACCCTAGGTCACGCTACACGCGTCTCACTATCCAAGCAGTTTCCTGCGCCGAGATGCACAACTCTGTAAACATAATGGTGGCAACTTCCTGATTATAAAGGTGATTTACAGTACTTGTTTCATGTAATGTCATCTCTGTGATTGTTGATATTATACTATTGCACTGTGGAGACAGCGAAAATGATGTAGCATGTATACGTGTTACTCTCCTCACCTGTTCATTCTGTTCCATTCCACTTTGTTTTAATCACTTCACTGAAACTTCACTGTGTTACTTCGGTGATGAATAAGTAAAGAACGTACGGCGTCATAGTGAGTTGTATTTTGAAAAATACGGATCTGCAAATACTCCATGTGTTAAACATATACGGTTTCAAGCAAATGTTCAGCTTATTTGAAATAATAAGTGATTTATGATTGCTATGAATCTGGTGGCCGTAATCTTTTCTTATATGTGATATTGTTTCTCCAGCGGCTTGTGCTTCGTAGCTTTCAGCTTCGTCAACCTTCAAACGTGGGTTGTACGCAAATGCTAAGTCACAGAGATGAATGACCGTAATGGGGGTGGAACAGCCTCCGTATTTTAAAATTAGTTTCATTAATCTTTAGCTGTGGAGTGCTTCCCTTGTGAGTTTTCATTAGTGTACTTTCTTCGATGATCAATTTCTTTGGAGCAAAGTGACGTGTATTTACCTTTCTTGCGCGGTAGTGTAGTGTAGTGCAATTGATGGCGGTCGTCGAATGTGTTACGTGCCAGCTGCGAACAGAAGACGACGTAACAGGTGCAGCGTTAGTGACGTTTGCTTTTGATCAGTACAGATTTACGATAAGTGATACTGGAAATACATTATAGTTGTTGCTGTACAATTACCAAGTTACTTAGCAAGTCAGACACCCCCAGCAATTGGACGCATTGCTGATAAATTTTAATATTTTATTGCTCGGTGTTTAATATGCCTAAGCAAACGTGTTCTCGACCCCGATCAGTACCAAGTCCAACTTTTAGTGAAGTTGTATTGCAACAGTTCCTACATTCACGTAAAATGTCTGTATATTTCGGAAGTGCGGTAAGCCAACGAAGTCTAAGGCGAATTGTAAAAGCTGCAGTAATTATTGCATCTTATGCAGTAATTATTGCATCTTCATAATATGATGAATGACCGGCCCCCCAGACTTAAACTCGCCGTTTGCTGCCTCCAAATGGCTCTGAGCACTGTGGGACTTAACATCTGAGGTCATCTGTCCCCTAGACTTAGAACCCCCTTAAACCTAACTAACCTAAGGACATCACACACATCCATGACCGAGGCAGGATTCGAACCTGCGACCGTAGAAGCAGCGCGGTTCCCGACTTAAGCGCCTAGAACCTCTCGGATACAACGGTTAGCTTGCTGCCTCCCATCATATACAGGGTGTTTTTTAAATTAGTTACACAAAAGCACCCTGTAATTGTGAAAAAAGTGAGTTACATAAATGTTTGATACAACACTGAATGCAGTATATATTCAAGTTTTACGCCTGCTAACACTGTTAGTTCACGACCTGCAGAGCGTGTGCAGTGTTGTTTATAATTTTACGAATCCAGATCCGCTACCACAGTTCAGAAATTTGGAAATTTGTGGTAAGTTCTTATGGGACCAATACACTTCAGAGACAATTCAGGACTAAATATCACAATCCAACACCTCAAAGACAAACTGTTATTAACTGGTACAATCGCTTCACCGAAACTATGTATCGCGTAGGATGCTGGGTAATGGTTGGCCAGCAGTACCTGACGCAGCTATTGAACAAGTGCTGTAGTTTATCACTCGTAGCCACATGAATATATTGAATATGTGGAAGGTATTTCGTAAACGCCAGTCTTTCAATCCGTGCGAATTGGAACTGTTGCGATCTTTAAGAGAAAGTGACAAAGAAAAGCGAACTGGGTTTTATGTAGAAACGTTTAACAAAATGCCGACTAAAGATGATTTTCTTAATAAATTTGCGTACAGTGACGAAGCCACCCTCCGTACCTGTAGTAAAATGAATCGACATGATTTTCGGATTTGGAGTGAGCAGAAACCACGTCACGTAATCGAACATGTACGGGACTCCCCTAAGACAAATGTTTTTTGCGGTGTAATGAGTAACAAAATATACGGTCTTTTCTTCTTTTTTCCGAGTCAGCTATAACTGACCTAACGTACATGGACTTGCCTGAACATTGTAATGCGTCAGTTACAACAGGATATGGGAACAGAATTTATTTTGCAGCAAGAGGTCACGCTACCACATTATAATAGTGAAGTTGTCACATATCTCCTTAGGAATGTGCCGACTTGCATTCACCGTGATGGAACAGTGTCTCGGCCACCATGATCACCTAATCTAACCCCAGTGACTTCTATGTATGCTGTTAAGACAGAGTTTGTTCCTGCGCGTTAGGAAAACATCGACGAAATGCGACACTAGCAGTTGCCACCACATGCCAAGACTTGCTTCGTATGATTTGGCAGGAACTGATCACAGAGGGGACATTTGTCGTGTTACAAAAAATAGCCACATTGAACACTTGTAAATAAAACTTCAAGATATACTGCTTACAGTGCTACATCAAACATTTCTGTAAGTTATTTCTCTTTTTCAAAACTGAAGATTACGTATATATAACTAATTTATGAGCACCTTGTATTTCAATCTCACTGCATTCTACTGGCAACAGCAGATAATCTGCTGCAAGCTGATGTATTCGGCAGTACTTCGTTCTTCTCGACCACACCACGCATGTGAACATATGTTGTCATATAGCTATCTATTCATTAACTCATCTTCTTCACGCGTCTGGTACTTAACTCTGGGCATATTTCTATTGGCGTCTAGGAGAATGTAAGCTCTCACGTTTACTGCCAAAAACGTCAGTGTTGTCGGCGTATGTACAGTAAATTAAAATAGGGAAATACTGTAGTGCGTGGATGTTCCCATTTATAGCTGTGTGACTTGTGCTGGCCGCAAGTGGGCCTGCGAGATTGCCGGCACCAGCATGAGGAAGCTGCAGGTGCCTTATTGCCAAGGCTGGCGGCTGCCAGACCAAGGGCGCCGTATCGATTCGGCGTGGCGCCGCCCCTCCACCCCCGCTTCTCTGGGTGTGGGGGCGGGGGGGGGGCTGCTTTCCCTCCTGCGTCTGGCGTCGCCAGTTATCTCGCCCACAGCAAACAGCTGGTAAAGCGGAGATGCTTTTCAGGAGAAATGCGCCACAGAAATTTTGCGGAACTTCCTTTGCGTTGTAGCATTTGAAGTCCCCGCACGCCTTTCCGGGATCTTCCTTTCATATGTGCGTTGTAGAGGATGTCTATTTTATTCAGAGATCGAGCACAGAGCTTGTTTAAAGATCGTTCTTAGCTGCGACATACTAGTCAGCTGCTTTGGAAGAGATCATGGGTAACTGATTGTCTACTTCACTCATTTTTTGTGTGGTCATCGTTCCAGTTTTGTGATTGATTCAGTACTAGATTTTAAAACTGGAGAGCTTCCATTTGTAATTACACTGTTAATACTATTTTCCAACCTTTTAACATCTGAATTATTGATGTTGTTGCAGCTCCGTCCTTACACGACCGTTTCTACATTATTACGAATAAAAACTAATTTTGTCATTGTCTACGCGCAGGAGGTTATATTTTCGGCAACAAAAGACTACTTTGTAAATGTTTGTATTAATAATACTTCCTTACAACAATCACGTTACAGAGAGAGCAGGTGTGTGATTAGTAGGCAATTTTCCAGGCAGAGCAACTGACCTGTAAATACTCGGAATTACTTGCGTTAAATTAACTATCCGGCAAAGAAAGAAACAGATTTTAGAAACTCTTTGATTTGCAGCTTACGCTCCTATTTGAAAATAGCTTTGATTGCAGAGATTACTGTCGCAATGAAACCATTGAGAATAATGTTCCATTTACGTCGACGTTATAACACCGTCACCATCACCATCACTAGTCATATGCGCAAATATTAAGCCGAGAAATATAATAATAATAATAACTGACTAGATCTGACTGGTCCGCCTCCATTGCTTACATGCCAGCTAAGATCCAGGGTTTGATTCTGGGTACTGCCGGAGTGGACTCAGGCTAGTGAGGTCACTTGAGAAGCGACTTGAATGAGAAGCAGCGCCTCCAAGGCCTGAAAGCTGACAACCGCCGTGTACTGATCACATGTCCCTCCATAGAGCATTCAAATGATATCTCTGCAGAGAATAACGCAGCGACCGGTCAGCATCACATAGCTTTGTTTTAATTGTGAGCCACTGAGAGCTGCGAATGCACAGGCAATAGAATGCATTTTTATAATAATTGTAGTGGAGTCGGCTAAGTATTGGATATCTGTAGGTCTTTCAGCCGTTACTATTTATTCCAATGAAATTCAGTTTCCTTAAAGCGAATATTTTAATTCTGTTTTGTTGTCTGTCTCTTTCGTGTACAATCGATTGCTAGACAATATTGCTACATTTTCAGGTAACTGTTATAGATACATACCGAATCGAATGCGATAAATATTGTAACTATCGTTACATCGTACGAGTGCATCTGCCATAGTGTCTGAAAAACCCGTGTCAAACACTTTGTATCAGCTGCGAAAGCAAGAAAAAAAAAATTTAAACATTTGATGGGCTGGGAAAATTTTTTGATAGTAAAATACGTGTAACATGCGTTTACAACTCCAATAAAATGCATGTTTTTCTTATTAGACGCGTTTCACTTCCCTGGAGTATAGCATCGTTAGTGTTCCGTAATTAGTGATATTTACATTTTGATTTGCTTTTAAGATCGAAAAACAGTTCGTTAACAGTTCATTAGTTTTTACTTAAGGCAGTTTCTGCTTGTTTTTTTCGCTTATATCAGGACATGCCGTCTGCTAGCACGCCTTTGGTTTCTTTCTTCATTAGGCACTGATACCTGTGCAGAAGTATGCACTTTTCGGTTTTATTCGCTTGTAAAGTAACATACATTGACCACGGTACATGCCATTGGAATCTATCAAATAAGCGTGCTTTTAATATCCACCATAAAGGTGTAATCGCGCATTTCTGGATGCCAGTTTAAATGTGATACAGGCCGTCGTTCACTGCGGCCGTGATTAAAGCCTATATTATTCCAGATGGAATTAATATGAGTGGCACCAGCCTTATTCCATTTGATGAAGGTTTTTGGAGAAAAATTGAATCTCGATCATACGTGACAAATACCCCAGGTTCTAGTCCGGCACACAGTTTTAATTCCCGCGTCCGGCCATCCTGATTTAGGTTTTTCGTGATTTCCCTAAATCGCTCCAGGCAAATGCCGGGATGGTTCCTTTGAAAGGGCACGACCGACTTCCTTCCCCGTCCTTCCCTAATCCGATGAGACCGATGACCTTGCTGTCTAGTCTCCTTCCCCAAAACAACCCAACCCAACAGTTTTAATTTGCCAGGAAGTTTCTTATCAGCGCACACTCCGCTGCAGATTGAAAATTCGTGCTGGAAATTTCCAGTAAAAATTGAAAATTTTTGGTAAGGTCTTATGGGATCGAAATGCTGAGGTAATCTGTCCTTAAGCTTACACACTACTTTATCTAACTGAAACTAACCTTCGCTAAGGAAAACATACACCCATACCCTCTGACGGGGGGAGCAAATTTCCAGTAGTTTACATTCGTGCTGCCTTGTAGTCGTCAGTCTATTTCAGCAACACATAGCGGTAACAGATTTTCTGTTGCCTAGATCTTCGTGAATTATGACATTAACACTGTCCTTTGCAACCCCAAATACTCCAATATCGATACCATTTTGTGGAAACATTCGTCGTAGTAGCTCCATCTTATCTCATTTTATCTGAACATTGATCTATTCCGAAATTATGCGACGAAATGGGTATTTAGTATTCACTTCACACGTGCTGTAGCGTATACCGCTACCTGATCGTTATTGCCTGATGGAGTAATTCTCGGACCAGCAAACCGTGACCGAAATAACGCGAAACGTTCATTGGTGATAACGATGTCAGGTCGGAACTGAGGAAAAAGTATTTCTTCCGAAAACTGTCTATTTGAAGCTCTTGAAGATTAGGGAGCAATAAGACAATAATTTCCATCTTTCGTAACGAGCGAAGCGCCAACGCGTCGTGGTTAAATAAAATGACACTGTATGTTAGCGATCAAATCCTCATCCGTCATTCCAGATTTAAGATTTCTGTGGTATCCGTAAATCGGAGTATGCGATGATTGTTTCTTGCAACTGGATGATCTAGCCTCTTCTTGCTTCTGAATGTTCTGGAACTACGAAATATACTTAGCAGAAGCTGCTGACGTTGTGTCCATTACGAATTGAGCTTTGGACATTACCTTGACAAAGAGCAGTCGCTTCCTGGTTGAAGATACCGGGCGTCGGACGCGTTATCTGCTGCAGTACGTGCCAGCTATAACGTCGCAGCGACGCCGTGAAGTCACTGTATTGTCACTGTCTCTTACGTTTGACATCGTAGGCGCGTAGCCTGCTTCGTGAACGGGGGTTGGCGGACATGTAAGATATAAAGTGTGGGATGAATGATCGCATATGTAAGCCTGTGCGTGCTATCATTAGTATAATTTTGTCCTCACAGCCTTTACGGGAGCGGCTCGGATGGAACTGAAGAATTTTAATACAATAGTGTGGAAAACTTAAGGACGAGCTAGATGAAAGAAATATTAAATATTAACAGTGCATATAAACTAATCGATAGAAATGAATAAAAGTGCGGGAGTATGGTGCCGAAAGTATCCTAGTCGTGCACAGAAAGACGGATGTCACATGGCATGATGTCAGCGTGACTACAGCACCAAATGGGGCTGACCTCGAAACATAAGGCAGCTGTAGAAACGGGAAAAGACAGTGTGTGTCAGTCAGCGAGCAGTGTGGTGGTGGTGTTCTTCTTCATTACAACACGGCCCGGATTGGTTTGACACGGGAAAGAATCATCGCGAAACTGGGAGGAGAACGAAGTGTGATGAGTGTAGCCCAGGAGTTCGGTATTGTTCACAGCGTTGTTTCACGTGCGTGAGGACGGTTCCAAACCACAGCCACTGCTGCCCGATGGAGACGAGGTGGTCGACCACCATCAACTGCAGCAGCGGATGGTCGATACATTGTGCAACAAACGACCCACCTCAAAAGCGGGTACATTTGCAATCACTTATAACAGGACTGCAAAGCACACAGTGTCACTCATCCAGTACGTTCCGATTCGTTGACACGTGCAAATCGGCTGCACAGTTTGCGATTGTGCAAGAGCGTAGGGACTTGTACCAACGAGGTGCGGAATCGCATGCTCTTCTCGGATGAGCGCAGACTCAATCTGAGTAGTGATTTTGGATGTACCCTCGTATGGCGAGATGTGGGAACGCCTAATGCGCGCAGTAACACTGTCGAACGCTGTCGTTCTTGTCGTGTCCTGCCTATTCGTCAAATATGGGGTGCCGAGGAAACCTGCTTTCTCGTATCGCTAGACAACAATTCAAGCAAATCGCGTTAATGTTTTTATTACAGGAAATAAGTGACAATACTTAACTTTGAGAATTTATAGTGATGTGTCGCAAACAACAAATCAAAAAACTTCGAGTATATACAATTTGTACTGCAAGAGAAGTAATACAGTTCCTAAGTCGCTGCTGTACATGTGCCTATTCTTGATGCCGCTGTGGAAGTCGTACAACTGCTAGTCTTCAACTGGGACGTACCAGGCGGCGCGGCGCTTATGTCCTCTTCAGGTCGAGGTCGCAGCGGTCGGGTTGTCGTCCTAGGGATGGGTCGGTCCTAGTGCAGTTGGCTGACGTCTTTTTCACAGTCCTCTCTGCTGTAATGTGCCCGACCGGCGTGCCGGAACAGTTCTGGTGGTAAATGTCTTTTTGTGGGAGGAGTCGTAGAGGAGCTCTTGGAACGGAAGGATATTGGGTGAACGAACTGTCCTGCCTGTTCCTCCCATTTAAATCCCATCGAGCACATGTGGGATGCATTGCGGAGAGGTATCTGAGCATGTCCATATGTACAAACGATCTTCCAGCAGTCGTCAAGAGCGCTACCACAGGAAATCCTTGACAGTCTTGTAGCAATCGTAACAGCACGTTGCAGAGAATGCATTCCTGACCGTGGTGAACACAAACCCTTGTTATATCCATTTTCCGCCTTTGTAATACCCAGGGGATCATCATAAATCGCAGTGACTTGGGTAAATATTCTCTTTGAATAAAAGTGTCATTTGTGTTCATCACATTGCGAATTTATTTGTTACCTTATGTACTATACTGTAGCAATTCTTTCTGCCAATGTCTCATGTCCCAAGGTTCATCGAGCTATGTTACTTCGCAGTAAGATATCATGCGAAACTTACTTTCGCCCTTAAGTTTTGCACTCCAATGTAGATTTCGCTCTCAAAAGTCAGAATTTAGAATTTTCTATGTAGATTTTGGGGAGGTACCTAATATCCTTGCCTGCTAGATGAGAGTATTGAGCTTTTGCATTATATTCTTCCATATGGGACACGAACTTATGACCACTCGTGCTGTTCTTTGTGACACTAGCTGTCTTCCGATTTGGTGCGTAATATGGTATAAATGCAGTAATTTTCCGTTAGTGGCTAGTCTTCAGCTGAAAAATGCCGACAGTAAATGCGTTCTCAAGCAGACAATCGTCTCATCGTACATTCACCGATCAAAAGTATCCGGACACTTATTACTGAACATAAATATGGACTGTGTCCACCGCTCGCCTTTATCGTGGCGTGGGCTCTGCTGGAGACACTTTAAATGACGTGTCTCAAGGTCTGTGGAGGAATCGCAACCTATTCTTCCTCAAGAGCCGAAACCAGAGAGGAATAGTAATGTTGGACGCTGGGACCTGAATCGAAGTCGACGTACTAACTGAGCCCAAAGGGTGTTCCACTGGGTGCAGGTCTGGACGCTGGGCAGGCCATTCCATTGCTGGAACGTTACTGTCCATAAACCATCGCCTCTTAAATGCTGCTTCGACAGGCTGCATTGTCATGCTGGTATAGTCATCTTCTCAGAATTGTTCGTCCGATGTATGCACTGCACAATGCTGTAAAATGTGTTCATATCCTTCAGCATTTAGTGTTTTCTGGGCCACAATAAGGGGACCACACTCTAATTACGAAAACCACCCTCACACATGAATTCATCTCCTGAGTATTTCACTGTTTGCAGTACACATCAAACCAGGTAACGTTCTTTAGCCAATCGCCAGACTTAATCCTTCCATGGTATCACCGCAGGATATAGCAAGATTCATCATTCAAAATCAATCGTTTCCAATTATCCGCTGTGCCATAGCGTCGCTCTACGCACAACTTTAGACCTTGCTTAGTTCTGAGTACGGAAATGTGTGGCTAATGTGGCGCATGCACGGACATTGTACCCCACTCTTTTTAACTCCCTAAACACAGTCATTGTGCTATCTGGACTGAAGGTAGCACTTTGAAACTCACGAGTGATTGATGCTGCTGATTTCGTGCGTATTTTTACAATGCCCCCCCTTCCACCACCACAGTGCTTGACGCTCATTACGTGAGGTGCGCTTTGGTCTCAGTTTAGATGTGGTTGTCCCTTCGCGTTTCCATTGCACAATCGTATCTCAAACAGTTAATTTAGACAGCTTTACAAGGGTTTGGTACTGAGGTGAAGCCGAATAACTAGTCCACGTTCGAAGTCAATGATCACGCCTGACGGACCCATTCTGCTGTCTCTGCTTCTCTATTCACACAATATCCCCGCCTCCTTTTATGCTGACGGTCCACATATAAAGACACGTAGTGGTCAATTGGGCACTGTATAGGGGTGTCCAGATACTTACGATCAGGAAATGCATATGTCGCCGTACACAGCCTTACAAAAACGTGTGGTTAAATTTTCAGGACTTATTTTGGACACCCGTCAGACAGTGGACAGGAATAAGACATGCGGGAGTCTTGGTCCATTCTGGAAGAGATAGAGAAGACTGGGCAGATGTGATCGGAGACATCCGTTAGTGGATATGCAGCAGCAGGAGAAGACGATATCGGTTTCTGACACAAAATGTTAAAATGTGTGTGAATCCCTAAGGGACCTAACTGCTGAGGTCATCGGTCCCTAGACTTACACACTACTTAAACTAACTTATTCTAAGAACCACACACACACACACACACACACACACACACACACACACACACACACACCCGAAGGAGGACTCGAACCTCCCGCGGGAGTGGCCGGGCGCTCCGTGACATGACGCGTCAAACCGCGCGGCCACTTATTTCTGACACACAAAGGGAGAAAATACCTTGTATTGACAGGGCTCGGGAAATACTTTACTTCCATGTTAGAAATTATTTTATACAGCTGTTCGTACTGAATCAATCGTGAGAAACACCCAGGAAAAGAATCACAAGAAAATCTTTCTTATTTGAAATGCTAAAATCTTAAATTCACCGCCAGTATTTTGCACTTCATTATGCCAAAGCTACTACTGCCTTGTAAGTTACATTATTGCTTGTATAAACGCGCGGCTCACTTCGTTGCGCCAAGTGGTGCTCATTGCTGATTTGACTAGCAGTAGAATGTTCATCGCGGACTTGGAAATGTCTCGTGGATTATCTGCGCCTTGAGAGTGATGGACGGGTTAGCAGTGTTGGCAGAAGGCATTCGGAATATTTCGTGTTGTGTGGCTGGTGTATGTTGTTCCGTGTTTCCCACGTTTAACGTCCTATGAACAGTTGTAGACAATGAGATTAACATACAAACAAAGCGCTCAGTTTCATCTTGTATGTGTGTGGGATTTGCCCAGAAACTATGTCCGTACTTCTTCGCTACATTCTGTTCATGTTCTCACACGCTTGAGCAGTATTCCTGTGTAGGCTGTACACGAGATTTGTTTGCAAATCAGTGTGCAATTTGCAGGGGGGGATGGGGGGGGGGATTTCCCCCCCTCTGCATCAGACCATCCCCTCCTCTGGTTTCAGTTTATGCATCCCTACCTGGGATGTTTATTTCCCACGCACTGGAGTAAAACTTTACATATAATTTAAATTTGTGGAGCCGAACACTGAAATTTTTTAATAAGTCTTACTATTAATATGTTTCAGTTTTCTATCATCAGAATAGTACAACTTTTCACAAATGTGCCTCTACTTTTTGAATTCCCCTCATATATCTGTACCCGTATGTAGATGATTTTGTAAATAAGCTTTACTTATAAGTTACTTTTAAAGATATAACAAGGGATGGCTTTTCTGATAGTGCATACGCGCCAATAGTGAGTTTCGGCATTAACATCTATTTATAAATAGCTGTTTAACCATGCGTAACACCACGGTCCAAGCTAGTAACATATATAATTCTACTAACCCCCTAAGACATCCCCCCCCCCCCCCCCCCCCCCCCACTGGTAAGAGCACAAATCGCACCCTGTTGCAAATACAGTTCGTCCTACTTTTAGCCCAATGACACTCGAAAGGAAATAGATGGTAAATTCACTGCGTGAACAGCGCAAATATTGTAAGATATAAACTTTGTTGTTACATAATTTTATGGGAGCTGCCAGAGAGAAAATGTTTCGATAAGACTCCGAAATAATATGTATAGCTTGGCAGAAGTGCACTCATTCTTAAATACTGGATGATGAATTCCGGGCATTTGCGCATCATCAGCCACGTTGCCTCTCTCTCTCTCACTCACTCACTTACTCACTCTCTCTCTCTCTCTCTCTCTCTCTCTCTCTCTCACACACACACACACACACACACACACACACACACAGAGTCTCTTTCTAAATGTAATACTTGGGTAATTGTGTTAAAATTGTAACAGAAGAATGTACTTGTTAACAGAAGAATGTACTTGTTAACAGAAGAATGTACTTGTAAACAGAAGAATGTACTTGTAAACAGAAGAATGTACTTGTAAACAGAAGAATGTACTTGTTAACAGAAGAATGTACTTGTTAATGAGTAGATTGTGACAGCATTTTAAATTTTGTCACACAGTAGGGAAAATATTGAAAATCGAATTTTTGTTGCCGCTGGAAGCAGTCTGAAAATACGAAAGTGGGTCAGGGTACCGTGCCCCGGTTCCGGAATGCCCGTTTAGTAATCGTCGAGCCAATCACACATTAGTGTAGAAACTCCGATCGTCTGTTGGGTAGGAGTTGACTGCGTGGTGCAGTATCGAAGGCATCTAGGAAGACAGAATACGTTAACCTGCATCTTTTGCTTGACAGATGTCGTTTGTAAATAAAGCAATCTGTCTTTCACATGGCAGTCCTGTCCGGTGTGTGGATTCTTCACGGTGCGCACGGCTGGATGCTACCCGTTGCCGGTAATAAAAGTACGTAATAAAGCGCCAGTAGCCACGGCAGTTGTGCACAAAGAGTAGCCGCGTGCAGAATGCGCGTTGCGGCTCGACTCGGCGCCTGCCAGCGGAAGCGATGACGCGATACCCAAGTGCTCTCTGCCTCTGGCCTTACACCTCTGCCGGCCTCTGGTAGCGCCAGTGTGTGGCGGGCCGCTCGCCGTGGCTGATGGCTCACCGCGCGAGATCTCCAGGCTGCAGGTAAACCGACTGCGCCGTCGCTGCCACTGCCGTAGCCAGCCGGGTTCTTTCGCACACAGAGATATCGTGGAGACACGAACCGTGTCATTAACTTCGCTTGCGGTGTCAACAATAACAGCCGAGGCTGTCTGGTGTACCGACCTCTCACCACACACATGCAAGCCGTACATCTGCGCACACGACAGTGAGAAGTGTTTAGGACGAATCTTCGGAGGACTAAGCTACAGCCTAAACGCTACGAGCTTCGTTCCACTCTTCGAGACACAACTAGCAATGTGAACGACAGTGACTGAACTACGTCGCTACGTTAACGAACGAGCTATTGAGTTGTAGCTCCTGTAACACTGCCGCTGTGAAATTAAAGTACGGCAAGTTCCCGATTATCCAGCTTAATGCGAAAACGAGACTGCATGGATAATGGAAGACTACATACAATCCAAAAGACACTTGTTATTTACCGGAAACTGCTGTTTTCTATCTAAACAAATCGTGCTACATTTTGCATTTGCAAGCCCATTGCATTACATATGCACTATTCTCCGAAACTCACAACCTATTCACACTATCTCTTAAGACACACAGACTTTCATATCACAGTCCAGTTCAGATCACTTTCGGGAAATAATCGTCCTATTTTTTTTCAGTTTCTCCTTTCCCAGTCACGTTTTCCTCGGCGACGCTTTTCACTTTCCGGAGAGGCAATTGCCTTTTGTCCCGCCTTTTAGCGGATAGCAGTAATGTCAGTCGCCTCATGTATCCCCCCCCCCCCCACCTTTCTTTTTTTTCTCTGCAAAACACGCTTTGTTTGCTATACCCGCTTCTCTTAGCTACTCAAATCCCGATTCAGAGGTATCACTATGTAACCACTCGCGGATATTTTCGTAGTCTACATCTGCAAAAACAGAAAGTTCTATTCCAAACGAAAAATATTTGATCTAATTTATTAATCAAAAATAGCTGACGTCTGTGATGGCAGTCATCGTGCTTGACAATCCGCACGTGGATGATCGGGAGTTTGCTGCATTCACATCCTGTCTAGACGGGGGCGCCGCCTCTCCAAGGCTTTACATACACACATTAAGTTTGTCATTTCGTATACAAAAGTATGACGAAAGTAGCTCCCCACACAGGACGAAGTAAGTAACGGTAACCTGCATTGTGTCTAACTAATCTGAATACATTAACGAACTATGATGATGAAATGTAGCACCAACAGTCGCTTTTATAAAATTTGTTTCTTATGTTGTCCGCGACCAGTCCAGGTCTTCTTTCCTATTCTTTTGTTGTGACTTTTGGCCAATGGAACACACAGCTATCGCTTTGAGTTACGGATTTTCTAAAACTAGAGTGACCTTTGTTTAAAAGCTTCATTATTGTTTTTTTAAATTAGTGCATCATTTGGAAACGAAGGGATTGCCATAACGCTAAGTAATGTTTCGTGACATTGCAGTAACTGTTGCAAAATTCCGTGTGTTGGTTTACGTGTAGCCTTACATGGGAAGGAAAAGTGATTAGTCAGATTAGTAGTAAGGATTATTTGGTTATGTGTATTTGGGAGAATGATGGGGAATGTTAATTGGTTACATCTCATAGAAGTCACGGTGCTTATAAAGTATGTATACCCTTTAACTATGTGGAACTAGAGGTTCGAAGTAATTGTAAACTGTATTTGTCCATAATATTCCCCTCCACCGCGTTTCGATGTTTTATATTCGTCTTGCCATTGGAATTTCTTTGTGACTCTTTAACGGTTACCTTCTTATGTTAAACAGTCATGAGACACTTACTGGCATCAGCGACATCTCTTTTCACGATAGGAATTGATTAAATTGGCTTAAAGCCAACTGTATGTTACACGTGCGAACTTACTTGTTGACCTGCATCTTCCGTGCGCTCCAGCTCTCAATTCTGTCGTCAACTATTTTCGTTGAAGCGCGAGCTTGACCAAAACGTAGAGCACAGTTATTACTTCAATTTGTGGATGATTTTGCGTCTCGTATGAGAACTCTCCAGTTATTTTTTCTCACATCGTCAGACCTGTGCTACACAACCGACGCCTTATTTAGAATCAAATTATTTTTATTGGGCAAACATGATTCGTTCAGGTATTTCTGCAAAGTGTAAGTAAAGTTTGGAGCAAGTAGTACTATATCGGCTTTCTAGTGGAATTCGTCGATCGAATGTGGTGCTAACCATATAACTATTTTCCCTCAGCCCAGCAGCAGGCGAACTGTAGTATGTGGCCCCTGGCTCAGTGTATATTGTGACTGTTGCCGCCACAAAATGAGTACGGTACTTGTCTCATATTTCATGACAAGCGTTAAAGTAATGTTGCAAAGCAGTGGCTGTTGGTGTTTTATTTCATCATACATGATAGTAAATATTGTGTGTCGTACCGAAACTCGAACCCTTTAGTCTGTTAGGGACGCAAATTTCACCGCAACTCTTGTGTTTAGCAGAAGTTTCATTCTGCAGAGGCTCGTGATTTATGTGTAATGCCTTTCCTGTTTAATCGACTTTATATACGGGAAAATGTAGTGCCTGAATATAGATTGCCTTCGAAATCGAGACCATGTTTTACGAAAATTGGTCGATTTATCTTTTAACAGCGGCGCATGTGATGAACTTAAAATTAATGGTGCATGAAATCTGATGCTGTAGAGTTTGACTACCGTTAAGGATCAGGCTTGTGTACTATGATACAAACACAGGAACGGCGCCGACATGTTAAAATCTAATACAGAGATGAAGTATTTGATTCCTGGTCAGTAATTCTCAGCTAATATCTGTGCATTCTCGTAAGACATTACACTTCTGTCACATTATGTAGCACACCAGTACCGAAGAGTGTGTTTCATTTAATCCTTTAAACAAAAATTGTTCTCCGTGCTTGTTTCCTTCTTCGTTGTATGTATGTGATAAGCACTTCAGCAAGAATAAATCTGTGCGCAGAGAGAGTAGTTAGCCCTGATGGATAGTTGTTAACTCTTGTGTGCTGGCGGCTATGCGCCATCGTGATACTGTCCCTATGCTGGCTACGGCATGGCGAAGCGGTGGGATTGCATGTATAGTGGAGCGCCTTACACGGTAGCCTGGAGAAGTGTTTGTGTTGTGCGCAGCAGATGGAGTGCTGCAAGGTGCTGTTCAGGAGGCGGCACAGCTACCATCACCTGTCGTCCAGGGCGCCTGGGACCGTCGACGTCAGGGATGTTCAAGGTAAACACGACCACTACACTGACCTGCATTTGTGATTACGTAGCAGGGCAGGGTGCGAATGCGGACGCACGGACCAGTGGGTGTTTTCCGGGGAGGAACACTTGGAAAACAAGAAACGAACGCGGCAAACACGTTATGACGTCATTAAACTCTGGTTCTTCTAGACGAGTACTTGGCTTGACATACTGCACTAATGGGTACTTCAAACATTTCGTAACTAACAGCAAGTCGAGGAAAATTTGCTATGGAGATACACTATTGATGAAAGTGCAGAACATACTCGCTTGTAACTACAAACGTTGCTGCTGCACCTGTGGTTTTGTATCCGAAGACTGGTTTGATGCAGCTCTTCTCTCTGCTCTGTCCTGTGCAAGCGAAATCATCTCCGAATAACTACTGCAACCAACACCCACTTGAACCTATTTACCGATTCATCTTTTCGTTCCCTCTACAATTTCTACTCCCTCACACACGATTTGTGATCAGTTCCTCATTTTTTTTTCTTCTGGATGTAAATTTCTCTTAGACTTGCATTTATTTCAGAGCGTAATTATAGCGACACCATAAACTGCATTATACAGTCTATAGCCAAAAAGAAAACTCGTCGATTAAAAACCCATGTCAACGAAATCAAGCTATGTCTAATATCGAAGCTAATCCTCAAATATACCTCTCCAAGCAAATGTAGAAAAAGAAGATACTTATTCAAAACTAACAACACTTTGGTTAGTTTCGAGGATGGGATAGAATGGAATTTGCGTTTTTTTCCGCTAATATTTATTCATTAAAAACTTATTTTTCTTCTTGATAGAATCCCATTAGATTTAATGAACAGAAAACCAGCTTGGGATTACTACCCTTGTGTATGAGATCGTTCTACCACGAAGTGATAGAACGAGCCTTTAATACTTGGTGCGTTCTTAAGAATTGGGCGTCAACAAAAATTTCGATTCTACGAGAATATCCGTAGGAGGGCGCTCTTAGCACAGGTTTTTCGAATTTGTTGTCTTCTGGCTTTTGTCAGTTGTCAGCTCAGCGAAAGTGAAGTATCGTGGGGCTTCTCATTAGCGTCGTGATAAGTGTGAAAGACTCCGACCCTGGACGGCACATTCGAGCCTTTGTTTCGACATGGGACTACGAAGAGATGTGGGGGCAATATGACGACTTCCCGGAGACAGTGTATTTTTTAAATTATTGTTATGCGGTACTTAATGCGCTCTAAATACTGCAAATTTTCACTTTTGGACAACGATGGTTATGCATGTATCTCATGTTATTCAGTTGGAATTCAGAGTCTAAATTCGAAATGGAATTACTGGGCAGTCTCATAGTCACAAGCTGGTATCCACCAGATTTGAAATATGTATATCCCATAATAGAATGACACTAAAATACCGCCGTCGTTTAATACGATTACAGTACGCTTTGTAACGTCCCTTCGGATCTTCGATCTTGGCTAACACTCAGCGGCATAGCAATGAGATTGTTATTTATTATGTATCGGTATCGACGTTACAAACAGAACATAGATGAACTGAACTCGCGACTTGTGCGAGATATTTACTTCACTAAATGTCGTAATTAAATCGTTTATAATCGATGGTTTATCAGTTGCTATTTAAATATTAAGTTCAAATTAGTTCCAGCGACACAAAATTCCCTATAGACTGGTTGTAATCCCATATCTATAATCAGTCGTAACAGTGTTATTAATTCCTAACGTCAAGGAGTTTCTGTATAACCGCCGAGCGCTTCAGTCAAATAATATCGCAGCACGTTATCTCTATAAATAATAGTGTAAAACTTGAATGATAAATGCACGAATTGACACGATATGCTGGTTTATTACACAATATTACTCACTTCCTAACAGAGCCGTGAGGAAGATGATTTCCCAGGTGTTGGGGGAATTATAAATTACATGCTTCGTAACTATCGCGAAGTCCATTAGTTATTATGAATGAAATTTTCTATCTGTGTTCACTTCCTAAATAGTGTTAACTTCAGGTTATCTAATTAAAAGTCACTTCTCTCTAATATATGCTAGTCCTCGATTTGAAATTCTAAGTATTTGAAGTCAAAGTATCGTTTCACTGCGTCATAGTATATCGCAATAATCAATTCTGAAAAAACAATGTAATTGCGCCTACATATACGAGCATTCAAAAGTATGACCTGCTTCGGCTAACTCTCGTAACGTATTGACAATAGATTGAATTATCCTTAGCCATTACTGACGAATCTCAAAGAGTACTCACACGGAATATTCTTTGGGGACGTTGGTTCTACTTTGCGAATTTTAATTATAGTGATTTTTCGATTTACTATGATTTTGAATTTTGAGTTTGATTTTACTGGAATCCTATCTTTCTTTCGTATGTTAATATATTATTAAGATTAGATTCCTGATTCAAGTTCTGGTTAATATCCAGATAATAGTGTTAACTGGAAATTTGTTTGCTTGTTCATTTTTCATGGAATTTGGAACTTATTTTGGGGAAATCTTTGGGTCTTTTGGAGCTAATTTTTGATTTTCATTTCTCGTCCGAGGAAGTGGCATTACAGCCTTTAATTAAGAAATTTTCCGTGTTCTTTATGTAATAAGAACAAGAGTGAATGCACAAAGTGATATACGTATTTTTCCACAATAATTTTTTTTAAAGTGATGTCACGCATTGGTAAAATATTATAAAGTCATATCCTGGAGAAACATGGTAGAATCCCAGTCCGATCATTACAAGCGACTTCTGAGAGTTATGCTTCCAATTTTCTTCTTAGATCCTTTTCCCCATCACTAAACCATAAGATACTGGTGACACATTCCAAAGAACGGCTCTCGAAACCCTCGTCCAGCCAGCCAGACTTAGAGATTCCCTTGTGCTTCGAAATTGCTTACTTGAAATTTCAGACTGGTTCATTTCGAAAGTACAAAGCCAGTTTCCTTCCCCAAGCAATGCTTGTGCTCCATCTCTGAAAACTCGTTGGCGACGGGACGTTAATCCTCATTGTACTTTTTCCCCCTTCGGTTATTGTCAAAGATAGGCCACCGTCGCTGATACCATCGTTTTTGACGACAAGGTACTGGAACTATGAATGATAGTCCTAACAATTTGTCGTTGATCGACCAACCAGCTACACCTCGCTTGATTCATTTTTGCCGGCTGCGGTGGCCGAGCGGTTCTGGGCGCTTCAGTGCGGAACCGTGCGACTGCTACGGTCGCAGGTTCGACTCCTGCCTTGGGCATGAATGTGTGTGATGTCCTTAGGTTAGTTAGGTTTAAGTAGTTCTAAGTTAGGGGACTGATGACCTCAGATGTTAAGTCGCATAGTGCTCAGAGCCATATGAACCATTTTTTTAAACAAATTTTCCCGAGTTGAACTGGTGTTACGTCACACATTCCTTGTCTAATAAACTTGTCACAGAGTTCTAAGGCAATAGCTGCTTCGCACAGTGATGGTGCAGTTGGTACTAATTTACGTGATAAACAGCATCGACTTTCCCTGTGGATGCTATTGTGAGGACTTTCACGTATGCTTACATACCAACGCTGGATTAAAGTTCACTTGCCTCCTGCAAATTCGTGTACATTCGAGGCTTTCATACTTAAAATACAGGACACTGCAACGATTAAAAGGGCTCCGCTGAAAGGTGTCTTACTGTACTGAATACGACATGTAAAGAGACTGCCTCCTGAAAGAGCGTGCGCGTGTGTGCGTGCGTGCGTAAAAGGGGAGGGGCTGATTGGTGTGGTTAATAGGAGGGTAACATGCTTTTTCACCTTTTTTTCGGTTGTCTGTCATTTTAGGTACACTGTTCCTCTTCGTTTGTTCTTATCCAGTTATTTATTTTTTAAAGCCGTTTCAAGATATCTTGTAACACAGCGCTCTTTGCTGGCGACCCAGCTAAAGCGAAAGTGTCGGCGGTATCGCTCAGAGTCATGTTCGAGCAACTGTTTAGCACGCGGCTTTTAACTGGCGTTAATTACAGGGAGCAGGAACGAGCAGCGCGTGCTTCGAGGCTGTCGTTCTTGCAGACAACAAAGCGAAATGCTGTTGGACTAATTCTGGCTGAATGTGTGTAAATACCATCAATTCGCCGTTATATTGTTAGCTTCGTCCTGTTGTTAATCATAGATGTGATGTTACCGAACAGTAAACGATGAGTGTTCTTGTTGAAAGATTGACAGGTAGACAATGCCAGAGTCCTCAGAGGCATGACACCAAGTCTGTAAAGCTTAGCAAGGAGTCTTGCATGGTGTCTCTTTCAAGGACACAGTCTTTATCAGGAATATATGTTCATCATTAGTAAGAGAACACCGTACAAAAATAAATAGTTCTTTGCTTCTGTTTCGTACTGAGTAGTGGTTACCTCTTATACAGAGAAGCACTGATGTTGTTGTGGTCTTCAGTCATGAGACTGGTTTGATGCTGCTCTCTATGCTACTCTATCCTGTGCAAGCCTCTTCATCTCCCAGTACCTGCTTGCAGCCTACATCCTTCTGAATCTGCTTAGTGTATTTCATCTCTTGGTCTCCCTCTTCGATTTTTACCCTCCACGCTGCCCTCCAATGCCAAATTAGTGATCCCTTGATGCCTCAGAACATGTCCTACCAACCGATCCCTTCTTCTAGTCAAGTTGTGCCACAAACTTCTCTTCTCCCCAATCCTATTCAACACCTCCTCATTAGTTATGTGATCTACCCATCTAATCTTCAGCATTCTTCTGTAGCACCACATTTCGAAAGCTTCTATTCTCTTCTTGTCCAAACTATTTACCGTCCAGGTTTCACTTCCATACATGGCTACACTCCATACAAATACTTTCAGAAATGACTTCCTGACACTTAAATCTATACTCGATGTTAACAAATTTCTCTTCTTCAGAAACGCTTTCCTTGCCATTGCCAGTCTACATTTTATATCCTCTCTACTTCGACCATCATCAGTTATTTTGCTCCCCAAATAGCAAAAGTCCTTTACTACTTTAAGTGTCTCATTTCCTAATCTAATACCCTCAACATCACCCGACTTAATTCGACTACATTCCATTATCCTCGTTTTGCTTTTGTTGATGTTCATCTTATATCCTCCCTTCAAGACACCATCCATTCCGTTCACCTGCTCTTCCAAGTCCTTTGCTGTCTCTGACAGAATTACAATGTCATCAGCGAACCTCAAAGTTTTTATTTCTTCTCCATGGATTTTAATACCTACTCCGAATATTTCTTTTGTTTCCTTTACTGCTTGCTCAATATACAGATTGAATAACATCGGGGAGAGGCTACAAGCCTGTCTTACTCCCTTCCCAACCACTGCTTCCCTTTCATGTCCCTCGACTCTTATAACTGCCACCTGGTTTCGGTACAAATTGTAAATAGCCTTTCGCTCCCTGTATTTTACCACTGCCAGCTTTAGAATTTGAAAGAGAGTATTCCAGTCAACATTGTCAAAAGCTTTCTCTAAGTCTACAAATGCTAGAAACGTAGGTTTGCCTTTCCTTAATCTTTCTTCTAAGATAAGTCGTAAGGTCAGTATTGCCTCACGCGTTCCAGTATTTCTACGGAATCCAAACTGATCTTCCCCGAGTTCGGCTTCTACTAGTTTTTCCATTCGTCTGCAAAGAATTCGTGTTAGTATTTTGCAGCTGTGGCTTATTAAACTGATTGTTCGGTAATTTTCACATCTGTCAACACCTACTTTCTTTGGGATTGGAACTATTATATTCTTCTTGAAGTCTGAGGGTATTTCGCCTGTTTCATACATCTTGCTCATCAGATGGTAGAGTTTTGTCAGGACTGGCTCTCCCAAGGCCGTCAGTAGTTCCAATGGAATGTTGTCTACTCCGGGGGGCCTTGTTTCGACTCAGGTCTTTCAGTGCTCTGTCAAACTCTTCACGCAGTATCGTATCTCCCATTTCATCTTCATCTACATCCTCTTCTATTTCCATAATATTGTCCTCAAGTACATCGCGCTTGTATAGACCCTCTATATACTCCTTCCACCTTTCTGCTTTCCCTTCTTTGCTTAGAACTGGGTTTCCATCTGAGCTCTTGATGTTCATACAAGTGGTTCTCTTATCTCCAAAGGTCTCTTTAAGTTTCCTATAGGCAGTATCTATCTTACTCCTAGTGAGATAAGCCTCTACATCCTTACATTTGTCCTCTAGCCATCCCTGCTTAGCCATTTAGCAATTCCTGTCTATCTTATTTTTGAGACGTTTGTATTCCTTTTTGCCTGCTTCATTTACTGCATTTTTATATTTTCTCCTTTCATCAGTTAAATTCAATATTTCTTCTGTTACCCAAGGATTTCTACTAGCCCTCGTCTTTTTACCTACTTGATCCTCTGCTGCCTTCACTACTTCATCCCTCAGAGCTACCCATTCTTCTTCTACTGTATTTCTTTCCCCCATTCGTGTTAATTGTTCTCTTATGCTCTCCCTGAAACTCGGTACAACCTCTGGTTCTTTCAGTTTGTCCAGGTCCCATCTCCTTAAATTCCCACCTTTTTGCAGTTTCTTCAGTTTTAATCTACAGGTCATAACCAATAGATTGTGGTCAGAGTCCACATCTGCCCCTGGAAATGTCTTACAATTTAAAACCTGGTTCCTAAATCTCTGTCTTACCACTATATAATCTATCTGATACCTTTTAGTATCTCCAGGGTTCTTCCATGTATACAACCTTCTATCACTAGAAGCACTAAAAATGCTAAATAAAGTTCACAGCAACATGTTCCTTATTTACTTGTCGAAAACGCAGAATAGTGTCTTGTTTTCACTACTTTAATTTCTCAGTGTGTGTGTATTTGGGGGGGGGGGGTAGGAGAGACACGTAATCATCCACAACTGATTTGGTTTAAGATATCAGCCATTTTTTGAGTAATACCGCACATTTTTTATCGCTTTATTTAGTATTTCTACATGTTCATAGCTTAATAGCAACGTAGCAGCATCAGTACAGGCGAGACGTTTTCAGCGCCACAACGCTTTTCATGACTTCCACAGAGTATGTCTCGTTAGAGTAGTCAGACGCATTTTTTCTGGTATTTCATCTGATATTTGCAATTTCATTTCTACAGGGTGGTCCATTGATAGCGACCGGGCCAAATATCTCACGAAATAAGCATCAAACGAAAAAACTACAAAGAAAACTCGTCTAGCTTGAAGGGAGAAACCAGATAGCGTTGTGGTTGGCTCGCTAGATGGCGCTCCCATGGGTCGGACGGATATGAACTGCGTTTTTTTAAAAATTGGAACCACCATTTTTTATTACATATTCGTGTAGTACGTAAAGAAATATGAATGTTTTAGTTGAACCACTTTCTTCGCTTTGTGATAGATGGCGCTGTAATAGTCACAGACGTATAAGTGCGTGGTACCACGTAACATTCCGCCAGTGCGGACGGTATTTGCTTCGTGATACATTACCCGTGTTAAAATGGACCGTTCACAAATTGCGGAAAAGGTCGATATCGTGTTGATGTATGGCTATTGTGATCAAAATGCACAATGGGCGTGTGCTATGTATGCTGCTCGTTAGCCTGGACGACATCATCCAAGTGTCCGGATCGTTCGCCGGATAGTCACATTATTTAAGAAAACAGGAAGTGTTCAGCCACATGTGAAACGTCAACCACGACTTGGAACAAATGATGATGTCCAAGTAGGTGTTTTAGCTGCTGTCGCGGCTAATCCGCACATCAGTAGAAGACAAATTGCGCGAGAATCGGGAATCTCAAAAATGTCGGTGTTGAGAATGCTACATCAACTGCACCCTTACCATATTTCTATACACCAGGAATTGCATGGCGACGACTTTGAGCGTCGTGTACAGTTCTGCCCCTGGGCACAAGAGAAATTACGGGACGATGACAGATTTTTTGCACGCCTTCTATTTAGCGACGAAGCGTCATTCGCCGACAGCGGTAACGTAAACCGGCATACTATGCACTATTGGGCAACGGAAAATCCACGATGGCTGCAACAAGTGGAACATCAGCGACCTTGGCGGGTTAATGTATGGTGCGGCATTATGGGAAGAAGGATAATTGGCCCCCATTTTATCGATGGCAGTCCAAATGGTGCAGTGTATGCTGATCTCATACGTAATGTTCTACCGATGTTACTACAAGATGTATCACTGCATGACAGAATGGCGATGTACTTCCAACATGATGGATGTCCGACACATAGCTCGCGTGCGGTTGAAGCGGTATTGAATAGCATATTTCATGACAGGTGGATTGGTCGTCGAAGCACCATACCATGGCCCGCACGTTCACCGGATCTGACGTCCTTTCTGTGGGGAAAGTTGAAGGGTATTTGGTACCGAGATCCACCGACAACGCCTGACAACATGCGTCAGCGCATTGTCAATGCATGTGCGAACATTACGTAAGACGAACTACACGCTGTTGAGAGGAATGTCGGTTCACGTATTGCCAAATGCATTGAGGTTGACGGACATCATTTTGAGCATTTATTGCATTAATGTGGTATTTACAGGTAATCACGCTGTAACAGCATGCGTTCTCAGAAATGAAAAGTTCACAAAGGTACATATGTCACATTGGAACAACCGAAATAAAATGTTCAAACGTACCTACGTTCTTTTTTTTTATTTTAAAAAACCTACCTGTTACGCACTGTTCGTCTAAAATTGTGAGCCTTATGTTTGTGACTATTACAGCGTCATCTATCACAAAGCGGAAAAAGTGGTCCAACTAAAACAATCATATTTGAAACACAGCGCCGGCACATAGTATACTTGTCTCGAATAACACCAAGGAGACCGCCGAGCTTAAACGTCCCCATGCGGCGGACGGGTCACGAGCAACAGCCTCACTGAAACGTCCTAGGAGATCAAAACTGTGTGCCGGACCGAGACTCGAACTCGGGACCTTTGCCTTTCGCGGGCATGTGGTGGTAGAGCACTTGCCTGAGAATGGTAAAGGTCCCGAGTTCGAGTCTCAGTCCGGCACACAGTTTTAATCTGGCAGGAAGTTTCATATCAGCGCGCACACCGCTGCAGAGTGAAAATCTCATTCTACTACTCATTCCAGAAGACAGTACAGAGACTTTTGGCATCTAATTCAGGACATTGGCGCAAGGACTGGTGACGACAAACTTTGCGGAACCACCTCTCTTCCCCTTACCGACCATATACTGGCAGTGAAAATTTTCTTCCACTACAGGATTCGAATCGATTTGAGCGCCACCGCACAGGCGTGCGTTAGCGACCGCGGCTACGGAGGTGGGTCTCTTTACTAATGATCAAAAGAAAATAAACGACAAATGACAGTGTACAAGATATATCGTATAAGCTACAATGGCAATTTTAAGATGTTAACTCCTCTACAGAATCGCCTATGACAGAAACAGTTGGAAAACATTGACATGAAGAAGGGACTGGATGACTGGGCATGTGTTAAGACATCAGAGGATAACTTCCATGGCACTAGAGGAAGCTATAGAGGGTGAAAACCATAAGAGAAGACAGATATTGGAATATATCCAACAAGTAATGAAGGACGCTGTGACGAAGAGGTTTGCACTGGAGAGGAATTCGTGGCGGGCTGCAACGCAACCAGTTCCAAGACTGGTGATAAAATACTAAAGTAATGACATTCTTGGGGAAGTGGTCTATTTCGATCAGAAATCATCAGTGTAACGGCCATTAAGCAAGTTTTACATTTTTGCTGTGTGTTATGTAACTGACGATGAAGGTAAATACAAAATTAATAAAGATAACACACATGAGGGAACATACGTCACGGTTTCATGCGCTCTTAAAGGGAAAACAAGAAACAGAAAGTGAAACAGTATTCTAATGCTAGTGGCAGTTCGTGCGCTGGTATTTGGCTCGCGTTATGGGAACCACGAAAGAAAAGACGTTTTCCAGACAAAAATCTTCAAAAACGCGATCGATTTTTTTGTTTCGTACGTTTCTGTCGCTTGAAGAATGTGTCAAATACGTTTTTTTCCTTTTTTACGTATGAAGCATTCTAAATTCATTTGTTAAATCATTGCTACTTTAAAGTTGTGTGTTTGCTTGGTGCAGTTTATTGGGGGCTTTCCTATGGGGGTAGTATTCATTGCACATGAACATCTTGAAGTGCAAAACGTCTAATAATATGGGTGCAATTCCTCGAAGAATAGCCTAATGAACTGCACAAAGTAACCGTGAATAGCGTCAGCACAGAGCAGAGGCTAGAATACCGGCCACATTTGCCACTGGCTACTCTCAAAAGTCAGGTGGAGAGAGAAACTTGTGGTGAACACTTAAAGACCTTTCGTTCTGACGAAAACACTGTCCCACATAAGCAGAAAACAATAATTATGTCAGTAACGAAAGAACCGAAAGCACACATACAAAAATAATCTAAAATAAAGCCGTGAGATCATAAAGGATTGCAACAAAGCATATACAACGAGAAGAGATTGTTGTAGGAGCCTTACGTCTAGTCTCTTTGTAGTATAAGGAGTGAACGAGGTATGCTACACCCAGCACTAGAAATAATACCGAAGGTAATAAAATGGAAAGAATGCGTTCAGAAATGCTGTAGCAGCGTTTCCCACGCAAATTACTCATTATTTATCTTCAGTAAGATAATTTACATGAACGCCGTGGACCACGTGCTCAATCCGGAAAGATTAGCACGTAGTGGACCCTTTCGGACTGCCCCATTTCGAATTTCTTCAGACATACAGTTCTTGTAGGTGAGTGCGCGGACACGTACATTAGCAAATCGTGATCCCGGAACCCGGTGCCAGTTGCAGATTGTTGAAGACTTCCAACAGCATCAGAAACCTGATTTTCAATATCCCACGCAGTTATTGGGCGGATTTAAAATGCTGTCATAACCCACTCGTTAATAAGAGGTATAGTCATACAATAAGGTTTTAACACAGTAAGACAAACACAGTATTACAGGTAGACGCTGTGTTTGGGTCTAGGCGCTCGAGTACCCCGACTACACTCCTTCAGTATTTCAGAATGAGAGTACTTAAGCGACTTCCAGCGAACGGTACATACAATTTCCAAACTTTACGAAACTTTTTCTTTTTGACATCTCCTACCAAATGGTTAAAGGAAAATAGTTTATCGCATACTGCATCTTCGCTGTTCTTTTCACTTTGCTGACAGTATCTACAGATTTCACTGAAGGTAACTGCAAAATTATGTCACTGTAGCACACACATTTCAGCAGATATGATGTGAACAATATTGAGGTGTGTGAAGAACCAACTTACGCTTAAAACGGAGCGCAAGTTACCTAGTCTATATTCGTCCCTTGTTTGATAATGAGAGCACTTCACGATTTCCAAAAACTTTGAGCATTATTTCATACATTTCCTAACATTTTGCTGGCGTACATACATATATAACACATTAACTCACTTATAATCAGACGTTTGAAGCTCTTTTATACACTCCTGGAAATGGAAAAAAGAACGCATTGATAACGGTGTGTCAGACCCACCATACTTGCTCCGGACACTGCGAGAGGGCTGTACAAGCAATGATCACACGCACGGCACAGCGGACACACCAGGAACCGCGGTGTTGGCCGTCGAATGGCGCTAGCTGCGCAGCATTTGTGCACCGCCGCCGTCAGTGTCAGCCAGTTTGCCGTGGCATACGGAGCTCCATCGCAGTCTTTAACACTGGTAGCATGCCGCGACAGCGTGGACGTGAACCGTATGTGCAGTTGACGGACTTTGAGCGAGGGCGTATAGTGGGCATGCGGGAGGCCGGGTGGACGTACCGCCGAATTGCTCAACACGTGGGGCGTGAGGTCTCCACAGTACATCGATGTTGTCGCCAGTGGTCGGCGGAAGGTGCACGTGCCCGTCGACCTGGGACCGGACCGCAGCGACGCACGGATGCACGCCAAGACCGTAGGATCCTACGCAGTGCCGTAGGGGACCGCACCGCCACTTCCCAGCAAATTAGGGACACTGTTGCTCCTGGGGTATCGGCGAGGACCATTCGCAACCGTCTCCATGAAGCTGGGCTACGGTGCCGCACACCGTTAGGCCGTCTTCCGCTCACGCCCCAACATCGTGCAGCCCGCCTCCAGTGGTGTCGCGACAGGCGTGAATGGAGGGACGAATGGAGACGTGTCGTCTTCAGCGATGAGAGTCGCTTCTGCCTTGGTGCCAATGATGGTCGTATGCGTGTTTGGCGCCGTGCAGGTGAGCGCCACAATCAGGACTGCATACGACCGAGGCACACAGGGCCAACACCCGGCATCATGGTGTGGGGAGCGATCTCCTACACTGGCCGTACACCACTGGTGATCGTCGAGGGGACACTGAATAGTGCACGGTACATCCAAACCGTCATCGAACCCATCGTTCTACCATTCCTAGACCGGCAAGGGAACTTGCTGTTCCAACAGGACAATGCATGTCCGCATGTATCCCGTGCCACCCAACGTGCTCTAGAAGGTGTAAGTCAACTACCCTGGCCAGCAAGATCTCCGGATCTGTCCCCCATTGAGCATGTTTGGGACTGGATGAAGCGTCGTCTCACGCGGTCTGCACGTCCAGCACGAACGCTGGTCCAACTGAGGCGCCAGGTAGAAATGGCATGGCAAGCCGTTCCACAGGACTACATCCAGCATCTCTACGATCGTCTCCATGGGAGAATAGCAGCCTGCATTGCTGCGAAAGGTGGATATACACTGTACTAGTGTCGACATTGTGCATGCTCTGTTGCCTGTGTCTATGTGCCTGTGGTTCTGTCAGTGTGATCATGTGATGTATCTGACCCCAGGAATGTGTCAATAAAGTTTCCCCTTCCTGGGACAATGAATTCACGGTGTTCTTATTTCAATTTCCAGGAGTGTATATGGGAGTTAAATTCTTTTTTAAGGAATCTGGGATTCTGTTCTCAAAAACGCTCCAAGTAATAGACTTTGAGATTTTCAGAGCGCTATTAAGTACAAAAACATCTTCATTTGACTAATAAGATCGCATGTAGCTTAGGTCTTAGCTTGTAATCTCGTAACCCTGAGGTCGCTGGTTCTATGCATTAATAAAATGAAACGTTAACTAACTATATAGAAATTAAAATAGTTCTTTATTGCTATGAATCACGAAGATACAAATACAGTGTTAAGAACGCAAATATGATATTACTAAAGTACTAACTTCATTATGGATACTCGTTTTTTCATGAGGTTAGTAATTGAAAAGGAAAATATGTCATTTTGAGTAAACATGACGTTTCACATATTTGCTAATTAACATTTCAGTTTCGTAATAAACAGATAAAGAAGCCTGCAGATAGGGGGACCAGACCGGCGACCTCGTGATTATGAGACTAAAAAGCTAAACGCTCAGCCACTGGCGATTTGGTGATATTTAGTGAACCATTTTATGCTTAAGAGCGCTTGGAATCTTCAAATTTTCGTACCAGTTTTTATCCGAGTATTTTGAGGACTGTGTAGTGTGTTAAACGTTCCTCATCCAGAGTAAACCACGGGTACATTTCTAAAGCTGTATTATGTTCTACTTGTTACTGTTAAACAGCCACGTTTCACTTCCGTACAACGCTGCACTCCAGATACATATCGTCTGAAAAGATTTCCTAACATTTTACTCTACGTTGGCAAAGTTGCATTTTTTAGAAACTCCTTCTTTTGCTGTAGTTAGTGTACATTCTGTATCCTATTTACTTCACCCATTGCCAGTTATTTTTCTGCCTAAATACAAAAACTAATCTATTGCCGTTAAGTGTCTCATTTCCTAATTAATCACGTCAACATCGCATGATACAATTCGAATACATTACATTACTCTGGTTTTACTTCTGTTGGTGCTGATCTTATCTCACCAAGCCCGCATCTCGTGGTCGTGCGGTAGCGTTCTCGGTTCCCACGCCCGGGTTCCCGGGTTCGATTCCCGGCGGGGTCAGGGATTTTCTCTGCCTCGTGATGGCTGGGTGTTGTGTGATGTCCTTAGGTTAGTTAGGTTTAAGTAGTTCTAAGTTCTAGGGGACTGATGACCATAGATGTTAAGTCCCATAGTGCTCAGAGCCATTTGAACCATTTTATCTCACCAAGACACTATCCATTCCCTTCAACTGATATTCCCGTCTTCTACCTTATTACAATTTCACCCGCAAAACTTAAACATTTCCTGCGAATGATTGTTAGTCCCTTTTCCAAATTCCTGTTACTCTTTTCCTTTTACCGCTTGCTCTCAGTACAGATTGCGTAACACAGACGAGAGCCCTCCCTTTCATCCCCTTCGACTCGCTCTAGTAGTGCAGTCAGGTTTCTATTAATTCGTCATTCCAAAGAGTGTTTTGATGGAGCTCTCCACGGTGGTCGATTCTTCGCATTTCTTTCCGTCAGTGAACGTCGTGGTGGTAGAATACGCTGTAGGATGCCGCAGCAGACGTACGTGATGGCTCTGTTACGAAGCCGGAGGTTTGCGGGGTGGCGCGGACCGCGGACGTGACTGTACGGCCACCCCAGGCAGTGGGCGCGTGCCCGCACTGTGGACATTAGCGCTCAATTAGCGACAGATCGATGTGTGGCCCTCCAAGGGGCTCGGCCTTCTGCAAACACCGCTGCAGGTCCAAGTGCTCTCTCAGGACGCAGAGGTGTCTGCCCTATCACACGTACTCCTGGTACGACAGCGTAGGGAATCGGCGAACGGGGTCCTACCACTACACTACCTGTTCGCAGTATGCCGATTTCCGTTTGTTGTTCACTTTCAGAGGTAAAAAGAGAGTCGTTATGATATTACAGGTTGAGTCACGAAGGACTTTACAACGATATAGAAAATTATTGAAATAACTTACAGAACCGATAGATGTGTCATTTTGTAGCAAACCACCTCAGTTTTCGCGTAAAAGTATCAAGTGTAATTTTGGTTCGATGTGACTATCATTTGTGACGCGACAAACATGCCACCGCTAATCAGTTTCTTCCCGCACTCGTCGCAGCAAATCGGGCGTAACTTGTGCTACGCCAGCGTAGAATCGATTTTTCGAATGAATTGTTCGAATGGCTCTGAGCACTGTGGGACTTAACTTATGAGGTCATCAGTCCCCTAGAACTTAGAACTACTTCAGGGGTGTAGGACGTCAAACGGGCCGACTTGGAGCGGGAGAGGCATCACAGGACATTTTAATTTCCAGTGTGTATACTTTTACAAATAAATTCATAAAACTTTGTCAGCATCACCAGGAAGGATTGGCCGGCCGGAGTGGCCGTGCGGTTCTAGGCGCTACAGCGTGGAGCCGAGCGACTGCTACTGTCGCAGGTTCGAATCCTGCCTCGGGCATGGATGTGTGTGATGCCCTTAGGTTAGTTAGGTTTAATTAGTTCTAAGTTCTAAGCGACTGATGACCTCAGAAATTAAGTCGCATCGTCCTCAGAGCCATTTGAACCATTTTGAGCCAACCAGGAAGGATTCAGTATTCACACTCATTGCAGTGGAAGTTCGAAAACATAAAAAAAATTTTTTGTGTGTAATTTCATCATTTTTTCTCTTACTAATGGCTGCATTTGTTGCTATAGGAACACTTTTCTTCATAAGTTAGAGAGATTCTTCGATAAATTTTGCACAGCATACATACCATACTTACCCAAGTGTATGAAACTCTAGAATTTATTTAATTTATGAAAAAACTAATGATCTGTTGTATTTTAAACTTCATGTGTAGAAAAAACACATTTTGTAGTTTACCTCAATTTTTACCACAGTTTGTAATAGATTCGGAAAATTTTAGTGTTTCATACACCTTTAAGTATCGTTTGTATGCTGTGCAAAATTCATCGAACCGTCTCTCTTACTTTTGAAGAAAAGTGTACCTATAACAACAAATGCTGCCATTAGTAAGTGAAATAAATGATGAAATTTGACATGTAAAAAAAAATACTTCGTTATGTTTTCGAACTTCCACTGCTGTGAGTGTGAATTCTGAATCCTTTCTGGTCATGCTGACAAAGTTTTATGAATTTATTTGTAAAAGTATAGACAGTGGAAATTAAAATGTCCTGTGGTGCCTCTCCTGCTCCAAATCGGCGCGTTTGACGTCCTACCCCCTTAAACCTAACCAACCTAAGGACATCACATGCCCGAGGCAGGATTCGAACCTGCGACTGGCGCTTCACGACCGATCCACCGGTCTGGAAAGCGATTATCGAGGAAACCTCGAGCATCTGTGAGGAAAGGTGTTGGTGCACCGTCTTGCTGATAGTAAGCCATCGCATCTCGGTCATCTTCATAGATATGTGGAAGTGAAAAGTTTTCGAGCATATCCATATACACAATAGCCGCACGGTCTCAGGCACCTTTTCACGGTTCGGGCGGCTGCCCCCGTTGGAGGTTCGAGTCCTCCGTCGGGCATGAGTGTGTGTGTTGTCCTTAGCGTAAGTTAGTTTGATTAAGTAGTATGTAAACTTAGGGATCGATGACCTCGGCAATTTGGTCCCATTTTATCTTACCACAAATTTCCAATACTACGCAATACGGTAGGTCTATGTTGTATTGTACTTTGCAATAAACCGCAGTGTAAACACATAGTTGAGTAACGCAATCGAAAAAAAAAATATTGGCTTCCAGACGCAAAACTCGAATCCTGAGCTCGACGCGCTAAATCTGCGTACGTGGGGCTAGAGCAACACCGACGTGAATACGTGACGTGGTTTGGGATGATCAGGTGCGACATACCGATAGACTCAGCCGGTGCTCTCGCGGCGAGGTACGTCACCTGGTGACGCCACATGTTCAACATTTTTCGTCCACTTTTTTTTTTATCTCCCGACATTTGCGATTCCCATCTGCCTTATATAATATTACTTGTTGAAGAGTCATCTACGTCGCTTTGGAGGTTTTTGAACGTTAATTCGAATCACCCTGCCTATGATTTTTAAATATCCGAACAGTTACGGAAATATCTGAACTTAAATAGCGTTAGGAGGCGGAAAATGAGGGATTAGAAAATGGTTGGCGCCCAAGAATTAACAAAGCAGTGACCGAAAGCGCACTCCTCTAACAAACGCTGGTCTGCCGTCAGGACCTCGACTGCGGCGGCGGCGGCGGCGGCGGCGGCGAGTTGTCATTTGCGGAGTGTTGGACCTCGAGCCAATCAGAGGCGGCTTGCCACGAACGCAGGCCAATCCTGTACGCGACCGCGGCTGCAATTTCCGATCCCTGGCCGTAAATACAACGCGGCGACAGGCAGTTTCTGACCTAACGCCGCATGGCGCGGATTAAGTTTTTTCCTCTCTTGCAGGAAATATTAACTGGTTTTAATTAACTCGGGCCTAATTAATGCGTATCGTGGCTGTGAGGTGGCCGCAAATAATGTGGCGGTTCGCGCTCTGCCGGCCTCAGTGGTGCGGCGTGTCTTTTCGGAGTCACGGGGACGGCGATACAGGCCATGCATTCATTGTATGCTGAGTCGGTGTCGCCGGGTGTCGGCGCTGCACAGAGAGCAGCCGCGTAATTGCAAGGAGCTGCAGCGCGCCGCGCCGCTGCACTTCTGGCCGAATAATTTGGCGACGCTCCCTGCGGCTTGTGCGTAATCACCCACGCAATTACGTCACGTGAATGGCGGCTCCCGCGCTCGTTAGGGGGTCGCCGACGCGGCGTAAAATAATTAGACAGTAATCTATCTCCCGCACTGCGGCACGCCAAATTGAGAGGGGACCGATCTAACGAGATTTAATGTCGCCGTGGATTGAAATTTGGAAGACCGCACCCTTCTTCTCCTGCCGACTTTTTTTCTGTTTCTTTGCTGTGAGTGCGTTTTTCGTATTGAAATCGTATGTCAAAACAATTTTCGCGAAGTATTTTCGAAACTGTTGTTTTCAATAAAATCTTGTTGGAACCGTAAACAGCACCAGGTTGTCAAATGATGATCGTGGGGTCGGGGCATACAATTTGTTACTGGCCGCACCTAATAATAACTCTCTAATATATAGACTGTTTTCTGTTTTAATATAATAATAATTCGTTTACATAAGTGCATAGGACGTCACTTTAGCGTAATTGCTGAGAAACTGAAATCTAATGATACACATGATTTGGTGTGAAAATTTGAGAAGTACGTTAGTCACGCAGTTGATCCAGAAACTGTAATAGTAGCACTCCCGCAGAACTCTAACAATATACTTATATGGATCCATATAAGTATATAGTTCTGGCAACACCGGCCATGACCTCCTTCTGTGCAGATGCACACACATTCCCCGAACTCTTGCGGGACTGGGTAAGAATGTCTTCCACAAGTAACGTAGTAGTACGAATGTATTGTGTGGACATACAAGGTGAGAATGTTAGTCTCGTGGGAGGGGCGTGCGCGAGATAGTCCCTGCAGTCGCGCTAACCTCTGTGCACTCGGTGGCTCAGATTGATAGAGCGTCTGCCATGTAAACAGGAGATCCCGGGTTCGAGTCCCGGTCGGGGCACACATTTGATATATATCGACGCCCGTTAGCAGCTGAAGGTATTACTATAATTCTAATTTCGAACTCTAACAACGTCATAATTTACACAATATCGGAAACGCGCTGAAAGTTAATTCCTCCGAATTTTGTATGTGAATCTCATAAAGCTTTTTAAATGAAAGAAACGTGATTAACATTCTACATCTTTATTCTGTATGTCTACATATTTGCTGCCATCTGCCTCTGTAGGGCTCCAAACTGCAGCGTGTAACACGATTGTAACGTAACTGCCAATGCGTGAGAAACAGCGCGTTGTTATCGAGTTTCGTTTTCGAAGAGTTCGTCCACACATGGAACACCCTCTCCTTCTGTAGACAATGCCTGTCCCACACGAGCGCTGCGACATCTGCAACAACCCAACTCACTGTGATCACTGTCGTCGATCATCCCCCATACAGTCCCGACTTGGCCCCATCCAATTTCGTCTGTGTCCAGAACTTAATGAATATGAAACTACTGGCAGAAGTAAAGCTGTGAGTACCGGTCGTGAGTCGTGCTTCGGTAGCTCAGATGGTAGAGCGCTTGCCCGCGAAAGGCAAAGGTCCGGAGTTCGAGTCTCGGTCGGGCACACAGTTTTAATCTGCCAGGAAGTTTCATATCTGCGCACACTCCGCTGCAGAGTGAAAATCTCATTCTGGAAACATCCCCCAGGCTGTGGCTAAGCCATGTCTCCGCAGCATCCTTTCTTTCAGGAGTGCTAGTTCTGCAAGGTTCGCAGGAGAGCTTCTGTAAAGTTTGGAAGGTAGGAGACGGATACTGGCAGAAGTAAAGCTGTGAGTACCGGTCGTGAGTCGTGCTTCGGTAGCTCAGATGGTAGAGCGCTTGCCCGCGAAAGGCAAAGGTCCGGAGTTCGAGTCTCGGTCGGGCACACAGTTTTAATCTGCCAGGAAGTTTCATATCAGCGCACACTCCGCTGCAGAGTGAAAATCTCATTCTGGAAACATCCTCCAGGCTGTGGCTAAGCCATGTCTCCGCAGTATCCTTTCTTTCAGGAGTGCTAGTTCTGCAAGGTTCGCAGGAGAGCTTCTGTAAAGTTTGGAAGGTAGGAGACGGATACTGACAGAAGTAAAGCTGTGAGTACCGGTCGTGAGTCGTGCTTCGGTAGCTCAGATGGTAGAGCGCTTGCCCGCGAAAGGCAAAGGTCCCGAGTTCGAGTCTCGGTCGGGCACACAGTTTTAATCTGCCAGGAAGTTTCATATCAGCGCACACTTCGCTGCAGAGTGAAAATCTCATTCTGGAAACTTAAAGAATACCTTCGAAGACTTGACTTTGATAGCAATAAAGCAGTGCAAACAGAGGTGAGGTTGAGATTGCGGCTCCGTTAACACAGTCAAGCCGGCCCTTGTGGCCGAGCGGTTCTAGGCGCTTCACTCTGGAACCGCGCGACCGCTACGGTCGCAGGTTCGAATCCTGCCTCGGGCATGGCTGAATGTGATGTCCTTAGCTTAGTTACGTTTAAGTAGTTCTAAGTTCTAGGGGACTGATGAGCTCAGATGTAAAGTCCCATAGTGCTCAGAGCCAATTGAACACAGTCAAACATTCTACAATGACGGTATCAATAAACTGGTCTCTCGTTGAGAGAAGTGCGTTCGTCGTTAGGGAGACTATGTTGAGAAATAAACATATAGACAGGAAAAATAAAAATGTAGAATCTTAACAGCGTTTGTTTTATTTAAAAAGCTTTAAGAGTTTTCATATTAAAAAATTCGAAGGCATTACTTTCCAGCATGACCTCATAAGATGGAAGCGTGCACTTACCATCGTCAATACTTCACTTTCACCAGCACGATTTTGAAGTGAAGTGAAAGAAGGTGTGCAGACCACGGCAATGAGAGTGTGTAAATGGTGAGGGAGGGGACTGACGTTCTTTCAGTCACTTCCGCTTATGTTTAGGAAGTCAGTGTCTCTGATTTCCTCCCCCCCCCCCCCCCCCCCCTCAAAGGTCTTCTACTTGTAGACTCAGAAACCGTGTCGGATTTGTTGTTGCACAGCAGGTCCGGTTTGTCTTTAAATGTGTTCTTTTACCTAGGTGGAATGTTGCCCAGTCATGCTGCAAACTTATCCATGAGCGCAGGCCTTCGTGCAAGCAACTTACGAGTATCTTGTGTGCTACGTAGCTTGAAATTTGTAGGATTACGGCCATTTCCCAGACTTCTGGTTTTTGTGCTACTTTACTTTCCGAAGGTTAGCTGTCACATTTTGCACGGTAAATGTAAAGATATAAAAGATTCTGCTAAAATCTTTTGTGGCCAGTCATGACCCCAGTGAAGAGTTTCCTCCCCTTCCATTCGCGTCTGCCGGTAGTTCTGTACCAGTTTCCGGCCGACAACTCTCAGGACTTCAAGTGTCAACATTGCGAATATATAGATGTGCTTTCCTGTATCAAGCAATGTTTTCCTTCCGTGGCTGCCGTGCCCATTTAAACGTGGCTATTTCTGTTTTCCATGCTTTACTCAGCTTCAGAATACAGCCTCTTCAGACGATGTAAGTCCTTCGTAGTTAAGCTCGAAGCCATGACATCATATTGAGACACGTCTGTGTTTATTTTCTTGTATTTAATAGAGCCCCTGATTATGTTATACCGAAATCCGCAAGTCCTCTCTCTACATAAATATTAGTTGACTCGTCCAGGCACACAGGTCCACGGCTTAATTCGACGTCTGATATGATACTGAGGTTTGGCTAACGAACACAAACTTTAGACAATGCTTGCTCATTATCAACATCCAGTTACAACATAAACATGGACTCCAGTGTGGCTGCCGTCATTAGAATAAACGGTACTAAATCTGATATCGGATTTTGTCAAGGCAAAGTATTTGAAATTATACAGTGGATTTTATTGGTGCATTAGACAATTCTTAGAGCTTAGTATTTACTTGTGAAGGTACGGCTTATAGTCGCGTCTTGGTTGTCAGTCGAGAGACCAGTACAATGTCGAAAGCCTTTCGGAAATATAGATTGAAAGAATTTACCTAGTCCACACGAGCTGCTGATTCTTTGAGAGAAGCTACATTTTCTTCAGAAACGTAATGGTGGAGCGTTGAAAATGCTACTGGGTCCTGCATCAGAATGTCCTTCAACAGTTGTCTGCAGTTCTGTGCTTTCAGTGCTGTGACCCTTTTGTTAACATGCGTGACCTGCTCTTCTTTGCAAACTGTGCGCTGCGCAGTGGTTTCTCGAGAAACATAAGCGAGGAAATGGGCTAATTCCCCTGCTTACTTATTGTTAAATATAAATAGAATTCCGCCAGGGTATGGTGCCATGTTCGCTTTGAGTAGTCTCAATCACTTTCGAGTACCAAAGTTGCATTCGGGAGGATGACGATTCAATCCCGCGTCCGGCCGCCCTGATTTAGGTTTTCCGTGATTTCCCTAAATCACTCCAGGCAAATCCCGGGATGGTTCCTCTGAAAGGGCACGGCTGCCTTCCTTCCCCATCCTTTCCTAATTCGATGAGACCGATGACCACGCTGTCTGGTCTCCTTCCCTAAAACAACCAACCAACCAACCAACCAACCAAAGCTGCTTATATAAATATCTCATTTGTTAATGCGTTTGACATCCAGTAGTATTGTAGTATCTCCATGCGCTAATACATTTTGAGACGCACGTTTTAATATCTCGGCTTTCTGTCTACTACCGTCATTTTCAACAGCAAACCGAACCACGAGAGATTGTATGGGGGTCACTCAGAGCGTCATTGGACACCTCTCTTTATCATCTCTGCACAGAAGTACAGGGCAGAGTATTAGCGAGATAAGGCTGTATTACCAAGTGTGTTCATCGCTGTATGATTATGACCATCTGTAGTTTACAAGCTGTATAATTTATGAATAAATTTCCAGTCGTGTAAAAACAGTGATTTGTGTTGATGAGCCGGCCGGAGTGGCCGAGCGGTTCTAGGCGCTACAGTCTGGAACCGCGCGACCGCTGCGGTCGCAGGTTCGAATCCTACATCGGGCGTGGATGTGTGTGATGTCCTTAGGTTAGTTAGGTTTAGGTAGTTCTAAGTTCTAGGGGGCTGATGACCACAGCAGTTAAGTCCCATTGTGCTCAGAGCCATTGGAACCATTTTTGTGTTGATGGAATGAAATTACTTCATTGTTTATATTGATGGTGATGTCAGATGCAGTGAACAGTCGGTTTCGTCTCTGCCGCGCCAGAACGTTAGTAGACCCACACGTGATGCAGTAGATTATTACGAGTATTGCCCGATGTTGTGATTAGCTGCAGCCAGGTTTTATTATCACTACAGAGGTATGATTGCGACTCCTGCTGCTTTATTTCCATATTCATGCTCATACAATGCTACTAAGCTCCTCTGTGGTTATGGTTATTAAAACCGTTGCTAGCCGTCTGTCTGGGGAAGGGGATAGAAAACGCCGACAATCATACGAGAGCGTCTGTGTTCATTACATTCACCCCGAGCAGACCCTAGCGAGACTGCTAGCCGGAGAGCTCTACACCATTGCTGCGTGCCGTGATTAAACAGAGGCCGCCGCCGCCGCCTGGCCCGTCGCTAATTTATCGTAAGTAATAAGCGAGCCCGCCATTACGGGCCTGATAAATCACGGCGCCAACAGTTCGGCGATAGCCTTCCGTTCCGCGCCTCTCCGGCTTACATTCTTAGCGCGCGCATTCAATTTACGCGACAGCGTTGCTTATCGCCGCCCGTTATTGCTTCCGTGTCGTAATTAAAGACGCCCTCCGACTACAAATTTGAGGAGCCGCGCTCGGCCGGCTTCAAAGTTCTCAGCGTCGTCAATTAGGCGCGCAGGTGCGACTGGACTGCCGCTTACGTTTCGCCTGCCGTACTAGCATGTCGCTGCAACGGTCGACGCGTGTGTTCTATACGTGTTATCGATAAGGAATTGCGAGGAAAAGAAACTGCTCGTATAGCTTAAGGTTGCGTGGCAGGGACGTAAGACGTACCCGGACCGAATTCGCGCGGATGACCGTTGATCTGGTACATCGGCCACCCCGAGTGTGATTTTAGGTGGTTCTCCACGGTCATTTTAGGAATCCGCTGGGTTGGTCCATATATATCTCAAATTCAACATACTTCATGCGAAGACCAAATAAACTTAAAACCTGGAAACACCCAGACTGGACAAAATGAGAATGGCAGTTGGATCATGTTTGCATGGATAACAACTACCACAAGGAAATCTACAATGTGAAAGTCATGAGAGGAACTGACGCCGGATCAGATCATTACTTGATAAAAATAAATTTAAATTCACCCCACTGAGAAAGAAAAAAAAAAACACCCAAAACAGAAGAGAACCTATGACCCTCATAAATTGATAAATAACAAGAAATATGAAGAACAAACTAGGAATATAAAAATAACATATGATCTAGATGAAATAATATCGCAATTGAAACAGATAGCTAAACAAGTAGCCCAATAAATCCTATGAAAAACCACCAGTGAATGGTAAATTAACGAATGTGATAAAACAGTGGAAGATAGACACCATGTCTGGTTAAGGTATTAGTCCAAAAACAGAAGAATCTCACTTGGAACTCACAAAACAAAGAAAGATGACTCGAAAAACATTAAGGAGGGTCAAACGTCTGTATCAAAAAAACCCGCCAGGGTAGTCGAGAGCGCTAACGCGCTGCTTCCTGGACTCGGGCAGGCGCGCCGGCCCCGGATCGAATCCACCCGGCGGTTTAACAACGACGGCCGGTGTGCCGGCCAGCCTGGATGTGGTTTTTAGGCGGTTTTCCACATCCTACTAGGTGAATGCCGGGCTGGCCCCCACGTCCCGCTTCAGTTACACGACTCGCAGAAATTTGAGACACATTCACACTCTTTCACGATTTACACTAGACGCAGACAGCTGGGGTACACTACTTCCGTCCCGGGGGGTATGGGGTGGCGGCAGGAAGGGCATCTGGCCACCACTTAAAAATTAACCATGTCAATTCCGTACTTAACCCTACTGCCACTGCGCACAATGCAGGATAAAGGCGTTAGCAAAAGAAAGAAAGAAACGTCAGTATCAAAAAGATATACTTTATATGATAGAACCAAATAGTAAGAAAACAAACTCACGAGATTACTACAAAACATTTAGCAGACAACTCCAAAGATATGGTCCCCCAACGCTAAAAGATGAAAACAATAAGATGGGACATAGTGATGAAAGAAATTCAGAAATTTTAGCGGAAACATTTAACGGACTACTACATTGCGAGGATCCCCCCTGAGCTTCTTGAAATAAACACAGAAACTCCAATAAAAACCCCACCAGAAAATATAAACCCAATAACAATTCAGGAAGTCTACAAAGCTTTGAGCGAGCTCAAGAACTACAAAGCAACTGGCCACGGCACTGAAGTCGGCAAGGCTCCTGTCGGTGGTGCCTTCCAGAACTTCACTGACTCCTACAATGAAAGCTTTTACGGCCGATATTGTCTTCAGTTTAAAACTTCCGGGCTGATAGGTCGTGGTCGAAGTATAAAACTCTCCCCTGACGTTTCATCTCTTACTGCGGGAGACATCCTCGGAGGTACAGTTCGTCGAGGTTGTCTCCCGCAGTCGGAGACGAAACGTCAGGGGAGAGTTTTATACTTCGACCACGGCCTATCAGCCCGGAAGTTTTAAGTGAAGACTCACTGACTCCGTTCCTGTACGTCTCTCAATGGTCCGTGCTGCAAGAGGTGGTTACTCAGGCTTTCTACAAGTGGTCACACTAAAGTGACTGGACACAGTAGAATCACGCCGCATCATATCAGGTATTTTTTTTTCTGCGTGGACATCACCGTCGGAAGTCGTGCTTTGGATCCACTGGCAGTGCTTAAACTTTTAATGGAACTCGTTCTCGTTCGTAGCGTGTATTCTGTTTAGAATATCTGGTTTGCCCTTTTCGCAGCTTTAAAAGTTGCTTACATCTGATTCACTTACCAGAGCCTGGCGTTCACATTGATCTACAAATTATCGATGTAATAGTGTAGTGTTTCAAAAAATGGTTTAAATGGCTCTGAGCACTACGGGACTTAACATCTATGGTCATCAGTCCCCTAGAACTTAGAACTACTTAAACCTAACTAACCTAAGGACATCACACACATCCATGCCCGAGGCAAGATTCGAACCTGCGACCGTAGCAGTCGCGCGGTTCCGGACTGAGCGCCTAGAACCGCTAGACCACCGCGGCCGGCGTAGTGTTTCAACAATGCAGATCTAGTAGCAGTGGTCATGCGTAAGCCGTACAATGTAATAAGCTCCAAATTTGCTCCCATTATGGCAAATATTTCACGTGTTGGTGGTTTATCCTATCATTGTACGTATGTAATGTTTTTGTCTTCCAGAACCACCTTCCTTTGCCCGAAAAAAATCTCAATTGAGTCGTTCGTGTGCTCCACAGTATGCTAGGAGCGTCCAGATATTTCGCATAATATTCACCACAGCTCGATAAAACATTACATTAGTCAACCACGTAAGAATAGTGATTACATTTAAATTTGTTTTGAGGATATGAACTGTGAGATACTAAGTATATTCGTTTGAGACTCGATTATCACCTGAGAAATTTGTCGGAAATGTTAACTGACAAGATAGGAATTGTGAGTGGAGTATGCATCTTCATCCCTTCAAAAACACTACCACATTGTCAGATAGTATAAATGGCAAGAAAATCTTAAACATGTAAAACGAAATAATATTAGATAAGTTGCTGTTAGCGTTTATACTAGATGTCAATGTGGTCTCCTACATTCAGCAGTAAAGTGCCGGCTGTAAAACGTTATTGTAGCAGTAAATAAACATTTTCGAATTTTTCTGCCACTCACGGTGTTGTGACCTCAGCCATAAAGAAAATGTCAAATTTTAAAAGGGGTTTGATTTGATGTACCGGTATTGTGTTGCCCTTCCAGGCTCCGCAGAGTATTTCTTCCGCTCCCTTTAAAAATTATCACTCGGTGACGCGTAACGTATGTAAAGATTTCTGCGCGCGCGCGCGCGTGTGTGTGTGTGTGTGTGTGTGTGTGTGTGAGAGAGAGAGAGAGAGAGAGAGAGAGAGATCGTAATGCTAGCCGACCCACCCGTTCTCATACATGCAGTGTGGCATAAAAATTCCCTTACCGTGACGCGTTACTTGGGTTCCGCCAGTATTTGCCAGCTGCGGTTGCACGAAGAGGAGAAAGTCGGAATGTTAACTGCATCGGTTTTCGTGCTGCAAGGTCAAAAAATTTCGGACTGCGCCAGCGAGTTATCAAGCCGCCTAATTGCGTCCTTATAGAAACCGCTCCCCATAGTCCTTCTCGTGGTCACTAGGTGACGCAAAAAGCCGAGTCTGCCTCACATTATTAGTTGTTCCACAACGGATGGCGCCTTGGTTCAATACGATTTATTTCCTGTGACTACGTCGGAAATTTCGATTTGTGTTCCTGGTCGCCCTAAATCGATTGTAACTAATGCCGGGACAATTCCTGAAGGTCACAACCAGTTTCCTTCCTTATCCTTATACTATATGAGCTTGCGCTCAGTCTCTAATGACCTCGTAGCTGACGGGACGTTGACATCAATCTTTTCCCCCTTCTACTTCGTGAACGCAGCAATTTAAACTTAGTGCAACAGCGTTTCACTCGAAAATAATGCGAGACCCGCAGCTCAAAGCCGTGTCAGAATTGCGACGCTGCTTGACTTTTTTTCCTCCATCGCATATAAAGTTTCCATCCGGCGTGTGACAGTTTCCACCTGTCTGTACTGTTAAGCTGAAACTGAATCGTTGGATAGTGTCACTTCCAAAATCGACCGCGAAATGTGTTGTGGTGGTAACTGGTGTTGCGTGACGTTCGAAACACCAGCATGTCATAAATCCAACGGTATTTTTTACTTGTATTCCATCTTCCACATTTCTTACATTTCCACCGGAAAATGAAAGTACATGTCATCCTGAGAAAGTTAAATCACTGAGATTAGTATTAATGATGTCTTAGCATTCGTTACTTGCACTAATCGCTACAGGGTGAGCCGCGGTATCTACGAGGCGTGTATTTCTAAGTAAGTACCGTTTTGAAATTAAAGACGTGTTAAAATATCTCAATAATTTTATTTTTACATGAAAACCTGTACCTTAATCTACTTTTCTACATAATTTCCGTCAATATTGAGGCACTAGTCATAACTTTGTACAAGTTATTGAGTACCCTCCTCGTAGAAGTCTTGCCTTCTGACTTGTTAACCATTGCATCACCACTGTTTTGACTTCGTCATCGTCTTGAAGACGCTGACCGTCCAGGTGTTTCTTCAAGTGCAGGAACAGTTGGTTGTAACTGGGCGCAAGATCGGGGCTGTGCGGATAATGATCTAGAGTTTCCCATCGAAAAGATGTGATGAGATCTTTGGTCTGATTCGCCACATGCGGACGGGCATTCTCTTGCAGCAAAACGATGCCCTTGCCCAACTTCCGTGGACTGTTGCTTTGATTGTGGTGTGACGTAGGTCAGCCATGTATCATCGCCCGTAACAATTTGGCTTAAGAAATCATCACCGTCGTTGTGGTACCGCTCAAGGAAAGTCAGTGCACTGTCTAAACGTTTGGTTTCGTGCACATCCGTCAACATTTTCGGTACCCAACGTGCGCACAATTTTCGGTAATTCAAGTTCTCGGTGACAATGCCATACAAAACACTACGAGAAACATTAGGAAAGTCATCCCGCAAGGAGTAAATCGTAAAGCGTCTGTTTTCTCTCACCTTATTGTCCACTTCCTGCGCCAAACTTTCATTAACGACCGAAGGACGCCCACTCCGTTGTTCATCATGCACATTTGTGCGGCCATCTTTAAATGCTCTCAGCCACTTTCTTACCATTCCATCACTCATAATGTTTTCTCCGTAAACTGCACAGATCTCACGGTGAATATCGATCGCTTTTAGGCCTTTAGCACTAAGAAATCTTATAACAGCCCGTACTTCACAGTCGGCGGGACTCACGATTATCGGAGGCATCTTAAACACTCAGTACACAACGTAAACAAGGAAGAATCAGACTGTAATGGCGTCAGTGCGTAGATTAAGGTACAAGCTTTCATGTAAAAATAAAATTATTGAGATATCTTAGCACGTCTCATTTTAATTTCAAAACGGTACTTACTTAAAAAACACGCCTCGTAATTCTCGTCTATGGTTTAGTACCTCTTATACGTTATTCCCTTCTCCGTTACGAATGAGATCCCACAATGTTTTAAAACATTGTTATTGATCAATAAACAGGTGTTCTACTAGCATATTTGGAATCATTTGGTTACTACAGTTACGTAATTCTTTCACCTACATCGTTAATCTTACTTTTCCTTTTATTCGTTGAAAGTATGACGTGCCTCTTGACACGTGGAGGCCGGAATGATTTTGGTACTGGCTCATCTTGCAGCGCATTACTTTATAACGCGTCGTGAATGTATTTTACTTTATGTAGCCCCCGGCGATATAATCTTACACGCTACAGAAAATTGCTGTCGTTAAAGGCAGGAGGAGAAGCGTTGCTGAACGTCGTCATGATGGAAGTGAGGGGGTCAAGCGCCTAGGGGACCGTGTATCTCCTGCAGTTTTTGTCGGAGTGTGTTCGTGTGTAATTATATAGCCACTGTGACCTATCCGCTCTGCGTGTAGGCCTTGTAGGCCTTATTTAAGTTCATGGAGTCTGAAGTTTTGCGAAAGTTCTGATAAAGTGGTTACAATGGCCTACAAATGGATATGTCAATTTCCATCTTCGTTTTCCTCGCTCCTCTTGTGATTCCCTTCTCCCTTTCTCCCTGACCTCTCCATCTCCCATCCTTCTTCCCCTCCTACTCTTCTTCGTTTTCCATCCTACCTATCTCCTCCTTACACCTCTCTTCCATATCCTCGCCACCCTACTCCATCGCCTTCTTACATCCCTCCATTCTACTCCTTCCACTCTTATCTCCTCCGCTCTCACCTCTCTACCCTACCGTTCTTCAACTTACCTCTTTACGCCTCCTGGTCTTCAACAACAGCAAGGCGGAGAGAAATGGTTAAGATGGACGATGCCTTTCTTCAGCAATGATCATAGAACCGGAAGTTTATGAATTTGAGGATGATAAGGACAATCTAACGAAATTTTCGACGTCTCGAAAAGAAGTCGTCGTCGAAATGCAAAGCCAGCTACACCTGTGCATTTATAACTGTACAAGCGCATCTGCGCAGGTTTACATATCACCTCAACTTCACTCCTGCTGTGCACACACGATTCCGATAAGCTATGCATTTATCGGTTCAGCAATGCCTCAGCAGACGAAGCTCTAACGATACTCGATTTAGTTCTAACAAGTCGGGACTGTGTTAACATTAGGGAAAAAAGTATTTGGTAGCAAGAATGGTCGAAGAAAAGAAATTTGTATTACCCTGTCAATTTGTCACTCAGTTTCCTTCTAACTGGCAGAAGTTACGAGTACCTCGAATTTTCTACAATAATTTTACTTCCAATAATCGCAGCAGGCTCTGTTTCCGTTTCTGTTACTGTTTCTATCAATTTTTAAACGCAATTTTGTTTCTTCTGGCGAGTAGTTTCCATTTTGACAGTTTTCTATCAATTTTGAAGTAACTACACATTTCTTCCCGAGTTCGTTATAAGCTGCGCAATTATCTCATCACAGGTAAGGTTTCCTATGGGAGATTTCAATAACCTCTCGGTTCGCTGTGTTTTACTTGTTTTGGCGTCCCGTTGATAATCTGTGTACTCACTGCGATTTACTTGAACAATCCACACGATTTATACGTACAGGTTTCTGTGTACAGTCAAGTTACGTGCAGGTAATGACATCAGTGCAGTTTCTTAATCCACTTGTTCCGATTTGACTTCACAGATGCGCCTGCTGTGGCACACCCATCAGATCTAGCAGCCCGAACATTGCTGTTGTGTAGTGTCGGTGTGATGTCTACGGCAAGCTGATATGATGACTGATACTTGGGGAAAGACGAGTACGTTCTGCTTCAGAATAACGCGCAATAATTTTATAGCTAGTGATGACTACGCCATAATGCACATTGAATATGCCGTATGGCACTAGCGGCAGGACACCATTTTTTATTTATTTTTTGTTTTCATCGCGATCCTGCGGTGGGCACAGTTTAAAACATTAGATCAGCTGTATGCGAGTTGCCGAGTACTTCCAAGAACACCGACTCACTTGCGCTGTGATGATTTCACGCGGTTCGGCCTACTTCCGTTTCCGCTGCCTGCTTCTGCTTCCATCTTCAGAACGCGACACACAGAACGTGACAGGAGCAGCGTACGGTGCCGTCGGTCCTCATGTCCAGGTACTGCGTAGTTACTACCCACGTTTCTTACAGATAAGTTGACATTAACCAGCGTCCATTCGCAACTCTTAAATTTCGTGATTAACAGTATAACTAACAAAGACGCGGGTTCGAGTCCTGGCCGCAGCACAAATTTTAATTCATTTCGTCTGCTTCGATCATTATCGTAGATAATAAAAAGACAAATACCATAGTGCTTTTCTTAACCTATCGTGATTGTGTGTTTGTAAATATACTTCAAGTTTTCGTTAAAGCTGTAATTATAGGTAAGAAATGTGACTAGTTGTATGTAACAATACGAAAATGTTTCAGTTTCTGAAAACTGAGTAATTTATCTCTCGTATTAGTACTGCACCAAGTGAAGGCCTTCTTTGAATAGCGCAAGCCCTCTCCAGGGCTTCAGTATACTGACGTTTTATACCGCTTTGAGATAACAATATTTGTTTGTTACTGATGCTGATAATGTACGATAGACCAGTTCGACGCGTGTAATACTGCGTGAGCACAAAGTCTTGTCATAATAATTTACATTTGATGCCGTTATATAGGCTAGTGTTACCTTTTTTTTCCCACTTACGTTAGTAAACCTCAACGTGTTCTCGCTCCCTTGGTAGATCGGAGAATGTCGAGTCGGTATTCCAGTTCCCACCAGGTGTTCCGTAACATGTGTTCTGTCACAGTAACCACAGCAGCTTGTATCCTAGCCTTCAGTTAGTCGTCGTCAGCAACTGGTCTGAAGAAGACTCTGTCCTTGATATAACCCCAGAAAAAAATCCAAAGTGCGTAATGTCTGAAGAGGGAAGTAATGTTCGGATCGGTGGACTGGAAGGAACGGTCCAACACCCTGGGCGCCCCGCCCTCCAGACATTAAGCCCCTTGACGTTTTTTTCTGGGGTTATATCAAGGACAGAGTCTTCGTCACACCAGTTGCTGACGACTACGAACTGAAGGCTAGGATACAAGCTGCTGTGGTTACTGTGACAGAACACATGTTACGGAACACCTGGTGGGAACTGGAATACCGCCTCGACATTCGCCGAGCAACCAAGGGAGCATACGTTGAGGTTTAATGACGTAAGTGGTCTTAAAAAAGCTAATCTCACTAACCTATGTAACCGCATTAAATGTAACTTATTATGTCAAACGGTTATTCTGTTCAAAAATGGCTCTGAGCACTATGGAACTCAACTTCTGTGGTCATAAGTCCGTTAGAACTTAGAACTACTTAAACCCAACTAACCTAAGGACATCACACACATCCATGCCCGAGGCAAGATTCGAACCTGCGACCGTAGCGGTCGCGCGGTTCCAGACTGAAGCGCCTAGAACCGCTCGGCCATTTCGGCCGGCGGTTATTCTGTTATAAATGTTTATAAACAGTGCAAGACTTTGTACTTACAGGAAATTTGAACTGACCTAATATGCGTTAAATGTTCTTTACTGACGAAGTGTTACTTGAAGAAATATATATCGTCAAAGCTATTTGCTTTTTACACATAATTCGATGAACCATCCAAAAAGGAGAAAGCGCACAGCTCGATATATTACAACTTCACTTGCTTCTCGCAGATACCTCTTGTTGACGATTTTTGACAAGGAAAGGGCAGTACAACAACAATCGAGGAGTGTAGCGGAAATGGTCAGAGTAGTTCACTTCAGCCCATATGCGTCCACAAAGGTTTACCCAAAAGGGGACAAGATTCCAAAAGTCAATTTTATGTAACTGATTAGTTGAGTTCGAGAACGTGTCGTGCCCGCGAGAAATAAATTTGACAGGAAGTAAACAAAGCTTTTTGTATTTTGAACTTTTGATAGTTATCTAGTCAAAATTTTTTAAAGAAACATTACTGCTCTTCATTGAAGGTAAGCCTCTTTCATTAATATACGATAAGTACATTTGTAGGGTTACACATTAATCGGAAAAACGGAATACTTTTAGAATCACTTTGTTGCCTCTCGGCCAGTCAGGCTGTTGAAACGTGTCAAGTTGACATTCATGTCTCATACTGCTGTCTACGGTCTCTTGGTTGTGTAAAATACGAGTCAGTGCAATCAAAAGATACCGCCTTTTATTTCACATAGTTTGGCACTCGCAAACTCACTCATAAAAAGACCTGTAGGGTAGTTTCCGTTGACCTAGAACCATGGAATGTGCAAGAAGCAAGGTTTCACAGTACAACTAAAGGAAAAAATGAAGTCAGTTAATTTGTAATTACATCACACGAAAAAAAATTATTTTGTCATTAGTTATCAGATTTCAAACTTAAAATTGATACTTCAGTGAAAGTGTTGTAATTTCCGGGACCGATATCTTTCCAGTAACAATGTGGGCAAAGGAAAAAAATCCTGTAGTCTCTTCAGTCAGCTGGTGTATGAATATTTTTATATACGTAATGAATTTTGTACAGAACCCTCGGAGTGCGTGTCGTAATCGCACTTGATTAATTATATATATATTTGTGAATGTGGACACGGCAAGCGTTCAGGAACGGCCATCAAATTGGTCAGTAGAAGCAGAATTTCGAACTTGCTGTTGCATTACTTGCACTCAACACTCTGTCTACTGTACGATTTGGTTAGCAGTCCAGCCAGATTTGTTCTCTATAAAGTAATGTAGCACTACCGTTACCTTAGTATTGCTGTGAGAAGGACGTCAAGATCATGGTTAGACATTGGAATCTAATCTTAATCCTGACTAAAATGTAATCGAAGGCTATCCTCTGATTTCTTCGTAAAATTGCTGTCTATAGTTAGGATGCACTACGAACCTACACTGTGCAGTATTCGCGGAACATGTCTAACGTAAGCCATCTTCCTATACGGTCGATAACTGAAAAGTCGAAGATTTGGTACAAGATATAGATGAATATGGACCGGATAAGCCGCTATGGCGGTATGTAATGCCTTACAGCAGCCGTGATAGCAATGTAGGTTCGTGTTGATAGTGGCGACGACGTGCTCCCGTGCTATTGGAGGTGCTGCTTGGCGCTTCTCGTGCGAGCAGTTACCGCTTATGGCGAAGCTCGTGATGGAAGGTTATGGTCGCCGCACCCTCCACCTTAGCACTTTGCTACGAGCGTCCGCCATAAAGAAAACCTCATACAGGAGGCGCTGCACAAGCTCTCAAGATGTTGCTATTGCACGCGCCGATCAGATAAACTGCAAATAAGTAACACACGTTGCCACATGTTTGTCCTTAAATTTCAGTGAAAAACGTCTAACACAACACTTGGGGGACAAATCTTTTATTTCCTTTCTTTCTTTCCCATGTCAAAAGAATTTTCTGTTAAGCGAAGAATGCGAAAAAGTACGGTATTCTCGATCTCGTCAAATTTTAGTCATTTCATTTCCCGATTAAGTTTAAACTTGTCTTAATGTAATGTACAGGGTGTCCAGAAAAGGACGCCCTGATTTCAAAATTAAATATCTCGAAAACAAAGATCGATAGAGGAATGCAGTAAACGGTATGTTTATTGTGAAAGCTGTAAGAAGTTTATACAGCAGTTTGAAATAATAGTTACAAAAGCTGTTAACAGATGGCGCTGTAATCGCCATACGTAATGCCTAGTATAAATAGTGATGCGAAGCCCAGAGCGATCAGTTCCACTATTGAAACGTGAAAGGTGGTTAGCGTACCGAAGGAAGAGATTAAAACCATGTACTCCATTGAACAACGCATTTTTCTGGTGCTAGAGTACCACAGGCTAGAAGAGTGTCCTACGGCAACAATGCGAAGTTTTCAAGCACGATTTAATGTTCCAAAAGGACCCGATGCGAAAACCATTCGTACGCTCTTCGCAAAATTTCAACGAACAGGCAGCGTGACTGATGATTTGGTGGGGCGTGTTGGCCGCAAGCAAACCACAGTTACGCCTGAAAATATCGCCACAGTTTCTGGAACTATTCAGCGAAATCCAATGTCATCCGTCCGTAGAATTGCATCTGAGACTGGTTTGAAGCGTTCCAGCACGCAGAAAATACTGAGAAAGAGCCTACATATATTTCCATTCAAAATTCAAACGCACCAGGCCATACCCGTAAGAGCTGTGGAACAAAGGGTTGCCTTTGCTAATCAGATGCTCACAATGATTGATGGTGGAGGATTTGATGTTGGCTGCATCTGGTTTACAGATGAAGCACACTTCCACCTGAATGGATACGTGAATAAGCAGAACTGGCGATTTTGGGGTTCCGAAAAGCCATATTGGTGTGAAGCGAAACCCCTGTATTCTCCTGAAGTTACTGTGTGGGCTGCAGTATGGAGCAGAGGCATTATTGGCCCTTTTTTCATTCGAGAAACGGTCACTGGTGCACGTTACGTTGCAATTTTGGAACAATTTGTCGCCACACAGCAAGCGTTAGAGGATCGACCAGGTACTGAATGGTTTATGCAAGATGGAGCCCGACCACATCGGACCGAACAAGTGTTTCGCTTTCTTGAGGAATACTTCGGGAATCGAGTCATTGCTTTGGAATATCCCAAATTTACTGGTGCAGGCATGGATTGGCCTCCATATTCGCCGGATTTGACTCCCTGCGTCTTTTTTTTGTGGCACAGTGAAAGACATGGTCTACCCGAAGCATCCCGCCACGCTGGACGAGCTTGAATCGGCGATCTCTGTGGCATGTGAATCCATTTCGGTTGAGACACTACGAAATGTGATGGCGAATTTCATTCTTCGTTTGCGCCACCTCTGTAGTGCCAATGGTGAACATTTTGAAAACATTGTGATGTGATTGTTTGCAAAGATTGTTTTCATACGATTATTTCACTTATGTATGCTGATATGAGCTGTACAGCGTACAGCGCCATCTGTTAGCAGCTTTTGTAACTATTATTTCAAACTTCTGTATAAACTTCTTACAGCTTCCACAATAAACATAACGTTTACTGCATTCCTCTATCGATCTGTGTTTCTGAGATATTTAATTTTGAAATCAGGGAGTCCTTTTCTGGACACCCTGTACATCGAAAGTATAGGTTACGTAGAACATAGTTTTTGTGGGAGAAAATGTGTTAGTGTTTACTAACCAAACTGATAATCCAGTCGGTGAACATAGTGACCGCATGTTCAACTGGCGAGATTCGTACATTTTTAAAAGAGCATGGTTTAAAACTTGTAGCAGTGACAAATTCGGATAGTTTTCCAGATCCATCCGAATTGCATCCTACCAATGTTGTAATTCTTTCCTTAGAGCCCCCCCCCCCTCCCCCCCCCCTGAACACGATTGCCTCTTGAACTATAAAGTAGCAATGCGTATGCAGGAAAAAATGGCCACCAGTTTCGCAGACCTTAAAGACAGTTTTCATGTCATATTCCATGCTAAATCGCTCAAGATAAATTTCGGGATGATCCCTTTGATAGGGGCACGGCTGACTTGCTGCCGCATCCTGTCGTAATCCCGTAATCCGAGCTTGTGGCCCTTCTCTATGACCGTGCTGTCGACAGAACATTGAACTCTAATCTTCTTCTAGAAAAGCTCCAACCCGACATAATTTGCATAAAATTCAGTACCCATTTGTTTTGTTAGTTTACCAACACTTTTCAGCAATAAGTGCACTGAAATGGGAGCATTCCGAGACCTAGCTTGTTCGGAGAGGGGGGGGGGGGGGCAGGACAGTCTGAAGATCTTGGTTTTTGCCATTTTTGTACTATTTCTGTCTGGCTCGAATATATAGCGCTCAATCGTAGCCGTAAATTGATCTCTGTTTTTAATTATCGACATTGACCTGCCCTGATTACTCAGTGGCGAAGTGGGTGCTTGGAAACAGAGGGGCCATGGGATCGAGTCCCGGTCACTTCCAGTCTGCCTTTAATCTAGCCTTCATCTCTCAATGATATGAAGAATCGCCAGGAACGACACGCAGTTCGGATTCCCCGTTAAACTATGGGTCCACTTTCCACGGTTGGATAAATGAGGATGGGTAGGGACACACAAGCCGCCATAATGGCGTCCAGTTCACACACTTGTTCTCGGCCACTAAACAACACGAAAATATTATTATTATTATTATTATTATTATTATTATTATTATTATTACTGCTGTCTACAGCAACACTGTAGAGCTATCAGTGACAAAATACACTCCTGGAAATTGAAATAAGAACACCGTGAATTCATTGTCCCAGGAAGGGGAAACTTTATTGACACATTCCTGGGGTCAGATACATCACATGATCACACTGACAGAACCACAGGCACATAGACACAGGCAACAGAGCATGCACAATGTCGGCACTAGTACAGTGTATATCCACCTTTCGCAGCAATGCAGGCTGCTATTCTCCCATGGAGACGATCGTAGAGATGCTGGATGTAGTCCTGTGGAACGGCTTGCCATGCCATTTCCACCTGGCGCCTCAGTTGGACCAGCGTTCGTGCTGGACGTGCAGACCGCGTGAGACGACGCTTCATCCAGTCCCAAACATGCTCAATGCGGGACAGATCCGGAGATCTTGCTGGCCAGGGTAGTTGACTTACACTTTCCAGAGCACGTTGGGTGGCACGGGATACATGCGGACGTGCATTGTCCTGTTGGAACAGCAAGTTCCCTTGCCGGTCTAGGAATGGTAGAACGATGGGTTCGATGACGGTTTGGATGTACCGTGCACTATTCAGTGTCCCCTCGACGATCACCAGTGGTGTACGGCCAGTGTAGGAGATCGCTCCCCACACCATGATGCCGGGTGTTGGCCCTGTGTGCCTCGGTCGTATGCAGTCCTGATTGTGGCGCTCACCTGCACGGCGCCAAACACGCATACGACCATCATTGGCACCAAGGCAGAAGCGACTCTCATCGCTGAAGACGACACGTCTCCATTCGCCCCTCCATTCACGCCTGTCGCGACACCACTGGAGGCGGGCTGCACGATGTTGGGGCGTGAGCGGAAGACGGCCTAATGGTGTGCGGGACCGTAGCCCAGCTTCATGGAGACGATTGCGAATGGTCCTCGCCGATACCCCAGGAGCAACAGTGTCCCTAATTTGCTGGGAAGTGGCGGTGCGGTCCCCTACGGCACTGCGTAGGACCCTACGGTCTTGGCGTGCATCCGTGCGTCGCTGCGGTCCGGTCCCAGGTCGACGGGCACGTGCACCTTCCGCCGACCACTGGCGACAACATCGATGTACTGTGGAGACCTCACGCCCCACGTGTTGAGCAATTCGGCGGTACGTCCACCCGGCCTCCCGCATGCCCACTATACGCCCTCGCTCAAAGTCCGTCAACTGCACATACGGTTCACGTCCACGCTGTCGCGGCATGCTACCAGTGTTAAAGACTGCGATGGAGCTCCGTATGCCACGGAAACTGGCTGACACTGACGGCGGCGGTGCACAAATGCTGCGCAGCTAGCGCCATTCGACGGCCAACACCGCGGTTCCTGGTGTGTCCGCTGTGCCGTGCGTGTGATCATTGCTTGTACAGCCCTCTCGCAGTGTCCGGAGCAAGTATGGTGGGTCTGACACACCGGTGTCAATGTGTTCTTTTTTCCATTTCCAGGAGTGTATTTACCGAGTTCCGTTACAGAAGCCCTTCTTCGGCAGCTGCGTTAAGCTACTCCATCTTTTTTTTAAGCGAATTTACGGTTCTTCCCGTTGACTTAATTATTTATTCATCCATAGATCATGTAGTAAACGGCATCAGACAGATCACCAATGACTTGACTGTTCTGCCGTTATGTTTAAAAAATATATTTACAGTTCTTAGAAAAAACTGCCAAAGTATTTGGACGCAAGATACGCTGATTTCGACACACGTTTCAGCAGTTTTGGTACAACTCTTACGTAATTCGACAAGTGACAATCGCAGCAGCCCAAACGCAAACGGTAAAGTAGCTGTAATAGCAACGAATGCTTACTTTGTTCTGTCTAACTAATAAAAACTATACCAGTAAAATCGAGTGACGTTACTTTTGCAGGGAGCATGTTCGTATCGTCCTGGCAGAGCTCCCACGTACGGAATAGAAAAAGTCGGTCGACTTCAGCCCACTAATGTATCGCATCCGGTTGCTAGCAACATTGGCGGTCTAATAGTACAGTGCCCGTGAGCAGCATATTCCTTCCAAAGCGCTTGTCGTACCGTGCTGATTCAAACCATTAAGCACATTTGTAGTGCCAGCGCTGCTTGGCGAAAGCACGGCTTGCGTCCCTCCCCCCAGTCCCTCCTTTCTTCTCCCCCTCCCCCCCACCCCCTGGCTTTCGTTGGGCTTGTGAGTCTACGGTGGAGCTTGCTTCCTCTGCAATCCAAATCCCCGTAAGAATTCGTTCAGTTGTGACCAGAGGGATAGACTATCTCTTCCTTTGTGAGATAAGTTTATTCGTTCAAGAAGTGAGACCTTTCCTCGGTCAAAGATTTTTATTCCATGTTAAAACAGAAACAAAAAAGTTTGAAAGTTCATAGTAAATTGAAACTTCCTGGTAGATTAAAACTGTGTGCCGGACCGAGACTCGAACTCGGGACCTTTGCCTTTCGTGGGCAAGTGCTCTACCATATGAGCTACCCAAGCACACGACTCACGCCCCGTCCTGAATAGTAAATTGTCGGGACCGCAGAGTTGTTTCGAATAAAGCGATTTCGGGCTAAACGCCGGCCTGAGTGGCCGAGCGGTTCTAGGAGCTACAGTTTGGAATCGCGCGTCCGTAACGGTCGCAGGTTCGAATCCTGCCTCGGGCATGGATGTGTGTGATGTCCTTAGGTTAGTTAGGTTTAAGTAGTTCTAAGTTCTAGGGTACTGATGACCTCAGAAGTTAAGTCCCATAGTGCTCAGAGCCATTTGAACTTTTTTTTTTTTTTTTTACTCCACACTTGCTCGCACTCTCCTGGAGTATTACTGTGCGGTGTGGGAACTGTATCAGATAGGACTGGCGGAAGACATCGAAAAAGTTCGTTTTGTGTTATCGCTAAATAGGGGAGAGAGTGCCACAGACGTAACACGTGAGTTGGAGTGACAATCATTAAAACTAAGAGGTTTTACGTTACGGCTGGATCTTCTCGTGAATTTCAGTCACCAACTTTCTCCACCGATTGCGAAAATATTCCTTTGGCGTCCACCTACGTTAGGAGAAATGATCATCATGACAAAATTAGCGAAATCAGAGCTCGCGCGGAGAGATTTAAGTGCTCGTTTTTCCCGCGCGCCGTTTGAGAGTGGAACCTTACAGTAGTAGTTTGCAGGTGGTTCGTTGAACCCTCTTCCATAATTGTGAATTGCAGAGTATCATCTAGATGTAGATAAGATTATTACAGTCGAGGGGCGAAGCAGCTGCGCCCAGCGAACAGATACTGTCCAGAATCATGTTTCTTAATTTGAATCCTGCATTTATAGTTTTGTAAATTACGCATATTTCTGTGTACGACTGCTTCATAATTTCAACGGCGTTTTCACGAATACATGAATATTAAATTTTTTCGGTACTTCACCTCAAACACAGTTTATATTTTGTGTTCGTTTCTAATAGAAAACTGAAAAATGAATACGCGGGCCGGGTTTGACAGCTAGTGCGTCATAATAATCATTGTGATAAAATTCAGTTGACATTTAGTAAGTTATCATAGCGCCTGATACGTTGACAGGAGTAATATAATTAATTCTGCCGACAGTAAGAGCATCCGGCCACACACTACCACAGACGTGGAGATGCAGAATAAAGGCCAGGAAAACGAAGAAAGGAGCAGTAATGCAATGAATTCCACAGTTCCACGTACGGTATCATGTTTCTCCCTCTGACTTGTATTTTTTCTTGACACCTTAGCACCGCTTCCAATCTTTTTGTAGATAGAATTTCTTGTTTCTTTAACAGTAGTCAATTTAAATATCGCAACACTATTTTCAAAATGCGTAACAGCCATCAAAATCGAAGTCACAAACAGAGAATCTTCAAGTAGTTACGAAAATGCATAATGTGACCTCAGGTGGTGACATCGTTCACAATGTCGAAGTCCATATCATTTCTATGATGCTAACAATGCTGCATCTTATCGTTTGTTCTTTAATCATAGTTTTTTTCCTGAGTCAGATGCATTTCAGTCCTTACGGCAGTTTGCTCGATGTTCGTACTATAATTCATTTAAATGTGCCATCTCCTCACACGCCTGTTGCGAAAAATAAATAGTGACAGAACACAGTTTCCTGTAGATTTATGTTTTGAAAGTCATTGTAAACGTTCCAAAACGTATGAACTTGAAACCGCGATTAGCGTCGCAGTCCGGATGTGGTAACTTAGTTGGGCTGCTAGGCGACAGTGCCATTACAGTGTAACTCTTTTCTACCCGAACCGCTACATTAATTGGCTGTGCATCTGTCGCTCCGCTGCCGGTTCTTTCGAGCGTTTGGCGTTCACTGAATTGTTCACTAATTATGCAACTTCCCAGCTGCGAGCTAAATAGGCCCCATTGCTATTAATAAAACTTTGCCTTTTGCAGGGCAATACTTTTTGCGCAGAGCGATGCTCTAATTGGCCTTATCCACCCACGGTTGCCTCTTCTTGTTAAGGAGTTTGGCAGTCTTTAGCCTTACCCACTACCGCCTCTTTGCTGCAGTGTGGTTTCTAACTATTTCAAGTCGACGAAAACTGGATTTTCTCCCCAATTTTTCCCTGGTACATTTCTAAATTACTAATTTCATTCTTTCTCAGAGGAAAAGTTCGTCTGACGTAGCCAACTTAAGTTCTAATTGCCTTACACCTCACTCACTGAAGCTTTCCTCAAATGAAATAGTTTTCTTACTCGCTCGGTGATTTATTGTGTCAGGTCAGTAGGCATTTCCGTGGCTCGATCCCATAATGCCAGCTGAAAAATTAGTATTACGCTGCATATGTCGCATATTGGTTAACTGAGGAGCAGAAAAGATAGTGTGCGGAACAAAGCCAAGTGAAAAAACAAGCGGTGTTTTGCATTTGCGTCACACATAACGATGCTGAGCTTTAAATCTATGTTTAAGCAAAAGGAGGATGTACTTACAGAGGACGAAAAACAACAAAGCGAAAGCTGTGTGTTGCCGATGGTTGCTGTAATTCATTGAGGACATGTGGGGATCCCAAAATTGTAAATAGTTTCCCAGTGCCGCTTCTGGTTGGTCGTGTAAACACTCCAACATCGATTCTAGGAATCAACCGATTTTCGCTCCCATGTAAACACACGACCGATTTGAAATGTGCTTGCATTGTGAGGTTACGTCTTTTCAGATAATCTGGGCAGAGTAACATCTTGTGCAGTAAAGAAATAGAAATATTAGATTGGGCATGAAGTTGTCTGCCGTTAACGTTTAACTGAAGTGAAACAGGCGTTGTACTTGCTACATCATAAACCGGAACAGCTGATTTTCAGATGCAGTTCGTGCAAAACTGGCGATCGGAAAAATCGTATTTGACCGGTCTACCAAAACCGCTCCTGGGCTTGACTTGTAATCAAGACAGCGAGAAACGGTCTTCGAAATTCTGTTTTCGTCTTCGTGAAGTTTCGTCGCATGTTTCGTGAATGTGGTGTTACGCTTGCGATGCTTTCTTTCATTTTTTGGAAAGATGTTATACTTTTGTCAGTGAGTTTATAAATACGGTCAGTTCACTGTAAACAGTGTTAGAGGGTAAGAAGCCTCTTTTAGAGTATAAATAAAATACTGAAATAATTGAAGCAGATTTATTAAAAAATCTTCATCTTTTCCTTTTCTGCATTATCGTCATTCTGATTTAAAGATTTATTATATCTCCAGATGAGTTGCTAGATTCCCTCTGCGTGAATTCTGCCCACCCGCGAGTTTATCTAATCAGACTCATGCGAAAATTTATCATATGGTTGACATGTCATGAATCGCCAGTTCTCACAAATTTTGCATAATTTTCCTGCACTAGTTCCTTGCTGACTGCAGACAGACAACAACTTCTGTCATCAGGTCTTCAGCATTTGTCTTTCCTGTATTTTACAGGATGGCCACAAAGTCCCATTATCCCCTATAATAACCAACATAAACCTAACTCAAATAACGTGGAAAACAATTCTGTAGAGTAGTTTTCCTGAGATACTAACCATTTCTTGTCCAAAGTACCGTCATTCACATGGAAAAAGATAAAACGCCGCCAATCGTGTGCGACATTCGTCGGAACATTGCTGCATAAATTGTATGACAGCTTGTCGCCCAGCATCTTTCAGATCATCAGTGGTATTGTAACGGCTTCGTTAAACGATACCCCTCCATGACGAATATCACGTGTTGAGGTGGGGGCTTCGTGGTAGCCGTACTACAGAACGGATTTCACAATGAGCTGGATTTTCAGTTGCAATACCCATTTTGAACGGCTCCTGTAACCGAATGAGAGGCAATATGGCTTCGTCCCTATCGTTTTTATTCCTCGCTCCCTTGCTACACGAAAACAGACTAATGTCCGGATAGCCCTCGTATTATCTACGAAAATATCAAGCTGATGCAGGCGATGGGACGTTGTTGCTTGAGAGGTGGCGTAGAGGTTAGTGCACTGGAATCGCATTCAGGGGGACGAGGTCAGATCCCTGTTTGGCCATCCAAATTTAGGTTTTCCCCAATTTCCCTAAATCGGTTAAGAACAGGCCCATGTCATGTCGTCCACCTTAATTCGAGCTTGTGTTCCTTCTCTTATGATCTCGTTTTCGACTCTAATTTTCCTTCTTCATTTTGTTGCTCGATTTCGTTCACTCCGCAATTTTATTATGTTCCGTATATAATAAGTAAATTACTGGTTATCGTGTATTTCATGCTTACTTCCCAAGCCGACGTATTGAACTACCGCAGTGGCGGCATCGGGACAACAAATGAATTAGTAAGTTCCAGAGGATGTGTACAGTTCTGGCACACGACTTTTCCATAAAAAGGAATTAATATAGTTCCGACGACGACGCCATTAGACACGAGGCACAAGCTCACATTAGGGAAATCGGCCGTGTCTTTTCAAAGTACCCATCTGGGAATTTGCCTTAGGTTTCTTACAGAACCACCTAAAGATGTATGAACATTTGTCCTCTTGACACTGAGGCCACGGTTTCAGAGCCACGATATTTGTACGTGCTGTCTTAGTCTCTTGGGTGTGTGAACTCATTTTTAACAGTGCGTTTTAATAACAACACATTAAGTAATACAAGAATTTGTGTAGATAAGGGGAGACTATGTGGATATATTAGGGGGGAACAAGCATATGTTTCGACGAAGATTTATATTTAATATATTTTTTAATTTGTACATTTTAACCGAAATTACCATGGAATGTTTCATTATCAGTAAGAGCGCTTATAATGGTGCTGTTTAGTGCCCGAAACCGACAATCATCATCATTGGCGATGACTGAAATTGTGTGCACTACAGCTCATGTCTCGAATAGAATAGCTCTTCGCAATGAGTGACTGGCCATCGCACATAAGAATACTGCCGATTTTTACACACTTCAAGAAAACTAAATGTACAGGACTACAGTGCTAGTAAATAGTCACAAGTATGTGACTGATATCACAGAGGTATACATAGCACTTACGTCACCGCCGCAGCGGTGAGGGGAATTCCGGCAGGTAAGATTCTTCGTCATTATACGTAGACTGCTTGAGGCTGCCTGCCAAGCTTTATATTCCGTGTCCGATTGCTGTTAGCAAGACTAGTGGTAGTGGCTTACGCGCGTATGCACGCTACCAGGTAGCAGTTGTGTTAGTTATGTGACTTTAAAATTGCGAAAAAAAAAATCCAGTGATCAGCAGAGTTTGTGTACTGCATGTGATAGTTGTACTTCCTTTAGCGCCGCAGCTGTAGTATTTTATAATTCCAAGTTTCTATTGTGTAATTCGTTTTCCTTTTTATAGACTTAATGTTTTGTAACCAGTTAATATATAACGTTGTGTCAGGTGTTGTGTGAGTTACAGTGATATTCTCATTTAGGGCCATAGTATTCCCAGGAATGTAGTTTCCTTAAATTCCATGATGGGTGAAGATGGGTAGCATGTCTGCTGGTCAAGTCTCTGTTGGTAATCAAGTCTGTGGCTATGCACCTACCTAGACTTCCCGTATGTCATAAAGTAATTAGAAAATATCACCTGATAAAAGAGATCAAAAAACGCAAAAGATTAACATAGTTAACCAAAGCTATCAGTAATGAAACCGTCGACCAGTGCGTACGGGAGCCATGATGAAGTGCTGCCGTCGATGGATCCTTAGACCCATGGCCTCAGGTGGACGGACCTACTCACTGTGAGGCCCGCTTTGCCCCAGGCTTGGGAGATGCTAACAAGGGAACCTCCCCATCGCACCCCCCTCAGATTTAGTTATAAGTTGGCACAGTGGATAGGCCTTGAAAAACTGAACACAGATCAATCGAGAAAACAGGAAGAAGTTGCATGGAACTATGAAAAAATAAGCAAAATATACAAACTGAGTAGTCCATGTGGACGATAGGCAACATCAAGGACAGTATGAGCTTAGGAGCGCCGTGGTCCCGTGGTTAGCGTAAGCAGCTGCGGAACGAGAGGTCCTTGGTTCAAGTCTTCCCTATAGTGAAAAGTTTAATACTTTATTTTCAGACTATTATCAAAGTTCAAGCACTCACACATAATCAACTTCGCTCTCCAAAATTCCAGGACATGTTCAAATTTGCTTGGACATATGCAGGATTTGACGGTCTACACAGGGAAAAATTTGAAAACGTTGAAAACATGTGTTTTGACAGAGCACAGGGAAAACTGTGCGACTGTGAAACTGCTGCATTCATTTGTTGCAGTTCATGTGACAAACTTTTATGTTTTTATCACTTTTTTGGGAGTGATTTATTACGTTCACAAGAAAACCTAAATCGGGCAAGGTAGAAGAATCTTTTTACCCATTCGGCAAGTGTACAAGTTAGGTGGGTCGACAACATATTCCTGTCATGTGACGCACATGCCGTCACCAGTGTCGTATAGAATATATCAGACGTGTTTCCCTGTGGAGGAATCGGTTGACCTATGACCTTGCGATCAAATGTTTTCGGTTCCCATTGGAGAAGCACGTCCTTTCGTCTACTAATCGCACGGTTTTGTGGTGCGGTCGCAAAACACAGGCACTAAACTTACAGTGAACGGAGACGTCAATGAACGAACGGACAGATCATAACTTTGCAAAAATAAAGGAAGTAAACTTTGCACTAGAGGGAAGACTTGAACCAAGGACCTCTCGTTCCGCAGCTGCTCACGCTAACCACGGGACCACGGCACTCCTAAGCTCATGCTGTCCTTGATGTTGCTTATCTGCCACATGGACTACTCAGTTTGTATATTTTGCTTATTTTTTTTATAGTTCCACACAACTTCTTCCTGTTTTCTCGATTGTTCTGCGTTCAGTTTTTCAAGGCCTATCCACTGTGCCAGTCCATGACTAAATCTGAAGGGGGTGCGATGGGGAAGTTCCCTTGTAAGCAGTTTGTAACAGTTCCACTGGCCATGCCAAAATGTAGTGACTTTTTAGTCTTGTGGTTTGCAGGTGTTTCCAGACAATAATACAATATTTTGGCTCCTAATTCTGAGTAGACTGTTCGAACTCTCAAAAGGGGAAGACTGTGCTGAGCGATTCAGATGGGATGTGCGCATCTGAAAAAGAGTCAAATGTGGTATGGTATTAAACTGCATAGCTCATGTTTGGTGAGAGTATCATCATTCTCTTGACTAGTTGTCATCAGTTCATGAAATCTGTCTTGCGACCGATAACGAGATGTGTGTCTCCCAGTTTGACGTTACTGGGGCACTTGCTCTTCTTTAACGATGCTTATTAAATATGCCAGGGGCTCCTCACTTAGTCCCACAGCGTTGACTGGATGTCATTCCAAAAAGTTTTCGTGTAGTTCTTGTACACGAGTTGCCAGTGTACCATATCAGCTAGTTTTTGCTAGCCAGTGAGACAACAGTTTTGGAGGGGTGTTCCTAGTGCCAAAATTGGCAACTTGAGATAATGGTAAGGCTGCAGCATTACCTGTTAGCTTCAGTTGTCTTGATCAGAGACTGTCATATCTGTGACAGTTGCCACTGTTTGACGGCTACATCTTCTTGAGTTTGTAGTGTGGTCTGAGTATCAGTGGGGCGTGAATGGTTAACTAAAATTGCTACAAGCAGAAATGAGACGAAATAATAGTTATGGATTATCTGCCATTCGTGGAAAGCCAAGAGCTTTTTCATTAGCGATAAGCTTCAAATTCTCGTACTTGTCAAGAAAATGCAATGGTTAAGTCGCTGGACCCGTCTTCTGGAGGAGTGTGGTTCAAATCAAAGTACAGTCATTCTCGCATTGTTTTTCAGTGGTTAGCCTGTACCACTTCAGATGAATGCCAGGATGGTTCCAGTGATAAAAGCTGGCAGATTCCTCTCTCATCCACCTCCACCACACTGCCACCATCCACGACTACACCATCTGATTAAGTGAGATGGTGCAGTAGTCAAGATACTGGACTTGCATTCAGAAAGATGATGTTTCAGTCAACATGTCGCCATCCAGATAAAGGTTCAGTGTGGTTCCCCAAAACTGCTTAAGGCTGATATTAGGGTCGTTCCTTTGAAAAGGACACAACTGATTTCTTGCCTCATCTTTTAATAATCTCAACTTGTGTTCAGTCTCGGATGACATCATTGATAGGACATTAAACTGTAACTTCACTTCCTTTTTAATGACCTCAAAGTGGATGAGACTTTTGCATAATCTATCTTCCTGTGAAAACAAAAATGGGTACGAAATTGGAAATTTTGTGTTTTTCGTTTGGTGTGTGATTATTGGGATGAGTAGGGGCATCATAGTAAAGAGATAGTGGTGTGCTGAGAGTCTCTGTTACACCCTGAGGAAAGGGAAAATCAGTCTGAGACTTTCAACCAGGTGATGGATAGAAGTAGACCACTTGAACTGATAGAAATTGAAACAATCAGTATTGACTGATTTATGGTTGCAGCTATTGTGAGCTACTGGAAAACGCTGTGTTTAGAGTGCATGCGGCTGCAAAACCAGAAGTGACATGTGAGTCAATGGTTGTTGAAACAATGTATGTAATTAAGTTTAGCATCATTTTATTTACTTTCATACTAGGCCCATTAAACACAGTATCATCTATAATTGAACATTGGTTATGACCTGAAAGAACACTGGTTAATGATATTCAATTCAGCTACTCCTGTCACCTAACTTATAGTGCACATTTAGTTACAGGGTTTTTTGCAATTTTTGTGTTGTGTGTGTGTGTGTGTGTGTGTGTGTGTGTGTGTGTGTGTGTGTGTGTAGAGCTTTAGACTAGTGTAGTAGGCAGAGTAGTGTTAGTAATGGTAGTGTGTGTCATGTTGCAGAGGTGCGGCAGGAGGCAGTCCAGCAGGCGCTGGCGGCGATGCAGGGCCGGCCCAAGCCATCACTGCCGATGCCATCCAAGCGAACCTCCGTCATGGCCAAGAGCCCAGACCGGGACCGCGACCGGCACGACTCTGGTAAATGCTGTACACAGCTCTCCCACCTTGTTATCTAGTGAATAACATCTTGTTAGTTCCCCCCCCCCCCCCCCCCCTCCTCCCCTACTGGTAATAATTTCAGTGGAAGTCTGCAAGTGTGGGAGTGTCACTTGCATATGCATGAACGCACTGCACTTCACATTGGGTAGAAGATACAAGATAGCACTTCGAAACTGTGTATCTGCTATTACACTCCTGGATAGTGCACGTGAAAAAGGAACACCGCAGTATTTCCCTGTGAACTTAAATTTTTTGTATTTTATCCGATAGTCATTTCCGGTATGTGAGTGGGAGGCAACAGAAGTTTTGGCATTTGGAGGAAGAAGTTGTTGTTTGACATTTTGTGTAATGATTTCACCATCTCAGCTAGGTTGTTACACCCATGACCCCCTGTCCTCTAATTTGCAGCAACACAGAGTGAGAAATCCTTTTTTGAACTGTTTCACTTTATTCTGTCAACTATTTGTAGCAAGGACCCATATCACATAGTGGAAGAGAACTGGAAAGAGTAGTATAAGTAATATTTCTCTAGTGGAGCTCTTGCACTTTCTACCAGTACAACTCTGTCATTGATTCAGTTTCCCTATTTTCCATGTGTTCATTCTTCTTAACTGCTACCTCATCATATTTAGTTGAATCAACATCCTCAGAATTGGTATAACTTACAATATTTCTGAAATTAAATGGAATTCTCTTAGTATTCATGTGGAGAATTGCTCACTTTTTATTGTGAAGGAACTATTGACACTTTCTGTACCATCTGAGATCTTGTTTAAATATTTTTTTAATTCACACAAGTGATCTTGCGTGTTTACATTCAACCCCACCCCACGTAAAATGATCTTCACAATCCAAACTCACATTTTGCATCCTGCCTCATCACACAGACAGATGCATCAGTTCAGTAGTAAGGGTTCGGGGAGTGCTTTATTGTGAGACATTAAAACTATTCTGTTATTGCCCACCTTCCTCTCTCTCTCTTTTTTTAAAAACAGATCATATGGGACCAAACTGCTGATCACTGGTCCCTAAGCTTACACACTACTTAATCTAACTTTCGCTAAGGACAACACACACATCCATGCCCGAGGGATGTCTCAAACCTCCGACGGGCATAACCGTGCGAACCGTGACAGGACGCCCTGGACCACACAGCTACGCCACGCGGCCTTTTCTCTTTGCAGTTTAGAATGCAGACACCTCTCAGTTCTAAATGCTTACAGCAGCATTGTGCCTTGAGTTGGCAAGGTTTTCTCTTACGTTACCAGAAAATGTAAAAAATTATTAAAATGTGAATGTAGAAAGTGTTCTCATGCAAATGAGCATTATCTGTCTGACAGCAAAATAATTTGTACAGTCTCATATAAAGTATAATGTTCCTCAGTCTAGTACAATGTGGATTGTAGAAACCAATTACAAAATAATAAGTCTAACGGTTAGTAACCAAAGTTTTTAAAGTTTCTAGTTTTAGTCTGTAAGAAATTGTACTTTACATCCGTCACTCCTACACCTTTTACAAAACCACTTAATTGCAACCTCCCCCAACTCTTTATCTTAGATCCTGGGTACATTTTTGTTAATGTGTAGTGTGCAACCATAGAGATCGGTGAATCCCAAAAACAAGATTATGTATTTGTACTGACAGTGTAAAGTGCTCACTATAATATTGTTTCATTATTTAGATAAACGTGAGGAGCAGCAGTGTGAACATACAGATACAAATCATAATGACAGAAACAAAAGGAAATCTACATTTGATAATTTAATCTGTTTATGTGAAATATAAAGGATACCAGAAAAAAGTTATTCATTTATTACAACATATTCTAAAAAAGGCCAGGAGCCCCAGTACTTGTCTATTAATGCCTAGCAGGTTTCAGAAGTTGACAGAATGATGCTTCTAGCAATCAAAATCTCTTCTGTCCATAAGGCATGTGAACAGAAATATTAGTCTTTCCTCAGTTGATAATCAATGTCTCATTTCCACTTATATGGCTAAAAGGCTCAACCATGTTAGTGATATAGTTCAGTGTAATTTTATTAATAGAGAAACATTCCTTGCTAAAACTAAAATCACAGAATATGCTTTCCAGTGATAATTCATGTTCATCACTGTTCGGAATTTAGCTGCCTAGTGGGTAGCGGTTCCACCTGCTTTGTTTATTTCGTTTGTTGCTCTTGGTGTCAACTTAATGCATTACTACACTGGCTGAAAAATTGGGTTTGTAATTTGGACGCTGATTACGGTAAATAATATGGCCGACAGATGCACAGTTACGTTTCACTGCCTTTCACTTTCACTTTGCACAATCTCCCAATCATACATATTGAACATCTATGAGCAGTGATAATATAACCACATGTTCACAGTCCTTCAAATAAATTGAACAGTCACTGTTATTGCTTTAACACATGGCCTATTGGTGTATCGCCTATTTCACTGTTAAATTGAAGCATTGTTGTCATTGTAAGCAACACAGATTCCTCGTCTGAAACTCGGCCGTGGACTGACTGTCTCGTGACCAAAATTCAGGTCCTTATATATCATCATAGGTACTGAAACCACACCTTGTTTAAAGTTAAATTTACAGAAATTACAATAAAATTTAAATTAACTGACTACATTGAAAAATCGATTCTTTTTAACAGTTTCTTCTACTACAACGTTTAGGCTGAGTTATTTGTTTAAATCCTGAAATTCACAAATATAGTTATGTAAACAATACTTTTGACAAAACTGTTAATTAATTTGGAATTATTTAAGGGCTGGCTTTTCTAACACGTTTATGAATAGAGCCAAATAGATACTTTACGATTACTAGCATAAAATCTTTGAAATGTTTGTAATTAATATAGAATTTATATATTTGTTTGTAAGTCAACAATAGAATTTACGTTACGAAACGATTACTGATTTCACGCTATAATGAAAGATACTAACTAGGTATAGGCCTAGTCAAAGTAAATTAGAAAATAATATACTTATATAAAACTAATCACAAAATTACATCTGTTATATTCTTTAAGACGACGGGCCAACCTTTCTCTTTTATATAAATGTAGATTACACTCACTTATGTTAACGGTATTTAGTTAAAAGTGAAAAAATGAATTTAAGAAGGCAGATGGCAAAACAAGAGGGGAATTAAAATTATACCAGCTTGCTTCGTCACAAGTGTTTTGCATGCTCCGCTATTGTCCATCCAAGGCCAGAATGACATACTAATGAAGAGAGTACCGAAGCCTTAGCACAGATACAATTCTTAGTATATATGTAATTATTATTGAGTCTGGTATTCACAGCAAATGCGTGGCACATAATTGCTATTAAACAGGCTGTGTGTAGCTGTAGTGAATTGGATGGTGTAATCTTCACGATATGTTAATTAAGCAAATATTTAGCCAATTGTGAAATATTCTCAATTGAGATGCACTTCACCCTACACTGAAATTTCACACAATGGTATCAAGTAAGATTCTCTTGACTGTTGTTGTAGAACAACAAACCAAACATTATGCATGTACTGATTACCTGAAACGTAGAAAACACTAGTGGTTGTCCTTTCAGTTCAGCATTCGAAAACCAGCATATTCATTCACAGGAATACTAGACATTTATGACATCATGTGAGAATTGCCTTTCTCGTACAAAATATCCTATACTTTTTTGCTTTGAATAGCAATGAGAGAAATTTCATGAGACTAATTCCATTATTATGTTTGACATTATTATCTTTAACAATCAGTACCACTTATCATAGATTAAATACAATAAAATTATACATTTGCATACAAAAGCAGAGGATCACTAAACACTTTATTAATGGAATTTCAATGTTCTAAGGGTTTTTGTTAATTTTTAATGCACTTCATTCAACATACTGGACAAGTTTTGAATATAAAATAAATATAAACGTTGTCTTTAAGTCATACTTTCAATTTTATCCCTCTAGAGTAAACAAACAACACTAAAAGTTAGGATGCTTCTATCTTAGATTTTTCTACCAACTTATGTTCTTCAAAGTAGGTTTTGTTAGTGGATTAATTGACAATCTCTCATTGTTAAGACTGAAATTAGTATTAATAATTTTTACGTTATTATTAACAACATACAATTGTTTGAAAAAAAAAAGCAAAAAGGCATAAATAAAGAAGCAAGTTGTGATCATCAACTCTGAAGTATTCCTTTGGCAGAACAGTTAGATAAGGCATATTGTGACTTAATACATACTTCCATTTTCATGGAGGTAGAAGGTGTACAGTTTCAACATTGGAATTCTTTAACAGTGCAGTACATTTGGGGGAACATGTGAGATTATTGCAATGTAGCCCGTGATATCTTGACTTTTGAGTGGAGCACTTGAATAAGAGCATGAACAATTGAAAATATGTGTGAATAGCGTCTTAAGGAAGTGTACATTCAGTCCAACTGGACAGTTGGCACTTAATATTTTGTAAGCTTAGATTGGTGCAGAGTAACAGCACAGAGAAAGCTACCAGTGTACAAAGTCTATGTACAGTTCGTAAGCACCTATCATAGAACAGAGAGAGCTTTCCATTCCAGCTCCGTCGGCACCATGGATGCCTGTGTTGTTGTGAGATGAAATATAGTCTGAACACTCAAAAAATCTTGAAGAAGAAGAAGAAGAAGAAGAAGAAGAAGAGGGTGAGACACTTTTCATTTGTTCGAGAAATGTCTTCATACTGATGATTACTGAGTAAGGAAGCACTTCTGTGAACATGATTAAAAAGGGTTGATCAAACCTGAGACTTTTGTAGTGTTGCAGCATCATTTTATAATGGATCATAAACTGTGGGATTGTTTCTGGTGTAATTTTATTTGAGTTGTCATGAGTTACAGCAGTGATGAGCAAAAAAATATCCACCATATTTGCTACTCAAAAACGAAGTGTAGATGCTTCATAATGTTGGAGGTGTGTGATTTGGGGGGGAGGGGGGGGGGGAATGGGAGGTGTTGAAGACAGTCAGCATGTTGGCTAGACATGTGAGCGGAGCTAGCAGTGTGGCATCAGTGTTGTCACTTTGAAAGGTGCTACACATCTTGCAAAACGTGTTGTGCCATAGGATACAATGTATCTAGTGCTTGGATAATTTATAATTGAAGAATAAGAACCAAAATAATGCAATATAAAGAATCTGTGGTCCACATCATCACTAAGCCACTCTGAGTTTAACAGTGGTCATGTAAGTTTCATCATGAATCTCCTACAAACAAGTCTGATTTACTACAGTAGACAAAGTGATGGAAGTGTCATCAATCAGCATGATTAACCACTGATTTAAACACCATCTTTTCTGTGTTGTGACCAGATGAAACCACTTTTGTCCAGCCATTACTGTGGGTTCTTTGATTGCTCTGGGAGAAGATTCATCAAATTAGAACACACAAATTATTAGTTCACTTCAATACATAAATGGATAAAGGATTTATTTAACTTTGACACAGTTCTTTGCCACAGAATTGCTTGATAATTTACAGGTGTCTTTGACTATGGAAGCATCACTTGATACTCTAAGTAGCAAATTGTTATCTTGATGTTCAGTGTTCGACATTTGTAACAGTACACGTTCATTTGAAAGTTAACAGCTGTCATTGTCTTCTACAGCGATGTTGACTGCTGTAGCCGTTGTCACAAACTGGGACTGAGTTCTTGTTCTTGGATGCCTGACACTATATTGATTTCAGATGTGATGGTGGTGTTGTACTACGAGGGGAGGCATGGTCTTCAGAAACTCCACCCGTATGTTTTTACAGAGTGCAGCAAGATCTTGCTAAAGTCTGTTACTTCTGTGGTACTGATTTGCATTGACAACTTTGGTGTGGCACCATGATCTCTGGGTGGTACCACATTCAGAACACATTTCCGTATCATTCACTCACCCTCCTTTCCAGTCAGTCCTGAGAATGATTTGCCACAAAATATTTGTCTTATTTTAGGTGATAGATATTTACAGTCTGTTGTTATTGATTTGTTATATTTGTTTGTGACAAACACTTGAAAGTGCCTTTTCAGTAAACAGAGATTGATGAACCACTGAGAACAAAAATTCTTCATGTGACAGTCGGTCTCTGAAATCTGGCTTGATTAAAATTTTGAAAATAGTCAACATAAAGCAGTAAATTTTTTTATGAATTTAAAGTTTAGTTAATAATGATATTATTAATCCATATTTGAATCTCATGTTAGCCATGCATTGTTCTTGACTTTGTCTAGCATGGCCTGAAAACAAATGGCTGGCAATGAAAAATAGATCATTGACTGATTCATATTTACTGAGAAAACACTATACTGTGTATGTGTCTTGACATATTGCGAGCATATGAAGTTGCATAGTGTTGACAATTCAGATCTAGATTTCTATGGCTCTCCTAAATTGTAAAATGGTTCCTTTGAAAAGAACATGCTTTCCAAGTGCCAGTGTGCGAAAAGATGAATGGAGCAGTCAGCTCACTTGAGGGGTATTGAGAAAGGAAGCAAATTGTATTCAAATAAGGGTCACAAGTGACTACGTGTTCATCCTCTGATTGTCCAGGAATTGTAAAAACATTCTCAGACCACAGGTACAATGGTCAGATGACTTGGCCAAGGGTGGCCAACAGCTAAAACATGTTATGATGACAATATTACGAGAATGGCAGATTGCTACTCACCAAGTAGTGGAGATGTTGAGTTGCAGCAGGTTCAACAAATAAAACTGCTGAAGAAATAAGCTCTTGGCCAAAAGATCTTCTTCTGATTTTGACAACTTTCACCCACACTTTCACGCAAACATGACTGACTCACATGACCACTGTCTCTGTCTGCTGTACCCAGACTGAAAGTGTCAGGGTATGATTGGAGAAGCAATCTGGTTGGTTGGCATAAGGAGGAGGCTGAGGGGGAGGGACAGCAGGGTAAGGATGGGAGACAGTAAAGTGCTGCTTGTGGGAGCATACAGGAACGAGATTTGAGAGGGTAGGGGCAGATAGGTGCAGTCAGGAGTGAGTTAGACAGTGGGTGGGGGAGGGAGTGGGAGCAAAAAATGAGAGAAGTAAACAGATTGGGTGCATTGGTGTAATAGAAGGCACGTAATTGACACTACCCTCTCCCCACCTCACTCTGTATGCTACCACAAGCAGCAGTTTGCCATTCCCCCTCCTTACCCTGCCATCCTTCCTCCTCCCTGCCCCAGCCTCCTCCTTACTCCACCACCCATATTATTGCTTCTCCCATCACGCGCTGATGCTCACAGTCTGACTACGGCAGCCAGATAACAATGGTCATTTGTGTGAGTTGTGTTTGCATGAATGTATGGGTGTAAGTTTTCTAATTCAGAAGAAGGCCTTTTGCCCAAAATTTTATTTATTTTGCAATCCTTATGCTATGCATGTCTGTGACTGAACATCTCCACTATATGGTGAGTAGCAATCTATCCTATTTACAATATTGTCATTATTCCATTCTGGGTTTTCTGTTGTTACGTTATGATGATTGATATTTAGTTTTACAGACTTGAAGGGATATGACCACCATTCCATGCATAGTTCTCTGTACGAGGCCTGCAGTCTCCAGGATGATAAAGCTGACAATAAAGCTACTAATCACTGCAGACAGGAGGTTTCATGAAAGTGGAATTTATATAGGCAAACACCAATGAGAATACTGCTTACAGTTCATCACTTTAGTGGGCATTTAGTGTGAGCAAACTGCCATTGAGACTGGATTCTCTCAGAGGATGAGACTGGGTTTGCCTTCCAAAGTTATGTCAGATGTGTTTAACTTTACAACCATGTTGTAACACATTCCATACTATAAAACATCTGTAAACAAGTTGGCTGAGGATGAAACTTTGTCTGTCTGAGGAATGATCTTTGTGTGGCTCACAGGACTTTGATTTGCCCCATAGAAATAAAATCCTTTATGCTTATGTGTGTCCTTAGGGCTGTGCAGTGGAGGATGATTTCATAGTACTGAACAGTAGTGGTCTACATAGAGGGCTGCTATTGTTTATGACTAATTCAGCACACTTAATATGTAGCTTGATCTCCTAAGATGAATCCCACCTATGTGTCCAAACTGTAATTTTGAATATTTTTCAAACTATGCTATGTAGTCAATTTTGACATGAAACAAGAGTGTACAGTTTTGTGTTTAAGTCAGTGTTTCTATATTTTCATATTTCTGTAAACTTTGGTACAAATTGTTTTCATAAATGACACCATCCCCCCCCCCCCTCCACCACCACCACCAACACTAAAAAAAAACACATAAATGACTGTTCCATGGCTTCACATATTCAGTGCTCTAGCCACTTTATAGCCATACAAAGGCAGTAAAAGTCTTCCTCATTGGATGGTTCTCTCTCAACATGGTTGTTATCAATAGTCTCTTTCTTTTTGAGGCTCATCTTCGTTGTCACATGGTTCTTGGTCATCAGTGACATTGTCTGTCAATATTTGATACCTAGGGCCATCATCACATACCAGCAAATATCAATTAACTGATGTGTTTGTTAAATTTATGTTGTGATTGATGGATATACAGATAATCAGTGGACTGGTATATTAAAAAAGTTTTATCATAAATTATTTGCCTGTATCAGTTTTCGTGTTTTGTGAATGTTTTCTTTTGTATTCTACATTTCTGCCAAGTTTCATTACGTATGACAGTCCATCCCAATTAATGGGAATCACTGTAAATTATTTCACTTATTATTACACTCTGTGCAGTGTGAAAAGGTGCTAATAAGTTTTTTGTTGGTACAGCATCAAGCTCTGATGAAGACAGTGTGGTAAATGAGGGTGGTGGCGACGTGCAGAGCACACCAGAGCGAGAGCGTGCAGTCGTGCCACGATCTCATCAGCATGGGCACCAGCACCCGCAGGGGCAGCCACAGCTGCAGTCGGACACCAGCAGCACAGGTTCTGCCCGCGAGACGCCGCCACAGCAGCGGGAACGCTCGCAACAGCCTCGTCACACACGCCTTCCTAATGGTGGCCCTGGGCTCACAGTTTGGGATGAGCGTGATGTTGCTGACATCACTGATGTCATGCACAACATGCGACCCTGTAAGTACATTTTGTAATACTACAGGTAATAGTGAATTTGTACTGTCTGATTATCCAATTTTTTTTAAAGAGATGCTTCCCACTAGCTCTCACTAGTTTTCATCAGCTTTTGTCAGACCTGTGGTTCTTATCACCCATATTCCAGTGAGCTTGGAGTGGAGCAAGCAGATTTTCGTGATATTTGAGAGGACTTCTGAATTTCTGGCACATGCCTAGAAACTAAGGATAAGGTTCCAGAAGCCTTACGATAATCAGTCAGTTGAATTAATTCACTCCTGAGACTTCTTCACAGTAAAAAATGAGAACTATATTATGTGTATGCACATGTGTTTATAAGCAATAAAAAAAGAGTAAAGCAAATGACCAGTTTCTCCTGTGATGCGCTGTATCTGCTGCAAGAACGCACTGGCACTTGTATCATAGCAGTGCATTTTTAGACACATACACACATGCGGTGCAATCTGCCTGTACAACTGAGGTCAGTAGTGTGTGCCACTGAAGTGCTACTTGACACAGAATAAGCCAGTTCGAATCCTAGAGGTTCAAGAAATGTCCATCAGGAATATTTGGCCAAGAAGATGGAGAGAAGTTGTGGAGTTCACTTCTTCGTAACATTGCTGGGTGTTGTGTCTAGGAATCCTGCATACTCAGTTCACTAGATAAACAATCAAACAACTCATATTAATGAGTTTTATTATAACATGACACTACAACACTTAACTAGATAGCTGTGTCGCAAGCAAAGGGCGACATACAAAATAATCATTCTTCTTCTGAATAGATGAACACAAGCCTGTGCTACATAGAAACTGCTAATGACAGCGGCTACAATGTCTCGCTAACAGAGTGGTTAATGTTGAAGCTGCTATCTAAGTAGGCTCTCACTAGTGGGGCACGGCACTTATGTTGTCTTCACATAGCGGCCGCTGCTGTCAGTTTGTCATCCTGGAGGGAGGTCAGTGAGTGTATGATTGGCTGACCTCTTCTCATAGCCTTCTCTTCCCTGTCATTCCCAACTGGTCTGCTGGCACTGACTTTACACTGCAACAGTGGGTATGAATGTTACAGATCCTCACAGAAGTATTTCATGGTGTGCAATCATACGACACTGTTGATGATAATCTATGAAGCTATTGTAGATTCATCCATAACAATAAAAATGTTACACGAGACTGCACACTTCCAGTATTTCTCCCCAAAAGTATTTCTCGTAAGATGACAATGGGCAGGTGCTTTGGAAAACATTTTCAGTGCATGGGTTTTACTGCGTGCTTAACTTTATCACAATCAGATAATACAGTGTTCTTCAGAAAGAGAGACTTGTACCTTGAGCACCATAAAAGAACATTGTTGCAATATGTGGAGTGTGTCTTAATATCATACTAAGAATTCCTTTCACCTGTGAGAAACTGCAGTTGACAAATTTGGCACTGTTACATCGATGGAAAAGGGCTTTGTTACTTTTGAGCTCCATAGTACTTGGCATAAGACCAGATGTCATTTTTGTCTTGTGGTACAAAGAAATGTACCATCAGCTGTTGTCAGACAGACAAAGACTTCCAAAATCTTGCATTTTCATGTGTAACTGACATTGTTATAGGTGATAAAAACAAGACATTGAGGCTGCAGTATTTATTAATGTAGAAGTGAGTTCCCGTGGATCACAAATCATATTGTGGGACATTCAAATTTCCCAAGAACAGACAGTGCCTCCTACCTTCTTAAGAGGTGTACAGAGAAACTTTGTTAGTACTTTCTTGGGATAGTTTCCATCTATCTTAAAGTGTCTTTAAGACGGGTCACATAGGTAAGAAATCTACTTTGTAGACTGATTGCATTCCCCTAGTACTTTACCAATGAACCACAGTCTGTGACTTGCTTTACCCACAACTGAGTATATGTGATTATTCCATTTCATGTTCCTACTAAGTGGTACACCCAGCTATTTGTATGAGTTTACTGACTCTAGCAGTGACTCACTGATATTATGTTCATATGATACTATGATTTATCATTTTGTGAAATGCACAATTTTACATTTCTGGACATTTGAAGCAAGTTGCCAGTATTCACACCACTTTGAAATCTTATCAAGGTTGTGTGCAGCTTCATTCAGACTGTACTTCCTTGTAGGTAACTAAACCATCAGCAAAAAAGTGTTAGGTTGCTATTAATATTGTCTGCAAGGTTATTAATATACAACATGAACAGCAAGGGATCCAAATACTTCTCTGAGAAACACACAAAGTTTCTTCACATCTGTTGATGACTCTCCATCCAAGAGAACAGGCTGTGTCTTCTCTATGAAGAAATCGTCAAACAGTCACAAATTTTGCTTGAAATCCTATGTGATAATAAGCATAGTTGTGGTACTCTGTAAAATGCTTCTTTGAAATCAAGAAATACTGCATTTGCTTGATAGCCTTGAGCCTTGGCTTTCAGGATGTCAAGTGAGAAAAGTGAGAGTTGGGTCCCACATGATTGATTGGTTTCAGAATCCGTGCTGGTTGGCATGGAAGCGCTCATTCTGTTTGAGATACCTCATTGTGTTTGAGCCCAGAATATGTCTATGATTCTACAACAAATGGATGCTAGAAATATTGGATGGTAGTTTCTTGGATCACTTCTGCTACCCTTCTTGTAGACAATTTCACCTGTGCTTTCTTCCAGCTTCTGAGCACAGTTTTTTGTTTGAGGGATTGACAAGAAATTATAATCAACAGAGGGGCTAACTCAGCTGCAAATTGGGTACAGAATCTGATAAGAATTCCATTGGCTCTCGGACTTAGTTCAGTTTTAACTGTTTCAGTCAAAGCATTTAGTAATGTTTTACAGGAGTCTTGCCACACCCATTATTAACAGAATTATAACTACCCCAACTGTTTGTTGGGTGATTGTCTCTTCAAATGATTACATTATGTTTAGGATACATATGTACAAGCAAACTGAGGTTTTCTCAGAAGTTTTTGGTTGCATCAGGAAGTGAGTTTGGCGGTTATTAGAAGGGCCCTGTTACAATTTTATGCCCACCCAGGATACTAGTCTTACCAGAATAACCTCACATCCACCTTCAGTTTCTGTCTTGGTGAATTTGAGGTTCTTGTGTACTGTGACAAATACACCACCTCCATTTCCCACTTCCCTATTCTTTCAGTATTTTATGCTTAAATTTTCTCTAGAGGTGCCATTACCGTCAGCTTCAGGTTTTAACCAGCATCCTGTGTGTAGTATCATATGAGCTTCAGTCCTTTTTAGGGATACATCAAACTATGACACTTTTTTGTGAATCCTTCAAAATTTAACCACTAGGATTTTAATTTCACTGATCTGCAGGGATCTTACACTAATATTTCTGGGTTTCTTACATATGTTATCTAAATTGAGTGCATAGTCAGTTAATCTTAAAAAAGGGCCTTGCTGCAATAGAAATAAAACTATTTGTCAAAGGAACTTAAATCTAGAAATGGAAACTCGAGATACGAATATCAACAATTTAGAAACAGACAGACACTACTTACCATAAAGAAGACACACCAAGCTGGAGACGTGCACAATTAAAACACATACATAAAGCTTTTCACACACACACACACACACACACACACACACACACAAAAGCAAGCACACCTCACCCACACATGTGTGTTAACTCCAGCATCTCAGACCAGAAATGACGTGGGATGCAAGCAGCAAACTGTAGGGGGGCAGGGAAGGGGAAGGGATAGTAGTGTAAGGGTGGAGAAAGAGACGAATGCTTTCTGGTGGAGTGTGCAGGGACTAGACTGCCAACAGGTGCAGCTTCATGAGGTTTGTGGGGCAGAAGGGGGGGGGGGAGGATGAAAAAGGAGAGGAGCACGGAAAAATGGGAAGATGTGTTGACAGAAGGCTGCAAATGAACAGGGTGGGAGATGAGAGTGAAGAGAGAATGATAGGACAGTAGGGGTCAAAGCTGTTGGGGGGGGGGGGAGACAGTATGTTACCAGGTTGAGTCTGGAAAAATTACAGGAACAGAGAATGTGTTGTACGGATAATTCCCTTATGCGCAGTTCAGAAAAGCTGGTGGTGGAGGGAAGGATCCAGATGGCTTGGGTAGTGAAGCAGCCATTGTTGTGTCACAGGATGGGCTACTTTGCTCGTGGCCACATTTTGGTGGTGGCCGTTCATCCTGGTGGACAGCTACTTGGTAGTCCTACGAATATAAAACCCTGTGCAGTGGTTGCAGCAGAGCTGCTAAATGACACGGCTGCTTTCACATGCGGCCTAGCCCCTGATGGGGTAGGATAAACCTCACAGGACTAGAATAGGAAGTGCTGGGTGGGTGGATTGGGCAGGTTTTGCACCTGGGTCTGTAACAGGGATATGAACCTTGTGGCAGGTGGTTGGGATTGTCTGTCATGGCATAAGCAGACAGTTTAAGATCATACACTAACACAGCATGGAAATTGAAGTCTTAGTAATGTCCCAGCCTGTTTTCTTGTAGGTTAAGTTAGTGAGTGAATAACTTTCCTCTTAATGTATAACAAGCAGCACTGTCTCCTCATATGACAGAAATATTGTGTTCAATCATTTTTTTCAAGAATTGTCATAGTTTGCTACAAATTCTATTTCTCAGTTCTAAAGAAACAAAATTGGTACAACACCAATGAACGTGAAGTGCAAACTGTGTTCTAGAATGTCCATAAGCAGTGCTCCGTGCAACTTTGTATATTAGATGTTTGCATATTATGTTAATAGAGAACCAGCCAGGAAGTTCCTAACATTAGTGTGATTATTAGAGTTATGATAGTGCTCACTGTGTGTTTGCCAGTTAAGTCGTTCTCTCCACATATATGATCCCAGTATGGCATTACCTGGGAAGCTGTTGCATTTTATAGTTGTCTACTTTATTCTTGGTGATAATAAAAAGCACAAAGATCTGGACTTCAGCATTTGTGGGTTGTTGTTGTGATCTTCAATCCAAAGACTGATTTGATGCAGCTCTCCTTGCTACACTATCCTGTGAAAGCCTCTTCATCTTACGGTAACTACTGCAACCTGCATCCTTCTGAATGTGTTTACTGTACTCATCTCTTGGTCTCCCTCTACGATTTTTACCCCCCAAGCTTCCCTCCAGTACAAAATGAGTGATCCTCTGAGGTCTCAGAATGTGTTGTTCCAACTGATCCTTTCTTCTAGTCAGATTGTGCCACAAATTTCTTTTCTCCCCAGTTCTGTTCAATACCTCCTGGTTAGTTATATGATCTACCTTTCTGACTTTCAGCATTCTTCTGTACCACCCGACTTCAAAAGGTTCTATTCTCTTCATGTTGGCCTTTGATCCAACAAAGAGGACTTATGGTTGCTCTTAAAATTGCAGTGTTTGCTTGTTCTCTGCCTCCAGGAAACAAAATTACATCCTCACAACCGCTTGGACCTGTCGCATTTCTTCCCTGTCCGCTTTTACCTTCCCCCTGAGGATGGCATTCCATCTCGTTGGGGAGTCATGTTGTTCATCTGGGGTGACATTCATACCCAATACATCTCCTTGACTACCTGTCTTCAAGCTGTTGCAGTCTTCACTTGGCCTTTTCCCGATGTTTCGTTTACATCCCTCTGTCTTCCGATGTCACTTCCTCCAGCCTATTGGCCAACTCTCTCATCCCTTTCTGCTGCTCCATGTCTCAAATGTGCACCATCCCCTTTGCGGGTCTTGCAGAATGTGTCCGAGAGGTGTCCTCACGGCTGACCTCGGTCAACTTAACCCCATCTGCCTTAACATGGGAGCACCCACATTCTTTTCAGACTCCATGCACATCTATTCCTATTTGGACCTCTCCTTCTGCACTGCCCAGCTTGCCCATCATCTTGAGTGGTCTGTTCTCTCTGACATATACTCGAGCGGCCATTTTCCATTTGCTATCTGTTTGCTGACTCCTACACCACCGAAGAACACACCCAAATGCCAGCTTTCTAAGGCCGACTGGAGGTTTTGCTCCTGGTAACCTTTGACGAACAACATTTCACCATTTTTAATGTCCAAGTAGAATATCTTACAAACATTATCCTTACTGCTGCATAATGTTTCATTCCTAGCACTTCCTTATTACCGGGCTGTGTGCTGGTCCCTTGATGGACTGAGGCTTGTAATTTGCATGCAGATATGTGCTTTCTGCATTTTTAACTGTCATCATATGATGGCAAACTGCATTTGTTATAAACATTTCTGAACACAGTGTCCTCGAGTTCTTCAGGACAGCAAAAAAGCTAGCTGGATTTTCTTTATTAGTTCTTTTAACAGTTACCATCCCTCTTCCACCATGTGGACCAGCCTCCGACAGCTCTCTGGGACTAAGGTCCATTCCCCAATTTCCGGGCTGACAGTAGTAGACAATATCATAGTGGACCCTATTTGCTATCTCCAACTTCTTGGGCTGGTATTTTGTGAAGATTTCGAGCTCCTCCTACTATCACCATGTCTTCCTCCGTCGGAAACGAATGGAAAAGCCTTGGGTGATACCCTTCTCTTCTCAGTATCATGAGTGCTACAACGCTGCCTTTACTATGAGGGAGCTAGGTCATGCTCTCTTTTTCATTCCGATCCTCTGTCCCAGGGCCAGACAGTGTTCACATTCACGTGTTGCAGAACCATTCTGTTGTGGGCATGCACTTTCTGCTACATAAGTACAACTGCATATGGACAGAGGGGATGTTTCGCAGATGCTGATGTGAAGCCACTGTCATACCTATAACTAAGTCTGGTAAAGACAAACACCTTCCTTCTAGTTACCTCTCCTTCTCTTGCACCAGCTGTTTGCAAGGTGATTGAACATATGATTCATGCCTAGCTGGTATGATGGCTTTAGTCTCGCAATTTACTAACCCCTGCACAGTGTGGATTTAGAGTGCGCCGTTCTGCAGTTGACCATCTCGTCACTTTGGCCACCCATGTCATGCATGGTTTTCTGCAGAAATACCAGACTACATCCATGTTTTTCGATTTGGAGAAAGCTTAAGACACCTGTTGGAGGACTGGTATCCTCCGTACTCTCTACATTTGGGGCTTCCGTGGCCGCATGACCAGATACCTTCACAAATTTTTAAAAGACCAAATTTTCAAGGTACGTGTGGGTTCTGCCTTGTCAGACACCTTTATCCAGGAAAACGATGTGCCTCAGGGCTCTGTACTGAGTGTCATCCTCTTTGCTATTGCCATTAAACCTATAATGGCCTCTCTTCCACTGGACATCTCCGACTCCCTTTTCGTTGACAATTTTGCAATCTTTTGCAGTTGTCCTTGGGCTTACCTCCTGGAGTGGTGTCTTCAGTGACGTCTTGATCATCTTTACTAATGGAGCATCAACAATGGATTTTGTTTTTACACTGACAAGACTGTTTGTATCAATCTCTGGCAGTGCTATTTGTTTCTGCCACTGTCTTTACATCTTGGGCCTGTCGCTCTTCTGTTCATTGAAACTACAAAATTCCTGGGGCTCATGTTGAATAGGAAAATTTCTTAGTCCTCCCACGTCATATCTGGCTGCTCGCTTTATGCAGTCCCTCAGTGTCCTGTGTGTTCTCAATGGTACATCCTGAGGACCAGTACCCATGTCTGTTTGAAACTAGATTATGGGTGTTTCGTTTATGCAACTGCATGTCCGTCCCTCTTACACTGTCGCGATAGTATCCACCATAGTGGCATATGTTTGGCCGCTGGTGTCTTTTACATTAGCCTGGTTGAGACTCTATATGCAGAAACATCCGGACTACCGCTGTCATACCGCCATGACTTTCTCCTCAGCAGATACGCGTGCCATTCATCTGCCATGCCTGGCCACCCATCCTATGCCTCCTCCTTTAATAACTCCTTTGCTCACCAGTATGGGGCACGTCCCTCTGGCTCTTGCTCCAGCAGCTTAACTTCATGCTGTCAATCACATTCCCAATGGATGTGAACCTGCCATCATCTTGTCTTCGTGTGGTGGCCCGTGTTCACCTTGGCCTTCATTCACTTTCCAAGGACACTACTCCAGCCTCCTTCTATCACCGAAAGTTTCATGACCTTCGCACAGAACTTCACGATAGTACCTTTGTGTACAGTGATGGCTCTTGGACTGACTTGGATGTGCCTTCATCATTGGTACTGACGTTTTTCAGCATCAGATTCCGTTAAAAATGCTCAGTATTAACAGCAAAGCTCTTTGCCCTATATCAGGCCATGCAGTACATCCATTGATACAGGCTTTTCAATTGGGTCATCTGTTCACTCTCTCTCTCTGTGCTCTTCAAAGCTTGTGTGTGCTGTACACCATCCATTCCTTAGTGCAAAGGGTCCCTGAAAGGTGTCACTTGCTCACTCTTGATGGAGCCACTGTGATATTTTTGTGGGTTCCTGGTCGTATTGGTCTGACAGGAAACGAGGCTGCTGATGCTGCTGCTGTCGCTGCAGTTCTTGTACCTCGTCCTGCTAGTTCTTCCATACCCTCCGATGATCTCTGTGGTGTCATGTATCAGCAGGTGGTGTCACTTTGGCATCACCATTGGTCCTCCCTTAATGGGAACAAGCTCTGGGGAATTAAGCCTCTCCCCTCAGCTTCTGCGACCTCCTCTCGGGTCTCTCGCCATGAGGTCATTTTATCTAGGTTAAATATTGGGCAGTGTCCTTTTAGCCATCACCATTTGTCAAGTGGTGCTCCCCCACCACTTTGTGCTCATTGTCCTGAACCTTTGACAGTTTGCGTTTGCCGTCTGAGTTATCGGCTGTTTTAGTGAATGACGAGCAGCCTGTTGACAGCATTTTATGTTTCATCTGTTGTAGGAACATGGCGAAGGACATTTAATTGTTAGTTCGGGACCTCCATTTATGTATGGCGTATTTTATAGACCTTTCTCCACATCCCCGTTTTCACCTATCTTTCCTTTTGTTGATTGGGCTTAACGTGTAGTCATTTTTAACTCCTTTCTTTATCTTCGTGTTCTACGGTTCTGACATGGGTGCATATGACACTCTTTGTTTTTGGACCCTAAAACAAAGACAGACAAACAAAAGTCTCCTTTCAGATACAAACCTAATTCTCAGTTAGTCAAGTACTTCTACCTAAAATTTGCCATTCACTGTTCATCCAGAGTCACAAACTGCTTTTGGGGCATACCTTTTCCATAACATAGATGATAATCATTAATTTCATTCTTGATTTACTCATGTGGGCATAATTTGGTTCAGGAGTAGTGCTTGCATGCCACTCAGCTCTTTGGATTGTTATCTGAGTGATACTCTAATCCAAGTGTTGTCTTTGGATATCATTCTGTTCAAAAGATTTGGTTAGCCTTCACTAATCCCAGCAATTCATGACAAATCATTGTGTACTGTTCCTTCTGATTATCAGAGAATTTTCAGCACCAACTTTACTCGTACATTCTGCATTTGCAAGCTGTCACTCTCAACTGAATGCACAGTGGATTTTAGCTAGTTAAACTTCTATGCTATCAAAACCTAACTGACGACCTTAGTTCATAAGTTCTTAAACTTTGTCCATATTTTCATAATTTCGTAAGTGTCAGGCATGCAGTGTGTGTTTTCTGTTTGACATTTTCCTGTCTTCCTTCTGACTTGTCTCTCTTTAGTTCATATAACATCCATCCACTACCCAGCCCATCCATATGGAGAGCACCTCATGCCTTCCCACTGCATTGAAGAAATTAGTCTTGTTGCTTGTTGGTCATATCCTGTATGAATAAATTCAATGTCTCATATATATTCTGAAGCAAATAATGGCATTTTTCTGCATTTAATTTTTTTCTTTCAAGTAAATTTGTGTGTTACTTAGATATGGGCTGAATGAACAAAGATAGTGCATTTGGAAATGGAGCAATGTAGAGTGTTTCAGGAAGAGAATCCATTATAGCTATGTGCTTAAAATAAGAACTTCATGAAAATAAAGTTTGCAGTGCTGACGTAATGTAGAATTACCATGATTTTGAATGTTTGCCCATGTACACATGCAACCAGTCATTTATATTCTTGGTATTACAGCAGGCATTCTCTGTCATAGCAGTCAACTCCTAAAAAGATGTTACTGTTAGTATTGCTAACACTTTTAACATTTAGCATTAGATAGGATAAACTTCCCTAATGTTCTGGAGAACGTTATTGTAATATTTATTGATTTCTTTCTTTTTCCTCATATGCCTTTATCTTTTGATGATGGAAATTTCAAGTTCGAATTTTTCTTGATTTGTTTGTTTCTTCGTCTTCTTGGTAAGCTGACTTTTATTTTACCATCACATTTCTTGCTTTCAGATTCTCAGCCACCTGATGTTACCCACAACACAGCACAGTCTCGTCGCCTGACAGCTGCTGACAGAGTCAATCGGTATAACCAGTCGAGGCAGTCTTCAACATCAGATGACAATATGGGTATGTAACAACTTTTATGAGGTGAAAACTACTTCATATACTTCATTTAAAAAAAAAACTGTTGAGCTGTATGTTGCAAAGAAGAAATTGAAGAATTGTCACTCTAAGTAACTGTGTTTCAGATTCAGTCAGTTGATGAGATGTTTCAAATCAGCAGATTTAAATGAATTTCGGAATTATTGGAAGGTGATTGTTGGCTGTGTTTGGAAAACTGACATTTCTGGTAACAGGCCAATTAAAGGCACAGATTTAGCATCTAAAATGGCTGTGTGTGGAAAACTGAAACGTCTGGTAACAGCCCAATTAAAGGCACAGATTTACCATCTAAAATACCTTATGGGGGAGGGAAGTAATAAAGCTTTCATGACTTGGCTCTAAGCAGTATCACAGAATATTCACCATCTGATTAGAAGATTTGTGTCATATGCAACTGGCAATGTATGTTTTTACTTAAAATTACTGCTTCTTATGAGTTTAATCATAATGGTGCAGTTACATTCTGGGACAAAAAAAGGATGCACAACAAAAGTCATCTAAATGTGATGGAAATCAGTAGATGTGATGTACACATATGGGCAAACAAAGATTACAGTTTAAGAAAAATTGGATGATTTATTCCAGAGAAAGAGCTTCACAGATTGAGCAACTCATTAATGCAGTTATTCAACTTGGCACTGATTAATAGAGCTGTTCGATGTCCAACTGGGGGATATTGTGCCAAATTCTGTCCAGTTGGTGCACTAAATCATCAAAATCTTGATCTGGTTGGAGGGCCATGCCCATTGTTCTCCAAATGTTCTTAATCAGAGAGAGAGAGAGAGAGAGAGAGAGAGAGAGAGAGAGAGAGAGAGAGAGAGAGAGAGAGAGAGAGAGAGCTGGCGACATTGCTGGCGAGGGAGGCATCGGCAAGCATGGAGACGAGCAGTAGAAACTCTTGGCTTGTGCAGGAGGGCATGTGTTGCTGAAATGTAAATCCAGGATGGTTTGCCATGAAGAGCAACAGAACAAGGCTTAAAATATCGTCGATTACCACTGTGCTGCAACCATAGGGGTCCTGCTATAAAGAGAAATGGTACTCCAGACCAACACTCCTGGTTGTCAGGCCATATGGTGGACAACAGTCAGGTTGTTATCCCACTGCGGTCTGGCACATCTCCAGACATATCTTCGGTCTGGAATCTCATAGACTGGAGTAGAATTGTCTTAAGTGATGAGTCCCCCTTTGAACAGAACCTCAGTGACCAGCGAATACATGTAAGGAATCACCTCAGACAGTGGTGGATACCAGCCTGACTGTGATTTGCCACACAGCCAGACAGCCAGGAATGATGGGCTGGGTGTCACTTCTTTTCATAACAGGACCTCTGTGATAGTTATCCACAGCACCCTTACTGAACAGTTGTATATCATGATACTCTACACCTCATTTTGTTGCCCTTCATGGCAAGCAATCCTAGGCTTACGTTTCAGCAACATGATGCCTATCCACACATGGTGTGTGTTTCTACTGCTCGTTTTTGTACTTGCCAAACCCTATCTTGGCCAGCAAGATTGTCCAATCTCTCCACAATTGAGGACATTTGGAGCATTATGGTCAGGGCTCTCCAGTATGCATGGAATTTTGATGAACTAATGGACAGGATTTTACACAATACCCCTTAGAAGGTCATCCAACAACTTTTGTCACTCAATGTCAATGTGAATAACTGCTTGCATAAGGACCAGAGATGGAACAATGCATTGCTGACTTGCTCAATTTGTGAAACTCTTTCTCTTCAATAAATTGTCCAATTTTACTGAAATTGTGATCATTTGTTTGTCTGTACTTTTACATCACATCTATTGATTTCCATTCAATTCAGATAATTCCTTTGTGATTCATCTATCTTTTGTCTTGGGATATACAACAGTTTAGCTCCATCATGAGGACTTTATTGTTCCTTTGTCTCTTTCTTGGCTCCTCTTGATATCATGAAGACTCATTCACATATGCAGCTAAAATACCAAAATCTTATTTATGTACAGTGTATAAGACAGCATGTACAATCGGCACCTATGTTGCTTTACTAGGAATCATTTATGGCACTCCCACAATAATTCCCTTCACTACTGCACTGCAGAAAACTGTTTTAGTATGGGTTACCAGTCTCACTTTTAAGTGAGAGACAAGGTTAAATCATCACTGTTCCAAAACTAATGACCACATTTAGTAAGATTCCAAAATCTGATAACTGAACTGAATAATGTACACTACTAACAATAAATACACCATTTCCAACTGGTTCCTCACTATTTCTGTTGTAATCTCCACAAAGACAAAACACAGTAACAGTTCAAAGTCAGTTTTAAAGAGACCAAAAAATAGCACACTTCACACCATCATTCAGGAAAGGTAATTTGTTGGTTTCAGTTATACATCACGAAGTCCATCTCTTTCATCAATCACCACTTCTAGATAGCTAAATGTTCCACAGTTCAATACAAAAGCTGACCAGAGTGGCTGAGCGGTTCTAGGCGCTACAGTCTGGAACCGCGTGACTGCTACGGTCGCAGGTTCGAATCCTGCCTCATGCGTGGATGTGTGTGATGTCCCTAGGTTAGTTAGGTTTAAGTAGTTCTAAGTTCTAGGGGACTGATGACCTCAGAAGTTAAGTCCCAATAGTGCTCAGAGCCATTTGAACCATTTTTTTTATACAAAATCTTTTCTGAACAGTCATGGTTGACACATTAGGTTGTAATACTATCCTATAAAATCAGAAATGATTAGAGTTCCACGTCTGTGCATAGCAATGGCTTTGCCAGCTCTTTTAAGATTTGCACATTGAAAAAATAATGTTTATCGCCAACAGAAATTCATGGAAAGTTGCTAAATAGTACACTCATTCATTTTTGACAATTGTGATCCACAGTTCAAATATAGCTATACTTCTCTTGAAGATTATCTACATTGCGAATAATCCAAAAACTGCAGGCACAGATGAAATTTCCAAGAAAATATGCAGTAGTAGTTGGCAGTTAAAGTTATCTAGAAAGGATCATGATACAGATGTATCAGAAGAAAGTGCATGGTACATTTTACATAATAATTAACTACAGTAAAAGAATGTGGAAGATGTTATATTGTTTGAATTCCAACCAAAAACAAACACAGGTGTGTTGACTGTTTTAAAAAGAATCCTCCTGATTTATGTTTTTCTGTGTCACTGTGGATGAGCTGTGAGGTGTCACATTTCACCAGAAACAAAGCACTGGGTGGAAGCCAATTGCCACGAACTCCACCAGCAGTGGAAAAGTTGCTTTTATTTCCTAGAAGAGTTGTGTCCAGTGCAGTTGGTGAAGCAGAGGTATCCTTTTGGAGAATTCTATGTAAGTCTTCTGAGACAATTGGATAACAACTGCTTGAGGTGAGGTCAGGTTTGCAGTGGAAAGAAAATGGAAAACCAGCAGATTTTCAGCACAAATTACTGAAACCTCCATCTTATTTACCATGTTTCACACCATGTTGCTTCTTCCTAGTCCCACATCTGTAGAAATTTATGGCTGGTAAACATTTGGAGCTCAGTGAATAGTGTTTTCTCACAGTCAAAGGTATATATTTTGCAGACAAGAAATTACACTTCAGGGATGAAATCATCTCATTGGAAAAATGTGGAAAGAAAGTGAATTCATCTAAATTGGCACCAATTCAAAATGTAACTATATTTTTGACCCAAAAAAAGTTGTTTCACTGCCAGCCCAAGACATTTTCAACTTGCCATCATAGCTTCAAGAAGTATTCTGTTGGTGTCGGATTTTTCATTAAATCCTTTAGTATGTGTTGTCATATAACTGACACAGTTTTTGTCATGATCATGGTAGGAGTAACAGAAACACTAACAAACGTTACAACAAAATTAATAATTAAATCATAAACAACAATCAGTTTCTGTACAATGAGAATTGTTTTTTAATTAACAAGGTAGGAAATACGGGAAAATATCAGCAATCAAGTAACATTGCTTGTGAAATGTCATTATGGATAGTATCAACAATGTTCTGTTTTGTTCATTTCCCATATTCACATCAAAATAGGTGAGCTTCAGTTTCAGAACAAATTCACCAACATAATTGAAGTGTGTTTCATTTCTGTTTGAAATATAGAGGATTTCTTTTTTCAGGAGTGTTACTACACATAAAATAATATTGTAGGTGTTACAAAGTGCATTTAACTGTTCATATTCAGCTCCTCTACATAAATAATGAAGACAGAGCCAGGTTTGTTGCTGCCACTGCAATGGTCATGCTTCATGATGCATAGCACTGACGTGGTAACCTTACCCATCTTGCTAGATAGTATTTCAGTTGTATTGCTTTCACTGGGTTGTGCTGTACACAGCTATTTGGTTCCAGTATAGCTTTGGACATACAGTGAGTAAAGATCTGTCTGCTGCACGTTAAATGACACGGAGAAAATTTCACATATACTAATCCATTTTAAATTGTCGTAAGTGAAGACTGTGGTTTTAGTCAAGGGGAAGACCTACTCTCTATGAGGTTATTGTTTAATTAGTTAGGCATGTTTCCAGTGATGTAGTGGTCAATGTGAAATTTCATGTTTCATTAGTCTAGTAATTGTTGTCAGTTATTATATGTGTTGGATTTTCTCAGGTACTGGGAGATGGAAAGTGTCTGCAAAGATCCAGCAACTCCTCAATACACTCAAGAGGCCAAAGCGTCGACCTCTTCCAGAGTTCTATGAAGATGATGATATAGAACTAGAAATTGCGGCAAATCCTAAAGATCCAAATGCACCCAAACCAGAAGGCAGTTCGATGACTTCTGCAATTGGAGAGCAACTTGTGGTTAGAATTTCCACAATAAAGTACTAATTTAATAGAGATATAGCTTTTCCCAAACTACTGTGTAATAATATTGCATTAGTTTGTAGACTATTGTAACAGTACTGATGAATCAAACAAAAAAAAAAAAAAAAAAAAAGAGTAATAGCACTTCACACTTTTTCAAAATTTTACCTCCATGTTTCCTTAGAGGTTTCTACTCGTAGATGAATAAACCATTGTATTCTTGAAACTGCTTAGTGCAGCCACCATAGTACACAACATTAGGAAGGTTATTCAGTAATGGTTCTCAATAAATGCTTTTATTCAGTTTTATTTTTTTTTTTTTTTTTTTTTTTTTTTTTTGAGGAGGTAGAACATGTGGGAACGTTTACAGGGAACAAGGACTGAGGCATGACAATTACTGTCCACTTCTCCTGGATTCTTTTGAGAAATGTGGGAAGACACACTACACCGTGCCTGGGATTAGTGATATACCTTTATCAAGCATAATTTTGTGATATGACCTTTCACAGTGAAGAAAAGCATGCCTGTATTCTTTTACATGCATTTTTATTAACTTTTTTTGGATGAGAATAATCACAGAAGGTAAAAATTTTTGCTTGCCATTTCATCAATAGGTCGGATGGATATTGCTACGGTTTATCCCAGACATTTCGTCACAAGTTATGATGAATACTGATTTCAGCCCTCTGAAATTAAATTTATTGGCAGTCCTCTAAATACTGTCCTGAACACTTTGTACTTAAGTTAGGTAGTCTGATAACTACATACAGTATTACATTCTTCCTGATAATGGGTGCTCTGGTGTAAGATAATGAGAAATGGCTGTGTGTTCAATCCCAAGAATACTCTAAATTTATTATTTTGTGGAACAGTATTCTCTGAACACATAATGCCACATTTTGGGAGAACTTTTTGCTATGTGTTTGTACTGCCTTTCATTGCCAAGAAAATTTCTTGTATTTAAATTCACTGAAGCAACAAAAGGTCATTGCTATGGATGGAGAATCCCCAAAATTCAAATGCCAACACTTGAGGCACCAATTCATACTATAATACAGTTCGAAATTTTATAAAGAGCTAATTGAATGTAACTTTTCCTATTTTGAGTCCTTGGATTCTGTAGCAATATGGAGCATTACAATGAGCACTCTTTCACCACTTCTAACAGTTACACAGTATGGAAAGTTGCAGCAGTGGATTAAGTTAGATGCTGCTGTTGCTTCTCGTTTTTGAAAGTGCAACAGTAGATTAGAACCATTTATTTTCAGAGCTTCTCAGTGTCTCTCATAGACGATAAGGCTACAGTTTTTAACATAAATATTAAGACATTTTAGATAAAAATACAATTGTTTTATAGGTACCATCTGGATTACCAAGAAATCTGGAGGCTGCCATTCAAAGGTATGGCTCTGCATCATACAAAGCTCCTGTAGCAACTGTTCTAGACCCCAATGGAAAGCTGACCATCACTCTAACTTATGGTTCGTTTCATTCTGTTTGGCTACTTCTGATACTATTTAAAAAATTCTGAAGACTGTTGTTAGTAGAATTAAATATATTTTGAGTTTTAGTTTCTTAGTGAGTACTAACTGGTACATTCTTATTACAGGAAAGCTTCTCAGTAGATCACAGAAAATTGCTTACACTTTGCTTAACAAGGCCTTCAGCAAAGGTGGTGATACTTGTCTGAAGCCTGGTGACAGAATTGCCCTTGTTTACCCAAATAATGATCCTATAAATTTCATTTGTGCCTTTTATGGGTGCTTGCAAGCTGGAATTGTGCCAGTTCCAATTGAAGTTCCTCTGACAAGACGGGTAAGTTTTTTTATCCATCCAGTTTTTTACTCCAAAAACTAAATTATAATATAATGTGTCTTACAGTTATAACAAGTAATGTGTTTTAATAGATTTTGCAGCAATTATTATTCTGTTCAATTGTATCTTCTAAATTGATGAAAAAGAACATTAAATGGGAATGCTGTGGATGTCATAGGTAGTAGCTTATTTTCTAACACTCCTTATAATGTTGAACAATGGAAATTCCAGGATGGAATGACAACAGTAGTGTCAAAAGGATAGATCACTACTCACCATATAGAGGAGAAAGCAGCCAGACACAATGGTGTGTGTGTGTGTGTGTGTGTGTGTGTGTGTGTGTGTGTTCTATTTCAGAAGGCATTTGAAAGCCTAAATATATGTATTTTTGTTTTGCCCCTCTGTGACTCACTATCTCCTCTATGTGGTAAGTAGCAATCTATTTTTTCCATAATGTTTTTTTGATCTGTTAAACTTGTTGTTATTTGTGGTTTCAAGTCAACTTTTTACATTTGCGCTCACCGTGTGTGTTACAAAGGACGTTTAAGTTTTACTTTTCACATAGGTGTTGGTATTTTGAACTGATTATTCTCACCAGATTTGCTAACTCTAATGTGTATATTCAGGATGCAGGATCACAACAGATAGGATTCCTGCTAGGCAGCTGTGGCATTCAGGTTGCATTGACGTCCGAAGCATGCCTAAAAGGTCTGCCAAAAACTGCCACTGGTGAAGTAGTGGCATTTAAAGGTTGGCCCAAACTGCAGTGGTTTGTTACTGAACACTTAGCAAAGACACCAAAAGACTGGCTTCCCCCTCCAAGACTGACAGATGACACGCCTGCATATATAGAGGTAATCATTGAATAATGTCACCTTAGTATCAGATATTTAGATTATCGTCTCATAAACACAGGTTTTGTTTAGAGATAAATCTTGGAATGTTTTGTTACAAAATGTGGCTACAATATTCAGAACACTTATTGTGTTGTGTAATAATGCATTGCAGAATGTAATGCAACACCAAATATCTTAAAGTGTATTTGTCACTGTCATTTTCATAATTGCTTGAATTAAAACAGAATCAAGACACATCTTGGGACAATTTTAGATTTTGATAGATTCATTATGATTCTTTCTCATGGATATAATAGGTTTTTTCACAGCCTACAAAAGAAAATACATGGTCTGAAAATTACTGTTAAAGTTATGTGGGTAACCATAATGAATTCCACATAGTTCTGAACAAAATTTGGATCATACATTTGCACAATTCTAAACAAAATTCAGATCAAACATTTGTGGTGGAAGGTGTGTATTGGCAGCTACCAAGTGGACTGGCAACAGTTCACCATGGAGAAGAAACAGCCATACAGTGGCTTGAGTCTGTAGATGTTTTTATTTAAATTTTTCAGAGTCAGTCTGTCTGTGTGTTTGTGCATGCGTCTTGTGTTTATATTTTTTTGAAATTTTTACATAGCATCATTTCCTTGGATGAACAGGAAATATTGTCACATGCCAATAACAAAATGTAAGTACTCAAATGATGATGATGATGATGATGATAAGTAATGAAATAAGAGCATGAAAGCTTTCGTGAATACATTCCTTGTTGAACAAATAAATGTAACGAGCACATAGAAGTTACGTCATCTTTCTGAAGGGCATTTAGCACAACTGCAGTGACATCCAAAGACGCAGAAATAACAAAAAGCAGTTGAGTTATTTCTATTGCTTATGTTATACTGGTTCCAGACAGCTTATTCTTGTGGTATTGTTTAGAGTTTGTAAGCTGTTAGTTAGTTTTTTCCTACAAAATTGTAGTTGACGTGACATTTTTGTTTCATCTATTAACGTTTTTTCCCTTGCATTTCCATTTAGATTCATTTTTTAATGTTGTTTCTCACTGTTTTTTACTCGTGGGAATTTTTCATTTATTAATGCAGTTTGACTACTCTGAAGTATGCTCGAGTACCATTTCATCCCATGAAATTCGTCAGGTCAAGATTTGTAGATTGGTTTCATATTTTGTGTTTATCTAATGAATGCTCTGTTTCAGTACACAACAGACAAAGATGGTTCAGTCATGGGTGTCACCGTTACCCGAACAGCTATGCTGGCTCACTGCCGTACACTCACAATGGCCTGCAGTTACACTGAAGGTGAAAACATGGTGTGTGTCCTCGACTTCAAACGAGAAGTTGGACTGTGGCACAGTGTTCTCACAAGTGTTCTCAATGGCATGCATGTGATTTTTATACCATATGCACTCATGAAAGTTAACCCAGCATCATGGATGCAGATGATCACCAAATACAGAGGTATGTTTATAACTTTTCATGGGTACTTACTATTTCTCAAGTGCAATGTTTTAGAGCTGTTGTAGTTTTTATCTGTTTCAAATGTCAGTTGTTATGGCAATACCTGTAAGCTTAAAATATTACAGGTAATGCATTTGGCAGTAGCTATGCTTAATAACTTTATTGTATGCATTTGTGGAAACTAATTCCCACTATTTGAAATGTGGGCTACTATTTTTCTACTTACAATCTCAATTGTGACATTAAGATTGCATTAAATTGACTCTACACAGCCAGAACAAATGGAAGTGTGTGCCTGGAAGGACAGTGTTGAATTTAGTATTAATTTTGTGAGCACTTGTTTCCCTTAGGCAAAATTTATTTCTCAGGAGAAAATAATACTAACTATGAAAGGTTAATATTATTTTTATTGACTCCCCCCCCCACACACACATGCACGCACAACACACACACAGTTTCCTTGGATGAGCTGTATCTTAGCTTTGAAGCTTGGTATTTAGTGCAACAGTGAAAGATGTGAATGTAAGAGGATTGAAGAAGAAAAGCTTCAATTAAGGGAGTGATAAAAACTGATAGTAAGACAAACTGGTGGAGTATATTTATTGGCTCATTGAACAGTTGCAAAAATTAATACTTGATGGCTGAGATGTGCCTCCAAAGCTAATTGAATAATTCATACATCTGTCATGATGAAAATCGTGTGAAACAGAATAGTACATTCCTGCTGTCATGGATGGAGATGCAGTTTCAGTCTCATTGTGGGACAAGTTACAATGACACACTTGGACTGATGGTCTAACATGAAAACATTTCTTAATTGCAGTTGCCCGTATTGCTCATGTCACATTTACACCCTCTGAAGGCTTTGAAATTGAATTATTTCCTGCTCTCCACAATAACTGGATTCCTTGTAATTGTCACATGGTTAAGGCAGTTCAGAGACACACAGGGAGGTTCGTGACAAACTAAGAGATTACCACTTATTGTACAGAGGAAGAATGAGTGTTTGAAAGCAGAGCTGCAGGTTTCAACTTTATATTTATAGACCTATCTACCACTTAACACTTGGTTTATACTGTGTTTGGCTATATTTATTCACACTATTGTTCACTTTCTGCACAGGATATTGTGTGACCATATTAAATAAAAAGGTTTGATAGTTTTCATTTCACGGTCTTCTGTACATAAGTCTAAACATTTACGTTTTCATTAGTAATTCCAATCAAACAATATCGAAACAAGAGGCAACTGAAATCCTGTTTCTAAAGCTAAACATTAAATTAACACACAATATTCCTGTATAAAACTTTCTCTGTTCTTCTGTCATTCATTTGTACAAACGTTCACAGCAAGTGTTGCAGTTGTAAAATCTCGGGACCTGCACTGGGGCTTGTTAGCGACGAAAGACCATAAAGAAGTAAGCTTGTCATCTCTCAGGTTGCTGTTAGTAGCAGATGGGGCAAACCCGTGGTCGCTCTCCTCGTGTGACCAGTTTCTTGGTGTCTTCCAAGCCAAAGGCCTTCGTCCTGATGCCATCTGCCCATGTGCTAGCTCCAGTGAATGCCTCACAGTGTCTGTGCGAAGGTGAGTAACTTCAGAAACTTGAGTGCATCATCTGTGAATAGATGCTATGAATATGTATTCATGTGTGTTGTTAATAATTCTAAGATACAGGCAATTTATGGCAATCGGTGACTGAATGTGCATATTAATCTATGAATATCTTTTCATTTTTTTGGTTTAGTGTTATTAATGATTGTAGTTGTTTGTATTCTATTTAAAATGGGTTCATTTTAGAGATGTATAGAAAGAAGTTTTAAATCCTGACATACAGTTGCTAGCAGTAAAAGAAAATGGGGTTAAAGACAGGAATGGTTTGTTCATTTTGATTATTTGTTAAATTTGGAAAATAAAATTTACTTCAATATCTGATTTTTCTCAGTGGTGGGCTTTATATTTGTGTCAAAACTGCATTTTAGGAAGGGTCTGTTTATCTTTATTACCTTTGTTTGTTGGATATGATTTACACAAAAAGGAAGATAACTTTAAATTTAAACTTAAGGCCATAACTGTGTCATAAAAAAATTGAGAAACTGGGTCGGCCTTCTAAAGCCAAAAAGAGAAACTGATTACAAGCAGAAGTCACAGGTTGAGAAGTGGTATAGTTAGGTTTAATTATGTAACTGCATTCTTTTAGTCCTTTACACATATACTGTAGCTCGTAATCCCAGCTGGAAAATCCTCAGCGTACACCCTAACTTTTTTATATAAGTACGTTAACAGCATGAAATGGGTTTCTGAAACTATATCCTAATCACCAAAGAAATGATTGCTTATATTAGTAAGGAACTACTTATCATGACAGGTTATTGTGTACCTGTTTTGCTACTTCAACTGAGCATTTACCCTGTACAGGCTTTATTAAATTTGTTCAACTCAGTGGCGGTTGATGAGCAGTTCACTACATACATGTTCCTCCACACACTGAGAAAATTGCTTCTCACATTTGTTCCTCCCACTGTCAAACATATGTACTCATTATTTTCTATGAGATGACATAGGATCTCTGATGATTTTTTACCTTCTTGCAATAAGCAGGAACATGCATGTAGTGAAGTAGTCATTCACTGCCACAGAGTATGTCAAATGTGACAACATTTGTCACAGCTTATGGACACATTTCAAGATAAGAAACCAGTTGTGCACTAATACACCATAAAAATAGTTCTTTAGTTATTTTAGCAGTCCCATTTCTTTTATTGTGAGATATTAATTACACGTCAGTTACATATCATTACAGAGCTAGAGTTTATTTGTGTGTACACAGGCTAAAACAAAGATTAAAAAATCAGCAGCAGATAAACTGAAGCATCGTGAGCCGGGGGTGGGGTTGGGGGGGGGGGGTGATGAAATGAGATGACGAGTAAAGAGAAATGCTCTTTTAAGCTAGACACTATGTGTTAAGAAATGAAGGATATAAAGTAGAACTGCACAAGAAAGAGCAAAGGTTTTCTTGCATAAATACTTAGTATGGGAGTTACACTATATAGTGTAGAATTCAGAGCCTTGGTGAAATCATTTCAAACAGAACTTCGTCTTCTTCAGATGGTGGACAAGTGAAGATGTTCCTACATATAGATACCTCCTTTACTATAACTGTTTAATTTTTAAAGTTGCAGTGAACACAAGCAGTTTTAGTGGATGCTAAATGTGGAATTTGTCAGAAACTGCGAAAAGAATGTTATTGGAACAAAAGAAAGTCTAATCTTGTTCCAACGGAAATATATAAGTGCTTATATGATACAAATGGAAACAAAATTCCCAATATAACAGATATGCCCTAGATTGTACTGAATAGAGCTAAACCATTACAACATGGATATTAATAATTCACTTTTCAAAGTTAATTGTGTCAAAGTCAAATTAAAAATACCCCAAAAATTTCATGATCCTGTTTATTTGCAGAAGTTGTGAACAAGCCTCAGATATAAAACGTTGGGGGAAAATTATAGCATAAATGTTAGTTTAAAAAATAACTACAGAGGCTATTTATTGTCATGTAATTTTAATTTTTGCTCAAAAGCTAGATTTGTCTTTTAATTTATCAGTTTTTTGTGATAATAATACTATCAGATCTTCCTTTCAATTTATCTTAATAATTACTTATTGCAGCTATTTGTTGCAATTTATCATAATAATTACTTATCAACATTAAGAGTAGTTTTTAATCATCTTCATTTTTAAATGTAAGTTAAGAAATCTGAACAAAGTAAAACTAGGAATGATTTTTGCACATGTTATTGTTATAAAACACTGTAATTAAAATGTTCTGTGACATTTACAGACCTGGCAGAGCTGGAGTAAATGCTACTGGTCGAGGAGTTTTGTCAATGTCGGGTCTCAGTTATGGTGTCGTTCGCGTTGATCAAGAAAATTCACTGACCTCTTTAACGTTGCAAGACTGTGGTCAGGTCATGCCTGGCAGTGAGTATAAATATGTTTCACTATTTTTTTGTTGACAGCTTTTGAGGTCGTAAGGAACTCTATCCACATTTGCATAAATCGGTTTCAATCAAAATAACAGATTCTAATGAAATCCTTTGTGTATTGTGCAGGTCTGTCAGTACCATAACAGAAATGAGCAGTGTAACATTATAACCCTGTCTCTATAGCTACAAATGTTATAGGAGAGTTCTTGCAGAATGTAAACATTTTTGGATTAAAGGAGGCCACTCACTCGAAAAGCAGAAGCACTGAGTTGTCAATAGCCTCATACAAAAGAAAGAAAACTTGCTTGTTTTCAGAGTTCTCCTTTGTAGAGCCAGAGTAAAATACCGAAGCATGCAGGTACATGCGCGCCACTGCCACTACAAGGTTGTGGCTGGATTAACAGTGCCAGTGCTTTGTTTCTTGGCAGGTGGACTGGTTGTGGTGGGGGTAGTGTTGGGCGTGGTGGGTAGATGGAGAAAGATGCAAGGAGGGGGACTAAAGGTGGGTGGCTAGTGTCTTGGAGGGAGGCAGTTGGTTTGCATGCTAGGAACGTGGGAGGGAGGGGTGGCAGGAATATGGGCTAGATATGTAAGCCACGATTGTTGGGGCCGATGGGGGGGTGCCCTATTCTGAAGGTGATGTGAGGACATGAATTAGGAGGTGGTGAAAAGATGGAGGAAAGAGAAACCGTTAAGCAGAGGATGCAGGACAATGGGGTACCTGAGATTGAGGCCAGGATAATTATAGGAGCAGAAGATGTGTTAAAAGGATAGCTCCCATCTGTGTAGTACAGAGAAGCTAGTGATTGAGGGAAGGACCCAGTTGGTCTGGGTTGTCAAGCAGCCATTCAAAATGAGCATGTTGTCCTAAGCCGTGTTTTGTGCTCTAGTGCATGTTGTGCCACTGGGTGCTGAACTTTGTTTATAGCAACAGTTTGGCAGTGACATTCCTCCTGGTGGACAGCTGGTTGGTAGTCATACTGATGTGGAAAACTGTGCAGTTTTTGCAACAAAGTTGGTATATGACATGGTTGCTTTCATAGGCTGGAAGTGGGTTTGGCATAGGGCTGGACTAGGATGTTGTGTAGGTTGGGTGGATGACAGAACACCACTTAAGGAAGGGTGGGAAGGATTTTGGATGGGACATCCCTCATTTCAGGGCAGAATGAAAGATAACCAAAGCCCTGTGAAGGATATGATTCAGTTGCTCCATTCCAGGGTGGTACTGGATGACAGGGACGTGCTTCTGTCTAGCTGATCCAAGGAGGTGGTGGGAGGATTTAAGAGTGTGTGAGGATATGGTGTATGGCTCAGGAAATCTGTTCGTGGACTAGATTTGGTGGGTATTACCTGTCTCTAATGCCTCATGAGACCTCCAGCATGCTGGTAAAGGGAGTTCTCTTCACTGCAGGGGGCTTACGCCATCCACAAATGGCAAGGCTTGTATGGGAGGAATTTTTTGGTGTGGAAACGATGACAGCTTCAAAATGCAGGTACTGTTGGTGGTTAGTGGGTTTAATGTGGACAGGGGTGTGGATGGAGCCATCATAGAGTAGGAGGTCAACAACATCCAGGAAGGTGGCACATTGGATAGTGGGGGGACCAGGTGAAGTGAAGTGGATGGGAGAGATGATGTTGAGGGTATGAAGAAACAGGGGTTGGGTGTTTTGGCTCTGAGTCCAGATCAAGACAATATCACAATGAACTTGAACCAGATTAGGGGTTCGGTGTTTTGGACGTTTTCCTATAGATAACCTATAAACAGGTTGATATAGGAGGATGCCATGTGGGTGCCCGTGGCTGCAACATGGATTTGTCTGTATACCATCCCCTGAAAGGAATAGTAGTTGTGGGTCAGGATATAGTTGCTAAGGTGTATAAGGAATGAGGTGGTGGGTTTGGATTCTGAAGGATGTTGGGGGAGGTAATGTTTGGTAGTGGCAAGACCATGAGCATGATGGATGTTATTCAGTGGGGACACAATAGCCAGCTATAGGGGGGCCTCCAAGGTTGTTGGGTTTGTGGATTCTGGGGAGCATGTAGAAGGCAAGTCTGCGGGATATTGTTGTGGTGAGAAAGGAGGGGGACTCAGGGGAGAGATTCTGGGAAGGGCCTTCGGATTTCAGTAAGGAGGTTATGTTGGTTACTGGGATGGGATCACTATTACAGATCTTTTAAATGGAGGATTCAGTCAGTCAGCAGAGGCCTTCCTTCAGATAATCACTGTGACTCATCATGACAGTGGCAGAGCCTTTGTCTGCAGGGAGGATGCTTGGGATCTGTTTCGAGGTTGTACACAGGCTGTCCTTTCTTCTGTTCAAATGTTAGTGTTCTTAGGAAGAGGCCTTGGGAAGGATGGTGAGGCCATGTTGGCTGTTAGGAATTCCTGGAAGGTGATGGGGGGATGGGGGGCATTTAGGTGGGAGGGGAGGAATGTCACTGTTGGATGGTGGTGTGAAATGATAAAAGCAATGTTCAGTGTTAGGATTAGGTTGGCTTTGACAGTTCCAACATGGTTAAACTTTGGCAGAGAGCTGAAGTTGAGGCCTTTGGATAGAACTGGAACTTCTATGGTACTGAGGGTTTTGGTAGAAACGTTAACAACGTTTTGTGGGGTGTTGGGAGGGAGTTTTGGAGGATATGGTAAATTGAGGAAGTCGGCTAGGCAGGTTCTGGATGCTATGAGGGGGTTGGCGAGGACGTGAGTAGGATGGGTGTTGATCGAAGGTGATGCCCCAAGGTGGGAGTAGGATGTCAACATGTTGGACACTTCATGGAGGTGGTACCTGGAATGCTCCTCCAAGTGTTGGAGTGCATGAATTTTTATTTTGAAGATGTGTTTGTAATCAGGATTGCACAGTAACAGTATCTTGCCAAGTCTTCTTGCTGAGAGAGTAGAGGTAGTTCTTGGATGCTTGTGCCTGGGAGAGATGTTTCTGCAGTACCAGGTTTTTGAGATATAGGGCTGTCACAATCTGAAAAGGAGGAGAAGGCAGTGGTGGTTGTGGTGGTGGTGGTGGTGGTGGTGGTTGTGAAATGAGGGGTGGGATCCAGAGGAGGAGATTTTTATGGTTAGGTCACTAGGAGGGGATTCCATTGTTTAGACAGCATTTAAGGTGCAGGATGCAGCACTGGGTTTTAGCCACCGAAAGGAATACTTTTCTGAACTGGAGCAAAAGGATGGAGCAGGGATCCATTAGGGTACGGGTGGTGTTAGGAAATGGGAAATGATTCAGGGAATGGTCAAGTAAAGTGTTAGGTGGTTGTAAGGGGAAGTGGATAATGTAGTGTGAGTTCAGGGAGTGAAAAGGACAGAAGAAACTGTGCTGGGACAAATAAGATAGTTTTGTAACCTGAGGATATTTGATCATGCAAAAGTTGTCATCACATGTGGTGAAAAAGGAAAAGTGTAAAATTCGGATGGCAGCATGTGTGAGGAGGGAGAGTGGATGCATAACAAAGACGAGGAGAAAAATGTTGGTACAGATGTGGGCAGACAGTACAGCAGAGACAGTTTGGGTGCAGATTATGGACATTCCCAAAGGAGGGATGGCACTAGATTTGTAGGAAAGTTCATATAGAAAGTAAATACTCCTAGATTAGAAGGAGACGTGAAAAAGCATTGGTTGCCAACAGGCACACGCAAATGATAGAGAACTTCATAGCTTTTGAGTTATCCTTTGATGAGCTCTCTCTCTCTCTCTCTCTCTCTCTCTCTCTCTCTCTCTCTCTCTCTCTCTCTGTGTGTGTGTGTGTGTGTGTGTGTGTGTGTGTGTGTGTGTGTGTGTGTGCGCGTGTGTGTTTTAGTTAGTTAGTTAGTGTTTGCTTGCTCCAACATCGTACCAACCAGGCTAATAATACCAATGCTTTATTTCTCAGCAGGTGGACTGGTTTCCCCTCCTTCTGTCCTGTTACCTCCTTCCAATTCGTGTCTCCACATCCGGGAATGCTGTGTGGTGATTCCCATTCCTCTATGCCACATCCATATGATGCCACTGGCTGATGGGCTACATGGTGATCAGTCAAGCCCCATAGGCCCTTCTGTGGCCAGAACTACAGCCCCCATCTTTAAAAACCAAAGAGATGAAGGATAAAAAGCACCCATCAGCCAAAATCAGTGAACACTGTTGAAATGATGCCTTTATTACTGATTCCAGCTACCCTTTTTGTTGTTTTGTAATGAGTTTTCATGACTTTATACTCTCTGTACCTTACAGTTCATGACTATGTGCTCAGTTATTTTCTCTGGGAGTTTTTGTGAGTTTTTAAGCCAGCAACAACTGATTGTGCTTCTCCTTTCATTTTTCACAGCTATTACATTCAGTCTCTGAGATGCAGGCAATTAAGATCACAACCAAAAGAAATAGTAGCATTTAGGGTGAACCAAAAGTTACTGAATTACTAATGATGTCATAGTCGTGTCTCAAAGAGTAAATGTAATGACTGTGAAAGCAGTTTTCTTTAGCATCAAATTCGGAGCAATAGATGGACATTCAGTTTTTCATTTTCATGCTTAGTTAGTAATACATGCATTTTAGATTGATCAAACAGTTCTTTCAAATTTTTGAAAATCATTTACATTTGCAGGAAATGTATGCCACTGCTTATCATAAGGACACAACTTATCGAAACTTGATATATTATCAGTACTTGGGAATGTCTTTGTGACCATGTAATATTTTGTAGAAGACAGTGTACTAAAAAATAACAGAGTTTATTCACAGCAAGAGAGATGAATAAAAGATACTGTTTGCTTATCAGAGGGCTCACCTGTGAATGAGCACCATATGACTAGTGGCGCAACAGTGATAGATAGTAATGTTGTGCCAGTTACTTCGTTTCTATAGTTGGTGCCACTACATCCTCTTCCACACTAACAGCTATCACCAAAGGAAAAGATCATAGACTTTATATGGTATAGGGGAGGCACCACCAGGGAAGATGTCACACCAGTATCCATGGGTATCACTGCAAAAGGACCTATCAGGATGACACGTGACAGGAGTTGCTCAAGTTACCCCAGGATAGGAGAAATTGCCTGCTGACCAGGATGGTGCCGAAGGCACTGTCAAATGAGTCTGTGGATAGAGGCCATGGAGTAAATCATGGACTCGTTGCAGATGGTGATAGTCCCAAGGATCCAGGCTCTGAGGCATTCGAGCTCACGGGCACATGCCGGTCTGTCCACCTGCAAGTAAATGAGAAGCCTCAGTGGTGACATGCACTGGCAGTGAATGTGAAAATGTAACAGGGACCAGTGACTGGTAGTCTGAAACCATTGCACCAGGCTGTGGTCTTCAGTCAGGGTGACCTCACAAGTCACTAGGAGACCAGCAAATGAGATAGGTCTTGTGTAAGACACAATTTTGTTGCAAGTAGTAGCTGTAAAATAATCTTCTTCTTGCTTCATCTCTAATGACCTCTGTGTTGACTGTGCGTTAAATCCTAAGCTTCCTTCCTCCCGTCCTCACATAACATATGCTCAAAAGGTTTTCTTTTATTGTTTATAAAGCTTACTGTGTGTATTACAAATGAAGTAACACATACAATATTGTCGTTATACACTTTCAAAACTTAAATTTTAAGCTAGTAACTTCTCATTTTTTTCATTGCATTCTTGTAAACTGTAATGCATGAAGAACAAAAACTTTTGTACAGGTGTGATTGTGGTTGTGAAAATGGATGGACCATCGTACCTGTGTAAGACTGATGAAGTAGGTGAGATTTGTGTGAATTCAAGTGCAACTGGCAGCCAGTACTGGGGACTGCAAGGTCTGACAAACAGCACATTCAGAGTGCAGCCTCTCCACAGTGACAGCAAGCCGATTGGGGAAGCCGAATATGTTCGCAGTGGCCTCCTTGGATTTCTTGGGCCTGTATGTATTCTTTTCTTGTATTAACCATTTCACTTCTGAAACATTCTGTGTTTGACATGAGAAATTTGTTTTCCTTATTTTAGTTACATTGGTACTTTGACTTGATTCAATGAAATATGCATTTGCTTTGCCATGCCACATGGTAAGGATGTGGTGTATTTCTAAGTTAGCTAGTGCTTGAACTGAAAACATACTGCATTGGTTTAATCGACATACTCTCCAGGACCTTAAAGTGCTTTGCTCCTGATAAATGGAGTAATAAATGAGTTTCTGGTGGTAACCTATATGTAAACAAGCTGCAGCTACAGTACATGTGAAATTTGAATTGCCATTATGTTTCCAAGTGAATACAACTATGAATTATTTGTTTGTACCCATTTAATCACATTTTTTCGAAAAAGAAAAATAAGACAATAAAGGCACTGGAAACTAAATAATTATTGTAGTTATGTATAATACAAGATCCAGTCTCAATAATGTGACCATTGCCTATGATCGATGTCAACATGCACTGGCACTGGCAGTGGATGGTATGTAAAGTGTGTCAGGGGGACATAGAAAAAAGTGGAGCCATTATAATAATGTGGAAACAGAGCAGTTTATCTTATGTCCAAATTGGCATGATCATTGGATTTTGGGCCAATGGTGGAACCATTTCTGAGACAACAAAGTTTGTGAACTGTTGGTGTGCCACCTTGGTTAAAGTAAACGGTGCATGGCAAAATGGTGCTATCCAAAGCTGGCCCCAAGACGACTGTTATGCATTACAAGGCCATAAATGACAGGGCGAATGAAGGTTGAGGAGATGTGTATGGATGAATAGAGATGCACTGTTGAGCAACTGATTGTCCATATGAAACAAAGGGCTACCAGTAGTGTCTGCTCAATGACCATTCAATGAATGTTGCGGCTTGTGAGTTCCTACAGCAGGTGTCTGGTTCTTGTAGCCATGCTGACTGCTGTTTATTGGCAACAAAATAGGGAATTTGCTTACTAGTGCCATTACTGGACGTACACTGAGTGGTGACAGGTGGCGTTTACAGATGAATCTGTGGTATCACCTCGATGGAGCTGTTTGGGTCATGGGTCTTCAACTGGGAAACCTAGTGCAGATGGCTACGGCATGGGAAACAACAAGGCTCCACATCGCTGTCAGTACCTTCCAGAATCTCACAGTCACTCTTCCCCTACGTCTTGCAGCAGTCTGTACTGCAGAAGGTGGTTATTCAGGTTTTTAACAGGTGGTCACATTAATGTGATTGGACAGTGCATTTAAATCATTGTGTATCATATGGTGCTTCTTTATTGAAAACAAGGTCACTTGTGGATGAACACCTTATGCCACCCGACGAAACTTAAAATCTGTTTCTTCAAGTCAGTTCTTCTTCGAACTGTTTACTCCACATTCCCAACATTGAAGCAGAGACATGTAATGAAACGAACATATTTAAATACTAGTTACATCTACATCTACATGTTTACTCTGCAATTCACACTTAAGTGCCTAGCAGAGGGTTCATCGAACCATTTTCATACTACTTCTCTATCATTCCACTCTTGAATGGCTCGTGGGAAAAAGGAACACTTAAATCTTACTGTTCAAGCTCTGATTTCTCTTCTTTTATTATGACAGATCATTTCTCCCAACGTAGGTGGGTGTCAACAAAATATTTTCACATTTAGAAGAGAAAGTTGGTGATCGAAATTTCGTAAATAGATCTCGCCGCAAAGAAAACTGCCTTTGTTTCAGTGACTGCCACCCCAACTCGCATATATCAGTGACACTCTCACACCTGTTGCGTGATAACACAAAACAAGCTGCCCTTCTTTGCACTTATTCGATGTTCTCCGTCAATCCTATCTGATAAGGATCCCAAACCGTGCAGCAGTATTCCAGCAGAGGACGGACGAGTGCTCTGAAATCCTACTGCAAATTGAGGTCAGTGATATGGGTCTGTAATTCAAAGGGTTACTCCTGCTGCTCTTTAGTGGGTTTGTCGCATCTTCTAAGTGTTCTGCCAACAAAGCACAGTTTTTGTTTCGTCTTCCCCACAATATTATCTATGTGGTCTTTCCAATCTAAGTTGCTCATAATTGTAATTCCTAGGTATTTAGTCAAATTGACAGCCCTTAGATTTGTGCCATTTATCGTATACCCAGAATTTATTGGATTTCTTTTAATAGCCATGTGGACGACCTCACACTTTTCTTTGTGTAGTGCCAATTGCCACTTTTTGCACCATACAGAAATTCTCTCTAGAACATTTTGTAATTGGAATTGATCGTCTGATGATTTTACTAGATGGTAAATTACAGTGTCATCTGCAAACAATCTAAGGGGGTTGCTCAGATTATCACCCAGATCATTTATGTAAATCAGGGACAGCAGAGGGCCTATGACATTACCTTGCAGAGCGCCAGAAATCATTTCTGTTCTACTCGATGATTTACCGTCCACCACCACGAACTGTGACCTCTCTGAGAGGGCCGGCCACGGTGGTCTAGCGGTTCTGGCGCTGCAGTCCGGAACCGCAGGACTGCTACGGTTGCAGGTTCGAATCCTGCCTCGGGCATGGGTGTGTGTGATGTCCTTAGGTTAGTTAGGTTTAAGTAGTTCTGAGTTCTAGGGGACTTATGACCTAAGATGTTGAGTCCCATAGTGCTCAGAGCCATTTGAACCATTTTTCTCTGAGAGGAAATTACAAATCCAGTCACACAACTGGGACGATACTCCATATATACGCAATCTGATTAATAGTCGTTTTTGAGGAATGGTATCAAAGGCTTTCTGGAAATCCAGGAATATGGAATCTATCTGATCCCTTGTCGACAGCACTCGTTACTTCATGGGAATAAAAAGCTAACTGTGTTGCACAAGAATGATAATTTCTGAATCCGTGTTGCTTATGTATCAATAAGTCATTTTCTTCAACGTGATTCGTAATGTTAGAGTACAGTGTATGCTCCGAAATCCTACTGCAAATTGAGGTCAGTGATATGGGTCTGTAATTCAATGGGTTACTCCTATTTCCTTTCTTGAATATTGGTGTGAACTGTGCTACTTTCCAGTCTTTAGGAACAGACCTTTCGTCAAGTGAGTGGTTGTATATGGTTACTAAGAAAAGCGCTATTGTGACTGCATACTTTTAAAGCAACCTGATGGGTACACCATCTGGACTGGAAGACTTGCCTTTCTTAAGTGATTTGAGTTGTTTCACAACATCTAAGATATCTACTTTTATGTCACCCATGCTTACAGCTGTTCTGGTTTCGAATTCTGGAATATTTACTTTGTCTTCTTTCGTGAAGGCATTACAGAAAACTGTATCTAGTAACTCCGCTTTAGTGGCACCATCATCGGTAACATTTCCATCACTATCACGCAGTGACGGTATTGAATGTTTTTTGCCACTGGTGTACATAACATACGACCAAAATCTCTTTGGGTTTTCTACCATAGTTTGAGACAACGTTTCATTGTGGAAACAGTTAAAAGCATCTATCATTGACATCCGCACTAAATTTTGAGCTTCCATGAAACTTAGCCAGTCTTGGGGATTTTGCATTCTTCTGAATTTGGCATGCTTTTTTCGTTGCTTCTGCAACAGTGTTCTGGCAAGTTTTATCTGCTATGGTGGATCAGTCCCGTCTCTTATTAACTTATGTGGTATGAATCTATCTATTGCTGTCGATACTCTACCAGCTGTGTAGCTCAGAATAATAGATACAATCTCTCTCTCATAAATGCCTTAGTCATTTGCCAGTTTTCAGTTCCTTGGTGAAGTGTCATACAAACTTGCAAATTTTTTCAGACCACATAATATAAAAATATCCTTCCATATTGACAGTAAATTATAAAGTGATATTTTTCACAATTGTAAATCCACTGGACAGTGGTATCTAAAATCTAATGTATAAATTCTTTTGCTACTGTTCTTGATTCTGTGCAGGACAAACAGTGAGAAACTTTGAAATTTGCTACAAGGCACTTACAAATGCCTTCCGACTCAAAAACTTAAGTCGAGCTTTATGTCATTATGAATACTCCGTTGGTAATATCAATGACAACTTTTCTATGTCACATATTGCTGACAAAGAATTACAGCTGGATCTCCTCAAACAATTTGAGATATACATTCACGATCTAAAATAACTTAAAAAAATCCCATACGAATAAACTGAATACAGAACTCTTTTTCATCTAGACTTTCGAAGACATCTTGGCACCAAAACACCTTCATAAAAGGCAATAATAAGATACGTTCATCATTGTACATAAATTATTATTTTCTTATTCATGTAACTACTATGTTACACTGTTGCTCTTTATTATTTTACATTGCCATTGCCAAATGAATAACAGCTCTGTTGTACACACTTGCAGTTCATTCACATTTGAATTATGTAGTGAATGTTTAATTCTATTTGATTGTCTTCTGTGTGATGTTTTGGTCCATATTACATAGATTTTTTGATGTGTGAACATACCTGCAGCTTACAGTGTTCACTTGCATTCATTATCTATGCCTGTAAATCTTTGTTCTGTAATGTAATGAATCTCAGGTGAAAAGGACGTGATGCAGTGAAGTGCATTATCTTCCATATTTGTATTCATTATACTTACATCCAGTGTTATAGTGTGAAACAAAGTGCAGTTAAATACACACACACACACACACACACACACACACGAGAGAGAGAGAGAGAGAGAGAGAGAGAGAGAGAGAGAGAGAGAGAGAGAGAGAGGGAGAGAGAGAGTGAGTTTGTAAGTAAAAGCTGCAAAATGTGCATTGTCAGAATGAATTTGTCATGTTCTACAATGCTTTGTAATGTAAGTAACTTAAATCGTAATGGGCTTTCCACTTCTTAAACATTTTATTAATTAATTTCTTTTGTTTCTGCCAGCAACCTGGCATCTATGACACCTCTGTCTGATGATGAGGCTGCAGTGGCTTAAAAACTAGTAAATCATATCAAAATACAAATGAACAGCTGGTTACATGTGAAACCCACATAAATTACCGATATTAACCAAGTGTTTAGTAAGTGAACGCCTTTTGTGTTAGATCTTGATGCCAGCCAAAAGATGGCATCATGAACAAGAAAATGTGGCTTAAACAAAACTCTAATTATGTGTGTTTGTGTGATACATTCTTCATTTCAGTTTGATAAACGGTAGGCTGTACACAGCAAGACTTGATACAGAATTACTATGCAATAAGAAACACAACTAAACCTGAAAACTGGACAGTAATTCAATAACACTAAATGAACTTAAGTAACTTTAAATGTGAACATTTTAGGTTAGGCTTTATTGTGACTGTTACTGACATCAAATGAAACAACAAGTTTACTGTTACCAGTCACAGTAACTAGTAACAATAAACTTGAACTTAAGTAAATTTAAATATCCCTGTGCAATCTGTTACCATTGTAATAAAATAACAAAGAATAGAAGAAGGTCATTTGGGTGTACATCTGGTATACCATGTGTTACTATTTGGCCAGTTTGTTTAGACTACATTTAAATTTCACCCTCTTCTTCCTTCCTGCTTGTCATTATCAACTTCTTGTATACCTCTGAACAAGAAGGCAGAATGGAAAGAGACATTATTTTTAATTTATTTTTAAATTTATATTAATATTTTGTGTATTAGATATTTGACTGTGATACCTTTCTTTGTTTCGGGCATCTTCCAACCTTCTAGTTACAGTAGTACATATAGGTGCATTCCTGACCATTTGTGAACCCTCCCTGCCTCCTCCTCCTCCTCCTCCTCCTCCTCCTCCTCCTCCTCCTTCTTCTTTCTTCATATTTAACTGGCTGCTGCAAGTGAACAACACCACCCAATTATAAGTTTTTGACAAGCATAAGTAATGATTTCAGTGCAAAAGTAATTATCTGTTTTGATCATTATTATATCTTACTTTTTAAAAAGTACACCTCAATGCTTTTTAGCCACAGCCATCATCAGAATCTGTCAGATTAACAGAAAAATGAAAATCAATACCTATACAATAATTGTAGCAATGCATTTTATAGAAACAAAATTTAGGCATTCCACATTTAAAAACTTGAAACACTGTACTTCTTCAGTTTACACGTACAGCTGTACCATGACTAAGGCTCAAATAACTTACAGAAAAGTAGCTGGGTGACATTGTCAACAACCCCTGATATTTCAACAGGAGCACACCCTGCCCTGAAAATAGCAGGGTGTTGTCTTGTTGAAATCCCGGTGGTTGTCAACAACGACCCCCGGCTGCTTTCCCATAAGTTATTTGAGTGTTGTATGTGCCAGGAGAAACTAAGGTCTCACGTGACTAAGGCTGTTCAGTGAGGCATCGTGCTTTAAATTATGCTCTGTGGCCATCAGGTGGCATTACAAGCAATAGGAACTGTCATTGTTACATTTTAATTAATCTTTACAAATTAAGCATACAGTCATTTCATGAGAGTAAAAGAATAACAAGTTTTAGCATACATTTTTTAAAAATACTGTAGGCTTAATTGGTAGATGCTAATAATTTAACTCAGATAATTTCTATTTCTTTTCATGCACTCTAACAGCCACAGAGCATTATTTAAGTCAGGCTGACTCACTGAACAGCACTAGTCTTGGTACAATTGTACATCTGGAGAGATACAGTGTGAAGAGCTTTTAAATGTGGTACATTTACATTTTGTTTCCATAAAATGTATTACTGTGTTTAGTGTAGATATATTATTTCTCATTTGTTCTGTTTATCCGACAGATTGTGATGATAACTGTGGCCGAAATGTGTGAAGGCATAATTTTATTTTATTTTATTTTATTTATTTTTTATTTTACATATCTAGTTCCATAGGCCCAATTGAGGAGCAAATCGTGGAACAAATCAGCACATGAAATTACAACAGAAAAGTAATAACAGATAAAATAAAATGTTCATGAAAGCAAAAACGCCATAAATTTCTGTGAACACAGTTACCAATATAGCACAAGAATGAGATTAATTTTTCAAGGAACTCCTTGACTGAATAGAAAGAGTCTGCCCTTGAGGCAACTCTTCACTTTAGATTTGAAAGCGTGTGGATTACTGATTAGATTTTTGAATTCTTGTGGTGGTTTACTGAAAACAGATCCAGCAGTGTGCTACACGCTTCTCTGCACAAGAGTTGCATTTGGATTGCATTTCCTTATCTGCCTGGTATTAACTGAGTGAAGGCTGTCAATTCTTGGCAAAAAGCTAATATTGTTAACAAAAAAAACCATGGTAAAGAATTTTGGTGTATATTTTAGGCCACTGCCAGAATACCCAGACTAATAAACAGGGATTCACAACAGGTTCGTGAACTTACACCATTTATTGTCCATTTCTGAGACAAAAATACCTTTTGAGAATGGGAAGAATTACCCCAAAATATAATACCATATGTCATAAGCGAGTGCAAGTAAGCAGAGTAGACTACTTTTCATGCCAAACTACCAATTAGTTCAGATACTGTTCTGAGAATAAAAATGGCAGCATTAAGTCTTTGAACAAGCTCCTGAACATGGGCTTTCCATGACAGTTTACTATTTATCTGAACAAGTAGGGATTTGAACTGTTCAGTTTCACCAATCGTGTGCCCATTCTGTGAAATTAAAATGTCAGGTTTTGTTGAATTCTGTGTTAGAAACTGTAAAAAGTGAGCCTTACTGTGATTTAGTGTTAGTTTATTTTCTGCAAGCTCTGAACTTCTGTCTTGAACTGTACTGTTTGAAACAGTCCCAACATTGCACACAACATCCTTCACCATCAAGCCAGTGTCAACATTGCTCACAACATCCTTTACTACCACACTAATGTCATGCATCATCAGCAAACAGAAATATTTTAGTCACCTGTAATATTAGAGGGCACATCATTTATATAAATAAGGAACAGGAGTGGCCCCAGCACTGATTCCTGGGGCACCCTCCAGAGAACTGTGCCCTATTCGGAATCCAGTCTAGAGCAATTCTCAGTACTGTGGAGAATCACCTTTTGCTGTTTGTTATTAAAGTAAGAGGTGAATCAGTTGTGAGCTACTCCCCATATTGCATAATGGTCCAACTTCTGGAGCAATATTTTGTGATCAACACACTCAAACACCTTATCTAAATCAAAAAAGATGCCTTGCTTTTGAAACCTTTTGCTCAATTCCTCAAAGAGAAAAGATAATATAGCATTTTCGGATGCTAAACCACTTCTAAATCCAAACTGTACATTTGATAGCAAATTACGTGAAATAAAATGATCATTTATCCTTACATACCCAACCTTCTCAATACCCTTAGCAACACTAAGGCATAAAAATAAGTCTAAACTTGGCTACATTATCCCTTTCTTTCTTTTTATAAAGCGGCTTTACTACTGAGTATTTGAATCGTTCAGGAAATTGACCATTCCTAAAAGAAAAATTACAGATATGGCTAAGTACAAGGCTAAAATGTGCATTACTTTACTATTCTATGAGATACTCCATCATATCCATCAGAGCCCTTAGTTTTCAGTGATTTAATTGCTGACTCAGTCTCCCCCTTGTCAGTATCACAAAGGAGTAATTCAGATATCAGTCTTGGAAAAGTATTTTCCAAGAGGGTTGTATGATTCCCTTCAGAAACTAAGTTTTTATTTAATTCACCAGCAATGTTCAGAAAGTGATTGTTAAATACTGTATATATATCTGACTTATCAGTAGCAGAAATATTTTTACTACATACTGGTCTTATATCGTTGACCTTGTGCTACTGACCAGGCACTTCCGTCACAACTGACCATATGGTTTTAATTTTATTCTGTTAATTAGCTATTCTGTTTGTGTACTGCAAACTCTTTGCCTTCCTATAACATTTTTAAGCATTTTACAGTATTGTTTGTAATGGGCTACTGTAGCTCTATTGTGACTGCATTTTGATATAATTCTCACTTTGTTCCACACGCTATCCTTATCCTGCTATTCAGCCACCCAGGTTGCCTTTTATTACTAGTACCCTGTTTAGAACATTCGAATGAAAAGCAACTTTCAAAGAGCTCGAGAAATGTGTTAAGGAAAGCATTATATTTGTCATCTGTGTTGTCGGCTTGCCACTCTTGTTCCTTAACAAGGTTTAAAAAGTTCTCTATTGCCATTGGATTACCTTTTCTGCGTATTTTGTAACTATATATAACATGTTTTTGAGTACAAAAACCTTTTCGTGTTAAAATTTATGCATCATGGTCTGAAAGGTCGTTCACACTTCTACTAACAGAATGGCCAAGTAGTAATGAAGAATGAATAAAAGTGTTGTCAGTGGCTGTGCTTACTGTTCCACTACACCCTGGTTGGATAAAATACAGTCTGCATCAGATCATATGAATTTAGATTTTCTGACATCCTTTTTCTTGCACAACCACATGCAAAATTAATATTGAAGTCACTACATACAACTTATTTTTGATATTTCCTATAAAGTGGTCCAGGAACCCTCTCTAGCTTGAGCAGAAATGCTCTGAAGTCAGAATTAGGGGACCTATAAATAACAACAATTAGAAGTTTAGTTTCACTAAATTCAACTGCTCCTTTCAAACATTCAAATACCTGTTTAGTGCAATGCTTTGGTAAGTCTACAGACTCCAATGGAATACTGTTTTTTATGTGCATGGCCACTCCCACACTCCGCAAAGAACTCCTTGAAAAACAGCCAGCTAATTTGTATCCTGGCAAAGGAAACCTCTGAATTGTCAGATTATTTAGACGGTGCTCCAACATACCAATAGTGTCAGAGTTAACATCTATAAGCAATTCACTAACTTTATTTCTAATACCTCTTATATTTTGTTGAAATATGCTAATTCCTTCATTAGTTGAATATCTGACCTCTTTTGAAGGTGGTTCCTTTGTTAGAGAGACTTCCTTTAAGCAGAGATACCTATCAGCTGACTTCAGTCTAAAAAAGGTGCTGCTTTAACACCAACTACTTACAGAATTTTCCTATGAGTGATCCCACCACCACTACCCACTGCACTGGCACCTATAAGCTTTGCCCACCTCCCCTTCCCATACCTATTGAGGCAAAGGCCATGCCTAGTGAAACACTATCTATTGATGACTCCACTGGCACCACTGCAATGTGAGCCATGCCCTTTGCCATCAGTGCCTTCTCAAGCCGCATGTTAACACCCCTAACAGCAACATTGAGGCGAGGCCGATCACGATGCTGAAACAGCTGCACGAAGTGCGCATTTGTGCCACCAGTTTGAATAGCTATCTTACAGGTCACCACCTACATCATACTCTCTGTCCCTATCAAGACTGTTCCCAGTTCCACCCACAATTACTACCTGATCCTCTTCCATAAAATTCCTACATGACTTCCCTGTGTTATGTCACCTGAGCCAGCCCTGCACTAGGCTTCACAATGCTGGTGACCTGGTACTCACTCCCCAACGTTTGCTGCGACTGCTGAGTTACACCTCTGCCGTGTGAACTACCTAGCGGCAGAACTTTCTTCTTTCTATTAGAATTTGCAACTGATTTAGGCTCATTAACTGCCAAGGTCTGCTGCATGTTTCCTATAGCTACACATACAGCTACAAGAGGCTCCTCTCCACTAACCTCTGAGAGTAATAGCAATCAAGATGGACAATTACTTTGATGTGTGATAATGATCACGGTCTTTTATAATGATTTTATGTCATCTATAGACAATATTTATCAATTCCTCATGTGAGATAACATGAATTCACATTTTGTTTAATTAACATTAATACAGAGTATCATTTTAAAATAAATAAATTATTATACACACAAAGCAGTCTTCACAAGCAAAAACTGATAAATATGCCATATTCAGGCAGAAGAGAGTTAATATTTTTTGTATACTTCCTTAAAAAGACGACAAAAGATGATGAAAACCCTTAATTTCCATTAACTTTGTAAGTCTTGTATTACTAGTAAACGAGTTTCCATCAAATGTATAAGTTTTAATATCATTATACTTCTAATAGGTACAAGTTGTGGAGCTATATTTTTGAGGATAAGTTTACCTTACAGTATTTTTGGATTTTTCATGCCTAATATGATTTAATGAATGTTCCCTTTCTGTTTCCAAGGGTGGTCTTGTGTTTGTCTGTGGTTCTCGAGATGGCTTGATGACAGTGACAGGAAGAAAACATAACGCTGATGATATTATTGCAACAGTGCTGGCTGTAGAACCAATGAAATTTATTTACCGCGGTCGTATCGCTGTCTTCAGTATCAGAGTGTTACGTGATGAACGAATATGTGTGATAGCAGAACAACGACCTGACTGCAGTGAAGAAGAGGTTAGTTTTGAAAAAAATAATTCTTTTGTAGTTAAATGGTTGTAGATATTAGTTACCCTACACACTCAACAGCAGAAATCTTGTTCAACAAATACGCCTCACATTTTTGTGCTATAATATTATTTATGATTAATATTTTCCATGATGATCCTGTTAATGTTGGTTGTCAGGTTTTACATTATTTGCATTAAACCTTCCATGATGAAATCTCATTTATCAGGAGACAAACTGAATAATTCTTTTCCACTTACATTTTATTTTCCTCATGAACCTTAGAAAAAAAGGAAGCAGCAAAATAAAAGATCGGAACTGAAAGGTGATGTATTAAAATGTAGTCAGTAACTATAATTAATAAGAAGCACATGAGAGTTGGCATAGGATGTCATGGTTTTGAAAGTGTTTAGGCTGTAAAGAGAAGAAATGAACAGGTACACTGTGGAACAGGTGATAATAACAATTGATGAGGTAATTGTCAACATTGCTGTTTAAGTATAAATTTCAACAGACGCTTTTTTTACCATCTCAGCAGTTCAGAGTCATTTCTGATATCACATACGTTAAGGACAATATAGCATCCAGTCCCCGAGTGGAGAAAATCTCAGCCAGGTATCAAACGCAGGCCCCTTTGCTTAACAATCCACTGTGCTGACCGCACAGCTGCAGAAGTGGACAACAGAGAAGTCAATGAAAGACAATGTCTGTCCCTCAGTTCAGAAACATGAACTGTAGATTGACCAATTGAACAGGCTAACTGACCAATGTGGGAAGCTGTGAGTGGTTATTGAATCTTGTTTCTATAAAAGAAAATTAATTACAGAAGTAAGGAAACAATCCACTAGTTCATGGGCTAAGTTGTTAGACATGGGTAGAAAAGAATAAGATTATTGCTAACTTGGGCTCTGGATTTACTTGGGCATCTTTTCAGTCTGAGAACAGTAAAACAAAATAAGTATTGTTTCCCATTATCTTTTCTTGCTTACACCAAATGTGCATGATATTAGACATTGATAAATGTTCTCCCTGCTTGACAGTAAGATGTCCTTACAATGCTGTGAATGGTTTATTAAGAGATGACATTACTGAAGTCCAAAGCAATGTTTCCAAAGTACTCATTTTCCCATTAGGGACTGCACTGTGGGGATCAACTACTAATCCAAACCATAATCAAAATGTTTTCTGCAGGCATTCATTAACTCTTTCAAAAAGAATGAAATAGCATGTTTCAGAATTTCCTCTGAACATTTTAAGCATAGTTGATTTGACTGTCACCTTTTTCATTTGTGCTTGTTGCAGTAATTGGTAATCAGTTCTGCCTCATCTCCAATAGTGTTTGTAATCAACATTTTAAGTTTCATGTTTAGAATGTTACCTTTAATTTTGCTCCTACAACACTAGTTCTTGATATAATTTTACACATATATGAATACTTTCACATACCAAATTCAACAAAGTCTCTGCATTACTAGAGTGAAAAGCAGCTTCTACAGTCTGTGTATGGGAGCAATTCCCTTAAATACACACATTTACCACCTTTAATAAATTTACAAGTAAACTTTTATCATACTGCTCTCAAATATTAATTAATGTATTACTTTTTCCACTCATCCTCCAAGAATATTACCACTCAGTACATAATTTGCCTTTGCTATGGCTGTTGTTCCTGTGTAGAGATTGCTTGATAAGTTTGGCAAAACCATAGAGTATAACATGTGGTCAAGCAAGATACCAAACCTCAATTTCTTCAGTAATAAGACAGAAATAAACTCTCCGTCTCTCTCTCGATGAATGGAATTGTATGACGTGGGAACTACTTGCAGGGCCAGACTTGTCCACTTCTACCATCACGGTGACAAGGACCTTGTTTTGGCACAAGAGTACTTTAATACATGCCAATCTTTCAATACCGTATGACGTTTTGGTGGATAGGTCCAACAGAACAGACACCATTGTTGATGCAGTGACCATGTATGTGTACATGATTTAAGAGAAATACAGATATCACTTGCAACTGGGTACAGAATTAAGTTCAGTGACGACAAGGAAAAATGTGTGCTGTCTCTCTCTATGTGAGCAGTCACCATAACTTCTTGGGCTGTACAGGAAACCTTTGCTTTCTAATGTTACTCCAACTGCAGTTCAGGCTAAAATACTTCTCATTACGAGAATGAGTACGAGAGTAATGTAATTTTTGCAGTGGAATAGGTACCTTTGAATTGTCGAATCTCCTCCACCAATGAAGTCCATTAGAGGATACAATGTGCAGATTTGTCTGGAGTTCGAACGTGATGAAAACTTGGGTGTTAAAACAATATTTTCCAACACACTGATGAATCCTTTTAACAGCAGATGTATAACAGCAGATACATTTTCTACAAGCATATACGTACGAAGATCTTCGTATAGCAACTGTTACAGGCTTTGTAACATTACATTGGTGAAAATGCGACTGATAAGTTCTTTGCTCTGCTCAATATATACTCCATCTTAATTGTGTATGTTCTTTGGCTTATTGTCAAAAACAGTTACATTTACTGATTATAATGAAAAGCAAATGATTTACAACAAATTATTAGTCCAGTTTTAAAGACAATAAATGATGATTCATTCTGAATAAATATTCTAAATATTGTTCTTTTTGACCCTTGCGGGGAAATTTGCTTATGAAGTTACAATAACAATACCTATCATAAAATCATTAATTACATCTTGATTTCACACTATATTTTATTCCTGACATTAACTGAGGTACAGTACAAAGTGCAAAAATAGAATTTCAGGTTAACGTTCTGTATGATGATTTCATAGTCTCAAAATTACTGAAAATCAGTAGTGTTTACATCAGAATGTTCAAGAGTCATTAATGAAAAAGTTAATTACAACTGATTTAATTGGTTTTTCATTATTGACGTGATGACTAAAATGAACAAGTCACATTAAATATATCAAATGACTGATAAATGTTCCAAAAGTCCATTTTTTTGGTGAGTAGAAATTTATGAATGTTGATAATTTTTTATTGGTTCCACCCCCCCATGAAACATGTTTTTAGGCGAGTTGAAATTTATGAATTTCGATACTTTATTATTGGTTCCACCCTGATGAACCATGGACCATGCCATCGGTGGGGAGGCTTGCGTGCCTCAGTGATGCAGATAGCTGTATAGTAGGTGCAACCACAATGGAGGGGTATATGTTGAGAGGCCAGATAAACATGTGGTTCTTAAAGAGGGGCAGTTGACTTTTCAGTAGTTGCAGGGGCAACAGTCTGGACAATTTACTGTTCTGGACTTGTAACATTAATGAAAACAGCCTTGCTGTGCTGGTACTGTGAATGGGTGAAAGCAAGGGGGAACTACAACCGTACTTTTTCCCGAGGGCATGCAGCTTTACTGTGTGGTTAAATGATGATGGCATCCTCTTGGGTAAGATATTCCAGTTCTCTGGGCGGGGACTATGCAGGAGGACATTATTATCAGGAGAAACAAAACTGGTGTTCTACAGATCAGAGCATGGAATGTCAGATCCCTTAATAAATTTAAATTAAAAAGGGAAATGGGTAGGATAAAGTTTGATGTAGTGGGAGTTGGTGGAGTTTGGCGGCAGGAGGAACAGGACTTCTGGTCAGGAGAATATAGGGTTATCAACACAAAATTAAATAGCAGTAATGCTGGAGTAGGTTTAATAATGAATAAAGAAATAGGAGCGCGAGTAAGCTACTACAAGTAGCATAGTGAATGCATTATTGTAGCCAAGATAGACACGAAGCCCACGCCTACCACAGTAGTACAAGTTTATTAGCTCTGCAGATGACGAAGAGATTGAAGAAATGTATGGTGAGATAAAAGAAATTATTCAGACAGTGAAGGGAGATGAAAATTTAATTGTCATGGGGGACTGGAATTTGATAGTAGAAAAAGGAAGAGAAGGAATAGTAGTAGGTGAATATGGAATGAGGGTAAGGAATGAAAGAGGAAGCCACCTGGTAGAATTTTGTACAGAGTATAACTTAATCATAGCTAACACTTTGTTTAAGAATTGTGAAACACGGTTGTATACGTGGAAAAGGCCTGGAGACACTGGAAGGTTTCAGGTAGATTATATAATGGTAAGACAGAGATTTAGGAACCACGTCTTAAACTGAGACATTTCTAGGGGCAGATGTAGACTCTGGTCAGAATCTATTGATCATGGACTGTAGATTAACAAACAGGTGGGAATTTAAGGAGATGAGACCTGGATAAACTGAAAGAACCAGTGGTTGTAGAGAGTTTCAGAGAGGGCATCAGGGAACAATCAACAAAAATGGGGGAAACAAATACAATAGAAGAAGAATGGATAGTTTTGACTGATGAAGTAGTCAAGGCAGCAGAGGATCAAGTAGGTAAAAAGATGAAAGCTAGTAGAAATCCTTGGATAACAAAATAAATATTGAATTTAATTGATGAAAGGAGAAAATATAAAAACACAGTAAATGGAGCAGGCAAACAGGACTACAAATGCTTAAAAAATGAGATCAAAAGGAAGTGAAAAATGGCTAAGCAAGGATGGCTAGAGGACAAATATAAGGATGTAGAGACATATATCACTAGGAGTAAGATAGAAACTGCCTACAGGAAAGTTAAAGAGATCCTTGGAGAAAAGAGAACCACCTGTATGAATATCAAGAGCTCAGATGGAAAACCTGTCTTGCGTAAAGAAGGGAAAGTAGAAAGATGGAAGGAGTATGTAGAGGGCCTATACAAGAGCAATGCACTCAAGGGCAGTGTTATGGAAATGGAAGAGGATGCAGGTGAAGATGAAATGGGAGATATGATACTGCATGAAGAATTTGACAGAGCCCTGAAAGACCTAAAGCTATTTACAATTTGTACAGAAACCAAAAGGCAGTTATAAGAGTCGAGGGACATGAAAGGGTAGCAGTGGTTGGGAAGGGAGTGAGACAGGGTTGTAGCCTCTCCCCGATGTTATTCAATCTGTACATTGAGTAAGCAGTGAAGGAAACAAAAGAAAAATTCGGAGTAGGTATCAAAATCCATGGAGAAGAAATAAAAACGTTGAGGTTCGCCGATGACATTGTAATTCTGTCAGAGATGGCAGAGGACTTAGAAGAGCATTTGAATGGAATGGACAGTGTCTTGAAAGGAGGATATAAGATGAACATCAACAAAAGCAAAACGAATTAAGTCGGATGATGCTGAGGGAATTAGATTAGGAAATAAGACACTTAAAGTAGTAAAGGAGTTTTGCTATTTGGGAAGCAAAATAACTGATGATGGTCGAAGTAGAGAGGATATAAAATGTAGACTGGCAATGGCAAGGAAAGCGTTTCTGAAGAAGAGAAATTTGTTAACATCGAGTATAGATTTAAGTGTCAGGAAGTCATGTCTGAAAGTATTTGTATGGCGTGTAGCCATGTATGGAAGTGAAACCTGGACGGTAAATAGTTTGGACAAGAAGAGAATAGAAGCTTTCGAAATGTAGTGCTACAGAAGAATGCTGAAGATTAGATGGGTAGATCACATAACTAATGAGGAGGTACTGAGTAGGATTGGGGAGAAGAGGAGTTTGTGGCACAACTTGACTAGAAGAAGGGATCGGTTGGTAGGACACATTCAGAGGCATCAAGGGATCACCAATTTAGTATTGGAGGGCAGTGTGATGGGTAAAAATCATACAGGCAGACCAAGAGATGAATACACTAAACAGATTCAGAAGGATGTAGGTTGCAGTAGTTACTTAGAGATGAAGCAGCTTGCACAGGGTAGAGTAGCATGGAGAGCTGCATCAAACCATTCCACGGACTGAAGACCATAACAACAACAACAACAACAACAAAAAGAACATTAGTTTAATTACAACATAGATATTTCTCCTAACATTTCTATGAGAATTTAATAATGCAGCCACAAGAATGAAATTATAAATTTTCCTGAAACTTAAGACTATGTTAATTCACATCATCAGGTTTTCTAACTAGTTATAATTTTCTGGTGATTACAGTTAAATGATGTACAGTAATGTTAAAGGTGTTGAATCGGTATATAAGTGAACCATATAGTTTAACTTACTGATAGAAATTAAGAAAAACACTTTATATCTCTTGTCCATTACATATTCTGGATCGGGTGGTATACAATCTGTTTAACTTTTAGTGGTATTGAACCATTCTGTAACTACCCTGTGACTAGTTGTATTACAGCTACCAACCCAAATTCTCAACTTTTTGCACGCTACATGCATGGCATCCACTGTCCGTTATACTCGCTGCCTGCAGCTGTACCTGATTCACACAATGGTTCGAACATAGTGTGCATCTGTACTGAAGTTATCATTACCATCAAGGCACTACGTGTTCAGTGTGTGACAGGTTGAGGATCTGGGTTGGAAGGGATGCATGTCTATATAGCCAAAATGGTTAAGGTGGCTGCTTGCATAAAGCAAGAGGTCAGAGTTCACGTCCCAGTCAGGCAGAAATTTTCACTTGTAGTTTTTGAATTTAATTCAAAGCCCAGTGTGGCTGAGATCCATATTTCTCTTAAATCATGTTAATCTTTAACATTTCTTGTTTGAGTCACTATGTGTAAATCCCAATAATGTTTCCAAAGATGACAAAATAATCAGCCAAGCTGATATCTTTCGATCCCCTGCAAAGAAAGAAAAATAAAATCCTGTCACTTTCCTCATGGAATCAAGTAACATGGTGCAGTGACAAGATACTGGGTTCACATTTGGAAGGATGATGATATCCCCTCTCAGCTCTATAGATGTAGGTTTTCCGTGGTTTACCAGAATTGCTTGTGGTAAATGCCTGGGTGATTCTGTTGAAAAATGCCTGGCCGATTTCCTTCCCTTTCTGTATCCACTTCAAACTTGTACCCCGTCTCTAATGGTACCTTGTCACCGACACGTTGTTTTGTCATTCCCACTGTCAGAATGGTTTTTTGCTCTTAGGAGAGTACTTCCAGCTTCCTGTTTTGACTGGTGTATGTACCTATTCATATGAAATGCTTGTCATCTCAGTAGTCACAAATCTTAATTCAGTAGTATTGTATCACAGTAAAGTAAATTTTACTGACAATTTCTTCAGTTGAAACATCATTCTGTTGTCTAGAACATGGCAAATCTGTACTGATCATAGAACATTTAATTGATTGATCCAGTGATAAATGGTAATGAGAGCTGATGCAGTGCTTCAGTGGGCTTCACTAAGCTTGGATTGCACGTGGAGCTCAGTCCCCTTTCAGAAATTAAATTGTTTTAAACTGCATTCTACTTATCTTCATCCATTTTCGTGAAATGTGTAACACCATTAAGCCACAAGTATCCTTCCATCCTCAAGTATGTTGCCTTAAGTATTTTGTTATTTAATTATCAGTGTTGTCATGACAGCTGAAAATAAATTTATTTTTTGTGTTGACTTTGTTTTTTATGTTTCTTTTAATTGTATATTCTCTATTTACAGAGTTTCCAATGGATGTCACGGGTTCTCCAGGCAGTTGACTCAATTCATCAAGTTGGCATCTATTGTCTGGCTCTTGTGCCACCAAACTACTTACCTAAGACACCTCTTGGTGGAATTCATCTCTCAGAAACAAAGCGTCGGTTCTTAGAGGGAACTCTTCATCCAGCTAATGTGCTACTTTGCCCGCACACTTGTGTCACAAATCTGCCCAAACCTCGTGAGATACATTCAGGTATATTGCTTATTTACCACCCACGAAAGCAAAGAGAATATGTATGTTCTTGTACATGTTCCACTGTGTCAAAAATATCAGATGAAAATTTTGCATGTGAATGCATGTTTCTGGTTCATCAAAGAAGCATCAAAGCCACCTACAAGAAGTTAGGCAGCAAGAGAGAAAAGGGTTAACTGTGTATTTCTCGTGGATCCTGATTTGTCTGATAATACATTTCTTGGCTTACTAGGACTTCAAGGCACTACTTTTTTGTCAGAGAAGGTGAACAGGTTTCATTAGTAAATATCAACAAAACAGGCCAAGGGAATGTTTAGCAATATATGTTACTTGGCCTTGAGAATCAGTTCAGTTCCTTCTTGATGTAGTATAGACGATACCCATGTAAAAGTTACAGCTGTGCCATCCAGCAGCAGAATTGGACAAATATATGGAATGTTGACAAACTAAACTGAAGCTAGGTGCTCTGCTCAGTATTAAGAAGCGATTTTGTAGGACAGCAGTAAGGTTTGGTAACTTATGTGTTACTTTTGCTTTCTTAATATTTTCTTTGGTGGTTTGTATCTTCATATTAATGTTGCTTAATGGGAACAAAAATGTCCCAGTTGTGGTGTAAAGAGTCAAAAACCAACAAAATTGAGTTGTTTCTGAGTTATTGAAGTCCGTTGCTGCATCTGGCTGCTTGCCTGTAGATTCTCTCTGTCTTGATTCAAACATTTGAGATCACTCTTTTTTCCCCTTTTCACTTTGACATCTTTATAAACTGTAACAGAATGTCAGTTGCCTGTAACTTGTGATGAATGAACATCATTTAACTAAACAGTGACCAATGTCAAACATTCTTTGCTCATTTTCGGATTTTTTCATTTACTACAGATGTTTCATGCAAAAGGTACACACTTTAGTTGAACTACTTACTCAATTTAAAAAAATAAAAATAAATAATAATAAAAAAATAATTGAATTTGGCCTATAGACTGCAACTACTCTTCTCCTCCCAGGACCTCTTCATTCTGTCACTTTTTTTCCCTTTCCTCCTCAGAAATGATCCATTTGGGCCAACTGTTTGGTGGTTTCTCTTGAAATGATTTTATACTGTTAACTCTGCTACTGAACTCTCCTCTTTTATGGACTATCCATGGTGTAATTCCAACTTCTGCAGCATCCCCTTTCATGTCATTTACCCATTTAGATGTCGCCTTTCACTCCACGATGTACTTGAAGCTCCTTTTGGTCAGTTTGCATTCATCCATTCACAGTAAGTATCTGTAGAAATTCAACCTCCACTTCCTCATTTCTCATTCCTCCTTTTGGTTTGCTTGGAGGGTGTTTTGTCTTTCGGCTTCTTTCAAGTCACATCAGTAGTCCTCATTGGTCTGAGAATTTACCTCAGAATCTTCTTCCTTTTTGAATTCCTGAAGCTTCCCTTTTCTCTTTGAAATAAGACACTCTGAGGCATAAATTCTCCAGGTTGTACTGCCAAGTTACAGTGTCTGATTTTGGCATTGTAGGATAACACCCATTTGTTGTACTTGTACTCTGTGTTCGCTTGTAGGCCAGATCTAGTTATCTGGCTCTTCCTGTGGTTGTCTCCTTATCCAGTCCATTGGGTTGGATCCATACTCAGTTATTGTATTAATAGGAAAAGTTTTGAGTTAAGATTGAGATAACACTGGGATAGCCTTACTGTGAATAGAAATTGGAAAAATGTTGCACGCTTACTTTGTGACTGATCATTTCGAGCATTCTTCCATTGCTGTTGATAGTAAGGGCCATCCAGGATTTATCATGATCTTATCTCAGTCTTTCCATTTCAGTAGGTTAATTGAATATGTACTGAGTGTGCACTATGTACTTTGGAACAGCTGTATTGAATATAAACAATGAATTAATGAGCAAGACACAATCAAAACATTCATGTTTTAATGAAATAAAGTCTCTTCAGAATGTGCAGATAGTTGCTATATTCCAATACAATTGTATTTCAGTACAGTTGTAGGGCTCCTTTAGTCACCAGAGACAAAATAATGCCTTTCCTTTTCATTCTGAAAAAAAACCATGGTTAAAGATGTGACAGCTCAGTTTTGTCTGTTTGTGTGTCTCTTAGCTGTTCTTTGGCTTCTCCTGTTTCAGCAGCTGGTAAGTAGCCACTTACATGCTACGTAGTACAAATCTGCAATTTAGACTCTTGTATTTTGAATTTTAATGTATTTCTTAGTTGATGTTAAGGCAGAGAGAACAAGTATGCTTGTGGGAGGTAAGGAAAAAAAAGTGGTGAACACATCACAAAAGGCAAACAGATTGCAAAGGGAACTGATGAAAGAGGTTACAGTAACAGAAAAAAATTAGGTTTCTTGACTTTTTTCTGTTTAATGTTGATGAAGTAATTAACAGAATTTTGTGTGAGACAGTGAATATTAATTTTGTGTGAGACAGTGAATATTACTCTGAACATAAGAGTGGAAAATTATTTACTTATAATGTAGCTAGAGGTGAAGGTAGTATTTTCTGTTAATAACTGCATGAAAAAGCACTCATTTGTTGTATTTGAGGTTTTAATATATTTAAAGTTGTATATTTGGTATTTCTTTAATAGCTACTAACAGTTTTGTACAAACACGTAGATTAAGCATATATTTTGTGATTTCATTCAGTAGTGTAGTGGTAGTGCAAAAGAAAATAATTTTTTTGCTGTTTTCTTTTGTGTTTTTAACTTTTTTTGAAGTAGTAACAATAATTTCTTTTTGTAATGTGGCTTCCTAGCTGCTGACTTTGTTACAGACGTTGGGCCTGCCTCTGTCATGGTAGGCAACATAGTGCAAGGCAATCGGCTTGCATCTGCCCAAGGAAGAGACATGGGAATTGTGGATGAGGAATCTGACTCAGCAAGGAAGGTGAGATTTTTGTCTGAATTCACAGTGTACATTTTTGTTATGCAGCACATAAACCTAAAAATAAAAACCATGTGAATTAAAGATTGGCAAGATCACACAAAAATTTATTGATAAATTTGTAATTTTCATACAGCAGAGACCTTTAAGCTGTTATACTAAACATTAAGAAGTTTTTTGGTAGTATCACAACAGTTTTGTAGTAAAAAAACTGATGGGGGGTGTATTTAAGCTAAAACTGGATACAAGGAATATTGATAATTTTTTTGCTAATAGTGCAACATCAACTTCATTCACGACGACATCTGACTGTAGAAATGTCTGTGGATTATTACTTATAAGACCTCTTAAAATGTAATTGATTTTTAAAAAATAGAATGTAACTGTAATCTACTCGCCAAATGGCAGCAGGAGAACACACACATTTAAACTTGCAAGCTTTCAGAGGAAGTGGCTCCTTTTTCTGATAGAAGGATTGAAGAAAACGATGAATCAGGAAATGGAGAGAGTTCAGAAAAGTCACCCAGAACTCTGGTTCAGGGGAGGCTTTCCAGACGGGACAAGAAGGAAAGACACACTCGTCCTGTCCATCAAGTCTCTTTCAACTCAGGGCTCCGAGAAACTTTCCCAAACTCTCCCCAATTCCTAAACCACACCAGTTCTTTTACTTCACCCCTCTTCCTTCCCCTTCAACTGTACTGCCAGAAGAAGGAGCCACTGGCTCCAAAGCTTGCAAATTTAAGTACCTTTATATACGTATGTGTTCTCCTGCCGTCACTTGTTTAGTAGATTTTTTATCTATCCAATTACATTATATTCTCATAAAAATGATTATTTTCATTGATTTATAAGAGTTTTTGAATCACTAAACTTATATATGGTTACATATTAACATTATTTTAATGAATGCAGGTTTTAAAGTTTTGACACATACTACAAGTCTTATGAAATACTTTTGGTATGTGGTGTTATTTATGACCAAGGTAAAAGAAACTTCAGATTTTTAAAAATAGTAGTCACATCATGTTAAGTGATACTTCAGGACCAGTTGTGCAAAATTTAATGATGCTTTTTGGGAAATATCCTTCAACTGCCTTAATAAGCAGCAGTAGAAATTTTACTTGTTAGATGCTGCACTTCTATTTAGCTATTGATCAAAGTAATTTCCATTTAAAAAATATATTTGCATTGCTGGTGTATGCTGTTTTCATCAGTATTTCTCTTTTCTCTTAAAACAGTACCAATTCATATCGGAAATTCTGAAGTGGAGGGCACAGAGCACAGCTGACCATGTTATATTTACATTGCTCAATAGTAAAGGAACTGTAGCAGTCACACTTTCCTGCTCACAACTACATAAGAAAGCTGAAAGGGTTGGCAACCTTTTACTCGAGAAAGGAAAGATCAATACAGGCGATCATGTGGCACTCATCTTCCCACCTGGAATTGATCTCATTTGTGCATTCTATGGTTGCCTTTATGTTGGTACGTATACCATTGGACTAGTGTAATTTATTGTTTTGATATTACATAACTCATGCTCATATTTCATCTTCCCCCATCCCTACCTCGCTATCCCTCCTCCTCCTCCTCCTCCTCCTCCTCCTCTTCACTCCAGCCTCCTCATTACCAGTACCACGCACACCATATTGTTTGTCTGATGAGGTGCTGTTGGAGTGCACAGTCTGCCCTCATCTACCAGAGACAGTGGCTTTTGTGTGTGTGTGTGTGTGTGTGTGTGTGTGTGTGTGTGTGTGTGTGTCTTCTAATTCAGAAGAAGACCTTCTGACAGAAAGCTTAAATGTATGGCAGTCTTTTTGCCATGTGTGTTTTTGACGCACTATCTCCTCTATAGGCTAAGTAGCAATCTGTCCTTTTCATATTCCATCCTGGACTTTCTATCATTTGATCTCACCCATATTTTGTATTTTAGTGTAAATCCCAACTGAAGTTAGAATTTATGTAGTTATAGAAAATAAAATTAAAGCGTTTCCTGTGACAATTTATGTTGTATAATTGATTGGTTTTTCTAGTGTTTGTTAAGCATATTTGGTCTGATTACAGGTGCTGTGCCAGTAACAATAAGACCACCACATCCTCAAAATTTGCAGACTACACTTCCTACTGTGAGAATGATTGTTGATGTCAGCAAATCTGTCCTTGTTTTATCCAATCAGAATGTAATAAAGCTTCTAAAATCCAAGGTCAGTATACAGAATGTTAACCTTAAATATAACTTGCCATAAGTCACAAGCTGTGTTATTATTCAGGAAGAGTATGTTTATGCTGTAACAAAGTGACAAATCTTGACATCACTTAATAAAATTATGTTGTCAGTTTTTCCTACAATAATCTTTTTCAATGTACAGAAAGTCACAGTGTCTGTGTCATTGCTTCTGAATGTCTGACGATGTGTTCCTTAGCGTATATATTTTCCATTCCATTGAATAACTTGTGTGCGCCAGCCAGATCCTTGGAACACTGATATCAAAAACACTGTTTAAATTGGAAGATGATATTATTTTTATCAGTTGTTTCCTGTTGTCTGGATTTTTCATATGTGACTAGTTTGAAGCAGTCATTTGGAATTGCGCTTGTTGTGTTCGGGAGTATGTCGTGCCGTCAGATGGTCAACTTTTTCTTGGCCACAGGATGGTGGTGGCTATTCATTTGTGTGGAGACCTGGTCAGTGGTCATGTCCTCATAGAATGCTGTGCATAAATTACAGCAGAGGTGTTATATGATTACTTTCAGCTTTTATAATAAGATAGGATATGCTGTGATGGGACTGGAGTAGGATGTGATTGGTTGGTTGTATTGGACACGGCTTGCAAGTGTGTCTTCCCCAGGGTTATAACCTGTGTGACAAGAGTGTCATGCCCTCTTCTAGTTATGTGGAAAAGGGCTTCATCTCATCTCAATTATAGAAAGATTTTTGTGAGAAACTAAATGTTCAACTATTGCTGTTTTTATGAATACCAGAATGACTTGATGTCACAGTCTTAAAGTAAGTGTTTTGTGGATTTATGTAATTTTTTTTTACTTCAAAATTTTGAACTATACACATCTTGGTATGTAGTGAGAGTAAGAGGCTCAATATTCATTGAGTGGAAAAGCTGATTGTGTATCACACCATGGAATAAGCAGTTACTCCACAGGACGGAGAATGTTTTGCTACGTAAAGGAAGACATGATCAGTTATACAGAAGCGATGACTGAGAAACTGAGATACAAAAAATTGAGAAAAGTTAGTTGTAAGAAAAAAGGAAAGTTCAGGATGTGAGGAGAGACTGTCATATTTCAAATGTTTCTCTGTGTTGGAAGCTTCTATTTCAGAGTACTTACTGTACTTTGAACACCAATATAATAGTATTATGGCAGAACTAGTAATAAATTTTGGAATAGTAGTACCCTTTTTGTATGTGTAATTCTCTAGTGTTTAATGATGTCCATTTTTTGTACATGTAGTTATTTCTGTTTATTTTAAATTGCAACAATGTTCATTGTTTAGAGTAAGATGTCTTTTGTTCTAGGAAGCAAGTAATGTGGTGGATATAAAGTCTTGGCCTATCACACTTGACACGGATGACATGCCAAAGAAGAAGCTGCCTACAATGTATCGGGCACCAACTGCAGAAATGCTGGCTTACCTAGATTTCAGGTAGAAAATAAATTTTGATTGGCCGGTAATACAGAGCAAGATGTAACAAAACTAAAAGCTTAAACAATGGAAACTCCAGGTTGGAATAACAACAGTATTAGGAAAACGACAGATTGCTACTCAACTTTGCAGCCAGTTGTCTGCATCTCAGTAGATCATATTTACAATGAGTAGCAATCTATCCTTTCCTTAATATTGTTAAAATTAAAAGTTTTACTAGTGAAGTGAAGCTTCATAATATTATCATGCATCACAGGAAAAGTATAGATAATGCCAAGAGATTTTCAGCACTTACAAATAAGTTTCTTCTTCTTGACAGTTACAGAAATTTTAGCATCAGTAAGCAAGATATATCTTTATGCAGTGCTGAGTAGTATATTAACAAGAAGGTTTTTGAAAAGATTATCACAGCAGTGAATTAGAATTTACCCGAGCATACTTAGATCCATGCTGTGTAGAATGAGGTGAATGAATCGCAGTACATGTCACTTACATTTATGCTGTAGAAGTTTTTGTGGCCTATCAATGTATTTGAAATAAAAGGGAAGAGAGCAGCCCATATTGACAGAAATGTAGATTAAAACAAACAAATTTTATCTTTTGGTGGTAATTGCGTTCATTTTGCATCCAACAAAGCTGAATGTTGATATTTTACATTGTTGTATTAGCCAGCTGAGAATTTACAGACAGCAGGTCGTTATAGGAAACAACCATTAGAGAGAGAGAGAGAGAGAGAGAGAGAGAGAGAGAGAGAGAGAGAGATAGAGAGAATGTATACTATTTTCATTCTTTCTGTGTACTGAGGCACTCAAAGATTTCTAGTAGAACTACTCATTTGATGTTGGATAGATAGTCATCTTCGACAATTTACTGTTGCAGAAAAGTGAAGGGAAATAAATTTCATTGATGGTAACTAATCCTCCATCCCGCTGCTGTAGATCAGTAGCAGTATGCTAAATGTTATTATGTGGTGTTGATGTCATTCCTTTTGTCAGTACATTCCCTATTTTTTGAATATTTAAATTAATGCGATAATGCTCTTACATTTAGATTCATTTTTATCTACTCTCTGTTAAGCCATCCTCACACGGGATGTGTTTGTTGTCACAAAACGCACCAGACATTGTATCCATCGTGATAGCTGCATGCTCTGAAATGACATGCTACATCTCGCGGAGTGTGCTCCCCATCATGATTTGCGGCTGCAGCACTCCCAGCAGCAGTTGTCAGCTGCATCTGGGTACAAATAACACAGTTTGTCTACAAGAATGTAAACATGTAAAATAGATGCATTAACTCTGATAGCAGTCATTTAAGTAAAACAGAGAAAATTGTGAAAACAATTCTGGGCTCATTGGTGGCTTGAACAGTGAACTGCTGTTAGTGGAATACTACGTATGCTGCCACTGACAATGACAAACAAAATGTACTACAAATTGCATTTGGAAAAAAGTTATATTATAAAATACATTATTAACAGAAAAATATTTAAATCATCTGCCCGAGACCAACTTCAGCTCACTCTTATTTGCCTAATTTCCACATTGTGAAAGTTCTGCTTGTTTAAAAATTTTGTTTGGCATTCCTTTGCTGTCAGTAGCTTTGGCCTGATGCATTTCACTTCATCAAAAATGGAGGGTAGCTTTGGCTTAACAGTGCTTGTTGTGATAATTCGTACTTCTAACATTGTGCAAGCTCTCCTCCTCCTCCCTGAATAAGTCTAATAAGGCACACTTTTATTCCTGTGACCACATACTATCAGTGTTTTTCTCTCTGTAGTATAAACTGCACTGAACAGCAAGGGAATCGACCAGTGATGTAGTTCATAAACTAGCTGTTCATTGGTTCATGTACCCTGGCACATTCGGAAAATCAAAACAAACTCTGTCTCGAACAGTGAGTGCTCTTAATTATAATAAACTAGCGAACCTGGCAATGCTTCGCTATTGCCAAATATGTATGGGAAGTGGTATACCGTATTTACTCGAATCTAAGCCGCACATTTTTTCCGGTTTTTGTAATCCAAAAAACCGCCTGTGGCTTAGAATCGAGTGCAAAGTAAGCGGAAGTTCTGAAAAATGTTGGTAGGTGCCACCATAACTAACTTCTGCTGTCGAATATATGCAGTGCTACACAGGCATGCTTTGCTGTCACAAAGATAAATACTGGTGCCAAAACCTCTGCTTCAGTAAATAAAAGAAGGTGGAAGACGAGCTTTTTTCTCCACCCTGAGTTTCGACCACTGCATTTTCATACATTATCCAACGAAGTAAATACAAATTCCATATTGTTCATCTTCGAATGTAGCAGCATTTCAATGTACTACAAAAACCCAACTGGCAAGACTGTTTGGGATGTTTGTCAATATGGCCAACTCTTCGTTCCAAATTTTTTCCTACCTGTGAGAAGAGATAGGTGCTAATAGGAACTTTTATGAATTGTGAATCACATGCAGTATTCTCTTCACCATAAGAATAATGTGAGTATAAACATTTTGCCATGAATTGTTTCGTGTTTGCTGCTATCTCATTTAAATCCTGTCTGCCTAATAAACTATGAAACTAGAGTGAGACAACAGCAAACGCGGAAGAATATACATATCATGTCATGTTTATATTCATATTACTCTTATGCCTAGTAGTGATACAGTCAGAAATGAAGCACGGCAATTGACTAGATTTTTAAATTTAAGATGACTCTAATTTCTGTGCAGAATGTAATGTACTAAAGAGGCGTCTGCAAAGATTTTCAAACGAAGAAAAAATTTTACTAAACTCTCGTTCAGAACATCTTCTATCATATGCAGCCTATTATTTGGTTCTTGCTGATCATTATCAAAGAAAGCAGTTGTGAAAGTAACAACAAATAGCAGTCTCTTGTCATTGTTTCACTAATGAGACAATTCCTCTTCTTTCTTTTTTTTTTTTTTTTTTTTTTTTTAAATTGTAAGCGGCGGTGGCGCGCACAAAAGCAAGCCATTCCGTGAGCAGCGACAGGCAGTAAACACTCATCAGAATGCGACAAACCATGCATGACACAGTACAATAATGCATTTTCAGCTTAGAGTGACGTAAACACCTATAACAAAGAGAACGGCACTTATCAGATCAAAGAAAAATAAGCAATCAATTCAAACCAGATGAAGCACGTGAAAAAGGAAGGGTACCCATATAAACACAGTTGGAGCGCCTGACGCATAGCAATGGCTACCTGGTAAAGCTTAACTGCAAAGATTACGACTCGAACCAAACTACTGTAGCTGTATCGTCATTCATTTGACCTAAATTGTCTCTCATATTACAATGGCCCAACTGTGTTTCGATTTGGAGGTGCAGCCTAAAACTTTTCTCTCCCCTTGAATTTTGAGTCTCAAATTTTAGGTGCGTCTTAGATTCGGGAAAATTTTTTTCCTTGATTTCGAGTCTCATTTTTCAGGTGCGGCTTAGATTCGAGTAAATACGGTACATTCTGATCTCCTCCTGCGCCCCCCCCCCCCAATCCCTCCTTCATTCATTTCCTTCCCACCCCTCTGTCCATCTCCTCTTCCACCCTCCCTCTGACCTTGAGCCTTGTTTATTGTTACTGCAAATGAAACATTGAGTTGAAGTCACTTGAAATGAATGCATATATCAGTTGGTATCATTTATTTGATAGAGAGAGGTCTCTCCAGTTCCTGGATCTGTGAAGATCGTAGCTTCAATGTCAGTATTTCACATAATTTTAATTTGCCGACAGGTAGGATTACAGCATTTTTTACATTTCAGATTTTGTAGTAGTTTTCCAAACATACACAAAAAAGTCATAAATACAGCTTTCCTATTTTCTGTTAAAACTGGCTGTGAGGAAGAAAACAAAATAGAAGATTGTTGTGCATACAATTTTGGTTAAAATTATATGTAAAGAGGGAGAATATATTTGAGAGAAACCATTTGTCTAATGTTTTATATGCTCCGCTATAGCAGTTAAAACTGACTGTGAGAAAGTTAATGAAACCACGCATTTTCACAGTATAGTACAACAGAGCACAGCATTTTATTTCTTGCAATCGGATTAGTAGAAAACCTGCGCATTGTTGTTTAAAAAACATGTATAGCCCATGTCCATCTGAATTTTTATTAGAGCATCATAAAAAATTTGAAATAAATCATTCAAGAACGTTTTGAAATTTTTGGGAACAACATTAAATGACGACTTATCTTTGTATAGTAATATAAATAACACCAAGTATTTCAGTTCATATTTGTATAAATTAGTAATAAACTCCCGGAATCTCTTAGAAAACATAAAAAAAAGAGTGCACAGGTAGCCAGGCCCTAATTGACCTTTGTGGTTCATGACTATCAATTATGCTACAATTCCAGCATGTCAGCAGTGTCTAACTTAAAGTGTACAATGAACACAGATTGCTAAAGGCTGTAACCACGGCTGTAATTATTTGATATTTAACTATAACAATGTTAGGAAAAAGTTCCACTCATGTTAAATAATCAGTGCACCATTATCATTCACAGCACACAAGTTATAATACGGAAAGCATCAGATATGAATAGCCTTTAACTACTGTTATTATACTATAATATAAAAAACCAGACAAGTGTGAGTAGGGCTCGTTCTCGAAGGATTCTGTACAAACTTAATTATGGATAGATAGTTTATCTATAGTTTTAGTGAGTGAGTTTGCAAGTATCAAAATATGTGCCATGAATGGCTGTACCTTTTAATTGCATTGACTTAGAAGCTTAAATTTTTTTACACGACCGAGTGACAGTAGACTTCAGTATTTGACATAAATTTCAACTTCATATCTCCATCCATTCCTGAGAAAAAGGGTTCTTATCAGTCGTACAGACGGACGGACAATGAAGTGATCCTATAAGGGTCCTTTATTACTGACTGAGCTACGGAGTCCTAAAAACTACCAGGTATGGGGTTCAATTCCATCTAACTTAATCCAATATGGTATCTTCAAAGATCTGTTCATGTCATGAAACCAATGTTGCATCTCATTAGCCGCGTTCCTCTCCACAAAGCAAAAGTACAACTTGGCAGATTCCTCCAGTCAGGCTTTGCATTATAGTGGGATGTGAAGTTCCACACTGTGATGTCGTGAAACTCCAGCAGTTACTCACCTGTGAATGCTTTCTTGTACAGTGACAGGATACCTTTAGGTGCAACGCATGTTAAAATTTGAAGAAAATCGTTTCTTCACCTTAACAGTAGGTGGCACTGTTTTTGAATCTCTCTTGGTTGTTCATTGTTTTCATTTCTGCATTCTTCATTGTTTATTATTGATGGCTGGCTGTGTGCTCATTTAACAGAGAAGTTCTTGCTTTCTTTACTTTTGGATATAGATTTTTCTTAACAAATTCTGTATGAACAACATACGCTAAATATTTCATAATGAATTCAGTTAAAATTTTATATTACAATAATTTTAGTAGCCATAAATGGGTGTACTGTTGTTGGTGATTGTGGTGGTGGTGGTGGTGGTGGTGGTGGTGGTGGTGGTAATATGTTAAACCATATCTTTGTTGCACTTTATCCTGTTGAACAATGCTCAAAATTTTTCATGTGTGTTGTTGCAAACTCATTTAAGTAAATACTTCCTTAACATCAGCTATAGAAATTTTTATTAATTTGTGTTTAAAAACCAAGTATTAAATCATGAGGAACTATCAAAAGAAAGTTATTAAATTCAGAACATCGTACTTTAACATATCTTAGTAAATAAAGTATGAATTGTTGTTATTAAGAAGTTAGAAAGCACATGAACAAGTAAATAAGCGAGTGGATATTGGTGCTTGTAGGTAGAATTCACACAGCAACAAATATGTATTGTGTAAAACTTTCCTGACAGATTATGACTGTGTGATCAACTGAGACCAGAACACACATCATTTGCCTTTTTTTTTTGGGAAAGGTCTGTGTTGGAGTCTATGTAACACAGTTTTATGAAAAGTAGTTTTATTAAAGCACACATTCTGTACATTTTATTCTAGAGCATTGTTTCTGGGCTTTCAGCTCCCTAATCATTGATACATAATGATTATGCTAGTTGGTCTCCGCTGTTTTGTTTTTTTGTTACAGGCATACACTCATACATTGATGCTTTCTGTCTACTGGGGCTATCATATTGAAACTAGGCTTTCAAAAATTACTGTTATAAACCTACTTTCATCTGAGTCCATAGTTTCTTTCTGAATTTATTTTCTGTTTCTTTTTTCTTATTTTTGTTTAATGTTTGTGAATGAACTACTGCCCATTTCACCGCCTCTTATGTTTACTATTTAACTTGCTAGTTTAGATTGTATTGTAGATATATTTACAGAGTTTAATTTGTCTTTCCCTGCAAAGCATTACTGTATTACTGTGTTTGAAAACCATGAATTGGCTCTCCTTGTATATTGATAACTCACATTTTTTGACTGGCCATTCCACCTTGAATGTGCTTTGTGTTCTTAATTCTTTATTAAATTTGTATTTAGAATTATAAATGCAAGGTTTTATTTGTAACTAAAATAGGACCTATTCCACATTTCTGTATTTAGTGTTTCAACAACGGGCATGCTAGCTGGCATTAAGATGTCTCATGCTGCAGTGACATCACTTTGTAGATCAATGAAGCTAGCCTGTGAACTCTATCCTTCTCGTCATATTGCGTTGTGTCTTGATCCTTACTGTGGTCTTGGATTTGCTCTGTGGTGCCTAAGCAGGTAAGTTGATCAGATACTCAGTTTTGAACTGTTTGATTTGTACATATATTTTCTAGATTATAAATTTCCTATAGCTATTTTAGAACAATTGTATTTAGAAGTAGTAGTAGTAGTAGTAGTAGTAATAGTAGTAATAGTTATTTACTTCAAAACATTAATGACAACAGTAGCTGAATGTTTGTTGCTATGATTGGTAATAACTTGCTTGAATTCAGAGAAAGTGAACTTTCAAACCCCTGCCACCTATCCCCATCCACATACACACGACACACAGTCTTATTTAATCATTTAATCAAGCCATTGTGTAACAAGTTTGTAACATTATGGCCAAAATGAAAATCCACTTATTAACTTGTTTATTCGCAGCGCAATGATAAAGTAACATTGACCCTACAAAATCTGAGGCAGTACTAACCGTTCCAGGGCTGCTGCCTCTGGCCCTTATATAGTTTACAATAATTGAAATATAAATATGTTCAGTGTTTAAAATAGTGATTTTGAAGTTTACAACTGAAAGTTAATTGGTTGTACAAAACAAGTTACAAAATTTGGATTTACAATTTGTTAGTCTTACCAGAATAATAAACATGCTGAAACAGTATAGTTAACATTGCGATAATATATAAAATACTTCTCCACAATCATGTTTGATTTAGAAAAATGTTCATAACTTTTTAAATACAGGGTTCAGTTTTTGATACTGACATAAATCCTAGATCTTTACTCGTAACTGAATAACAATTTCAATCGGATTACTCTGTACAAATTTTGTAAATAGATGTGTTGCGTATATTTTCAGATAGAAACTATATTTCATAATAATTTTACCATGATTCATCGGTACTATGTTCCAGGTGCATCAACTTCATTAATTCAGTTAGTTCATATTGTTACAATGTTTGCTTATTACACAGCTTTGAGTATATGTTGCTGTCTGTATCATTCTCTTCGTTATGTGTCATTACATCTCTTACTTTACAGCCTGACCTACTTGGTTACACAACATTACCTATGTATCTGACTTATTTTACAGTTATTGATAATATAATGTAAATGGATAGATAGGAAATATACTCATGAAGTGTGGTGGCAGAGGAGCGCGCGCACACACACACACACACACACACACACACACACACACACACACACACACACACACACACACAAAAATCCTATTTTGTTGTGTGAGCGTGTGTGTGCTTGTGTGTGTGTGTGTATGTGTGTGTGTGTGTGTGTGTGTGTGTGTGTGTGTGTCATTGACAAAGGTGTTAATGGCCGAAAGCTGTAATTGTGAGAATCTTCTGCTTGTGCCTATCTGCGCTCAGCATCTCTGCTATATGGTGAGTAGCAACTTTCCTTCTTTAATAATTGTTACTTTCCTTTCACGGTTTTCCACTGTTTGATTTTTGCGTGACTTTGATCCTAACCCAGTGCTGTTCTCCTATGTTACTATTTTCTTTTGCATCACTATATTCAATGTCCCTCCTTCTTTCTCATCCTTCCTGTGTTTCTCTTGTTGCCTTACAACCACACTGCATGCTCTACTTATGAGCCACACTGTATCAACTGTCTCGGCTGTGCACAACAGATGACTACAAGACCACACTGATTGTTCGTGCAGCAGCTTATGCTCCACATTACTCCTGCCAACATGATTAATCCTACACTTTCAAACTGGTCGCTCTCCCTGTGTCATTTCTCGTATTTTTGTGTGTTAACTCCCGCACCTTTTCGGTACAACTCGTTCTTGAAACTCAACCTATGAACTCATCCCCACACCCCACACTTTCTTCGTTCTATCCCAGTTTGCATTCACACTAATACTAGGGCATACACGTATCAGACAAGTAGAAAGAGTAGAACTGATAATACTTCAGAAAATATTTGGCGCAACTAACAACAGTGGAATATGAATCAAGAAACCTACAGAGGAACTATACAAACATACAGAGAGAATCGCAGAAAAGATTAGAAAACACAGACTACAATTCTCAATTCTATGGACACCTATACAGAATGCCATCACATAGACTGACCAAACATATCTTTGATGGGTAACCACTAGAAACAACAAATTGATGGCAGAGGTAAAAAAGGACCTGAACCAACTCAACATAACAGCAGACACAATAAACGACAGAATAAAATTCAGAAACATCATTAAGAAAAGTAAAATACATGAGATTCACTGTGACAAATGAACAAGTGTAAAATATATATATATTTTTTATTCTCTACTTTTATCCTTGTGACTTCTCACCACTTTCAGTGAGTTTTTTGCCTTTTACTATCGTCGTCTCCCTCTTATTTCATCCTGTTTTTCCCTCTTATTTCATCCTGTTTTTCCCTCATATTTCATCCTGTTTTTCCCTCTTATTTCATCCTGTTTTTCCCTCTTTTGCATACATTTCATCCTTTTCATGATTTTTCACAGGTATTTGATTGTATTTTTGCGCAATTTTTTGGATGTAATTCTACATTACTTACTTAATTTTTAGCATTTTTTCCACCATCATGGATCCTTGCTCCTACGATCTGCGCCATTACAGAAAAGTTTCCTTATCCTTAGCCAGATCCCTGTCCCTCATACTGTTCATGCATTGTTGCTTGGCTAATGGAATCCCCTCTAATGGCCTCACCTTCAAATTACCCATCTCTGGCTGCCACCCCTCCTTCCACAATGTCCTCCACCTGTCAGATTCCGCCAGTCTTTAGCCCTCACTGACATAGTCCTGCAAAACCATATAAACCAAGCCCAAACCTCCTTGCAGTACCTTCTCTCCATCCACAGAAATCTCCTGCTATGCAATCACAAATTCCTGGAACCCATAAAACACATTGAAACTCGTGCCCTGCAGGAACTTGAGCAATGTGCACAACACCACTTCAAAAAGCTCTCCATCCTGCTCACTTCCCACTCGTGCCTTGGAGTACCACTGTCCACCACCTCTACAACAACATCCAAACCTCCCCCACGTCCCCTCACAGCTGACAAACCCTGTCTCGCAGACCTACTATACCTACCTCACCTACAAAAACTCCCTCCCACCACCACCACCACCACCACGACCACCACCACCACCACCACACAGAATCCAGAACCGAAACACAGTCATGAGTCTTTCTCCAGAAGCCTTAGCCCTACAGAAATATCAGTCCTTTCCAAAGGCCTCATCTTTTGCCCCACTCTCAAATTCAATCATGCAGGATTTGGTAAAGACCTTCTCTCCTTCTCCCAGTCCCTACAGTGGAGACTCTTTTTCACCACCAACCCCACCAATCAGACTCAACCAAAGACCAGATTGAACCTTGCCTAACTCAGTTCACTCCTTCATCCAACTGTGACTCCGCCACTGCCCCCAAACCACCCCCTGTTACCTTTCCAGGATTTCTTAATCTTGAACCTCGCCTCACCATAATTCCCCAAATCCCTCAACATGCAAACTAACCTTACATCCACAGAAAGAACCTCAGTCCACCATCTAAAAATTGATCCTGACCTTGTGATCCTACCTGTGGAAAAAAGACTTCTCCACTGTTGTTTTGAACTGCAAGGATTACCTGGCAGAAGGAGTCCACCAGCTGTCACGTATTTCCACCTACAAACCTTGCCACAGTGAGCCCATTCTAATAATTCAGCAGGCTCTCCAGTCACCATCTAGATGCTTAATAAAGGCTATAAAACTAACCACCAGGATGCCCCATTGTGGTTGGTTACTGTGTCCCCACTGAGAGAATCTCTGCTCTCATAGACCAACACCTTCAACCTGTTACCCAGAACCTACCCTCATGTATAAAAGATACCAACTATTTCCTCCACCAGCTGTCCACAGTTTCTGTCCCTTTACCACACGGTGTCCTGCTCGTCACTATTGATGCCACCTCCCTGTACATTAACATTCCTAATGCCCATGGCCTTACTTCTATTGAACACCCATTCCATACTGAGAAGTCCCTTCCGTACAGCATAGCCACCCATAATCGTCACATCTGCAGTAATGAGCAGTCCCTCTCGAAATATACCGAGGGTCTCACTGAAGCCTTCACTGACCAACCTTGTACAAAAACAAATCTCCCGTGCCTTATCTTTCCAGTCTCCCACCACCTCTCAAAGTCCCACTGTCCAGCCACAGAGGAACATACACCTCGTAACTTAGTACCACTCAAGACTGGAGCTACTGAGTACATTCTCCACCAGGATTTTGATTATCTCTAATCATGCCCTGAAATGAGAAATGTCCTGCTCACTATCCTTCCCACCCTCCTACAGTAGTATTTCACCATCCATCGAACCTACACAGTATACTTTTCCATCCTTACACAACCTCTGCTCCCAATCCCTTACCTCGTGACTCATACCCCTGTAATAGACCTAGATGCAAGACATGTCCTGTACATCCTCCCATCACCACCTACTCCTGTCCAGTCACTAACATCACCTATCCCATCAAAGGCAGGACTACCTGTGAAACCAGTCATGTGATCTACATACTAAACTGCTGCATTCTATGTAGGTATGACAACCAACAAGCTGTCTGTCCGCAGGAATGGCCACCGACAAACTGTAACCAAGAAACAAGTGGACCACCCTGTTAGGCTGTCAACCATGATATCCTTCATTTCAATGACTGCTTCACAGCCTGTGCAATATGGATCCTTCCCGCCAACACCAGCTTTTCTGAATTGTGTTGGTGGGAACTTTCCCTGCAATACATCCTATGTTCCTGTAACCCTCCTGGCCTCAACCTTCATTACTCACTGTCCTCACCAATCCAGCCCCTTCCCTGTTTCCATTCCAGCACTACACAGCCGTCATTCCACCACCACACCCAGTCTTTTTATTTCCCTCCCCTGCCCCCCATCTAAACTGCAGCACTTCACTGTCCGACACCCCTACCATACTATCCCTCCCCCTCCCCGTCCCAGCAGTCTTGTTATCCCCACCCAGTCGCCACTTCCATCATGTACTGGTGCTGCTGCTCGCAGCGTTATTTCAGTTGTCCGAGACTGCAGTTTTTTTTTGTGTGTGTGTGTGGGGGGGGGGGGGGGGGGGGCGCGTTTTCCTCTGCCACCAATTGCTGAGTAGGTATTGTTATCTATCCGTTTACATTATATTAATTCACAGTTAATAAGTTATGAGATACAATTGCTGGCCAGTACTTATATTCAGGTGGTGAAATGTGTAGTGCTACTGATACATGTAAAAGTGACACACTACCTACATGCCAGAACTAATGGTCGCTTTTCAGTGGAGGAGAAAAGTATGGGTTACGGTGGTTAAAAAGATTAAAAAGGAAGGACAGGTCACACAGACATCAGGACAAGACAAACTCACCTCTATTAAGAATAGGGATAGACATCAGATAAGCATCATTATCCTGGTGCCTGAGTGACCAGCTCTTGCTTTTAAATAATCACCATCCATCTCTCATTCTCCGTGAAGGGACATTAGTTCCAAAATCTAATTAGTGTGTCAGTATTGGTCTATCGTGAGTACAGCACATTCTCTTTACTGAAGGTAACTGATGGCCGCCAATTCTGTCATTTACTTTACTTGTTTTATTGACTGAATTTTCTTATGATACATTTAGTTTACCATTATGAACACATTTTGATCTTTAATGTCTGTCAGATGGTGGCAAAATAGTTAAAATTACAGCAGTGAAATAAAGTATTACAGCAGATTTTCAGTAGTATACATAAAAAGTTATAAATATGTTCATTTTTACTCAGTGTATTAGACATGGCTAATTAATAATCTGTAAAAGCCTGTGTGTAGCCACCTACAAAGATAACTGAAGAATATGTAGCCTGCACACTGTCTCAATCTGTATCGTTTTGTAGAAATTGTGCATATTATCTAGGGAACTTGGAATTAACTATCTAGCAACACACTGCAAGCAGTTATATTAAATCTATATTTTTATCATTTTTTTTGCCCATTTCACTTTGAAGTAACAGTTGACAACTTTATCCCTTTCATGTTCTTAAAGAAAGGTGTCAGTATTGATGTAAAATTTTTTTCGCTATTACATGGACTCACTTTTTAACAGAATAACACTATCTAGTTCCACAAATGACATTTGTACCTTGTGATGCAGGTAACAGTGCAGTGTATTTCAAATGGAAGGAAAGGATCCATTCAAATACTCAGAACAAATGGGAAACGGACCACCACATACAGTAATGCCCTTTAAAATTAGCATTATTTTGCTCTTTGTGAAAGGATACAAAACAATAATGTGCAAAGGCACTCTGTCCATATTGTTTACAATGAAAAAAGTAATTTATTTTTAACAAACAGCAAAAAGAAAGACTAAAATAGATTCATCTGCAAGGGAACTGCACCACTTACATGGATACGTTAAACATTGTTGGATCTCTCTTTTCTATTTCCACAGCCTGAGTCAATGATAGGATTTAGCTGCTTTGATGTCTGCATGTGGTGCTGAATGTTCAGTAAAACTAAGCTTACTGGCATTGCAACTTGTGAGCACCACTTTGAGTAGTTACAAAAGTGTCATCATCATTCCAGACATAATTTTGCTTAGCTATAATGTGTACTGTTTTTACGTGTCTTGATTTCTGGTGCTTTAGATTATGAGACTATTTTTAGGCTTTGAGACTATTTTCAGGCTTTCTGTTCATCAAATGACATTTTTGCTTGCAGTATTTATTCTGGGCATCACTCAATTCTAATTCCTCCATCAGAAGTGGAAGTGAATCCTGCACTTTGGCTCTCTGCTGTCAGTCAATACAGAGTGCGTGACACTTTTTGTTCGTATGGTAAGTTATGTTTCGTTTATTAATATGCAGGCTGTTAACATTATAACATATGTTACATACTGCTACCTTGTCCATAACAGCAGTGTATAATAAACTTTAAGTAGTACAGCAAAAAAGACTTAAAATCATGTCAACATCACAATTAAGATGCAGATTTGACGATAGTTGAGAGAATCCAGACTTCAGTGAACAATAAGTCCCGTATTCAATTTGTTCTTCTGTATATGAAATGGTACTACAGACTTTGTTATGTATCATAATAAATATTTAACTGAGTTTCTCATTTTGAAAGACACAATAAAACATGTCTAGATTGAGCCTTTGCATTTCCCTTTTCAGATTTTGTAATTTCCCTATCAAGTTCAAGCTTCTGACATTCCACACCCCGACTTGTAGAATATTATTCTTTCGTTGATTATTCAATCTTTTTCTCATGGTTCCCTCCCCCTTGGCACACTCCTCCCGTAAATCGAATGGGGGACTATTCCAGAATCTTTTGCCAACGGAGAGATTGTCATGACACTTTTTCAGTTACAGGCCACATGTACTGTGGATACACATTACATGTCTTTAATGCAGTGGTTTCCATTGCCTTATGCATCCTCATGCCGTTGATCATTGATGATTCTTCCACCTTTAGGGGCAGTTTCCCTCACCTACAACAAGAGAGTGCCCTGAATTTCGGTCCACTCCTCCGCCCTCTTTGACAAGGCCACTGGCAGAATGAGGGTGACCCCTTATGCCAGAAGTCTTCAGCCGCCAGTGCTGTTCATTAATCATAATTTAAGTGGTGGCAGGATTTGAACCTGGGACTGAAGACGTTTTGATTACTAATCAAAGGTGCTACCCCTAGACCATGGGTTCTCGTCCACAACCCCTAGACCAATCTAGATTTAGTAGAGGTCAGTGAAGTGAAATGGAAAGAAGACAAGGATTTCTGGTCAGGTGAGTATAGGGTAATATCAACAGCAGCAGAAAGTGGTATAACAGGAGTGGGATTTGTTATGGAGGGAGGGCAGACAGTGTGTTACTGTGAGCAGTTCAGTGATAGGGTCGTTGTTAGCAGAATTGACAGCAAACCAACACAGACAACGATAGTTCAGGTATAAATGCTGATGTCGCAAGCTGAAGATGAAGAGATAGAGAAAGTACATGAGGATATTGAAAGGGTAATACAGTATGTAAAGGGAGATGAAAATCTAATAGTCTTGGGGGATTGGAATGTAGTTGTAGGGGAAGGAGTAGAAAAAAGGGTTACAGGAGAACGTGGGCTTGGGACAAGGATGGAGAGGGGAAAAAACTAATTGAGTTCTGTAATAAATTTCAGCTATTAAAAGCGAATAGTCCATTCAAGAATCACAAGATGAGGAGGCATACTTGGAAAAGGCTGGGTGACATGGGAAGATTTCAATTAGATTACATCATGGTCAGACCGAGATGCCAAAATCAGATACTGGATTGTAAGGCATACTCAGAAGCAGATACAGACTCGAATCACAATATAGTACTGATGAAGAGTAGGTTGAAGTTTAAGAGATTAGTTACTAAGAATCAATACATGAAGAAGTGGGATACGGAAGTACTAGGGAATGATGATATACACTTGAAGTTCTCTAAGGCTATAGATACAGTGATAAGGAATAGCTCAGTAGGCAGTACAGTTGAAGAGGAATGGGCATCGGTAAAAAGGGCCATCACAGAAGCTGGAAAGAAAAACATAGCTACAAAAAAGGTAACTGTGAAGAAACACTTCGGTTTATTGATGAAAGGAGGAAGTACAAAAATGTTCCGGGAAACTCAGGAATACAGAAATAAAAGTCGCTGAGGAGTGAAATAAATAGGAAGTTCAGGGAAGCTAAGACAAAATGGCTGCATGAAAAATGTGAAGAAATCTAAAAAGAAATGATTGTCGGCAGGACAGACTCGGCATACAGGAGAGTCAAAACAACCCTTGGTGACATTAAAAGCAAGGGTGGTAACAATAAGAGTGCAACAGGAATTCAACTGTTAAATGCAGAGGAGAGAATAGGTAAGTAGAAATAATACATTGAAAGTCTCTCTGAGAGGGAAGATTTGTCTGATGGGGTGGAAGAAGAAACAGCAGTCGATTTAGAAGAGATAGGGGATTCAGTATTAGAATCAGAATTTAAAAGAGCTTTGGAGTACTTAAGATGAAATAAGGCAGGAGGGGGGAAGTGGCAACAAAACGACTATTCATGTTGGTGTGTGTGTGTGTGTGTGTGTGTGTGTGTGTGTGTGTGTGTGTTTGTGTGTGTGTGTTTTAGAATGTATGAGTATTGTGACATACCATCTGACTTTTGGAAAAATATCATCCACGCAATTCTGAAGGCTGCAAGAACTGACAAGTTCGAGAATTATTGCACAGTCAGCTCAACAGCTCATACACTCAAGGTGCTGACAAGAATAATACACAGAAGAATGGAAAACAAAATTGATAATGTGCTAGATGACAATCAGTTTGGCTTTAGAAAAGGTAAACGCATGAGAGAGGCAATTCTGATGCGGTTAATAATGGAAACAAGTCTAAAGAAATATCAAGACACTTTAGTAGGATTTGTTGACCTGGAAAAAGCATTCGTCAATGTAAAATGGTGCAGATTCTGAGAGAAATAGGGGTAAGGTATAGGGAGGGGCAGGTAATATACAATATGTACAAGAACCAAAAGAAAAACAGTAGTGGACAACCGAGAATGATGTGCTCAGATTAAAAAGGGTGTAAGACAAGGATGTAGTCTTTCATCCCTACTGTTCAATCTGTACATCGAAGAAGCAATGATGGATATAAAAAAAAGCTTCAGGAGAGGAATTAAAATTCAAGGTGAAAAGATTTCAGTAACAAGATTCACTGATACCATTCCTATACTGAGTGAAAGTGAAGAAGAATTACATGATCTGCTGAAAGGAATGAACAATCTAATGATGAAGTTAAGGAATTTTGCTACCTAGGCAGTGAAATAACAAATGACGGATAGAGCAAGGAGAACATTGAGAGTAGACTAGCAATGGCAGAAAGGGCATTCATAGCCAAAAGAAATCTACTAGTATCAAACATAGACCTTAATTTGAGGAAGGAATTTCTGAGAATGTATCTCAGGAGTACAGCATTGTATGGTAATCAAACATGGACTGTGGGAAAACTGGAACAAATGAGAGTTAAAGTACTTGAGATGTGGTGCTACAGACGAATATTGAAAATTAGGTGGATTGATAAGGTAAGGAATGAGCAGGTTCTGTGCAGAGGGAATGACTTCCATGGTACTAGAGGGAGCTGTATAGGGCAAAAATTGTAGAGGAACACAGAGGCTGGAATACATCCAGAAGATAATTGAGGATGTAGGTTGCAAGTGCTGCTCTGATTATAATTGTACTCTTCAATTTCTCTTTTACCTCCTGCAGAAAATCACAGGATCATCATTAGCACTTACATTATGAATCATAAGTCTTATTTGATATACTCCTGAATCACTGTGGAACTAATTACCATCAGTAAGAGTAATCTCATAAAATCATTGTATTACTATTAATGGCTAGACAACTATAGCAAATAATGTATCTGATATACTTATGGGATCAGTGTGATAAACAAGGTGAATCAAAAGGTATGTTACAAGGTGTGGTGGTTGTTAGATGGGCACCATGTGAGCATGTTGTGCTAATAAAAAAATGTTCAAAAATTCTTCTGTTGTGTCCTAGGGTCTCTCAAATGTGCATGAAGGTATAGGTAGTTCAGACCACTCAAGTTAGGCAAGAAGTAAAGGAGATGATGTCAGTTACTATCAGTGAACACCAGTTTAATTCTCTCAGAGTTGGTGCTCAATATGACTGCCACCAAGTTTGATATGTTTAGTGTACTGCATGATAAAGTCTTGCAGAACCCTTGGAAAGATTCCCAACAAATCGCTGATGACTCCATCTGCTACTTGCATTCATACCACAAGATCTTGTGCTGATCCGTGGGTGTCTCATACACCACAGTTTTCATGTACCCCCAGAAATGAAAATCCCAGTGGATGAGGGGGTTAAGGGTTTAGCAAGATGTCATCAGGCAATACACAAAATGTGTCTTAAGTTGGTGATCATCATATACAGCACTTTCTGTAAGTGAATTAGACTGGTGTTTGTGACATTAATGTCCATTGTTTCCATTGCTCCTTGTCCAGCTTGCATGGTCAAAACTGCCTACATCCTCCTCCACATTTCAGAAACACTAGTATACGCCCCATGAACGAGGGACCTTGCCGTTGGTGGGGAGACTTGCATGCCTCGACGACACAGATAGCCGTACCGTAGGTGCAACCACAACGGAGGGGTATCTGTTGAGAGGCCAGACAAACATGTGGTTCCTGAAGAGGGGCAGCAGCCTTTTCAGTAGTTGCAGGGGCAACAGTCTGGATGATTGACTAATCTGGCCTTGTAACACTAACCAAAACGGCCTTGCTGTGCTGGTACTGCGAACGGCTGAAAGCAAGGGGAAACTACAGCCGTAATATTTCCCGAGGGCATGCAGCTTTACTGTATGATTAAATGATGATGGCATCCTCTTGGGTAAAATATTCCGGAGGTAAAATAGTCCCCCATTCAGATCTCCGGGCGGGGACTACTTAGGAGGACGTCATTATCAGGAGAAAGAAAACTGGCGTTCTACGGATCAGAGCGTGGAATGTCAGATCCCTTAATCGGGCAGGTAAGTTAGAAAATTTAAAAAGGGAAATGGATAGGTTAAAGTTACATATAGTGGGAATTAGTGAAGTTCACTGGCAGGAGGAACAAGACTTTTGATCAGGTGAATGCAGGGTTATAAATACATAATCAAATAGGGGTAATGCAGGAGTAGGTTGGATAATGAATAAAAAAATAGGAGTGTGGATAAGCTACTACAAACAGCATAGTGAACACATTATTGTGACCAAGATAGACATGAAGCCCACACCTACTACAGTAGTACTAGTTTATATGCCAACTAGCTCTGCAGATGATGAAGAAATTGATGAAATGTATGATGAGATAAAAGAAATTATTCAGGTAGTGAAGGGAGACGAAAATTTAATAGTCATGGGTGACTGGAATTCGAGAGTAGGAAAAGGAAGAGAAGGAAACGTAGTATGAGAATATGGATTGGGGCTAAGAAATGAAAGAGAAAGCCACCTGGTAGAATTTTGCACAGAGCATAACTGAATCATAGCTAACACTTGATTCAAGAATCATGAAAGAAGGTTGTATACATGGAAGAACCCTGGAGATACTAAAAGGTTTCAGATAGATTATATAATGGTAAGACAGAGATTTAGGAACCAGGTTTTAAATTGTAAGACATTTCCAGGGGCAGATGTGGACTCTGACCACAATCTATTGGTTATGAACTGTAGATTAAAACTGAAGAAACTGCAAAAAGGTGGGAATTTAAGGAGATGGGACCTGGATAAACTGACTAAACCAGAGGTTGTACAGAGTTTCAGGGAGAGCATAGGGGAACAATTGACAGAAATGGGGGAAAGAAATACAGTGGAAGAAGAATGGGTAGCTTTGAGGAATGAAATAGTGAAGGCAGCAGAGGATCAAGTAGGTAAAAAGATGAGGGCTAGTAGAAATCATTGGGTAACAGATGAGATACTGAATTTAATTGATGAAAGGAGAAAATATAAAAATGCAGTAAGTGAAGCAGGCAAAAAGGAATACAAACGTCTCAAAAATGAGATCGACAGGAAGTGCAAAATGGCTAAGCAGGGATGGCTAGAGGACAAATGTATAGATTTAGAGGCTTATCTCACGAGGGGTAAGATAGATACTGCCTACAGGAAAATTAAAAGAGGCCTTTGGAGGAAAGAGAACCACTTGTATGAATATCAAGAGCTCAGATGGAAACCCAGTTCTAAGCAAAGAAGGGCAAGCAGAAAAGTGGAAGGAGTATATAGAAGGTCTATAGAGGGTCTATACGGGGGGCGATGTTCTTGAGGACAATATCATGGAAATGGCAGAGGATGTAGATGAAGATGAAATGGGAGATATGATACTGCGTGAAGAGTTTGACAGAGCACTGAAAGACCTAAGTTGAAACAAGGTCCCGGAAGTAGACAACAATCCATTAGAACTACTGACAGCCTTGGGAGAGCCAGTCCTGACAAAACTCTACCATCTGGTGAGCAATATGTATGAGACAGGCGAAAAAACTTCAAGAAGAATATAATAATTCCAATCCCAAAGAAAGCAGGTGTTGACAGATGTGAAAATTACCGAACTATCAGTTTAATAAGTCACAGCTGCAAAATACTAACGCGAATTCTTTACAGACGAATGGAAAAACTGGTAGAAGCCTACCTCGGGGAAGATCAGTTTGGATTCCGTAGAAATGTTGAAACATGTGAGGCAATACTGACCTTATGACTTATCTTAGAAGAAAGATTAAGGAAAGGCAAACCTACGTTTCTAGCATTTGTAGACTTAGAGAAAGTTTTGACAGTGTTGACATGAGTACTCTCTTTCAAATTCTGAAGGTGGCAGGGGTAAAATACAGGGAGCGAAAGTCTATTTACAATTTGTACAGAAACCAGATGGCAGTTACAAGAGTCGAGGGACATGAAAGGGAAGCAGTGGTTGGGAAGGGAGTGAGACAGAGTTGTAGCCTCTCCCCGATGTTATTCAATCTGTATATTGAGCAAGCAGTAAAGGAAACAAAAGAAAAGTTCGGAGTAGGTATTAAAATTCATGGAGAAGATATAAAAACTTTGAGGTTCGCCGATGACATTGTAATTCTGTCAGAAACAGCAAAGGACTTGGAAGAGCAGTTGAACGGAATGGACAGTGTCTTGAAAGGAGGGTATAAGAACAACATCAATAAAAGCAAAACAAGGATAATTGAATGTAGTCAAATTAAGTCGGGTGATGCTGAGGGAATTAGATTAGGAAATGACACACTTAAAGTTGTAAAGGAGTTTTGCTATTTGGGGAGCAAAATAACTGATGATGGTCGAAGTAGAGAGGATATAAAATGTAGACTGGCAATGGCAAGGGAAGCGTTTCTGAAGAAGAGAAATTTGTTAACATCGAGTATAGATTTAAGTGTTCGGAAGTCGTTTCTGAAAGTATTTGTATGGAGTGTAGCCATGTATGGATGTGAAACGTGGATGATAAATAGTTTAGACAAGAAGAGAATAGAAGCTTTCGAAATGTGATGCTACAGAAGAATGCTGAAGATTAGATGGGTAGGTCACATAACTAATGAGGAGGTATTGAATAGTATTGGGGAGAAGAGGAGTTTGTGGCACAAATTGACAAGAAGAAGGGATCGGTTGGTAGGACATGTTCTGAGGCATCAAGGGATCACCAATTTAGTACTGGAGGGCAGCGTGGAGGGTAAAAATCGTAGAGGGAGACCAAGAGATGAGTACACTAAACAGATTCAGAAGGATGTAGGCTGCAGTAGGTACTGGGAGATGAAAAAGCTTGCACAGGATAGAGGAGCATGGAGAGCTGTATCAAACCAGTCTCAGGACTGAAGACCACAACAACAACAGTATACACCGAGCAAGGTGGGAGCAACGGGTAGCACACTGGATTCACCTTTTGGAGGACAACGGTTCAAACTCGTGTCTCACCCTCCTGATTTAGGTTTCTTGTGACTTCCCTAAATCACTTCAGGCAAATACTGGGATGATTACTCTGAAAGGACACAGCCGACTTCCTTTCCCATCCTTCCCTAATCTGATGGGACTGATGACCTTGCTGTTTGGTCCTCTCCCCCAAATCAACCAACCAACTTAGCATGCAAATGAAGCATTTTTGAACATATGTTTATTAGCAAAGTATGCTCACATGGTACCCATCTACCAACCACTTCATCTTGTAACATATGTTTTGATATTTTATTGCCATTACAGACTGTATCATTTGAGAAAGACAATCCAGCACATGATAGTAAATACATACTGATATTTTGCCCCATTCTTCCTAGAGCAAGAAGTTCAGTTCTGTAGATTTGCTGAGGTAGTATTTCATAGTATTAGCCAATTATGTTACTGATGCTAGAGGTGTTTAAGAGGAATACGTTCAGAAGCTTCTGGCACTCTTTTGTTGTAATTAGTTTTTTTTCTAACTATTTAGCTATGATATTCTCTTTTTGAACAGGGGTATGATTCCCCAACAGCTCCCATCTGTGGAAATTCGCGTGCGCGCGCGCGCACACACACACACACACACACACACACACACACACACACACACACACACACACACACACACACACCTCTTCTCTGTACATTACAGAGTAGTCAATTTTCATTAATATAATGTAATTGGATTGATAAAAAGTATACTCACCAAGTGGTGACTGGAGAAAACACATTAAGGGGCAGTGAAACATGGAATCTTTCAGAACCAGTGGTCAAAGTGTTGAAGGGGAAGGAAGAAGGATGAAGGACAATGACTGGTGAGGTTTAGCAAGTTGGAAAAGTTCAAAAAAGTCGCCCACAACCTTGGATCAGGGGAGACTTACCATCTAGTATGACTTACATAGTGATTGATTATTCCATCTGATGATCTTCCAGTGTTTTTAGTCAGTACAAGACATACTTTGCACCATTTTAATAGGCAACAAATAGATAGTGAAGTAATCCTAAACTCTTGCTGCAACCCTGCTGAAAGCATCAACAATCCTTGTCTGTGAACATTTTTTGCTTCTTTTGACATTTTTTGGTCCTTTCTGTTCCAACACAGCATCAGTCATGATTGAACGTGGCATCTGAGATATCAAAATTTATGGAACTATATAAAGTGATAATTATATCTGTCCATCATGCACCCATACTCTACTCCCATTGTCCCTGAAAATAGTAAAATAACATACTGACCATGTAGAAAAACAGAATCACAGTGGGGCAGTGTAACATACTGATCAGTCTGCTTTAATTTCAGAAAGGCAGTAAACTGGTACACACCCTTATTTCATAGTTTTTAAGCACAGCCCATTCAAAAACATATATGCCACTTCATAAGACCTTACTCATTTTTATATGTATTTCATTACATTGACTTTTGCTGAATAGTCACTTGTATTACTAGTGACATTACTGTTTCAGGTGTTATGGAATTGTGTACCAAGGGCCTGGGTACATCAGTGAACCAACTAAAGCAGCGTGGTATCAATCTTGGATGTGTGCGGACATGTGTGGTAGTTGCAGAAGAACGTCCACGTATTTCACTTACTACCAGTTTTTCTAAACTGTTTTCAGCATTAGGGCTCAGTCCACGTGCAGTATCCACTAGTTTTGGATGTCGTGTGAATGTTGCCATTTGTTTACAGGTATGTCTCTTTCATTCTCTAGTGTTCTAGACTGGTAAAAATACTGATTTATTGTTCATAATGGTTTCTACTTCTTGATTCTTCACTTATTGCCTAAGCACAATGTTCCTGAGGGAGTTGGAACTAGAATAGTGGCAACTGTTTATTTACAACTTACACAAAATAGATACATATTTAAAAGTTTTGCTGCCCTTCAGAGTAGTCACCAGCATAGTGTATACTCATTGCCAGTGATGGGGAAGTCATAGGATACCCTTAGCAGCACCAATTGTGTGGATGGTTCGAGTGCAGTGGTCTGTTGTGTGTCACATCTCTGTAACAGTAATAAAGTGAATGCCAAGAAGTGCTTCTTCATATTAGGAATGAAGTTAGTCACTAGGCCATCAGTCCGGGGAGTTCCACCCTTAATCCTAAATGGCTGAGAAATAACGTTTTCTTCGTCTGTAAAGAACATTGGCGTAATTCTGGACCCTCTTAGAATGGACCGAACACACAACTACAGTCTATAAAAAGGAGTCAGTGTCACTTCATTCATTACAGAAATAAACATAAAAAACTATTTCCTTTTGTGGCCAAAAAGGAGATTTTAGGTTCACTAATACTCCCCCTACTTCACTGTGGTGATGCTGTTTTCTAAGGACTTTTGTACGAAACCTCATACAGGCTGGAAATGGCAATGACTATTTGTGTACAATACATTTGTGTTGTGTGCTTTTTCAATCATATCACTCCTATCTATGAACAATTATCATAGCTACTTGCTGATAAGCATAGAAACTATCCTTCTTTATGTTTGCTCTATCATCTTCTGTATCAATATGCTCCCTCTTATTTATTTCAACTCTTACTCTAAAATCTGAACAGCTCAACAGAAATATTCATATCAACAAAGTAAATTCATCTCTGTAGCATTGTATAACACTGCCATGCTCTCTAAACTAGTTTCTGTATCAGGAACTTGATTTCGGAACAGTCTTCCTCAAAATATCAGAGAGATTCCTCCCAAACTTTGAAAGACAGCTAATGGCCACCTTCTACTGTAATACCCATCTCTTCCATTCACTAGTCTGCAACTCACCCTCATCAATTCTCCCTTCATCACAATTTTTCCCTCCCCCTTGTTGGTGGAGCTCTCTATTTGAATTATGATCTTTCTTAGTTAAGCCACCGTCACTGTCATTTCAATCTTCTACTCCTTCTTTTTCCCTTTCACTTCTGGTGATACTAACTTATATCATTCTTAATACACTTTACTATTATTATCATTATTAATGTGAAAGTTTGTAATTTCTTCGGCATGTGTTGTTTCTGGTCAGATGTAAGAGAAAAATGATTCAAATGACTCTGAGCATTATGGGACTTAACATCTGAGGTCATCAGTCCCCTAGAACTTAGAACTACTTAAACTTAACTAACCGAAGGACATCACACACATCCATGCCTGGGGCAAGATTTGAACCTGCGACAATAGCAGTCACGCGGTTATGGATGGAAGTGCCTAGAACTGCAAAAATTGCACACTGCAGACAGGCACAATGAAAGGATCATTACACACTAAGGATGTGGCCAAAGCCTTCTTCAGAAAAGAAAAGAAAACACAGATTGCATTCACACAAGTAGGCACATCTTGTCCACACATGGCCGCTATCTCTGGCTGCTTTAGTCTGTTTTTAGTTCAGCTTACGTGGCCAGAGATAGCAGTCATGTGTGCATGAGGTGTGCCTGCTTGTGTGTGTGTGTGTGTGTGTGTGTGTGTGTGTTGCTTTCTTTTCTGTAGAAGGCTTTGGCCAAGAGCTTAGCATGTAATTTTTGTTTTTGTGTGTGTGTGTGTGGGGGGGGGGGGGGGGGGGGGTGCGCGTGCGCGCAACTTAACATGTCATCTTCACGGTTAGTAGTAATCTGTCCTTTTTCATAACAGTTAGAATTCCAACTGGACTTTCCGTTGTTGGAAATACACATACAGTTGTTTTGATTGTCCTTGCTATTCAGTACAAGTAATTAAAATGTATTTCTTCTTGGTAGCACATTTGGCTGCGTTTTGTTTCATTTGGGGCAACTTAAGATATTTGATGTATTCTGACATAGGACATATTGTTCCCAAAGTGTCCTCGATGTCCTTAAATTATAACCTGTAGTGGCTAGTAGAAATAAGTGGCAAAATGAACATCATTCTTTCATATTCAGTTACACCCAGCATGTTCCTTCTGCAGCATTATATTTGACATATAATATCTCTGATAATCTTCTCAGTAATTTATTAACTTCATATTCCTGTTGCACTCACAGGTGACATGTGTAAGTGTTTCTTGTGGCATTCATCTATGAACTTAAAGATTTTGATCAACCAAACCCCACAAATCAGCAATGTTGAAGACAAATGCAGGCAGACATGCAAATGCCTTAGGGACACAAATATTTAATTATGCTTTCTTATTAACATATACATTATTTGTCTTCCATTCACTTTGCATGTGCATCCATCTTTTACACATTGTATGCTGGCTCAAGAACTAAGACACTAATGAGGTTTTATTAAAAACTAAATACTGCATCACAAAAAGTATGAAGTGAATCAAATCATACAGCATGTTGTGTATATAAGATGAATTATACATGTACATAAAGCCCGGGAACACTTTCAGTTATTTTTATTGCACAAGAACCAAACATTGTACAGATACCATACATATGTCATTTTGAAGAGAAACCCTGAAAGTTTTTTTATTCATGTATACCGCCACAGCATAGTTTGGTAATTTGCCGACAGTCAGCGCTAGTCGTAAACATGTTGAGTTCAGGTGCAGAGCGAGCTTTCTGTGTGTTGGAGTTCAACAAAAACAAGTGTGCTACAGCTGTTCAATGGATGCTTAGAACCAAGTATGGTAAGAAGCCACCAACAAGGAAGGCCATTTATCACTGGCACAACAAATTCGTTAAGACGGGTTGCTTGTGCATGGCAAAGAGAATCAGATGTCCCAGTGAGAGTGAAGTGAATGTGGAGCACATATGAGAGACATTCATAAGCAGTCAGAAGAAATCGGTGCGTTGTGCATCCCGTGAACTCGAAATGGCTCCAGTGATTGTGTGGAAAGTCCTGCGACAGAAGCTGTCTATGAAACCATTCAAATTGGAGCCAAGTGCAGCTCAGTGATGACGACAAAGACAAGCATTTTGAGTTTTGTTTGCAGTTTCAACAATTGAATGAGGATGGGGATAACATTGTTGATCACTTAATTTTTAGTAACGAAGCCATTTTTCACATTAATGGTAAAGTGAACAGGCGTAATTGTTTAATCTGGGGTACAAAGCATCCACATGAATAAATTGAATTTGAACGTGATTCCCCAAAGGTAAAAGTTTTTTTTGTGCCTTGTCACGTCAAAAACTGTTTTGGCCATTCTTCTTCATCAAGAGCACTGGTCACTGGATATTCCTACTTGGACATGTTGCAGCAATGGCTGATGTATCAAATCCAACCAGACTTTCCATTCATCTCTCAGCAGGATGGGGCTGCACCCTATTTTCATTGTGAAGTTCATGGGTACCTGAACACGGAGATGCTGCATTGATGGATCAGCGGTGCTACAGAGGGGGATAGCTATTTCATGAAATGGCCTCACCAATCACCAGATCTCACTCTGTGTTACTTTTTTCTGTGGGGACACATTAAAAATCTGGTGTATGTACTGCCTCTACCACATGATGTAGCAGAGCTCTGGGAGAGAATACAGGAAATGACTCCTACAGTCGATGATGCCATGCTGGGATGGGTAGGGCAAGATTCGATTACCTTATTGACATCTGCCAGATCACTCATGGTTCGCATATCGAATGTTCTCTTCAAATTGCAATATGTATGACATCAGTACAATGTTTAGTTATTGTGCAATAAATAATGTTCAGCTGGGGTGAGGAACTGCCCTCAGGTTAAGTGAATCCACATGGCACGAACTGTGAAGCAGCCATTGAATTTGGACATGCTGCTGAACACTGCTTGGTCAACATTGCTTTTGGATACAGTTTGAGGTGCACTTTCATTCTAGTGGACAGATGATAGTCATGCTGTGTAGGTGTAACTCCTGAGTTATTGTGACTAGTTTCAGAGGTAACTCTTTGTTTGACGGAGCAGAATCTCCCAATTGGTTATAATTAAACAGATGGTGTTTTGAATGCTGCAATGTGGGCTGTGTACATCACAGGATGTTGAAACGTTGTAGGTATGTTCATTAATCAATGTGCTGATGGAGTATTATGAGAAAATTATAGTTCCAATTTCTGCCGCCAGGAAAAATATGGCACTCTAATCAGTCAAGATGTGTAATGTTTTCTGTTTTGACATCACTACACTGTTTGTCACTTGGAAACATGTTGATTTCTTTTGTGGAGTAACTGTTAGTGTAAAGGGTTAAGGAGGCTGACTTTTCTCCACAAACTGCAGTGGCTACTGAGGAGAAAGATGTTGTATTACTGGTGAAGTTGTTTTATCAGAATGGCAGCAATAGCAGTGCAGCGTTACGAAAATATTGCCAACAGGTTCTCCATATCAATAAATGGGCTACAGAATATGATCAAGAAATTTAAAGAAACCAGTAATTAAGTGGTACAGAAGGGAGAGGGAGGCAGTCCATTCCCATGACAGCTGTTCGTGATATTGCAATAGCTGTAGCCAACCGTGCAGCACATTCTGCAGCCAGAGCTTGAGCCTTATCATGGAAATTTTCTCTCCTCTGGTCAACAATTCGAAAGATTTTGTGGCACATTTTACACTGGTGTCTCTACAATATTCAGAATGTGCGGCCAGTGAAGCCCCAACATAGGCTGTAATGCAGTCACCTTGGCCTTTGTTTCTTGGCACTTGTGGAAATGGATGACATGTGGCCAGGAAATATTCTTTGGACTAAAGAGTCAAATTTTACTACACACGGTGCTGAAAATGCACAGAATTGTCACATACAGAGTTCTGCTCCCCCATATGTTACACAAGACATCCACTGCACGCAGCTTATGTGACTACATAGTGTGGTTCCACAAGCTCCTTCATTCTCGATTCATTTTCCTTTTAGGAGATAATGCCTCCTAGGCTTGTTAGGTTTACGGTGACATCTGGATGTTATAAATACCTCCTGGCTGCTCATGTCGGGTGCGGGGTCACACATTGGTGTGGTTCATGTTGATTCTATCAGTAGGTGGGATTATACTAGGCATGGCCTTCACCTCAACAGGAAGGGGAAGGGTAAATTGGCTGGGGAAATAGCAGGAAAGTTAAAGGGGGGAGGCACTGTCGTGAGTGGTAAAATACCAGTGGTTATAGGATTCAGAAAAGACCCTTTTTTAGGGTAGGGAGGACAGATAGAAAACAAATTTTAAGAGAGGTTAGAACTGAGACAAACCTTCAGTTTGAGAAAGAAATCAAAAAACATAATTCCAGCTTATTACATCAACATAAACAGCCATTGGTTAAGAATTTTCAACTGTCAGCAGATATTTTAACTCCACCCAATTTTAACTCAGTCAATGTGAAATGTCAGCTATCTTTATTGCATCAAAATATTCGAGGACTGAGAAATAAAATTAATGAATTAACTATCTGCATAGATGAATTAGAGTCTTCAAACCCAGCTGACATAATCTGCCTCTCTGAACATCATGTGACCACTGGTATAGAACTTTTAAGTGTTACAGGGTTTAGGTTAGCATCTCACTTTTGTAGATCAGAAATGGAGAAAGGAGGAGTTGCCACATTCATCAGGAACTGTCATAAATTTAAGAACATAGACATTCGTAAATTTTGCCTAGAACAGCATATGGAAGCATGTGCAACAGAATTAGATTTTCACAAAAAATCTTTCATAATATTAAGTGTATATCGAGCACCTGCAGGTAACTTTAATCTGTTTGTAAACCACCTTGAAGCTGTACTGGCCCATTTAACAATAAAAAACAAAGAAATAGTGGTTGCTGGTGATTTCAATGTAGATTTCCTTAAAGACTCTCCCAATAAGAACTTATTTGAGTTAGTAACACTATCATTCAACTTAATTCCCACAGTAAAGTTCCCCACTAGGATAGCCACTTGCTCACAAACAGCCATTGATAATATCTTTATAGAAAAGTCCAATGAACAAAATTATATTACAAAACCAATAGTCAATGGCCTCTCAGACCATGACATGCAGTTCCTTCTGTTAAATGTTAATACTGAACAGGATATAAAATCTGTTAAATCTGAGCTCAAGAGGGTAATCAGTAAGCCAAAAATTGATTATTTTAGGACACTCCTCAGAGACATTCACTGGACTGATGTTTACAGTGCTCATAGCATGAATGAAAAATATAACATTTTTGCTAATAAAGTGCTTACCTTATTTGAACACTGCTTTCCCCCAAAACTTACCAAGGTTAGAGCAAAGTCTACAAAGAAGCCATGGATTACTCGAGGAATAGGGGTATCTTGTAAAACAAAAAGAAAACTGTATCTGTCAATCCGAAACATTTCCAATGTTGATGCTATAGCACATTATAAGAAATACTGCAAAATATTAAAGACTGTAATACGGATGTCAAAGCAAATATATTACAAGGAAAAGATAGTCATATCAGATAACAAAATAAAGACAATATGGGATATAGTGAAGGAGGAGACTGGTAGAACCAGACATGAAGAGGAACAAATAGCATTAAGAGTAAATGATACATTGGTGACAGATGTGTATAGTGTTGCAGAACTTTTTAACAAACATTTTATAACTGTTACTGAAAAGATGGGGTTGTCAGGTTCGGTAGATGCTGCTATGGATTACCTTAGACCAGACATTTCAAGTAACTTCCATAATATGAATTTGACCCTCACTACCCCAACAGAAATAATGTCCATCATAAAATCTTTAAAATCAAAAACATCTAGTGGGTATGATGAAATATCAACAAAGTTAATTAAAGAATGTGATTCTGAGCTAAGTAACATATTAAGCTATCTGTGTAACCAGTCGTTTATCAGTGGAATATTTCCTGAGTGGCTGAAATATGCTGAAGTTAAGCCACTGTTTAAGAAGGGAGATAAAGAAATAGCATCAAATTTCCGTCCAATTTCACTGTTGCCAGCATTCTCAAAAATTTTCGAAAAAGTAATGTACAGCCGTCTTTATAACCATCTTATCTCAAATAACATACTGTCAAAGTCACAGTTTGGATTTTTAAAAGGTTCTGATATTGAGAAGGCTATCTTCACTTTCAGTGAAAATGTGCTTAATTCATTAGACAAAAAATTGCAGGCAACTGGTATATTTTGTGATCTGTCAAAGGCATTTGACTGTGTAAATCACAATATCCTTTTAAGTAAACTAGAATATTATAGTGTAACAGGAAATGCTGCAAAATGGTTCAAATCTTATATCTCTGGCAGGAAACAAAGGGTGTTATTAGGAAAGAGACATGTATCAAGCTATCAGGCATCATCCAACTGGGAACTAATTACATGTGGGGTCCCACAAGGTTCCATTTTGGGGCCCTTACTTTTTCTTGTGTATATCAATGACCTTTCATCAGTAACATTACCAGATGCCAAGTTTGTTTTGTTTGCTGATGATACAAACATTGCAATAAATAGCAAATCAAGTGTAGTCTTAGAAAGATCAGCCAATAAAATATTTGTGGACATTAATCACTGGTTCCTAGCCAATTCTTTGTCACTAAACTTTGAAAAAACACACTACATGCAGTTCAGAACTTGTAAGGGGTGTCCCAAGAGTATATGTCTAACATACGATGACAAGAAGATAGAAGAAGTGGACAGTGTTAAATTCTTGGGATTACAGCTTGATAATAAATTCAACTGGGAGGAGCACACCACAGAACTGCTGAAGCGTCTTAACAAATCTCTGTTTGCAATGCGAATTTTGTCAGACATAGGGGATATGAAAATGAAAAAGCTGGCATACTATGCTTACTTTCATTCCATAATGTCATATGGGATTATTTTTTGGGGTAATTCATCAAGCCAAGCTAAAGTTTTCCGGGCACAAAAACGTGCAGTAAGAATTATATGTGGTGTGAACTCAAGAACATCCTGCAGAAGCCTGTTTAGGGAACTAGGGATACTGACTACAGCTTCCCAATATATTTATTCCTTAATGAAATTTGTCATTAAAAATATATCACTTTTTCAAACCAACAGCTCAATTCATGGAATCAATACTAGAAATAAGAATAATCTTTACAAGGATTTAAAGTCACTTAGTCTTGTACAAAAAGGTGTGCATTATTCAGGAACACACATTTTCAATAACTTGCCAGCAGCCATAAAAAGCTTAACAACCAATGAAATTCAGTTTAAAAGAAGCCTAAAGGATTTATTGGTGGCCAACTCCTTCTACTCTATTGATGAATTTCTTAGTAAAACCAACTGATTTGTATATAAGTACAACATAACTTCTGCACAATTTCAGTGCAGTGATGTGTTCACTGAAAATTTGTGTGTGTGTGTGTGAGTGTGTGTGTGTGTGTGTGTGTGTGTGTGTGTGTGTGTAAGTATAATCTAACTTCTGCACCATTTCAGTGCAGTAATGTGTTCATTGTAAATAAGTATTACAGTAGTTGTATTACATGTTTATTACCTTATAAATAAATAAAAAACTTTTTTATTTTAAATTCAGTGCATTAGTATTTGTAAAATGACTCTTAGTGTTCATTAAAAAATGACGATCATTCCACTTGGGACCTGTGGAATGGTACATTAGCTTATTTGTTTTAGTTGTAAATATTTGTCATGTGTTTTTGTTTTTCTGACATGTTCCACATCCTGGAGGACCTCCTCACTACGGATCAATTGGAATGAAAATAAATCTAATCTAATCTAATCTTAATCAACATGTGATTCCAGCTTTGCAAGAACACAACTGCGCCCATGCCACTATTTTCATGCAAGCTGGTGTGACACCATATGTCACTTACAGGTGAAAGATTTGCTTCGAGAACTGTTTAGCGTTGACTGCATCGTCTCTAGGCAGTTTCAAGATATGTGGCCTTCCAGATCCCCCAACCTAAATCCATGTGTCATATGGTTGTGGGGTTATCTGAAATATCTTTCTTTCAGGGATGTATCTGAACTCTTGCTGATCTGAAGGAGAGCACATAATGACATGTCTCTCTGATTACACTGGATACACTGCTAGCAACTGTGGACTGTCCTGTGTTACAGATGCAGTGAGTTGCTGACTTGGGCGACCATATTGAACACGTGTTGTAACTTCTTATCATATCCCAATAAATTTGCCACAACCATTTAATCATGTGTTTGATTGTTCTTCTCCTTTCTGTGCACTCTCACTTGATTCTGACTGCTTACAGGGCCACATTTTCCCCTGGTGTCAGAAAGTGGAATTATTATTTTTTTTTCAGCACACCCCACAATCACACCAATTAATGATCATACCTACAATGTTTCAGGGTGCTGCGATGTATACAAACCACACTACAGCTCCTAGAACACCATCACTTTAATTAAGACCACCCAGTACCAGCAGCAAAAGCAAAGCTAAGCATTCTAGCCCTAATGGGCCATTCAGAACATAACGACTGCCATGTGATCCTCTGCCACTGGCGTAACTGTATTCAGTATGGGGGTGTATGGGCTCGGCACTACTCTCTGTTGGTCACTGGGGACTTGTTGTGTTCGTAGGGCAGGTCTTGCATGTGGATGCAACCCATGTGGCAAAACCTTAGGGATAACTACAGTATAAGGGTGGACCAGAACATTTTGTAGACGTGGTGGGTTGCGGGATAATACTTTGGGGAATGGAGGATAGATTTTGAGAAGTGTGTCCCTCATTTCAGAGCCTGGTGGAGTTTAGTTGAAGCCCTAATGAGAACAACTTAATCTACCACCCACCTCCTCCCCTTTATCCCCACCTCTCCCTGTCCTCATGTCTCACACTTAACTCCATTAATCTTCACCCACACTGCCCTCACCATGCTCTTGTTATTCTTCTGTTATATCTTGCCCCCCCTCCCCCCCCCCCTCCCCCCTTTACCACTAACCAACTCTACCACACCATTGTGCATCCACATAACACTTCCTGCGCTTGCAACAGGGCAGATGTGCTGGTGCTGCATTCCTATCCTTCTCCCTTACTACATTCCCCTCCCAGCCATCACCCTGTTTTCCAACCATTCCACTTTTCCCTCCCATGACAATATCGGAAAGCTTAGCAATAATGTAAATCTAGTTCATAAGCCTGTTGACTGATCAATGCCTCAATGATTAGTTACTTGTGCTCATCCATTGTTTGTAATCATTATTAAAATTAAGATCACAAAGTATTTGATAATTGCCTGAATTAATAATAAGAATATTCCTGTATTTCTGTCAGGAATATTGTTGCAGAGGTAAATGACATTTCAAATTAGTGGCTGTTCTGTACGAAATGTTCATTTTTAGGATGTTATTTAAATGTAGTGTGTACTAGATTGTTGCTGCCAATATTTAATTGTTCATTCAGCTCACAGCAGCAATTTTTTAACAGTGCCGCCGTCCCCCCCCCCCCCCCCCCCCCCCCCCCACACACACACACACACACACACCTGATCACAGTCTCTGCTTGCCAGGCAGTCTCTGCTTGCCAGGCTTCTGATGAAGGCCTGTTTGACCAGAAGCTTTGTTTGACAGTATTTTTTTGTGCTTATTTGTGACTCAGCATCTTCGCTATGTGTTGAGTAGCGACTATCATTTTTGTAATAGTGTAAGAAACAAAACACATGTAGTTCGTGTGACACACCTCAAGTAGAATATTTCAAAGTGGTCATCAACTTAAAGAATTGTTCAGTAATGATAGAAGCAGAGGAAATGAATTAAAATTGAAACTCATATGTCTCAAGGAAAATGTAATTTAATTGGATTAAAGAATTGTGTAAACACTATGCATAATATTAAACTTTCATGCAAACTTATCTAGTCAACTGTTGGTATGAGGCCAGTATGTTTTGTGACACACAGTAGGCTGTGTGAGTCAGATTGCTATCAGTAGGAGAGAACTTCATGAAGCGTTTTAATAAAGGGTTCTAGTTGCAGAACACTTCCAAATAACTTTGTGTATGGATCCATCACCCTGAGTTGTTTGTAGTAAAAGTTACCTTGTTCAACCTTAACAGTTGCTTTCATGTATTTTCCTCCTGCTGTAGTCATGTTAAGCAGTGCCACTAATTTTGACACTGAATTTTATCTCCATATGTGGAAGATTGAGGGTTGTAAGAGAGCTCCTGCTTTCTAGCGACTCACTGTGAGATAACATAACCATGATTTAAAGAACTCTTCTGTATTTAACTATTCTTGTAACTGTTAAAACATAGAGTGAACAGATCGCTTGTTACAGTTTGCTTGTAGCTAGTCTCTACGTGACACTACATTGCATGATATATAGGTGGTGGGTCAATAAGTAAGCCCGAGATCATTTTGATAACCTTCTTTTGTTCCGGTGCGAAACCATTGTCAACCAGACCACGTCTTCCTTGGAGTGCACAGCATCCACAAGCCACGACAGTAAAGTGTAAACAATTTCTCCATCACAAATCGTGTCTTGTTAATGCACTGTGCTCACATTTTTGTCTTCATATTTTCACATAAATCAAAAAATCGCACATGCGGTCTGCAGTTCACTACTTAATAGGTACTAAGATGTTTTTTAGCTGCCACAAACATATTTCGTTAGCCTAAGGGGATAATAGCAGAACATGTTATTCCAGAAAATTTTGTGTTACGTACACTCCAACCAAATTCAGCATTGGACTACCACATTAATGAGAATATATGTAAGAAATAATAGTGGCTTCTTTTTTTATACTTTTGTGAAACTGGGTTAGTAAAGTTTCATACATGTCTTTGATATGTGTAGTGAAAATTTAAAGTTGTTTCAAGAAATATTTAAATTAATTAATTAAGTTAATGATTTTTTCATGTGCTATCAGTTATCTAATCCCATTTTTTTAAATGCAGGTCTGTATTGTGGATTACAGCTCTGTGCAGGTGTTTGCGTGTACGTGCATGCATGCACATACGTGCTACAGTGCAGTTTTTCCTGATATCACTGTATTGTGTTTTTAAAAGTACCACTAGAGAAAAAAGGTTATATTTAAGTATTTGTTAGCTGTGATCTGACACTGGATTTGCTGAATTTGGTGTATTTTAATTCCATTATGTATATGAAGCATTGTAGGGAGTTATGTTGGTAGTGGATACAAAATACATGTCTTCAGAATTCCCAACCCTACCCAGTGTTCTTTTACAGAGTGAAAGAAATGTGAAATATATGCATGTCATTTCTTTTTACAGGGTGCATCTAGTCCAGAGCCATCAACAGTTTATGTTGACCTACGAGCACTAAGAAATGATAGGGTCTCTCTAGTAGAGAGAGGGAGTCCTCATTCCCTGTGCTTGATGGAATCGGGTAAACTGTTGCCTGGAGTAAAAGTTATAATTGCCAACCCAGAAACAAAGGGTCAGTGTGGTGATTCCCATCTTGGAGAGGTAAGTATAATATACATGCTGATGAGAAAACAATAGAAAAAACATGCCTTACAACTGACTGTACCTAACATTTACACCCCCCACCCCCCCCATCAATTTTCTGTTGACAATATAATATTCAGTAGCCAAAATTTTTGCGTTTTCTGTAATGATCACTAATTTATTGTACAGTACTTTCATATTCTATGAAACAAAAATGTAAAAGGATCACATAATAATGATGTCATAAAAACTACACAAATAAAATGTCTGATACCTAATACAAATGAACAGCAAAATTGATACACTGGTTCTTACATACATTTCTTTTTTGGAGTGATTAGTAATTATAGAAACAATAGTACAGTTGGTGAACATCATGTCACATGACATTCTTTTAGTAGACAAACAAAAACCAGAAGAAAGTGGAAGACACTGTCCTTGATGATAAGTGTTGTCACTATTAATGGCTGCAGCTGCTTTGTGCTCCTACTATTGAGAGATGTTGATCAAACTTTATTACATACAGGAATCTGTGAGAACAGTTTGTACATTTTTGTTTTGGTTAAAGAGTCACATTAATTCTAAATGAACTGCAGTGTTAAGCAACATAAAATTATCACTTACAAAGCCATAGTGCAAAAAGTGGAAGAGATGGCTGTAAATCAATTGTAATTTTTAGGGGATTCACTGTAATTTTATTTAATACAATACAGGTTTTAGCCTACCAATCAAAAATTGAGATTAAAAAGGCACAGGTTTGTTCTTATGGCATAATTTTTGGTACAGTCACCATGTTCAACACGAGAGGTGAAAATTTATAAGAAAGGGGCTGATTATATGCAAAACATTTTCTTACTTTGTGCAATACACAGCAGAAATAATTGATTTGAGCTCATTCTGGTTAAGATGTAACAGTATAGATTAAATGTTTTATTATCTGATACCTTTGACTTTAATGTAATCACTATTTAAAATTTGTTCTTGTTCACTGATGAAATAATGTAAACAGCCTTTTTGTGTGTTCTTCAAACTTTAGGTCATTTGTGTACTTCGCTTCCAGTGTACGATGTGAAGTTCTTTATAGATGACACTGTCCATAAAAATCTGAAAGTATATGTTGAAAAATTCAATCATTGTTAATTTATGTAACATATTTCTATCAAGTCATCAATGTGATTTTTTATGTGATGTATCTGGCAGATACAGCAGCTGACATTAAAACCATGAAAATCTCTTACCCACTAAAACTTGTGAATAAAAGCTGGTAGAAACACTAACTTTAAGATACATAAGTTCTTTCATTTCTGAAAAGAGGTGGCAAATTTCAATGGAAAATGGCTAGACAAGGATTTGAAAGTACTACCACAAGACCACAAGTTTAAAGAGAAACGAACAGAACTGTGCTGTTGTTTATTAAAATTGAAATTCATCCTGCATTTGCTTGATTGTAAATTCATTTTCAAGGCCCTTCTCTTTCTAACTATATTAGTCGATGATAAAAATATTGGTGATAAAGAAATACAAATAATGAGGTGAGTTTTTTTATAAAATTGTTTATTATTTAATTCCTTATTCCAGAATTTTGTTATGTTATAGATTTGGGTGCAGTCCAGCCACAATGCAAGTGGGTACTTCACAATTTATGGAGATGAGAGCGACTACGCAGACCATTTCAATGCTCGTTTGGTGACAGGCACCACAGGGGAGACATATGCCCGTACTGGATATCTCGGCTTCCTAAGGAGAACAGAGTGCACTGGTCAGCAGCAAACAAGCACAGTGATCGGAAGCAGTATCGGAGAACAGACCTCAGCAGTGTTGGGCGCAGGAGGTGAGGGCTGTGACTCCCCTGCTCCTACACAGCCCCTGCTGGATGCTCCAGGTGCAGTGACACCCACTTAGCATGGGCACGCGCGTGCAGTCGCAGTTGCAGCACAAATCAAGATGGTTTAACACATTTGCTATTTATGCAGCAGTCTTGTCTCTGTGAATCAAACTCTAAGTTGAAGAAGAGGTTTCCTTGCCGTGTTTTACTCAACGAGTCGAAATCTTTATATGTTTCATTTATTAACCTGTTTTGTTTTATACTTTAGTAGTTCTTTATCTACTGGTATTTCACTGCGTGTTAACAAGCAGACTGGCCAGAAATTACGAAACAAAACTCATTGTTATAATTATCCTTGTATTTGCTTAAGACAGATTATTGAGGATTGCACTCTTGAAAAACAAAATTATGTGGTTGTGTTCACCCCAACAAGTATAAGCACAGTTTTGTCCCCCTCGGTGAGTGTTTATGTAGTTCCTCTTCAGATTACATTTTTCTATGAGGAGCGTTTGAAAAGTCCGTGCAAATGCAAAGTCCGAGAGATGACACCAACAACACGTATCGAGGTCATGTTTAGCTAGTAGCATGTTTGGAAAGAACGCACACCAAGTTTCAGCCATATTGGTCTACTTCTTTGTGTTTGGCATTCGTCGAATCGAGGAAGTCAAGTGATTGTCAGAAAATGGACGAAAACGAATTTCGTGTGGTGATTAAACATTACTTTATGAAAGGCAAAATGTGTCAAGAGACTAAAGAGAAGCTTGATAAAGATTACGGTGACTCTGCACCTTTGATTAGAGCAGTTTATAAGTGGTTTCAAAATTTTCAAGTGGCCATGTGGGCACAAGTAATGCTGACCATTCTGGACACCCTGTGGAGGTTACGACTCCAGAAATCATTGATTAAATCCATGATATGGTGATGAAGACAGAAGAGTTAAGGTGCGTGAGATTGCTAGTGCTGCGGGCATCTCAAATGAATGGGTACATAATATTTTGCATAAACATTTGGACATGAGAAAGCTATTGGCAAGATGTATTCCGTGATTGCTCATGCTTGACCGAAAACGGAATCATGTGAAGTGTTGCAAAGAAGGTTTGCAACTGTTCAGGAAGAATCATCAGGACTTTAAGCATCGTTTCGTCACTGTGGATGAAACATGGATACATTACTAAACACCTGAGTCCAAGCAACAGTCTAAACAATGTGTTACCAAGGGAGAATCTGCACCAAAAAACTGAAGACCATACCTTCAGCCGGAAAGGTTATGGTGACTGTCTTTTGGGATTTGCAAGGGATAATCCTCATCAACTATCTGGAAAAGAGTAAAACTATCACAGGTGCATATTATTCATCGTTATTGGACCGTTTGAATACCGAGCTGCAATAAAAATGCTGGTGTGGTGGTGATTAGTGTTTAACGTCCCGTCGACAACGAGGTCATTAGAGACGGAGCGCAAGCTCGGGTTACGGAAGGATGTGGAAGGAAATCGGCTGTGCCCTTTCAAAGGAACCATCTCGGCATTTGCCTGAAACGATTTGGGGAAATCACGGAAAACCTAAAAAAAAGCTGGTGATTGGGCCGCAGAAAAGTCCTTTTCCATCACAACAATGCACCAGCACACACCTCAGCAGTTGCGGTTGCAAAATTAATGGAGATAGGATTCCAACTCATTTCACATCCCCTCTGTTCTCCAGACTTGGCTCCCTCGGACCACTATTTGTTTCCTAATTTGAAGAAATGGCTGGTGGGACAAAGATTTTATTCAAACGAGGAGGTGATTGCAGCAACTAATAGCTGTTTTGCAGACTTGGACAATTTCTATTATTCAGAAGGGATCAACCAATTAGAAGAGCATTGGACGAAGTGTATAAGTCTAAAAGGAGACTGTGTCAAAAAATAAAAAAAAAGTTAACCACAAACATGTAAGTAGTTTTTATTTTTGCACAGACTTTTCAAAGGCCCCTTGTATATCTGTCACTGTGTATTTCAGCTAAAGATCTACAACAAATGTGCCAACCCAGTAGTGTTGTTGTGGACCTGCTCTGTGCCTTGTGAGACATGTTGTTAGAGCACTTCCTAAATCTTATTGTACCTTTATGATATTTGCAACTTTTTTTAGCAGTTTGGTTTCCTGGCTGTGTCATTGTACTTTCCAGAGCATTAATAACACAAAGTGCAGTGAAGGACACTGGAAATTATTTTGCGTAACAAGACACCAGGGAGAAACGTTGACAAGTGAGAGGCAAACATTGCCAGTAACAGAAAAGATGTAATGAGGCAATGAGAGATAGCAAGAAGCTTAATAACCTATCTCACAAAACTCGGAGTGGGTTCATTACAACAACAGTGGCATGGTACATTTGCTAGATGGCAACTGGAATTGATAGTAATAGAAGCGCCAAAATGTAATACAGATTGGTTTTTCTAACACATTTTAGGTGACCCACTTGGACTACATTGATATCTGATGTGACATTCAACAACATACCAACTGAAAAGAATTGGGTAGCCGTGTTGTTCACACTAAAATCTGAAAACAATGTTTAATGATAATGATTACAGGATGAAAGAAACTAACTTGTTCCAGATAAGAACAATGCCCCCAGTTGAGTACTGTCTTTGCATATTGTTCACATGTCTTGCTATCATCAGAACATTGTTTGTATTCTGTCCAGGGCTTCTTATTACTGTATTAAAGTGTGCAGAAATTATTGCGATATTTCTGTAGGCTGATATGATTTTATTTTATTTGATATTTCATTTGTCTTCCCTGATGTCCACACCCCCCCGCCCCAAATCCTCTGCGCCAACCCTGCCGCCCTTATGGCTGCCACACAATTTGAGACTTGAAAACTTCATTTAAATAATAATGGAACAAATTCTGTGAAATTGTTTTTAATGAAATCACAAGTTTAACATTTTGCCCTATTCTCAGGTACAAATGTCATGAATCTGGAGACAGTAGTTGACTTACACTGGTTTTACACTTCATATGTTTTGATAATTGGTGCTTCTCAGTGTTTGTTATGATATGTGTCCAATGTAAAAATAGTTACCAATTTTGCCTGAAAGGAAACAATAAATTTAGCTTAAATGTGCATGAGATCCAACTGTTAATATTGGAAACTAACTGGTCATTGTCAAAAGTTCCAGATAAAACAGTATAATGGAAAAAAGAAATCTATCTTCAATAACTAATTGTTTCCTGACATGCTAATTTTTGTAATCATTTGTTTGTCGCTGCTTTGTTAGAATTAGGTGTGCACCAAACCCCTACCTCTTTCAGTCTTCTTCTTTTCCCTAGTGTTTCCCCATCTAATGTGGGATACAATTTTTCAATGTTTGGCAGATTTTATTTTTTATTATTTAACTTTGTAACCAGATGTCCTTCCTGATGGCACTGGCATCAAGGTAATCTATGGGAGGGAAGTTGTGTGCATCATGTGTCAATGAATAGTGTAAACCTTGTTCTGAGTAGTGTAAAGCTTGTTCTGTGTTTTATCATATTCCACCTGTTTGTGTATCATATTCTCTGAAGTGGAATTGGGGACAAGCCTAGCATTTGCTTAAACTGCTGTGAGACACCATCTAAGAAGTGCAAGTAGGCTGGCCAATGTAGCAGCCCACCATTTGATCAGGGTTGGGCTCACCACCTTGTCTTGTAAGCTAACACACTGCATATTATTCTATACAAGCAGATCTCACCAAACACACTTCTCACTACCTACTCTTATTTGCCTAATGTCGCTTCTTATCTCAGTCATCTTGTAAAGGTTTTTTTTTCCATAAATCAGATTTTCTTGAGCATGATGTAGCGCAGTATCCATCTGCATTGTTCATGGTGAATGTGCACATCTAGAATGTGCAGGTTTGGAAGTTGTGGACAGAAAATAATGGTTTTAGGACATCGGTTATTCAGATTCAGCATTTTGGTATGTACTTTCGAAAAACATTAGGTTTTTGTTACTCTAGGTGCCCTTCTGTTACTGATGAATCCAATAAACTATTGAGAACTTGTTGATATTAAATAGATTTTAAATATTCATTTTTGTACATTTGCACAATCCCCATTAAACGTGCCTATTATTGAAGAAGAGCATTTTAAATAGGATTTATTTACATTTTTTTTGGCTGCTGCCTAATACATTTCTCTAACATGTGTTACAACCATCTTGATTATGTGATAAATGGTATGGTGATTCATTTTGTACATACATTTGATGTTAGAACATGCTATGCAACATTTTGAATTTTTTTAGTGTGCTCTTTCCTTTTTAATTAAATATTCTGCACAATTCAGTTTCAGTGTTGGCATTTAATGAAAAATTGATATTTTGCAGCTTTATATTGCTATGCTTTGCATCTGCAGGAAAATTTATTTCACAACTAGAATAGTTAAACAATTTTGTATTTTATACATGGTTATAAAAGTGATGTTAAATATAAAGCATGGCCTTCAGTAGTTTATGTGCTGTTGCTGTCTTGTAGCTGATTGAATGGAGCAATAGGCTTATTCTTAATCCGAATATTTGCTGCTATTATCATGTATATGCTAATAATAAATCATTTGTAAGTTCCATTTAGTAGTCCCTAATGCTCTGACTGGTGATACGAGCTTTACATATTGTCCTAAAACACTGAAATCATTAATTAATTGCATGAACTCTGTCCCCCTTCTCTTCTAAAATCTCTAAAATCATTTAGTGGAATTCATAGTGACTTTATTAAACAAATAATAAGAATGAAAAGAGAGTTATTTTCACATATGTGGTCTTATTAGATTCAGTGCTATGTGAACAAAATGCCAACTCTTCCGAAATTTGTATACATGTGAAGTGAAGAAATCCTCTCTTCCAAGTAAAATGAATATAAGTGAAATTGAGGATCACGATAAGAGAGAAATTTTCTTGTAATTCATTGTTGATTCCATTCTCCACTTCGAGAATTTGACAGTACCATAATGTTGCATAGTCAGTGTACAGTCAGATGGATCAGAAGTGATACAGTTAAGCTAATGGTCACACATCAGAACTAAGTGCTATTTTTGAAGACAGGCAATCATAATAATGCTTCTCTGTCTCACATTTTTAATAAGATTCGGACATGTGCACATTCTACACAGCCCTCTCATCTTCATTTAAAAAAAAAAAAAGTCATAGCTCAGTCTCTCTGGAAATTTGCCTTTTCTCTAGCCAAAATTCAATCAAAAACATTTCTGCTGCCCCTTTGTGTATCCCTTATGATATAAATCACTATCTGTAACTTACCAGACATTCTTCCACAACAGTATTTATTTTTTCTCTTACCCAAAATCCCTATTCTTCACCACCCTGATCCTACATAATTTTACTACCAGAGCAGAGCATTAATGAATCACCTCTTCGCATTTCACAAGAGCCTTTTACCCTGTAATGACTGAGACCGTTGCTCTCAAATAGCCAGAAGCAGATGAATCTTTCGTTCACTGAACTCCTCCCCCCTCCCCTTCCCCTCATGTGCACATGCACACACAAGTTCTTGAATTATAGATTAAAATGATAATGAACTGAAATGTATGACAAATACCAAAAACTATGCAAAACTTCTCATTGTGTACTGTGTGAACTGACTGGTTCCCAAGGGAATTAAGGGGAATTACAGCAATTACCCATTCACACATGCTGTATGAAGGCTAAATGATGGCCTGATAGCTTGCTGCTGGTATGTCTGATTTTATCACCAAGTCTTCTTGGTGATACATATGAAGTAACAGAAAACAGATTCTCAACAATTTAAGTCACACTGGATGTTCATAGTTACATTTTTGTACCCTCCAACGCTTTTACAGAATCACTCGAAATTTAGCACGGACTTCAATGCGAGACGCCTATAACAGTTTCCACAATGAAACTTTTGTCTTGAAACCTGGCAGAATGGAGTTACTATCGAAGACAGTGCTGCCAAAGCAGAGTTACTAAACACAGCCTTCCAAAATGCCTACACAAAAGAAGACAAAGTAAATATTCCAGAATTTGAATCGAGAACAGCTGCCAACATGAGTAACGTAGAAGTAAATATCCTCGGAGTAGTGAAGCAACTTAAATAACTTAATAAAAGCAAGTCTTCTGCTCCAGACTGTATACCAATTAGGTTCCTTTTGGAGTATGCTGATGCATTAGCTCCATACTTATCATATACAACTGTTCGCCCGACGAAAGATCCGTACCCAAAGACTGGAAAGTTGCACAGGTCACACCAATATTCAAGAAAGGTAGTAGGAGTAATCCACTAAATTATGGGCCCATATTGTTAATGTCGATATGCAGGAGGATTTTAGAACATATATTGTGTTCGAACATTATGAATTACCTCGAAGAAAACGGTCTATTGACACACAGTCAACATGGGTTTATAAAACATCGTTCCTGTGAAACACAACTAGCTCTTTATTCACATGAAGTGTTGAGTGCTATTGACAAGGGATTTCAGATCGATTCCGTATTTATGGATTTCCGTAAGGCTTTAGAAACTGTATCACACAAGCGACTCGTAGTGAAATTGCATGCTTATGGAATATCGTCTCAGTTACGTGACTGGATTTGTGATTTCCTGTCAGACAGGTCACAGTTCTTAGTAATTGATGGAAAGTCATCGAGTAAAACAGAAGTGATTTCTGGCATTCCCCAAGGTAGTGTTATAGGCCCTTTGCTGTTCCTTATCTATATAAACAATTTGGGAGACAATCTGAGCAACCATCTTCGGTTGTTTTCAGATGACGCTCTCCTTTATAAACTAATAAAGTCATCAGAAGACCAAAACAGACTGCAAAATGAATTAGAAAAGATATCTGAATGGTTCGAAAAGTGGCAGTTGACCCTAAATAACAAAAAGTGTGAGGTCATCCACATGAGTGCTAAAAGGAACTCATTAAACTTCGGTTACACGATAAATCAATCTAATATAAAAGCTGTAAATTCAACTAAATACCTAATTATTACGATTACAAACAACTTAAATTGGAAGGAACACACATAAAATGTTATGGGGAAGGCTAACCAAAGACTGCATTATTGGCAGGACAGTAAGAAAATCTAACAGACCTACTAAGGAGACAGCCTACACTACGCTCGTCCGTCCTCTTTTGGAATACTGCTGCACAGTGTGGGACCCTTACCAGATAGGACTGACGGAGTACATCGACAAAAGTTCAAAGAAAGGCAGCATGTTTTGTATTATCGCGAAATATGAGAGAGAGTGCCACAGAAATGATACAGGATTTGGACTGGAAATCATTAAAAGAGAGGCATTTTTCGTTGTAACGGAATCTTCTCATAAAATTCCAATCACCAACTTTCTCCACTGAATGCGAAAATATTTTGTTGACACCAACCTATCACCACAATAAAATAAGGGAAATCAGAGCTCATACGGAAAGATATAGGTGTTCATTCTTTACGCGCACTATAGGAGATTGGAATAATAGAGAATTGTGAAGGTGGTTCGATGAACCCTCTGCCAGGCACTTAAATGTGATTTGTAGAAAAAAAGATAATTTTAAATTTCCCTTCTCAGGAGACACTAACATATATATTGTGCAGTCTCCTTTTGGAGCTTAATGAGCATCACAACCTATGGAGTTGTTCTTTACAGATCCTAATTAGTGTAGCAACATTAACGAATGGGTCATGTGAATGTGAAATTATGTTTCCTCATGTCATTGACGTGTATTCCACTCAGGATTTTTCATTATTGTACAAACTTACTGGGTCACATCTTATAAGATAGCATCTATATGATTGTCTTCATATAGTCTCTTAGATCGTAGGAACAAAGTGTCATCTGGTTTAAACGGTCACTTTCAAGATCGGTGCCATTTTCCCCACATGAGAAAGCTTTTTCATGTGAGTACACATATTTTTAGAATATTCTGCAACAAAGTGGTATCAGTATTACCATGCAAAATGGACTGCTTCTTGAGAGATCTGCTAGAGGTCATGATTATGAGAAATACTGTATAAAATTCATCAAGTCTAGGTGCTTTGCTTCTTTGTAGAGATTTCAGTTGCTTTTTGTACCTGCACACAAATATCTGTACATCTTCCAGCTTGGCATCCATGTGGCATTTGTCCAAAGGAACTATAGCTTTATTTTCCTAAGCTTTTCAAGTCAATGGTCCCTTCTTCCGGCTGAAGGGTTAAGGAAAAGGAAGAAGGTGAAGGAAAAAGACTGGTGTGGTTTAGGAAATGGGGAGAATTCAGAAAAGTTGCCTTGAACCATGGGAGGGGAGACTTACCGGACATGATGAAGCCAGAAGGGGGAGCCACTGGCTCTGAGGGCTTGCAAATTCTAATAAGTGTGTGTATGTGTGTATGTGTGTGTGTGTGTGTGTGTGTGTGTGTGTGTGTTCTCCTGCCACCATTTTGTGAGCAGGTTTTGTATGTATCCATTTACTTTAATTTTCAGAAATTTATTATTTTCTTCATTGAGAGAGGTGGTTTGGAAGCTTTGTAAGTGAATAAGATGGGACTAAATGTCTTTATAACACACAAACCAGTAAGATGCATGATCTTATCTCAGTTCAGTTTCCTCTAGGCTTCATTTACCAGCACATAGCAGGGGAATGGGTTTAGCTCACAATGCTTGTGCTGTGGATTATTATGAAAAATGCTGTTACTACTTAATTTAATTTAATTTATCCCTTTTGCAAGAGTACTTGCTCATGTGTGTGTGCGCACGTGTGAGTGTGAGTGTGTGTGTGCACCTGTGTGCATGGGTGTTTCCACTTTAATTTGCTAAAATGAAATGTCTTTTACAGAGTTACATGATGCTGTGTTTGTGGTTGGTGCACTTGATGAGACTATTATGTTAAGAGGAATGCGGTATCACCCTATAGACATAGAAAATAGTGTCATGCGATGCCATAAAAAGATTGCTGAATGGTAAGATACCTCTCTGATTCACTTTTCACAATTTTTTGTAAAATGTATGTGTGTGTAACTTCTGTAAGAGAAAGTAGTATCAGTTCATAAAATTTTTCAAGAGAATTTGCATGTTCATTTTTGTATGTTTTATTTTTTAACTAATCAAATTGTAATGAGACATACAGTTGTTTGATTTACAAGCATTTCTTTACAAGCATTTCTTTTCAGTTTTACATATAGTTAGGGATCACATGCTAACCAGACTGCAGATATTTCAGATAACTTTCATTTTGGTTAAGAGATTGGTTTTAGAATCTATGGGTTCCATCTTCAACTAAAGCTAACTCTGTTTGTAGTAATTGATAAAAGGCACCTTACTGTAAGTGGTTCACAGACTTTTCAGTTTGGTGATGTTCTCCTTTCACTGAATGATGAGTGCCATTGTAACATTATTATGAAAAGGAAAGTTGCCACTCACCATATAGTGGAGATGCTGAGTCGCAGAGGCACAGCAAAAAGACTTGTCACTAATAAAGCTTTCGGCCATTAAGGCCTTCATCAACAATAGACCACACACACACACACACACACACACACACACACACACACACACAATCACATACATTACTGCAGTCTCAGGCAACAATTTGAGTGTGGTTTCAGTCGCCTGAGACTGCAGTCGTGTGTGTGTGTGTGTGTGTGTGTGTGTGTGTGTGTGTGTGTGTGTGTGTTTGTGTAGGCCTTAATGGCTGAAAGCTTTATTTGTGATTGTCTTTTCATTGTGCCTTTCTGTGACTCACAAACTTTCCATTTCATAATCCTGGGTTTTCCATTGTTTGACCGCTGTAAGAGTATGTTTTTGGGAGCCTACAAAGTCAGCATTACCAGTATATGAAATCACTAGTTTCTGACATTATTCAATTAGTCAAAATAAAAATTATTCATGACATTTGGAGTTGTATCAGCATACTAATTTTACATCTAAATCACACTCAGCAACAGATCTATGATATTCCCAAATCTGGGCAAAAAGTTGGTAGTGCCACCCCACCCCCAAATTGTTTGAGATAGGCCATCAAAAATTTTAAAAAATCAATTCTTCAAAAATATGTTCATTTTGTAGTGTACATCTTTCTGAAGTGTTTGATATACAAAACATACATGTTTGAGGAAATATAAGACATGTTATTTGATCTTAAATGTGCCAAACTGCAGTGCCATACCTCTTCGCACAGCATTCTTCTATTGCACATAACTGTACCTTGGCTCTGTGGTATTCAAGTATGTATATTTTGTAATGGAAGCCACCAAAACTATATTCAGGACAATGGAATTTAAAATGTCCTGAGGAGTGAGGCAAGCAACACAGTAAACATTTCATCAGTCCTTAGGACCCGGCATTCTTTTCTCTTTAATCTTGCTACAGCTTTACACAGCATGATTTCCTTTTTGCAAAAGAGTCAATTACCTCATCATAGTTCATCAAATGTGGTGATATATTTAAAAAATCAAAATTTCAATATGTGGTACTGATAAAGCTGTTAATACGAATAGTACACAAGACTGGTGTGGTTTCTCAATTTGACTAGATCTATTTTGTTACTGTCTCCTAGATAAAATGAAACAGATCTTTCTAATATTGCACCAGTTGTAACACACGCCAAATAAGTGAAACTGTTTTTGCACAAATTGTCTTTTTTATGTATCTCATTTACACAAATAACACGACAGAATATATACACGCAGTGCCATCAGTGCCTATGTGGCTTCCTACAAGCAAAAAGTTTTATGTTAAGAAATAATTTTATGTTTCAATCAGACGCTCCAGTCTCAAGCTTGAATCAAAAATTAGTAGTACAAAATATTTATATAAATTTGGAATCATAATATTCTTCCATATAATTTGTGTGATTTCCCTGTTTCTTCTTCTTCTTCCTCATTCTAACAAACAAAACTTATTCTCTAGTTAACTTCACTAACCCCAACCCTACCAGAATCACTGGTTCAGTTATCCCACATTTATTCTCCGTTTTCCATGCCATTCGGAGAACAGAATTTAGTCGCCTTCCAACCAGGGTCTATACGATTGGCCCTTAGTAGTATAGCCTTCTGGCAAAAATTTTATGTCAAAATTTCATTTTTTGGATACATCGAGAAGATGACATGTAATCTTTCTTATCTGTTATTTCTATAACTCATTTGTTTACATTCTGGTAGACTGAATCTGTGGATTTTACTAATAATTATGACCATGCTGATCATTCGCACACCCAGTCAATCACATAAACAGAAATTGGCATTCACCTGTTTGGGCTCATATGGCTCAACTTGTATAGCCCCGTTTCCTTTTGTCTCCTGGTAAGTATTTTTATTTATAGATGCGATGGGGATTTCCCCCAGCAGAGATATCATGTACACTATGCACGCATTCAAAAATCAACTTGTGATTCATTCAGAAATCATATGAATAATCAAACAGTGGAAAATACAGGATGGAATGTAACAATATTATGAAAAGGAAAGTTGCTACTCACCATATAGCAGTGATGCTGAGTCACAGATAGGCATAACAAAAAGACTGTCACAAGTAAAGCTTTCGGCGAATAAGACCTTTGTCAGAAATAGATCTATCTCTCTCTCTCTCTCTCTCTCTCTCTCTCTCTCTCTCTCTCTCTCTCTCTCTCACACACACACACACACACACACACACACACACACACACACACACACACACACACACACACATGCTAATATCATATGAATAATTGATAGACCAATGTTTGCTGAATGCTAGGCACTTTGTGCAACAAGGTTTGTTTGCTTCAAAAATATGAATTTGGCACCCTCTGCAATTGCTGCCAAGGGAGATACCCCAGTTGGTCCCCCCACCCTCCACCCCCCTAGATCTGGGCCTGATCATACTTCTTATGTTACTGAAGTAACAACTTGCATTTAAAAAAAATCAATTTGTAAAAAACAAAACTTTAATTGAAACATCCATTAAAATTGGGAGAGCCAGTGCTCACTTCCAGGAAGGGCAATGCCCAGCATATCCCACATAAGCAATCAAAATACAAACTATTCTTAGTTTTTGTAACTATAATACAATTGGATAGGTAAAAAATCTACACATCAAGCAGCAGCAAGAGAACACACATACAAAGTTTTTAAAGTTTGCAAGCCATTGGAGCCAGTATCTCTTTCTTCTGGCAGAAGGGTTGAAGTGTAAGGAAGAGGGGTGAAGGAAAAGGACTGGTGAGATTTAGGAAAAGGGATGGACTCAAGAAAAATTGCCCAGAACCTCGGGTCAGGGGAGATCACCAGATGGGATGAGAAGGAAAGACAGTCAATCAGGTTTCACCCCTTCTTCCTTCCTCTTCAACCCTTCTGCCAGAAGGAGACACTGGCTCCAAAATCTTGCCTACTTTAATACCTGTGTGTGTGTCTCATCTCATCTCTTGTCACCAAATAAAATATGTTTAATCCTGAAAGCTATGGGTTTTCTTCTTCTTTGTTGTTCTTCTTCTTCTTCTTTCATTTCACCCTACTTTGGGATATGTTAAACTATCCCCCATTCCATTTACCATGCCGTGTGAATTGTTTTGAAGACATGCCACTTTATCGTGTTTTTTTTTTTGCCTGTGCAGAAATAAGCATGGAAATAACATAAAAATTTCATTTTTATTATGCTTGTTGAAAGCAATAAAATGTTTAGATACAAGCTGCCAGAATACAGCTTCAAAATACAATTTATGTGAAAACATGTTCATGTAATAAGTTTCTGATTATTACATGCATAATCTTAGTCATGTAGTACTTATAGTATTAATTTTAGAATTTTAAATGATCATTCATTGTAAATATTAAATGGCAACAATTTAATTAAAGAATTTCATTTTCAGTGCTGTATTCACATGGACAAATTTACTGGTGGTGGTGGTTGAACTGGATGGGAATGAAAATGAAGCTCTCGATCTTGTTCCTCTCGTTACGAATACTGTTCTGGAGGAACACCATCTTGTTGTCGGAGTAGTGGTTGTTGTTGATCCAGGTGTAGTGCCAATTAACTCCCGTGGAGAGAAACAGCGCATGCATCTTAGAGATGGCTTCCTTGCTGATCAACTAGACCCCATATATGTAGCATACAATATGTGATGAGGTTCAGTGGTCTGTAGACCATTCCTGTGGAACTGTGAGACTGGCCATACCTGGAGAAATTATTCAGTTGTTGTGTGCGTCACAATTAGTCTGTGTATTCCAGAATACTTGTCATGACGACAGATTTGAAGACATTAGAAGTGTGTGAAATATTTTGATGCCTAGTATGAATTTATAACAGAAACAGTGTGACATTGTATGTTGCCACTTTCCGGCAAAGGTGGCAGACATCGACTGCATTGTGCCACTAATAGACATATGTTGATTTCATGCATAACTGAACTACCTAGAGAACCACTTTTGTACTTGTAATATTAGTGGTGGTTCTTTTAAAGTGTGTGATTCAAGCATCTGCTAAAGACTCTCAGTTGAGCAGCCTGTACGGTGCACTAATTTTGTGATTTTTTGTGACAGTTGTGAGTTTATGGACAAGCTCAAAATCAACACTATCTACAGTGGGTTTAAAATGTCTTAAAATTTGTTTTCTGTCAACGATATTTCCGTTGAATGGTGAACTGACTGTACTGTATATTTAATATAAAAAGCTACAAATGACTGTTACTTCATCTTTTTCCATCCACAAGTGCAATGATTACTGCACACACTGAAGTCTGTGATCTGAGATTCTTTCCCATGTCCCTTTAACAGTGAGGATTAGTCAGTGAAATTGCATGGATGTGAAAGAACCTGCCCAAAATTCACGAAGAAAAGAGAATACCGCAAACCTGAAGCCACAACTGTGAAAGTGTTTAGAATAGAGGGACCATTGGACATAGCTTGTACTTTTACCACTGTGATGTAACCAGATTTGCTTACAGGCATTGTAAGCCTTGGGCATTTGACTTCGCTCAAAGAAAATACAATTATCAAAGGCATCTGCACCTATGATTTTGAATAGTGTTAAACTTTTAGATTTTAATGTGAGACAGTACATAACTGATGATGTGGTGAAGAAAAATAAACTTCGAGCAGGATTTCTAGTATGGTTGGCTGTGTGATTATAGACTGCCCGATATTAAGTCATCATTATGCCTTCAGCTCGTAAACATGTCTAGCGATACAACTCACCGTTAGGAATGTGTAAATGCATGTTCTGCATACATTACATAACAGAAATAAAGTAATTTTGTGTACATTTATGTAATATACTTTTAACAAATTTGTGTGAAATGTGACAACTAGCTCTGATTTTTTTTTCTGTCACGCTTAATTTAAAAAAAAGGTCCCTATAATGAGTGTTGCTATTATCGACACCAAGCGATTTAAAAATCTGTTGACTCTCTTTTTTTTAAAAAATTACATTCTAATTGCTAATGCTTATGTATTTATGTAACAGACAAAGTGCTTCTTTGGCAGCTTACATTATTTTCTTTCATAGTAAGTCTTAAAGAAACATACGCCCTGTTATCATCACCCATCATTGTCGTCATTGTCATCACCATCACCATCATCATCCGTCATCATCATCATCATTATTGTTATTTGAAGCACAATAACAACAATTTAGCAAAAGACAGAGCTGACTTCATGCATTTTGTGTGATACTCATGTAATACAAGCAACAATGCCATGTAAAGAATTGATGTCTCAGTTTCTGAGTATGATATTTTCTTTTTATATATATATATAACTTGTTTTGCTTGTGCTGACTATTGTATTTACTATTTCTGTTAAAGCCTAGTGCAATACTGTTGTGAATTTGAAGGAATTGATTAATTCATGTATCTAGTCTCTGTTAATACTGGAACATAGATTATAGTCTTGCCACGATCACTGTGAACCTTTTTCTTAGATACATTACTTGAAAATTAATGTAAGAATGGAATTATGTTAAAATGTATTTCACTTGTGCCAACACAGAAAGACAACATAAGTCATTTGTCCTTGCGTGAAAAATGATTTGATTCTTAAAGTATTAAACATATAAAAATGTCGTAAATCAAATGCTGGGTGGTGTTATAGTCTGCACAAAGCCTAGTATGTTCAAATACTCCCAGAAGAATCATTGCAAGACTGCATGAAAGGGAGGAAATTTACTGTTTTCATGGCCAATGTCTTTCATCATCTGGTAGCACAATATAAAAACTTTTGTTATAACTTTATGAAACAGTCTCACTATTGTTTGGTTAGTATACTACACAAATTTTAAACAGCAGTATTTGTTTTAAGAATATTTTCAAGCACAGATAAATTGAAATTGTTTGGCTTTGAAGTGGATTATCTTTATGATTGTTAGGTTTCTTTGTGATCACGATACTAGTGAACATTACTAATGTGAGTTCTTGATGTGAGTTCTTGAAGAAATTGTATTTGATGAATTGAGGAGGGAAAAAAGTGACTGAATGCTTTAACACAGACCATACCATATGGAGTAAGGCAATTTTGTAAATTTTTTATGGAAATGCTTTTATATTTTGTATTGTTTTGGTGAACTTCTTTTCAACAGATTTAGCTGTAGCTATTTTCATCACTGAGAAATACATTTCCAAAAGCCCAGTGTACTGAATATTCTTGTATTTCCAATGTCAATATTGCTGCATTGCTTCTGTACCTCATTTGATGAAGAGCCCTGATATAAAATTCTACTGCATCTGGATAATACACATTTGGTTAAAATGTTAATTCATTGAATAGCAGTGCAAACTAGACAATTCATACAATAAACAGCATTTAATTGTGGAAGACTTGCAATATTTCAGTGCTACATTAAAGAAAATTATGTTTTAACTTGTGTAACTGTGTGAAACATTATAACCATGTCCTTACTTCCAAATGTCAGGGCTCTTCCCTAAATGCATATAGAAGGGAACTTTGATATTTTTATATGAAGGTTGGTGACCTTTTCCTTACTTCATGTGGTGAGCTAAATAGGAACACTGTCACACATATTGATCAAAGTTCATTTATGTCTTGTCTAATCTCTGCACAAAAGGTGAATTACAACAAAGCGTTGGTATTTTTAAGCCACTATACTGTTGTTTGATGTAGATTGTGTATTAAGTTTTAGCCATAAGTTAACTCCTTCAAGGGAGTTTCTTGTAAATAACCTACCAGAAAGGTTTACATCATTGCACATTAATCCTTCTTGTAACTCCTACTTAAAGTATATAAAGGTGTCTGTTATAAGATGCCATATGCTTTATATAGCTCTTTATCATGAAACATGGGCTACCGTTAGTAATTGTTACTGATCTTTTCACTCTTCCCTAAGATGCATATTGCCTGTTAACCAAACACAAAGTAAACAGAAATGATTTCAGGCACAGCTGAAATGTGATAGTGCAAAAACTGCCTTCATTTTTGAATAAAAAATTATGTAAATTTTGCATTTTCATACATCAACGTACAAAGTATCCTAGATAATTTGAAAATTTACCGTCACTATCTAAAATATCACTTTGATGAAAATTATTAATCTTTTACTTTGTGGAAGGTTACTAAGAGCAATTTTTATGTAACTCGTCTGAAATGTGACAGATATATTTTTGTCAATTCAGTAAAATCATTTTGAGTATATCTGTAGAACATTGCCGACATAAACAAATCATCAGTAACATTCCGAAAGGGAGGAGGGGAGGCATTTTTGTTTTTGTATAGCCTTTTGTAAAATAAACTAAAACAAATGGAATTTATGTATACTTTAATTTATAATTTTATTTAATGTTTCATTTGTGGGCATATACTTTGGCTTTACAAGGTCTCCCACAGTTTAATGTATCACATTCCTCTTGATATCACTTTCTCCTTGCTGGTTTAAAGCAATATTTATTCATTGCTACAATATACAATGGTAAAAAAGAGATATCAGATTGGTTGGTGTGTGTGTGTGTGTGTGTGTGTGTGTGTGTGTGTGTGTGTGTGTGTTGGTGGGTGCGCACGCGCGCGGTTGCATGTAAATGCACACGTACGCCATGCAGATGATTCTCTTTTGGTTGAACTAATAGTACTGACTGGGTCATGACTTCACTGACATTGACAGTATTTCTCCATATTCTTGTCTAAATGTTAGGTTTTCAAGAACAGTGCAAAAATGTCTTTTGGTGTTTTTATGACAAGCTGCACTGTCTAAAACAAAAATGCTGCATTTTGGTTACCACAGTGTGAACTTTAATATGAACTCTTTCATGAATTTTTTACTATCCATCTTATCATAGAACTCGCATGTCTTCAGTTTTGCATTATCTCCACCCGTGCGCCGCCCCCCCCCCCCCCCCCCCCCCCCCCCCCCCTGCGGATTGCTCCGCAGTGAGATGTTAACCATTCCTAATAAGTTTTGTATACTGAAACAAGTCACTCTGCCGACAGTTTGTTTATGTGTGGATCAATGTTCTATAAGTGTATGAAGTAGGCATTTTATCATTAGTATACTGTTATCCTTCAGTATTTGAAATTGGTATAATTTTTGTGCCGTATTCCACCATGTCGGTATCTTTTCTTTTTTCATAACATTACTAGAGTCTATACAGTACAGTGCAGCTGGCCATTTAATCTGCTACAACTTTGTTAACTGCAGTTGCAAGTGTACCGTCCTCTTGGCTTTTGTGCCTGATCTTGCAGTTCTTATTCTTTTGCAGTCACATGATAATTCTAGCATACACTGATAAGCCGAAACATTACGACCACTGCCCATAGTGACGTTAGATACCTCCTAGTGGTGTTGCAGGCATCAATTATGATTGGATCTGGCAAGGGACTGTCACGATTCGACCATCAATCAATGCAAACATGTTGGCTTTTCACGTGAATCACATTTTTGCTATTCTAGGTCGATGGTTGTCTACTAAAACGCCGCCATTGAGGTGAAAGGTGGCTTGAAACATGCAGTGTGCCATGGACGCAGGCTGGTGGGAGCAGTATTATGCTATGGGAGACACTCTCCTGTGCTTGCATGGGACCTATGGTAGTAATTGAAGACATGTCAGCTGCAAATCACCTGCATCCCGTCATGCTTGATGTCTTCCCTGACTGTGATGTCATCTTTCAGCAGTATAACAGTCCATGTCTCAGAGAGCTAGAACTGTACTGTAGTGGTTTGAGGGGCATTACAGTGAACTGACATTGATGTCTCAGCAACCAAATTCATCTGATATAAATCATTTGGTAACTGTCTGGGTCGCTATCAGGTGCAACCGTTGCGTACGCAGATCAGCAGTCTGTTATTTATGTGAATTAGATGACCTGTGCATAGGCATCTAATGTTGCACAGCTCCACAATCGTACCAACAGACTGTCAGATCCCTGATATGCAGAATCAGTGATTTATATCATTCCAAAGACAGACAGACAAGCTTTTACACGTAGCTAGACAGTAATGTTTTGCCTTATCAGTGTATATTGTGGCACTGTGCAAATGTATTTGTAGATTGTCAGTTTTTTCACTGTCAGAAAATTGTTATTACACTTTAACCATCCACAGTGTGCCTCACATCACTTGTGAGGTTTTAATCTTAACTGACATTGCTTCATGCCTCCCTCCATTCAGTGCACACATTACTACTAATTCTTCAGCATAACTGAGTGTTCTGACTCCATGGGTCATGCTAGCTTAACTTAGTTTTGAAATACACACCATTGGTGCCCCAGGCACACTCTTCTGTTGTCCAGGCCTTAAGTATGGTGATTTGTAAACTGGGTTGTCCTTCATTTGGTATAACAGATGGAGAACTTGTACTCAAGTTACTCCTGTCTCTCTCTAAAATACTGCATAATTTTAATGTTAATTCTAGTGAATGGAAGTAGTATTGGCTGCAGCCCATGGTCTGATCTACTTTACCATCATCATTGTGACAGCATAAAAAAGCACTCTGTAAGTACCTATATTTCATTTTGCTTACACTAACAGCACACATTACAAATATGTAAGTATATGGCTTGCTTCACACTATCTGGCACCTATACATTCTGCACTACCATCTGTTGATAACAAAGTTGTTTTGGTTGTGTTATAGGATATGAGTTCTAGTGCTTCCCTCACTGCTGTAATGAAACCTGGTATTCATTGCCAGGAATTTAAGTCAGACCAAGTTCATAGTTTTCTCAACTGTCTTCTGCCATTTTGATAAAGCATGTTTATGTTTGGGCTTTGTGGTTAGGAAAATAACTACAGACATTCACTCAGTCACGTTTGCAGGACAACACTGATGCAACTGGATTTTTATCTCTCCAACATAAAGCCATGAATATTTTAATTTGTAGGAGCAGTGATGTGTTATGACATCAGGGAACCTCATTCTCAGTAGATTCTTAGAATACTCAGTTACCTACTAGTATAACTCTTCATTGGTAGCGTTACCATGTGGAATTCACACAATATTAGGCAACACAGTTCCATACAGAATGTACTCAGCATAACCTTTATATCTGCAAGTGAGTTTTGTTGTGAGTGATTCTTGCCTTTTCATATTCTTGTAACAAACTTCAGGACTTCTAGAAATTCGGATTTATTTGGGTTGTTCTAGTTTATGAATAGCCAAGTAATAGTTTTCCCACACAGTGTGTCCACACTCTTGACAATAACATAAGAGATGATGATAAAAACTGCTAATATCAATGAAATTCTGTCCTGCTCCAGCACAGGCCTTCAGTTGTCACACTTTGCTGCATAAAGGCTTGTTTCAAATTTCTCTGCATATATTAAATGCAAGAGTGTTGTAAATGTTGGGTACACATCTTCCTGGTACCAGCCAGAACCAGCTGACATCAAGGCATTAACAAGGAAGTTCAAATATGATGATCAAGTACTGGCCTTGTAGTAATAGAAGATGTGATACAATGAATCATATGATACATTTCCATCGATTCATGGTCCAGTCTTGGCAATCCCATGCCCATTACAATCTCGATTGGTGATGTCATGAGATCAACATGGAAATGCAAGTGGAGCCTCATGTTCAATGTGCAATGAACAGTGTGCTCCAAAATACTTGTGTCTGTACCTGCATGGTACTTTGTAATCATATCTGTCACAGATTAGTACCTATCCTGCTTCACAGAAGGTCATGACTCTGGCCTCCACATTTCACCAGGTGGTGCGGACATCCAACACCATGTCACCTACTTTTGGTTGCACCATCTTTTTACAACTTTCCATAGATGCTAACGAAATTAGCACACAAACAGCCAACAGCTTTGCCATTTCAGAGAGGCTAGTTTTTAGCACAAGGCCATAACAATCTGTCAAATTTCAAAGTCGCTTATGTCAATAGATTTCCTCATTTGTGCACCCTATCATTGCTAGAATGGTTCCCCGTCAATCTCTGCATCACCGATATCATGCAGTGAGCAGTGATCATCATGTAACTGTTTGTCAGTCCTTCATGGAGTGCCCTTTCCATCACAAACTGTTTTGCTTGATCAACTGTTTTATCTTTGGCCAAGGTAATGTGATGTCAGTGGAAAACTGTTTTTTAATATAAAGGCATTATCAAAAAAGTGAACATTTTCCCAGTTAGAAATGAGTTCAGAGCATATGACAGGCAACGAGTCATAGTAAACAAAATGACTACTCAAAGTAAACAATTAACAACACAAAATGACTGATTAGCTGTTTCATAACAGACAACATTAGAAAGAACTTACAATGCATCAGTTGACTTGATGTGTATATTAAATTTCTAAATAATTTTTTTATCTTTAATAATTGTTTCACATGCAAACAATATAACATCAGAGGAACCATGGTTAGTAAAGGAAGTAAAAATATTATGATCCAAGAAAAGGGATGTACACAAAACAGTTAGTAAAAGCATAGATAAAGATGTGTTCAGCTGCATTTGGATTACTATTCTTGTTTAAAAAAATTTATTAAAACTCAAAATATATGCATATGGTATCCTAAATTTATAATCTGAGACTATAGTTAAAACCATATAGATGAAGGTCTAAGAGAAGCAGGAAAAACTGTCCAGCAGCAAGATGATTTTTCTATTAAAGAAAATTACCATATGATGTACAGCTATGTCAGTAGTCTTTCAATTAAACATTTAGTATTCACTTCTTAAAAAGAAACCATAGCGGTGTTTGCAACAAACATGCCACAACCAGTTGTTGGTTTGATTTCTTTAGGGGAAATTGTTTTTTATTAAAACCAAAGATCTTATGGGTTTATAACATTTGAAGCAAATATTACAATGTGTGACAGTGGCTATTTTCAGTGATATTAATTGTCTTCCTCAAAGGTGAAAGCAAGCTTGGATTAGTACATGGATTCAGATAGCTGATGATAATTATTTATTGACAAGTGTCACTTTTATTATCTTACTCTAAAGTTCTGAAAAATTATTGAATTTAACAATAGTTGGGAATATGTACAAACATAATATCCTTAGTTGGGCACAATTTGGAGTCCAAAATTACCATCTGTCACTTCACCATCTACACAAAATATTAAATGACAAAATATCACCAACTGGAATGTTGTTTAATCTGTTAAAAGTATTTGACTGGACAAAACACAGTATTATTTCCAAGCAACTTAAATGTTATGGCAGTATGGATGCACATAACTGATTGACTAATAGAAAATGTAGAACTATCTTCAGCACTTAGCTCACTGAAGATAAAGAATCATAAATATTTCATGCATTTCATATTCCCGGATTGCCGAGTAATCTCATCCTTGTCTACCTTTGCTGTTAATTGTGTTATCCCACTATTATGTTCATCTGTTCATCTTCAAGTGAGAAGAGTACATTTTAATACACTGCTTGACAAAAAAAGTGAAGCACCGAGAAGACATGGTTAGATGTCAGTGTAACTTCGTGTATGTACTCACCATCGGTGGGTACCAATAAACGGTTAGAATTTTTACACTCTGTGACAGGTAGAACAGCCACTAGAATGTGTTAGTGTTGTTCGTGTTTAGTGTTGTTACCAAAGCTGGTATAGTGTATAAGGGGAACAAAAATTGTTAGATGTTGAATAATCACTGTGAAGGACACAGAGATGCCACATATTCATGAGAGAGAGAGTTATCAGCACCTGACAGGATTTGAAAAGGGCCTCACTGTAGGTCTCCATTTGGTCACCTAGACTAGCTGCCCTACTAGATAATTACTATCCCATACATAGGCAATTGTTAACAGCAAAACACAAACTGCTGGTTTTGGAGTGGTGCCGTGACGAGGAAGTGTGGACAGCTGACGGATGGCGTCGCATTATTTCACGATGAATCACAGACCTGCACCACCCCGAACGACCGTCGGTGAGTGTGACGGCGATCTGGGGAGTGATCCTGTATGTCCACTGTTTTGGACAGACACATCTGTGCTACTCCTGACATCATAGCATGGGGAGCCAGGTTCGTGGCAGGTTGGCAGGTTGTGTTTGAGGAAACTGTGACAACACAATGATATGTCATGGACATACTGCATCAATGTGTGGTGCCAATTTCGGCTTGACTATGGTCATCCACATATGTCACATGTCTTTATGAGCTGTCTGCAGGAATTGAGGTCCTCTCATGGCCAGCAAGATAACCATTGTGTCCCTGAAAGAACAAGTATGGGACCAGATAAGATGTCAACTCTGTCCCAGTGCCAGTATCCAGGATATTACGGACCAGTACAACAGTTATGGGCCAGCTTGCCTTAGGAGAGGCTGCAATGGCTGTATGACACACTTCCCAGCTGAACCAGTGCGCGCATCCAGGCAAGAGAAGGTGCAACATATTACACGTGGGTTTATATTACCAAGTTGTTTATTAATCTGGATCTATTTTGAAACCACCAAAGTAACATAAGATCCCCACCCCCTCTACATTTTATTTCCTCCTCTCATTCTCGGTGCTTCACTTTTTGTCAAAATACAGGTGAAATTTTTACATAGCATTCACTATAGTTTCATGACAAAGCTTCATCTCACTAGAACAACCTGTTGGAGTATTAATGACAGGTAGATGAATACATTCTTGTATATGGTGGTGGTGGTGGTGGTGAACAGAAAACTAGGCAGAGGAGCGGCCTGTTTCCACTTGTAAACTTTTCTCACTGAAAGCCTTGGATCAAGGCGGCCACGTAGATGCAGTGTTTCTCAATTTCCGAAAAACATTTGTCTTGGTACCACATCCACGCTTACTGCCAAAAAGATGGTCTTATGAAGTATCAAGTGAAATTTGTGACTTGATTGAGGATTTTTTGGTAGGGAGGATGCAGAAAGTTATCTTGAATGGAGAGTCAACAGATGAGGCTGTAATTTCACGTGTGCCCCTGGGAAGTGTGTTGGGTCCCTTCCTGTTCATGTTGTACATTAATGACAATGCGGACAATGTTAATAGTAACCTCAGACATTTTGCAGATGACACAGTTGTCTGAAATGAAGTAATGCCTGAAAGAAGCTGCATAAATATTCTGTCAGATTTTTATAAGATTTCAATGTGGTGTGATGCTGGACAACTAGTTTCAAATGTTCAGAAATGTTAAATTGTGCCTTTCACGAAATTAAAAAATTTAGTGTGTCCTATAACTAAAATATCAATGAGCTGCAGCTGGAATTGGCCAATTCATTCACCAGGGATAGGAAATGGAATTATAACTTAGGCTCAGTCATGGGTAAAGCAGGTGGCAGAATTTGGTTATTGGTTGAATATTCGGAAAATGGACTCGGTCTACTAAGGAGATTGCTTACAAATTCAATGTGTTGCCTCCTGATCCAGCTACACAACTGTGATTTTTACCACCGCCTTATAGTTCAGTCAGAAAGTTTAGTTGTTGGAAAAATTGTAAAACCAAGTTTTACCAATAAACTTTGTCAGCTAAACTTTCTGTAGTCCAAAAACTTTGAAAATTTCATTATTTTTTCAGTTTTTTTAAAAATATGAATTTCTTGTTTTCCCAGCACTATGACTTCTATTTCCTTTTAAAAAGGACACAAAACTCTCCTCAAATTTAATTATTACAACATTTTTCTGCACCCAATAGCAAGGGCAAACAGTTTGCCAAAAAATATAAATTTTTCAAATTTTGTGCAAAATGGCAAAACGCCTAGTTTTTGAACACTTTTATTTCAGTTTCCATTTATATATTACAAATATATTGTATACATCTACTGTGATTAATACATCACTAGTCAAAGTTAAGCTCCAAGGTGTTTCAGCCCTGATTTGAGCATGCTTACTTCTGACAGTATACTGCAACCTTTGGTGCACCTCAGGTGGATTATGAGTCACTTCCAACATTTTGATTGGCCAGACTCCTCAGTTTCACCAGAACTGCCTTGAGCAGTAGAATCAGGTTCCAGACTGACCTGTTCTTCCAACAGTGAATATGTTCTCCCAGTCCATTGATTCTGATGCCTGTTTCATCAATAATTTATATAAAATCTACTTGATCTTTGCTTTCTACATATCAAAATTTTGGCATGTTTTCGCAGTTAACTCCACTGCAGTTCTTGCAAATGGAAGAACATTTGAAACCTGCTTTTCTGCAGAAGCAGCTCTGCAATGGCTTGGTTATGCCATTGCAAATAATGTTCCCTATCACCATTTTATGGCAGACTGGCAAACAGCTGGTAGTGCAAACTGTCTAGTGTCTTGGAACTGCTGACAATTCCACTATACAATGTGATAATGAACTGTTCTCCAGCTGTTACTATTTCTTTGTGGGTAGCACCTACTTTCTTGAAAGTGCTGAGTTTAGGTGCTGATGTTTATTAATAATGTTGCAAGAAACATTTTTTTTTTTTTTTTTTTTTTTTTCTGAAAATGCGGTTTGTTGTATGACGTCCACTAAAGGTATGAGTGAACAGAGTATTTTTGCTGTCAAATATGTAGGATGCAGTTTAGGTCAACATCATCTCTCACTATGATCACACTTCCAAAATATTTGGTTCTTGAAAAGGCAGATGTTACAATCATGACATCAGCATTATCTTGAGCCTGGTCCACCTCAATGATATACTCTCAAAATTTCTTTTTAAAAAGCATAATGTAGTGATTCTTGTTTCATTCACTGTACAAAACCTTGGTCTGAGGGACTTGGTTCATCATCTCTGATTCAACTGCAGCTTCAACGGAAGAATGTTTTGTATCCGTACAAATTCTACCAGCACCATGTGTGCTACAGTGCTCCGTCTTGCATGGGCACCCATCAGATACAGTAGCACACTGATAACCCAAAATGATGTTCCAGATAAGAAACATAACTTTGGGCTATTGATTTGAAGGAAGCATTTGAAGGCTATTTTATTTTGTGTATAAACTATTCCCGTCAATGACAAAAAATTTATTTGGTGCAGCTGAGTTCGGAACCTTCACTGGAACAAAGTCATTGTAGAACGAAGATTTTGTTCTTTTTCACATGCCTTTTTCTAACAATAGAGACGTTAGATAAAAGGTAGTTTCACATTTTGGAAGGGATTTTACTTCTTCATCACTTTGTTTCATGAAACAAATCCTTTAGAACAGAGTTAGAGGATCAAAAGGAGTAATATTAGGATCCCCAGCTTTTATAACACTGATCGCAGAAAGGAGAAGCTCACCCTTCTTTTCTATGGATCTTTACAGTGTCAAAATTGTTAGCAACTACACTTTATCATACCTTTTTCCCTCTCTGTGTGACACATAAGATGATTAACATTCTCTACTCCAGTGACATAACTGCTGATAGACATCATAATATCACTTTTGGGAACAGAAAGCTGCACTGAAAACCAGCTGTGCAGCTTATGCGAGTCCATACCATTGTGACTGCCGTGACAAGTTATTGCATTTACATGCTATTCTGATGTTACACAATTCACTTCGCAGCATGAGTCAATTTTTACACAAATTTTCAGCATGTGACTAATTCCCAAAGACCATCTTGTTAATACGTTATCTATAATCACACAGCCAGAAGCAAGTCCTCCAGAATTCTTAATCGTTCCCATCGATGCCTGTTCTGTAGTCATGTCAGAAGGAATCCAAAACCACCACTCTTCGGTTCGCTGTATGGTAAAATGCCCTTTGGTTGTGAACTTTTCATATTCCAATAGATGCATATTTTTCTTGACTCTCAACACATCCTGTAAATAGAGGAGCCCACTTTTAGCACACAAAAATTGTCCTGCTGAATGGAAGTAGGGAAGTATTTTTCAGACAATATCGAGATGGTGTTTCCATATGCCTGTTCAATCACTGCAATAAATTGTTTTAGGAGAGTGACCATCCTATAGTACTGAACCTATAATTTTGCTGTGGGTCCCTTGCTTTCAATCATATTTTGCTGTGGGTTCCTTACTTTCAATCATATTCAGGGCATTTTCAATTTTTTTTTTCAATTGCTTGCTTAATGGGAACACTTGAGTACTGGGCCACAGACAGTTGTGATGGTATGCATGGTAGCCATGCTGCAAAGTGAGATTTTCATTTCCAGTGTGTAACATATTTCCACTATACCAACAGAAACTGAAATAAAAGTTCTCAAAAAATTGGTATTTTATATTTTGCACAAGGTTTGAAAAATTATTATTTTTTGATGAACAGTAGTGCCCTTGGTATTAGGAGCAGAAAAAAGTCGTAGTAAACAAATTTGTAGAGGATTTCATACTCTTTTAGAAAGAAAATAGACACCAAAGCTCTAAGAGCAAAAGAAACTGAGATTTTTCATGGCCTGCTTAACACTCATTTCAACCTCAAACTTAAATACATGTAGTCAGATGAGGATGGCTTTATCACCACATGCCACTGTTTGATGTAAATATGCAGTAGAGTGAGCCCAAAAGTTATGTCAATTACTCCTCCCTTCTTCCATTCGTGAAGGTAGGTTCCCTACCCCTATTCAAGATTTCCAAATTACTATCTAGCATATATTGAAGAAGGTGCTCACCTCTGCTGTTGGTGTTGCTGCTTCCCTGCACTGGGTTGTGGCATTGGCATCACAATCAAGCAACAGTTATTCATTCTGTTGTGAGCAGCTTTCTACGTGTCACCTCCCCTTCCTGGGAGGGAAGACTACCGTCCTTGTGAAGGTGTGGTCTGGGAGAGAAAGGGGACTCACGCCAAAGTATGTGGAGAAACACCAGCAAGTGTTTCATTGACTTTATTGCATCAAAGGTACACACCGGCCTTTCATTGATCCCGGTGAAGGCGCCGCGCGGCATGAATGTGTAGGTCGATGCCATGCCAATGCCTGAAACTGTTGTGTCAGTGTCCAGTCACTAGCCTTGCAGACATAGTACTCTTACTCATGCTGTGGCGAAGTGGCCACCCCATCTGTTGTCTCTGATGGTAGCCTGCAGCATGACTGACTGCTCACTGAAGTTTAACTCAGGACCCCATGTAGAGTGCTGATGGATAACAGACATCTGCCATCACTGTAGTGAGTCTTAGCAGCTCTAGCCGTCTGCCTGGGCAGCTCAGTGGGTGGCCACAGACAGCTCTGCACCTGGGAGGCTGTGAGTTTGTGCCCCAGCCCTGCCCCTGCAGATGGCAGCTTGCAGTCCGCCAGACGATATAACCCAGACGGGGACCAGCAGTCCTCTCACTCCTCATGCCAGTGTAGCTCCAACATGTGGCCCGTCCACTCACAGCTGTGGTGCGCCCATGCAGCGGAGGTTAGTGCTAGTTTCGGTGGCCCGGTTGGCCACTGATATCCATTATCATGGTTGGTCTGCAGCTTAAACAACTGTCATTCTCTTTGGTTTTAGACGCAGACAGAATGGTGACTAGACTGCCTGATATGAGTCTCCAGGCTCCCTTATTTACATATCTTTTCCCTAAGCATATGATGTAGTTCCTCTAGAGGGACATGTGGATTGTATAGATTTAATAGTTATAATGTCAACTTTCCTCAGCCCTCTTTGTCTCCTATACACAGGTCATTAGGCACTGTTGCAATTGCAATATATGTGTTCTTCACAGAAGGTCAGTGCTCTGATTACTTCACATTTGTGTACAGTGCCCACCGGGCCGTGCCTTCTAGCCTGCAAGCAGTGTCGTAAACCTGCCTTGCAGAAATGTTTGCGAAATATCAATGTCACCCATGCGTGCCATCTAATGTGCCAACCAGTCCCTTAACTATTGCCTTCCAGCCACAGCTCTGAGAAATTTACAAGAATTCCCCAAAACCATGCCTGCATTTATTCCTGGTTCAGGGCCATTTCCAATTCCTGTCTTCTCAGAAGATGACTCAGGGTGGCAGTTGCCCCTTTGCTGTGTTTCAAGTTTATCTGTACACTTGCAGCCTCCAACTCAGCCTTTATCCTGACAGCTCACCTGTGAGAACCCTAAGTACAATTTCAGATCCTGCTCTCATGTTTACCATCAGGGATTTTTCACCATTTTCCATCACAAGGGTTTGGCCGTTGATTATCTTTCAGTCCTTTGTCAAGACTTTCTGGTTCTGCACCTGTATATTCTCAGATAGAGTACTGTAGGAGTATCCTTAAGAAGTTTCAGCACCCAAATTAATATCATTACTGTCTTGAAGAGCTCAGCCACTCTTTTGACCAGCAGCTTAGCCTCCTCTCACAGAGATATTTTGAGCACCAGCTCCTTAAACCAATCTATTGTTCCCATCTTCTTGCATGCAATGATAAGAGCACCTTTGTCCAGAAACACCCTCCTGAATTTGGAACCTCAAGTTACATCCTCCCCAATCTTCTTAAATACAAATGTCTGAACCACCTCCACCTGCCATGTGCCAATGCTGACCAGAGGATATCCCAACTGGATATTCACCATCCTGGAAACAGAGTCTGCAGCATTATAGGTCTGTCTCCCTATTTCTTGCCTCAGTTTTTTCTGAGTCCATTTATCCTGAGAAGCAGGAGTATTAAACTATTCCCTTGTTCTCTTGTTTACTCTCTTAAATGTAGAGGTCTGGTTACCCCCTTCACTCTGAGACAGTCTGTTTTTGGAGGTCTTAAGTTCAAGACCTTGTAGTTCACCCCTTTATGTTCTGAAAGCCATTCTTTTCTTTTTCTTCTTAGAGAAGTTTCCTGCTCTGTGGTGCAGACAAGGAGGTAATCTTGACCTGGTCCAACTTCTCAGTGACAATTTTCACTTCTTGGACTGGAATATTACCCAATCCATTTGTGGAAACAGCTTCCACTGGTTGCAACTCCAATGCTTGGGTGTTTGAGGTCTCATCGAGTCTCTCAGTTTTTGTTTTGTTTTGTTGTGTGTCCTCCATTTAGTTCCCATGAAAATAGAATATTTATTTGGTTGACACCATGAACCCCATGTGGTGCAAGGCTAATTACTTGGGAAGATCAAGCAGTATCACTGAGGCTCCATGAATGAAATATCTTTCCATGTGCCACATACCCCTTGACATGGATCACATCACATCTTGGACTGGGAATCTGGGGAAGTCAAGAGGCAGGTTGTGAGACTTCCGTACATTGTTGTTATATGAAATGAGTACAGTTTTAAAGCGACTGGTGGCTCACGCATCAATAAAATCGCCGCCCGACTTCTACTCGGGTGCAGTCTTCGTAACACAGTCGCAGCCAGAGCTGTGTTTGGGCTTGGTCTCCAAAGTGTTGGTAAGGATATTAATGTAGGAAGTGCACAACACAAATGCTGACTTTAATGCAATTTATTTACAGACCACTTTCAGTTCAGGGCCATATTCATGATAGTCAAATATGCGATTACGGGTATGAAACCTACATTACATATTTGTTTTTCGAAAGACAGGGTACATGCTCATAATTTAAGCCAAGTAGAACAATTCTGAACACAATAGCTGTTTGAAATGCAGGCATTAATCATTATAAATGAAGACATTAAAGCAGCTCAACATAGTCAACAACAGAATCACAAAGGATAACAACGTCATAGTGACTATGACTTTGTGATCATTTGTGATTCTGTTGTTGACTATCTTGAGCCAGTTTAATGTCTTCATTAGTGCCTGCATTTCACACAGTTATTATATTCAGAATTGTTTTGCTTGACTTAAATTATGTACCATGGATTTTTTTAAAGTATATGATACATAATGTTGGTTTTATAATTACATACTTCACTATCATAAACTGGTTCTGGACTGAAATCGGTTGATACATTATATGTATGCTGATACCTACATAGACAAGCTGTTTAAATAAGGATGTTTTCTGGTCTAGTCTTCACAGCTTCCTTATAGAAACTATCCCAGTAACTGCAGGTGCGTGCCAGAATCTATTTGCTGTTATATTGCATCAGATGACTTGTATCAAGGCTGGTTACAATCATGAATTTTCCCAGTTTTTGTAAGACTGTGTGACACTTATATCCCATACACTGGTCTTCCACAGCCCTAACTGACAAATGTTTCCATTGCCACAACTGCACGGGATAAGGTAGACACCAGCCTTAAGCCAACTAAGATTGTCCTTCACAGAACTTGAAGCACCATAGTCTTAGATGGTGGTTCAAAACATGCTTCACATATGTTTCCTCATAATACAATCAGTCCTGTTGGGCATAGTATGTACTTAAACCAAAAATGCTGTAGACATAGGTGCCACATTATTTTCATCTCTCTCTGATTCATTGTTGCTCTATAGCTTAACACATATCTGATCTGTTCCTCACTACATTTAATCTGGTGGAAGGTAACTTCAAGATGGGCTAACTCAGCTGAAAGGCTTTCAGGATCTGAGATGCCAAAGCCAATGAACGAAGTACCCCTACACACTGAACCAGTTGGTGACGACTAGCTGCCTGAAGATAAAAATCAGTGTGAGTCAGCTTTCTATAAATGGAGTGTTCCAGTTTTTCCATCTCCATAGTGAAATGAAAATATGGGTGGATTGAACTGAAATGTTACAATATACTCTGCATATTCTCACTGCCTTGAGACCAAATAACAAAGTAACCATTAAAAAAAAATTAACTTTTCAATGCTTTCAACTTAATGGCACATTCCTCAAAATATCGATTGGTAACAAATATTTTTAAATAAAGTAAAAGAAAACATAAAATAAAAACAGAAAACACTGTTCATTATTTTTTTATGTGTAATGGCAACACATAACAGCTCACAAAAGGGAAGTGAAAAATCCATTTACCACCACAGTTTTAATACCTCATAAAGGTGCCGTGGCAATATGCGTACCACCATATTTTTTATCCTAAATCACAAAAATAAAATTATCAAAAAATAAATGTAGTCAGTTGATCACAAACCTAATAGGATAGCAAGAAGAAAGACCCACAGTTACAGATGCGAAAGGTCTCCCATTGCACCTCCATCTGTCTACTTGTAGAATTGATCACTGAGTAGGCTGCAAGTGGAAGTCAACACATGTAGAAACAGGTTAGATAATTCAACATCAAAGTAAACATCAACTAACCATAACAAAGCACTTTTCTTCAGGATAGTGCTGGTCTTTCTCTCAACTCTTTTTGATGGTTTAGCACTGCATGCAGTGTACAGAATCGGGTAATAAACATATACAATCCCACTTGTCCAGCAAAACTGTGCATATTTTGCCCAGTGTCTAACATTAGTGTGTGTAAAAGATGACCTTGGTTTGTATAAGAAGAGTGTCTACCATATTCCATACAGTTGTGGCATACTGCACATTGGTCAGCTCATCAGAACTGTGGAAACTGGTGTACACAGCACACAGCTTAAATGTTTACAACAGTCAAGGAAATCTGTGACTGCGGGACATGTATTGGTATCACAGACCAGGCAGTGGGTGATATGTCACAAGTGACAAAGTACTGGACGTATTCTTAACCCTTCACGGGCGTATTTTTTGTAGCAACTCAATGAAGATAATTATTTGCTATCCTATTAGGATTGTGATCAACTGACTATATTTATTTTTTGATAATTTTATTTTTGTGATTTAGGATTAAAAATATGGTGGTACACACATCACAACGTTACCTTTATGGGGTATTAAAACTGTGGTGGTAAATGGATTTTTCACTTCCCTTTTGTGAGCTGTTATGTGTTGCCATTACACATAAAAAATAATGAACACTGTTTTCTGTTTTTATTTTATGTTTCCTTTTACTTTCGTAAAAATATTTGTTACCGATGTTAAAGTTTACTTAACATAATGTGAAAACAACCCTTGAAACTCTATCACACAGTAAAGGTATGAGCTGATACAGGTCACGATAATGTATATTGCAGAAGTGAAGCAATGTGTTCTGACAACAGTAGTGATCCTATGACAAACAGAAACTGACTGTTGTAGCAGTTTTTGTACACCAGATGCAGTGTACCACCACAAAATGCCAGACAGAGACAGAGGTGATAAGATGTATTCCCAAAAGCTTTGGGAAAGCCCTTAGTTTGAGGCTAGTATGCTTCCCAAGGACCACAAGTGACAGATTAATATTGTGGTAAGTATACTTCCCAAGCCTCTTCCAGAAACTATTTTGGTGGTAACCATACTTCCCAATAACCACTAAAACACTGTTGTTTGGTGGGATATATACTCCCCACAGCCCTAAACGCTATATTTCACAACAAATACAAACTACAGCTGGTGCAGTGGACTGTCACTAGATGCCAGGAGACTACAGAAGTGGTAACACACATTCCATTAAATACTGTATAGAAATACACTCCTGGAAATTGAAATAAGAACACCGTGAATTCATTGTCCCAGGAAGGGGAAACTTTATTGACACATTCCTGGGGTCAGATACATCACATGATCACACTGACAGAACCACAGGCACATAGACACAGGCAACAGAGCATGCACAATGTCGGCACTAGTACAGTGTATATCCACCTTTCGCAGCAATGCAGGCTGCTATTCTCCCATGGATACGATCGTAGAGATGCTGGATGTAGTCCTGTGGAACGGCTTGCCATGCCATTTCCACCTGGCGCCTCAGTTGGACCAGCGTTCGTGCTGGACGTGCAGACCGCGTGGGACGACGCTTCATCCAGTCCCAAACATGCTCAATGGGGACAGATCCCGAGATCTTGCTGGCCAGGGTAGTTGACTTACACCTTCTAGAGCACGTTGGGTGGCACGGGATACATGCAGACGTGCATTGTCCTGTTGGAACAGCAAGTTCCCTTGCCGGTCTAGGAATGGTAGAATGATGGGTTCGATGACGGTTTGGATGTACCGTGCACTATTCAGTGTCCCCTCGACGATCACCAGTGGTGTACGGCCAGTGTAGGAGATCGCTCCCCACACCATGATGCCGGGTGTTGGCCCTGTGTGCCTTGGTCGTATGCAGTCCTGATTGTGGCGCTCACCTGCACGGCGCCAAACACGCATACGACCATCATTGGCACCAGGCAGAAGCGACTCTCATCGCTGAAGACGACACGTCTCCATTCGTCCCTCCATTCACGCCTGTCGCGACACCACTGGAGGCGGGCTGCATGATGCTGCGGCGTGAGCGGAAGACGGCCTAACGGTGTGCGGGACCGTAGCCTAGCTTCATGGAGACGGTTGCGAATGGTCCTCGCCGATACCCCAGGAGCAACAGTGTCCCTAATTTGCTGGGAAGTGGCGGTGCGGTCCCCTACGGCACTGCGTAGGATCCTACGGTCTTGGCGTGCATCCGTGCGTTGCTGCGGTCCGGTCCCAGGTCGACGGGCACGTGCACCTTCCACCGACCACTGGCGACAACATCGATGTACTGTGGAGACCTCACGCCCCACATGTTGAGCAATTCGGCGGTACGTCCACCCGGCCTCCCGCATGCCCACTATATGCCCTCGCTCAAAGTCCATCAACTGCACATACGGTTCACGTCCACGCTGTCGCGGCATGCTACCAGTGTTAAAGACTGCGCTGGAGCTCCGTATGCCACGGCAAACTGGCTGACACTGACGGCGGCGGTGCACAAATGCTGTGCAGCTAGCGCCATTCGACGGCCAACACCGCGGTTCCTGGTGTGTCCGCTGTGCCGTGCGTGTGATCATTGCTTGTACAGCCCTCTCGCAGTGTCCGGAGCAAGTATGGTGGGTCTGACACACCGGTGTCAATGTGTTCTTTTTTCCATTTCCAGGAGAGTACATTTAGTGGGAAGTATATCTCCCACGGCCTGCGAAAGGGTTGAGAGAGTTATTGGGATTAAACTAGCAAATGATGTTATAAATAAAGATCAAGTTTTAAGGCTTAAATTCTGCCTGGAATTCTGCTGGTTGACATAGCCCCACAGGCCTTGCAAATGATGGAGTGCTCACCTGTCAAAATACCTTCAGCTGTTGATGGCATTACCTGGCTGCATTACTATAAGTTACTTAAAAACCTTTTCTTGCCTACCAAAAGGTTCACTTCTGTTATAACTACTTTTGTTGTATGATTTTAATGAGCTATCTTACATTTTTAAAGTTAACAGAATTTTTCATGGTCATGGTATAGGCATAATCATGAAATACATCAGTAATGCACTAGTGGAAGAAAATCCACATGATCTTTTTCAATTTTTTTAAAGTGAGAGTCCATTTACTGAAATTAGTCAGTTATTTGACTCAGAAAACATACGTTAACACAGTTCTGTACAAGGCAAGATATAACTTTGACAATAGATGTCATCGGACATGGGGGAAGATCAATGTGTGACTGTTCGTCCAAAATTCTGATGTGCATAACCATAAAACCTTAAAATGCCTGAAATTTAACTTGATTTGTGTTCTTCATTCATTAATGTAACACCCAATAATTTTCTGAAGTTGTTTTACACTTTACACATACAAATGTTCGACAAATATTACATGTGATGTACATACTCCAGTAGATAAATATTTAAGCAGCTAAGCATCTCAATGAAAGTTCCACCACAGATTTACCTTCAGGAACCATAGCTCTAGATACAGGCAACTGTGCCTAATCACAGTTAATGAAGCATAAAAACAAGCCTGTTTCTACAAAGTTTATTGTAATGTGTAACAGCTTACAACTAATGGCAGTCAACAATACACATGAAGGATAAACAGCAAAAGCCAAAGCATCTAAAGAATGTAAGATAACACATATCAAAGAAAAACATTGTTGCTTCTTTAAGATTACATTAACATTGTACCATTAACACACATACAAAAATTGATAACTGTACTCCTATCTTCTGAAAGACAGAGGATAAAAGAAGAAACATTTAGAAAAAATGGGACTTCTTATAGATGGAGGACGTGAGTTAACGAGCACTGCACTCTCATTTAATGGCCGAAAGAGTCAGCCTAAGGGAATTGTGAAGCGAATCCTGTCATCGAGGACCGTGTACCACAAAGGGTGCAGATTTATCACGAGATGGGGAAATTCACAGGTATATATTGTCGACTATGTGCTGTAGTGTGCGAGTAAGACATAGAAGAACCTACATCATAGGGAAACCCAGCAGAAGTAGTTTATGGCTGAGGAGACGTAGCAGTGTTAAATATGCCAGACCTAAGATCGGCTATAAAGAGAAATATTTAAGGAAACCATTTAATTCTTTAGTAATGCAGGGAATTAAGCCACAGTTATTTTAATCTACCATCCTTCATAAATTTTCATGATGATCCCAATAAAACTTGAATATGGGTCATATCTATAATAGTTTTAGATTTACTGTTAAAGTTAAATTAACAAGTTTTATAACAAAGACCTGAATGCTAAAATCTGAATGCTTTAGACAATCTTAACGATCAACATTTCATATAAAAGCGCATCATTAAAATGACAAATGTTGTATCAACTCTGTAACTTCATTTGTTTAAAAGATATAGTAAATTTAAGTTATCAGCATTTTCAGTTAAACATCAGATCATCATTTCCTCCACACAAAACACAATGAATGATGACAGCATGACACCTTATTCAACCATTAGGTAATAGAATATTTGTTGTAAAGTTTAGTGCATAATAATTACTTTTGTTCTTTATTTATTTATCAGAAAGCACATTGGTGCAAGGCTACTGGCCATGACATTCAAAGTTAAGAAGGAAATTGTATTGGTTTTATGTAAAAGAATTTAACAATGGATATTATTGTTACTTTATTTAGAACGTGAAAAAGGTCAAGCTTTGATTATTTAAATATGTTAAAATGTAAAAGAATGTATAAGCTGTATCCAATCAGATGGACGGCTTCAGGAAAGGAACTGCACTAGTCAGTTAAGCGAGTGCTTGGAAAGCACGGCTAGGGATGGGCAGGGGGAGTGCTGGTGCAGATGCAAAAGCAGACAGTTCGGCTGGAGACACTAAAGGGACAGTTTGGATGCAGATGCGAAAGCAGATGGTCGTGCTTTAGGCAGCTAGGAAGTGAAATGACTTAGAAAATTTCACGTTGTGTGGTATCGCAGGACTTAGTCTCTGAGCGGTGAGCAGCCGTGCGCCTGGTGTGAACTCTAACTCTTTGCGTAGATAACTTGTATTTCACGTTGAGATTGTGAATGATCGAACTGTGCCAAATGGATATGTGCTCGAGTGTAACAGTAACTCTAAACACAACTACTTCCACTATTTGTTTGCTTTCTGAATAAATATTATTCTAACCAAATCACAACTGTGTGGCCTATATCATTTATGGGTCTTTAATTTAGTTCCTGATATTATTGTTATTGTTATTATATGTTATGTTAACTTTGAATTTCACAAACTTTCCATCAGCCAGACAATTTAACCAAATGGTCACAAATGTGTAATATAGGCCTTGTAATGTGACACGTGCAGTTCAACACCTAGACAAGTTTGAGCCAAGACGTATCGACGAAGAGGAACCGCATGTGAGCCTGAACATCTATACGGGATGTTAGCTTGCAGTTGGGGGCTTGTCCAGGATAGGAATTTGGAGGGTGTTAGTGGAGGGATAAGAATGTTGCAAAGTGTTGAAACAGGATTGAACTTTGGAAAGTGTTAGTTGTGGAATATGAAATCTGGAAAGTTTAGAATTGGATTTGAATTCTTCAAAGTATTGCCAAAAGTATTATCTGAACTTTGATAGGCAGGACCTCTCACAAAAGTTAAATGCCAGATTGGTTCAGGGCTGAATATTAGGTTTCTTTAATAGTTGTGAAATTACAAATGTAATTCTCACAGCTAATGACGTTCTGTGGCCTAGGTCTTAAGTCTGGCAGTTTGCATGGGGGCTCTGAGCTACGAATTTTGCAAGAATTGTGTGCACCAAGTTTTAGCAGTGGTTAGGAGTGATAAAAAAGTAACACGGAAGAAGAGGCGACATCGAAAGCACATGATTCCAGCCAGCATCGGCATCTTCAACAGCGATTCATCAGGCAGCGGCAGTTGCAGTACCACAGCTGAGGCTATGATATCTTCAGCGTCGGCTTCAACTGCAACATCAGCGGCAATACCATGGCAGAAGGATCCTGCATGACAAAGCTAAGTACCTGTGCTAATAGTGAGATTATGTATGATTCTGTAGTTCAATCGCCAATAATAGACGTTGCTAATATTAAGCAGTTGGCCAGTTTGTGTGCGAACCGCTTAGCCCGAAGTTGGAGCAGGAGAGTGTGATCAGTGGTGAATTTAGTAGGGCAAATAGTCCAAAATCAAGCAAGGGAGATGAATTTGGAGGAGACATGTCATAATTAATGTAAATGATAAGAGGATTGGGATCCAAAATTGATACTATCACCGATATGGGTGACGTAAATTTAAAAACTAATTTGGTTCAATCCAAAATACCTTCCATTGTGAAACACGAAGTAGGTAAATTTGCTATTGGAATTGAGGAATTGATAGACGGAAAATTAAAAACCATTTGGGATGAAATGGGCAAAATTTCTGATCAAGTTGGGGTACTTGGCTCTAAGGCAGATCAAGTGGAGAAAAATTTCAGTGGTAAGATGGAGAAGTTGTAGGCAGCTCTGGGAAGCAATGTAAGAAATTGTATGAGTAAGCAAGATGCTCTAATGGCTGCGACGACAGAGGCTATTAGCAACTTATCCATTCAAATAGGTAAAGGGGAGAAAGAAGTAGATAGAAAAAGGAACAAGTAGAATCTGGCATTAAAACTGAAAATAGTGAAGTTAAAAAACAAATCAATGAAATAAAAAGCGAATTGAATTCTTTAGCTGCACATCAAACCTCTACCGTGATCAGTGTTCCGTGGATGAACTCTGGATCGGTCAAATGTTTTGGAGACAATGGGAAATATCACCTAGTAAATTTTCTAGCAGCATGCAGGGATGGTTTTATAGGGGGACTGTCTGACAAGGCAAAGATAAAATTCGTGAAAAGAGATTCGGAAGGTGAGCTGCAATCATGGGCAAATATACACAGTGATACATTCACTACCTACAAAATATTTCAAAGCAGTTTCCTGAACAAGTTCTGGAGTGAAGCAAAGCAAATGCGAGTCCAAAATGAGTTTCTGAATGGACCAACATTTAAATATGGGAATGGGTCAATGTGAGAATTTTGTACATGTGAACTTGTGAGATTAATGCATGTGAAACACCCACTGGGAGTGCTTACTGAAATTACGATATTGAAAAGGTGATTACTGGAAAATTTGCAGTGGGATCTAGTGCACAGTCCTAGCAAACAAATTTTTGGACTTTGTAGAAAAATTAGAACAGGTGTTGAAATTTAAACAGCAAAGTAAGCAGGCAAATAGTTTTCAGAGTGGAGGTCATAACTACAGTCCGAGTAATTACTATGAAATACATCCGGGAAGTTATCAACGGAATGCAAACAGCAGTTTTGATAAGGGAAATGGTAACAGGAACACATCCAATGATAAATTTCAAAGGGGTAATGGGAACGGATACTTTCGTGACAGGGGCAAATTAAACCAGTGATGAATAGGACACAAGTAAACGGGAATGTGATAGGTGCTAATAAATCAGCAGAAAGGCGTCAGAATATTGAAATGAAATTAGTAAGAGATCAGAATCAAATAGGTAAATTTTCAAATCAGACCATACGTAAAAGGTGCAATCCTAAGATAATGAAAGATAACGATAAAGGCGATGATGATGATTTAGGGGTAAATAATTTGTTTTATTAATGTGAGACAAAAGAGTGTGTGAATGTTAATACAATGAATGATTCTATGTGTCAAAAGGAGGCTGAGGTGGAACTGAATTTGGTGGTCTTAGATGGTATAGAAAATTCTAAATAGGTACTAAACAGCGATAACGATTATGATGAAGGTGATGATGTTTCAGGTGATACTGTGACGGCGAAAGTTGTTAAGGAGGTTAATAAGGGCGGCATAGCATTAGTCTTGTCTCCCCCTCCATCCTGTTTTTTCCCTGCCTACCCTCTCTCTGCCTCCCTTATCTCCCCTGAGTCCTTTTCTATTTCCTTCCTCTGCCTTTGCCCATTTCCTCTTGCATCTGCCCTGCTTCCCCCTTCTCAGTCCTCTCCCTCTGTGGGTTCCCCCCTCACCTTTCGTTTTTCCTCTCCTCCCTACTTCCCCCCCACCCCTCATCTGTTCAGGTCCCCCCCCTTCTCCACCCCCCCCCCCCCCATCTGCTCTTGCCTGTGGTGTGTCATTTTTGTGCTGACTTTTTAGTGCAGTTTTTCCAGTGATTGTTAAGTGTTGTGCGTCTTTTCTGAAGTGTTGCAAACGGACATCATGCTGTCGCAGGGTGTGATTTTTATATCTCTTGCAAACAGAATCCAGACTGTCACCATGTTTTTTAATTGTCTGTCTACTATTTTCCCTGTCTGCTTCCTCTGTATTTTATTATCATCGCCCACCATATTTTTTATGTTTTAACTTTCCACAATTTTCCGCTGTTTTACGTTTTATGTCACTGTTTTATCGCCTGCTTTTATTGTTTCTTACCTACTTATGTTTTAAAAATTCTGTAGGCTGAAGAGTTGTGTACTAAGCTGCTGCCAGCCCACCCCCTTTGGGGGGGGGGGGGGGGGGAATTGAAATTCAATATAGGAAATAAAAAAAAAAAAAAAATTTGTCTTGTCGGTTGTTGTTGAATTTGTGTGTGTATAGGCGGAAGGTAGTAATGATGTTTTACATGATAAAGTTATGAAAGTTGAAGCTGCATGTATTGATACTTCAGAGGAAGGAATCTGTGCGTATCTTTCTACTAATGGAGGTGAACACGAAAGTCTGGGTGGATCTGTGAATCTTGAATGTTTGTTTGAGAATGAATGTGGATCTGAATTTGATGTGCGATCTGAAATTAATGTGGTGCGGGAGAGTGTAGGAGAGGAAAAGGTATTACGCTCAGGTTTAAATCAAAACACAGTGGAATTTAATGGTACTGTAGATTCTGAAATTGTATGAGACTGTAGCTATAATTTATATGATGTAACAGTAGAGGATCGTGAAACTATGCACGATTCTTATATTCATGATTCGTCAACAGTGGTAAATGAGGTTTTATGTAGTGAGTTGTATGATGTACCAGTGGCTGTTGAAAGTGCTGCCTGTGAAGGTGTTTATAATGACATTGAAGGAAAAAGTAATACTTTATTTCAAGATAATGATGTTGTAGCTACTAATGTCGATAATTTTAAAGGAGAATACAGTGAGTTTGATTCTAATATAGAAAGTGATATTTGGACAGAATGGTATGTTAAGGAGTAACGTGATTTTACTGTAACTGATTGGCAATGGTACAGTAGGACATTACAATCATTATTGCCTCATTTGTAGACTCAAGAGAAGTTTAAGATAGCGAGAGTCCTAGAAGGGAGAAAAAATGAAACTGGGGCAAAAGAAGCATTTAATGAATTATTTTGGGATGAGTATGAAATTGAGGGGTGGATTGAACAGGATGTGTGTACTCTAGAGATGGAAGAGAAGGGGGAAAGTAGGTTAACAAATAAGTGTGTCTGTGTTGAGATTATAAGATTATTTGGAGGGGTAATTTGCAATGTTTTTTCAGGATTTATTAAAGCTTGTTTGTTGATAGTCGCATAAGGATTTTTTGGGCACAAGTTCTGTGCAATTATAAAGAGATAGTTTAGATGCACATGTGGGTGCATGGAGGTCGAAGAACTCAATTACTTGGTGAACAGTACCAAGACAAAAATCAGTGCACAGTATGCATATAAATTAGGTTTTATGTTTGTTATAAGTTCCAAATTATAAGTTATGGTCACACCAATTTGGGTGCATGGAGGTCGGAGAAATTTGGAAAAATGAAAATTAATAATGCTTACCTAGGACGACAGATGTATGTTTATCTACTTATCTGATAATATTTTGGGGGAATAATTTATTGTAGTATGGAGTAACATTTTGTGTACACAGCTTCACTGCACGGAATTAAACAGGGGGTAAGATTTGTTCATATTTGTTGTTAGTTTTGAGTCTAATGGGAATTATTTAAATTAAAAGAAAATATTAATTTGCTGATGAAATTGATTGGGAATCTGTCACGAGATGCATGTCTGTAGTGGGACCTGAATAATGTGTCAGAATCATTGAAGAATTTACAAGCATCTTGCAGACGCTGTAAATCAATTGTTTACTGCGTAGTTTAGATCTGTTTGTATCGATTCCACTGGGGGAAGCATTCAGTGCAGATCCTGGGTGGTTTCAGAAAGAGTTTGTTTTCTGGTATCTACACCCGATTTGAATTTCAACAATTTGTTCCCAAAAAACGTTGGCAATGGAATGCAGAGCCATACAGAATTTTGGCAGGGTACTCGGCTCCGAATCTGTGGAGCGCTGCTGGAGACTTCGTTGTGACAAAAAGGTTGTGTGAAAGTGAGCGCAGTAGTGCTGATATTTCTGTAGCATTTCAATAGACAGTCGATTTTGATAAATGTAGAGTTTTATTTGACATTTAATTAATATGCCACTATTCATAATTTATGTAGATATAAGTTTCATAAATTTAAAGCCTGCTGCACCAACACCACAACAAATAATTACACTGTTGATCTGGCGTGTAGGGTATTTATGTTATTGTAGTATGAATTTATTTTATATCTTGTAAATTTGGGTCCTACTTCATAACATATAAGGCACACCAACATGTTTATGGAGTGGAAGTGTGTGAGTTAATGAGCATTGCACTCTCATTTAAATATATGGCCAAAAGAATCAGCCTACAGGAATTGTGAAACAAACCCTGTCATCGAGTACTGTGAGCCACAAAGGGCGCCCATTCACCATGAGATGGGGAATTTCACAAGTGTCTATTGTCTATTGAGGTGTAAGTGCTGTAGTGTGCACATGAGACAGACAAGAACCTATGTCATAGGGAAACCCAGTAGAAGCCGTTTGTGGCTGAGGAGACACAGCAGTGTTAAATATGCAAGACCTAAGATTGGCTGTAAAGGGAAACATTTATGGAAACCATTTAATTCTGTAGTAACACAGGGATTTAAGCCACAGTTATTTTAATCTACCATCCTTCATAAATTTTCATGGTGAACCCAATAAAACTTGAATATTGATCATATCTATAATAGTTTAGGATTTACTGTTAATGTGAAATTAACAAGTTTTATAGCAAAGACCTGAAAACTTTAGGCAATCTTAACGATCAACAGTTCATATTGAAGCGCACCATTAAAATGACAAATGTTGTAAGTATCAACTCTGTAACTTCATTTGTTTAAAGATATAGTAAATTTAAATTATCAATATTTTCAGTTAAACATCAGATCATCATTTCCTCCACACAAAACACATTGAATGATGACAGCATAACACCTTATTCAATCATTAGGTAATAGAATATTTGTTGTAAAGTTTAGTGCATAATAATTACTTTTGTTCTTTATTTATTTATCAGAAAACACATTGGTGCAAGGCTACTGGCCATGACATTCAAAGTTAAGAAGGAAACTGTATTGGTTTTATGTAAAAGAATTTAACAATGGAATTATTGTTATTTTATTTAGAATGTGGAAGTGGTCAAGCTTTGATTATTTAAATATGTTAAAATGCAAAATAATGTATAAGCTGTATCCAATCAGATGGACGGCTTCAGGAAAGGGAACTGCACTAGTCAGTTGAGTGAGTATGTTCAGTGCATGGGAAGCATGGCCAGGGATGGGCAGGGAGAGTGCTGGCGTAGAAGCGAAAGCAGACAGTTTGGCTGGAGACACCAAAGGAACAGTTCGGATACAGACGCAAAAACAGACGGTCGTTCTTTAGGCAGCTAGGAAGTGAAATGACTTAGAAAATTTTGCATTGTGTGGTATTGTGGGACTTTGTCTCCGAGCGGTGAGCATCCATGCACCTAGTGTGAACTCTAACCTTCTGTGTAAATGACAAGGTGGCGTGTCAAACTTGTGTTTCACGATGAGAATGTGAATGATTGAACTGTGTCAAATGGATATGCCCTCGAGTGTAACAGTAACTCTAAATATGACCACTTTCACTATTAGTTTGCTTTCTGAATAAACATTATTCTAACCAAATTGCAATGTGTTTCCTACATCATCTCTGGGTCACTAATTTAGTTCCCGATATTATTATTATTACTGTTATTATATGTTATGTTAACTTTGTATTTCGCAAACTTGCCATCAGCCAGACAATTTAACCAAAAGGTCACAAATGTCTAATTTGGGCATGTAATGCGACACGTGCATTACAACCCATAAACAAGTTTGAGCCAAGACATTTCAATGAAGAGGAACTGCATGTGAGCCTGAAAATGTATGAGATGTTAGCTCACAAGGAGGGATGAAGAGATAGGTCTCTAAGAATTGGCATTCTGGTCTGAGTTGCTGGAATGGTGGTCACAAGTGTATGAGGTATGCTTGCTTGTGTGAATGCATATGTGTATGTGTTTTTCTTCCTTCTTCTGATAAGGCTGTGGTCGAAATTTATTGTGTAAGTGTCTTTTAATTGTGCCAGTCTGCAACTTAACTTGCCACTTTCACAGTAAGTACCAATATATCTTTTCCTTACATTGTAGAATTCAGACTGAGAGTGATACATTTTGAATGAAGAAGAAAGGAGGTAAAGACAAACAAAAAGGCATATTCATCACTTGGGATCTGAGGCCAGTCTGTTCTTTCAGAGACTGGTGGAACTGGTGAAGACAGATAATTTGACTCGTAGCACCCAGTCGTGACAGCTGACTTGCATCTTCTTTCTGAGGAATAATATGACCCTCTGGTCTGGAGTAGAGTAATAGAGGATTGCATATAAACCAGAGACTTTATTGGTTGTGTGACCAGCTCAGCTGTAGATTTCTTGACATGTGCTTAGCATGGAATTTATACAGTTGCTCTGTATAGATCATGGGTTTATTAACACACTAAAATGGCTAATAAGTTACCACGAGTGTGCAGAATGTTCATGACAGGCTTTTTAGGTTAGGAGAGAAGGTAAGAGATTCATATGAAAACACGCCATCTGACAAGTCCACCATTAAAGCCTAATTCATATCAAATACAGTGTGCAAGAATAAAGAAGTTCCAGTTATTAATTGCTACACTCACCTTTCTTTAAGTAAGCAAATGCTATCACATTATATGAGGGGCTGAAATTAGGTTGAAACTTTAAAAAAGAAAATGCGGAGGTATATTCAGAAAGAAATGATATGTGTATTGAACAGATAACTTGGTCTTGGCAGGAGGAACAGTGCATATAGCAGCATGTAAAAACATTGCATCTAGCAAGGACCAATATAACCCAACTGAAAATATAGTGGACAAGAGAAGCTGGTATTAAAAAGGAGGAGGGAAGATAAGGAATTAATATCTAAATGACATCAAAATCATTAGAGATGGAGCATAAGCTTGGACTGTTTCAAGGGTGGTGAAGGAAATTGGCTGCACCCTTCCAAAGAAACCATCCTAGCATTTGCTTGGAGCAATTTAGGAAATTGTAGAAAACATAAATCTGGATGACTGGATCCAGATTTGAACAATCGTCTTTACTACATCTCCACCACTAAGACTGTGGTGTGCATCTCATTCAAGCAGTGCCACCATTCAACAGCTCCAGGCAGTTCCACCAGAGGCCGCTGACTGTGAATGGCACCTCAGTCACCTGCAGAACAAAGCTAGTGGCCCCTGGCAGGCAAAAGCTCTTTATATTGTCTTGCACCAGCTCTTGCTGGTCTCTCTTGCACACGTTATTAAAAGATTATGTATGATGTTTGTTATGCTGTCATGCCATGACTCAAATAATGGTTGTCAGTTTGTTATAACTGTGCTTGTTACTGTGTTCAGAGTTAGAACACAAGCAGAGATGAGAAGAACTTTCGTGTGCTCAACTTCAGTGACAGTTTTTTTGTGTAATTTCTCCATGGAGGCAGGTCTTCAATCAATTCTCCACCACCAACAACTTATTACAACCATTTTGGAAAAACTCATGGCTATGTTGTTGGTTCAGGCTCCACCATCTTAGGTGCACCCACCACCATCTCCACTGTATGATGCCTCTGCTGAAGATGATGAAAAATAGCTCCACCAGCACTTAGTTATGTTTAGGGTACAGAACCAGGACTTTTTGAGGCATTGATTTTGGCCTGGATTCCTCCTCAAACATATCAGTTGTGTCACTTGACCCCCATGCAGGAACCAGTCTCTTTTTTTCTTTGATGAACTGTGTAGTTTGTCATCTTCTTATCACTGCTCATGTACAGTTTTACCAATGCTGCAAGAAACCACACCATTCAAAGCAGACTTGGACAGTGGAGCTCCACAGTCAAAGCCATAAGTGTCACTTTACTTCTAAGAATTCTGAAGACTCCTATGCCAAGGCCGATGTTCACAACACAATCATCTGCCTCACACACAACAAGGAAGTTCATCACAAAACCTTTCAATGTGAAGATGAGTACTCAGAGGAGGTGTTGAATATTGCTCAATCTTTAGAAGTCTCCCATGCAGTGGGCCACCAAACTGAAGAGTGGGGGAACGGCACCATCATTGATAATGAACCACAAAGGTGCATAGCAATTGGCTCACTGAGAACGAGGAAGTCAGTGCCATGCAAATCCGAAAACCTGGCCACAATGGACAAACCTAGTGGCAGCCACAACAACAATGATAACATGCAGCACTTCTCTCCTGTCCTTCTTGCTTTATGCAACGGGAGAGAATGGCATTCCCAGGCAGTGGACAATGAGTCACAAGTGTCGCAGTAAAGACCACATTGTATTGTTTTGTCTTTCTCAGCCTTCTTCTGAACAAATGGACATGGACATTCATTCTATTTCAGCACTATCCACAGATTAGAATAAGCTTTTTACTGCAGTGTCTTTGCTGCATAAAAAATTGTTGCTGTAAGTAGATACCAGAGCAGCTGTTTCGCTCCTCAGTTCTGAAACTTATGCATGTCTGGGTTACCATTGGCTCCCATTGACTGCCATCTGGTACGCTACAATAAATGGCATATTGTAATTCTTAGTCTATTTATGGCCACCATGGTTTACAAATCTGTAGTCCATCCTATCACATATTTGGTTATTAACAATCCCTGTACTGAGAATTTGTTTGGCTTAGATGCTTTCATTGCTTTTGAAATTTCTATTGCTGGATCTGTACGTCTTGTGTTGGATCAGGTTCCATATCAAGCTCTATGTTCATCGTGCTCTGAATTTCCAGATTTGTTTTCTGAGGGTTTAGGGTGTAAGACTAATTTTACGGCACATATCATGCTTAAAACTTTGGCTTGGCCTCTTTTATCCTGGCACCCATATCTGTGTCTCTATGTGACAAAGTTAAGTTTGAACTGAATTGATTGACGTCATTCGGTGCTGTTCAACAAATTTCAATGCGTCAGTGGGCTAAGCCATTAGTGATCGTAAAAAGGCAGCTAGGTCAGTTTCTACTTTGTGGCAGCTTTGAAGTTACCATAAATGCACACTCTGTTACTGACACATACCCTTGCCTCATCCTGATGATTTACTTGTGAAATAGCGTTAGTTGAGGCCTACCTGCAGGTTCCATGGATGACATCTCGAAACAGTTTGTTTTTGTTAACATGCCTTCGATGTTTAATGTTTGGGATGACTAGTTCCCTGGCTAAACGCTTTTTGGAACAACTTAAGGCTAATATTCTTTGTTTAATCAACTATACTCATGATACTGTTGTCACTAGTACTATGATAGGAGAATGTTTACGTAACCTCTGTTCTCTCTTTACTGTCTTGCGCATCACATACATTAAGTGTAATCTTAATTAACTCACAATATTTTCAACCCCCTATTGAGTGTCTTGGTCATGAACTTCCTGGCAGGGTGTTCCACCCCTGGAACAGCATGTCACCAGTATCATGGCTTTGCCTCATCTGTCCAATTTGTGGGAACTTCAGGTATTTCTGGGTAAGTTAGTTTGCTGTCACAGGTTTCTTCAGCTGCTGCTGCTCTGGCTGACTTCTTCACTAGCTGCTTAGTAAATTAGAAGAAAGCATTTGTGCAAATCTAAAACAAATTACGTTCCGTGTCTTGCCTTGTGGTCTTTCAACCTTTTAAACATTTAGTCTTGGCCATAGACGTAGCCCATAATAGGGTGGGGGTGGTTCAGGCCATCATCATGTGGATGGCTCTGAGCAACCTATCACTTTGGCATCCAAATCGGTCAATGCACTCCAGGAGCACTATTTACAGGTTGAAAAAGTAGTCACTGTGACTGTTTATGCTGTCACAAAATTTCACTTTGCCACAGATCACAAACCCTTAGTTGTCGTGTTTTGCCCTTCACCTGCTTTACTTGGCAAAACCACTCATCACCTTCAGCGTTGGACATTATTTTTGTTGAGGTATAATTACAAGACCCATTTCCAACTTACATCACAGGACGTATAGTCTCAGCTGCCCATGCAGCCTGATACGTCATTTGATCAGGAATAACTGTTATGTTTCAATTTGACACAGAAGTATGACAGACTGTTGATGGTTTCTCCATTAACAGTTCCAGGCCAGCAGCTGCAAACCCAGTGCTTTATCAGGTTGTGCACATGATACAACATGAGTGGCCTGACCCACCAGGCTGGTCATCTGACGTGTTACAGAAATTCTACAAATTCTATCATCAGTTTACTCTGTTGGATGGTGACATGCTCTTGTCAATGGAAGGATATCCTCCCCAGCTTGCAATTCCTGTGCCACTTTGCAGGGAAGTTCTCATGTTGTTATATCAAATTTAGAGCTTCATGCTCTAAACAGTTGGTGTGTGTTATGGGCTGGTATTGTCCATGAGATGGAGTGCCAAGTTGTGGCCTGCCGCCACTGTTTGAATCAATGGGCAGCACCACAAGCTGTTTTTCTCCTTGGCCAGTGTCCTCGCTTCCTTGGGAATAAATCCATATAGATTTTGCAGGACTTTTTTGGACACTTTTTGCCAGTTGGTTATTGATACCTTTTCCAAGTTTCCTTTTGTTATTAGTTGTCCATCTAACAAGACAGGAGCGGTGGTCGAGGTGCTGTAAGTGATTTTTTTTTTTTATTTTTTATTTTTATCAAAGACTTGCCTTGTACAGTGGCTTTAGACAATGGACAGCAGTTTGAGGCTCAATCCTTTAAATATTTTTACTCCCTCAATGTCATCTTCCATATCATGGTGCCACATTTTCATCTGCAATCCAATAGACAGAACACTCTTGTGGACCTTCAAAATGCAAATGCACAAGTATGTCATTGACTTCCCAGTGGAAGAAGCCCTTAAGTTCTTCTGCCGTTCTTACAGGATGACTCTCGTTGGGGACAAGAGCCTGGTTGAACTCTTACAAGTCAGGCAGCTGCAGACACTGCTTCATCTCCTACTTTCGAACAGTAATCCTGCAGTGGCACCAACATCATGGTGTGCATCTGGCCCTGTGGCTTCGGACAATACCCATGTGGGCTTCCAGGCATCATACATAGCCAGCAAGAGTGCCGTGTGTTCATGGTATGCATTGATGAGCGCCTTGTGGTACGCCACTCCAACAGTGGCTTCCTCAGGTGGGCACTGACACCATATGGCAGCTACCAAGCTGACGCCTCAACCACCAGCATTGCTGTTCACTTTGGGCAGCAAATTTTGCCAGCACCTGCTGCCCCCCTGTCAGCCCCTCCTGTGTTGCTTCTGGACCCCACAACTCCACAGGATGCCTGCCCACCCTACTGACATAGTCTCTCAGAACTGCTCCAGTGACCTGGACACACAAAGGCGACATGCCATGGCCTCTCGCCGGCATTGCAGTGCCAGCTCTTGTGGGGCAGATGCTAAGGCTTTATCAGCACACTTATAAGTCATCCTGCACTGCTGTGGGCACCTCCTCCACTGTGGTTGGCACTGCCTTCCCTGCCACCAGCACCTGCTGTCCCCTGTCGCTCCTTCCTGGGTTGTTTCTGGACACCACAACTCCACATTACCCTCGATGCTCCTTCTGACATTGACATGTCTGGTGCATACAAGGAGCTGGAGTCCCTTGCCTGCTCTCTGGGAGGGAGAGGAAGATGTTCATGTCTGCACTTGTGGCACTTCTGATCCTAAGTGCGCGTTCACATGGACCAGGACCAGTGTGAACCTAGGATGACTGCGTCCAACACCATGGACATGTCAATCATCAGTGTGCCGTGTTGTGGAGCCAACATCTGGGTGCTCCTCCTCCCTCCCCCAAGGATGGAGGAATGTAGTAAAACACGTTACTGCACCTCTGCCCCCTGTGGACGCAGCATACGACTCATTCAAGCAGCATGCTGTTCAGCAGATCCAGGCAGTTCCACCAGAGCCTGCCAAACACAGACTGCATCTGTCTCCTGCAGCAGGAATCTAGCAGCCACTGGCAGGTGAATACTCTTTATAATGTCTCGCACTGGGTCTGGCCAGTCTCTCTTGTACATGTTACTAAACAATTACATTTGTCATCATGTCATTATTCAAATAAATGCTATTGATTTCTCATAACTGCATTTCTTAATTCTGTCTGGTGTTAGAAAACTAAACACTCTGCCACCTCACTTAGTCATGACTGGTATTGTGGGCTAAGAATTATTTTATAGGGCTGCCAGATCCAGACACATTGCTCATAGTCATTTAAATATACGCTAAGTTCAACAGCATGGAAATGTGTTAACACCAATGCGTCTGGAGCTGGTGACTTTAAATTTGCTTAGTATCAACTCAAAAAACAACACGCGACAAACTGTCTTGTGAGGTAATACTGAACACATTATCCCTCAAACATATATACTCCAACCTCCTGCTCATGAAATAAATTCCTATCCTGAGTCTTTTCAGGAGTGTCATCAATCAGGCATAAAAAATACCGGTGCTATTATAGCAACAATGGTCACCAACAGTAGAAGGTTTTTAATAAAGCTGTATTTATGTTTTATACAAGTGATAATCAATAAAAACATTCTTAGAAGATGAACTGAAGACATTTACTTCAAATCTGACAATTGTAGAAAAACTGGTTAAAATTTAGAGACAACGTGGCTTCAGCTGCTAGAGAATGTGGTCATGTGTGTCTGCATGTGTGTAAGTCATCCATTTTTGACAAAGGCCTTGTTGGCTGAAAGCTTATTTTGTGACAAGTCTTTTGTTGTGCCTATCTGCAACTCAGCATCTCCACTACATGGGGAGTAGCAACTATCCTTTTCATATTCCATCCTGGTTTTTCCATTGTTTGTAATCTAGGTAAATACATATCAAGTACTAAAAGACCTTCCTTAACTTAATTGTAACATTTTGCAAATGTTACAAAAAAGAAGACTATTGCAGAAGAGAAAGTAGGATAGTGACAGAAATAAAAACTTAGTGATAAATTGCACATCCATCAAAACCACATCTGTGTGGTGTACAACTACTTCCAAAGTCAGATTCCAGTGAAGCACCTGTCAGAAAATTCTTACAGATTCTAGGACTATGTTGAGCAAATGAGGTTCAAACTTTTTTGTCTGAACTACAGTGTGTTCCAAAATAATGTATACACTCTTTGAAACAGAATGTCTCTTTAATTAAAGGAGACAGGAATACAATTTGTATGGGTAATAATTTAGAAGGCTGTGAAAAACATAAAATGCTCTCTTTTGTTTCAGGATTGTCAGAAAACATGGCATTATTGTTACTCGAAAACAGAGAATGTGAGTGCGAACGCCAACATTGGAGAGTTGAATTTGGAACACAACCACCAACTAGAGTAACAATTGCAAGACTCAGAGATTAGTTTGAAGTTGAAGGAATGGTACACAACATGATGAAGGGACACATCGGACGAAAGACAAGCTCAACAGGCAATGAGAGTGTTGGCGCAGTAATCCAGGCAAACACACGATCCAAGAAGAAATCTGTGAGGCAATGCTCTCGTGAGACTGGGATCTGCAAAAGCAGTGTTCAGAACTTTAAGTCTTACATTCCAAGACTTCTCCATGCACTTAATGAGGATGATCCTGATAGGTGAAGCGAATTTTGTGAGTGGTTCATTAACAGATATGAAGGAGAGCAACGTTTCCAAGATCGAATTCTTTGGTCAGATGAAACAACTTTTAAACTTGATGGAACAATTAACTGCCATAATTGTACGAACTGGGCCAGGGAGAACCCACACGTAACCAAGCAAAGGCATGTTAAACTGCTAGGAGTAACAGTCTGGTGTGGTCTGTCTTCTAGAGGGTTAATTGTGCTGTACTTCTTTGACAACAATGTCACTGGTGACTCGCCTGGATGTGAGTGCATTTCTTAATTGCACATTCCCTGTCACATGGATAGGATGAAGAGGGAGTGTGGAGTACCCTGCTCAATCTCCAGATTTAACTCCTCTAGGCTTCTTTCTGTGGGGGCACTCTCACAAACACAGTTTACACTGCGAGACCACAGACACGGGATGACCTTAGAGAGCAAATTGAGCAAACCTGTGGTGCTATTCCGTTGGAAACAATGAAGTTGGCATATTGCTCAGTCATAAATCATCGTCGACAGTGAATTGCAATCGATGGACACCAGTTTGAACATTTACCACCTTAAGTCGGACCATGAGGCACCTAGCACCACTAAAATTGTATTTTTAGCCCCGTTCATTAAAGAGATGTTCAGTTTCAGAGAGTGTATACATTATTTTGGGACACCCTGTATTGTAAATCAGTGTCATGTTAAAACTGAGCACAACAGACAGTAAGCCAAAATGCTATATATTACATTTAAAATGCACTCACACATCAGGTTTCTTCTACAATGTCACTGTTTGACTTCTGTATGACCTCACTAATAGAGATAAGAAAACAATGAATTGAAAAACATTTAAAAACACTTGAAGCAAACAAGCCATCAGATCTTGATAGAACTCCTATTAGATGTCACATTTAACATTTATTGAGCTAGTTAGTTAGCTTCATATACCATGGATCATTTTCAGGGCAAGTTGTAATTTACATTCACATTGCACATCAATTTGCAAAATGTGGCTACATGCTAAACATTTATAATGTGTGTGTGTGTGTGTTTTTTTTGTACAGATGTGAATTAGTAATCCATACCAGCCATCTTTTACAAATTACAGTAATAGAAATTCTTCTACAGAATAGGAGGAGTTGTCAAGGAAAACTATGTTCAGTTTGTTTTCAAATTTTACTTTGATATCTGTCACACCTTTACTTGCAGCACTGTGCACTACTTTCTCAAGAAGAACTATTTTCTATTTGTTTTCAATTTTACTTTGCTGTCTCTCAGACTTTTACTTGCAGCATTGTGCAATCTTAATGTGGAGGTATGTATGTCATTTCTCCTTCTGATATTGTAATTATGTGCATCATTGTCCGCTTTGAACTGCAGTGGATTATTTACAATAGACTTCATGAGGGAATGAATATACTGTAAAGCAGTAGTTAGAATGCCTAACTCCTTAAACAAATGTCTACAAGATGACAAAGGAGGAACACAACATATTATTCTGACAACATGTTTTTGACCAGAGAAGACTTTCTTTCTTAAAGATGAGTTATCCCAGGCCATTATTCCATATGACATTATTGACTGAAAATATACTAAATAAGTGAACGTAATGATTTATCTCTCCAAAGATTTGCAATTATTCTAAGTGCTAATGTGGCTGAAATAAGTTGTTTTAGGAGTTCTAAAATGTGCTTTCTCCAGTGTAAAATCTCAGCAATATTGACACCTAAAAGTTTTGAAGTTTCCATCCTACTTATTACTTTGTCACAATGTGTCACATTTCCCACTGGTGCAGTGCCCCAAGAGAATTGCTCATACAGTTAACAGTCTTTTGTGACTGGCAGAGTTCACATCATTTGTGTTTTCAAAAAGCATAAAAGAATTGATGTACAAAATTACAGACCAAACTTACAAATGATCTGTTGGCAGCATCCTAAAAAATATTCTAAGTTCAAACATTACTAACTCCTGGAAGAAATGAAGCTTCTTTTAAAAAATCAGCATTGCTCAATGAAATATTAATGGTGAGAAATGAAGTTTGCTTTAAACACACAATATATTTCAGATAATTAAAAACTGATGAACAGGTAGTTCCTCTCTTCCTAGATTTTCGAGAGACTTTTGACATCATATCAGGTTGTTAATTGATAATGAATATAGGATCTTACAGATTATTTTCAAAAGTACATGATTAACATAACCAGTAGAGAGGAAACGCAGATGCCAACAAACTGTAAGTAATTACTTATTTACATAAAAAAACATGATGTGAACTGTTTGATAATCTAAAAATAACAAAACAGTATCATTCTAGATCCCACTGAAGATGCCTTAGAGTAAGAAAAAGGAGAATTGCACCTGGGGAAAATAAGTTAAGATGCAGCAAGAAAAGACAGTTTTATTTACAAAACAAGTAAAACATACAAAATGATTTATGAGACAGGATCAGCACCACTGTCAGACTGTTTGCTAATGATGCTATTGTCTACAAGAAAGTATGATCAGAAGGAAATGCACAACAACTAAGACAAATTTTCCATTCTATGTAATAGATGTCACTGCAGTTTTAATTGTGGATAAATGCAAGATAATGACCATAACAAAGAAAAAGAATATAGTACTACCTGGTTATAAGGCTGCTGGTAAATTTCCAGAGACAGTCATATAACTAAAATATTTAGGGACAAAGTGATGTAAAAAGAGGACAAATATGCGAAATTACTAGCATAGAATTTGGATTTAAGACAGATTTGTTGGGAGTCTTTTGGAAAAATGTGCTGCCTGTAACAAAATTCACATATATTATGATAGCGCTCCAGCACTGTTAAAGACACCGAATGAATTCAAAGACATGCTGTTAGACAGGGCTGACAACAGGTGGGTCCCTCTCATCCTTAGGTATAAGTAACATGTCCTGGCTCTTTAACCTTTCCCAATCTATTCCTCTCCTCCTCAAGCAAAGAACTATTAGTTCAGAAAGCTGGGATAGTGTATATATTTTTGTATATGTCTACTGGCAGTACCGACATTTTTCGTGAACTTAAGTACAGAGGAGCAATTCTGTCTTCTAATTTTATAGTTTTCTGGAAGTTAATGTATGTGAAAAATTTTCAGCAATAGAATATCGGAATTAATTATAACTAGCGAATTTTTCGTACTGCATGTAACTCAAATTTTACCTCATTCTAGCCAGAATTCTTCATTCTTACACCCTAGAACTTAAAAGCATCCTGCTGCATTGTCACCACATTCAGTTGTCTGGTAACATGCTCCCTACCACAATTTCAGTGGTCTATGCACTTCTGATTTCCTACAATCCTTCAATGATTTCATGTGGTGACATAGAATTATAGAAGGTGGACAACTTTACTTCTGCCGTTTTTTCCCCAGCATTTGAGGCTTTAAAGAAACAAATTGGTTACACATGTATCAGTCAAAGTTCTTTCCATCGTTGGCCACTACTTTCTCCCATCTTTCGGGCAGTGCATGAATCCCGCATCGAAAAAACTGTTCGTCTTTTGAAGTGATCCATGAATCGATCCAATTTGTGACTTCTTCATGAGATCGGAAGTATTGGTCAGCCAGGCCATGCACCATTGATCTAAACAGGTGGTAGTCAGAGGGAGCAATGTCTGGGTGGGGTAGGACTTCCCATTTTAACATTTCCATCATGCCTCTCGCTGTATTGTGGCCATTTGTCTTTTAATGCTCTGCTCAAACACATTAATTGCATTCGTTAATGAGCACCTGTGATTGTTTCACTTGGTTTTAACACCTCACAGTACATGATGCCAAGCTGATCCCACCAAATGCAGAGCATGATCTTGGAGCCATGAATATTCGGTTTGGCCGTCATTGACGTGGAAGCATGGCTGGGATATCCCCATGATATTTTGTGTTTAGGGTTATCGTAATGACAGGGTGTATACAGGGACAAGGAAAAAAAAAAATCCCGGGTTTCCCAGTTAAAACTACACTTTCTACCGGGTGAAAATACACATTTTCCCCATTTAAGTGACAGTAAACTTTCCCTCGGAACTATAAAACTTATCTATCTTTGAATGGTTTAGGTTTTACAAACCGGCCTAGAACTTCCAGGCACTTTAGAAAATGAACACCGAAAAAGAAAGAACCACACCACCATGTTTTGGATTAGATTAGTACTTGTTCCGTAGATCATGAATACGACACTACATAATGGTGTGGAACGTGTCAGGTTCATAAAAGGTGTCCATACAAGATATTACATTACACAAAATATTACATGACACTTAATACATTTTTTGTGATGGTTGGGGAAATTACCCACTTACTATATCCAAAAATTCTTCTAATGAGTAGAAGGAGTTGGCATTAAGAAATTCTTTTAATTTCCTTTTAAATGCTATATGGCTATCTGTCAGACTTTTGATGCTATTAGGTAAAAGACCAAAGACTTTTGTGGCAGCATAATTTACCCCCTTCTGAGCCAAAGCTAGATTTAACCTTGAGTAGTGAAGATCATCCTTTCTCCTAGTGTAGTAGCCATGTACACTGCTATTACTTTTGAATTCATTCGGATTGTTAATAACAAACTTCATAAGTGAATATATATATTGTGAGGCTACAGTAAAGATCTCAAGCTCTTTAAATAAGTGTCTGCAGGATGATCTTGGATGAGCTCCAGCAATTACTCTGATTACAAGCTTTTGTGCAATGAACACTCTTTTACTCATTGTTGAGTTACACCAGAATATGATGCCATATGAAAGCAGAGAATGAAAACAGGCATGGTAAGCTAATTTACTGAGATGTATATCGCCAAAATTTGCAATGACCCTAATAGTATAAGTAGCTGAACTGAAACGTTCCAGCAGATCTTCAGTGTTTTTTTTTTTTTTTTTTTTTCCAGTTTAACCCCTCATCAATGCATACACTTAGAAATTTTGAATATTCTACCTTAGCTACTGATTTCTGATCCAAGTCTATATTAATTAATGGTGCCTTTCCATTTACTGTGTGGAACTGTATGTATTCTGTTTTGTCAAAGTTAAATGAGAGCCCATTTGCAGAGAGCCACTTAATGATTTTCTGAAAAACATCGTTTACAATTTCACCAGTTAATTGTTGTCTGTTGGGTGTGATAGCTATACTTGTATCACCTACAAAAAGTACCAGCTCTGCATCTCCATGAATATAGAATGGCAAGTCATTAATATATATTAAGAACAGCAGAGGACCCAAGACCGAACCTTGCGGCACCCCATTCTTGTTTGTTCCCCAGTTTGAGAAATCACCTGTTTTTTGCATATTATGTGAACTGCTTATTTCAAATTTCTGCCCTCTTCCAGTTAGGTATGATGTAAACCATTTGAGCACTGTCCCATTCATACCACAGTACTTGAGCTTATCTAGAAGTATTCCACGATTTATACAATCAAAAGCCTTTGACAGATCACAAAAAATCTCAACGGGTGACTTCCGCTTACTCAGAGCATTTAATATTTCATTAGTGAAAGTATATATAGCATTTTCTGTTGAAAAACCCTTCTGAAAACCAAACTGACATTTTGTTAAAACTTTATTTTTACAAAGGTGTGAAGCTACTCTACAATACATTACTTTTTCAAGAATTTTGGATAAGGCAGTCAGAAGAGAGATTGGGCGGTAGTTGTTGACATCAGACGTATCCTCTTTTTTATGCAGTGGTTTAACAATGGCATACTTCAGTCTATCTGGAAAAATACCCTGCTTCAGAGAGCTATTACGTATGTGGCTAAGAATCCCACTTATAACAAGCTTTTATTATCCTGCTGGAAATGCCATCAATTCCATGTGAGCTTTTATTCTTGAGAGAGTTTATTATCTTCCTAATTTCAGAAGGAGAGGTGGGTGGAATTTCAGTTGTATCAAATGGTGTGGGTAAGGCCTCTTCCATTAACTGCCTTGCTTCTTCTAATGAACATTTAGATCCTATTTTCTCAACAACATTTAAAAAATGATTATTCAAAATGTTTTCAAGTTTCGGCTTGTTGTTTATCAAGTTTTCATTCACTTTTATGGTGATGCTGTCATCCTGTACTCTTGGTTGCCCTGTCTCCCTTGTAATAATATTCCAAATTGCTTTGATTTGTTATCAGAGGTATTAATCTCAGACATGATGCACATGCTTCTGGACTTTTTAATAACCTTTCTTAATGTAGCACAGTAGTTTTTATAATATTTGGCTGTTTCTGGGTCATTACTCTTTCTTGTTGTTGGATACAGTTCCCTTTTGTGGTTACAAGATATGTTTATTCATTTAGTAAGCCGAGGTTTTCTGCATGGTTTCTTATAATTAGATTTAACTACTTTCTTGGGGGGAACAGTTTTCAAATTCTCTTACAAGTATATCATGAAATAAGTTATATTTTAAATTAGCATCAAGTTCATTGTACACCTCATCCCAGTCCAACTGCTGAAAATTTTCTCTGGAATTTCTAACTGTTGAGTCATTAATTGAACACACAACTTGGGAGGGTAGTTTTGAATTACTGAATGGAGCAATGCCATATACTGTAACTAGCTGAGCATCATGATCAGAAAGGCCATTCTCAACAGGACAAGAATTTATGTTTTTAAACCTATCTTGGTCTAGAAAAGTATTATCTATCAATGTGCTGCTGTCCTTTACTACCTGAGTAGGAAAATTAATGACAAATGTCAAATTGAAAGAACCGAGCAAGACTTCCAGGTCATTCTTCCTATTACACTCTTTGAGTGAGTCAACATTGAAGTCCTCACAAATAATAATTTGCTTTCCCCTATCTGACAGATAGCACAAGAAGGCATCCAAGTTTTCCAGGAATAAATGAAAGTTTCCTGAAGGGGACCTATATACTGTTACAATTATAAAAGAGCCCTCCTTCAGTTTAAATTGACAGGCACATGCTTCTATATGTTGCTCTAGACAAAACTTTTTTTGTATCTAAGCTTTCTACACAGTGACATATATATGCTCAGACAGGCATTGTATATCTATTACATTATAAGATTCAGTGTCATCTAAGCAAACCAAGAGCTCATCTACCTTATTCTTCAATCTAGGGATATTTTGGTGCAAATTGTGACATTATTTTTTTACTTTACTTCTGAGAATCTGCTTTTTCTTTAATCCACCAATATTTTGGTTAAATATGGTAACATTATTATTTACTTTGCTGTTGTGAGAATTTTGCGAGTTTTGGACCTCTTTAAAACCTGCCTGCCTGCCTGAACTTCTCATTGGACACTGACATTAGTCTAAAAAAGAGGTACATCCATGAGTACTAGTGTCCCCCCCATTATGGATTTCGCTAACAACCCTGCCAGTTTACCCTTCCCTTTCCTATTGAGATGTAGGTCATGCCTTGTGGAATCCCCCCTATCAATAGCCTCGACAGGAACCAATCCAATGTCTGATCAATACTGTTTTGGGACAAGCTTCTATGTGCAGCAACATGTACGCTGCCTATTTTCGTATTACGAAAGTATATATTCGAGTTCAACCAATCACAGCACTTTAGTGAAATCGAAATAGCGATGCTTTTGTACGCCAGTCACAGCCCATATCACGTCATCTCGCCTGCCGGTAACAGCAGATCTTCAGAGGACAGGGCACGTGTTGTAGTCAGCCAATAGCAACATCACTATTATGAAGCGTTAACACACAAATAGGAAACATTAATGGTTTAAATTAATGTACATAGTGTAGCTACAAGAAAAGCTAAGCTTTCACATCTAGTATTTGTCTTCTTTGCGTTTTACACTTTAAGATACATCACTCAAATGTGCCAGTAAAATTTTAAATAATGACGTAAATGTTAAATTCTTCCAAGTGTTAAGCTTTAAACGACTGTCAAACGCTCTGTGATTTAAGAAATTCAAAAGACATTCTCGTACCGTACGTAACATAATTCACCTTGCATAAAATTAAATTTACTTTGAAAGTAATACTTTTCAAACCACCATTCACAATATCTTCCCACGACCTGTTAGGATTCGTTTCACCAATTATCAGACAACATCAGAGAACAGGTGTTACTGCCCAAGCGCAACTACGATGACGTAGGAAGCCCCTATGTTCATATGTATAAAGCATTTACAGATCTTGCATAGCACTAAGAGATCTTTCATTACGTCATAAACGAAACAGGACATCATATGATACTCCGAAAACATCGGGATTTCGTAAATAATACTATCTATCTATCTATATCCGGGTCCCGCTCCAGCTACTGCCGGGTCTAGGTGCTGACGAGTCCCCGTTTGGCTCGGTCCTCTCGTAAATAATACTAAAATACATAATTCTGCTTAAAGTGTGTCCTGATTCACAAAGATGTAGGCCCCAACCTGATTTAAAGTTTTCGCGATGCAAATTTTGTTGGAGTACCGGGACTGTCTTATCTCATGTTTGGTTCTTTATTATGGCGCTATGCCATACGTGCCGGAAGACGTGCATTTGAAATTTAGCAAATAGTTGAAACTAGCCAGCGATGTGGAATGAAACACGTTTCAAATAAATTTACTGCCTCTGTGAAAGAGACTAATAAAAGGTAAATTTCTTTACCAGATCGACAAAAATATATTCATTGTTCTGCAAGGCGATTAATGCTTGACTGCCAAAAACGTGGAAATAGAATAAAATCAGAAAACTGAAACTAATAACATATTTTAGCCTTCCGTAATTATGTGAATTATTTTAATTCACTTGATAGCTCCCGGCCACAGAATCGTATTTTGTTTTCATTTAACATGAGAGCCGTAAATAAAGAGTAAAATAGCAAAATCATTAAAAGTGGAGACTACTCCTCCTCCCCACTACAACTCAGACTGCTCTGCGCACGTGCAAATCTAGTAGCTTGGGTTCGCCATAAAAAAATTTTTCCGGGCAGCATCTGGCTGCTTGTTGGTACTGCTGATACAGCGAACACTCCTAACAGTCCTCCTTCAAGCAGGCAGAAGCGGTAGAAGGTACTGCTCATACGCGACTCAACAGCGCACGCGCAAGAGCCCGCTAGCAACTCTTCAAACGAACCTAATGTGAACAGTTGTGACGTCACGGTCATCAGAAGCAGTTTTTTGTTATGAAGAATTGTGTAGTCTTCGTCCTATAGCCTTTGACACGTTTCGCTGTTGACAGACGCTTGTTTGTGCCCTGTGTTTCATTTTTGTACATGGCGCATTTCCTTCGCAACTTAAGTTTTATTTTAATTTTTTTGTCTCGTTTATGTTTGATGGCAGCAGTATTGTTCTTCACTGGCGGGATACAGTAAAATTCTTTGTCAGCGTGTCAGTTCTTACCAGTTAAACCTTGACGGGGATGTATACGCGGACAAGGGAAAAAATTCCCGGATTTCCCGGTTAAAAATACACTTTCTCCAGGGTGAAAACACACTTTTTCCGTGTTAAGTGACAGTATATTTTCTCTCTGAACCGCAAAACTTATCAATCCTTTTAATTGTTATGATTTTAAACACGGGCATAGAATTTCCCGGCACTTTAGAAAACGAAACTCAGGGAAAAAAAGACAAGTTTTGGAAATATCTTTGATGTGCAGCAACATGTACCCTGCGTATTTTCGTATCACTATAGTATACATTGGAATTCCACCAAACACCGCATGTTACTCTCCGAATCATTGAAATCGATATTCCGGTGCGCTTTAGTAAGTCAGTCATAGCTCATGTCAAGTGATCTCGCCAGCCGATGACAGCGGATATTCAGAGCATAGACACGTGATGTAGTCAGCCAACAGCAACACCACTGTTAAGTAGCACGAACACACAAACACGGAAAGTTAATAGTTTAAATTAATATACATAGTATTGCTACAAGAAAAGCAAAGCTTTCACATATAATATTGGTCTCTAAGGTTAATAAGCTGCAAGAGATGCTAAGCTTTCGCATGTAATGTTGATCTTTTTTGCGCGTGTTACACTTTAAGATTTCTCACACAAATGTGACAGTAAAATTTTTAATCATGACATAAATGTCGGATCTTCAGGGTTCGAAATTCTTCTAAATGGCTAGTCATCAAAGAGTTCATTTTTAAATGAGAGTCAAACCCTCTGTGATTTAAGAAATTCATGGTACATTCTCGCACATAGTTCAACTTACGTAAAAGGATATTTACTTTGAAAGTAACGCTTTTCAAACTACCATTCGCAATATTTTCCCGCGACCTGTTAGAAATAGCCAGAAAGCGCAGACAACAGGCGACACCGCGCTTGCGCAGCTATCATGACGTAGGAAGTCCGTATGTACGTACGTGTAAAACACTGAAAGATCATACATTGTATCACAAAATAAACAAGACATCAGAGGATACTCCAAGAGCGTCGGAATTTCGTGAACCATACTAAAATGTGCACATTTAAAGTGCATAATTAAAAGTGCACATTCGTATGTCCAAATTCCCAATGAAGTAGACCTCGACCTGATATTAAGCTTTTCAGTGTGGTTTTTGGGATGTAAATTTTCTTGGAGCACCAGTACTGTATTATATCATGTTTGGTTCTTTATTATGGCATAACGCTATACGTCCTAGAATATGAAAACGTGGAACTGAAATGTAGTGAACAGTTGAAACTAGCCAATAGTGTGGAATTAAACACTTCGTTTGAAACAAACTGGCTGGCTCAACGGAAAAGATAAATAAAAGTCCAATTTCTTTAGCAAACAGACAAAAATAACTTCATTGTTCTACAAGGCGATTAATGTTTGACTGTCAGAAAGATGGAAGTAAAATCAAATCTGAAACTAGTATCGTATTTTTGCCTTCCGTAATTATGTGAATGTATTTCAATTCACTTGATAGCTCCCGGCTACAGATATCCGTTTTGTTTTCATTTGACGTGAGAGTAAACGAAAGGGAAACAGTAAAATCACTAAATGCAAACAAGGATCACGTGGAGACTACACACTTCCCACTATAACTCAGACTGCTCTGCGCATCAGCCCCGGATCTACGATACTTGCTTATCAGGTCGAATTTTCAAAAAATATGTTCAGCTTGTAGCGCACATCTTTCTGAAAAGCCTGAAACATAAAACATATGTGTTCGAAGAAATATAAGACATGTTATTTGGTCTTAAGTGTGACAAAGTGCAGTGCCACGCCTCTTCATACAGCATTCCTCTATTGCAAGTCACTGTACTTCGCTCTGTGGAATTGAAACGTGTGTATTTTGTAATGGATGCCATCAAACTATATTCAGGACAGTGGAAATTGAAATGCCTCTCCTGCTCCCAGTCGGTCGCTTTGACAGCTTGCCTCTCTTTATAAAAAAAATCTCGCAATTAATAGCGAATGGTTTTATTTGTAATCGGGAGAACAAGAACTCTTCAGAAAATTTGCACTCTTTATTGCTTGTTGGCTAATAACTTGCTGTTTTTTGTGACATAAAATTAAATATAGGATACATTAAACCAATAAATACAAGAGACGAGAAAGAAAGTACACATTTCTTCAATCCTTCTCTCTCTAACCTTACTACAGCTTTACGTGGTGTGCTTTCCTTTCTACGAAAGAATCTATTACCTCATCAAAGTTCGTCAAACGTTTTGCTACATGAAAAATCGAAATGTCGTTATCTAATACTGAAAAAGCTATTAATACAAATAATACCCAAGACTGTCACTGCTCGATAAAACAAAATAGGCCTTTCTAATACATCTACATCTATACTCCGTGAGCCACCTTACGGTGTGTGGCGGAGGGTACTTATTGTACCACTATCTGATCCCCCCTTCCCTGTTCCATTCACGAATTGTGCGTGGGAAGAACGACTGCTTGTAAGTCTCCGTATTTGCTCTAATTTCTCGGATCTTTTCGTTGTGATCATTACGCGAGATATATGTGGGCGGTAGTAATATGTTGCCCATCTCTTCCCGGAATGTGCTCTCTCGTAATTTCGATAATAAACCTCTCCGTATTGCGTAACGCCTTTCTTGAAGTGTCCGCCACTGGAGCTTGTTCAGCATCTCCGTAACGCTCTCGCGCTGACTAAATGTCCCCATGACGAATCGCGCTGCTTTTCGCTGGATCATGTCTATCTCTTCTATTAATCCAACCTGGTAAGGGCCCCATACTGATGAGCAATACTCAAGATTGTACCAATTTTGTAACACACACCAAATAAACGAGACTGTTTTGGCACAAATTGTCATTATTATAACACGACAGAATATAATTCACGAAATACCCATAGCAAATGCCTATAAGACCTACTACAAGCAAAAAGCTTTGTTAGTAAATAGTTTCACATTTCATTCATACACACCAGTTTCTCAAGCATGAGATCGAAAAGTAGTATTACGAAATTTTTATATAAATTTGGAATCGTCTTACTCTTCCATAATTTGTGTGATGTCCCGTTTCTTCTCCTTCTCGTTCTAACAAACAATCTTGTCATCACCAATTCTCCAGCTATTCCTGCCATTGTCAAAATTGTTCACTGACCCTGCCAAAATCACAGGCTTGGTTATCCCGCGATTATTTTCCGGTTAGGCGTTGTTACATGTTCGTACAAGACGTTTTGCGCGTTACTTCCAGTATAGAACTTAAGCGGCTGCTAGCCGGGGACTGTACAACTGGTCCTTAGTAATAGTGTAGCGATCTGGCCTAAAATTTGGTCAAAATTTCATTTTCTTAGATATACCGGTACCGAGAAGATAATACGTAATATTTCTCACCTGTTATTCGTTTATTTCCATTCTGGTTGTCTGAATCTATGGATTTCGCTAGTAATTATAACAACGCTGACCATTCGCTAACCCAATCAACCACATAATCAGACAGCGATTGGCATTCATCCGTCCGGCTTTACTCGGCTCAGCTCGTATAGCCCCGTCCCCTTTTTTCTGCGGAAAGTTTATTTCTAGATGCGACGAGGTTTCACCTGATAGAGACATCACAACAAAAATCAACTTATGATTCATTCGGAAATCAACTTAAAATGTGTTCAAAAATCAACAGGAATGCGTTTCAAAATAATGTGAACAATCGATACACCACGTGCGTTGGATGCTAGGCGCTTTGTAAAACAAGTTTTTTTTCCCCCTCAAGAATATGAATTTGGCGCCCCCTTTTCCCGGTAGCATCTTGCTGCTTGCTGCGACTGCTTGCACAGCCAACAGCCACATTCCTGTAGCCAGAAACGGGAGAATCTACTACTCAAACGCGACTCAACAGCGCATGCGCATGAGCCCGCTCGTAACTGCTAAAACGAATCTAATGTTAACAGTTGTGACTTCACGCAAATCGGAGGCAATTTGTTTTTAATAAGCATTGCGAAGTCTTCCTAAAGCCTTTGACACATTTTGCTGTAGGCAGATGCTTGCATGAGCACTGTGTGTCGTCGTTATATACGACGCATTTCCTTTGCAATGTAGGTTATTGTAGTTTTTTTCTCTCGTTTGTGTTTTATTGTTGAAGTATTATTCTGCAATAGCGGGATACAAAAATATCCTTTTGTTAGAGTATCGGTTCTTAGCAGTCAAAATTACAAAAATTTAACAGAAAACTAAAACAATGAAATATTCCCGAGTTTTTCCAGGATGAAACAATCCCCGGATCTCCCGGTTCGTATACACCCTGATATATTTATATAAAGAGTTAGATCTGTAGTATGTCTGAAGTTCAAATATTAAACTTCGTATGTCTACTTATTTTTATAAGTAAAAAGAGTCTTAAGAGATTCCTGTACCTAGCGGCATACTCGGAGAAGAACTGAAAGAGAGTTTGCAGCAGTTTGCAGTCAGCAAAGAAGGTCGGCCGAGCATCTCAAGTAAGTCATCTCGTAAAAGAAGTGGAAGTTTGGGTATCTACTTTGCATTTAAATTGTCGTCCAAAGCCGTTAGAGTACCGTGTATCATTATTGCATCACCACAGTTGGTGCCTGGACCTCTTATAATGATAACAAATATTATGCTAATGTTTGTTCTCAGAGCTCCCACACATGACTACATCCACCACAATGATGTATGATAACCAGGTCTCATCTGAAAAATCACCACCATCGGCACTGAACTCACCACTGTCAGTGACCCTACCTCTGCTGCCACATCAAGAGATTCCACAACAATGGTTGCCTTGCTGTGATTATGTGGTGCTCCACACAGCACACTTTCTGTGAGGATTCTTTCATTGCTGTAAACAAGCACATTTCCTGATTCAGAACTTGATATTTCTGTACAATGCTACATGGCTGAGTGAAAGGTGGGCCCTCATTGTATGGAGTCATTGAGAATCTGATTATGGCCCTGCTGAATCCATTTGTTACATATTCTCATAACAATGTGGGAATTGCAACTGACAAGAACAGTGAATTCAGTGGACAATAAACCACATTCTTAATAGGCCATGATTCTGCTGTGGTAATTTTCTCCTACTTAACATGAAGTGTAACAAGATCTCTTCGTGGACAAGCAACATTCAAATACAATTTCTACACAAGAAACCTGCTCATAAGCTATCATTATATACACTGGGGTGCAAAACTTTCACATGATGTGTTATGGCTAAATAACACAGGTTGATGGAATTTGGACCTTACACAGAAAGACCTGCTAGAGTTTAGTACAGAAGGTAACTGACAGGAACAGAAATGACACTTTTATTCACAGACACTGAAGTCACTGCAACTTATGATACTCCCCTGGATATGACAAAAGACAGGTTGTGTGAGCCTCACAGATGATAATGCAACATGTTCCCCTGTTGGTCATAAGGTCAGAAAGGGGTGATTGTGGTATGGTGTTTCACTCCACCAGCGTGGTTGACACCTGCTAGATGGCCATTGGAGCATGTGGACATGCTTACTATACATCTTCCTAATGCTTCCCACACATACTCTATGGGAGTTGCAGGAGGGGGAGGGGGGGGGAGTGGAGCAAGCATTTGGCCAGTCGATTCATCAAATATCCTCTCATTCCAAAAGCTCCTTCATCTGCACAGTTTGATGTGGTCATGCATAAAGTTAAGGTACCACTATCATGTGCAACCTACATAAAAATTACGTTGGGGCCAAATGTACTCCTGAAGAAAAACAGATAGTAAAGGAATAGTGTCACAATAATGTTGACAAGTGAGTGTGCCATGTTCAGAAATATGGAGGTCAGTTCGTCCACGCAACATTATGCCTCACCGCATTGTAATACCTGCACCACCAAAACAATCTTGTTCAACAGCCTGGATGCATTACATGTCCCGAGCTCTCATCATATGAGGGTACAAAATGCAACAGGAACATTGTCGAACATGATCCTTTTGGTGGTCCTAATGTTAATGGTGTGGGGAGGCATAATGTTGAGTGGGTGAACTGCCCTCAAGTCTTTAACACTTTACACTGACTGGTCAACATTATTGTTACACCGTATTTCCGTATTTCTTCCAAATGTGTGCCTTTTCAGGGGTGTTTTTTTTTTTTTTTTTTTTTGTGCGCACAACTTCAATGGTCATTAGCGCCCTGACGACGTTAAGAATGCACCGCGAGGCACAAGTTTAAAACAACAACTAAAAGGGAAAACACGATAAAAGACAGACTGACAGGCATAGGATTAAAAAACAGCATCATCAAATGTCCTTAGTGAGGTTTGTCAAATTGATAAAACGAAGAACACGAGCCAGCTGCTCGTGGGTCATCTGCTAAAACGGCATCTAAAGTACATGGCAGGTTAAGATCGAGACGCAGTGCGTTAAAATCTGGACAGGACAGTAAAATGTGGCGGACCGTCAGCAATTGCCCACATGGGCAGAATGGCGCCGGCGCAGCCGTCAGCAGATGGCGATGGCTGAACCGGCAGTGTCCAATTCTTAACCAGGCCAAAACTACCTCCTCCCGCCGAGAAGGGCGTGAGGAGGACGTCCAAGCCACGGGAAGAGGTTTCAAGGCCCGAAGCTTGTTGGCTGTAAGGGCAGCCCAATCAGCATGCCACAGCGATAAAATGCACCGACAAATAACCCTGCTAAAATCTGACAAAGGGACACAACAAGAAGCTGTCCGAGGCTGGAGGACCGCAGCCTTGGCCGCGGCATCTGCAGCTTCGTTCCCAGGGATACCGACATGGCCAGGGACCTACATAAAGCTAACCGGAGAACCGACGTCCACCAGCTGCCGAAGAGAGCGTTGGATCCGGTGCACGAAAGGGTGAACCGGATACGGATCACTGAGGCTCTGGATGGCGCTCAGGGAATCGGAGCAGATGACATAAGCAGAATGTCGGTGGCGGCAGATGTAAAGAACAGCCTGGTAGAGGGCAAAGAGCTCAGCTGTGAAGACCGAACAATGGCCATGGAGCCGGTATTTGAAACTTTGTGCCCCGACAATAAAAGAACACCCGACCCCGTCATTGGTCTTAGAGCCATCTGTATAAATGAAAGTCATATTGATGAACTTCGAACGAAGTTCCACAAAATGGGAGTGGTAGACCGAACCGGGGGTAACCTCTTTTGGGAGCGAGCTGAGGTCAAGGTGAACGCGGACCTGAGCCTGGAGCCAAGGTGGCGTGTGGCTCTCGCCCACTCGAAAGGTTGCAGGCAGTGAAAAATTAAGGTGTTGAAGGAGGCGACGAAAGCGAACTCCAGGGGGTAGCAGGGCAGAGACATACAACCCGTATTGACGGTCGAGAGAGTCGTCAAAAAAGGAACGATAAGACGGATGGTCGGGCATTGACAGTAGCCGACAGGCATACCGACAAAGCAGTATATCGCGCCGGTAGGTGAGTGGCAATTTGCCAGCGTCAGCATGAAGACTCTCTACGGGACTAGTATAAAATGCTCCGATCGCAAGTCGTAAACCCCGATGTTGTATGGAGTTGAGGCGGCGTAAGATGGATGGCCGTGCAGAGGAGTATACGAAGCTCCCATAATCCAGCTTGGAGCGGACGATCGACCGATATAGACGAAGTAGGACGGTTCGATCCGCTCCCCACGACATACCACTGAGAACACGGAGGACATTTAAAGAACGGGTACAACGGGCGGCCAAATATGACACATGTGGAGACCAGCTAAGTTTCCTGTCAAATGTAAGGCCTAAAACTTTGGTTGTCTCCACGATTGGGAGAGCAATGGGACCGAGTCGTAAGGACGGTGGGAGAAACTCTTTGTAGCGCCAGAATTTAATACAGACCGTCTTCTCGGCAGAAAAACGGAAGCCATTGGCGACACTCCAGGAGTAAAGACGGTCAAGAGAACGCTGAAGACAGCACTCCAGGACACGTGTACCCTGCGCGCTGCAATAGATGGTAAAATCGTCCACGAAAAGGGAGCCTGATACATCAGCTGGGAGGCAATCCATTATTGGATTGATCGCGATGGCGAAGAGAGCGACGCTCAAAACTGAGCCCTGTGGCACCCCATTCTCCTGGCGAAAGGTGTCTGACAGGACAGAACCCACACATACCCTGAACTGTCGATCCATTAAAAAGGAACGAATAAAAAGAGGGAGGCGACCGCAAAGGCCCCATGTATACATGGTGCGGAGAATGCCCGCCCTCCAACAGGTGTCGTAAGCCTTTTCCAAATCAAAGAACACAGCTGCGGTCGGGCGCTTCCGCAAGAAGTTATTCATAATGAAGGTCGACAAGGTAACCAGATGGTCAACAGCAGAGCGGCGCCTACGAAATCCACATTGTACATTGGTAAGTAGGCGTCGAGACTCGAGCAGCCAAACCAATCGAGAGTTAACCATTCGCTCCATCACTTTACAGACACAGCTGGTAAGCGAGATAGGTCGATAACTGGAACGCAAGTGCTTGTCCTTCCCCGGCTTAGGAATCGGGACAACAATAGACTCGCACCAGCATGCGGGAACAAGTGCCTCAATCCAGATGCGATTGTATGTACGAAGAAGAAAACCTTTACCCGCAGGAGAAAGGTTCTTCAGCATCTGAATATGAATACATCAGGCCCTGGAGCGGAGGACCGTGATCGGCCAAGTGCGTTATCGAGTTCCCGCATGGTGAATGGGGCATTATAACTTTCACGATTCGAGGAGCGGAAGTTAGGTGGCCTAGCCTCCTCTGCCTGTTTGCGGGGGAGGAAGGCAGGGTGGTAATGAGCGGAGCTCGAAACCTCTGCGAAAAAGCGGCCGAAGGCATTGGAGACATCCTCAGGGGCCACAAGGACGTCATTCGCGACCGTCAAGCCAGAAACTGGTGAGTGGACCTTAGTGCCAGATAGCCGGCGCAGGCTACCCCAGACAACAGAAGAAGGAGTAAAACTGTTGAAGGTGCTTGTGAAAGCAGCCCAGCTGGCTTTCTTGCTTTCTTTAATAATACGACCACACTGAGCACGTAATCGTTTATAATTGATACAATTCGCCACTGTAGGGTGGCGTTTAAAGGTGCGTAAAGCACGTCAACGAGCACGTAAAGCGTCTCTACATGCTGCGGTCCACCAGGGGACCGGTACGCGACGTGGAGAAGAAGTAAGGTGAGGGATGGAATATTCAGCAGCAGCGAGAATGACTTCCGTGAGGTGTGCGACCTGACGATCGCAGCTTGTGAAGGTTTGATCCTGAAAGGTCACCCTGGAAGAGAAGAGCCCCCACTCTGCCTTGGAGATGGTCCAACTAGATGAGCACGGAGAGGAGGTATGCTGCAGGAGATGGATAACACACGGGAAGTGGTCACTCGAATATGTATCAGAAAGGGCATACCACTCAAACCGGCGTGCAAGTTGGGGAGTACATATAGAAAGGTCTAAAAGGGAATAGGTGTGAGATGTGTCCGAAAGAAAAGTAGGAGCGCCAGTATTGAGGCAGACAAGATTGAGCTGGTTGAAAAGGTCTGCTAACAGGGAGCCCCTCGGGCAGGATGCTGGAGAGCCCCAAAGGGGATGGTGGGCATTGAAGTCTCCAGTTAACAAAAATGGTGCAGGTAGCTGAGCAATAAGTTGCATCATGTCTGCCCTGGTAACGGCAGATGACGATGGAGTGTAAACGGTACAAATGGAGAATGTAAAAGTGGGGAGAGTAATGCGGATGGCAACTGCCTGCAGGCCAGTGTGCAACGTGATGGGATCGTAGTAAATATAATCCCGGACCAGCAACATAACCCCCCCATGAGCTGGGATACCTACCACAGGGGGTAGGTCAAAACGCACAGAGGTGTAGTGTGCCAAGGCAATTCGATCGCATGGGCGTAGCTTCGTTTCCTGGAGGGCTACGACGAGCGGACGGTGCAAGCGGAGCAGCAACTTCAAGTCCTCTCGATTGGAGCGAATGCTGCGAATATTCCAGTGAATAAGTGCCATCGTAAGAAAAGGAAGAAGAAAGAAGGGGTCACCTCGAAGGCCGCTGAGGGCCTGGCTTCGAGCGAGCACTGCCGCCGCTATCAGTAGGCGGACAGGCATCGTCCATTGGGTCTATAGGTTCATCGGCCATCTTGGGAGGATGGCCGGGAGGGGGAGCTTCCTCCGCCGGTGAACGGCCAGATGTTCGGCTACCAGCGGTGCGGCCAGGCGAAACGGATGACGGCCTGGGGCGGCAACCGCTGGGTGGCGCAGGAGAAGAAGTGCGCCGTGGCGGAGAAGGAGAACTGTGCTTCCTATGAGCCTGTTTGGAAGGATGTTTGGTGGACGTACCGGTCGAAGGCTGGGAGGTCGAGGAACGTAGGAAGTCTGCACGGGATGGTTCCTTCTTGAAGGCCCGTGCATCTGACTTCTGGGTCTTCGTCTTAGCAGAAGCTGATGAAGGGGCTGGTGTCTGTGGGGTGATGGGAGGAAGAGGAGACGTCGACCGCGCGATCTTAGCACTGGCCGAACGGACGACCGTGGTGCTGAAGGTCAGATCGCATGTCTGGGTTGCCACCTCCCGGGTAGTCCGAGGAGAGGCGAGGACAGTACTGTATTTCCCCGCTGGGAGCAGCGTGGGCTTCCTACTAGCCAATAGCTTGCGAGCAGCCGAGGTGGACACTTTCTCTTTGACCCGAATTTCTTGGATACAGCGTTCTTCCTTATAGACAGGACAGTCGCGGGAGGACGCAGCATGGTCACCCTGACAGTTCACACAACGAGGAGACGGAGGTGGACAGTCGCCCTCATGGGCATCCCTGCCACAAGTGACACATTTAGCCGCATTGGAACAAGACTGTCGAGTGTGATTGAAACGCTGACACTGGTAGCGTAGGTGTCGGGACATAGGGGCGAACAGAAATAACCTCGTAGCCTGCCTTGATGCGCGATGGCAGCTTAACACTATCGAAGGTCAAGAAAAGTGTCCGGGTCGGTACAAGGTCATTCTTGACCTTTTTCATGACCCTATGGACAGCCGTCACGCCCTGCTCAGCGAGGAAAGATTGAATCTCCTCGTCAGTCAATCCGTCGAGGGAGCTAGTAAAGACTACACCACGAGACGAATTCAAAGTTCGGTGGGCCTCCACCCGGACAGGGAACGTGTACAGGAGTGTGGCCCGAAGCAGTTTTTGTGCCTGAAAGGCGCTCTCAGTTTCTAGTAATAAGGTACCGTTACGCAACCTGGTACAAGATTTGACAGATCCGGCTATGGCATCTACGCCCTTCTGGATAACGAAAGGGTTGACAGAGGAAAAATCCTTTCTGTCCTCAGATCGAGAAACGACGAGGAACTGTGGGGCAGGCGGTAGGACTTTTGTCACTAGTGGCTGGTCACGTTTCCGTTTTTGGGCAGAAGTCGAGAGAGATGGAGTGAAATCCATTGCGGAGGAATCCCCCATGATTGCCAGCGTCTCCGATGGCGCGCTCCTTCCTTGTGGGGACCCTCTCAGAGGGCACTCCCGCCTTAGGTGAATGTTTACACCTCAGGTCACACCTCCCGAGAAACAGACGGAGGGACCAATCGGCATGGTCAGAAGGTATCAGCTCAGGCAATCACCCCTCCCCGGGCCTGGCCTTTACCAGGGGGTACGCGCGTGCCTTACATGTCTACCCAGGGCGGGGAATTACACGTTACCCCGTCACCGGCTACGAGTGCGAACGCGTGGGTCGGCCTTCAGGCACGCACAGGGAGGAAGGAAGAAGAGGAAAAAGAAGATAGAGAGGGAGAAAGAGGACAGACTGTCTCAAACGCCGAGGCGGAGACCAGAGAAGGCAAGGAGAAGAAGGCAAGGAGAAGAAGGCAATGAGAAGGCAAGGAGAAGAAGTCAAGGGAAAGAGTAAGGAAGACAGTGAGGTGGAGAAGAACAAAGAAAGGAACCAACCAAAGGAAGGAAGAAACGAGAAGTGAAAAACCAAAAAGACCACAATTATAGGTCGTGGAACCGTCCGTCTCCGGACGCAGGCGCTAACTACCCCCGTGAGGGGGATGGACTCCTTTTAGTCACCTCTTACGACAGGCAGGAATACCTCGGGCCTATTCTAATCCCCGGACCCGCAGGGGGGTTTTCAGGGGTGTATTCGGCCCTGACTCCATTTTTACAGATGACAATACAATACCACATCGAAATGTGCAGGAGGAGGAGCTCTTGAAATGAGAGATATTCATTAAAATTGGCTGGCCTCCCCATTTCTCCTTACTTAAATCCCACCCAGTAGGTGTGGGATAAATTAGGGAGACTTATCCCAACATGTCCAGATGCACCGACGACTGTCCATCTGTTATCAAAGGTGGAGGAGGAATCAAATGTTCTGCCATAAGAAGTGCTCACCAATCATGTGCCCAGCAAAGGAGCACACTGCAGAACACGCACTGCCATCCACAGTGAACATACACTCTGTTAAGAACCACGTCCCATCTTTTTGTAATGTCTAGGGGACCATCACAAATCGCAGTGGCTTCACCGTAATTACTATCTTTGACAAAAGTGTCATTTGTGTTTGTCTCACTGCATATTTCTTTAAGTTTCCTTCATCCTTAAGTTTTACACACCAGTGTATACATTGTTGGTGATCTTACTGCTACCTACTTTGTGCAACTCCACTGAAATAAAAATCATTTGTACATCCAAATATGCAGTAAATTTCTTACCAGTTGCATACTGTCTTCATACTGTTGCAAATTAATGTCCAGAGTTGTATTTGTATGGAGACCATCTAAATTCCTTATTTGTATAATTTTCTTAATGGTTTGAGGATAAAATATTGTGGATTATGAAAATTTTCACACCACAGATTGAGCACTTTGTAAGGAGAGAGATACTGTCAGAAGGGGTTATTTGTAAGAGATTTCAAGTATGTTTTTACATGAGATTGTCAGTCTGGGAGACTGAGAGGGGGGGGAGAGGGAGGGGGAAAGGGAAGGAGGGGGGGAGACAGGAGAGGGAGGGGGGGGGGGGAGATGGTAGAGAGCTGTTGCAAAATGATTGATGCAGCATTCCTCAACCTAATGGCATCCTCATCTCCATACTTACTCTGCAAACCACCAAATGGTGCATGACAGTGTGCCTTGTACCAGTGCTAGTCTTTTCGTTTCCTGTTCCATTCACAAATATAGCAAGAGAAAACAGCTGTCTATATGCCTCTGTAAATGCCCTAAATTCTCTATCTTCATGGTCCTTATGCAAACCATACATTGGCAAGAGTATAACAGTTCTGCAGTCAGCTTCAAGTGTCAGTTCTCTACATTTTGTCAACAGCATTTCATAAAAAGAATGCCATCTTCTCTCCAGAGATTCCCATTTGATTTCAGAAGCATCACCATAATACTTGTCTGTTGATTGAACCTACCGGTAACAAATCTACCAACATACTCTGAATTACTTTGATGAAATATGTACTGTACAAGCCAAACTCTTTACCAATTGCAGAGAAATTTAGGGAAATAAAAATTGTCACAGTGTTGTCCTTCCAGGTGTGATTTACTTTGTGACAACTGTGCTTGAGCAAAAACTATTTTCACAAAGTTAACAGGAAGGAAATAATACATAGAAGCTTTGAATTCTGTTATTTTCAATACAGGATCCTTTTCTCCCATTTCTATCACAATTCAGCGGCACCTTAAACTAAGTATGACTTCAGTATATCATTGTTTGCCCTGTTCTGAGAATTAACAGCACACAAAACTTCATCTGCTGAATATACAGAATGCTTTTTAACACTCATCATGTAGCCCTCATTTTTGACAGTGGTCACCTTTCTGGGTAACAGCTTTCAAAGTAGCCTCCCATGACGTCTCCCCTTCTGAAAGTCTGTGGCTGCCTAATCTGACCATGTTACTGGTATTTGGGAGCATATTCTACTCCCGATATAACCAAGTCCTCTTTGAAGCATTTCATGCAATCTTTGCATTCACAATGAGACAGTGACACACTGCTATTGCTAACTTGTTCATCTGTCACTTCCATTAACAAATACTTCTTCCACAAGGATGTTGAGATTTTGTTTTCCTAGGCAATTTTTTCCCTCATCAGGAGCTTTTGCCTTTTCTGCATCGCAAAATAACCCTGTTAATCATCAATATTCTGCTTAATTTTTTGTGTCATGGCATGGGTTATATTTCTCTATGGGACAACTGATGTACTAACAATGAAAAATAGTTACACCTGTATGCTGGATCTTTGAGATGGAAGGTTGCAGCAGACGAAGGATCCCGAAATTTACCTAACAGTTCAAGACAACGTTTTAACACACCACTAACCAACAATTACAAATGGGGTGCAGTAAGTTAGTGAGGCAGCTGCTAGAAGAAAAGACAGGGCAATAATTCAGGCAAGCTGTGGGTGTCCCTTTTTGCCTATACAGCTTCATGGATGTAAAAAAGAGGCGAAGGAAGGAAGGTAGGATAAGTGTCACTTAGTAACCTCATGTTAAGGTATGGCTGTATTACGTAACCTTTTAATGCTGGAGTGGAAAGAACTGTTGAAACTTATTTTCATCTGAAATATATGTGACACCATTTCAACCAGCAAATTTTATAAATGGGTAAATACACAAAAGTTATGGAAAGAAAAAGAACAAGTATTAATCTTTAATTTCTTCCTTTTATTAAAAAATGTTTTCAAAAGCCTGTGTACACAGATTTCAGTAAAAAAATTTAAAAAGTTCATTGCCTCCTCTTATAACATAATTACTTGAGCAACAACAATACACTGTGCAACAACAGTAACAACAAATCTTTTCACAGAATGATAACAGTGAAACACACACTTCACTTCAAACTGCTGGAAAATTTTTTAGCAAAAGTTTTTTATCCATACGGTTTATTGGTAACATTTGGGGATGAAAACTAGACGTGCAAAGAAGAAGTCATGAGATATATTCAGATTTGGAGATAAAGGAATATCATGTGAACTGCTGCTAATGTCTGTCAGTTTGAGCAACAACTGTATTCTTTATCCAGTCATTTGATTTTACGGATAGTCTTTTTTTTTTTTTTTTTTTTTTTCCTTTTTTTTTGTAGACATAAGGTCAGTATAGTAAACACCAACTGAGATTCCTTTTGTTGCAGAAATGAATCATTATTTACAGCCTTGTGCATAGCATTAAAAAGAAAATGGACTCCAAACAAGCACCGAGGGATCACAAATCATGTTTTCCCTAAGTGAAATAAAACTTGTTATCATCTTCAGTTTCCACTTACTGGTATACACACTTCAAATAACAGTGCTGCGGTTGTGGCCTCTATGGAAGTACCTCTCTATAGCCAGCAGTACTGAACTGATAGTATCGAATACTCCACCACGCATTGCTAAACGTTCCAAAAAGGGTCGACAGAATAATCTGTTCGCCTCCTTCTTTTCATGAATCGTCACGTATCGATCATCCATGTGAACCAGGTGAGGAAACCAGGATATTACAAACAATCTGTCAAGAGAGTAACAAACAATTCATTAGGACTCAACATTTCAACTTTCTCCACAAACTATGCAAGAAAATGTTTAGCAGTTTGGAGGCCGATAATCACAGATGTTCCAGACATTTATAACAAATGCTGCAATAGGTATTAAAGCAAGCATGCAAACATATCCTACATAAAATAACACAGCATCATGCAGCAATAAACAAATGTAAATAACAAATATGCACTGTGCTGTTGCATTCCTAATAAAAGGGAAAGATTAATTATGAAAAGTACTTCTGCCATTAAAAATTTAGTGCATGTATAAATGTTGCATTAACAACTTTACACACTATTAGGTTTTATCTCTGAAAGAGGAAGGAACTTATGCTACACTTTTGGAAAAAGCTGACTTACAGCCATCAGCAAAGAAGTCTGCAGTAACGGAGTCTGTTTTGTCTCTAGTTAAAATATCAAATGTCACATCACTGAAACAGGCTCCTTTTATTCAGGGAAGTGATCTATGAAAGGGCTATCATATTTTGCAGTGGTAAGCCTCTCTGCCTCATCCAGTCTTAACCGCAACTGTGAAAAATATGAAGATGACAGCTGCTACCGTTCACAGCAACCAGGACACAGTGCAGGGTTATCATTTGTCATTTCAACAATGGATCACAAAGGCAAACTACATACAATAATGAATTATTTCCAAATTATAAGATACAGAACCCACTGTCCCATATGGATACTTCTGTGGACTGTGAGGTGGAGTTAATAAAGATCGGCATGGACATTTGTGTGTGTGTGTGTGTGTGTGTGTGTGTGTGTGTGTGTGTGTGTGTCCGTGCACATGTCATGGGTGTTTCAAAAAGCACAATACACAGGTGCCATGTTCACCTCCATCTCGGTTGAGAGTGGTTTAACATTCCACAGACCTGAGAGTAAAGATGTAGATTTTACCACTAATAGGGATGGAGTAGGAACTGTCCAAATTTTTCTTTGCCAGTTGGCTCCCTAGTCCTTCACTGAAAAGACTCGAGATCCAAAGAAGAGTACATGCATTTGAAACTGCCAATACCAAAACACTGTTTTTAATTATACAATGTCTGGGGTAATTGAGCATCACGCGTTTGGTGTGGAGGAGTACACTCGTAACAGTGGTTTTGTGATTAGTACTCAGCGAGCATTTCATATTCGGTTCAAACTCTGTTCACATGATTTATGTTCCTTATATAAAAACTATTGGAGTTTGGGTATCAAACTTCAGAGCATCAGGTTCTGCAATGAAAAGAAAATCTACTGGCCGATCCTGGAGTGTAACAATGCTAGAAAATGTGCCACATGCAAGAGGGACTGTTCAGCTATCTCCAAAGCATTCAGCATTTAAACATGCAGCTGCCCTATGACTCGCCGACAGGATTGTAAGAAAAATACTGCACAGAGATCTTCACACACATCCATACAAAATTATGGTTAACCAAGAGTTACATGAGAGAGATTCTGAAACTTGTAGAGCTGTATGTGAGGCAAATCTTCAGAATATTCCCCCTGCTGTTGTTTTGGTTTCTTCTGGCAATGCCCAGTTCCACTACCCAGGTACTGTAAATAAACAAAATTCCCGCTTCTTGGCATCAGAAAACCTTGACGAGCTTCACCAATGACCATCTCACAGCCATCGTGTGACAGTTTCATGCACTGTTGCTGAATCTGATGTGTGAGGTCCATATTTTTTCGAAGAAGATGGTGTAAAGGCACAGCCGCCAACCTCGAGAAGAGGACGTCAGCAATCATGTGGCAAATGTGGAGAAGGGTCCAGTTACAGCCCCCTCCCCTCCCTCCAACAACTTTAAAAATTAGAAGCCTGATTCATGCCTTTAAACACTACATATCACACATTTTCCGACCCTAAGTAAATAAGATACATTTAATTGATCATAGCTTTATTTTCATATTAAAATTAATTCCAATTATCATTTTCAATAAAGAAAATTACTTCAGCTTCAATGTCACTCACATGTCATTCTCTCTTTTCCACCACCTTTTCACGTGACTGCAACTCTCACAAATTGCTGATGACAAATTTTTACAAAATCAGATAACAAATGCTGTTGTCATTGATGCTGTTGCAGCAGTATTGAGGGAATGAGAGACTTTTTTTTTTTTTAAGGAGTCTTACAATTGTTTAGTATTTTTATAACTATGACTTTGAACATTCCAGAGGCACTCCTCTGCCTCATAGAATGTGACAAGTTAGTAAATTTTGCTTCTTGTCAACTCCATTTCGTAAAGGAACATGTGTAAAGTCTACAAGCAACACCACAGACAGGGCAGAAAGAAACACAAGCACAACATAGCAGCATTTAGTGACAGCAGGACAGGAACAATGTTCCTCTGATCTGTACCAACACAGCCAAGGGACACTGGTTTTGTGTTCTTTACACAGTCCAATCTAGCCACAGTCATGAATGCCCCTCTCCTGCGCTTGCCATTAAAACCCATTCCAGAAACCTGTCTCTCCAATTTGACAGTGAGTAATACATGAAAGACTCCGTATGTTGGAACTATAGTTGGGAGTCAGGAATGATGGTGGTCATGTTTAGGCTTGTTCTGCGCACCTACGTCACACATTCTACAAAAGCCACTGAGCATTCAGTAACATTGTGAATGTTCTGCTGTTAATGCCGTACCAATGCAATCACTGAATGTGATCGTAGCAAGTTGTTTGGAGAATTTCTATTCCATTTTTTGCAACTTGTCATTGCTGTTGGTGGTGCTATGTGATATATTCTGCAGAAGCAAGTGAGAGACATAATTTTCAGGATATGTGCTTTCTCCAAGTGGAAAGCAAGTGCATGCGCAAACTGCAACTCACATTTGAAATTGTCAACAATACAGTTCTCAACTGTGCCTTGACACGCGGGAACTGCCATCATTCTTGGCTCAGACTATAGCAGATTGATGCGCAGAAGAATACTGTTTAAGTTGATAAAATACTAGTTCTATTTGATGTTACAATGCAACATACATTTCACACATGTTTAAGTTGAGTGCAAAAGCTTATGCTCTAATTTTGAGTCTATCAATGTGCTGAAAGCACAATACAAAACTAAAAATCACATTACTCACCTGTACTGAAGATGTTCATACACTGTTCCACCATTCAAGTAACTTGGAGCAGCAGGATTTCCCATCATACTAAGAAATTTCAGATTAGGGCAGCTTCTCTGTAGATTTCGTATGAATGGGAATAATTCATCTACCTAAAAAGTACCAACTAGTCCTTATTGCTTGTACATATTATGTCAGATAGACCCTATTTTATTAAATTCAACAACACTAGCTTCACAGGATTTAATTTTTTAAAATAAATATTTTTCCTCTTATGTTATGATGGCTGTACTATGGCCCATCTTAAATGGAATGTGCCATACATTATAGAACTGTGCCAGGCATATTCAGTTATTATTATTACACAAGCAACAAAAGTTCGGGATAAAAAGGAATGAATGCAACAGAGCTATAAAGAAGTATCACAGAACATAAAGAAATGGCCTTTGAGGCACATCCTGGACTACAATAGCTATTTCCTAGAAAGGAAGGAGTCAAAGCAAACAACCACATGCACTTGTCTTGGAACAGCTCGATTCACAGCATCATGGCAAATATGGGCAAAAGACAACAGCGTATTTACACTATCGATCATCAATGTTTCGTGAAAACGCAAATTTCAAACTTAAGATGGCATACTGAGAAAACAAATGTTGAACATACAGCATTTGCAAAGTATTCTTTCACGCGAGAACACAAAAGGGTCACTGGGGTAATAATTTCTCCTTGTTATTGGAAACTGTAATGTTGCACAATGCTGCTTGAAGTATCACCCAAGAAACCAATGCAACATCTTGCACAGAAGCTGTTATGTTAAAGCAGGCCTGGCCAAATAGCACTCCATGAGCGAGACTGCTCTGTCGATGCTCCAGGCTAGTGCTCAGAGCACAGCAGCGAGTGAAAAAGGGTGGGGGGAATGAAGGCTGCAGCCAGACACCGTTTGAGCAAATAAGTTTGCTGACAATACTACTTCTGTTATATCAGATTTACGTTCTGCATTAGGAATACTCTGGTGTATATGCCCTTGTCCCAAAAAGAAAATGTGGGAAAGCCACATTGTTCAATGTAATGCCAAATGGGAATTGCATTACTTCTCATATTATTTGAAGACCATGCAAAGCACTTAATATGCCATCGCACTATTATGAGCTGGAAAAACACTTATTGGAACATCATTTCACCACCAGCCACAAAGACAAAATCAATAGAACAAAAAACCAGCCTAAGTTGCAAAATATTTTATTTTTCATTAGATGACTTTTCAAATCAACCTATAGGACAGAAAACCAAATTTACACTCATACATAATACAGTTATTACCAAATTCTTAAGCACATGTCGAAGATACACAACATATCGTTTTAAATTTATGTAACAAAGTTGAAAATGGCAATTCCAAAGACGTCAAAAAAATGTGTAATGTACATTTACAGTGCACACAGGCAACTGGTAGTTTACTCCTCCCTCTGTCGTAAGGAAACATCAGGAAAGGCGGTGCCCTATCAAAATGTAGGAAATCTTTTTATTTATTAAAATGTTCTCCAATCATCAACAATAGAACAATTCTTACAATAACCATACAAGCAATAATCGTACAACACCGCAATAAAATTAATACTTTCAAAAATCTTTACCAAAAAGAGTCAAATACTTAAAACCACTGACCAGTAACACAGCAGCACTATATACGACGCATATTACAAAAGTGTATGCGATGTCGACATATAAAAATCATTACGTGTGAACAGCAATTAATTATTAAAGAAGTATTAAAAGAAACCAAAACAATAGGAGGACTTTTTCAAATCTTTATCAAAAAGAGTCACATACGTAAAATTAGTGACCAGTAATACACAGCAGTGCCGCATACGGCACGTTATGAAGCTGTATGCCATGTTGGCACATAAAAATCATTTAAGTGTGAAACTGTGCAAGTCAACAATAAAATTATTACTTTTTAAATCAATTACCAAAAGCTGTCTATTACTTAAAACCACTGAATATTAAAACAAAACAGCACCATTTATGGCATGTATTACAAAGTTGTATGCCAAATTGGAACATAAAAATCCCTAAAACTGAGACTGATGACCTCAGAAGTTAAGTCCCATAGTGCTCAGAGCCAACAGAGCCTAAAACTGAACAGCAATGTTAGTATTACAAGGAAACAATAGGAGATTAAAAATCCTCATCACTTTCTACCATTTAAAAGCATAACAATTTTTATCACACCAAACTTTAAAAATTTAATTTTATGCACATTTTGCAGCTTCACAAATTCCATGCAGATAAAACAACTTTTTCATAATATGTCCCACGTAAAAAATCAACATTAAACCACAAGCAGTCTTTTTTCAAGGCACCAAAAATGCACTTGCCATCCAGAGGAAGACATAACCTAACCATACTCAAGGGCATGTAGGGTGGGAGTGCGGTTGTAGGAGGAGGGTGGGGAGGGGGAGAGGACAGGGGGAGGATGGAGGGCTGGAGAACAGGGAGGAGCATGAAGATGAAGCAGCCCAAAAACGAGATGGTTAAATGGACAGACAGCACGACATGAACATAAATATATTATCAGTAGAAATAATGCCTACTTGGCACACAACTTTGTAATACACGCCGTAGATGGTGCTATTTTGTTTCACTGTTCAGTGGTTTTAAATGGTTGATAGTTGTTGGTAATGGGTTTAAAAAGGAGTAATTTTATTATTTACTTGCACATTTGCACACTTAATGATTTTTACATGCCAAAATGACATGTTGTTGTTGTTGTTGTGGTCTTCAGTCCTGAGACTGGTTTGATGCAGCTCTCCATGCTACTCTGTCCTGTGCAAGCTTCTTCATCTCCCAGTACCTACTGCAACCTACATCCTTCTGAATCTGCTTAGTGTATTCATCTCTTGGTCTCCCCCTACGATTTTTACCCTCCGTGCTGCCCTCCAATAATAAATTGGTGATCCCTTGATGCCTCAGAACATGTCCTACCAACCGATCCCTTCTTCTGGTCAAGTTGTGCCACAAACTTCTCTTCTCCCCAATCCTATTCAATACTTCCTCATTAGTTATGTGATCTACCCATCTAATCTTCAGCATTCTTCTGCAGCACCACATTTCGAAAGCTTCTATTCTCTTCTTGTCCAAACTATTTACCGTCCATGTTTCACTTCCATACATGGCTACACTCCATACAAATTCTTTCAGAAATGACTTCCTGACACTTAAATCTATACTCGATGTAAACAAATGTCTCTTCTTCAGAAACTCTTTCCTTGCCATTGCCAGTCTACATTTTATATCCTCTCTACTTCGACCATCATCAGTTCTTTTGCTCCCCAAATAGCAAAACTTCTTTACTACTTTAAGTGTCTCATTTCCTAATCTAATACCCTCAACATCACCCGACTTAATTCGACTACATTCCATTATCCTCGTTTTGCTTTTGTTGATGTTCATCTTATATCCTCCCTTCAAGACACCATCCATTCCATTCAACTGCTCTTCCGAGTCCTTTGCTGTCTCTGACAGAATTACAATGTCATCGGCGAACCTCAAAGTTTTTATTTCTTCTCCATGGATTTTAATACCTACTCCGAATTTTTCTTTTGTTTCCTTTACTGCTTGTTCAATATACAGATTGAATAACATCGGGGATAGGCTACAACCCTGTCTTACTCCCTTCCCAACCATTGCTTCCCTTTCATGTCCCTCGACTTTTGTAACTGCCATCTGGTTTCTGTACAGATTGTAAATAGCCTTTCGCTCCCTGTATTTTACCCCTGCCACCTTTAGAATTTGAAGGAGAGTATTCCAGTCAACATTGTCAAAAGCTTTCTCTAAGTCTACAAATGCTAGAAACGTAGGTTTGCCTTTCCTTAATCTTTCTTCTAAGATAAGTCGTAAGGTCAGTATTGCCTCACGTGTTCCAGTATTTCTACGGAATCCAAACTGATCTTCCCCGAGGTCGGCTTCTACTAGTTTTTCCATTTGTCTGTAAAGAATTCGTGTTAGTATTTTGCAGCTGTGGCTTATTAAACTGATTGTTCGGTAATTTTCACATCTGTCAGCACCTACTTTCTTTGGGATTGGAATTATTATATTCTTCTTGAAGTCTGAGGGTATTTCGCCTGTTTCATACATCTTGCTCACCAGATGGTAGAGTTTTGTCAGGACTGGCTCTCCCAAGGCCGTCAGTAGTTCCAATGGAATGTTGTCTACTCCGGGGGCCTTGTTTCGACTCAGGTCTTTCAGTGCTCTGTCAAACTCTTCACGCATTATCGTATCTCCCATTTCATCTTCATCTACATCCTCTTCCATTTCCATAATATTGTCCTCAAGTACATCGCCCTTGTATAGGCCCTCTATATACTCCTTCCACCTTTCTGGTTTCCCTTCTTTTCTTAGAACTGGGTTTCCATCTGAGCTCTTGATGTTCATACAAGTGGTTCTCTTATCTCCAAAGGTCTCTTTAATTTTCCTGTAGGCAGTATCTATCTTACCCTTAGTGAGATAAGCCTCTACATCCTTACATTTGTCCTCTAGCCATCCCTGCTTAGCCATTTTGCATTTCCTGTCGATCTCATTTTTGAGACGTTTGTATTCCTTTTTGCCTGCTTCATTTACTGCATTTTTATATTTTCTCCTTTCATCAATTAAATTCAATATTTCTTCTGTTACCCAAGGATTTCTACTAGCCCTCATCTTTTTACCTACTTGATCCTCTGCTGCCTTCACTACTTCATCCCTCAAAGCTACCCATTCTTCTTCTACTGTATTTCTTTCCCCCATTCCTGTCAACTGTTCCCTTATGCTCTCCCTGAAACTCTGTACAACCTCTGGTTCTTTCAGTTTATCCAGGTCCCATCTCCTTAAATTCCCACCTTTTTGCAGTTTCATGAGTTTTAATCTACAGCTCATAACCGATAGATTGTGGTCAGAGTCCACATCTGCCCCTGGAAATGTCTTACAATTTAAAACCTGGATCCTAAATCTCTGTCTTACCATTATATAATCTATCTGATACCTTTTAGTATCTCCAAGGTTCTTCCATGTATACAACTCAACATGACATACAATTTTGTAATACGTACCAAATGTGGTGCTGCTGTGTACTACCGGTCAGTGATTTGAAGTATTTGATTATTTTTGGTAAAGATTTTAAAAAAGTATTAATTTTATTGTGAACTTGTACAGTTATTCAAACAATGGAAAATCCAGGAATGTACTGCAGGTGTGTGTGTACTGCTGATGAAGGCCTTAACGGTTGAAAGCTTTAATTGTAAGTCTTTTTGTTGCTGCTACCTACGACTCAGCATCTTCGCTATACGATGTGTATCAACTTTGCTTCTTGTAGAGTTATTGTATGAATTATTGTATTGTTGATGACTGGAGAATGATTTAATAAATAAAAAGATTTCTTATAGTCTGACAGAGTGCCCTATTCCATTCCTGAGGTTTCCTTACGACAGAGGAAGGAGTAAACTGCCAGTTATGCTCTGTAAATGTACATTACACATGGTTTGACATCTTTGGAAATGCCATTTTCGACTTTGTTATGTAAGTTTGAAACGATATGTTCCTTTGGCATATGCTCAGGAATTTAGTAATAACTGTATCACGCATGAGTGTAAATCTGGTTTTCAGCCCTGTAGGCGGATTTGAAAATGGATCTTGGTCTGAAACTTGTCATCAAATGAAAAATAAAATATTTGGAACTTGAACTGGTTTTTCGTTCTATTGATTAACAGAAGTTGCTGACCCAGGCTACTCCAGCAAGCTGGAAGTTCACAAAGACAATGTGATGAACTCACTTTATGACGAATGACAGTGAATGTTGGCTGCACTGAAGGTGGCCATTAGCAAAAAAGTTTATGGCACATCACCAATTATTTGAATTAATTAAGAAGCTTATGGTATAGGGATAATCATTTGGTGACAGCTATGGCAGATAAGATTGATGCTATCAAACACAAAGTAAATCTACAGAAAATCACCCGAAAAGTACTCTTACAGAAAATCTCCTTCCAGTTCATGATGTGGAACATTTCCCATAACTCCAAGCAGTCATTTGTGGCCCAGACACGACTGACTGACTACGTTTTAGTGATTGAAACATTTCATTACAAGTTCTCAAAGAGATTCCAAGACATTGCATGACTGATGACAGATGTTGATTTATTTGTCAAACCATTTTCACTTTTGGCTGATAATGTATCTCATTACTTCCTACTTGAGCTGACAGACTTACAGTGAAAATCCCAGCTCAATGACCAGTTTGTCCAATCCAGAAATTTACAAGACTTTTATAAAATATTACTCTAAGAGCAATATCTCCAACTGCACAGAGAAACCACAAAAGTTATTTCAGTGTTTGTTTCAACATTTGTACAAACATTTCATTTTGTTACAAAATTGATGAAGTCATGCAAATGTTCAGGTTTAACTCATTTTAATTGCATAACTCTATGTGTGTGACTGTATCACGATGTTCCAGATGTATTACATATTCCAAAATCGAAATGTATATAAATTTATAAACATCACAACTTAATGTTAAATGCCCATATGTAAAGCTTTTGTAATTTTGCTCACTGTATTAGCACTATCTAATGTATTTATTTAAAAAAGTAATAAAATTATTGTGTTGGTAAAAAATAAGGAGATGAAATTAAACACATGAGCTAAACTGCACCTTTTAAAAGTACACTGTAACATTTGTCCCTTAGAAGTAGTTGCCCTGTGTTGTTAACACTTCTTCCCAGGCTTATTTCATGTGCAGCTTTCAGCATATAGCCATCTCATTCATACACTTGCTCATAATAGCGTGGTTGTAGGGGAAGCAAGAGCGCTGAGCAGACTTGGCTGGTTTTGAAGTATTTATTATTGGCTGATTGGACCACAAGCTGCAGACTAGTTATAGGAATGAGCTGTGGTAGATGTGCACTTGTTCAGCAAAGTGCAATGTTTCACAAGATATGAGCTTGAATGTAACAGCAGTTGCAAATGAACAAAGAAGCAAACACATTTCCTTACTTGTACTAAGTGTAAGTGTCCCCCCCCCCCTTTCCTCTTGGCATCAGCAGTGGGAATCTGCCATCAGACAGTAGATTCAAACAAAGAATATTTACACACAAAAGAATACAAGGTAATAGAGGGATTATCTACTGTATACAGAGAAAGAGGTACTGTGATAATATAATAATTTCATGTTCAGAATAAACAGAACACCTTGAATGAACAGAGATAGGAAGTTCATATCTACAGCACATGTATATTAGAATGTTCTGCAGAACTGATTAGCATTCCAGTCACCTCAGTTCAGCATTTGTACTGTTGCCCAGTACGCACAGGATCCACCATGGGCCCTGATAAGTTGTTCCATTGATGCGTATAAGGCTTGAATGGCATCCTTGTGGTATGGCCAACCAGGCTGCACTCACCTGGTTCCAAAGTTCATCTGTGGTGGTTGGCATTGGGTCATAGTGCTGTGCCCGTCGTTTCAACACATCCCACACATTTTCAACTGGCGATAAGTCTGGTAATTTGGCGAGCCAGAGCAAAAGACTTGACATCTTGTGACACCAATAAGGCACGTGTTTGTGCAGCAACATGTGGCCATACATTGCCTTGCTGAAAAGTGCCGTCTGGGGTGTTGTGCAGAAAGGGTATGGCTATGGGTTGAAGGATATCATTCACAAAGGTCACAGCATCCTGGACACACACTAAGTGTGATTTGTGGTTGTATCAAAGAGCACCCCACACAGTAAGGCCTTGCATGAACCCAATCAGTGTGATGCGCTCCCCCCTGTCTGCAGTGAACCAGACAGAATCTGGGTTCATCCAAAAAACACTATCTGATTTAACTCCTGTCCCCAGAGATGTCTTTCCATACACCACTGTCATCTAGTATGTTTCTGCACATTTGTCAAAGGTAGACAGGGAAGTGTATGATGCGCAAGTAACCCATGTCATAATAAATGGCAACAGACTGTCACCCCGACAGTGTACGATGTGTTCCACTGTTGAGCCAGAACTGAAGGGGACGCAAATCTGTCCCACAATGCCATTCGCATGAGGTGATGATCTTCTTGTGGTGGGTGGTTTGGGTGGTGCAACCTGACCCATCGTCTTGTGTTCTACGACCTTCCGTGAACCACTCTGCACGTGCCCGTTGCACTGCCGAAATACTTTGTCCCACACGAGCAACAATTTCCCAGATTGATGCATCACATTCTCTCATGCAAATAATGCGCCCTATTTCACACTCACAAATTTCACAGTACAGGTCGTGCATACATCTGCGAGGCATCTGTACATCTGCTCAAGTTGCACTGATCCATTATCTTCAGTTTACAGTGACAATGAGAGCCACAGATACATTTTACCAGCAGGTAGTGTTGTGCCACAATATCGATGTTGAACTTGGACCCACAGGCCAACATGGCTCAAATGCTAATCATTTCTGCAGAACATGCTAATGTACATGTCCTGTGAATTTGAATGTCCTATCTTTAGTCATTCAAGATGTTCTGTTCCCCCCCCCCCCCCCCCCCCTGAATATGAGTTTATCAGTAACAGCAAAACCATTCTTATATATGAGGTTAATTGAACATTATCAACTGAATCTGGATAGCTGTAATCAAATTTTCAAAATTACCTTATTATAATTCAGCCAAAGAAGCTGGAGATTTGGCAGATGTGGAAGTATAGTTTCTGAATCCAGCTCATTACGGTCCAAGATCAAAGAGGTAAGGTTAGGGAATTCTGACAAGAAGTCCAGATTCCTGTTGATAACACGGATCCATTTCATTAAATGTACTAATTTATTTAAAGTAAGATAAAGTAGGTAGCAAATTCACATTTAAAATGACACACAAATCAGTTTTCACACAACTAATGAGGGATGTACTGAAGAACACAACACAGCCCATCGGCTTTGACAATTGGTGGGAAGGAATGCACTTTCAATTAAAAGTATGAGGGTTTTCTTTGGGACACGAATATACCTATGGCATGCGCAATGCATACACAAAAAGACTTATGATATGTGTGTTGGCTTCACCAATACTCAACTGAAATATGATCTTGTAACCTAAACTAGACCTCAGGATGCATTACAAATCAGTCTTGTCACCACAACCTTTGATATATGCTGACAGTGATGTAACTGTTCAAAACACAGAAGTAGTATTGTGATTTTCAATAGTCTCACTAATTTCTATGCACAAATTCTGTCATTCTAATTTGAGTATATTTTGTATGCACTCTGATACACCATGTACCGTACTTACACAACTATACATTGTTTGGTGGCCTGTGGACTAAAGATGTACACAATGAACACATTTCATCCGTCATTAGGTCAAACTATGGATGTACGTGGACTTTTCAGTCATCTGGTCCTCTGACAACCTGCAGAAGCAATTTAGTGTTGGTGTGTCAGAAAACCTGCAGAAGAAAAATGCTACAAATATTTATTCTTACTTTCCTTTGCAAACAATATGCTGCTGAATAATTGGCCATGTCTTGAAATAAATATAGGAGAAACAAAGAAAGCACAAATGTGCAGGATGCACATATTGAGCAATAATGTTGGCTCTGTTCACTGTTTAACTGACTGTAAAACAACACTGGCACAAAAGTTGATCAAAAAATCTTTTGATGTAGCAACACACTGATCGGCAGTGTAGCCCAGTGTATGGGTTAGACTGAAAAGTGACAGTCCGGTTGTGAATTGGCAAAGTGTTACTGAACGCTTCAGTTAATCCCAAAAGTCAGTGAGTAACCCCAACACGGAGCACAACCAACATTCTTGCTAACCATCCAGATTTAAGGTAACCGAGCAGTTTTTGTCATAATAACGTGCAAACTGAAACCCACATGACTGGCAGCCTCAAAAAGTGTGCATTTTGTATCATAATAGGAAAACTTGGAAAAATAATATAGGTTTTCCTTTTAATAAATTGAATGGCATCTGACTATTTTCTTGGGAAAATGTTAACTTTACCCAGGCATACAGTTCCACTGTTCTTAATTTTCAATATGATTCATGACAAAGTGTATTCTGATATTAAAATTACAGGCACAATTTGATAAAATGTATATTTTTGAGTTGGGTTTACCTGTAATAACATGTGACAAAATAAAGATTTTGAATGAAATTATCTGCACTGGCTGCAGAATACTTTTTATTAAGTCACAACAGGCTTTCCTTCAACTGAAGACACATCTTCAAGTGTTAAAGAATCTTTTTAAAATGTCATTGCTGAAAGGTATCTGCAGTCGGTACTACCTTGCCTGCTGCCACTCAACTACCTTCCTGCTGTGGCATGATTTTGCTATATCCTTCCTTTTAAATATGGACTACTGTTTTTAGTGCAGTATTTCTTTACAACTTGTTGTGGAAGATAATGAGTGGCTCTAAGACACTTACGTTTCAGTGATGACTTTTAAAAAGATTCTTTATTGCCTGAGGACACGTCTTCAATTGATGCAAAATCAACAATGACTTTGAGTAAAAAGCATTCTACATCCAGTGTGGATCATTTCATTCAAAATTGGAAATTTAGCTAGGGTTGCCAGCAATTTAAAATAATCTGCTCAAAATTAAGATTATTCATTTGTTTTGCTTTACTCAGTCTCTGAAATAGGAAGATGTATTTTGTAATCCACATTTAGATCAGCAAAATACACACCTACACACCCACCCATCCACCTTCCCCCCCCCCCCCCCCCCCCACACACACACACACAGACAGAGAGAGAGAGAGAGAGAGAGAGAGAGAGAGAGAGAGAGAGAGAGAGAGAGAGAGGCATTCTCAGAAGCCATATTCTTAGAAGTATCCTACAACAGTATACCTGTTTGATTTCCTCTGAGAGCAAGATTAATGGTTCAGTAATAACCTTTGAACAAGAATGAAACAATTAAGCTATTATCTTGATTTTGAGGTGCAGAAGGGAGAGCAATTGGCCATTTACTCCCAGGTATTTCCTACACTCAGCTACATAGGAATACACATTACCTACACAGGCACGTAAGGTGTTTTCCTGTTGTCGTGGTTAAAACAGCACCTCTCCATGGGTCAGGAAGTAGCCCTGTCATGCAGACACCAAAAATCTGAGGGATATTCTTGGCATTGCCTGTCAGATCATCAACATTCTGTAATGGACCCTGTCATGAGCTACAGGAACACACTGCTAGGGGCATGCTACAAATAACAGGATAAGAAGAGTGATAATCTAAAGCAAGGACCTCTCACTCACACCTTTGCCTAGGTTTTCCAGGAAAATACTTGTTCCGTGTAATAATTAACCTTTCTCTGGATCAAAAGTTTGCATCCAATCACTTATTCAGTCTGATTCCAAGATGCCACAACAAAAGTAATGGCAGAAATATCACATTCTGTGCATCTACATGGGATGATTGATCTGTGTGAAGTAGTCCAAGATGGTACCACACATAAATGGAAAATATGCATATACGCACACCTTGCATTTAAATGCTGTGTAAGTTACTGAAACTAAATTAGGTGCCAATCATTGAAGTTGCATTTCATACTACATACACTACAGAATCAGTATTTTTAATACATTATATTTATCATGAGGCACACATGCAACAAATAGTCCTAAAATTAGGGGAGAGTATAAGGCATTCCTTTGTAAGTACACAGGAATAAAGTTCTGAAATGTATTAAAAAAAAAAAAAATGGCTCTGAGCACTATGGGACTTAACATCTATGGTCATCAGTCCCCTAGAACTTAGAACTACTTAAACCTTATTAACCTAAGGACATCACACAACACCCAGTCATCCGAAATGTATTCCAAGTTTGAATTTAATGACACATCCATGAAAAGAAAATCTTTTTTAAACAGTCATCTTGCATTTAGAAAGGATCACAGGTGTAAAACATCTTCCTCTTTTCACATATGGTGGCCTGTGAAGCAGGAGCATATGTGGACTGTGAGCAGATGGATTCTGTCTTCTTGGCTTTTTAAAACTATTTAAGATCTCATACAAATTAAGTTTAAGAACACAGAAGACAAACATTCAATGGCAGAACGACCATAATCATTATAAGCTCACATTCATTTTATCTACTATTTCCTCTGAGTCTTTACTTTGACACAAAATTAATTTGATTAATGCTAGAAAACTGTAACAGGTGCAAGATGAAAACATTAACTTTAGTCCTTTAAAAATGGAGTTCAGTTGCAAAATATGAATAACTTAGTAGAAAAAACACTATAAAGTGACTGCAGCTGATTTATCACCCACATCAAAGTCTCTTTCCTAAGAGTTACAGTCATAGTAGGCCCATGAACAAAAGTTTTGGTAAGAGTGGAAGACTGGAATCTAACCACACACGTTAAACCCATCGATAACAGATGTCAGCTTTTGATCCATGACTGTTTTGCTTCCCATTATTTTCTTGAAAGTAGGTTGCAGTGACATATTAATCAATAGTGTAGCGTATGGTCAAGTTAAGGATAAAAGTGAGACAGAGTTGGCAAACCCAGAGAATATGAAATCCTAGTTGTTGTGAATGTAGATTTTGATGAGTGGTCTATGTTTTGCACTTTGAGACTCTCATGGGTCAAAGCAGGTAATGGTATAAACAGGTTTAAATACTTTCCTATTAACTTTACTCATTTTATAACAAAAAGAGCAAAAATATTTTTCAATGAAGTTCATTAACTATTTTATTACCTTATATCTGGTACAAAAATTACACTTAGGCTTCAATACTCACTTGAATTTATTACGAGTAAGATCAAGAATCTTCAAAAGTATCCATAACTATCAACCACATTATAGGGCATATGTGACAGGTTTCATCAACAAGTGACAACCGTTCATTCTCATATGGTGTTACATCAGCATTATCTCGCTGATCCACATAAACATGGCTTGTTAACGACGTCATATCTTACTGAAACAGAAAACTAAGGTTAGACAATATGGTAAATAATATGCCAAAGTTATTCAAATCATAAAAGTTGTAAAATTAACAACGTCTCAAGGGCCACCCATTAATTTTCTGCCTATAATTGTTGTAGAGAGAATCTGGACTGAGGTAAGAAATGAATTATTGATTTTATGTGACAAGGAAGCTTTGTGCCAGACTGGCATTCAAACATGGATCCTTGCTTTTTGCAGGCAGTGGGATACCAATTAATGTCATCTCTACATAACTTATTAACTTTCACAGAACTTTAACTTGCTACTTGTTTCTCCTCTTTCCATTCAAACTCTGCACATAGTCTCCTATGGTGCTGAGACTAGTGACTCTGATAGAAAGGATGGAGTGAGCTTAGTTTATCTACAGCAGCAGGGAAGAGTCAGTGACAAGCATTGCATCAATCTGTGAGGTTTGATGCAATGGCATAGTTAATGTCCCATGGCTGGGTAAAGGCAGGACTACAGGTTTGAAATCCAGTCCATTACATTGTTTTGTGACTACAACCCCATTTCTTGTGGCATTTGCACTGTTTAGTCAATTTAGCTCCCTCAGAGTTATTGCATTTACTAAAAAAGACAATGAACTACACAGAGATTTCATGTTGTGCTAGCAGTGCTTTCTCAATGTTGCCCTCTCAGAGTCAGCGGCATTTGCAAAGAAATCATTGGCCTGTGCAGAGCCCACTGGATTTCTTGCCGGATGGTGTAATGTGCGCCAAAAAAATTGTTACATAAAATAATCAAAGCAAATACTTTTCTTAAGAGTATTTGTCAGCAACTTGCTGAAATCTGTTTAAATGTTTTGCACCTGGACAAATCACAAGTATTTTTTTTTTTTTTTTTTTGGGGGGGGGGGGGGGGGGGGGGGTTAAGGGCGCTCAACTACTGAGGTCATTAGCGCCCAGTCACAATTGTTAGAGCACATAGAATCTAGTAAAACTCAAGGGCGGGGGGGACACCAGAAAGTTCTTACAAAGATGCAGATAAAATAAGTGAAAGAGTTAGATGTCTTTGGACAAGCCAGATCAAAGTATGAAACAAAGAACACGAGCAGCTGCTCGAGCGTCATCAGCTAAAATATCCTGTAAAGTAGATGGCAGAGACAGGACAACACGAGATTGACTAAAACGGGGACACGACAATAAAACATGGTGCACTGTTAATGCATGACCACAAGGGCACTGCGGGGCTGGGTCACCGGAGAGCAGGTAGCGGTGGCTAAACCGGCAATGCCCCAATCCGCAACCTGGTCAGAAGGACCTCTTCTCGCCGAGATGGTTGGGAGAAGGTTGTCCAAGCAGTTGGGAACGGTTTTACTGCCCGGAGCTTGTTTCCTTGAAGTGATGACCAAGTATACCACCACAACGACACAAGCCTCTTACAAACAACCCCACTAACGTCAGATGACGGGACACAATGGGAGGCTGGCCGAGGCAGGAGGACAGCAGCCTTGGCTGCAGCATCAGCAGTCTCATTCCCAGGCACTCCTACATGGCCAGGAACCCACAGAAAGCTGACAGGAGAGCCACCATCAGCAAAAGAATGGTACAGTATAAGTGAGAAAAGAGAGAGAGAACACGAAACACTCAATTACAGAAAGATCACGAACACAACAACTGAATTTTACACTATACATGTGCATAACAACACTTACAAATAGTCAGGGTATTCTGAGTAAGCAAGGCAGCAGCACTATTTAATAACACATACCAATGACACAGATAAAGAAACTCATTTACTACTACTTTTTGCAGCGGATTATTCTGGAACAAATCTGTCGAATTCGATTACAAATGTCAAGTCACATTATGTCAATATTCGCAAAATTTGCTGTACAAATGTGCACTGATGATCAGAGCTAAACTTGGAGAACTACAAACTAACTGTATCATAGCCACGATACATATAAGAACAACTCAAACACAGAAATATGTAACACTGGTGTCATACTTTACAATCCACTGTCAACACATACACCTGGTAGCAGGTGTACTAACATTTAAACAAATTTCAGGCTTGCAGCCGATCATGGTCTAATTCATAACACAATATTTCAACTGGGCACATGCCAGTCCTCTTCAGGTGAGATATCAGAAGCTGATGAAGACTTGCTCTGTTCCACAATATATAGCACACTGTGAGTATTCCTCGCAGGCATCAAAGTCAGGTTTACAGATGGACCACAATAATGGACGACAATAATTAGGTAGTGGCCACACATGCATTTTCCATAGATGGTGTACGATTTCAATGCGACTGCATCACAAGAAACAAAATTAGCAATGTTTTACATGCTGTTGCACACAGCCTTCCCTGGTCATCTGAAATGTCGGTAGTTCATTGTACATGACAATGACGCACACAAGAGAATTGTATTGAGATTCGACTCCAATCATGAACATCTACACTCTTCTGCTAATGTACGATGAATGCACATAAAATGAGCAAAAACACTTTTTTAAAATTTTTTATGATGATGAGGGTGTTATATGAACATATAAATTTGGATATACTACAGTACAACCTACTAAAATATTTATCTCAAGTCTATCAGTACCACCAAGGGTGGTTTTCTTTTTATTTTTTTGGGGGGGGTGTTACAACACACTAGTCAAACTTCTGAAGGCCTTTGATTCAGACAGTCTGTTGTGTAATGTCTGCCGGATAACTAGATAACTAAAGTGCAGTACTGTATGATACCCTTAGATTATTATGGACTGTTAATAAGTAGCTTATCGATAGTTTATTTAGCTTGTGAATTTCTTATTAAGCATTGTTGTAAACCAAATTATACAGTGCAACAATGTCTACTTTCCCCATTTTTTAATTTGTCATATAAATCTCTTTTTCAGTACATATAGGCTACTGCACACGAGATTTTGGATAGAAAACCTTTTTAGCTGTTGGTTTTTCAATCATCAAACACGCTTCATTAAAATTTTTATAACAAATTGGATGAATATGGTGAGTAATTACAAAGCTGACTGAAACAGTGTATACTTACAATTTTTTTACAATTGAAAGTGTCAATTACCTTTTTTTGTGCATAAGATATTGTGAGATTCAATTGTAGCAGCTTTACAGTAGGTAGGCAGTCACAGACTTTTTAAAGTTTTGTAGTTCAGAAAGAGATTTTACATCTTGGTAATCTGTTGTACAGTTTCATTCATACATGATATACACTGTTTTTTCAAAGTGTGATGTTGCAGTGACTCACATGTACATCACTGTTTCAAGTGCCGGTACAGTAAACATGGCCAATTTAATTTTCAGGAAATAGGTTACAAATCTCAGTATACGTTTTTTCTGGCATAGGCTAACTACTTCCAACAGATAAATGCAGGGATAGGGTAACATATTTCATACCTTCAAGGATCGGTTTACCTGATTTTCTGCTGCTTGTTTGTTTCATTATTCTTATAACTGCCTTTTGTTTCCTGGAAACTGTTTTGGTCTGGTGTACATTTCCCCAGCAAACAGATTTAAGGCTACAATCAACTGACAAGTTTCACACCTGGATAACTAAATTACAAATAATTACTAGTTCGCACACCAATCATAATTTAAAGTCGTGTTATGAATATAGTGTCATTTTCTCTTTACATATTTTCTGTATTTTTCGTTCTGAATTTTCCTCCTGAAAATGTCTGAATTTTTGTACTAATTCTTGTCCATAATGAGCACACATTGCTAATACAGTGGTTTCAACTAATTACACACATAAGCTCTCTTTTGTCTGGATCACAATCCACGAAACAGTGTTAATGCAAAACATAAGAACACTTAAAAGGGGACCTGTTACGGGTAACAATAATAATAAACAACTTAAAAGCTTCTTCTAGTCAGTCATAATTTGTTTTCTTACAAGTTTACGTTATACGAGTCATTTAGGGGATGAAAGACTTTTACCAAATGCGGATATTCCATGTTTTTATCGTATTAACGAAATTTCTGTACATACTTTTTTAACTCAGAGCCTCACCATTCTATGAAAAAAACGTCATTTATTTTCGACGATAAGTCAAACTGGTAACTACGAAAATGTGGTGAGCCTGTTTAAAAAATTGTTGTCCAATGCAGTTGACGTAGTTGATGCATTGGTTTTCATTGGCACTCAGTGTTGACCACGTCTGTCACATTCCTATAAATTAGTTCATTAGTACAGTATCGAATGTTCCCCTCTAGCGCAAAAGCTTTTCCATAATATAAATTTACAGTATGATACTTTGTTACTATTTAATCACTCAGATACAGATTTTTTGAAAACAATGGAAAGCAGACGTTCATGTGTAACTCGCTCAGACGTTTTCAGCAAATGTCAAATATTTGCGATTATGACGGGATCTGTTATCTAATTATATTTCATTTGTGAACTGTAACAATATTAGTTACCTCTTATCGTTTCACCTACTGTCTTTGTTTCAGAACAATGTCACGTCGAAATGTAGTTGCTGTAAAGTTGTGCTAATTACCTAAAAACTATTTATCTGGCTAGGTACATACAAGTCCTACGAAACCTTCAATCCTTCATGTGACATTTTGCCATCTACATAACAGGCAGCAAAGTTTCTCCCTCCCAGACGGTGGAATGGGTGGAGGGGAAACAGGCACTTGAATCGCTGCAGACAGGAGGGGGTACTAACCTACACAGTACACACACAACAATAGCAGTCTGTTCCGTGAACAACTTCTGCCCTAGTCCATCCACGCCAGCTGCGACAACGTCACGTCGTCTACCTCGTTGCTTCACAGGCACGTGTAGCCGGGATCACTTCCACCGCGCACGGTAAGAACACAGCTCTAATACGATTTCCTACACATGCTACTAAATCCAGTACTCCAAATAGCCCGTAGTGTAGGGTGTGTATCCGTTCCTTGTACTGTACAGTAGAGGTGGCAAAAAATAACGTAACTGATAGAAATAACCTGTTACTGAGAAGTAACGGTTACTGCGATAACCGTTCCTCTGATTCTGGCAGTTATTTCAATAACTGTCTAGTGTCAACAGTGCCTCGCGCCATCTGTTGACCGAAGATCGTACTGCGCATTTGGAAGGCGTTCTATAGACCATGGGAATAACTGTGAGACTGCGCGTCATCTGTTGATAAGAACTGTGTACTATTTCGTGGGCCTTCGTTACTTTTAGCATAAACAATTAAATAAAGTTAATGTCCGAGCCGTGGCTGATAGGAGCTGCAGTACAGGCATTAACAAGTACGGTCGTTCCCTTAAGCCACCGCCTTACGTGTTAATTTAGCTTGGACGGGTAGTAGAAGGAAAGTTACTTAGGAATTCGAGCGACTATGGAAATAACTGTCAGAGACCGGTATTCTCCTCTGGCAGTTATCGTTATTGGCTCGTAGTTCTAGTTCTCTGGTAGTTATCGGGCTACCACCACAGATAACCTGGTAACGGAATAACTGTGTGTCTAGACGTTCCTGACTCGGTGACTCCAGTTAAAGGTCGTAGTTCCAGGTGATATTTCCAGAGAGGGTAGTAACTGGAGCGAACAAATATTTTCGTACTGCTACGGAAATAGCCGCTGGCCATCGCAAATGACAAATAACATGTCAGAAAGTATAACATAATACAGTGGAATATAATAATTATTATCCTCATCATTTGTCAGGAGATTGTCAAAATATGTGAATATATCACAGTAACTGCTAATATTTACAGAATTGGTACACTGACAGAATAAAACACAGTTACGTACTTTTGATAAATTTATCGTACACAGAATACCCGATCTTGACTGTTGCAACCAAGTGCTGTCAAAACTGAAATATAGCAGAATTTTTACCTAAGCTGGTCTATCAGTCTCTGTTACGATATTCATCTACAGAGTAGAAGGAGGGGTCGATGGAAGCGTCTGATTCCACCCGTCTGCTTCGACGTAAAGGTGTTGTGGTGTGTGAATGTCATTACGGCACGGTGTTTATGAGTTGGTTTGTGTGTGTGTGTGTGTGTGGGGGGGGGGGGGGCTGTCGATCTAGGTTGCAGTGCCGGAATTTGCTGGTGGTAATTAAATTTTTTTTTCTAGCTGTGATGTTTTGTGTATTTATGATGTATTGAATGTGATTTAATTTATGTAGGGATGATTGATTGGTGGACTTTTGGGATTGTGGTTTTATTTTTCGCAGTTGTAGGTGTTGGTTTTTTGGCATCAGTAGCTGTGGTGTACCTATATAGGTCACCGGAAATGACCGATTCCCATTTTCATAGTTGTGTGTGTGTTGATGTTTTAGTATCGTCATCTGAGGTTGACCTATATAGGTCAAGGGAAATGTCTGATTCCAATTTTCGTGCTTTTAGTTGTGGGTATTGGTGTTTTGGTATGGTCACCTATAGTTGACCTATATTGTTCAAGGGAAGTGTCCGATTCCTGCAGATTTTTGTTGGTGTAGCAGAATGCTGTAATTTTTTTTTCTTTTTGTTCTTCATTTTGTGTTTTGGGATCATGGTGTGTTTTTTTTACTAGCTTGTCCTCACCCTAAAACCCCCAACTTCCCGCAGTTGTCCCATTGGTTTGATTGTATTTTTGGTGGGAAATGTTATTGTATTATTTATGTGTTTGTTGCCATGTGTATGTAGTGACGTCATAGACACACTTAAAATAGCCATTTCCAGCATATTTATGACGGGTGGAATCAGACACTTCTGTATCAAATAGTCTTTCAAACACACTGTAAACTGTGCCTTATCTGAAACCAAGTTTTTAATGGTTGCTGACTTGCTGGCAGTTTATTGAAAATTCATGTTCCTGAATATTGGACCCCTTTTGAACCAAGGTAAGTAATTTTAGGTCTTTATGTAGATTGCTGTTCCCATTTCTAGTACTGATATTATGTATTAAGCTATTGGTTGGAAATACTTGTAACAAATTTCATAAAGGAATAAATATATTAGGAAGCAGTGGTTAGAATACAAAGTTCCTTGAACAGGTTCCTACATGATGTTCTTGAATTGATACCACAAACGATTTTTATTACACGCTTTTACATGCGAAAAACTTTTGCTACGTTTGATAAGTTCCCACAGAATATGCTCCCTTATGAAATAACAGAATGAAAAAATGTGGTATGCCCTTCCCAACTGAATTTATTATCGAGTTGTAGTCCCAGAAATGTAACACTGTCAACCTTTTCGATCTGCATGTCTTCATATGTTATAAACATGCTGTCGCTGGAGAAATCGAGCAGTTTGCAAATCTGACATAAAACTTGGATTAGCGTACTCACACTTTCCCCAATAGGACTAGCTTTTACAGCACAGGAGTAAACGAAACTGTCACATTACGTATATTTTTTGTTGTATTATAAGGCTGTACACTTTATTCTATTATGTGAGCAGCACAAGAAATTAAGCTTCGAATTTAACATACAGTACTCAGTTTACATATTACTTCATACTTAAAAATGCACGTTGTTAACATTTTACTTAAACAGTGCTTTGGCGAAGTTCCGCGTACTTTCTGTCGCAGCTGCGAAGATAATATTTATAATAGCGACCGATAACCTACAAACATTTAATATGAAACACTAATAATCGTTCTAACATCAACTAAAATGTACCCGGAGTTAATAAGCTAAGGTTATGACACGATTCATACGACATTCCTGCTATTTCACACTACTCGCAGTTATACTGATAACTAAACTGATGGATTCCAACTATGTCGTTATTTAACTGTCGGAGTTACCGGTATTCGCTAGCGAAAAATAACTTGGCAGTTATTAATAACGGTTAACGATAACGGTTATCAAAGAATAACTGGAACTGTGATAACGGTTACTCCAGAATAACCATTTGGCCCACCTCTACTGTACAGTATTACGACGTAAGCATAGATGCCTGCGTCAGTGTTTTGTTTTTGATGTGACGCTTGGCTAGCTAGAGGTGGCAAATCACGTAACTGTTAGAAATAACCGGTAGAAGTAGCAGTTACTGTGATAACCGCTCCTTTGATACTAGCTGTTATTTCAATAACCGACGACAGTGCCTCGCGGCATCTGTTTACCGAAGATTATACTACGCTTTCGCGTCAACTCATCTGAGATCTCAAATCTGGCTACGATGGAGAGGGATAGACCACCAGGAATGTTGATAGAACAATGTACTGTCTCGTGCGCTCTCTCTACTTTCAGCACTAACAAATAAAGTTAATGTCAGAGCGGTGGCTGATAGAGGCGACCGTAAAGACATTGCATTAACGGGCTACCACTACAGGTAACCTGGAAGCTGGTATCTGTATTCCTGACTCCAGTTAAAGGACGTGGAACCTGGTGATATTTCCAGAGAGAATGGTTACTGGAGTGAACAAAATATTTTCGTACCGCTACGGAAATAACCGCTGGCCATCGGGGGTTCCAGAGTGTTGACAAGTAACGGGACTCTGCTCTCTCCATTTCTTGTGGTTCCGGAACAGGTGTCACTCTCTTTCTGTCTTTGGTTGCGTTAGGCCGGTATTACACTATCATATTTCTTCGTCAAAGAAATTTGATGGTGTAATAGAGAAATTTGTCAAACATCACCTATCAGCTACTCAATATGATCAAATCTAGGGCGTTGCCTAGGTTTGATCATACAACTCTTTCGTCTTCTGTTCACTGCATTGTGAAATGTAACCACATGGAGCGCTTGCGTCGATACAGCTATTTGACGTTTCTGTAAGTCTGTACTCTGAAGTGGAGTTGGGCAAACTGAAACAAATGAAACAGTACAATGTGATGTTTCGATACGCTGTTTCGAAACAGTGAAACAGTTTGTGTTTTGTTATCTAATAAATCTACACATTTTATCATCTTGAATGTCTGCTGTATAAGTATGGACATACTTAAGGCCGGTATTACACTATCAAATTTCTTTGTCCAATATCTTTGTCAAAGATATTTGATAGTGTAATAGGGATCTTTGACAAATGTCGTCCAATATTTGATCAAATCTAGGCCGAGGCCGTATATTTGATCAAAGAAATCGCTTGTCTTCTGTTCACTGCAATGCGATATGTTACCACGCGGAGCGCTAGCATCGCTGCAGCGTTCTGTCGTCTGTAGTGTTTTTATAACCATTGCCGGTAAATACAATTGGTGTGTGCCGACAACTACAGAATTAATAGACATGTCTGAAGCTTATGAGGCGCTTTACAACGTGAGGCACCCTGAATACAAAAATAGATTAGGCCGGTATTACACTATCAAATTTCTTTGTCCAATATCTTTGTCAAAGATATTTGATAGTGTAATAGGGATCTTTGACAAATGTCGTCCAATATTTGATCAAATCTAGGCCGAGGCCGTATATTTGATCAAAGAAATCGCTTGTCTTCTGTTCACTGCAATGCGATATGTTACCACGCGGAGCGCTAGCATCGCTGCAGCGTTCTGTCGTCTGTAGTGTTTTTATAACCATTGCCGGTAAATACAATTGGTGTGTGCCGACAACTACAGAATTAATAGACATGTCTGAAGCTTATGAGGCGCTTTACAACGTGAGGCACCCTGAATACAAAAATAGATTAAGAAGATTGGAGACCTAACCTGACCTAACCTAACATAACATAACCCTCTCCTGTAACAAGGAATCGGAGTGTTATAGTGAGCCTGTCTTCTGAAGATGTAGCAGTTCTTAAGTGAAAATTGTGCTTTGTGATATGAGGATACACTTCATTGAGCTCATACAGAAATGTATGCTCATCCATTCTTAAGTAATTGATGTACGACTTGACGTCTTCCACTGTAAGCTCACGTAACAAGTTTTGTTGAATGCTTTTATCATGTCGTCGTAAAACCCACGGCTTCACCCAGATTAGATTAGTTTTTCGTTCCATAGATCCGTGCTGAGGAGATCCTCGTGGATGTGGAACATGTCGATTTTTTTAAAGCTGAAATAAAAATACTAATAGTATGAATAAATACAATACATCATTTGTTTCTATTAAAAATTTCGCCAATGGAGTAGAAGGAGTTGGCCAGTAGTAAGTCTTTCAGGCTCCTTTTAAACTGATCTTTATTTCTAACTAAATTTTTTATGTTTCCTGGCAAATTATTGAAGATGAGTGTTCCTGAGTAGTGGACCCCTTTTTGAACTAAAGTAAGTGTTTTTAAGCCCTTGTGCAGATCATTTTTGTTCCTGGTATTGTATGTATGAACTGAGTTGTTTGTTAGAAAAAGAGATATATTAATTACGACAAATTTTATTAAGAAGTAAATATACTGAGAGGCAGTAGTTAACCTGCGAGCCGGAAGTATAGTGAGACTGTCATTTGAGCCTACGAGAGTTATAGTATTTTTTTTTTGTTTGTTTCTCATGCCTAGATAACTGTACAAACATATCGTTGCATGTATTGTAATAATCATTACATATAATGATCCACATGCAACAATATCTCTACGGAAGTATCTAGGCATGAAATACAAAACAAAAAAAGCTAACCTGCAAATCTCGTACGTCCAAACGACAGTCTCACTGTACTTCTGGCTCGCCAACAGTTTCATTTTCTTTCTTATTTTCCCCCAGTACCAATGCAAGAATCTGAAGTACCCAGTTCTTTGAAGAGGTTTCTGCAGGAGGTCCGTGAATTTACTCCACAAATAATACGTATTACACGCTTTTGGACCTTGAAAACTTTTGTTTGACTTCAAGATTTACCCCAAAATATTATCCCATATGACATTATGGAATGAAAGTATGCAAGCTTTTTCATTTTTATGTTGCCTATGTCTGCTAATACTCGAATTGCAAATACAGATTTGTTAAGGCGTTTCTGCAGTTCTGTGGTGTGCTCCTCCCAACTGAATTTATTATCAAGTTGTGATCCCAGGACTTTTAAGACTGTCAACCTCGTATGTATGGTTCCATTTTTTCCGCCCACTTCTTTTCCGCATGTGCACACAATGCAATTGGAGTACGTAGAACTGCTGCGGTTAATAACAAGTTGTTGTCAGCCATCTTGAACTTTGACGAAATATTTGATGACAGTGTAATACCCCTTGTAGCGCTACGTCAAAGATCTTTGTCAAATATATTGGACGGAATATTGGATCACATCTTTGATCAAATCTTTGACAAAGAAATTTGATAGTGTAATACCGGCCTTTGGCCCGTCCACACGCAACGATCTGTCTGCGCAAATGTCTGCGCACATCACATCTGCGCAGACAGATCGTTGCGTGTGGACAGAAGATTTGCACCAATCTGAGGTGTGCAAACCTGGAAGTTGGAGTTGGAGATTTGAGCGAAACCTCTCAAATCTGTGGGTTCAAACCACATCTGCGCAGACAAGGTGGAGCGTGTGGACAGGAGATCGCCGCAAATCTGGCGCGAAACGGCTGTTTGCTCAGTCTAGTGTTTGTACTTGTGCGCACAGGGCATTAAAATGGCTGATACTCGTCAGTGTTCTCGAGAGTTTGTAAGTGAATTCATTGAAATATATAGAAACCACCCATGTTTGTGGAAGATTAAAAGTAAAGAATATAGTGACCGAGACAAAAAGACAGCAGCATACAATGCTCTAATTGAAATATTGCGGGCAGTTGACGCCTCGGCAAACAGAGAAACTGTAATTAAAAAACAAAATTCGTTGCGAACTGGCGAAATTATTTGCGGATGGATGTCGAAACTTATAATTATCTCTTAAAGCTTGTAACCCTTCATATTATGAGAAAAAATACTTGTATGAGAAGGGCAATTTCTCCTCATGAACGGCTGGCGGTAACATTAAGATTCCTAGCAACAGGAAGGAGCTACAAGGATTTGGAATTTTCAACTGCAATATCGAAACAAGCGTCGAGTAAAATAATACCCAACACATTTGCAGCTATTTACGATCTCCTGAAGGATGATTCATGAAGGCAAGTCAAGTAAATTAAGTGTGTCAGCGAACTGTTTACCGAAAAGAGTTATCCAAAGTTCAGAAATCTAGAAGATCTGGTGTAAGAGTAGATCAAGTATACCAGCCAATGTTATGGTATTTTGATCTGCTTGGCTTTCTTAGTGATAAAGAAACGCCAAGACCAAGCAGGAGTACAATTGAAGATGAAATTGGAGTGTCAATGTGCTAGGAAATGGAACACGAAGTAATGTAAAACAAAACAGGTTCGCCCTGCAACTCTCGCACTAAATGTACGTGAGAAAACTGCTTTCGCTTTAGCAGCCACTGTCTACACCATTTTGACCACTTTTTCTGTTTCCTGCGGTTGGTCTGAATGTTTTTTGCAACACAAGCTGCGAACACAGACCACAATAGAACTTCCTACATTTCTATATTTCAAAATAACTGAATTAAATTTTTGACGTTTACGGTGAGCGTAATCGTTTGCCACTGATATTTCTCTTCTACACCGACAGATGGCGGGCGAGTAGTAGATTGGGGTTTGTGTCGTGTGAACACACCACGTTTGCAGCGATCTTTTGCATGTACAGACATCTGCGCCGATGTCTGCGCAGACAGATCGTTGCGTGTGGACTGGGCTTTATACAGTATATAAACACAAATGAGGTGCGCGAGCGCTAATCATATCGCAGAAAGTATGAAACTATCACTTAGGTGTCTTGGTAGTTTCGTATTTCCTGCAGCAAATGCGCTGCTTTCGTGTCGTGTGACTTTCATACATTTCAATTTTGTCTTTCAAGGTGTTTCGAACCGTTACTATAAATTCACCATGCTTGCCAGCCCTTCCCGTTCACCATTACACTATCAGTGATATGTCAAGCAGATTGCTTGCAATTATACCTACATCAAATTCATGAATATGTCTAATAACTGTCACTCTACGCCTTTTTTTTATTCGAAATGTTGTAGGCTTACTTGCGTTTCTTAATATGATTACTGTACATGAACAGAGAAGCCTATGTTATAAAAAAAAGTGTAATTGAACTGAATGATTTTCACTTATTTATTATTTTGAATGTGAATAGTATGCGTTGTTTTGTTTGGTTAGTGTTTATAAAGCAGATGTTACGCCATTTCGGAGCAGGACAGTCAGCTAGAAACGAAGCTTTATTTTCGGTTATCTTAAGCTTCATGCTACTGCTTGTCAAAAAGATTTCGACACTCTTGAAAGTGTTTCACGAAGTGGTATGTTGTGTTTCAGTACCTGTGCCGAGCCCGAATCTCGCCCGACACAGAGCGGAATGAAACATCACTGTTTCTATACAATTAGTCCGTTCCAAGCACAGGTGGACTGAAACAGCGTTATTTTGAAACAACGATACAGTTTCTCTGTCTGGCTCGAGATCGAATCTGATCTGGTTATCCGAGACAGGGGCGGAATGAAACAGTGAACCACAGCCGTTCCGAAACACTGAAACAGTTCCACGTATCGATACACTGTATCGAAACGTAGAAACAGTGGCCACTCTCACTCTGTAGTGTGTTTGAAAACATGGCTTCAAATTTCTCGTGTTTCTTCGACTTTTTAAAATTTACTTCGACTGGGGTGGAGAGATTGGGCGTGGAGCATGCTATTAATTGTGTGATAATAGGCAGGTGAAATATGCTGCAGACAGAATCACAGCTATAGTCATCCACCTCTACATCTGGAAACATCCAGCCAGCTTTTCAGCAAGCCGGAATAGAAGATGTGGCCACACTCTAAATTAACAGTTCTTTCCTAGCTTTCCATTCTACTTTGCCTGTTTTTGAACTCTGGATGCCACAAGTTAAAAAGCACTTCATCTGTTTCGAACTTTTTATTAATTTTGTAGCTGTTGGAACATTGCATTTATTAAATTATTGAAAAGTAAAAATAGTTGTTATTGTCCACATAGTGTACTAAACATTTGTGTATTTTCATATATCCCTCCTTTAGAACCTTAAAAATCGCCTCACACGTTTCTGGAATTATTTTGGTTAATATGCAATGTGATATCCAAATGCTGTGCTGTAAACTAGAATAGGTCTGTCCTGTATCAAGAAATCACAGTGCTAGTTTGCCTGTCTTGTGCAGAAATAGCATTTCTCAAGAGAGTATTCTGTTTTGTAATATGAGAAGCCACTTTAGTGAGCAAGTACACCTTCATCAATTGGAAAGTTGGGTGGTTGACTTGGGTAATTTGCATATTAAGACTTGACTTCCTGCAGCTCTCGTAGCAAATTTTGGTGAGTGCTTTTATCATCTCGACATAATACCTATGGATTCACCCAAGGATGTTCCCCCCCCCCTTTTTTTCCCAGCCACTTATCTTCCTAATACACACACAATGCAATTGTGGTACTAGCAACTGGAGCGCATAATAACAAGTTGTTGTCCGCCTTCTTGAAATTTGACGAAAAATATGACGACAGTGTAATACTCCTTTTTAGTGCCATGTCAAAAATCTTTGTCAAAGAAATTTGACAGTGTAATTCCGGCCTTATAAGGTGTTGACCTCATTTCATGCTCTTGTTTTTCTCTCTGCTTTTAGCACTAGGCTAGTAGTATGAGCATTTATACTTGAAAAGCTATGAAATATGTATGTAATGTGTATGCAACATATTACTAATTTTTTGGGATTGTACACTTACTGAAATATTTGAGTATTGTAGGTGGTCTAAAAATGGAAAATAGTTGAGTATTTCTCAAAGTGTACCATATCCATAATGCTTAGTGGCATCATTATGATGAAAAAGTTCCCATTGTGTATCAGATCATTCTCACTAAAGCGTATGTTATGAACTTGACTACAAAAAAACTTGTGAAACATAGCTTTGTGGTTTTACTAAGAGAAAAATGAGTTTTCTCTATTTGTACACAACCATTGCAAATGAGCTTTTTTATTTAATTAGTTTTTGGCCGTTGGCTTTCAAACATTTTCTGCATAGTATTGAGCACATCAATTTTATACAGGAAAATTGTATAATGGAATATTTACACTTCAGCCACATGTGTGGTAAATTAACCATTTGATGGAGGCATATTTGAAATGAATACAAGTATGCTTACAACAACAATCATGTTGGATACTTTGTCAGAGGCATTTAAATAAAAGTATGGATTTTCTTATATCAGGGCCTGCTAGTATATATGTATACTACATGAATGTTTTTAAATAACATATGCATTTTTTATTTTTCAAAGAGCTCAACTCAGTTCATTTTCTGTTATGTTAAGCAACACTAAAAAACTGTCAGATGCACTGATTGCTCTGTTAAGTTTCTGTTATATTCAAAACTTAACCCTTCATTTTGAGTGCTCATCTGTCTCGTTTATGAATTAATCTGTTAGATAGCCAGACAGTTAACTGCCATGATATTAAATTGTAAGAAGAAAAAACACCGTCAAAATAGGCAGGTGGGGTTGATAGATGAAGTGTTTATTACTGCCTCATATGTGTGACAGAAACGGGGAGGGGGGGGGGGCGGCAAAACATGGGATGGACACTTAAAATATTCCCCTGGACAGGAAATTTTGTTATTGAGAAATTTCTGAAAACTTGCGCAAATTTGTATGCCGAACATCAGTACTATTATTTCAGACATACACAATCTGGATATTCAAAGAAGAATTAGATCAGCAGAATAAACAAGGTACTGTAATGATGTGTGAGGCATTTAAATCTGTAATTCCAATCCCAAAGAAAGCTGGTGTTGGTAGATGTGAAAATTACCGAACTATCTGTTTAATAAGTCACAGCTGCAAAATACAAACACGAATTCTTTACAGACGAATGGAAAAACTGGTAGAAGCCAACCTCGGGGAAGATCAGTTTGGATTCCATAAAAATACTGGAACACGTATGGCAATACTGACCCTACAACTTATCTTAGAAAATAGATTAAGGAAAGGCAAACCTACGTTTCTAGCATTTGTAGACTTAGAGAAAGCTTACAATGTTGAATGGAATACTCTCTTTCAAATTGTGAAGATGGCAGGGCTAAAATACAGGGAGTGAAAGGCTATTTACAATTTGTACAGAAACCAGAGGGCAGTTATGAGAGTCAAGGGACATGAAAGGGAAGCAGTGGTTGGGAAGGGAGTAAGACGGGGTTGTAGCCTCTCCCCGATGTTATTCAATCTGCATATTGAGCAAGCAGTGAAGGAAAACAAAGAAAAATTCAGAGTAGGTATTAAAATCTATGGAGAAGAAATAAAAACTTTGAGGTTCGCAGATGACATTGTAATTTTGTCAGAGACAGCAAAGGACTTGGAAGTGCAGTTGAACGGAATGGACAGTGTCTTGATAGGAGGATATGAGATGAACATCAACAAAAGCAAAACGAGGATAATGGAATGTAGTCGAATTAAGTCGGGTGATGTTGAGGGAATTAGATTAGGAAATGAGACACTTACAGTGGTAAAGGAGTTTTGCTATTTGGGGAGCAAAATAACTGATGATGGTCAAAGTAGAGAGGATATAAAATGTAGACTGGCAATGGCAAGGAAAGCGTTTCTGAAGAAGAGAAATTTGTTAGCACCGAGTATAGATTTAAGTGTCAGGAAGTCGTTTCTGGAAGTATTTTTATGGAGTGTAGCCATGTATGGAAGTGAAACATGGACGATAAATAGTTTAGACAAGAAGAGAATAGAAGCTTTTGAAATGTGGTGCTACAGAGGAATGCTGAAGTTTAGTTGGGTAGGTCACATAACTAATGAGGAGCTATTGAATAGAATTGGGGAGGAGAGGAGTTTGTGGCACAACTTGACTAGAAGAAGGGATCGGTTGGTTGGACATGTTCTGAGGCATCACGGGATCACCAATTTAGTATTGGAGGGGAGTGTGGAGGGTAAAAACCATAGAGGGAGACCAAGAGTGAATACACAAGCAAATTCAGAAGGATGTAGGTTGCGGTAGGTACTGGGAATGAAGAAGCTTGCACAGGATAGAGTAGCATGGAGAGCTGCATCAAACCAGTCTCAGGACTGAAGACAACAACAAAGTGAAGGCTAGGAGAAATGTAATTATTCATTCTCCTATCCAAAAAGTTAAGACCCTCATAGTAGCTGAAGAAACCAAGCAGTTTTCCAAATCTCACATAAAACTTGGCTTAGTGTACTCACACTTTCCTCAAATGCACTCTCTCGTACAAGAGAAAAAGAATCTAGCATGATACGTATACTTCTGTCTTGTATTACAACTTACTCTATTAAGCAAACAGCTCAAGAAATTAAGCTTCGAATTTTACCTATAATATTGAGCTTACATATTAGTTCATACTTTAAAAAGCACGTTTTTAACATTCCATTTACACAGTGCTGAGGCGAAGTTTTGCATACTTTCTGTTGCAGCTGCGTGGATAATATTTCTAATAGCGACCAATAACCTACATACATATGATATGAAACACCAATAACTGTCCAAACATAAACTGAAATGTATGGGACAGTTAATTAGCTAAGGTTATGACATGATTCATAAGATGTTCCTGCCACTTTGCTCTACTCGCAGTTATACCACAGTATTATGTTAGACTGTGGTTATACTGACAGCTAAACTGATGGATTGAACCTACTTAGTTATTTAACTGTAAACCCATCTGTAGTATTCGGTCGTGAAAAATGACTGATGTTTATTTATAACCATTAAAAATGACTGTAACTGTGACAACGGTTACTCCAAAATAACCGACTGGCCCACCTCTATCGCTAGCACCGTCTATCGCAAACTGTCCGAACAGGTGGTACTTAAGAAAAATATGAACGAAGAGGGTGATATTATCCAGTGTAGTTCCTGTAGCAACATAAAATTTCCAGATATGTCTAGAGTTCCTAACAGTTTTGTGCCCCGGAATATTTAATTTAAACACTTCTTAATACTGGTGGACATCAGCAAAATGAAATAACAGAAAACCAAGCAACTAACGGCTTTAAATCAAGTTGATCAAAATATATAAATCTATCAATAATATTTCGTATATTAAATTAACTTTGGAAGGAAAAAAGAAATAAACTTAATTGTACGGAAAATGCGATAACCTCTAAACTGTAATAATACACCATTATGGTTAATCTGCCAGAAGTGCCTCAGTATGAGGTTTTGGAAGTCAAAGATGAAGTAAAATTATTGACATCTCTACTGAAAAAGTCCGAAATTATAAAAATGTAATATAAAAACAGTAAGACACAAAAGTGAATAATAAAGAATGTATAAAGCATTAGGAAAACCATAAAAATTAAACAGAAATAATAAAGGAAAAATGGAAACCAAAATTTATTTGTTAACTTTGTTATAGATGAAGGCTACATAATTTAGTAAACTCAATAGATGTATTGTATACAGGTTCCCATAAATAATGGCAATAGTTTCATAAATAATGTCATTCTCTTGAACAGTTACATGTCTACTTCAATTAAATGTAGCTAAATAAGCAACACACAAGATAGTGTGAAATCTACAGGGACAACACTAGACTTAACGATTATGCTCGGACTTAAGACATGCTACAGATAAATATGTAAAATGCCTGTATTAGTTTGATATACCAGCTATACGAACTGTAGTTAAATCAAGCAACAATACAGTGTTACATTCAGTGATGTGTAATGTGCTTATTGAGGATGTCTGTGAGCTCCACACTAAATGAATGACATTTATTTTCATTTTTTCTTTCATCTCTACAGGATTTATTGTGGGTGCCCTATCTGGCTACTCAATGTTAAGAATAACATATTATAGGACAAGCCCTGTGAGATCGAGTGTTATCGTAGCATGTTTCATCGACTTGAGGACATTCTCGAAATGTCATTCCTACAGACCTGTGCTTTTAAGCCGTGTACAGATGAGGACACATCTTGTGCCACTAATGGTGCAATAAGATAGTACAACTTCCTGTTCCAAGTGCTTGCATGCCATCTGGTAGCTGTGTTTGTTCATACAATGACTGCAGATGGCGCAACATTATTTTATAAAATACATGATGATGAACTGAGAGTGGCAGCTGCTGCTTTTGCAGTCGTTATTGCAGTAATATCTTGGGGACATCGACGAAGAAATTTACGTTGGCGTGATAGGAGCTGTTGGTTGGTTGGTTGTTTTTTTTGGGAAGGAGACCAGTCAGCGAGGTCGTCGGTCTCATCGGATTAGGGAAGGACGGGGAAGGAAGTCGGCCGTACCCTTTCAAAGGAACCATCCCGGCATTTGCCTGGAGCGATTTAGGGAAATCACGGAAAACCTAAATCAGGATGGCCGGACGCGGAATTGAACCGTCGTCCTCCTGAATATGAGTCCAGTCTGTAACCACTGCGCCACCTCACTCATAGAACTGCGCCACCTAACTCATAGAAGCTGTTGCAGTCATTAATGCAGTAATATCTCGGCGATGACGAGAAAGAAATTTATGTTGGCATGACAGAAGATGGTGAAATAGGCCTAATACGAGGGCTATCCACAAAGTACATTACGTTTTGGAATTAAAAATAAATAAAGTATTGGAAAATTTTTTTATTATATACAGATGAAAGCCACACTTAAATACTACTTTTCTACATAGTTGCCATTTAAATTAAGGCACTTATCGTAGCGATGGACGAGCTTGGAAATTCCTTCGTCGTAAAATTCGGCCGCCTGCGCCTTCAACCACGTGGTTACCTCTTCTTGAAGCTGTGCGTCGTCATCAAAACGCTGCATAGCCAACCACTTCTTCATTGCTGGGATTAAGTGGAAGTCGCTCGCTGCCAGGTCGGGACTGTACGGCGGATGAGGAAACGACTCCCACTTCAAAGATTCGAGAACTTCACGAGTGGCATTTGCCGTGTGCGCCCGGGCGTTGTCGTGAATCAGCAAGATCTTTGAGCCCAACTTTCCCCTGCGCTTGTTTTGTATTGCTCTTCTGAGGTTGTGCAGAGTTTGGCAATACCTTTGAGAGTTTATTGTAGTGTCTCTTTCCAGGAAATCCACAAAAATCACACCTTTTCTGTCCCAAAAGAGGTAACCACGTGGTTGAAGGCGCAGGCGGCCGAATTTAACGACGAAGGAATTTCCAAGCTCGTCCATCGCTACGATAAGTGCCTTAATTTAAATGGCAACTATGTAGAAAAGTAGTATTTAAGTGTGTCTTTCATCTGTATATAATAAAAAATTTATCCAATACTTTATTTATTTTTAATTCCAAAACGTAATGTACTTTGTGGATAGCCGTCGTATTACTAGGCTGCTCTACATACTGTGCATACTTGCAAGCTGTAACTAATTCCTTGATTTTCTTTAGGGTAATTCTAACACTGAGATTTCTAGCTACTGTATAAAGCTACAGAAGCCTTATGTTTTCGTTCTGAATACTAGTTAGAATTATATCCCCAATTATTCCTGAATCTTGAGAGACAATTTACCAGTGCTTGTAGGGTTTATATATGGAGGTACGTTGATTTTGTTAAATTTCATAAGAACATGTGCAAAATAAGCTAATGTAATAACACACTTAAATGAACTAAAAAGTATAATTAGGGAACAATTTTTGTTCAGATGTGTTCTCTCAGCAAGAATCATATTTCAGGGTTGGGGTATATTCTGGGTGCCTCTGCCACAACTTTTTGATGCAGTTTTATTTCTTATGTTTAGTTAGTTGGCAAACCCCTAGCATTTTCTTTATTCTTTAAAGTGGAATTCTTAACAATTTCAAATTTTGGGGGAAGGATGTATCTCTGATCCAAGCTTCACCTGTGCCTGTGTCCAGGCATTATCACATACCTTTATAGTTTGGCAATTGCATTCAAAATGTGGCCTTACATTGTAAAAGTTTATGTTAAGAACTGAACCTTACAGCTTGTAGGCCAAAACTACCTGAGGAATTTTCAGACAAAATCAGTTCACTTCGTAATTCATCATTTTCATTTGCTAGGGGAAAATGTGTCTGAGACATAGTGCTTCCAGACTTATTTCTCAGTTCATATGTAAGAAACTCACACTGACATGTTCACATCCCATTTTCTGTCTTTCAGATGCCATCAACAGAAGTGAATGGAAACATATCTCAAAACAGTTCCAAGACATGTGGAACTTTCCAGATTGTCTTAGTGCTTTAGACGGGAAGCGTATGGAATTCCGACCACCAAGATGAATGGAATCATACTACCACAATTACAAATGAGGTAACAGCATTGTGTTACTGGCACTTGTTGATGCACAGTATAAATTTACATATAGATTGCAATGGGAAGATTAGTGATGGAGGAATGTTCCAGAACAGTCCACTCTGTTAAACTGTTAGTGGTGCTGAAAATTTAATTAACATCTCTACACCAGAGATATTATCAGGAACTCAAACTGCAGTGCCTTCAATAGTTGTAGCTGACAATGCTTTTCCATTACCAGAGCATATAATGAAACCATATAAGGGAAATCTCGCACAGCAACAGAAAATATTTAATTACTGTTTGAGCAGGCATGAAGAACTAATGAAAATGTTTTTGGAATGTGGAACAATAGGTTCAGAATATTCCTCAAGAAAATGGAGCTACCTGTTGAAGCTGTAGAGAAAATCACACTGTCTACTTGTGTGCTACATAATGTTTCACTGGGCACTTGTGGGAAGAGTTATGTTGGACAACTGGAAAAGAAAGAGGATGCAAATCACTGTGTTATCATTCTGGAAGAATGGCAGCAAAATAATCTGAGGAGCATAGGAAGATTAGATCAACACAAGTCAGTTAAAGAAGCTAGGACAGTGAGGGACACTCTTCAGGAATATTTCAACACTACTGGTACTGGGTATGTACAGTGGCAGTGGGAACCTGCAAAAATATTTCAGTACTGCCACAATGCCAAATCTTGAAAATAAGTAATGTAAATTAAGACTAAAAAGTGAATATGGTAAACAGGAGAGTGTATGATATTCATAAATTAATTTAGCTGATATTATCAATATGTTTCGTAATTTGAATTTGCTATAATTACAATCCGCATTCAAGGTAAAGCACTGCACTCAACCGTTTTTATATTTATTTTATAGGTATTAAACAATTAAATTGTAATGAAAATAAATAAATAAATAAACTTGTTACTCAAAGAAATAAACAGTCATGTTACTTCAAATAAACAAATAAGAAGTCTTGTTATACAAAATAAACAAGTAAACAGTCTTGTCACTCAAAATAAACAGTCTTGTTGCTCAAAATAAACACATAAACAGTCTTGTTACTCATTATTGCCCAAGTCTTCCTGCTATACAGTACAAAGTATGTAAAATATATCTCTCTTAGCTTCCATCACCAGAGCTTTACTTTTAATTTGCTGTAGAGAAGCAGTTACATATGAAACAAATGCTTCAACATTAGTCGGAGCAGTTCGTGGTTTATTTAAGCTGGTCAGTATATTGTCAGTTCTTTTCAAAATAGCATTTTTTTCTTTGCTGTAAGCCATCTCCCTATTTCACGTGGACTGCTGTAAGATGATGACGATGATAATGTTTGAAATGGCTGGCCATGTGCAACTTCACATTTCTCTAAAACTAAGGAATACTCATTAACATCAATGAGAGAGACTGGAATTTCACTGACAAGACAGCCATCCTGGAAAATAATGATAACAATTCTACACTGCTTGCATTGTGTGCTTTATACTTTCTGTGATTGGATATTTATGGCCAGTACGAGACACTGTGCATGATCATGGGCCATGAACTCAGCTTCACAACGTATTTAATTTTAAGTTACAAAGGAAAAAAGAATAAGGGCACTAGTGTGACTTGAAACCACAATCTCCGAATTGTAAACTAAATGTATCAGACAACTGAGCTATTCATTCACAACACAAATTCATTAGTATAGTGTGTCTTGTGATGTTGCCAAGACAAACCAGTTATCAGCTTAGTTTTTTTCACTTACTGTACAAACTGCACAGGAAACTGAAGGGTAAAAAAATTACTTACTATGACGTTACTGTATCTATCGTAGTCCATGCTTTCTTGTGCAAACTCTGTGCTGCAAGTTCCTTTCCTTGCCTGAATGTGGTCTCACAAAACTTAAGTTTCTTAAAATACCACACTACGGGATCATAAACGTAGCAGATCCCCTACCACTCTGTTGAAGTATTTATTTTATAAGTTCTGACACAAACATTGTGCGTTAACTTTTCAACTTCGCTATAATTTCAGCGTGAGATGAACACCTAACCTCCTTCAATGAATCAACTGTTTTGTCGAGTGAATATTTCCTGGTGTGTTTGTTATGATAAGTGAGGGATTTTGTGACTTAAAGAAATGTTTCGTATCTGTATGCCTCAATAAGAATTTGTATAGCTTCCTTATACAATTCCATTATCACACAGTGCACTATTGATCATAAAAGCAAACAGATGTATGTACTCAAATGGCAGCCATAGGGCACAGAATATAGCTTTCTTTGGTTGCATGCCATTTATTAGCAATGCGACATCAGGCCACTAATTGGCACGCTAGGTAGCTGTTCACATGAAACAATTTATTCGTTATGCAAGTCATGGCGCAAGAGATATCTCCATCTGTAGTGGGGCTTTAGAGTTCCACGTAGTTCTATTCACCTGCAGTGCCCGTATTGCTTTCATGGATGTCTGATATATGATAATGGTTTTGGTTTCTGCCAGGTCTGCTCTCATTTTGCTAACTAAACCAGGGCACATCCATGAAAATCACTGACTCTCCAACAATTACGCAAACAGAATTCAAAGCACATCCCTACAGAAGAGAAAAATAGCTAGAATTTTCGGTCTCCTACAGCTGCTGGTCTGGAGATGTGCTAATGCCACAATGGCAGATGATGGACAGCATCCTGCCAGAGAGGGATGGTCTGCCTCAACTTGTCTTTGAACATTTGAACAAAGAAAACATCATGTTACTCTCAGAACTTTCTGTTGGTACCTTGCCCCCATCTTGTTCGAACCAGTCTGTACAGTTTCCTATGCCCAATCACAAAGGATATCTTGTGAATGAATGGAGCTTTTTGATAGGCTCTTACTGAATTTACCCATCAAACTGCTGCTGCTGCCAGAATGGAAGCCCAGTCTGCCATTTTTTGTGCGGGCGAGACTTTCAGTGGCAAAATTATTTTGTACAGACCGCCTTATTGCACTAACAGTTAAACCCTGCAAAAGTGATCTACACATCATGAAATATGGGAAGACACTTCCTCAATTACACTGCTCAGCAATTTATGAGTAAAGCTTGAATTTTTCCATATGAAACCTGCCAAACTACTGCTGCTGATTTGGAAGCACTGTGCACCATTTTCTGCAGATGAGTTTTCAGTGACAAAACTGTTTTGCACAGATCAGCATATTGAACTGAAAGTTAAACCTAGAAAAAGTCATCTACAGATCATGAAATACAAAAAGGCACTTTCTCGATTACATTGTTCTACAACTGTCAAGATAAGCTTGAATTTATCAGTGTGTAGCTGGTCTCCAACCCGGCTGTGTCACCACATTACATATCGATGTGGTAAACACACAATTCATATCCAGCACCATACAAAATCACCACTTCTGCATTCTGCATGTAGCTGTCAACCACCAGACACTTGTACATGTACCACAAAGACAGACAGCATAAGCACATTCACCTCATGCGCTCCTTGCAGCATAGATATTTTCCATGATGTCGTGCAGTCATCCAGTACAGCCAACAGCCACAAGTCATCTGCCCCTGTACTGGCCCGAGGTGTGATCAGAGAACCCTCAGTGGACTGAGGTGTCACTCTTCAGACGGTTGTACAAAGGCTGGGTCTATCTTCTTCGACACAAAGGCGTTACTGTTTTTGACCTCGACCTGCTTGCTTGCTAGCTTTCTACACCCACCTCCAGACTCTTGGAATTACAACAACAAATCTATTTCAACATGATTTACCAGAAAATCGTACCATTTACATGATACTTGTCGATATCAAGCACATAGTAATATCGACTGCATAGCAGTATTGCTTGCACAGTATAATTCCGAAGATATAGACTGGAAATTATTTCTCCAGCAACCCAAAACTCTGGGAGTGCAACGAGGTAGAACATGCTGTAAACCATGTAAAACAAGAAACTTATCGTGTCTGCAAAGGCTTTCACATGAAAACTCGAAAAAGTAGAGGAAACTGATAATTCCACTCGCGAATACTGCTGTCAGTGATGTAACAGATTCCAAATCATCCTTATGATTTACATAGTGGACTAAGGTGTTTTTCATGTCTAGAGAAACAGCAAACGTGTCTTCCACCCGTCTTTCACTAGCTAGATGCACACAACACAATCGATGTTCTCCCAAACAAATAACGACTGGAAATCCGCAGAAGCACTCAACTTTACAATTTACATGGGAGGGAATAATGCTCCAGTGCAAACATACATCCATAATGATACTCTGAAATTTCCATGGAGGACACAAGCGTTCATGAAGACTGTATGGCACATACTGAGTATTAGTTCGCTATTCAGTCGTCTAGAGGGCGACATGGATAGGTCAGCTACATTCCTGTCCTGTTTGGATGGCTGCTGCTGTAAGCCAGAAACATTTATCGTCCCTGCCACAGGCCAACACCTCTGCGCGCCATGGACCCACAGACAGAATCGTCCTACGAAACCGGCCACATATATATTTGATCACTGTACTTACAGTTAAATATTAAGATTGCAGTCTCAATCGCATGACAGTCGACGATGATCGAAGTATCGGAAGTACCCCCTCCTGATGACTGTGGTTCTGGACATATAAATATCTGTACCATTCTTACGTCTTGACATAGTTTTCTAAGTAAAAAAAAAATTTTTCTCATTCCCTCTGCAGCTATCACAGTATTCCACGTCAAATCCATACCTTCTGTTATAATGGGAGATATCCACTTTTTTTGCACGTCAGAACACACACACGTACCTTATAAGCCTGATGCTCAAGGCGAATCCATCATGCATCCCCTACTACTAAAGTGTAATACTTCGCCCATAACTGGATCCTGGCGATACGAAACAATACTGAGACAAAATCAGCAATGGGTGGACATGTCTCGTAAGTTTCTCTTGCACGTGATATGACTGTCTTAGAAAGAGAGGAATAATCGTCTTACAAGCCGTCACATGTTAAAAACACGATCGCTACGAGCATGTTACAAGTTTCGCTAACGATATCCATGTTAACAACCATACAAGCCTTATAAATCGAAGTTTGGCATTACCTCCGAAAGAAGTTGGTTTTCCACACAAATACGGCAACACTGAATATTGACAGTGATCGCCAGAGTGCATATTAACATACCAGCAGTGCAGTTACACGTTGACAATGGTGTAAGCTCGTAGTAAAATCACCGAATTCAGAAAATGCTGTGGCTAAGGAACTTGGTATGAAGCTGGTATTTGCAACTCCATGATGCCGCCTCTAGATATTTCTCCAGTGTTTGTTACACAGTCTGTCTCGATGCCAGGTCAGAAGTTCTGTTATATATCCACTGGGTTATAGGCAATGGCTGATTGAGAATGATCAGATACAGTAGATGGTGTGCTGATTGAGGTCATAAGAAACGTACACTGGCTTTTCAGATCTCTAGAGGTACACATCCCAGTAGAAATGCTGTCTGTGATTTGAAATCAAGTCTTCCCTTTCAACCACATACCTGCATTGGATCCTATGGGGAAGTCTTTTAATGATTACAGCCACTAGTGAAACATATTCGTGGCACTCTCATATCATGAAACGAGTCACCTTTTTCGAACCTGTCTGTTACAGTAAAATTTTAACGTGTTTTTAAATAGCCCTTGTGCATCTTGTAACTGCTCCTCAGACTCTGCCCTGCCATCCACGTGCAGCTTTGTGCATATGATCATTCCAATTTAAGTCGGAGAGAGCTATATCTACCACATTCTGCTACCCGTGTGGAAAAAGGCTAAGCTGAGTTACTGACACAGGACCGTGTCTTGACCATTCAGTGGAAATGAGAACATGTTTTAGTGATTCTGCCAACTGTGTATATGTGTAAGGACATTGCCAAACGAGCCCACTTCTACAACAGGAAGTAGTATAAAAGACAGTAAGGGAACTGGGAGAAGGATGAGGATTTTGCTACTACGTTGCGGTGCGTCTCAAAACTATATACAGGTACTGCAGTCCGAAACAGATCCGTGTCCCTCAGGGTCCATTCACGTCTATCACTCCAACGTTCTATTATTGTTATTTTGTACCATCCAACAGAGAAAAATTAGGAACTATAAAAGCTCCGCTAACCTCATCTGATAGAGAACTCGATAAGATTTTTGCCGCATCTCTCTCTTCCAATATACCGAAAACAAATAACATATATAACCATCAGTGATCCACATATTTCTAGCACCTCAAGCGTAGTGCGTAATTTACGATCTTTCTCTATGTGGATAGAATTCACAGGGGATTCTTGTATTCTTAGGATAAAGATCTCCTTGCATTGTCTTTGACCAACCCGCCCTTCAGCACTATCACCCATTTCATCTGCAACTGACCAAAAGTAGACCATCACGTCACACATCTCGTGAAGGAATGGAGCACGCTAAAGTCAAAGCTTTGCAACAACTCGAAAGTAACGTGCTGCTAAAATAGTGTGAACACCTCGAACTAATTTATGAGCATAACATATGTCATAGGAACATAATCTGTTACCAAAAAATCATCCATAAAATACTTGAAAATGAACTAAGACCGAAATTGCACAATCGTACAGAAAATAAAGAAAATGGCAGCTGAAGCCTTCAAGAAATCATTCAAAAAATTCATCACAGCTGCGGACCCTATCGCATTGAAAATTATAAATCAACTATGCTATCATTTCTGAAGTACTGTTCTACTCTCGGTGATCAGCACCAAGAAGGTATTGGTAAGAGAGAACATAAACATATCCCCTCCTAAGGCTACACAATTCTGCGCTTAAAACAGGCTATAATGTTAGAGAGTTGCAGTTTCTGACCTATTAGTCATATGGAATGCAATACTTTTTATATTCCTATGTAAGAAATATATTTCCGGCGCATGACATACATCGTTTTTGCAGGTTTCTGTGCGATAAACTATGGTGACAGACTGTAAAATGAAAAAAAAACTGCTTCCTTAAAACATCGATTCTGTGTGATACATGCTCAATATAGCTTTCCAGAGGTATACAGTGTTCACTGTTCACATCCGTACATGGTACAGAATTTATACTATGCTTGCCTCAGTCCTATAGAAAACGATCGTTAGTAACGGAAAATACCTCTTACAAGGAAACAGATAAACACACAGCAGTAGCGTTTGACATGTGAAATTACATGTCATGCCTCCACTAAGTCTGCAAACAAGACATTTGTCAAGCAGATGCATAAACGGGGATTGCAGTGCCTCACAAGCACATGTCACTAAATTAGAATCACCGTATTTATGAAACTGAAGTCCCGATTTTATATCCAAGATGCGACAGGGGAATCGACTACGTCGCATATATCTTCGATTGTTTAGAGGAATGCGTCGAAACAGGATGGTCACTTTTCATCACACATGAGGTGGAAGTCGTCTGATGACCGAATGGTTTGCTGTTAACGATCACAAGTAGACAGTGCACTAAATAACACACAGAACACGCGGCTGTGTATGAGTCGAATGCAGGCTATGTCACACAACTGATGCATCCTCACAGAACAACGAGAAAAAAAGGTCAAATAACCTACAGCAACATCTCCCTCTCTCTCTGGAATGCATCATCAGTCTACCATTAAATCGTACCTCGTTAAACTCCATCACAACAGATCACTCCATCCACTCTCTGCCATCCTTTAACGCAGATGCAAGTAAGTTTAGAGTCGGATGGTTCTTTGTTTTTCCAGCAAAGCATCAAAGACAGTAGTCAGCTTTTCTTTATCAATATTACCTCGAGAGATACACAGTAGAATGCTGTCTTGAAAAAAATGACTGTTTCCCTGGTTCCTGGTGCTTCCATGACAACATTTTCTCGTTTTCCTCTTGCTGTCACATACTCGTTCCCATGTACAAGAGCTGTTCTGCGCCAAGCAGAAGACACACAAGTACTTCCTCAATTTCACCGCATGTCGAAGTATTTTCCCTCAATTTATACGTATTTTTCGCCATTTTTTGTAATTTTATCGATTTTATGTCGAGACCTCTTGCAACAAGTCACAGAAAAACCCAAAACTCTAGACTGTGTTCATAGTCTGCCACAGGGTTTAGGTCTTGGACAGGGCGGAACTAAATGTATGCTGGGCGTCATCCCTCAAAACCTCCCAGACTAATTGATGAGTGACACCCATGTCATGTCCAACTGCTCAAGTACTTGTCGTAGGTACTTCCTCGAAGAGCTCGGGAACAGTTTCTTGAAATGCAGCTTCCCGTCATGTTCGATGTCTTCCAGCGTCACCATGATATCCTGAAAACAAACCTGTTTCGCCAAGTCACCAGCGAAAACCTAACCTAACCTAACCTAACCTAACCTAACCTAACCTAACCTAGCTGTAATCCTTTACGGGTGTGGGTGCCACGTTGCTCGGTGCCGTTCCTCAGCCAACCATCGAGCTTCAAGCACATTACTGTCGGCTAGTTCATGAACAAAAATTATATCTCAATGTTCTTCAAACGAACAGTGTGCCACCATGCTTACTGTATGACTAAATTGCAGGTGATGTGTGTGTACTCCTAAGCAAAGCTTACGTGTGACTGCCGCCGACATGAGGTAGTGACAAACAGCAAGACGTATTCGACATGTGTGCATATCACATTTGGATAGTGATGGGGCGAGGGACGTTTGTTTGTGTGAACCAACAACCATAGCACTGCCCATCAACTGACGAATGGCAACAGGGCAATCCCATGGTCAATCGGTGTGTTTGGCGCCAAGTTTCCATAGTTTAAGCTTTGTAGATTATCTACCTACATAACATTAGTAATTTTGGTTCCTACTGGCATCAGCTGTCCAGGGTTAAAATTTCGTGACACAATTTTTCACGACCATCTGTATATGGTTGGTTTCCTAAGACGATTCTGCCTGGGGGTGTGTGGCGGGAATGATTCACATTCCTGGTTAACGGCAGGAGCTGTCCAAATGGAGAGGTCGGTTGGGGCGCAGGAATATAGCTGATTTAACTGTGTCGCCCTCTAGACAGCCGAATATAGAACTAATACTCAATATGTGTAGGGCAGCCTGTGTGATCACGTGTGTTCTCCATGGAAATTTGAGAAGATTCAATTGGACGTTTGTTTACGCTGGAACATTTCCTCCCATGTAAACTGTCTGGTTGAGCGCTTCTGTGCATTTCCCATCTATATTTCGTTGACGGTTATGGTGTATGTTGTGTGCGTCTAACAGGTGAAAGATAGATGGAAGAAATGTTTACTGTTTCTCTAGACATGAGAAACACCTTAGTTGACTTTGTAAATTATGAGGATGATTTGGAATCTGTTACATCACCCATATCGGTATTGGCGAGTGGAATTATCAGTTCTCTCTATTTTTTCGAGTTTTCTCATAAAAGTCCTTGCCGACAAGATAAGTTTGTTTGCCGGCCTCAGTGGCCGAGTGGTTCTAGGCGCTACAGTCTGGAACCGCGCGACCGCTATGGTCGCAGGTTCGAATCCTGCCTCGGGCATGGATGTGTGTGATGTCCTTAGGTTAGTTAGCTTTAAGTAGTTCTAAGTTCTATGGGACTGATGACCTCAGAAGTTAAGTCCCATAGTGCTCAGAGCCATTTGAACCATTTTTTTAAGTTTCTTGTTCTCCATGGCTTACAACATGTTCCACCTCGTTGCACTCCCCGAAAGTTTCGGGTTTTAGAGAAATAATTTCCAGTCTATGTTTTTAAGTTTCTTGTTCTCCATGGCTTACAACATCTTCCACCTCGTTGCACTCCCCGAAAGTTTCGGGTTTTAGAGAAATAATTTCCAGTCTATGTATATACTGTATACTGTGTAAGCGATACTGCTATGCAGTCGATATTGCTTTGTGCTTGACATCGACAAGTATTACGTAAATGGTATGATATTCTGGCAAATCATGTGAAAATACATATATTGTTGTAATACCAGAGTTTGGAGGTAGGTGTAGAAAACATGCAAACAAGCAGGTTGGGGCCAGAAACAGTAACGGCTTTGTACCAAGGGCAATCGACCGAGCTTTTGTACAATAGTTTGCAGAGTGACCTCGGTCCACTGAGCCTGCCCTGGTCATGCATCGGGCCAGTGTGTGTCAGGGGGCAGATGACGTGTGACTGTTGGCTGCGGTGGATGATTGCCTGACCTTGAGAAAAATGTCTACTGCTGTGAGGAGTATATACGGTCCATGTGCTTATGCTGCCTGTCTTCGCAGTATATGTGCGAGTGTCTGATGGTCGATAGGTATATGCAGAAGTGATGGTTTTGTATGGTGCAGGATACAAATTGTGTGTTTATTACATCGGTACAGTATGTGGTGATATAGCCAGGTTGGAGAGTGGTTTCATCCTGAAATATTCAAGCTTTTGTCGACAGTAGCAGAGCAATATAATTGAGGAAGTGTCTTCCTGTATTTCACGATCTTAAGATCACGTGTTCAGGGTTTAACTGTGAGTGTGATATGGCGATCTGTAGAAAATAGTTTTGTTGCTGAAAGTCTTGTCTGCAGAGAATAATGGTAGACAGTGCTCCCACACTGGCAGCATCACTAATTTGGCAGGTGAATTCAGTAAGAGCCTATCAAATCACTCCATTCATTCACAAGACATTCTTTATGGTGGGGCATAGGAACCTATACAAACTGGTTCAAACAAAGTGGGGACGAGGTATCTATGAAAAGTTCTGAGAGTAACAGGATGTCTTCTTTGTTCAAGTGTTCAAAGACAAGTTGAGGCAGACTATCCATCTCTGGATACATAAAATGTTCGACTGCTGCCATGGCCAGCACATTCTCCAGATCTCTCACCAATTGAAAACGTCTGGTCAATGGTGGCCGAGCAACTGGCTCATCACAATACACCAGTCACTACTCGTGATGAAGTGTGGTATCGTGTTGAAGCTGCATGGGCAGCTGTACCTGTACACGCCATCCAAGCTCTGTTCGACCCAATGCCCAGGCGTATCAAGGCCATTACTACGACCAGAGGTGGTTGTTCTGGGTACTGATTTCTCAGGATCTATGCACCCAAATTTCGTGAAAATCACTTGTCAGTTCTAGTATAATATATTTGTCTAATGAATACCCGTTTATTATCTGCATTTCTTCTTGGTGTAGCAATTTTAATGGCCAGTAGTGTAAACACATTCATAGTTTATGAAGTATTATTAATGAACAGATAAATTACTGGGCATACGTTACGAGTAGAGAGCCCATCACAATTATTGGCGACAATGAAAAACTAAGTAAGGTTCATGGCTGAAACTAAGAAAGCATGTCCAAAGTAAGAAACTGACGACACTTATGGGAAATATGCTAACCAACCGCATTCCACTTAAACAGCAGAACTGCAAACTACTAGCTCAATGTGAGCGTCTGTGAACAGATGATTAAACACAATTTCGAGTCTAAATATCTTGGTATCACACTGATTGGTCTCTAACATTTAAAAGACACCTGGCAAATACTAGCAAGAGCTGAAAACAAGAAATATTATAAAGAAACTGAATGGCACAACCTGTGGTGCTGAAGCACTCACTCTAGGGACCACAGCTTACGGAATACCTAGTTGCTGAATACTGTGATCTAGTTTGGCAACACAGTGCTCATACAAGGAAACTGGACAATTATCTGAATGAATCAATGATAGTTATTACGGTTACACTAAAACCCACATCGATCCCTTGGCTTCACACTATTAGTAATATTCCATCATCTGAATTGCAACGCCAAGAAGCAACCAATCGACAATGGAGGAAGCTGCATCACTCCAACTACGCTAGGACTTCCCAATTAATACAATCTTAAATGACGCTCCTCCAGACCGCTTGATATCAAGCACTCCACTGTGGCATAATGGAAGAAATAACAAGAGGTTCTACATTAACTAAGAGTGGTGGAAGAGATGAAATGCTATAACAATAAAACGTCAAGGTGTTCAAGATCCACCTGCCAGAACACCAGGATTTGATCTGAAGAGAGTTGACAGGCTAAGACCGAGCAGGGTAAGGTCCACTCACGCCAGGTGCAAATGATGCATGAATGGGGGCTTCAAAACTCCCCAGTCTTTTACTGTGGGGTCCAAGAACCAAACCTTCAGCATATTGTCAGAAACTGCCCTCTGAGAAAGTATGCATGACCATTCAGTGACTTTATTAATGCTCCCTCTGCTATCAAATGGCCTCTTTCATTAGATGTTGAACTGATTAAAGGTATCTTTCTGAATTAACAGTTCTAATATTCCTCTTAGTGTTATTGAACTATTAATTTTCCGCATTTAAACATATTAGCTTTGTACCAAAATCCTTAAATGTATAGTTGTGAACTACATGTATTTCTTAATATCTGCTGTTGTCGCCATGCGATAAACAAGTAAGTAAGTAAGGAACAGACGCCAATAACCGCCTCGAAATTGTTTCAGAAAATGCCCAGCTGAAAAACAACGCGCCATTGTTAACAGACTCTTACGGCCGCTGGACTGTCTTACAGCTTCCTTTATCTGTCTTCGTTCTATGATTAAGATCCCCTGTGTTGCTTTGATGGGCTGAAGTATTGTCTAGCCCATGACGTATCTCCTGCAGCACGTGTACTACGGGAAGTCATGCAGAAAAAAAGCTGCCTAAATGCTCATTTCTTTCACGCGCCTAAACTCACAGCAACTACCTATATCTACTTGAACTTGGTTACTGGTTTGAGTCTTGGTCTCCCTCTGCAGTTTTTATCTCCAACATTTCTTTCCATTATCAATTTCACAATACTCCGTGACGCCAAAGGATGTATACAGTTAACTGATTGCTTCTCCAAGTCAGATTTATCAATTCATCTCCTCATTAGCTATCTAATCTACCAATCTGACCCTCAGCATTCTTCTATAGCACCACATTTCAAAGCTTTTCTCCTTGCCTGAACTGTTTATTGTCCATGTTTCACTCCATACAAATATATTCAAAGCAAACTTCCTAAAACTTAGATTTATATTCGAAATTAGTAAATTTTTCTTTTTCAGAAATGCTTTTCTCGCTATTTTATATCTTCTCCACTACGGTCTTCTTCAATTATTTTGCTGCCTTAGTAGCAAAGCTAATCTACTTTTTTCTTATTTCCTACTCTAATTCCCTCAGAATAGCCTGATTTAATTCCACTACGTTCCATTCCCTTGATTTACTTTTCCTGATGCCCATTTTATAACCTCTTTTCAGGACACAATCCATTCCTTTCAACTGCTCTCCCTATTCCTTTGCTGTCTGACAGAATTACAAAGTCATCACCAAATCTCAAAGCTTTTATTTCTTCTCCCTGAACTTTCATTCCCTTTCCAAATTTCTGCTCAGTGTCTTTTACTGTACGATCAGAGTACGGATTTAACAGCTTCATGGATAATTTACCGCTCTGTCTCACCCCGTCTTCAATCACTAGTTCCCTTTCATGTCCTCGCAGTCTAATAGTTGCAGCCTGATTTCTGTGAAAGTTGCAGATAACCTTTCGCGCCCTGTATTTTAGTCGTTGGTATCTTCAGATTTTCAAACTGTATACCACTCAACATGGCTAAGAGCTTCCTCTAGACCTACAAATGCTATAAATATAGATTTTGTCTTTCTTGAACATATTTACTATGTAAGACTTACGGCCAGTATTGCCTCGCTTGTTCCCACGTTTCTGCGGAATCCACACATACCTTCCCTACAACTTATTAAACTGATTAGCTGATAAATCTAGCATTGCACGGGTATTCATTTTGCCCATTTTCTGTTACGAACGAATGCAAAAAATGAACTGTGTTTGTAGTGCACTATCGACAAAATTTCCTTTCCATGTGTTCCTGAGAGCAGCTTTGAAATTATGAAACAGTTTCTTTACGACGGGCGCAGTTGCTTCACGTGTATACAATGCGATTTTGTAGACGTCTCTGTGGCATCGCCTCTACATGCGCTCTACGGATGGCTCCTGTTTTCGCCTGCAGCCGTTTTCGCTTCGCAGCTGAAAGGTGTCAAAAGCGCTGTCAAGTGTCCGGGATTTCCTAAGTTGACTCGATTGAAGGAGTGTCTTTGTAGTAAAAGATAAATGTATTCAAACTTCATGTATGATGCGGCATTTTTTCGCGCATCTCTATTTTTATCACGTCATATCTCTGAACAATGCGTCGTACAAAGATATATTTGTGTAGGTACATTCAGCGGCACATCTGGATCTTGTCTGCAAAATATGCTGGGAATAGTCAGTTCAAAACCATCGTACAATATGAATTAGATGAGTATGTGCCAAGCAGGATCGTAAGAGATGGAAAAGAGTCACCGTGGTACAACAACCGAGTTAGAAAAATGCTACGGAAGCAAAGGGAACTTCACAGCAAACATAAACATAGCCAAAGACTTGCAGACAAACAAAAATTACACGAAGCAAAATGTAGTGTGAGGAGGGGTATGCGAGAGGCGTTCAACGAATTCGAAAGTAAAGTTCTATGTACTGACTTGGCAGAAAATCCTAAGAAATTTTGGTCTTATGTCAAAGCGGTAGGTGGATCAAAACAAAATGTCCAGACACTCTGTGACCAAAATGGTGCTGAAACAGAGGATGACAGACTAAAGGCCGAAATATTAAATGTCTTTTTCCAAAGCTGTTTCACATAGGAAGCCTGCACTATAATTTCTTCTCTAGATTGTCGCACAAATGACAAAATGGTAAATATCGAAATAGATGACAGAGGAATAGAAAAACAATTAAAATCGCTCAAAAGAGGAAAGGCCGTTGAACCTGATGGGATACCAGTTAGATTTTACACAGAGTACGCGAAGGAACTTTGCCCCCTTCTTGCAGCGGTGTACCGTAGGACTCAAGAAGAGCGTAGCGTTCCAGAAGATTGGAAAAGGGCACAGGTCATCTCCGTTTTCAAGAAGGGATGTCGAACAGATGTGCAGAACTATAGACCTATATCTCTAACGTTAATCAGTTGTAGAATTTTGGAACACGTATTATGTTTGAGTATAATGACTTTTCTGGAGACTAGAAATCTACTCTGTAGGGATCAGAATTGGTTTTGAAAAAAAAAAAAATAAACGATCGTGTGAAACCCAGCTCGCGCTATTCCTCCACGAGACTCAGAGGGCCATAGACACGGGTTCCCAGGTAGATGCTGTGTTTCTTGACTTCCGCAAGGCGTTTGATACAGTTCCCCACAGTCGTTTAATGAACAAAGTAAGAACATATGGACTATCAGTCCAATTGTGTGATTGGATTTAAGAGTTCCTAGATAACAAAACGCAGCATGTCATTCTCAATGGAGAGAAGTCTTCCGAAGTAAGTGTGATTTCGTGTGTACCGCAGGGGAGTGTCGTAGGACCGTTGCTGTTCACAATGTATATAAATGACCTCGTAGTTAACACCGGAAGTTCACTGAGCCTTTTTGCGGATGATGCTGTAGCATATCGAGAGGTTGTAACAATGGAAAATTGTATTGAAATGGAGGAGAATCTGCAACGAATTGACGCATGGTGCAGAGAATGGCCATTGAATCTCAATGTAGACAAGTGTAATGTGCTGCGAATACATAGAAAGAAAGATCCTTTATCATTTAGCTGCAATATAGCAGGTCAGCAACTGGAAGCAGTTAATTCCATATATTATCTGGGAGTAGGCATTAGGAGTGATTTACAATGGAATGACCATATAAAATTAATCGTCGGTAAAGCAGATGCCAGACTGAGACTCATTGGAAGAATCCTAAGGAAATGCAGTCCGAAAACAAAGGAAGTAGGTTACAGTACACTTGTTCGCCAACTGCTTGAATACTGCTCGCCGGTGTGGGATCCGTTCCAGATAGGGTTGATAGAAGAGCTAGAGAAGATCCAACGGAGAACAACGCGCTTCGTTACAGGATGATTTAGTAATCGCGAAAGCGTTACGGAGGTGATAAACTCCAGTGGAAGGCTCTGCATGAGAGAGCTCAGTAGCTCGGTACGGGCTTTTGTCGAAGTTTCGAGAACATACCTTCACCGAGGAGTCAAACAGTATATTGCTCCCTCCTACTTATATCTCGCGAAGAGACCATGAGGATAAAATCAGAGATTAGAGCCCACACAGAGGCATCTCGACAAGCTTTCTTTCCACGAACAATACGAGACTGGAATAGAAGGGAGAACCGATAGAGGTACTCAAGGTACCCTCCGCCACACACCATCAGGTGGCTTGCGGAGTATGGATGTAGATGTAGCACGGAAGTAATAAATTTAAACGTAATGCATGATGCAGTGTTTTTCATGCATCTCATTGTTTATGATGTCGTATCTCCCGAACCATGTTAGGTAGGTGGTTGTTACCCCCAAAGCGATTGTTGCCTGATAGTAAGGGATACGTGTACGAAATTTGGTTGACATCAGTAGAGTCGTTTAGGAGGAGATGTGGATGTGTGGATACACACACACACACACACACACACACACACACACACACACACACGTACAACAGATCATATCTAAAACGCAGAGGATCGGTTGTTAGCGTTGTGGTATCATCCAAAGATCGCGGTGCCGTAACAAAGTCCGTGCGTCGCGTCGATACCACAGAAGATAACGATGTCTCGCTGCACACTGCGATGAAGAATGCAAGGCGCTGGCGATGACACGCCCTCTCTCAGCTTCGCGCTGTCACCGCACCGAGAAGCCGCTATACAGCCGAGCAGAGGAACATCGTGATCGACGATTAAGACGACAGATAGGACATGTGTATATACTACGAGTTCTGCTGAACTTTAACAGCGAACGTCAAGGCTAGGCACTTCACGTGAAGAGTCTTGTAAATTTGTCTGTATCCAGTGATCCTTTATTATTCAGAGAGTACTAAATATTTAGATCTGTGGAAATGGATCATAAAAAGTTAAGTAAATCTTCATATGTATCTTCTAATAAAGTGAACCAATATTTTTCACCTTCTAGTTTCCACTCGTTCTCCTCTCGTAGCAAGTAAACAACCCACCGTCGTACCGACGATTGTATAAGGGCCGGTCAAAAAGAAACGAGCCGGAGGCATAATTACAGAAACCAGTACCTGGATGTTAGAAGTATTGACCCTGGCTGCTGAGACACTTGTCCCACTCTGAAGCAAGGTGGCGAATGGCTGTCTCATAAAATTCCTGGTCGCGCGGAGTGGCCGCGCGGTTCGAGGCGACACGCAAGGGATTATGCGGCCCCTCCCGCCGGAGGTTCGAGTCCTCCCTCGGGCATGGGTGTGTGTGTTGTTCAAAAATGGTTCAAATGGCTCTGAGCACTATGGGACTCAACATCTCAGGTCATAAGTCCCCTAGAACTTAGAACTACTTAAACCTAACTAACCTAAGGACATCACACACACCCATGCCCGAGGCAGGATTCGAACCTGCGACCGTAGCAGTCCCGCGGTTCTGGACTGCAGCGCCAGAACCGCTAGACCACCGCGGCCGGCTGTGTGTGTTGTTCTTAGCATAAGTTAGTATAGTTAGTGTATTTAGAACTACTTAAACCTAACTAACCTAAGGACATCACACACACCCATGCCCGAGGCAGGATTCGAACCTGCGACCGTAGCAGTCCCGCGGTTCTGGACTGCAGCGCCAGAACCGCTAGACCACCGCGGCCGGCTGTGTGTGTTGTTCTTAGCATAAGTTAGTATAGTTAGTGTATTTAGAACTACTTAAACCTAACTAACCTAAGGACATCACACACACCCATGCCCGAGGCAGGATTCGAACCTGCGACCGTAGCAGTCCCGCGGTTCCGGACTGCAGCGCCAGAACCGCTAGACCACCGCGGCCGGCTGTGTGTGTTGTTCTTAGCATAAGTTAGTATAGGTAGTGTATAAGTCTAGGGACCGATGACCTCAGCAGTTTGCTCCCTTAGGAATTCACTCACATCTGAACATTTTTTTTTTAATTCCCTGGGCTGTGATGTTAACCAGTTCCGCACGTACAGCTGGACGTCGTCGTCCGAGGTGAATCGTTTGCCACTCAGAGCCCTTTTAAGGGGACCGAAAACGGCGTAATCATAGGGAGAGAGGTCTGGACAGTATGGAGGGTGGACGAGAACCTCCCATTTGAATTTCTGCAGGAGTATCGCGACTGTGTTGGCCGTATGAGACTTTGCATAGTCGTGGAGCAGAATGACCCCACGGGTGAGATTGCCTGGTCGTTTTGATTTGATAGCTTGGGGAAGGGTGGTCAGGGTTTGCGAGTAACGCTGGGCGTTCACTGTTGTCCCGTGCTGAATCAGAAAGGGGCCATCTTGGTCTAAGAAGAGCGTCAACATAACCTCTCCTGTACTCGCGAATGACGGCGCTGGACGATTGATGCATGCTGCTGCCAACTCTGTATAGTCACGTAACGGGCACGCGTTTCCTCTGGCGACGGGCTGCGAACTTAGCCGCTCTGGCCGGAACCACACCTCGTTACACACGCCTCCTGTCACCAGTTTGCGCGTTCCAAACTCCGGCTCGTTTCTTTTTGTACGCCCCTTATATTTTCGTGAGGGACAACAAGCATGATTTAAGATTACGGTTCATAAAATGTAGACCATCGAAGATTTTGCAGATCGATTTGCACGCGATCCACGTCGCAGCGAAACAAGTTATCGCGCCTAAGAAAGGTTCCTCCTCCACACTAATGTGACAACGGATAACCATCTGGTGAGCAAGATATATGAGACAGGCGAAATACCCGCAGACTTCAAGAAGAATATAATAATTCCAATCCCAAAGAAAGCAGGTATTGACAAATGCGAAAATTACCGAACTGTCACGGCTGCAAAATGCTAACACGAATTCTTTACAGACGAATGGAGAAACTAGTAGAAGCCGACTTCGAGGAAGATCAGTTTGGATTCCGTAGAAATATTAGAACACGTGAGGCAAAACTGACCCTACAACTTATCTTAGAAGCTAGATTAAGGAAAGGCAAACCTACGTTTGTAGCATTTGTAGACTTGGAGAAAGCTTTTGACAATGTTGACTGGAATACTCTCTTTCAAATTCTGAAGGTGGCAGGGCTAAAATACAGGGAGCGAAAGGCTATTTACAATTCATACAGAAATCAGATGGCATTTGTAAGAGTAGAGGGACACGAAAGGGAAGCAATGGTTGGGAAGGGAGTGAGACAGGGTTGTAGCCTCTCCCTGATGTTATTCAATCTGTATATTGAGCAAGCAGTGAAGGAAACAAAAGAAAAGTTTCGGAGTAGGTATTAAAATCCATGGAGAAGAAATAAAAACTTTGAGGTTCGCCGATGACATTGTAATTCTGTCAGAGACAGCAAAGGACTTGGAAGAGCAGTTGAACGGAATGAATAGTGTCTTGAAAGGAGGATATAAGATGAACGTCCACAAAAGCAAAGCGAGGATAATGGAATGTAGTCGAATTAAGTCGGGTGATGCTGAGGGAATTAGATTAGGAAATGACACACTTGAAGTAGTAAAGGAGTTTTGCTATTTGGGGAGCAAAATAACTGATGATGGTCGAAGTACAGAGGATATAAAATGTAGACTGGCAATGGCAAGGAAAGCGTTTCTGAAGAAGAGAAATTTGTTAACATCGAATATAGATTTAAGTGTCAGGAAGTCGTTTCTGAAAGTATTTGTATGGAGTGTAGCAATGTATGGAAGTGAAACATGGACGATAAATAGTTTGGACAAGAAGAGAATAGAAGCTTTCGAAATGTGGTGCTACAGAAGAATGCTGAATATTAGATGGGTACATCACATAACTAATGAGGAGGTATTGAATAGGATTGGGGAGAAGCGGAGTTTGTGGCACAACTTGACTAGAAGAAGGGATCGGTTGGTAGGACATGTTCTGACGCATCAAGGGATCACCAATTTAGTATTGGAGGGCAGCATGGAGGGTAAAAATCGTAGAGGGAAACCAAGAGACGAATACACTAAGCAGATTCAGAAGTTGGTACTGGGAGATGAAGAAGCTTGCACAGGATAGAGTAGCATCAAATCAGTCTCAGGACTGAAAACCACAACAACAACAAACCAGACCTACCAAGGAGGCGCAACACAACCGGTGACAGATGGGAGTGACGCAAATAATGTTGCGGAGTCTTGTTGAATCTGTCGAGGTCGAATAGGAGGTGCAATTTTCAAGCAGGCATTTCAGAAACAGCAGGGGAAATTGTGATGGATGACCTCGGACAACAAGAAGACCGCGTGAATTGGCTGCAAGATAGACATGCGCGAACTGAACTTTGCCAAATCCAAACACAATCGAGGAATATCCAATCGGCCACTGTAATATGATAAAGCGATGGTTCACCGATATTTACACGTAAACCACGAAGTAACCTTGTGGGGTACCCCTAAGCCGCACAACCTGTGGAGGAGAACGTCACTGGCTGCAGTTTAATGTTTGCTGCGATGACTGCCGTTGGGGTGTCTGCAACTTAATTTTTCGATACCCTACAGTGGATCCAGTCGTATGCCTACAGCTATTCCGGCAGAATATCTTCCGATGAATTTATAACGCTAACAAAACTGACGGGGGTATTTGCAGCAAGGCAAACTACACCCAGATTATTCTGGTACTGTCGATGAGCGCCGAGCCGCACATTTGAACGTCGTTGGACGGTTTGCGACGCACCAGTATGCTGACTTCCACAGTTTTCAAAATTAATTTCTGAAGATGGGGATGGGGTGAAGAAGTGAGACACTGTCAGCTTGGAAATAGTGACGAACTTTAGGATAGGATAAAAACTGCGACAGTATCTGTAATCGGTGGAACGTGTTTTTGGGTTTCCGTGAGCGGCGTTGACAATAATTTTTAGGATTTAAATATTATGATGAAGAGGTTCGGAACGAATTTATAACACGTTTCTTGTAGTAGCCATTTTCGCAGCAGCTGTATATAAATTGCAGTTTTTTCAAAGAAAATGCCTTTTGCATGATGCACATAAAATTTGTATTTTAATTTATTCACCCAGACGCGTTTCGCCTTTTTTACAAGTTATCTTCAGTGGGTATCCTGAAATATTACAAGATTTGTCCTTTTTACACATAGGTTATGGTTTCACATCTAGGTTATAGATTTAAAAACAGTTCCTTAACGTTTTTTTACGAATTTATGCATGTTTTGCAGTGGAAGTAGTAAAATGTTTCCCCCATTCACGTGTTAAGCAATTTACACATACTGCAGAATGGGTCTTGCTTCTTGTTCTGTCTATAAATGCCGTCACACGGTAATTACGATCAAACCGGCGCTTTGGTGTGTACAGTGAACCGCAGACATATAAAACGGTCGTTCCGCTTCCTCTTCACAAGCATTTTCGGGACATCTAGAGTATTTACTGGAAAAAGTTGCACAAAGTGTCTACAGAATAGTTTTGAGCAACCTCAGACACAATAATTGTAATGTCTGCAGAATTCGAGATCAGAACGAAGACATTTGTATTTATGTTGTCATACAAGTTTTCACTTCTCTGATGTGTAGTCGTTTCCGCTTGTTTTCAGTTGCTAATAACTACGGAAATTCTGGCAGTAGTTTTCACTTGCTCATTTGTTATACAAAAAAGATCTCTGTACAGAAAGATGTTCTTGAAGAAATAACACAGGAATATGCATACATTTGCATGCACATACCAGGGTGGTATGATAAGTCTGGTAAATTTCCATGAAAAAATGGAACATTTTTGTTACTCATTCATGGTTGGTAAGTTTGATCGTTGCAAGGACCGTATAAAGATTTTCATCTCTAAGTGTACCGACTGCGATTTTAAACGGAGAAAATTGTGTTTCGTGCTGTTATTAAACATTTTCATTGGAAGGGCTGGACTGCCGCACAAATCAAAACAGAATTGGATGAATGTCATGCGGACTCTGCGGCATCACTGAAGACCATTAGCTTTTGGGATGATGGATTTAAACGTGGTCGGAAAAGCACCGAATACGAAGCGTGCACCGGCCTTCCAGCTGCGGTCACCACAAAGAAAAACCACTGACAAAATGCATGATATCATAATGCAAGACAGTCGTATAAAAAATTATGAGATTGCTGAGGTTGCAGGCATCTCAGCCGAGCGAACGAAGAATGGGCAATGAAGCGGCGCGCAAAGTGGGTGCTGCGACTGCTCACAGTCGACGAAAAGCGCATCCGGGGTGACATTCCAACGCAGTGTCTTGTGATGTTTAATCGCAACCTTTAGCGTAGAATTCGGGCTGTTGATGTAACCTGGCTCCATCATTACATACCAGAGTCAAAACGGCAGTCAAAACAATGGACAAAGGCTGCTGAAATTACGCCAAAGGAAGTGAAGACTATTTTGTCAGCTGGTACGGTGTTGGTCGTTGTTTTTTGGGCTTCCCACGGGATAATCCTCATAGATTACTTGGAAAAAGGCAGAAGCGCTCCCTCCTCCTTCCCCCTCGCCTCCCTTCGATTCCATGAACCTACCGCCTCCAGTATAGCAGTAGTGATGCACAACGGACGTGAATGGGCATACAATGGGACTGTAGGCACCGTTGCTGCAGTTGCGGCGCCCGCACGCATATAGACCTCTGTGTGCAGCGCCGGTGCCAATTGGTCGCCACTGCTTGACCATTAGCACGCAGAGTGAGAGTGGCCGGCTCGTTGCGCTCTTGGGTGCCCGTCAAAGACCAGATCGTTTGTTGCAACACTGGGAGCGAGGAATGTGTAGTCTGCCAATTCCTGTTTGTAAAAAATATACAGGGCATTACTTCTACATTTTGCAGATTTAAAGAAGGCAACTACCAGGTATGAAATGAGCGTTAAGATACAAATGTGTCGATAGTGAACATTTGTTGTGAACGAGCCTTAATTTTTTTGTTTGGTTGGTATGACAGCTGTCAAAGACATTTAGTATACATCAAGTCATGGAACAAACATCATCATATGTTTTCATCGTGTTAACAATGTCGAATTTTTTACCAGAAAGTGATGTTTTGCGGACAGCATTAATTTTTTGTTTTCATTTGAAAAAAAGTGCTGAAGAGTCGCATCGAATGCTTGTCGAGGCATATGGTGATCATGCTCTATCAGAAGCAACATGCAAAAGATGGTTTCAACGGTTCAGAAATAATGATTTTGATGTAAGAAATGAAGAACGTGGAAGACCACCAAAAAAGTTCGAAGACGCCGAATTGCAAGCAATATTGGATGAAGATGATACTTTGAGTCAGAAGCAAATGGCAGCAATGCTAAATGTTGCACAACAAACAATTTCTGACCATTTGAAAGCTATGGGAACGATTCAAAAGTGTAGAAAATGGGTGCCACATGAATTGAATGAAAGACAGATGGAAAACCGAAAAACCATTTGTCAAATTTTGCTTCAAAGACATGAAAGAAAATCAATCTTGCATCGAATTGTTACTGGCGATAAAAAATGGATTTATTTTAAGAATCCTAAACGGGAAAAATCATGGGTTAATCCGGAACAACCATCAACATCGACTGCAAAACCAGATCGATTCGGCAAGAAGACAATGCTCTGTGTTTGGTGGGATCAGAAGGTGTGGTATATCATGAGCTTCTAAAACTCGGTGAAACTGAATACTAATCGCTACAGACAACAAATGATCAATTTGAACTATGCATTGATCGAAAAAAGACCAGAATGGGCCAGAAGACATGGCAAAGTAATTGTTTTACACGACAATGCACCTGCACACGAAGCAAAACTGGTTCAGGATACAATCAAAACACTTGGCTGGGAACTGCTACCCTACCCGCCGTATTCACCAGCCTTGGCCCCTTCCGACTACCATTTGTTTTCATCAATGGGACACGCATTGGCTGAGGAACAGTTTGATTCCTACGAAGAAGTCGAAAATTGGGTGTCTGGTTTGCTTCAAAAGACGGACATTTCTATTGGCGTGGTGTCCACAAATTGCCAGAAAGGTGGTCAAAATGTATAGAAAGCAATGGTCAGTACTTTGAATAAAATGTTTTTACTTTTCAATTCAAAATTAGTGTCTCATTTTCACAAAAAAAAACGCTTATTTCATACCGATACACCTGGTATACTCGGTTACTAGCAGCGTACATCCATAACCACACTCTACTACCACAGTGTGCTGGCTGCAAGAAGTGGTGGTACCAAGTCGTGAGGTAGCAACAATATTTAGGAGTATTCTCTATCATCTTCTACCAGTCGCACTTTGTTTGCTGTAACTGCGCCGATTAGCTATTCGGATCCATGTTAAAAGGCAATGCTATTTAACCACTCACGGACGTTTCTGTGATCTAAACTAGTACACGCAGAAATCTATATTACTGTCGTTCTAAAATTACCAACCAGTGCCAGTTGCAGGTTGCCTGTCAAATGGCTTCCACGGGCAACTTTAGTTTTCAATCTTTCATATGACTGACGACCAACTTTAAAAATGCCGTTATAATTTATTCGTAGCGGGGTATAGCCTTATGTTACACGTTTAGCACACTTAGACTACGTCTAAAGTTACATACTGCGTATATATCTTGAGGCAATGTTAACTCACGGCTCGCAAATCACACAGAATACATTCATCTAATATTTGAGAATGTGAGCAGTTTGAAACTTACAAGATAGTTTAAACACAATTTCAGACCTTTTCAGAACTTTTTGTCGCTGACGCCAGCAACTAAATGATGAAAGAAACAATGTTTATCTCTTACTTCACTATATTTCCGCCGTTCATGCAGTAAAACTTCATTAGAGATGCCAATGTAATATCATTACTACTATCTCCATTCGCAACACATTTTGGCAACAGTATGCACACATTCTGCTAACGGCTTTGCCGCAGTGCTAGCACCGGTTCCCATCAGATCACTGAAGTTAAGGGCTGTCGGGCTGGGCTAGCTCTTGGATGGGTGGCCATCCGGTCTGCCGACCGCTGTTGACAAGCGGGGTGCACTCAGCGCTTGTGAGGCAAACTGAGGAGCTACTTGATTGAGGAGTAGTGGCTCCGGGCTCGTAAACTGACCTACGGCCGGGAGAGCGGTGTGCTTACAACATGCCTCTCCATATCCGCATCCAGTGACGCCTGAGGTCTGAGGATGACACTGCGGTCGGTACTGTTGGGCCTTCCAAGGCCTGTTCGGACGGAGAGTACGCACTCATACCAGTAAATTTACATACAAAATTTTGTCACTGTACGACGTACAGTTCAGGAGATACAACGTCATAATCACAGAGGTGTGTGAAAGACTAGTTTTTGCTTGGAATGGAAGGCAAATTACGGAGCCGTTACGCATCACTCACATGAACGTAAAAAGGAGTATCATTTTCTTGGTTTACCAGTTTTGGCTTTCACTTTGTCATTAGTCTAGGGGTGAGTAATCAAGAAGTAATAAAAGTAACATAAATACGTTTTAAAAATGGATTACAAACTGCAATAAAATATTTATTTACAGTGGTTACCCGTATCGGTCAGATAATTTATACTGTTAATATGAGTACTGCCTGCAAGCTCGTACGTATTTATCGTCCAGTCGCTGTCGCTGCTCTGAAATTATCTTCCGCTTGATGAAGCATATCGATGCGTCAGCGCCGTCTCCGTGGGAACCACCTGAGTCGCTTTGCTGGAATACGATCTACAAGTTTTCGACAAATCCCCAGAGATGGCTGTCTGTCCACTACTAATGGTCATCTCTCTCTCTTATATATACGAAGTATTGTTTAAAGCAAATATTTAATGTACTGCACTTATTGGTTCATTTGTTATTAATTTTTGTGTAACAATTCGGTAGATACCAACTGTTTTACGTCCTGTATGCCTGACGTACCACAGCTGACGTAATTCGGTACGTGGTGAGGGAGGCATCGCGTATTTAAGCTTCTGCTTAGCAGTTGACGGTCACGGAATCACAGCACCTGCTCCGTTCACCGCCACCGCCTACCGTCATGGGTGTAATTTCTTCTTTTCATTTTTGTGATACATCACGTACTTCGTATGTTACCACTATTGTCAGACTTCCATCTAAATCCATTCGGTATTCATATTACAGCATGCATGATTTCAAGATGGTCCTGCTGCTACGGTCGCAGGTTCGAATCCTGTCTCGGGCATGGATGTGTGTGATGTCCTTAGGTTAGGTAGGTTTAAGTAGTTCTATGTCTAGGGGACTGATGACCTTATATGTTAAGTCCCAGAGTGCTTAGAGCCATTTGAGCCTTTTTTTTTTTTTTTTTTTTTTTTGAGATGGTCATATTCTGACAGAAACCGATAACCACTGTCAGTAATATTTTATTGCGGGCAAGACTGTTTGTAATATATTCTTAATGTATTTTAGTCACACCACTGTTTTTTCCGCGAGAAGCTATCCCAATAATTATGGTTTGGTGTCTTCAGCCCAAAAGTTTTTACGTGTGTAATGTCAAACATTTAAAACGTCAGCTAATCTGTAAAGCTGCTTTATAGATAAGAGTTAGATTCTTTACACAGTAGGAGGTAGTGGGGTTAGTACTTCATATCCTAACCGAAAACTTTCGTTCTAATTATAACAATACTTCTTGCTTCGTTCATTTAATTTTATTTCAAATCGCCGGCCTACGACGGATAACCTGCACGCCGGGAAACCCGCGCCCAGATAATTTGGAGCTTGCTGGGGTTTTCTCGTTTCATTAGGACGTCTTATGAGCGACTGTAGTCGTCTGCAGGAGAAAAACTCGTACTGGAACACAGACCCCTAAACTGATTACTGGGAGGAGCAGGAGCGATACGCGGAGGCAACTCGTGCGGAAAGGGAAAGCGGCCGCAGCTGCCTGTGTCGCAACGAGTGTGCAAGCACTTCGGTACCTCCCCCCTCCCTCACACCTGTACAAGTGCACGCGCCCATGCCGAGCAGGCGGCGTGCGATGCTCTCAGGCACGCCGCTAGGCCGTAGCCTGTAGTACTGTGGCCTTCATGGCACACTGCGGGCCGTAATACTCAGTGTAGTCACATTAATGTGACTACCGCCCGTTGTATAGAAAGCAGATGGCAGTCGAGGGACATGAAAGGGAACCAGTGGTTGGGAAGGGAGTGAGACAGGGTTGTAGCCTCTCCCCGATGCTATTCAATGTGTATATTGAGCAAGCAGTAAAGGAAACAAAAGAAAAGTTCGGAGTAGGCATTAAAATCCACGGAGAAGAAATAAAAACTTTGAGGTTCGCCGCTGACATTGTAATTCTGTCAGAGACAGCAAAGGACCTGGAAGATCAGTTGAACGGAATGGACAGTGTCTTGAAAGGAGGGTATAAAATGAACATCAACAAAAGCAAAGCGAGGATAATGGAATGTAGTCGAATTAAGTCGGGTTATACTGACGGAATTAGGTTAGGAAATGAGACACTTAAAGTAGTAAAGGAGTTTTGCTATTTGGGGAGCAAAATAACTGATGATGGTCGAAGTAGAGAGGATATAAAATGTAGACTGGCAATGGGAAGGAAAGCGTTTCTGAAGAAGAGACATTTGTTAACATTGAGTATAGATTTAAGTGTCAGGAAGTCGTTTCTGAAAGTATTTGTATGGAGTGTAGCCATGTATGGAAGTGAAGCGTGGACGATAAATAGTTTAGACAAGAAGAGAATAGAAGCTTTCGAAATGTGGTGCTACAGAAGAATGCTGAAGATTAGATAGGTAGATCACATAACTAATGAGGAGGTATTGAATAGAATTGGGGAGAAGAGGAGTTTGTGGCACAACTTGACTAGAAGAAGGGATCGGTTGGTAGGACGTGTTCTGAGGCATCGAGGGATCACCAATTTAGTATTGGAGGGCAGCGTGGACGGTAAAAATCGTACAGGGAGACCATGAGATGAATACACTAAGCAGATTCAGAAGGATGTAGGTTGCAGTAGGTACTGGGAGATGAAGACGCTTGCACAGGATAGAGTAGCATGGAGAGCTGCATCAAACCAGTCTCAGGACTGAAGACCACAACAACAACCGCCCATGTGCGTGGTCAACGTCCAATAGCCACTCACAGACGGCAGATGACGGCACTACCAGTGGAGGGCATATGAAGCGTGGCGCGGGGCGACAGAGCAGTCGTCGTAATGCGGTAACGGGCGGTTTATCTGACTTCCAAAAGGGCATCATCATTGGCTATCGGGCCACTCGTGGAACCATTTCCGAAACGGGTAAGTTTAGAAACGGCTCGCGTGGTTAAATATACAGTGCTTGGCAAACTGGTACCATCAAAAGCCAGTGCCGAGGCAACTGTGGTGCACCATGCGCTATACATGACACAGGTGAACGATGACTGTCAAGATTTCTACGGGTAAACAGACTTGCAATTGAGCAACTGAACCAAGGGGTTACTAACAGTGTCTCCTCAACGACCGTTCAGCGAACATTGCTGCTTATAGGCCTCCACATCAGGCAGCTGGTCCATGCACCCATGCTGACTGCTGCTCATCGACGACGTAGGCTGGATTTTGCACGCCAATACCGCAACTGGACGTCCATTAAGTGGCGACAGGTGGCCTTTTCAGGTTACATGCCCCCCCCCCCCCTTAATGAGAGTGGTAAAAGCCCCCTGTCAAAAAGAAACTTAAAACTTAGTCTCTGAGGCGTTGTCTCCTAACATCAGGGGTAACAAAACAGTGAGATTAAGAGTCTACACAGGGTGGCTAGGTTGGGCCAGTACAGTGAGATGTGGAGCACCATCAAACAGAAACCTCAACGACAGTGAGAAGGGGCCTCAAGATGGAGGAGATGACCATGAGTCAGCCAAGAATGGCCAATGTGGAGCCAGCAACGGATAGTAGAGTCCTTGTGAGAGGACTGCATGGAGCACTACATAGATTTGTAGTCTCCTTTATCACCCATAGTTTTTTTTTTGGTGAAGTCAGAGTAAGCTATACCATATTCCAGACCCCTAAAACTAGACAGCGTAATACTGTTCAGACGTCTGTTTCTGTAATACCTATCTCAAGAGTCAACTTACTGATTGCCAGTTTGGTTAATCTATTAGCAAGTTCATTCCCTGGGACGTCAACATAGTCCAGTGTCCAGATGAAAGTCACTTCGAGTCCACTTTGTTAGGGGCACACAGGGAATTCTGAATAATTATGACCAACGAATGGTGAGGGTAACACTGGTCGTGATCTTGCAAGCTGGTCAACGATTCACTGCAGATGAGAAAGGACTCACCCTTGCAGCAATGGATATGCTCAAGAGCACGAGAGATGGCTACCAACACTGAAATGAAAACACTACAGCCATTCAGCAAGGAGTACAGTTCAGAATGTCCCACATGAGTATAAGCAAAGCTTACATAACCAGCTGAGAGGCACACACATGCCTTGCTCGTACTGTGGCATCAAGCAGTCAGGCCTGCAAGATGAGTGGTCTGCCAAGCGAGTGGATTCATTTTTTATTTATCAAGTAACATGAACTCTAGTATTCACAATTAAGTTAAAAGTTATCCTCCTGCTTGGATATTACGCAACGGAAACGCACATCTGACTATCAGTAGTTTACAGAACTCTGACTGTTCACTACGCACTGGCAATACCCCATTTTCTTTCTTATTTAATGGCTTTGATCAACACGTGGCCATCGCACTGAATATGAATGGCGCACACATTATAAATTCTGGATATCATGGCAACATGCAGTTCGAAGGAAAAGGCCACCAATCTTTTTCTTTTCACTGTCTTATTTATTCCGATAAATTCTATAACTTAAACAAACAAATTCTATAGCCTACAACAATAACACATGAGAAATTCCGCCCAGAGGGCATGGCTTTACATTGGTGATTCTCTATCTTATGGTCTCTATCTTATGGTCTTTAACGCTACAGTGCACTTTCTGGATAGGATGGTGGCTCTTTTGCTATATCTCACACTTCGAATCTCACAACCATCATCACGAAACTTTCCTCAAGACCGAGCGGTACAAAAGGAACATGCATAACCCACTACCTCTGAAACTACCTTGCTACTCTCCCATGCAAACCACACATACTTAAATTTCATGAAATACATCACACTGGCAACATACAATACAAAACAAGGAATAGTCACAACGTTATAATCACATCACTTTCAGCTTTCCCACTTCAATTAAAATTCATCCCAGTTTCACACGACACTGCCCCACTTCGTAACTTTTCTTTCCTACTACGAACTCTGGACGTTATATGCACGTCTTCCTGTGCAATGCAAGCCAAGTGGCGTTGCTGGATGGATGGCTGACTCACCTTGCTTCTCTCTCAGAGTATTATAGTTTGAATCAAGTGTCTCACGGGAACATAACACGCAAAGTAATATTAAGAACATATTCATCACACACGCGAGTCCTCAACTGATACCATGGACGAGTACTTCTCTTTATCCTTTGTCTCATACACAGATTGAGACTCACACAGTACTCACCACGTGCAAGTACTCGTCTCTAATTTCAAGTCCTGCACACGCCATTTCTTAAATATTTCCAACTTATAGTACACACGCTAGTAATTCAACTTAACTTAAGCACTCAGAAGTATTTCAACTTGTTGCTACACGTGGTTTCATTGTGACCGTTGGTCACTTCCGAAGATTACTACGATCCCATTAATATTACCTGCCTGACATTTAATTCTCCCCACAAAAGTTCCTGAAATAGAGAAATTATTATTCTAAACTACTCTTAAGTATTTCACATGCATACCATGTCTCCACTCTTTGGTCCTTACGGAGCAGGCCTAAGACAGGTCTTACCAACACTAGATCCAGCGGCAGAGTGCTGAAACATGGCCATTCTTCAGGTCATCTCGCACCTCTGTCGAGGTGGGGGAAGACCATGCTACCGTATTGACCAGCCACATTTCAGGCGCTCAAAGCTCCGGCAAGTTTCATCTCTTTGGTTCCACCAAAGGAGGCCGAAGGATCGTCTCAAAGATGATCATGTATTCACATTCACTATCTGCGGTTAGCAGACGACCATACATTCATTCATTTCACAGATCTCACCAAACTGGATGTAGGGATTTATTTTGTGGGAGTGCACATGTGATCAATTAAATAAATAAATTGTCATTCTTTCCCACACTGGTATCCGGCTTCGCTGTATTAATTGAAATTGAGTTATTATTAGAAAAAATATGTTGTTCTGACAAGAATAATGAAGTAAGGTACTGTACCCTTTCACAGTAACCATCAAGCCATCAGTACAGATAACTTCTGAATCCTGAGATGTGCTGAGAAAAGTGACTGTGGATCTCAGGATGAACCGAATCTTTAGGACCTTGTGATATATCAACATGAAGTTGTGGCCAAGGGATGCACCGCTGTGGTATATGTGAGCACACCCAAAGGAGAGGGGGTGGAGGTAACAACTGGAGTTCAGGGAGGAGGGACCCCATATAGATTACAATCATAATCACTTATCTGATCGCCATTGCAGGAGATGGAATTTCGTGTTTGGAAAGAGGAGACAGTAATTTGGGTGCTCAGGGAGCTGTGAATGTGGGTAGCTTAAGTGGCAAGCAGTTGTTGATACCCAATCCACCATGGTGGGACCTCAGTCTCCTCCACAAGTAAGGTGTTCACACGGATAGTTCCAAAGACTCCTGTCGCAAGTTGAACCCCACAGTGGTGTACTGGATTCCAATCCAAAATGCTGAGGGTGATGCCAAACCATATTACAGACTCCCATAATCGAGGCAAGATTGTACAAGTATCAGCTCTTTGTAAACCTGCAGAAGGATAGTGCAATCTGTATCCCAGATGGTGTTACTCAGGTAGTGGAGTGTTATAAGGTGCATCCACCACTATGACATCTGCTGGCAAAGATTGGGAATGAAGGCTTTCACGACCGGTTGACATGGCTGTTGATATACTTTCCGGGATGTGAGGTCATGGTCCAAGAACTTTTCTGCTCCTTACGTTTCGTCCAGGACTGCGCTGGACTTCCTCAGAGGCGCTGCTCCGCTGAGTCTTGCCGGCAAAACTCAGCGGAGCAGCGCCTCTGAGGAAGTCCAGCGCAGTCCTGGACGAAACGTAAGGAGCAGAAAAGTTCTTGGACCACGACCTAACATCCCAGAAAGTATATCAACAGCCAAAGATTGGGAAACCACATCACAACAACAATTGAAGACCAGTCCCAAAAAGCAACAGGTCTCCACCACATTGAGTAGTTGGTCGTCAAGGTAAAGTTCTGGTTGTGGGTGAATACTATGATGTCGACAGAAGTGCATGACATGAGTCTTGGCAGCTGAAAATGGAAAGCCATGAGTGAGGGGCCATGACTGCACCTTTCATACGGTGCCTTATATTCGATATTCAGCAGCACTCACATTCGAGGAGGAATAGTAGAGGCAAAGTCATCAGCATACAAGGAGGGCCCCACAGTAGCTGCTATATCACTGATGACTAATAGAAAGAGATGGACACTCAGGACAGAGCTCTGCAGGACCCCATTCTCTTGGATGCCGGGCTTTCTGTGGGGAGCTCCAATTCGAACCTGAAACATACAGCGTGACAATAAATTCTGGATAAAAATTGGGAATGGATCCCACAGACCCCACCTGTGTAAGTTAGCGATCATGTGGTATCACCATGTGATGCCATAAGCCTTTTGCAGATTGAAGAAGACAGCTATAAGACGTTGACTTTGGGCAAAAGCTGTTTGGATGGTAGACTTCAGGTAAACTAGATTATCAGTAGCTGTTGGGTGGCAAAAACCACCCTAGGACAGAGTCAGAAGAGGGTTAAGCAACTTACAGAGAACTTTGGTGAGACTAACTGGGTGACAACTATCCATCTCCAGAAGGTTCTTACCTGGTATCAGTACTCGGACAACAATGCTTTCTCGCCATTGCAATGAGAACCTGCCCTCACTCCAGATGTGGTTAAAGATGGCAAGGATATGATGCTAACAATCCACTGGTAAATGCTTGATCATTTGGCTGTGGATGCAGTCTGGCCCTGGGGCTATATCTGGACACTAACGAATTCCCGCTTGCTGAATGGAGTGGAGGCTTATATGGCTCCAGGTGGCATGTAGTAAAAGATAATTGCTTTCACTTCACTGGCTGTTTTAGAAAACAAAAGGCAGGTTGATAATTGTCAGATGCTGATACTCAAGCATAATGTAGAGGAAAATGTTAGACTGCAGTGTCTGGGTCAGTGTAGAAAATGCCGTTTACTGTAACACCAGATACATCTGAAGGTGTCTGGTATCTGTAGAGTTATGTGATCTTTGCCCAAACCTGCAAAGGAGAGGTAAATGTATGATGGTTGAAATGTATCATCCCCAGCATTATCACTTCCATAATTTTATTAAGTGGTGGATACAGTCACAGAGTCACTTGAAGGTAATGAGGTGCTCCATCGATGGGTGCCACTTATGGTGTTGGAGAGCCCGCCTAAAATCTCTAATGGCCTTTGTGATCTTAGATGACCACCAAGGTACTGTCTTCCGTTGGGGTGGGCCCAAGGAACAGGAGATTGCTGAATCAGCATCCAAAAGAATGGCTGTTGTTGTATTGTGGATGACCTCATCTATATCTCCATGCAGTGGGGAGTCGAAGGCGACAAGCAGAGGCGAAAGCACCCCAGTCAACACTAATGAGAACCCATCTGGGCAGGCATCCAGGGGAGTTATGCTACAAGAGGGACAGGAATATCAAGAAGTGGTCACTATCACACAGTTCACTGTAAACTCTCCACTGGGTGGATGGTAGAAGATAAGGACTGCAGGTGTAAAGATCAATGGCTGAGAAAGTAGCATGCACAATACTGAAATGTGCGACCAGTATTTGAGAGTCAAAGATCAAGTTTTGTCAATAAGTTTTCGAGGTCTCGATTGCAACCAGTGAGCTTGGTTACAGCCCACAAAGGGTTACGGGCATTGAAATCACCCAGGATTAGGAAGTGTGGAGGGAGCTGAGAAACCACTGCAACCAGTATGTTCTGAGATACTTCACCATTGGGAGAGAGGTTACCAATGCAGATTGTAATATCCTGAAATGCCCTTACCCAAACAGCCACAGTCACCAAAGCCACATTAAGAGGCACAAGCTCGCCATACAGAATGTCCAGAACATATGTGAAAACTCAACTTGTCATCCTGTCATAGGCAGCACAATTCTTATAACATCCCTGGTATCCACAAAGTGGCGGGTCCCATGTTACTGGAAACCAAGTCTCCTGAAGGTCAATGCAGAAGGCAGGTGAAATGCTTAAAAGATGTCGTAGCTCACCCAGGTAGTGGAAAAAATTGCTACAAGTCCACTGGAGAATAATATTTTCAATGAACAGTGAGGCCATGAAGACACCTTGTAGGTGGGGTTATGCCCTTTGATCACCTGCTGACACTGGTTAAGGAGTTAACGCATCAACACGCACAAGTTCTGAGTTCAATTGTGTGGTGCGACCTAGGGCCTCAGAAGCTGCCAGGATCTCTGCCTTAGCCAAAAGTGGCTCTGGTGGCGTGGGGGTCCATCGGAACCACCTCCTTGTTTGAGGACTTCTTCTTATCTTTCTTCTCCTTAGAGAGGTAATGATGATCATTATGAACCCCTACAATCAACAGGCTGTGGCTCCTTCAGCTGATGGCTAGTATCTGGTTGTAGACCAGCAGAACCCTTGGAAGGAAGTGTCCCGTGGGACCCCTTCCAAGCGAGAGAAGCCAGAGGAAGGCAATTTGTCTCCAGCTGGGAGATGGGAGCCAATGTCCCCGGTGGGTGGGAAGTCAACAATTCCAAAGTAGATGAGAGAGAAGGAGCAAGATGGGAGCCCCCAACCATCAGGGGGTCGGGCTTGGTTGAGAAGTCCTAAGGGCCTATAGTAGGAGGAGTAATGGGTGGGAACACTGTCACCAAAGTGGGTAATATCATCACAGCTGCAGCATAGGACAATGTTATATACGCTGGGTACAGCTGCTGATACTTCTTCTTGGCCTCTCGATAAGTAAGTTTGTCCAATCCTGTACTTTTGTATCTTCTTCTCTTTCTGGAAAACAGATCAGTTTGATGAATGGTGCTTTCAACAGCTGGGGGAAGGGGCATAAGGCGTCTTCGCATGCAGCAGCCACCCACAGTCTCTACAGATGGGGCTAGGTTTGCAATGCAAAGACGTGCCAGAATTTCAAACACATGAAGCACCACATGAGGGGGGCGGGGGGGATATATGGTTTCACATTGCATCAGTATACTATCACCTTGACTGTTTCAGGCAATGAATCGCCCCCAAAGGCCAAGATGAAGGCACCGGTAGCAACCCTATTGTCTTTTGGCCCCCTATGGACATGACAGAAAAACTGTACACCCCGTCATTCGAAGTTGACATGTAGCTTGTCATCAGATTGCAATAGCAGATCTCAGTGAAAAATGATGCCCTGAACCATATTTAGACTACCATGGGGAGTGATTAACTGGGATGTCACCCAACTTGTTGCAAGTGATCAGAGCCCATGACTGGCAGGGGATGCTGTTTCGATCAAAATTGATCCACTTTTCATTTTTGAGATGGCTGCCATTTCTCCATTCTTGTCTTCTATGTTCTCCACAACGAATAAAGGCTTTGTGGCCAAGAAGGAATCCCCATCAGTCCTTGTGCAAACTAAGTATTGGGGGGAGTATTTCTCTGCTTGCCACTTAGCCCTACATTTCTCCCATGGCATAGCCAGTGAAGAGAACATTTTAGGGTTGCATCTCTCTGCATTAAACGAGGACCTTCCTTCCATGTAGAATGCTGGGCCATATGATAACCATCAGAAGATAACTTTATTCGCTTCACTCATGGCTCATCTGCCTTGGTGCCACCTATTCTGAATGGGGGCTCTTCCCATGGGCACTAACCAGCCTCAGCAATGGCAACCTGGCCAGTAATCCATTGTTCGTGTCCAATACCCCATTCACGATGGTCACAAACTCCTAGGCATACCTGGGGAGTTTTCAGCTTCCAACAGTGCGATCCCTGCATGGTCAGGGGGCTATCACCCTCTAGGTACTCGAGGACCCTCCCCTACAATGGGATTGTGCGGGTTTTTGCCTGTATTACCTTATTAAGGGGAAGTGAGCAAAGACACAAAGGCACAAAGCTGGAGCATACACCGCATTGGACGACCTTTCCTGCACAATCTGCTCTTCTGGAGGGTTTTGAAAATTGGTGGCAGGCCAAACCCAACAATGGGAACCATGTGTTTATTTAGTGAAAAGTTGTAGAAAATCCAGGAAGTGGAACGCCGAGTCCCAAATCATAAACCAGGTTCAATCTTGGTAGCCAAGCACGTACTCACAAAAGACTTATGAGCCCCTGGGGGGTGGGGTGGGGGGTGGGGGGGGAGGGGAGTCTTCGATGGACAGATATCGTAGTCTTCATTACTATGACTAAAGTGTTTTTTGTTATAAGCGAACGTGGAATAAATTTCCTTTATACTAGCAGAGAGGAACCCTTAGACTTTGACGTGAGAATCTCATGCTGAGATTGTGTGTAACAACACGCTATGTTCCAGACAGGCATTTGCGTTACAACGTTAAGAGCGTAACAGACTGCGCAGCCTACATAATAACCGTGGCTGATTGGCGCAAACTGCCTCACCATTTGTCATCAGCACGTCGGCTTCCCCGCAATTTCTCACACTCTCCGTTGTTAAATTCGCGGCGGCCTACAAGCTTAGTTATCACTGAGCGGCGGCAGATGACATTTCCAAACACGCTGAGTCGAAGAGTATCGGTTGTAGGAACGAAGCTGCAGTATTGATATAAATGTATCACACAGCTCTGCTTTGGAATTATAAACGTGCCACTCCTGCGTCGGGTACAGTTTCAAGAAAATCTTTGATAAGTACTTGAGAGTGACTAACATTATAAAAACACACACAGTTACGGAAAGTTCGTAACATGCTGTGCAGATAATTTGCACATTTTTTCTTCGAAACTGTATGTAACGAGTAAGATTACTGGCTACATATGTACAATTTGTTTGTCGCTACATGCTGAACTGCACAGTACTAAGAGAGTGCTTTCCGGTCCAATAAGTTCGAAAGCTAATATTTGGGCGCTACCTACCAGCTATTTCTAACTAAATTATTTAACGCATAAAGCACAGCTATACAAATATGACCCGCTCGTAATACCTTTTGCATATATATATAGGGTGGTCCATTGATAGTGACCGGGCCAAATATCTCACGAAATAAGCATCAAACGAAAAAACTACAAAGAACGAAACTCGTCTAGCTTGAAGGGGGAAACCAGATGGCGCTAGGGTTGGCCCGCTAGATGGCACTGCCATAGGTCAAACGCATATCAACTGCGTTTTTTAAAAAAATAGAAACCCCATTTTTAATTACATATTCGTGTATTACGTAAAGAAATATGAGTGTTTTAGTTGAACCACTTTTTTCGCTACCTTGGTAGAGACGTGATGCATTTCATGACGATAGTTCTCTCTTAAGCTGACGAAAGACACAGACTGACGTAAATATGGATGGGTAGTTAAACAAATAATGTATCACAGACTGGCAGTGCAGAGAAACGCGTTTTTGAAGAAGAGAATATAAATCTTAATACTCAAAACTCTTCTGTGATGGTATTTGCCTGGGGTGTAACCTTGTATGGAAGTGAAACATGGGCGATAAAAGGCGTAGACAAGAGGAGGTTAGAGCCTTTCGAAATAGGGTGCTGCAGAAGAGTGCTAGGTTTGGATGGGTGGATCGCCTAACTAATGAGGTGGTACCCAATAGAATTGCGGAGAAAAGAAATTTGTGGCACAACTTGACTAGGAGAGATCGGTTGGTGGGACACATTTTGAGGCACCAAGGGATCACAAATTTTGTATTGGTGCGAAGTGTGGGGGGTAACAATTCTAGAGAGATACCAGGCTAGAATAGCCCTGGGGAACTGTTGATAACATGCGAAACAAATATTCCCTGGGAATTTCTAGGATACAGGGCACAAAGGAAATGCATATGGCCGAATCGTCAAATACTTGGCAGTTCATCTAAACGAGATTTCCAGTTATAATTAAATACAATTATTTTTATGAAATATGTTACTCATGTGTTAATTAGTTGTTCCTATTTTTCTTTTCCACCTTCTATTATCTTCTGTAATTGTATTGTATAAAATGTATTAAATGGTTGTTTCCATTTTCCTTTTCTACCTTCTATTATCTTCTGTAACTTAATTTTATTATTTAGTTGGTACGCAACAAGTTGGATATACTTCATAATTATTGTTCGTAATGAGTATCTTAAAACTAGCCGGCCGCTGTAACCGAGCGGTTCTAGGTGCTTCAGTCCGGAACCACGCGGCTGCTAAGCTCCCAGGTTCGAATCCTGTCTCGGGTATGGATGTGTGTGATGTCCTTAGGTTAGTTAGGTTTACATAGTTCTAAGTCTAGGGGACTGATGACCTCAGATGTTAAGCCCATAGTGCTTAGAGCCATTTGGACCATTGTTTTTTCATAAAACTAAACAACTAGCAACCCACATGAGACACCGCGAGTCGTGTTGTACCGAGTCCCAGAAAAACATTGAGCTTCGTTTAGACAAATAAAAAAACTCAGTACAGAGGGTACTCTGAGTATAGAGTTTTACCAAGCAAGCGCAGAACCTTTCTACAGTGAATTCTAAACTCCACTGACCAAATTGTTAAGCAGTATTCATCAAGTTTTAGTTGTCAACTTAAAAATAAAACAGCTGCGACCATGACCCTGCTTGGTGTTAGACTCTTGCTACATATCCACCCTTCAAGGCGACACATTTTTCTCATAGATGGATGAGTTGGATTGGGTTGTTTGGGGAAGGAGACCAGACAGCGAGGTCATGGGTCTCATCGGACTAGGGAAGGACGGGGAAGGAAGTCGGCCATGCCCTTTCAAAGGAATCATTCCGGCATTTGCCTGGAGCGATTTAGGGAAATCACGGAAAACCAGGATGGCCGGACGCGGGATTGAACCGTCGTCCTCCCGAATGCGAGTCCAGTGTCTAACCCATCGATGTATGACTAGGCTGAAACCTTGGTAGTAATGAGGAGTAGCAGAAATGAGAATAGCGAGAAACTGAACATGAAAATTGGTAATCACGAAGTAGTCGTATTGAATTAATACTGCTACCTTGAACTGAATAATCCATGATAGACGCTACAAGGAGGACATAAAAAGCACATCACTGCATGCAAAGAGGGCATTCCTGGCGAAGAGAAGTCTAGTGACGTAAAACATAGGCCTTAACTTGAGAAAGGAATTTCTGAGAATGTTCGTTTGGAGCACAGAATAGTATGGTAGTGAATTCATGGACAGTGGGTAAATCAGAAAGGAAGGCAATCGAAGAATTTGAGTTGTGCGGCTACAGAAGAATGTTGAATATTAGGTGGACTGATAAGGCATACAATGTGGGGCTTATCAGCAGAATCAGCAACAAAAGGAACTTAGGGAGAAAAATGACTAGTAGAAGGGACAGGATGATACGTAAAGTACACCAGCTGCAAGATGCAATCGATACCTACACTGCGCGGTAACAAATACGATGTTAACGATGACAGTGCCACTAAAGCACGGTTTTCGGAAATTCCTTTACCAAAGAAGATGAAGTAAATACTCCAGAATTCCAGTCGAGAACAGCTGCCAACATGAACTTAAAAGTAGATATCCTCGGTCTAGCGAAGCAGCTTAAATCACTTAATAAAGACAAGGCGTCCGTCTAGATTGTATACTATAGTTGAATTCTTTTACCCTGGCGGCTCGCGCATGCCCGCTCAGACGCGAGAGATCGCTGCGTTGCCAGTTGCACGCGCCAAGAGAAGCAGCGCCATAGTATAGTATAGTTCGCAAACTTACGTTTAGGGGCGAGCGCGCAGTTTATGAAGTAAAGCCACCACGGCCGCATTAACCCTTTTGCTGCTACAGAGACGTGCTCTCCGCATTCCGCGCAGTGCGCGGTTTTGTCATAACTACACTGCTCGCCTGTGTAGACACATGGTGTTCCGACTGCTTTGACACACTTTATCATTCGATTTCACAAAAACTATTTGGCCCAAAAATTTGATTTTTACACATCTTCTTGACTGATACCTTCCCCCCATAAATGACTTAATTTTGTTTCGATGTTCAACGCAGTTATTGTGCAGCAATAAATGTAGTAAACCACAGCATAAAATTTTGAAGAGTTTGCAGCGTATACTTTTCGTATGGTTGATTTTAGTTGCCACTAAAAATTTCAAAAAATTAAGACACTTCGATATTGTTTTTAAATAAAAAAAATATTAAGCACAGAACAACGTTTGAACCCTGACCCTTTTGTTTAGCAGTCGAACTCTAACCATTACGCTAACGCAGCTCGTAGTATCATAGAGTGCCTGGAGGACTTGTAAATATGATGCAAAATACCGACAAACACTGTTGTTATGACTACGTTTTGTCGAAGTACAATAGGAAATAAATAATTACCGCTGTTCTTTATTGCGAAAAAGCGGTTAGTGAGAATGATACAAACACCTTTCCTTGTTATCGCCTGAATTAGGAGGCCTATTGCTTGTTTGGTTTAATTAATTAATAGAATATGAAGGAATTGGTATAAAGAATGCTTTTTCCAAACTTTCTATAAAAGAAATTCTGCTATCAAGACATTGCTTTTGTTCAATTACTTTATTTATGACTGAACGTTTCTAAAACTGAAGACACTCGTCCGTGCTCTGCACTGCAGTCGAGCTCTGGCAACGTAGTTCTCTGTTCATTGGCTGACTGTGTTTTGTGACGTAAGATGTGCAGAACGATCCTAAACTCTGTCGCCGTCATAAATGACGCGCACTTTAGTCAGGTCCCTTTCAGAGTGTGATGATAAAATAGCTCCATACTTAACAATCATAGACAACCCCTTGCTCGTCGAAATATCCGCACCTAAAGACTGGAAAGTTGCACAAGTCACAACAATACCCAAGAAAAGAAATACGAATAATCCACTGAATTACAGACCCCACTATCGTCGATTTTTCAGCAGGATTTTGGAACATGTGCTGTGTTCGAACATTATGAATTACCTCGAAGGAAACGATTTATTGAGAGATAGCCAACAGGGATTCAGAAAATATCAATCTCATATAACACTACTAGCTCTTTACTTTCACGAAGCATTGAGTGCTAATAGCAGGAATGTCAAATTGATTCCACATTTTTATATTTTCAGAAGAGTTTTGATATCGTAGCTCACAATCGACTTGAAATGAAATTGTGTGCCTATGGACGGTCGTCTTAGTTTAGCGATTGAATTCGTGATTTCCTGTCAGAACGTTCATAGTTGCATTGATTTACGGAAAGTAATAGAGTAACACATAATTAATAGCAGGCGTTCGCTAAGGAAGGGTAATACGCCATCTACTGTCGTCCCTGCTCTACACGAATTACGTAAGTGACAATCTGAGCAGCCTTCTTAGATTGTTCCAGATGATTCTGTCATTTACCATTCTTCAGACCATTAAAACCAATTGGAAAATGGTTTAGACAAAATACCTGTATACTGTGTGTTACGACTAGACAAAACTACTTTCGTCTGGCGATAACTGTGGGTTTTTTGATTGCTCTATGAGAAGGCCAATCAAACTAGAAGAGATGAAATATTAGTTCTCATGATTACATAAATGAATAAAAGATTCATTTAACTTTGACACACTTCTTTGCCACAGAACACTAGATAATTTGGAACTGTCGTTGGCTAGCAAAGCATCAGTTGATTTACTTATAAACAACCTGTTCTCGTGATGTACAATGATCAAATTTTACTAAAGTAAAAGTTCATCGGAAAGCTTAACTCGTTGGTCCTACACCATGATGCTGACTCCTTCATATGAGGTCACGAGCTGGATAAACCTCTCGCACGCTCGACAGTCGACACTATACTGACCTCGGCGGGAAGGCGTTGCTATGCTGAGAGGGAGACATGGTCTTCAGAAGTGCCTCCCATTAGTTGTCGCGGATTCGGGAGAGCTCTCGTTTATGTCTGTGGTATCAATTCGCATTGCCGCCTTTGGTGTGGCACCGCTATCTCAAGACGATACCATAGTGCGAAAAGTGGCAGTTGACTCTAAATAATGAAAAGTGTGAAGTCATCCACATGAGTAATAAAAGGAGCTCTAAATCTCGGTTATGCGATATATCACACAAACCTGAAGACTGTAAATCCAATTAAATACTTAGGGGTTACGATTACAAATAACTTCAATTGGATCTATCACGCATATAATGTTTTGGGGGAAGCAAACCAAAGCGATTTATTGGCACGTCACCTAGAAAATGCAATACGTCTACTAAAGAGACTACTTACAATACGCTACTTCGCCCTCTTATGGAGTATTGCTGTGTGGTGTGAGATCCGCATCAGATAGAATTGACAGAGGACATCGACAAATTTAAAAAACGCGTAGCTCATTTTGTATTATCGCAAAATAGGGGAGATAGTGCCGCGAATATGATAGGCGGATTGGTGTGGCACTCATTAAAACAAAAGCGTTTTTTGTTGCGGCAGGATCTTCTCATTAATTTCAATCACCAAATTCCTCCCCAGTGTGAAAATATATTGTTGGCGCCCACCTGTATAGGGAGAAATGATGATCATAATAAAATAAGAGAAATCAAAGATCGCACGGAAAGGTTTAAGCGTTCGTCTTTACCACGCACTGTTCGAATGTGGAACGGTAGGGAAATAGCTTGAAGGTGGTTAGATGAACCCTCCGCCAGGCTCTTACATGTGAGCTGTAGAATAATTACGTAGATGCAGGCCATCAGAACATAACTTCCATGATAATATGGCTCTTAGCACTATGGGACTTAACATCTGAGGTCATTAGTCCCATAGACTTAGAACTACTTAAACCTAACTAAGCTAAGGATATCACACACATCTATGCTCGAGGCAGGATTCGAACCTGCGACCGTAGCAACAGCGCGGCTCTGGACTGAAGCGCCTAGAACCGCTCTGGCACAACAGCCGGCTCCAAGGTAATGAAGTAAGCTGTAGAGAATGTGAGAGATTGGAATATATATGGTACAAGAAATAAATAATGACGTAGGGTGTAATTACTACTCTGAGATGTAAGACATAAGCGGAGGAGAGGAATTTGGGGCGGCCCACATCAAAACAGTCGGAAGACTGATCGCTCAAACTTGATCAGTACGCCCCGCCATTCTGTTTTGACTCCAGTAGCGGCACCCTGCAGTATTGTGCCGCAGTAATTTTAGTGCGTAACAGAACCGCAGACACGTACCTTAAAAAAAAAAAAATGAAATGACTTTGTTTCTGGAGATAATTAAAAATCCGACTATCCCAACGTATTTATTAAATTTGTGAGTAATGGTGGGATTTTATTGTAATATCTTCTTGTCTTCGTATTGACCAACTAGGATCACGTAACAGCTTCATTATTCTTCTCCTTTGTTGTTGCTCTCCCCATGCGGTCCTTTCCTTTCTTCCGCCTACAAAGCCCTCTGAATTATTTTATTCTTAAAAAGATCTCGTTCTGTTATTTCCGATTTCTTGATGTTTCGGCCTCGTCATTTTCTCATTTGTGCAATTCAAACTGTGCTTTGTTAATTGTCAGACATTATATGTTATTGGGCAAACGATAAAAAAAAAATTATTGCAGCATATTTAAATCTTCTCAGAACCAGTGACAGCTTTAACAATGGATAATAGAGGTCACTTTTTTCTCTAATGTTGAAGGCATGGGCATCTCTGTTCTTCTCAAGTTGTGATGGATTATTTATGAAGAATTTCATCAGCGAATTTAGGTATTGTGATGGCGCAGTTAAAATGCCTAGCTCCTCGTAGAGGTACCTACCTGATGTCGGTGGGTGAACACACATCGTTCTTACTGCTCGCTTTCTTAAAGGATGAGAAGTACAGCCTGGAGGTTTGTCCCAACACCTGTGTTGCAAAAGAAACAACTTTACTTAAAACGGGATCTCTGGCTGAGACCCATATAAAAAAAACCACGAATTTTTAAAGAGCATAAACAACTGCTAGAGCTTCTTTCTCTATCTTAGAATAACACTGTTGAACTGACTTTAAAGTTTTAGAGGCATATGCAATAGGATGTGCTGATCTGTCTGCATATTTATGGGCAAGGACAGTGCCAAGACCAAACTGAGATGCACTTGTGGCTAATACAAGCTGCTGGCCTGGCTGAAAAGTGACCAAACCAGGAGCCGACTGCAGCCTAGATTTGAATAACTTAAATGCCTAGTCATAAGCTGGTGATCATTGGAAAGGAACATCTTTACATAATAATGCATGGAGCGGTTCTGTCACAGTAGCACTGTCTGGTATGAATTTATGGTAGCATGCAATTTTGCATAATTCTGCTTTTACTTGAGCTCATAAAGTTACTGGTATTAGGCAGGCCCAGAAAAAATGGGGGCAGGCAGGCCATTGCATCATAATATGAGCCTGAAATTCTATTGCACAACTCAGTCCCTAAGGAAATAAAGAGGAAACTTCAGCACAGTGAGCACCTAATTGTAGATGTAACTTGATCAGAAACCAAATGTAGTTTATCACTGACAGGTAATCAGAAAGTTTAAAATTGTCCAAACCAAATAGATTTTCAGTGTAAGCATTGTCCACAATTGGGAATGTTAATGAACCAACCACAGCCTTATAAGTCACAGGAATCTGTTTCTTGTTATAACTCACCAGCCTTTGTGACACTGGAGCCAGAGGGGGAGAAACCAAATCCACGTAAGTTTTAGAATTCCTTGATGGACCTGGGATGTAGCAACACATTAGCATCAGTATGCTGGCACATTAGTTTAATGCCAGCACACAACATTTCAAAACTGTAATAAATAATATTTTTTGAAAAAACTGTGTCTTGTCCAAATTGTTTTTTAGTCCTGCAGATTGTAAAACAGAAAACAGAGCACAAAGCTTCTGCAAACGTTCATCTGTAGAGGCATCAAACACTACTATGTCACCTAAATAGTTGATGCAGCCTGGAACTGATGCAGTAAGCTGCTCTAAAAAGCCTTTAAAAATAGCTGGTGCACATGCCACATCAAAGCCAAATGATGGTATTGATAAAGCCAGATGGAGTATTGATAACTAGAAGGTGTTTAGATTCCTCATCTAGCATCAGCTGTAAATGGACATTTGCAAAATCAGTCACTCAAAAATAATGGGCCCCAATAATTTTGCTAACAGCTCATCAGAGTGCGCTAAAAGAGAGGTATCAGTGATTGTTCATTAACTGATTTTTAAAAACCACCACAGATGTGTAATTTACCTATAGTTTTTTTTCTAATTCCAGTGGTAATGATTATTCACTGAAAGAAATAGGTTGAATAACATCAAAGGATTGAAGATGATCTAATTCTGCTTTACTCAATGCCGTAAGTTTACCAGTAGTGGGTGGGTCGAGAAAAATCGGGGGCTGGCAGACTGTTCCGCCATAATATGACCCTGAAATTCTGCTGCATGGCCCAGTTCTTGAGAAAATGAAGAGGAAAATGCGGCACCGTGAGCATTTAACTGTTGGTGGAACTTGATCAGAAACCAAACGCACTTTGTCATTGATGGAGAATCCAGAAAGTTTAAAAGTGTCTAAACTAAACAAATTTTCAGTGTAAGCATTGTCCACAATTAGGAATGTTACTGAACCAACCACCTCCTTGTAAGTCACAGGAATCTGTTGTTTGTTATAACTCACCAGCCTTTGTACACTAGAGCTAGAGGGGGAGAAGCCAAATTCACATCAATTGGAGAATTCACCAATGTATCTGCTGCATCCATGTCCACTTGCATTATCAGTAGTTTTTTAAACACACACACTTCAATGTATAACTTCCAAGGAGACAGCATCACTGCTGACACACTGCTCAAATCCTTGCTCATGTCATGCTCACCGAGTCTTGGAAGAGAGTTACAGACAGAAGCAATGTGCCCCTTTCTATAGCACCTATTATGTGTTGCTGAGAATTTCCATTCATGTTGCATGGAATAGTATGGGCATGAAGGCAGTGAAGTAATATGCTGTTGCTGTTGTGATGCACACTCTTGTTGTCATGAATGATGATTACCCATATGACATAGAGATGTCTGACGGACTGCTGCAATAGCTTCTCTGTTCCCTTGTGAACTGACTGAAGGCTGGGAGGGGTAAGAGTAACTGATTTTTGAAACTTTGGACCAGGCTTCTAACTGACTATCTGCAGTCCATGTAACGTTAAATGACTGAGCTATGTTTAATACTTCTGTAAGCTTAGGATTTTCACACTGTAGAGCTCACTCTCAAATTTTGCTATCAAGAGCAAGATGTATGATTGCATTTTGAACCATCTGCATAGGATTCCTTATGGATATTTGTCACAAAATTACGGTGATAACCAAGTCCATGTAGTTCTATTGCCTGTGCCCTGTATGATTGTTTTGGCAACAGCAAAACTCCAGGTGAGCAGCTGTAGTATGAGTATGTTTACAGTGGTAGGTAGAAAGTAACTTGCACACCTGATCGAAAGAAAGACTTAAAGATTCTTATAAGGCTGTGGCTGACACAACCACTGAGACACACAAGGTGAGGTCCACGACAAAAAAAGAGCCTTGCACAAGTTTCATCCCAGTCTCCTGCTGTATTGTCATACGCAGGGAACTGCAATGGATATGTTGTTGGCGGGGCTGCATGTTGTAACAATTTAGCCATTAAACTGGAAATAGCAACTGTCAGCACCTGCTGTTGCTCAAGAAGAGAGTTAAGCACTGCCTCCATAGAAATTAAACTCAAAGGACCAATGATTGAAGAGGAACATGCGGAATCAAATATGGTACTCTTGACAACCCAAGAACACTATAACTATATTATATGAAAAAGCATAAACACATGAGAAACAAAATACATACAACAGATAACATACAAGTGGCAGGTGGAGCCTTGCACTCCAGCCTGTATAGTCGTTAGTTTTAACTGGGGGCACAGCTGGAAGGCTGCTTACACAACTGCTGTAATACTAGCAGGCCAGGTGTTCTCTATTGAGAAAGTCCAGCACAAACTTCACAACTATCACATGTGAACTATGAAGTGGCACTCACACAAGTTTGGTAGTTACAGCAGTAACCCTGGACACCTGCACTGTGTGTTACTGCAAGACAGTCAGAACTAAATTTTGTGTTACATTATTATTAATGACATGTTTATGTGATCAGTACAAAGTGATATGTTCTTGAACGGACCTTGAGGAGACAACGTGGGTTCTAAGTAAAAAAAATATAGGGTGATATTTAAAAAAGATGTAACAAACAAAGCTATAAGAAAGGCAATCATGCTGGTTGATGTCCATCTGATAGATAAACAATATTTACTTCATACTTCTCTTATTTTGCTTTAAGACAACAAATTAATTAGGATGGTCAAAGTGAATGAGACACTGTGCATAAAGAAGTATTAATGTTCATGTATGTCAATTCAAATGTTGCATATAACAAACAACAATCTGGAGTGTCCTGGAATCACAGTGATATGACTGAATATCAAATGAGTTATAATTATTTACATTTTTTTATTTCAGAATTAATGTACTGAAAAAATGGCTTATGATGATATTTTGATGTACTTGGGAGAGTCTGGACGTTACCAAAAGCGTATTTATATTTTCCTCAGTTTGCCTGTGATATTTTGTGCTACACACGAAGTGGCAAATGTTTTCCTACAAGCTAAAACAAAACATAGGTGAGTGCTCTCATACTTATTTACCTATCATTGTGTACAAATGTTAACTCCTTGAAGTCTTTTTTTCCCACCTTCACTACTTTTTGAGAGAAGAGAAATATTGGTAATGATGAAGTACACTACTGGCCATTAAAATTGTTACACCAACAAGAAATGCAGATGATAAACAGGTATTCATTGGACAAATATATTATACTAGAACTGACATGTGATTACATTTTCACAAAATTTGGGTGCATAGATCCTGAGAAATCAGTACCCAGAACAACCACCTCTGGCTGTAATAACGGCCTTGATACGCCAGGGCATTGAGTCAAACAGAGCTTGGATGACGTGTACAGGTACAGCTGCCCATGCTGCTTCAACATAATACCACAGTTCATCATGAGTAGTGACTGGCATATTGTGACAAGCCAGTTGCTCAGCCACCATTGACCAGACATTTTCAATAGGTGAGAGATCTGGAGAATGTGCTGGCCAGGGCAGCAGTCGAACATTTCTGTATCCAGAAAGGCCTGTACAGGACCTGCAACATGCGGTCATGCATTATCCTGCTGATATGTAGGGTTTCACAGGGATCGAATGAAGGGCAGAGCCACGGGTCGTAACACATCTGAAATGTAACGTCCACTGTTCAAAGTGCTGTCAATGCGAACAACAGGTGACCGAGGCGTGTAACCAATGGCACCCCATACCATCTCTCCAGGTGATACGCCAGTACGGCGATGACGAATACACGCTTCCAATGTGCGTTCACCGCGATGTCGCCAAACACAGATGCGACCATCATGATGCTGGAAACAGAACATGGATTCATCCAAAAACATGACGTTTTGCCATTCTTGCACCCAGGTTCGTCATTGAGTACACCATCGCAGGCACTCCTATCTGTGATGCGGCGTCAAGGGTAACCACAGCCATGGTCTCCGAGTTGATGGTTCATGCTGCTACAAATGTCGTCAAACTGTTCGTGCAGATGGTTGTTGTTTTGCAAACGTCCCCAACTGTTGACTCAGGGATAGAGATGTGGCTGCACGTTCCATCACAGCCATGCAGATAAGATGCTTGTCATCTCCACTGCTAGTGATATGAGGCTGTTGGGATCCAGCACAGCATTTGGTATTACCCTCCTGAACCCACCAATTCCATATTCTGCTAACAGTCATTGGATCTCGACCAACACGAGCAGCAATGTCGCGATTCGATAAACCGCAATTGCGATAGGCTACAATCCGACCTTTATCTAAGTCGGAAACATGATGGTACGCATTTCTCCTCCTTACACGAGGCATCACAACAACATTTCACCAGGCAATGCTGGTCAGCTGCTGTTTGTGTATGAGAAATCAGTTGGAAACTTTCCTCATGTCAGCACGTTGTAGGTGTCGCCACTGGCGCCAACCTTGTGTGAATACTCTGAAAAGCTAATCATTTGCATATCACAGCATCTTTTTCCTGTTGGTTAAATTTCACATCTGTAGCATGTCATCTTCATGGTGTAGCAATTTTAATGGCCAGTAGTGTATATACTGTGAAGCTGCTGGTGAAATACCAAGTTTTGTGAAGAGATGTAAGCAGAACATTCTAGGGCTAACACCATATATCACACTTCACACTTCTGTGTTCGGAAAATACTTTCCCTATGCATTGTTTTTTCCTACAAGTGATTCATAACTCATTGGTGAATGGCAGTGTGCAGAATAAACTTGATTCTTCCATGCTGAATCACCTACTGCAGTCATCTTGTATGCTGCAAATATAGCTAAACTAAGGTGCTTCCTTAATTCCAGGCAGTGGCCTTTCCAATTAAAGTTGTGATCTATCCATGATCCCAAAATCTTAACACTTTCTACTTCTTGTATTTCATTGTTTGAGAAGTCAGTTGTTATAGCACATATAATTGTATGAGATGTACTGAACTGTATTTACTGAGTTTTGTCAGAATTCTATAATAATCCATTTTCTGTGATTTAGCTGTCAGTTTTTCCAAGTACTGTATTTAAATAGCTGTATTTTCACTAAGGAGACTTTGTGTACTTTTTATTCCTGTACTTGTATCATAAATAAGGTCAAAATGTGTGTATTATGATACTATGAGCAGAGAGCTGTTAGCAGCATTCCACACCTTATCTTTCTATGTAATGTCTCTCTTCATATTGATTGCAAAATTAAGAGTTATTTTCAAGTCTCCTGCATTTCTTCATGACTTATGTTACTCACTGTGACAAAAAACTACAAATATTCTGCAATAATATTTCATTGCAATACAGTTCTGCATATACTATATTATGTTGAAATATGATTTATAATTTAATGTAATTAAATAAAGTTTTTGCTGGTCACATTTTTTTTAGTATACTGTGCCATGTACTGTCTTATTGGAATGTTGATGCATTTGCTGCTGATAAGGTGTTAAGATTACCATATCTGATATGGTTGTTCCATAAAGACCATAAAATATATATAACTTGGATCCACCAAGTTTGTTAATGTGTAAGAGTTATGAGTTTGATTTTTAGACAATGTTTCAAATGTCTGATTTCCTAAGAATTTAACCCTTACTTCTGCTGAGTTCATTACTTTTATTCAGGCAGAGAAAAATAAACATTTCAAAGTAATTTTAAAATTTCATTCCTATATTCGCAACTTCTTTCTTTAAAAAAGTTTGTATTAAATGCGAGGAGATACACATTAAACATACACAAATCCAAGGAATAATAAACAATGGAACTCATACTTGAATAAAAAGTATTCTCTCTCTTTTTGATATTATGAATAACTTGTACATTCTCCTATATGAGCTGTTGTTTTATATTTACCTCCCAAAAAAGGAACCTGTGCTCAAAAACTGTGAAAACATTTATTTCTGACTTATTTACTTTCCACTTAAAAATTGTGATTTTTACCAAGTGAATGTGTGTTATTAATGTGTTGTTAACAATATTAGGTGTGAGAGGTGACTTTTATGTCACAAAGCTGTTATCATAAGCGAAAAAGAATAAAAGAAAATGAGGGAAAATACTTCACACTTAATAAAAAATCAAATGATTTTGCATGCCTACAAGCAAAAGAACATACACTGACTCTATGTAGAGTAATTTTTACTTCAGACAAATATACAGCACAAAAACAGCTTGACATATGTCATGCTTTTTTAAAAATAATATTTAATGTTATAAGACGGTTGTCAAATTGTGATTGCTATATTCTATACAGAAAATAGTAGTTAACAATTTTTCACTTTCGCGCATGTGCCGTCTTCCTTATGAAATGGAAAATAGTACATATGTTTTGGCACCTGAGGTAATTAATATGACAATTCCATGGGATACTGCAGCAAAGAGATGGTCATCTTGTCAGCGGTTAGATGCAAATTTCACCCAAGAATATTTTGATGCAAGATTACCAACAAATAACACTGTGCATTGTGACAGTTGGATATAAGACACGACGACTTACAAGAGCAGTGCCGTAATGGAGGTTGGTCAGTATAATTTATGTCCTTATGTAAGAGATCGTATAGCTTTCATGACTATTTATTCTGCAGTGAGGGAAAGCAATATGGTCCACAGATTTTAGAGGCAGAAGAGGTGCTGCACCAACTTTTTTGGCATTTTTATAAGAGTGATGTAATGTGAACACGTTGTCCACTGATTAGTGACTTGGAAAATGTTGGTGCAGTCAGCACAGCTGCCTGTGGTAAGTGATGGCTTTCTCCCTCACTGTAATCTGTATACGATTACTATTGATTAATAAGCTTTGACTTTTCTTTCAGTTTAACCTGGTCTGTGAATATGCATGGTTAAGTGCAACTGCTGATTCAATGTTCATGGTTGGAGTTCTTCTTGGCTCTATAATATTTGGTGACTTGTCAGACAGGTAAATTGATGAAGCTGTGGGAATATAATAATTAAGTGCACTACATTAGTATTATTTGACAATATAATGTAATTGGATGGATAAAAAAATCTACTCCCCAAGCAGCAGCAGAACATGCATATAAAGAAAGATTTTACTTATGCAAGCTTTCGAACCAGTGGCTCCTTCTTTCTGCAGAAGGATTGAAGAGGAAGGAAGAGGGGTGAAAGGAAATGAACTCTTTCTTTCTCATCCTGTCTGGTAAGTCTCCCCTGACCTGGGGATCTCGGTGACTTTCCTGAACTCTACCCCTTTTCCTATACATCTCCAGTTCCTTTCCCTTCTCCCCTCGCCCGCATCTCGTGGTCGTGCGGTAGCGTTCTCGCTTCCCGCCCCCGGGTTCCCGGGTTCGATTCCCGGCGGGGTCAGGGATTTTCTCTGCCTCGTGATGGCTGGGTGTTGTGTGCTGTCCTTAGGTTAGTTAGGTTTAAGTAGTTCTAAGTTCTAGGGGACTTATGACCACAGCAGTTGAGTCCCATAGTGCTCAGAGCCATTTTTTTTCTCCCCTCTTCCTTCCTCTTCAACCCTTCTGCCAGAAGAAGGAGCCCTGTCTCTGAAACGTTGCATAAGTATAACCTTTTTTATACATGTTTTTCTGCTGCCACTTGGTGAGTAGATTTATTTATCTACCAAATTACTTTACATTGTCAAAAATTGATTATTTTCATTGCTACATTAGTATTAGTTGGTGTGATGTAGAGGAAAAATTCTTCCATGGTACTAACATGACTGAAATAATATACTATATTGCCTTTATCACTACTCTTGTTGTTAATGTGAGTGATAATTGTGCAAAAAATGTAAAACATAACAAATATGAAGGAAGCTGAAGTGTATGTTGTATCTGTTCAATCAATATCAGTTATAATCTGCCACCCATAGTGCACACAGTTTGAATGTGCTGAGTGAGGTTATGAAGTGGTCAAAGTGGAAGTCAGGAAGTTTTCTTTAATAAGACTAGAGACTGTTATCTTCTTTTTGATTATTGAAACTGACAGTGTACCACTACTGATAAACATTGTGTCAACAGGCAGTTGGTGTTAACTAAAAAATAGTTTGTGCTTGGTTTAAAAAAACTGTGGGAATTTGCATATATTACTTTCACTCATTCGTTCATCTTGAGCTATATATTTTATCATCATAGAGAACCTTCAAGGATGTGGAACAAGTCAAAGAACATGTTCCTATGACATGCAGAGTGGACAACTAGCATGATGTGAATTTTAAACATTGAATTTGTAATTGGGAGAACTGGTTCATGAATCTGAGTTCTTTATTGTTACATAAGGTAGCTCCAGGTACGTACCAGAATAGTACCTAATGAAGTGCTATGTTGCATTCCTTTCCCCAGTGTTGTCAGAACTACACTCCTGGAAATTGAAATAAGAACACCGTGAATTCATTGTCCCAGGAAGGGGAAACTTTATTGACACATTCCTGGGGTCAGATACATCACATGATCACACTGACAGAACCACAGGCACATAGACACAGGCAACAGAGCATGCACAATGTCGGCACTAGTACAGTGTATATCCACCTTTCGCAGCAATGCAGGCTGCTATTCTCCCATGGAGACGATCGTAGAGATGCTGGATGTAGTCCTGTGGAACGGCTTGCCATGCCATTTCCACCTGGCGCCTCAGTTGGACCAGTGTTCGTGCTGGACGTGCAGACCGCGTGAGACGACGCTTCATCCAGTCCCAAACATGCTCAATGGGGGACAGATCCGGAGATCTTGCTGGCCAGGGTAGTTGACTTACACCTTCTAGAGCACAATGGGTGGCACTGGATACATGCGGACGTGCATTGTCCTGTTGGAACAGCAAGTTCCCTTGCCGGTCTAGGAATGGTAGAACGATGGGTTCGATGACGGTTTGGATGTATCGTGCACTATTCAGTGTCCTCTCGACGATCACCAGTGGTGTACGGCCAGTGTAGGAGATCGCTCCACACACCATAATGCCGGGTGTTGGCCCTGTGTGCCTCGGTCGTATGCAGTCCTGATTGTGGCACTCACCTGCACGGCGCCAAACACGCATACGACCATCATTGGCACCAAGGCAGAAGCGACTCTCATCGCTGAAGACGACACGTCTCCATTCGTCCCTCCATTCACGCCTGTCGCGACACCACTGGAGGCGGGCTGCACGATGTTGGGGCGTGAGCGGAAGACGGCCTAACGGTGTACGGAACCGTAGCCCAGCTACATGGAGACGGTTGCGAATGGTCCTCGCCGATACCCCAGGAGCAACAGTGTCCCTAATTTGCTGGGAAGTGGCGGTGCGGTCCCCTACGGCACTGCGTAAGATCCTACGGTCTTGGCGTGCATCCGTGCGTCGCTGCGGTCCGGTCCCAGGTCGACGGGCACGTGCACCTTCCGCCGACCACTGGCGACAACATCGATGTACTGTGGAGACCTCACGCCCCACGTGTTGAGCAATTCGGCGGTACGTCCACCCGGCCTCCCGCATGCCCACTATACGCCCTCGCTCAAAGTCCGTCAACTGCACATACGGTTCACGTCCACGCTGTCGCGGCATGCTACCAGTGTTAAAGACTGCGATGGAGCTCCGTATGCCACGGCAAACTGGCTGACACTGACGGCGGCGGTGCACAAATGCTGCGCAGCTAGCCCCATTCGACGGCCAACACCGCGGTTCCTGGTGTGTCCGCTGTGCCGTGCATGTGATCATTGCTTGTACAGCCCTCTCGCAGTGTCCGGAGCAAGTATGGTGGGTCTGACACACCGGTGTCAATGTGTTCTTTTTTCCATTTCCAGGAGTGTATACATGTTCCTCAAATACACACACATACTCTCTCTCTCTCTCTCTCTCCATAGAATATGCCCAGCACAGAAGTTGCAGTTTTGATAATTTTTTACTTGTGTCACAGAATGACCACTTGTCACAAAATAACCACTTAAAATGGATTTTTTTAATGAACTTTTCAGATTTGGGCGGAAACCAATTTTCTTCCTCTCCCTTGTCCTGCAGATAATTGGTGGCATAGGAGCTGCAGTTCTGCCAAATTATTCTTCATATGTTGCAGCTAGAATGTTGATTGGTGCTACTACTTCTGGAATGTTTTTGGTTGCCTATGTTATAGGTAAGCATAAGTGTTAGCCAGTTAAATTACAAGAATTTTTCACATATCAAATGGCAGCACACACTCGGATACACACAAAAAAGATGGTTTAAAAGAACCAAGAATCCTTCATTTGAAACAAGAGATGAAAAGGTTGAGTATATTTATGCCTTTGCAACCAGCTGGAAAGTAGTGGCCTTTTCTATTTTTCTGTAACTGAAGTTAACTTTTAGGATAATTTTTCTTAGAGATATTTAAACTGTAACTGAATCTCCTTTCCCTTCTTCCCTTTCTTTCCCCTCTCTTCCTCCCTGATGAAGGAACATTTGTTCCGAAAGCTAGGAATGTAATTTTCGGTTCTGTTTTATGTGTATCTATCGGCTGTACTGAGCTGAGGTAAGTACTGGCCAGCCACTCTATCTCTTTGTTAGTATTTGTTTCACATCTTTATATGAGATTTTCCATTAATCAATTATTTATTAAGTTGGTCTTTGAAGACTAATTAACAACTACGTCAGCATCAGATATTTCTCATGTGGTAACAACTGTGCTTGTACTGCATGTAAAATGCTCTCTCTCTTATGATTTGTATTTTGATTTAGTCTACTATTGATAGGTATTTGGCACATTTTGTTCACTTTTACCATTGTCAGCATATGTTGTAGTGTCTGTTATGTGCAAGTACTACTTACCCAATATTTAGAGTCTTCTTGAAACTTATGATATTACTATTTTTTTTTTTTTAAAAAAAAGAAATTTCCAACATTTGACTATTAATTGTGTACTTATTTTTCATGACCAAGATTTCAGTTTTGTAGCCATTCCCAAGTGCATGTTGATTAAATGGTAAAAATGTCTGACCTGGCTGTGAAATGTTGTCATCGTCAAAACAAATTTCTGGTCTTATAGACTAGTTGTATTATTACAGGATGTGAGTACACATCGAAGATGTATAATGTGACTGACAGTGTGCACAATGAATATCAACAGCGAAGGAAAAGACAGATTGCTACTTACCGTAAAGAAGACAAGTAAAGTTGCAGACAGGCACAATTAGAAGACACTTCCCTAAAGATTTCGTCCACAGCCATTACCATAAAAGACACACACACACACACACACACACACACACACACACACACACACACACATGACCACCAACTCCAGCATCTCGGGCATTCCGGCTTTCTCGTGTGTATGTGTGAATGATTTGGTCTGTCTTTTACTGATAAAGGCTGTGGCCGAAAGTTTTATGTACGTGTCTTTTAATTGTACCTCTCTGCAACTTGACATGTCTTCTTTATGGTAAACAGGAATCTGTCTTTTCCTACATTGTTGATATTCCTACGTGGGGTTTTGATTGGTTGATTGTACACAATGAGAAACATTAACATAGAGTGTGATGTATTTAACAGCTAATGTATTTCTGTGACCTACATTCATCCCTTCTGTTCGTGGACCCCAGAGTGATGAATGCTTGTCACAAGAATATATTAGCTATTAATACACCATACTGGGTGTTAATGTTTCTCATTGTACACAATGTAAGCCATAATATTATGTATCTTCGATTTTTACTCCTATCCTGTAATACAACAGCTGGTCTATAAGACCAGAAATCTGTTTTTTGGTGATGATATGTCTCAGACAGGTTAGACATTTTCAACATTTCAACATGCACTTGACATGGATACAAAGCCAAAATCATGTTTGTGAGAAATAAATCAACAATTAACAGTCAAATGGCAGAAATTTTTTTCAAGAAATTCTATAATGAATGAAAATTGGAATTGCAGCCAATAATATTTCCATAAGTAGAAATGACTATATCCAAAAGCTATGTAAGGGTTATGCACACATTTCTCATCAAACTTCTCTGATAACTAATAATAATCTTACCTTTAGTGATTTTAAATGACATTAGCCCCCTTAATAGTGCAAAATTTCAAAGTTTGTGTGACAAGCAAAAAAAGTGTATCATCTCTGAATCTTTCAGAGAAGAACATTATTTTGAGAGGAGTTACGATGAAAACACAGTAAAGGTAAAAATATGAGCGTCATTTCATAAGTCATGGCAACTATGGTATATTAGGCGAACATGAGACATTGCCATAATCACAGTAAATACATTCAAAAGATCATGGCAGACTTTACCAAAATCAACTGACAGTTTGCGACCACATGTGGTACCAGTACCTGAAACATTCACTGTGAGGTTGGCCATGTTACAAGATGGATCCTCCCGCACCCACCCTGCTTACCACACCTTAGTCGGGTGTGATTATGACCACATCCCACAAATGAGAAAACCACTGCATGAGAGGCGTTTTGCAAACAAGGTGAATGGCCTCAGGTCATCTCGGCGACAGGTGGCATACATTAGTCGCAATGAAAGTGGCATTCAGTGCCTTCCCCATCTTTGGAAATGCTGTTTGTATGCACTGGCGGACTATTTTGAAGCACAGTAATTGATGTTGCTTCATTTATGATCCTTTTGAACTCATACATAATAAATTCAGACAGAGTTACAAAGTGTGTGCTTCAGTTCAACCTTTACCACAACCTATTGTATAGGAACCCTGTTTTATGTTGCCGTTTTATGTTGGCATTCAGATACACACTGCCATAGTGGTTCCAGCGCAAATCTTGGAATTCTCATGTTGTTGTGTTATCGCAGGATATTCCTTAGTTGCCATGACTTATAGAATGACCCCTGTAGAAAAGTCAATGCTCTTGAATTGTTTTTGAATTAAAAGGACACCACTCCCTGAGAAGTATAAATGTTGAGTCATCAGTAGGTGCAACCAAAAAGAAGAAAACTTCTTAACTTTCAGAGTAATCTGTCTTGAGCTTTTTTTTTTTTTTTTTTTTTTTTTTTTTTTTTTTTTTTTTTTTAACACACACACACACACACACACACACACATGCACAAGCATATGCATACTGGTGTGTGTTAGCATGTGTTGCAAGGGTAACTACCATCTGTGTAGTTCAGAGAAGCTGGTGATGGAGGAAAGAATCAAAATGGCCCAGGTTGTGAAGCAGATTGAAATTGAGCATGTTGTGCTCAGCTGCATGTTGTGCCACTGGGTGGCATGATGTGCTCAGAAGTACTTTGTGCCACTGGGTGGCACAACATGCAGCTGAGCATAACATGCTTAATTTCAATGGCTGCTTCACAACCTGGGCGTGTGGATCCTTTCCTTCACCATCAGCTTCTCTGAACTCCACAGATGGGAACTACCCCTTTGCTTCTGTTACTATCCTGGCCTCAGTCTCTGGAAACCCATGGTTCCCACATCCTCTCTCCTTCCCCCAACCTGACACCCCCTCCCAATTCATATCCCCACCACCTCTGACAACTGAGCATCACAAGCCTAGCCCATGTACCTGCCACCACTCCCATCTGCATTCTTGGCCAGCAAACTCACTACCTTCCTCCAAGCCAGTAGCCACCCACCTCCAACCCCTCTCCCTGCCTCTGACTTCTCTCCCCTTCTATCTCCACCCCACTTGACACAACACCCACCACAATCTAGTCCACCTGCCAAAATGCAGCACTGGCATTGTTCGTCCAGCTGGCACAATGTAGGGGCATAGGTGTGTGTGTGTGTGTGTGTGTGTGTGTGTGTGTGTGTGTGTTGCTCTAGCTCAAAAAAGGATTACTGTGAAAGCTAGCAAGTACTTTTTTTTTTGTGCCTATCGGCAGCTCAATGGTTTTGATTTTCAGTGAGTGGTCTCCTATAATTCAAAAGTATAAGAGTATTTACACTCTACCAGAGTTTCCTACAACCAATATAAAAGACAAATATGCAAAAAAGAGAATAAATCTCACTCTGAATTGGACACCAAAATAAAACCACAGAAGAGACAGAAACAGCAGAAGAGCATATTCAAAAAAAAATTTTTTTTTTCACTTAACATGTTATTTCCTATAGACTCCATCACGAGAAGGAACTCTTGAAGATGTTGAATGAGTGAAAACACACTGCAGCTTTAAAACTGCTTCTGTAATATACACTGGCAACTCAACTGTGATTAATGACAGGCCACTTTTGTTCTGTGTGTAGACCATTCATTGTCTTAGATTCATCCAAACTAGTAACTTAATAATTAGTGGAAAAGTGACTATTAAAAATAAATAAATTTCTGGTTATACTATCCTGCTACCATTCTTCTATTACTCAATATTTAAAAATCATGTGAAAATCTTGATAAATTTTTGGAGAATAGCAATTAAAAATTTCCATTATTATAACTTTGCAGAAATTAGTAACTTTATACTAATAAATTAATTTTTAAGGTTCATTCCAGAATCAGTCCGATGGTTACTCACAAAAGGCAAAACTGATGAAGCCAAGCACTTGATTCTCAAGGTAGCCAAGCAGAATAAAGCAGATGTTCCAGATGATGTCCTGGACAAACTACTACAAGAAGAGAAAATTCAGGCATGGACTGCAGCTGCTGTTCAAAAGCCATCTCTGCTGGATCTAATGAGAAACAGCAATTTAAGGAAGAAATCATTAAATGTATTTTTCCAGTGGTAAGTTTTACATAACCATGGCAAATCATTTTCAAGTAAGACAATGAATGTAATACTTATCAGTGGTGTCTTGTACTATATGAGGACTGCAAGAAGAGGTCACTGACGGATTAGCTGTATCAGTACCAATCAAATGCTATCACTGATTATTGACTGCTTTCTGGTCACTCCCAACATATTGTATCATCTGTGTTAATAAAAAAATAAATAAACACAATAATAATTCATTAAAAGGCTTGGTTACTGACATAATTATTTAAAGAGACATCAATTGAATGAATTCTTTAAATATGCTTGAAGTTAAGAGACATAGCAGATCCCCGTCTCAGCAAAGTTTGCTAAAATGGCTCTCCCAACAATAAGACTGATATCATGAAGATGAATAATTGACAGTGTTACCCATTTAGATGCCTGTCTCCACATTAATATTTATATGTGCACAGGCACATAACTGCAAATAAGTAGGATTTGCCCTTAAACGTTTAAAAGATAGGAATGGTGAGTGCACTCAGATACAAAGTGACTGTAAGTGAATTACTCAGAAAATAAAATTTACTGGGTTTGATTCTATATGGAATGGGTCTGCTTGGCGACTGTGTTTATTAAAATTGAGAAACATACAGCAGTCAATTTCTAATAATCTGTTTGTTATGTTTATGCAGTAAACAGATTATCAGTGATTGATTGCTATACATTTCTCAATTTTAACACAATTAATCTCCTTTTTATTAGCTTTTCAGGTATAGTGCACTATACAATGTGTTTGCGTCAGTGCCTGTGCTCCTGACCTGACACTATAGCCATAATCTAAAATTATCTATAATAAAACCACTGTACAGAGCAGTGGTGGATATTGTGCAGTTTGTTCTGATGCCTATGCCAGAAGAAGAAGGAAGCAGACAGTAAAAGCTGAAGATTGACCAAAAGAATTGAAGAATGTAATTCCATCAGTGATTGCATAAAAACTGGCTGTGTCATCTATCTCTGAAAATGTGTCTCTGGACACAGATACAAGTTTATTTAATTTTTTCGTGTTGATATTGCAATGCCCCTAAGGACTACGAGAATCACATTTGTTATTTACATAGAACTTCAACATAAACACAACACATTGAGTTCCTTGTACAATGCTGGTAGCTCTTGTTTAATGAATGGAAACAGCAACAATTACTTCACAATGAATTGTCATATTCATATAAATTTGTTTGTCCTACAGACAAAATGAATGCATTATGCATTGTAACTAGGAATGTAGAAATTGTTGTACTTTGTAGTGTATGTATGAGTATATAGCTAACAAAATAGTCACACATGGTCAATACTTATCATCATGACTGTTGAATTACGCAAAACTGCTCTACAGACAAAATAAAAGATGTTACACAAAAGTTGCAGTACTGTAACAGTTGGTGTAATTACTTAGTGTACCAAGCTGAATTGTTAAAAACACACACACAATGATTGTGTGCATCTACTTCTGAATGTTTTGGTTTGATCTTTTGAAATGGCACGATTTTCAATATGAAACTGAAGATAAAAGCTGGTGAAGCCTCCTTAAATTTTCTTTCCTCAGAACTTGCTATATCAGAAAATATCTACATATTTTGTACATCTATAAATTCATTTTTTACTACCCATACCATTATTATTGTTATCATCATCATCATTATTATTACTGGCAGCTGTAGTAAAGTACTTCCAGGATTAATTTTATTGGTTCATAGTCAGTATTATTTACTTGCATTGTCACTATAGACACTCAGATTGAAATTGTTGTTTCTCAGGTAACTATGATAAAATAAATGTACTGTATATATGAAACTCTGGTCTAGCGTAAGAGAGGGCCTGATGGCCTAAGCAGATCAGGCAAAATAAATAAAAATGTATATTGCTCATTCCCTTACAATATTTCAAGAGGTGCAGGTAAAAAATATTATGCAAACTATTTAAGAAGAGGTGAATTGTGGGCTACAAAATATTCCACTAAATGACCAAATGAATATCATGAGGTGAGTGGATTTCTTTTCAGGTGTCATCACCCTATTCTTTTCAAGCATCATCATCCTAAACTGCCCATGAGGAACCGTATTTGCCTCCAACTTTGTGCTGCCAATGAAAAGGTTAGTGCCTAATCTGTACTGGGTATAGTAGCAACATTAGACTGTAGCTTTGTACCTGGTCCAACTTGCTTCATAGAAGTACCAGTGGGCCAGACGAATTGTTTACTGAAATAATACATGAGCTGTCACTCTCTATCAGCTAATTAATTTTGTTTATGTCTTTTTCTATTGTGGTAACTTCTTTTACCACATATTCTCACTATTCTTTGATCTCTTAGATGACAGAATCTTTTACATTACTAACTTCTATTGTTAAGGTTTGGGTTCTTAATTTGTGCATTCTTTTTGTGTGTTTAAGTTTTGTGGAAATAATTTTGCTGCTTCATTTGTCAATTTCCTTCATGCATGCACAGAGTGCAGACCTGCCTCATGCTTGGTTGGGGGAATTTATTTTCTATTGTCTGGTCAAGTTTTTCTTCTTTTTCTGGCAACCAGCTGATAATTTCTTCTTTCATTGACTGCTGGTAATGACTAATCTGTTCAGTTTTTCCACCACATGCAATTTCATTAACTTGCATAGCTAAGTTCCCTTGTACTATGGGCAATTTGTTCTAAGCATGTACAAGTTTTTAAATTTGCATTATTAATCCTAATTTAGTATGTCCTTGCATTTGTAGGACAGTACTCTTCACTTCTGTCAGGTTTTTAAGAGTTTTCTCAACATCTCACCAGTCTGACTAGTGGGATTCATAACTGATTGCTGAACATCAGAATTAGACTCCATTATGAATATTAATGAGATAAAAATTAAAATGTACTAATAAATAAATAAATTAATTATCTAGCTACACTAGCACATAAATATATCTTATCTTTTTAAGAAATATTCTCACTGTTGCCAGATACCATGTAATGGCATCCAACTATAAAATGTAACAGATTAGAAGTACTTTGTCTATTAAAAGCCTGACACAAAGGACTACTATTATTAGTTGTGCTATGATTAAACAACAATGTTGAGCAGCGGAAGCTACTGTGTAAGAGCACAAGAGCATGTGAACACCCTAAATTTTGACACTTTGCGGATTTATTGGTTTCTTTTTCTTTGAATGCTTTCAAACATAGATGCTGTAATTTGAAAGATATGGCACTTAAATCTACCACGTTACTGCTGCTCTAGACTCCATGACACTTGGTATCAGGGTTGAGAGAACACCTTTAGCTGTGCACATTTTAAGGAGGTTTTGCACATGCTCAGCTTGCCTTACAGGCTAAATATATAGGGATTTGATAAACAATGTGCACAGTTGACATTGTGCACAGCTAGCCCTTGCCACTCAACTAGAAGTTTATGTTGGTGCCACCAGGCCGTAGCACACTGAGGCAGACTTCTATTCCCATTCACTTGGCATAATTCCTGCTAGATGATAGCTCATTCCTCAGGTACACTAATTCACTCAGTATGTAGTGAAATTAGATCAGACATCAGGCTATGTTAAAGTCGTACTGACAGTAAACCTATTTTGTGGATTTCTGAATGGGTTATAGAATATTAAGCTATGAGTTTTATCATACAGTAATCCATTTGAGGCAGTGACAATCATTAGGGCTAAAGCACATCACTGTTGATTGTGAGATTATAGCATTTATTCATGCTTCTGAAATCTGTTGATCTTATGATGAGTCAGGTTTGCCTGTGCTGTAGGCCCACATTGTGTATCTGAAAAAAATTCATGAAAAGCTGTATCACTGGTTTCTCTGGTATTCATTTAAATATGGGATCGACGGCCATGTGCTTTAAGTCCTTATGGACCTGAGTGCCTCATTTGTATTCTAGTCAAGCGACTGTGTTGGTAGACATTACTACTTGAGTTTAATCATTTCCACAAACGACAGTCTGTGTTTGTGCTGCACGAATTAGCTCTTGTGCACAATGAAAATATAAACTATGTTGAATCTATTTTAAATGCTAACAGAAAAGTATAGCTGTGAGGATGGGCCATAAGTCGTGCTTGAGTAATGCAGTCGGTAGAGCACTTGCCCGCAAAAAGGAAAGATCCTGAGTTCAAGTCTCGATCCGGCACACAGTTTTAATCTGCTAGGAAGTTTCATATCAGCACGCACTGTGCTGCAGAGTGAAAATCTCATTCTGGGAACATACAAGTAAATTATCAGGAAAAATTAGTCACCAAGGAACTGCAGCCTTCAAAAACAGATCTTTTGATTCAGGGAGTGATGAAATCAAATGAGCGTGACTACAAGTGAACATTTAACAAGGGAAATGTATAGAAGAATATCTGATTTTCCAGCCCGGAAATAAGTTCGTGAACATACATCAGTGAGGGATCTTGATCTTGTACATTTGTCCCCCCCCCCCCCCCCAAAAAAAAAAGTCCACAAAAACAATTATTTCTTTTGTTAGATAAGTTGTGCATCTCATTATTATTATTACTGTTATTATTATTATTATTATTATTGTTATTGGCAGTGGCTGTAGTTGTATAAACTTGTTGATGAGCATAACTGTTATACAGCAGATGCTATTAATTTCACAGACCCAAATGTAACTGAATCTGAAAATTTGAGAACACTCAGAATGTATACTTACATGCTGCTATTGATGCTGAGATTGTTTTTCTGAAAGAAGTGCTGCACATAGAAAATTTTGAAAAAAATTAGTACTTCTGCTCTATTCAGAAAAGTAGCCAGTGATAAAAAGAAAGTTTTAACTTTTTTTAAATCAACAGAAGCTGCCATGTGGCACATCTGGAATTGTCCCTTTTCCTTCCGTTCTGCATCTCTCCATCCACTTGGTATTGTTGGAATCAAAATTTTACCCATTAAATGACAATAATACATGGATTAGTACACAACAATCAAGTGGCATCCATACAAATAAAAAAAATTAAAGCAATAAATACAGTAATAATAATAATTGCTTGAAAGCTATGATTGCTGAAATAATTATTTAAAGAGATGTCTCTCTTTAAATATTCTTGGAGCTATATGAACATAACAATTTTGAGTTTCACCAAAGATCACTAAAATGGCTCTCTCGATAATAAGATGTGACTTTGTGGAAATGAATAATTAACATTGTTGCCTGCTTAGATGTTTGCCTCCCACATCAATATTTATAGGCAGAAGCCACATAATAAGAAATATGTAGAATTTTTTCCTAGAATTAAAAAAGAAACAGGAATGATGAGGGCATTCAGATGTGGAGTTAACTATAAGCAAATTACATATAAAATATAATGTACCTTATCTTTTAATAGTTTCTCTGGTAGGGTGCACTGTACAATGTGTTTATGTCAATACCTGTGCTTCTGCTCTAACTGTGTAGCCTTAATCCAAAATTCACGTACAATAAAATAGCCGTACAGAGCAATGGCAGAACTGTACAGTTTACTCTGATGCCTATGCAAAAGGAAGCAGACAGAGAAAGCTGAACATCAGTTAAAAAGTGAAGAACAGAATTCCATCAGTGATTACATAAAAACTGTTTAACTGTCCTATATCTCTGAAAATGTGTCTATGGATGTAGATAAAAGTTTAATTAATTTTTGGTGTTGATATTACAGTATGCAGCAGACAACACTGTTTTTAACTTACCTGCATTTACGAAACCCAGACACAGGGCATTAATAATTTCTAAAATCTTATATGTAGTAATCGTATTTTAAATCAATATATGTATTGATATGTTAGATGCATTAAACACAATGTTGTTTGCTGGATTAAGTTGGTGCACCAAAAAGCAGTCAGTACTGGTCCATATTATTCATTTTATATCAGTTCAGTCACTCCCTTCAGCCACCTTGCTGGGAGTCTTCTTAGAGTGCAAGTATAAACTGTGATGAGGACTTCAGTGTATAAGAGAATAACTTTAATTAACAAGTATTTCCATTACTTGTGTCAAATCCTAAAGTTAATGTACTGGCCAGCAAATCATTTTTGTTACAAGTTATAAAAAAGTAATTGAAAAAATTAAAAATTTGTGCATATCCTAGATAAATCTGATGGATGCAAACAACTACAGTACCAAAATAAACCACCAAATGCTGAGCTCTCACAATTAACCAGTTTTAGTCGGTGTTTTTAAATAATACATGTGATGGAGTTTTTAGATGTTGGTTTGTCCTTTAGCTGTGTCAAAAAACGCGAATGAGAAGGTTGCTGAAGTATGTTTGTGTCATATTATAAGGATGAATCAAATATAAATGATCTTTGAATTGAGTGTCTACTGGGCACGCTAGAATTTCATGGCTTTTGGGTGTGTGAGGAGGGATTTTTGGTTGGAAGTCTGCTCCCAAGGTGCCTCACTCTCTCCATGTTCAATTAACATCACAACAAACAAAAAAGAGGTGCATCACATAGCTGCAAAATGTGTCACAATAAAATTTATCATGAAGGTGAATGTTAACGTTAACAATATAAGGAAAATATAGATTGCTACTTACCGTAAAGATGGCACGTTAAGTTGAAGACAGACACAACAGAAAGGCAGTTACACATTATATACATATGGTGTCTGTTCTTTTGGACATGCCTGAAAGAACAGACCCCACATGCATACAATTAAAGTGAGGGTGGCCAGTGGTCTCTTCAGTGAAGATGTACACCAGGCTTGAACTATTATGGGAATTGGCTAAATGCCATGAATAATGAGGATAATGGGCAAGGGACTCTACATTAGCAGCATGTGGATAAGATGAGAATTTGGGTCTGACGGGAGGCCTGCTAGGGTAGTCTGTGCAACTGCAATGACCACTGTGTCTGGATGATGCAATGGTCAGTGCATCTGCATATTAAGTAGGAGACCCAGGGTTGAATCTTGGTCCAACACAGCCAATGTCTGCAATTTCTTTGTGACTTACACATTAGTTTTCAGCCAAAGCCGTCTTCACAATAGGAAACACACACACACACACACACACACACACACACACACACACACACACACACACACACACACACAAGCAAGCACACTTCACGCACACATCCGGTCCGAGCTGCCAGAGATGGTGGTCATGTGTGTGTGAGGGTGCTTGCTTTATGAATGACTGTTTGTGCATATCCTTTTATGATGAAGTCTTTGGCTGAAAGCTAATGAGCAAGAGTCTTTTTGTTGCACCTGTCTGCAACTTAATATGTCATCTTCATGGTAAGAAGCAATCTACCTTTCCCTTGCATTGTTGATATTCCAACTTGAAGTTTCCGTTGTTTGAATGTTAAGTTTGATGTTTATTTTTCAATTTACTCCCTCGTTTTTGGGAAAGAACCTTTCCATAACCCCCAGTGAGATACTGATATAATGAAGAAAGAACAAGAGCATGTCGGTTACATGACCCACTGGCACTACAGCACAGAACCTTAGGACTGCCTATGAACTTGATGAAGGCAGTCAACACTTAACTGTGCTCATAATCTCTGTCACATTTTAGGTGTGTTGGTGAGCAGTCAAGTCATTTGGAAGGGGTTGGCAATGTGCAGAGAAATAGGTTATTGTGTTATGATTTTTTTAAATTTTATTTACACGTCAAGTTCCATAGGACCAAATTGAGGAGCAAATCTCCAAGGTCATGGAACGTGTCATAAAAGTAATAATAGAAAAGTAAAATGTTTATGAACCCAAAAATAGTCAATCCATAAGTTTAAGTAAATGCAGTCGACAATACAACAAGAATCAGCTTAATTTTTCAAGGAACTCCTTGACAGAATAGAATGAGTGACTCATGAGGAAACTCTTCAGTTTTGATTTGAAAGCACGTGGATTACTCCTAAGTTTTTTTGAATTTGAGTAGTAGCTTATTGAAAATGGATGCAGCAGTATACTGCACACCTTTCTGCACAAGTGTTAAGGAAGACTGATCCAAATGCAAGTTTGATTTCTGCTGTGTATTAACTGAGTGAAAACTGCTTATTCTTGGGAATCAGCTAATATTGGTAACAAGAAATGACAGTAAGGACTATATATATTGAGAGGCCAATGTCAAAATACCCACACTAGTGAACAGCGGTCGACAAGAGGTTCGTGAACTTACACCACTTATTGCCCTAACTGCCCGTTTCCGAGCAAAAAATATTCTTTTAGAATGGGAAGAGTTACCCCAAAATATAATATCATGTGGTACAAGCAAATGAAAATAAGCAAAGTAGACTAATTTTCATGTCAAATGATCACTCACTTCAGATACCATTCAAATAGTAAAAGTGGCTGCATTAAGTCTTTGAACAAGATCCTGAACATGGGCTTTCCATGACAGTTTACTATCTATCTGAACACCTAGAAAATTGAACTGTTCAATTTCACTAATCATATACCCATTCTGTGAAATTAAAACATATGGTTTTGTTGAATTGCATGTTGGAAACTGTAAAAACTGTCTAATGTCTGATTTTGAGTGAAGATCAAAAAGATGCTGTAATTGAAATTTCTTACACCTCTGATACAAAGGACAAATAATAAGATGAAACACTTTTGGTAAAAATCATTATGTTTAATGAAACTTAGACACAGCATAACAGCACTGAAAAAAAAATTGATCTGTGTAGAATAATGAAGGATCAGGCACAGGGTACGGGCAGAGGGTACTGATGAAAATCAAGCTATGGCTGTCTAGTGGTTGATTTCCTTCAGAAATATTTGACCATTAATGCTGCAATCTTCTTTATCAACTTCAGGATTCCTGCTGGTCAAAAACATGGAGTGACCTGATCAGAAATGTGCTGCTCTTTCATGACATTGCCAAGCCCAACACTGCAGCAATAACACAACAGTTGTTGGTTTCTGTGCACTGGACCACCATTCAACAACAACTTTGCTTGAAAAGCTGGAGGAAGCATTGCTCATGTGACTTGACAAAATCCCAGCTTTAAACAACTTGATCACATGTACCACAAGCTCTAGGTCTACCCTTTGTTGCAAATATCCTTCCATGGATTCTTGCTGTATTTCTCAAAGAGGCTTTCCAATCAGTAATATTTCCTAGCCCATTCTTATTTGACTCCTGTTCCCATTCCAATAGTTCATGTGTAACAACATTATGAGAGTGTAGATACAAGAGCTAGACCTGTTCCATGCAACTACTTACAGAAGTGAAGCAGGACTGTTTGACAATAATTTAACTACCCATAATTTGATCTGATTGAGATTCTAATTTCCAGTTTGAATATATGATTTAAAAATTGTGAATTGTATACTTTTTTGGCAGTCATAAGTTTTTCTCTCAGATTTATTAAAAATGTAATTTTAACAGATCAATTAAAGCTATTATAATTATTATGTTGAACAAAACAGGCTAAAACTCTGCTTACATCAAACAAATTCAGATAAAGCATCTACTTACTTGTGCATTTTCAACTTTTCACAGTGTAATGAATAGTCCATTAAATTTTGGGCATGCAGCTGCACAAATAAAATTTCTTCCACTGATATTTCAGCTGCTTACTGTCCAGCCATCCTCAGAGTAAGTTGCAAGACTTACTTTCTTGAAACTGACAGCAGAAACAGATAAACTGATAGACATTTAGAATTAATGAGTATTGTAGTCCTGAAAAGCGGAAAAAGTATCCTTTTTGAGTTGTTGGCACATTACACATTCATAGTGGCACTGTATTGCACCCCCAGCATGAGATGTAGTTATTTTCTGATTAGTATTATCTTCAGTATACTAGTAGATACTGATAAAAATATTTGCCTCCTCGCCTTGAACAACACAAGATCTTGTCAATGGGAGAGGAGAGATTAATTATCTAACTGATGCATAATAGTCCGCAAAGAACTGCACACTGCAGTCATTCTTTCTCACTAGAATTAAAGATGAACATGATTCAATAATGCCGATGGCTATAATTTTCAACATTTGTTTCTGAAGTGTTTGGTTTTCCATTAGTGGCACCCAGCACTCTTTCCGGCTAAGTGCTGAATGATACCCAGTGTTCTTGTGATGTTGAATGTTGGGCTGACTTATCTGGATGTCTTCTGATTCAAGGCATTTCCAATGACAAGCAGCCTTTGTTGTCATTTATCTGTTACCTGAGGAAAGTTATGATGAGCATTCTTACCTCACTGGTAGGTTTATCATCAAATAATGCTGTATGATTTAGACTCTTTTGTTTTGCTGCATCAATCACTAGGCTGTATGTGTTTTCTATCAGCAAGTACATTAAGTCAGATATTTGTAATGTCAGCAAACTTTATTTTCTGTAAATAATGACCTTTTTTTGCATGTTGAATATGCTTTTCTGACTGTTAGTTTGGGTCCTGCCAAACATGTCTAAAGAACACTGGGAACCCAATGTGCTGCTAGAATTTTTATTACACTCATGTTAGTAGTAGTTTGGCAAGTTTGTGCCTAGGGTTTTCACTAGGTGAAAAAAGGTTTTGCACTGTCTAGAAGTATATGTAGCATCTCCACCAAATTTAACAGAGCCTTAATTGTAACAAAATACAAATTGTAAGGTATAATGTAGTTTAACTATTGTTGAGGTGCCCCATCAGGTAGAGGTAAATGATTCTCTGTCCACACTGATTCAATATTTACATAATGTTTGTATCTGTGTTTGTGTTCTCAGCTGCCTTAACTGAAGTCATTAAAATTGAATGTGAAGTGCGCAGGTTACGCACACAGATTGTGATTTGAAATGTTAAATATTGGCAACAGTTACAAATCTCACAAGAAGAAAGGCTTCTCTCTGCTGTAGATGTATAACTACATTTAGATGCGCAGGCAGAAGTTCATTTTACCAATGTGTGGATTAATAAAGAGAGCATATCCACATAATTACAGTATGTTATTGTTCAGATTCAACTTGTGACTAGTATATATGTCCATGCATACTTTACCTTTTTTTTACAGGTTTGTCATAAGTGGCACATATTGGGGTTTGTCATGGAACACATCAAATCTTGGAGGAAATGATTATCTAAATTTTTTCATAGCGGGTGCAGTAGAGTTTCCAGCAAATATAATTTTACTGTTTACTCTGAATAGATGGGGTCGTAAAACATTGATGTGTGGAACAATGCTTCTAGCTGGTGCTGCGCTCCTTTTAACACTTTTTGTGCCTCATAGTATGTATTTTTCTGTATTTTTTAACAGAATAATGTAGAAAAAAGAAAGCTGTTGTATGTGTGGATTCTTGCATAGTTTGTTCTTATTTTCATCACTTGGAGTGTGTGTGTTTAGGGCCTGGAAAGAGGGGTTATGATGCCAGTTTCTTGCATAATTTGTATCATACTGATATGGCTGAGAGTAACATACATTAACTGAATCAATTTCGTCATCTGATGATAAAGACTGTTCTCCTAAATGTGCTGAAAGGATAAAACAGAAATATCTAATTTTATCATGTTTTAAATTTTTCTTGTTACTTCTGTCATGACTGATGAATAAGTAAATATGGCTACTTGGACACATAAATAAAAAGCAAATATAAGGTACTTATTTTCTGCAATGAAAATCACTTTAAAGTGTCACAAATGATCAACACAATGCGTATAGGCTGCCAAGGCTAATTTAATCATAAAAAAACTTATTTCTTTGCTGTCTCATGGCCTTAGGGTTGAGTTGCAGTGGCCACAAATTTTTGCACACAAGCACACGTAAGTGGAAATAAATTCAGAATATTTTTAATATACATTTACTGACAGAGTACGTATCAGATTATCATAGCTCCCATGAAGACAAGGTTACACACACTTTTTCTTAATTGCTAGACCTGACCTGATGTGCACAAATGTATAGTAAAGCCCAGTTAGCCAAACTCGGGTCAACCAAAATACGGGTTATCTGAAACAACTCCAAAAATCACAGATAAAAAAAATTACTGTACTGACAGAAAAAATTTGAGGCAAGAGTGTGCTGGGCTGTGGTTGGTGGTTGGTGGGAACAGGTGAACACCTGACCCTGAGTAGCTTCCCCACCCACCGACTCACCAGTCTGAACAAACCTACACTACCAATAGTCGTGCATTTGAGTTGTTGTTTATTTCTGTTATATGTTTATTTTTGTGCTGTGCTGCAAACTATGAAGAACAGTATTAGTATACTGTAATCGTAAAACTGTAATTTTAAATGTAATGAAGAACATAAGCATTGCCTACAAAGAGATTTTTGAATTCATTCAACCTTCAAAGCTTTCATAAATATGTACAATACAAAATACTGTAGTACATATTACAAGTTCATGGCTTAAATAAAAAAAAAAGTCATCTGAAATGGCTTACTCCCCTTTAGTTTAGCTAACTGGGGCTGTACTGCAGTCATAAGATAAATACTTCCAGAAAAATGACATTAAAAATGTTTTGAATAAAAAGCTTGAGACTATTTAATAAATGATGGCTGGAATGCATTTATTGGAAAACTTGAAATCAATAATAATAATGTGATTAAGATGCTCAGAAAGAAGATTAAGAAGTTTGGAACATGGGAGTTAGTTTTAGAATGGATGAGACAAACAGTTTCATATGAAATCTTAATCATGATGTACCTATTTTCTCACTGTCATCTATATGACCCTTCTCTGATGCAGCGTCATAGCAACTTTCACATCCAAATAAAATGAACATATTTTTATGGATTTGGTTTTTAATGCTTTCTAAGCTTATATAAATATAATAACACAAGCTTAAAGTATGAATTTTGATGTCTAGTCATAAAAATTAAAATGGAGAACAGCAGATAAATCATGTGTACTGTGATCGAACAGACCATGGGTGTTACGTTCAATCAACAAATATCCTGGGAGAAACTGGAGAGCTACATCCATATTGTGTGTGTGTGTGTGTGTGTGTGTGTGTGTGTGTGTGTGTTCGCACGCTGACACTTGTTGATGGCCCAGCATTGAAATCTGCAGCAATTTGCAGAAGGGTTGCACTACTCTCACCTTGAACAACTCTCTTCAGTCATTGTTGGTCCTGTTCTAGCAGGATCTTTTTCTGGCTGCAGTGATGTTAGAGATTTGATGCTTTACTGCATTCCCGATATTCATGGTACACTTCATCACCAGCTCAGAGATGCTGTGTCCCATTGCTCTTGTGCCAACTACAACATCACATTCAAATTCACTTAAATCTTGATAACCTGCGATTGTAGCAGCAGTAATGGATCTAAGAACTGTGCAAGACACTTTTTGTTTTATATAGGCATTGCTGATCGCAGTGGTGTACTCTGTCTATGTACATATCTCAGTATTTGAATACACATGCCTATACCAGTTTCTTTGTTGCTTCGGAGAGAGAGAGAGAGAGAGAGAGAGAGAGAGAGAGAGAGAGAGAGAGAGAGAGAGAGAGAGAGAGTCTGTCTATATATTGATTATATATTGATTAACTGCATCTTTTCACTTTTAGATATGACATGGCTGATAATTACATTTGCCATGATTGGAAAGCTTGGGATATCTACAGCATATGGTACATTGTACATATTCTCAACAGAACAGTTTCCAACTGTTATTCGTAATGTTGCTCTCGGTGCTAGCTCAACATGTGCTAGAGTGGGAGGCATACTTGCACCATATGTTAATCTTTTGATAAGTAAACTGATGAATTTCTCTGCAATAACCAGTAAGAAAGAACTGAAGAAGTCTGTTGTTATAGCTGTAAAGTCGGTTTTCAGTATGTCAGTGCAATAATTTTGTCTACAGCACTGTTTTTGACTGAAATAATTAAACCTTTCAAACTTAAGTACAGTCAGTTCCACAATAAAGTGTACACCATTATCTGTATGAAATAAAACACACTATTATAAAAATATGTTTACATGAAAATACATGTTATTACTAACTGCACAATTACCTAATAGTTAATCCAACTGCTGCCATTATCAATTATAGCTTGGCACATAAGCCCTCTCTCTGGTAGATCATCCACATTTCCAACCTCTAAATATCATTTGACCTATTTTGCAATGAATTTCTTTGACACTCTAAGAATTTTAGCAGCAGCTCCATATGACATCTTTGGTCCCTTTGGATGATTCACAAGGAGCACTGCCTTGTGACGCTTCAGGTATTTTGCACTCATTTTAAATTTCAACTGACAAGACTAAACATTCAACTCTCAAACTGTTTATCTAACTGTTTATCTGTACTCTGTGCAAAAGTGCATTGATTACAGGTTCGAGACCACTACCAGAGATGTTTCTGTGGATATTACATTTAAAATTATGATGTATACTTTCTTGTGAAACTGACATGCATATTTTTACACTTGTCCAGCATACAGCAAGTATAGTTATGATGGTATAGTTTTAATTCTGTAGATATAAACCCAGCCTGCCTTGGATTAAGTTTTACTTCTTGTTGTTGTATATTTTTCAGTCAGTAAAAAAGGCCAGTAATGAAAATACTCTGTGCATTGTGATACACATTGAAATATGTTTATATGTTGTTGCTACCTGCATGTGCTGGTTACACAGCAACATTTCTTGCTTTGCTTTTCTGATATACGTAGTTAAGCATTTATATCAGTTTTGTTATCCATTTCTGACCATTATTTTTTTGGTCGTGGCCGTTTCGTCCACCTTTAGTGGAGATTGGTTTCAGTCTCATTTAGTTACTGTGTAGTAGTGCCTGTCTTGGATTATGCGAAGTTCAGAGCCCTGCTAGCCTATATAGAACCACAGCAACTGCTTGATGTTTCATAGAAATGCAACCTTTTCATTTATTTTGTCGGAAGATGGAAGACTCACAGTATAACTGTGTATTTTTTTGTTTGTCCAAGAAGCCATGGTGCAGGATACTACACCAAAAGTGTTAAACCATTTATATGGATATAGATTTTAGGGAAATGTACTTGTTTAGACTGTTATTGAAGTAAATCCTCTCAGAGTCTGGAATACACTGATAACTTATGTACTTAGCTTCCCAAGAAATTCTTGCTTCTGCTAAAGATGAAGAGTAAGTGTCAGATAAAAGTTTTATTATTTTCACATCCTAAAAAATATTCACCAGTACCATACTACAAAAATATTCACGTCACTTAGAAAATGTATCCACACTCCATAAAAAAAAGTAAAGTAATCATCAACACAAAGATTAGTTTTAATAGATATTATTTCTCTACATCTTATTGTAGGTGAAATACTCTTGCCTTCTTCTTGATGTATTCAGATGTGTTCAGTCAGTCATGTATGGTGCAAAATTTCTGATTGACATGGTATTTAGTCTGTGGTACAAATTAGCATTTTTAGACATGCAGAGCTTAGCAAAGATAAAACTGATATTAGGTGGCAAAAAAGAACCATTCTTACTTGTTTTTGTATTAATTTTTACTGTGCAAAGGAAAAGGAGACATTGCTACTCACCACATAGAGGAGACACTGAATGGCAGACAGGCACAGTGAGAAAATATGCTAGATATTATTAGCTATCACAGTATTGGTTATAGCTGTCATGAAACATCTAGATGAATTCTTCCTAACCCCCCCAGAATCCCAAACTTCTCATCTGGTTCCAATTCACTGATGACATCTTTATGACCTGGACAGACAGGGAGGATGTGCTTTCCTCATTTTGCCAGAACCTCAACACCTTCTCCCCCATTTGCTATCAATTTAACTAAATATGTAGGAATTACAGTAATTAATGAGTTAAATTGGAATTATCATTTAGGTAATGTTGTAGGAAAGTTGAACCAAAGATGGTGTTTTATTGGCAGAACACTAAGAAGACACAAGTCCACTAAAGAGACTGTCTGCAGTACGCTTTTCCATCTTCTGCTGGAGTACTGCTGTGCGGTATAGGATCCTTACAAAACAGGATTAACAGAGGACATTAAAAAAGTTCAAAGAAGGGAAATTCATTTGGTACTGTCATGAAATAGGAGAGAGATAGTCACAGATATACTACATGAATTGATGTGGCAATCATTAAAACAAAGATGTTTTTCACTGCGGTAAGATTTTTCCCAAAATCTCAATCACCAACTTTTTCCTCTGAGTGTGAAAATATTCTGTTGAGACCAACCTACATAGGGAGAAATGATCATTGTAATAAAATCAGAACTTGCATGTCAGGTTTAAGTGTTAGCTTTTCCCATTTGCTGTTCGAGAGTGGAACAGTAGAGTAGCTGTGTGGCTATGGTTTTATGAACCCCTGCTAAGCACTTCAGTGTGAACTGCAGAATAGTCATGTAGAAGTAGCTGCTTCATCTGGTCCTCCTTAGCCCAACTTTGTTGATGTTGACTTCCATCTCAAGGATGGCTACAACAGTATCTTCATCCACATCAAAGCTACCAACCATCAACAATACCTCCATTTCGACAGCTCCTACACATTTCACACTAAGAAATCTCTTCCATAAGCTTAGCCACCATTGCTCATTGCATCTAGTAATGAGTAGTCACTCTCCAAATATGACAAGGGTCTCACTGAGGCCTTCACATATTGAAATTACCCTCCCTGCCTTGTCCAGAAAAAAGTCTCTCATGATTTGTCTTTCCAGTCATTTGCCATCCCCAAGATACTGTCCAGTCACAGAGGAGCAACCTCTCATGACTCAGAATCACCTCGGACTGGATCAACTGAATCATGTTCTCTGTCAGGATTTCAGCCACCTTTTGTTATCCTCTGAAATGAGAAATATCCTCTTTTCTATCCTATCCACCCCTCCCACAGTGGTATTCCACTGCCTACCCAACCTACACAATATCCTTGTCCATCCGAATTCCACACCTGCTCCCAACCTCTTGCCCCATGGCTCATATCCCCATGACAGACCTAGATGCAAGGCCTGTCACAGCCATCTCCTACCCCATCAGAGGCAGAGCCACCTGTGAAAGCAGCCATGTGAACTATCAACTAAGTTGCAACCACTGACCGAGCCGTCTAAGGCGCTGCAGTCATGGACTGCGCGGCTGGTCCCGGTGGAGGTTTGAGTCCTCCCTCGGGCATGGGGGTGTGTGTTTGTCCTTAGGATAATTTAGGTCAAGTGGTGTGTAAGGTTAGGGACCGATGACCGTAGCAGTTAAGTCCCATAAGATTTCACACACATTTCAACATTTTTGCAACCACTGAGCCTCATTCTAAGTGGGCATGACCTGTAACAAGCTGGGTGTCGACATTAATGGCCACTGCCAGACTGTGGTCAAGAGATAGCTGGAACACTCTGCTGCTGAGCATACCACCCAACTCAATGTGCTTAACTTCAACAACTGCTTCACAGTCTGTGCCATATGGAATCTACCCATCAACACCAGTTCTCCTGAATTACATAGATGGTAACTCTCTCTGCAACATATCCTTCATTCTGTAAGCCACCTGGTTTCGACTATCACGTGCTCCACCTCCATAACCCCTTCTGTGCTTGCGCTCCACCCCTACACACATGCCTTCTGTCCTGCCAGTGCACCTGCATAATCATTTTTCCTTCTCGATTTCTCGAGAAATCTTCCTTTAGCCCACATCCCACCAGCACAGCCTCCCAATGCTGTGCCTAGCAAGCAGCTCTCTTGTCCTCACTACATACTTGCATGCTCACACAGGCAGCACTAGTGTTCCATTACCTCTACCCTGCTATCTCACATCCTCTCCACTCCATGCCTCCTCTGTTCTGTATCCCTACTACCAACACCAACAAAGGTCACTGCTCACCTCATGCAGTCGCAGTTGAGCCTTACCACAGATGGTAGTGACTGTGTGTGTGAGTTATGCATGTGTGAGTTTTGTTTTGTCTGTTTCTGATAAAAGGCTTCATCTCGTAGCTAATAACATCTATCAGCCTTTTTGCACTGTGCCTGTCTGCCATTCAGTGCCTCCTCTTTGTGGTGAGTAGCAGTATGTCTTTTTCATAATATTGTTATTCCAGCCCAGATTTCCCATTGTTTGATTCTTCACTGTACAAAACTACACATGATAAATGCCACTCTTTTTTCCAGGCTGAATACTGGCGGCCACTACCTTTGGTGATATTTGGTGCTCTATCTTTGGCAGCAGGAGCTACTGCACTTTTACTCCCAGAAACAATGGTTGGTTGGTTGGTTTGGGGAAGGAGACCAGACAGCGTGGTCATTGGTCTCATCGGATTAGGGAAGGATTGGGAAGGAAGTCGGCCGTGCCCTTTCAGAGGAACCATCCTGGCATTTGCCTGGAGTGATTTAGGGAAATCACGGAAAACCTAAATCAGGATGGCCGGACGCGGGGTTGAACCATCGTCCTCCTGAATGCGAGTCCAGTGTCTAACCACTGCGCCACATCGCTCGGTCCCAGAAACAATGAATCAGAACTTACCAGACACTATAGCAGAAGGAGAAAATTTTGGAAAGTAAGAATAAATGATCCAGTTTTACTGTGCCCTTAAGTGACTGATGTGCAAAATTTGTGAATTCTTTTGAATATTACAGTCCTTTGTTATTTACTTGAACGTTATCTCTGTTAACCATTTCTGTCAGAAAATGAGGCACTCTACAAATCACATGCTGAGGTACACTTTCAACAGCTCTTCCCAGCCACTGTGGCCTTGGGCTACCATGTAACTATTCAGATGTTCCTCTAAGAGTTTAAGAACATTTTGTACACCACATAACCCCTTAGTATGTTTCTATTGATGGCTTCATTGAACTAGGGTCAAAACATGTGTTTCCAAATACTTATTAGAAATTGAAAGGAAGCCCCCTCCTCCAGAAATGATTGATTGATTTCTTTATTAATCCATGTAACAATTTACATTGTGTGGATTTCATCAGCAAAATCGTATACAATACAATATACCTACAATTTATACACATAAAATTAATATTTACACATATTTTTAAAGTATCTTACATTAATTTTATATCCTTATGTAATTTTCTTATAGTACAGTACAATTCTGGATTTCATATTATAATTATTTCCTCATGTATTACAATGCAAGCTACTTTAATTATGCTACATGTTTTAATTAAGATAGTCCGTTACTGCATTATAACTTTTATTTAATAAAAATTTTTTTAGTTTTATTTTGAACTGTCCAATTGTGTCAGTATCTTTTATATTTTGGGGTAATTTGTTGTATAATTTAACGGCATTGTACAGCAAGCTCTGCTGAGTTTTAACTTTATTTTTCCTCTCCAGATGCAGTTTGTATTGGTTTCTAGTTTCATAGCTGTGTACTAAAAAATTTTTAACATAGCAGTCAATATTTTTTTTACATACATAATACTTTGAAAAATGTATTCACAGGAGACAGTTAGGATTTCCAGCTTTTGGAAATGTTCAAGGCAATGAGCCCTACTGCCACTCCTGGTTATTATACGAATTGCTCTTTTCTGTAATTTGAAAACTATTTGAATATTTTTACTGTTGACTCCCCAAAATGTTATTCCATAGGTAATAACAGAGTGGATATAAGAAAAATATACAGATCTGACACATGTAGTATCACACACTGCAATCAGAATTCTAAGAGCACAGCATGCTGTAGTGATTCTGTTAGTAAGTATTTTAATATGTTCTTCCCACTTTAACTGACTGTCAACATGCATACCAAGAAATTTCGTGTAGTCTACACATTCTATAGTTTCATTGTTTAACTTAAAGTTGTTATAGTGTCGTTTTTGCAGACATAGAAGTTAACAGCATTTGTTTTTTTTTTTAAATTTAGTGTTAGTTTATTATTGGATGCCCATTCACGTGCACTGTTTAGTGTTTGTTCGGCTTTTTCTATCAGTGCATCTGGTGATTTATCACTGATTATAACATTTGAGTCATCTGCAAACAATATTGTTTGTCCATGCTTGATGCTCTGTGGGAAGTCCTTTATGTAAATGAGGAATAGTATTGGGCCAAGGACATATATTTTTCTTGAAGCAGTATTGCTGTGGTAATAAAATGGCTGCACTCCCCAAGTCATTCACACAATGCTCTCCAAACTAACCAAACTAACAGATAATGGCATCCAGGGGTGTCCTTCTGCTAACTACAAGTGCCAAGCAAGGAAATACCCTTCATGATATTTTTATCTAAAAACAAAGATGATGTGACTTACCAAACGAAAGTGCTGGCAGGTTGATAGATACATAAACAAACACAAACATACACACAAAATTCAAGCTTTCGCAACCAACGGTTCATCAGGAAAGAGGGAAGGAGAGGGAAAGACGAAAGGATGTGGGTTTTAAGGGAGAGGGTAAGGAGTCATTTCAATCCCGGGAGTGGAAAGACTTACCTTAGGGGGAAGAAAGGACAGGTATACACTCGCGCGCGCGCACACACACACACACACACACATCCATCCACACATGTGTGTGTGTGTGTGTGTGTGTGTGTGTGTGTGTGTGTGTGTGTGTGTGTGTGTGTGTGTGTGTGTGTGTGTGTGCGCGAGTGTATACCTGTCCTTTCTTCCCCCTAAGGTAAGTCTTTCCACTCCCGGGATTGAAATGACTCCTTACCCTCTCCCTTAAAACCCACATCCTTTCGTCTTTCCCTCTCCTTCCCTCTTTCCTGATGAACCGTTGGTTGCGAAAGCTTGAATTTTGTGTGTATGTTTGTGTTTGTTTATGTATCTATCAACCTGCCAGAACTTTCGTTTGGTAAGTCACATCATCTTTATTTTTAGATATATTTTTCCCACGTGGAATGTTTCCCTCTATTATATTCATGATATTTTTAGGTAATTTAAAGTTCATGTTGGCAGCTGAAATTTGTGGATTTTAACTGAGGTTAACTATGAGTTACAAAAAAGTTAGAGCAGGTTTTTATCTGATGAATCTGACCATTCCATTGTCAGTAACAGATCATATGTCATTTTCCCATTTTTTCTTTTATTTTTTTAGAAAAGCCTTGTTTTTTTAACTATTGAGAGGTCTACTTTGGTGAATTCATTTTTTGTTAGGTCTCAGAGCTGTAGGTCAGCATATATAAACTGTTATCTACAGATTTATTTACTACTTTGATCTGGAGGCTATTGAATTTCTTCCATAAACTTGTCATCCAAGTTTGATATGACAGAAATTTTCATTTCTTACATTACCCTTTATACTTATGAGCTAGTAAAGATAGATATGCTGATTAGCATTTTCTAGAATCATACTGTCAATGCAAATATTTCTTGCTCTTTCCAATGTTCTGGATATAATTTTAGTTTCAGATAGTTCCACTTAGAACAATATGATAATGTGGATGACTAGAACATCATAAACAACAATAAATATAAAGCTTTTAGATTGTTTTTCCTGTTTCTACCTTTTTCTGGCAAAGGAGAAAGCCTAATGCTTGAGATTTTTCATTACTTTAATTTTACATAATCTATACTTCCAAGTTGTATCAAATTATAGCCATTTAGAAGGCTTTCTGCTTTATCTGCCTTAAACACCATTAAAAAAAAAAACATGCAGGGGCTGATATTGTGTGTGGTTTCCTGTAAGAAACTTTTGACAGCCATTGAAATGGTTTTCTATGTATAAATTCGTATTTTAGGTCTATGCTAAATTTTAGAAGCGATGTTTTAGTCATTTTGTAAAGATCATTTTTGTGATAATCATTTATTTCATTCCTAAAAATTAGCTTACAGTAATTGTTTGTTTCCTTTTTCCTCATTTGACTGATTTCCATTTGTTGTGTTCAAGAGAATGATATGTTTTGTACTTTTTACCATATTGTATGTATTCTGAATTAGCCCATGTTGTAGCTTTTGCAAAGAGGTTTTTAATTTTGAAACCAGGATCTTTGGTAGTAGTATGAGAACAATGATAGAGTTTCTTTTTACGTAAAAGATTATGCAGCCTTAAATAACAAATATGTAAAATACCGGTACATTTTAAAATTTGTCATGAAGAATTAGGTGCATAAAACGAATACTTGTTCTATAAAATACTTCTGTCAATAAGTCATTTATTGCAGATGTTCAAAAAAGTTATGAATTTACTCATATATAGTTTGGCATTTTGAAACACTACTGTGCTCTGTATCAATACTAAAAGTACACTTTCATTATTTTATAAACCAGATTAAGTGATTAGTAACAATAATCCAGTAATGTATCAGTGTTACAGAGACAGGCACTTATATGAGTGAAATGTGGAGAATAGTGACCTATGTCTGGCTTAAAATATGTGATATATCCTAAAAAAATTGTAGTATTTACAAAAATACTTCTTCCTTTCATTAGTTTGCATATCAGCCATTCCCTCATTTGTTAGCATCTTCTACAGGGATTTAGCAGTTCTACTGTGTTATGACTTTTTCCTGTAACTTTGTTACATTTTTATTCTGTTTTATTGTTATCATTCTTTCTTTCTGTTTTTCTGTGAATGAATTTATGGGTACATCATCTTCGTCTTCTTCTCCTGCAGGCTAACCAATGATAAACAAGATATTAATGGTGATGTCCTTTTGGAGACCAAGGAGATTGAGAAATGAAAGACATGAAAATTTGTGAATTATATGCACTGATGGACATTGTACACAAAGCACACATAGTGTTATACAAATGTATAACACAAATGTGTAAAATGGCAAAAATACTTAATTTAGTGGTATGTCAGTTGCTGATATTTGCACACTGCATTTACATTGTTCAGATATATCATGCCACAATTTTTTACTATCAGCTTTGAATTATATGTCTGCCACAACTTTTAGTACAAGATTTTTCATAATGCACTGGCACTATTTTGTGGAATGAGAATATTTTCAAGAAGCACAAACTGTCAGTAAATTAACTTTTTTATCATTTGGCATTACATTATTATTAGTATTTCACAACCATATGGATTTTATTAAAGCTTTTGAGATATTTCAAGCTCTTCATTTTCAGCATGATAGTAACAGCCTTTTCTCACACTGCAGTGTCCTGCGGTCAGCAGGAAAGAACAAATAGTCAATTTGAATGTACTTTACTGTAATTAAAGTAAAATGCCTTCTTGGCATACACTAAGCTTTAAATGCAAGGACAACAAGAAAACCCCACAAGTCTTCGGGTGGAAAACCAGATAAGGAAATATGACAATGGAAGAAAATGCTGACCAAAATCTACTCTACTAATTACACAATACAACACTCTACTAACAATACTATGGCGAGTGTATACAATGCTAGGGCCAGCATAAGTACTGGCCAGAGCTGTTCCTAGTGGTAGGTAAACACTACCATTCTGACTGTCTAGGCATGCCTATGAAGCCGGGTTACCAAAGTGCTATGTGAGTCATATGAGTTCTGATTGGTGGAACACTGTCACATGTTGTCTGGCAAAGTCGTTTAGTGTTTATTTGGAAAGTCTGTTTGTTTATATCAGCTGGCAATGTTTCTCTCCACACTCCTGCAAGGAGGATGGCAACCCATCTTGCATGTTGGTTGTGTGGGCACTCTAAATAAGGGGCCACTAAGACATTTCTCCCCCTGGGAAAAAAATGGTCGACTTAAATGGGCTTGTGCCCGGCAGGGGCGGGAGGTGGCGATGCAGCACGGGCAGCTGGCGGTGGAGACAGCAGCTGAGGCAGAGGCAGAAGCAGTGGTCCGCCACAGAGTGCTCCCCCACGCATGGTCCATCAGACTGAGGTGGAGCTGGTTGACATGCCGGCAGGCGGCACAGTATGTAGACAAAAAAAAGAAGCACGGCCTTCTATAGTGGATAATGGCTCAGCAGCTTATTGAGCTGGGTCTTGAACATCTGCACAAAACGTTCTGCCTGGCTGTTTGACGCAGATTGAAAAGGAGAAGTCTGGATGAGGGAAATTCCATTGGCAGTACAGTATTGCTTAAACTTGGGTGAAGTAAACTGTGGACCGTTGTCCATAACAATCGTTTTGGGAAGTCCCTTGACAGCAAAAAGGAGAATTTTGATAGTGTCAGCAAAAGTGGTGTTCATCGTATGGGATACGTAAGGGTATAACAACATGGAGTCGATCAGTATGTGGCACTGGGAACCATGAAACGGCAATGTGAAATCCAAATGGAGACGTTCCCATGAAGCAGCTGGATCCGGCCACAAAAAATACTGGCATGGGGGTGCTGCCTGACATCTTTAGCATGTGGTGCAAGCTAACATGAGGGAGGCAATGTCTTTATCCAAACTGCGCCAATAAAGGTGTCAACATCCAGCTGTTTGGTGAGGACAATGCCCCAATGGCCAGTGTGTTGATGATGTTTTGGTTTGTGGGGCGCTCAACTGCGTGGTTATCAGCGCCCGTACAATTTCCCAACCTTTGCTCAGTCCAATTTCGCCACTTTCCTGGATGATGATGAAATGATGAGGACAATACAAACACCCAGTCATCTCGAGGCAGGTGAAAATCCCTGACCCCGCCGGGAATCGAACCCGGGACCCTGTGCTCGGAAAGCGAGAACGCTACCGCGAGACCACGAGCGGCAGACCCCCAATGGCCAGTGTGGAGGAGGTTGAGGACATGGTGGCGCAACAAATGCAGTATGACCACCCAGCGAACATTGGAATCACTATGCAAAAGGATGATGCCACTGCGAAAAAAGTGAATGTGCTTATTATCCCAAAAATGATGGACCTCGGCACCGCAGACGCTACAATGACTCATTGGCCAACCTGCACAGATTTGGCAGTGGAGAGCTTGCACTGTCTGATCCTGTGTGGTGGCCTGCCAGACTGCATTGGCATCCAACAGAATCACATTCAGAGCTGCGTCCACATTAAGTTCCACATGGAAACAAACCAAGGGGTAGGCGTCATACTCATGGTCCGCCCCGGCAGGCAGTCAGGACGGAAATTGGCGTTTGCGTGTCATTCAGAGGTGCGATAGACAATATCAAAGTCGCACATCACCAAAAAGAGTGCCGAATGCTGGAGGTGGGGTGCCCACCGGGTGGGCACTGCAGCACCCAGGTGAAACAAAGAAACCAAACTTTTGTGATTGTTCTATAGAATGATGTAGAATTTTGTCAGGGCGAAAACCAGTGCCAAAGCTTCTTTTTAAATTTTACTATATTTGGTTTGAGAGTCGTTCAATTTTTTGAATGTGAAAACTACTGGCCTCTCAAAGCCGTCAACCACGTGTCAGAGGACCACACCCAGGCCATAGTCCGAGGCATCGGCAGCGATGATGAGGGGCAGGATCATAAGTGGTGTAACCAGCCAGACAAGGAGGGAGGGAGAGAACTGACATGAGATGTGTGAAAGCTTGCTCACATGCCGTGTCCCAAACCCAATGCGCAGACCGAAATCTCATCGGCATGGACTATAAAATGCTGATAATAGTTGATTTGACTGAGGACACATTGCAGTTGCTTCACATTGGTGGGAGGAGGCAGGTTTTGCATCACCTCAACATACTCCTTAGAGGCGTGGAGACTGCTGGCATCAATTGTGAACCTGCGATAGTTGACCTCTCACACAAAAAAGTAACACTTTTCCTTGCGGCAATGCAGGTTGGCGTCAGAAAAAACCTGAAACAGCCAATCCAGCTTGTCCACAAGGTCCACTGCGGATGAGCAAGCACTGATGGCGTCATCGGTAGTAGTATAGTGAGGTTACAAACACACTTTTGATGTCAAATTGATATGCAAATTAATTAAATTGGTCCATTAATCATCCCCACTCCCGCCCATCCCCGCCCCTGACCACACCCACTCCCGCCTCCACTCCAGGAAAACATCACATATTTTTCTCAGATGCACTAGTGCCCCAACCTTCTGCCCCCTTTCTCACCCCCTTCCTCAACCTACCCTATTGTTGGGAATTTCGAATTTTGGCAGGAAATTAAAATTGGCAGTATCCTTTCTGGGACTCGAACCCTGGTCCTACTGGGCAGAAAGCCCAAGTGTACCCCCCTAACGCAATTAAACCGCCAGAGGCCCTTGGAATTGATGGGAAATTAAAATTGGTAGTACCCTTTCCGGACTCAAACCCTGGTGCACCTGGATGGAAAGCCCAAGTGCACCCCCCCCCCCCCCCCCAACACAATTAAACCACCAGAGGTGCTTGGAATCGACGGAAAATTAAAAATGGCTGTGCCCTTTCCAGGACTCGAACCCTGATTCTACTGGATGGAAAGCCCAAGTGCACCCCCCAACACAAGGAAACTGACCAGATGCGGGAGAGTAAGGTTAGGTTAGTGTACTTTATTTGTTTTGGTCGGGAAACTGGTGCAATAATCGATCCTAATTACGTAATTAATCACAAAGATTGGGCCTAAGTATACAACTATATGCATAGCGCTACAGAAGGACGGCATAAAAGCGCAATACAGCGCAAACATTGATGACACCATAAAACTGGTGTTATCCTGCTGTGAAAAAATTTCGCAATACCACTCGAAAGTAGCGACATACACACACAATCAAACTCTAAACAAATGATTCAAATGGCTCTGAGCACTATGGAACTTAACATATGAGGTCATCAGTCCTCTAGAACATAGAACTACTTAAACCTAAGCAACCTAAGGACATCACATATATCCATGCCCAAGGCAGGATTCGAACCTGCGACCGAGCAGTCGCGCGGTTCCAGACTGAAGCACCTAGAACCGCTCGGTCACAACGGTCGGCACACTCAAACTCTACCCTACACCAAAAATCTGGCAGGAAAACGGTGGGGTGTAGGGTACTAACTTTATTCTTTTTGGTGGGAAATACGTTCAACTGATGAGATGCTGGTATTGGATAGAGAGGAGTTTAAAAAGTGTATTACCTGTAAGCATACAGTAGCTAACACTGTTTGACGTCAGAGTTCGCTACAGATGCCTGTCAAAAACCATCCTGCAGCTCAAGTAATCGAAGCCAATACACACTACCACAACTGATGGAAAAAATGCGTCACAGTTTTAATTCGAAGTTGTCGTGAAAAAACCAGCACTCCTAATGAACCAGTCATAATGCAGCACATGTACCAGGGAAAATCTTCTTCCTAAAAGACTACTGAGGAGGCGATAGTTGAATATGCATCCACAAACTGCCGAAAATCGAGGACTCTTCCTTCCTCCCTCCACCCCTCCACCCTCCATCCAAATACAGGGGGGGGAGGGGAGGGGAGGGCTCCTTCAAACGGCCAGCTGCTCTGCTGACCGCCTTGCAGTGCGGGCAGACCGCTATCCGCCCTTTGCTGGCGGCACTCAGCTTTCAACACAAAAGGGAAATTGAGTAGCATAACCCCGCCCATCCGCAGGACGCTCCAGATGACTTATTTCAAAAGTCGCGCCCTTTGCTGTTTTTCTGCCGACTCGTGTACAGCTGTAGACCCCAACAGGCCCTCGCGATATGCGGCATGCCTGTGATGTGACGCCCCTTAGCACAAAAGGGAAATTTACAGGCATAACCCCGCCCATCAGGAGAACGGTCCAGATCAGCACTCGGCTTTCCACCATCTGGCCACCGCCTTAAGTTGGCGCTCCTTATGCCAACACAATAGCGTGTATAGTCAACTAAACAATAGGAGATAAAAGGACGACCGCCTGAAGTGCAACTTGTTCGTCTAAAATACAGTGACAGAGCCCTCACACGCTGGCCCCCTGGACAGAGCGGCTGTGTCCGGCGACCAATACAGCAGACACGCCCCCCACCCCCCTCCCCCTCGCCCACAGCAGTCCGCCGTTCGGCGATAGAAAACAATTGTGTTTGACGTCAACGCATCTATAATCAAGCGTCTATTAAAAAAAGCAAAACACATTTGCGACATAATAAATGTCCTCTTTCCACGAAAGTAGGTGAAGTCCATTTTGTTTTAGTTTTATGAGCAAAATCGGCATAGTTTTTACGTTCGACTGCAGTCGCATCTCATTATTTTGTGATGTCTAGCGAAGTGTACCGCCTTTGATCACAAATGATCAGCAGAGACATGTCCACCCTGCGTAAAATCAGGAAAAAAAATTTCGACTATTTTAATGCGAGAACTACCGATCACCGAAGAATGTCCTCGTTTTTTCGAAAATGTCATCAGAGTAAAGAAAAAGCGAGGATTTAAACTCCAAAGAATAAAAATCTATATTAAGCAAATTCTTCCAGCTTGTTGAACAAATTACACGACCTGAGAGTGTCTCTCGCGTTCAGTGTCTGTAAATAAACTGTCATGCACGTTTGTATTACAAACGTTTCAGACAATCTTTCACGCCATTGGCACACATGTCTTAAAAAAAAAACACATTCATTTTACGTTTGACAACAAGAAGCTATAATTCAAGAAAAAGTAGCTATTTTGTACACTATGACAGGGCTCCTTTTACCAGTGCTATGCTATATTATACTAGCATTTACGAAACAAATCGTGAGAGCCTGCCTCGCCCTGGATAAGTGGGAGAGTGAAATTTCGTTAAATTGCCAGGCGGCAAGTCATTGATATCAATTTGATCGGCTAATTAATTAAATTGATCATGCCAGTGACTTTGTGTGGCGAGTAACTTTCTTTTTTCAGCAGTCGGATTACACTCGCCAAGTAGGACAGCTGGGAATCCATGGAGAGAACACAATGTTCTCTTTGAGGAACACTACTGAGACATGCCATCTGAAGCTGACCACAACATACATTTCGCGTAAGGAGCGCGCTATTAAAAAACAACATCATAACGCCGATGCTACCATCACCCTGCATAAAAAGCGGTCTTGAGTCTACAGGCACACATAGTCGCTGACAGTGTTACGCTTTCAGGCAGAAATGCTGTCCGCAGTTTGGAATCAAGTGTATCCTTTTAACCACATATTTGCATTGGATCCTGTAGAGATGTCTTTTAGTGATTACACTCACTGGTGAATCATAGGCGTGCCACTCTCATATCTCGAAACGAGTCACTTTGTTTTCGAACCTATCTGCTAAGGATCCCATACACCAAGTACTCAAGCGCTGTTTTTAGACTTTCCCTCTGCATCTTGTAACTGCTCCTAAGTCTCTGTCCCGCCCTCCCTGCAGCTTAGTCCATGTGATCGTCCCAATTTAAGTCTGACCTATACAGAAGTCGGAGAGCGCCATATCCAAAACATTCTGCATCCTGTGGGGAAACAGGACGAGCTGAGTTAATGCGACAGGTGCGCGAATTGCCCACTTGGTGGAAAGATGAACATGGTGTCATAGCTCAGCCAACCGTGTACAGTGTGTAAGGCCAGCGCCAAATGAAACTTTCCCCTGCCAAATGAGGTAGTAGAAGAGATTGTATGGGCAGTTACGGTGGTGTTTCTTGTTGGGAAAATTAGGAAGACTGCACATCATACATGGCTTGGAGGAAGGATGAATATTTTGCGATACATCTCCAAACTACATACAGGTAGTCCGAAGGAGATCTGTGTCTCTCAGGGTGCATTCATGTGACTTCGATCACGAACCACCAGCTCCAATGAACCAATATCTGTATATTTAATAGGATCGCCACATATATTTATATGTGGCGATCCTATTAAATATACAGATATTGGTTCATTGGAGCTGGTGGTTTGTGATCGAAGTCACTTCCACAGACCGGTGTAAAGTTTCATCTCCTGTATTGTAGGATGACCGTATCCAACAGACTATCAATTACACGAGAGAGTTCCTGTATTGCTCCTTCATAAGCAGTTTAATAAATTGCTTTTTTTTCAGTTGCAACACACCCAATAAGTGGACACCGCCATGCATTTTTTTTTCTACCGTGACTTAGAGACCTGTGTCAGCTGATGCTAAACCGACCTTAACACATTTCGATCCTCTGGCTCCCAGAGAAAACTGAACATCGCATGGTATAAACTGTACAGCTACCACACCATAAGCTGGTACAAATAATACAGACATAATGTTTCTCATTGTCAAAAATGTCGAAGACATCGCAACATATGGAAACTGGAAGAGTTTGCGGTGTTGTAGAGCACTTCCAACAACTATTTGAAGGTGTTTACCAGTACAGTTAATCTCATATTCTCATCGAAAGGGTAGCAGATGTCTCGGTGATCCGTTTCGAAAAGCATTGTCCCTTCATTTTGCAGTCATGTACATGATTACTGTTTCGGTGTTGACCATCGCCGGAAGGTGCTACTCACAACATGTTTGAGGTAGCACAAATCAAAAGAGGTACTGTTATCTTATTGGTGAAAAAAAATAAATAAAAAAGAACATGTGTAGGGTGTCGCAGCATATGGAAATAGGACGAGTCTTTAGCAACGCTATCAAACAACTGTATTAAGGTGATGATCTCTACATTTAATCCCATGTTCCACAGCGAGAAATAGTAGATATCCAGTGTTCCGTCAAGGTTCCCTCCATCTCAACGGAGTGGTGTCAGTCAATCATTATGCGGTAATCAACAGCGTACCCAGTGGACGGTTGGGATTGGAAAGACGCCATTGATAGGGAGCGATGTACTGTAATAAACACCGCAGTTGACAGCGAGATCAGTTTTACCCAGAAGTCAGAGAGAGCATTATCCACCACATTCTGCAACATGTTTAGAAACAGAGTGAGCTGAATTAATGCTATAGGAGCGTGTTTTGACCGCTCGGTGGAAGTGGGAACATGTTGTCGTAGCCCGCCACCCATGTACGAGGTGTAAGGTGAGCGTCAAATGAAGCCTGCTCTTACGACGTAATGACAGTACGAACAGTTATAGCAGTGTTTCTGCTGGGAAAATTAGGAAGACTCAACTTTGAAGCAGATCCGCGTCCCTCAGGATCCATTCACATCTATCACCCAAAAATTCTATCGTCGTTATTCTGTACCATCCAGCAGAGAAAAATTACGAACTATAAAAGCTCCGTTAATTTCATCCAATAGATTTTTACCGCATCTCTCTCTTCCGATATATCGAAAACGAATACTGTCTACATGCCGGCATCAAGAATATGCGTCGATCCTACTAAATATACAGGTATTTACCCATTGGAGCAGGTGGCCAGTGATCGACATCACTTGCAGAGACCAATGTGAAGTTTCATAGTCTGTACTGTATGAGAACCTTCTCCTACATGTTATCAGTCGCAGGAGAGGGACCCTGTTTTTGTTGTTTGACACACAGATTTTTTTGCTGTAACACACTTTATACACTGCCATACATTTTTTTTCCGCCACGGCTTCGACGTCTGTGTCAGATTCTAAACTGACATTAACACGTTTGGTCCATTGACTCCCCCAGGAAACTAGACATCACACAATATAAATCACATTATGTAGTAATCAACAGTGTACCTGGACAGTTGGGTTGGAAAAGACACCATCGATGTACTGTAATGATAAGCATCATAGTTGATAGTGAGATCAATTTTAGCAATTTTATCGTAATTTCAACACTGACCAATGACGCGGCAGCATGCTTACCAATTTCTGTATCATCGCGAAACAACCCCTCCACTATTTTGCGAGTACCGCTGCGAATGCAGGTAGATGACTGTGTAGTATGTTCATTCATTGTTAAGTCCCGAACATATACACCAAAGAATACCGGACAGTGACCTACATATCTCTAGCACTTCGATCATAGTTTGTAACTTAACGATCTTTCTCCACGTTGATGGGAGTCACAGAGCATTCTCGCATTCTTTGGAGAAAGTTAGAGACCGAAAGATCTCCTCGCATTGTCTTTGACCAACGCTCCCCGCAGCTGACCAGAAGTAGACCACTACATTCCACATTTCATGTAGGAACAGTACGAACCGTGGCTGTAAATGCTATCCCGCACCCACCCAAGGGCCCAAGATTACTCCAGATGCGGGAATGTCACGGACGTTAGCACCCCTTATCGGTGTACAGTAGGTATGAAGCTGTTATAATGTAAAAGACGGTTAAGAACAAGAAACGGGTGGTTTTTATGCATGATGGAGCTCCAGACGGACGGAGTTTGCGGCGTTTTACGTAAATCAACTGCGCTAGCAATTCTAAAGTACTGTTCTAGGGTTTGGGGTCATTACCAGGAAGTTATTGGCAATAGAGAAACCCATTCAATCCTAAGGCTACAATGTTCTGCACTTAAAACACGCTATAATGTTAGATTGTTGTGGTTTCCGATCTATTAGTCCTATGGAATGCAACGCTGTTACTATCCCAATGTAAGAAATATTTTTCCAGCGCATGACATACATTCTCCTTGCAGGTTTCTCTACGATAAACTATGGTGACAAACTGTAAAATGAAACACTTCTTCCTTAAAATATCGATTCCTTGGGATACACGCACAATATAGCTTTCCAGGGGTGTATAGCCCCCACTATTCACATCCGATGACGGTCCATAAATTATACTATGCTCGCATCAGTCATATATAAAATGATCTTTAGTAACAGAGAATGCCTCTTACAAGGAAAGAGACAAATGCATAGCAGCGGTGTCCGACATGTGAAATTACACATCATGCTGCCACTAACTCTGTAAACAGGACATCTGTGAAGCAGATGTATACATGGAGATTTTAGTACCTTACAAACACCTGTCGCTAACTTAGAATCACCGTAGTTATGAAACGAAGACTGGACTTTATGCCCAAGATGCGGCAGGGGTATGGAGTACGTCAAATTTATATTCGTTCGTCTAGAGGAATGTGTCGAAACTGGATGGAAGTCCTCTGATGACCAAGAGATTTGATGTTAACGATCGCAAGGAGATAGTGCTCTACGTCACACACAGAGCACGCAGTTATATGGAAGTCGAACGCAGCTGCAAATAAGCATGGTGCAAATCAATTTTGGCGAAAACTGTCGAGCCCGGAAGACGTGTGAGTATGTCATCCACCGATAGGACAGGATATACATCAATGACAGACCGAGAATTGACTGTGATCTTAAAATCGCCACAGATGCGTAAAGCACCATTCGGCTTCTCGACTATCACGATAGGCGTCGCCCAGCGACTGTGCGCGACAGTGGAAAGGGTGCCTTTGTCTTGTAAGCGGCAAAGTTCGGCCTGGAGCCTGCCTCGGGACGAAAAGGGACTGGGCGGACCTTAAAGAAAACGAGAAACAGCAGAGGGAAGAAGCTGAACATGCGCGGTGAAACCCTTCACCCCTGGTGTGGGGGATGAGAACGGGATGAGGAGGGTATCCGATGACCAAATCGACACCGCCTGTACTGTGTCCTGCACTGATAAACCCACACGACCGAAAATGTCCATACTTAAAAGGTTATCAGCGCCAGGGGATCTGACTTCCAAAACTCAGTGGTGAAGGAACAACTGTTGAAATGGATTTGTGCGGAAAAAACGCCATCGACTAATATAGAGTGATTACTGAAACTGCGCAAGGCGCAAGTGCATGGGGATAAAGCCGGCGAGCCCAAGTGTTGGTATGTGGCACCTTCCACAATAGAAACGGATGATGCCGGGTCAATTTGGAAGACCACCAGAATATGTGCAACCTCCAAGGTAAGGAGAAAACAGGCACCGACTGGGGAATGATGGAGAATACTTGGCCATCAATGGAAGACGAGGCTTTCAAGTCCTGAGGTGCCGATTGGTGACGACTCTGTGCGTCTGCAGGAAGTGTGGCATGTACGTGAAGTTTCTCCTGAGCCTGACCCAACACAGCGATATGGCCTGCTCCGCTGCAAGCCATGCATCTTGCTCTCCAATGGAGGCACTCCGACTTTTGGTGAGTCCGGAAACAGTCCGGACAGGATGGAAGCCGGGTGAAAGACTTCCTGTCACGGATAGACAAACGGATCGACGAGACTCCTGCTCAGCGCTAGGCAATTGCCGAGCCGTCAAAACAGCGGGATCAAGACGCGGTTGTTGTAACTGATGAGACTGCTGATCGGCAGACGAATGATCGGCAGACAGATGTCGAGGGACGGGTCTTGTAACTTCAAAATATCAGCCTGAAAACCCTCGTCTGGTGTGTGAAACACCACCATATCGCGAATCAACGAAGAGGCTTAAGACTACTTGCAGGCAACGTTGGTGCACCGGAAGTTACAATTGCGGGAGAGACCCTGGAGCGTCATAATCCATTCCCGATAAGTCTGACCTAGTGTAGGAAAAGAATGTCTAACCTGTATTTGTGCGTCAAAGTACTTAAAAAGGCAGCCCTTAATGTGGGTAAATGAGAGATCGCGAGGGGACTGCTCAGGGTTCAATTGTTGAATTAAGAAAAAAAAAAAAAAAAAAAAAAAAAAAAAAAAAAAAAAAAAAAAAAAAAAAAAAAGCCCGACTTCGATTTTCTTCATAGATCCCATATGCCAGTAAATGTTATTCCAACTGTTCGACATAATTTGGCCGTGATTCGACAAACCTATCGAGAGCCGGAAACGTCGGTGGAGCCACGTGCAAAGTGTTCAATTTACCTGCGATGGAATCAGCTCTATGGTGAGCTTGAGCGAAGTTCCGAACGCGTGAGCGCTGCCTGAATCTGCTATAGAGTTTCAACCAAGGACTGAAGAAGTTCCTTGGAGGAGGCCATTCCGTTCTAAAACGAAAATCCCAGCCTCGTTGCCAATAACTGTAGTGTCCTGCGTCGGCAGGAAAGAACGAACAGTCAATTTGAACACACTTTATTATAATTAAAGAAAAACGCCTTCTTGGCATACACCAAGTTTTAAACGCAATAACAAGAAGTAAACCCTACAACTCTTGGGGTGGCAAACCAGATAAGGAAACAACACGATGGAAGAAAATACTGATCAAAATCTACTCTGCTAATTACACAATACAACATGCTACTACAACGCTACAGTGAGAGTATACAATTGCTAGGGCCAGCATAAGTACTGGCCAGAGCTGTTCCTAGCAGTAGGTAAACACTGCTGTTCTGACTGTCTGGGAGTGCTTATAAAGGCGGGTCGGCGAAGTGCTACACGAGTCATATGAGTTTTGATTGGTGGAATAATGTCACATGTTGTCTAGTGAAGTAGTTCCGCGTTTATTTGGAAAATCTGTTTGTTTATTCCGCTGGCAATGTTTCTGTCTGCGCTCCTGCAAGGAGATTGGCAGCCCATCTTGTCTGTCGGTTGTGCGGGTCCTCTAAGTAAGGGGCTGCTACGACGTTCATGCTTGCAATTAAGTTAAACATCTGTGTGCAAAAATACGAGGGTGGTTTGGAAAGTTCTCTGAACGAAATAGAAAAAAAGTACTTACACACTGAAACTTTTTTACTTTTCAATGTAGTCTGCTTGTTGATTCATGCAACGATGCTCCAGTGCCTTGGTCCCATATCGAAAATGAGCTTCCTCCAGGCCTGTAAAATAGTTGTCAACTCTGGCTATCAATTCTTCGTTTGAAGTGAATCTTCGTCCACAAGAAAAATTTTCAGTTTTGGGAAGAGATGGAAGTCTGACAGAGCCAAATCAGCTGAATAAAGTGGGTGTGGCAACAATTCGTACCTTAGTTCATATAATTTTACCATGGTGACTGCACGTGTATGCGTGTGTTCATTGACTTGATGGAAGATGACTTTCTTCCTTGCTAAACCTGGCCTTTTTAGCGTATCTTTTGTTGCAATTTGTCCAGGAGGTTAGCATAGTAATTGTTTGCTCAGTGGGGAGATAATCTACTAACAGAATCCCCTTCGCATCCCAGCAAACTGATGCCATGACCTTTCCCACCGAAGGAATTGTCTTTGCTTTCTCTAGTGGCAGAGAATCAGCATGTTTCCACTGCTTTGAATGTTGTTTTGTCTCTGGGATCTAGTAGTGCACCCAAGTTTCATCTGTTGTCACAAACCAGTGCAAAAAATCTTGCTCGTTTCTCCTAAAATGGGCCAAACACTGTTCCGATCTGGACAGATCCATTCTCATGCGTTTTTGATCCAGCATCAAGAGTCACGGCACGCATCTTGCAGATTTTTTTTCATTTCTAATTCTTCAGTTAAAATGTGATTTACCCTTACAGATGACATCAGGCAAGTGTGAGCAATTTCACCCACTTTCACTTTCAATGGGTGATCCTCCATGACCATTTTGTGCATTAAAGTTAGATTGCCAGAGTTTGTACTCTGCATGGTATTAAATTTTCTGGACATCACAGAAGAACTGAAATTTAAACATAAATTAACAGAAGGCAAACAATAGCAAATTCTCTATTGTTAATTTCTTAAGAAAATTAATGAAATGTGTGTTAAATTAGAATGATGCTGTAGTTTAGTCAGCCTGGGAGTGGTGTTTCAGTGTTTTGAGTTACTATTCCACTGTGTCAGTTTTAGGTGGGATGAACACAGTGACACATCGAAGTTGTCCCAAGGAACCACTGAGAATGTTGAAGGGAGAACAGAATCACTGTTGGGCATTGAAGAGCAAAATATAAAGCACCAAGAACAGAAAAATAATTGTTGAAGTGAGAGGATGCTTGTACAGAACCATAAATCACAAAATGTGCATTAAAAACAATGGAATACTATTAATGTGTGAGTTGTTGGATGGAATATGCATGTGAAGTTTTATTATTTAATTTAATTTACATTTTATTTCTATTTTTATTTTGATTTTGGTTCACTGCCAAGATATGCGAATGCACGGATCGTTCTTAGATTTTACTGATACAAAAATGTAGCGTGGGATCCTGTATAATTATTGAAATCCATGCCCAAAAACAGTTAATCATTACAGGCTATATACACACACAAAAATGTATTTCACCATTTTCAATATGTAAGGACCTACGTGTGATTTAATTACATCTTAGTGCAGGCCAAATCTGTGTCCTATTGTATGTAACATAAATCATTTGAATATATTGTTAAGTACTTTGAAAATGTCAGTTTCCTGTAGATCATGAATGAAAGAAATGATATCCCCGATTTCCAGTGTCGACTGTGGAAAGAACAGGGCAATAATTATGATAATTTGAAATTGCTGCTTAATGGCGGCCAGTTGTCACCGTCCAGCAATGTTCAGCTTGCTGCCGGCACAGAATCTGAATTTTTAAAAAAAATGATGGGACAAGAAACCGGGATATGTGGTGCAAATTACAGTTAAAATTAACAGCAGCAATACTTTAGAAATATATTGGAGCTCACTGCTCAAATAATAAAACAAGTACCCACCTTATTACGCAGATTGCGTACAATGGCGTCCTATCCGAACAAGAACAAGCAAGAAGGAGTCTGGTGCTTTTTGTTTCACGCCGATACAAAAAAGATAATAATACTTAGATTACAGATAATAGCTTTTCTCCATAATCAGATTATTCCTTGACATTCAGTAGAGTTTCTTTTATGTATGGCAAATACACTCCTGGAAATTGAAATAAGAACACCGTAAATTCATTGTCCCAGGAAGGGGAAACTTTATTGACACATTCCTGGGGTCAGATACATCACATGATCACATTGACAGAACCACAGGCACATAGACACAGGCAACAGAGCATGCACAATGTCGGCACTAGTGCAGTGTATATCCACCTTTCGCAGCAATGCAGGCTGCTATTCTCCCGTGGAGACGATCGTAGAGATGCTGGATGTAGTCCTGTGGAACGGCTTGCCATGCCATTTCCACCTGGCGCCTCAGTTGGACCAGCGTTCGTGCTGGACGTGCAGACCGCGTGAGACGACGCTTCATTCAGTCCCAAACATGCTCAATGGGGGACAGATCCGGAGATCTTGCTGGCCAGGGTAGTTGACTTACACCTTCTAGAGCACGTTGGGTGGCACGGGATACATGCGGACGTGCATTGTCCTGCTGGAACAGCAAGTTCCCTTGCCGGTCTAGGAATGGTAGAACGATGGGTTCGATGACGGTTTGGATGTACCGTGCACTATTCAGTGTCCCCTCGACGATCATCAGTGGTGTACGGCCAGTGTAGGAGATCGCTCCCCACACCATGATGCCGGGTGTTGGCCCTGTGTGCCTCGGTCGTATGCAGTCCTGATTGTGGCGCTCACCTGCACGGCGCCAAACACGCATACGACCATCATTGGCACCAAGGCAGAAGCGACTCTCATCGCTGAAGACGACACGTCTCCATTCGTCCCTCCATTCACGCCTGTCGCGACACCACTGGAGGAGGGCTGCACGATGTTGGGGCGTGAGCGGAAGACGGCCTAACGGTGTGCGGGACCGTAGCCCAGCTTCATGGAGACGGTTGCGAATGGTCCTCGCCGATACCCCAGGAGCAACAGTGTCCCTAATTTGCTGGGAAGTGGCGGTGCGGTCCCCTTCGGCACTGCGTAGGATCCTACGGGGTTGGCGTGCATCCGTGCGTCGCTGCGGTCCGGTCCCAAGTCGACGGGCACGTGCACCTTCCGCCGACCACTGGCGACAACATCGATGTACTGTGGAGACCTCACGCCCCACGTGTTGAGCAATTCGGCGGTACGTCCACCCGGCCTCCCGCATGCCCACTATACGCCCTCACTCAAAGTCCGTCAACTGCACATACGGTTCACGTCCACGCTGTCGCGGCATGCTACCAGTGTTAAAGACTGCGATGGAGCTCCGTATTCCACGGCAAACTGGCTGACATTGACGGCGGCGGTGCACAAATGCTGCGCAGCTAGCGCCATTCGACGGCCAACACCGCGGTTCCTGGTGTGTCCGCTGTGCCGTGCGTGTGATCATTGCTTGTACAGCCCTCTCGCAGTGTCCGGAGCAAGTATGGTGGGTCTAACACACCGGTGTCAATGTGTTCTTTTTTCCATTTCCAGGAGTGTATAATTGCTTAATATCGTGGAAAAATATACACTCCTGGAAATGGAAAAAAGAACACATTGACACCGGTGTGTCAGACCCACCATACTTGCTCCGGACACTGCGAGAGGGCTGTACAAGCAATGATCACACGCACGGCACAGCGGACACACCAGGAACCGCGGTGTTGGCCGTCGAATGGCGCTAGCTGCGCAGCATTTGTGCACCGCCGCCGTCAGTGTCAGCCAGTTTGCCGTGGCATACGGAGCTCCATCGCAGTCTTTAACACTGGTAGCATGCCGCGACAGCGTGGACGTGAACCGTATGTGCAGTTGACGGACTTTGAGCGAGGGCGTATAGTGGGCATGCGGGAGGCCGGGTGGACGTACCGCCAAATTGCTCAACACGTGGGGCGTGAGGTCTCCACAGTACATTGATGTTGTCGCCAGTGGTCGGCGGAAGGTGCACGTGCCCGTCGACCTGGGACCGGACCACAGCGACGGGCGGATGCACGCCAAGACCGTAGGATCCTACGCAGTGCCGTAGGGGACCGCACCGCCACTTCCCAGCAAATTAGGGACACTGTTGCTCCTGGGGTATCGGCGAGGACCATTCGCAACCGTCTCCATGAAGCTGGGCTACGGTCCCGCACACCGTTGGGCCGTCTTCCGCTCACGCCCCAACATCGTGCAGCCCGCCTCCAGTGGTGTCGCGACAGGCGTGAATGGAGGGACGAATGGAGACGTGTCGTCTTCAGCGATGAGAGTCGCTTCTGCCTTGGTGCCAATGATGGTCGTATGCGTGTTTGGCGCCGTGCAGGTGAGCGCCACAATCAGGACTGCATACGACCGAGGCACACAGGGCCAACACCCGGCATCATGGTGTGGGGAGCGATCTCCTACACTGGCCGTACACCACTGGTGATCGTCGAGGGGACACTGAATAGTGCACGGTACATCCAAACCGTCATCGAACCCATCGTTCTACCATTCCTAGACCGGCAAGGGAACTTGCTGTTCCAACAGGACAATACACGTCCGCATGTATCCCGTGCCACCCAACGTGCTCTAGAAGGTGTAAGTCAACTACCCTGGCCAGCAAGATCTCCGGATCTGTCCCCCATTGAGCATGTTTGGGACTGGATGAAGCGTCGTCTCACGCGGTCTGCACGTCCAGCACGAACGCTGGTCCAACTGAGGCGCCAGGTGGAAATGGCATGGCAAGCCGTTCCACAGGACTACATCCAGCATCTCTACGATCGTCTCCATGGGAGAATAGCAGCCTGCATTGCTGCGAAAGGTGGATATACACTGCACTAGTGCCGACATTGTGCATGCTCTGTTGCCTGTGTCTATGTGCCTGTGGTTCTGTCAGTGTGATCATGTGATGTATCTGACCCCAGGAATGTGTCAATAAAGTTTCCCCTTCCTGGGACAATGAATTCACGGTGTTCTTATTTCAATTTCCAGGAGTGTATGTTAACTTATAGTTCTCCTAATCTGGAACATGGGACGTCATAGATGACCACTTTCTTTACAGTTAAGGCACTAAACAGTGGATGCTGGACATTGCAGCACACAATAGACTCTAGTCATCAGAGTTTGAGCTGTCACATCATCTGAAATACATTCCAAGTTCAGCACGTCGGGGCATTTTTCGCTAATTGGTAATTATCTGCAAATAAGGGGTACCTTACAAGGTCCCATTCTCCCAATGGAGTGGCACAGTGGTGTTAGTCATGGTGTCACGGCATGGGGAGCCATCGTCTATGGCTTCAAGTCATGGGTGATAGTGACTGAGGGATCTTTGACGGGACACCGTTAGGCCAAGGACATCCTGCATGCCCGTGTGTTGCATCAAGCGACGGTATCGTGGGGCAATTTTTCAACAGGAAAACGCTCGTCCACAGCTGGCAGGCGTCTCCGTGAGCTATCTGCATCCAACAGCCAACAAGATTCTCAGATCTGCCATACAGTGAACATGTATGGCACCAACTCGGGTGCCAATTTTTTCTCTGTGTCAATATCCCGGCTATTAAGGACCAGTTAATACAGTTGTGGGTCACATTCCCGAAACAGTGCATGCATCCAGGGCAGAGTGAGTGCAGCGTTACACTGATAAGTAGGCTCTTACGGACAAGTCCTATGAAATTTAGGTACAACAGATACTGCCTTTGCTTCTCGCTTCTCACAGTGCCTATTCACTGAGAACACTCAATAAAATTCTGTAGTACTCGTAAGCTCGCGTCAATGGTGTGTTGAAGGGAAAGGCGGTTGGCATCCCTGCACAATCTGTGTTTAGTGTGACTGCCGGAAATTTCATTGTTGTTTGTTTGTTTGTTATTGTTCAGTTCCCTATTCGGTAGAACGTTTTGTCGCACAGTTTGTGAATTGCGAAATGGCAGACTTAGAGGAGCAACGCATCTGCATTAAAATTTTGCATGAAACTCACGAAACCCTTTACACAGACACACAAAATGGTGCAGGAAACCTACGGTGATGAGTGCTTAAGCCGTACTCGGTATTAGGAATGGTGCACACGGTTTAAAAATGGCCGGATGGAAGTTAACGATGGCGGCCGTTCAGGACGCCCTTCGACGTGTACCGACGACGCTCATATCCGGAACGTGAACGGAATTGTGCATGCCAATCGAAGACTGACTGTCCGAGAGTTTGCAGAAGAATCTAACACTTCAGTTGGATCGTGTCATGAAAGCATCTTGAAATGCATCGTGTTTCCACCAAGTTTGTCCCTCGGCTCATGAGTTAAGACAAGAAAGATCTTCGCCTCGTAATCTGTGAAGAGCTTTTGGATCCCTCAAATGAGAATTAGATGTTCCTTAAAAAATCATAACTGGCGATGAGACGTGGGTGTACGCCTATTATGTTGAGACCAAGATTCAGTTTTCACAGTGGATCAGGAAAGGTTCTCCAAGACAAAAAAAAAAGATATTCATCAAGTCAGGTCAAATATCAAAGCCATGACTTTGAAGGATTAGTTCATCACGAATTCGTACCACAAGAGCAAACTGTTAATCGATGGTACTATCGGGACGTGTTACGACGCCTACGAGAATATGTGAGAACGAAACAGCCTGAAATGTGGAGAGACAATTCATGGTTCCTGCATCAGGACAACGCACCTGTACATTCATCCCTGTTGGTGCGTAACTATTGCACAAAAATCGAAACAGCTGTGCTGCCCCATCCTCCGTACTCTCCAGACCTGGTCCCTGCGGACTGTTTTTTATTTCCAAAGTCGCGCATCTGTCAACCAGAGATGCACTATCTACCGCCTACTGCATTTCTTGAACTGTCGGAGCCGACAGTGTTTCTTGCTTGTGGGAACCTTGTTAATTATTACAGGGGAGGTGTACGGTCTCCAGAAAATTTCCTCAAGCGCGAGTACAAAATATGTTACACGATTCTGCAGAATACTGACGTCACTGAGAAAGATCTATAGTTCTGTTCTGAGAGCTTTCTTACTTATCGGAATTGCGCCTTTCCTAGTCACTTTATGACAATAAAGAGAACGATGAAGCGGCCTTCTAGGACATTTGCGTAAATCATAGGAAGCTATTGATGGTCAATAATTTAGTGTCAAAGAAGGGCAACACGTTTTGTATTATCACAAAATATGGGTGTCACAGAAATGATACAGGATTTGGGCTGGAAAACATTAAAAGAAAGGCGTTTTTCGTTGCAACAGAATCTTCTCACGAAATTCCAATCACCAACTTTCTCCTCCGAATGCGAAAATATTTTGTTGACACCGACCTACAGGGAGGAACGATCACCACGATATAATATGGGAAATCAGAGCTCGTACGGAAAGATATAGGTGTTCATTCTTTCCGCGCGCTATACGAGAGTGGAATAATAGAGAATTGTGAAGGTGGTTCCAGAAAACCCTCTGCTTGGCACTCATATGTGATTTGCAGAGTATCGATGTAGATGTAGAAACTATAGGTCGGATTGCCTGCTGCTAGGAGACACAGGGACACGTCGTCTGTACTGGGCGACCAACGAAACCGACATTTCCAGCTGTCGGTCTCTACGACTCGTTTAATGGAGGTAAAGGGTTGAGTCAGCTTAAAGGGTACACTCGCAAAGGGCGCACGCTAGCTGAATACTGGTTGCCGGCTGGAGTTTCAGTTCTTGACTACAGTTTGTCTTTCGAACTAGGCACAGTTCTCCCTTTCTCGAGCAAGTAAAGCACCTCTTGTCGCTATTTCTGTTTAATTTTACCTTTGTTTGTTTTAGGGGAAAAGGAGTTCCGCATGAATATACAGGGTGGTCCATTGATCGTGACCGGGCCAAATATCTCACAAAATAAACGTCAAACGAAAAAACTACATAGAACGAAACTTGTCTAGCTGAAGGGGGAAACCAGATGGCGCTATGGTTGGCCCGCTAGATGGCACTGCCATAGGTCAAACGGATATCAACTGCGTTTTTTAAAAATAGGAACCCCCATGTTTATTACATATTCGTGTAGTACGTAAAGAAATAGGAATGTTTTAGTTGGACCACTTTTTTCGCTTTGTGATAGATGGCGCTGTAATAGTCACAAACGTATAAGTACGTGGTATCACGTAACATTCCGCCAGTGCGGACCGTATTGCTTCGTGACACATTACACTGCGGAAAAGATCGATATCGTGTTGATGTATGGCTATTGTGATCAAAATGCCCAACGGGTGTGTGCTATGTATGCTGCTCGGTATCCTGGACGACATCATCCAAGTGTCCGGACCGTTTGCCGGATACGTAAGTTATTTAAGGAAACAGGAAGTGTTCAGCCACATGTGAAACGTCAACCAAGACCTGCAACAAATGATGATGCCCAAGTAGGTGTTTTAGCTGCTGTCGCGACTAATCTGGACATTAGTATCAGACAAATTGCACGAGAACCGGGAATCTCAAAAACGTCAGTGTTGAGAATGCTACATAAACATCGATTGCACCCGCACCATATTTCTGTGCACCACGAATTGCATGGCGACGACTTTGAACGTCGTGTACAGTTCTGGCACTGGGCACAAGAGAAATTACGGGACGAATACAGGTTTTTTGCACGCGTTCTATTTAGCGACGAAGCGTCATTCACCAACAGCGGTAACGTAACTCAGCATAATATGCGCTATTGGGCAACGGAAAATCCACAATGGCTGCGACAAGTGGAACATCAGCGACCTTGGCGGGTTAATGTATGGTGCGACATTACGGGAGGAAGGATAATTGGCCCCCATTTTATCGACGGCAATCTAAATGGTGCAATTTATGCTGATTTCCTACGTAATGTTCTACCGATGTTACTACAAGATGTTTCACTGCATGACAGAATGGCGATGTACTTCCAACATGATGGATGTCCGGCACATAGGTCGTCGAAGCACCATACCACTGCCCGCACGTTCACCGGATCTGACTTCCCCGGATTTATTTCTGTGGGGAAAGTTGAAGTATTTTTGCCATCGTGATCCACCGACAACGCCTGACAATATGCGTCAGCGCATTGTCAATGCATGTGCGAACATTACGGAGGACGAACTACTCGCTGTTGAGAGGAATGTCGTTACACGTATTTCCAAATGCATTGAGGTTGATGGACATCATTTTGAGCATTTATTGCATTAATGTGGTTGTTGTTGTTGTTGTCTTCAGTCCAGAGACTGGTTTGATGCAGCTCTCCATGCTACTCTATCCTGTGCAAGATTCCTCATCTCCCAGTACTTACTGCAACCTACATCCTTCTGAATCTGCTTAGTGTATTCATCTCTTAGTCTCCCTCTACGATTTTTACCTTCCACGCTGCCCTCCAATGCTAAATTTGTGATCCCTTGATGCCTCAGAACATGTCCTACCAACCGATCTCTCCTTCTAGTCAAGTTGTGCCACAAACTCCTCTTCTCCCCAATTCTATTCAATACCTCCTCATTAGTTATGTGATCTACCCATCTAATCTTCAGCATTCTTCTATAGCACCACATTTCCAAAGCTTCTATTCTTTTCTTGTCCAAACTATTTATCGTCCATGTTCCACTTCCACACATGGCTACACTCCATACAAATACTTTCAGAAACGACTTCCTGACACTTAAATCTATACTCGATGTTACCAAATTTCTCTTCTTCAGAAACGCTTTCCTTGCCATTGCCAGTCTACCTTTTATATCCTCCCTACTTCGACCATCGTCAGTTATTTTGCTTCCCAAATAGCAAAACTCCTTTACTACTTTAAGCGTCTCATTTCCTAATCTAATTCCCTCAGCATCACCCGACTTAATTTGACTACATTCCATTATCCTCGATTTGCTTTTGTTGATGTTCATCTCATATCCTCCTTTCAAGACACTATCCATTCCGTTCAACTGCTCTTCCAAGTCCTTTGCTGTCTCTGACAGAATGACAATGTCATCGGCGAACCTCAAAGTTTTTATTTCTTCTCCATGGACTTTAATACCTACTCCGAATTTTTCTTTTGTTTCCTTTACTGCTTGCTCAATATACAGATTGAATAACATCGGGGAGAGCCTACAAACCTGTCTCACTCCCTTCCCAACCACTGCTTCCCTTTCATACCCCTCGACTCTTATAACTGCCATCTGGTTTCTGTACAAATTGTAAATAGCCTTTCGCTCCCAGTATTTTACCCCTGCCACCTTCAGAATTTGAAAGAGAGTATTCCAGTCAACGTTGTCAAAAGCTTTCTCTAAGTCTACAGATGTTAGAAATGTAGGTTTGCCTTTCCTTAATCTATTTTCCAAGATAAGTCGTAGGGTCAGTATTGCCTCACGTGTTCCAACATTTCTGCGGAATCCAAACTGATCTTCGCCAAGGTCGGCTTCTACCAGTTTTTCCATTCGTCTGTAAAGAATACGCGTTAGTATTTTGCAGCTGTGACTTATTAAACTGATAGTTCGGTAATTTTCACATCTGTCAACACCTGCTTTCTTTGGGATTGGAATTATTATATTCTTCTTGAAGTCTGATGGTATTTCGCCTGTCTCATACATCTTGCTCACCAGATGGTAGAGTTTTGTCAGGACTGGCTCTCCCAAGGCCGTCAGTAGTTCCAGTGGAATGTTGTCTACTCCCAGGGCCTTGTTTCGACTCAGGTCTTTCAGTGCTCTGTCAAACTCTTCACGCAGTATCGTATCTCCCATTTCATCTTCTTCTACATCCTCTTTCATTTCCAGGGGTTTACGACTTGCGATCGGAGCATTTTATACTAGTCCCGTAGAGAGTCTTCATGCTGACGCTGGCGAATTGCCACTCACCTACCGGCGCGATATACTGCTTTGTCGGTATGCCTGTCGGCTACTGTCAATGCCCGACCATCCGTCTTATCGTTCCTTTTTTGACGACTCTCTTGACCGTCAATACGGGTTGTATGTCTCTGCCCTGCTACCCCCTGGAGTTCGCTTTCGTCGCCTCCTTCAACACCTTAATTTTTCACTCCCTGCAACCTTTCGAGTGGGCGAGAGCCACACGCCACCTTGGCTCCAGGCTCAGGTCCGCGTTCACCTTGACCTCAGCTCGCTCCCAGAAGAGGTTACCCCCGGTTCGGTCTACCACTCCCGTTTTTTGGAACTTCGTTCGAAGTTCATCAACATGACTTTCATTTATACAGATGGCTCTAAGACCAATGACGGGGTCGGGTGTTCCTTTATTGTTGGGGCACAAAGTTTCAAATACCGGCTCCATGGCCATTGTTCGGTCTTCACAGCTGAGCTCTTTGCCCTCTACCAGGCTGTTCTTTACATCTGCCGCCACCGACATTCTGCTTATGTCATCTGCTCCGATTCCCTGAGCGCCATCCAGAGCCTCAGTGATCCGTACCCGGTTCACCCTTTCGTACACCGGATCCAACGCTCTCTTCAGCAGCTGGTGGACGTCGGTTCTCCGGTTAGCTTTATGTGGGTTCCTGGCCATGTCGGTATCCCTGGGAACGAAGCTGCAGATGCCGCGGCCAAGGCTGCGGTCCTCCAGCCTCGGACAGCTTCTTGTTGTGTCCCTTCGTCCGATTTTAGCAGGGTCATTTGTCGGCGCATTTTATCGCTGTGGCATGCCGATTGGGCTGCACTTACAGACAACAAGCTTCGGGCCTTAAAACCTCTTCCCGTGGCTTGGGCGTCCTCCTCACGCCCTTCTCGGCGGGAGGAGGTAGTTTTGGCCCGGTTAAGAATTGGACACTGCCGGTTCAGCCATCGCCATCTGCTGACGGCTGCGCCGGCGCCGTTCTGCCCATGTGGGCACTTGCTGACGGTTCGACACATTTTAATGTCCTGTCCAGATTTTAACACACTGCGCCTAGATCTTAAACTGCCAAGTACTTTCGATGCCATTTTAGCGGATGACCCACGAGCAGCTGCTCGTGTTCTTCGTTTTATCAATTTGACAAACCTTTCTAAGGACATTTGATGATGCTGTTTTTTAATCCTATGCCTGTCAGTCTGTCTTTTATCGTGTTTTCCCTTTTAGTTGTTGTTGTCAACTTGTGCCTCGCGGTGCATTCTTAGAGTAGTCAGGGCGCTAATGACCATTGAAGTTGTGCGCCCTAAAACCACAAAAAAAACTCTTTCATTTCCATAATATTGTCCTCAAGTACAATCCTCTATATACTCCTTCCACCTTTCTGCTTTCCCCTCATTGCTTAGAACTGGGTTTCCATCTGAGCTCTTGATATTCATACAAGTGGCTCTCTTTTCTCCAAAGGTCTCTTTATTTTCCTGTAGGCAGTATCTATCTTGTCCCTCGTGAGATAAGCCTATAATTCCTTACATTTGTCCTCTAGCCATCCCCGCTTAGCCATTTTGCACTTCCTGTCGATCTCATTTTTGAGACGTTTGTATTCCCTTTTACCTGCTTCATTTACTGCGTTTTTATATTTTCTCTTTTCATCAATTAAATTCAATATTTCTTCTGTTACCCAAGGATTTCTACTAGCCCTCATCTTTTTACCTACTTGATCCTCTGCTGCCGTCACTACTTCATCTCTCAGAGCTACCCATTCTTCTTCTACTGTATTTCTTTCCCCCATTCCTGTCAATTGTTCCCTTATGCTCTCCATGAAACTCTGTACAACCTCTGATTTAGTCAGTTTATCCAGGTCCCATCTCCTTAAATTCCCACCTTTTTGCAGTTTCTTCAGTTTTAATCTACAGTTCATAACCAATAGATTGTGGTCAGAGTCCACATCTGCCCCTGGAAATGCCTTACAATTTGAAACCTGGTTCCTAAATCTCTGTCTTACCATTATATAATCTATGTGATACCTGCTAGTATCTCCAGGATTCTTCCACGTATACAACCTTCTTTTATGATTCTTGAACCAAGTGTTAGCTATAATTAAGTTATGTTCTGTGCAAAATTCTACCAGACGGCTTCCTGTTTCATTTCTCTCCCCCAATCCATATTCACCCACTATATTTCCTTCTCTCCCTTTTCCTACCCTCGAATTCCAGTCACCCATTAAATTTTCGTCTCCCTTGACTACCTGAATAATTTATTTTGTCTCATCATACATATCATCAATTTCTTCATCATCTGCAGTGCTAGTTGGCATGTTAATGTGGTATTTACAGGTAATCACTCTGTAACAGCATGCGTTCTCAGAAATGACAAGTTCACAAAGATACACGTATCACATTGAAACAGCGGAAATAAAATGTTCAAACATACCTACTTTCTGTATTTTAATTTAAAAAACCTACCTGTTACCAACTGTTCGTCTACAATTGTGAGCCATTTGATTGTGACTATTACAGCGCCATCTATCACAAAGCGAAAAAAGTGGTCCAACTGAAACATTGATATTTCTTTACGTACTACACGAATATGTAATAAAAAAAATGGGGGTTCGTATTTAAAAAACGCAGTTGATATCCGTTTGACCTATGGCAGCGGCATCTAGCGGGCCAACCATAGCGCCACCTGGTTTCCCTCTTCAAGCTCGACAAGTTTCGTTCTTTGTAGTTTTTTCGTTTGATGCTTATTTCGTGAGATATTTGGTCCGGTCACAATCAATGGACCACCCTGTACACCGATGGAAAGAAATCGCAGCACCAAGAAGGAGTCTAGCCGGCCGGTGTGGCCGTGCGGTTCTAGGCGCTGCAGTCTGAAACCGCGTGACCGCTACGGTCGCAGGTTCGAATCCTGCCTCGGGCATGGATGTGTGTGATGTCCTTAGGTTAGTTAGGTTTAACTAGTTCTAAGTTCTAGGGGACTAATGACCTCAGAAGTTGAGTCCCATAGTGCTCAGAGCCAAGAAGGAGTTGCGCGACGTACATAAAAGTTGGTAGGCATGTATCTACATCTCAAAGATTATGTCTATTCAACTTTCGCGCCATCATTTGAACGAGGACGTGTAACAGGGGTACGAGAAGATAGATGTTCCTTCTGCGATACTACAGAGAGAGGGCAGGAATGTAGCCAATGAACATGACTGCTGGCAGCGGTGGATACGAGAAGTACGGTCGCAAGAAGACCGTGCTTCGGACGGCCACGTGACACTACCGACAGGGAGGATCATCGCGTTCGGCGTGTGGCCAACTACTGCTCAAATTGCTGCTACAGGTGCAGTACGATCTGGTGTATGTTCTGCACCTGCAGCAGGAACTTGATAAGGACTTGGCACCACAGTGAACTAATCGGCTGCTTTCAGGACAGCTCCGAGCCAGCCGGCCGTGTATGCCGAGCGGTTTTAGGCACTACAGTCTGGAACCGCGCGACCGCTACGGTCGCAGGTTCAAATCCTGCCTCGGGCATGGATGTGTGTGATGTCCTTAGGTTAGTTAGGTTTAAGTACACTCCTGGAAATGGAAAAAAGAACACATTGACACCGGTGTGTCAGACCCACCATACTTGCTCCGGACACTGCGAGAGGGCTGTACAAGCAATGATCACACGCACGGCACAGCGGACACACCAGGAACCGCGGTGTTGGCCGTCGAAAGGCGCTAGCTGCGCAGCGTTTGTGCACCGCCGCCGTCAGTGTCAGCCAGTTTGCCGTGGCATACGGAGCTCCATCGCAGTCTTTAACACTGGTAGCATGCCGCGACAGCGTGGACGTGAACCGTATGTGCAGTTGACGGACTTTGAGCGAGGGCGTATAGTGGGCATGCGGGAGGCCGGGTGGACGTACCGCCGAATTGCTCAACACGTGGGGCGTGAGGTCTCCACAGTACATCGATGTTGTCGCCAGTGGTCGGCGGAAGGTGCACGTGCCCGTCGACCTGGGACCGGACCGCAGCGACGCACGGATGCACGCCAAGACCGTAGGATCCTACGCAGTGCCGTAGGGGACCGCACCGCCACTTCCCAGCAAATTAGGGACACTGTTGCTCCTGGGGTATCGGCGAGGACCATTCGCAACCGTCTCCATGAACCTGGGCTACGGTCCCGCACACCATTAGGCCGTCTTCCGCTCACGCCCCAACATCGTGCAGCCCGCCTCCAGTGGTGTCGCGACAGGCGTGAATGGAGGGACGAATGGAGACGTGTCGTCTTCAGCGATGAGAGTCGCTTCTGCCTTGGTGCCAATGATGGTCGTATGCGTGTTTGGCGCCGTGCAGGTGAGCGCCACAATCAGGACTGCATACGACCGAGGCACACAGGGCCAACACCCGGCATCATGGTGTGGGGAGCGATCTCCTACACTGGCCGTACACCACTGGTGATCGTCGAGGGGACACTGAATAGTGCACGGTACATCCAAACCGTCACCGAACCCATCGTTCTACCATTCCTAGACCGGCAAGGGAACTTGCTGTTCCAACAGGACAATGCACGTCCGCATGTATCCCGTGCCACCCAACGTGCTCTAGAAGGTGTAAGTCAACTACCCTGGCCAGCAGGATCTCCGGATCTGTCCCCCATTGAGCATGTTTGGGACTGGATGAAGCGTCGTCTCACGCGGTCTGCACGTCCAGCACGAACGCTGGTCCAACTGAGGCGCCAGGTGGAAATGGCATGGCAAGCCGTTCCACAGGACTACATCCAGCATCTCTACGATCGTCTCCATGGGAGAATAGCAGCCTGCATTGCTGCGAAAGGTGGATATACACTGTACTAGTGCCGACATTGTGCCTGCTCTGTTGCCTGTGTCTATGTGCCTGTGGTTCTGTCAGTGTGATCATGTGATGTATCTGACCCCAGGAATGTGTCAATAAAGTTTCCCCTTCCTGGGACAATGAATTCACGGTGTTCTTATTTCAATTTCCAGGAGTGTAGTTCTAAGTTCGAGGGGACTGATGACCTCAGAAGTTAAGTCCCATAGTGCTCAGAGCCATTTGAACCATTTGAACCAGCACCGAGCCCGACTTCTTGTAGCGTGCATTCCGCTGATCCCAAACCATCGCCTTTTGCGACTTCAGTGAGCGAGAGCTCATTGGACGACAGGGTAGAGGTCTATTGTGTTTTCTGATGAGTTGGTTCTGCCCCCGTGCCAGTGATGGCCGTGTGTTCGTTAGAAGGAGCTCAGTTGAGGGCCTGCAACTAACTTTTCTGCATGGTGGATACGCTGAACCTACACCTGGAATTACGGTCTGGAATGCGATTTCGTGTTACAGTAGAAGCACTGTCGTGTTTATCTCACGCACGCTGACTGCAAATTCGTATGTCAGTCTGGTGATTTGACCTGTTGTGGTGCAGTGCATGAACAGCATTCCAGGCGGTGTTTTCTAACTGGATAACGCTCACGTACATACTGCGTTGTAACCAAACATGCTCTATAAAGTGTATATGTTGCAGTGGCCTGTTCGATCGCCAGATCTGTCTCCAATCGAGTTCACATGAGACAACATTGGACGACAACTCCAGCACCATCTACAACCAGCATTAACCGCCTCGTATTCACCGAGCAAGTGCAACAGGCATCCCACAAACTGACAGCCGGCACCTGTACAACACGATGTATGCACATTTGTATGCTTGCATTCAACGTCCTGGCGGTTAAGGCGGTTATTAATGTACCAGCATTTCACATTTGCACTAGCTTACTCGCACTTACGTTAACATGTGATGTTGCAATGTTAATCACTTAACTTTGTTACATGGACACATGTATTCCTAAAATTTCATTACTCTACATTTATTTTTTGGTGTTGCGAACTTGCGATGGTTATTAATTTTAATGATAATGAGTGTCCCGTAAAAGATGCCACGTCTCGGCCGCAATCACGCGTGTGTAAGTCGCGGTTTCAAACCCTGTCACGCCGCACTTTTCTGCACGCAGCCAGCGCAAGGACAGTAACGTGTGCTTTGCAGCACGGCACAAGAAAAGTATCACACTATCCTTCGACTGGCAGTATGGTCAGGGCACTTCCGTCTACATATATTGGGATTCTAGCCCATTCCTCTGCAGCCATGCGCCTTTCGGTCCTGCGTCAGAATAGACTGAAGTTAAGCAAAAAGAAATTAGATGATTTTTCTGCAAAACATATTTGCGACATAATCGCAGTTGATCTCGGTGGATTTACTCCACGTGTATGCAAACTTTTTTCCATTCATATTCCTTCGCAAAACAATTTGTTTTCAGCAGAGATAAACTTTTCATTCGAAGATGTCTTTTCTCAAAGCTGCTTTTGGCGCTGGATGAACTATGTCGTAGCCCGAGTCGCATAATTTTGTCGTCTGAAGTACAGGTGAGCAAGCGGACCCGTTATCCTGGAGCAAGATCTTTTTTTCCCTATTTTTTTAAAAGCATGTCTTGGTCACTCTGCGTCGATTTAATACGCAAATGAACCGAGCTAGATGGTGGAATGAAAATGCACTGGACTCACATTCTGCAAGACACTACTGCTAGGATAAATAGTATGAGTAAATACCGGATAGTTTCTTTGGAAAGGACGCGCCCTTTTCATTTCTTGCCCTTATCCAGTCCGACCTTGAGTTCCGGCGTTAATAACCAAGTATTCGACGCGACGTTAAAATCTAATCTTCTTTCCTTACTACTTTCTTTGTTTCCCAGTTCTTGGATGAAAATTTTCTGACGAGATGGATCTGTAGAGACGGTCCAATATTGTAATAACCACGTTCACTTGACATAATCTCTTTGGACTGTTATTTTTTTTTATGAGGGCAGAGGGGGGGGAGGGGGTTAGGGGTACTTTAAGAATGAAGCGATCAATAATTTCTAAGTGGCCTGTGTTTAATCGCTTTTCAGAAATTTCCCCCTGGCAACCAGGAAGCTTGAGAGCGACTTGAGGCACGATCTAGAAGCTTCTGGTGTGGGACAAGCACTAACCTAGTAAAGGGTCTGCATATATTTCTAAATCGATGTTTTGTGAATTTTAATATGAACACCTAAGCTATATGCAATATTCGTAGATAAGTCCAAGTAGAGGGACTCACTTTGCCGTTCTGCACATTTTCGTGAGCATTTTCTCGCAATTCACTAACCAAACCAAGACTCGCATTGGAGGGAAAGCGGTTCAAATCTCTGATCGTTCAACCGAATTTAGGTTTCCCCTTAGTTTTCCTAAATCGCTGAAGACAAATGCCATAGTTTTTCTTTTGAAAAAAAAAATCGTAATAATTTCCATCTACATCGTTGTCGAATCCGAGCTTGTTTTCCGTCCCTAATAACCTCTATGTCGGCGAGAAGTTGAGCCGCACTCTCTTTTGTTCTTTTTAGAGATGAAACACCTTCAAGCTGTGAAATTCCTCCTCCACTTTGATACACTTTTAGTGTATACAATGCATACCCAGCAGTTCAACAAGTTCAAAGCGTCGATGCCTGTTTCCAACAGCAAAGGCCGAGGGAGGCGGTGCCCTTTCGCAACGCAGCAGGGCGCCTGGAAATTCAGGGAAACGAATAAGTTGTAAGTAGGCTGTTGAGGTTTTTATGTTGGTGACGCCACGTAGCGTTCTATATGAAAATCACTGACTGTGCTGTGTGAAGGCTGTGGTTTGTTTGCATTGTTGGAGTATATGCTATTGTAGTGTTGGGCAGTTGGCTGCTAACAGCGCGTAGCGTTGCGCAGTTGGAGGTGAGCCGCCAGCAGTGGTGGATGTGGGGAGAGAGATGGCGAAATTATATATTTTATGGCTTTTGAACACTATTATGGTAAATACACTGTTTGTTCTCTATCAAAATCTTTCATTTGCTAACTATGCCTATCAGTAGTTAGTGCCTTCAGTAGTTAGAATCTTTTATTTAGCTGGCAGTAGTGGCGCTCGCTGTATTGCAGTAGTTCGAGTAACGAAGATTTTTGTGAGGTAAGTGATTTGCGAAACGTATAGGTTAATGTTAGTCAGGGCCATTCTCTTGTAGGGGTTATTGAAAGTCAGATTGCGTTGCGCTGAAAATGTTGGCTGTCAGTTTAGTGTTGATCAGAATAGATAAAGAGCGAAATGTCTGAGTACGTTCAGTTCTGCTCAGCTGTTTGAAAATCAAATAATGTAAGAGGTTTATCAGCACAGTAATTCATTAATTTTTCTAAGGGGACGTTTCAAAGTAGGTGTGAGACAATTTTTCGGTAGTGTAGGCAAACATTAAACGTCGTATAGCGTTGTTGGCTCTGATATCTCACGGGGTGGGTTCAGCAAAGCAGAAAGGGTGTTCTTGCTCGGCGCACATTGGCGCCTTTCCTTGCGGATAAGTGAGAGTTGTACCGTATGTGTTTTTGTGGATTGTAGGTGAGCATAATGGATACGTGTTAGCTTTGTGTCGTATGATGACGTTGAGAGAGTGTGAAATCCGGTGATGGGACATAGCCTACTTCTCTCGAAAAACACGAAGGGGGCCGCCGAACTCAACGTCCCCATCCGACGGACGGACTGCTACGAGATCAACAGTGTCACCTGTGACTTCATGAGACACTGCGGAGAGATTTGAGATTTAATCCAGGACATTGACACAAAGACTAGTAACCAGGAACTTTACAGCACCACTGGCACTGAAAATTTCATCCACCACCAGGATTCGAACCCACTTTCCTCCGAGTCGAGCGCACAGCACAGGCGTATGCTAGCGACCTTTATTTTTGTTGTTGATCTAATTTTGTTCGTTATTGTTTCGTTCCATTTGTTCGGGGCGGGCTTCCCATGAGACCCGTTCAAGTTCTTCGTTGATTCATTCACTCAGTTTTTTTATAAATAAATTATTACAGATGGCAGCTAACCCTCTGACCGAACACACTGAGCTACCGTGCCGGCGTGACCTCGGCTACAGAGGCTAGTGTCAACGAACGAGTAAGAGTGTTTGACAACGTGATATGCGGTGTTGGGAGTACAAGTGACGGCCTAGCGTGTTTGGTGGATGTCGAGAAGAGATTTCCCTTGCTGGTGGAGAAGCAAGATTTCACTGGTATTCCCAGAAACCGCTCTGATTTGTCAACCGCATGTGTCAGCAGGATATCAGACCTGTGGAGCAGTCGGTGCCGGGCTTGGTACAAAGCTCAGTACACTCACTACCACAAGCCGTGCGACCACCCACATAAATATAGCACAAATTATCCGTAGCGAATGAAAGGGAGGCGTGCAAATTGACATACCAATGTAATAGTATCAGATCATATGTTTGTACTGGACAACTCAGTTAGGAATATTAAACAGTGAGTGATAATCAATTTACACCTGACAGTGCCTGTTGATGGACTCACACGGATTTCGTTAAACAGATCAAGGAGTGGTAGTTGGTTACTAGCGTTGCTCATCCCTCTTTTTTGGGGTGCGCTCGAAGATACGGCCGAGTTAGTACCATGGGCTAATGATGAGTGGAAATGTCAAATCCTCTAAGTGCCAATAAAAAAAAAAAAACTCGTTTCAGTGCTATTGTGTTATCGGTACTCTCTTGCATGTCCCTAGATTTGTTCCAAGCGTCAGATCACGGAGGAAATATTTAAGACGCTCATTACTAAATGGCTTATGGTCCTTTGCGTCAAGCAGTGCTTCGCCCTGGATGTCCAAGGGCCATGCGTCAAGGCCTCCTCCGTTTAACATCGGATGATGGTGAGCGGGCTCAGCATTTTGAGCTGCGACAGAGATTTTTCAGTTATAGAAAAACTAAGGAAGGCCTGTGTTGCACAAACTTTACATAAAATTGTTGAGTCAGCTGAAGCTATGAACCCTTTCTATGCAATTACTATACATAAGACTGGCTTCTCGGGTTTTAAAGGTGCTGCTGTAACACTGTTGTCATGCAGGCGTATAAGGTCGCTAATTGCAGTGTGAACAAAGTGTCTCATACTCACCCATCTCAAATAACTATTAAAAATTATTGGTCTGAACAAAAGAATGGAAAAGTGTAAGATTATTTAGAATAGGGAAGACCATGGCTGATGTCTGCCATGCAGTACTTCATCAGAAAGATCAATCATGTTTATCAGCTGTAAAACAGGAATATGTGCTGAAGATGTTGCCATTTCTTCTTCAATCGTAGAGGGAGATCTACAGTAAACTTTGCAACATCGGAGCCCCAGGAAGGGGATGTTTAAGCAACAGAAGTCAGTATCGGGAGATTTTTACATGAATTTAATGTTGTTGTTCTCAGGCAAAAACTTTATAAATTTTTGTTGTCTACAGTTCTGCTAGTTAAATACACTCCTGGAAATTGAAATAAGAACACCATGAATTCATTGTCCCAGGAAGGGGAAACTTTATTGACACATTCCTGGGGTCAGATACATCACATGATCACACTGACAGAACCACAGGCACATAGACACAGGCAACAGAGCATGCACAATGTCGGCACTAGTACAGTGTACATCCACATTTCGCAGCAATGCAGGCTGCTATTCTCCCATGGAGACGATCGTAGAGATGCTGGATGTAGTCCTGTGGAACGGCTTGCCATGCCACCTGGCGCCTCAGTTGGACCAGCGTTCATGCTGGACGTGCAGACCGCGTGAGACGACGCTTCATCCAGTCCTAAACATGCTCAATGGGGGACAGATCCGGAGATCTTGCTGGCCAGGGTAGTTGACGTACACCTTCTAGAGCACGTTGGGTGGCACGGGATACATGCGGACGTGCATTGTCCTGTTGGAACAGCAAGTTCCCTTGCCGATCTAGGAATGGTAGAACGATGGGTTCGATGACGGTTTGGATGTACCGTGCACTATTCAGTGTCCCCTCGACGATCACCAGTGGTGTACGGCCAGTGTAGGAGATCGCTCCCCACACCATGATGCCGGGTGTTGGCCCTATGTGCCTCGGTCGTATGCAGTCCTGATTGTGGCGCTCTCCTGCACGGCGCCAAACACGCATACGACCATCATTGGCACCAAGGCAGAAGCGACTCTCATCGCTGAAGACGACACGTCTCCATTCGTCCCTCCATTCACGCCTGTCGCGACACCACTGGAGGCGGGCTGCACGATGTTGTGGCGTGAGCGGAAGACGGCCTAACGGTGTGCGGGACCGTAGCCCAGCTTCATGGAGACGGTTGCGAATGGTCCTCGCCGATACCCCAGGAGCAACAGTGTCCCTAATTTGCTGGGAAGTGGCGGTGCGGTCCCCTACGGCACTGCGTAGGATCCTACGGTCTTGGCGTGCATCCGTGCGTCGCTGCGGTCCAGTCCCAGGTCGACGGGCACGTGCACCTTCCGCCGACCACTGGCGACAACATCGATGTACTGTGGAGACCTCACGCCCCACGTGTTGAGCAATTCGGCGGTACGTCCACCCGGCCTCCCGCATGCCCACTATACGCCCTCGCTCAAAGTCCGTCAACTGCACGTACGGTTCACGTCCACGCTGTCGCGGCATGCTAGCAGTGTTAAAGACTGCGATGGAGCTCCGTATGCCACGGCAAACTGGCTGACACTGACGGCGGCGGTGCACAAATGCTGCGCAGCTAGCGCCATTCGACGGCCAACACCGCGGTTCCTGGTGTGTCCGCTGTGCCGTGCGTGTGATCATTGCTTGTACAGCCCTCTCGCAGTGTCCGGAGCAAGTATGGTGGGTCTGACACACCGGTGTCAATGTGTTCTTTTTTCCATTTCCAGGAGTGTATTATTGTCATATTTCTGTAGTTCTAAAACCTAAACTCCCTCCGAAGAGGCCTTGGAAAGCCCAACGGTTGCGACCGGCCGCCACCCATTCAAGTGCTAGCCCAGCCTGAAAGCGCTTAGCTTCGGTGATCTGACGGGAACCGGTGTTACCACTGTGGCAAGGCGTTGGCATTTCTGTAGTTTTAGTATCACAAATAAAACGCAGACACCTGATGATAATGGCAATTGAAACAAAAACTGTCTTACTGTCAATTAGAACCAGTCGGTTCCCTGGTAATGAACTTCGTAAGTTCTCAAAAAATTCATTTTTAATTTTTCTCTTTTGTTTTTTTCACTGATGGGGTGAGTTTTTAGTTCTATGCTATAAGAATATCGTCTCAATTTTTTTGGATAGAAATAAGTTATGTACAGAAAGAGATACACTACTTTTTGTATCGCCTTGACAAATGAGCGATTTAGTACTTAGAATGTTTGACATTTCCACCCTTCAAAGGTATCTAGTTACATGTTATCCAAGGAGGAGGATCATACGATATATCAGCATGTTTTGTTCCGCAAGTTTCCTGTGATTAACGTACTATCAAGAGATGTAAAAAATGAGTTCTAACATGGAAACAAAGCGTTTTCAGATCCATGTCTATGCAACATATTGGCTTTTTCTTCGAATGCCAAATGTGTTCTGAATGTTAGGCTGTGTTTCAAAATTAATATCGGGGTGTTAAGGCTTTGTAACGTTTACTACATTCAACTTAAAATTACAAATAATACTTCAAGTGAAAGAGCAACTCAAACGGTTTATCCTACAAGTGTTCGATGTGAGCACCATTCGCATCACATGGCACACATTCTGTCAATGTGCGAGTTCTTCCCAACCCTTTATCTGTACGCATGACTCTTTATGATCCTCAAAAGGTAAAAATCTCGTGGCATCAGATCGGCTGAACGTGAAGTCCACGCGAAACAAGCTTTGTCATCCGGCCCCTTGCAGCCAGTCCAGCGGTCGGGTACAATGCCGTTTAACCAATTGCGTACTGAGTTACGTCAATAAGGCGGCACGGCGTCTTGCTGCCAAATAAAGCTCTGTGATTCAGTTTCTTTCAATTGAGGTTGGTTAGTTGATTTAGAGGAGAGGGCCAAACAGCGAGGTCCTCGCCCTCCAACTGACGAAAGAGCCATAGTTATAGCACGTCAAGATAAAAAACACCAGTTACAGTTGCTTCACCGAAAAAGAAAGGCCCATAGTCTTTTCTCCGAGATATGGCACAAAGATCATTCAGTTTATGGGAGTCTCGTTGCAACTGTACCATCGCGTGAAGATTTGCTGACCCTCAGATGCACACATTACGTGCATTCACGTTTCCATTTAGGAGAATGCTGATTCATCACTAAAGACAACAAGATCCGGGAAATCTTAATCGTAATGCAACAACATTTCGTTTGTAATGTTGGCACATAAACCTTAGCCTGTAGGCTTTAGACCTTGTAACAGCTACAGACGACAAGGATGCAGTTGTAAGCATTTCCTTAGAAATCCTCAAACAGACGTCACGGCAATTGTTATTTCACGACTAGCCTTCCGAACTGATATCTTAGGGCTACAGGTGAAAGACTCTCTGACTCTTTCAATACGTTCGTCATTCTTGGTCGCCCCGTACTCTTCCCTCCAAACACAGCGGGTGTCTTCAGACTCTTGGTACCACCTACAGGTGTTATTATTACTTGGAGGATTGCAATGGAACTTAATAATGAACGCACGTTGATCTGTAACAACAGATTCAGACCTGGCAAATTGTAAAAGAATAAAAGACTCTTGTCAGTAGTAACCTTCTTTGATAGTAGTGGTTTCTAACGGAAGACACAGGAGACAGGAAACTATGCATCTATTGATTTATTATGTGTAATTGTAAGTTGAATTTCATAAATGCTATATCCGGCATTTTTCTCTGCCAACGACTGTGAAGTACAGACGGTACTTCCCACTGTACCAAGTAGGCTATTAGTGTTTCTTCCCGTTCCATTCGCGGGAAGAATGAGCGTTAAAATGCCGATGAGCGAACTGTAACTAACACATCCCACCAACCGCCTTTACCAACACATTCCATCGCCCGTATACCTACATTACTCTCCATACACTCTTCCAAAGAAACCTCATCCATCTCGTTCTCACAGATCATGAACTCCGACACATTTACCCATCCTACCAGTTACGCCATTCATTCCACCTCATAAGGGCTTCCTCTCGCTCCCCTCCCCTCCACACATTTCCTTACCCCTTCTATTTTTTCATCTGCCTTTCTCTCCCCAGCCCTTTTCCCAACAACCATTTGCGTCACCATTCCCGCTGCTCTACCCCACTTTCTGTCCCTACAGAAACTTCTACTCCACCACTCCAGTGCACCAGTCCTCCATCCCTATACCGCCATATTTCTACCTTCCTCATCGGCCAACTCCCCCCCCCCCCCTTTCAACAACAGACTCCCCATCCCAGCTCAGGTCCTTCCACTTCTTAGTGACAGGAACATGCTTCATTCAGACATCAGTGCTTCGGCGTCAAGTTTTAGACTTTTTTAAATAGCTCTTATTGTGTTTTTACTGTTTTTAATTACCAGTGAAAGGGATCATATCTCTCATATACCTAAAAACTTCAATTTTATTTTTCATTTCTAAAAGGTTTTAAATTTAATATAAATATCTTCCCTATTTGTTTCCTTTAAATTTTATTATCAGTTGGCTGAAGAATGGGTTTCCTGTACCGCCAACAGTTCACCCCCACCCTCCGCCCATATGGGGCGCAGGGGTGTGGGGATGAAATAACAATAAAGAAAACAAATCCCACCACGCTTACACCTACGCACCCTCTACATACTTTCCCAAAGAAATTGCTATCATCTCTCCCTCCCCTCTCCTCCCCCCCCCCCCACCAGATCATGAACTCCATCCTGACATTTATCCCTCCCATGAACTTTAAACCCACCCCACCTGTTACACATCATCAGGGCTTCATCTCACTCCATTCCCCATATTTTCACTACCCAACTTTTTCCCCTTCTGCCCTTCTTTCCCTAGCCCACCTCCTCATCAAATTTTAGCCTCCTTAAAAACTTTCTACTCCAATCCATCTTGTATCTCAACAGCTACTCCTACATCATCAATACATCTGCACCAGTCCTCCATCCATATACCACCTACCTTCTTCTACCTTCTGAACGAATATCCTTTCTCCTTCAGCAACAGACTACCTACCTAAGAGCAGGTACTTACAACTTTAGTGTCAGTGAACTGCTTCTTTTTAACATCAGTGTTTTGTGTCAAGACTTCTAAAAATGTTTTTAAATGTAATCTTCTTGTGTTTTCTGATTTTTACCTTTTGTTACAACTGCTTTTGTTCAAATGTTCAAATATGTGTGATATCTTATGGGACTTAACTGCTACGGCCATCAGTCCCTAAGCTTACACACTACTTAAACTAAATTATCCTAAGGACGAACACACACTCGTGCCCGAGGGAGGACTCGAACCTCCGCCGGGACCAGCCGCACAGTCCATGACTGCAGCGCCTAAGACCGCTCGGCTAATCCCGCGCGGCTACAACTGTTTTTAACTAAAAGCTAAGGAAATCAAGTCTCTTATTTTCACCTTTAACAAGTTTTAAATTCATCGTAAATATATCGCCTTTGTGTTCATTATTTTATCGTCTCATTTAGATTTTATTGCTAATTGGCTGAAGAGCGGATATGGGGCGAGGGGGACTGAAATAACAATAAATGGAAAAAAACAGTAACTAGTCTTGACTTCATGGTTGTAGCATATTGCTAGATTCCTCACGTAGTTGTGGTTTTTGAAACTTTGCGAGTTTTGGCGAGGTTGTTGTGTATCTGAAAGCGTCTGCCAGGTAAGGTTTTACACAATTTCTGTGGCACGCTCCCGTGGAGCAACCAGACTTGTCCACTTTCGTGTTAGCCTTCTTTATATGCGTTTAGTATATCCTACTTATTTGGTTTGGTGCCCCACAAACTTGAACAATTTTCTGGGATGGGTCGCGCGAGCACTTTGTGAACTATTGCCTACTTTGTCTACCGATAAACTACAGTCTACCATCTGCTTTACCTACGATTGAAACTGTGTCATCATTACTTTCCATATGAAACGTCCCCTTTGGAAAAAATTAGAAAAGGCAGTGCTGGAAAACCTCTTACGTTATTTGATCTTCAAACAGCTGAGCAAAACTGAAAGTACTCATATATTTCTCTCTTTACTTATTCTGATCATTACTAAACTGAGACACGATATTTTTAGCGCAACGCAGTCTGACTTTCAAAAATCCCTACAAACGAATGGCATTGATTAACAATACCCTATACCTTTCATGAATCACTTACCTCACAAAAATCTTCGTTACTCGAACTACTGCAATACAGCGAGCGCCAATACTGCCAGCTAAATAAAAGATTATAACTACTGAAGGCACTAACTACTGATAGGCATAGTTAGCAAATGAAAGATTTTGACAGAGAACAAACAATGTTTTTACCTTAATAATGTTCAAAAGTCACCTCTCGAAACTCTGGCATCTCTCACTCCAGATCCACCACTGCTGGCGGCTCACCTCCAACAGCACAACGCTACGCGCTGTTCCCATCCAACTACCCAACACTACACTAGCGAATATTCCATCAATGAGTCCAACCAGCCACAGACTGCACACAGCGCAGTCAGTGATTTTCATAGAGAGCGCTACGTGGCGTTACCAACATAAAAACCTAAACAGCCTACTTACACATATACCCGGAAACTGTTACATCCTAGTACTTGTATGTTTTGTTACACCCTGAAGTTTAACGGCATGGAAGACACAGATAAATATGTTACAACTTCCCATCTACAGACCTTTACTATAGAATGATTTTCATAGCACGCTCGATAATAAATCAAAACGGGATGGACAATGTTGGTGGACTTACGCCGTAACATCAGAGGCACATGGTACTGGCTGGACAGCTCAGCAACAGATTCCAAGCCATTCTTTGTTTCTTAACTCGAACCTCACGAGAATGAGTACTAACAAAGCGAAACGTCTGTTAAAATTTATGCCCTCTTCAAACTGTAATTCCAGCCTTGTTGAAGAGGACCTTGTACACACATTAATAAAATGAGTTAAAATACAATTATCGAATAGCTATTATTGTGTACAATATTTTAGAAATTAACCGTTACTTATGTCTTGTAGTAGCTCTTAATTCTATTGAATGTTCCCGTTGCCGAAACTATTTTCCATTTCATTCGCGTTTGTAATAGGGAACTTTCGTACTTTCATGACAAACTTTTAGAGGTGTGAACAAAAATAAGAAATAAGTGTCTAATGAAAACGGGCTCTGGAATGCATACTTTAAAAGCTATGAGCGTTTGTTTATCTGTGACACTGCAGGCTCTTCGCTTTCCATATTTTGAGAGATAGCAGTATGGACCAAAACAAGAAAAATTTGTGTAGTGAACGTGGGCTTTGAAGAGTTATGAGCGTTTCTTCAACTTAGATACTGCGAAAAATGTCTCTTTTACTGCAAGATCTTTGCCTTTCGTATTTCGTAAGGAGACAGTATGGACGAGAACAAGAACAATTTGTTTAGTAACAATGGGCTCTACAACGCGTACCTTGTTCGGCAGAAATGTGTCTCACAGTAAAGAAGATATACAGGTGCTCATAGCTGTTAAGGTATGCATTTTAGAGCCCATGTTTAGTGGACTTTCTTGCTTCGAATGACCGTTCCTTTCATATCTCTGGACCATTTCTCCTGGGAGACCCTGTATATGCCGGGTGTACCTTCTGTGAATCATCAGCCGCATATTAGCTGATGTTTCGTCGGATATATGCAATTTCTTTTATGGAATGTGCAGATGGAGACAGCCAAAAACATCTTTCACGCGACGCCCAGTGACTACAAAAGGTATTGATTTGATTCCCATTACAAAAAAAGGAAAAATTCATAACGGATTTTTATGTGCTCATTCCACACAGTGGTTGCAAATTAGGGTATTACGATATTTTTTAAATCAATATGTACGAACAGGGGCAGTAAAACACGAAGAATAAACAGCCAGTACTCCAGCAGTGACTGAGCAGCGCTGCTGCATGGCGGCAGCGCTCAGCACGGACATGTGTAGCGCTGGACCACTAGTTCTTCTTCTTCTTTTACTATCCCTGTTAATACATGTCGATAAAACGATATGGGGTTAGATTAATTTATAACCACTCTGCCCAATGGACATGTAAATTTCCGCTTTAAAAATAATTTGTTTGTAATGGAAAACCATAGGGCATCGCATAGAAGATATGATTAGCATTAGTTTGCGGTGACGCCGACTATACATTGAAAAAACGAAATTGCAAAATTGCCGAAAGAGCTGAGAAAAGGCGCCTGACGACTGTTAGTACAGTATGTTTCCAGAGGTGTGGTACAACTTTATAGCATCCAAACTAAATAAGATGTTCGCACCATGTCTGTCTTATATGACACACAAGCTCTGAACGTTTTTGTGCAATTCAGTCAATTTCAACATGTGCGCATGTGGTGGTATGCACAACATCTAATCTGCATTCATGCTATACCCACAAACAAACCTACATCAACTGTAGCAATGGCAGCAACGATTCTCTAAATCATTCGTGTAGCTGACATGCGTTTGGTGGTCTCTGTATTTCACATATCCTCATAGAAAGAAGTCTATCGGTGTAGTGTGAGGCGATCTGGGAGGCCAGGAAACTCGACCACCCATGCCAATCCAGCAATATAGAAACACCTGGTCTAGAATAGCTCGCACAGTCTGAACCCATTGTGGCGGAGCACCATATTGTTGGAAAACGACTGTGTCTGCGAGGTCAGCCAGTTGTGATAATGCAAATAGTTTCAGGATATCAAGGCGTTGTTGGAATTAACTACTTTTTTCTGAGAAAAAAAATGGTCACACACTGCGATGAACCATCAAAGAACAGTGCGGTCTGGTTGTGCACAGATGCGAACATTGTATTTGTTTGCCCTACCACACACTTGGAATGTTGCTTCGTCAGAAAATGCTAGGTCAGTCGTCGTTTCATTGTGGTAATTTCCTATACGACCAAACAGCTGTGGTCATTGGTCCCTAGGCCTACACTCTACTTAAGGTAACTTAAACTAACTTACGCTAAGGACAACACACACACACACACACACACACACACACACACACACAGACACACACACACACACACACACACATGCTCGAGGGAGTACTAGATCTTCCGAACGGGGAGCCGCTCGAAACGTGGCAAGGCGCCTGAGACCGCGCTGCTACCACGCGCTCAGAGTGATCGTCAAATGTTTTTGCTCAAGAGCCTATATTGACAAGGTGGGGCAGCGCGTAGAGCCACATATGTACCGATTTTGTCATTAATTGGTAAAGTACATAAATTAGTAAGTAATCAGCTCCTAATAGACTAGATGCAGAAAAGGCGCATTAAATTGGCAGCACCCCCCCCCCCCCCCCCGTCCCCACGCGCGCAAAGTACCGGGTGTTTCAAATGATATTTACGACCATATTCATATGTATTTTAGAAATTGAGATGGGTGTGGTTTTCGGCATGACGTTCATACACACCTAAAAGAGAAGCCATTTAACAGAGTTGGTGTGTGCGCCATGCGTACCACTCAGGATATCTAAGCGATATTACAGTTCGTCCCACGTCCCACCTAACATGTCCTCATTAACGTTGTGCCACATCCTGTGCACCATCGTTACTCGTTCTCCGGTACCCATAACTCGTCCTCTTGTACCACAGTCTGATGGTCGGATGTGATGATGGTCTGCTTCTCTAACGTGTCCGGATGTTTCGCTGGGCCTTATTGTCAGATATGGTCTCTCCCAACCATTCCACACATTGTGCGATCAGCGGGGGGTTCGTCATTTTCGTTAACAACTTACCTAAAAGATGCTCTAGGTGTGTGTGAACATTATGCAACAAACCGCAACTTTCTACCTATCATTATGAAATGTACGTGATCAATGTAGTAAAGATCATTTTACAGCAGCCTGCACAGATCTTTCAAGCCGGAACCATTCGGAACACTTCCGTACTGACCATGGTCTGCCAATTAAGCGATCTAATAGTTGACACTATAGCTGCGTGGTGAAATGTTGGTTTTGCTATGTGTGCGAGCCGACTGGTGTGGCCGAGCGGTTCTACGCGCTTCAGTCTGGAACCGCGTCACCGATACGGTTGCAGGTTCGAAACATGCCTCGGGCATGGATGTGTGTGATGTCCTTAGGTTAGTTAGGTTTAAGTAGTTCTAAGTTCTAGGGGACTGATGGCCTCAGATGTGAAGTCCCATAGTGCTCAGAGCCATTTGAACCATTATGTGTGTGAACGACTTCAATAGCAGTATTTGTCTTTTATTTAAATGGCTGGTTAATATGGCTCTGAGCACTATGGTACTTTACTTCTGAGGTCATCAGTCCCCTAGAACTTAGAACTACTTACACCTAACTAACCTAAGGACATCACACACATCCATGCCCGAGGCAGGATTCGAACCTGCGACCGTAGCGGTCGCGCGGTTCCAGACTAGCGCCTAGAACCGCTCGGTCACCCAGACCGGCTATTTAAATGGACTGTTGAATACGAGACAGCACAAAAATATGTGTTAAGTGATTTAAATGGCAGTTTCCTTCTACTCACTGCGTTGTATTAAAACAGCCTTAATTAATTCAATGTTGTTGCTGCGAAAAAGTACCGCATTTGAAGACGACCGTATCTGCAATGAGCATTGACGAATCCATGGTACTTCCGTGTCAAAATGTATGTAACTGTAGTCGAAAGGTTTGAGTCACGCACGCCCGTTGGTTCGTCATCATCAGAAGAGAAGCGATAAAACATTCCCCCTCTCACAGAGGTCTTCTAATGTCGCTGTGACCGGCTACTCAGACATCTACCCCTGAAGTAAGCGGCAATCTTTACTTAGCTCAAGGCCGAATTTAGCAACATCAATTAACACTTTCTAAGTATTTTGTTTGTTACTTAGTAGGAAAACTACACTCTGAAGAAACGTTGGCGTTTTTGGATTCCCGTCGCAGTTGTTAGGTGCATATTGTTATAAAATGCGGCTGAGAACCGCGAACTTAATGCGGGCCGCATGTGGCTCGCGGGTCACAGTTTGACGACCCCCGTGCTAGGTTGTTTGGAAAAATTCTGTCCTGCTCTAAACGGTGAAGAACGTCCACAGCGAATAGAATACGTTGTGACTTGTTGTCTGGTTTCAATACGTGCAACAGTAGCAATCGGTATGAATACATATGTAAACCATTCCGAAGGACCCACTGCACGTTTACCCTATGAATTTGCAGCGCCTGAACGCCCTCCGAGCAGCCTCCTGTAGTGAATGATGAAGAGCCAGCCGAACCCATTCTGTGTCAGCTTCACTTGTTCGAAATCGTGCAGTATGATGCTTCATATCAACGCTTTCTGTCTGCACACAGTTTCTGTATTATCAGCGTATCGACGTCCGCGAGGGTGGGTGTTTCCTATACTGTGTTTAGAAGTTCCTTTGAAGCTGCATGTCCAATTTAGTCTGAGTAAACGATTATAAACACAGTCTTTTCTTGAACTGTTGTCATTGCGCTTCTCCCACGACAGCCTGGAATAAACGAAACTTTGTGATGAAAATAAAAGCTCCAGAACTAGCTGCAGTAAGTGAAACGTCCCCTTAGAACAATTGTACAAGACTGTGCTTAACCTGGCACACAATAATTTTTAGCGCAACGCAATCTGACTTTCAATAACCCCTACAAAACAATGGCCCTGACTAACTTTAACCTATACCTTTTACAAATCACTTACCTCACAAAAATCTTCGCTGCTCGAACTACTGCAATACAGCGAGTGCCACTACTGCCAGCTAAATAAAAGATTCAAACTACTGGAGGCACTAACTACTGATAGGGATAGTTAGCAAATGAAAGATATTATTAGAGAACAAACAATGTATTTACCTTAATATTCATAATTGACATCCAGTCTTACAGATTATCAAAACTCGGCCATCTCTCTCCCCACGTCCACCACTGCTGGCGGCTCACCTCCAACTGCCCAGCGCTACGCGCTGTTCGCATCCAGCTATAGCAGTTCATGACAACAATGGCAGACAACAATTCAAACTTTTCATATAGAGAGTGCTACGTAACGTTGCCAATAAAAAAACATAAACAGCAAACTTACATAAAGAAAACATAAACAGCCTACTTACATAAAAACATAAACAGCAAACTTACATAAAGAAAACATAAACAGCCTACTTACATAGCCCCCATGCTCCCCACAAAAAATTTTACAAATTTTTTTGGGCAGTGGCCAATACAGATTTGAAAAAATTTTTCATAATTACAATAACAAAGATATCAAATGCACACACTTATTGATACAATGTTGGTCAACAGCTAATATTTTTTCACAGTCAATAAAGACAGTCCAGATTGTTCATCATAATAGTAATTACAGTTTCTCATTAGTAAAAGAAATTGCACACAGAAGTAGTGGATTTCCATGTAGTATTGAAGAAGTAGTGTTGTCCTTCCAACGGAAAGACAGTGCTGACTCTTGAAATGCTGACAGGTAATGGGCCACAATGGAGCAAACCCACAGCAGAGTCATTCGAAGTTCTGACGAATATTGGTAGATAGGTCATCACAGAGCAGACCAACTGCAGTCCTGGTAGAGAGTATGGTATTGGTGGGCCACCAGAGGTGCAGACCCACTGCAGTCCTTGTAGAAACTGTGGTACTGGTGAGTCAGCAAAGGTGTAGACCCACTGTAGTCCTGGTAGAGATGGCCAGCAGCCATCTGCTGCGACTGTGCAGGTGCACAATCACCATCGAAGAGTCTTGCAGAGAAGATAGCAAGTCCATAAACCACCACTTGTGCACGCACAAAGTTTTTGGGAATTGTCCTTAGAACCAGCAATGCTGTTATCCAGTCCCTTGCTGAATTAGTAACACACGTGCAAACACTAACAGTCCCTACTTCTCACATATTGTCCATATACTATGACCAACAGAATGTGTGCAGTGAAATGAATGCTTACAAGTTAATAATATGATGAACTGGTGTCAATTACAATTATATAACATAAGAATACAATTACAAAGACACAAAATACATCATTAAAAACATAACAATACAGATAATATTTGTAGTAATAGGGGCTTTACAAAAGAATAGAAATAAACATATACATCAGTGTTACAGGAATGATGACATGAGTACATACATAAAAGATCAGAATAACTTTTGAAACGTCAACTTCACACATGAGCATTAAAACAAAGCAGAATAAATAAAGTCTAAGCATCTTTACAAAGAAAATAACAGAGTATTAGAAAAATTCTACAACATAGCTCTCATCAGCTAAACACATAAAGACAGGAAAAACACAAATACACACGGGTACCCAAACACATAGTGGGATAACACCAAAAGGAAAGGACAACACACAATTACATATTGGGAAAAAACAGCAAAGAGGAAAGGACAGGGTTTGTTTTACTGCAGTATTTTGCTTGGAGATCTCCCTTCATTCCATAGATCGTTCGTCTTATTTCAACCTTTGCTTCCACCAAAAAAATCCTATCTAAGCATGCTTTCTGTATTTATATGTTCCTATATTGCTTACCCCATCATTTATTTACAAGAAAATCCTACCTATACCTCGTTCCTGTATTCTATTCATATTTCTTTCAAAATAATTATTTCTGATTGTACAATACTCATTGGGGCCCAAATCTTTCTTCGCAATGCATTCTTTACCTATTCTCCATAGTCAGTTTCTTATATAGTCTACCCCCTCTTAAGCTAACTTAAATCTACTGAGCTCAGATATATATACCAAGGGACGAGGCAATGCAGCAAAAAAAAAAATAATTAACACAAACATCAATGACAAAAAATAGAAATGACAAAGCAAGCAGCATAAATTAGCAAAGCAAGTGCAATATTACAACTAATATAAGGCAATGCAGGAAACAAGAAAAACTAGCTTAGAAGAGTAACACAAAGTCAAATTCAGTAACACTATGCCTGGCAAACAGCAGCAACTTATACCTAAACATGACATAGCTCAAGCAGAAAAAATATTACAGTAAAAACAACAATGCAGACAAGGGAAAAGCATATTCACATCTTAATGTCTATGTAATTAAAGTGGTGCACCATAACAACTTATTGTAAAAAAAATATTACCATGTACTTGAAAAGAAAATTATGTGTTACTGTTATTAGTTCCTTCTTATTGTTCTTTCCTTTCCAAGTGCTCCTTTTTTAAAGAATGTGGATCATAAAATAATTATTTAATAGATCTGTTGACAGAAAGAGTTCACATTAGCAAATGCATTTCATTTTATAAAAGCAATGCTGCAACACAGCTGGAAACCAGATATCAAATGAAATAAGCAATTACGCAAACCAAAGCATAAAAATATCATTCAATAGTCATGTGGCATTTCGTTTCATAAGTTAATGGCTCTCAACTCTCGTAGAAAGACACTTGTCATAATCAGGTGAGCAGATGTACGAATATTTCCCATCAATTCATAAGCATTTCAATAATTAGCACAAAGTGCGAGTAATCATATGTTTTTAAGTAACGAGGGTGTCGCATTAGCGATGAAAGGCACATCCTAATGGCTTATTCTCCAGGTGTTTGACACAGCTGTGTGCCCACAACGCATTACAAAAATCATATGTTTTTAAGTGACGAGGGTGTCGCATTAGCGATGCCCTCTACAAAGGAATGTCATTAACAGATATATAGGCCTCTCTTTGTCCTTCTCTTCCACCTGTGCCTCTGGCACACCCTAATGGCTTTCTTTTCTACCTGAGCGTCTGAAAAGGCTTGTTCTCCAGGTGTCTGACACACCTGGGTGCCCACGTCACATTATGTGCAGGTGGTCACTTAACTTTCTTACGGAAATATTTACGACAGTAGTTTCCGCTACAGTGACAGTCTCATATAAAAACATTTCACAGGTCAAGAATTTTATTGACATAAACATACCTCAACAGCATAATACACATCGTCGTCGTAAAAATAACATCATAACACCTCAGTCAAATGTCAAAAACGTCGTAGCTTCCTCCAATGATTTCAAAACCTAAAGAAAATTCTATGCTCATTTCAGTAGTGTCATCTACCTCAAACGTACTTTAAAAATCATGATCTCATACCAAATACATCATTCAAAGCTCTCATAGTATCACAATGGTACCAAAAAAATATGAACAGTTCACAAAGTACAGACAAAGTACAATTTCTTAAGTGTGAAGTAATCCAACTCTGTAATTGCGTAAACATGTGTCACTGACGTAGTAAAAGGATGTTTGTTTCTCTGTTAAATGATCAGATAGCTGTGTAATTTATGTGTTAGAGAAATATGGTACCGATGTGTTAAATTGTATAAGCAAATACCATATTAGCTAGGGCTCCTTGTGCTTGCCAAACACATGGTACACAAAGTAGGCGTGTACCCCCCTGAGGTTTATTGTAATTATACCCTCAGGTGTTACAGATTACAGCAATGGAATGAAATGTATCACGAAAAACTTTCTTTGTAATTCAAAACTCTTTAAAAATAAATGTTTTAAGTACAAAATTAATCACTCAAATACTTGTCCTGTAGCGCTAAATATGCGTCTTGCTGTAAGATAATCTCTGGGAAGTGTCGTAGTTATTGTCCTCCGAAAGCTAAGTTCTGCAGAAGTCAATGTACTTACCTCATGATACACAAAGTGAAATGCTTTGCGTATAGATTTCTTAGTTATTACGCTTATTGCCGTGATGAGGAAAGTACTGTGCTGTAACGTATTGTTGTCCTACGGAAAAGGCTGTCTCCTTGTAGCAATAGCACAAAAGTCACCACTAAAACATGTCTCACTTTATAGAAGAATTCAGAAAAAACTGTGCAGATATAAAACAGATACACCGCAAAAGCACATTGTAAATTGTCACTCATTAGTAACATCGTGATAAAATCGTGTAGCTGTCACATAAACTAACCATTGTCTCATCTGGTATTTCACAGAAAGCACCTCAAATCCAGAATCCACTCGTAAGCAAACCAAAATGTTGCATGAAAATTTCATTAGCAGTGCTGGTAAATGTTCTAATCGTGCAACTAACAAGCAAGAATGTACACACACAATTACACTGTGTCGTCTGTTTGCAATAACAATGCATTTGTAATTTCTGTTTAAATAATTTCTCTTGGTTCTTGACTGGATGGTTAGTTAGCTTTAAAACATAGTTGCATGTTAACAGTTTCTCAGTGTGACAAATTGTACAAGTAGCGTGAAGTGAAAATTGCAAAGACTGAGTTAAAAAGCAGATTATCTGTCAATAAATGGTTTTACATGAGAAATGTGGTGTAAACCTTTACTCTTCCTAGTACGCAGAGTTTCAACTTCAACGCAATTATCATGTGGTATACGTCGGATTCTGTAAGGTCCATTGTAAACTAGAAAGAATTTGTGACTCAAGTGTTTCTTCTTATGTGACAATGAATGAGCTTTAATGAGAACTTTCTGACCAATATATAATTTCTTTGCATTTGCTTTACCGTGTAGTTTTCTCCTTTTCTCTGCTGCAGATTTTATATTTTTAAGAGCCAAATCAATTATGTCTTTGTGTCGCAGTTTACGTGTATTCGGGAAAGGTACAAGCTCTCTGATTCTGTTCGGAGGTTCTACATTCTTCAGTACAAGAGTAGGTGGTAAAGCAGTGGAATCATGAGGCATTTCATTCAGCACATTTTGAAATAAGTGTAAATATCTGTCCCAATGCTGATGCTTTCTGTGACAATAAAGTCTGCAAAGCTTATTGATTTCTTTCATAATCCGTTCAGACGGGTTACAATGTGGTGAATACAATGAAATAAAAACAGGTTTGATTTTATGATTCCGAAGCATGCGTGACCAAACAGCAGATCTGAATTGCGGTCCGTTATCTGAAATGACTTTACTAACGTGTCCAACTTCACGTAAGAAATTTTTAACAAAGGCGTTGGATACAGACCGTCCAGTGGCTTTATGTAACGGAGTGAAAGAAACAAATTTTGAAGTAAGTTCAACAGCGACTAGAACGTACGAAAATCCATTCGATGTTCTGACAAGGGGTCCCAAGAGATCAACAGCAGCAAATTCTTTTAATTTAGAAGGAATAATAGGAAATAACGGAGCACGATGTGAGATAGTAGATGGTTTCGCCTTTTGACAAAGTTTACAAATAGACAAGACTCTTCGAATTCTCTTTTCCATATTGTTAAAATAACAAGTCGTTCGAAGAATATGATAACATTTTCGTGGGCCAAAATGTGCGTAGCTGAAATGAATGTACCAAATGAGCTTATTAACAAAATCGTCTGGAATGCAAAGTACCCATAGCTTGTCATCAACAGTGCAGCGTTTGAAGAGTATGTTGTTTCTAACCAGGTAATAATGCCGAATCTGAGTGTGTGTCTTTTCATGCCATTTACTTTTGATATCTTTCCAAATCGGATCTTTATCTTGTTCATGAGCAATGTCCTTTAAAGATGTGGTGATGAAGTTTTCAAAGGCGACTTTCTGAATGTAAAGAATACTGAAATTTTTCTCGAGGTTGCCTTCTGTGTTACTTTTCTCAAGCCCAGCCGGTGCGCGTGACAGCGCGTCCGCAACAATGTTCTCCTTGCCGGGAATGTAGACTATTGTGAAGCGGAATTCTTGCAGAAACAATGCCCAACGTTTTAACCTATCATGATTTAATTTTGAAGACATAATAAATTGTAATGCACGATGATCACTGTATACTTTTACGTGCTTACCAGAAAGAAAGAAACGGAATTTGTTAAATGCCCAAACGATAGCTAAAGCTTCTAATTCAGTAACGGAATAATTTTTTTCAGACTTTGTTAGCACTCGGCTAGCAAAAGCAATGCTTTTCTGAACAGTAGTGTCATTTTCTATGGCTTCTTGAAATAAGTGGGCACCAAGACCGACTTTAGAAGAATCCGTGCTAAGGCAGAAATCTTGTGACAGATCTGGATGAGCTAGTATTGGCGCGTGAAGTAACGCTTCTTTCAAAGAACTGAATTCCAACTGTGCTTGTTCGTCCCAGTTCCAAATAGTATTTTTTCCAGTGAGAGAACAAAGTTTTGGTGTAACTAGAATTTGCATATTCAGAAAACGACGGTAAAAATTTACGAGACCTAGAAAACTGCGGACTTGTCTTTTTGTGGATGGAACAGGAATGGCTCTGATTGCTTCTAACTTTTCAGGATCCGGCTGAATGCCTTCAGAAGAAATAATATGTCCCAAAAACTTCACCTTTGACCTACCGAATTCAGACTTTTCCAAGTTAACTGTAATTCCAGATTCTGCAAAAATACGTAACAAACTGTTGAGGATGCGGTTATGTTGTTCCCATGAAGCTTCTGCTATTAGAATATCGTCCACATATAAGGTGATGTGACGTTTTAAGAACTCAGGTAATATGGAATTTAGCCCCCGAATGAATGCCGCTGAAGAAATGTTCAAACCAAAAGGAAGTTTCCGAAACTGATAACAAACGCCGAAACAAAGGAAAGCTGTGTATTTTCTGCATTCTGGATGAAGTTCGATCTGATAAAAGCTGGATCTGAGATCAATGGAAGATAACACTTTTACACCATTAAAATTTTGAAGAAGTTCTTCCATCGTCTGCGGCCTGTCTGTTTCAGGAATGATGATAGTATTGATTTGTCTCGAATCTAAAACAAGCCTGATCGATCCATTCTTCTTCTCAACAACATGTAATGGGTTGTTGTATGAGCTTACTGCAGGCTCAATAATGCCCTCGACAAGCATAGATTGTATTTCTGTTCTAACACGGTCCCTATAATGTGCCGGAATTACGTATGGTCTAACACAAAATTTAGTATGCTCACGAACACGAAATTGGTATTGAAATCCCTTGATTGTTCCTGTTTTGTGAGTAAAAACTGTGGAATGTGCTTGTAAAATCTCAAAAAGGTCCTGCCTATCAGTGTCATTACAATTCTCAATTGTTTGAATTTTATTCTGAATTAACTCATTAATTTCAAATATGCCGTCGATATCATCCCTTTCAGTACTTGCAGAGTGATTGTTGGTGTCTACTTCCGTAGAAAATTCCGAACTGTTGTCTAACAGGACATAAAGCCGATTAATTTCCTCATCATGGTTTGAGAGCCAGTCTTCAAATTTCAAAGCTATTGACTTACCTTCTTTCTCTAAACTTATTTCAGCATCGTGAAAACTTAAGATTGCTTTATATTCATTCAAAAAGTCTACTCCCAGTATAATTTCCGTCGACAATAATGGAACAACAAGGAAGTTCATAGAGAAGCTGTGGCTTTGACAAAAGAATTCTAAATTGGTTTGTTGGCGTACATCTACACTTTTTCCAAAGATTGCACCTTGTAATTTAATCTTACGTAACGGAAGTGTGGGGCAATCGTTCGCTTTGTTGCATTTGCTAAAAGCTGTTTCGCTAATTACTGAAATGGGACTGCCAGAGTCAAGTACTGCCGTAAATTTTACGTCATTTACAGTAATGTGAATCACAGGATATGCAATGGTGTTACGTGTTACGTCGTGTTCCTGGAGTAAGATGTCCCTAATGTCTTCCATTTTTACGTAATTACTAGCTACGGCAGCTGCGTCATCAGTTTCATAAGTACGTCTTGTGGCTGCCAGTGGTGTGAGTCATCGCCTATTGTCTCTTTGTTGGCGCGCGTCGTTATTGGGATTTGGAGACCTAACTTCTACAAATTCATCGTGACGAGAGTGCTCTGCTCTGTTTAAATCTCGCCAGTTCTGATGCAATTCAGGTCTGTCGTTACGATCATATCGTCTGTCGTCATGTCGGTAGTTTCCATAGTTTCTTTCTTGTCGGTCACATGGTGGAGAATTTCTCCTTGAATCGTAACTACGCACTGGACCGTTGCGTCTAAAGTTATTCTGTCTCCCTTGATAATAGTTATTTTGGTTCCCATATTGTCTGTTTCTCTGATTGTCTCTGTGATAGTCATTACCGCGGAAAGGTGATCTTTCCCTGTAACTATTACTCTGCCAGTGGTTATCATATGGGTGGTGTCTGTTTTGGTCACGATTTACGTTGTAAGAATAGGTTTGTCGTGGCCATTTATTGTTTCTGTCGTCACGGAATTGAGACGGATGTGACCTGTAGTGATTGTTTTCCTGTTTTCGCATTCCGCGACTGTCTGTGTCAATTTCCAGTTCTTGTAACAGTCCCTGAAAAGCTTCAATGTCATCTTTGCAACGTCCTGCTAAAATAATATGTCTCAAATGTTCAGGCAGTTTGATTAAGCAAATGCGGATGAGTTCTGAGGGGCTGTATGGGTTTGACAGGTATTGATTCTTGTGCAACATGTCTTCAAAATATTTGACAAGACTGGAAAATTCAGATTGTTCAAAGTGTTTCATCATCATGATGCTATGTTTTACGCGGTCTTGTGTGGCTTGAGACCAATATGCTGAGAGGAAGGCATGATAAAAATCTCCTTCACTGTGACAATCGTGAATGACCGATCGCATTCTTACAGCTGGTTCATTCTCCAAATAGCCACACATAAATTCTAATCTGTGTTCTAATGACCAGTTGGGAGGAAAACAATGAGAGAATTGATGGAGCCATGCTTGTGGATGAATGTCGTTGCCAGAATTCTTAAATGTTTTGAATTTACGTGTAGTAATGAACAGCTTATAATCAAAATCATCGTGTCGGCGAGTAGCATATCGGTCATTGTTACGTCGTGTCGGCGGTTCCATCTCAAAATTCGGTGCACCTTGCCAGTTTCTTTCATAATTACCGAAATGCCCTGTGTTATTATTTTGTGGCTTTTCCGTATTTATATGTCCCTCTTCCCTTATTGGGGCGCGAGTGTCCTCTGAAATACGTAATTCTTGTATTACCTGTGTCAGCTGATCTTGTACTTCCCGCATTTCTCTTTTGTATTGCATATTAATTTGATTCTGATTTTGTTTGAATTTTCTTATTTGTTCATACTCTTCTGTGTCCGTGAAGGCTACGGGTCTTGTGTCATTCAGATCATCATCTACCTTTGTAGATAAGTTAGTGACCTGATCCGAAAGTTCAGCTACTTTCTCCGATAGTGAACACATTTCCTCAGTGTGTTTTTCTGAACCAAGTTTCAGAGTGTCCATTTGTGTTGCAATCGAATCTACTGTGTTCTTTAAGTTGTCCTGAGTTTTTGCCAGTTGCGTAACCGAATCGGTAGATGCAACTGAGTCAATTTTAGCCCACAAGGTCTCATGATTTTCATGAACAATGATTTGCAGCTCTTTTATGGCTGCTTCGTGATTCTGTAATGCATTTTCATGCCGCGAAAAAATAGGCTGAAAATGCTCACAAATTTGTGTTTTTACGTCATTACAGACTTTTTGACATTTCGATTCAATGTTATGTAATTCAGTAGTTAAATCTTCACGTGTTTGTTCAAGTGTGGTGTCTAACTTCCGAAGATTTTGTTCCATTGTGTCTAACTTTTGCTGTGTTTGTCTCTGGTGTTGTTCCATTGTGTCTAACTTTTGAAGATTTTGTTCCACTGTGTCTAATTTTTTAAGATTTTGTTCCATTGTGTCTAACTTTTGAAGATTTTGTTCCACTGTGTCTAATTTTTTAAGATTTTGTTCCATTGTGTCTAACTTTTGAAGATTTTGTCCCATCTGTCTCTGATTTTGTTCCATTTGTTGCATTAATTGCAATAATAATGTATTAGTGTCTGGAATCTGTTTCTCTATGCTTTTTAGCAGTGCATTTTGACCGGCAACATTCACATTTTGACAAGCAGAAAATGTGTCTTGACTCATTTGAGAAAAAGGTGAGGACCCAAAACCTGAATCTACAGTATTTGCAAAATTGTGTCCTATCATTTCGGATTCCTGAGGCGAGCTGTTGCCGACCGATCGATCGATAATGCTTCCCTGTTCACTACCTGTTTGACTGTCTACGCCATTGTTTGACGCCCGCTCCATTTCCCTATGCACAGTTACCAAATTACTACTTTGAACATTAGTTAACTCATTACACAGTGGCGCTAACACATTGCTTTCGTCTTCACTGTCGTTTCTTAGTTTACTTTGGAGCCGAGTGTTACGTTTTTCACACGCCATTATTGAGACAATATTTCACACGATAACACACGAAAACACAATTTGAAGAGCAAAAATAAGAGAACACATTAACATAGCACTGAAAATAATATGTAGTTAATTACAAGCGCAGCTGCGAAATACTTGTTGCAAATCTACATGCATGCCACAACTGTTTTACATTACAACAATGAAAGACTGCAACTACAAAGGAGATTCTCTCTACAATTACGCGCTAGCAATAAACAAAAGCTACACTAAATACACAAACTACAAGAAAAAATCAGAAGATTCCAGTGAGGTATCCTAGGCTAAGGGTCGACATATGAAACGTCCCCTTAGAACAATTGTACAAGACTGTGCTTAACCTGGCACACAATAATTTTTAGCGCAACGCAATCTGACTTTCAATAACCCCTACAAAACAATGGCCCTGACTAACTTTAACCTATACCTTTTACAAATCACTTACCTCACAAAAATCTTCGCTGCTCGAACTACTGCAATACAGCGAGTGCCACTACTGCCAGCTAAATAAAAGATTCAAACTACTGGAGGCACTAACTACTGATAGGGATAGTTAGCAAATGAAAGATATTATTAGAGAACAAACAATGTATTTACCTTAATATTCATAATTGACATCCAGTCTTACAGATTATCAAAACTCGGCCATCTCTCTCCCCACGTCCACCACTGCTGGCGGCTCACCTCCAACTGCCCAGCGCTACGCGCTGTTCGCATCCAGCTATAGCAGTTCATGACAACAATGGCAGACAACAATTCAAACTTTTCATATAGAGAGTGCTACGTAACGTTGCCAATAAAAAAACATAAACAGCAAACTTACATAAAGAAAACATAAACAGCCTACTTACATAAAAACATAAACAGCAAACTTACATAAAGAAAACATAAACAGCCTACTTACATAAGGTAATATGTTTTTTTAATATTTATGCGACAGGCCTGTTTTGGCTTATTGCTGTTATCTGATGACGTGTAGTAAGTGACGCCCATACTGCACATATAGCAAATTTTTTCTATCATGTCATGGTACTATAATATTTGTGGGCCGAAACGTTAAAAATACGTTTTTGACAGTTATTTTGACACGTCAACGTTTTGACGGATCTTTACATGTAAAATCGTAGCTAAGAACTGTCAAAATATCTGTTCAAAAGTACTATGGAACTTAACATCTGAGGTCATCAGTCCCCTACACTCAGAACTACTTAAACCTAACTAACCTAAGGACATCACACACATCCATGTCCGAGTCAGGATTCGAAGCTGCGACCGTAGCAGCAGCGCGGTTCCGGACTGAAGCGCCTAGAACCGCTCCGCCACAGCGACCGGCTATCTGTCAAAAACGTATTTTTTATGTTTCGTGACTACAAAAAATATTATACTTACTACGACTTGACAGAAAAAATTTGCTAAAGATGCAGTATGGGAGTTACTTTCTACTAGACGCCGCTTGATAATGACAACAAGCCGAAGTACGCCTGTCGCATAAATATTAAAAAAACATATTACCTTACTGCAGCTAGGTTTGGAGCTTTCATTTTCATTATGTCTTATAATGACATAAACTATTCCGCAAGCCAAATAGAACGTAAAAAAATTGATTTATGTAAATCTGCAGGCTTTCGTGGTCGCTGTCACTGAAGTTAAAATCTTCTGCGCTGTTAGTCCGCATCATATTTCCTCTAAAATAATCGACGTTTCGACCCCTGTGGTGGGATTTTCTTCAGGATCTTCCGGTGTCCACTACCGCAGTGGACACCGGAAGATCCTGAAGTTGATCCCAGCAGAGGGGTCGAAACGTCGATTATTTTAGAACAAATATGATGCTGCCTAACAGCTCAGAAGATTTTAACTTTCGTGTGTTAGTTCGCCTGCTACATAAGCCAAATACAGTGTGAATATCTTAATTAGTTTGAGTGAGCATACTACAATTCTAAAGGTGGCAGGGGTAAAATACAGGGAGCGAAAGGATATTTATAATTTGTACAGAAACCAGATGGCAGTTATAGGAGTCGAGGGGCATGAAAGGGAAGTAGTGGTTGGGAAGGGAGTGAGACAGGGTTGTAGCCTCTCCCCGATGTTATTCAAAATGGTTCAAATGGCTCTGAGGAGTATGGCACTTAACTGTTGTGGTCATCAGTCCCCTAGAACTTAGAACTACTTAAACCTAACTAACCTAAGGACATCACACACATCCAGAACCGAGGCAGGATTCGAACCTGCGACCGTAGCAGTCACGCGGCTCCAGACTGTAGCGCCTAGAACAGCACGGCCACTCCGGCCGGCTGATGTTATTCAATCTGCATATTGACCAAGCAGTAAAGGAAACAAAAGAAAAATTCGGAGTAGGTATTAAAATCCATGGAGAAGAAATAAAAACTTTGAGGTTCGCCGATGACAGTGTAATTCTGTGAGAGACAGCAAAGGACTTGGAAGAGCTGTTGAACGGTATGGATAGTGTCTTGAAAGGAGGATATAAGATGAACATCAACAAAAGCAAAACGAGGATAATGGAATGTAGTCGAATTACGTCGGGCGATGCTGAGGGAATTAGATTAGGAAATGAGACACTGAAAGTAGTAAATGAGTTTTGCTATTTGGGGAGCAAAATAACTGATGATGGTCGAAGTAGAGAGGATATATAATGTAGACTGGCAATGGCAAGGAAAGCGTTTCTGAAGAAGAGAAATTTGTTAACATCGAGTATTTATTTAAGTGTCGGGAAGTCGTTTCTGAAAGTATTTGTATGGAGTGTAGCCATGTGTGGAAGTGGAACATGGACAATAAATAGTTTGGACAAGAAGAGAATAGAAGCTTTCGAAATGTGGTGCTACAGAAGAATGCTGAAGATTAGATGGGTAGATCACATAACTAATGAGGAGGTATTGAATAGAATTGGGGAGAAGAAGAGTTTGTGGCAGAACTTGACAAGAAGAAGGGACCGGTTGGTAGGACATGTTCTGAGGAATCAAGGGTTCACCAATTTAGCATTGGAGGGCAGCGTGAAGGGAAAATCGTAGAGGGAGACCAAGAGACGAATACACTAAGCAGATTCAGAAGGATATATGTTGCAGTAAGTACTGGGAGATGAAGAAGCTTGCACGGGATAGGGCAGCATGAAGAGCTGCATCAAACCAGCAGCTGGACTGAAGACCACAACAACAAACAAACAACTGCAATTGTAGCGTACGTTTTGAGACAGCCTGTATTTTTTAGCCGCAGCACGCAGTGCCCTTTATATGGTACTTAGTCATTTCTTTTTATCACGTGCGAAACATAAGCAGAGGACGTACGCCGACGGTCCGGCGGCTGGCCGCGCGAGGGCGTGACTCAACGCGGACGACATCGAGCGGTGGACATGTGGCTTGCAGGCAGTGCCTACCAGGCGTCGGCCGCGACTGCACACGCGCTGCGTCTGCCGCCGCCACAAAACACTCCGCGTGTGCGCGACCCTTACACGCCTCGCCGCCATGGGCTGTGTGCACTCCAAAGCCGCCGACGCCGGCGACACGCCGTACCAGCAGACACCTGTTGCCGAACAGTCGCCGGTGCCAGATGACGACGACGACGCACAAAGGTAGACAGTGCACATCCCCCTGTTGCATGCTGGTATAGAGCGGGCTCTGCTACGCCGCTACTCAGCGCAAACTGAAAAAGACCAGTACAATAAAGCTTTATAATAATTAGTATTGCTCGTATTCCCTGAGTACGAATACAATAACACAAGGCGGAAAGATAAATTCGCAATACAGAATAACACGCAAGTATACTGGACGCTCCGAACACGTCGTAAAACATTCTACGAATCGAAACGCTGTTTCCGGAACATAATAATATTCAAAAGGCAATTAAACTTCTGTATAAGTAATTGGTGGACGGATATATGCTATGATTTATTTAAACAGAACCATACACTCAGTAGATCGGCGTTTCTAATCTCATGGAATGTCGCGTTCAGTCGGTATAGTTTAAGATGCAGTTCTCACAAAAACTACAAGGTTTGTTTACATGGCAGTCTTACACAGCAACTCCTATTATATTCTGTTTTTTTCGTCTTAAGCATACTGCATTTAATTAAAGGGAACTTTACACAAGAGGAGTTTCGCGTTTATTTACAAATCATCTACTGCGGTCGTTTTGGAAATATGCACACACAATGTTCGTACAGTTTCGTTGTTATAGATTAAGAGAGTTATTTCGTTATAAAGAAGGCGTACATTTTACTTACGGTGTTTCTGCCTGTTGTCCACTTGTTCTGGAAACCACTGCTTTTTCTTTCGTTATTGGCTGAAGTTGAAAGAAACTTGGTTGTACATTCACACTTGGCAATTTTTTACCTTTTCGAAAGCAGTTTTTCTTTTGCAGCAATCGACTTCACCTCGCTTTAGAGATAGAACTGCAGTTACATGTGTCCCGCACTTGGCACAGTGTTACAGCTTATTGTTTGTTCATTTGTTTTTCATGCAGGTTGCCAACCTGTGAATTCTTTTTATTCGTTTGCGTGTGTGTGTGTGTGTGTGTGTGTGTGTGTGTGTGTGTGAGGGGGAGGGTCGGGGAAGGAGAGAGAGAGAGAGAGAAAGAGAGAGAGAGAGAGAGAGAGAGAGAGAGAGATTTGGAAACGAGAATTTAAATTTTTTTGGCAATGTTCAAAGACTTACAAAGGAGATAACGGCATACAATGGAACATTAAAGGATATATCATGGATCAAACAAGTTAAGAAGGACCTGGAGAGAATCCAGAGAAGAATTTGTTCAGCCAAAAGATAAACTTTTGGCTACAATGTGGTTTCAAAGCAACCAGGACTCAATGGTTCTACACAGAGAGAAATAGGTCTGGAAAATGAATTTAAAATCACTGCGTGGTCCAACTGGGTCCACATTCAAATAATAATAATGATAATAAACAGATTTTATTTGTTAAAAGACATCATAGTCGCCGTTGACTGTATAAAATATTTATTGTTACTATTGCAATTTCGGCCTTATGGACAATTTCATGTAACACTGCAAAGTCACATTCTGTCAAAATATAAAACTATCTGACATGAGTACATGTCGTTGTCAAAATGCAACCATGTACTCATGTCAGATAGTTATATTTTGACAGAATGTGACTTTGCCATAAGGCCGAAATTGCAATAGCAACAATAAATATTTTATACAGTCAACGGCGACTATGATGTCTTTTAAGAAATATTATATGACTGTGAATCCCAACCATGAGAAGTTAATCAGATTTTATTTGTTCTTCATAATTCCCAAATTGTTATACTCATTCGTTACTGGCTAGAAACAGAAGAAAGTGCTTAATAAGAACTGAGAAAAAATCCTCGAAGAATTATCGTTATATTATAATTGTACTTTGAATTTCTTTGTTGTAAGTGCAGAAAATTCGTTGAGTAAGTCGCTGAAGTGAAGATTGACAGCTGTGTCGTATGCTGTGGACAAGATGTTACAATTAATAGCCTCCTTTCACCCAGTATACTGAAGTTTCTGAAAAAGCCATTTTGACGTTTGGATCATCATATCTTAACACATACCCTGAAAAATGTGCAAAATATCCGAATGGGATTAGATTTCAGTGCTCTTAATCTGCTATTTTACCGCCGGCGGGAGTGGCCGAGCGGTTCTAAGCGCTACAGTTTGGGACCGCGTAACCACTACGGTCGCAGGTTCGAATCCTGCCTCGGGCATGGATGTGTGTGATGTCCTTAGGTTAGTTAGGTTTACGTAGTTCTAAGTTCTAGGCGACTGATGATCTCGGCAGTTAAGTCCGATAGTGCTCAGAGCCATTTGAACCATTTTTGTTATTTTACCCAGTATTTGAAGCAGCTATTACTTCAACTTGTTATGCTGTATTAACATCTGTGACGAAAGCGTGCATTTGCAATCAAGTGGTTCAAATGGCTCTGAGCACTATGGGACTTAACTTCTGAGGTCATCAGTCCCCTAGAACTTAGAACTACTTAAACCTAACTAACCTAAGGACATTACACACATCCATGCCCGAGGCAGGATTCGAACCTGCGACCGTAGCGGTCGCGCGGTTCCAGACTGTAGCGTCTATAACCGCTCGGCCACCCCGGCCGGCCATTTGCAATCACCGGCGGCGGAAAGGCAGAAGATAGAAAAAAAATTAAACCGCATTTGTTTCTAACTTGTCAGATTTTGCGTCACCTCTATGCCTGCGCCCTTGACGGGAGACTGTCTCGCCATGCCCTCAGTACAGCTCTGCTCGTTATGCGCCGTGCGATGCGAGGATGCGGCAATCGACTCGGTTGGTAGGACTGAGCTTATCATATCAACGATGGCGGCTTCCCGCGAGGTCTGTTGCGCAATAAATTTGCAACGCGTGCGAGTTTTCCTTCTCACCGGGCGCAGCTGAACCTGTGGTGGCGGGAAGTTCCCGCGCTGCTCGGCCGGCCCGTGGCGTGACGTCTGCCGGTGTAATAGCCAGAGGGACAGACGGCCAGGGCCCGCGGCTGCCGGCCTTATCAGCCCAGGGTCGCCGGCACTGTGCAGCCGACGTGTTTACCGCTCACCGCGCACTTCCTGCCTGGCGGCATCCGACATATCTACGCTACTGGCCATTAAAATTGCTACACCAAGAAGAAATGCAGATGATTAACGAGTTTTCATTGGACAAATATATTATACTAGAACTGACATGTGATTACATTTTCACGCAATTTGGGTGCATAGATTCTGAGAAATCTATACCCATAACAACCACCTCTGGCCGTAATAACAGCGTTGATACGCCTGGGCATTGAGTCAAACAGAGCTTGGATGGCGTGTACAGGTACAACTGCCCATGCAGCTTCAACAAGATACCACAGTTCATCAAGAGTAGTGACTGGCGTATTGTGACGAGCCAGTTGCTCGGCCACCATTGACCAGACATTTTCAATTGGTGAGAGATCTGGAGAATGTGCTGGCCAGGGCAGCAGTCGAACATTTTCTGTATCCAGAAAGGCCCGTACAGGACCTGCAACATGCGGTCGTGCATTATCCTGCTGAAAAGAAGGTTTTCGCATGGATCGAACGTAGGGTAGAGCCACGGGTCGTAACACATCTGAAATGTAACGTCCACTGTTCAAAGAGCCGTCAAGGCGAACAAGAGGTGACAGAGACATGTAACCAGTGCCACCTCATACCATCACGCCGGATGATGCGCCAGTATGGCGATGATGAATACACGCTTCCAATGTGCGTTCACCGCGATGTCGCCAAACACGGACGCCATCATGATGCTGTAAACAGAACCTGGATTCATCCGAAAAATTGACCTTTTGCCATTCGTGCACGCAGGTTCGTCGTTGAGTACACCATCGCAGGGGCTCCTGTCAGCGATGCAGCGTCAAGAGTAACCGCAGCCATGGTCTCAGAGCTGATAGTCCAACTGTCGAACTGTTCGTGCAGATGGTTGTTGTCTTGCAAACGTCCCCATCTGTTGAATCAGGTATCGAGACGTGGCTGCACGATCCGTTACAGCCATGCGGATAAGATGTCTGTCATCTCGACTGCTAGTGATACGAGGCCGTTGGGATCCAGCACGGCGTTCCGTATTACCCTCGTGAACGCACCGATTCCATATTCTGCTAACAGTCATTGGATCTCGACCAACGCGAGCAGCAATGTCGCTATACGATAAACCGCAACCGCGATAGTTTACAGTCCGACCTTTATCAAAGTCGGAAACGTGATGGTACGCATTTCTCCTCCTTACACGAGGCATCACAACAACGTTTCACCAGGCAACGCCGGTCCAACTGCTGTTTGTGTATGAGAAATCGGTTGGAAACGTTCCTCATGTCAGCACGTTGTAGGTGTCGCCACGGGCGCCAACTTTGTGTGAATGCTCTGAAAAGCTAATCATTTGCATATCACAGCATCTTCTTCCTGTCGGTTAAATTTCACGTCTGTAGCACGTCATCTTCGTGGTATAGCAGTTTTAATGGCCAGTAGTGTATCTATTTCTGCTCCTACATTTTAGCAGCGAAAAAGAAATGTTTCTGTTGTGTTTCAGGGGATTATAACTGTACGTCAGTTTGTTACATCTACCGGGTGACAATAATTAAAATGCGGCTACTCACAGACGTCGAGTGTGGCCTGTTATTATCGTAAGGCTGCGAAATTTCTCAGATATCCTTATACGTTAATGAGGAACAGATTTACGCTGGCAAAAAATTAGTTTCAATTTTGGCCGTCGGATGCAAATCTGGCGCTACGAATGCAAGCGAGTCATGTTGTTAATTTTATTATAAGCCTTCGCTTACACAATGTGTTCAGTGCGAGCACCGCAGATGTCGACGAGATGCAGCATCCGTAACACTTCGTAATAAGGAGTTGCTAGCGGCAGTTCCACTGGAATCGGAACGTGTAGTGAAATTGCGTGCTTATGGAATATCGTCTCAGTTATGTGACTGGATTTGTGATTTCCTGTCAGAGAGGTCACAGTTCGTAGTAATTGGCGGAAAGTCATCGAGTAAAACAGAAGTGATTTCTGGCGCGCGACCGCTACTGTCGCAGGTCCGAATCCTGCCTCGGGCATGGGCGTCTGTGATGTCCTTAGGTTAGTTAAGTAGCTCTAAGTTCTAGGGGACGGATGATCTCAGCAGTTAAGTCCCATAGTGCTCAGAGCCAACTGATTTCTGGCGTTCCCCAAGGTAGTGCTATAGGCTCTTTGCTGTTCCTTACCTATATAAACGATTTTGGAGACAAATGGTTCAAATGGTTCTGAGCACTATGGGACTTAACAGCTGAGATCATAGAACTTAGAACTACGTAAACCTAACTAACCGAAGGACATCACACACATCCATGCCCGAGGCAGGATTCGAACCTGCGACCGTAGCAGTCGCGCGGTTTCGGACTGAAGAGCCTAGAACCGCTCGGTCACCGCGGCCTGCTTTTGGAGACAATCTGAGCAGCCGTCTTAGGTTGTTTGCAGATGACGCTGTCGTTTATCGAGTAATAAAGTCATCAGAAGATCAAAACAAACTGCAAGACGACTTGGAAAAGATATCTGAATGGTGCGATAAGTATCAGTTGACCCTAAGTAACGAGAAGTGTGAGGTCATCCACATGAGTGCTGAAAGGAACTCGTTAAACTTCGGTTACACGATAAATCAGTCTAATTTAAAAGCCCTAAATTCAACTAAATACGTAGGTATTACAATTACGAACAACTTAAATTGGAAGAAACACATAGAAAATGTTGTGGTGAAAGCTAACCAGAGACTGTGTTTTATTGGCAGGACACTAAGAAAATGTAACAGACCTACTAAGGAGACTGCCTACACTAGCTTGTCCGTCCTCTTTTTGAATACTGCTGCCTACCAGACAGGACTGACGGAGTACATCGAAAAAGTTCAAAGAAAGGCAGCACGTTTTGTATTATCGCGAAATATGGGAGAGAGTGTCACAGAAATGATACAGGATTTGAGCTGGAAATCGTTAAAAGAAAGGCGTTTTTCGTTTGCGGCGGAATCTTCTCACGCAATTCCAATCACCAACTTTCTCCTCCGGATGCGAAAATATTTTGTTAACACCGACCTACACAGGGAGGAACGATCACCACGGTAAAATGAGGGAAATCAGAGCTCGTACGGAAAGATATAGGTGTTCGTTCTTTCCGCGCGCTATACAAGATTGGAATAATAGAGGACTGTGAAGGTGGTCCGATGAACGCTCTGCCAGGCACTTGAATGTGATATACAGAGTATCCATGTAGATGTAGATGTAGATGTAGATGTAGATGTAGATGTAGATGTAGATGTAGATGTTCCCGTACACAGGCCTTCAAATCAGGCAGAGATAGAACGTGTCCCTGTTGAACGCCTTCTTTTAGATACTCATAGAGCCAAAAGTTACATGAATTCTTATTCTGACCGGGTGACCTTGCATTCCATGCATCTGGAAAACCTCTGAAGATAATACGTTTGTGGGAGGTTTGCACTAAGCAGGTCGTTCACTGTGCTCGCGACATGTCACATCCTGCATGAAAACAGTGGTTTGGGATTACGCGCTGCACAAGTAGATCTCCATAATGTGCACACGTCACGGTACGTGTGACAGGTCACTTGGGTGCATTCTCTTCAAAGAAGAGTGTGCGGAGAATTAAAGGTGCTTGTGAATCCTCACTACACAGTCGTGTACGGCGAGTGAAATGAATGGTTCTTAGTGCACAACACGCGATTTAATAGTACCTCAAACTCGGAATTTCTTTGTATTAACTGCACCCTGTAGTGTCAAATTTCCCTCGTCATTCTATAGAATGTCGCCCGTCCACATGTGACCGATCAGTGCCAGAAACCGAAGAGCAAATTCAGAACGTTGCTGCGTATCAAGAGGTTTCAGGTAGAATTTAAAAATGCTGTAACAGGGATAATCTTACGTTAAAGGCTTAACTCAATAAGAGAAGTATTGTAGTGGGAAGCTGTGTGTTTGTCTTGAAGACCGTGAATTTAGGCCACGCAAATGTCCGGATTTTGTTCATCCATTATTCGAGAATGAGACCACTTAGCGACTTCCGCCAACAGACTTTGTACGTAATTTCAAACCTTTACGAAACTTTTCTTCCCTGACACGCCCCCCCCCCCTTTCCAGGCCCATAAAATGAAGAAATGAAAAAGTTTACCGCTGGCTACGTTTTCGCTATTCATGCAGACTTAGCATCAGGCATGACATTTTACTTATTAGTTGTTTACTACCAACTGTACTTGCAGCGCCTTTTACGGACAGCATCCACATATCCCAGTGAACGTACTTGCAAAATTGTACCATCCTGCAACACATAGTTCACGAAATATGACGTCATATGCGAAATATTGATAACCGAATTTTTGTTGCCTCTACGCTGCAACTAATATCGGGTTCGGGGTTAGCGTTCAAGTAATATAGACAGCATTTGGAGAAAAGGTACGTCTACTCCTTTCTCCTACTTTATCACGATGTTATTTCCCCCTAATAAGGGAAACTCCCCATCGCACCCACTCCCCCACCCTCCCCTCAGATTTAGTCGTAAAATGGCCCACTGGATAGTCCTTCAAAAACTGAACGCAGATCAAGTGTGAAAACAAGAAGAAGGTGTACTGAACTGTGAAAAAAGAAGCACAATAGAAGCAGTGAACGGTCCAAGATCAAGATGGCCACCATCGAGCCACTCGCAACAACTACGGTGTCGTGGTTGTGTGGTCGCGGTGTTGGACTGCAAAGGGGAAGATCCGTGCCCAAACCTCCCTCGTGTTCCGTTTTTTTCTCAAATTTGTGAAGTGTCCGTCCACTCATCGACGTGTCTGTTCACCTTCTGTAGTCTTGGCGGTTGTCATACTATATGTCATAGAATATGAGTCATGCGGTAAGAATATATTACTGTCATACGTAAATGGTTCAAATGGCTCTGCGCACTATGGGACTTAACATCTATGGTCATCAGTCCCCTAGAACTTAGAACTACTTAAACCTAACTAACCTAAGGACAGCACACAACACCCAGCCATCACGAGGCAGAGAAAATCCCTGACCCCGCCGGGAATCGAACCCGGGAACCCGGGGGTGGGAAGCGAGAACGCTACCGCACGACCACGAGATGCGGGCGTCATACGTAATGAATAGTGACAACAAGGTAGGTGCCTCATAGATCTCTCACAGAGCCGAAAAAAACAAGTAAATGGGCGTGAAATATGTTACAACGAAGATATTCAAGAGTCAAAACTCCCTAAACGGAATGCAAGAGGCCTAACATGTAGTACTTGTGTAGAACAAACAGGAGGTACGTACGTCTGGAGGTCCTTTAGTTACACGTCTGTGTTGCAAACGGACGCAACACCACGAATACAGCAAACAGACAAGTCAATGGCCGGACAGACAGTTCATAATTTTGTCCAAAATAAAAGGTGATGCGTGAGAGAGATTTGAACCCATATCTTCGCCTTCGCAGTCCAACCCCGTGACCACATGACCACGGCACCAGGGTCAGCGAATGTCGCTCAATGCTGCACATGTTGCTTTTGGAGCGTTCACTGTTTCTATTTTGCCTCTTTTTACCAAAGTTCTGCACTTTCTTCCTGTTTTCATACTTGATCTGTGTTCTGTTTTTGACGGGCTATCCAATGGCCCATCTTACCACTACATCAGAGGTGGGTGCTATGGGGTGTTTTCCTTGTAAGGAGGTGGGAGTCAGGAAAAAGAATTGGCATTCAGAGAGGAAAGTTGGTGACTCTAATTTCCTGAAAACATCTCGCCGCAACTCGCTTACGCTCTTCGTGGCACGCGCTCTCCTATATCGCGTTAATATAAAACGAACCACTCTTCTGTGAACTTTTCTGATATTGTCCGTCTGTGCAATCGATTAACGATACACCGCAGCAGTACTTTAGAAAAGAACAGGCATAGTATAGGCAGTCTTTGTAGTAATAATAGTAGTAGTAGTAGTAGTAGTAGTAGTAGTAGTAGTAGTAGTAGTGGTAGTAGAATGTCTGAGCTCAAACATAAACGTCATTAACTCGGACCGAAAAGCAGAGCCGGCCGGAGTGGCCGTGCGGTTCTAGGCGCTACAGTTTGGAACCGAGTGACCGCTACGGTCGCAGGTTCGAATCCTGTCTCGGGCATGGATGTGTGTGATGTCCTTAGGTTAGTTAGGTTTAATTAGTTCTAAGTTCTAGGCGACTGATGACCTCAGAAGTTAAGTCGCATAGTGCTCTGAGCCATTTGAACCATTTTTTCGAAAAGCATAGATTTCGATAACATCGGTCTTGTGAAAGCCCATCTCCCGCTTTTCAGACATCACGCCCTGAAAGCTATACGTCGAAGTGGGCAGGTAAATGCTGTATTTCTTGATTTCTGAAGAGCATTTGAGTTGAGTAGCGTACTACACTTATTGATGAATGTAGAATCATATGGGGGTACGAGTGGTCACATGTTCCTATGACTCACGGGATAGCGTGAATGTTGAAAAATCTGAACTGCGAGACTCTTATTAAAGATAGATGTAAATTACCTCGCGAAAGCCTACTCATAAAGATTCAAGAACCAGTATTAACTGAAGAATATAGAGATAATCTTTAGTCCCGCGCGCTATAGCTGCGTAGGGATCGGAAGGACAAAATCAGACTAACTGTAGCACGCACGGAGGGATTTAAGCAGTTTGATTCCTACGTTCCAAACGCTTTTGGAACGGGAAGAAAAACAACATGCCAGTACCTTTCTAAGTACGCTCTGCCATGCGCTTTGCATTTGTTTGCGGACTAATTTAACCTGTTCCTATTGTTCTGGAGTCGCCCAACTACGGCCTGCGGGCCGGATCTACCCGCGACATTAGTTCATCCGACTCGCCAACGGTGCCTGAATTTGCTTGATAAACTCGTGGAGCACGAGACGTTTCTACGCTGCTGCTGAACTTACGGACTACGCGTAGCAGTTAAACCTGGCAATGGAGTTTCTGCAACAGAATTCGTGTATAGCGAACCTCTCTCACTCCCTTCGGAATTTTTCGAACAACGACATAGTCAGCTGTCACGAGAACCTTCGTCCCTACATCAGCAGGTCAAGAGCACCATCTCTTATCTTTCGACCGACGCCGGCATCTCGACTTACGGAGCCAGATATCTTGTACACAAATGATCTACGCACGTTGTTCTCATATCATCTTGGGTACAGACTCTGTAAAATCACCATTACAAATACCGGAGACGGGGCCTTGTCCCTCATTCAAGTCATCCAGCGACTTTCGCTCAGACACTGCCAGTTCCAGCATTTTCTTGAGGTCATTTATTCTGAATTCTGTAACGTGGTTTTTCACAGAGCAGTGAAGTGGCTCAGTTTTGTTTAGTTTTTACCAGCTCCGAAACAAAACCTATGTCTTTCTTTCTGAAAAGGAGAGCTGATCCATAGCTGTCAAATCCTGTGTGGCTGCCAAAGTTGTTATTTATGGCCGACATGACATCCCACCTGAATGGACTGTACTTGAAACTTCAGGGAAACTTTAGCCTCGTCTGTGATCTCTACAAAGTCATCAAATTAATTCGGAGAAAGCTGTCGTTGTTTGAAGCAAAACTGGAAGGAGAACGCTTTTCTCATTTTCATTTCAAAGAACTTAGTGCTATAATCCCCGAAGGTATCAACTTTGATTTTCCGAAAAAAATAATTTGTGACTTGAATAAGCATTTTTTTTTTTTTTCGAGAAATCTTCAGATCTTGACAGAACTAAGAGTCACGTTGTTCTGTTCCAGAATCCATATGATTCTAACCTTGATGATGTGCCAGTTGAATTACAGTTGGAGCTGATTTGCAAGCAAATGACTTGTTGAAAGAGAAGCACAGAGAAGAAAAAGTTGATGAATTTTATCGCTGCTTATCTGAAGTTGAATTTCCGTAACTGAAGAAATTTCCCTGTGTTATGGCATCGGTGTTTGGAACAACGTATGCCTACGAGGAAATATTTGCTGAAAAGGAAGTATGTGGAGTCAGCACATCGAACGAAACTGATTGATGAACATTTGAAAGCAATTATCTTGACTGGATTTAGCAATACCAAACCAAACCTTGATGATCTTTTGAAAGCCAAACGTGAGTTTAAAAAAAACTCAGTAACGTTTTTTGCTACTTACCGTGAGAGATTCGGACACGTGCTTACTAGAACCGATATAACTATCGTTTCGTTAACATCGCCTTCTGTGACATCTTTTTTAGTGAATAAATACACTGCCCAGTCACATTAATGTGACTACTTGTATAAAGCCTGAAGAACCACCTGCTGCAGTGTGGACCGCTGCGAGACATGCGGCCGGCCGGAGTGGCCGTGCGATTCTAGGCGCTACAGTCTGGAACCGGGCGACCGCTACGGTCGCAGGTTCGAATCCTGCCTCGGGCATGGATGTGTGTGATGTCCTTAGGTTAGTTAGGTTTAATTAGTTCTAAGTTCTAGGCGACTGATGACCTCAGAAGTTAAGCCGCATAGTGCTCAGAGCCATTTGAACCGAGACATGCGAGAAGAGTCAGTGAGGTTCACAAAGGTATCGAAAGATGTGTGGAACCATGTCTACTGCAATACCGTGGCCAATTGCGCTCTATTTCTCGGCTGAGGATCAATGGTGCGAACAGCCCGATTGAGATTGTCCCACAGATTTTCGATTTGCTTCAAACCAGTGGAGTTTGGTGGCCAACGGAGTAGGGTAGAGTCATTCTGGTGCTGTTCGAACCACGGACGTACACTGCGAGCTGTGTGACACGTTGCATTGTCGTGCTGGTAGATGCCGCCGTACCTATGATAAACAAACTGCATTTAGGGGTGCACATGTTCCGCAAGTGGTGTTGTACATTCCGAAATGAGGTCACCCAGGCTATAACGCTCCCTCCTCCAGTTTGGACTCTTCCGACGATTGTTGTGGGGTTTCTGCTTTCAGACGTGGACGTTTCACGCCGTATACGCCAACAGCTGTCAGTCATCCGGAAAGGCCACCTGTCGACACTCAGTGGACATACACTTGCGGTATACACGTGGATTTTGCTAATTCCTTCCTTATTCGCTGACCAACAGCTGTCACCGTGGGTTCATGACGCAGGCACCTGCTGCGGAAGGTGATACGCACCAACTTCTACTGAACAGTCGTTGAGGAGACACTGTTAGTACCCCCTTCGTCTATCTGGGCTGTCAGTTGCTCAACAGTTGCACGTCTATTCGCAAGCACACACCTGTGCAGTCATCGTTCATCACTGTCATCTATGGCCCACGGTGCACCACACTTGCCTTGCTGCCAGTTTTTGGGATGCTTGCTATACTTTAACTACGGCGGCACGGAACAGTTGACAGACTTCACCGTTTCGGAAATGCTTCCATCCTTGGCCCGAAAGCCGTTGATCATGCCCTTTTGGACGTCCGATAAATCGTCCTGATGCCGTATTATGACTTCGACTTCGACTGCGCTGTGTCTCATGTCTTCCCGCCTCGCTTTATGCACTCTCTACTGCCTGTGCTGCTACCTGCAGTCTATGTGTAGTTACTGCACGTTGACTTCCAACATAGGTGGTGATCTCATCAGTGTGACTGGACTGTGTATGTTGGTTTTCCTTGTGTTTTATGCATCGCACGCTACTCATCCATGATTAATATGGTATGCTGATCCTAATTTCTCGTCTTGTTCCCTATGGCTTTCGTTCTGGCTTGCAAGTATTGTACAAAATGATGATGGTGATGCGGCCCACACCTGTCATTTTGTCAGTTACCTGGCCCTCTGTGAGAAACGTTTGGTGACCTTCTGTGTGGCTTAATGTGCAGCGTGCTAGCCAGACCTGTACCGAATCCGCGTGGAAAATTAAGGACCGGTGGCCTGGTTCACCTACCAGCCTGAGTGTGGTTTTTAGGCGGTTTCACACGGTAGTTTAAGCAAATTCTGGGTAGGTTACCCAACGCAACCTCCGTCTCAGGAAATTCGATACGATACACAAATAGTAAAAAAACGATAACACACAATACAAAGGTTACACGATTCACAGACAGATGGGGTACACGACTTCCATCCTTTGAGTTAACTGACGACTCTGGCGACAGGTAGGGTATCTGGCCACAAAGTTAATATGAAATAAATTTTAGAAAGTCTAAAACGCATGGGACTCCGTACGGCGACATAACTCTATTAAAGAAAGATGGAGGGAGAAACTTTTTCATATTTACCTTCTCGATCGGAACTATGGGTTACGAGAGCACGATGTTATTATCATGCACCTGCAACCCAGTTTATTTGCGTGCTAAGTTCTTCACCTTGTACGAGGAAGAAACACTGGATTAACTGAAATACAGTTCTAGAAGGGGAGCAGTAGTGTAATGTGAGAACGTACCAACACTGATGACATAACCCACTCGATCAAATGTAAGGGAGACTTATAAGACCTGCTGAAAGGAATGGAAAGTACTCTCAACACAGAATATGCCTTTAAGAATATACATAATAAAAGACGAAGGTGCTGACGAGTAGGAGAAAAGAGAACCACTTGCTTAACTTCAAAAGCGTAGTGGAGTTGAAAGAATTCTCCTACTTCAAGGAGCTACATTATACACTTTCGCTGAAGTAAGAAAGACAACAAAAGAAATGAATGGTTCAGGCGGGGGGAAGCTTTCTTTCTTCCATCTCATATTGGTATGTAAACAAAGAAGTTGTAAATAGTAAAGATGAAGAATGTCTGTGCAAGACTCTTACCCGAAGAAAGGCCATATTAGCAAGACATCTTTGCATGACTCTCACCAATAAGAAAGTCAGGTTAGCAAGATAGCTATTACTGCTTCCAGGAATAGCTTACCCGGCGTTGCAAGAATCAGTAGGAGTGCAAAAGGGGAAGCACACAAAGATTATAATGCGTAAAACAGATTAGAAAGGATGTTGGCTGTAATAGTTACATGTATCTTGTGCAACACTCCTGAAGTCCAAGTTTGGTTTGAATCAGTAGTGGTTTACAAAGCATGGTCCTGTTGGAAGAAGTGTAGCGGTTTCTGCTCCTTCCTAACTAATTAATTAATTAAGATGAGATATGGAATGTTCCTGCCGAGGCACATTACTGCATGAGACACACTGACAGCGCAAAACATGAATCTGTGTGAATTGCTGCATGTGGAGTGCTAGGGAGTGTTTCGCGAGAAAAGACTCCAGCAGTTTCCAAAGGTGGTCTCTTAGCATGATTTGGAGGACGTATGCTTACCTTGTGTCTTCTATAGTCGTCGTTAGCCCAATTGGATTTCTTCTCCGTCGGTCGCCAATGATAACATGCGTGCATTAAACAACAAATCTTTAAGGTACGTGTGGGAATATTTCGATAACTATGATAATCAAAGTACTGGGATGCCTCCAGAGTTTTTATTACTTCAATCTCAAAATGAGGAAACGACATGTTACAGAAAACATTTTCTAAGAGCTAGTCTAATATCAAAGTTTGTATCCAAGATCGCAGAATGTAATTATCACTTGTCGAGCAACATAATAACATGTAACAGCTGTCATAACACGAGTTTGTTGACACATAGAAACCAGGTTTTTATCAACATTCTTTGCACACACGTATTGCCTCTCAAAAAAATAGTCGCAGACTGTGTTTACAAACGATTCCCGAGGCTTTTTTGATTTTTAACTTAATTTGAATGAGACACAATATCCTTCCGTATCGTGAACATGTTGTTGATGTGAAAAATAGTTCCAGACTTCCTTCTGAGCTAGTCTGATTATTTTGCACCTGGCCGCTCATGATTGGTCACTTCAGTCCGCAATGATAAATAAACAAATGATATATTTAACTAAACGTAGAGTGTGGAATCAGAGTTACTGAACTCATAATTAGAAAGCGAATAGTGTGAATAAGGTCATCAGCATATTCGGAATCTGCACAGACATTTAAACCATAAATATAAATAAAGTTATACAATTGACACCACTGATTACAGATAAATCACAGCCTACTGTGCACGCTTCAAGACGACTCAGCTTCACTCGCACTCTCTCCTGGCATCTGTTTTTTATGGGAAGGGTATTCTGCTGCTCTTGCCTGTTCGTAACTTGCAGCAGCGTAAGCCTTCATACACGGTATGATGAAATATAAAACGTGGACTGAAATGGGACATAAATGATACATATCTCGCAACCAAAATGTTTTTCAAAATTTTCTGTTTTGTGAAAAGTGGAAAATTTAAAAAATATAGAAAACTACAACCCTACTGGGACTCTATCCACACTGTTGCAGTACGGTTTCCCTGCTATTTTGAGTTATCAAGTTTTCAGAATTTCATTTTTATTTTAATTCCTAAGGTGCTCGTCCCTACAGTCGGATAAAATTTGATATCTATTACATATGATAAACTTAGTTTTTTGGCTCTTCTATTTCATTTCACAATTAACTTAGTCTTTTGGCTCCTCTATTTCATTTCACAATTATAACCAAAATATGTTTAGCAATTTTTTTTACAAAAAATATATGCAATAGCATAATCTTCCAGGAAATCAAACTCGCAATAAAGTTATTATATTAATATTCAATAATATAAACAACATATATTTAATATAAACCACACATGATTCATTTGCTTATTTAGAAAGCGAATAATATCTTAGTCTTGTTGACAAACGAAACATGGACTCTTAAGTTGCCCAGACGCGTATCAGTAGGCAGTGCGTCACCAGCACCTCCCGGTCACTGTTAGGTCCTTGATTGCACAGCTGTCCGCTCACCGTTTACTAATCCCTGCGCCATACCATTAAGCGCCCAGCTGTTTTTTGTAATATACGCATAGAGAATACATTTGTGGCCACTGGCACCACACAACATTAGTGAAACATTAACGTTACTTTACAATACATGATAATAATATTTGCAATCTAACTTGATAAACAATTACTGATTATTCTTGCTTACGACTTGCCATATTAATATGGCATGATCAGAAACCATCGTTGAAAGGGTTATTCTCTTGTATCTCAAACCAGAAAGCATAGTCCCCCTGTAACGTATTTCAGAAAATATTTTCTGATACTTTCTCAGAACTCTGAACAACGCTACTTTTTCATCATAACCAGATATCAAACTATTTTTGTCAGTAATCATGCCATTTATATGAATGCGTAACGTCTGTTCTTTCTGACATGTTCGAAAGAACAGGCACCACGCGGAATCCGCAGGTGTTGAACATGTAACTGAAGGTGTAACTGAAATCCCGATGCAGCTGAATGGTTCAAATGGCTCTGAGCACTATGGGACTCAACTGCTGAGGTCATTAGTCCCCTAGAACTTAGAACTAGTTAAACCTAACTAACCTAAGGACATCACAAACATCCATGCCCGAGGCAGGATTCGAACCTGCGACCGTAGCGGTCTTGCGGTTCCAGACTGCAGCGCCTTTAACCGCACGGCCACTTCGGCCGGCGATGCAGCTGACATTAATACCTTCTTCCCTTTCCTTCCCTATCTCCCCCCTCTACCTTCACTTACATAATAATCATTTCATTAATATACTTATTTCACCAATTAAAATTAGACTCTTTTCGTAATTTTACCATTCCGGTTTAGAATGTCACAAAAACCATTAGCTTTCCCACAAATAGGATTATTCGTGTACTCCTCGTCTATACAATGATTAACTTTGCTCTTCATTACTTCAGTGTTAACGTTAGTCTGTTTCCCTTTTTCAAGATATTTTTCCACATATTCCACTTCTAATTCGCTTATATTTTAATTTGTGACACTTGTGTCTGGCATCAGTTCGTAATTCTGAACATCATCGTTCCTCATTTTATTGTCATATCCTTGTACTTTATTTTCATTACTTCTACTCTTAATATCTCCTTTTAAGTATCTATTTTGTCATTTTCAGTATTTTTTCATTCATTTTCAGTATTAGCATTCCTAGCAATTAACGAATTTTTCCAATCTAAATTCAAAGTTCATTTCGACCATTTCGGTTTCAGATTCCTTACGTGTATCTTCAGAAGATTTACTAACGGATCAAGTCGCTCAATAGCTGTGTTGTTATTAATTTGCTAACATTTCCTACCCAAATTCTCAGTCTACCTGTAACTTACTTTGTGACAACTATCTCAATACATATATTACACTCCTAAGATCAAGTTTTTCAGGAGTCCCAACACTAATCTCATCATTAGTACTCGACAATCCTCTTGATTCAACGTGATGCGCTGTCGTTAATCTCTTGTTCCCCTTTCATCTTTACAATATCGTCAAATCCTACATTATGTGATTCACTTAAGGCAGTAAAGTACCACTCTTATACTTAACTAATTCATTTATATTATCCTCATTATTGGTAACACTTCGCTGGGTGACAATCTCATGACCTATCTTGTCTGATTTGCAGATGCAATTATTTACCAGTCACAAGAATTATAAGCCCAAAAAATTGCAAGTTGAATTTCTTCTAAAGTCACGACAAAAATTATTTTATTTTGTAATATTGTAGCTACAACTTAAATTAACTACTGCGAAGCCAGACGCCGCGTCGATGCCGTCACGAAGTTGAAGCCACGTGCGAAGAGCTGCTTAACAAGCTGGACCCTGGCCAGTTGAAACGTGCCTCAGCCGCTCGCCGTGCTCCAAGTCATTCCAACCGTCCAGCTGTGCGTTAGGGATGGCAAAAAAATCAACCGCTTAAAACCGATACCGGTTATTATCTGTTTGTTATTTAGATAAAAGTGTTTTTTAAAAACGAGATTCGTCGGAAGTTCTGTGGCTTCTGAAAGATTGATATCGTTCTTGAATGATATTGTTTCTGATGAAAGGAGTCAACTTACAACAAGAAGTTACGGAATGAACGTTTAACAAGACGTTCGACAGTAAATATTCGCCAATGGTTGTTGAAATTGACGTCCAATTCTTCCTGGTAAATGTTATATACCGTTTACTATCGAAATTGTTCATTTGAATTTTTTGAAAGGACAGCTTTTTGGTTTTGTCAGTAAAAAGTATTCATATTCCTGTTAAAATGTGAAGTCATATGATGATGGTGAGATTTTTCACTCTGCAGCGGAGTGTGCGCTGATATGAAACTTCCTGGCAGATTAAAACTGTGTGCCGGACCGAGACTCGAACTCCCGAATTCGAGTCTCGGTCCGGCACACAGTTTGAATCTCCCAGGAAGTTTCATATGATGTGATGGTGATGGTGATGGTGATGGTGAGGTCCCATACTCCAAGGAGCGTAGGGGACGATGCGGGAGACCCGCACCGCCGACTAAAAACGGCTTTTTCATTCGAGATAATGAAAGAAAAAGAACGCTACAAATTTTACTCAGAAGCTTACTATTTGTCTCCCATTTCTTGCTGATGTTCGCTGCACGTAATAAACATTGCCAAATTGTGACATCTATTATTATGCAAGAGGCGCAACAGTCATTGTCCATAATAACGTAATCCACTACACTAGTTCATAGTTCTCTCCTAATGTTCAATATATAACTTAATCTCTCTCATGCGTAATATTAATTATTCAAAATGTTTTCTACCATATGTAAGTAGGCTGTTTAAGTTTTTATATTGATAACGCCACGTAGCGCTCTGTATGAAAATCACTGGCTGTGCTGTGTGCAGTCTGTGGCTGGTTTGCATTGTTGTTGGCTATTGTAGTGTTGGGCAGTTGGCTGTTAACAGCGCGTAGCGTTGCACAGTTGGAGGTGAGCCGCCAGCAGTGGTGGATGTGGGGAAGTGAGATGGCGGATTTTTGAGAGCGGATGATCTGGACGTGTGTCCATCAGAGACAGTAAATTCGTAAGAATGGATGTCATGAACTGCTATATACAGGGTGTTACAAAAAGGTACGGCCAAACTTTCAGGAAACATTCCTCACACACAAATAAAGAAAAGATGTTATGTGGACAAGTGTCCGGAAACGCTTAATTTCCATGTTAAAGCTCATTTTAGCTTCGTCAGTATGTACTGTACTTCCTCGATTCACCGCCATGATTTCATACGGGATACTCTACCTGTGCTGCTAGAACATGTGCCTTTACAAGTACGACACAACATGTGGTTCATGCACGATGGAGCTCCTGCACATGTCAGTCGAAGTGTTCGTACGCTTCTCAACAACAGATTCGGTGACCGATGGATTGGTACAGGCGGACCAATTCCATGGCCTCCACGCTCTCCTGACCTAAACCCTCTTGACTTTCATTTATGGGAGTATTTGAAAGCTCTTGTCTACGCAACCCCGGTACCAAATGTAGAGACTCTTCGTGTTCGTATTGTGGACGGCTGTGATACAATACGCCATTCTCCAGGGCTGCATCAGCGCATCAGGGATTCCATGCGACGGAGGGTGGATGCATATATCCTCGCTAACGGAGGACATTTTGAACATTTCCTGTAACAAAGTGTTTGAAGTCACGCTGGTGCGTTCTGTTGCCGTGTATTTCCATTCCATGATTAATGTGATTTGAAGAGAAGTAATAAAATGAGCTCTGACATGGAAAGTAAGCGTTTCCGGACACATGTCCACATAACATATTTTCTTTCTTTGTGTGTGAGGAATGTTTCCTGAAAGTTTGGCCGTACCTTTTTGTAACACCCTGTATATTATGACTTTTGAACACCATTAAGGTAAATACATTGTTTGCTCTCTATCAAAATCTTTCATTTGCTAACTATGCCTATCAGTAGTTACTGCCTTCAGTAGTTTGAATCTTTTATTTAGCTGGCAGTAGTGGCGCTCGCTGTATTGCAGTAGTTCGAGTAACGAAGATTTTTGTGAGGTAAGTGATTTGTGAAACGTATAGGTTAATGTTAGTCAGGGCCATTCTCTTGTAGGGATGATTGAAAGTCAGATTGCGTTGCGCTAAAAATATTGTGTGTCAGTTTAGTGTTGATCAGAATAGGTAAAGATCGAAATGTCTGAGTACGTTCAGTTCTGCTCAGCTGTTTGAAAATCAAATAACGTAAGGGATTTACCAGCACAGTAATTCACTAATTTTTCTAAGGGGACGTTTCACATATAGTTATTCAGTGTCTAATATCAGTTTCCGAGGTTCGCATGTAGCAATCGTTGTTTAAAAGATTATCTAGTAAACGAAACGCATTCTATTGACTATTTTCAAAGTTCACACGCAGTGTACAATTTTCAGAATGTTTTCTACTACATCAAAGACACGCTCTTTAACGGCTGTATCCTCAGTAAGGGACGCCAAATTATAGCAGTTCCTGTCCCTTCCTAACTAATTAACTCACCAGGATGAGGTAAGGAGTTTCCCACCGGGACACTTTGATGTGCAGGATATGCTAACAACACAAGTTGTTCTTTGTGAATTGTTGCATGTGGAGTGCTGCGTTGAGTATTTCGCGAGAAAACACTCCATCATCTTCCCCAGATCGTCTGATAGTGTGACTCTGAGGAGATATGCTTACTTCTTTGTCTTTTATAGCTGTTCTTTATCCCATTTAGCATTCTTTTCCCTCGGCCACGTACATAACATGCATGCATCAAACAGTGAATTTTTGAGTAACGTGTGGGAATATTTCGACTCTACGATAAACAATGCTCAAGATACTAGGATGCCTCCTGAGTTTTTATTATTTCAGTCATAAAACCATATGCTGTAACGACTATTTTCTAGGAGCCAGTCTAGTCAGCTGGCATCGAAGATCGCAGAATCTAATTATCACTTAAGAAGCACCATAATAATATATAAAACTAGCGTAACCCGAGTTGTTTGCAAATAGGAACCGCACATAAATGTTCCCAAAGCAGTTTTAATTAACAATACACTTTTATACTAAATAACGTAACACCCTACACATACATGCGGGTTTAAATTTTAACGTGATTTGAATAAGACACGATATCCATTCATATCACGAACATGTTGCTAGTGTAAAAGATAGTAGTAGACATTGTAGTGAGATAGCCTGACTGTTTCGCACCTGCAAGACGCACTCATGATTGGTAGATTCAGTCCGCCACTGATAAAAAGCAGTAAATAACATCTTTAACGAACTTTGAATTGTGAAAGTAGAGTTATTGAAACCCTAATTAGAAAGCCATCAGTGTGGATAATAGCATTAGTATAATCGGAACTCTGCAAAATAATTTAAACTAAATAGAAATAATTCAAGTTCCACATTTGGCGCCAGTCCTAACAGGTGATCACAGCTTCCTATGCTCGCTCCAGCACGACTCGGTCTCATTCTCATGCTCTCGGTCATGTGTCGTTTATGGGGTGAAGCATGTGCTAATCTTGTCTGCTCTCTAACTTGCAGCAGCGTGAGCCGTCATACACTGTAGAATGGAATATAAAAAGTGGGCTCAAATGGGACATATGTGCCACCGTAGTATGCGCCTGCCGTCCTCCAAATTATGAACTTAGTTATGCAGACACTAGCAGGGAATCTATTGTGTAAAGTGGTCTCCGAAGCACAGTGTAAGTTGATATTTCTCACATCCACTAATCATTACTAAAGATGAAGAGAGTTAGATTAAGGAACGCAGTCATATAACCAATGAGAATTGAGCTCCGAATTTCTTGTATTGAGACACCAACCCGTTTGGCTACCGACCACACTTAATTGAAATGGTGGAGAAGTATTCGTATAAATAGTGTTATTCTATTTTGTTAACATGAATGTGAAAGAAGCTAATGTAGGATAAAAGGCATCACCATTGGATTCAAAATTTTATTTTACTTTAAGCCCAATTGGCTTCAAACAAATGGCCGATTTCAAAGGGAAAGCACATGTACGAATGCAAGTAATCTACATATGTGGTTGTTCTTTGAAAAGTTATGCATCACCCCGGTTCCCAGAACTTCTGAAGACTGACGTTGACTGTGGATATTGCATCACAGATACAGCCCCTTTGACTGCTCAGAGATGTCACCAAACCCGCCCAAAGATGGAAACAACCATGCATGAGCAGTGGCTATTAGACGGAGGGGGTTCAACAGACGATCAGTTCCAGTCATTCCACCAGGAATTCCAATTTATCACGGCTCCTGTTGTCTGTAGTTCAACCATGCCTAGACGGAATGAGATTTTCACTCTGCAGCGGAGTGGGCGCTGGTATGAAACTTCCTGGCAGATTAAAACTGTGTGCCGGACAGAGACTCGGTCTGGCACACAGTTTTAATCTGCCAGGAAGTTTCATGCCTAGACGGTCAATACCGCGATTCGATAGCATCCGCATTGTTACTTTGTGCCAGGAAAGGCTCTCGACAAGAGAAGTGTCCAGGCGTCTCGGAGTGAACCAAAGCGATGTTGTTCGGAAGATACAGAGAGACAGGAACTGTCGATGACATGCCTCGCACATGCCGCCCAAGGGCTACTACCGCAGTGGATGACCGCTACCTACGGATTATGGTTCGGAGGAACCCAGACAGCAACGCCACCATGTTGAATAATGCTTTTCGTGCAGTCACACGACGTAGTGTTACCACTCAAACTGCGCGCTATAGCCTGCATGATGCGCAACTTCACTCCCGACTTCCATGGCGAGGTCCATCTTTGCAACATCGACACCGTGCAGCGCGGTACAGATGAGACCAACAACATGCCGAATGGACCGCTCAGGATTGGCATCACGTTCTCTTCACCGATGAGTGTCGCATATGCCTGCAACCAGACAATCACCGGAGACGTGTTTGGAGGCAATCCGTTCAGGCTGAACGCCTTGGACACACTCTCCAGCGAGTGCACCAAGGTGGAGGTTCCCTGATGTTTTAGGGTGGCATTTTGTGGGACCGACGTACGCCGCTGGTGGTCATGGAAGGCGGCGTAACGGCTGTACGATACGTGAATGCCATCCTCCGACCGATAGTGCAACCATATCAGCAGCATATTGGCGTGGCATTCGTCTTCATGGACGACAATTCGCGCCACCATCGTGCACATTTTGTGAATGACTTCCTTTAGGATAACGACATCGCTCGTCTAGAGTGGCCAGCATGTTCTCCAGACATGAACCCTTTCGAACACGGCGGGGTAGAAAGAAAAGGGCTGTTTATGGAGGATGTGACCCACGAACCACTCTGAGGGATCTACTTAGCATCGCGATTAAGGAGTGGGACAATCTGGATCAACAGTGCCTTGATCTGCTTGTCGATAGTATGCCACGACGAACACAGGTAGGCATCAGTGCGAGAGTACGTGCTACTGTACCACCACCTCTGAAGGTCTCGTTGTATGGTGGTACAACATGCACTGTTTGGTTATCATGAGCAATGTTCATGTTGATCTCTATTCCAATTTTCTGTACAGGTTCCGGAACTCTTGGAACCGAGGCGATGGTGTGTATATATATACTGGGTGATCAAAAAGTGAGTATAAATTTGAAAACTGAATATGTCAGAGGATGGCACTTCATCTGATCAGAATAGCAATAATTAGCATAACAAAGTAAGACAAAGCAAAGATGATGTTATTTACAGGAAATGCTCAATATGTCCACCATCATTCCTCAACAATAGCTCTAGTCGAGGAATAATGTTGTGAACAGCACTGTAAAGCACGTCTGGAGTTATGGTGGGGCATTGACGTCGGATGTTGTCTTTCAGCATCCCTAGAGATGTCGGTTGATCACGATACACTTGCGACTTAAGGTAACCCCAAAGCCAATAATCGCACCTACTGAGGTCTGGGGACCTGGTAGGCTAAGCATGAGGAAAGTGGCGTCTGAGCACACGATCATCACCAAACGACGCGCGCAAGAGATCTTTCACGCGTCTATCAATATGGGGTGGAGCGAAATCGTGCATAAACATTGTACGTTCCAGCAGGTATTTATCAGCCAGGCTGGGGATGATGCGATTCTGTAACATATCGGCGTACCTCTCACCCGTCTCGGTAGCAATTACAAAACCAGAATCACGCATTTCTTCGAAGAAAAATGCCCGATAACGGTAGATGTTGTAAATCCAACCCATACCACGACAGTTGTAGGATTTTCGGTAGCCCAAATTCTGCAGTTGTGGGCGTTGACAGACCCTCGGAGCGTGAAATGAGCTTCGTCGGTCCACAACACGTTACTCAACCAATCGTCATCTTCCGCCATCTTTTGAAACGCCCACACCGCAAATGCCCTTCTCTTCACTAAATCGCCAGGTAACAGTTCATGATGCCGATGGATTTTGTACGGATAGCATCGGAGGATACGCCTAAGTGCCAACCAAACAGTAGTGTATGGAATGACGGTGCGCCGTGCGACTGCACGAGCGCTGACTTCCCTGTGCACAGACGAACCCGCTACAGTCTCCATTTCTTCCTGAACTGTCTCCGCAGCATTACGCCTTGTGCTCGGTCGGCCACTACGGGGTCTATCTTCTAAACAACCCGTGGCTTCGAACTTCGAAATCATTCTCGCCACAGCTGCATTTGTCAATGGACCTTTACGCGTTCGAATCCCCTTCCTATGGCGATAGGATCGTAACGCTGAACTAGCACATTCCCCATTCTGATAATACAGCTTCACTAAAAGCGCCTTTTCAGGTAACGTCAACATGCTGCGACTGCTGGCGCATCTGATTCTCTCTTTCATTACAGCTCCTTTTATACACGATTGCCATGTGCAGTCACTGACGTTTTGCTGTCCAGCGCCATCTGTCGGGCATTTTGTGAACTTTGTTTTGTTTTTGTTCTAATAAAATCCCATGTCATTCCAAGCACGTGTGTCAATTTTTACCTCTCTATCTACATTACTCAGTGGTTTATTAAGTTTTCAAATTTATACTGATTTTTTGATCACGCGGTGTATAACTGCCAATGATCTCTCTAATGCGGATGCACAACAGTTCGAACTCTTAACGGGAATCGGCGAAATGCCATGCGTAATGAGTATAATGGGCATGGGGCACTACATTATCTGAGAATTTGGGTCTGACGGGAAGCGTGCTGCGGTAGTCCTTGCAGTTTCGATTACCACTGTGCCCGGCTGGCTCAGTGGTCAGAGCATCTGCCCATGGCCCGGGTGCGAATGCCGGTCTGGAACAAATTTTCGACTTTCCCCATTGATTTAAATCAATGCCCACTCGCAGCCAACGTCTGTAACTCTATTGTGGGAAATAATACACGTATGTTCGTATATGTGCACGCTACTTGAAGGTAAACATTTGTTTGAAACCTACCTTGGCTTAAAATAAAAAACATTTTAGAATCCAGCCAAAGTGGTCTTAATAATGTGGAGTCTTTCCCCATATTCTTACAATCTGTCCACAAAGGCTCGATGGGGTTGTCATTTAACGGTAAAAATTTGTGGTTTTTACAATGGTGACAGAAGGATGATTTCTGCTGTGTGTTTCAGGTCATTTGTTCGTAAGTGTTCAGACGCTTTTTAGCTTCTTTTATTTCTGTATATGAAGTCGAGTTTCCTACGCAACAAGCTGTTCATCAGCCGGAATCATACCAACGCTTCCACAGTAACGCTGTATTTTCTTCTCATTGTACCCATTTGACCTTCCTCGCGACAGAGGTCTATTCCTGTTATCGAAAAAATTAAATTTACTCTCATTTGTTAAATAGAACCTCGTGGAAGAAATCTGTATTTTTTATCCAGAGGATCCTTGGCACACTGATATCCTCTACCATCGCTCATCCTCTTTCTCAGTACCGCAGAATGTTGTCCACCATGTCCGAGTACCTGCTGACTTTTCAAGTCACAATATTTCACCAACTACATGGTGTTTTCTAAACTCGCTATATTCAATACTTTTTAATAAGATCAATCACTTCTATGTATCTCTATTCTCTGAGTCAGAGGTTTCGCTGTGGACTGCAACTTTTTAAAATTAAGATGCCTGTCTTTCTTGCACAATGAGCTACCATTTACGCAGTCCTAATACGCCTTTCAGAGCTTGTTGCGGACTCATTCTCTTTCTCTCAAATATCTTCGAAGGCTCTCTCACGCTGCTGTGAGATACGCATCGCTAAGAGAAAGCATATAACGGGAAGTGCGGCTTACTCACTGACTCAGGTTTGTTGATGAGAAAGAAATGGTTTTCCCAATGGCGATTATACCAACAATGATTATAAAGGAGGAGTCCAAACTCCACGAGCAAAATGTTTGAGGTTCTTAGGCACATCTTCTGAGTATTTTGATGCAGGGGAACCGTGGTCTCTGGTACCACTTTGTAGAGTGCAATGAGCGTGAATATACAGTTTTATGTATGAAGTGCCACATTCCCATACTACTAGAGTATGACATCGGACAGCAAGTGAACAAAGACCGTCTTGAATCACAGAGTGAGTAATATCTTACTGATTCGTGCCAATGTAGGCACGCTCGTGTTACAGGTACTTTACTTTTTATTAAAAGAGAGTTTCGTCATAAAGTTATCGCGGTAAGTTATATTTCATTTGTATTAGTGCAGTGCAAATTTTAACAGCGTGTTCAATTCATTTATTGAACACCACAGTAAAAATCAGTGAGAATTTAATCGTGACCAGCATATTCTTTCACCTTACGTAGAACTGTTTATAGTGCTCAGATAGTTTACCAATTCCACGCCTTTATTATTCTACGGGTTCTGTGTTAAAGATGTCGCCAAACCAGGTTTGAAGTGCGTCTTCGTTCGGCGGTTGTTCCAAAAGGAGCGTGATAGGTAAACATTTGAGTGCGTCAGATCAGAATAACAAGCGCATGGGGGCTGACATTCCAACCAACGTTCTGGGTAGTTTTGTCTGTGAAATCAGGGGGTTGAGTTATTGCCTAGAAGCAACATGCGAATCAGTTTTGTCGGTCTTTTTTCGTATACTAAGACTGAAAGGTGAGTCAGTTGCTGGCAACAAAAATCAGCTATGAAGGACACCCTTGCAGTGGAGTTGATAGTGCACAACACCCTTTCTGAGGCACCAGATCCAAAGTATTATGCTCACAGTGGCCTTTGCTTGATAATAATTCCTTTTTTATGGCTCAGCCGTTCAAAAGAAGTTAACTTGAAGGCATCATAGCTCGTGGCCAGTGGCCAGTTACAATACTCTATAAGAATGCTCGATGAGCAAGCTGATGACGCTCAAGCAAGAATGCAGTAGTAGTCGCACCTTTGATTTTTGTTGCTTTGAATAAGGACATGCAGTATTCCTGAATCTTGCATTTCAATGCAGATGTCGCAAGACATTTCAATGGTCACAGTTTATGACTTACGGTTCGTAACTAAATTTTTTGAATGTGGATAATCATTCATTCAGGTATGATCTATCTTCAGACAAGAAAATCCTATTCAGACGTGTTTTGTGCAAAAGGACTCTCCCCCCCCCCCCCCGCCTCTCCCACACACATACAATATATCGACGTAGAGCTGCTTCCGCCGCCTTCACTCTTGTATTAAACCCAAAGCGAAGTCACAATTCTTAGACTTTTGTCCACTTGCGAATCTCATTCCTCCTCTTCAACAACGTATGCGAAATTCAATACGTATCTGCATGATAAATAGTAGAACTTGAAATAAGAAAATGACAGAATGAGATTTTCACTCTGCAGCGGAGTGTGCGCTGATATGAAACTTCCTGGCAAATTAAAACTGTGTGCCGGACCGGGACTAGAATTGCCTTTCGCGGGCAAGTGCTCTACCAACTGAGCTACCCAAGCACGACTACGCCCCATCCTCACAGCTTTACTTCTGCCAGTACCTCGTCTCCTACCTTCCAAACCTAACAGAAGCTCTCCTGCGAACCTTGCAGAACTAGCACTCCTGAAAGAGTAGAGCACTTGACCGCGAAAGGCAAAGGTCCCGAGATCGAGTCTCGATCCGTCACACAGTTTTAATCTGCCAGGAAATTTCATATCAGAGCACACTCCGCTGCAGAGTGAAAATCTCATTCTGGAAACATCCCCCAGGCTGTGGCTAAGCCATATCTCCGCAATATCCGTACTGTGAGGACATGGCGTGAGTCGTGCTTGGGTAGCTCAGTTGGTAGAGCACTTACCCACGAAAGGCAAAGATCCCGAGTTCGAGTCTCGGTCCGGACACAGTTTGAATCTGCCAGGAAGTTTCAAGAAAATGACAGTTGATTACCTGGTCGGACGACGTCTGACATGAGGCTGTTGGTGCCATGTGGCCGGTAACCGGTAGCTGCTAGCTGCAGCAGGGCGACGAAACTCTCGAGGGTGAACTGTTCTGATCTTGAAGCAGGCACGACCAGTTTTGCGACAATACTTCTGCAAGATTTTGCTATTACTGATGGGTTAGAAAGTGAAGCACACACCAAATCAATACGCAACGCTAGAAAATGCAAATGGGGAAATCTGATCGTTCCTTGTACGCAAACGGAATTTAGGGATGATGGGAGATGAATTCATGTAGCTCGCCTCCAGCGTAATAGCAGATAAGGGGACAGATTGGGCAGGAATTGTAATCATCATATTTCGCCGTGCGTCACAGTAGTGGTAGGTAGGGAAGAGGTTAAATAGAAAAAAAAGGACAATGTGGTATGAGGGGCTTTAAGTAACATGAGGGGGCGTTAATAGTGCACCTGGACAACAGCCGAGACAACCACACCAGGCACATTCCAGCTGAGCAGCGGATCATGCAGATTTCCACAGCGCGGTAACATGGACGTCGTTCAATCACCACATGTTCATTCTGCTGTACGATCCAAAGAGTGAGCCACAATTTGTCCCTGACAACATAAGGGTAGATGAGCATCCATCCTTTGACCCGGACAATCACTTGAATCTTGGGTGCACACTGGCACGGGTCTACTGAGTGACGGCTGGAGCATAAAGGATTGTCCATCAAACCAATCGCATCAAATGTAAATGCTGATGAGTGGCGAATTTACCACATGGTACCATGTCACTGGGATTGATGCTGGGAGGTACAACTGATGAACGTTAGGCAACATTACAGTACACTTCGTTATCAGATACTTGATCTCAACTTTGTTGCAAGGTACCCCATACAGTAATTAAATCGAGAAATTCTTTGGACATTGGGAGCACATACATGGGTAGTTAAGGTCCACAAAGAAGACAACAGATGCGCAAACATAGGTACAACATGTCCTACCAACGCTGGCGGTGAGATGGAGGCTGGCATGTAATCATCCAAGAGCTGTCATGCGAGTCTCTGTGCCCGACCATTGTTTGTTCATGATGTTCAGATATAAGGCTGCCACATGACACCAGACTTTGATCAGTTCAAGTCCCCCATCCTTTTGGGGGATTATGAGTGTATTATATTTGACCATAAAGTTTTACCAGCCATCAGGAAGTGGCCTGGTGCAGGCTGTAGGCTGCGAGCATTTGGCAACAACAGGGAATGTCCTGTATTATGAGCCAGTTTGGAAACTACATGGACGCTCAGACATTCGACATGTTGCAATGCATCAAGGCATTGGAGGCAGTGTTGCTGAATAGTCATGTGTGTGTCTAGGAGTCTAGGAGCTGCTGTGCGATGGGTGGTGGACGTAAAGATGATGCCAAGGTATTGGAAGCTCTGTATGCAAGGTAGAGGCACCAGTTCTTCTCACATGAGTCCACGGCCAATTACAATCACTGCAGACTTTGCAACACTCAAAGCACTGCCAGCCACGTCCGTGCACGTGGGGATCGTATCAAGTATACACATGGTCTCTACCCATGACTGTACAAGCAGCAACAGGTCGTCTGCATAGGCGCGATAGTGGAACATGTATCGCCACAGTGTGAATATTGACAAGTGTGTCATGAGCCATCCAATAAGTGGCTACAGAGTGGGAGCATACAGGAGCATCGATCGCGGGCATCCGTGACATAAGGAATGGCAGATCAGTACCAGTCCGATGATACAACCGTTACCCTGGACAAGGGAGTGGGCACTGGCGTAGAGACATTGTACGTTACCAATGAAAGAGGCAGGAAAGCCCATCCACTCCATGTCGGAAAAGAGATAACCATGTCGCACCCGATCGAAAACGCTGTCAAAGTCGAAAGCCACCAATGTTGCACGGATATGACACATACCTGCTAGAGCAATCACATCTCGACATTCATCAATGGTCATCCAGGCATTGACTAGTCCACCAAGCTTCGCTTGTTTGGTGGATATTATACTCTGAAGAATCCAACGACATCTTGTCGCCAAAATATGTGCAAATATCTTGTACTGGGCACTATGTAAGGTTAGGGTGCTGTCATGGGCAACCACAATCCTGTGCAGTGGCTTGTGAACTGGGATGATAATGCCTTCGATAATTACCAGCGAAACAGTGGCGGCTGTCATCGACAGTTCTTGGAATATCGTGATCAGCCTTGGTGCTACCAAACCCTGAAAAGCCTGGCAGACTTTCACAGGGAGCCGATCGATGCCAGGCGAGTTGTTTGGAGCACTCTTCGCTATCGCATACTAGACGTTGTCACAGGTGATGTCCTTCATCAGGGTTTTTGCCTCGATGCTCGAGATGTACAAGTGATGTGGGACAAAATCAGTTCAAAATCATGAACTTCATGTTGCTCATACTGATAGATGTGGAAAAATTGTTCCACAAAGCCAGCCTCGATATCTGGCTGGTTGGTGGCCCCTATGCCCCTCTACGATATCACTTGTTACTGGCAGTGATTCCTGGCAATCACAATGTGATGCATTGATGGGTCTTCCTGCCTTCTGCAATGAGTCAGTGGCCTATATGACCCTTGATACTGATGTGGTCCATGTGAACGACCTGAGAAGTTGGTTGCATATCAGGATCAAGAAGCACAGTGAAGTAGAAGTCTGCTTTATGGCGGTTCCATGCAGACATCTCTCTACTATATTGCATCAAGACTCGTCCTGTCATAGCTCTGCCAGCCAGAAGTCTCGTCGGTGTTCAACGCTGTCCAAGCTTCCGCTATACGCCGCTGAGAGTCAGGATTGGTCATGTCTGTGGTGTTTAATTTCCATGGCACATGATTGCACCACTCCACCCACTGCAAGTGTAGGAAGTTGCTGACGTAGGCACAGTGGTCCGAGAGCGCCAAGGGCCAGCGTTCTATATCTTGGATATCACCGACGAGTCCCTGGAAGGCTTAAGTCCAATCCAGGCGACTAACAGAGTGGTACGTCTGGTATGTATGGCCATGCATATCGCCATGTCGAAAATCCCAAGTATCACAGAGGGAAAGATCGCGGACAACAAAGCGTAGTTCCTGGCAGAGGCTGAAGTGTGGTTGTTGGTCTTTCCGATGTAAGACGCAGTTGAAGCGGCCGAGAAAGAGGTGAGTGATCTCAGAGAAAAATCGAGCTCTGTCCATTTTATGGCCGCAAGCAGATGGGACATAAACATTTACAATATGGTGCCCATCACTGTAAGCGCCATACCATTCGCGGAAGGCAGGTACATGAGATCCTTAACTGATATGCCCTCACGAACATACGCGACCTCTTCGCATCCAAGGTCGTTGCCAGGAGAGGCGTAAGAGGCGTAACCGGCACATCCGGCAGGGCGGAAAAGTGCACCGCCGGTCGCGGTGGCCGAGCAGTTCTAGGCGCTTCAGTCCGGAACCGCGCGACTGCTACGGTCGCAGGTTCGCATCCTGCCTAAGGCATGGATGTGTGTAATGTCCTTAGGTTAGTTAGGTTTAAGTAGTTCTAAGTTCTAGGGGATTGATGACCTCAGATGCTCAGATGTTAAGTCCCACCATAGTGCTCAGAGCCATTTGAACCAAAAGTGCACCTCCGGCAGGGCGGAAAAATGCATCCCCCCCCCCCCCCACCCCTCACGAAGAAGCGCGAAAACAGTGACGGAAGCCCAGATCATTACCCACAGAAGTTGGCATGTCCCCCAGCACTAACGTCGACGTTAATGGTAGCCACGCGGTACGTCTGAAGCAATGGCTCACCGCGTGGAGGGATCTCACCGGTAGGTTACAGGAATGGGCAACTTGCAGTGCGGCTCGCAGGGTGCCCTTGGAGTCCACCGCTGCTGCCATGCGTTTGCTGCTCTCTCGCGGGCGCCGCACGGTCCTGCGCGGGGTCTGGCGCGTCCTCGACGTCGTCGCTCCATGGCGATGTCGTCGGCGCCTCGGATGTGTCCATACGGATCCATCGCACATATCGCTAATGGCGGCTGCAGAACATCCGAGCACCCAGTGGGACGGAGCTGTTCTATGTCGTCAGTCTGCGCAGGCGTCGGGCGTGTCACTGCTGGGCCGATGGCCAATGTAACATCGTGGTACTCTTCATGTTGAGAAATCAGGGCTATGGGTCTCGGAATCCGCGACGAGAGGCGAGGCATCCCGGTCGGAGGTCATACGGTACTGCTTGGTTGATTGGTTGATTTGGGGAAGGGCATCAAACAAGGAGGTCATCGGTCCCATCGGATTAGTGAAGGATAGGGAAGGAAATCGGCCAAGGGAACCATTCCCACATTTGCCTGAAGCGTTTTAAGGGAATCACGGAAATCCTAAATCAGGATGGTCAGCCGGACGGTGTTGCTGCTTGCGCTTCTTGGGTGACCGCTGCTTGCGCAACCACCTTCATTATCGGAAGACGGGGATTTCCAACGTTACGGTACAAAAACCGTCATAGGAACGCTGAGTGGTGAAAGTTCAGTCGAAGCGTCCGGCACGGCATCGACAGACTTCGATGTGATAGGAGGAGGTAGGGATGCAGGCGCCTCCTTTCTGTCGGACACCACAGATAGACGAGTCACTTATGACAGTGGCTCTGTTCGTCGCCGAATGGTGGGCTGTGAAGTGAGGGTCGCCAGGTAGGTGACAGCCAGTACAGTTGGTGGAGCCTCTCTTGACATCTGAGCAGGCGGAAGTTGAAATGCCCCGTTGCAGGCATCATGAGTGGAGAGGATCCTCGTTGCCACACTCAGAGCAGATCTGGGTTGATAGTCGTGTGTAACGTCCGCGTCACACCCAGCAATGTTTAAATAGGACGGCCCGTTACAACGAAGATAAATTGCGATCCGAAACACCCAGTTTAAAACAGGATACTAACTGAACTGCACCCAGCGTTCTGCTGTGTGACCATGAATCACGCCTTAGGGCCAGAAGGCTGGTGTGAATTCTTCTGCCGTCAGGCCGAAAGGCAGCTCAAAAAAGAGTATGTTACCACCGTCACCGCACCGACGTTGTCATCAACGTGAGAAAAACTGAAGTCATACTGAGCAGATTTCAAGATCCTGTCACACGCCGCATTGTCATCGACCTTGACAGATACCACACTACTATGAAATGAAGGATGTATCCCCAATATGTCCGATGGTGGGACAAACTTTGCCGCTTCGCGGAGGAAGCGTTCTGCTTCCAGCGCTTTTGGTCGTGTGTATTCATTGTTAAAGGTTACCTTCCTAAAGCGGTCGGTCATGTTTCTACTCACAATAAAGCGGAGTGCAAGTCCGCAAAGGAAACAAGACGTGCTTTGTGCCTCGCAGGCAGAAACACAGCGCACGTCCGCACTTGCTGGCTTATAATGCCAGACTGACAGTGTTGCCAATGTTTATCAACTAAATTAGCCACCCAGGATCGTCAAATTACCCGATTTTAATTAAAAATACCCACCGTTTCAAAAATAGACGCAGTAATACTTACATGCAAGAAAAATGACGGTAAATTACATGAAAAATTAACAGTTAAACATTTTTACTTACCTAATCAGAGTTTCCTGGCGCTGAGCGATGCCATACACTGATTTTAATATTTATCTCGTCGCTTCGAAACAAACACATCGTCTTTTGCCTTGTACCCTCCCTTTTATAGCAATCAGTACCACTGTTGTTTCAGATTTCAATCTGTTCCTATGAACCGTTTTCAGGTTTTAGCGGTACTAAATACTCCTGCCACTGAGACATTGGTAAAGGAAAGACAGTGGAGAAGAAAGATGACTTTTTGTAAATTTGGAAAATTTGGAGTTTTGGCTGTAGATTTGGTACCAAAAACTTTCTTCCAATATACAGTGTCAGATTTAGACACATCTAATCAAAGTTTCTCACACTCGAGCAGAGCGTGATATTTCCATCCAGAATCCAGCTGCAGACAGTTGATAAATATTTTAAAGCACAGGAAACCTTTTTACCGCAGGGAATAAGGATTTAACTGTACGATTGGGATAAGTTATGTTCCACTAAGGAAATTATTTAAAAAATGGGATCTGATAAGTCAAATCGTCTTTTGATTTGTCCAATGGTTCAAATGGCTCTGAGCACTATGGAACTTAACATCATCAGTCCCCTAGAACTCAGAACTACTTAAACCTAACTAACCTAAGGACATCACATACATCCATGCCCGAGGCAGGATTCGAACCTGCGACCGCAGCGGTCACGCGGTTCCAGACTGAAGCGCCTAGAACCGCACGGCCAGACCGGCCGGCTTTTGATTTGTGATACAAGCTCTACACAGACATTCAAACAGCTTTTATAAAAACAATTTATTTCCTGTTGCTGCACTTAGTGTTGGCTTTGAGTCCGTCAAATGTTTCATGTGCAGTGATACCGAAGTATATTTTATCTAATCCAATAAAGCGCCTTGGATTTGTATGACCTAACAGCGAAATGGGAATTGTCTTAATAAGATCAAAATTAATAAATTTAGAACACAGGTCTTTAAGCTGTTTTTCTACTTCATGTTTGTGAAGAAGAGGGACTTCACTTTGAAAATAACCTATTAAAATCTGTAAGTGTGCCTAAAACATACGACTTGAATTCAAGATATACGAAAATAAATGCGTTATCCGTAGTTGAAACCGTATGTTCTGTAACTGAAACGGATCTTCCATAACAACATTTCTCAGGTGCATTGTACCGTTCAAGTACAGTATCCACACATGGTTTGACAGACAACCTTCGAGTTGCACGAGGACATAGAATATCGTGTACTTCAGTACGAAAAAACACTTGAAATTCTTTAAATGTCTCTCTCCTGCCAAAATTTCTACTGATATGAGAACCTAAGTTTCTCAGTAAATCTTCGATGCTTCTTGGAAATTTTAAGCACGCTTTGAAGTACAAAGATAAATCATATGACATGAGCATTTAACACATGCTTCTTGTGGGAAGTCTCTTTTTAGGCACGAAAAAAATGGATGATGCTCTCCAACCATAACATTTGCTGTGTCCGAGCTAAAAGCGACGAAATTATCAAGATTAATTCTTTTGATCTGAAAGAATGTATCATTACCTTGTACGAGGTGTTAGCAAAGCCTGATGAAACCTCAAACATATCAAAAAACTTTTAATCTGACTTGTATCCCTATCAAAATACACTACTGTTAATGCACATTGTTTAAGAACAGTTAGATCAGTAGTTTTCCCCTGATCAGTGAAAACAACGTACCTTTATGTCTCAGTTGATCATACAACGCCTCTGAAAATGAATTTCCTAATACATTCTTAATACACTTGAAGATTTCGCATGCTTTAAAGCAATCTTCTGGGCGACTGACTGTTGAAGCAGAAAACACATTCTTACAAAGAGGAATCAATGTATCCAAGGTGCTGATTGGTAAATTATTGGCAGCGAAAAGCGTTGTTAATATAATTTCTGCTCTTTTTACGTCGCTCGCAGCTCTATTTAGCGCTGAGAATTTATTAGAAGTAGATGCAACAGTTTTCATTTGATTAATATGCTTGGAAATCTTCGTGTGCCTCAAAATTTCAGATTTATGCGCTGTTAAAACACTATCGCATACCTTGCAGTAAGCCAAATCATATCCGCCCCTCCGTTTGTCGAAGAACCCGATGTTGTTGTAGAGGTAGCGTTATGGTCCTTTACAATAAGCTCACTTTGTAAATCAGGAGTGACAGGATGTTCAGGAGGAGCATGCATATTGTCTATAGATATCGCACTAACACTTGCTTTACGCAACCACTTATCCACTTCAGTGAAAGAAAAGCACTATATTTTAATAACTGTACTGTTACTGACCACAAGTATAACCCACACCAGAACATTCAATCTTGTAGTCCTGTAAAACTGGGAGATAATGCTATCAAAAGAACAACAAGCTGACTAGTCGGCTTATACTACACACACCAGTTTAAACAAACAGCAAAGCAAGTGCAGAGAAACCGCCGAATTCCCAGGATCTTTGCCCAATGTGACACGTCACAATTCTGATATTCTCATACATAAACTGTACTTACATTTTAAAAAGTTACTTCTGCAATGTTGCCAGATCGTGCATGCGGCCGGACACACAATTCTGAGGAGGGGCCGGTTTCATTGGCCACTTTAAGTGAATGACTCGGACATATTCTCTGCAGCGGCTCAAGAAATGTCGCAGAGCAAGTTTTAGCAACAGCTGAACCACGGTATAGCAGCCTCCTTGAGTTTCCTCGTACTGTATGGCAGGAGTTCTCAAACTGTGTCGTGCTCTTCTGAAGCAAACTATTTTAACCCCTCCCATACTTTACTTTCCTTCCTCAGCACTTCTCGTACTTGGAACAAAAGCGATCCACAAATCTACACTGAAGGGCCAAAGAAACTGGTATAGGCATGCGTATTCAAATACAGAGATATGTAAACTGCCGTCGGCAACGCGTGTATAAGACAAAGTGTCTGGTGCAGTTGTCAGATCGGTTACTGCTGCTGCAATGGCAGGTTATCAAGATTTAAGTGAGTTTGTACGTGGTGTTATAGTCGGCGCACGAGCGATGGGACACAGCATCTCGAGGTAACGATGAAGCGGGGATTTTCCCGTACGAGCATTTCACGAGTGTACCGTGAATATCAGGAATCCGGTAAAACATCAAATCTCCAACATTGCTGCGGCCGGAAAAACGTCCTGTAAGAACGGGACGTACGACGATTGAAGAGAATCGTTCAACGTGACAGAAGTGTAACCCTTCCGCAGATTGCTGCAGATTTCAGTGATGCACCATCACAAAGTATCAGCGTGCGAACCAATTAAAGAAACATCATCGATATGGGCTTTCGGGGCCGACGGCCCGCTCGTGTACCCTTGATGACTCCATGACTCAAAGCTTTACGCCCCACCTGAGCCCTTCAACACCGACATTGGACTGTTGATGGCTGGAAACATGTTGCCTGGTCGGTAGAGTCTCGTTTCAAATTGTATCGAGTGGATGGATGTGTACGGGTATATAGACAACCTCATGAGTGCATGGACGCTGCATGTCAGCAGGGCTCTGTAATGGTATGGGTCATGTGCAGCTGGAGTTATATGGAACCCCTGATGCGTCTAGATACACTCTGGCAGGTGACACATTCGTTAGCGTCGTGCCTGGTCACCTGCATCCATTCATGTCCATAGTACATTCCGACGGACTTGACCAATTCCAGCAGGACAACGAGACACCCCATACGTCCAGAACTGCTAGAGAGTGACTGCAGAAACACTCTTCTCAGTTTAAATACTTCCGCTGGCCCCACCAAACTCCTCAGAAATGAACTTCCTTGAGCATATCTGGGATGCCTTGCAACGTGCTATTCAGATCTCCACCCCCCTCCTACTCTTACGGATTTATGGACAGCCCCAGTTCCCTCCAGCACTACTTCAGATATTAGTCGAGTCCATGCCACGTCGTGTTGCTGCACTTCTGCTCGCGGGGGCCCTACACGTTATTAGGCAGATCCACCAGTTTCTTTGGCTCTTCATGGTATTTACTTCTGTCTAATCACTGCAACTATCTGTTACAAGAACAGCAACAACAGCAATAATAGTAATAATTAGTAGAGGTAAACTTTTTCAAAAATTGTTATACATTTCTGTTAGTCGAAGGTGATGCAGGATGACAAATATAGCTAGTATATAAATAACCGCAGCTGTGAGTGCAGTTATTGTAACTGAGAAAATATGTGTACTTCACTACATATTTTTTTACAAATTAGTTCGTAAATTCGTTAGTCAGTTAAAATTTAACTGCTTCCATCTGTAATGTTTTTAATTCATTTAGAAAGATTTAATATCTGAAATATCGTTACGTACAAATAACGATAAATCAATATTCAACATTTAAATGACAGTTTAAGAACTGTTGTCTTCAAACTGATCATCAAGAAAAGGAAATAAACTAGAGTAAAAATTCACACGGTTTACAATTTAGTTTTTTTTTTCACATTTGCTCATTAGTATGCTGTGTGTGCTGCTTCGTAAGAAGAAAGCGGATTCAGTCTTCACTGGATCTCTGAAACAGCAACTCGCAGATCTCCTTCCAGCTACAGTCGAGACCGATGTTTGGTCTTGATTAACGCTAGTGAGTTGATGCAAAGGATCATAACATATCCACTGTCCTTTTTGTTAAATTGGGATATTCATTCCAACTCTGCACACAAAAATTTTCAAAAGACTTCGATTTAATTTCATTGTGAAGGGTTCTTTCACTTGAGATTTCTATTTGCTGCTCCTGTTCCGATGTTGACAAGTGGTTTGTTACGGTCGTATCGAACGGATTGTGCATTCAGTCACACTAAGATGAAGGTTGTGGAAATTTATTCTCTAATTGTTGAAGAACGTTTTGGGGATGTACTACGTCAATTCTATTACTTTTACGCAAATCTGTCTCATTTTCCTCCACGAAATCATTCAGTCAAGAAAACGTCTCGCAGTTATCTTTCTCCACATGTCCGAGTTTTCTCTTAAACAAAAGCACTTTTTGGCTTCGATAGATATTACTATTTCGTCCTTGAAGTGCTGTGTTAAGATCATTCACTTTCTCAAAAATGTGAGCCAAGCAGCACGATATGAGGAGCCATTTTCAATCCAAAAACTGAGTCGATGGTTTGGGACTACTGTTCGATTGGGAAATACGAATTTCAATTTTTAGCTCCACAACGCAATGAAGAATTTCGCCACGCGAGACAACCATCGTACCTCCAAGAGCCCATAGAAGCGAATCACGAGTGGAATCTATCCTCGAAAAGAATGGAAAATAGCCTACTAGTTAAACCTCGTGCTTTCGCCAAATTTACAACACTGACTGCAACGTTCCGCACTTCACTGACTGTTTCCAGTTGCACCGAGTGGTACTAATTAATGTGCAGCAACTCACGGGGGTCCGATGTGGGCTGTTATTATCGTATGCCAGCGAAGCTTGGTAGATGCGCTAATGCGGGACCGATTTACGTAGGAAAACAAACTAGTTCCATTTGTGACCATAAGGTGCAAATCTGGCGTTGTAGACTGTTTGTATGACGGTGTGACATCCACGCTGTCATTTGACAAGCCTTAACGTGAGTGCGAGAAGAGAGACAGAGCACTGTTGGTGAAAATGTTTGATGTGAACGACAGTAATTAAATACTGCATTGAGAGAGTATCGCCGACTGAAAGGTCTGAGAAGAGGTTCGATGTTATTCAATGGTTTAAGTGTTAAAAACCATTCAACAGCCAAACTAAGTATTTTTTTATTTAAGACAACGGTTTCAACAGACTAAGCTGCCATCTTCAGGTCTTAGAATCTTTTGCTGTAAAACATGTTCATTTTACGCTGACCTCACGCACAGGGACTGATGACCCCACAGTTTGGTCCCTTTATACGCCAAACCAACCAACCTCAATCACAAGATGCCAAGTGGATAAAAACAGCGCATTATAAAAGGTTTATCACCGCTAAAACATTTAAAACATAAAGCACTTTGTGTAGCAGACTATATTCATGTACATATTGCTCACAGTTGCTTGTTGCAACATACAAATACGTACGTAATAGCACAACTGTTTACATATATCTTGAATAGCTTTTAACTATTAAACAGCTCGCCCTTCAGCTCTCTCAAAATGAGAAAATTCAGTCAAAATGGTTTAAAGACGATGATAATGAAATTCGAAAACACGGGTTAGCTTGGTGTGGCACCTGGAAGAGGAAGGCGTCCTGTTTCGGTGAAAGCAGTTGACGAGGTTGCTGTCGCTGGAACTGACTATGCAGCACGAGATGTGTTAGTGCTCATGCAGTGTCACAGGAATTGTCCACCCCATGGTTTTGCGGTCTATTTTACATGGGTACCCCAAACAAGATCCAGACTGTGCAGCAACTGGAATCTCATGATCCGCAGCAACGTTCTGATTTTGCTCTTCGATTTTTGGCACAGATAGAAAGTTGCTGACATGTGACTGGTCAATATTCTATCTAGTGACCAGACGCATTTACACTACAGGATGCAGTGAATACACAGAACTGCCGAATTTGGGTACTGTTAAACCGTGTGTTGTGCGCGATATGTGACTGTATGGTGTGATTCACAAGCACCTATACTCTATGTCCGTTCTCCTTTGACGAGAATACACCCAGAGGGCTAAAAATGGTTCAAATGGCTCTGAGCACTATGGGACTTAACATCTTAGGTCATCAGTCCCCTAGAACTTAGAACTACTTAAACCTAACTAACCTAAGGACATCACACAACACCCAGCCATCACGAGGCAGAGAAAATCCCTGACCCCGCCGGGAATCGAACCCGGGAACCCGGGCGTGGGAAGCGAGAACGCTACCGCACGACCACGGGATGCGGGCACACCCAGAGGGCCTGTGAGGTGTGCCCTGAGGTCTGCACGTTATCGATACCTTCTTGTACAGCATACTGGAAGAGCGCAACTGTGTGGAAACCACTGTTTTCATGCAAGATGGGACACCACCTCAAGTCGCTCGCACAGTGAAAGATATGGTTAGCGCAATGTTCCACGAACGTGTTATCTCCAGAGGTTTACGAGATGCATATCTTGTAAGATTACCTGAGCTGAATCCATTTGACGTTTGGCTGTGGGATATCTAAGTATATGATATCTGATTATATGATAGCGGAACAAACACTGGTAGCAGTTACTTCTGTAAAATATCTGGGAGTATGCGTGCGGAACGATTTGAAGTGGAATGACCATATAAAATTAATTGTTGGTAAGGCGGGTACCAGGTTGAGATTCATTGGGAGAGTCCTTAGAAAATGTAGTCCATCAACAAAGGAGGTGGCTTACAAAACACTCGTTCGACCTATACTTGAGTATTGCTGATCAGTGTGGGATCCGTACCAGATCGGGTTGACGGAGGAGATAGAGAAGATCCAAAGGAGAGCGGCGCGTTTCGTCACAGGGTTATTTGGTAAGCGTGATAGCGTTACGGAGATGTTTAACAAACTCAAGTGACAGACTCTGCAAGAGAGGCGCTCTGCATCGCGGTGTAGCTTGCTTTCCAGGTTTCGAGAGGGTGCGTTTCTGGATGAGGTATCGAATATATTGCTTCCCCCTACTTATACCTCCCGAGGAGATCACGAATGTAAAATTAGAGAGATTAGAGCGCGCACGGAGGCTTTCAGACAGTCGTTCTTCCCGCGAACCATACGCGACTGGAACAGGAAAGGGAGGTAATGACAGTGGCACGTAAAGTGCCCTCCGCCACACACCGTTGGGTGGCTTGCGGAGTATAAATGTAGATGTAAAAGAACGCGTTTAACAGGACGCGTTCGGTCTCTGCCTGATCTGAAGGGCAGTATACAGGAACTCGTTGCTCAGATTCCACCGGTCCTGTTGCGAGCTGCTGTTGATCACGTCTTTTTACGGATGTAGCAGCGTCACCGGTGGTCAAACTGCACGAACTGTGTAGGCGGCTATTAGTTATAAAATAAACATTATGCACTTCTGCCCATGTTCCTTTACATATGGAAATATTTCTATACGTCTTTCTTGCATTCAGAGCGCCAGATTTGCATCTGGTGGCCAAAATTGGAAGTAATTTTTTCCAGCGTAAATCGGTTCCGCATTAACGCATTAGGATATCTCCCAAGTTTCGCTGTCATACGGTAATTAAAGCCCACACTGGACCTCTGTGAGTAACTGCGCTTTGATTATAACCACCCGGTACTACTTCAGAAACCAATGTCTCCTGTGTGTCATGGAAAGTATGAATTTTACGGAGGAGAAACATCACACATTCTTGTCATGAACTGCTGCTTAATTCCAGTAAATACTGCCGCCGCATGGGTATGTATACCAACACAATTAGTCTATGACAGATTGTTGTAAACAAAAAAGAAATTCATAAGAAAGAAACATCTTCGCCTGTAGTCCTCCCTTCCAGAGATTTACAAAATAGAAAGTCCTTGCATTTCATTTTCATAACAGTAGCGTACAAACTCAAGAAGCAGGATAGATTTCCGATATTAATACTCTCATCAAGTTTCACAGCGAATTTTTGCTCTTGAAGAGGTTATTTTTCATGTCAGTGACTACTACACCAATAGAATGAGTCACAGTATCAAGCGAGAGTGGTACAGACGTCAGATGCTCGCCAAACGTTTCTTCTACACGATTTTTGCAGTTTCGTCGGTTGCGGTAGGACGTAATTTTTCAACAATAATGTGTGGTGATTCGAATTCTGCAATTAAGTAGTATACCTGTAGAGATGCTCTTAGGGCTTCCTTGCGAACTGATAACAGGTTTTTGAGGAATCTTCCTTTTAATTGTTGTCCATGACAGCTACATGGTCCGGACGTTTTGTCTGTAGGTGTCTCTTTTGTTTCATAGGTTTCAAGCTGTCGTTAGCTAAAATTTCCAAACAGCGAACACATTGTGATGGTTCTCCGTTATTCAAAAGAATGCCTAATAGAAGATAATCAACTTGATATTTACGTACTTTAGTTTTGCGTTTAGAAATAACGTTGCTGATAGGAACAGAGGAAGAAGAATGTACTCTGCTTAAACTGGAATCTTTGTGCTTAGTATAACTGGATATTTTCGAAGGAGAAGAGACACTGTGAATCACTTCCATGGGATCTCTCATGATTCGCAAATCAGCAACTTATCCATGGAAAGGATAGATTTTTTATCGTTTTATTTTAAATCCGGTTAATTCCTCCCTCTGAACACACAATAGAAATGAACTTATACCTTTCACACCACTTTTGAGCGGACTCCGAAAGCCTGGCTGAAATCGGGTGCACTGTCAAAATGACTGAAGAACAGTTTCTTCTTTCAGTCAGTGTTGCAAGGAAATGGCGGTCACATTGTAAAGAAGCTTATCGTCAATACTAGTTATTCATTGTTTTGTAAGTAGCTAACACAGCGGGTGGCGGGTGACAGGTGACAGAGACTGTGTGATGAAATATGATTCGTGACATTTCTCACCATTCTTGCTGACAGGATCTACTGGGCAGCTTTTGTGAAATAAGACACCAGATTAACGATGCGCCAGCTTCAAAAAATGGTTCAAATGGCTCTAGCCCTATGGAACTTAACATCTGAGGTCATCAGTCCCCTAGAACTTAAAACTACCTAAACCTAACTAACCTAAGGGCATCACACACATCCATGCCCGAGGCGGGATTCGAACCTGCGACCGTAGCGGTCGCGCGGTTCCAGACTGAAGCGCCTAGAACCGCTCGGCCACTCCGGCCGGCACCCGCTTCCTAACTTGGTTCACGGAAATGAGAATCAGACGCCAGCAATGCTTGTTTACCAGAAGTCTTTTTCTACATAACATGGAAATATAAATATCTCGTTGAAAGCCGGCGCCCCCTCCTATTACTCTCTGCGCCGCCCCCCCCCCCCCTCCCCCACTTTGAGGACGGCTGCGGTATCGTACCGCAGCTGCTGGCTGGGGAAGCAGACGGAGTCTCGTTATCAAAACGCTGTTTACTCTGTGAGAAACCTACAGACAGGCAGGAAATTTTTTCACGCTGTGATTACAAGCGTGACTCACTACGCGGTCTGAGTTCACGCCTTTGTCTTTTTATGACGCTGCAGCTACAAGAATAGTCTCTAATTCCTTGTGTGGCAAGGAGTGTCGTTATTAATGAGAGTGTAATATTCTTTCCAGAAGGAGTGTGTAGGTCACGAGCAATAACGGTGAACTAGATGAGTGACACAACTCACGCTGTACTCCGAAGGTGTATTGAGGCAGCAGACTCCCTGGTTAGGGATTTAAATTGTATGTGACATTAATCTTCATGTGTCGAAGGCGTTCATACTACATGTTACTCTTATCTTGTTCTACTTCACACTTTAGTGTTTATAGTGCCTCAGATACAAAGACAGCAGTCAAAATTACTCTTCACGTCTCCCACCGTATACAACAGATTTTGCAGTGCTGGTCAACAGATCTGCAACGTTATGAAGGCGGCAAACAGCAAACTCAAATTGGAGAAAAGTTAATTACATGACTGAATATGTAAATTATTAAGATTTCTAAGTGACCACAGAAAATAAATAGAATTAGTGGCTTCTTCAGGGTGGGTCAGAAGTCGCGGTCAAGAAGTATTCAAGTGACTTAACATAATATTAGTTTCGCGGTTACATGGGTGTGGAAATACATTGTAGATTTCTAGATTGAAAATGTTTCCGGCCCGTATTACATCTGTCTTCTGGCAGAGATCACTCAAATTACAGCAGAGCAGGCGATAATTGCTAAGCGTCAAATTACAACAATGCACACCCCACTCCATGAAAATACAGTATGCGATCGTGTTATATTTCTTGAGGTTCTGACGAATGCTAAGGTATGTGATCGTATTCTGTTTGCCCGCCGGAGTGGTCGAGCGGTTCTAGGCGCTTCAGTCTGGAACTGCGCGACCGCTACGGTCGCAGGTTTGAATCCTGCCTCGGGCATGGATGTGTGTGATGTCCATAGGTTAGTTAGGTTTAAGAAGTTCTAAGTTCTAGGGGACTGATGATCTCAGATGTTAAGTCCCATAGTGCTCAGAGCCATTTCGTATTCTGTTTTCTTACCAATATGATACTGTTTGCAAACATTTCTTATAATGGCGGATATAAGCAAATTCTCAATTCTTAGCGTAGAGTTCATGAAAAGAAATGAACGGGTGAGACATATGATGAAACTATGAAAACTTTTAGTCGCTTGAAGAAAGAATCCCCAACGGAGGATAATCTTCGGGAACTGGAAAGAAAACCGTTTGTAACTGGGTCTATGGCAGATGCACAACGCAGTGGGAGACCCTAGAAGAATGACAATGAAGTCACTAAATGCTAAAATGCAGTGTTGCTTCATCCACCAGAAAAATCAACAAGATAGTCCGCGGAGATGAAGATCCACAGAACTTTCATGTGTCACAGAATGACAAAAGAAGCTTACCGTTCACTTCGACCCTGCAGCACCAATCTCACTGCTCTTAACTTCATAGTCCTTCCGCGAAATGTACGCTGACGGCAGTAGAATCGATCTGCAGTCAGCCTCAAAAGCCGCTTCCCTAAATTCTCTCTGTAGTACTCCTCGAAAAGAATGTCGCCTTTCCTCCAGAGATTGATTTCCCGAAGCATCTCCGTAACACTTCCGTGTTGTCCGATCCTACCGGTAACAAATCTAATAACCCGACTCTGAATTGCTTCGATGTCTTCCTTTAATCCGACCTGGTGCGGATCCCAAACACTCTATGGCTCGCACTAGCGTCGTAATGCGGTCTCCTTTACAGCTTAATCACACTTTCCTAAAATTCTCCCAATAAACAGAAGTCGGACATTCGTCTTCCCTACTACAGTGCTTACATGCTCATTCCAGTTCATATTGCTTTGCAACGTTCTGTCCAGATATTTAACCGACGTGGTTGTGTCAAGCAGCAAACTACTAATACTGTACTCCAACATTATGGGTCTGCTTTTCCTACTGATATGCATTAACTTAAATTTTTGTACATTTAGATCCAGCCGCCCTTCAGCCCACCAACTAGAAATTTTGTCGAAGTTATCTTATATCATCCTACAGTCAGCATCGCAGACTACTGCTCACCTTGTCCGTCAGATCAGCGGTCCAATCACACATGCTTGGGGCACTCCTGATGATACCCTTGTCCCTGAAGAGCATCGCTGTCGTCTGTAACACACTGGGTTCTGTTACTTAAGAAGTCTTCGAGCCAGTGACGTACCTGTGAACCTATTCCATATGCTTTTACCTTCGTTAACAATCGGCATCGTGGCACCGTGCCAAATGCTTTACGGAAATCGAGGAATACGGAATACGCCATGATTCGTAGGATCTCATATGAGAAAAGGACAAGCTGAGTTTCCCACAAGCGATGCTTTCTAAAACCGCGCTGATTTTTGGACTCCACCCAAGGAAATTTGTCGAGAGATGGGCACGCTGATTGATCAGGTCTGGCATAGAGTTGAACCGACATTGAATGCTGCACCGGTACGTGTCATCGACAATCATTTAGACCCTATGTCCAAATGAATTAAAACCGTTGGCTGCAAGGCGGCACCTCTGTGCACCAAATTTCTCATCTTGTATACTCCCAAATCACCTTCAAATTTAATCATGCCTTCTCCCTACTCTGACATATAAGAACAATGAGTATAATTTCGTTATTTTACATCTTTCCTTTTGTTGTAACCTATTTTAGTAATAGGTTATTGAAATCTATAACTACTACAAAACTGGCATTAAGGGTGCAGTCCTCTTTGAACGCAAAAAAGTACGTAATTTTCGTGATTTTTTTCCCCAAGTAAAATAAAAATTAATTCTAAAGCTGATATTGTTCAAATGGTTCAAATGGCTCTGAGCACTATGGGACTTAACAGCGGTGGTCATCAGTCCCCTAGAACTTAGAACTACTTAAACCTAACTAACCTAAGGACATCACACACATCCATGCCCGAGGCAGGATTCGAATCGGCGACCGTAGCTGATGTTGTTGTTTTATTCTTTAACACTTTTATTTATAAGAAATCGTTTAGTAAACTACATCAGGGGCTCCCTGTAACCACTGCACTGCGAGGAAGAACGCCTTGCAGACGGAACGTTCGTCATGGATGGGAATTTCCGAAAACTTCCTATTGGAGTGTAACAAAATAATTTTGTATAAGTCATTTTCGATAAATAGACTTCTGAAGATATCGCAGAACGGCTACATACTCTGGTAGAGAATCAAAATCCCGTATCCTTTCCAACTTACATTTCTCACCAGTTTGACAAATACAGTTTCGAGTTGTTAAGTTTTTGATAGATAAGTTAAACATAACTCTTGTCATCGATGCCTGGACTACATAGCAATCCTTCCAGATCCAAAAGGAGGTCCTCCTCGACCTTCTACGTGATCATGGTGCACCTGCAGGCCTGTTTGGCAGCTTATGTCATCCTCTGCTCTGCTCGGTCGATACACTTTTCGTCCGCGTTTGTGCAGAAGTTGAACAGGCTTGCCTGATCTCAAGGTCTAACCCGTTCATACTTTACATAATGACTGTCATGTCATCGTTGAAGTAACATGTCGACTATTTTCGTCCCGCTATGATGGCTTTCGGAGACACTTTTTCACAAATCGCTGTGTAACTCAATAACAGAATTCCTGGCGAGCTTGGGATGAACACCACAATAAAGTAGATGGCCCACAATGCCCTACAAGCGTAAAATAAACACTTTCAAAAGACATTTCCAGAAGACACACAATGACCTATAAGCACAAACTCACACATAAAATAAAAACCATTTTCAAAAGGCAATTCAAGAGGACACACTATGACCTACAAGCAGAAACTCACACATAAAATAACATTTTCAAAAGACAATTTAAGATGGCACACAATAACCTACAAGCACAAACTCACACATAAAATAACAAACATCCCAAAAAGACAATTAAGGATGACACACAATGACCTACAGGCGCATACTCACACATGAAATAACAATAATTTTCAAAGGACAAGGCATAATTATAGCACTCAAAACAGACAGTTCAATTCAAAAGCAAGTTCCAAAAATAGCAAGAGACACACATCTACCAGAAAGCAGGAACATACCAACTACAATGCAGCATATGTGGTGGAAGATATGTAGGACAAACCAGCAGAACATTCGACGCCCGACACAAAGCAACATATAAGAACGTGAAAATATAGGACAAGCCACTCATCTTTTGCAGAAGATTCTAGAGAAAATAATTAGAAACTTACCACAGGAGAGAAAGATGTGAAAATGGAATAAATAATGAAACACAAACCCTAACCTTACAGGAAAATTTACGCTTGTACAAAACAAAAGCTGAAAGATGGATACTAAAACGACCAAGTGAATACGACTAACTGGTCACCCTTTACACTGATTGATTATATCATCGAGAGTAATCCGAAAGGCTGATCACAAGATTCATTTTCTCTCCCAAGACTACAAATGCATGAAAAAATAATAAACAAAGGAAGAGAAAGGAAATAAAAGTCCACACACACACACACACACACACACACACACACACACACACACATGCACGCGCGCGCGCGCCCACACCACGCACACTCACATACACGCACGCACAGAACTTAACAACAGCACCTATATAGTCACAAAATAAAAGTTGAAAGCAAAGCTTGAGAAAGTTGGCAAAATTTACAAAAACAAATGACACTATACACACAAAAATGGAAGGTAAATTGCTACACGTTGAAAATAGTGACAAAAACGAAAAATGTAAACTTTCAATCAGTTTGCCACCAGGGAGAAACCTGTTTGGCAAAGAAATAATGATTTAGACGCTGATCTGCAAGTACTTTTCCATTTTATTACAAAAATCTCAACGAACTGCGTTAAATCTATAACCTATCAGTGCAAACGATAGTCTGTATGTGAAAACGAAAAAATCGTGTGAAATTTCAGGACACCCAAAGAACGTGCTTTGTAATTAAGGCGAAACGCGTCTGCTTGCACAGGGCAAATAAAAAGCTTAATGCGCAGCAGGGAAAAAAGGCGTCTTTCCTTTGAAGTACTTTAATTTATATAACCAAAACGGCCTTGCTGTGCTGGTACTGCGAACGGCTGAAAGCAAGGGGAAACTACGGCCGTAATTTTTCCCGAGGGCATGCAGCTTTACTGTATGATTAAATGATGATGGCGTCTTCTTGGGTAAAATATTCCGGAGGTAAAATAGTCCCCCATTCGGATCTCCGGGCGGGGACTACTCAAGAGGATGTTGTTATCAGGAGAAAGAAAACTGGCGTTCTACGGATCGGAGCGTGGAATGTCAGATCCCTTAATCGGGCAGGTAGGTTAGAAAATTTAAAAAGGGAAATGGATAGGTTAAAGTTAGATATAGTGGGAATTAGTGAAGTTCGGTGGCAGGAGGAACAAGACTTCTGGTCAGGTGACTACAGGGTTATAAATACAAAATCAAATAGGGGTAATGCAGGAGTAGGTTTAATAATGAATAGGAAAATAGGAATGCGGGTAAGCTACTACAAACAGCATAGTGAACGCATTATTGTGGCCAAGATAGATACGAAGCCCACACCTACTACAGTAGTACAAGTTTATATGCCAACTAGCTCTGCAGATGACGAAGAAATTGAAGAAATGTATGATGAAATAAAAGAAATTATTCAGATAGTGAAGGGAGACGAAAATTTAATAGCCATGGGTGACGAATTCGAGTGTAGGAAAAGGGAGAGAAGGAAACGTAGTAGGTGAATATGGATTGGGGCTAAGAAATGAAAGAGGAAGCCGCCTGGTAGAATTTTGCACAGAGCACAACTTAATCATAGCTAACACTTGGTTTAAGAATCATGATAGAAGGTTGTATACATGGAAGAACCCTGGAGATACTAAAAGGTATCAGATAGATTATATAATGGTAAGACAGAGATCTAGGAACTAGGTTTTAAATTGTAAGACATTTCCAGGGGCAGATGTGGACTCTGACCACAATCTATTGGTTATGACCTGTAGATTAAAACTGAAGAAACTGCAAAAAGGTGGGAATTTAAGGAGATGGGACCTGGATAAACTGAAAGAACCAGAGGTTGTACAGAGTTTCAGGGAGAGCATAAGGGAAAAATTGACAGGAGTGGGGGAAAGAAATACAGTAGAATAAGAATGGGTGGCTTTGAGGGATGAAGTAGTGAAGGCAGCAGAGGATCAAGTAGGTAAAAAGACGAGGGCTAGTAGAAATCCTTGGGTAACAGAAGAAATATTGAATTTCATTGATGAAAGGAGAAAATATAAAAATGCAGTAAATGAAGCAGGCAAAAAGGAATACAAACGTCTCAAAAATGAGATCGACAGGAAGTGCAGAATGGCTAAGCAGGGATGGACAAATGTAAGGATGTAGAGGCTTATCTCACTAGGGGTAAGATAGATACTGCCTACAGGAAAATTAAAGAGACCTTTGGAGATAAGAGAACCACTTGTATGAACATCAAGAGCTCAGATGGAAACCCAGTTCTAAGCAAAGAAGGGAAAGCAGAAAGGTGGAAGGAGTATATAGAGGGCCTATACAAGGGCGATGTACTTGAGGACAATATTATGGAAATGGAAGAGGATGTAGATGAAGATGAAATGGGAGATACGATACTGCGTGAAGAGTTTGACAGAGCACTGAAATACCTGAGTCGAAACAAGGCCCCCGGAGTAGACAACATTCCAGTAGAACTACTGACGGCCTTGGGAGAGCCAGTCCTGACAAAACTCTACCATCTGGTGAGCAAGATGTATGAAACAGGCGAAATACCCTCAGACTTCAAGAAGAATGTAACAATTCCAATCCCAAAGAAAGCACGTATTGACAGATGTGAAAATTACCGAACAATCAGCTTAATAAGCCACAGCTGCAAAATACTAACACGAATTCTTTACAGCGAATGGAAAAACTAGTAGAAGCCGACCTCGGGGAAGATCAGTTTGGATTCCGTAGAAATACTGGAACACGTGAGGCAATACTGACCTTACGACTTATCTTAGAAGAAAGATTAAGGAAAGGCAAACCTACGTTTCTAGCATTTGTAGACTTAGAGAAAGCTTTTGACAATGTTGACTGGAATACTCTCTTTCAAATTCTAAAGTTGGCAGCGGTAAAATACAGGGAGCGAAAGGCTATTTACAATTTGTACAGAAACCAGATGGCAGTTATAAGAGTCGAGGGGCATGAGAGGGAAGCAGCGGTTGGGAAGGGAGTGAGACAGGGTTGTAGCCTCTCCCCAATGTTATTCAATCTGTATATTGAGCAAGCAGTAAAGGAAACAAAAGAAAAGTTTCGGAGTAGGTATTAAAATCCATGGAGAAGAAATAAAAACTTTGAGGTTCGCCGATGACATTGTAATTCTGTCAGAGACAGCAAAGGACTTGGAAGAGCAGTTGAACGGAATGGATGGTGTCTTGATGGGAGGATATAAGATGAACATCAACAAAAGCAAAACGAGGATAATGGAATGTAGTCGAATTAAGTCGGGTGATGCTGAGGGTATTAGATTAGGAAATGAGACACTTAAAGTAGTAAAGGAGTTTTGCTATTTGGGGAGCAAATTAACTGATGATGGACGAAGTAGAGAGGATATAAAATGTAGACTGGCAATGGCAAGGAAAGCGTTTCTGAAGAAGAGAAATTTGTTAACATTAAGTATAGATTTAAGTGTCAGGAAGTAATTTCTGAAAGTATTTGTATGGAGTGTAGCCACGTATGGAAGTGAAACATGGACGGTAAATAGTTTGGACAAGAAGAGAATAGAAGCTTTTGAAATGTGGTGCTACAGAAGAATGCTGAAGATTAGATGGGTAGATCACATAACTAATGAGGAAGTATTGAATAGGATTGGGGAGAAGAGAAGTTTGTGTCACAACTTGACCAGAAGAAGGGATCGGTTGGTAGGACATGTTCTGAGGCATCAAGGGATCACCAATTTAGTATTGGAAGGCAGCGTGGAGGGTAAAAATCGCAGGGGGAGACCTAGAGATGAATACACTAAGCAGATTCAGAAGGATGTAGGTTGCAGTAGGTACTGGGAGATGAAGAAGCTTGCACAGGATAGAGTAGCATGGAGAGCTGCATCAAACCAGTCTCAGGACTGAAGACAACAACAACAACAACAACAACAACAACAACAAAATGGTTCAAATGGCTCTGAGCACTATGGGACTCAACATCTTAGGATCTTAGGTCATAAGTCCCCTAGAACTTAGAACTACTTAAACCTAACTAACCTAAGGACATCACACACACCCATGCCCGAGGCAGGATTCGAACCTGCGACCGTAGCAGTCCCGCGGTTCCGGACTGCAGCGCCAGAACCGCTAGACCACCGCGGCCGGCCAACAACAACAAATTTATATACATCTGCTGCGAAAACGACCAGCAAGAAACTTTTAATATACCAGAGAGTCCAGAGAACATTTTAAGCAAAAAAAAAAAAATCGATGTTTTGAAATTTTCAAAGAGTATGAGCGTCTCAATTCTGTACTACCTTGTTGGTAGAAATTTAAAGGATGAAATGACATGCATCTTGAGTAACAAGTCCAGTTTTCTACCGAGTTAATGTTATTCGAAGTTTTAAGAACCAGCCTAATATTTCATCTGGAATGTAAGATTTCGTCAACATAACGGGGAATTTAGGAACTGGAAGAGACGCAACGCAAGGAAGTTCCATATCACGAAACCTTTCTCAGTCGCCTTATAAAAATGTTTCAGATCCTTACACTCGGAAAAATGTGAAGAAATACAACGCTACTCGAAATTGTCTGACTACTAACGTTTTTTGGTACCATTGTTCTACTTTTCTTTAATGCAAATGGAAATAGGACTAGTTTGAAAGTATATCTCAAAATCTATCAGAGTGAGACTAAAGTAATGTATAACCAACAAATCGCAAAGAAAACAGTTCAGACTCACTAGGAAGTTACACAACCGGTGGACGAGTTTTTGTGTTAAAGGCAGCTGGAAACAAGGACTTGATAGGCAACAACGGAGTGTATAACTGTATGTTTATGTATACACATTACGTATAACGATAGGATATTTACACAAATTCAGAAGAAAGACATAGATATAATAGTACATAGAAGAAGAAATCTAGCAAACAACTCCTTGTTCCTTATGACTTAGAAATTAATTTTCCTTTGCGCCGTACGTCTGCGTACATGCTCCAATTACAAACTAGCTACTTTGTTTTGCCGGCGGTTTCATTGTCATTTTATTCTCGCCTTGACGCCTGCTTGCGCTACACTGCATTGGCCTCTATATCTGACCTTAAGTCATAATTGCTTTGTCCTTGCCACTTACGCTCTTATACTTGGTATTTATTTCACTTATGGCTTTGAATGTATCTGTCCTGCGCATTGCAATTACAATTAATGCTACTTTGTTTATCTAGCTGAAGGATAGCGCTTTCGTGGTCATGTTGGTACTTACAAGTAACTCACATGCTTCGTAAACATTACGTTATTTTAATGCAGAGATGAACCTGTTCCAGATTTCTATGTACATTGGAACTTAATCTAGACATAGCTGACTTAGAAACTAGTTACTTGTTTGCCCTTTTTGTGGGATCAGGAACCAATAATTGTCAAGCGACCCTTGTCCTTGACGAAAATAAATTTCGTTTCTGGATCATTGCTCCTTGAACTTAAAAAAAAAATGTTACATACTATGTTTTATTTTCACTTCTTTAGCATTTCATATCGCAGAAGCCGGCTTGTTAGGCACATCCTTCGCTTTATATTTCATTTCTCTCTCTCAAATATTATCTCCTTAAAACTAAATCTTAAAACTAGAGTTCTTGGAGTTAATCACTTTCTTTGTTAAACATGATTTTTTTTATCAGCTTGTCTGTACTTAAATTATGGCTCAAGATAACATATTTTAAATTGTCTGCTGTATAGCAAGATAGACTCACTGTCGTGTAATATATTCTAAGCATTTTTTTTAACGAAGTCAAATCAGTTGTCACACAGTCACTAGCGGCTAACCTTCTCTTGTCATTATAAAGCTTTCCTTTTGACTTATTCTGTAGCATGATATTTTTTAAGATCAAAGTGATGGTATAATCCTTTTATTTTTCCATTTGCGGAATCAGAAATCAGATAACAACCTGTATGCGGTATACGAAGGATCTCGTAAGGTCCCTCAAAAAGACTTTGCCATTTTCGATTTTTGTGTAAGAGCAACGATGGTTTAAAGTGTGTTTTTAGCAAGACCTTTTCGCCTACTTTATAAGTTAACACCTTATTAATATGTTTGTCATACGCCTTCTTGCGTAAATTGGCTTGGGTGGTCAACGTTGTTAGAGCTTGTCTTATTCTGGCGTCTAAACTAGCTCTTGTGTTGTTACACTTAGGAATTGAATCGACCTTGAACATCCTTGGACGGGTAATGTTGTAATTTTAATTAATGTACTAATTTGCTTATAGAAATATAAGGACATAGCATTAATATTTGCACCTGTATCTAGGATTACAGTCGTCAAAATTCCGGCTATAGGAAGTTTTGTCATAGCTTGCACTTGGTCATCTATCGGTTCATCACCGTCAGTTATCTCTTTCTCTTGTAATAATTCTTGTCTCATGTCAATCCCGTCATTGTATCTCAGTACAAGTACGTCATGGTTAGTCTCTCCGTCGAAGTGGTAGCCCCCATTCTGTCTCACAGCATCACTTAGGGAGCTTTCAGATGCTGGACTTAGTTTTCCTGCTTGTGTGGTTTTGATTGGCCTTCATCATTAGAAAGTTCGACCAATCTGACATTGTGAGAACACTGAGGAACAAAATTACTGTTATGCACAAACCTCGTGTCAAAATGTTGCTGCGTTTGTTCTGGTGTCCAATACGTGTTACTGTCTTCCGCGTTTGCGAAAAATACAGGGGGATTGTAATGCCTTCGCGGGGTCTGATGATTTTTATTACTATTATGATTTCCGGAATTGTTACTGTGAAATCCACCTTCACACTGTGGTTTGCCGTTAAACTGTGTGTTTCTGTGCATTCCCTGCGCTTGATTTTTACTAGGCGCGGAGTTGTATTGGTATGAGTGGGCGTTATCAGCTGTTTGTTGCTGCCCGTAATCTGAGTGTTGGCTGCGCGAGTACGGTGCATTCCATTGCGATCCGCTCTGCTGTTGCCAACCTTTTTGACTGAAACCGTTTCCAAACTTCTGCTTGTACGATTGATTGCCGTACTGGTTACCAGTCGTGTTATAAACGGGATTGAATCGGTTGTGTTGATTATATCTATCCCTTTTGTGCGGACACCCACTGCCTTTATTTCCGTTTTGCCAATCGTTACTATTTTTTGAACCGTTCCATGGCTTTTCATAGCCGTTACTGTCGTAATGTTGTGGCCAAGAATTGTGCGGAGTATTCCGCGGTTTGTTAGCTCTCATGTCGTCATAGATCAGGTCTAGGGAATCTAATATCGACAGAAAGGTATCTGGATCATCATCTGGTATGGCTATCAGCTTTTCACGAATCGAAATGGGTAATTTAGACTTGAGAATCATAATTACATCTTTACTATTGATAGGGTTATCCCAATACCTAATTTTGCCAAGATATTTTTCGAAGTACATTCTCAGGCTACTATTCCTGGGGTCAAATTGTTCTGCATTATAGACTTCTTTACGAAGGCGCTTCTGAACACCTTCGCTCCAAAATTTGCTGAGGAAACAGTGCTCAAAAATCCTCATATGTTCGACACTTATCAACCACTTCTGTTCCCCATATTGCCGATTCGCCACCTATATATCCGGTAACAAATTGGATACGCTGTCTATCAGTCCACGAATTTGGAAAAATCCCGGAGAATCCACGAAGAAAGACAATTGGGTGGATATTTCGTTTTTCTGGGTTAAAGGTTTGAAAAAACTCTATGCTTTATCATGCTTTCTTCCTTCATCATTTTTACTACTGAGTCAGATTCTTGATTTCGGTGACTAACTGGAATATGTGGTGGTGAAGTGTGTTCATTAGATACAACAGGTATTCGGAATTGCCGAAATAATTCATCTTCTTCCTCTGAGGCTAAAGAGTTAGGATAATTCGGTCTCTGTATTCGGGAACTACTACTCACTTGTGCCTTCAGGTTATTTAGCTGTTCCGTTACCTCTTGCTTCCAATTTGGTAATTCTTGCTGAAGGGTACGCCTAATGCTACCGAGTTCGGACATTACGGTATCTCCGGAGCTTCCAGGAGCTGACAAGATACCAAGAGTGGTTGCTTTCACAGTCTCTACTAGGTCTTTGTTAATTTTATCTTCGACAAATTTGTCCTTTCCAGCAATCCAGTTCTCATACTTTTCTCTAAATTCTCTCTCATGACTATCTAGCCTCTCCTTTACTTTCGTTTCCGTTTCCAGAGTCAAGTTTGACATTCCCTCAGTTAGTTTTTCTACCTGCGTAGTTACTCTGTCTAATCTGTGATTAACCGTGGTTATGGTGGTCAAGATTCTTGGTTGCGTTTCGGATGTCAGCTGTCTCGCTTTGCATGGTAGCTAAAGTGTCATTCAGTTCGAAAATTATTCCACTTCGCATTTGAGAAACAGCATCCTGAACTTGCTTTGCTACTTCTTTGGCTACGTTTTCTCTAACAGTTCTTATTTCTTCGCTTACTGTAGAAAGTTTATCTTCAAGTGAGGCTAACATTTGTCTATTTTCGTCTTTCAAATCATCTTCAAGTGAGGCTAACATTTGTCTATTTTCGTCTTTCAAATCATTTTTAATGGAATTCACCATTTGGCGATTTCCGTCCTGCATCATTTGACTTATTTGACTCAGTAGCTGTTTGAATACATCGTCTGTCACTACCCCTGAATTGCTTTCACCTGCCTCCCTTGTAACCGGTATATGGCTACGACTACTAGTGGCAGAAACTATGTTGGCATTGTCTAGTTCAGTACCGGTAACATTATGGTGTGAGGCACCAAAGTCCGTAAGATTTCCCACTTCACTTTCTACAATTGTTTCAATTGGTGTCTCAGCCCTACTAATTACCGTGCGGGACCGTAAGCGACGCGACACTTCACTCGTTTCATTCCGTTCATTTGAATCTAGTGATGACATTTTATCGTCTGCCATAGCTCACTTATTTACAAACAGTAAGTCAATGAAGTTCGTTTGAGCCACGGCCGTCAGCTGTCGACAGAGATGTAATTTATCGGTTGCGAGTCGGTTGTCACTGCTACGTCACAAGATCGGAATGTCGGGAGATGCACGTCACGAGAACAAGAGACTATTCTGGACCGTAAAGAAAGTATGGCTGCACACTGTTCAAAATAAATGAAAACTAAGGCTGGTCAGCTCCGTGAACAGGCAGCGGACATTTAAAAACAAATGATATGCAATACACAACAATGGAGTTTAAACAATACTTGAAGAAATTACTAATCTACTAAATGCAATCTACTGAATTCAAAGCAAATTTTACTGCAACTAATAAAGATCGTCACAAATTGATTAATGTCGGCTGAAATTAAGGAAGCTTGGCTACGGCTAACAAAATTTTAACTTACGTTACTGATGACTGCCTTGGGCGTTGCAACTAGATTTTCGCGCAAATTCTGTTCCAAAAAAAAAAAAATCTCTCTTCCATTATTTTCTCTGAATATCTCGTTTCTTTCGCTCAATGGAAATTTTATTGGATGGCGTTTGATGTCATGTAACAAATAAAAAGCACAAGATTAGCTACAATTATTTATGAATATTCCCACAATGCGTATCTTATATAAATTTTTATTCCTTTGAGTATATATTTTTTATATTCAAGTCCCTGTTCGGGCGCCAATTATAACGATATGTTTACGTAATGTGTATACATAAACATACCGTTATAAATGTCCCCGTTCGTAGTCTCTAATTATAACAATATGTTACTTTTGTGCTGTAACATATAGCTATAATCAGCGGTGGAAACATATTTGCGAACGCCGACCGTGTGCGGCTGTTTCTTGTTGGATCGTCTGATCAGTCGGAAGTTGCATTGCAGAGGAGAGTAAATGCCTATTCAAAATATAATTATTTTGGATAGCTCAACATGAATTTCCTAAGGGACCGTAGTTTATCATGCATTTACCAGTAGAATATGGCGCGGAGAAAATATTTCGCCGCATGCAACTTCCGTCCGAACTCGACGAAAGAATTCGTGACTGTGAACTCTCTATTTGGCAGAAACATATAGAAAATTAAATAATTTCATGAAGAAGTGCGACATAGATTCTATAGTAAATGAATAGTCCATACACCAGTTCCATTTAACTCTGAATTTATGGCAAGTAATAGAGAAACTTACATTACAATGACGGATTTAACATGGATGCCGTTTTGACTGGCACTTCTCTTAATGAAAACAATTCCTTTGACGTTTTCACATACACGTCACACAATAAATCTACTGCTAGGCACTTTTAGTATTACACATTTACTTTACACTAGAACAATATTAATTTTAACAATAATAATACGGCGGCAAGACATGCGCGTCCGACACAAGTTACAGGAGACAAAAGAAGAATGAGTAACTGTTCATCGAGAATATCTCGTACCTCAAAAAAAAATGTGTAAAAGTGTTCTTCTTCTGTCCGTTTTTCGCGCCGCGGTTTTCAAAGTCAATAACTCACAGCATCTCTGACGGCGCTTCGACAATAAACAAGTTACGTCACAGGTCGTTCACCTTTTACATTCTCGCAACATTATTTGCTAACTGTAGCTGTTGCCGAGCGACTGCTCGATTAGTGAATGATTTAAAATGATAAGACAATCACATAATGTTACAAGTGAAAGAGAAAAGTAAACTAAGAGAGCGTTGAAAACGAAGCTTTCAAAATACTTCAATTGAAAGTTTTCGAATCAGTGTCTTTTACCAGTTTGAACTCACGGCAGTGGGGCATCGACTTTACATACGACAAGTGTTCTTAAATGAAAGGCTGCTCATTGAAGAACTGAGAGGAGCATGCTGGGAATTATCAAAACTGGAAAAACAAGGAAACAAACTAACAGATCAGTGAAGCAAGTGGACTGGAAGATTTAATTATGTTTCTAATCGCGATGAAGTGAACTGGCGGTGGTGGGGTCTTGTAGCCATGCAGTTGGAAATTTTCTGCTGTATTTCAAGCAATAACAAAGGATGTAAATGAGATCTAATGGAAGGTAGGTGGATGACATCAGAGAGCATGTAGAAGTCAGGTGCATATGTATAGCTGAATGACCTATTACACGCGAAGGTGTAGAGAGATGTAAATCCAGTACCTTAGGACAAATGCCTGATGATACATAAAACTCTCATTGACAAATTACATTTTGGCTTCTGTCTCGGGTTCTTCGCCCGACACGATTTTTCTGACGTTTCGCCAGCACTAGTGGCTGCATTGTCAAAGCAACTGCTGGTAGTGGACCCACCAATAGCGATGGAGCCACCACCACCATGGGGGGAGGGGGGTGCAGGGGGGGGGGGTGAAGCTTGACAATGCCACCCACTAGTGTTGGCGAAAGTCAGAAAAATCATCAGAGAAACGTCGGCTGAAGAACCCGAGACAGAAGCCTCCATGCAATTTGTCAACAAGTGGCCATGGATTCCTTAACTGCTATGTAAAACTCTCACTGCTGCATCATTTAGTTACATTTGATAGAAACAAGTCAATCGCTGATAATGACAGTATAACAAGAAAAAAAATCGGTACATGTAAAATGATGTCACAGGTTATCCTTTCTTTTCTTTCCAGAAGGAAGAATCTTCCAAAGTTTTCTGCTTATAAATACATATGAGCATTAAAATTGTGGCCGGACATTTTCTTTGGAAGCGGCTGTCCAGTTGTTTTCCGTTCCAGGCGCACGTCTTATCGTAACCTACTTTAAGTGGACGCGTGAGAGAAAACACACACACACTCCTGGTTTGTTTTTCGGTCGAGGCACACTTCTACAATTACAGCTATCAGCTGTCTGTGATAAGCCCTACTTACCTTTCCGAACAGCAAGTCACTCTAAGAAACCGACAGAAAAAAAGTAAGAACCTTTTCGGAATATGGCGATATCATTTAAATAATAAAATACTAACTAAGCTATTTAAAGCACATTGCGTTAAGATACGTGACAGAACTGTGATATCATGACTGGACAATTAATCTGAACAGGAAGGCGCACTTTTTGACATTAGAGATGTAGCTTGAAAGGTCTCTGTTGGATTCCTTTCATGTTTAATTTCTTAAATCTGTTGCCATTTATGGAATAAATTCCTCTTCTAAATGTACTGTGGCGTTTCTGACTATCTGGGAGGAGACTGAGCAGTGGAACGTGTTACTTTTACACATAAACAAGAACGATCTGTCACACTACTACACTTTAAAGCACAGTTTATATGTGATTCTTATATGTAATTCATGTCACACAGTCTCATACGGAACCTACATCCGCTTTCTTTTATATACTGTATATGATAAGATACTGTCATCCCCCTTCCCTTTTGTGTGAGAGGATGAATGAGCATATGCATTTCTAGTTGCATGCTTGAGGGTAGCAGACAAGGCTGTCTGCTAGAGAACAGTAGGACCAACGTCGGAACAGGTAGCTACGCTTCCTAAAAGCAAAGAGGTTTCTATCCTTAGTATGGTCCTGTCCGTCCGTTGTCATGTTGGTATAGGAAGCTGCCCCTCTGGCCACTTCCGTTGGTCTTTGTGAGCCACCCCTCAGGAAGCACGCTCGGAAGTAGGCAGTTGCAGTGTGGCCGTGGCGAGCGTCTGAAGTGGTAAGATCTCCGGCTAAGCGCGTGGGTGTTAAGTCCGTAGGACAATGGATTTCTTAAGTTCAGTCTAACTGAAAATTTAATCACTTTTTATTTCGGGTTTAGGTCTAAAATATCCGATGTTATCTTAAATTGCAGCGCAGTGTAATTATCGTGTGAAGTTCAGATTATTTTTCGGTAGTTGCTTTGTTACTACTTTGTGAGTAAAGTGGAACCACGTGTTGATCAGTAACTCTAACTAAGTTCATCAATCTTAAATCCGAATGTGCGTGAGATTATAACGCCTCGTCTTGAGAATATTTTTTAATATAGCTACTTTTCTTTATGCTTTTCTTTATGTTCAACCCACGTGGGGTGTACTTTGCGAGACCAGTACCACGTGCTTATATAACTGTTTGACCCATCAGGTTAATAGTAAGACGTTAGTAACCAGTTCAAGGTTTTTCTTTTGTCAATTGCTTTTCGATCTAATGTATTTTAATTATCAAAATTATTGTGGAGTTGTACGCTTTGTGTAAACCAAGTTGACCACGTGGAGCATGTGGTGTAATCATCAAAGTAGCCCTCAGCTATTCTTTTTGCGAAGACTTCACAAAGAGTTAATATGAATTTAGTATACCAGTGTGTGGTAATTACATGACGGACAGGATTGTGGTATGAACGTAATTTCTTTGGGTAAAGACTGAATCTGTTGGTTGTGGTTAATTTCTTCTTGCTTATGTTTCAATGTTCTTCGTGTGTTATTTTATGAATGGAGTGTTGTATGCAGTTTTCCAAATCTTGGCTCCATATTTTATGTGTTCCGTAAGATTACAATCTCACATTCTTTTCAATCGTAAATAAGGCACCAGCTCAGTTATAACTCACGTATAATATGCTGAAATTTCAATGAACAATCTTAAAATAAATTTCCAAATATAAACTGATTTCTTTCTTTTTATTTAAATTCTCCTTTATATATATATATATATATATATATATATATATATATATATATATATATATATATATATATATATATTACCGGTTTTGTATGACTATTAAAAGATTAGCATTCAGGTTAGGCTGCTTGGTAAACCTAGACTAAATATCTGATGAAACAGTTGCCCAGTAATCCACGGTTAACGTCCCCAGACAAATCACGGCTTTTAACCCACTTTCATTGTGAATTAGCACCGATTTCAGCATACCAAAATTAAAGTAACAATATTACACTTCAGCATACCAAATTAGAGTTACAACGTTACAAGCTCTTGATGCAAATGGAACATCAGTACTGTAGTTTAAAACGGTTATGTTGAACGCTCGCTTGTTACTTCTACGAGTGACATTATCTTTCGACACAATATAACGAAACTGTCGTAGGAAGATACAAGACAAAAACTGAAGGCTGGATCAACCCTTACGAAATAGCATCACATGTGAAAGAAATGTTGCACCAGAGGTTTGTACAGCCTTTCTTAAGTGGCAGGAGAAAGAGAAAAAGAGAGAGAAAGAGAGAGTGAGAGAGAGAGAGAGAGAAAGAAAGAGAGAGAGAGAGAGAGAATCTCAAATTTCAACTCCAATTTAGGGGCACGTGCAATCTCTAATTAGAGCACCTCAGTCCTCAAGTAAGAAAGTAATTGCAGGGAAGTGTAAACTCTTCAGCAGAATTGTACGGAAGGAAAGAGTTAGTGATGGATAAGGCAAAACCATCATGTGAAACAGTTCTAAAATACTTCTCTGAAAACTAACTACAACAGATATTTTGAAACTCATCTATATTAAAAACATTATACCTCTTGACACCGAAAAAACCTGAAGCATTTGAAGAATTTTAGACCTAATCTTGGATCAATGACCATGATTCACTTGTACAAATAATGGAAGAGCTACGCAATGAGTAATTTTATAATTTGATATACAACACACTGGCGCCTCGTGGCGTAACTCTTTCCATCTTTTCATTTTTGTCAGTGTGTGTATGAACCATTGCCCATCGGGGAATTGAATGCCGCCTGGCGGTGCTGTGGACACGTGGCGCAGTAAGGAAAGGCAAGTATACAGGCGAAGAGTCACGAATGCTGAATCACTGTAGCGACGATGCGAACAACATGTGGCGGGATCTACAAACATAAGCGGCTTCGAAAAAGATCAGAGCATTGTGACCCGGAGTCGATATGGGAACGAGCATCTCCGGAACGGCGAAGCTGCTCGGCTGCACGCATGCTGCTGTCGTGAGTATCTATGGAGATTAATTGAAGAACGGTGAAACCACGAATAGGTAACAAGGTGTTGCTCGTCCAGCCCTCGTCACAGAATGTGTAGTTGGCAGCATCACCCATTCCATAAAGCGGAACAGGCGGCAATCTGTGCCACGTCTGAACACTGATACAATTCTGGTACAAGGTATAAGTATCAAATAACTTCCGGGAATTCAGCCAGGTAACACTTTCAGCGACCGCCGATATTTCGGCGGGAGAACACCCCGCCATTTTCAAGGCAAACTGCAACGGACAGGCGGCGTACATGCAAATTTAATACCTCGGTTCTCGGACCGAAGCAGGAAAGATAACACACACACACACACACACACACACACACACACACACACACTGAACACTAGTGCCACCAAAGATGACCAAAGTCAGAGCTATCGATAGTGAGACTATGAATTCGCAGGTGAGGCAGCATTGACCCTGTTCCTCTGTTTTTTGACAAGGGAGAGAGCCGGATTCCAAACAGAGTTTAAACAGAAACCTCCATCCCTGTTAACGAGGTTGCTCGCTAATTTAATCTCAACTGCCTCCCTAATCACACTGTCCCAATAGCTGGACGTGCATGCCAATATCTCGGTGTTATTATATAACATGGGGTGACCAGTATCCAAGCAATGTTCGGCAATAGCAGATCTATTTGGCTGCTGTAATCGTGTGTGCCGTTTATGCTCAGTACATCTGTCCTCCACTGTCCTGATAGTTTGACCAATATATGCCATGCCGCAGCTACAAGGGACACGATATACACCCGCCTTACGCAGTCCAAGATCATCCTTAACGGAACTCAAAAGTGCTCTAATTTTAGATGGAGGTCGGAAAACACATTTCACATCGTATTTCCGTAAAATACGACCGATCTTATTGGACGTGTTTCCTACGTAAGGCAAGAAGGCAGTAGACTTAGGTGTTGACTCAGAATTATCATCAATCACCTGATGTACAGTTGCTCGATAGCGCAACGCACGTTCAATCTGTCTATCACTGTAACCATTTTGACGAAATGTAACTTCAAGATGGGACAGCTCAGCTGGCAAAGTCTCAGCGTCAGAAACGACATGTGCCCTGTGTACCAAGGTACGAAGTACCCCTTCACGCTGAGCCGAATGGTGACAACTATTAGCTTGTAAGTACAAGTCGGTGTGAGTACGTTTCCTGTAGACTGCATGTCCCAATGATCAATCATCCTTCCTCCTACCCAACACGTCGAGAAAGGGAAGGCAATCATCCTTTTCCACCTCCATCGTAAAACGAATGTTCGGGTGGATCGAGTTCAGATGTTCTAGAAAGACATTCAAATTCTCCCTACCGTGAGGCCAAACAACGAAGGTATCGTCAACGTATCTAAAGAAACAGGCGGGTTTTAAAGGCGCCGACTCCAATGCACGTTCCTCGAAGTCTTCCATAAACAAATTTGCGATCACAGGAGACAACGGACTACCCATCGCAACTCCATCTGTCTGCTCGTAATACTGGTCATTAAATAAAAAGTAAGTGGATGTCAACACATGCCTAAAGAGATTAGTTAAATCAGCACCAAAGGTATAAGTAGGCTGTTCAGTCACTTCAATGTGACCGCCTGTCAGAAAGCTGAATAACAACCTTTTGCAGCATGAGACGTGCAGGAAGAGAGTCAGTGGGGTTCTTGAACGTAGCCGGCCGCTATGGCCGAGCGGTTCAGGCGCTTCAGTCCGGAACCGCGCTGCTGCTACGGTCGCAGCTTCGAATCCTGCCTCGGGCAGGGGACGGATGACCTCAGATGTTAAGTCCCATAGCGCTCAGAGCCATTTGAACCACTTCTTGAAGGTACTGACAGGGATGTGGAGCCGACTCCAGTGCTGTGGCCATCTGCGCTAGGTTTTTCGGTTGAGGATCCATGTCGCAAACAGCCCAATCGAAGCGATCCCACAGATTCTTGATTAGGCTTAAATTTAGGGAGTCTGATGGCCAGGGGAGTACAGCTGTCGCACTTGTGTCCCTCGAACCACGCCATTACACTGCGAGCTGTGTGACACACTGCCCTACTGGTAGAACCCATCGCGGCGAAGAAACACGAACTGCTGGTGGGAGTGAACATGGTCTTCAAGGATTGATGCATACTTGTGTTGACCCTTTCTGCCTTCCAGAATGATGAGATCACCCAGGGAATGGTACAAAATCATTCCCCAGATAATAACGCTCCCTTCCCCAGCCTGAACCCATCCAACGTTTGTTGTCGCACCGTACGCGCCAACGGTCATCTGTTCGATGGAGCAGAAACGAGATTCATCTGAAAAGGCCACCTGTCGTCACTTACAGGACCTCCAGTTGCGTTACTGGTGTGCAAATTCCAGCCGTCGCCGCCGATGAACAGTAGTCAGCATGGATGCATCAACCAGGCGCTTGCTGTGGAGGCCCTAACACAACAGACACTACTGACAACCTATTGGTTCATCTGGGAGAACAGTTGCTCGACAGCTGCACGGCTATTCACTCTAGACCTCTCCGTAGACATTGTTGACCACGGTCACCTACGACTCATTGCACACTATAGCGGTTTCGGATACAGCCATTTTGCCACGCACGGTACATTGTAAGCACCGTGGCATGCGCACAGGTTTACAAACTTAGCCGTTTCGGAAATATTTCCACCCTTGCCCCAAAAGTCAATGATCGTGCCCTTTTGGGTAAATTGCTCTGTTTCTGCACTACGACAACGACTGCGCTGTTTTCCGTGTTCCTCCGTCACGCTTTGTACGCATTCCACTGCTTCTGCTGCCACCTGTCATCCATGAGTAGTTACTGCACGGTGATGTCGAAGACAGGCCGGGACTCCGCAATAGAAGAACCCTACCTGTTTCCATGTTGATCCTACAACTTAGTTACGATCGCAGTGCACACGCGATCATGTAGACTAGACCGTCGATCTATGGAAACATGTTGCCTGGCTGGATGAAATAAGGTTCTTGTTGCACCAGAATTTGTCTGGGTATCCCGTCATCCAAGCGAACGGCCGATCGTAGCATGCGCGGCAAAACGGAGGCAGACCGGTCGGTCAGTATTACGCTATGCTGATATTCACCTGACCCCGCATGGAGCCTATGGTGGTAACTAATGGCGTCATCACACTTACGGAATACGTGAACAATATTGCAGAGCACTTGCTTCCCTTTACGCTTGATGTCTTCCAGCAGCGTAACTGTTCAAGCCACAAAACCAGAATTGTGCTGCAGTAGTTTGAAGAGCGTGATACTGAACTCATGTTGATGGCTTGGACACCACATTTGTCTGGTCTGAACCTGATGGAACACATCTGGGCCGCCGACGGGCACCAGCTTCGCGCCCACAAACCACGGCCTGTAATTTAGTGGAATTGCGTGAGCTGTGCATAGACATCTAGTGCCTCATTTCAGCGGAAAGCTATCAAGAACTTGTCGTATCCATGCTACAGGAAATATCTGCTGTATTGCGTTCCAGAGGTGGAAAAAATGGTTCAAATGGCTCTAAGCACTATGGGACTTAACATCTGAGGTCATAAGTCCCCTAGGCTTAGAACTACTTAAACCTAACTAACCTACGGACGTCACACACATCCATGCCCGAGGCAGGATTCGAACCTGCGAGCATAGCAGCAGTGTGGTTCCGGACTGAAGCGCCTAGAACCGTCCAGAGGTGGACCAGCACGGTGTTAACCAGGTGATCAAAGTGTTTTGGCACATATATATGGTTATGAGTAGTATTAAGCACTTTTATTTGGTTTGCTTTATAGGAAACCCTAGTGACACTGAATAAGAAATACATGACGCCATCTAATGTGGTTAGACCGAAGTTTGGTAAGAGCTGCGGCTACAGTTACAAGTAAGCCACTTAGGTCGTCAGTGTACGTATGAATGATGTTTGCAAACTTAGTTTTAGATCATCATGTCCCAACCGACGAATAAGCCTTTCCTGAAAGCGTGTTTCTACTTGATATATGCAAATTGGAATGAAAAGACGAATTACTTCCTGTTTTTGCAGCAGGACGTCGTTGTACCGGTGACTGTACTCTCGTATGATGACACTTCGCGTTCGCAGCTCGTGGTCGTGTGGTAGCGTTCTCGCTTCCCACGCCCGGGTTCCCGGGTTCGATTCCCGGCGGGGTCAGGGATTTTCTCTGCCTCGTGATGACTGGGTGTTGTGTGCTGTTCTTAGGTTAGTTAGGTTTAAGTAGTTCCAAGTTCTAGGGGATTGATGACCATAGATGTTAAGTCCCATAGTGCTCAGAGCAATTTGAACCATTTGAGCCATTTGAGACTTCGTAGCCTCGGCTTTAGATAAAATATAGTTAATAAGGTAAACTATGGTACAAATAATGATCCGAGACGGAAACGACAAGGAGGTCTTTTTCCAGAACAGCCTATCCGCTGCAGATCTTCCTGCATTTCGCTACAATTTTCTAATGCTGCAACTTCTCTGTATATTACAGCATCATCCGCGAAAAGCCGCATGGAACTTCCGACACTATCTACTAGGTCATTTATATATATTGTGAAAAGCAATGGTCCCATAACACTCCCCTGTGGCACGCCAGAGGTTACTTTGTCTGTAGACGTCTTTCCATTGATAACAACATGCTGTGTTCTGTTTGCTAAAAACTCTTCAATCCAGCCACACAGCTGGTCTGATATTCCGTAGGCTCTTACTTTGTTTATCAGGCGACAGTGCGGAACTGTATCGAACGCCTTCCGGAAGTCAAGAAAAATAGCATCTACCTGGGAGCCTGTATCTAATATTTTCTGGGTCTCATGAACAAATAAAGCGAGTTGGGTCTCACACGATCGCTGTTTCCGGAATCCATGTTGATTCCTACAGAGTAGCTTCTGAGTTTCCAAAAACGACATGACACTCGAGCAAAAAACATGTTCTAAAATTCTACAACAGATCGACGTCAGAGATATAGGTCTATAGTTTTGCGCATCTGCTCGACGACCCTTCTTGAAGACTGGGACTACCTGTGCTCTTTTCCAATAATTTGGAACCTTCCGTTCCTCTAGAGACTTGCGGTACACGGCTGTTAGAAGGGGGGCAAGTTCTTTCGCGTACTCTGTGTAGAATCGAATTGGTATCCCGTCAGGTCCAGTGGACTTTCCTCTGTTGAGTGATTCCAGTTGCTTTTCTATTCCTTGGACACTTATTTCGATGTCAACCATTTTTTCGTTTGTGCGAGGATTTAGAGAAGGAACTGCAGTGCGGTCCTCCTCTGTGAAACAGCTTTGGAAAAAGGTGTTTAGTATTTCAGCTTTACGCGTGTCATCCTCTGTTTCAATGCCTTCATCATCCCGGAGTGTCTGGATATGCTGTTTCGAGCCACTTACTGATTTAACGTAAGACCAGAACTTCCTAGGATTTTCTGTCAAGTCGGTACATAGAATTTTACTTTCGAATTCACTGAACGCTTCACGCATAGCCCTCCTTACGCTAACTTCGACATCGTTTAGCTTCTGTTTGTCTGAGAAGTTTTGGCTGCGTTTAAACTTGCAGTGAAGCTCTCCTTGCTTTCGCAGTAGTTTCCAAACTTTGTTGTTGAACCACGGTGGGTTTTTCCCGTTCCTCACAGTTTTACTCGACTCTTACTTGTCTAAAACGCATTTTACGATTGCCTTGAACTTTTTCCATAAACAGTCAACATTGTCAGTGTCGGAACAGAAATTTTCGTTTTGATCTGTTCGGTAGTCTGAAATCTGCCTTCTATTACTCTTGCTAAACAGATAAATCTTCCTCCCTTTTTTTATATTCCTATTAACTTCAATATTCAGGGATGCTGCAACGGCCTTATGATCACTGATTCCCTGTTCTGCGCTTACAGAGTCAAAAAGTTCGGGTCTGTTTGTTATCAGTAGGTCCAAGATGTTATCTCCACGAGTCGGTTCTCTGTTTAATTGCTCGAGGTAATTTTCGGATAGTGCACTCAGTATAATGTCACTCGATGCTCTGTCCCTACCACCCGTCCTAAACATCTGAGTGTCCCAGTCTATATCTGGTAAATTGAAATCTCCACCTAAGACTATAACATGCTGAGAAAATTTATGTGAAATGTATTCCAAATTTTCTCTCAGTTGTAGTGCCACTGATGCTGCTGAGTCGGGAGGTCGGTAAAAGGAGCCAATTATTAACCCAGCTCGGTTGTTGAGTGTAACCTCCACCCATAATAATTCACAGGAACTATCCACTTCTACTTCACTACAGGATAAACTACTACTAACAGCGACGAACACTCCACCACCGGTTGCATGCAATCTATCCTTTCTAAACACCGCCTGTACCTTTGTAAAAATTTCGGCAGAATTTATCTCTGGCTTCAGCCAGCTTTCTGTACCTATAACGATTTCAGCTTCGGTGCTTTCTATCAGCGCTTGAAGTTCTGGTACTTTACCAACGCAGCTTCGACAGTTTACAATTGCAATACCGATTGCTGCTTGGTCCCCGCATGTCCTGACTTTGCCCCGCACCCGTTGAGGCTGTTGCCCTTTCTGTACTTGCCCAAGGCCATCTAACCTAAAAAACCGCCCAGCTCACGCCACACAACCCCTGCTACCCGTGTAGCCGCTTGTTGCGTGTAGTGGACTCCTGACCTATCCAGCGGAACCCGAAACCCCACCACCCTATGGCGCAAGTTGAGGAATCTGCAGCCCACACGGTCGCAGAACCGTCTCAGCCTCTGATTCAGACCCTCCACTCGGCTCTGTACCAAAGGTCCGCAGTCAGTCCTGTCGACGATGCTGCAGATGGTGAGCTCTGCTTTCATCCCGCTAGCGAGACTGGCAGTCTTCACCAAATCAGATAGCCGCCGGAAGCCAGAGACGATTTCCTCCGATCCATAGCGACACACATCATTGGTGCCGACATGAGCGACCACCTGCAGATGGGTGCACCCTGTACCCTTCATGGCATCCGGAAGGACCCTTTCCACATCTGGAATGACTCCCCCCGGTATGCACACGGAGTGCACATTGGTTTTCTTCCCCTCTCTTGCTGCCATATCCCTAAGGGGCCCCATTACGCGCATGACGTTGGAGCTCCCAACTACCAGTAAGCCCACCCTCTGTGACCGCCCGGATCTTGCAGACTGAGGGGCAACCTCTGGAACAGGACAAGCAGCCATGTCAGGCCGAAGATCAGTATCAGCCTGAGACAGAGCCTGAAACTGGTTCGTTAGACAAACTGGAGAGGCCTTCCGTTCAGCCCTCCGGAATGTCTTTTTGCCCCCTGCCACACCTTGAGACGACCTCCCACTTTACCACAGGTGAGGGATCAGCCTGAATGCGGGCAGTATCGTGGGCAACCACAGTCGTAGTCCGATCGGGGGATGCGTGGGACGAGCCGGCCGTCCCCGACAAACCCCCATTCGGACCCCCACAGTGATGCCGATTGGCAGCAGCCTCAAGCTGCGTGACCGAAGCCAACACTGCCTGAAGCTGGGAGCGAAGGGATGCCAACTCAGCCTGCATCCGAACACAGCAGTTGCAGTCCCTATCCATGCTAAAAACTGTTGTGCAAGGAACGTCTGAACTAATCTACAGAGAGCGCAAACAAATCGACACAAAATTTAAACGGTTATTAAAATACAAGTTTGCCTAGTAAATGCAGTAATGCTTCTACTTGCGCACTGCTGACACACTGCTCGGCAGCGGAAGGAGACTGCGCGATTTTACACTATTCAGGTACTAAAACGCGATGCTACAACTCTCAAATGCTATAATACGCCCGAAATTTATGAATTAAACAATGCAAGTACCAAAAACACGCAAAGAAATTAAGAATTAAACTGTGTAACAGATGAGTGAGCTAGGAGTATACGACTTGCTGCTGCAGCTGCTTATCCAACGGCGGCAGGGAGCACACAGCATAACGACTGGTCAATAAATAGAGAATCGGCTTGTCGGTATCAGTGGTATTTGTATCTGTTCTGGAGTGAGTTGAAGCCGATCACCGGGCAGCGCATCTGTTTTGCTCTAGCTCCGCCGCTGCGTTGCCGCTCGGAAGCTGAAACAGCTTTCGCACATGTTAACCAGCCGGCCAGTGACGTCACGGCAGTTCGGCAAGTATCGGAGAGGTCATCTGTCCGCCACAGTGGCCCGCTGTCTCGTTACGGCCGATTGACACGACGCGGCGTCTGGCGGTCTGCGACCGCATTTTGGGTTGCGTCCCGCGGACTGTCCTCATCACAAAGTTGATCTTTCCTCTGAGTTACGCAATTACTGTATGTTGAGGACCGCGTGATCCATTTCAAAGTTACAGCTGTAGCTCTCACCGTTGGCTCTTAACTATTATTTATAAAATGTGGTGTTATTGAAATAGCGACTTGACGAAGAGCACGCGTGAATGTACAGGGTGGTTATAATTGAACTTCCACTACTTGAGAGGGTCCCGTGAAAATCAAGTGATCGTAGGACAATCAAACTTCGTGGATACATTTATAAAGACATGCGGTAGAGGGAAAAAACGCGTAAACCTTTGAAAGAAACACATTTTAATTTTCGAGTTCGAGGGTAACATTTATCAATTGTCTACACTGGCTCAAGCAGCGGAGGTTTAATTATTCAGTAAGCGTTGGCGGTAATGTGTAGCGTGTAACAGCAGACAGTATTTTCTAGTATTTCTCGACTACTCTGAGTTAGCTTTTGTACAGTGTTTCCTTCAGGAATCCCATAAGAAATGAGCCGATAGCCATTACATTAGTCGACGCTGGTGATAAAATATTCTGTGAGATAAATTATGCCTTCGACATATAATTTTTCACATGCTGGCGTTTTAGGTGTAACGCTACACTGGCTTATTTGTAGAAAAGAGTGTCACGTAATCCATTCGAAGGGCGCGCATGATTCACACGCGAGCAGGCTCTGCAGCGTTTAAACAGTCTTATTTCTATTATCTTATCACTTCTCGGAATATATTTTTGTGCTGTGTTTAGAAATCTAAGTGCAAAACTGGAGGTCTTTAATCAGCTTAAGTACAGAGTAACAACCAAGTTCAGCGTAAAAAAAGATCCTCGTAACTTCCTTATTTCTAGTTTGGAAGTGAAATTCTTTCTTTCTTTTTATAGATGTCGTCATACGACATTTATACATCATTAAGTGCATCCCACCTAGTATCATTGCCAGCACTTAACTCATAAATGTACAGATCTCTATTATAAGCGCTCTTTAGCAAAATCTCACGCAGCTTTGAACAGTCGATAGCCATATCCATTTGACACACTCTTAAGATTGCTAATTGAAACGTCAGTATGTCAATTACATAGGCCTCACTTACAAAACGATACTTCGTCTCGACTCCCAAAATTACGTGACAAGTAGACTTTCAGACATGTTCTTTTAGTTCTTCCTTCCATTCAAATACTGCTTCTTTCGCTCAAGTGGTTCAAACACTATCGGACTTAACATCTGAGGTCATCAGTCCCCTGGACTTCGAACTACTTAAACCTAACCAACCTAAGGACATCACATGCATCCATGCCCGAGGCAGGATTCGAAACCGCGACAGTAGCAACAGCGCGATTCCGGACTGAAGCGCCTACAACCGCTCGGCCACGGTGACCGGCTCTTTAGCTCAAAACTGTGTATTGGACAAGTGACGTTTATTCAAACACTTGGCCTTGTAATATTAAGTTTCACTACAATCTGTGAAGTAACTACTACAGCCCGTCTTCATAGTCGCGGTGCTTTGCCCATAGGTAGTGGGTTCGAATCCTGGTGGTGCAAGAATTGTTCAGGAGCAGTATTTGGACTTCAAAGGTAGAATATGAGAAGTTGCAGTTCCTAATCAGTAGAAATTACTCCGAAGCTCTGGTTTGGATCTCAAAAAATTGGGCAATGTCCCGTCGAGTGAGAGCTTGGGACAGCTGGTGGTGATAAGACTGTCCAGTGAAGTCGTCTGGTTCGGCACTTGTTTTGATATTATGTAAGGCTACTTGCTGCCAACTGGTCTGTCCCCTTCCGTTCTCTCTTTAAATTTCACGAATAGCAGAAACACACCTCCACACATTCATGTATTCACCACGGTCGCCTCCACCCAAGGATTACGTTTAAGACGGACATTTGCTTCAACAATGAAACAGCAGCTACAGTTGTGGAAAAAACGGGACACATGAACACCTAAGCGAGAAATGTTGTTGGAAATGTCTCAGCTGACGAAAAAACTAGTACAACATAGTAACGCATTGCCACGAATAAAAGCCGATCTTTTTCTTCGAAATTGGGCCGCAAAAAAATTGGGGTGCAACTTACCAGAGCCATCCTAAGAAAACCGGAATATTTTTACATAAAAGAGAGTCTTATTCCTTAGTTCGGAATGGAGCAAACTGTGCCGTTAATGTTTGGAAATTAATCGCTATGTATGAGATAACAATGTAACTGACTTAGGTTGTTGACGTTCCATATAAACAGCGAGTATTAATGTCCTCACAATTTGAAGCCATTTTGACTATTTTTCGATCGTGACTGTCTCAAGAAATATGCAAAGTGCTTTTTTTTTAAATTACCGCTCCAATCACAAATCAGTTTGTGACTGGTAGCGGTAATTTAAAAAAAAAAAAAAAAAAACCTTTACAAACTCACAATTTTATACGACAAAACCAGCACTGTATTTAATTAAAGAGTAAAATTTATTCTTAACTAATGAATGGTAAAGTCGAAAGAAAATCAACAGTAGCCTTCGAGAATCGGCGCAGTTATGATCCAAATGTGAAATTCTCAGTAATACGAAGAGTGCGTTTAATAGAGAAGGTGGCGAAATACTATGGCTTGAGACAAATCTAATGTGCAGCGCTGGATCGCATTGGACAATAAAGTGCAAAATGCCATTTCATCAAGAAAATACTACATAGCGCCAAGAAGCTGAATAATATCCTGAACTTGAAGCTAGGATTCTTTCCTTTGAATGAGATAAAAGGATTGATAGGCTATCTATCTTTCGACAAATAATCCAGCTACAAGGCTTGGCAGTTTCTAATATCTTTAAAATACCACATATAGAATTCCGTGGGAGTATTTGTCAAGGGTGACTGCAATTCGATAGTAGGAAAAGGAAGACAAGGAAACGCAGTAGGTGAATATGGAATGGTGCTAAGAAATGAAAGAGGAAGCCGCCTGTTAGAATTTTGCACAGAGCATAACTTAATCATAGCCAACACTTGGTTCAAGAATCATGAAAGAAGGTTGTATACATGGAAGAGGCCTGGAGATACTGGAAGGTGTCAGGTAGATTATATAATGGTAAGACAGAGATTTATGAACCAGGTTTTAAATTGTAAGACATTTCCAGGGGCAGTTGTCGACTCTGACGACAATCTATTGGCTATGAACTGTAGATTAAAACTGAAGAAACTGCAAAAAGGTGGGAATTTAAGGAGATGGGACCTGGATAAACTGACAGAACCAGAGGTTGTACAGAGTTCCAGGAAGAGCATTAGGGAACGAACAAGAATGGGGGAAAGAAATACAGTAGAAGAGAAATGGGTAGCTTTGAAGGATGAAATAGTGAAGGCAGCAGAGGATCAAGTAGGTAACAAGACGAGGGCTGGTAGAAATCCTTTGGTAACAGAAGATATATTGAATTTCATTGATGAAAGGAGAAAATATAAAAATGCAGTAAATGAAGCAGGCAAAAAGGAATACAAACGTCTCAAAAATGAGATCAACAGGAAGTGCAAAATGGCTAAGCAGGGATGGCTAGAGGACAAATGTAAGTATGTCGAGTCATATCTCACTAGGGGTAAGATAGATATTGCCTACAGGAAAATTAAAGAGACCTTTGGAGAAAAGAGAATCACTTGTATGAATGTCAAGAGCTCAGATGGAAATCCAGTTCTAAGCAAAGAAGGGAAAATAGGAAGGTGGAAGGAGTATACAGAGGGTCTATACAAGGGCGATGTACTTGAGGGCAGTACTACGGAAATGGAAGAGAATGTAGATGAAGATGAAATGGGAGATACGATACTGCGTGAAGAGTTTGACAGAGCACTGAAAGATCTAAGTCGAAACAAGGCCCCGGGAGTAGACAACATTCCATTAGAACTACCGACAGCCTTGGGAGAGCCAGCCCTGACAAAACTCTCCCATCTGGTGAGCAAGATGTATGAGACAGGCGAAACATCCTCAGACATCAAGAAGAATATAATAATTCCAATCCCAAAGAAAGCAGGTACTGACACATGTGAAAATTGCCGAACAATCAGTTTAGTAAGTCACGGCTGCAAAATACTAACGCGAATTCCTTACAGACGAATGGAAAAACTGGTAGAAGCCGACCTCGGGGAAGATCAGTTTGGTTTCTGTAGAAATATAGGAACACGTGAGGCAATACTGACCCTACGACCTGTCTTATAAGCTAGATTAAGGAAAGGCAAACCTACGTTTCTAGCGTTTGTAGACTTAGAGAAAGCTTTTGACAATGTTGACTGGAACACTCTCTTTCAAATTCTGAAGGCGGCAGGGGTAAAATACAGGGACCGAAAGGCTATTTACAAATTGTACAGATACCAGATGGCAGTTATAAGAGTTGAGGGGCATGAAACGGAAGCAATGGTTGGGAAGGGAGTGAGACAGGGTTGTAGCCTATCCCCGATGTTAGGAATTAAAATCCACGGAGAAGAAATAAAAACTTTGAGGTTTGCCGATTAGATTGTAATTCTATCAGAGACAGCAAAGGACATGGAAGAGCAGTTGAATGGAATGGACAGTGTCTTGAAAGGAGGATATAAGATGAACATCAACAAAAGCAAAACGAAGATAATGGAATGTAGTCGAATTAAACCGGGTGATGCTGCGAGAATTAGATTAGTAAATGAGACGCTTAAAGAAGTAAAGGAGTTTTTCTATTTGGGGAGCAAAATAACTGATGATGGTCGAAGTAGAGAGGATATAAAATGTAGACTGGCAATGGCAAGGAAAGCGTTTCTGAAGAAGATAAATTTGTTAACATCGAGTATAGATTTAAGCGTCAGGAAATCGTTTCTGAAAGTATTTGTATGGAGTGTAGCCATGTATGGAAGTGAAACAAGGACGATAAATAGTTTGGACAAGAAGAGAATAGAAGCTTTCGAAATGTGGTGCTACAGAAGAACGCTGAAGATTAGATGGGTAGATTACATAACTAATGAGGAGGTACTGAATAGAATTGGTGAGAAGAGGAGTTTGTGGCACAACTTGACTAGAAGAAGGGATCGGTTGGTAGGACATGTTCTTAGGCATCAAGGGATCACCAATTTAGTATTGGAGGGCAGCGTGAAGGGTAAAAATCGTAGAGGGAGACCAAGAGATGGATGCACTAAGCAGATTCAGACGGATGTATGTTGCAGTAGGTACTGGGAGATGAAGAAGCTTGCACAGGATAGAGTAGCATGGAGAGCTGCATCAAACCAGTCTCAGGAGTGAAGACCTCAACAACAACATTGGTGGGTACCGTAGATTTATGAGTACAAGTGGTCTCTATTTGACGAAGTACTTTACTAGCACAAAGATTTACCGTGAAATTCGTTAATTTCCACAGGCACGTAACCCGAATGCGGCAACGGCACGTTTTATCTTCCACACCAGACTGGTAAAGCCGACGAGACGTCAGTCCTTGGGGATATGCCGAGCAATACGGTAGGGACCATAAAAGGAATTCATTAAGATCATCTGGAAACGAATATCAGAGGATTGCCCTGATAATGGAATTTACTGCATAGGAGGGAAAGATGAAGTCTACTTACGTTATTCTGAAGCATTAAACATTGTTCAGGAAAAATTTCCCTAACTGGTCAGTGATTAGTTGCCAAGAAAAATATTGGATGACAACAGAATTAATGTCGTATTGGGTGGGTATTGTTTTGATTCGCAGCCAGTAGAAGAGCTATATTATGCATTTCAAAGTCACGTCACACCTAAAGTAAAGAATAAAGTTGCTTTATTGAAGACAAATTTAGTGTTTTGTACATGGAGGGTTGACTTCAAAACCACTGATGCTTGATGCCGACGTAAACAAGCCACTTGAAGACCGTGTTCGGAAACACTATTCCAGTTTTCTTTTAGCAAGAGATCTTACATTATCAAACGCAAGTCAGAAATTCCTCTTTGGTGCCTTACGCCTACAGCCACACTAAACGTCATGCAACAGTTAATCTGTTTTCTATTTCATTCTTCTGAACATTATTCTTGTCAGTAAATTCATGAGATGATAAGCTGATTGTGCGATAGTTCTCGCATTTATCTCCCCGTGCTATCTTCAGGATTGTGTAGATGATATTTTTACGAAAGTCTGACGGTATCTTCCAGTCTTATAGGTTCTGCATACCGACTTGGATAATCGCTTGGTTGTCCCTAATGATTTGAAAAATTCCGAAGAAAAGTTAACTAATTCTACCGCTGTATTTGATGGTAAGTCTTCCAAAGCTCTGTTAAACTCTGACTCTAAAACTGGATCTGCTATTTCTTCTATATCTGCTCCCAAGTCTTCTATCACGTCATCCGACAGATCCTCCTCGTACAGGCCTCCACCATAAGCTTTCCACCTGTCTGGCCTATCCCTTGCGGTTCAGATGGCTCTAAGCACTATGGGACTTTTGAGGTCTCAGTTCTCTAAACTAGACTTAGAACTACTAAGTACTTAAACCTAACTAACCTAAGGACATCACACACATCCATCCCCGAGGCAGGATTCGAACCTGCGACCGTAGGAACCGCGTTGTTCCGTACTGAAGCGCCTAGAACCGCTCGGCCACCACGGCCGGCCTATCCTCTGTGTCTAGCGATGAAATTCCCTCTGAAATCGTAGTGTTGGCGCCGTGCTTTCAGTTCCACCGAAGGTTGTTTTGATCTTTGTATGTGCTGAACAAATCCTTCCAACGACCATTTCTTTTTTGATTTTTTCACAATTACTGCAGCCATTCTGCTTGTATTAATTACCGAATCGTTGGTTACTGAATATTTTGCTTTCTTTGATAACTCAAAATATAGTTTGCTGTGCAAATGCCAACACAACATTAAATTCAAGTTCAAACACTTTCTCATGAAATGAACACTGATGAAACTTTGTAATTCTGATCATAGTGCATAAATGCAACTATTAATCATTTTTTCACTTTAGATCATTATTATTGTTCTTTTAACCAACGCCTTTACTATTTTCAGGCAGCTTTTCGAGTAAGGCGGGTTATTTAAGGAAATGACTGTAGGTTGATTTGAAAACGCACTGGAAGTGGAGCATTTTTCAAACTATAAAACTGGGCTTTAAACACTATAACTTCACACATCAGAAAGCAGTCACAACTATTTTTACAGCTGCCGAATAAGCCTTTCCGTAATAGAACACTCGGAATTAAGTTCACTGGGATAGGATTGCTGTCCAGGTTTGTAATTTGGGATAATCACGGGTGTAAGATAGACTTTTTAGCAACACCACGGTTATCATCAAAATCAACCAAATTTAACAAACACCTGGTCCATTTACAGAGAGCCAAATGTAAACAATTTAGTGGAAGGCTGGTAGTATTGGTGGCTTAATTTGCAGTGGCTGCTGTTGTGGCGGCGATGCAGTCATGGCAGTACTGTTGGCCTCGCCCTGTTACAGATCTTCTTGGCGTCGAAATTATACTTCTACACTGCCATAAACCATGCCATGATAATAGTACCACCAAATGGAGCATCCGAGGACCATAAATACCGCTGTTGAGCTCTTCTGGCCTCAAAACTCCAAGAATATGAGCCATAATGATCTGCTACTGCTAGTGAGATGTTAATTGCAGCGCTGCTCAGCCGAGACTCCGTACTCATCACAAAGGACAAGTTGCGACTTGCGATCCAGCCACACCTTTTCCACTCCGCCAGGCTTCTTCCGCAGCTGCGGGGCTTTTCCACATCTTCTAAATTCAACCCTTCGTTCCCTAACTGTGGACCAAGTCATTTAGAGTACATTATACAGGGTTATTACAAATGATTGAAGCGATTTCACAGCTCTACAATAAATTTATTATTTGAGATATTTTCACAATGCTTTGCACACACATACAAAAACTCAAAAAGTTCTTTTAGGCATTCACAAATGTTCGATATGTGCCCCTTTAGTGGTTCGGCAGACATCAAGCCGATAATCAAGTTCCTCCCACACTCGGCACAGCATGTCCCCATCAATGAGTTCGAAAGCATCGTTGATTCGAGCTCGCAGTTCTGGCACGTTTCTTGGTAGAGGAGGTTTAAACACTGAATCTTTCACATAACCCCACAGAAAGAAATCGCATGGGGTTAAGTCGGGAGAGCGTGGAGGCCATGACATCAATTGCTGATCATGATCTCCACCACGACCGATCCATCGGTTTTCCAATCTCCTGTTTAAGAAATACCGAACATAATGATGGAGGTGCGGTGGAGCACCATCCTGTTGAAAGTTGAAGTCTGCGCTGTCGGTCTCCAGTTGTGGCATGAGCCAATTTTCCAGCATGTCCAGATACACGTATCCTGTAACGTTTTTTTCGCAGAAACCGTGAGATTGCACAAAACACGTTAACTTTTGGTGAATTGCGAATTTGCTGCACGAATGCGTGAGGATTCTCTACCGCCCAGATTCGCACATTGTGTCTGTTCACTTCACCATTAAGAAAAAATGTTGCTTCATCATTGAAAAGAAGTTTCGCACTGAACGCATCCTCTTCCATGAGCTGTTGCAACCGCGCCGAAAATTCAAAGCGTTTGACTTTGTCATCGGATGTCAGGACTTGTAGCAATTGTAAACGGTGAAGCTTCTGCTTTAGCCTTTTCCGTAAGATTTTCCAAACCGTCGGCTGTGGTACGTTTAGCTCCCTGCTTGCTTTATTCGTCGACTTCCGCGGGCTACGCGTGGAACTTGCCCGCACGCGTTCAACCGTTTCTTTGCTCACTGCAGGTCGACCCGTTGATTTCCCCTTACAGAGGCATCCAGAAGCTTTAAACTGCGCATACCATCGCCGAATGGAGCTAGAAGTTGGTGGCTCTTTGTTGAACTTCGTCCTGAAGTGTCGTTGCACTGTTATGACTGACTGATGAGAGTGCATTTCAAGCACGACATACGCTTTCTCGGCTCCTGTCGCCATTTTGTCTCACTGCGCTCTCGAGAGCTATGGCGGCAGAAACCTGAAGTGCGGATTCAGCCGAATAAAACTTTGAGTTTTTCTACGTATCTGTAGTATGTCGTGACCATATGTCAATGAATGGAGCTACAGTGAATTTATGAAATCGCTTCAATCATTTGTAATAGCCCTGTATAACAATCATTCCAGTAGTTATTTAAATCCACAAGCATAGTTTAAACAACATCGTTCAAAAAATTCACATAACTCAAATACGTTTATATAGTCACAGAATTTCCATGACAGATACAACATTCTGTAGGAGCAACACTACAAACTGACATTTAAATATCGATACAGATACACAATAGGTCGAAAATAGGTGTTACAATATGTTTCTATATATGAAATGTAGCTATGCGCCCAGTTATGACCATGCACAACGGGAAACACGTGGTCCTAAAACCCACTGTATTTCATAAATGGTTCGAGATATTAAAACGAGTTTTTTAATGATAACACGCATAGAGGTGCGTACTTTGCTGTATGAGTAAAACTTAAAACCTCTTTACCTGTATATAGTTATCTACATTTTTTGATGGAGCAATCCACTTTGTTTGTTAGCATATAACACCTCGCCAAAGAAGCATATTGTGGCACGTCACACGTTAATATTTACGTTTTTCTATGTGAGCTAATTAACTTTAGACGGAACGTATTTGTTGTTAGACCACGAGATAAATTCGCTAAGTAACTACGCGTTGTATTCATTTCAGTTTGCATTAAGACCCTTTGTTTTATTTACAACATTTAGAATTATTTAAAGCTATACGAAATGATATCATCTTGCCATCTGGTTTCTCCAGCAACGCAGCTGAAATTATATTTATACAGAGGTGTCTGAAGCTCTACTTCAGTTTCTTTTATCCTGTGATTTAAGGTACCAAATTCAGAATTCACCTGTACTACAAAACAATGCAGCATACTATATGAGTGTTCCCTCTGATCAAAGACTGATTCGTAGTTACGTCGGGGCTTAATTAGCTCTAACATGTCCACTGCAGCTGTAACGATATGATGATAGATTCGCTACTTGATTGCCAAAATGCTGAATGTGCTTTGATTAACCTGCATGTGTAAAATGGATAATAATCAAAAGTAGTGCCCCCTTTGACCGGTATGCATATTGTTGGATCATATTTAGAGTCAGCAGAAAAAGCACCCGTGCACAAAATACATGACTAGAAGGGGAAAAAGCCCTAATAACTGGCACAATGGGACATACACCTTGGCAAGCTTTTGGCTGTGCTTTGAAGGGTATAGATGTACTTGCACACAAGTGATCAACAGCAGTGATCAAAATTTTAGACAGTGTAAATTGAAACACAAGCCGCAAACCGAGTCCACTTGTAACGTTAACACCAACCACCTTCACGTCAATCAATACCAACGTTAAACCTCTGCGAGGAATTTTTGAGAAAGTTGTGACCATGGGATAACCTAATGGGAACAGAACAATCAGACTAGGATTCGTTTGCGAAACAGTCCAGCTGAGTAAAACCAACAGTAAATAGGTTGGTCAGGAACAGACATTCTCTCAGCACAAAAGCAAGTTGTAATATTACGTATTAATATCGGTCGGCATCCTAAGTCGATATTTTTGTGTCAAGCAATATAATAAAGCAAAAGGGATTGCTAAGGCTAACCTAACCTCCCTTGATTTACAGACTAAAAAAAAAAAAAAAAAAAAAGGTTCAAATGGCTCTGAGCACTATGCGACTTAACTTCGACATAACACACATCCGTGCCCGAGGCAGGATTCGAACCTGCGACCGTAGAGGTCGCTCGGTTCCAGACTGTAGCGCCTAGAACCACACGGCCACTCCGGCCGGCTACACACTAAATTCTTTCTTTATATCTGTTCACATTACTACACAGTAACCCAACCTTGCAGATAAATGTACTACTAACTTGGAAGTCAGACAAACAAATGGCCAATGAGACAGCAAACAGTAACATATGCCTCTCAGCAATATGTGCCTTAGTTTATAGAACCAATCACCAACACACATGAAAGTAATAGAAATACTAAACGGGGAAGAGTATGAAATGCTTCTGATTTAAATTAGGAGTCTCTTAATGCTCATACTCTACAACATCATTGCTTAGTACAGGGTCTCTATGTCTGTCCATTAACCAATATGCAATAGAATAACTAACACAGTAAATATTTCTTTCTTAAGCTCAATTGGAAGCAATTAAACAGAATGCAAATCTAATTACACTGGGTCTGAAGGAGCCTTTGCTTTGCTAACTAGCCTAGGACATGTGGGCCCTTAAACTTTCATGGTTTGAAGAACAATGTTCATTAACAAAACTACATAAGTATGTGTGATAAACGGTAAGTATTCTCATTAATAATTATCAATTAAGTAAAGCACAACAAACTATACGTCTTTAAATAACAAATGTGCTTTGATAAACAGTCTTTTAACCTACTCAAAATGTAGTTGGCTGTGCAAATGCCAACACAACATTAAATTCAAGTTCAACCACTTTCTCATGAAATGAACTCTGAAAAAACTTTGTAATTCTGTTCAAAGTGCATAAATGCAACAATTAATAATCTTTTTCACCCCTGATCAATATTATTGGTCTTTTAACTAACAACTTTACTACTTTCAGGCAGCATTCAAAGTAAGGAAAATTATTTAAGAAAATGACTGCAGACAGATTAAAAAGTGAACTAGAAGTGGAGTATTTCTCAAACTATGAAACTGAACTTAAAACACTATAACTCTACAAATTAGGAAGCAATCACAACTATTTTTACAGCTGCCGAATGAGCCTTTCCGTAATAAATTAGGACACTGCTCTTAAGCTCTTCTGGCCTGAAAACTCCGAGAATATGAGCCACAATGATGCGCTACTGCTAGCGAGATGTTAACCACAGCACTGCTCAGCCCAGACTCCTTACCCATCACAAAGGATGGTTTGCCACTCGCGCACCAGCCACACCTTTTCCACTCCGCCAGGCTACTTCCGCAGCTGCGAGGCTTCCCCACCTCTTTTACATTGAACCCTACATTCCCTAACTATGGACCAAGTCATTTACAGTACATTATATAACAATCATCCAGTAATTATTTACATCCACAAGCACAGTTTAAACAACATCGTTCCAAAAGTTCGCATAACTGAAGTATGTACACTGCTGGCCACCGTAAATGCAACACCAAGAAAGACAAGAGGTAGCACAACAAAATTTATTTTGTAGATAACATGTTGCCCAAGTATCAAATGATTACGTTTACAGACGTCTGTGACATGTGGTTCCTGCCAGAATCAGTAGCCAGAGTAGCCGCCATTGTTGGAGATCACCGCTGCCACACGTCTCGGCATTGAGTCAAAGAGACGTTGGATGTGTTCCTGGGGTACAGCAGCCCAAGCAGCTTCCACACGTTGCCAAAGATCATCTGGTGTGGCAGCTGGGGATGTAATCTGGGTCACTCGTTGAGCAACCATGGACCACATGTTTTCTATCGGCGAAAGATCCGGAGAGCGAGCCGGCCAGGGAAGCAATTCAATCTGGTTATTGACGAAGAACCTTTGGACAATGCGTGCCACGTGTGGTCGCGCATTATCCTGTGGCCGAGCCCTGAAGGTAAGGAAGGACAACTGGCTCCAGCACCTCGGATATGTAGCGCCGGCTATTTAAAGTACCGGCAATGCGTACTAGAGGCGTGCGAGAGTAATATCCAATACCGCCCCATACCATAATACCCGGTGCAAGTCCAGTCTTGCGGTGCATAATGCAGCTGTCCAGCATCCTCTCTCCACGGTGTCTCCACACTCGAATCCGACCATCGTGGTGCTGCAGACAGAAGCGTGCCTCGTCAGTAAAGACAACGTCATTCCATTCTGCCGTCCACATCCGTCTGTCATCACACCATTGGCGACGGAGACGTCTGTGGTTCTGCGTCAATGGTAGACGAAGCAATGGACGTCTTCCGGAAAGACCACTCTGCTGTAAACGGCGTCGAATGGTACGCGCAGACAATGGATGATGCGTTACAGACGCAATGTGCTGTGCTATGGTATGGGATGTCATTGAGCGATCCGTCACTGCCATGCGCACAATTTGCCTATCAGCACGTGCAGTGGTGCACCGAGGTGAATGCGATCGACCACGTCGGTCCGTCGTACCCTCCTGCATCCAACGGTCACATATCCGCATTACAGTTGTTTGGTTTCGTCCAACACGACTAGCGATTTCTCTATATGATAAGCCACAATCTCGGTAAGCCACTATCCTTCCTCTGTCGAACTCGGATTACTTGATCAAAAGATGTTCGCTGTTGTCTACGAGGCATAACTGATCGTCTTGTGAAACAACCACAAGGTAAACACACGTGCCGAACGTACACTCGTCGAAATCGCCAAGCCTTAAATGGCGCTATGAGGTGGCGCCACAGGCGCGCGTGAAGTGAGTCTGCGCTGAAATTCTAATCAGTTGCATATCTCATCGCTGCAAACCCATGGTGTAAATTTCACTTGATTCGGATGCTTCCTTCAGGGTGTTGCATTTACGGTGGCCAGCAGTGTATGTATAGTCAAAGAATTTGAATGACAGATACAACACTTTACATAAGCAACTCTACAAACAGACATAGAAACATCGATACAGATACGAAATATGTCTAAAATATGTGTTACACACTTCGCGCGAAAATATGAAACTAGCTGATTGAGTCCGCTTCACCGCGTCGGCCGTCACACGCTCATCCACGCGTATCCGCACACGTAGCACAATTTGACGTTGGTGATTAATTTCACGCGGTCACCGCACCATACAGCATCCGCCATAGCGTTGTGCGACACGCGAGAAAATTGGGCGATGTATTGACGTATGGATTGCATTGCTCCACGGATTTACTCGGGTGTGTTGAGTGGTGAGCCCATAGTAATTCTCTACACATCTATATGACTATATCAAGCTAACTAAAGATCAGCTGCCTACCTCTGACCCAGGAGGTTAGTTAAAGGGCGACAAAAAGTCGTACAGAAGGCCTGCGACATTTATGTGAATACTGATCACATCTTTCTCACTCTTTCATTTGGTCGCCAATAAAAAATGTCCACTTGTTCAAAATGTATTTGTTTAATGCGTTCCGAGCACAGCCCGTCGTCAGATCATGGGATAATACAACTTAGCCCCAATGTTAAGATTAAAATCGTGTGGCACGAACTATAATGGGTAGTCAAATGAAAACGAGACAGATGGGAAAAGAGTAAGTAAACTGTTTCCTATTTTAATATTAATCTCCGAATCTGTTAAGACATTTATTCCACTGTGAAACAAAACGGTCAATGCATTCATGGAACAACGTTCGCGATTGCCTACGGAAGATCCAAAGAAGAGCGGCGCGTTTCGTCACCGGGTTATTTGGTAATCGTGATAGCGTTACGGAGATGTTTAGCAAACTCAAGTGACAGACCTTGCAAGAGAGGCGCTCTGCATCGCGGTGTAGCTTGCTCGCCAGGTTTCGAGAGGGTGCGTTTCTGGATGAGGTATCGAATATATTGCTTCCCCCTACTTATACCTCCCGAGGAGATCACGAATCTAAAATTAAGAGAGATTCGAGCGCGCACGGAGGCTTTCAGACAGTCGTTCTTCCCGCGAACCATACGCGACTGGAACAGAAAAGGGAGGAAATGACAGTGGCACGTAAAGTGCCCTCCGACACACACCGTTGGGTGGCTTGCGGAGTAGAAATGTAGATGCAGATGTAGAACCATGATTGTGAGGTGTGCACCTCTTCGACTGAGTCAAAGCGACGGCCAAGAGTATCTTTCTTCAGGTCTGCAAAAATATGGAAATCACGTGGGGAGAGATTGGAAATGTAATGGAGGACGTGTAAGGGCTTCCCCTCGAAACATCTGAAGCGTATTCGAAACAGCCTTGTCAACATGTAGGCCCGACAAAACGTGGCCAGACAGGAAGAGGCCACAGGTTACGAGCATTGGGAATGTTGAAGTGCTACGGATAAGGAGTTACGGACCGTGATTCATTCAGATAAATCTAAAACGGCACCTCACACCTGAAATAAAGAAGAAAATTGTTGTACTGAATACGGACATAGTTGTTTTACTTGGAAGTATGACTTCAAAACGGCTGATGCTTGATGTCGCCGTGGACAAGACATTTAAAGAACGTGTTCGAGAACGCTATTCCTATTGTCTTTTACGAGGGGGATCATGCACTCACTTCTGCGTCTGTCTGTTCGGCTGTCAAGACCCCCTTTTCTCAGGATCGGTTACAGGTATCAAGTTCTATAAAATATTAAGGTCTATGGCCCCTTGGTGGTGTAAAAAATGAAGCTTCTAATTCAATGCAGTCAAAAGAATCGCCAATTTAAATCACATATTTTGATGCTCGCAAACTCATTCATCAACGGGTGTAGAAAAATATCCGCTACCAGTCACAATAAGAGGTTATTTATTTTTCATACGACCGGTTTCGGACTTGCGCCCATCCACACGTGTTTATACATTCATGTACATTTTTATACTTTTGGAGATCACTGTATTTATACAGTCGGGTTATTTATATCACACGACCAGTTTCGGGCTTGCGCCCATCCTCAGGTGTTTGTACATTCATGTACATGTTTATACTGTTGGAGATCACTTTATTTATGGAACCGCGAGACCGCTACCGTCGCAGGTTCGAATCCTGCCTCGGGCATGGATGTGTGTGATGTCCTTAGGTTAGTTAGGTTTAAGCTGTTCTAAGTTCTAGGGGACTAATAACCACATAAGTTAAGTCCCATAGTGCTCAGAGCCATTTGAACCATCACTGTATTTATACAGTCGGGTTATTTATACAGTGATGTCCAACAGTATAAACATCTACATGAATGTATAAACACCTGAGGATGGGCGCAAGCCCGAAACCGGTCGTGTGACAAATAAATAACCTTTTATTGTGACTGGTAGCGGGTATTTTTCTACACCCTATAAAGGAACAGTCACGGAGTTCGACAGCATCCAATACGGATAAAATTCATTCATCAAAACCTATAGTGGACTTCCCGTTGACCTAGACTCACGAAATTTGGCAGGAAGCAAGATTCACAGTACGAGTAACGGAAAAAATTCGAAAATTGTTAGTTTGTGAATATATCATATAAAACTTATTTATGTCTGCCTGTCTGTATGTACGCCCGATAAGACCCATTATTCTCAGGAATGGGTACAGGTAGCAAGTTGAAATTTATGTAAAATACTAAGATATATGGTCCCTTGGCGGTGTAAAAATTTTAAGCTTCCAAATCAGTACCATCAACGTATATATCAATTTAAGTCATATATTTTTATACTCGCAAACTCACTCATCAAAACCTATAGGTGAACTATCTATAAACGTAATCAAATTTGGACGAATCACTCAGAAGCCGGCCGCGGTGGCCGAGCTGTTCTAGGCGCTCCAGTGCGGAACTGCGCGACTGCTACGGTCGCAGGTTCGAATCCTGCCTCGGGCATGGATGTGTGTGACGTCCTTAGGCTAGTTAGGTTTAAGTGGTTCTAAGTTCTAGGGGACTGATGACCTCAGATGATAAGTCCCATAGTGCTCAGAGCCATTTGAACCATTTGGATCGCTCAGAGTGAGAGTATGACGCGCAATTGTTTTTTCTTTATTCCTCAGTCTGGTGACATTTTTTATGCAACCCACCACTATATCTTCTCCAGTGCCAAAAGTAGCACAAATGTTTTCAATTACACCGCCCAGTTACATTAACATGACCACCGGTCAAAAGCCTGAATATTCACCTTTTGCAGCGCGAACTGCTGCGAGACGTGCAGGAAGAGAATCAGTGAGGTTCCGGAAGGTACAAACAGGGATGTGGAGCCATTGCGACTCCAGTGCCGCAGCCAGTTGCTCTAGGTTTCTAGGCTGAGGATCCAAGGCGCGAACAGCCCGATAGAGGCGGTCCCACACATTCTCAGTCGTGTTTAAATACAGGGAGTCCAGTGACCAGGGGAGTGCGGCAAACTCATCGTGGTGCTCTCTGAACCACGAGCAACGTGACATGTTGCATTATGCTTCTGGTAGATGCTATCGTACTGAGGAAAAACAGACTGCATATGGGGGTGGACATGATACCCAAGAGTAGATGCTTACTTGTGTTGATGTACTGTGCCTTCCAGAACGACGAGATCACCGAGAAAATGCAACGAAAACATTCTCCAGACCATAATGCTCCCTCATCCGATCTGGGCCCTTCCGAAGAGCATTGCAGACTGTTTGCTTTGAGGCGTTTCGTAACGTACCCGCCAACAGCCACCTGTCATCTGAGAGGCCACCTGTCGGCACTCGGTGGACTTCCACTTGCAGTACTGACGTCCAACTTCCAGCCTTCATCGCCGATGAACGACAGCCATCAGGGGTGCACGAACAGGCACCTGCTGTGGAAATCCATACGTAGCAATTTTCTCTGAACTGTCTTTGAGGTGACGGGGTTGGTAGCCCCTCGGTTCAGCTGAGCGATCAGTTGGTAACAGTTGCACGTGTTTTCGCCTGCACACATCTCCGCAGCCGTCGTTCGTCCGTCATCTATTGTTCGAGGTGCACTGCAGTTGGCCCGACGTCTATTTTGGAAAGCGCCATTTTACCATGTACTGTATAATTAAACATCTGTGGCACGCAAGCAGTTTTCTAACTTACCCACTTCAGAAATGCTTCCACCCTTGGCCCAAAAACCAATGATCATGTAGTTTTGGACGTCAGATAAATCGCTCCGTTTCCGCAACGACTTCACTATTTCCGCGTCACTACGACATGCTTTATACCGTATACCCGACGTTGCTAGTGCTGATACCTGCAGTCTGTGAATGGTTAGTGCATACTGACGTCACTTTAATGCGACTGGACCATGTATTTGTTGGATTTTTCCAACCTCTGTTTTCCTCTACAGTTTTTAAACTTCCTCTGGTTCCCTTATGTCTTAACACATGTTAACTTCGCCGATTCTGCGGGAAACCTCCTACATATTCCTTACTATCTCAGCCCACATAAGTCTGAACATTCTTCTGGAGCACCACATCTCAAACGCTTCGGTCCTCTTCTGTCCCGGTTTTCCCATAGTCCATAAATCACTACCGTACCGTACTGTGTTCCAAACGTACATTGTCAGAATTTTTTTCCTCAAATTAAGGCCAATGTTTGATACTAGTACATTTCTTGTGACACTCTTTGCTTGTACTGGTTTGCTTTTTATGTCCTTCTTACTTCGTTCGTCATGTGTTGTTTTGCTTCCAAAGTAAAAGTACTCCTTCACTTCGTCTACTTCGTGGTACCAATTTTGATAACTTCATCACAAATTCCATATCTGCTACATCCAATTACCTTTGTCTTTTTCCGGTCTACTCTCAATGAAAGTCATCTACTCATTTAGGCTGTTCAACCTTTTGTGTTGTTAGAAGAGCCAACACCGTGTTACTAGTGGAGGCCGAAATGCACACGTTTTAGCTCACGCAGGCTGGCGTGAGGGGGGAAGAACTATACAGACGTGAGGTCTGGAACATGACAAGGAATTAGAATTCAGAAAGCGGACGTAATTAGTTTGATACTTAACTTTAATCCTTTATGATGAACGTCGCTCTTGATGGTAAATGATTCACAATATCTGTTCAGAATACATTCATAGTAACTGAATATGGCGCCTTGCTAGGACGTAGGAAATGACGTAGCTGAAGGCTATGCTAAACTGTCGTCTCTGCAAATGAGAGCGTATGTAGACAGTGAACCGTCGCTAGCAAAGTCGGCTGTACAACTGGGGCGAGTGCTAGGGAGTCTCTCTAGACAAGACCTGCCGTGTGGCGGCGCTCGGTCTGCAGTCACTGACAGTGGCGACACGCGGGTCCGACGTATACTAGCGGACCGCGCCAGACACCTAGCAAGTGTGGTGTCTGGCGGTGACATCACACAGCCCATCATAATTTTTGTCGTTTTAACTGGGAATAAGAATGTCATCAACGAAACTTATCATTGATATCCTTCCTCTCCTGAATTTTAATCCTGATCCCGAACTTTTCTTTCATTTCCGTAATTGGGTCTTCGACGTACAGATTGATCAGCAGTAGAGAAAGGCTGTATCTTTGTCCTATAGCCTTTTTAATCCAAGTGCTTCGTTCTTGGTCTGGCACTGTTACTGTTCCTTCTTCATTCCTATACATATTATGCATTACTCGTTTGACCCTACAGCTGATACCAATTTATCTGAGAATTTCGGACATTTTGCACCATTTTACATTGCTTTTTGTAGGGCGACAAATGCTACGAAGGTGTCTTGATCATTCTCAAGTATTGCTTCCATTATCAAAAGCAACGTCAGAACTACCTCTGTTGCGCCCATAGCTTTTTAAAACCAACTGTTCATCACGTAAAAGATCTCCATTTTTCTTCACCACTCTTCAATATGTTATTCTTGTCAGCAGCTTTGTTGCAGGAGCTGTTAAGCTGATTGTGCGATAATTCTCGTACTTATCTGCCATTGCTGCCTTCGGAATTGTATGGATGATATTTTTCCGGAAATCCGCTGTTGTGTCTCCAGTTTATTAGCTTCTTACGAGCGAGTGTAAACTGTGTGAAACATTTTTATTCATTCATGTATAAAGTAAAATATAAATTTAGATAAACGATTAAAGTATTTAGAAAAGAGTAATGAAAAATCATTAACAGATTAAGAACACTTTACCTCTGTGTGTGAAACTGTTTGAACAATATCTGTTTTTTTAAATTACGTAAATTGGGTTTTCGCAACGGGTTGTGATCTGCTATTACATGAAGTTAACCTACATCTCCGTGGAGAAGTCGGAGCACCAAAGACTGGAAAACCATCACAACCATCCCTTCATTTGCCGCTATAACGATACTGGCAGAAGGATTTGCAGTACGGCTCTTTTAAGTGTCTCGGGCTCAGTTCCATCCTGAGGGTCGTCCAACTCAAGTAATTTCTGCACGAGAGTTGATATTTCCAGTCTAATTTTCATCAAGTCCTTAATATCTTTACGTGGAATTTTATTTTGTTTTGTAGCTTTTCTGTATTGATCTACTTGTTCACTGTAGCTAAGTAGAGGAAGTAGAGAATGATCTTGAAAATCCGTTTCTTTGCCCTAAATAAAGTGAGGTAAGTGGAACAGCATTGCACAAATGCTGATCAGATCACTTAGTAAAACGACATCAGCTGGTGAGAATTTCTGGGTAGCATATCATCGGATATCAGATGCATAGAGTTGTACAGATGAACTGTTACATTCGTAGCTGTCAGCGGCAGTTTCGAGCTTACTGAACGAACCACTGATGAAGGACGTTTTGGATCATTTCTGTTACTCCTGTCTATTTGGGGTTTCTGACTGGCGAGGAATATGCGTTGGTCGATAAAGGGTTGCCTTAGGAATCCTTGGGTGAATCTAAGGCATCTGCTTTTCGTGCGACAAGTTTTACTATTGCTTTAAACCTCTCCAGATCCATAATTGTAGGTATTTTGACTGTGGTAGTTTCCAGTGATCCATTTCAAACCTTGTAAGCAAACAATAATGACTCTTTCCGTCGATTTATGTTGCATTTATTTATGCTGACGGTGGACACCGGGTACCGTGCAGCTATCCCTGCAAATCTTTCGGCATTTCGTTACAATTTTCTGGCGTTGCGACTTCGATGCCGACGACATAAGCCTGTCGGAGTTTTCGACGCTCTCCAGCAAATAAATTATGTATAAGAGTACGTCGTGAACAGCAACGGCCCAATAACACTCCCCAGCGATAGGTGTTGAGGCCTATCTTGTAGGAAGAGTTCCATCCAATCAAAAAACTGGTCCGATATTCCGTAAGATGGTATTTTATTCATTAGGCGCCAGTGCCGAACTGTAACTAACACCTCCCTGAATTCAAGCTACAACGCACCGACCTAGTCTACTGCCTTGCTGATCTTAGATTAGGTTAGATTAAACTGGATGAACTCTTCGTTCCATTGATTCCTCTTGAGAAGACCCTCGAGGATGTGGAACATGTCAGATTCTTATTACATTATCTGGTATTAATAAGGAGATACGGTACTAGTAATAATAATAATAATAATAATAATAATAATAATAATAATTAGATACATACATACATACATACATACATACGAATAGCACATCAACTGGCTTTATTCGGAAATTCGGCAATGGAGTAGAAGGACTTGGTCGCATTTATGTCTTTCAGGCTCCACTTAAATTAAACTTTAGCTAGAAGTAAACATATTGTTGATGCTGGAAAGTTATTGAAAATATCTGTTCCTGAGTAGTGGACCCATCTTTAAACTAAAGTAGGCGTCTTTAGATAGTATGCTGAGAAGTGGTAGCTGGTAATCCCAGTTCCTTGAACAGGTTTCAACAACATGTTCGTGAATTCACCTGCAAATAATGCTTTTGGACTCCGAAAACTTTCTTTGGCTTTTAGAGTTATCCAAAAATATAATACCATGGAACGTTATGGAATGTAAGTAAGCAAACTGTGCCAGCTTTTTATTTTTATGTCACTTACGTCTGGTAACGTTCGCATTGCAAATAAGAATTTGTTTAGGTGTTTCAGCAGTCCCTTGATATGCTCCTCTCAACTGAATTTGTTATCAAGTTGTAATGCCAGGAATTTAACACTGTTGGCCTCTTCTATAGGCGCTTTTTCATACTTTACACATATGCTGCGTGGAAACACCTTATATTTTTTGAACTGCACGTATTGAATCAAAGTTTGATGACAGTGATTTGGCTATATACCATTTATAAATGTCCATGGAAAATGTCATTAGCAGCCCTTTCTAAAACTATGCTCGGCTTGCTATTTGATACAGTATTTGCATCGTCTTCAAACGAAACAAATTTTTCATCTGGCAATGTAATGACGAGAAGTCATTAAGAAGCCACAAGTAGAAGCAATGGATCTAAGATAGACCCTTCTGGGATACCACACGAAATTACTTCCCAGTCTGATGACGATCGATAGCTTAAGTCACTGCATTTCGTACTTGCGCGGTTTCCTGTTTGCGAGATATGATTTGATTTATTTTACAACAAACTTAATGACACCGTAGTATTCTAATTTACGTAAAAAGATGTGGCGGGCATAGAAAAATGCCACTGGTGCACGAACAGTGCCAACTTTTCATAGGATCTCTGCCTGTACAATACTTGTTCTACTAGGAGATTTTTGGTCCTCAAAACGGTAACAATACGTAAAGATTGTGTTAAATATAACTAAGAGTCTTTCTTTCACGTGCTTTTGCGGATTTATGTTACTAACTGTTCTGGACTCTTTCGTTACTTGTCTCAGTCTTGTTGTCCTGTAAAATGTCACATCCAGCCTTCACATGGCGATCCTGGTCTTCCGCGGTGCTGATCGAAGAAAAGTACACCAACTTTCGCTTCACTGTGTCTCCAAGACAGCACGTATTAGCAGCCTGACCCTTTATCAAGAAATCTATATTTTTAGAGTTAAAGATTAGAGAAACATACCATGAAAACTCTTATTCTTCTCTTTCTGATTGACTTATTGCCATTGTCCTCGGCTGATGGTCGGTATCTCGACCATCACAGAACCTCACGTATTTCATTAATTGAGGAAAAGAATGACATTGGTGATCCCATTGTCCAGGACGATACCTCTGATGCCTGTCTGTGGACTTAAGAGTGGTAATATCAGTCTGTGGTGGATCACGCTTGTGAAACGATTCTGGAGGCTGTTTCGGTAATAAAAATATGGTAGCTGGCTGCATTGCTTCTAGCAGCTTCTTCTGCGGAGCATTGTTTGTGGCGGTTTTGATTCAAGGCAGCTCTGTTTGAGAATTGCGTGACCTATGCGTAAACATTTGGAGCCACGTACCTCCGGAAACCTCCCATGGCTTGTCCAATCCATGCCACGCAGAATTGCTGCTGTATTGCATTTCATGGAGGACCATCACGATGTATGCCGGTAGTCGTAATGTATTGGCTCACCAGTGTAGAAGGTAAACCCTAGGACGTAGAGCAGTAACAAAGGACTGCGGAGAACTGGCATATACAGGGTATCCCATTTATCTTGACCACCCAAAATAACTCTTTGTCGAGATGCAAATTCCAAAACGTTTCAAGCAAATGTTCTTTAGTAGTCAGGGGGACCTCAATCAGCTTCGTTGTAGCTTTGTTTCTTACAAGGATATGAACAGCGGTATGACTTTTTCAAATGGCACCCTGTATTTTTTATTCGGTACTTTATTTTCTCTCCTAAAGACCTATTCAAAAATGTATCACAGTGTACCATTCACTCCAGCACAACGTTATTAATTACATAACACACCACTGACTTCGAGCCCGGGATCAGAAACTCGTCCACTTGCTAGAGTTGTCAGAAAACAAATGAAAACTAAGTGATAACATAACACAAAATTGACTTTGACTCTCCTGTACCATTGCCCAGGAGTAGAAAATTCAAATGTCCTCAAAGTAGTGACCCTGGACAGCTATACACTGGTGCAGTCGTTGAATGACAGAATTATTTACTGCTTCCAGTGTTGCCTGCTGAAGAGAATTAAAAGCAAACACGATACGTCCTCTGGAGTTGTTGGAATATCGCGAGAGACAACGTCTTTAATGCATCCCCAAAGAAAAAAGTCCAGAGGATTAAAATCAGGAGACCTAACAGGCCAAGTAACTGTTCCTCCTCGGCCAATCCATCTGGCAGGATACCTTCGGTTCAGAACACGATTTGCACGCAAAGCATTATGTGCTGGGCATCCACCGTATTGATACCACATAAGCATTCTGGTTCTTAGCGGCACTTCGTCCAGAAGAGGAGGAAGAATTCGTCTGAGGAAGTTGGCATACTCTGTGCCATTTAGACTACCATTGATGAAAGAAGGGCCAATAATTTTAGTACCAAGCATCCCACACCAGACGTTAACTCTCCACCGACGCTGATGTTCCACCTGCTTAAGCCATTGTGGGTTGTCGCTGGACCAGTAACGCATGTTCCTTGTATTTACCTATCCTTTGTTTGAGAAGGAACATTCATCGGTAAATAGAACATTGGAGAAGAAGTTCAAGTTGGCGAGGATTTGCTGCTGTGCCCACTGACAGAACTGTACACGATTCTGGAAATCATTCCCATGCAATTCTTGATATAGGTGTACGTAGTAAGGATGGAACCGGTGACGTATAAGAATACGATGCACACTGTTTTTAGGAATGCCAATCTCGTGTTCAAGCTGTCGTGTGCGCACATGTGGATTCATAGCAACGGAAGAGAGATCAGTAACTTCGGCAGCTTTGTCTGTGCGAGTGCTACGACGATTGCGTTGTCGTGGGTTGAAACTTCCCGTTTCCTGATGCGTCGCAACAAGATGAGAAAACATGGGTCGGGATGCTGGGTTCTTGTCAGGATATCGCCCTCTGTACAGTTCCGCTGCCTGCGTAGCATTTCGCCTACCTTCAACAACGACAACAATAAAAGAAACGTTATGTCGATGCAGTTTGTAGGAAGGACAGCCTTTACTATATGTCTGCTCTACATAACAGGATTCAAACGGACTAAACTACTGTACTAAATGTACCCGTACATAAGAAAATAGTATTGCAATTACTGATCTGCTAACTTTCATTCCACATAGATGAGTAGCATTTCTACCTTCTCTTCGTTGGTGTACATTCTACTCAAGCAACTCTTCCACTGACGATGGTTGACGTAATGACGGGTGTGCATTCTACTTATGTTTACATCTGTTCCCTGTCATCGTCAGCACGTGGATGTGTTCCATTACCCCGAATACCTGGACTAAGCGCTGTGAGCGTCAACGTCAATGTTGTGTTATGTAATTAATACCGTTGTGTTTCAGTGAATGGTACACTGTGATACATTTTTGAATAGGTCTTTAATAGAGGAAATGAATTACCGAATAAAAGATACAGGGTGCCATTTAAAAAAATCATACTGGTTTTCATATCTTTGTAAAAACAAAGCTACAACGAAGGCAGTCATGCTGCCTGATGTCCCCCTGACGGCTAAAGAACATTTTCTTGAAACATTTTGTGATTTGCATCTGGACAAACAGATATTTAGGGTGCTCAAGATAAATGGGACACCCAATATATGCAAAAAATCGAAGATAAAATGTAGAGGTAAGTTTAAGCAGTACGAAACTGTTTCCAAATACACTTCGGAAAAATAAATTCAGCACCAGGAAAAAATTAACGTAGAGTAATGAAATTTCGGGAAAACACTTGTCCAGGTAACATATTTAAGTGATTACCTTGGCAACATCACAGTGTAACGTAAGCACGAGATAAGCCACTGCAAATGTAAAATGTTGGTACATTAACATCCAGTGTAACCGCCATAATATTGAATGCAAACATGCAAAAATGTATGCATTGTGTTGAATAGGTGCAGGATGTCACATTGTGGAATGGAGTTCCATGCCTGTTGCACTTGGTCTGTCAACACACAGACGGTTACTGCTGCTTGTGGATGACGCTGGAGTTGTCGTCCGGTGATGTCCCATATGTGCTCGATTGGAGACAGATCTGGCGATTGAGTAAGCCAAGGCAACATGTCGACGCACTGTAGACCATGCTGAGTTACAACAGCGGTATTTGGGCGAGCGTTATCCCATTGAAAACTAGCCCTTGGAATACTGTTCACGAATGGCAGCACAACAGGTCGAATCACCAAATTGACGTACAAATTTTCAGTTAGGGTGCTTGGGATAACCGCGAGAGTGCTTCTGCTGTCGTACGAAATGGCACCCCAGACGATAACTCCAGGTGTAGGAAAACATGTTTAGGCCGCAGAAAGGTTGGTTGCAGGCACTCCTTATTCACACATCAAAAGAAAGTTTTGCATCACCTCGGTTCCGAGAGATCCGGAACCGTAGAGAGAGTTGGAATAGAGATCAACATAAACGTCATTTCCGCCCTTTTTATAGCTCATGAAAACCACACACTGCTTGTTGTACCACCATACAGCGAGACCTCCAGAGGCGGTGGTCCAGATTGCTGTACACACCGGTACCTCTAATACCCAGTAGCACTTCCTCTTGCACTGATGCATGCCTGTATTCGTCATGGCATATTATCGACAAGTTCATCAAGGCACTCTTGGTCCAGATTGTCCCACTTCTCAACGGCGATTCGGCGTAGATCCCTCACAGTGGTTGGTGGGTCACGTCGTCCATAAACAGCTCTTTTCAATCTATCCCAGGCATGTTCGATAGGGTTCAAGGCTGGAGAACATGCTGGCCACTCTAGTTGAGCGATATGATGCACAAGATGTGCACGATGGGTGCGCGAATTGTCGTCCATGAAGACGTATGCCCGGCCAATATGCAGCCGATATGGTTGCAGTGGCCCGCATCTCGTGGTCGTGCGGTAGCGTTCTCGCTTTCCACGCCCGGGTTCCCGGGTTCGATTCCCGGCGGGGTCAGGGATTTTCTCTGCCTCGTGATGGCTGGGTGTTGTGGCTGTCCTTAGGTTAGTTAGGTTTAAGTAGTTCTAAGTTCTAGGGGACTTATGACCACAGCAGTTGAGTCCCATAGTGCTCAGAGCCATTTGAACCATTTGGTTGCACTGTCGGTCGGATCGCACAGCCGTTACGGCGCCTTCCATAGCCACCAGCGGCGTACGTCGGCCCCACATAATGCCACCCTAAAACCAGGGAACCTCCACCTTGTTGCACTCGCTGGACATCGTGTCTAAGGCGTTGAGCCTGACCGGGTGGTCTCCAAACACGTCACCGACGATTGTCTGGTTGAAGGCATATGCGACTCTCATCGGTGAACAGAATGTGATGTCAATCCTGAGCGGTCCATATGGCATGTTGTTGGGCCCATCTGTACCACTCTGCATGGTGTCGTGGTTGCAAAGATGGGCCTCACCATGGACGTCGGGAGTGAAGTTGCTCATCATGCAGCGTATTGCGCACCGTTTGGGTCGTAACGCGACGTGCTGTGGCTATCCACTGCAGTAGTTGCCCTTGGGCGGCCTGAGCGAGGCATGTCATCGACAGTTCCTGTCTCTCTGTATCTCCTCCATATCCGAACAACATCGCTCTGGTTCACTCCGAGACGCCTGGACACTTCCCTTGTTGAGAGCCCTTCCTGACACAAAGTAACCATTCAGACACGATCTAACCGCGGTATTCACCGTCTCGACATGGTTTAACTACAGACAACACGAGCCATGTACCTCCTTCCTGCTGGAATGACTGGAACTGATCGACTGTCGGACGCTCTCTGTCTAATAGGCACTGCTCATGCACGATTGCTTACATTTTGGGGGGGGGGGGGGGGGTTCAGTGACATATCTGAACAGTGAAAGGGACTGTATCTGTGATACAATATCCACAGTCAACGTCTGTCTACAGGAGTTCTGGGAATTGGAGCGATGAAAAACTTTTTTTGATGTGTTCAAATGGTTCAAATGGCTCTGAGCGCTATGGGACTTAACATCTGTGGTCATCAGTCCCCTAGAACTTAGAACTACTTAAACCTGACTAACCTAAGGACATCACACACGTCCATGCCCGAGGCAGGATTCGAACCTGCGGCCGTAGCAGTCGCGCGGTTCCGGACTGAGCGCCTAGAACCGCTAGACCACCGCGGCCGGCCTTTGATGTTTGTACCTTCACACCCACGGAGAGAGGCTGTAACGTCCCCGGGTGTCAGCAGCTTCAGAGGTTGTCAAGAACGTCGTCCTGTTGCTCATCGCATTGAGAAATATCGGTTTCGACCGCGAAATGTTACGGAATGAACGCCCCAAGAGAAGGGTGGTTTCACTGGCGCCCTTTATGCCACCCCCGGACGCCTTTTCGTGTCGTTTCTGAGCGGTGGTGCATCTGAAATTTTTTCCGCGACCACCCATAAGAAAATCGCATGACTTCAGCGCTGGGCGGCGCGGTTCTGAGCCCCATCGCAGAGGCGTCAAAAGATGGGGTGAAATGAGAGTAAGAGGGGGTGTCTATCGTGTTCCAAGATCACGGTGGCGTTTGGAGAATTGTGGTGAAATTCGGTGCATACGTGATATTATGTACCCACGTTACACATCGCATGGACTTCTGAGCTCTGGCCTTTTTTTCAGTATGTGTCGATGTCTTGCTGTTTGAAACGTCGTCGACCCCGAGGGTGAGGTCGCAGGCGCTATGCTGGTACTGTCCTACAGAGGAAGCTTGTAGGCACTTTGAGCCAAATTTCAAACTTCCACGTAGTAACAGAAGACAATCAAGGGACCTCGAAAAAGTTATCCTTTGATTCCGTTGCACAGTGCAGTTTCAGATATGCAAAAGATCGAGCTGTGGAATACGTACTCTACCGCTGCTGATCGAATGTGGTCACATTTGTTTCGATGTGAAGGGTGTCAGCGACACATCGATTGTAACGAGAGTAAGCGGAATGCACTCGTTTGTTTTTCCTAATCAAGCACGAAACAGTATCATACGGCAGGCGGGAATATTATGAGTGTACAGTCATGCTCGTATTCAGTACATTTACATCCGCCCGGCCCGTTAGCTGATCGGTCTAACGAACGGTTTTCCGGAGCGGGAAGGAGCGCCTGGTCCCCGGCACGAATCCGCCCGACGGACTTGTGTCGAGGTCCGGTGAGCCGGCCAGTCTGTGGATGGTTTTTAGCCGGTTTTCCATCTGCCTCGGCGAATGCGGGCTGGTTCCCCTTGTTCCGCCTCATCTACACTATGTCGGCGATTGCTGCGCAAACAAGTTCTCCACGTACACCACCATTACTCTACCACGCAAACATAGGGGTTACACTCGTCTGGTGTGAGACGTTCCCTCAGGGGGATCCACCGGGAGCCGAACTGCACAACAACCCTGGGTTCCGTAAAGGGTGGCGGAGGGGTAGTCGTGGGGTTGCGGACCACTGCTGCTGCGGCGGGAATGGACCCTCTCCACCGTTTCTAGGTCCCCGGTTAACATACAACAACATACAACATTTACATCCACACCGCTGAAATCTGACCACTCATCGACATCTCATACAGAATCCTGTCTCCCAAGAGAATACTTCAACGCCTTACATGCCAAAAATATTTACAATGAAATGTCCCCAAAGTGAAGCCTGAACCATTTATCTAATCTCACAACACGTTTATTCCTAATTTTTGGTTAACAATTTAGATGATCATTATGAGGGTTTCAAATTTTACAGATCACATACGCTTTTAGATCTGATATTCATATATTTTAAAACTGTGGTTGCGTGGTCTTCAGTCTGAAGACTAGTTTGATGCAAATCCCCGCGCTAGGCTACCCTATGAAAGCCTCTTCATGTCTGAATAACTGCTGCAACCTACAGCCATTTCTTACTGTATTAGAGCCTCGGTATTTCTGTAAAATTTTATCCACCCGCACTTCCCTGCATTAGCGTATTAACGACTCCTTGATGCCTCAGAATGTGTCTCATCAAGGGATCCCGTCTTTATTCACGTTGTGCTATAAAAGTTTTTTCCTCGCAAATCGATTTAGTACATTCTATACATCCATCTTCTTCATTCTTCTGTAATACCACATTTCACAAGCTTCAGTTCTCTTCTTCTCTGGACTCTACCACTTCGGTACAGCCGGCCGGTGTGGCCGAGCGGTTCTAGGCACTTCAGTCTGGAACCGCATGACTGCTCCGGTCGCAGGTTCGAATCCTGCCTCGAGCATGGATGTGTGTGATGTTTTTAGTTTAGTTAGGTTTAAGGTTCAAATGGCTCTGAGCACTATGGGACTTAACTGCCGAGGTCATCAGTCCCCTAGAACTTATAACTACTTAAACCTAACTAACCTAAGGACAGTACGCACATCCATGCCCGAGGCAGGATTCGAACCTGCGACCGTAGCGGTCACCCAGTTCCAGACTTGTGCGCCTAGAACCGCTCGGCCACTTCGGCCGGCCTAGGTTTAAGTAGTTCTAAGTTCTAGGGGACTGATGACCTCAAATGTTAAGTCCCATAGTGCTCAGAGGCATTTGAACTATTTTTTTAACTTCGGTACAAGGCTCAAGACCAACACCTTCAGAGCAGACTTCCTAACACTTAAATTTATATTCGGTGTTAACAAATTCCTCTCTTTCAGAAATACTTTTTGTGCCACTTCCCATATCCATTTTATATACAGGGTGGCTATAATAAAACTTTCGCTACTTGAGAGGGCCCCCATGAAAAACGAGTGATCGTAGGACACTGAAACTTTGTGCAAACATTTTTACACACAGGCAGAAGAGAAGTAAGAAATACACTGTGGAAAGAAACAAATTTCAATTTTCACATGAAAGGTTAATCTGTTAACTGCGTATGATGTTTACGTACCAATTTACAAACTTTACTCAATGTAACGACCATCTGCATCCATGGCAGCCTGGAAGTTGTAGCTTCTTTGCAGTTTTAATGAAACAGCTTTAGGAGTAACGCACTCCTCATCTTGCAGTATCTGCAACTCTAATGAAGACTGATGCTTGTTTCAAACATACGTCGCCGTACCAATACCGGCGCCTAATAACGCAAGTCCTGCAGCGCACTAACATATAAAGTTGGTTACACATACGGTAAATACGAGTAGTTTTCATTCTACACTGGTACAAGTAGCGAAAGTTTAAATAGAACCACCCTGTACATTGGTCGTCTTCAGTTGTTATGCTGCCCAAACAGCAAAATAAATTTCCTATGTTTCCTTGTGTAATTTCGTCAGCATCGCCTGACTGAATTCAACTACATTCTGTTACCCTGGATTTAGTTTTGAAAAGATTCTCCATTTTGTTCAATTGCTCTTCAAAGCCCTTTGACGTTAGAATGTCACCACTTTACAAATTTGTATATGCTGTCAGAGCGTCTAAACTTACAGCCGATGCTCAAAAGGTAGGTTCTGCTGTCACAGGCGTATTTTGAGAAATAAGAATAAATGAAACAGAGGAAACAATTGGTTTAATCATTTGAATATCGAGCATTCTAAACGCTCCTTGACGAAACACACTTTTTCTTGTTTTTATTTCCTCTCTGCGCTTTATCAGTTCTTCTTGCTGACCGTTCCAGAATGACGAACAGTACTCGTGAATCGGTCAAAGGTGAATTTTATAAGCTACTTTCACCGTACGTGATTTATACTCGCTTAGAGTTCTTACACCGAATTTCCCCTTACTTAACAATAGTTTTATATTTTCGTCTCACTCTAAATTACTCCGAACGATACTCTATAATGTTTTCTGCTACGTGATGTTTCTAATAGTGGATCACTATTTGTGTAGTTAGTCCTACAGTAAGAGGAGCATTCGTTTCCGTTTCTAGGCACTACGTTATAATTTTGTTACGAGTCTTCTGCCAATCTGTATACTCTATATTTCGCTACGATTTTCTGTAGATGTGACTTCTACATGTATAGAACATCATCCGCAGAGAACGACACGGAAATGCCGAAACTTGAGTGACAATATCAGCAGGTTCGAGTTGTCCAAACGACAGAGATTCTCAGCGGAAATCGTTTTACTGTATACACAAGATGATAATAGTAAACTGAACATCTTGCTAATACGATGGCAAACAGCATGTACAAGTTTTTTTCTTTCTTTTTTTTTTTTAATAGATAACGCTGTGCTGTCTGCAATAAAGTATTTTATTTTTTTGCCGGTTTCTGTTCTGCCGTTGATGATAGTTCAGAACAGAAAATTGTAGAAAAAAACATTATTGCAGGCAGCAAAGTGTTATGCATTTTTTAAAACTGATAATATTAGGGAAATAGGAAGAACAGAGAGTGAAAGTTGCCAGTTGTTTACCTCCTCTACTGCGTTCGAGGCTTTATTTAGATCTACCACACACTAGTATTTCCAAGTAACGCCCCAAGTGTTTCGTGTGACATCCTCGTAACAGTCGCCAGTAGACGGGTGGAAGATTTGGGCGGGGCGAGTGTGTGTCCCCCTCAAAAGCAGGAACATCTGGGAGGCCTCAAGCGGAGCTCAACGGGAGACGTGGGTGATCCGACCCAGCCACAAGGCCAGGCGGGCACAAAGGGCAGCGGCGTCTGCAGCTGCGTTCCCGTCTGCTTTAAGAAAACCAAGCGCAGCGGTGATTAATTTTCCAGATGGGACGTTGCAAGGCAGGTACCATCTCCAATGTTCCCTTTTTCTCTTAGTCCTATAACACAGAACACCATTAATACAACGAAATCAAAAGTTAGAGCGTCGATTTCGTTACTAGTTTCAGAACACATTGAACACGCCCCGCTATTAAAATGTTTTTTGCGTGTTGGCTAAAACATATATGAGAGCATGTGCATCTTGCAGTTCATCTGCGATGATACCGAAATAGCTAAACCAGCGAACCATTTTTATCACATTTCGCAATGGGCACCGATGTGCACTGATAATCCGAAACATTATCACCTCCTGCTCATTAGCGAGTTGGCCCAGCTTTGGAAGTCGATGTAGCGGGCTTTCTGCATTGTATGTATCCGACAAGTCCTTGGTAGGTTTCCCGAGGTATGCGGCACGAGATGTCCCAAAAAGCCGTCGGCACACGGACCGTGCTGTCGAACGTCAACGTTGAGCGTGCCAAGTTCAACGTGCTGCTGAACGCTCAGGAACGATGCGACTTGTGCATACGGTACGTGGGCCCCAACGTGGTATACGCGATCGCAACGCACTCCTGCGGCAGTTGAGGGATGTTTCTAGTTCGTAAATCACACTGTTTACTCAACGGGCGCGCGTAAAATTCCCACGTTAGCCCTATTAAAATGCACATTTCCTTCATCGTTCACGAAAAGGAAAGTACCATGTCCAGTCAATAACTACACAGGCTTATAAAAGTTCCATTACAAAAATTGCGATACAAATTTGGAATACTTCTCCGCATAAGGTAAACATTATTTCATCATTCCCACATTTTAGTAAAACCCCAAGGTCAGTCTTACTTGATCACTGTTCCTACCCAGTAGCAGAATCTTTGCAACGTGTGAATTACGAAGCGTAAAAGAAAAAGGAGCAAAATATCTTTATACAAGTAGCGCAAGCTGTCCTGTAGATTAAGCCAATCGAACAAAGTCACCCCTCAAAAAAGGTGAGCTTATATTTACATAACATCATATATTATAACATATACTTACATCAAACTAATAATAAAGTATCAGTACCAAATAAAAACGCGAACGTTAGGAAAAAATTTTTGGAAGTGTTAAGACGCGAACCACCGCCCCTACAAAAACTCAGTACTGAAGAGAGACGCTACTCATTACACTTAACCAACAAGGCGCTCATTCTTCTTAGCCATATTGTGTTACCCGTTGCTAAAAACGTTAATTGTAGATAACTTACTAATTGAAATTTAATTATAACAAATTGTACCAAGAAAATTGTGTTTTGGGTGGATCTTCAGTGTGTCACTGCCTTCAAATAGTCTACTCTCATAATACGCAAGTTACAATAATTCTTTTGCCACGAATGTATTGTTTCTCATTATTTATTGGAACGAATCACACAACTAACAACGGGTTTTCCAGTGGTTCTCAATTTACTGGTGCTCAGAAACGGCATATATACATATAGGTTTGAAACGAATGCCGATATGGAGAGCCTCACAGCTCTGTACTGAAGGGAGACGGCGTGTGTATGACGTAGGTGGCGTTGTGCCATCTCATTGGTCAACGCTCAGACGCACGCTCAGAATATCTGACACGCCAGGTATTGCTCTGCACGTTCAGAAAGACTCCCGAACGTGCTATTCCACGCTATGACGTCAGAAACTCGGCACGCTCAACGTTCGGATGCACGGTCCGTATGCCGACGGCTTAAACACGTCACATAGTTCCCATAAATTCCGGGCCAGTGATTGTGGGCTCGGAGCTGGCGCACTACAGCGTCCCAGATGTGTTCCATCGCGTCGCGATCAGGCGAATTTGATGGCCATCAACGTCATTTAACTATCATAATCCTAAAAACACTGTAGCACGGTTCTCGTCTTGCGACACGGGCAGTTATCCTGCTGGAATATGCCACATCGGTCATAAATTAAGTATGAATGGTTGCAAGTGGCTCGAAATAATGTTCACGTAAACCACAGGAATTCTGGTGCATAGATTACTACCACAGGTCCGATGGAAGGTCAGATGCATGTGTCCCAAAGAATTAATGCTGCCCACACCGGCCTCCGTCCGTGGTGCGATGCATGTTTCAATCAGTGGTTCGCCTTGATGACGGCATTTCTGGACACGACCATAGATCTGACGTAAGAAAATACCAGATTTACTCGACCAAATGGTTGAATTGGCTCTAAGCACTATGGGACTTAATTTCTGAGGTCATCAGTCCCCTAAGGCTTAGAACTACTTAAACCTAACTAACCTAAGGACATCACACAGATCCATGCCCGAGGCACGATTAGAACCTGCGACTGTAGCAGCAGCGTGGTTCCGGACTGAAGCGCCTAGAACCGCTCGGCCACAGCGGCCAGCTTACTCGACCTGTCGACAGGTTTCCACTGATTCATTGTTCAGTCTTGATGATCCCATGTCAATGCAGTCGTCGTTGCGTCAACACTGTAACACGCATGGGTCGTCCGCTGTGGTCCCTCGTGGTCAACAATGTGCGCTGAACGGAGGGTTCCGAAAAACTTTTGCCTGCCCCAGCATTGGGCTCTGTCGTCAGACATTCTATGGCGAAGCCCTGACGTTAAACATCATGTTGCCTACTTGTCGTCTCACCGTCCTCCGTCGACTTTGCATAGTTACTAACGTTCAGCAACCGATCACCTGCAGTATTTCCGAGATAGGCGTTCCCAGATCCGAGATGACAACAACCTACGCTTTGTCAAAGTCGTTGGGGTTCGTAAAAGTGAACGTTCTAAGGCGTGGACGCTCATGACATGCGAACTGCTGATCAGCCCCAGGCATCGAGCCACAACGATCTTCCCTTTAACAAAGTGGAGTATCACTGGATTTCCCCATCTGCGATCCGTATCGTCGCCAGAATGATTTCCCCCATTCATCTCTGTTTTGAATATACATGATGAGTCACGGAAAACCCCTTTTATCTCGTGAACGTTTCCAAATATCGATACGAGTTTCTCGGCAAATGATAGTACACGAAGAGGCATGTACGTTGGAATGTGATAAAAAAGTCTTAATTCGTATCGATAGGGATATTGAAGCAAGTATGATTTTTTAAAACAGTCATGTAGTTTTCTTAAAAGCATCCGAAAGCGCTAGAGAACACTAGTGCAATGATATACTGCTTGTTAATGTTAATGTTGAGGTTGAAACTCTTCGCAAATAAATCCGAGAAATACTCTAAACCCGGAAGACAAGTCTGCCGAAATCAGCTGTTGCGTTGTAAACAAACTCACGCAAGACTACGTCGACTGTTTACTTGTGTTCACTGCAGAAGTGGCATGGACTGTGTCGTCTATCGGCAGGTCATTTCTGCTTCAACATTCCTTGCGGGCGGATATATACACCAATGAGAATTTAGATGTGCTACTTTTATGCGGTGAACGGTGGCACAAGACGTATTGCCAAGGAATGTGGGGTCAGCCAGATGAGTGAGTGTCATTAGCATCTTACATCGACATAAATTCCACTTTTATCATGTGTCACTACATCAGGCACTCGAAGACGTAATTTCGAAAGTTGTATAGAATTTTGTTGGCTTGCTCTGCATCGCTTCAGAGACGACACTACGTTTTACCAACGAGAACTCTTTCCGGCGAAGCAACGTTTATGAACCACGGTAATGTAGCTTTACGTAGTACGCATTCCTGGGTACCGTGAAGCATAAACCTATGTTGCAGCATCATAAGAAATTCCGCTGTGGGAACTTACTTTATCCGAGGGACAATAAATAGAGATATGTTTGCACACTTTTTTACGAACATTCTATCAATGATACTACAAGACGTACCATTGCATAAGTGACAGAGTATGTGGTTCGAACAGCACAGCTGCCCAGCTCACTCTTCCCGAGTTGCAACACGGATATTGAATGGAAAGATCCCTGACCATAGGATAGGACGGAATGCTGGAGTACAATGGCCGGACAGGTCCCTTGTTTTGAGTCCTCTTGATTCCTTTCCATGGGGAATACTGAAAGAAGCCCCAATTACGCCAGTGTGCGATATGCGCCTTCGAATCGTCACAGCGCGCAACGCCATATCATCCAATATACAGTACTTTCATCTGTAGATCTACACTCATGCTCATAAATTAAGGATAATTGTAGAACGTGGTGCCACAGAACGTGGCATTACACAGAACTGGCGCTAATAGCATAGGCACATAGGGAACAGACACGGCACAGATCTGTAAGTCCGCGGTATTGGTGATAAGTTGAGAAAACCGTTCCGAAACACTTGTGCTACAAAGTTCCCTGCGCATGCACCCCGACATCAATATGGGATATGATCACCATGCACAGGTACACAGGTCGCACAACGGGTTGGCATACTCTGGATCAGGTGGTCGAGCAGCTGCTGGGGTGCAGCCTCCCATTCTTGCACCAGTACCTGTCGGAGCTCCTGAAGTGTCGTAAGGGTTTGAAGACGTGCAACGATACGTCAACCGAGAGCATCCCAGAGGTGCTCGATGGGGGTTTAGGTCTGGAGAACAGGCAGGCCACTCCATTCGCATGATATCTTCTGTTTCAAGGTACTCCTCCACGATGGCAGCTCGGTGGGACCGTGTGTTATCATCCATAAGGAGGAAGGTTGGACCCACTGCACCCCTGAAAAGGTGGACATACTGGTGCAAAATGACGTCCCGATACACCTGACCTGTTACAGTTCCTCTGTCATACATATGCATGGGTGTAGGTGCACCAATCATAATCCCACCCCACACCATCAAACCACGACCTCCATACAGGTCCCTTTCAAGGACATTAATCCGGTTCCTGGTTCACGCCAGATGAAAACCCTGCGAGAATCACCGTTCAGACTATACCTGGACTCGTCCGTGAACATAACCAGGGGCCACTATTCCAGTGTCTATGTACTGTGTTCTTGGCACCAGGATTAACGGGCTCTCCTGTGAGCAGGGGTCAGTGGAATGCACCTTGCAGGTCTCCGGGCGAATAAACCATGTCTGTTCAGTCGTCTGTAGACTGTGTGTCTGGAGACAACTGTTCCAGTGGCTGAGGTAAGATCCCGAGCGAGACTACCTGCAGTACTCCGTGGCCGTCTGCGTGCACTGATGGTGAGTTATCGGTCTTCTAGTGGCGTTGTACACTGGACGTCCCGTACTGTGGCGCCTGGACGCGTTTCCTGTCTGCTGGAATCGTTGCCAAAATCTTGAGATCACACTTTGTGGCACACGGAGGGCCTGTGCTACGACTTGCTGTGTTTGACCAGCCTCCAACCGCCCTAGTATTCTACCCCTCATAACGCCATCAATATGTGTTCTTTGAGCGATTTTCAACACACAGTCATCATTAGGACGTCTGAAAACGTCTGCACACTTACTCGCTGCACCGTACTCTGACATGCACCAACACACCTATGCGTATGTGGACTGCTGCCAGCACCACCGTGAGGCGACCGCAGGTCAAATGCACCGAATGGTCATACCCAAAGGTGATTTAAACCCACAAACCGCCCACCAGAGCGTTGTTTCATCATGTATCAGCGTTATCCTTAATTTATGAGCATGAGTGTATCTCTCGAACGGCAATTCCAGATGTCCTCTGCAGTCGACGGTAAACACTATGACCACATATCTATGTGTAAAAAGGCGTTTCGTTAAGAAAAATATTTATTTTATACATGGCATATGGTCATAATCTGTTTAGTTTATTTAAAGTGTATTCTGCCTAATTACCTTTTCGAGTAGTGTGAATTATATTTGCTCAACAGCAGGTGGTTAATTTTAAGAAGCATTCAGGCGGCATCAGGCACAAACATATAGGTTTTTTTCAGATCTAAGGAAGTTACAACAATATTTTTCTTTTTTCCATGAATAGCGTTGTTTATAACTGTGAAGTATGAATAACTGAAGTTTTTGTTTCGACTTTGGCAAGTAAGCAGCAACGGGGATGTTTAAATGGAAAACTGCTTGACGGAACTATAGTTGTTACCATAAAGACCTGTAAACATACATTTGAAATATTTTTCCTAAGACCTATCTGATACGCCAGAAGCTAGCATATGCCGTTAGTTCCATATACGAAAATCTTAGCTGACCATATAGCTATGTCGTATAGGAAATCGTAGAATACACCGCAACAGCTAACTCTAGCCACATTGGTTTCCAGTTTTAGTATATTTCACGGATACTTTTGCGGAGAGTTTCAGCCTCAAACATTAATGAGCATTACAACACTGTATTCGTTTTTTCAAGCGCTTTCGGGTGCCGTTAAAGAAAGTATATAATTCTGTTTAAAAAAATCGTAGTTGTTCCAATATCTCGATCGATGCAAGGCTTAAGACTCTTTATCACATACCAGAGTATGTGCACTGCAGCGTACTATCATTTGCCGTAAACCTTGATACCTGGAATCGTTCCCGAAATAAAGCAGGTGTTACGCCATACGTGCTGACCCTATATACTTGTACTTTCCTTACCGCGTCACTTGCCCACAACACCACCAGGCGGCATTCAATTTCGTGTTGGGCAGTGGTTATTATATTTTGGGTCATCAATGTATGCAACCGAAGGAGATATAATGTCGCTCTCACCACCACAGGCTTTCAGCAGGTATGGCGTAAGACCACCCCTTCTTTAAGAAGGTGTGACTGAAAGTGTGGCGTACAGTGAAGATTCTGAAGCTCCTACAACGTCAGTATTATTATATCATTGACGCACTGATACGAAGCAGTACAGTTGTACATAAGCTCTTCCCCTACTTTGGAGAATTCGTGTACGGTCTCTTTTGCTCTCTGTATCTTACTCCATATAATTTCAGAATTTCAAATAATAAATTCCAGCCAACACTGTCAAAAACTTTCTCTAAATGAGGGTTTATATCTCTTCCATCAGTCTTCTAAGATAAGTAGAGGGGGTCAGTGTTGCCAAATGTATTCCTCCGGAATTCAAGTCTCTAGGTCGATTTCTACGTTCCCCTGTTGGTTAATACATGAGAACTTTTGGTCCGGTCATACATCCAACAGCACCTGCCGGCTTGGTGATTATTCTATTCTTATGTTATTCTTGAATTCGTGTCTTACATATCTTGCATACCTGATGCAACAATTTTGTCGTATGCAGTTCTCCTGACGATATAACAATATTAGCAGCGAATCTCTTCACACTCGTCCTTTAACTCTGAATCTTCATTCGTCTCGATATGTAGATTGAGAGACTGAAAAATGGAAAATACAGAATCCCTGCTTACGCCATTTTCATTCCAAGCACCTCTCTCTCTTGGTCTTACATGTATATTTTTCGCTCTTGGTTCTTGTACATATTTTATTACCGTTTCTCTCTCTCTCTCTCTCTCTCTCTCTCTCTCTCTTTCTCTCTCTCTCTCAGCGCACTTTCATTGAGTTGTAGAGTTCGAAAAATCATTCGATTATATATTCGTCATCGACATCATCATCACCGTCAGCCAATTCGATCACTTGGTAATGTGGCCTCTTTCAGTCGGCGTGCATCACAGCGTCACAGCAGGTCTTTCATTGCTGCCGATCTTGAGCTTCACGTTGCCAGTTCATTCCGGCTGTCTTTCTTAAGTCTCTCTCCCATCTATCGGTTGGTCTTCCTCTTGGTCGTTTTTGGTAAATCTGGCTCCAGTCTAGTACTTGTTTTGACCACCTGCAATCTTTTCTTCGAGCGACATGGCCAACCCGCCGCCATTTCAAGGTCTTCACTTCTTCCATTATGTCACTGACTTTGTTGTGTGCCTTATATCAACTTGCTGTCATTCTTTGTGTAGCCCAACACTCATCTTTCCATTCCTCTTTGGGCTACTATTAGTTTACTGACAATTAACTCCTTTAACGTCCATGTCTCACAGCCCTAAGTTATTACTGGCATTTTACATTTACCAAAAAGTGTTTTCTCCTTTCTTGGACTTTAAAACTGAGGAGTATGTTCCATAAGCTTGCCAGCCTAATTTAATATGTCGAAATATTTCTGGTTTTAAATCTTCTTTCATATTTAGCAGTTGACCCAAATAGACATATTCTGAGACCGTATGAAGCTGCATATATCCAACAGACATATTTCCCGCCGGTGTCCATTCCTTCGTCATGACCTTGGTTGTATCACAGTTCATTTTTAGGCCAACTGCAGAGAAGATTGACGCAAGTTCACTAACCAGTATTTGGAGTTCTTCTCTACTATCTGCAGATAGTAGAATATCATCAGCTAACCTCAGGTTAGTCAACGTCTTCCCAGAATTTGGATTCCCTTTGTTTTCCAATCTAATTTAGACATTAACTTTTAGAGGATTGCTGAATACGGTTTTGGAGATATAGAGTCGCCTTGTTTTACGCCTGTTTCGACGGGAAATTGATTAGTTTCTTCAACTACATTCATAAACGCTGTGGAGGTTTTGCATATATTGTATAAAATTTTAATATAGGCATGTTCTATTCCTTACTCTGTTAGAGCCTCAAATACAGCTAGGAGACCGATCGAATCCAATGCCTTTTCAGAATCTAAGAAGAGAAGGCAAAGAGGTAGATGATACTCATTTGTTCTACTAATTGTTTCGCGTAGACTGAGGGTGTTGTCAGTTGTACTAAACCCTGCACGAAACCGAAATTGCTCAGTGGCTTGGGCCAGGTCAAGTGTAGTGCTCAATCTGATAGTCAAAACTGTACTAAAATGTTTGTACATTATGGACAGGAGGCTGATTTGGCGATAGTTCTTTGTATCTTAATCACTACCTTTCTTATATATTAAAATTATTATGGGTTTATTCCAGTCTCTTAGTAGTTTCCCTCTGTGCAAACAATTTGAAAATATTTTAGTTTAATGCTTTATAGATTCATCATCAATCAGCTTTAAAATATCGAGTGAGAGGTCGTCACTACCTGGAGCGGTTCCTTTTTTCATCTAGTCGATAACATGTTTGACTTTTGAGGGGAGTATTTCTGCGACGTGAGGAATAGAGGCATCTAACTCATGTAGAAATGACATATGACATATCATCAGTACAGATTAATATAAAAATTCTCGATGTATTTGAGTATTTCTTTCTTACTTCTAATTCGGCCTTTGTCCAATCATAAGCTTCCTCTTGGATATCTTTAAATTAGATTTATTTTCAAGACTGGCTTTTAGCGTATCTTCTTCATACTTTTTATGTCGTCTTTCATGCTCTTTCTCAGAGTCTTGCAGAGTTCTGTATTTTCTATCTTATCTTTGTCTGTTTCTACTTCATTTTTCTTCTCTCGTCCATCAAACTTAACCTTTTTAGTTGTCAGCTTCTTTGGTTGGTTTTGAGATCTGCACAAGCCACCCACTTCTTTAGTTGTTGTGACTGGTATCTTTCTTACTGTTTCTGCTTCATATGCTTTTAATTTTCTCTTAATTTTTTCTTGAAATTTCTTCTTCCGTTCTTCGAGATTTTTGAAATTAAAAATTTTTCTTTTTTCGTTAATTTGTCTCCTCATCTTTTGTATTCAATTCAAATATTGCTCTTATTAATCGATGATCACTGTTTGTATTGAACCTGTTCAGCGCAGAGACATCTTTAATGTTTTGAGGCCTGTTGGTAAGAATGACACCTATTTCATATTTCACATTAAAGTTAGAAGCCCTCCAAGTACATTTGCGACTAGGATGCTTCTTGAAGAACGTATTCACAATAGGTGTTCTCATGCATTTCGCAAACTGAACCAGTCCCTCATCGCTGCCGTTTCTTTCATCAATTCCATGTTTGTCTGTAACTGAATCACCTTCCTTTTATGCTCCAGCTTTGGTATTAAAGTCACCAATTATAATTTTATAAAAGCAGTCTCTCCCTTTTTCACAGGTTTCTTTCAGGCACACATTTTTCTTCTCTCGTCCATCAAACTTAACCTTTTTAGTAGTCGGAGTAACTAGAAGTAGGAGCATATGCTTGAACTACGTGGATTTTGTACCTTTCTGATATTTTGAAGACCAAACGAGCAATTCTGCTTGAAGTACCTTTTAATACGGCTATGTTGTCTACTATTGTTTTGTTTACTAAAACTTGACCCCATTTAGTTCTCCCATTTGGTCCACCATAGTAATAGATGAGATTTCCCAAATAAAGTCGAAAAAAATTTTCCTCTTTTCGCTGTACTTTACTTAATACAACAATGTTCCACTTAATTTTTTCTAATTCCTCTTCTAGTTCTGTCAATCCATCGTCTCCCACTGGTGAACGACAGTTATATGTGCATATGTCAAAGCATTGCTTCTCTAGTTTTGTAGATTTAGGATTTTGTTACACTGAAGCAACACCCAGACAGAGGTCAGAATGCGGAGCTAACACAGCTCCGGAACATTTTACCTTACTGCCACACATGACGACTCAAATGTGACGGGCATAATTCCCATGCTTTCTTTAGAACGGATAGTTGATTTGATTTTCAAGGCCGCCCTTAGCGTGGAGTACACAAGCCTTTGGCTGACAGCTCTTCTGGAGTACAGACGCCGCCCATGTTGATAGTTTTGATCTGTCCCGAGTATTTAATTTCCACGGTTATCAATATCTAAGAGGCTTTCTCCGATCCTCCACTCGGCGAGGCGTCTGGTGGGGGACTAGCATATATATGAAAGTGTGCTGATTTTTCTGTCTTGCTGCTGTTATCAAGGGTAACGTCAGAAATGCCTCTTTTGATGCCTTTACCTTTCCAAAAAGCAAATTGATTGTCACCTAACAAATCCTTAATTGTCTTCTCCAGTCGTCTTTGTCAGTACATGAATGCAAGAGTTGTCAAGTTGATTGAGCTCTCGAATCTGTTTTGCATTGCTGTCATCGAGAATGTGAGCACGTGCCATGTCTCCAGTCTCACGGATTCTACAAACAACCTCAACAATCGTTTGTTTGCCGCTTCTCCCAGGGACTTCATAAATTCTGAAGTTATATTCTCCGTCTCTCCTGCTTTGTTATGACGCATTTAATTCTTCTGTTTGTGTTTTCTACTCTTCTGTTATATTTTCTTTCCTATCTGTTCTGCTTTGTCTATCATGTACAGTAGAACAGCAGAATTATTCCGATGAGTTGCTACTTGCAGGTGCAAATTCTATGTTTTTTTTTTAAATACTGTAGTCTATTTTTGTTATTTAACCAAGATCTGCGCACATAACGTAATTTTATACGCTGCATGAGAATCACCTCATAGCTTTACATAAATGTGATTTGGAAATAAAATGATTTTAATTAAACTTTTTGTTGAATTTCCAATTTTTTATCCTGCTGAGTGGGGTGAGGGCCTTCATATATTTGTTGCAGGTCTGTGACAAATTGTTTGAGATCCAGTAATAATACTGTCAACATTTGAAGCCGTCCACCTCCAATCCCTATTTCAATAATGTTTATAATACATATAAGAACAAATGTTGTCTGCCTCAGTGGAACATAGACTCAACTAGGTCTGAAATCTAAGCAAATAAGAATCTGTTGTAGCTAATCAATAACGGCAAGCATACTTTGTAAAGCGAACACTATGCTTTATCATCTTGTCCCCCAGATTGGTGTTTTGTGAAGTGAACCGTTAGTGAAAAACTTGTAAAAACATCTCTTCTTGTACACACCGTTCCTTGAAAATCATTTGCGACACACAGACCACGCTATCATAAAAAATCAATTTTGAAATATAGTGATTTAATAGCGCAGATCTATAGTATGCAGTAAGAAAAGTAACCGTTTTACATTTGTCTCACAAATACATAAGGATCATTGCACATGTAGGAAACAAAAATATGTTATTTACTTCTCTGTGGAAATGGCTGTAACTTCAAATTTTTTTCTCAGAAAACGTTAAAATACGACCCCTACTAGGTTAACATGCATGTTTATGCACATACTCCACACAGTAACTGTATCTAAAACACAGAATCTAGCAAAATGAATGAACAATATTCTCCCAAACTGCTCGTAGTGTAACATTTCACCATTTTGGGATGGAAAAGACACGAATATGTTCGCGCCATGGAGACATTATAGAATTACTAACACCACTGGACTAGAATAATGATATGTCCTTGCCATAGCAGGCTCTCTATTTCGCGTATTTCCAAAAAAGGACTGTGTGGCTCAAGGAGAGGTTGAAAAATGTTATTGACTGTTTCGCTTTTTTGGCAACGAATTAGCAGCTTGTGACTGAGAGAGCTCAGTGTTTGTAACAAATTTGATTTAGTGGCTCTGTGTTTGGCTTATTTCCCAAAAATGGCAGTCTTGGGACGGGGAAGGGGATGGAAGAGGAGGAGAAGAGGCATTACTTGGGAATGGTGTTTGGGGCTGGGTGAGGGGGAGGGACGAGGGGGAGAAATGGAGGCGATGGGCATGTCTTAGGAGAAGGATGGCGCATGATGACGTAATGAATCTGTCTGCGTTTGTCCCTGCCCCTGTATGCAGGCAACTCGACAGTTTATGGTCGGATTTGATTCAGAATGCCTGTTGTCCTCCTGCTGCAGAAAGGAGGCAGTGTGTCGCAGAAGATAACATGGATCACGTTTTGTAATTCTGTGAACAAATCCTAGTCTTCAGAATGAGATTTTCACTCTGCAGCGGAGTGTGCGTTGATATGAAACTTCCTGGCAGATTAAAACTGTGTGCCCGACCGAGACTCGAACTCGGGACCTTTGCCTTTCGCGGGCAAGTGCTCTACCATCTGAGCTACCGAAGCACGACTCATGCCCGGTCCTCACAGCTTTACTTCTGCCAGTATCTTGTCTCCTACCTTCCAAACTTTACAGAAGCTCTCCTGCGAACCTTGCAGAACTAGCACTCCTGAAAGAAAGGATACTGCGGAGACATGGCTTAGCCATAGCCAGATTATGGAATCTCATTCTGGAAACATCCCCCAGGCTGTGGCTAAGCCATGTCTCCGCAGTATCCTTTCTTTCAGGAGTGCTAGTTCTGCAAGGTTCGCAGGAGAGCTTCTGTAAAGTTTGGAAGGTAGGAGACAAGATACTGGCAGAAGTAAAGCTGTGAGGACCGGGCGTGAGTCGTGCTTCGGTAGCTCAGATGGTAGAGCACTTGCCCGCGAAAGGCAAAGGTCCCGAGTTCGAGTCTCGGTCGGGCACACAGTTTTAATCTGCCAGGAAGTTTCAAATCCTAGTCTTGATCTCGTATTTCTTAATTGCAATTATCGTTCTCGGCCTCACTGTGCCGTGTTCATATCTAAAACACACGAGGACAGGTGCTAACATGGGCGTCAGCTGATGTGCGTCAGTTCATCCTACAATCTGTAGTGTGTCAGTGGTAGCAACTGTCCTATATTTTTGCTAACCTGATCTGAAGATGGTCTAATTTGGCCGAAACTGGTATGTGCAACTGAAAGAAAGTGATCTAGATTACGTGTTGTTCATAATATTCGTAACGTTTATATCATTTAGCATCGTTGCATTTTAACGATTTTATCTCGGCTGATTCAGTTTACTTCATTTCAGTAAATCTAATTCAACTACTCAAATAAAAACTAACAAGACTGAAATAATTTTTCCAGATAAATCTGCCAGAAAAGTAGGGGCAAGTATTAAGACAAAAAATACGATACTAAAGCAAATTAGCTTTATTAATTGGGAAGCACAAGAACAGATGGCAGCCATTCGTCTTTTTTGCTCACCAACTTTGTCATTTACTTTCGTAATGGACAGTGAAACAAGAATAGCAATAAACCCTTTTCAAAAGTAAGATAAATTTGTTAAACAAATACCATGCTAATATAGAAACAAGAAAGGTATTCATAAGGACATTTATTTGGTCAATTTCAAGCAATGTTTACAAAGAGTGACCTCTGCGGAAACAGGAAAAGAAAATGTTAGAAGCAGAAAATGGTTCACAGAAACATCTGGAACTGAAAGAAAGCTGAATGAGCAAATACTAAAAGAAGTAAAAGAGAAAGTGACATATTAGTTAAAGAATAAGATAGACATTTAACTCAAAACAACAGCTTTACAAAAAGTGGTTAGAAGAAAAAAACTTGGGGGAAAAAAATCAAGAAGCAGACCCAGAGCATCTGTATCACAAAAGTTGCCAGTGGACTGAGTTGCATCAACTGGACTCACATTCAGAAGGACGATGGTTCAAATCTCTATCCAGCCATCGGTAAATCCCTCCAGACAAATTCCTGGACGGTTCTTTTGAAAAAGGCACGGCCGATTTCGTTCCCCATTATTTTGTATCCGAGCTAGTGCTTCGTCTCTAGTGACCTCGCTGTCGATGGAACGTTGATCTCTTCCTCCGTTCGCTTCCTTCCTTTTCTCGTATAGTCAAATGGTAATGGTGGCGGTAGACAGAGAAGGATGGCTACACCAACGAGGGGTTGCTTCTAGTGTTTGATAATGAAGTACTGAATTGGTATCGTGGCCTATATTTCTTGCGAACAGACCTTCGCGTCATATCGAGCTGTACTTTGCGCCTGCTCGCTGAGCAATGTAGCAGATCTCGCAGCTAACAAGATGAGGGCAGCGCGTGACTCATCCTCAGGCGTCTGCAGCGGAATGTGTCTGAGGAACTGCGCCGCCGCGTCCGTCGGTTTTTTACCGCAGGCCGGGAGCCCCATTTGGCTCATCGCCTTGCCCAGGCCTTTTCATCAGCACCCATTCCCTGAGAACGGCCAGCAGCTCCTAGGGCTTAGGCGCTGTCTGTCTATCTGTACAGGAAGAGCGTCTATAATTTTCAACTCAGGCGTCTGTTGATACGCCGCCAGTGTTGACATTCGTTTTCATTTGGCGAAGAGTCACAAGCCGGCAAAAAATAACGGCGAGCGGATATTTATATAATTATTACTAGTATTATTATCCGAAATTCTTGCCGGCCAGTGTGGCCAAGCGGTTAAAGGCGCTACAGTCTGGAACCGCGTGACCGCTACGCTCGCAGGTTCGAATCCTGCCTCGGGCATGGATGTGTGTAATGTCCTTAGGTTAGTTAGGTTTAAGTAGTTCTAAGTTCTAGGGGACTGATGACCTTAGAAGTTAAGTCCCATAGTGCTCAGAGCCATTTGAACCGAAATTCTTGGCATATTAAAATTGTGTATCACACTGGCACTCGAACCGGGAATCACTGCCAACTGAGTTGTCCAGGCGCGACTCACAATTCGCCCTCGCAGCTTTATTTCCGCCATTTCATCTCTTCTTCCTACCAGTGTTATCGTTGTTGTCATTAATCCACGTCAAGTTTGTTTTTTCAACATGAACTTTTCTGGTCAATAGCTCGAGAACAGCATTTACTTACTTATACAGGGTGGCCCATTGATAGTGACCGGGCCACATATCTCACGAAATAAGCGTCAAACGAAAAAACTACAAAGAACGAAACTCGTCTAGCTTGAAGGGGGACACCAGATGGCGCTATGGTTGGCCCGCTAGATGGCGCTGCCATAGGTCAAACAGATATCAACTGCGTTTTTCGAAATAGGAACCCCCATTTTTATTACGTATTCGTGTAGTACGTAAAGAAATATGAATGTTTTAGTTGGACCACTTTATTCGCTTTGTGATAGATGGCGCTGTAATAGTCACAAACGTATAAGTACATGGTATCACGCAACATTCCACCAGTGCGGACGGTATTTGCTTCGTGATACATTACCCGTGTTAAAATGGACCGTTTACCAATTGCGGAAAAGGTCGATATCGTGTTGATGTATGGCTATTGTGATCAAAATGCCCAACTGGCGTGTGCTATGTATGCTGCTCGGTATCCTGGACGATATCATCCAAGTGTCCGGACAGTTCGCCGGACAGTTACGTTATTTAAGGAAACTGGAAGTGTTCAGACACATGTGAAACGTCAACCACGACCTGCAACAAATGATGATGCCCAAGTAGGTGGTTTAGCTGCTGTCGCGGCTAATCCGCACATCAGCAGCAGACAAATTGCGCGAGAATCGGGAATCTCAAAAACGTCGGTGTTGAGAATGCTACATCAACATCGATTGCACCCGTACCATATTTCTATGCTCCAAGAATTGCATGCCGACGACTTTGAACGTCGTGTACAGTTCTGCTACTGGGCACAAGAGAAATTACGAGACGATGACAGATTTTTTGCACGCGTTCTATTTAGCGACGAAGCGTCATTCACCGACAGTGGTAAGCAAACCGGCATAATATGCACTATTGGGCAACGGAAAATCCACGATGGCTGTGATAAGTGGAACATCAGCGACCTTGGCGGGTTAATGTATGGTGCGGCATTATGGGAGGAAGGATAATTGGCCCCCATTTTATCGATGGCAATCTAAATGGTGCAATGTATGCTGATTTCCTACGTAATGTTCTACCGATGTTACTACAAGATGTGTCACTGCATGACACAATGGCGATGTACTTCCAACATGATGGATGTCCGGCACATAGCTCGCGTGCGGTTGAAGCGGTATTGAATAGCATATCTCATGACAGGTGGATTGGTCGTCGAAGCACCATACTATGGCCCGCACGTTCACCGGATCTCATGTCCCCGGATTTCTTTGTGTGGTGAAAGTTGAAGGATGTTTGCTATCGTGATCCACTGACAACGCCTGACAACATGCGTCAGCGCATTGTCAATGCATGTGCGTACATTTCTGAAGGCTACTCGCTGTTGAGAGGAATGTCGTTACACGTATTGCCAAATGCATTGAGGTTGACGGACATCATTTTGAGCATTTATTGCATTAATGTGGTATTTACAGGTAATCACGCTGTAACAGCATGCGTTCTCATAAATGATAAGTTCACAAAGGTACATGTAACACATTGGAACAACCGAAATAAAATGTTCAAACGTACCTACGTTCTGTATTTTAATTAAAAAAAAACCTACCTGTTACCAACTGTTCGTCTAAAATTGTGAGCCATACGTTTGTGACTATTACAGATCTGAGCACTATGGGACTTAACATCTATGGTCATCAGTCGACTATTACAGAGTCATATATCACAAAGCGAAAAAAGTGGTCCAACTAAAACATTCATATTTCTTTACATACTACACCAATATGTAATTAAAAAAATGGGGGTTCCTATTTAAAAAAACGCAGTTGATATCCGTTTGACCTATGGCAGCGCCATCTAGCGGGCCAACCATAGCGCCATCTGGTTTCCCTCTTCAAGCTAGACGAGTTTCGTTCTTTGTAGTTTTTTCGTTTGACGCTTATTTCGTGAGATATTTGGCCCGGTCACGATCAGTGGACCACCCTGTATAGTCGTCGTTACCCTCTCAATATAGCTTGTGAAGGTGTGCCTCAAAGCTCGTAATTATTTGAAAAACGTCATACTTCGCCCTCCAACAGTTGCTGATAATTCTTTGTTAAAAACCAGTTTCGATTTTCAAACCATCTGCATGTTAATTTATAAAGTATTAAAACAGTATTATAACTGTGGCCCAAATGACAGAAACGCCATGCTACGTCACTGCCGTCAATAGTTAAAAACATTATATGGTCAATAGTAAAGTGTACCAACCATGTTATACTTGGCGTACATATTTCGTCGCGGTCACTCTACATAATAGCTACTCAAAGACTGACTGTGTTGGTTCATGTTACTGTTGACAACGTAATACATTGTAGTATTGGCGACAGTGATTAAAGTGGCTTTTATTTCGTTTGGCGCCGTAATTTTGATACGTGCGCCAATCTAAATAACTTGAATAGGCCTATACGTGAATATGATAGAAATCATTTGTCAATAAAGAAATATTTTGTCAGCAGCTCTTGGCGGCTGAAGTATGACAGTTTTCAAATTTACAAATCCTACAGGGGGTGGGCAGGAGCAGTCCAATTGCCGCTCTTCATCCTTTGCAATATAAAACCGAACGTGATACAAACTTAAAATTTAATGCAATGAAACAAAGATGAATTCTTGATGTGATGGCGCTGATGTCAGGACTTTCTGTTTTATCGTAGTAATGGTGTGGGCTCTTAGTAGTGCTAAACGGAAAGACTGTATAAACTTACGTGATCAGAGTGGGCATTACACACCGAGATATCAAAAGCGGTGGGACACATAATAATACTGTGTCGGACCTTCTTCTGTCGGGCTTAGTGCACCAACTCAACGTGGAATGGACCCAACAAGTCCCCTGTAGAAATATTGAGCCATGTTGACTCTATAGCCGTCCATAATTGCGAAAGTGTTGCTGGTGCAGGCTTTTGTGCACGAACTGACCTCTCGATTATGTCCCATAAATGTTTGATGAGATTTATGTCGGGCGATCTGGGTGGCCAAATCGTTCGCTCGAACTGTCCAGAATATTCTTCAAATCAACCGCGAGCAATTCTGGCCCAGTGAGATGATGCATTGCCATCCATAAAAAATCCATAGTTGTTTGGGAACATGAAGTCCATAATGTTTGCAAATGGTCTCCAACAAAATAGAGGAGATCTTAAGTATTGGGGCAGGGGACAAGGATGAGATTCGGCAAAGAGGAGTACAATTATGGCAAGAACTGTGGGACGCGGATGAAACAGGGCGCAGGACACATGAGTTGATACCAAGCATTAGGGAACGGCTAAAAATGAAGTACTTTGACCCCACCAGAAGGCTAATCCATTTTCTCACTGGACATGGACCTTACCCGGGATACTTATGCCGGTTTGGGAAAAGGGCCACACCCGCTTGTGAATGTGGTGAACCGGAGGGCACTCCCGATCATGTGATTTACGAGTGCCCCCTCTTCAATGATGTTGCCTCTACACTACGGGACCAACTACTCGACCATGACACTTACAACCTAATAAGACAAGAAGACACCTTCCAAACAATAAATAGACTTGCCAACGAGGTATCACAGAAGGTGTTGAGAGAATACATGAGGGAACAAGACTAAATAGCACAGATTATGACTAATGTGCCCTACTCCCATTCCGCCTGTGCGTGGATAGGCCGACCCTTTAGTCTGGAATCCGCCACGCACGGGATTTGGGGGGGGGGGGGGGGGTGAGGAATAAGAATAACCCGGAATTGACAATACACTGGAGATGACGTAGGTTAGAACTAGTTAGTAGGAATTAGACTAGAAATCTAGATTTAGGAACCTGCAGCGATTAACATCCTGGCCTGCCCAGTGTCAGGGGCACGCCCATCGGGATTAGCTCGATGAGCAAGGCAATAAAGTAGGTTTGTACATTGCTGACACATCTGTGACGCTGCAGGAAGTAGAACGTAGGTTTAGTTAAAAACTTAGAAGTTAAAAATAAATAATTGTATAGCTGCCCATTGAAACTAGATTATAGCTGTAGCTCACAACTTAATATATATTGTAATTAGCTGCAAATTGTAACTAACAGTAGCAAGTAAGACCCACTAATCAAATAAGGAGGTGGGTTGGATGTATAAATATTATTGTCGATGGTAAATAAAGATTTAAAAAAAATGGTCTCCAAGCAGCCGAATATAACCATTTCCAGACACTGATCGGTTCATTGAGACCAGAGATCTTCGTCCATTCCATGTAAACACAACTCACACCATTATGGGGCCACCACTAGTTTGCATAGTGGCTTGTTGACACTCTTACAGGACTCATCTGACCAGGCCATGGTTTTCAAGTTGTTTAGGGTCCAACCGATATGGTAACAAGCCCAGAAGAGATGCTGCAGGCGATAAACGCACTCTCGTTGGTCATTTTTCCTGGCCAATTAACTCCAAATTTCGCCGCACTGTCCTCGAGGATACGTTAGTCGTATGTTCCACAATGATTTCTGCGGGTATTTCATGCAGTGTTGCTTGTCTGTTAGCACTGACAACTCTACGCAAAGTCGGCCACTGCATTGTGGTTGCTAAGAGGTAATGCCTGAAATTTAGTGTTCTCGGTACGCTTTTGACACTTTGGATCTCGGAATATTGAATTTCTGTATAATTTACGAAATTGTCCCAGGCGACAAGCTTCAACTACAATTCTGCGTTCAGAGTCTGTTAATTCCCGTCGTGCGGGCATAACCACGTCGGAAACCATTTCACATGAATTACCGAAGTATAAATGACAGCTCCGCCAATGCACTCGGCCTTTTACACCTTGTTAACGTGATACTACCGCCATCGGTATATTTGCGTATCGCTATCCAGTGACTTTTACCACCTCAGTGTAGTAAAGATGTTGGACATGTACAGTAAAGTATGGTAATTTGTCAGTATTTTCACTAACATGTATTGTTTTCTTGGAGCAAAATAACAAAAACTGCTGTAAATAATTTATATTTACATATTTGAGCCACATTTTATAAACGAATTACAATCTTCCTATGGCACTATTCATAATTATTGATAAAAGTGAAGCACACAAAAGAAAGGTTATTTTGAGTAGCGAAGGTAACTCTGCAGTAGTGATAAGGTAACTTTGCAGCTTAAAGTTTCACTCACCCTGCTGCACAAGACCTTATCTTCAGAAGTGGAATGTTCACTATAATTCTAACACGTGTAGACAGCTTCCTTTGCCCTTTGTTTTTGCCAGCTGTCGTAATAGGGTGTTAAACAAAAACAGCATTGTGTCCATAATGCACCAGTATTTTTCTTCATATTAGATGACTAAGTCTTCAAGCAGATGCCACAAATCCAATCGTTACCTTTCCTGTTACCTAAACGTTGCAGTCACGTAACATGGCGTGATTCATAGCACCATCAAACAAATATGGACATACCCGTACCAAGTGGGTTGCAGACGTAGCAGCCCAGATTATGGCACATGGTGGTTTGTGTTCAAGTTCTTCATAAAAATTTGAGTTTCCTTCACTCCAGTCTTAAACGTTCCTCGCTTCTGCACTGTGACATATTGTACACTTGTCCAAGAAAATCCTTTTCCCCCTTGAAGGAAGACTTGTTAAGATATCGAGCATTCGCCCAAAAGTCTGATGACGTCTTTGCATCTCATTATCACTTAGTTCATCTACAAAAGAAGGTTTAAATGTCTTTAACTCCAAATCTTTCTTCGTATATTTTAGCATCGCTGAGTATGAAACTCTAAACTCTTGCAGCATCTTACGAACGGACTCTTTTAGCGAACGTTCGACAGACGCTGCAGTCTCCACGCACCACTCCAGTTGTGTCGTTGGTCGTCCTGTGTGAGGTTTATCTTTTATGCAATTAGTTGCAAAGAGCTTTCTCCCCACGGTGAAACTATTGGTTTTGGTGGGAAAGGTTTCTGAAACCTTACAGTGAAATCATGCTGAATACCTCTCATCGATTTTCTTGTGTGGCGTAGTTCGTAAGCCCTCGTGCTCATTACGATCAGTTCGTCCAAGGTGTAAGTGGACTCATCAGATGTATATCAGCAGCTGAAAAAATAAAAAAACAACAAATCATTATCATCAATGTAATACGCAGAGGGCAATGGGACTTTTTGATTACTGTGTAGAGTATTTTGCAGCACTTCCAGAGGAACACTTAAATGATGGCATAATGTCACTGGAATACTGCAAGTTGAAGTGTGTTAATGTTAAAGTGGGTTATGTTGAAAACTAAAAGGTTTTCCAAAACGTAAATTCTCATTTCCGCTAACAGGCCGGTAACTTCTTAGGTCACTCTCGTAAAGTGGCAACAGGCCACGACTCCCGAGGGTGGGAGATAAAACAGGTTGCTTTGACTCGACTTTACGGGTATTTAGGACGGGCAAAGGTGTTCCGGGTGTTTGTAGAGACGTGAGAACTTTGAGTTGGTGTAGGATACTGGTGGGAAAAGGTAGCAGGGTACGGAAACTGAGGTGAAGTGCTTCGAGAAACATGAAACGTATTTTGCGAAAAATGTATTATTTTTAATTTTTTAAAGTGCTTACGATGAAATAATTAATCTATAAGAGAACCATGTCATAAAATATTTACCGAGCGAGGTGGCGCAGTGGTTAGCACACTGGACACGCATCCCGTGTCCGGCCATCCTGATTTAGGTTTTCCGTGATTTTCCAAAATCGCTCCAGGCAAATGCCGGGATGGTTCCTTTGAAAGGGCACGGCCGACTTCCTTCCCCGCCCTTCCCTAATCCGATGAGACCGATGACCTCGATGTTTGGTCTCTTCCCCAAAACAATCCTATCCAATCATAAAATATTAATATAGCGTCAAAGACTGGAGAATGAATATTGGTTCTAATTCAGAGAGAAGATATGCGAGAAATGTTGAAGAAAATCTGTAAACTTCATTCAACTCTTTGTAAAACTAAAGATTTGGAAGCGAGACCTTCCTCTTCTTGTAACTCACTTCTCATGTTGCCTGTGGTCCTGTAGGAGGGTACCTTCGATTGGGCTCTGTAATTTGTCTCATTTACTGAGTAATTATTGCCACATTGACAGTAAATATGTCTGCATCCATTGTATGAATCTTTCAGCAACGACATATTAATTTTATGGTATAAGTTTTATGTTGCACATAAGTGTCAGGAATTGTGGACAAACTGTCTAAAGGCAGAGCGACTGATAGTTTATCGCGTCGCACCGTTTAAAAACGATATTCTTAAAAAGTTGAACCTGCGTATTGTACGAAGTCCGAATTGATACGTAATACCACTTTTTACATATAAGTTAATTTAACGTTTTCACGGTCAAACTGCTTTTAAACAATGGTCTGATACATCGAAAGAAAGCAACAACCTACACAATACAATGAATGTGATTACGTAATTGACGTGAGTTATAATAGGGACGGCAAACATTTGTTCAAGCACTGCATACTTTCTGCTGTATTCAATTCTTTTTCTCAGTTTATTATCCGCCAGGAAGGAAGGACACATTACAAGCTGTAGTGCTAGATCTTCAAAATAGTTTCGTTACAGGATTTGTCTCATTATTGAGTAAAAAAAAATTATTTAGTTCCATTCAAAAAGTTTTTGCTGGTGTCTCAGTCAGTAACAAGGTTACTAAAACATCAAATACGTACAAAGTGCCGGAAACCATCACGCAAGATTAATGTTTATTGTCTCATAATGGTTTCCTTCAGACCAGATGAATCGCTTTGTCTTTGGTATTTCTGACTAATCAGTTTGCGTAGTCGTGAATATTCCGTCAGTCAATTTTCTTCTGCCTTTTCTTTCCTAGCTTGATATCGCTGTTTTTTTTTTACAGTAAAGTGAATGACCAAGAAACCTATCATTCTTCCATCTAGACAGAACATCAGAAAACAGTTCGCAAAGAAGTTGGACGCCGAGCGGTGAAAGAATGCCTCCCATGGCGATGCCATCAATCTTTTCAGAAAAACCTCCTCGTTAAAAATGAAATAGGTTGGGGTAGGAGCATGCCGGAGTAAGACTAAGATGTCGCCCGGAAATTTTTTGCCGATTGGAACACACACTGCGAGTGGAACACACCAAAACTAAGCAATCTGAGCTGCTCAGACAGTACCTCAAGTCTATTGATGAAGTCACCCGGGTTGCTTGTGTGTCACATATATGTCTCACATATATATTGTGAAGAAGATAGCAAGATGTTTAGTTAGATCGTGTGTAGGTACATCAGTGTTACTATTTGCCATAATGGTAGTCCCTACATTCAGGGCTTAATAAAGGCGTGCCGTCTTAGTCTCTTTATCAATTCTCGAGGTAACGAGAAAAAATTCGGCATGCTGACGTTCTCCGTCGTGTTTCTCATGCAGGGTCATTCTCGATCTTACCATCTTCGAGTTATCATCATTCGTTACAAACCATGAGTGAGCTTAAGTTGTACTTAGAGCACACACAATTTCCGGTTCTGAGTGTTAACCTAAGGAGCTCGGCCACCTCAGAGCAGTTCAGGAACAATGGATCTCTACTGGTAAATACACAGTTACAGGTTCGCCGTGCTGTAGAGGTAGCGTTTCTGATTAGTTATCAAAACGTCCTCGGTCCAGGCTTTGAACCCATCCACCGCTTAAATTTTTAATAATAATCATCAGCTTTGGCGGCCGAAGACTTCCGGCATAAGAAGTCTCCCCATTCTTGTAAAGTGGGCGGTGGCGCGTTCAGAGTTTAAGGGTACTCTCTTGCCCGCCGGGTAGGAAACTGCACCTAAAGGCGATAGAATCAGTAATGCGTAAGGATACAGGAGGCTATGGGAACCACTGCATTAAAGACACATAATGCGTATCCAAAATCATGTGGTCTGTAGTTGGAAAAGTGTCATGATGACCTCTCAGTTGGCAAAATATTCCAGCACAGTCCCCCGTTAGTACCTTCGGGAGCGGACTACCAAGGGATAGGTGCCCATGAGAAAAAGGTTTAATAACCAACGAAAGGGAAACATTCTACGAGTCAGGGCGTGGAATATCAAAATTTTGAACGTGTTAGAGAAACTAGAAAATCTGAAAAGGGAAACGCTAAGGCTCAGTTTCTATATAGTGAGGGTGAGTGAAGTGAAATGGAAAGAAGACAAGGATTTCTGATCAGATGAGTGTAGGACAATATCAACAACAGCAGAAAATGATGTAACAGGAGTAAGATTTGTTATGAATAGGGAGGTAGGGCAGAGAGTGTGTGTTACTGTGAATAGCTCATCACAATTGACAGCAACACAACATCGACAGCGATAGTACAGGTACACATGTCGACGTCGCAGGCTGAAGATGAAAGAGAGAGAAAGTATATGAGAATATCGAACGGGTATTTCAGTACGTGAAGGGAAATGAAAATCTAGTAGTCACGGGGAACCGGAGAGCGGCTGTAAGCGAAGGAGTAGAATAAACGGTAACTCAAGAAAATGGGCTATAAGAGAGGAGAAAGACTAATTGAGTTCTGCAATAAATGTTAGCTAGTAATAGCGAATACTCTGTTTAAGAATCACAAGATGGTGATGTATGCTTAGAAAAGACCGGGAGATACGAGAAGATTTCAGTTACATTACAGCATGGTCAGGCAGAGATTCCGAAATCAGATACTGGATTGTAAGGCATACCCTGGAGCAGGTATAGACTCAAATGACAATACAGTAGTGATGAAGACTAGGCTAAGGTTTAAGCCAATAGCCAGGAAGAATCAATGCGCAAAGAAGTGGGATACGGAAGTACTGAGGAATGAAGACGTACGCTTGAAGTTCTCTAAGACTATTGATACCGCGATAAGGAACAGCTTGGTAGGTATTTCAGATGAAGAGGAATGGACATCCCTAAGAATGGCAATCACAGAAGATGGAGATAAAAACGTAGGTACAGGGAAGGTAATAGCGAAGACACTAGGGGTAACAGAAGAAATACTTCAGTTGATCGATGGAAGAAGAAAGTGCAAAAATGTATCGGGAAATACAGGAATGCAGAAATACACAGAGAATAATAAGAATGGAAGACCAAGAACAAAGTGCTGGGATTAAGAAGAGTGTAATACAGGGATGCAGTCTTTCGCCCCCTATTCTTCAGTCAGTACACTGAAGACGCAATGAAGGAAATAAATGAAAGGTTCAAGAGTGGAATTAAAAGCCAAGTTGAAAGGATATCAATGATAATATACGCTGTCGACATTACTATCCTGAGCGAAAGTGAAGAACTTGGCTCAAATGGTTCAAATGGCTCTGAGCACTATGGGACTTAACATCTGAGGTCATCAGTACCCTAGAACTTAGAACTACTTAAATCTAACTAACCTAAGGACATCACACACATCCATGTCCGAGGCAGGATTCGAACCTGCGACCGTAGCGGTCGCGCGGTTCCCGACTGAAGCGCCTAGAAACGCTCGGTCACACCGGCCGGCTGTGAAGAAGAATTGCAGGATCTGCTGACTGGAATGAAAAGTATAATGAGTACAGAATATGCATTGAGAGTAAATCCAAGAAAGATGAAAGTAATGAGAAGTAGTAGAAATTAGAACATCGAGAAATTTAACATCGGGATTGATGGACACAAAGTAGATGAAATTAAGGAATTTTGCTACCTAGGCAGCAAAATAACTCTTGACGGACGGAGCAAGGAGGACATAAAAAGCAGACTAACACTGGCAAAGAGGGCATTCCTGTCCAAGAGCAGTCTATTAGTATCAAAGCCTTAATTTGAGGAAGAAATCTCTGAGAATGAACGTCTGAAGTACAGCATTGTATGGTAGTGAACATGAACTACGGGGAAACCGGAACAGAAGAGAATCGAAACGTTTGAAATACGGTGCTACAGACTAAAGTTTAAAATTAAGTGAACTGATAAGGTAAGGAACGAGGAGGTACTGCACAGAATTGGAGAAGAAAGGAATTTATGGTTAACACTGACAAGAAGGGAATAACTTCCATGATACTGGAAGGAGCTGTAGAGGGTAAAAACTGTAGAGGAAGACAGGGATTGGAATACGTCCAGCAAATAACTTAGGACGTAGGCTGCAACTGCTGCACTGATATGAAGAGGCTGGCTCAGGAGAGGAATTCGTGGGAAAAAAAGTAAAAAAGCTGAATGACAGTTAAAGCGAAAAACGAGTAATCGGATAAGGGAGACATTGCATCGGCAGAACTCACAGCTAATCTTTTGTACGGCAGCAACGCCTCGCGAGATAAGTACGATCCACCGGAATTTCATCGAAGATTGCAAACCTTTCTGGATCTACGAAGAGTCATTTATGAATAAAATACAAGCAAGATTTTCACTTTTCTTTTGGGGTTTTTAAAATAAGTGCAACTGCGTTGACATTTTATTCAGATCAATCAATAGCACAGTTGCGGAACCTGCATCAATGTGTTCCATGTGCTGTACAAGAAAAGGATCGTTTATTATTGCGAAAGGCTGGAGTCTACAAAATATCATGACATTTTGTTATGTCTTTTGTAGATCAGAAAACACACAACGTCGAAGAATGTTGCGTGAACAAGGCCGCACTCGTCTTTTACAATACACGAAGTCTGCTACAATATATTGTATTTCCACTGGATATTGATTGGAGGACGCAAATAACTTTGCCTCGTGATACATCGTTTTGAATTCTTTTATTAAAATGTGCGTGGGGTACGCATGTCGGAAAATGTTAATAATGCGAACAGTTTGTATCAGTTGAGTAACAAATGAAATTCCATTATTTCCACCATTTGCCCTCAGCAAAGACAACAGATTACGATGAGCCCCACGGCGAGCTGCAACCCACCACACATCTGAGTTTCGCATTTTCGCCATCGAGGGCGCTGCCCCTTGGCAGCGTGTTCGGACTTGCAATTACTATATTGATGCATGCGCGAAAGGCATAAAGCACGCTGATAAAAATTTACAACGCAATGTCCGTTCTCCTCAATCTGTCGCAAATGTCAGTCTTGGTCAGAACGATGTTCCGTGTAGTTGTGAGTGCGTTATGTCGGAGGTAAGTGACTTAGAATGTAGGCAAATTATTTACGTTCATACGGTGGGTGCTCCCGTAACCGAAATGTTCGGTGTTTCAAGAGACGCTGTATCCAAGATATGCTCCGCATATAGGGAAAGCAGAAAAAGCATGATCTGCTAAATCGCAATGGGCACGAAAATGTGTTGAGCGATCGTGAACGCAGTCATTGAAGAGTATTCTGACGGAAATAATGGGAAGGACTGTAGGGTACGTGTTGAGTGATCTTGACAGACGGTCGTTGGAGAAAATTTTGACGGAAATAAGGGGAGGGCAGAAGAAAAAAAGCACTGCGGAATGAATACCGTTCTCACGAACTTAGTCAGCCCAAAAACAACATGAAGGGAGGTCCATAAGCAGAGAATTGCAGGACAAGTTCGAATTCCGAAACCACTCATCAGTGACGCAAATGCCCATAACGCGAAAGCCATAAAACCTGGACTGTGGAGCAATGAAAGATTGGCTTTTGGTCGGAGTAGTCTTGTTTCTGAAGAAGAGAAATTTGTTAACATCGAGTATAGATTTAAGTGTCAGGAAGTCGTTTCTGAAAGTATTTGTACGCAGTGTAGCCATGTATGGAAGTGAAACATGGACGATAAATAGTTTGGACAAGAAGAGAATAGAAGCTTTCGAAATGTGGTGCTACAGAAGAATGTTGAAGATTAGGTGGGTAGATCACGTAACTAATGAGGAGGTATTGAATAGGATTGGGGAGAAAGAAGTTTGTGGCACAACTTGACAAGAAGAAGGGATCGGTTGGTAGGACATGTCCTGAGGCATCAAGGGATCACCAATTTAGCATTGGAGGGCAGCGTGGAGGATAAGAATCGTAGAGGGAGACCAAGAGATGAATACACTAAGCAGATTCAGAAGGACGTAGGTTGCAGTAGGTACTGGGAGATGAAGGGTCTTGCACAGGATAGAGTAGCATGGAGAGCTGCATCAAACCATTCTCAGGACTGAAGACCACAACAACAGTCTTGTTCCGCTCTGTTTCCATCTTCTGACCGAGCTTAAGTCCACAGAAAGAAACATGGCGTGGGTCAGTGATGATTTGAACACGCATATAGTGGTATTCGATGGGCTATTTGGCTACTCCGTAAGGTCCCATGACTGCCAAACATTACGTGACCATTTTGGCTGATCGTGTCCATCCCGTGATACAATGTTTGTTCCCCAGTGGTGATGCTGTGTGCCAAGACGACAGGGCCCTTGTTCATACAGCTCGCATCGTCATGGACTGGTTCTGTAAGCATGAGGATGAACTATCGGAACCACCATAGTCACTGGATGTCAATATTATACTACTATTGACTCCTTGTGATCGTCTTCGGAGAGAGGGTGCGTAACCTTTATGCACTTCCATCGTCATCCCTGAAGCAGGGCACTCCGTCTTCAGGCCACAAGTGGCCCATCGTGAACATCCGACCACCGTGTCATCCTCAGATAAGGTGCGGATAGCAGGGGCGTGTGGTCAGCACACTTGCTCTCCCGGTCGTTATGATGGTTTTATTTCACCGGAGCCGCTACTATTCGGTCGAGTAGCTCATTAATTGGCATCACAGGCTGAGTGCACCCCGAAAAATGGCGGTCACTCATCCAAGTGCCGACCGCGCCCGACAGTACGTAACTTCGGTGATCTGACGGGAACCGGTGATCTACTGCAGCAAGGCAGTTGCCGTCGTCTCTGAACTTTCCACTATTTTGCAGAAGAATGGTACAGCGGTTCATTGAAAACTACACAGGACCGGTATTTATCCATTCCGAGACGACTGAAAGTTGTTTTGATTGCCAACGGGTTTCCCACACCATAGTACGCATGGTAATGTGTTTTTTTGTTCCCATATTTTTGTCCAACCCTTGTATACTTGCTTGTGAAAAGTTGAACAATAAAGACAAATGACTAGTAGATACATTTAGATTGTGCGCCGTGGTAAGCAATGCATGTGAGAAAGGAGATGGGAGGGGGGGGGGGGATGGGAACATGACAGAAACAAGATAAAGAAGAGAGGAGAAAAAACTCACGGGACTGATTGAGAAACGAAAAGGTAAAGAGGAGTGAACATTTGCTTCACTATTTGATGAAGAGAACTGGCCATGTACATTAATTTTTTGAAGGTAGATTATGAGGCTCACATAAGGATATGCTTAAGATATTGAATTGTCCGCAAAGTGTAGAGCGGATTGCTCCAGAAGTAGGTAGTGCCAATAGAAAAGTAAACTTGCTTCCAGATTAAAACTGTTTGCCAGAGCAGGAGTCGAAGTTCTGACCTTTACTTTTCCACTATTACTACTCTACCAACTGAGCCGACCGAGTGAGGTGGGGCAGTGGATTCGCATTCGGGAGGACAACAATTCACTCCCACAGCCGGCCATCCTGATTTAGGTGTCCAGTGATTTCCCTAAATCGCTTCAGGCAAATGCCGGGATAGTTCCTTTGAATGGGCACGGCCGACTTCTTTCCCCATCCTTCCCAAATCCGATGACACCGATGACCTCGCAGTTTGGTCCCCTCCCCCCAAATCAACCCAACCCAACCCAACACAACCAACTGAGCTATTACAACCACGACTCATTCCATCCCCTCTCCTGTTCACAGTCCTACATCCGCCAGTACCTCATCAGGAGATGAAAATACAGAAATAATTTCACAATGTTTTGATTCTATGAATGGACACAGGTAGGGCCTAGATAAGTGGGGTGAATGTTGTTGTGATGATGATGATGATGATGATGATGATGATGATGATGATGATGATGATGATGATGATGATGAAAAGTGCTTGATATCTAATGCTACGTGCACAACAGGAGCCAATGAAACAGACACATTGTATGGTAGTTACGTAACTTGTTTGGTCGCAACCTCTCTTAACTTTGCGTAGCAAGATTTGTTCAAACAGGTGGACGTTGTAGATGTAACGTACGCAAGCATCCATAGTACTTTACAATCTAGAGTTCTCATCACTCGTGCCATGTCAGGTTACATAGTAATACTGGCAGTTCTTTACGAATACCTGCACAACCTTAGGTACGACGTCTCAGGAAAACTGTGACCACTGCTTCCCTAATGAAAGAAAACACGGACTGCGTCGCACACTGTACTTCATTTTTATTTTACCAGTTTCGATCTGATGAACAGATCATCTTCCGATTTCAAACTAGTACTGTAGAACGGGTCACAGAACTTAAGCGCCGCATCACGAAAGTTACCGTGTTTTGGCCTATGAGGCATCTTGCTCCTTTCTGTTTTACTGCACTTCTGTCCTATTTTATTGTGTTCCCATACGTATAATACGGTGAAGCGCCGAAGAAACTGGTATAGGCATGCGTATTCAAATACGGAGGAATGTAAACAGGCAGACTACGGCGCTGCGGTCGGCAACGCCTATATAAGACAAGTGTCTGGAAAGTTGTTAGATCGGTTACTGCTGCTACAGTGGCAGTTTACCAAGATTTCAGTGAGTCCGAACGTGGTGTTACAGCCGGCGCAGGAGCGATGGGACACAGCATATCCGAGGTAGCGATGAAGTGTACCGTGAGTATCAGGAATCCGTCAAAACATCAAATCTCCTACATCGCTATGACCGGAAAAAGATCCAGCAAGAAATGAAGCAACGACGACTGAAGAGATCATTCAGATTGCTGCAGATTTCAATGCTGGGCTATCAAAAAGTGTCAGCGTGCGAACCATTCAACGAAACATCGTCGAAATGGGATTTCGGAGTCGAAGGCCCACTCGTGTATCGTTATGACTGCACGGCACAAAGCTTTACGCATCGCCTCGGTCCGTCAACACCGACATTGGACTGTTGCCGACTGGAAACATGTTGCCTAGTCCGATGAGTCTCATTTCAAATTGCATCGAGCGGATAGAAGTGTACGGGTATAGAGACAACCTTATGAGTCCATGGACCCTGCATGTCAGCAGGGGGCTGTTCAAGCTGGTGGAGGCCCTGTCATGGTATGGGGCGTGTCGAGTTGGAGTGATAGCGGACCCCTGATACGTCTAGATACGACTTTGACATGTGACACTTACGTAAGCATCCTCTCTGATCATCTGTATCCATTCATGTCCATTGTGCATTCTGACGGACTTGGGCAATTCCAGCAGGACAATGCGACACTCCACACGACCAGAATTTCTACAGAGTGGCTCCACCAACAATGTTCTGAGTTTAACACTTCCGATGGCCACTAAACTCCTCGGATATGAACATTATTGAGCATATCTGGAATGTCTTGCAACGTGCTGTTCAGAAGAGCTCTCCACCTCCTCGTACTCTTACGGATTTATGGGCAGCCCTTCAGGATTCATGGTGAATGAAATTCACCAACAGCCGTGCAACCTAAGATTTTATTTTATTTTATTTTTAAGGCTACCAGTTTCAGCATTACTCACATCGTCCTCCAACATAGGCCTCAGAAAAACTGTTAAACAGCATTATCCACGAATACTACGGTTGTAAGCAACGCAATCTGACTTTCAATAATTCCTACAAAAGAATGGTCCTGACTAACATTATCCTATACCTTTCACAAATCACTTACCTCACCAAAAATCTTCGTTACTCGAACTACTGCAATACAGCGAGCGCCACTACTGCCAGCTAAATAAAAGATTCAAACTACTGAAGGCACTAACTACTGATAGGCATAGTTAGCAAATGAAAGATTTTAATAGAGAACAAACAATGTATTTACCTCAATAGTGTTCAAAAGTCATAATGTATATAGCAGTTCATGATATCCAGTATTACAAATTTCAAAACTCCGCCATCTCTCTCCTCACATCCACCACTGCTGGCGGCTCACCTCCAACTGCGCAACGCTACGCGCTGTTCACATCCAGCTGCCGCTGCCCAACACTACAATGGCAGACAACAATGCAAACTAGCCACAGACTGCACACAGCACAGCCAGTGATTTTCATACAGAGCGCTACGTAACGTTGCCAATAAGAAAACATAAACAGCCTACTTTCACGGTATTCAACACGTCGACGCTCTATGAGCGCCCGCTAACTACGAAATACGCATACGGATTGCCCACTTCTCACAGCTTGAGCGCTGCAACAACGTATCCATAATTGCGCGCCAGGAAGCTATGTACGTATTATTATTCGCTGTGGTAAATATCTCTACCCACGTATGATTCGCGTGCTTTTTCCATGATGTGTGCACCAGAGTAGAGCTTAATATGATGGGAAAGGCACTTAACCATTCGATTACAGAGGATGGCTTGTTCCGAGGTAATGCGTAAAATACATGGACGACCATGGCATTCACCGTCACAGTATGTGACTTTAGGACATCGGCCATATAATTTTACGCTGTCCATATCAGTACCTAGCGACGATCAGTCTACTACAATACATGGTGCTACGTGGACAAGTACCTACAAGGGTGCCTGCAAAAAATGGTTTATGGATCCATAAACGTAGATTCACTTTTTAACAGATTATGATCCACTCAATTTAAAGGGCTTTTATTATAATCTAAGACTTCGATCATATGAGTGGAGAATGAGCAAATGTGTGTGTGTGTGTGTGTGTGTGTGTGTGTGTGTGTGTGTATGTGTGTGTTTTGTTAATTATTAAAATAAGTGTTCCTCATTGAGATTTCTACAATATTATTATGAGAGGCTGGCCGTGTGGATAATGTTTGAAGGTCATCAATAATTATAGAAAACAATAAAGAAATAATTGATCATGCAAAACATTTCACGGACTGGGACCATTCCAGGTAACTGAAAAATTACATTGATACATCCACTACATACACATGCAAAGTTATATCTCTCTATCTCCTGAATCGAACACAACAACCACTTGAATATGAAACTAACGAATGACACACAGGTTTCAGAACAAATGGATCATGACCAGATCAAATATTACTTCTGAAACTCTTTCATAGATAATGAAAAAATTTTTAATAAGAAAGTGGACTGTAATTTTCCAGAGCTTAAAAAAGTATAAAATCGATGAAATTATTCAATTAGGAAGAACTAATGTTAGGATAGAGTGCTTAGCTTCTGCAGACGACCTGGCGATTCTGTCGGCTCATTCAAGTAACACAAGAACAAATGCAAATTTTAAAATAAACAGTAGAAAGAGTAGGTGCCCAAGTATCATTTGAAAAAATAAAGTACCGGTACATGATAGTATCAATCTGGAACCCAACATTCTAAAAACTAAGTACAGGAAACTCGAAAGAGTTTCTCGGTTCAAATATTTAGACAATACCACTCAGAGGACTGGCCTGGAAAATGTTATTTATGGAATCTGTTGCCACAAAATGAAAGCAGCCTCCAGCCTTCAGTTATCTAGGTCTAAATTATACTGAACAAGAAACCTACTGACTAAGAGCAAATAAAGAAACTGCAAAGTATACCAACATTTTTTACTCGGGTATAGAAAAACGTAAGGCATATTAAAAGAGTGGAACTTACAGGATTAATTAGACACGTTTTGGAAGTTTACGAAACCCACAGTAAAGCGAAAATTTAAACAATAAAATGGATCGGCGCATTAAATGAAGATGTGAAGGAATCGGGAATGACAGCTTGAGATGCCAGTAAAATGTAATCAGAAAATTCAACAGATGGGCTGGTAGAAAAACACAGAAGAGTGAAAGGCGTGGTCCGACGAACGGGGAAGAATCATTCTTAGAGAACAGAATATCGGCGGAAAGGAAAGCCAAAGCTAAACCCCGAAAATGTACGTATATGGTTTAGTAGGACCCGCACGTGAGTGATACTAATAATAATAATAATAATAATAATAATAATAATAATAAGATGCCTATAAATACCTAGGATACAGACAAAAAATAGGAATAGATAATACAAATATTAAAGAAGAACTAAAAGAAAAATATAGACAAAGACTAACAAAAATACTGAAAACAGAATTGACAGCAAGAAACAAGACAAAAGCTATAAATACTTATGCTATACCAGTATTGACCTACTCATTTGGAGTAGTGAAATGGAGTGACACAGACCTAGAAGCACTCAATACACTTACACGATCACAATGCCACAAATATAGAATACATCACATACATTCAGCAACAGAAAGATTCACATTAAGCAGAAAGGAAGGTGGAAGGGGATTTATAGATATAAAAAACCTACATTATGGACAGGTAGACAATTTAAGAAAATTCTTTCTAGAACGAGCAGAAACTAGCAAAATACACAAAGCAATCACTCATATAAATACATCAGCTACACCATTGCAATTTCATAACCACTTCTACAACCCTTTAGATCACATAATATCAACAGACACAAAGAAAGTAAATTGGAAAAAGAAAACACTACACGGCAAGCACCCGTATCATCTGACACAGCCACACATCGATCAAGACGCATCCAACACATGGCTAAGGAAAGGCAATATATACAGTGAGACGGAAGGATTCATGATCGCAATACAGGATCAAACAATAAACACCAGATATTACAGCAAGCATATTATTAAAGATCCCAACACCACAACAGATAAATGCAGACTTTGCAAACAACAAATAGAAACAGTAGATCACATCACAAGCGGATGTACAATACTAGCAAATACAGAATACCCCAGAAGACATGACAATGTAGCAAAAATAATACATCAACAACTTGCCATAAAACATAAACTAATAAAACAACACGTTCCCACATACAAGTACACACCACAAAATGTACTGGAGAATGATGAATACAAATTATACTGGAACAGAACCATTATAACAGATAAAACAACACCACATAACAAACCTGACATCATACTCACCAATAAAAAGAAGAAATTAACACAACTAATTGAAATATCCATACCCAACACAACAAATATACAGAAGAAAACAGGGGAAAAAATTGAAAAATACATCCAACTGGCTGAGGAAGTCAAGGACATGTGGCATCAGGATAAAGTCGACATTATCCCAATTATACTATCAACTACAGGAGTCATACCTCACAATATTCACCAGTACATCAATGCAATACAGCTACATCCAAACATATATATACAATTACAAAAATCTGTAATTATTGATACTTGTTCAATTACTCGAAAGTTCCTAAATGCAATATAACATATACCATACAGTTACAAGGAAGTCACGCTTGACCGAGGTCCGCGTCACGTTCCATTTTTAACCAGACTTAAGTCTGAGAAAAAAAAGTCAATAATAATAATAATAGATGAAAATAAAAATAAATTAAGAACTAATGCTGCAGAGCGCAGTTTTTTCAAATGAGTAATGATGCAAAAGTAAACGATTCTCTTTCATAACTTTAAACTCAGTATTTCCAAATTTTTTATTTCTTCCTTTGCCGGACAATGCACGTATTTCACAACTGCACATTTACGCTTTTGGACAAACTGCGCTTGTTGCACTAGTCTTAGACATGAAGATCTGTATGTCAGTTAGAAACCAGAATGAAAACCAGAACAAAGTGCGTTATCCAGATAGTGTTTCTTTCATTGTTGAAAGACGAAGCCATAGTTACACGTGCATTTGTCAAGAGAACTCGAAAATACATTGAAGTCGGAGATGAATTAATGAAAATCAGCTACGTACTTAATCATGTGCATTTGCTTAACCCCTAACGCCGCGAGTTTCCTTTTTTTATTTTTTATTTTTATTTTTATTTATTTATTTATTTATTTTTTGCGATCCAACAGCTTTACCTCTGTAACAGGGTTGGCGATTTTCGCTGAAACAACCAGTTTCGGTTATATCTTCTGCTTTCTGCTCCGACCTGGGTATTAAAACCGCTCAATATAACCGGTTTCTGAAATAACCGATTTTTGGTGTTTTATTTCTATTATTTCGTGTAATAAATGTAGAACTACTGTTTTTTTATATACTCTGCTCACAAATCACATTGTAATCCGAGGTAATATCAGTATCTGGGCTTTACGAACAATCAGTGCTAAAGAGTGAAAACAGGTTGTAGAACTGTTTTTAGAACTAATCCGCCCGTTTTCAAGGGCTAGACGCAGATAAGGGCATAATACGTAGACACAGGCAGCAAATCAGTAATTTTCGAATTGTATTATACATCATGATTGAGTTGTTGTTAACTTTTTAATTTATCAGTGTCACCATAATTGCCTTCCTATTGTATTATTACATGGATATGGCAGACAAATCTGCAATCTTTCAAGTAAATGAAAAATTGCACTATGTTGCTACGTCACTTAAAAAAAATATTTCCAGGCTATGGTTGCTGCCATACTGCATTACAACGGATGTCTGATAGGCGCGACAGTGAGAAATTATGATATAGACCAGATGAGGGCTAATCTTGCACACTGCACGTACACTCGTACCGTAAGTCACGACACGCGGTAACAGAGACAATATCTCAACAATACTGTACCAATTCTTACGCCATATGTTTGTTGCTCGTTTCTGTTGGCGTTGTTATTATAACAACATTAATCGCTTTTCCCGTTTTCTGTAACAACGCAAGAGGCCGGCCGGAGTGACCGAGCGGTTCTAGGCGCTACAGTCGGGAACCGCGCGACCGCTACGGCCGCAGGTTCGGGCATGGATGTGTATGATGTCCTTAGGTTAGTTAGGTTTAAGTAGATCTAAGTTCTAGGGGACTGATGACCTCAGCAGTTATGTCCCACAGTGCTCAGAACCATTAGAACCACGTAAGATTTCAAACCAGTGCAAATTTGTTAAATAAAAAAAAATGGCTCTGAGCACTATGGGACTTAACATCTATGGTCATCAGTCCCCTAGAACTTAGAACTACTTAAACCTAACTAACCTAAAGACATCACACGACACCCAGTCATCACGAGGCAGAGAAAATCCCTGACCCCGCCGGGAATCGAACCTGGGAACCCGGGCGTGGGAAGCGAGAACGCTACCGCACGACCTGTTAAATAAAAGAAGTTTATTTAAAAGCGAAATATTTTGCCGCTATGACTAACTCATCTTACGCCTTTTTAAACGGGTATTAGCAAAAATAAAAAAAATCTAGAGAGATTTTCACTCTGCAGCGGAGTGTGCGCTGATATGAAATTTCTTGGCAGATTAAAACTGTGTGCCGGAGCGAGACTCGAACTCGGGACCTTTGCATTTGGCGGGCTAGTGCTCTACCATCTGAGCTACCCAAGCACGACTCACGCCTCGTCCTCACAGATTTACTCATGTCAGTACCTAGTCTCCTACCTTCCAAACTTTAGAGAAGCTCTTCTGCGAACCTTGCAGAACTAGCACTTCTGAAAGAAAGAGCTTCTGTTAAGTTTGGAAGGTAGGAGACGAGGTACTGGCAGGTGTATAACTGTGAGGACGAGGCGTGATTCGTGCTTGGGTATCTCAGATGGTAGAGCACTTGCCCCCGAAAGGCAAAGGTCCAGAGTTCGAGTCTCGCTCTGGCACACAGTTTTAACCTCCCAGGAAGATTAAAAAAAAAAAAAAAATGTTATAACCGAGACGAAGCAAACACGGAAAAATACCGGTTCTTGAGAAGTAAAACACCGGTATCAGTTTTAACCGGTCGGTTTTTCCCATCACTACTCTGTAACCAACAAACGTTGGACTCATGTTATATGGAATGTTTTATTCGTATTAGTGTATAGTAGCACGTCCTACAGTGTATACTGCTACCCATGAAACACCCAACATCCAGATTTTATAAGTACAATAGTGCCGATGTCCCGGCAGCGGCCATCCTCTGTAGACAGTGACGTGTGTGTGTCAGCCAGCAGACACCGCCGGCCAAGTGCGCTCCCACGCCGTCGCGCCGGCGCCGCCATTAACCCGGTGCCGGCAGTAGCAGGCGGCCCGTCTGGCCCCTAGCGGGGATCCTGGTCCACATGCTCTGCAGATCGATGCTCCAGTTTCTTTGCTTCAGTCTATACTTTCTTCGTCTGTGATCGGAGGTCTTTCCCATTACTTACTGCAAATAACGATAACTTTAAAAATAGTCAGCCAAAAGCTGTCTAAAATTAAGAAATAAAATAGATTAGAGAAACACCTATACACCCCACATTCATTAAATAATAAAATTACCATCTACAAAACAGCTTCAGATGTCCGATTACTATACGAATGAATTAATGCGCTATATGCACTACTGGCCATTAAAATTGCGACACCACGAAGATAACGTGCTACAGACGCGAAATTTAACCGACAGGAAGAAGATGCTGTGATATGCAAATGATTAGCTTTTCAGAGCAGTCACACAAGGTTGGCGCCGGTGGCGACACCTACAACGTGCTGACATGAGGAAAGTTTCCAACCGATTTCTCATACACAAACAGCAGTTGACCGGCGTTGCCTGGTGAAACGTGGTTGTGATACCTCGTGTAAGGAGGAGAAATGCGTACCATCACGTTTCCGATTTTGATAAAGGTCGGATTGTAGGCTATGGCAATTGCGGTTTATCGTATCGCGACATTGCTGCTCGCGTTGGTCGAGATCCAATGACTGTTAGCGGAATATGGAATCGGTGGGTTGAGGAGGGTAATACGGAACACCGTACTGGAACCCAACGGCCTCGTATCACTAGCAGTCGAGATGACAGGCATCTTATCCGCATGGTTCTAACGGATCGTTCAGCCACGTCTCGATCCCAGAGTCAACAGATGGGGACGTTTGCAAGACAACAACCATCTGCACGAACAGTTCGACGACGTTTGCAGCAGCATGGACTATCAGCTCGGAGACCATAGCTGCAGTTACCCTTGACGCTGCATCACAGACAGGAGCGCCTGCGATGGTGTACTCAACGACGAACCTGGTTGCACGAATGGCAAAACGTCATTTTTTCTGTTTACAGCATCATATTGGTCGCAACCGTGTTTGGCGACATCGCGGTGGAATCGTGTATTCGTCATCGCCATACTGGCGTATCACCCTGCGTGATGGTATGGGGTGCTATTGGTTACACGTCTCGGTCACCTCTTGTTCGCATTGACGGCACTTTGAACAGTGGACGTTACATTTCAGATGTGTTACGACCTGTGGCTCTGCCCTTCATTCGATCCCTGCGAAACCCTACATTTCATCAGGAAAATGCACGACCGCATGTTGCAGGTCCTGTACGGGCCTTTCTAGATACAGAAAATGCTCGACTGCTGCCCTGGTCAGCATATTCTACAGATCTCTCACCAATTTAAAACCCCTGGTCAATGGTGGCCGAGCAACTGGCTCATCACAATATGCCAGTCACTACTCTTTATGAACTGTGGTATCGTGTTGAAGCTGCATGGGCAGATGTACCTGTACACGCAATCCAAGCTCTGTTTGACTCAATGCCCAGACGTATCAAGGCAGTTATTACGGCCAGAGGTGGCTGTTCTGGGTACTGATTTCTCAGGATCTATGCTCCCAAATTGCGTGAAAATGTAATCAGATGTCAGTTCTAGTATAATATATTTGTCCAATGAATACCCGTTTATCATCTTCATTTCTTCTTGGTGTAGTGATTTTAATGGCCCGTAGTGTATTTGACGATAAGTATGTAAAAGAGAAGGTTAGGAAAGGCTTGAAATTATGCTTGACGATTGTTGAAGTCGCTAACTGCTTTTATCATGAAACACTGGATGTATACATTGTAGACAATTCGCGCTCCATTTTAAACGAAAGCAAAGTTTTTCACGCCTATCGGTGTTTATTACGTCATCTCTCCTCAACTACACTGACGAAAAAAAAATCCCAACACCAAGAAATAATTAATGTAGTGTGATGTAATTTAGAGAATATATTTTTCTAGGTAACATTGTAACGTCCCCACACGAAATAATTTAAATATTTTTTTTTGGGTAATGATTCTAATTTTTGTGTAACCTCACAAAAAAATCTTAATTAATAATAATATGAGTCTATTTTTTGTGTAACCTCTGAACAAAATTGGTTCCCATTTAATGTATCCACAAAATTCTTTTCTCATTTAATATAAGCTCGAAACAGAAAAATTCCTAAACCTCGTAATAAAAAATAAATCCAGTAACCTGGTAAAATTTAGACGACAGCAGTGCTGCGTCATGGCCCTGTAAGATCATTCTGAATAAAAAGCAAAAATTATCACCTCGATAAAGTCGGCAACTACCTGCTCTTACAATAGCTCTTTTCCGGCACAGCTCTGTGCAATGCTGGCCTATACATTTGTTATTTATGAAAGGAAGCAAATGATTTTTCTTTTGCAACAATCGGAATGATCATGCATTAAAAAAAATATTAAATTCTTTAAATTGAAATTAATGCTTGTTAGAAATTAGACAAAGATTATTATTAGGACATTTTTAAAAGATTTACATGTGAGTTTACATAATATTACTAGATATGGACGAGGCTGCTTTTTTACCATATACAATAATACTCAGGCTCCGGCATCGCTGCACCGCGACCGGCCCAGCCAACATGATGCACCAGACAGGACTGACAAGCGCAGACAGGCGACTGCTCGCTAGCAACAACTTACTGCTATTGCTACACAGTTAGTACTGCAGTCAACACTGCTCTTTGGTCTCAGATTCTCTTATAGCTTACATATCGCAGGCAGCACATACCTCTTACATAACCCTCCACGGGGGGGGGGGGGGGGGGGGGGGGGCAAAAATTTGGCAGCGATGGTGAGTCAATTGGACTTGCCATGAGCAACAAATTTTTCTAAAATCTACTTAATTAACTAAGTTGACAGTCACAGAGTATATACATATATATAAGTACAGAACATAAAATGAAATAGAGTGCACTTGCACTGAGTACAGAACATATCAAGAAATCACAAAATATATACGCAATTTTTCGTAATTAACTAAGTTTACAGTCACAGAGTATATACATATATATAAGTGCATAACATGAAATGAAATATAGTGCACATGCACTGAGTACAGAACATATCAAGCAATGACAAAATGTATACGCAATGATTACAAAACATATTAACAAATGACAAAGTGCATACGCACTGTAGTATTTTTTTGTTACCATTTTACTAGAACTAGGATAGGAAAGGGAAGGATTGCATCATGGTTGTAGCACATTAGGTTGCAAGTAGCTGCACTGAAAGTCCATATCTTTCTACAGAAGCACAGCACCAAGTGAGACAATCTGAAGTTCTCCTCCCTGAAGTATTGATCAGTATAGCCAAGACACTGAAATGTCGTATTAATATTCCATGTTATCATTTTCGTAGTACATTAGGTACACCAAACAGTGGAGCCATAGTAACATCTCCATTGTTCAAGGTGGTGGACACCATGATGTGTCAACACCACACTCATTCACCAACGTAGAATTAGCGCAGAAACCAAATATAGTGCTCCATGATCATAAGGATAGACAGGACAAACGTATATTGCAGTAATTTCTGGTAATTAGGTCAGAAGGTGAAGGACATTAAGTCTCATGCTAGTCATCATTGAGAATTACACTAATCTGTCAACCGATTTGACTAATTGTTGACACTCATCGCCTAGTTACTGAACACTTCTGTACTCTGTATGAAGTATTACAGAATAATGTTCATAAATCACCTGATTACAGTGAACATTGGCACTCATTGGCCAGCTACAAACAATCATAAGTCATCATTCAAAACAGGAGCTAATGAATGGCATAGTATTAACATAAGTCACCTAGTTATAGTAATCATTGGCACTCATTGGCGATTTACAAACCATCAGAAGTCATCATTCAAAACAGGAGCTAATTATGGCATAGTATTAACATAATTCACCTAGTTATAGTAATCATTGGCACTCATTGGCCAGTTACAAATCATCAGAAGTCATCATTCAAAACAGGTGCTAATGAGTGTAGCATCAAGCTACTGGTATTCATATATAATAGCATGTAGGTGACATAATACAAAATTAAAATAAACAGGGCATTCATTGGCCAGTTACTAAACATATAGCAAGTATTGAATAGTACAAAACATTTTTCATCATTCAAGTGACATACGACATATTTAAAATAATTATTGGCACTCATTGGCCAGTTACAAACCATTTTTATATTTTTATAAAACCTTATTCCCCCCCATGAACCATGGACCTTGCCGTTGGTGGGGAGGCTTGCGTGCCTCAGCGATACAGATGGCCGTACCGTAGGTGCAACCACAACGGAGGGGTATCTGTTGAGAGGCCAGACAAACATGTGGTTCCTGAAGAGGGGCAGCAGCCTTTTCAGTAGTTGCAGGGGCAACAGTCTGGATGATTGACTGATCTGGCCTTGTAACATTAACCAAAACGGCCTTGCTGTGCTGGTACTGCGAAAGGCTGAAAGCAAGGGGAAACTACAGCCGTAATTTTTCCCGAGGACATGCAGCTCTACTGTATGATGGCGTATATGATGGCGTCCTCTTGGGTAAAATATTCCGGAGGTAAAATAGTCCCCCATTCGGATCTCCGGGCGGGGACTACTCAAGAGGACGTCGTTATCAGGAGAAAGAAAACTGGCGTTCTACGGATCGGAGCGTGGAATGTCAGATCCCTTAATCGGGCAGGTAGGTTAGAAAATTTAAAAAGGGAGATGGATAGGTTAAAGTTAGATATAGTGGGAATTAGTGAAGTTCGGTGGCAGGAGGAACAAGACTTTTGGTCAGGTGATTACAGGGTTATAAATACAAAATCAAATAGGGGTAATGCAGGAGTAGGTTTAATAATGAATAAAAAAATAGGAGTGCGGGTTAGCTACTACAAACAGCATAGTGAACGCATTATTGTGGCCAAGATAGACACAAAGCCCATGCCTACTACAGTAGTACAAGTTTATATGCCAACTAGCTCTGCAGATGATGAAGAAATAGATGAAATGTATGACGAGATAAAAGAAATTATTCAGGTAGTGAAGGGAGACGAAAATTTAATAGTGATGGGTGACTGGAATTCGTCAGTAGGAAAAGGGAGAGAAGGAAACATAGTAGGTGAATATGGATTGGGGGGAAGGAATGAAAGAGGAAGCCGCCTTGTAGAATTTTGCACAGAGCATAACTTAATCATAGCTAACACTTGGTTCAAGAATCATGAAAGGAGGCTGTATACATGGAAGAAGCCTGGAGATACTGACAGGTTTCAGATAGATTATATAATGGTAAAACAGAGATTTAGGAACCAGGTATTAAATTGTAAGACATTTCCTGGGGCAGATGTAGATTCTGACCACAATCTATTGGTTATGAACTGCAGATTGAAACTGAAGAAACTGCAAAAAGGTGGGAATTTAAGGAGATGGGACCTGGATAAACTGAAAGAACCAGAGGTTGTAGAGAGTTTCAGGGAGAGCATTAGGGAACAATTGACAGGAATGGGGGAAAGAGATACAGTAGAAGAAGAATGGGTAGCTCTGAGGGATGAAGTGGTGAAGGCAGCAGACGATCAAGTAGGTAAAAAGACGCGGGCTAATAGAAATCCTTGGGTAACAGAAGAAATATTGAATTTAATTGATGAAAGGAGAAAATATAAAAATGCAGTAAATGAAGCAGGCAAAAAGGAATATAAACGTCTCAAAAATGAAATCGACAGGAAGTGCAAAATGGCTAAGCAGGGATGGCTAGAGGACAAATGTAAGGATGTAGAGGCTTGTCTCACTAGGGGTAAGATAGATACTGCATACAGGAAAATTAAAGAGACCTTTGGAGAGAAGAGAACCACTTGTATGAATATCAAGAGCTCAGATGGCAACCCAGTTCTAAGCAAAGAAGGGAAAGCAGAAAGGTGGAAGGAGTATATAGAGGGTTTATACAAGGGCGATGTACTTGAGGACAATATTATGGAAATGGAAGAGGATGTAGATGAAGATGAAATGGGAGATAAGATACTGCGTGAAGAGTTTGACAGAGCACTGAAAGACCTGAGTCAAAACAAGGCCCCGGGAGTAGACAACATTCCATTAGAACTACTGATGGCCTCAGGAGAGCCAGTCATGACAAAACTCTACCATCTGGTGAGCACGATGTATGAGACAGGCGAAATACCCTCAGACTTTAAGAAGAATATAATAATTCCAATCCCAAAGAAAGCAGGTGTTGACAGATGTGAAAGTTACCGAACTATCAGTTTAATAAGTCACAGCTGCAAAATACTAACGCGAATTCTTTACAGACGAATGGAAAAACTGGTAGAAGCCGACCTCGGGGAAGATCAGTTTGGATTCCGTAGAAATGTTGGAACACGTGAGGCAATACTGACCTTACGACTTATCTTGGAAGAAAGATTAAGAAAAGGCAAACCTACGTTTCTAGCATTTGTAGACTTAGAGAAAGCTTTTGACAATGTTGACTGGAATACTCTCTTCCAAATTCTGAAGGTGGCAGGGGTAAAATACAGGGAGCGAAAGACTATTTACAATTTGTACAGAAACCAGATGGCAGTTATAAGAGTCGAGGGGCATGAAAGGGAAGCAGTTGTTGGGAAAGGAGTGAGACAGGGTTGTAGCCTCTCCCCGATGTTATTCAATCTGTATATTGAGCAAGCAGTAAAGGAAACAAAAGAAAAATTCGGAGTAGGTATTAAAATTCATGGAGAAGAAGTAAAAACTTTGAGGTTTGCCGATGACATTGTAATTCTGTCAGAGACAGCAAAGGACTTGGAAGAGCAGTTGAACGGAATGGACAGTGTCTTGAAAGGAGGATATAAGATGAACATCAACAAAAGCAAAACGAGGATAATGGAATGTAGTCAATTTAAGTCGGGTGATGCTGAGGGAATTAGATTAGGAAATGAGACACTTAAAGTAGTAAAGGAGTTTTGCTATTTAGGGAGTAAAATAACCGATGATGGTCGAAGTAGAGAGGATATAAAATGTAGACTGGCAATGGCAAGGAAAGCGTTTCTCAAGAAGAGAAATTTGTTAACATCGAATATAGATTTAGGTGTCAGGAAGTCGTTTCTGAAAGTATTTGTATGGAGTGTAGCCATGTATGGAAGTGAGACATGGACGATAACTAGTTTGGACAAGAAGAGAATAGAAGCTTTCGAAATGTGGTGCTACAGAAGAATGCTGAAGATAAGGTGGGTAGATCACGTAACTAATGAGGAGGTATTGAATAGGATTGGGGAGAAGAGAAGTTTGTGGCACAACTTGACTAGAAGAAGGGATCGGTTGGTAGGACATGTTCTGAGGCATCGAGGGATCACAAATTTAGCATTGGAGGGCAGCGTGGAGGGTAAAAATCGTAGAGGGAGACCAAGAGATCAATACACTAAGCAGATTCAGAAGGATGTAGGTTGCAGTAGGTACTGGGAGATGAAGAAGCTTGCACAGGATAGAGTAGCATGGAGAGTTGCATCAAACCAGTCTCAGGACTGAAGACCACAACAACAACAAAACCTTATTCAGTATTATTCAAAAGTTATCATTCAAATTACTTAATTATTGGCATAGCATTTATAGAGTATAACAAAAATATTATTTACAGAAATTATTGGCATAGTATTTATGCATTATTACGAAGCATCATTCAGTACTACGTAGAACTCATCATTCAAGTGACATAGGACATATTGAAAATGTAACACACTGTCTATTACTCAAGGTCTGTGATTAGAAAACATCATTCAGTATTACTCAGAACTCTCTTAAATTGGTAGCATTATTTGGGACTGGTAGTACATTTTTTTGTGTGCTAGCAATGCATTGTGTTGGGATCGATAATTAATTGCTGGGGCATGAAAATATTTGCTTTTGACTTATTGCTGCAAATGAGGATAGGTAACGTCATTCGTCATGAGTCAGCTGTAGCAAGGTTATGAAACAAGTAGAGTATATGTGATCACATTCATGAATGACACACACAAATGGGTAAAAAAAATGCAAGTACTAGAACAGGTTTAATGATTAACTGCTTATAGCATATTAATTTCGTGAATAGCTTCTCCTAGAAAAAATACAAAATGGATTATTAAGCTGAAAGAAGAAACGCATATTACGCTGAAAAGTAGTGAACTTCGAATTAACAGGTAATGAAATGTGTACTCAATATATATTTACTCTAGCTGTCCTTTCCAAAACCTTCAGTCCTTATACCATGCGACATAAGACATACTGTCAAAACGAACTGCAACAAATACTTAAATAACTACATAGCATTTCTTAACTAACAGTAAATATATAAACTTCATCATTATTCTCATCTACAAAGAAAAACTTAAAAGTGGTGCGTTTAGTGGCCATATAAAATTTATCACTATCATCACCTGTAAACAAAAACTTCATTATTCATATCACCATAACTTCATTATTATCATCACCTGCAAAGAAAAACTTCATTAATCATATTACAATATTCTTCATCACCATTCACCATCATTCATTATCATCTGCAAAAAGACACTTCATTATTCATATTACCATTTACTTCATACAACTATTCATAGTATAGAATTTCTTATTTCTAGCATATTGCATCACTAAAGCTAAGATGTGTAGTTCTGTCTGTCAGCCTGCATCAATCGCCTTGTATTCTGAAAGAAAAAAATAGTTAAGACTGCTATCATACGATGTGTATAGTATATTCATGTTAATGTTTGATAATTCTGATCCATTTACTCTTCGTGACGAGGTATTGCATCTTCTTTCGTTCATTCCGAAGGTGGAATTCCCATTTCATAGTAATCCATTGTGGTTTGTCTCATTTATTTCTTTTACACATTATTGCTTTCTGAAAATGATGGACAATGATTAATGTCTTGCATTTAAATCATATACCCATTAAATAAAAACTGGTTTCTGGTGATATAATTAAGCATACAGCATAGCATGACGGAAAACGTAATATGTCAAAAACACAGACAGTGTGCAGGTGCAAAAATGTACACAGAGTATCATAATGTAGTAGCAAAAAAATGTAAAATAGTCACGATGTTGAGATATCATAAGGCAAAAATGTCAAAGTCAACTGGTGTTCGTTATATCTTAAAGATTTCATAGTGCATACAAAGAAACAGGAAAACAATCATACATACATGAAAAATGGAAAATGTGCACGGTCTGATATATAACGACAAGAAAAGCGACCTGCTAACCTTACCTTGCCGGGCACTTGCCAAGAAAAACTATGATAATCGTCAGTAAGTAGTCATATAAATATAATTGCATAAGTGATCATAAAATGTGTAAGTTCATCTGGAAAAATATGCACGGTCTGATGTGTAACGACAAGAAAAGCGACCTGCTAACCTTACCTTGCCGGGCACTTGCCAAGAAAAAATATAATAATCAACAGTAAGTAATCACATAGATATAACTGCATAAGTGGTCATAAAATGTGTAAGTTTATCTGGAAAAATGTGCACGGTCTGATGTGTAACGACAAGAAAAGCTACCTGCTAACCTTACCTTGCCAGGCACTTGCCAAGAAAAAATATAATAATCAACAGTAAGTGTTCATATAAATATAATTGTATAAGTGGTCATATAAAAATCAGGAAATGGCATTACAGTGTGATAAATCATAAAGTATGTTCATTCAATAAAGGGTTTAATATTGGAGACATGGTGATTGCCTTTACTTTTTCTGGTTCTCAGAGTTTCGACGTGTACTACATTGGGGTGAGGAATGCTGCGAATTCGATATCGACCTGCATATAGAAGCTCAAATTTACTACATCTACTCTGTCCTCTGTTAGATAAATAGTGTGCACGTACTAATATCTTCTGTCCAATGTGAAAGTCACGGCGTGTACAAACCTGTTTTTGCTGTCTTCTCCGGCGCTCTGCGGCACGTTTGATGTTGTTCAGCGCAATGTCGTAGTCGACGCGATGTAGGAAAGGATACTAATTCTTTAATTTTGTTAGGTGGTTCAACATTTTTCAGTATACCAGTCGGAGATAGCATAGTAGATTCATTTGGTATGGAATTAATTACATCCTGGAATGAGAGTATTTGTGTGTCCCAATCTATGTGTCTTTTATGGCAGTATATTCTACACAGTTTACCAATTTCTTTCATTAATCGTTCACAAGGGTTCGAAGACGCATTATACTTGGATATATAGATCGGAGAAATGTTTTTTTGTTCGTAACATACGTGTCCATATAGCAGATCGAAATTGTGGTCCATTGTCGGAAATTACTTTCAATACATGCCGTACATGAAATAAAAAATGTTTTACAAATGCTTTCGAAACAGATTTAGCAGTAGCTTTGCGTAACGGAGTGAAGGTAACAAATTTTGAAGTGAGTTCAACAGCGACAAAGATATAGCAAAAACCTCTGGGAATCGGACCAAAAATGTCTACAGCGGCCATGTGTCTCAATTTAACAGGTACAATGGGATGTAACGGAGGAATATGTGAAGTCGTGTCTGACTTTGCTTCATGGCAGATTTTACATGACGCTAAAACTCGTCGAATACGTTTCTCCATGTTGGTAAAATAACAGTTCTGTCTCAGTATTAGAAAACATTTTCTGGCTCCGTAATGTGCGTAACTTAAATGAGTATACCAAATTAATTTGTTAACAAGCTCGTCAGGAATGCATAGTAACCAATTGTTGCTGTCAGGGTGAGAGCGGCGAAACAGAATATTATTGCGTACAGTGTAATGGTTTCTAATGGTAAGATTATTCCTATCTTGCCAAAGGTATTTAATTTCCTTCCACACATTGTCTTTACTCTGCTCTTGCTATGTCTCGTAATGACAACGAAATGAAATTTTCAAATGCAACTTGTTGAATATACATGACGCTGAAATTTGCTTTGCAGAAGTTGGTTGCGATGTCTTGCTGATTGTTGCTGAGAGAACGGGATAGTGCGTCTGCTACAATATTTTGTGTGCCGGGAATGTGAACAATTGTAAAATTAAATTCTTGTAAATAAAGTTTCCATCTGTTTAATCTGTCGTGTGTAAATTTTGCTGAAGTAAAAACTGTATCGCTCTATGATCTGTGTAAACGGTCGTATGTCTCCCATAAAGAAAATGCCGACATCTCGTAAATGCCCATACAACACATAATGTTTCAAGTTCTGTAACAGAATAATTGCGTTCAGTAGGTGACAGAATGCGACTCGCAAAGGCGATGTTTTTAATTACTGTAGTACCATCTTCTTCAATTTCCTGAAAAATGTGTACGCCTAAAGCGGTGTTAGAACTGTCGGTAGCAATGGAAAAATTTCTAGTAAGATCTGGATGTGATAAAAGTGGTGCATTCAACAAAGCTTCTTTCAGATTCACAAATTCAGCATGTGCTTGGCTATCCCAGGACCAAATAGTGTTTTTACCCGTCAATTGACATAATCTAGGGGTGTCTAAAGCAGAGTAATGAATAAATTTACAAAAAAAGTTAATTAAACCCAAAAAGCTGCGTAGTTGTTTCTTCGTCGTAGGTACAGTAATGTCACGTAAAGCTTGAAGTTTTTCCGGGTCAGGCGCAATGCCTTCTGCTGAAATTACATGTCCAAAAAATTTTATAGAAGTTTTGCCAAAGTGCGATTTGCTAAGATTAACTGTGAGTCCTTGTGTACGTAAAGTTCGTAACAGTTGTTCAAGAATCAGATTGTGTTCAGACCAGTTAGCTTCTGCAATAAGAATGTCGTCTACATACGTTGTGATTCTGTCTTCTATTCAAACCGCGAATAAATGCTGCTGAAGAAATAGTTAAACCGAACGGTAATTTACAAAACTGATAGCAGTCACCAAAACAGAGAAAAGCTGTGTACTTTCTGCAGTTCGGATGGAGCTGAATTTGCCAAAATCCCGATTTCAAATCTAACGTGGAATAAATAGCAGTACCATGAAATTTCTGTAGAAGTTCTTCTAGTGTCTGTGGGCGATCTGTTTCATTAATAATAATGTAGTTGATGTTACGCGAATCAAGTACGAGACGAAGTGAACCATCCTTTTTCTTAACAATATGGAGTGGGTTTATGAACGGACTAACTGCCGGTTCAATAATTCCTTGGTCAAGCATAGCTTGCAATTCTTTCTTAACTTGTTCTCTGTGAATATACGGAATGGGATAATGTTTGGCTTTAAATGTGTCGTGCTGTTTAACTTGAAATTCATGCATAAAACCGGACATAGTACCAGGGACGTTGTCAAAAACTGGAGCTTGCTGTAAAAGAATTTTGCGTAGTTGCGTGCGTTCGTCGTCTGTATTTGCACTGCTCTGTTTAACTTTATCAGAAATCATTTGTATAACGTCATAGTCGGCTTCGTCTGGAGTATTATAGTTGTGTACGTACGTATCTGTGAACAATGTGGAATGACAGTCTATGTTACGTGATGCGGAAATGACCTCTGTACGATTAATTGTTTGTTCTTCTACAGATAAAGAGTGCTGAAATTCTAAAGCCAGTTGTACATTTTCATCCTTTAACATTAAATAGGAGTTTTGAAAGTCAATAACTGCGTCGTGTTGTACCAGAAAATTCGTACCTAAAATAACATCTGTTGTAAATAAGGGAACAATCCAAAAATTTGAGTGAAATGTATGACCTGCAATACAAAATGATAAATGTGTCTGTAATTTAACATCTACTCCTTTACCAGATACTGCTCCTTTTACTTTAGTTTTGCCTAATGGTAACGCAGGATAGGTATTCTCTTTGTTACATTCGTTGAAAGTTTCCTCATTTATAACTGACATAGGTGATCCAGAATCGATTACTGCTGAAAATTTAGATGATCCAATCTTTACTTCAATGACAGGGTGTGAAATGGTTTTTTGAATAACTGATCTTTCCTGCAAGAGAGTGTCTCGGATGTTGTCAAAAGTAATAACATTTTCGTGAACGAGATTCTGCGTATCAAAAGTATTACTTGCGTTGCTGGAAGATGCAGCCTGTACTATATCTAGTCAAATTCTATCTGATGTGGCATTTGTACTGTTCTGTTATTTCTTCCTGACGTATTACGTTCGGGATGATATCTACTGTCTGGTTCATTCTTGATAATATGTTGTTGCGGATGATTTTGCTGCTGATAAGACCGACTGTTATTAAACGTACGCTTAAAATTGTGTTCATTACATTTACATCTGTCATGATTGTCATTTCTATACGGTGCATTGCGATATGAGTTGAAATGGTGTGTTTTCTGTACGTACTGATTTCCTTGTTGCTGTACGTTACTATTTGGTGTGGCCGACGCTATACGTGTAGGCGGCGAAACATTAAAGCTTGGTTGACCTTGCACATTACATTGTTGGTTAGGTATGCTAACCGATTGGTTTTGTTGCTGTTGTAGGGAAAAGCCTCTATTGTTACCAAAATGCGTCTGCGATAGCTGAAAATTTTGTACATACTTATGATTAAAATTTTGTTTGTTATTAAAAATACGCTGATAGTTCTTGTCATTTCGGGACTGTCTAATGAAAATTGTCACTTTCGGTAAAACTTGTCGTATCAGGTTTTCTTTACTCATCCTAAATCCTAGATAGATCGATATTTGAAGAGCTGGTTTGATAGATATAAAGGATAGTAGAAGGCAGCAGTGCAGAAAACTAAAGATGAAATAGCACTGCTACGGCTCGGGGCCCTGTGACGCTACGGCACGTATTCATCGAAGTGTAATGAATCCCCTGAGGTCAATTACGTGCTACAAATAAATTTTAGTTTCTGCGTTACAGGCAATGCCGGTGAAAATTCAAAAGCAAGTTGTTGTATCCAATCCAATTCTAGTTTCTGCGTTACACGCCAAGCTGTTGAAAATACAAAAAAAAATTGTCGTATCCAGTCCAAAGCCAAAGTACCTTAAATTTTTTCACAGATAAAAATTGCTTATAATCAACGTTATCGTCTCTGAATGGGTGAACAGGTTCAGGATTGCATGAGAATCTATTTGTCCGTGTCTGTTCGTATTCTAAGTCACGTAGTCTCTGTACATTACCTAAGTTACACTGGCTGTGTGAATGTGACAAATGTTCGGAATGTGGCGTATGCTGTGATGTGTTAGTGACTGAAACATTTTTCATTTCTGTCACTTTAATACGTTCGTCAATTTGACTGATCTGTTGTTCAAATTTCTTATTGACTTCCGTATCCAGAGTGCGTGAAACTTCTGCTGACATTAATTTAAACTCGTCGCGTATCTGTGTTGCGTTTTATGAACATTGTTCAGTGACTGCATTAATTTCATCTCTAAGTGATTCTGTTGTGGCTGCATGTGTATTATTTAATTCTTGTGCAACAGATCTAATTTCTTCACTACTGTTCCTAGCACAAGCCTCAATTTCGTCACGTAATTGTTCTTTAGTATCATGACGTTGCACGGTAACGGCTGCAATCTGTTCACTAAGTTGTTTGTTCTGTTCGTTAAGGTTGTCGTGTTTTTCATTCGACAGTTTGAAACTTTCATTAAATTGTTTGCACGATTCATTAAGTTGTTTAAAATGGTTGTCGTGTTTCTCATTCAACTGTTTGGAATTGTTGTCTTGTTTTTCATTAAGTTGTTTGAAATTCTTGTTTAGTTTTTCATTCCCTTTCTTTCCAAACCAACCAACCAACAAATCCTAACCAACACACGGCCATCACAGTCACCGAGACAGAACCAGCTTTCATCAGCAAACGCTACAGACCTCCACCCTGCCCTTCAGTTACCTCTTCGCTTGACACGACCGAAGTCGCAAATGGCGGTGGCTTGGGGTCAGTGGAATGCACGTTACTGGGCGTCTGGCTCGGAGCTACCCCTGAAGAAAACGTTCGTTGCGGCTCTATGGTGTCAGCTGCTGCTCAGGTTGCTTCTGCAGATGCAGTACGATGCGCCAGAGCTCTCGGTAGTGCCACATGGCCGTCCGGAGCCCGGTCCTCTCGCGGCCGTACATTCCCAAGATCAGCGCTGCCAGACATGACGTACGTGGGTACATTCCTGCCAAGTCTTTCGGCAGTATCGCAAGTGGAACATCCAGCTTCTCGTAACCCTATTACACGACCTCGACCAACATCAGTGACCTGTTGATAATGGCCGGCCGTTGTAGCCGATCGGTTCTAGGTGCTTCAAAAAAAAAATGGTTCAAATGGCTCTGAGCACTATGGGACTTAACATCTATGGTCATCAGTCCCCTAGAACTTAGAACTACTTAAACCTAACTAACCTAAGGACAGCACACAACACCCAGCCATCACGAGGCAGAGAAAATCCCTGACCCCGCCGGGAATCGAACCCGGTAACCCGGGCGTGGGAAGCGAGAACGCTACCGCACGAGCACGAGATGCGGGCTAGGTGCTTCAGTCCGGAGCCGCGCTCCTGCTACGGTCTCAGGTTCGAATCCTGCCTCGGGCATGGATGTGTGTGATGTCCTTAGGTTGGTTAGGTTTAAGTAGTTCAAAGTCTAGGGGAGTGATGACCTCAGATGTTAAGTCCCATAGTGCTTGGAGCCAATTGAACCATTTTGTTGATAATGGTGTCTTCGGCGTGTTAAAGGCACTGTTGACTAACATCAACTCATTACATTCAGTGTCTCAGGTAACTAAAGCTCACGACCGCTACAGTACGTATTTAGAGCAATCCTGATTTGCGTTCTCATGGTGGCACAACTAGCGTCATCGTATGCGACTGGCGCGAAATTTGAATAGACGTCATCTTTCAGGTGTAGGAACACGCCTACCAACTTTCGTTTATCTCGCACAATTCCTTCTTGTTGCTGGGATTTTCCTTTCCGTCAATGTATATGTGGTGGTACAGACGAATATTGAAAATTAGGCGGATTGATAAGGTAAGGAATGAGGAAGTTGTGCGCAGAATCGGAGACGAAAGGAATATGTGGAAAACACTGGCAAGGAGAAGGCACATGATGATAGGACACCTGTTAAGACATCAGAGAATGACTTCATGGTACTAGAGGGAGCTGTAGGGGGCAAAAACTGTAAAGGCAGACAGAGATTAGAATACATCCAGCATGTAATTGAGTACGTAGGTTGCAAGTGTTGCTCTGAGATGAAGAGACTGGCGCAGGAGAGAAATTCGTGGTGATCCGCTTCAAACCTGTCAGAAGACTGAGGATTCAAACAAAAAAGTCGTACAACGCTATAATTTCGGAGGCACATTCAGTGGTATATGTGGATACTGTCAGTAAACTGTATTGCGAATGGAGTTTATAGTGAAGAGAATAAGTAGTGAATAGAATACATTAATAAGTCATGTCCGGTGCTCAGTTTTACTGCTTGGACAGCGGAAATGTAATAAGCGATGAACTTCTTTTCCTTTCGTCATTTTTTTTGGGCGTGACAACAAGAAAAAGTTTTGTAAAGGTTTGAAATTACGTTTAAAGTTTGTTGGAAGTTAAGTGCTATCATTCTCAAATAGTGGATGAATTCAGTCCTGATATTTGCGCGTCATCAGTTACACTGCCTCCCGACAAATGCACAGTTTTTCAGCTGCAATACTCGTCTTTTATATTAAACCTTTAACATAAAGTTATAGCGCTTAATGAAAACACTGTGGAACCATTTTTAATTTTTAAATTCGACGAAGAATCACGGGAAATATTGAAAGTCAAATTGTTGTAGCCTCTGCAACCCGTTGGATAGGTAACTGGTAACTGGTGATTGGTTCCGGGACGGTCGTTTAATAATACGTATTTGACGCACCTAATGTGCTTTCGGGCATTGTTCAAAGGCACGTCAAATGTCCTTTTTCTAATCCGTTCTATTTCTTACTTTTAGACAAATCATTTCACATTTTTGAATTTTTAAAAATTTTTTTCAGTTAGCACGATCTGCGTCCAGCCTCATTTGCTTTCTTATCGTCTTCTGTTCTCGAAATGTCCTTAATTTACTACTTAATTCGAAGGAAACCACTTTCACAGTTAAATATCACACCAAAGTAACGTTTTATTAGGAAAATAGCTACGTCGTGAAGAGGCGAAATTTTTCACACTTCATTTACGTTGCTATTTCAATTTCTCCACAAATCACTAATTTTTCCCTATTATCCTACCCACTTTCAAGCAAATAAATCCGTTTTTCAAAACTAGACTTCACGCTGGGCTATTTCCCACTCTGCATTTGGCTGTGAAAATTCGGACAAATATCCATTCCGTAACGTGTATGGAGTTGACCACACAAAAAAGATGATCAACATTTTAGGTTGCGCCTTATGGTGGCTGTTGTAAATATAATTTGAAACTGAAAAATTGCTGTAACGTGTCACAGTTAATTTTTTATTTCCAGTATGCTTTTCGATGGTTTGAATCTCCATTAACAGGCGGCCTTATGTCAATAAGACAGGTATGTTATTGTGTGTAAGGTTTGCGTGTAATGAGAGACAACGTCTGGTAGCAAAAAACAAAACAAAAAGAAAGAAAGAAAAAAACTACACATTACTTTAGTACATGTATCAAAGTTTTATTTACGCACACACACACACACACACACACACACACACACACACACACACACACACACACACACACACACACACACACAAAAAAAATTGCTACACACAAATAAGTAGTTCCTGGGAGTGTGTTGATGTGGGAATGTACTGAATGGAGCTAAAGTTAGTGCTTGCATGGCAATTAGTGGTTATATTAAAACTTACTTTTATTACACGATGTATGTAAGAAGTGTTGAAGTCATACATGGATCAATTTTTAAGTAATGAACCGTAATTTAATTCAGTTCACCAAGCTTCGTGGACTATGTGGAGAGAAGCTATATGGTCATGGATCGAGTCAGTACCCATAATTCACAAACATCTCCTAAGAAAATTTTAAAATCGAAAAAGAATTCCAAAATTAAAGTAATACGAACTTAACAGTGAAAGGCTTTAAATTATTGGTAGTAACTGGTGGACAAAATAAGGAAGCCATGTAACTTAGATCGGAATATCTATTCAGTTCTGCTGAAAGCCCGTTGAAAATGAAGCCTGCAGAATAGTAATCATGCTTGTCTACAGCAGTTTAATGTGGTTAAGTAAGTGTTATCCAAGTGCAAATCGTTTTTCAGTCTAGCATTTATTGAGTGAAATGGCAGTTAATTTTGAGTAAGTCCATTTTATTAATCACGTTTCCCAAAACGAGGTATACATACAGGGGTGGCAGAGTGAGTTTCTAGAGGCTTGAACAACGACCTGTACAAACTTCGTAAGTCGACTCCACAATCGTTCTGAGTTTCCCTACCTTGGGCGAACGAAATATCTTTGCGGATTCGTCTTGTTGTCCCAAGATACAACAGAGTGTGTAATAGATTGAAAGTATGCAACAGGAGGAAGCTTTCACCTTTCAATCTCAGAGACAGTGAAGATCACTCTTACAATAAAGATGTCAGCACTTAATTTCAGCACAAGATACTTAATACATGTCTTTTTTTTTCATCGTCTGAGATTATTAATGGCTTATAAATAGTATGTATTAAGAAAGGCAGCAAACCTGAACAGAATTCCAATCGCTCTCCTCCTTTCTGCTCCCAAGACAAACACTGCCGTACATAGCACCAATCAGGTTGAAAACTGTGTTTCATTTGTTGTCACTGGACGATATCCTTCTGTTACCTGTTTTATAGGTGTGAAATGAACATAGTGGGATTTGTAACTGTTATTGTCAGTTCACCCATACATCCATGGTAGCAGAAAATGAAATTTCTACAATTTTTTGTATAAGGTTGCAGCATATGCCCGCCAACAAATCTCTAAACATACACTGCAATGACAGGGGCGGCAATGTAACAGAAACGCGTCAACACAGTAAACAATAATCAATAACATTTATTAATGGTAATGATACACAAAATGTGCTTAACTGTGGTAACAGTGCCACTTGATGTTCTATACAATACAAATAACAAACTCTGTAGTTCTGTTACCTTTCTGTCTCTGGGCATTCTGTAAGTAATACAGTGACTCTGACTTAAGTACACTACAGGCCATTAAAATTGCTGAACCAAAAAGAAATGTAGATGATAAACGGGTATTCATTGGACAAATATATTATATTAGAACTGACATGTGATTACATTTTCACGCAGTTTGGGTGCATAGATCCTGAGAAATCAGTACCCAGAACAACCACCTCTGACCGTGATAACGGCCTTGATACGCCTGGGCATTGAGTCAAACACAGCTTGGATGGCGTGTACAGGTACAGCTGCCCATGCTGCTTCAACACGATACCACAGTTCATCAAGAGTACTGACTGGTGTACTGTGACGAGCCAGTTGCTCGGCCACCATTGACCAGACGTTTTGAATTGATGAGAGATCTGGAGAATGTGCTGGCCAGGGCAGCAGTCGAACATTTTCTGTCTCTAGAAAGGCCCGTACAGGACTGCAACATGCGGTCGTGCATTATCCTGATGAAATGTAGGGTTTCCCAGGTATCGAATGAAGGGTAGAGCCACAGGTCGTAACACATCTGAAATGTAACGTCCACTGTTCAAAGTGCCGTCAATGCGAACAAGAGGTGACCGAGACGTGTAACCAATAGCACCCCATACCATCGAGCCGGGTGATACGCCAGTATGGAGATGACGAATACACGCTTCCAATGTGCGTTCACCGCGATGTCGCCAAACACGGATGCGACCATCATGATGCTATAAACAGAACCTGGATTCATCCGAAAAAAATGACGTTTTGCATTTCATGCAACCAGGTTCGTCGTTGAGTACACCATCGCAGGCGCTCCTGTGGGTGATGCAGCAAGGGTAACAGCAGCCATGGTCTCCGAGCTGATAGTCCATGCTGCTGCAAACGTCGTCGAACTGTTCGTGCAGATGGTTGTTGTCTTGCAAACGTCCCCATCTGTTGACTCTGAGATCGAGACGTGGCTAAACGATCCGTTACAGCCATGCGGATAAGATGCCTGTCATCTCGACTGCTAGTGATACGAGGCCGTTGGGATCCTGCACGGCGTTCCGTATTACCCTCCTGAAGCCACCGATTCCCTATTCTGCTAACAGTCATTGGATCTCGACCAGCGCGAGCAGCAATATCGCGATACGATAAACCGCAATCGCGATAGGCTACAATCTGACCTTTAACACAGTCGGAAACGTGATGGTAAGCATTTCTCCTCCTTACACGAGGCATCACAACAACGTTTCACCATGCAACGCCGGCCAGCTGCTGTTTGTGTATGAGAAATCGGTTGGAAACTTTCCTCATGTCAGCACGTTGTGGGTGTCGCCACCGGCGCCAACCTTGTGTGAATGCTTCGAAAAGCTAATCATTTGCATATCACAGCATCTTCTTCCTGTCGGTTAAATTTAGCGTCTGTAACACATCTTCGTGGTGTAGCAATTTTAATGGCCAGTAGTGTAGTTTATTGCCGATAGCGCTCCCTGTGACGACTGACAACACTATAGGCAGTTGAATAGGACGCGCCAGCGGACGTGGGCGGAAGCAGCAGACTGTATCGATTAGGGAGCGCCATCCTGGAGGCGGCCACTCGTCACCGGGAGGCGCCTGGTGGGTGATGTGTCCCTGTGGTGCCGGCCTATGGGTGTTGCTGTCTACTTCTTCAGCTATGCACGCAACAGAACCGTTCCCCCCTGCGGGTCCGGGGATTAGAATAGGCCCGAGGTATTCCTGCCTGTCGTAAGAGGCGACTAAAAGGAGTCCATCCCCCTCACGGGGGTAGTTAGCGCCTGCGTCCGGAGACGGACGGTTTCACGACCTATAATCGTGGTCTTTTTGGTTTTTCACTTCTCGTTTCTTCCTTCCTTTTGTTGGCCCCTTTCTTTGCTCTTCTCCACCTCACTGTCTTCCTTACTCTTTCCCTTGACTTCTCCTTGCCTTCTCATTGCCTTTTTCTCCTTGCCTTCTCATTGCCTTTTTCTCCTTGCCTTCTCATTGCCTTTTTCTCCTTGCCTTCTCATTGCCTTTTTCTCCTTGCCTTCTCATTGCCTTTTTCTCCTTGCCTTCTCATTGCCTTTTTCTCCTTGCCTTCTCATTGCCTTTTTCTCCTTGCCTTCTCATTGCCTTCTTCTCCTTGCCTTCTCATTGCCTTCTTCTCCTTGCCTTCTCTGGTCTCCGCCTCGGCGTTTGAGACAGTCTGTCCTCTTTCTCCCTCTCTCTCTTCTTTTTCCTCTTCTTCCTTCCTCCCTGTGCGTGTCTGAAGGCCGACCCACGCGTTCGCACGCGTAGCCGGTGACGGGGTAACGCGTAAGTCCCCGCCCTGGGTAGACATGTAAGGCACGCGCGTACCCCCTGGTAAAGGCCAGGCCCGGGGAGGGGTGATTGCCTGAGCTGATACCTTCTGACCATGCCGATTGGTCCCTCCGTCTGTTTCTCGGGAGGTGTGACCTGAGGTGTAAACATTCACCTAAGGCGGGAGTGCCCTCTGAGAGGGTCCCCACAAGGAAGGAGCGCGCCATCGGAGACGCTGGCAATCATGGGGGATTCCTCCGCAATGGATTCTACTCCATCGCTTTCGACTTCGACCCAAAAACGGAAACGTGACCAGCCAACAGTGACAAAAGTACTACCGCCTGCCCCACAGTTCCTCGTAGTTTCTCGCACTGAGGACGGAAAGGATTTTTCCTCTGTCAACCCTTTTGTTATTCAGAAGGGCGTTGATGCCATAGCCGGATCTGTCAAATCTTGTACCAGGTTGCGTAACGGCACCTTATTACTCGAAACTGAGAGTGCCTTTCAGGCACAAAAACTGCTTCGGGCCACCCTCCTGTACACGTTCCCTGTCCGGGTGGAGGCCCACCGAACTTTGAATTCGTCTCGTGGTGTAGTGTATACTAGCTCCCTCGACGGATTGACTGACGAGGAGCTTCAATCTTTCCTCGCTGAGCAGGGCGTGACGGCTGTCCATCGGGTCATGAAAAAGGTCAACAACGACCTTGTACCGACCCGGACACTCTTCTTGACCTTCGATAGTGTTAAGCTGCCATCGCGCATCAAGGCGGGCTACGAGGTTATTTCTGTTCGCCCCTATGTCCCGACACCTACGCGCTGCTACCAGTGTCAGCGTTTCAATCACACTCGACAGTCTTGTTCCAATGCGGCTAAATGTGTCACTTGTGGCAGGGATGCCCATGAGGGTGACTGTCCACCTCCGTCTCCTCATTGTGTGAACTGTCAGGGTGACCATGCCGCATCCTCCCGCGACTGTCCTGTCTATAAGGACGAACGTTGCATCCAAGAAATTCGTGTCAAAGAGAAAGTGTCCACCTCGGCTGCTCGCAAGCTATTGGCTAGTAGGAAGCCCACGCTGCTCCCAGCGGGGAAATATAGTACTGTCCTCGCCTCTCCTCGGACTACCCGGGAGGTCGCAACCCAGACATGCGATCTGACCTTCAGCACCACGGTCGTCCGTTCGGCCAGTGCTAAGATCGCGCGGTCGACGTCTCCTCTTCCTCCCATCACACCACAGACACCAGCCACTTCCTCAGCTTCTGCTAAGTCGAAGACCCCGAAGTCAGATGCACGGTCCTTCAAGAAGGAACCATCCCGTGCAGACTTCCTCCGTCCCTCGACCTCCCAGCCTTCGACCGGTACTTCCACCAAACGTCCTTCCAAAAAGGCGCATAGGAAGCACAGTTCTCCTTCTCCGCCACGGCGCATCTCTTCTCCTGCGCCACCCAGCGGTTGCCGCCCCAGGCCGTCATCCGTTTCGCCTGGCCGCATCGCCGGTAGCCGTACATCTGGCCGTTCACCGGCGGAGGAAGCTCCCCCTCCCGGCCATCCTCCCGAGATGGCCGATGACCCTATAGACCCAATGGACGATGACTGTCCGCCTACTGATAGCGGCGGCAGTGCTCGCTCGAAGCCAGGCCCTAAGCGGCCTTCGAGGTGACCCCTTCTCTCATCTTCCTTTTCTTACGATGGCACTTATTCACTGGAATATTCGCAGCATTCGCTCCAACCGAGAGGACTTGAAGTTGCTGCTCCGCTTGCATCGTCCGCTCGTCGTAGCCCTCCAGGAAACGAAGCTACGCCCATGCGATCACATTGCCTTGGCACACTACACCTCTGTGCGTTTTGACCTACCCTCTATGGTAGGAATCCCAGCTCATGGAGGGGTTATGTTGCTGGTCCGGGATGATATTTACTACGATCCCATCACGTTGCACACCGGCCTGCAGGCAGTCGCCATCCGCATTACTCTCCCCACTTTTACGTTTTCCTTTTGTACCGTTTACACTCCCTCGTCATCTGCCGTTACCAGGGCAGACATGATGCAACTTATTGCTCAGCTACCTGCACCGTTTTTGTTAACTGGAGACTTCAATGCCCACCATCCCCTTTGGGGTTCTCCAGCCTCCTGCCCGAGGGGCTCCTTGTTAGCAGACCTTTTCAACCAGCTCAATCTTGTCTGCCTTAATACTGGCGCCCCTACTTTTCTTTCGGACACATCTCATACCTATTCCCATTTAGACCTCTCTATATGTACTCCCCAACTTGCACGCCGGTTTGAGTGGTATGCACTTGCTGATACATATTCGAGCGACCACTTCCCGTGTGTTATCCATCTCCTGCAGCATACTCCCTCTCCGTGCTCCTCTAGTTGGACCATCTCCAAGGCAGACTGGGGGCTCTTTTCTTCCAGGGCGACCTTTCAGGATCAAACCTTCACAAGCAGCGATCGTCAGGTCGCCCACCTCACGGAAGTCATTCTCGCTGCTGCTGAATATTCCATCCCTCACCCTACTTCTTCTCCACGTCGCGTACCGGTCCCCTGGTGGACCGCAGCATGTAGAGACGCTTTACGTGCTCGTCGACGTGCTTTACGCACCTTTAAACGCCACCCTACAGTGGCGAATTGTATTAATTATAAACGATTACGTGCTCAGTGTCGTCGTATTATTAACGAAAGGTCGTATTATTAACGAAGGTCGCGAATGAAGTCCTTGTGGCCCCTGAGGCTGTCTCCAATGCCTTCGGCCGCTTTTTCGCCGAGGTTTCGAGCTCCGCTCATTACCACCCTGCCTTCCTCCCCCGCAAACAGGCAGAGGAGGCTAGGCCACCTGACTTTTGCTCCTCGAATTGTGAAAGTTATAATGCCCCATTCACCATGCAGGAACTCGAAACCGCACTTGGCCGATCACGGTCCTCCGCTCCAGGGCCTGATTCTATTCATATTCAGATGCTGAAGAACCTTTCTCCTGCGGGTAAAGGTTTTCTTCTTCGTACATACAATCGCATCTGGATTGAGGGACATGTTCCCGCATGCTGGCGCGAGTCTATTGTTGTCCCGATTCCTAAGCCGGGGAAGGACAAGCACTTGCCTTCCAGTTATCGACCTATCTCACTTACCAGCTGTGTCTGTAAAGTGATGGAGCGAATGGTTAACTCTCGATTGGTTTGGCTGCTTGAGTCTCGACGCCTACTTACCAATGTCCAATGTGGATTTGGTAGGCGCCGCTCTGCTGTTGACCATCTGGTTACCTTGTCGACCTTCATTATGAATAACTTCTTGCGGAAGCGCCCGACCGCGGCTGTGTTCTTTGATTTAGAGAAGGCTTACGACACCTGTTGGAGGGCGGGCATTCTCCGCACCATGCATACATGGGGCCTTCGCGGTCGCCTCCCTCTTTTTATTCGTTCCTTTTTAATGGATCGACAGTTCAGGGTACGTGTGGGTTCTGTCCTGTCCGACACCTTTCGCCAGGAGAATGGGGTGCCACAGGGCTCAGTTTTGAGCGTCGCTCTGTTCGCCATCGCGATCAATCCAATAATGGATTGCCTCCCAGCTGATGTATCAGGCTCTCTTTTTGTGGACGATTTTACCATCTATTGCAGCGCGCAGCGTACACGTGTCCTGGAGCGCTGTCTTCAGCGTTCTCTTGACCGTCTTTACTCCTGGAGTGTCGCCAATGGCTTCCGGTTTTCTGCCGAGAAGACGGTCTGTATTAACTTCTGGCGCTACAATGAGTTTCTCCCACCGTCCTTACGACTCGGTCCCGTTGCTCTCCCAATCGTGGAGACAACCAAATTTTTAGGCCTTACCTTTGACAGGAAACTTAGCTGGTCTCCACATGTGTCATATTTGGCCGCCCGTTGTACCCGTTCTTTAAATGTCCTCCGTGTTCTCAGTGGTATGTCGTGGGGAGCGGATCGAACCGTCCTACTTCGTCTATATCGGTCGATCGTCCGCTCCAAGCTGGATTATGGGAGCTTCGTATACTCCTCTGCACGGCCATCCATCTTACGCCGCCTCAACTCCATACAACATCGGGGTTTACGACTTGCGATCGGAGCATTTTATACCAGTCCCGTAGAGAGTCTTCATGCTGACGCTGGCGAATTGCCACTCACTTACCGGCGCGATATACTGCTTTGTCGGTATGCCTGTCGGCTACTGTCAATGCCCGACCATCCGTCTTATCGTTCCTTTTTTGACGACTCTCTTGACCGTCAATATAGGTTGTATGTCTCTGCCCTGCTACCCCCTGGAGTTCGCTTTCGTCGCCTCCTTCAACACCTTAATTTTTCACTCCCTGCAACCTTTCGAGTGGGCGAGAGCCACACGCCACCTTGGCTCCAGGCTCAGGTCCGCGTTCACCTTGACCTCAGCTCGCTCCCAAAAGAGGTCACCCCCAGTTCGGTCTACCACTCCCGTTTTTTGGAACTTCGTTCGAAGTTCATCACCATGACTTTCATTTATACAGATGGCTCTAAGACCAATGACGGGGTCGGGTGTTCTTTTATAGTCGGGGCACAAAGTTTCCAATACCGGCTCCATGACCATTGTTCGGTCTTCACAGCTGAGCTCTTTGCCCTCTACCAGGCTGTTCTTTACATCTGCCGCCACCGACATTCTGCTTATGTCATCTGCTCAGATTCCCTGAGCGCCATCCAGAGCCTCAGTGATCCGTACCCGGTTCACCCTTTCGTACACCGGATCCAACGCTCTCTTCAGCGGCTGGTGGACGTCGGTCCGCCGGTTAGCTTTATGTGGGTTCCTGGCCATGTCGGTATCCCTGGGAACGAAGCTGCAGATGCCGCGGCCAAGGCTGCGGTCCTCCAGCCTCGGACAGCTTCTTGTTGTGTCCCTTCGTCCGATTTTAGCAGGGTCATTTGTCGGCGCGTTGTGTCGCTGTGGCATGCCGATTGGGCTGCACTTACCGACAACAAGCTTCGGGCCTTAAAACCTCTTCCCGTGGCTTGGACGTCCTCCTCACGCCCTTCTCGGCGGGAGGAGGTCGTTTTAGCAAGGTTAAGGATTGGACACTGCCGGTTCAGCCATCGCCATCTGCTGACGGCTGCGCCGGCGCCGTTCTGCCCATGTGGGCACTTGCTGACGGTTAGACACATTTTAATGTCCTGCCCCGATCTTAACCAACTGCGCCTCGATCTTAACCTGCCTAATACTTTCGATGACATTTTAGCGGATGACCCACGAGCAGCTGCTCGTGTTCTTTGTTTTATCAATTTGACACACCTCGCTAAGGACATTTGATGAAGTTTTTTAATCCTATGCCTGTCAGTCTGTCTTTTATTGTGTTTTTCCTTTTAGTTGTTGTTGTCAACTTGTGGCTCGCGGTGCATTTTTAGAGTAGTCAGGGCGCTAATGACCATTGAAGTTGTGCGCCCTAAAACCACAAAAAAAAAAAAAAAAAAAAGCAACAGAACCGTTGTCCAGGTTCCTCCTACTTTCGTAATCTTCCGCCATATCCAAAAGTGCAGCATGGTCTACATAGCCGTCGGCAAACTCATTATAGTCCACCAAACCAAATATCAACAGTACAACGATTGAAATTTTCTTATGAGACCCAATTTGTTTTCTTTGTATATTATACAGGTAAATACAATGTTATTAACTTACATACGGTGCTCCTAATGTGGTCTGTGCTGAAAACGTACTCCATCTGTTTGAAGAACTTCCCCTTCTATCTTTTCCATCGACACTCGTACGTTTGTGTCTCGCCTACCTCCTTTCGATCATCCTTTCTCTCTGTCAACCATCTCATCATACCTTTCTCACGACTCCACAACGCTCCCCTAAAATTAATTTAACAAACTTCAACAAAAACTTTAAGTCTTAAACTACAAGAATGTCGAATAAACCTTGACATCATACTCAACAACGATATTATTAACTGATAAAATTCCAATTGTCTAGTATTAACAGAATTAAATCATGGCAATGACTGACAAACATTAAGGGGGAAGATAGCCTTACATTTTCTTGGGAAGTCTGAGTAAGTCAAGTTCGTACGTTTTACTCACAGTTCTCATCAGTACGACCTCAATTCAATTTAGTCTTAAGATTCATGCTTGAAAATGAATGTTCACCTTCTTATGTACACCCCGGTAAGGTAAGAACATAAAACAGCAGTTTTTCATATGATTATATGAGTCAGATTTTAAAAATAAAGATGTCTTCCTTCTGCAAGTCTTTCAAAGCAGACTACTTGTAGTGTAATCTAAGTTATTTTTCTCCAGTGCTTTTGTATCATTACAAAGACTTACCAGTTTCGAGCTCCACAATTCTTTGTCATTTAAATTATCGAGCAATTACATTTCAAAGTTGTGAATAATATTAGAGGTAGAAAATTTTAATCGTGTTATGGTAAATGTAAGTGCATTTTTAAGAAATTCTATAGTCGTTTTGTTGTTTCTGAATTTCTGAAACTTGATTAGAAAAGCTTCCCTCATAATTGAAAGTGTTGTTTTGAAACAGGGAGCGGTTCTAGGCGCTTCAATTTGGAACCACGCGACCGCTACGGTCGCAGGTTCGAATCCTGCCTCGGGGATGGCTGTGTGTGATGTCCTTAGGTTAGTTAGGTTTAAGTAGTTCTAAGTTCTAGGCGACTGATGACCTCAGATGTTAAGTCCCATAGTGCTCAGAGCCATTTTTTGAAACGGGGAATATCATTATCAAATGGTTGAAATGGCTCTGAGCAGTATCGGACTTAACATCTGAGGTCATCAGTCTCCTAGACTTAGAACTACTTAAACCTAACTAAGCTAAGGACATCACACACATCCATGCCCGAGGCAGGATTCGAACCTGCGACCGTAGCAACAGCGCGGTTCCAGAATGAAGCGCCTAAAACCTCTCGACCACACCGGCCGGCAATATCAGTATCAAGATTATTTTCTTCTCGATGTTTCAACAGGCTTGAAAAGCCAACCGAGCGAGATGGCGTAATGGTCAGAACACCGGACTCGCATTCAGGAGAACAGCCGTTCAGACCACCGTCAGACTTCCCAGGTTTAGGTTTTTCGTGATTTCTCTAAATCGCACAAGGACAATGTTAGGATGGTTCCTCTGAAAAGAACATGGCCGATTTTCTTCCCTGGCCTTTCGTAATCCGAATATGCGCGCTTTCCCAATGACCACACTGCCGACAGGACGTTAAAATCTAATCTTCCTCCCTTTCTTGGAAAACGAATCCAGTATATTCTCTTTCAAAATATTGACCAAAAAGTGGTAATTTGTTTTCGAATAAAATAAATTCTTCTAACATCGAAAAGTAGCTCATGACTAAACTGATTTACAGCAGATGAGACATAACGTCCAGAATTTTTGGACCAATTGGTCATTCATTAATTCTGGATAGTAAACACCCTTATCAAGGATAAATGTTTTAATTGCAGTTAATAAGGAAGGGAAACTTTCTGGGGGTTTCTTCTTGATAACCAAGAAGATCTTCGTGTGGTTTTTAACTAAAATTCTGATTTCCACGCGTGGACCACGAAGTTCGCGCCCGCACATGTTATTTTGCAGAAGAGCCACACTCGAGGGAGCAAGGAGCAGCATGTGGCTCGAGAGCCGCGGTTTGCGTCCACTGGTCTACACAATCAAATGTATTTGTTAAGTATGGTAAAAGCTGTGCATATGCAATTTACCGCTTAGTCCGGAAGTGATGCTCGCACACGAAAAAAAAAAGAAAATGCTTTTTCTGTTAATGCTTCAGTACACAAATTAAATGTGCTGAAAAGTGTAACTACTTACTCTATTACGCATTGCCTTGTCAAAACCCTTCAACATACTGATACCAGAGATGTTTGCCTGTAGTTGTCTACACGACTTCTTCCCTTTCTCTGGAAACTACACCATTGGAGACACATTGCACTACACAATGAAGTATGAACGGATCTTTATTTGTCTACTTAATATTTCATGGTCCCATATCAGTAATTTTGTTGCTGATTTTGTTTCCTGTGACACGATTGTATGAAAACACCCACCAGTACGTTGAGAGAAAAATTTGGAAATTTGTGGTAAGGTCTTATGGCACCAAACTGCAAAGGTCATCAGTCCCTAAGCCTACATACTACTTAATCTTAAACTAACTTACACTATGGACAACACACACACCCCCATGCCCGAGGGAGGACTCGAATGTTGAGAGACCAGATGTGGTGGAAGTGAAAGGCCATCCGATTTCTTCCACCGGAAAGCGTGGCTACACATTGATTTGAGACACTGCGCTAGCATTCGGCCATCCTGTTTTAGCCTTTTCGAGGTATCTCCACCACGCGACTACTAAGATAGGTCCCCAACACGGCAGTGGCCAGTTCTTTCCGTCCATCCTCAGTGAGGCCATGCATACTAGTGCTCCGTCACTAACGACGTCACTGTTGGAAACATGTCAGCCGCAAACTCTCCTCCTTTTGAAAAATGGCTCAAATGGCTCTGAGCAGTATGGGACGTAACTGCTGTGGTGGCCGGCCGCTGGTGGCCGAGCGGTTCTGGCGCTACAGTCTGGAACCGCGCGACCGCTACGGTCGCAGGTTCGAATCCTGCCTCGGGCATGGATGTGTGTGTTGTCCTTAGGTTAGTTAGGTTTAAGTAGTTCTAAGTTCTAGGGGACTTATGACCTCAGCAGTTGAGTCCCATAGCGCTCAGAGCCATTTGAACCACCATTTTGAACTGCTGTGGTCATCAGTCCCCTAGAACTTAGAACTACTTAAACCTAACTAACCTAAGGACATCACACACATAAATGCCCGAGGCAGGATTCGAACCTGCGACCGTAGCGGTCACGCGGTTCCAGACTGTAGCGCCTAGAACCGCACGGCCACTCCGGCCGGCTTCCTCCTTTTGAATTTTCACTATTTTACTAAGGCATGTGTTACTTCAGTCATCTTCCGAAAGTCAGTGTCGTGAGCTGTGTCACTACGATCACTGCGCTATATTTATAATACTATGTTGTTGTTGTTGTTGTTGTTGTGGTCTTCACTCCTGAGACTGGTTTGATGCAGCTCTGCATGCAACTCTATCATGTGTAAGCTTCTTCATCTCCCAGTACCTACTGCAACCTACATCCTTCTGAATCTGCTTAGTGTATTGATCTCTTGGTCTCCCTCTACGATTTTTACCCTCCACGCTGCCCTCCAATGCTAAATTTGTGATCCCCTGATGCCTCAGAACATGTCCTACCAACCGGTCCCTTCTTCTTGTCAAGTTGTGCCACAAACTTCTTTCTCCCCAATTCTATTCAATACCTTCTCATTAGTTATCTGATCTACCCATCTAATCTTCAGCATTCTTCTGTAGCACAACATTTCGAAATCTTCTATTCTCTTCTTGTCCAAACTATTTATCGTCCATGTTTCACTTCCATACATGGCTACAATCCATACAAATAGTTTCAGAAACGACTTCCTGACACTTAAATCTATACTCGATGTTAACAAATTCTATGCACCTTGAATATTCTTTCCTAGCGTCTAGAGTACGCCACATACATGCTCGGGCCTACATTCGTTTCAACCACAAACTGAGGTGGCGCAATAATATGACACTGGATTAGTATTCACTAGAGCGATGGTTCAGATCCGCGTACTGCGACTCGGATTTAAGTGTTCCATACTTTCACGAAATTGCCTAAAATGGATACTGTGATGGAACAATTGCAAGGGCACAGGCGACTTGCTTCCTCATTCCGAGTTTGTGCTTCATCCGTAATGACCTCGATGTCGACGAGACGTTAAATGTAATTTGACATACTTAGTGTAATCAGATCTCAGTTTTCGTCTGTGATTATCCCCGCTCTCCCCCTCCCTCTCCCACCCCCAATCACACTCCCCCCCACCCACCCACCCACACACACGATAAGGAAACAATAACTAGGATGGAACTTCAAAAATTTAGGTGCCCCTTTTTGATGAGAATTTGCAGAACAAATTTTGGGACTCCTAAAACAACTTTAGCCGCATTTGCACTTCGAGTCATTGCAAAATCTTGGGTGAAAAAGTGAAAAGGGGGAGGGGGCGGGCGGAGGAAACAAATCAATAAGTTGACATATTTTGCGTATTTCATTGAATAATGTCGTACAGAATAATGTTCTGTGGCAACTCATGTTTAAGAGAGAAAGTCTTCGTTGCTCAAAAACTTACTGTAAGAACAATCCGTGGTGCTCACCCACAGTCATCTTCTGGACGCCTGTTTAAGGTGTTAGGCATTTTCACTACGGCCTTACGGCGTACTTATTCCATCATGAAATTTGTTGTAAATATCCCACTGCAGTTCGGAAATAACAGTGACGTACAAAACTTCATTAGCAGAAGAAAAGATGACATTGATTACTCCACATTAAGGTTGTCTTAACACAAGAAAGGTTGCACAATGCTGCCACCAAAATTTTTTTTATCAGTTACCGAATGATATAAAATGTCTGACACACAGCAAAATTAAATTTGAAAACAAACGGATAATGTTTCTGCGCGGCAACTCTTTCTGTTCCGTTCCGTAAAAGAATTTCTATTTTCAAAATGTAGTGGATAGTAATAAGTAACTCACAACTGTATTTAAAAATAAATGTGAATGATAAACATGTAGCCATATTTACAAATGAATGTAAAATGACTCTTTCCCCACCATTACGATTAATTATTCAAATGATTCATGGAACATGAAACTATAAGGCGCAGACATATGAAAGAGACACATGGTAAACTGTTTATCATTTCAAAAGTAATCTCCATAACTGTTAATATATTTATGTCCCTATGAGGTGAGAAGGCGGGCTCATATATTGCCAAGGTTGTTTCCACTACAGAAATTTCCCTGGGAAGCCCTTGTATGTCCTCCATACAATCCCGATCTCTCCCCAAGCGATTTCCGTATTTTTGGAGCCCTGAAGAAAGACATTCGTGGACGTCAATTTGCTTCGTACGAAGAAATGGACGCATGGGCAACCGGAAATATTTTTCCACAAAGGTATTAATATTCTTGTCGCACAATGAGATAAAGGCATTAAGAGATACGGCGATTACTTTTGAAATAATAAACAGGTCACTAAAGTTTTTTCCCATCTGTCTCGTTCTCATTTGACAGCCCCTTGTAACTAAATTATACTCAAAGAAAATGCGTAATTACCCAACTTTAGTGTTGGTTCTTTGGTATTTCCCTTTTTACGAAGGTTTACTCTATTAGCTGAGACTAGTACAGATGACACATAGCAATATCAGATTTCAGCATTTACCTTACAATAGAGATGCTGACCAATCTCAAAGCGTAAAAGTGAGGCTCAGACTTTCTGTTCACAACAATGCTTCGTTTAGATGTAGCATGTTGATTCAGTCTTTTAATGTGATCATTTTACTTAAGAATTAGTTATATTTTTATCAAACTTGTCGTACATGAGTTACAGGAAAAATCGGCCTCCATAAAAAATGGCACATATATTTCGCTTCGTTCCTGCATTATCCGTACCTCGTTTGACTTTCCATAAACATAGAAAGTCACCTCGTATTGTCATTCTGTCTGTTCGTCCCACCTCCAGCTTTCCCTTGTTTGCTTAATGCTGACATACCATCTGAGCTCTTAACGTTCGTACATCTGCCCCTCACTTCTCCAAAGAATTCTTTAATTCTCCTATTCTATGTTTCGCATAATCATTGCATTTCTCTACCACCCAGTACTTCTTGGTCGATTTACGTTCTGTCAGTCTCATTTGTAGATGTCAGTATTCCCTTCTGTCTGCTTCATTTGATGCATTTTTAAATTTTAAATTCAACGTCTCATGTGTTATCCAAGGATTTCTGCTACATGTTGTCTTTTTGTCTAATTCTTCCTCTGCTACCTTCACTATTTGTTTTCTCAAAGCTGTCTGTTCGTCTTCTGTTAAATTCTTTTCCTCTGTTTCAGTCAATAGTTTTCTAGGGTTCCTTTCCCTACTCTTATTTAACATCTGCTGACTGTTTCAATTTATTCAGGTCGCTTAAGCTTAATTTCCTACCTTTCGACAGTTTATTCAGTTTTAAGCTGCAGTTTATAACGAATAAGTAATTTATCTGATTAAGATCTTGAAACTTCCTGGCAGATTAAAACTGTGTCTCGAGTTCGAGTCTCGGTCCGGCACACAGTTTTAATCTACCAGGAAGTTTCATTTCAGCGCACACTCAGCTGCAGAGTGAAAATCTTATTCCGATTAAGATCTTGTTTCTCAGTCTCTGCCTTACCGTTATATAATTTGACAACTTCTGTTGTTCCCATGTCGCGCAACCACGTATACACCCTTCTTCATGACTTTTAAACCAAGTGTCAGGAATTATTAAACCGCGGTCTGAGAAAAATTGTATCCTGCGGCTAACCCAGTAAATGTTTTCTGTTGTTTCCTTCCCTTCGTTTAACTTCTATTGAATTCCAATTTAAATTTTCATCTCCCTTGACTTATTGAATAATTTTTTGTCTCATCATACACTTTTACAGCCTCATCATCTGCGGAGTACCAATAAACTAAATAAAATAGTGTTGTCGTTCTATTTCTACGAGAAAATTTGCACTGCAGGAATACCGATATCTCTTGGCTCTAGGTTAATCACTCTGGAGGAAGCAATGATGCATTTGATAAGAATATATAAACATGCTCTTTGGTACTGAAAAAGTCATATAATGTTCTTTTCGTGCTACATGTCTACTTGTGGACACATTTCAGTACCTGAGCCTGATTAAGCCTCTATATATTGTGACCCTCTCTTATCCTCTGTGATCTAGTTGAGGTAGTTTACTCAAGCCCCGCTGCTCATGGTATCGCTTTAACGATTCCAGGCATCGCTACCAGCTAACTGTAGATAACGGGGCTGTGTCCAGTAGTCTTACGTAAAACGTCAAACTGCTACGGACCTTTCCAAGACCTTTACCTAACAGGACAGGCTTAATGACGTCTTTTCTAAGTGACATACAACGATATCTCTGCTCCACTTATTTTGAAACCATCTTGGCGTATTCATCCACGACTCTCGCACTCAATTAAAAACAATTCCGCATTCATTTTATAAACGTAAAATATATTTATAATACCAGTTAACTCCCAACCTGTATTTCTACTTACAAGTATTCTTTCTCTTTTTGCATTTAGTATATTTTGAAATGATTCTTCTTTCACTGTCATGGTGCGTTTAAGGAAACCATTCGTTAGGTAATGTACTACCATATTTCCTGACGCATACTGTAGCGATTTCCCTAAACCTTAACCATAATGTTCCCTGAAGAGATTTGTCATTAGTGTTACTACGTTTTGCAGAATAACATCTATGCTTCCTATCTACATCTACATCTACGTGATTACTCTGCTATTCACAATGAAGTGCCTGGCAGTGACTATCAGTGTAATGTGTAACTAGTTTGTGTACGTTATGAAAGTTGTGGGCGGCCAGAAAGCTTGTGTAGCGTCAGTGGTAAATTGATAAGACGATCCCATATTTGTACAAGTGTGTGTAGGCATCCTTATAATATCTTTAGTGTCTCTAAAGAACCGATTTTTGTGAAACAGCGTCAAATATGAGAAACTGCAGGCTGTTTCAAAAAAGATTCAACTCATTTCACAAGATTATATCTTCTACATGAACGAAGTTTGGCTAAATTTTAACCAAGCATGGGTCTGCAAAGTTTTTATGTTCTAAAGAGTCATTTGATTCTACAGAAGTCTGCTACTTCTGCGTTATCCGTGTTGCCCAAACGACAACTACAGTTCTGTTCTTTAAATTGCATGTTGGTGCTTCTTTTAGTAGTACTTAACTGCATATGAGCACATGCGCAACTGTGAGTACTCCTACCATGTCAAAAAAATTGGCCACATTGTCCTTTCTAACTCAGCAAAAGCCGTACCTCTATATTACAGTCGTGATGCACACATTTTGGATTGTCTCTCTTTGCTGTCACACTGCCCTTGTCGGCGCGTTACAGTTTGCGTCTCCTACCAACGATCTGTCACGGAACTGTGTTGTATGTTTCCCAGAAGAAACCGGTATTAACCTGGTCTCCATAATCATCATCCTTCCACATCTCGCAATGCGACAGAACATGCTGTGTGGACTCATTATAAGAAGTCTGATTATCATCATTATAAACTTAGCTCTGTCCTAACAGACCTCGTAAGACATCGACCGACTGCCGTGTCGTTCTCTGCGCAAGGCGTCACTGTATGCGGATATGGAGGGGCATTGGTCAGTGCATCGCTGTCCCGGCTGTTATCAGCTTACGTGACCGAAATCATCATTACAGCCCGTCTTTGTTTTTACACGATTTCTTGAACAACAACAGAAAAACGCAATATTGTGTTTTTCAGACACAAGTGGTTCACAATCTTCGCAGGTAAAAAAATTGTAGAGCATTAACCATACTTCACATTACTAGTCTCTGAGCCCTCTATCACTCGTCGAAAATCTGTTCATTATATTTTGAGCCATTTTTAAAATACGAGGTTATCCGTTTCGTGGGACATCCACAATAGCTACAGAATGTTAACTAGAAAGAAATAGTACTCCTTTAGGGAGAATTTTCGGATTTTTTTTTTTGACAAACGTACTCAAAAACGGTACTGACTTTTTTCTACGATAAGTGATTTAGGGGAACATTTGGGGATCTGCATTGGGCCTGCAGGATATGTATGCATATACAGCCTTGGATAATTTTGACAGTTAGGTTTAGCATGAAAGTTTTCATTTGTTTGTAACTCATGTTCAGTGTGCCCTCCAACAGACGCATGACAAACATTCAGACGGCAGTAAAACTCGTCCGGTAGTTTTCGCGGGTGTTTCTGGAATTAGTATTATTTACTGTGACTTAACGACGTCATAGTTTACACAAAACTGTTGGAAGGATAGGCACACAGATAGTCTTACACAAACCCACAAAAAATACTAATTTATAGTGGACAATGTCATGAAATTTTTTACCACGGCAGGAGTATAAAAAGCCCTTGTGCTCGGGGTCCAGGTGTACTTAGGAACTAGGCGAGGGTATTGCGCCTAGGGCTGCTGATATTTTTAAAAATATCGGGAATCCGATGCATCGACATTTAAAAAAGTATCATTATAGATTCCCGATATATCGAAAAGTTAGCTATATCGGCGAGGAATATCGACGTACGTGCCTATAAAAATATCGGCTGCACATTGTAAACATACTGCCGGTTTTGAAAACAGTTTATTTACGTATTGATTTTGTGGTGTCACCGCCAGACACCACACTTGTTAGGTGGTAGCTTTAAATCGGCCGCGGTCCAGTAGTACATGTCGGACCCGCGTGTCGCCACTGTCAGTCATTGCAGACCTAGCGCCACCACATGGCAGGTCTAGAAAGACGGACTAGCACTCGCCCCAGTTGTCCGACGACTTTGCTAGCGACTACACTGACGAAGCCTTTCTCTCATTTGCCGAGAGACAGTTAGAATAGCCTTCAGCTAAGTCCATGGCTACGACCTAGCAAGGCGCCATTAGCCTTACAGTGATTGTAATTAAAGTCTCATTTGTATCGTCAAGAGCGATTTACCACAATGATGGATTAAAGATGAGTATTAACTTAGCTGCATACTTTTCTCTATAGCATTCACAAAGTATCCTGTTCCAGACTTCACGCCAGTCGGTGTGAGTTGACGCGTGCCTTTTCGGTAACCTCACCCTGTGTCTAGACTGTCTTGTCTAGACACAAGATTTATTATTAGATATTCTGTAAATGAACAAGCTAGCAACCTGTCTCTCCCCCTTACAGCAATAATTGAAAGGAAAACGATGTACCCCCACGCTTGGCGATAACCACTGTGCTAACAATGGTAACTGCATAGTAAGTGACACAATAAAAGTTGTCTGATGGGTCCGTTACACATCGGATTTGTCTTGAACACTGCATGTCGACTTCCCTGTTTCTTCATTTCTGCAAATGCCACCTACGTAGCATTTGCAGTGGCAAAATTGCATGGTGAAGCTGAACATCGCAGTTTCTGCAGGTAGCGCCGAGCGCCGATTACGTCAGCGTTTTCCCTCACACGTCTTCCCCCCACCGCAAAGACCAATCTTATCATTTATTTTAATTTTTCATAAGGTAATACAATGGTCTGAAACGTCTTTTGGACTGAGAAAGCATTCGATCTTCAGTGTTATCTACAGCAGTCGATTCCTCAGACAGACTTCTCTAAGTTTCTGTCTGATGATGAAATTTCTAAACGCATAACGTTTAATAAAGAATTGTGCGACCAAGACTTTTCTATATTTCAAAGTTGTGCCAAATCTGAATGTTTGCCTACCTCTAATATGGAAGTAAAGGAGTATACTTGCTTCACACAGTGAAAGAGAGAGACTGGGCGTGATAAAAGCTCAAAAAGTAGTGAGACATCTTCACACAGTGAAAGTAAAATTATGTCCTACTACAATTTCAAAAGATCAGCTTAGAATATTTTCCGAAAAAAATATAATATAAAATTAAAATATCAGCACTCGATACTGCCGTTGATATCGATATATCTATAAATCATGGAAAATATTCGCTGATGTATATCGATGTTTTGTTTGGACAAATTGATGTATTGCCATTTTATCAAAAATGCTAATTGTGCCTAGAGGATAGCGTACCTCGGATCACGTGATATTTCCTGGTCGGTGTTTCGATCTAGTGACTGAGTTCAAAATCACCTGAAGGAGTGCCTACTAGAAACCGCCACAACCAACTTCCTGTGTTTTCTACGTTTTTGTTGTTGTTCCATATGACTGTGTTTTCTCTGCTGCATTTGTAAATATTCGAAGTACTACACGTTTAAATGCTGTATAATAGTTTAAAACTGTTTGGAAGATATTGCTAATTCTTCAGTTACAGTATTTTATGGTGATTAGAATTCTCTACATTTTTCAAACTAATTAGATAACCGGTGTACGGTTACGCCACATTTTAGCGGTTGTGCACCATCTTGTACTGTGAGACAGTAGGTCTTCTACGATGGGACATGTGCTATTTGAAAATGTTTTTAATTTGTAGTCGGTTTTTGGTAACACATCGTTCTCGTTTCATTTATCGATTAGTGGTGTGTGGTACAGTAAAATAATGTAACACATAGACTGTTAAATACAGTATTCACAAGATTTTCTACATTGCAACATTTTTAATTTTGAATAAAATGTCACAAACTACATTATCATGTAGCACATTTGAACAGTATTTCACGTTTGGAAATACATTACTTTTCTGGAGTAATATTTGTAATTTCAGGAAAGGAGTGTCGCACAATAAAGCGAATGGCACCGTCTCAGAATAAAATAAGAAAAATATATTAAACTGCTGTTACTAACCCATTATAGTAGAGGCGTAAGTCTGAAAAATGCTAAAAGATAAAACATTCTGTCCTACTAAAAGAAGCACGAACTACCGACTTAAAGAACATGAAACTTCTGAGTAGGTGAAACTACTGGTCTCTTTATTTATTTTTATCATTTAAACACTGATCTACAGAATTTTCCCTGACAAATATAACTCAAACTTTGTTGTTGTTGTTGTTGTTGTTGTGGTCTTCAGTCCTGAGACTGGTTTGATGCAGCTCTCCATGCTACTCTATCCTGTGCAAGCTTCTTCATCTTCCAGTACCTACTGCAGCCTACATCCTTCTGAATCTGCTTAGTGTATTCATCTCTTGGTGTCCCTCTACGATTTTTACCCTCCACACTGCCGTCAAATACTAAATTGGTGATCCCTCGATGTCTCAGAACATGTCCTACCAACCGATCCCTTCTCCTAGTTAAGTTGTCCCACAAGCTCCTCTTCTCCCCAATTCCATTCAATACCTCCTCATTAGTTATGTGATCTACCCATCTAATCTTCAGCATTCTTCTGTAGCACCACATTTCGAAAGCTTCTATTCTCTTCTTGTCTAAACTATTTATCGTCCACGTTTCACTTCCATACATGGCTACACTCCATACAAATACTTTCAGAAATGACTTCCTGACATTTAAATCTATACTCGATGTTAACAAATTCCCCTTCTTCAGAAACGCTTTCCTTCCCATTGCCAGTCTACATTTTATATCCTCTCTACTTCGACCATCATCAGTTATTTTGCTCCCCAAATAGCAAAACTCCTTTACTACTTTAAGTCTCTCGTGGATTTTAGTACCTACTCCGAACTTTTCTTTTCTTTCCTTTATTGCTTGCTCAATATACAGATTGAATAACATCGGGGATAAGCTACAACCCTGTCTCACTCCCTTCCCAACCACTGCTTCCCTTTCATACCTTTCGACTCTTATAACTGCCATCTGGTTTCTGTACAAATTGTAAATAGCCTTTCGCTCCCTGTATTTTACCCCTGCCACCTTCAGAATTTGAAAGAGTATTCCAATCAACATTGTCAAAAGCTTTCTCCAAGTCTACAAATGCTAGAAACGTAGGTTTGCCTTTCCTTAATCTTTCTTCTAAGATAAGTCGTAGGGTCAGTATTGCCAACATTTCTACGGAATCCAAACTGATCTTCCCCGAGGTCGGCTTCTATCAGTTTTTCCATTCGTCTGTAAAGAATTCGCGTTAGTATTTTGCAGCTGTGACTTATTAAACTGATAGTTCGGTAATTTTCACATCTGTCAACACCTGCTTTCTTTGGGATTGGAATTATTATATTCTTCTTGAAGTCTGAGGGTATTTCGCCTGTCTCATACATCTTGCTCACCAGATGGTAGAATTTTGTCAGGCCTGGCTCTTCCAAGGCTGTCAGTAGTTCTAATGGAATGTTCTCTACTCCGGGGGCCTTGTTTCGACTCAGGTCTTTCAGTGCTCTGTCAAACTCTTCACGCAGTATCATATCTCCCATTTCATCTTCATCTACCTCCTCTTCCATTTCCATAATATTGTCCTCAAGTACTTCGCCCTTGTATAGACCCTCTGTATATTCCTTCCACCTTTCTGCTTTCCCTTCTTTGCTTAGAACTGGGTTTCCATCAAAGCTCTTGATATTCATGCAAGTGGTTCTCCTTTCTCCAAAGGTCTCTTTAGTTTTCCTGTAAGCAGTTTCTACCTTACCCCTAGTGAGATAAGCCTCTACATCCTTACATTTTTCCTCTAGCCATCGCTGCTTAGCCATTTCGCACTTCCTGTCGATCTCATTTTTGAGACGTTTGTATTCCTTTTTGCCTGCTTCATTTACTGCATTTTTATATTTTTTCCTTTCATCAATTAAATTCAATATTTCTTCTGTTACCCAAGGGTTTCTACTAGCCCTCGTCTTTTTACCTATTTGATCCTCTGCTGCCCTCACTATTCCAACCCTCAAAGCTACCCATTCTTCTTCTACTGTATTTCTTTCCCCCAGTCCTGTCAATTTTTCCCTTATGCTCTGCCTGAAACTCTGTACAACGTCTGGGTCTTTCAGTTTATCCAGGTCCCATCTTCTTAAATTCCCACCTTTTTGCAGTTTCTTCAGTTTTAATCTACAGTTCATAACCAATAGATTGTGGTCAGAGTCCACATCTGCCCATGGAAATGTCTTAAAATTTAAAACCTGGTTCCTTAATCTCTCTTACCATTATATAATCTATCTGATACCTTTTAGTATCTCCAGGATTCTTCCATGTATACAACCTTGTTTCATGATTCTTGAACCAAGTGTTGGCAATGATTAAGTTATGCTCTGCGCAAAATTCTACCAGGCGGCTTCCTCTTTCATTTCTTAGCCCCAATCTATATTCTCCTACTATGTTTCCTTCTCTCCCTTTTCCTACTGACGAATTCCAGTCACCCATGACTATTAAATTTTCGTCTCCCTTCTGTACCTGAATAATTTCTTTTATCTCATCATACATTTCATCAATTTCTTCGTCATCTGCAGAGCTAGTTGGCATATAAACTTGTACTACTGTAGTAGGCGTGGGCTTCGTGTCTATCTTGGCCACAATAATGCGTTCACTATGCTGTTTGTAGTAGCTTACCCGCATTCCTATTTTCCTATTCAGTATTAAACTTACTCCTGCATTACCACTATTTGATTTTGTGTTTATAACCCTGTAGTCACCTGACCAGAAGTCTTGTTCCTCCTGCCACCGAACTTCACTAATTCCCACTATATCTAACTTTAACCTATCCATTTCCCTTTTTAAATTTTCTAACCTACCTGCCCGATTAAGGGATCTGACATTCCGTAGAACGCCAGTTTTCTTTCTCCTGATAACGACGTCCTCTTGAGTAGTCCCCACCCGGAGATCCGAAAGGGACTATTTTACCTCCGGAATATTTTACCCAAGAGGACACCATCATTTAATCATACAGTAAAGCTGCATGCCCTCGGGAAAAATAACGGCCGTAGTTTCCCCTTGCTTTCAGCCGTTCGCAGTACCAGAACAGCAAGGCCATTTTAGTTAGTGTTACAAGGCCAGATCAGTCAATCATCCAGACTGTTGCCCCTGCAACTACTGAAAAGGCTGCTGCCCCTCTTCAGGAACCACACGTTTGTCTGGCCTCTCAACAGATACCACTCCGTTGTGGTTGTACCTACGGTACGGCTATCTGTATTGTTGAGGCACGCAAGCCTCCCCACCAACGGCAAGGTCCGTGGTTCATGGGGAGGAACTCAAACTTAACCTATTCATTTATTACCCACAATATACAAGCCCATCGCAATCTGACTGCTATACAGTGGCAACATGGCTTCAAAATATTTTTTTTAATCTTATAGGACTTAACTGCTAAGGTCATCAGTCATCAGTCCTTAAGCTTGCACACTACTTAACCTAAATTATCCTGAGGTCAAACACACGTACCCATGCCGAGGGAGGACTCGAACCTCCTCCGGGACCAGCCGCACAATCCATGACTGCAGCGCCCCAGACCGCTCGGCTAACCCCGCGCGGCTGGCATCAAATACTTAACACAAAAGAATGACCTGAATTGCAAGGAATCCTCACAATAACCTATACTTTTTCATAAGTCAGTTATCTCACAAAAAATCTTCATAACACGAACTACATCAATTACAGCAAGCAGCACCTACAGCCAACTTAATAAAAAGATTCTAACTACTATAGACTCTAACTACTATGAGACATATTTTTAGCAAAAGAAAGATTTTGTTGAAGAGCAAACAATGTATTTAGAACATTTTACCTTATTCATGTGACATCCAGTTCCAAAAATTATATAGTTGTCAATAGTTCATCTACCCAAACATTACCAACTGCACCCATCCTTTTTGTACAATGCATATTCTGCCAGCTCTGAGTCTCCACTAAGAAAATCATGTCCAAACCCTTCTTTATCCGCTCGCTAACCGCTAGTCCGTCCAACCACAGAATCTCTAGCCGAGTGCGCAGAGCGCTGTCAGTGATACCAATACAGTCTATAGCGCTGCCGACATACAAACGGGCTGCTTACAAACACAAGAGCATGTGTCGTTCGGGACAATACTCATAAACGGGAAGTAGCGGATGATGCACTGGGTTTAGGGAACTATCAAATCCGATTTTCCTGTGCTTTGGTTTTATCAAGGTCCAATTATTACTATGATGGTATGGACAGAAAGACAGTAGAAATACGTTAATAGAAGAAAACAACTTTTCAGAAAAGAAGAAAGACTGAAATAAGGCAACTTGTGCTTAATACAGTAAACAGCGCCGAGTCTTCTTCAGTACAAGCTCCGTAAGACACGTCTCTGTGACTCCGCAATCTGTGGTAGCAATCCGTTGCGTGGCTACAAACATTACGACAGTACTCACCTGCTGAATTTGTCTAAGTTTGAAAATTTATGTCTTTATTCTCTCTGAGGGGGAGACGAAACCATAGGTACAGGGATGTGCCTTAGACCGTGGCATAATGCTCGTAAAATTAAAATAATCAAGCAAATTTTTGTTATTTGTCTGTTCGCACAAGAACTACACGTATCAAAAAAAGTTTTGTATCACCTCGGGTCCGAGAGTTTCGGAACCTGCACAGAAAATTGGAATAAAGATCAATGTAAACATTGTTACCACCCTTTTTATTGCTCTGAACGCCTCACATTGCATGTTGAACCACTATACAGCGAGACCTTCTGAGGTGGTGGCCCAGATCGCTGTACACCGGTACGTCTAAGACCCAGTAGCACGTCCTCTTGCATTCATTCATGCCTGTATTCGTCGTGGCATACTATCCACAAGTTCATCAAGGCACTGTCGGTCCTGATCGTCCCACTTGTGAACGGCGATTCGATGTAGATCCCCTCAGAGTGGTTGGTGGATCACGTTTCCCATAAACAGTTCTTTTCAATCTATCCTAGGCATGTTCAATAGTCTTCATGTCTGGAGAACATGCTTCCCACTCTAGTCGAGCGATGTCGTTATCATGTTCACAAGATGTGCACGGTGGGGGCGCGAATTGTCGTCCATGAAGACGAATGCCTCGCCAATATGCTGCTGATATGCTTGCACTATGGGTCGGAGGATGGCATTCATGTATTGTACAGCCATTACGGCTCCTCCCATGACCACCAGCGGCGTACGTCGGCCCCACATAATGCCATCCCAAAACATCAGGGAACCTCCACCTTGGGGTGCACTCGCTGGACTGTTTGTCTAAGGCGTTCAGCCTGACCGGGTTGCCTCCAAACACGTCTCCGAAGATTGTCTGATTGAAAGTACATGCGGCACTCATCGGTGACGAGAATGTGATGCCAATCCTGAGCGGTCCATTCGGCACGTTGTTGGGCCCACCTGTACAGCGCTGCTTGGTGCTGTGATTGCAAAGATGGACCTCGCCATGGACATCGGGAGTGAAGTTGCGCGTCATCCAGCCTATTGCTCACAGTTAGAGTCGTAACCCGACGTCTTGTGGCTGCCAACATGGTGGCGTTGTTGTCGAGATTCCTCCGAGCCATAATCTGTAGACAGCGGTCATCCACTGCAGTAGTAGCCTTTGGGCGATCTGAGCGAGGCGTGTCATCGACAGTTCCTGTCTCTCTGTGTCTCCTCCATATCCGAACAACGAGCAGTGTAACTCCTTCCTGACTGGAACTGATCGGCTGTTTGGACCCCTCCATCTAATAGCGCTGCGCGTGCATGGTTGTTTACATCTTTGGGCGGGTTTAGTGACAGCTCTGAACTGTCAAAGAGACTGTGTCTGTGATACAATATCCACAGTCAACGTCTGTCTTCAGGAGTTCTGGGAACCGGAGCGATGCAAAACTTTTTTTGATGTATGTATATTCACAGATATAGTTGAAAATGGTGTCCTCAGACACCAACGCAGGTATGACTTCGTCGCATAAAACGAAAATTCTTTTCAGTTGATTCTCTTCATTCTCAGTAGGTGTCGCTTATAAAGACTTTTCACAAGAATTTATCAGGACCGGTCACATAAAACGAACAAGTTGTCCACCAAACGGTAACTCCTTTTCTAATCCACCTTACAGGAACGGATGTCCAAAGTAAGTCCACTACGTCGGTAGCAGACACATGCACGAAGATGAAGTGGGATATATTCCAACACCATAGGAAATAGGGGGAGGTTGTGCAGTATCGGCCATGCAGGCGTTTTTGAAATTGTAAGATCGTAGTTTATTCACACTAAATAATAGTCCGATTGTTACTTACAAGAATTGTGAAACTCGATGTCATAGGAATATACGTTCGCTGATTTTTTTAATAATATTGCGCAGGTTACATTTTGGGCGTTTAAATTTTTGGAAGTCTGAATCGTAAATGAAAGTAATGTATGAAAATGTGATTGTTGTCCCAGAAGTGTTTTGATTGAATCGTAAATAGTTATAAACTTGATCCTGTCGGTTAGCTCACCTAGTTTTTCATACAATCCGTCAATTTCTTTCTTCCTGAAATCTGCTGCTCGCTGCAGATTTGTAGATTCAGCTGTTGTCAACTTTAAGTATTCAAATTTTTTCATAAAATTTTGGTAAAAGTCTTAATCAGCTTTCATTTGTCATTCTGAGTCGATGATTTATTTTCAGTTGCTCTAGATATTTATGCACTATATTTAAGAACTCATCTTTACTCAAAGGCATTAATTATCTCAATTTTTAACATGATCGCACACTACTGTTTCCTGTTCATCACTGAATGTTCTCTTGTTGATCACTGAAAGTTCTCGGAGAAACCTTATTACTTCCTATAGAGGTTCCATGGACACCTGTTTGTTTTCCAGTAAAGCTTCTTGGAACTAAATATTTCCTACTCGCTTCCTGATTGCCATATCAATAAGTCTCACCTTTCTGCGGCGTCCTTCATGGTCCTTTCATGCCATTTATATCCTGAACTTTCCATCTTTGCCTTCTAAAAAATGTAAAAATTTAAGTTTTTGCGGTATATATTTGTCCAGCATAACCCGAAATTACGTCGCCCTGTGCCACCTGTACGCAGCGCTGTTGCTCTGTAACACTTCCAATGTTATTACTGGGGCTAGACTTCGCACATCCAATAACATAGAGCATAATATTAATTGTATCTAAAGATACAATAAAAATGTAATATTACCTACCTGCAAACAAAACACAACATTTCAAAATTAAGCTCGTGCACCGGAATACTCACTAGCAATAGATAACTTGTGGTCTCTCCGAAATGCACCGTTATTCATTCCGAGTCGTATGAGTTCCTCCGTAGTCCACAGAGCCATGGCACGACAGGTTCTTTCACTAGCACCAAAGTTTGGCAACAGCGCTTGTTCGATACAGTCCGCTCTCCATTACTACCCGACTATCCCCAGTGTTAGTCATAAGGTTATCATACGTTTTCTGCTATTGTAAATAATTTACCTTTACTGCACTGGGACAAAGATGAAAGAGCGCACTTTAGGAGTACTGAATAAGATCCTTGACTCTGTGTTTCATTTTATGTATGGCTCACTTTCTAGTCAGTCTGACTGAGCAGCGCTGGAACATTCTTATTGAGACATAGTTGCAAACAGTGGAGTTTTTCAGAGAATTAGATATGTTTTCTATGAACCTGGGAGAAACTGTTTGGAATATTTTATTATGGAAATGAAAACTATAATATTTCCTTGTTCTTTTTATTAATGGACAAAATTTTGGAGGAATTTTAAAGGTCTGTTTATAGTTTCTTTGTAATGAGAGAATTTTGTAATTGTTAGAGTATTCTTATGTTGTGCTGTCTCCTCTCAATAATTAGGGTTTGATGTCTCAAAAGCGATTTTCTTTAAAGCGAAACCAACCTCCGTAATTCATAGTAAAATTTTGAATTTTTATCAAATCAAATGGTTCAAATGGCTCTGAGCACTGTGGGACTCAACTGCTGAGGTCATTAGTCCCCTAGAACTTAGAACTAGTTAAACCTAACTAACCTAAGGACATCACAAACATCCATGCCCGAGGCAGGATTCGAACCTGCGACCGTAGCGGTCTTGCGGTTCCAGACTGCAGCGCCTTTAACCGCACGGCCACTTCGGGGCGGCTGAATTTTTATCATGAGCGCATTGCACCGTACGCCACATGAAAGAATCGACTGTTTCTGACAAAAAATTTGGAACATTATTTATCTTTAGCTTCTGTATCTGCTGATTTGTATTTGCTTTCGAGAACGTCAGTGCGCCAGGTACAAAGAAACAGCACGCTGAGCAAGAGATCAGTCGCTTATTTCATGGCAGATCTCACCTAGCATTCTTGTGCAAACAGGGTGCAGTCAGGATTCTCAGGTGTCGTCTAGTATGTACATTAATTTTCAGTGAACGTTGTTGGTAATTTAAAATAGTTATTTTGTGCCGAGTATAGTAGTAATTTATTTGGCTGGTTCAAATGGCTCTGAGCACTATGGGACTTAACATCTGAGGTCATCAGTCCCCTAGAACTTAGAACTACTTAAACCTAACTAACCTAAGGACATCACACACAGGATTCGAACCTGCGACCGTAGCGATCTCGTGGTTCCGGACTGGAGCGCCTAGAACCGCACGGCCACCGCGGCCGGCAGTAATTTATTTTGGTGAATTTTCTTAGCCTAACATTTCATTTCACAGTACGCTTCGTTCATAATGTGCTTCAGTATCGAGTTTTAGTCATATAGTTTCCAGTGATCACACAATTAGTTTCTCTTGGCATTTAATTAGATTCATTTCTTTCATATTTTGCATTTCACGAAGTTTAAAGGTTTATTTCACGACTCTGTTGGTTGGCCTTGTGTTGGGCATGTGAACAGTCAATTCTGCTTAACACTTGAATACGTTATCCAATGTACATGTTACTTTAGGAGAAAGTTTTTGAAATCACTGTGTCCAGTTCTCTCTTAGACAGACAGTATTTAATATACTTTAATAGAACGCCTACACAGTGTGCACTGGTGCAGATACGCTGGAAGGATACAGATACGTGTCTGTCTAGCAATCAAGGCCCTGTCTGCCAACGTAGCATGGGGATTTTCAGGCGGCAATTACTATTCGACTGTTGGGTATACCTGCCTTGGTTGAATAGGCTGCATCCAAGAAAAGTACATCTGCGGGAAACAGAATCGGACACAAAGGCCTGCAGCTTCCATTGGCTAAACACGAAGCGATATCCACAGCCAGCAGGAGTTAATACAGTGCACATCTGTGAATAATATGGGTTTGGATGCTGTTCTTGTCTTACTTTGCACGCACTGCCACGCGCAACATGTAACTCACCGAATGCAAACTAAAAGCTCTTCGTACACAAGAACAAGCACATTGTTGCAAGTGGGTCAATCAGTCGGTAGGTGTATTGTGACTGTTCGATGCCATCTTCATCTTCCCAACGATTTCCCCTCAGATTCGTCTCAACACGAAAATCATGTCTTGGTGTTTGCTCTCTGTTTATCAGTCTACACTGCTTAACAATTTATATGCCGAAAAATCTGCCGCATAGCCATTACGAATTTGTTCGAGAGGGTTCGGAGCGACGTAGAGGAGGCAGAAATTTTTTGCTCTCCCTCCCTCTCCTCTGGTCTTCGCGGGCCAGAACATCTACATCTACATCTATACTCCGCGAGCCACCTTACGGTGTGTGGCGGAGGGTACTTATTGTACCACTACCTGATCCCCCCTTCCCTGTTCCATTCACGAATTGTGCGTGGGAAAAACGACTGCTTGTAAGTCTCCGTATTTGCTCTAATTTCTCGGATCTTTTCGTTGTGATCATTACGCGAGATATATGTGGGCGGTAGTAATATGTTGCCCATCTCTTCCCGGAATGTGCTCTCTCGTAATTTCGATAATAAACCTCTCCGTATTGCGTAACGCCTTTCTTGAAGTGTCCGCCACTGGAGCTTGTTCAGTCGAATCCTGCCTCGCTACACATGCATACGTCACATTTCGGTATCACTTTGAAGAGAAGATGTAAAGGATATCGACTAATGCCAAGCGTACCTGGGGCCACGTTTCGTGAAATCTGTAAGCTATTTCTCCATTCGCCACTATTCGACTGAAAATACCACATGGCTCTGAGTTATGAAAACTTCCAGTGGTGTCGTACCTTCAATTCATGATATTTTTTCAAGTGTTGCCAGCTGTCATCAAAAAGCACTAAATTCGTTAATATAGCGAGTGTTGGCAAGTGTCTGAACCCTCGAAAAACAACGTGTACAAAACGAATAGAAAGTATGCGCTCTCAGTACTATAGGAAGTAGGTAACAATTATGAGGTGGTACCAATAGTATCTTTGATGATTATCTGGCACAGTCTTTCAATAATTTTGAGTTTTCTTGTGTAAAAAAATTATGGTTCGGTTTCTTCACCCCCTCATCTTCCATGAAACTAATGATAGTCCCCGTTCCTTAATTTAAGATCCTGGGTATGCTCTTGATATTCCATCTAGTGCTGGTCTGTTTTAAAGGAAATTTAGTGCATTTTATTCGGAATGCCTTTGTTAGTAAGACTGGCGTGCGAAGGAATACACAAGCACAGCATTGCACTCGGAAGTCAGTCAACGACAATTCTTAATGACTGTACGGTTTCTATTTAATTATTAAATTCGTGTTCCACAGATTCACGTAATGAGTGAATCGCAAGGATACGGGACGTGTCAGATCGTACACGGTTCAAATATAATTTACTTGACAATAACGTTATAATGTAAATAAAGTAACAATTACAGAGCATTTGCCGGCCGTTGTGGCCGAGCGGTTCTAGGCGCTTCAATCCGGAACCGCGCGACTGCTACGGTCGCAGGTTCGAATCCTGCCTCGGGCATGGATGTGTGTGATATCCTTAGGTTAGTTAGGTTTAAGTAGTTCTAAGTCCCATAGTGCTCAGAGCCATTTGAATTTGAACAGAGCATTTAATGAATTGCCGGCCGCGGTGGTCTAGCGGTTCTGGCGCTGCAGTCCGGAGCCGCGGGACTGCTACGGTCGCAGGTTCGAATCCTGCCTCGGGCATGGGTGTGTGTGATGTCCTTAGGTTAGTTAGGTTTAAGTAGTTCTAAGTTCTAGGGGACTTATGACCTAAGATGTTGAGTCCCATAGTGCTCAGAGCTATTTGAACCATTTTTAATGAATTAACGGAAAATTGTGTTTAAGTGCGGAAGGAGGAGTAATATACACAGCAAGCAAACTTATGATAAATATTACAGTAAATCAACCGAGCGAGGTGGCGCAGTGGTTAAACACTGGACTCGCATTCGGGAGGACGACGGTTCAATCCCGCGTCCGGCCATGCTGATTTAGGTTTTCCGTGATTTCCCTAAATCGCTCCAGGCAAATGCCGGGATGGTTCCTTTGTAAGGACACGGCCGACTTCCTTCCCCGTCCTTCCCTAATCCGATGAGACCGATGACCTCGCTGTCTGGTCTCCTTCCCCAAAACAACCCAACCCCTACAGTAAATAAATATATGGACACAAAAACAAAATTTTCTCTTGTCTATGATAGTGTCCAAATTAGTATAAGAGTAGCTCTAACTTAAGGCTAGGCGCAAATTGAGACGCATATAGCACGTGTGACGTGACACGACACTACAGCGCGACACGCACGTGCCGCAAGAGTCGCGCGGGTGCAATGCATATTGCGACGCGTACACCATACTTCGCACGCGCCGACTGGCGACGCTCTGGGCTGACGGAACCGAAGCGCACACAACGTGATATCTTTCTCAAACGATTTTACAGAAACTATTCACTGAAAATATTTGATTTTTGCCTTACTTGTAGCGTTATATGTCAGCTTCGTGGTGAAGTTCCAATCATCTCGCTAATGACCATTATTATTGTGATGTACACATTTTAGTAAGACACTATGCAAAACTCAAAAAGTTTGCAACGAAAATTAGGGGTCGCTATGCTTTTGCGTTTGGTGCGTATTACACCATATGTTGCTGCGTATGAAATTTAGCTAACATGTTGAATTTTTGTTTAGACTTGGGGGGAGGTCTCTATCTGCCTCCGATCTCGAGAAAATGGATCCTATGTAGAGCGCTCACTTCCGATCTCACGACCGCGAGAATGAAATACTCGCAACATCTTTCTTATCTCCTAAACCGCTCGAGACATCGAGACGAAAGTTTGGCGAATGATAGCACACAAGGAGAAGAGTGTTTTGCCAATTCTTAAACACACGGAACTTTCTTACCTATGGCGATATATCAGTACTTATACTTCTTTTTATTTCTTTCACGCCAGTGACTGCAATTTTTTAAGAGTTATCGACAGCAAGCGAAGAAGAGCTTCCTAGTATGAAAACGAACATGAAATTTCTTCTTTTATGTTACTGCAAACACACTATGAGGCTTTTCGTAAGCTATTGATCTCTGTGGTTGCCAATTACTTGTTTAATGAGGTACTTTGTTTCAGAATTTTTTCGCAATAGCTGCTGAGAGATGAGTTTGTGCAAATTACACTGTGTTTTGACAAAGGAAGTACAATTAAACCAGTCACCAAGAGAAATGTGGCCGCTACTCACAAACGATGATGCTTCTTCGAATGAGAAAAGGTCAACAACTCACACAAAAGCAGTTTGCCAATTCTGTTGGAATTTTGGTGGAATCCCCGTAACCCATCGTATTTTTAACACTGAGCGACTGGAATGGAAACTTACCAAAGGATTTTATTCCTTCTCTTGATCTGAGCAGTATTAAAATAACGACGAGCGTTCCTTCAGGCGGAGTGATAGGCACATGCCAGATAATGGTTACTCACCTACGGCTTGCCAAACTGACAATGTGTGATCGCGAATAAAATAGTTGTTATTGAGAAAAATAAACAATTGACCTGTCGCACAACACAAGGGGCAGTGTATTGTCAGCAGTGGAGGATAATGCGCGCAACAGGAATGCAGAATCTAACCATGTGTGCCTTGTGTGCTGGAGTTAGAAAAACATTGCCATGAAAGTAGATCTGCCTTTGTCAGCAGTACATTTCAACAAATTAAATATATCTAATCATGACACTCCTTTAGGATATTCATACTTTCGTAATAATACCAACCATTTTCTTAATCTGTGTAGCCTGTTGTATGATTAGTTTATTAATGCTGATAATGTGCATGCAACAATTGAAATGCTTCTTCTCATCACGGCGAACAAATTAAAACATTGTTATTTGTGACTGCTTTTCGACTGCTGCTAGCTTGCAGTGGAAATGTGATCTTCACACGCATGTACTACAGTGTGTCGTATTACATTATTACATCCATACCCAAGTAATCACAGTGAGACTTCTACACTTCAGATCTTGGACTTTTTTTATCAGGAGCACAAAAAGGTCACACCTGTGGAGATTATCCCTTTCCAAATTTTTGTAACAGATCGTACAGGTACGCCAGCATACTAGGCAGCGGGAAGATAATCGTGTTTTACTTTCCTGCCTTGCTTCTTAATCACATTATTTTATAATATTCCTTGCTTCCTTATTCACTACCCTCTGTCCCTTCTTACGATCCGAAAACATCGTGCAGGCATATGATACAATTCCAGCGGCCAATGGCTCACTAGTTACTGAAGTATGCATTTTTCTTGATAGAAGAAAAACAAAACAAAACTATGCAGATATAAAAACAGAAAAGTGTAATGTACTAAAGAAGAAAGCTGGAGCGTTTAACTGGCGAAAAACGAAACACTACCCAAAGGCAATAAAATTTAGTATACAGTAAGGCAAAATTTATCGCATTGGCAATACTACCACCGCTCATATGCGCCGTGAGGTTACAAAAACGCGCGCTGCGCTGCGTCGCTCCACACACACTATACGCGTCTCAATTTGCGCCTAGCCTAACAGTATGCTTAGGAAGACAATGGGGATGGCAAAATATGATACATTGTTACACTCTTCTTGAGTGGAGCAACACAGTCATGTTTATAATACAACTTCTAACATAAATTAATCAATAATTGTGGGGTTAGCAATGACCGAAAGATGAAAATATAACATAGATATTGTAGTTTGTACCAACTGTTAAGTGGTTCTACACAGTCATGTTTAAATTAGATATCCTGATGTAAAGTTTATCAAATCTAGTTCTGGGGTAATTGTAAGTTTAGCAGTGAGATCCATTTTGTCTAGAAACTCATCAATGGTATAAAAAGATTTGTTTGAATCTGGGCAGCTGTTTACGAAGACATTTAATATGTGATGAGAGTGCATAAAACAGCTTAATGCAGCAGTAATAAACTACTTTCTGAGCCAGATCAAGACAAGTTTAATAACCAGACTGTTTTCGGTTCTTGTGTGTTAGTCTTTTTTCTCTTTATTTGTTTTTTATTCCCCCGCCACCCTCGAAGGGCGCGGGCTGGCAGCAGCTTAATATGCCGCTTTTCAGCTTACAGAAGTTTTAAAAACATAACAAAAAGATAATTAAAATAAAAACAGGCGATAAAAACGGTGACTTTTAAAATGTAAAACGGGGGAAAATTGTGGAAGTTAAAACATAAAACAAGAGTTGGCGATGCTAATTAGTGTTAGTTGTGGTATTTCCTGTTATTCTTTATTTCTGCAATCAAAATATCAGAGGAAGAAGAAGAAACACTATCGCAGGGCAGTTGTTAGAGCAATAAATCCGCCGGGAAAACTTCAAGAAACACATTTGCAGTTGTTTGACTATACGTTTCTTTGTGTCTCTGGGCTACTACCGGAGCGACACACAGTCTGTTTACAAAAGTAAAAACGTCGTCCGTAAGGTAACAGCTGCAGCGCCGTTTCGTGTTCTGTGCTGACATCTGTCGGCGGCGCCCAGAACTACTGCCGCCAGCGAAATGATAAGCCCGCGGGGGCGGCGTGCCGCAGCAGACAGCGTCTTGCCCGCGGCGAATATAAAACGAACCAACCTCGAAGGAGTCAAGGGCGGCGCGCGCACAGCATTAATATGACCCGCACTTGACGTAATCCCCTAAAACGGGGACACACCAACTGCGCCGCAGCTCTGGCCGCTCATACTTCTGTCACGACCGAGCCCAAACGGAGCCAACCCGTCTCTTGCGTTTTCCAGCAGGCCTTCGGAGGAAGTTAAATACTGCAATATTGAGCCTGCAGCTTCAGTAGTATTTCATTCATCAGTTATGATCTCCTAGAGACAAAGCTTTTGGATAATATCAGAAGCTGCAGGACTCAAAATTAACAGCGAAAATACCAAGAAATAGACGACGCATTACAATGGACGGAAAAATACATGCACGAGATGGATGAAGTTCTCCTCGCTAATTCAGTCACAGATGGTAATGGAGCTATTGAAAATGTTCAGAGTTGGATCAGCATCTCATAGTGACAAGGTCTGTAAATGCAGACCTTTACAGTATTATTGCTCATTGCAGACTCATAAAAGATAATCAAGGCACTGACAGCTTAAGATTTTTCGTAAATAGATGCTTGAGGATCCAACAGCCTGTTCATAAACTCCCACTATTATTTCAAAAGTCATGACTTGGAAACTACGCTACTGGCCATTAAAATTGCCATACCACGAAAATGACGTGCTACAGACGCGAAATTTAACCGACAGGAAGAAGGTGCTGTGATATGCAAATGATTAGCTTTTCAAGGCATTTACACAAGGTTGGCTCCGGTGGAGACACCTACAACGTGCTGACATGAGGAAAGTTTCCAACCGATTTCTCATACACAAACAGCAGTTGACCGGCGTTGCCTGGTGAAACGTGGTTGTGATACCTCGTGTAAGGAGGAGAAATGCGTGCCATCACGTTTCCGACTTTGATAAAGGTCGGATTGTAGCCTATCGCGGTTGCGGTTTATCGTATCGCGACATTGCTGCTCGCGTTGGCCGAGATCCAATGACTGTTAGCAGAATATGGAATCGGTGGGTTCAGGAGGATAATACGGAACGCCGTGCTGGATCACAACGGCCTCGTATCACTAGCAGTCGAGATGACAGGCATCTTATCCGCATGGCTGTAACCGATGGTGCAGCCACGTTTCAAGATAACAACCACCTGCTCGAACAGTTCGACGATGTTTGCAGCAGCATGGACTATCAGCTCGGAGACCATTGCTGCGGTTACCCTTGACGCTGCATCACAGACAGGAGCGCTTGCGATGGTGTACTCAAAGACGAACCTGGGTGCACTAATGGCAAAAGGTCATTTTCTCGGATGAATCCAGGTTCTGTTTACAGCATCATGATGGTCGCATCCATGTTTGGCGACATTGCGGTGTACTCACATTGGAAGCGTGTATTCGTCATCGCCAACTTGCCTCTCTGATCAGGGCGTCATTGCAGTCCATTGGGTAATCAAAAAGGTTGATGCAATCTTGATGCCTACACGCGCTCTTTCCCTCATATTTGACTGAGTAGTGCTTCCATCAAAGATTAAGGTGGGCTATGAAGTCATCACGGTCACTGCAAACCTGATGCGTTGCTATCAGTGTCAATGTTACAACCATAGTTGCGTGTCCTGTCCTGTCGAAAGCTTTACTTGTGGTAGGGATGCTCACGAGAGCGATTGCCCGCCTCCTTCTCCCCGCTGTATCAATTGTAATGGCGACCCTGCCGCCTCATCCCGTTAATGTCCCGTGTACCTCGATGGGTGGGCCTTCCAGGAGATCTGGATGAAGGAGAAGGTACCTTATCCTGCAAGTTGTTGGCTATCGAAAGTCCTGCATTTTACTATCCAGCATTTGTAGGACCGTTCTTGCTATGCCTTTCTCCACGAAGGATATGCTCACGCTGACATGCAACCTCCAATTCACTACTGAAGTTGTGAAATCGTTCAGTATCACGGTAGCATCACTGCTTCCTCATCCTACAGTTCCACAACAAGCCACCAAACTTTCGCCCCCGGCGGTGGAATCACCTGCTACACAACCGCCAGGCCGGAAAGGACAAAAGGAGTGCTCCTGCGAAGACTTTTTATGTCCCTCCAGCCAAAAAAGTCGGAGTCTGCCAACCGTAAAGGCTCTAAGAAATCGAATAAAGCTAATCCTTTCTTCTCCTTCTCCTTCCTCTTCAACGGTGTCACCTTATGATACCCTAACCTGGCCGACGTCAGTTTCGCCAGTGCGCACCGCCAACCGTTTTTCTGCCTGGAATGCTCAGGCCGACCCACGGAAAATGCCGATGCCTCCGTGGATTTCATGGAAGAGGATCCTCCGTGTAGCAGTGAATCTTCGAAGACCGGCACTCGGCAGCTGCCGAAGTGACTACCCTTCATTTGTTCCCTCCTCCCTATTCTCCATTATGACTCTTCTCCAATGGAATGTTCCTGGCATTGCATCCAACAAGGACGGCTACAGCTGCTCTTGGAATCACAGTGTCCGGTTGTTTTCTGCCTCCAAGAAACAAATTTGCTTCCTTGCGACCGCCTTGATCTCTGGAGTTTCCTTCCGGTCCACTTTGACCTTCCAGCAACGAACGGCATTCCACCTCATGGGGGAGTCATGCTGCTCATTTGGAATGACGTCCATAGCCAAACCACCTTATTGAATACCCGGCTGCAAGCTGTTGCAGTCCGCGTTTTCCTTTCTCGTTTCACCTTTTCTCTTTGTAACGTCTACATCCCTCCGCCATTCGCTGTCACCAGGGCAGACTTCCTCCAGCTTATGAGTCAGCTCCCTCGCCCCTTTCTGCTTTAGCTTGGCGACTTTAAGGCCACCATCCCCTTTGGAACCTGTCCGAGAGGTTCCCTCTTGACTGACCACCTCAATCAACTCAGCGTCATCTGAAGTAACACTGGAGCACCCAAGTTCCTTTCAGACTCCTCGCACACCTATTCACATTTGTACCTCTCGTTCTGCACTTAGCTAGTCTGCACTGGTCCGTTCTCTCTGACACGTACTCGAGCGACCATATCCCCCTGCGCTTTGCGTTTGCTCACTCCTGTCCCATCTACGTGGAAAACCAATTGGCAGCTTTCTAAGGCAGACTGTAGGCCTTTCCCCAGTTGTTTGACCAGGTAGAGTACCCTATGAACGTTATCCTGACCGCCGCAGAACGTTCCATACTTCGCACTTCATCTTTACCGCGTCGTGTCCCGGTCCGATGGTGGAATGAGGCGTTTTTAACCGTCATCCTACGATGACGAACAGAATTCGTTATAAACAGTTGCGTGGGCACTATCGTCGCATTCTTTGGAATAGCAAAAAAACTAGCTGAATTTAATTTACTAGCTCTTTTAACAGTTTCATTCACTCTTCCGTCATGTGGGGCAACCTCCGACGGCTCTCTGGGACCAAGGTCCATTTCCCGATTTCCGGCCTGATCCTAGCATATGATGTCGTTGTGGACCGTATTACTACCTCTAATACCGTGGGCCGCTATTTTCTACAGATTTCGAGCTCCACCCGCTCTCACCCCGCGTCGGAAAAGAGGAGGGTCGGGTGATCCCTCAGAATCGTCAATATACAATGCTGCCTTTACTTTGATGGAGTTAGATCATGCTCTCACTTTATCCCGATCTTCAGTCCCAGGACCGGACGTTATTCACATTCAGATGTTGCATCTTCATACGTACAATCGTATTTGGGCAAATGGCATGTTTCCCAGACGCTGACGTGAAGCCGGTGTTCACAAGATGATGGAATGTGTCATTCATGGCTGGCTGGTATGCACACTAACCAATCCAATGAACGGTTTTCTGCGGAAATATCAGACTGTGACCGTGTGTTTTGATTTGCAGATAGTCTACGACACCAGATGGGGGACTGGTATCATCTGTGCATTATACACGTGGGGCTTCCGAGGCCACCTGCCCCATTTTCCTTCAGGAATTTTTAAAAGACCAGAGTTTTTAAGGTAAGTGTAGGTTCTGCATTGCCTCTAGGACACTTTTATCCAGGAGAACAGGTGCCTCAAGTCCCCGTCCCGATTGTCGTCGTCTTTGCTATAGCCATTAACACGCCGTCAGGCATCTCTGTCTCCCTTTTCGTCGAAGAATTTGCGATCTAATGCTGTTCTACACGGGCGTGTGTCCTTGATCGGCGTCAACAACGATGTCTTGGACGTCGTTACTCGTGGAGCATCGACTATGACTTTCACTTTTCCGCTGACAAAACAGTTTGTGTGAACTGCGACTGCTGTGTTCGGATGCAGGCTGAGTTGGCATCCCTTCGCTCCCAGCTTCAGGCAGTGTTGGCTTCGGTCACACAGCTTGAGGCTGTTGCCAATGGGCATCGCTGTAGGGGTCCGGACGGGGGTTTGTCGGGGACGGCCAGCTCGTCCCATGCATCCCTCTATCGGACTATAACTGCCCAGGATACTGCCCACATTGAGGCTGACCCCTCACCTGTGTTCGTCTCGAGGTGTGGCAGGGGGCGAAAGTCATTCCGGAGGGCTGAACGGAAGGCCTCTCTGGTTTGTCTGACGAATCGGTTTCAGGCTCTGTCTCCGGCTAATTTTGATCTTCGGCCGGACATGGTTGCTTGTCCTGTTCCAGAGGTTGCCCCTCAGTCTGCAAGATGCGCGCAGTCGCAGAGGGTGGGCTTACTGGTAGTTGCGAGCTCCAACGTCAGGCGCGTAATGGCGCCCCTTAAGGATATGACTGCAAGGCAGGGGAAGAAACCCAATGCGCACTCCGTGTGCATACCGGGCGGGGGGGGGGGGGGGGGGGGAGAGTCATTCCAGATGTGGAAAGGGTCCTTCCGGATGGCATGAAGGGTACAGGGTGCAACCATCTGCAGGTGGTCACTCATGTCGGAACCAATGATGTGTGTCGCTATGGATCGGAGGAAATCCTCTGTGGCTTCCGGCGGCTATCTGATATGGTGAAGACTGCCAGCCTCGCTAGCGAGATGAAAGCAGAGCTCATCATCTGCAGCATCGTCGACAGGACTGACTGCGGACCTTTGGTACAGAGCCGAGTGGAGGGTCTGAATCAGAGGCTGAGACGGTTCTGCGACTGTGTAGGCTGCAGATTCCTCGACCTGAGCGCCATAGGGTGGTGGGGTTTCGGGTTCCGCAGGATAGGTCAGGAGTCCACTACACCCAGCAGTCGGCTACACGGGTAACAGGGGCTGTGTGGCGTGGATGGGCGGTTTTTTTAGGTTAGATGGCCTCGGGCAAGTACAGAAAGGGCAACAGCCTCAAAGGGTGCGGGGCAAAGTCAGGACATGCGGGGACCAAGCAGCAATCGGTATTGTAATTGTAAACTGTCGAAGCTGCGTTGGTAAAGTACCGGAACTTCAAGCGCTGATAGAAAGTACCGAAGCTGAAATCGTTATAGGTACGGAAAGCTGGCTGAAGCCAGAGATAAATTCTGTCGAAATTTTTACAAAGGCACAGACGGTATTTAGAAAGAATAGATTGCATGCAACCGGTGGTGGCGTGTTTGTCGCTGTTAGTAGTAGTTTAACCTGTAGTGAAATAGAAGTGGATAGTTCCTGTGAATTATTATGGGTGGAGGTTATACTCAACAACCGAGCTAGGTTAATAATTAGCTCCTTTTACCGACCTTCCGACTCAGCAGCATTAGTGGCAGAACAACTGAGAGAAAATCTGGAATACATTTGACATAAATTTCCTCAGCATGTTATAGTCTTAGGTGGAGATTTCAATTTACCAGGTATAGACTAAGACACTCCGATGTTTAGAACGGGTGGTAGGGACAGAGCATCGAGTGACATTATACTGAGTGCACTATCTGAAAGTAACCTCGAGCAATTAAACAGAGAACCGACTCGTGAAGATAACATCTTGGACCTACTGATAACAAACAGACCCCAACTTTTCGACTCTGTAAGCGCAGAACAGGGAATCGGTGATCATAAGGCCGTTGCAACATCCCTGAATATGGAAGGAAATAGGAATAAAAAAAAGGGAGGAAGGTTTATCTGTTTAGCAAGAGTAATAGGAGGCAGATTTCACACTACCTAACAGATCAAAACGAAAATTCTGTTCAGATACTGACAATGTTGAGTGTTTATGGAAAAAGTTCAAGACAATCGTAAAATGCGTTTTAGACAGGTACGTGCCGAGTAAAACTGTGAGGGACGGGAAAAACCCACCGTGGTTCAACAACGAAGTTAGGAAACTACTGCGAAAGCAAAGAGAGCTTCACTGCAAGTTTAAACGCAGCCAAAACCTCTCAGACAAACAGAAGCTAAACGATGTCAAAGTTAGCGTAAGGAGGGCTATGCGTGAAGCGTTCAGTGAATTCGAAAGAAAAATTCTACGTACCGACTTGACAGAAAATCCTAGGAAGTTCTGGTCTTACGTTAAATCAGAAAGTGGCTCGAAACAGCGTTTCTAGACACTCTGGGATGATGATGGTATTGAAACAGTGGATGACACGCGTAAAGCTGAAATACTAGACATCTTTTTCCAAAGCTGTTTGACAGAGGAAGACCGCTCTGCAGTTCCTTCTCTAAATCCTCGCACGAACGAAAAAATGGGAGGTAATGTGAGGTAATGAAAGTGGCACTTAAAGTTCCCTCGGTCACACACCGTTGGTTGGCTTGCGGAGTATAAATGTAGATGTAGATGTTACTCGGATCTGTCAAGGCTGATTTATTACTGCAGAAGGCTTCCGTCTCTAAAATACTTTACCAATGTGGTATGTCTTATACAGGTCACACCACACGTTCCGTAGAAACACATTGCTTAGAACACCAAGATACACTTGTCTTATGCAACCCATGAAGTCTGTTATTGCTGAGTATTGCGCATCCATTGGACAAACGGGTGAGGTGGCGAGGTGTCAGCAGACCGGACTCGGATTCGGAACGGAGGCGGTTCACATCGTCCACACCTTCAGTGGCTTGTGCCAATCGCTTACTGCAAATACTGACATGATTGCTTTGAAAGAACACGGTCGAGATACCTGCCTACCCCTTTCCAATTCAGAGTTTGTCCTCCAACACTTCGTCGTTGCCGCGCGGGATTAGCCGAGCGCTCTAAGGCGCTGCACTGGACTGTGCGGCTGATCCCAGCAGAGGTTCGAGTCCTCCCTCGGTCATGGGTGTGTGTGTTTGTCCTTAGGATAATTTAGGTTACGTAGTGTGTAAGCTTAGGGACTGATGACCTTAGCAGTTAAGTCCCATAAGATTTCACACACATTTGAACATTTTTGAACTTCGTCGTTGACAAGATTTTAAACCCTAATCTTTATTCTTTCACTGGACGTTGTACGGAATATGAGAAAACAACAAATTTGGCTGTTACTACGTTGTTTTGCGATTTCATTATTGTATTTCGTGGTGATACATATGGCGAAAGACGCTATTAATCGGGACAGCGGCTATCTGTTGGCTCTCAGCGAAGGTTCAAAATGGTTCAAATGGCTCTGAGCACTATGGGACTTAACGTCTGTGGTCATTAGTCCCCTAGAACTTAGAACTACTTAAATCTAACTAACCTAAGGACACCACACACATCCATGCCCGAGGCAGGATTCGAACCTGCGACCGGAGTAGTCGCGCGGTTCCGGACTGAGCGCCTGAACCGCTAGACCACCGCGGCCGGCTCTCAGCGAAGGGCCACGTCCTGTTGCAACACAGCTTACAGCAGAGCTCTGCATTTCCGCCATCGAGGGTGCGTGGGCAGGACGGTCGGTTTTCCTGTTAAGATTATGATACATGCGTGAAGCGCATACAGCACCCTAATAAATTGTGCGACGTGTGTAGCCGATATCAGTGTTCACCTGAAAATGTTTGGTAGACGCTGTGATGAAATATCGTGTGCGATGTGAACAACGGAATGTGTGACCCAGTTATTAGAAAAGCCTTTTAAACAAGGGGCAACGCTCCATGGTGACCATCTGTGTCATAAAAGGCTGATGGTAATTTTGTTTTATACATTAATTCCGATAGTATCCGCTGTATTACTCTTTTTGTGGTTATAAGCTGCGTAATGTAGCAGATTTACTATTTTCTGTGACATCGTGATTTATAAAGAAATAAGAAACCTAAGCAGCTTAAAGATTATAGTGTAACCTGTTAAGTGTGGGCTCTGCTGCTGTTGACGACTGTTGACTAAACGTTAAGGTCCGACTTCTCTTCACATATGTTTGCATGAAATGCTTGCTAGTTTTATCAGTACATGGCCTAGGCAGTGTAATTTGGTGTCTGGTTTGTGTATGCAAGTCTTATTTTGTTGCTATTCCTAGTGTCTGCATGAAAAGCGTCCTTGGCGTTGCAGAAGACACGCATTGTGTTTTGTCACAATTTCTCTGCGCGCCTACATTCGCCCGAAATACTACACGCTAACCACCGCTGTTGAGTAAATTGCCTGAACGAAAGCATGAAGGCGTCAGCCGATTGCTGTCTTCTTGTTGAACTATCGGTGCCTGCTGAGAACACACCGTACAAGAGCTGTCCATCAGCAAATTGACTCCTATACTTATGTATAACACGGAAACAATGCACAAATTTTCTAATTTTCAGCCAAATGTCTTGGGAAGAAGAAACGCAGGAATCTACGTTGCAAAACATAGTAACTTCAGTTTTTTTATAAATAACGTGGAGCACCTTCATGTCCATAATTTAAGGCTTATATCACAAAAGGTTTCACTGTCAGCTCTGCGAAAGGATTAGTTTTCTCTTTGGACTCAGAGGAGAGGGTCTGTGATTGTGTCCATACGTCAGACTGCGGCCGCCCGTAATACGGGAGATAGTAGGCAGTAAGCGGTTAAGAAAGACGATTTTACGGCAGAGAAAAGTGCCACAACAAGTACCGTGGAAAAAAGCCCCTCTGTGTCAGTATGGCTTGGTACTACCGTATTTACGCTACCACGTGCTAATATCGTCATCAGACAGGTCAATCTAATCACAAAATAGGCCGCTCAGTGTAGAATGTCGTGTGGATTTTAATGGCCTTTGTATGTGCACAGCTTTCCTGTCGTAGATGAGAGACGTAGCTGGCATTACCTATCAGATGTGCTGAAGTACGTGGCTCACCGATCGCATTACCTCTATGCCTAGTTCGAGCTTATCATAGGTGGTCTGGTTCCCCAATGGAAAAATGTTTTTGGACGGTTATTCTTTCACCTGCGGTAGTGATCGTAGTTCTCCAGATGAAAAACTTATTCGACTGTTTCTGGTTCCTGCCTAGTCATGTGCCGAGTTTGTTAAATACCTCCATGAGAGTCGCGAAACCAGATACATTGTGCGTGTCCGCGGTGACTGTGCTTCCTGCAGACGGCGCAGATGTGTTGGAGCTTCGTAATCCCAGACTGAACATGTGTATGCCATGGACGGTCTAATGCGGCCCATGTATGTCGACCTCGACAAGTAAATTTATTAGGAGACTAAATGATTACATTCACGTAGATTCCAGCCGGCCGGAGTGGCCGAGCAGTTCTAGGCGCTACAGTCTGGAACTGCGCGACCGCTACGGTCGCAGGTTCGAATCCTGCCTCGGGCATGGATGTGTGTGATGTCCTTAGGTTAGTTAGGTTTAAGTAGTTCTAAGTTCTAGGAGACTGATGACCTCAGCAGTTAAGTCCCATAGTGCTCAGAGCCATTTGAGCCTCACGTAGAGTCCTTTTCAAGTTGTCTAAACTTTCGTCTTCCGTTCCACTAGCGTTTCTGAAGCATCGTTGTGCATTCTGTCCATTTTCCTTTTCATCATTCATATTTCAGTTGCCGTATTTTCAGTATTTTTTTTCAGTGAATGTGTTGTTGTGGAAGCTATGTACAAGTTGACAATTATTAAACTATATAAAAAAACGTAAATTAGTTACACAATACGGCGTGCACACACTTTATTCAACATATAAACGTCACTACAGATATTCGGATTTAGGTTATGACATGTTCGATATACCTGGAATCATTAGCAATAATGTGGCGCAGACGAATAACGAAATTCTGGGTGACCCGCTGAAGTGTCGGAACATCGATGCTGTCGATGACCTCGTGAGTGGCTGTTTTCAGCTCACCAATGGTTGTCGGGTTATTGCTGTACATCTTTAATATAGCCCCACGAAAAGGAGTCGCACGCTCATGCCATTCTCCGCTGGTTACCCCAGAGCCAGAATGAGGTCCCCAAAGTGCTCCTCCAGGACGATAAACAATCTCCTGTTTCGGTGGGGGTCGTTCTTCGTCTTGCATGAACCACATCTTGTCGAAATCAGGGTCACTTTGTGTAATGGGAATGAAATCATATTCCAAAATCTTCACTTACCGTTTGGAAGTCAGCGTGCCATCAAGGAATATCGAACCGATTATTCCGTGATTGGCCACTGCACACCACACAGTCACCCTTAGAGGGTAAAGAGACTTGCGATCTGCGAAATGCGGAATCTCAGCCCCATAAATACGCCAATTTTGCTTACTGATGAATCCATCCCAATGAAAGTGGGTTTCGTCGCTAAACCAAACCATACAGTGCATATTAATTCCCAGCATGCCCCACGGATAACCATGCAGTTTGAACGTCCTAACGCAAACCGTTCAGAAGTTATGACGATTTTATTTCATATACACTCCTGGAAATTGAAATAAGAACACCGTGAATTCATTGTCCCAGGAAGGGGAAACTTTATTGACAAATTCCTGGGGTCAGATACATCACATGATCACACTGACAGAACCACAGGCACATAGACACAGGCAACAGAGCATGCACAATGTCGGCACTAGTACAGTGTATATCCACCTTTCGCAGCAATGCAGGCTGCTATTCTCCCATGGAGACGATCGTAGAGATGCTGGATGTAGTCCTGTGGAACGGCTTGCCATGCCATTTCCACCTGGCGCCTCAGTTGGACCAGCGTTCGTGCTGGACGTGCAGACCGCGTGAGACGACGCTTCATCCAGTCCCAAACATGCTCAATGGGGGACAGATCCGGAGATCTTGCTGGCCAGGGTAGTTGACTTACACCTTCTAGAGCACGTTGGGTGGCACGGGATACATGCGGACGTGCATTGTCCTGTTGGAACAGCAAGTTCCCTTGCCGGTCTAGGAATGGTAGAACGATGGGTTCGATGACGGTTTGGATGTACCGTGCACTATTCAGTGTCCCCTCGACGATCACCAGTGGTATACGGCCAGTGTAGGAGATCGCTCCCCACACCATGATGCCGGGTGTTGGCCCTGTGTGCCTCGGTCGTATGCAGTCCTGATTGTGGCGCTCACCTGCACGGCGCCAAACACGCATACGACCATCATTGGCACCAAGGCAGAAGCGACTCTCATCGCTGAAGACGACACGTCTCCATTCGTCCCTCCATTCACGCCTGTCGCGACACCACTGGAGGCGGGCTGCACGATGTTGGGGCGTGAGCGGAAGACGGCCTAACGGTGTGCGGGACCGTAGCCCAGCTTCATGGAGACGGTTGCGAATGGTCCTCGCCGATACCCCAGGAGCAACAGTGTCCCTAATTTGCTGGGAAGTGGCGGTGCGGTCCCCTACGGCACTGCGTAGGATCCTACGGTCTTGGCGTGCATCCGTGCGTCGCTGCGGTCCGGTCCCAGGTCGACGGGCACGTGCACCTTCCGCCGACCACTGGCGACAACATCGATGTACTGTGGAGACCTCACGCCCCACGTGTTGAGCAATTCGGCGGTACGTCCACCCGGCCTCCCGCATGCCCGCTATACGCCCTCGCTCAAAGTCCGTCAACTGCACATACGGTTCACGTCCACGCTGTCGTGGCATGCTACCAGTGTTAAAGACTGCGATGGAGCTCCGTATGCCACGGCAAACTGGCTGACACTGACGGCGGCGGTGCACAAATGCTGCGCAGCTAGCGCCATTCGACGGCCAACACCGCGGTTCCTGGTGTGTCCGCTGTGCCGTGCGTGTGATCATTGCTTGTACAGCCCTCTCGCAGTGTCCGGAGCAAGTATGGTGGGTCTGACACACCGGTGTCAATGTGTTCTTTCTTCCATTTCCAGGAGTGTAGGTCAATAAGTGTTACTCCGTACATTTTCCCACAAAATCGATAATTTTATGCGTAATTATTTACATTTGTTTATGGGTTATCCATTTAGAGTTTGTGGCCCACATCAACAGATTTCTGGAGGATACAAACCTCTTGTTTTCTGTTTATATTAACAAAAATACTATTTTCTATGAACAAAAGCGTCATCATCATTTTTTATTTAACTTTTGTTACCGACTTCTGTACTTTTAGGTGATAGCAATAATAGTCCTGTACTTAACTGTTTTAGATTTGCGGTTGACCGAATTCGGCCGGAAACGGTATAAAAACCTAAATACAAAGTAATGCAGAGAAATTGTTTGTAAAAAATAAAATCACAGCATCTCTTGCAACTCTTTCCCCATTCTGGAAAAACTCCATTCATTAATTCAACTAGAATTTTTGTTTTTTATGAAGTTGTTCATTGGAAACGTGTCCAGAATGCCTCGCTAAGAAGAAATGGAAATACTTTTCTGTCAGAAATGGTGAAGACACCAACGTAAGGAACAGCACGTTAACTTTACTGTAGCCTGCGAAAAATAATATACGTCCTTTGTCGCCTTCTGTTATGCTAATTTTGCGCTTTTATTACTCTCTCATTGACATGTATTGAATGCAATATGCTTTAGTATTAATCTTCTTACGCCGCTGACGTTGCTGTTGTTAATGCTTCTTTATTGATACTTGAAGTAGATGTGTGGCGCGAAAAATGCAGGCGTGCATATGTTAATAGGACTGGCGTTATTATAAGTTATTATTTTCAAAGTAACCGTAATAACTATTATTATTCTTATATTCAGTGTTACGTCCAGAATGCTTTACTCCAGCATTTGTGGTCGATACTATTTTATCTGTAAAGAAAGTTTCAAGACGCATTCTTGTCTTGATGTGAAAGAAGGCTTCTTGTTGTTTTATTGAGTCTAAAGACTTATTTGACGCTGCTCTCCACGATAGAGTATCCCTGTGCAAGCCTCTTCGTCTCTGCGAAGCTACTGCGATATACCTCCATCTGAGCCCCTCACTGTCGTCATGCTTTGGTCTCCCACCCACCATCCAACCCCACCCCACCCCACCCCATACTTACCTCTGTTGCCAAATTGACTATTCCTTCTTGACTTAGCATAGTCCGACCAATAATCCTTCCTTTGATCAAGAAGTACTGTAAAGCTCTTTTCTATCATAGTTGATTCCGTGCTTTATTTTTATCTGATCTACCCATCTAACTTTCAGCATTCTTCTTTAGGAGCTTATATTCTCTTCTTGTCTTTATCCTCTATCCTTACATGTAAAGCTACGCTCCAGGCAAATGCCTTCAAAAAAGATTTTCTAACGCTTAAATCTTAAATTTATATTACGTGTTAACAAATTCCTCTTTTTCAGAAATAAATTTCATGCTCTAGCCATTCTGGGTTTTATGTCCTCTCTATTTCGACAATCATCAGTTACTTTGCAGCCGAAATAACTGTACTCATCTACTACCTTCAGTGTCTCATTTCCTAATCTGATTCCCTCAACATCGCTAGATTTAAATCGACTACATTACATTGCGCTTGTTTTGCTTTCGCTGATAATCATTTTATAATGTATTCTCCCAAGTCCTTTGTAGTCTCTGACAGAATTACATCATCGGAAAAACTCGTAAGTTTTAATTTCTTCTCCCTCAACTTTAATTTCCTTTCTTAACTTCTTCTTGGTTTGCTTCACTACTTGATCAACGTACACACTGAATAACATCGGTGAGAGACTGCGCCCTACCTCCCTGTCTTGTCAGCTACTGCTTGCATTTCATGCCCGACTCTTAAAATGCAGTCTGGTTTCTGTGCAGGTTTATATGTGAACTTTCATTCGCTATATTTTATTCCGGATAACTTCAGATTTCTAAAAAAGTATTTCATTCCATGTTGCATTTCTAAATCTGTAATCGCTATAAATGTGCATTTATCTTTATTCAGATAAATCGTAGGGTCAGAAATACCTGTAGTGGTCCTACGTTTCTGCGAATTCCTAACTGACCTGCCCCGAGGTCTTCATTTATCAGTCGTTCGAATACTCTACACATAAAATCGTGTTAGCAGTTCGGATCCATGACTTACTAAACTGATGGTTCAATAGTAATCAGACCGATACGAGAAGCCCTAAAAGGCATAATCTTCCGAGGTCAGTAAAAAACAAATGAATACACAAGTTGAAACTGAGTGTGTCTGCAAGACTTGTACGTCCCTAAAAAGGCAGGCAGCTGGTCCATCACACGTCTTCAACTTGTCACGAACAAAAAAAAAAAAAAAATACATGCTCATAGTGCTGGTCTTGCATGAAGAGACTTGCACAGAAGCGAAGTCGAAACATTACTGCATAAAATGACACATTTCAGTAAGTAAACGCTAAACAAGTGTTGAAACACTATTTTACAGGTCCGTCTTGATCACATAAATTTTTACATTTCTCTATGACCAGTTTCGGCTTCAGTCTGAAGATGGCAGTAGCCGAAACTGGTCATAGTGAAATGTAAAAATTTATGTGATCAAGATGGACCTGTAAAATAAAGTCGCACAAATATGATCACGGACTTATTTTCAGACTTTATATCTTCAATTGATAACAAGTGAAGAAAATACGTAACGCTTTAACTTGTGCTTCGGAAGAAGGTACAGTTCGCGTTTGAGGTCTTGTCAATATCTTAGCCATTAAAGATGGGGGATTTGTTTAGATAGATAAAAATCGATTGGACTGTGAGCTAATGTAAAGAACTACCCCGACATTCTTTAAAATCATTTTCGGAAACCATGTTAATCTTATATATATATTCTTTAAATTAACTCACAGTCCAATCGATTTTTGTCTATCTACTAAACTAATTCTTCATCTTTAATGACTATGGTATTGACAAGGCGCCGCGCGGGATTTGCCGATCGGTCTAGGGCGCTGCGGTCATGGACTCTGCTGCTGGTCCCGGCGGAGGTTGGAGTCCTCTCTCGGGCATGGGTGTGTGTGTTTGTCCTTAGGATGATTTAGGCTAAGTATTGTGTAAGCTTAGGGACTGATGACCTCAGCAGTTAAGTCCCATAAGATTTCACACACATTTGAACATTGACAAGGCTTTAAAAGCGAACTTTACCTTCTTCCGGAGTTAAAGCGCTACGTATTTTCTTCACTTGGTCAGCGTTTATTTACTGAAATTTGTTTTCTGTTTTCTCTGTTACTTTTATGGGTAACCTTAAAAATAGACTCCACTGTATTCCATATATTTAATCGTCTATGCGGGAAAATGAGCGAGTCAGTGTCCCCCCCCCCCCCTCCGAAATTAGTTTCTTTATAATAGATTCTGCAACAGCTATGAACTTGTTAACGGTAAAAACCAGGATTCCAGTCTGATCTGCTAACTATCTGTCAAAAATACAGCCATAGAATAGAAATCAAGTGATGTACTGGCCACACATCACCCTCACATTCATCGAGTGTTACTCGATCCATTCCGACACAGCTGGGTAGCATATGAAGATGGTATCTGTTCTTTCGGACATCCGAAAGAACAAATACCATCTTCATATTGATAAGGCTAGCCGGCCAATGATCTTCTTCAGTGCGGATGTACTCACATTGCCCGAACTCGTACGGGAATCGGTAGATTGACTGCCGCGAGTAATGAGTATAGTAGGCAGGGGCACTGCAAATGTAGTGTGTGGACAGTACATTGGGAATGTGGGTCTCATGGGAGCGTGCCAGAGATAAATCCCTGCAGTCCCATTATCCTCTGTGCCGTCTGTGGCTTAGGAGGATAGAGCGTCTACCATGTAAGCAGGAGATCACGGGTTCGAGTTCCAGCACACATTTTCAACTGTCCCCGTTGATATTTTTCGACGCCTGTAAGCAGCTAAAGGTCTGGATTGCATTGTAATTTCAAATTTCAGTCGGGTAGCTGTGGGGTACTAACTGCAGAGGTCATCTGCCGGCTATAGAAATGCTACTCAGCTTTGAGTAGAACAGCTAACCGGATAGAAGGCTTCTATCCAGACACTGGTTGACCAGTCTGGTGTGGCAATAGAAAACAGCAAAATGAAAGCTGAAGTTTTAAATTTCACGTTTAGGAAATCGTTCAAGCATGAGGATCGAAGAAACATACCGTCATTTTACAATCACACAGACTTCCGTATGGAGTACATAGTAATGGGCATGCCTGACGAAGAGGAGAGTTGGAAACAAATAAGTCATCAGGTCCGGAAAGAGTCTCAATTTGGTTTTTCAAAGAGTACTCTGCAGCACCGGCCCCTTACTTAACGTTCATTTATCGCGAATCTCTCACCCAGCAAAAAGACCCAAGCGGCTGTATAAAAAGGCAGTTCGCTCCTGTATGTAACAAGAGTAAAAGAACTGACCCGCTGAATTACAGACCAATATCCTTAACGTCGGTTTGTTTTAGAATTCTTGAACATATTCTGAGCTAGACTATAATAAATTTCCTTGAGAGGGAAAATCTTCTGTCCACAAATCAGCACGGTTTTAGAAAGCATCGCTCGTTCGAAACTCAGCTTGCTCTTTTCTCACATGATATACTGTGAGCTATGGATGAAGGCAACAGGCAGGTTTTATGTTCTTATATTTCCGAAAAGTGTTCCCAGATTATGGCTTGAGGGTTTCTTAAGTAATAGTACAGTGCGTTGTACGCGACTGCGAGTGTTCATCAGAGACAAAGGCATCGTCAGCAGTGCCAAAGGGAAGTGCGATAGGAACGTTACTTTATTATTTACTACAAACATAAATGATTCGGCGGACGGGGCGGGCAGCAATCTGCAGTTGTTTGCTGATGATGCCGTGGTGTACGAGAAGGTGACGTCTTTCAGTGACAGTAAGAGGATACAAGATGACTTAGACAAAATTTCTAGTCAGTGTAACGAATGGAAACTATCTCTAAATGTAGAAAAATATAAGATAAGGCAGTTGTAAGAAAAAACAGTCTTATAATGTTCGAATACAGAGTTACCAGTGTGCTACTTGGCACAGATAGGTCGGTTAAATGTCTAGGCCTAACGGTGCAAAGTGATATGAAATGGAACGAGCAAGAAAGGATTGTAGTGCCGAAGGCGAATGGTCGACTTCGGTTTATTGGGAGAGTTTAGTGAAAGAGTGGTTTAGCTGTAAAGGAGACCACTCATAGAACATAGTCTTAAGTGCTGCTGGAGTATCTCGGTTCCCTACCAGGTCGGATTAAAGGAAGACATCGAAGTAATTCAGAGGCGAGCTGCTACATTTGTTACCGGTAGTTTCGATCAAAACGCAAGTATTACGATATTCTTTGGGAACTCATATGATAATCGCTGGAGGGAAGGCGTTGATCTTTGCGAGGAAAGATACTGAGAAAATTTGGAGAACCGGCATTTGAAGCTGACTGCCCGCAACGTTCATTTCTCGTATGGACCTTGAAGATAAGAGAAATTAGGGTTGTACGCAGTCATATGAACAGTGGTTTTTCCTTCGCTCTGTTTGTGAGTGGACGAGGGAGGAAAATGTCTACTGGTGGTACAACATACACTCCGCTACGCACCGTGCGGTGGTTTGCGGAGTGTGTGTGTATGTATAACAGCATTTGCAATAATGTTTTCTTATTCACAATACGGGTATATGTGATACTTCGTTGGTGTGCATTGTGCTCGCAAAAACCTTCAATTGAAGACAGCTCGCTGAATTATGAGTGTGAATTTTTTGTGTTTCGATTTGCTTACAATCAATTCCAGCAAGTTGACGTCAACCGGTTTACCAGTACTGTGTGTTAGTACAGAAGATTCATTGTCCGTTTAGCGTTACGTTCTTAATGAAGTCATATTTATGCGAATAGAACACTGTGGTATGTATTTGAGCAGGTCTTGAGTATGGTAAGTGGATTACCGCATAAAAAATATGGTGTGCTATTTAAAAGAGGAAGACATACTACTATTAACATTTTCGTAACGAACAGAGCTATAAGAAATACAGTCATGCTGCTTCATGTTCCCCTGGTGATTTAATCTAATGTTATTGACATTCATGTTATTTTGCTTTCGGAAAAAAGTTGTATAGGTTGATAAAGATAAATGATAGATAATGATGAGTCAGCTCACCTCAAATACGAGGGTTGTTCCAACTAGCGGTCAGTTCTACATTACGTAAGTGTATCCAGGTAGTTTTGATCAGATAGCGTATAAAAATTAAAACTACTTGCGTATTCTAAAAAATTCCCCACATTAAAACATAGCTAAACCCGCACCATATTCAGTACTTCTGGATATGCGAGGGTTGGAACTTAAATAGTGGCAACTATTTATTCACAACCGGTACAAAAGAGTTACACGTTTGCACCTGTTACTGTCCTTCAAAGTAGTTACCAGCGTTGTGTAGAACCCGTTGCCAGCGATGTGGAAGGCGTAGTATACCATTAGCACAGCCTGTTCTGTTGATGATGCGAATGGAACGGTTTAAAGTTATGGTGATTCTCGTGTACGACTGTGATGGTGTTACCCTAACGCATTACGTTCCTCCACGGCAGACCGTCAGTGCACAGTATTACTGTTAGTTTTTGGAGCATCACCTGCGACCAACTTAGCGAAAGAAGTGGACACACTTCCTGTGCAACCCACCCATCATTTTGCACGACAATCCGCGGGCGCGTGCAGCGCAAGCTGTGGCTGCTCTGTTCGGTCGATGGGACTGGGAAGTACTGTACCATCCACCATAATCCCCCGATTTAAGTCCTTGTGAGTTTGATTTGATTCCGAAGATGAAGGAATCTACACAACACTGTTGAGTACTGTGAGGGACAGTAACAGGTAATGAAATCGCAATGAGGGTTTGGCGCCATTGGCCGGGAGGCCCCTTGCGGGGCAGGTCATACCGCCTTGGTGCAGGCCTTACTACATTCGACGCCACATTGGGCGAACTGCGCGCCGCATGGGGATGAAATGATGATGAAGATAGCACAACACCCAGTCCCTGAGCGGCGAAAATCCCCGACCCAGCCGGGAATTGAACCTAGGCCCGTAGGACGGCAATCCGTCACGCTGACCACTCACCCATCGGGGCGGACACAGTGACAGGCGCAAACATGTAACTCTTTTGCGTCGGTTGTGAATAAATAGTTGCCAATATTTAAGTTCCAACCCTCGTATATCCAGAAGTACTGAATATGGTGCGGGTTTAGCTATGGTTTAATGCGGGGAATTTTTTTAGAATATGCAAGTAAACTTTTATTTTTATACACTATCTGATATAAACTACCCAAGTACACTTACGTAATGCAGAGCTGACCGCTAGTTGTCACCAGAGCCGGATCCACAAGTGCAAAAGGAGGCGACGACATGTGTTGTCAGTAGAGAAGCAGTAACAGCAGATGTGTCGTTCAGGAAAAGTCAGTGACTTCGAAAGTGGACCAGTCATTGGACGTCTCCTGAGTATCAGGGACTGAGGGGCAGCAACCGTAGAGCGTTGTGGGGGTGGTTGTAAAAAATTCCTTTGAATTAACGACAGGAATCATTCGAGAGTTTCAAAGTGATACCAGCTGTCCAACTACATCAATGACTGTCCTAAAAAGAATGGGCTATAATGGTCGAATGGCTCCCCATAAGCGACATATTTCTGTAGCCAGTACTAAGCGACAGTTGAGGTGGTGTACAGGGGGACGCCACTGGACAGCGGACGACTGGATCGAGTGATGAATCACGCTGTAACCTGTGGCAGTACGATGGGAGGGTTTGAGTATGGAGATTGGAGAGTGGTTTTGGAGACTGGAAAGTGGACGACTGGATCGAGTGATGAATCACGCTGTAACCTATGGCAGTACGATGGGAGTGTTTGGATTGGAGACTGGACAGTGGACGACCGGATCGAGTGATGAATCATGCTGTCACCTGTGGCAGTACGATGGGAGGATTTGGGTATGGAGACTGGAGAGTAGACAACTGGATTGAGTGATGAATCACACTGTAACCTTTGGCAGTACGATGGGAAGGTTTGGGTTTGGAGACTGGAGAGTAGACAACTGGATCGAGTGATAAATCACACTGTAACCTGTAGCAGTACAATGGGAGGGTTTCGGTATGGAGACTGGACAGTGGATGACTGGTCGAGTGATGAATCACGCTGTCTCCTGTGGCAGTATGATATAAGATTTGGGTTTGGAGACTGGACAGTGGACGACCGGATCGAGTGATGAATCATGCTGTCACCTGTGGCAGTACGATGGGAGGATTTGGGTATGGAGACTGGAGAGTAGACAACTGGATTGAGTGATGAATCACACTGTAAGCTGTAGCAGTACAATGGGAGGGTTTGGGTATGGAGACTGGACAGTGGATGACTGGTCGAGTGATGAATCACGCTGTCTCCTATGGCAGTATGATGGAAGGTTTGGGTTTGGAGACTGGACAGTGGACGATTGGATCGAGAGATGAATCACGCTGTCATCTGTGGCAGTATGATGGGAGGGTTTGGGTATGGAGACTGGAGAGTAGACGACTGGATCGAGTGATAAATCACACTGTAACCTGTAGCAGTATGATGGGAGGGTTTGGTTTTGGAGACTGGAAAGTGGACGACTGGATCGAGTGATGAATCACGTTGTAACCTGTGGCAGTACGATGGGAGAGGTTGGGTTTGGAGACTGGAGAGTAGACGACTGTATCGAGTGATGAATCACGCTGTAACCTGTGGCAGTACGATGAGAGGGTTTGAGTATGGACATTGGAGAGTAGACGACTGTATCGAGTGATTAATCACGCTGTCAGCTGTGGCAGTACAATGGAAGGGTTTTGGTATGGAGACTGGACAGTGGATGACTGGTCGAGTGATGAATCACGCTGTCTCCTGTGGCAGTATGATGGAAGGTTTGGGTTTGGAGACTGGACAGTAGACGACTCGATAGAGTGATGAATCATGCTGTCACCTGTGACAGTATGATGGGAGGGTTTGGGTATGGAGACTGGAGAGTAGACAACTGGATCGAGTGATGAATCACACTGTAACCTGTGGCAATACGATGGGAGAGTTTGGTTTTGGAGACTGGAAAGTGGACGACTGGATCGAGTAATGAATCACGCTGTAACCTGTGGCAATACGATGGGAGGGTTTGGTTTTGGAGACTGAACAGTGGACGACTGGATTGAGTGGTGAATCACACTGTAACCTGTGGCAGTACGATGGGAAGGTTTGGGTTTGGAGACTGGAGAGTAGACGACTGGATCGAGTGATAAATCACACTGTAACCTGTAGCAGTACAATGGGAGGGTTTGGGTATGAAGACTGGACAGTGGATGACTGGTCGAATGATGAATCATGCTGTCAACTGTGACAGTACTATGGGAGGGTTTGGGTATGGAGACTGGAGTGTAGACGACTGGATTGAGTGATGAATCACACTGTAACCTGTGGCAGTATGATGGGAGGGTTTGGTTTTGGAGACTGGACAGTGGACGACTGGTCGAGTGATGAACCACACTGTCCCCTGTGGCAGTACGATGGGAGAGTTAAGGTTTGTTGACTGGACAGTGGACGACTAGATCGGGTGATGAATCATGAATCACGCTGTAACCTGTGGCAGGACGATGGGAGGGTTTGGGTTTGGATAATGCCTAGAGAACGTTACTGGCCAACATGTTTAGTGGCAGCAGTGAAGGAGGAGATGCTGTTTCGGCATGGGGGTTGCTTTTGTCGTAAGGGTGTGGTCCCCTTGTTTCGGTTAAGAAACTGCTTAATGTGGAAGGATATGAACGTCTCACAGCATTGAGTAGTACATACCGTAGAGGGCTATTTCGGAGATGATGCTGGTACCCGTATGACAATAAGGAAGGACGCCTGGGGCAATGGTTTCTGGACAAATACAGGAATTAAATGGACTGATCTGCTCAGAGTCCCGACCTGAACCCAACTGAACACCTTTGCTATGAGTTAGAAGGTCGACTTTGTTCCAGACCCCCAGCGTCCATCACTATCTTCTCTGGTTTCGGATCTTGAAAAAGAACGGGCTGTCACTCTTCCACACGCATTCAGACACTTCATCGAAAGTGTACCCCAGCAGGGTTCAGGCCGTCACAAAGACGAAAGGTTGACACTAATACGTGTCCAGATGTTTTTGATCAGATAGTTTAGGTACTGTAGCATACCAACTGATCTGTCGCAGCAGAAGATCGTAAACATTGACGCAGAACTACTTCAGCTGCTGTCTCACATTTTGAGCGGCAACGTCGGATGAATGAAAGGCCTAGTCCACGCCCTCCGCCCTCTGTTATGTGTAACGTTATGTGGCGGCATGTTTCATGCCAGGGTTGGTCTACTAAGCCATCATAGACATCTCCATATCTGCTCTGTCATGCAATAATGGAAATGCAGGAGGTAAACGAAAACTCGGATACGATTACCATGTGACAACGATGGCGAATGTAAGTACTGAGTTATTAAGCCGACTTACTTTGCTTTAGTTCAACTGCATAGTTTTTCCGGCGCTTTCGGAAAGTAACCACTAAGAGGTTTTTTGAACAGATAGTAACGAGCAAACAACATGGCAAACCATCGTCGTGCCTTGAGGATAAGAGGTCCCTCAAACGTTTTCCCTAATGCTCCAAACGTAACAAATACGTAAGTCGAGTGCAGTGTGTGTGTGTGTGTGTGTGTGTGTGTGTGTGTGTGTGTGTGTGTGCAGTCTTGTTCATGAAGTTATTCACTCTTTCTCAATTGTTATGAGAGTGGAAATGACAGATATGGTTCTTCATTTATGGCGAATGTCACCAAATCGTTAAAGCAGCCGTGCCGTTATATGTTAAAAGGCATACTCTTCGTGAAAACCCTCTCACTATGTGTTTATAAGCATCTTAAAAATCCAGAAACAGAAGGTGTAAACAATTCAAATACGAGGAGCAGTTTATGAGAGAAATAAAAGTAACACTTTAGCCTCGGTAACACGCCTTCCACATATCACCACTAGACAGGTTGCTTGCACTAGTAGTACGAGTATTAGCCAATACTGCATTCGAACGCAATTAATCTTTTCCACATTTCGCACCAATAACAGCTTCGTGGCAATGCCTTTCAGAATCGGTTAGAATTCTCCACATGGTGTTACCGCAAACTGAAAAGTGATGCCATGTTCCTACGCAACGTTTTGTTTACCGATGCAGTGTCATTTACAGACCATGGGCAAATCTGTCTTCAAGACAGAGGACAGTTGAAAATCCACGCTGCTAGAGAGAAGTGGCTAAACAACGACTCATCTGTCAACGTATGGCTCAGTTTTTCCAAGAATTGTATCATTGGTCTCCATCTCATTAATAGGACTCAAAATAGCAGTTCCAAATATTCTGTATCTGAAGTAACCAAGTAAGATCTCGTCAACCGAAATTACTCTTACCCTTCGGGATTGTGCGTGCTTTCCGAGACAGAATTCAAAAGAACAAGAGAACACAAGCTCTTAGAGAAATATTGTACCATGCTCGACTTTTGTACAGAAAGCGTCCTTCTCGAATTCCATTTGCAAGTACATGGGAAACCTGGAATTAATTAACTTTCATTGGTGAGAATACAGAATTAAACATGAGTGTTGAGGCTAGATCCGATGTTCTGGTTTCGCAGAGAAAGTTGCGACCGCAATACGACGATCCTCCACTGCTGCTGACTGACGCTACTCGAGAAATGGGCAAGAATTAGACTAGAATTGGCTAGCGCTGCAGTCAGTCTCTTAGGCACGAGAGGCGTGGCACCGGTGGCGCCGCCGCTCAGCGAGGGGGGGGGGGGGGGGGGCGTGCACTCGTGCGGCCAGCGGTAGGGCGGAGTCGGTCGCTGTTGCTGTGGGACAACAGTGTAATTTCTGGTGCCACCCTCTTAGAAGATATCTCACAGGACGAAGGAAATCCATGTTCTACTAAGTCGACAGACGTCACACCTTTTCTACACCTGCAGTTACAGCTCTTAATACACTCCAGGAAATGGAAAAAAGAACACATTGACACCGGTGTGTCAGACCCACCATACTTGCTCCGGACACTGCGAGAGGGCTGTACAAGCAATGATCACACGCACGGCACAGCGGACACACCAGGAACCGCGGTGTTGTCCGTCGAATGGCGCTAGCTGCGCAGCATTTGTGCACCGCCGCCGTCAGTGTCAGCCAGTTTGCCGTGGCATACGGAGCTCCATCGCAGTCTTTAACACTGGTAGCATGCCGCGACAGCGTGGACGTGAACCGTATGTGCAGTTGACGGACTTTGAGCGAGGGCGTATAGTGGGCATGCGGGAGGCCGGGTGGACGTACCGCCGAATTGCTCAACACGTGGGGCGTGAGGTCTCCACAGTACATCGATGTTGTCGCCAGTGGTCGGTGGAAGGTGCACGTGCCCGTCGACCTGGGACCGGACCGCAGCGACGCACGGATGCACGCCAAGACCGTAGGATCCTACGCAGTGCCGTAGGGGACCGCACTGCCACTTCCCAGCAAATTAGGGACACTGTTGCTCCTGGGGTATCGGCGAGGACCATTCGCAACCGTCTCCATGAAGCTGGGCTACGGTCCCGCACACCGTTAGGCCGTCTTCCGCTCACGCCCCAACATCGTGCAGCCCGCCTCCAGTGGTGTCGCGACAGGCGTGAATGGAGGGACGAATGGAGACGTGTCGTCTTCAGCGATGAGAGTCGCTTCTGCCTTGGTGCCAATGATGGTCGTATGCGTGTTTGGCGCCGTGCAGGTGAGCGCCACAATCAGGACTGCATACGACCGAGGCACACAGGGCCAACACCCGGCATCATGGTGTGGGGAGCGATCTCCTACACTGGCCGTACACCACTGGTGATCGTCGAGGGGACACTGAATAGTGCACGGTACATCCAAACCGTCATCGAACCCATCGTTCTACCATTCCTAGACCGGCAAGGGAACTTGCTGTTCCAACAGGACAATGCACGTCCGCATGTATCCCGTGCCACCCAACGTGCTCTAGAAGGTGTAAGTCAACTACCCTGGCCAGCAAGATCTCCGGATCTGTACCCCATTGAGCATGTTTGGGACTGGATGAAGCGTCGTCTCACGCGGTCTGCACGTCCAGCACGAACGCTGGTCCAACTGAGGCGCCAGGTGGAAATGGCATGGCAAGCCGTTCCACAGGACTACATCCAGCATCTCTACGATCGTCTCCATGGGAGAACAGCAGCCTGCATTGCTGCGAAAGGTGGATATACACTGTACTAGTGCCGACATTGTGCATGCTCTGTTGCCTGTGTCTATGTGCCTGTGGTTCTGCAGTGTGATCATGTGATGTATCTGACCCCAGGAATGTGTCAATAAAGTTTCCCCTTCCTGGGACAATTAATTCACGGTGTTCTTATTTCAATTTCCAGGAGTGTAGAAATGGGAATCTATACTCATCAAAAAAAGTTTTATCACTCCGGTTCCCAGAACTCCTGAAGACAGTCGTTGACAGTGGATATTGTATCACACACACAGTCCCTTTGACAGTTCAGAGATGTCATTAAACCCGCCCAAAGATGTAAGGAACCATACATGAGCAGCGCCTATTAGACGGAGGGGGTTCGACAGCCGATCAGTTCCAGTCATTCGACCAGGGAGGAACTACACGGCTCGTGTTGTCTGTAGTTCAACCACGCCTAGACGGTCAATACCGCTGTTCGATCGCGTCCGCATTGTTACTTTGTGCCAGGAAGGGCTCTCAACAAGGGAAGTGTCCAGGCGTCTGTTCGGACATTGAGGAGATACAGACAGACAGGAACTGTAGATGACATGCCTCGCTCAGGCCGCAAAGGGCTACTACGGCAGTGGATGCCCGCTACCTACAGGTTATGGCTCGGAGGAACCGTGACAGCCACAGCATCACGTTGAATAACGCTTTTTGTGCAGCAACAGTGTCGCATATGCCTTCAACCAGAGAATCGTCGGAGACGTGTTAGGAGGCAACCCGATCAGGCTGAACGCCTTAGACACACTGTCCAGCGAGTGCAGCAAGGCGGAGGCTCCCTGCTGTTTTGGGGTGGCATTACCTGGGCCGACGTACGCCGCTGGTGGTCATGGAAGGCGCCGTAACGGCTGTACGATACGTGAATGCCATCCTCCGACTGACAGTACAATATGGGCAGCATATTGGCGAGGTATTCGTATTCATGGACGACAATTTGCACCCCCATCTTGCACATCTTGTGAATTACTTCATTCAGGATACGACATCGCCCGACTAGAGTGGCCAGCATGTTCTCCAGGCATGAACCGGGTCGAACATGCCTGGGATAGATTGAAAAGGGCTGTTTATGGACGACGTGACCCACCAACCCATCTAAGCGATCTACGCCAAATCGCCGTTGAGGAGTGGGACAATCTGGACCAACAGTGCCTTGATGAACTTGTGGATAATATGCCACGACGAATACAGGCATGCATCAATGCAAGAGGACGTGCTACTGGGTATTAGAGGTACCGGTGTGTACAGAAATCTGGACCACCACGCCGAAAGGTCTCGCTGTATAGTGGTACAACATGCAATTTTGTGGTTTTCATGAGCAATAAAAATGTCAGAAATGATGTTTATGTTGATCTCTATTCCAATTTTCTGTACAGGTTCCGCAACTCCTTGAAACGAGTTGATGCAAAACTTTTTTTGATGCCTGTATAACCACCGGAATATAGAACTACGTCTGCTTAAAGAGTAAGAGGAATTTAGTGGTAACTATTAATTTGACCTATTCAGAAACTTACTCGTGTAGGCGAACGGCGAGGACCTGCTGCTGGACACTGGAGCCAAGTACTTCAGCTGCGGATCATGCCGGTCTGACAAGCAAACAGCCTGGAAGACAATAGCACGAAACTGACGATCCCCAGGAAGATCATTCACCAACAGCTAATTTGCATATTGATGGATGGTGCTTAAAGACGTGTCACATATTTCTACAGGAGACTTGGCCAAAACTAAATAAAAGTTGCTGCAACAATATGTCCGGAAACCAATAACTGTTGAAATACGGATCTCTCCTCTCATTCTCATCTGCCTAATACGTAGACGTAGACACTACAGTTGGTTGTTACGAGGCATCCTGACACATTGCTCAGCACTTCATCATCGTGATTCAAGCACTGTTTGAAATAAATGTAGCCTCCATTAGTAGTGCGTCCTATGCGCTGGTCATATGCTCCTGTGACGTCTACACAGTACGTTGGGCATAGACCAGGACCTTTAAATGTCCCCATAGCCAGAAATCCAGAGGATTCCGGTCCGGTGGGGACAGGGCATGCAACTGGACCCCCTCGACCATTCCACCACCCACAAAACGTCTGTCGTACTATCCATAGCAAACGGGGTGGTGCCCGTCGTGCGTAAGTCATTATCATTGTCTTTCTGAAAGGGTAATTTCTCCAATGGCGCTGGTATTTCATAGCGCAGAAATCGTGTTACAGAACATCAGTTAATCTGTTTGGTAAAGTATGTGGCACTGTTTGTCTGTCACTGACTTCTGCGCATGAATTGATGTTGAAGCGATGTGATCTCTCACCTCCGTTATTTATTTCAGTACTATATTGGTTTCGGGATACCAACTACACGATGTTTTGCTCAGTAGCATGTCGTCTGCTCCTGCACTGCACAGGAATATATGCATATTTAGAGCCACATTATATGATGTTTCATTAATAGAAAAATGCTTATGTGCCTGCATTGATTTACATAGAAGGTGAAACTGTTGAATATACGGCTATTGCACTGAAAAAATTCATTTTAAAAGTATTTGTGGCTGGTTGCATTATTCACCAAGACTAACGGCCGCAGAGTTCACGAGATCCAACATAGTTAAAATAACCACACACTTGTTTAAACGATATTCTAAGGACAATTAGGTGATCTTACGAGCAACACAACCTAGGGGCGGCAGCTACTTGATTTTTAAAATGAGCATCTGGTGTGTTTCACACAGCATATCATCTGGCTGGATACGACACACCCGAAGAAACACGCAAACGTGGTATTGTACATATCCAGCAGTTTTTTTGAATGTTATTTACTTGGTTTCCAACGACCTGTTTTTCATTTTTTGTTTTAAAACAATGTGATAGTCGTGACATTCGAAACTAACAACTAAAAAAATTAAAACTGCGGTGCTGACGAACAGTTGGAATCAAAAGTCTTTCTAGAGAATTTGGAGATACTTGGGACACAAAATGATAAGGAATACCACTCAATCCGTGATAAGATTGCAGCACTGCATTGATACAATGGTCGTCACTTCGAACACCTTATGTAAATGGATGTTCATGCCACCTTTTTGACTTTCGTTGACCTTCGAAGACCTTACTGTTGCACATCATTGGATTACTCTCGATAGTCGCTATCAGAAAATAAGTAAAAAACCATAGCATCCACTTAAAAAAACAAAGTTTACCTTCATACCTATGACGCGACCCCACCTAGCAACAAAAACCAATGTCATATCATGGCTCCCGTTGTCACATGCAACATTTGTCCCACAAACTTTTCAGCTACTATCATACTTTCGGTGTTATTCTTGGTGTCAATAATTAGTGAATCACTTTGTATATCATTTAACAAATATAAATACAATACTGTATTTTTACAGAACCATTATTTACACAATTTTATCTGAAATAAGACACTCCATTGGTTTCATAAATGCCTTGATGTTTCGCTCAATTTTTGTTGTACACAAGCGCATAATTGACTCTAAGTATCCCCTTGTCCCATTCCAATCTACATTGGTGTGGCTCAAAAGAACTGTGTTCTACGAGGACAGAATGGATGACAAGTAAAGCAAAATGGCTCACAATAACGAACGGCGAACGGCGGGCCGCCGTCAGATCAATGGCAGTGGTCCATGGCGTGTGGTCTGTGCATCCCTGTTTTAGAGCGTTGGATTCACAGGCGTGGACACTTGTTACACACACTAACGCAGGAACTCCTGTAGCCCCATTGTTAGAATTTTCATTGCGGTCCGTTGCCATAGGAACTTACAGCAGCTGCCGAAAGGTGCCCAAGCTGCAGGCATTGACATCTGTAACTTCGACGTCCTGTAGTGTCTCTGGATGAATTTTTCGAACCTTACTTCCCATCCTCATTTTGTTTCTCAATACACCCTCTATAATTCCTGGAAGTTATTCCTATCGTTCTGTTGCAGTGTATGTGTGTATAGTGAACAGTAGCGATCCTACCACACTCTTGGATACACCACACAATACCATCGCTTATGACTACAGCACGCCATTAAGAACAGCGTACTGAGTCCTATATTTGACGTAAAATGGATGACAGCCCACAGATCTCATTTTTCCAGAATACGAAGAGTAAATTTGCAGACGTAGCTTGTGGAGCTGACAGTCGCCGGAATATGCGCCAGCGGAGGCGGTACGATGCCACGGAGACTTTATAGGGCGGTAGCGCAGAGGGCCATTCTGATGTATGCGAGCGACCGCCGCTAATGAATGCAGATGGCGTCGCCAGCACTGGTGAGTCGCCGAGGGCAGCGAGCCAATAGTGGCCACTGGGAACGTGCCGCAGATGGCGTCTGTCTTCACAGAAACGGCGCCGTGCGGCAGAGCCAATTGCCAGGAATTATTAATGCGGCCGAGATCTGTTGCGCATTGTTCCACTGATAGGTGCTCGGCAGCTGTGCTGGAGGAAGTGTAAACAAACTGTAATGATCCAGTGTAAGAATGGCGGTGGCAACAGTTTCTTAAAACAACGAGCGGTTCAGAGTTTGTCACATTCACATAGAGAAATTAGCTTTCAGCTGTTGAGCTTCCCAACACCCTGCAGATTTCTTGCGTTTTGAGAAAAGGTTCAAATGGCTATGAGTACTATGGGACTTAACATCTGAGGTCATCAGTCCCCTAGACTTAGAACTACTTAAACCCAACTAACCTAAGGACATCACACACATCCATGCCCGAGGCAGGATACGAACCTGCGACCGTAGAGCCTAGAACCGTTCGGCCACAGCGACCGGCTGTTTAGAGAAAGAATCAGAAAATGAAAAAGAATGGTGTAATTAGTTGTGTGAACAGTATAACTTACTTCTGGCAAATTTTAACCGTCAATTGTGAGGAATGTGGTGTTACTGGAGGGTGCTGAAAAGTGAGTAGGCTGATGACATAAAAAATAAGATTCTTCACGGAATCGGCGGGGAAAGAAAATTGTGGAAAACACTAACTAGAAGGAAGGCGTGGTGGAAGGGACAGGATGATGCGATATGTCTTAAGACAGCAGGGAATACCTACCATAGAAGTAGCGGCAGATGTAGAGGGCAAAAATAGTGGGTGAAGACAGAGCATGGAATAAATACAACAAATAATGGAAGACTTGCCTGTGATTGACGTGAAGAGGTTTCTACAGGAAAGGAAATCGTGGAGGGCGCATCATACCAGTCAGAATGTTAACAGTAGTAAAAATACTGAGTTCAATTGTATGTGTTACCATGGAACTGTTGAAAGTGTAGTGTTGAAACTCTTTCACTAAGGCTAAATGTGACTTCCGGCTTAGCAGGCTGGCTGTGTGTGTATTTCTCGATTCGGTGTTCTGCTAGTCCGACACAGTGCCCCTGAAGGAGCAACGAGCGCCAGTCTATTTATTTGTTGGTATTCTATCCTTGCATAGCCCCACTTCCTTTCATTCGTCCCGTGTGAATGAGAAAACATGGAAAAGCGAACTGTCAAATTTCGCTTCAGCATACTCACGGTGTTTAGTAGTCTGGTAGGGTATAACCTAACGCCAACTTACACTCCTGGGTACGCAGTGCTGGGATCAAATAGGGTAAACCTGATGGTTTGCTCGATCCACCGTTCTCTCACGTATTGCATAGCTCAGTTGGTACCTAGGCTCCTCACCCAACGCCTGGACCGGAACGTTGCGAGGGAGAGAGAAAAGGTGCGTGGCCATTATGTAGCCTTTTCAGTTTAAAGCTTGAAACTGTCGACTTTGGTGGTGATTATTTTAGGTTTCCGACAACTGCGTAGGTTACAATATATTTCGTGCGGAAATAAGAGTGAAACCTAGTATTTTTAATTAGCTTTCTTCGTGATCCACGTATCTTTTACTGTGGCCTTCAGCCAACCATGTGGTCAATATTCTGTCTCTGATCACGGCAGAACGATTATAAAATGCTTTCGTGCGTTATAATAAGCGTGATGATATACAACTTCCGTGAGAATTTTTGTAGTTTTCTTTGAGATCGGCATCTTTGCTATTGTGGCGTTATCTGTCTCTCATTGCGGTAGGACAATGATAAAGTGATTGTATGTATATCAGTAAGCACAATCATATACCATTCCCGTGTGAAGTCTTCTAATTTTAACTAATTCTGTTAGTGAACCGCACTCTGCTATTGTGGCCTTCAGCCAAGCATGTGTACCTTACTCTGTCTCACTGCGGTGTAATCTTAATAAAAGGACTGCGTGTGTTATAATAAGCACGATGACGTACAATTTGCTTGTGGAATTTCGCAATTTTAAGTAATTTTCTTTGCGAGTGGTATTTTTGCTATTGCGGCCTTCAGCCAACCACGTGGTGCTTACTCTGTCCCTTGTCACGGTAGAATCATAATAAAATCATGGGGTGTATTATAATAATCACAGGGTGGGGGCAAATAAAAGTGGCCCAGAGAACGGAGTTCCAGGGCGTAAAGAAACACAGCGGAGAAAAGGAAATACAGTACTAACCCCACTTCAGCAGATGGTGAAAGTAATCATCGTTCACCTCTTGGCACTTTTGGGCCCTCGTTATCAAATCGCTGAAGGCATATCGAAGCTGGATTGCTAGAATTGCTGCAGTCTCGTCCGAAATTTTCTGCTGCAGTTCTTGAAGACTACAAGGGTTGTTGCGATCCACGGGCTCCCCCTCACAAAGTAATCGCACACTGACCTGGGTGGCCAGCTACAGACTGACCTCTCCTAACAACTCTGTCAGGCGTGAAGATTGTGTAAATGTGCTCCAAGGTTCGGCCCGCTGTATGGGCCGTTGCTCCATCCTGCTGGAAGTAACTGTAGGCCTTCGACTCCTCCGTTAATGCTGTCAATCGTATCGACTCGTCCGGGCTATTTTTATTTGTCCCATCTTGTATAACAGGAGTGTTAAATGTCGCATTTTTGAATGGTTTTCTTTGTTAATAGAGCTTTAATTTTCTCCCATTATCGAACCACGTAGTGTTTACCTTATAGTTCGTTATTTAGGAACCTGAACACATAATCAATGGAAAGTTGAGTTTCTTTTAGTAACTGCACTGTACACATTTCTTTTCTCCTGTGGTCGCCATCGAGGTTAGGTCTGGAGATGTAGTATATTTGAGTATAAACGTTATGAGATCCCGCCATCAACTCCTGCGTCCCAGCATCTGGTGCATGCTAAAATTCACTAATTTAGTGGGAATCTACCGGTGAGTATTTGATTAAATGAATGTTCCCTTTTGGAACCCATGCATAATTATCGCTTGCTCACCACTATCCAGTACGGTGCAAGGTTAAATGATTCAAAAGTCTATCTAAATTGAGCTCAAGGGATTATTTTTAACAAAAATATTTGTTGTGCACTGAAAACTGAGAGAACGTAAGAATGTAAATTTTGTAGGGAGCACATTGTGCTCATGTGGGAGCGATCTAGATGGTTGTAACAATAAACTGGTAGCCAAGATTGCTGGAATTCTTGCCGGCCGGAGTGGCCGAGCGGCTCTAGGCGCTACAGTCTAGAATCGCGCGACCGCTACGGTTCGCAGGTTCGAATCCTGCCTCGGGCATGGATGTGTGTGGTGTCCTTAGGTTAGTTAGGTTTAAGTAGTTCTAAGTTCTAGGGAACTAATGACCACAGCAGTTAAGTCCCATAGTGCTCAGAGCCATTTGAGCCATTTGAACCTGGAATTCTTTTTATTCCATGATTACATGTTTCGGCGAAATTAAAGCCGCCATCATCGGATCTTAGGACACATACAGGTTACAACATCAAGGCAAACAATGGTGGTATTAATAATTGCCTATAATACGCAGGCCTTACAAAATTGTCATACGTAGCACATAGGCGTCCAGGAGAGATGACATTATAAATGTGAAGTGTCTCCATCACACACTTAACATTTATCTCTCATCTCTCATCTCTCTTGGACGCCTATGTGCTACGTATGACAATTTTGTAAGGCTTGCGTGTTATAGGCAACTATTAATATCACCATTGTTTGCCTTGATGTTGTAACCTGTATGTGTCCTAAGATCCGATGATGGCGGCTTTAGATTCGCCGAAACCGGTAATCATGGAATAAAAAGAATTGCCGCGAAATTGGCTACCAGTTTATTGTAAGAATGTAAAGTTTGGTTTGTATTTGAAATAATGAAACAGTTCAGCGTAAATGACATCAGTCAGATGCTAAGTAACGTGAATCACTTCATCCCCATCTGTCCTCCCTGTGAGGCACTCACTCGTGAAAGCACTATTTGTTACGATATGACATGCAGTATAAATGATAGGAACTGATTACCTGTATAAACAAGGGACAGAAAATCTCTCACGTTTATGACGCCACTTTCACCTGTCCTTACATACCTGAAATTGTTCATGTAGATCAACATCCGAGTTATCCATTGCGTAAATAAATAATAATTTGTTAATGATCAATTCACATTTTTTTATCGGTCAACCCTTTACATTCTGGGCTAAAATTTCTGCATGGTGCGTATGGCGTGCGTAAATGCAAAGTGAGCGACGTCAGACGGTTCCGGCCACAAATATAATACGAGTAAATATCACAGATTTAATCGTGCGCTTTTAACACTAAGGCAGGAACAGCAACCTTCCCCTGTGTTACTGTTCAGCCAGCACAACTCAACCCGTCCTCACGCTATACATCCGCGAGTACCTTATCTCCTACCGCAACTTTGTGAAGTTTTGAAAGTAGCAGATATGGTACTGGCGGAGGTTGAGCTTTGAGGACGGGTCGTGAGTCGTGCTGAGGTAGCTCATTTGGTCTCTAAGTACACTACTGGCCATTAAAATTGCTACACCACGAAGATGACGTGCTACAGACGCGAAATTTAATCGACAGGAAGAAGATGCTGTAATATGCAAATGATTAGCTTTCCAGAGAATTCACACAAGGTTGGCGCCGGTGGCGACACCTACAAAGTGCTGACATGAGGAAAGTTTCCAACCGATTTCTCATACACCAACAGCAGCTGTGCGGCGGTGGCTGGTGAAACGTTGTTGTGATTCCTCGTGTAAGGAGGAGAAATACGTACCATCACATTTCCGACTTTCATAAAGGTCGGATTGTAGCCTATCGCAATTGCGGTTTATCGTATCGAGACATTGCTGCTCGCGTTGGTCAACATCCAATGACTGTTAGCAGAATAAGGAAGTGGTGGGTTCAGGATGGTAATACGTAACGCCGTGCTGGATCCCAACGGCCTCGTCTCACTAGCAGTCGAGATGACAGGCATCTTATACGCATGGCTGTAACTGATCGTGCAGCCACGTCTCCATCCCTGAGTCAACAGATGGGGACGTTTGGAAGACAACAACCATCTGCACGAACAGTTCGACGACGTTTGTAGTAGCATGGACTATCACCTCGGAGACCGTGGCTGCGGTTACCCTTGACGCTGCATCACAGACAGGAGCGCCTGCGATGGTGTACTCTACGACGAACCTGGGTGCACGAATGACAAAACATCATTTTTTAGGATGAATCCAGGTTCTGTTTACAGCATCATGATGGTCGCATCCGTGTTTGGCGACATCGCGGTGAACGCACATTGGAAGCGTGTATTCGTCATCGCCATACTGGCGTATCACCCGGCGTGATGGTATGGGGTGCCATTGGTTACACGTCTCGGTCACCTCTTGTTCGCATTGACGGCTCTTTGAACAGCGGATGTTACATTTAAGATGTGTTACGACCTGTGGCTCTACCCTTCATTCGATCCCTGAGAAACCCTAAATTTCAGCAGGGTAATGCACGACCGCATGTTGCAGTCCAGTACGGGCCTTTCTGGATACAGAAAACGTTCGATTGCTGCCCTGGCGAGCACACCCTCAGATCTCTCACCAATTAAAAACGTCTGGTCAATGGTGGCCGAGCAACTGGCTCGTTACAATACGCCAGTCACTACTCTTGATGAACTGTGGTATCGTGTTGAACTGCATGGGCAGCTGTACCTATACACGTCATCCAAGCTCTGTTTGACTCAATGGCCAGGCGTATCAAGGCCGTTATTAAGGCCAGAGGTGGTTGTTCTGGGTACTGATTTCTCAGGATCTATGCACCCAAATTGCATGAAAATGTAATCACATGTCAGTTCTAGTATAATATATTTGTCCAATGCTACCCGTTTATCATCTGCATTTCTTCTTGGTGTAGCAGTTTTAATGGCCAGTAGTGTACGACTCTCGATCCGGCATACAGTTTTATTCTGCCACGAAGTTTCAACATCTCATTTTTTTATGTGGGCCGACGTACGCCACTGGTGTTCATGGAAGGCGCCTTAACGGCGGTACGATTCGTGAATGCCATCTTCCGACCGATAGCACAACCATATCGGCAACATATTGGCGAGGCATTCGTCTTCGCGGTACTCGAACGTGGGACGTTTGGCTTTCGCGGACGATTGTTCTACCAAATGAGCTACCCCACCACGACTCACGTCTCATCCTCAAAGCTTTACCTCCGCTAGTACCTTATCTGCTATTCGCTGGAGAGAGTATCTAAGGTATTCAGCCTGACCAGGTTGCCTTCAAATACGTCTCCGACAGTTGTCTGGTTGAAGGTATATGCGAGACTCATCGGTGAAGAGAACGTCATATCAATCCTAAGCGGTCCATTCGGCATGGTGATGATCCAATCTGTACCGTGCAGCATCGTGGACTTCGCCATGGACGTCGGGAGAGAAGATGCGAATCACGCAGCCTATTGCGCACAGTTTTAGTTCTAACATGATGTCCTGTGGCTGCACAAAAAGCATTATTCAAAATGGTGGCGTTGCTGTCAGGGTTCCTCCGAGCCATAATCCGGTAATCCACTGCAGATCGTGTATTAACGTTCAAGGTGCGGTTTTCCATGTTATATTTCGCTCAAGGCTTTTGTAGATCGTTTCTTCGTAGATCTGTTCGTGTTTGGATTCAGAAAAACCGGAATGAGCAAACCTGATGTTGGAAAAATGATGCCAGAAAATCTGCAACTTCTCGCAAAGTCCTTATGAGCACAGCAGTAAGTAGTCCGTATAACAATACGTAGTCAAATCCTGTAGCAGGCACCCTGGTTCCAATAACTTGTCTTGACGATGACGTGTAGTGCCTCCATTCGTCGAACGATAGGACTATGGAGCTCCCGACCACTTCTTATAAGGGCATTCTGGACTCTAGGTAGTGGGTCCAGGTGGTTCGTCGGCAACGCCGCCTGTGCTGAGTCGCTGGGACCCTTCAAACTCGTTGACGTCGATATCTTCCGCGGCGGAATCGCTGTCATTATTAGGGCGAGATACAAGAGAATGTTATCCGCAAATCCTATGGTATCATTGTTGCGACAGGTAATTCAGTCCTCTGCATTTTCATTTGAAACTCTGGTTGGCGTATTTTGTGAATGACTAAAATGTGAAGTGATTGGAAGGAAATTCATGATAACACTTCAAATTTTACTTCCTTCTGGGTGTAGTTTACATCAATAATGTTAGTCTGTAATTTTTGGAAATTTCTTATAATTCATCACCGATTTATAAAAACAATAACGTTTAGTTCCTTATATTGACAGAGTTTAGTACATGATTTGTTTTCTCTTTGCAGGTATCAGTGGCGCCTAGTGCCGGAACAGCTAAAGTAAGGTAGACTCAGAAGTCGTCCGTTACAAGTGAAGCAAATTATGCTGGAAGTGCAGAGATGGTAAGGAACTCTGAAGGCAGATTCTCCGGAAAATGCAGCTTATTTAAGTGACGCATCCAATGTTGTCGAGTCCCAGCACAGGTCCTATCACCATGCTGGACGAAGATGTGGCTGCACAGTGCATTCGACACGGTGATGACAATGTGGGCTGAGGTCTGCCCACCTTTGACGGTGTAAAAGGGAGAAAGTCTCATAGGTTGCTTAGGACATGTGATTATGGAACGGAGAAAGGAGTTTTTATTCGTGGGAAGTGAATAATGGTGCAAGAAGAAGGATTCAGTTCAAGAACAATTTACTTCCCCAATAGTTTAACCTTATTCGGAGGGGTGTTTTACAGTGGTTGTATACTTCGGAAAACCAGTGAATTCACTCAAGCTCTCTGTATACTGGACCGAACGGTTCCTTTCGTTGTCAGCCTGCATCTCGTTCCAATAATGCACAGTCAATATCTCAACAACAACTGGAGACAAGTGCGAGACTGCGCTTGTTCCTTCTTTATATTCTGACAAGCAGAAATTATAAACTATTACGTATTGCGACTATATCTTAACAGATATCGTATTCACAATAGGAGACAAGTGTGAGACATTGCTTGGTCCTTCCCATATTCCGAGGGACAGACAATATCAAATACTACTCGTTGTTACTAAATAAAAACTCTATACAGCTTGTTCAACATCGAAGTGTCATCCTACGGGGTTGCCGTAACTGACAGGCCACCCCAAATACATCAGTGAATAAATATATAGAGGTGCAGTTTTCCCTAAGTTATAGCGAATAATATAGCGAATTTCCTTGCATTCGCAAGTAATGTTTGTCGTTTGTAATCGCCGAATTACGACACAGACTTCTTTTGTTTTGTTTTGTTTGCTAATGGAACTATACACTTTTCTCCTTTGGCACTTGAGAGAAGTTTCTAAGAGAACTTCAACAACATGACACTTATTGGACTTGATGAAATAGTATCAAGCCGGCCGGAGTGGCCGAGCGGTTCTAGGCGCTACAGTCTGGAACCGCGCGACCGCTACGGTCGCAGGTTCGAATCCTGCCTCGGGCATGGATGTGTGTGATGTTCTTAGGTTAGTTAGGTTTAAGTAGTTCTAAGTTCTGGGGGACTGATGACCTTAGAAGTTAAGTCCCATAGTGATCAGAGCTATTTGAACCATTTGAAATAGTATCAAGATAACAGCGCCGCAAACCACTGTCCCGCCATCAGGAATAGAACTTCCACAAACGTCTGTCCTGTTATAAAAAATGTAATCAAACAAGCAGCTCGAATACGGTTATTGTGTTTACCTGAGAGCTCGATACCCATCAGTGTGTGCAGCAATCAGTGACTTCCAAAATTGGTAACAGTTCTCCGAATGTTATCTACGAAAATTACGAAGTGGTGCGGCATATCTATGCAAGACAAGCCATGACAGTCATGATAATAGACACGCCAAACTTACCAGAGTTACGTATTTGCTTACATTTGGTAAAATAGCGCAGACGTTTGTGAACATCTTCTCCAAACGGCGGGACTGTGGTTTACGGCATTGTTGTCTTGATAACATTCGATCAACTCCTATATATGTTATCTGCTGATTACAGTCACTTTGGCGCCTCAAAGCTACCATTGGGGTAGTTGATATCGCCAGCAGTTACAGCACGGCCGATTTCTCTGTTAGCTGTCAATATTCACTGATCAGCAAGAAAAATTATGAACACCGGTCTACTGTCTACATGAACCCGTCCAGGCGATAGCTGCTTCAGCTCGCGAGGAATGACTGCTAGTCAGGCATACGCATGGTACATGTATCGGTGAGCGTGCTGTCTATCTGGAGTTTGACCGAGGGCAGATTGTGATGCTCGGATGCTCGGAAGGAGCATTACGGAAACTGTATGGCTTGTCGGGTGTTCGAGCAGTGCTGTGATGAGTATTATCAACACGTGGAGAAGCCGTGAAACCACGTCCAGACGTGATGGGGTTGGACGTCGTAGGCTGGGGAGGACAGGCGGCGAACTGTGGCGGAACCAACATCAGACTTTAATGATGGGCAGAGTACAAGTGTGTCTGAACACACAGAGCACCGAACACTCCTAAAGACAGGCCTCTGCAGCCGACAACCCACGCATGTGCCAATTTTAACACCACGACATCGGCAACTACGACTAAAATGGGCACGTGACCGTCGGCCCTGGACGTTGGCACAGTGGCAGAGCGTTGCGTGATCTGATGAATCCAGATACCTTCTTCATCATGCTGATGGGAGGGCAGGAATCCGTCGTCTTCCAGGGTAACATCTCCTTGACACCCCTACTACGGGGCAGAGACAAGCTGGTGGCGGCTCCATTATGCTCTAGGGAACAATCATGTAGGCATTCTTGGGTCCAGTGGAGCTCGTGCAAGACACCAAGACGTCCAGGAAGTACCGTGCACTGGCAGCAGACCACGTACACCCTTTTATGACGATCATATTTGCCAATGGCAGTGGCATTTTTCAACAATATAATGCGTCATGTCACAAGCCAGGAGTGGTTCGAGGAACACAATCGCAAGTTCCTATTGATGTGCTGGCCCGCCAGCTTGCCAGATGTGAACCCGACCGAACGTATGTGGGAAGTCATTGAATGTGGAGTCAGAGCTCTTCGCCTTCCACTCCGGAATTTACGGTAATTATGTGACTTGTGTGTGTAGATGTGGTGCCAACTCCCTCCAGTGACCTATCAATGCCCCACTGCTTCCTTGCGACGACGCGTCGTCGCCATTATCCATGCCATGGACAGATGGATACACCAAATGTTAGGTAGGTGGTGGTGATATGTTGTGCCTGATCAGTGTACGTTCCTCACACATAGTTTTTCCTGGTGCCCACCCCATCGCATGTGCACTGCCTTAACATTGCTGCTTAATAAAGTTAATTTTTTTCGTAACACAATAACACCTTTACGTACATTAACAAAATTTAACAGCTAGGACAATGCGCACCGCACAATTAGAGCTCAGAAGCCCTCTCCTCTTTCAGGGGGTGTTTCAGAGACGTGGCGTACTCAACGAAATATGGACTCGAGTAAGAGCGCTGGTCTTTGTCGCTCATGGTTATCACCTTTGTCACCGGAGGAAACTTTTTAAGAGGGCAAGACGGCCTTCCGTTCATGATTGTGTCTAGTGACATCAGTACCTCTTGCTTATTCAGATTTTCCATTTTTCATAAAATTATGCTACGTCTTTGATTTATGCTTTGGCTGAAGCTTGTGTACTTTGCTTTCTGTGCTAGTTTATACTAAATTTCCTTACTCAAAACTCGCCGCTTATTTCGAAAGAACCTGTTCCTACACTGACGGAAAAAAGATTGCAAGACCAAAAAATAATTAATCTAGAGTAATGAAATTTCGGAAATACATTTGTGTAGTAATATGCGTAAGTGATTAACATCGCAAGACAGGATAATGCAAGCTCTAGATGAGCCATTGCAAATGTAATATGCTTGTAGATTAAAAACGTTGTAACCGCCAGAATGTTGAATGGAAACATGCAAACATGAATGCATTGTGTTGTACAGGTAACAGATGTCAGTTTAAGGGCTGGAGATCTACGCCTGTTGCACTTAGTCGGTCAACACAGGGGTGATTTTTGCTGGTTGTGGATGACGCTGGAGTTGTCATCCAATGATGTCCCAGATGTGCTCGACTGGAGACAGATCTGCTGCTCCAGCAGGCCAAGGCAACATATCGACACTCTGCAGAGCATGTTGGGTTGCAATAGCGGTATATGGGCTAGTGTTATACTGTTGGAAAACACCCTATGAATGCTGTTCATAAACGGCAGCACAACTGGTCGAATAGCCAGACTGATGTACAAATTTGCAGTCGGGGTGCTTGGGATAACCACGGGAGTGCTCCTGCTGACGTACAAAATTGCACTGCAGACGGTTAACTTCAGGTGTAGATCCACAGTTCTGTCACGCAGCCTGGTTGCCTGCAGGCCATCGACTGCCCTCCTCCTAACCAACACATGGTCGTCACTGACACCGAGGCGGAATCAGTTTTCATCAGAAAGCACAATAGACCTCCACTTTGCCCTCCAATGCGCTCTCGCTTGACACCACCGAAGTCGCAAATGGAGGTGGTTTGGGGTCAGCGCAGTGCACGCTACGTGGCGCCTGACACGGATCTGTTCTTGAAGTAACCGATTTGTAACAGTTCGTTGTGTCACTGTGGTGCCAAATTCTGCTCGAACTGCTGCTGGAGATGCAGTACGATGCGCCAGACCCATACGCCGAACACGATGGTCTTCCCTCTCGGCACTCCCACATGATTGTCCGGATCCCAGTCTTCATGCGAGCTTGCATTCTCGTGACCAACGCCGCTAGCGTTTATATACAGTGGCTACGTTCCTGCCAAGTCTTTCGGGCAATATCTTGGAAGGAATATCCAGCTCCTCGTAGCTCTATTACATCGTCTTGCTGAAACTCAATGAGCTGTTGATAATGGCGTCTTCATCGTCTTAAAAGAATTCTTGACGAATATCAACTCACAACTCCCAGTCTCAAAGGTAACTAACACTCTCGACCGTTACAGCGTGTATTTAAGCAAAACTGATTTCCATCTTCATAGTGACGCTGCTAGCGCTACTCTTGTGCGACTGACGCGAAATCTGAATAGAAATCACCATTCAGATGTAGAAACACGCCCAGCAGCTTTCGTTTATGTCGCACGACTCCTTATTGGTGATGAGATTTTTTTCCGTCAGTATATTTCATTTCTTCAATGGTGGAAGAGGGGAGGTGGGGCGGGGGGAATAGTGTCCGAGTCTGTGCTCAGGTTACGCCTAGCAATCTCACTATGTGCTTCTCATATTTCTGTGCTATTACTTTCTTTAAATAAACGCCATTCCCTTGACGAACTAGTCTACCCTCTCTCAACATCTATAACAAAAGTACCTATGTGAGTATTCAAGAGCTGTTCATCCTTAGTCTTCAACATCATCGAGATACCTTGTGACGCGCCATTTGTAATGTGCATTTCTCAATACACACATCAAAAAAAGTTTTGCATCACCTCGGTTCCGAGAGTTCCGAAAACTCTACAGAAAATTGGAACAGAGATCAACATAAACATCATTTCCGCCCTTTTTATTGCTCATGAAAACCACACATTGCATGTTGCGCCACTATACCGCGAGACCTTCAGAGGTGGTAGTCCAGATTGCCGAACACACCGGTACCTCAAATACCCAGTAGCACGTCCTCTTCCATTGATGCATGCCTTTGTTCGTTAAGGCATACTATCTGCAAGTTCATCAAGGCACTGTTGGTCCAGATTCTCCCACTCCTTAACGGCGATTCGGCATCGATCACTCAGAGTGGTCGGTGGGTCGCGTCGTCCATGAACAGCCCTTTCCAATCTATCCCAGGCATGTTCGGTAGGGTTCATGTCTGGAGAACATGCTGGCCACTCTAGTCGAGAGATGACGTTATCTTGAAGGAAGTCATTCACAAGATGTGCACGGTGTGGGCTCGAATTTACGTTCATCAAGACTAATGCGTTGTCAATATGCTGCCGATATGGTTGCTCTGTCGGTCAAAGGATGGCATTCACGTATCGTACAGCCGTTACGGCGCCTTCCATGACCACCAGCGGCGTACGACGGGCCCACATAATGCCACCCTAAAACAGCAGGGAACCTCCACCTTGCTGTACTCGCTGGACATGTCTAAAGCCTTCAGCCTGACCGGGTTGCCTTCAAACATGTCTCCGACGATTGCCTGGTTGAAGTCATATGCGATACTCATCGGTGAAGAGGACGTGATACCAATCCTGAGCTGTCCATTCGGCATGTTGTTGGGCCCATCTGTACCGCATGGTGTCGTGGCTGCAAAGATGGACCTCGCCATGGACGTCGGGAGTGAAGTTACGCATCACGCGGCCTATTGCGCGCAGTTTGAGTGGTAACACTACGTCGTGTGGCTGCACGAAAAGCATTATTCAACATGGTGGCGATGCTGTCAGGGTTCCTCCGAGCCATAATCCGTAGCTAGCGGTCACCCACTGCAGTAGTAGCCCTTGGGCGCCCTGAGCAAGGCATGTCATCGACAATTCCTGTCTCTCTGTATCTCCTCCATGTCCGAAAGAACATCGCTTTGGTTCACTCCGAGACGCTTGGACACTTCCCTTGTTGAGAGCCCTTCCTGGCACAAAGTAACAACACGGACGCGATCTAACCGTGGTATTGACCGTCTTGGTATGGTTGATCTACAGACAACACGAGCCGTGTATTTCCTTTCTGTGGAATGACCAGAACTGATCGGCTGTCGGACTTCCTCCGTCTAATAGGCGCTGCTCATGCATGGTTGTTTACATCTTTGGGTGGGTTTAATGACATCTTTGAACAGTGAAAGGGACTGTGTCTGTGACGCAATATCCACGTCAGTGTCTATCTTCAGGCGTTCTGGGAACCGGGGCGATGCAAAACGTTTTTGATGCGTGTAATATTCCATTTGAATCATGAAGTAGAAGCGTATCACGTGGACAGGGTGTTAGTGGAGAGGCAGCAAGTGACACTCCTCACAGGCACAGGCGTTGTTTCTTGGAACATGTGCTACGGCAGCAAAACATATTGGAATGATCGCCATTAGTCTTCAAGGGATGATCTGTTGAAGATAATACGAGTGATAGTTGGAACATTATGACTGCCCCTCGCACATCGTCGGTTTCAAAACGTTCAGACGTGTGTGAAATCTTATGGGACTTAACTGCTAAGGTCATCAGTCCCTAAGCTTGCACGCTACTTAACCTAAATTATCCTGAGGACAAACACACACACACACACCCATGCCCGAGGGAGGATTCGAACCTCCGCCGGGGCCATCGTCGGTTTGTAGTCTTCATCACTTATTGCTGACTAATTACGCATTTGCAGTTTGGTTTCATTTGTCCAGCCGGCTGCTGTAGCCGAGCGTTTCTAGGCGCTTCAGTCTGGAACCGCGCTGCTGCTACGGTCGCAGGTTCGAATCCTCCGTCGGGCATGGATGTGTGTGATGTCCTTAGGTTGATTAGGTTTAAGTAGTTCTAAGTTCTAGGGGACTGATGACCTCAGATGTTAAGTCTCATACTGCTTAGAGCCATTTGAACCATTTTAATTTGCCCCTTTTTGCTGGGGAGTTATAATTTTCTGAAACGCTTGGTAAACGTGAGAAGCTTGTGACTGCTTGTGGTTCCCCGTGCCAGCTGTCTCTGAGAGAAGGAATAACAGTGCGGCGGCGCAGCTTCCGGCTGTTCTTATTCCTGAGCCGGTGTTTGATCGGTCCGGTGGTCGGAGCGTGCTGCTATGCGGCCAGCCATCCGTTAAGCAAGCGGCTATACTCGTGGGAACTGCGCGCCGGCGGGGCGCGGGTCGCTGCTTTCCTATAAAAGACACAGCGGAACCCGACACGCTACTGGATTACCGCCGTTTCCGACCAGAGTGACTAGACAGTAAATTAATACCTCCTTCACGGTCACAGGAGCGCCGAGATCTTGCGGGAGATAGCGGCCTCCGGTAAGGCACAACTAACGCTGAAAGGGGGGGGGGGGGCGGCAGTGTTTGCGTCCTTAGAAAACTTTAAAAAATTGGAGTGCTTAATTTGTGCAGTCATATGATCGGAGCAGTCAGAAACTAGACTTGACAGTCAGTCGCAATAAGCCTTAAAATATCTGTAAACAATACACTGAATAGAAACTAGCACAAATTAACATTAAAGAGCTAGTGTAGGAATTTTTATATTGAGACAGCCGATGACTGTAGTGGACAGATAGGAAATGGAAATTAAAAAACTAGTCAGATGGGAGTAGGACTCACGCACTGAGGGTTTCGCGCAAACTTAATTATATATATAGACTGTTCATCCATTCCAAGAACCGAAGATCTCTACGGTCTTTGGCAAGATACGTCACAGGAATTTCAATACTTTCAAGAATGTTTTAATTTAAAGTTTGAAGTCGGATAACAAATGACAAATTTCAGTGAACTGCGGATGAAGCCCGACCAACAGGCATGACATGCACTGATCAAAAATGATAGTGCATTGAGAATGACTAGTTCCTAGCTGAAATCTATATCTGCCAATAAAATTTCAAAAGGACGACTGATAGCTGAAATCTATTATTTAGAAGTCAATATATCAGTCACTGCGTGCAACAGCCTTCTGAATGGAGGGTAACCTGATGAAAAATATAACAACAAATTAACAGTTTTCTGATTTTTTTTCCTTTACCTTTACTGTGAAACCTTTCTTCTTGTGAAATTTCATGTTTCTTCGTCAGTGGGGAATAACGTCTACGTTTTAATGAGTTTGGGACTATCAAAATATATGAAATAAATGACCATATCTGTTGATTGCATCGACTTAGAAGCTCCACTTTTTTACGCCGCTGAGGGAACGTAGCACTTACTATTTGACATAAATTTGAACTTCATGACTCTACCAGTTCCCAAGAAAAGCGGTTTTGAACAGTCGGACAAACAGATAGACAGATGGACAACAAAGTCTCCTTGAAGGGTTCCGTTTTTGCCGATTGAGGTACAGAACCCTAAAAATATTAAAAATGATGTAAACAAAAAGGGAGGTAGACTGTCCGTGATCTTATTCAGTATTTACATCGAGCAAACTGCGAAGGAAAACAAGGAGAAATTTGGGAAGGGAATTCAATTTCTGGGCAAAGGGATGGACAGTGTCTTGAAAAGATGAACACCAACAAAACTTAACCAGTATCAAGTGATGCTGAAGAAATTCGATTGACAATGGAAAAAAGCACTATTGGTTAGTAAACGAGAAACTAAAAGTAGCAGATGAGTTCGGTTATTGGAGCAGCAAAATAATTAACGGTGACCGAATTAGAGAGGATATAAACTGTAACAAGTAAAACGTTTCTGTGAAAGATAAATTTGTTAATGTTAAATTTAAATAAACATTAGCAAATTTTTTCTGAAAATATTTGTCTGTAGTATACTAATGTAAAACAGTGCATTTGAGATAAGAAGAGAACGCTTTTCGCTGTTGTGCTACCGAAGGATGCTGAAGATTAGATCGGTGTAATGGATAGCTAGCGAAGAAATATTAAATCGAACTGGGGGAAGAAGAAATTTATGGCTAAAGAAAGGGATCGGTTTATAGGACACATCTGAGACGAAAACCAACGATTGGGTTTAATTTAAGGAAAACAAGTGAAAGGGTGGCCCAACTTGATGCGTCATTGATCATTCCCAAACAAATATTTTTATTTGATAAAAGTTCAGTGATGAGTCAACTGAGAGTTACCAAGATTCTTGTGAAAGTGGTGCCAGTAGCATCAAGCGCACGCCCTTACGGAAGGCGCCACTGCTCAACATCCTGAAGCTTCAAGAAGTCGTCAGTTTTGCAATGTTTGGAAGTGTTGGTGGTATAAACAGCAGAGCAAGACCAAGGCTGGGGCATAGCAAGCAAGTTGAAATGGATGTAGATGGCCGTAGTTATATAGGGGTGAAGAGGCTTCCACACGAGTGAGCAGCATGGAGGACAGCAGCAAACCAGTCTTCCGACTGAAACCACAACAGCACAAGTGTAAACTAAACAATGCTTTCAAAACTAAAATTCCGAAGTGTCTGAATAGAAAATCTGACAATAAGTTTTTACTTATGGCAGTGAGATATGGGATTTTTAAGTTAAAAAAAGATGAAAACTGAGATCTGCACAGCCAGCAAAGGAAAGATGAGAATGACTAAAAGGTGCACGGAAACAAACAGCTATATCAAAGAAGGAGTGAAACGACCAGTTGTGAGAGTAATCAAAGTGAAATAGAGATAGGCGGCAACGTAGTCAGGTGAACAGATAGATAGAACGAAGACCATTGCCGAGTGGAAGATGGCTAGCTGAAAGTAGAAAACCAGCAGAAGCAACATTAGACGCTCTACGTGTTCCTGAGGCAAGGCGGCCCACAGCTATTGTAACTCGTTCTTGACGTCCTGGATAGTGTATCTGGGCTGAGTTGGTGCCCGAGCTGCCCCTACACATGTCCTATCAGGGGTAGGTCTGGGGATCTTGATGTCCACGGGAGTATTTGAGCATCACGCAAATAGTCCATAGACACACGTGTAATGTGTAGGCGAGCGTTGTCCTCCTGAAAAATGGCCCACGATACTGTCGCATGAGTGGTAATACGTGAGACCATGGGATGTCCGTAACGTACAGTTGTGCCGATAGCGTTCACTCAGTCATTACATTACCAGTCGTGACCTGAAGTCATACCCGGTGGCTTCCCACACCATGACAGGTGCCTCTCCAGGCTGTTGGAAGAATGAGACCTCCCATAGGTTACCGCCATACTCATCGACAATGGGCATCAGCACTCAATGCTTCCCAGTCGTGGCACCCCTCTACACACAGCCATTTGAGTTGTGGTGTTAATGGAAGCCTACTCATGGGGTAGTAATTCTGTAGTAGGAATGCTGCTAGTCTCGAATCAATGATGCGAGATGACATAGAATGTTTACGTGAATCCATTAACTTTTCTCTCGGATGGCAGGTGCAGATGCGGAGCTACGATGTGCTTAGTTCACAATACGGCGATCCTCCCTTGAAATTAGTTAGTTACTTACTTAGTTAGTTTCATGTTTCATGAATCATTTTGCACGATAGAGTGTAATGATGTGGAACGAGTCAGTTTACATTCACATCGGAAATTAATTTGTACGTATGGTTACATTCTGAACATTTCTAAGTTTTTTCTTCATAAAGAAAATAGATATACAGATGTTATGAGTTAGTAAGTTCTACCAACCAGCTTTTACACCTTATAGTTGTAGCAAAACTTCTACGGAATAGAAGAAGTTGTCAAGGAGAAACTTACTCGGTTTGTTTTCAAATTTTACTTTGCTGTCAGACATTTTGTATCACAGGGCAAGGGATCAAAAATTTTTGTTCCAGTATTGTGCACGTCTTTTTGTGCTCAAGACAACATTAATTTGGAACACTGTACGTCTTTTTTCCTTTTGGTATTGTAATTATGTACATCATCGTTCCTTTTGAACTGCAGTGATTATTTACAGATAACTTCGTGAGGGAGTAAATACGCTGTGAAGCAGTACTCAGAATGCCCAACTACTTAAATAGATGCCTACATGATGATCGTGGATGTGTTCCACGTATTATTCTTAGAGCACGTTTTTGCGCAATGAATATTTTATTTCTTGAAGATGAACCACCCCAGAACGTTATCCTATACGACATTATTGAATGAAAATATTTAAAATATGTCAACTTACTGATTTCTCTCCCCCCCAAGATTTGCAATGATTCTAAGTGCAAATGTGGCTGAACTAAGTTCTTTTAAGAGTTCAAAAAGGTGATTCTCCCATTTAAATTTTCACCTAAAATTTTGCAATTTGCGCACTATTTATAACATCCTCACAATATGTTACGCTTGTCATTGGTTTAGTACCTCTAAATGTACAGAACTGAATATGTTGTGTCTTTTTAAAATTGAGGATGAGACCATTCATAGAAAACCAATCAATGATACTATTAAGAACTTTGTTTACCATTTCTTCTGTTTCTGTATGTATGCCTGGATTTCTTGTAATAGTAGTGTCATCTATAAAAATAACTAATTCTGCTTGTTGTATATTTGACGGAAGATCTTTTACATATATTAGGAACAAAAGTGGACCTAAGATTGAGTCATGGGGAACGCCAACATGGCTTCTCCCTAGTCAGAATAATGTCACAAGACTATATTCGTTGAATTACTTAGTACAGTTTTCTGTATTCTTTTGGTTAGATATGACACTGTAAAGTGATTGGCTATAACATCAACCACACAAAACGTCAATTTATCTAGGAGAATACGGTGCATCACATAATCAGATGCCTTAGATAGGTCACAGGAATTGCCAATAAGTGCTATTTTATTATTTAAAGCTTACAAAATCTGGTTACTGAACCTGTAAATGGCATTCTCAGCAGAGCAACGCGTCCTAAACCTAAACTGTGATTTATGTAGAATATTAGTGTTGGTAAGGTAAGATACTATTCCAGAAAAATCACCTTCTCAAAAATATTGGAAAATGGTATCAATAGTGAAACAAGTCGGTAGTCATTCACATCTGTCTTATCACCTATCTTAAAGAGTGGTTTTACGATGACATATTTCAGTCTCTCTGGAAAAATGCTTTGAGTTAGTATGCATTACACGTTTCAGATGAGATCGGGCTTATTATATGGGAACAAATCTGTAGTACTTCATTGGAAACACCATCAAAACGAGATAAGCTTTTATTTTTGAGAGAATGTTTAATTTTCGTAATTTCAGAAGAAGAAGTTTAGTGATACATTCATGAGATTGAATTTTATGAGAGTTACTTTTACAGCACACTGCTGTGACTTTTTTCGTGAACTGTTTGTCCTTGTATTTTCTACTACATTTAAGAATTTGCTACCTGTGACTTACCACTTATAGCCCTTTCATTCAGTTCGACAGTGGTCATCCTGTTCTGTGATTGGTTATCTTGCCTCTCGTTTCACAACACTCCACGTAGCCTTAAGCTTGTTGTCACAATTACTGATTTCTGACATAATTACGTTCATGTTATTTGATTTTTTAATAACCTTTCTTAGTAATTTTGAGTGGTTCCTGTACCGTGCAAGTGCTGCAGGATCCCTACTTGTTCTTCCCAGAAATTACACTTCTCTTTACCTATCACAAGACACTTTAGATCCTCTAGTGATCCATAGTGTTCTACATGGCTGTTTAGTTCCTTTCTAATTACCTTTATACGGAAAGCTATTTTCAAATAAAGATATAAATTTATCATAGATTAGATTAAATTTTATGTTAGCATTTGGTTCATTATGGATTTCATCCCTAGTAATTTCCTGCAAAATATTCTTACAAATGTTTGTTCTAGCATCAATAATTAGTTAAAATAATTTCCACTGAGGAGTATATTATAGGACACTACGTTGTTTAGTCTAACTAAATGAATATCATGATGAGGAAGAGCATTTAATATCGGGTAAACAGTTATTTTCTTATTCTGAGTTACTCAAACAAAACATTATTAATTATGATCCCACTGTCTTTCTCCACCTGTGTTGGAAAGTCAATTACTGAGATCAAATTGTAGGAACCACATAAGGTTTCCAGATCATTTTTCCTATCACAATCCTTTACAAAATCTACACTGAAATCACCCCAGACTATTAACTGCTTGCTGGTGTCTGACAGACTAAGAAAGCCAGATTCCTCATAAATAGTTCAAAATTTCCTAGTGGGAATGTACGAGTATATGCGGTTACAATTAAAAGTGAAGCATTTTGCAGTATTAGTTCACAAGAACACACCTCCATGTACTGATCGCTACAAAATCTAATTGTCTCAATGTTTTTGAACTTCTGCCTTAATGTTCACAACAACTCCTTTTACAAAAGTTGTTCTGCGTAAGCTGCTATAGTGTAATCTTTTACACTAAAGCACCAAAGAAAATGGTATAGGCATGCGTCTTCAAATACAGAGGTATTTAAACAGGCAGAACACGTCGCTGCGGTCGGTAACACCTATACCAGACAACAAGTGTCTGGCGCAGTTGTTAGATCGGTTATTGCTACTACAATAGCAGGTTATCAAGATTTAAGTGAGTTTGAACGCGCTGTTATAATCGGCGCACAAGCGATGGGACATAGCATCTCCGAGATAGCGAGGAAGTGGGGATTTTCTCGAACGACCATTTCAAGAGTGTACCGTGAATATCAGGAATCCGGTTAAACATCAAATCTCCGACATCGCTGCGGCCGGAAAAAGATCCTACAAGAACTGGACTAATGACGGCTGAAGAGTGTCGTTCAGTGTGACAGATACGCAACCATTTTGCAGATTGCTGCAGATTTGAATGCTAAGCCATCAACAACTGTCAGCGTGCGAACCATTCAACGAAACACCATCAATATGGGCTTTCAGAGCTTAAGACCCACTCGTGTACCCTTGATGACTGCATGACATAAAGCTTTACGTCTCAAATGGCTCTGAGCACTATGGGACTTAACAGCTATGGTCATCAGTCCCCTAGAACTTAGAACTACTTAAACCTAACTAACCTAAGGACAGCACACAACACCCAGCCATCACGAGGCAGAGAAAATCCCTGAGCCCGCCGGGAATCGAACCCGGGAACCCGGGCGTGGGAAGCGAGAACGCTACCGCACGACCACGAGGTGCGGGCGGCTTTACGTCTCGCTTGGGCCCGCCAACACCGAGCTGGTGGAGGCTCTGTAATGGCTCTGTAATGGTGTGGGGCATGTGCGGTTGGAGTGATATGGGACCCATGATACGTCTAGATACGACTGCGACATGCGACACATACTGTTTGTTCACCTGCATTCATGTCCACTGTGCATTCTGAGTGACTTGGGCTATTCCAGCAGGACAATGCGACACCCCAAATGTCCAGAATTTCTACAGAGTGGCTCCAGAAACACTCTTGAGTTTAGAAACTTCCGCTGGCCCCCAAACTCCCCAGACATACAAATTATTGAGCATATCTGGGATGCCTTGCAACGTGATATTCAGAAGAGATCTCCGCCCCCTTGAACTCTTACAGGTTTATGGACAGTCCCTCAGGATTCATGGTGTCAATTCTCTCCAGCACTACTTCAGTCATTAGTCGAATCCATGCCACGCCGTATTGTGGCACTTCTATGTGTTCGCAGGGACTCTACACGATATTAGGCAGGTGTTCCAGTTTCTTTGGCTCTTCAGTGTACATGTAAATTATCTAATCCTGTGATGATGTGGTGCTCAGATAGGCAAAGGATGTCTGTGTTTTCAGAACTCTCTAAATTTGTAAACAGACAACGATATCTAACATTTTATTACTCAAGCCTGTAATATTTTGATGTAATTATCTAACCTGTCTTTTCTATGAATTCTTAAGCATTTTCTGGGGCTATTCTGTTATTTTCATTTCTTTCCAAACAGGGTGCCTGAATCCTGATTCTAACCTAAAAGACGTGCCTCTCTGACACCAATAACCATAGGGATGCTGTTATGTGAGATGGTGGCCCCCTATACATTATGCAAGAACCTCAGCCAAACTGTCTTTACCTCTCCTATAAGGTTGTAGCCCATGTCTATACTCATCTCCCAATTTCAGCAACTGGCACTGCACTGATATGAGATTTCGTTTCAGTCAACAGCAGCACGCTGTGATCAGTGCTCACAAGGCTCACAGCAGTGTTAACCCGGGGCTGGTCATGGCGCTGCAGGACCTCCACAAACTTAGATTGTAGTTGCTACTACCATTTCATTCGGGTCATCTCTAATGCTGCAATTACTGCTCCACCTACTGTTATAGCCTGATCTTCTTTACCGAAACCCTTGCACAAATTCCGGTGTCCTCTATCATCTGGCTAAGGCTAGCACTTGGATTTAGAATATTTGTGAGCTGGTACGCTGTTCCTAATTTGTCCTGTGCCATGTGGCCTACACCCCTTCCATGGCTACTACCTAGCAGCAAGACTCTTTTCTTTCTGCTCTCTCTAGGTACAGACGTACCTTGAGTTTCTTTGCAAGGAGTTTGCTACACCCTACTGTGACCTACAGCTGGAAGAAGCTCTTGCCCACCGACTTTAGGCAACAAGTCAAATTTATTCGATACTGTTAGCTCAAATGTAGATTAAGTTGAAGAGCTGTATCCTTTCCGCCCATTGATTGTTCCCATTACCCAGTTTCCAAAATCATTTTCCTCCTTCAGCCTATGTGATCTAATTCAGCCAGAATGGCAGAAATCTTTGTCTTTTGCTCAGCGATTCTCTTGTCTTTTTTGCAAAGCCTTCAGTCCATGGGAGAAACTCGCTGAGTTCCCCATTACAGTCACCCCAGTGAAACTCCAGCCGAGTTTACATATACCACTGCCTCTTTGACTATCCTATGGCAGCACCCACACTCATTACGCATTGCAACGAAGATTGCACGCTTAAAAAAATTAAATCACTCAATACATTTTACCCGGCACGAATTTTCGTTCTTTATAAGCAGCAAAAATTAGACCTGCAGGTTAGTGCCACAAGTGAATGGTATAAAGTAAAAAGTTGGTTATTTCAGCTTATAACAAGAACTTATCACGCACTGAACTGAAATATTCGTTAATTACTTTAATCACAACAGAATGTAACTTTAATGTTTTGAAACTGTACGTAAACAAACAAGTAGTGCGAAAGATTCTAAATCGAACACTTACGATTCACGCTACTTTTCGGGATTATGAACTTAATAATGACTGGACATGCCCAAATTAAATTTATGGAAAGAAAAACAGAACATTTAAACGGGATTCTCTCAGTTAACTTCGCCAGAACGTAAACAAATATACGAGTACAAGCCGACCGTACGGTGAACGACGCTTGTCTTCAAAATAAAGCAGGTGAGTGGTCACACGTGGTCTTGCAGAGCCGTGAAGACTAACGTGTATGTTATCCAGTTCCAAAGCCATCCAACATCAGATGTCCCACAAATCTGGATTCTGCACGATTGGACCAGTCGACCTTTATGGAGAACCACAATGTGGCCTCTTTCAATCTGTCAGTTGCTGATAACGCTGTCTCACTATAATGTGCCGCATCTCCGTGTCCTCCACATTTCTTTCAATACCTGACCTTGTTCATGCTGCTTATATATCTTGTCTGGCTCGCCGGTGATGTGTACGTGTAGCAAGCTAAATAAATATCCGACCACGTCTTCTGAGTGCTTCAGTTCAATGAGTGATAAGTTCTTGTTATAAGCGGAAATAAACAACTTTTTACTTTATACCATTCATTTGTAGCACACAAAATATTAAACACGAATAACACTAATGCTCGCTGGTGGCAGTGCTATGTGTCACAGAAAATTCAGCTCTAATCACTTACATACCTCCCTGTGATGTGTAAGTGTACCAAGCTAAACAGATATCCGACCACGTCTTTTGAGTGCTTCACTTTTATTTTTGTTTTAAGCATTGTGTATAGCTGAATATATTGAGTGGAAAAATTTGGAGAGACTTCGTACAACAATGGATGCCAAATTGTGATGAGTTCTTGCATTTAAATCATCAAAAAACATTGAATAGGTCGGCAACAAAAATAAACAGAATTATACTGACCTGGAATGTTTTTGGTAAACTAAATAGTTTTCAGACTGAAGCTTCCGGTGCACCTAAAAAAGAAAATTTGCAGTGGGAATTTAAAAATTTGCCTTGTGACAGTGTGACATGGACTTTTAATGTGAAAGTCATTCCAAAACTGAGGACCACTTAGTGTGCAATGGAAAGATGAACGTTAAGAATTGCCAAAGGAAACAGAAAAATCAAAAAATAGCCTAGGGAACAGACTGGAGCGGAACTCGTGTCACTGTAACGAAAATGTAATGGAGGCAAGCAAGATAGGCAAAAACAGGGTTAAGAGGTTTGTACGGACAGTCAGGTACAGTTCCGAAGGAAGTGGAAAGTGTGCACCGTTTCTCAGAATTTATTCAGTGTCTGCTGTCATGTTTTACATACTCACTTTGTAAGGACTCCGAAACTGAAGCAGTACCCTACAATTAGTTAACGCCAGCATATTGTAAGCATTTTTCTTCGGGTCCAGACTTCCCAGAAACTTTCAAATCCTTGTCTGCGACTCGTTTCCTGTCTGATTTTACGAGTTGATCATGTTTCCTGTAGCGTCGCAGTATTAGTAGGAAAGTGAAACACAAGCCTTGTTATACTACCGAAATATTTCAGCGTTTGTTTACAATCATTTACCGACGCTTTTCTGTTGAGAACTGTATCTTCTCGCCGGCCGGTGAGGCCGAGCGGTTCTAGGCGCTTCAGTCTGGAACCGCGCGCTCCCTACGGTCGCAGATTCGAATCCTGCCTCGGGCGTGGATGTGTGTGATGTCCTTAGGTTAGGTAGGTTTAAGTAGTTCTAAGTTCTAGGGGACTGATGACCTCAGATGTGAAATCCCATAGTGTTCAGAGCCATTTGAACCATTTTGTATATTCTCAATGTCTCTTATGTTTGTGGGTAATGAGATTATTAATGGCTCTATTACTATTCCTTGGGACGTCTAGATCTCCTTGAATGCTTTGCAATTCACACTAAAGTGGCTGACAGAGGGTTCATCGAACCATCACACTATTTTTCTACAGTCCCACTCTCGAGCAGCGCGCGGGAAAAACGAACACTTAGATATTTCCATGGGAGCTTTGATCACTCTTATTTCATAACGATGATCGTCTGACTCTATGAAGGCGCGTTAACAAAATATTTTCACAGAAAGTTTGTGATGAAATTTCGTGAAAAGATCTCGCCCCAAAGGAAAACTCATTTGTTTTACCACTCGATGACGCTTTCATTTACGTTAAATGTTCCCCGTCCAATATAAATTGCTTAAAATCGTTTAGCAGAAGGGCATAATTTACTCTTTTTACTGTCATGCAATGTCATCACCGCTTGAAAGGTGCCACAGTGTAGAAAACAATCTAGAAAAATATTCCACGGACAATTTTTACATTCGTATTATCGTTTGCTGTAAAGTTCAGTGTACAATTGTGGCGTGCGCTATCACGCAGATATTACAAGATATATTTAAAGTTTCAGATGAGACCAGTTGTTCGATGTTTTTGCAGTGTCCTTACTCCAAAACTACGATGTCCTAGCAGACGAACGTCCTGAAAGTACACCCAGGTTGACATTGCTATTTCAGTACAAACTTGGCAGTTATTCAAGAGCACACATAAAGATGCTTCTTTTTTCGCACTGCCTCGTGTGCAGAATTAACAATACACCCCGAGGCAAACTTAGGAACAGACGGTTGGATTTTTTCGATCCGTCGCTGGATGTAACGAGACCAACCGTCAAAACTAGTTAGCCGGAATAATTAAGCTCCCGCTTTCTATCTCTGCAAGAAAGATTGCATTTGCATCGCTAATGTAATTTACTCAGCCCCAAGAGTACAGAAAAAGAGATTCCTATTTCCACATTAATTACAGTTGCAAGTTGTCCTGGTTGAAATAGCAGTTTGGAAACTGCAGAATGCAGTCTTCGTGATTGGAGTCCAGATCCGCACTTAGCCTTCTATAAAATATGAAAACGAAACATATGGGAAGAAAAACTGTAGCACGAAACGGGAAGTGACTATTAGTTCAACGATGGTCACTAATTTACCTAACGTTGCACCTATAAAACAAAATAATAAAAATATAAGTAATTGATTTTTAAATCGAACGTCTCCACAGATGAAATGACAAGCAGGCAAAAATACAGAGAAAAAAAAAAGGAAACATAAATTTCAGGAAACGCCCAAAGAGAAGAAAATATGAAAGAAGTGGACAGAAGAGAGGAAGAAGAAACACAAGGACCATATGAGAGGTTTTTGGTGAAAAAAAAAGAGACAGGAAAAAATGCCATGAAAAGTGTGTTTCAGCGCTCTCCTCAAGCGAATATTAACGATAATAATAATAATAATAATAACGGATTTTAAAACGAAAGTAAAAATAATCAAATAATAAGAAACGGCGTTCAAATTAAAACTGATAAAATAGGAAGGAAAGCTATCTTCTGTAAAACAAATAACAAATGTTAGACGGATTAGTGCACGATTGTTGTCAAATTTGAAATAGGATAAAATTTCCTCTCTGCAACGGAGTGTGTTCTGATATAAAACTTCCTGGCAGATTAAAACTGTAAGCCGGACTGGGATTCGTTTTCGACACCTTTCCCTTTTGCGGGAGAACTTCTGTAAAGCTTACAAAGTAGGAGACGAGGTACTGGCGGAAGCGATGCTGTGAGGACGGATCGTGAGTCGTGCTTGGGTAGCTCAGTCGGTACAGCACTTGCCTGCGGAAAGGAAAGGTCCAGATTTCGAGTCTCGGTCAGGTATACAGTTTTAATCTGCATGGAAGTTTGATTTGAAATACGTAATGGTAATAATAACACAAATATTACAGGTTTAAGAAAGAAAAAGGTGGGTATGACAGCTGCAGTAAACTTTTTTAACATGGATATGTGCATCACCTGCAGTAAAAGCTTCTAACAGCTATGCGATAAGTATTGGGTTTTCTCGAAATGCTGAAACACAGTGTATGACGATATTCTATAGTAGTGGGTTTTGTGGCTATCATCTCTAGTTGATATAGGACAGCTCACAGGGAATTTTGGCGGTCAGGGGTAGACGCACTGTCCCTGATGAAAATTAGCCTACTTGACGTGAACAGCTGTTATGATTTCTCCGTAGTCCAAATGCGCAAATTCTATGAAATCACGTAAACTCCAAGGTTAAACAATACGTTGTCAGGTCAAAACGATTCATTGCGTTCTTACCCATCCAGCTTTACAGATGACATCAACCACTTGCATAAATTTGCACTATTCCGTTGCCTTTGCGTAGCAGCTCATGGCCAGCATGTATTCGTTACGGCCATATCTCTTAACACATGTGGAAAGTCTCTTGGGCACCAGAACGGGGAGATCAGGCTGGCTATAGAGATGTAACACTGAGTTCGCGGGGCTCAAAGAGTGTGCATCTTACACGTCGATCAACTTGTGTTCGGTCGGCCTCTTTTGGGAGCATCTGCCTCGTTTCCTGCGTTCTGCAACGTGTCGTATAGCCACTTACGTTGCACTTGTTTGATCTGCCCTCACCACACTTTCCTACGAAGACAAAAAAATGTTCAAATGTGTGTGAAATCTTATGGGACTTAGCTGCTAAGGTCTTCAGTCCCTAAGCCTACAAACTACTTAACCTAAATTATCCTAAGGACAAACACACACACCCATGCCCGAGGTAGGACTCGAACCTCCGCCGGGAACAGCCACACATTCCATGACTGCAGCGCCCTAGACCGCTCGGCTAATCCCGCGCGGCCCTACGAAGACATTCCGGGTCGCCGCGCGGGGTTAGCCGAGCGGTTTGGGGCGCCTTGCCACGGTTCGCGCGGCTTCCCCCGTCGGATGTTCGAGTCCTCCCTCTGGCATGGGTGTTTGTGTAGTACTTAGCGTAAGTTAGATTCAGTAGTGTGTAAGCCTAGGGACCGATGACCTCAGCAGTTTGGTCGCATAGAACTTACCACAAATTTCCAAATTCCCACATTCCAGGTGGCGGTACAACTGACATATTTAATGTACTGGCTCACAGTGAATACTATCTGCCTTAATGTATTACCCATTTCTCCCTCATCTAAACAAGGATCATATCGGAAACAAAAAAAAACATTCTTCGATACTGTTGTTTCATAGTATGAAGACTGTTGTTTCAGTTTTCGAAAATTTTGTCATCATTCTCAGGCAGTGTATAAATTCTATACTTTGCCCATAGTTCTTGCTTCGCTTTCGTACAATCTGTTTTCCGGTCGCCATGTTGTTAAATAGACAAATTCTAAGGAATGTTAACATTTTGGTTTTAATTTTTACGAGTCACTAACTTGGTCGAGACCGTGAAGAGAGTAGAATCTGTATTCTGTGGGCGCCTCCCCTCGGACGGCAGTTAATAGCGACGCGGATGCTGTACAGCCCTCGCCCATCAGAAGATCAATAGAGACACGCCTGTGGCCACCATACCGCTGTGGATATGACAGGACGCACGGTCGTACAAGAGTCATGGGTCCTGGCTGCGCGCCAACTGACTCAGCCATGAGCTGCGCTTATCCGAGCGCTATAGATCAGGAATTATTTCGTGATAAAAATTTGGCATCATCCTTTCTGTTGTATTCATTTTATAACACAAAAGTATAAACGGAGGAACATGGAAATTAAATGTTAACCAAGTTAAGCGTTTTTTTTTTTGCATTAATGTTTCCTTTTACCTTGAAAAAGACGTTAAATAGGTAAGAGGCGTGGGGCAGTGTAAGCGTGAGCGAAAGTATATATGAAAAATGAGGCATTCTGAAGTTACAAATTCAGAGGGCAACGTGGACTAGTCGCTGATACTGCAACAGAACCATGGTTAAAGTTTTCTAAGGGAAGCACTACGGTAATTCATTTTTTATTGGTTCACGGAAGAATATTTTATACATTACCACACTTGTGTAATATTCTACAATTATATATATTTCTCAAGTCAATATCTCTTTTTCTCACAACATACTAATCGTACAGGGATAACTGAGCTAAATTATTAATCACGAGTAAGAGGCTCCCTTTTTATATTTTCTTATAACAAATACTATTTTATTTGTTCTAAAATACTTATTAACTGGATAATTTCTATACAGCAATGTCATAAATAATAACCGCGATCACTCCGTTAGTCCATTATCTATGCCCGTCGTAAAAGTTGACTTTCTAAACGAATATACTTTCCGAAGCGGCAAACATATTTGATGTTGTCGTCAATTACCCTTATCCCAAAGACTACACTTATTCCAAGTTTCGCACGGGTTCCCTTTTTCGCAATTAATGCTCAGCTGATTGACGCGGGGAAAGCAGTTGTAATATCACGGATAAAGTTAGATGTCTGATCCAAGCAAGTGTTTTCACTTGAGAAGAAGACAATTGACTATTAAAACTGCATTTGCGATCACTGTAAATAAGTCGCAGGGACAAACGCTTCAAAGTGCAGGGCTGTATTTATCAAATCCCGTCTTTACACACGGACAACTGTATGTAGACTTTCAAGTGGAAATAAGGCAAATAACATTTTTGTATCTCTTACAGAAAATGAAAAAAGTACACGAATATTCCATTCTTACGTCAAATGTCGTTTACACCGAGGTATTGTTACGCTCTGTGAAGAGTTTTGTTTAAAATTATATGCATAGAAATGTACAAGGATGTATCATAAATTCATGATTATTAGTTAATCTCGTTCGGTTCATTTTTAAAGATGTTTTCTTTACATTCTCAAAACTATCGTTATCCAAATAATACTCTTATTCCAAATAGTCATTATTTAAAACTATAAATGAGCAGAAGTTTCGCACGGGTCCCCTGGTATTGATTATTTTCCTAAGTGGTTTTCGGCTGTTAGACCTTCACCAGGAACAAAGATAAATATGTGTGGCTGTGAATTTTGTGATATCAAAGATTTCAAATTAGATGCTTGGAAAGAGTCTGTCAAAAATGGCGATTACTAATTATCATTACGTTGCTTCCAAAGAGTCAGTCAAAAATGGCGGTTATTGATTTTCGGTATCAGAATAAAGCGAGAAGAAATCTTTCAATAAAAATCTGAAGTAAAAAGTATTTCAAATCGTTAAAATGTATGAAACATTAAGTTAATGAACTAAATGGCACATTAGAATAATTATTAAGGGAAGAAAAATAAACTGAATAAAATACAATAAACTTTGGTAACATGTTTCAACGGCCTGATCGAGTAAAATAATGTTCTCATAAAGAAGTATACTAAAAACAAATATAATATTGCAAGTGAGACACATAAGGAGAAGAGTCTGGCAAGTGAGACAACTGTAATTATACAACGTAAAATAACATGGTAAGTGAAATCAGAGGGTTGAAATAAAGTAAACTATGGCACATATAATGTAATCTGGATGCGTTTATTTGAAGCAGTACATGTGGTGAGTAAGGGAGTTGTCATCACAGTCAGGACTGAGTGTGGGGAAATAGTTGTATGTGTATACATTTCCATTATTAGAAGTTGGCTCGTTTTCGTGCCTTTGTGGTTGATGTGTCAGCTTTAATGTTCCACTTCGTAACTGTGGCTTTCATTAACCAAGTTATCTACAAAGGTAGAGCCTCGGTTTCTAAGTTTCCAACTTCTGTGGTGTTCCTACAAGCAGCTGCACCGCTAGACGCACCTATATAAAATCTGCTACAACTACGAGTGATTTTGTGTGTTCCACTATTTTCCAAGTCTGATGTGCTGTCCTTACCACTGGACAAAATGTGTCCAGTAGTGTTCTCCACACATGTTTTTAAGTTCATAAATTTAAGCTCTCTGGCCACATTTTGGGAATTTTATCCTGAAGATGGTACTGAGCACTATGTACTGAGATCTTGAGGTGTTCGGTCGAGGTCGGGAATGAGGACTTATTGTTTTTTTTTGTTTTTATGGAGTATGGAGTCCACCAAGGAAGGATTATAATATTGCTTGATGCTTTTTGTTTAGTCGTATTTAACTCACTTTGAGGGTTGTCATCATTCATGGGGATTTACACTCCTGGAAATGGAAAAAAGAACACATTGACACCGGTGTGTCAGACCCACCATACTTGCTCCGGACACTGCGAGAGGGCTGTACAAGCAATGATCACACGCACGGCACAGCGGACACACCAGGAACCGCGGTGTTGGCCGTCGAATGGCGCTAGCTGCGCAGCATTTGTGCACCGCCGCCGTCAGTGTCAGCCAGTTTGCCGTGGCATACGGAGCTCCATCGCAGTCTTTAACACTGGTAGCATGCCGCGACAGCGTGGACGTGAACCGTATGTGCAGTTGACGGACTTTGAGCGAGGGCGTATAGTGGGCATGCGGGAGGCCGGGTGGACGTACCGCCGAATTGCTCAACACGTGGGGCGTGAGGTCTCCACAGTACATCGATGTTGTCGCCAGTGGTCGGCGGAAGGTGCACGTGCCCGTCGACCTGGGACCGGACCGCAGCGACGCACGGATGCACGCCAAGACCGTAGGATCCTACGCAGTGCCGTAGGGGACCGCACCGCCACTTCCCAGCAAATTAGGGACACTGTTGCTCCTGGGGTATCGGCGAGGACCATTCGCAACCGTCTCCATGAAGCTGGGCTACGGTCCCGCACACCGTTAGGCCGTCTTCCGCTCACGCCCCAACATCGTGCAGCCCGCCTCCAGTGGTGTCGCGACAGGCGTGAATGGAGGGACGAATGGAGACGTGTCGTCTTCAGCGATGAGACTCGCTTCTGCCTTGGTGCCAATGATGGTCGTATGCGTGTTTGGCGCCGTGCAGGTGAGCGCCACAATCAGGACTGCATACGACCGAGGCACACAGGGCCAACACCCGGCATCATGGTGTGGGGAGCGATCTCCTACACTGGCCGTACACCACTGGTGATCGTCGAGGGGACACTGAATAGTGCACGGTACATCCAAACCGTCATCGAACACATCGTTCTACCATTCCTAGACCGGCAAGGGAACTTGCTGCTCCAACAGGACAATGCACGTCCGCATGTATCCCGTGCCACCCAACGTGCTCTAGAAGGTGTAAGTCAACTACCCTGGCCAGCAAGATCTCCGGATCTGTCCCCCATTGAGCATGTTTGGGACTGGATGAAGCGTCGTCTCACGCGGTCTGCACGTCCAGCACGAACGCTGATCCAACTGAGGCACCAGGTGGAAATGGCATGGCAAGCCGTTCCACAGGACTACATCCAGCATCTCTACGATCGTCTCCATGGGAGAATAGCAGCCTGCATTGCTACGAAAGGTGGATATACACTGTACTAGTGCCGACATTGTGCATGCTCTGTTGCCTGTGTCTATGTGCCTGTGGTTCTGTCAGTGTGATCATGTGATGTATCTGACCCCAGGAATGTGTCAATAAAGTTTCCCCTTCCTGGGACAATGAATTCACGGTGTTCTTATTTCAGTTTCCAGGAGTGTATATTAGGCGATGTATCATTGAATGGACGGCATTGTGTTTATGCGTCACTGAATGTTGAGAATTAGCTGGGACTGCGATGTCTGTCGTGCTGGCTTTCCTGCAAATCTACAAGGTATGAATGCGATCACTGATATCCAGGTTTTTCGGAACTGTAAAGTTAAGATTCGAAAGTTTTCATCTTTTGTTCCCAAAATACAGGGTGAACATTAATAAGACCGAGAAACTGCAGGGACTGATTCCTGAAATGGAAGAGAATAGGTTGTGTGAACATGTATCTGTAAATGGACGGTGTGCGTGCAATGGAAAGAAATCGTCCCTGAACACACCTGCATCGCTCCACATCACAACCGATTTACAAAATGGCTTTCATGGGATGCAATGCACGTGTTCACAGGTCGCATCATGGATTGCCGCACTCTTTCGTGCGTTGCGGCCTCTCTCCAAATAGCGACAAAGGCAGCTTGAACACGCTGTTGAATGGTCTGCACATCACGAACTTGTTCAGCATACGCAATGCATTACAGATGACTCCAGAAGTAAAAATCCACGGGGTTTAAGTTCGATCACCTTGCCTCCGGTCGTATCCGACGTCCGTGGAAGATGATGTTGACGTGTCGGCGAACTGTAATACGGAAGTGGGGTGGTGCTCCGTCATGTAGAAGCGACATAACCTGTCGTGTTGCCAAAGGCTCATTCTCAAGCAACCTAGACGGAGTATTCCGCAGGAAGTGCAGATGCGTCCCTCCCTCTAGGCGTTGTGGAATAATAACCGGTCCAAGTATGTGGTCGCCAAGAAACCCTGCCCAAACAATGATGCTGAACCGATGCTGATGAGACGCCCCAACCATTCCCGGAGGATCGTCTGTGATCCACAGATGACGATTATGCTGATTGATGATGTTAGTTCTGCTAAAGGTTGTATCGTCGCTAAAGAGGACTGATGTCAGAAATCCCATGACTGTAACGATCTGGTGCAAAAACTGTCGACAACATACTTCCCGTAGAGCGAAATCCGCTGCTGATAATCCTGGCTCTCCTTGCAGGTGATGGGGACAGTAGCGGTTGTCATGCAGGATAGACATAATCGTACGCTGACTTACATTATGTTGGCGGTCCACTTGCCTGGAGCTTCTACTAAGGTCGTCTCAATATCAGGTAGAACCGATCCTCCAAATGTGGTGTACGCACAGTCCGCCGCCACTCTGCATTTTCGTCTCTCCGAAACGACCCATGATCACACAAAGGTCTGGAAATGTTGAGTGACGTGGTTGGTCTCCGTGAGGGTACTTGTTTTGCTATAGCAGTGCTGCTCTCGACTGTTTCCACTAACATCATCTCGGCTTGTTCCCGACATGAATACCGGACCATTCTGCTGCTTACAGGACTCTGCGTCAATCACACAGCCTGCAATAAACAAGGGACACAAGGCACGCGGTCAGAGGGAGTTTCATTCGTCAGCGCCACGTATCGTGGCCCCGCTGCATTTCCAGACACATGTTTGTAGGGCCTTCCCAAATTTACTGGCATGTCTGACACAGAGATTAGTGCATTTTCTCTTTTTTTCTATTTCAGTTTTTTTACATCTTCAAATACAGCAAACATAATGAAATTCATAAATCGTAAAAAAAAGTGATAATTACATTTATATTCAAATGAGTAACAATAGTTTTGCTTCATTACAAGATTTGTGCTCCCCAAAGCTGTGTAATCCTCTTTTGTGGATAACCTGGTTTAAAAAATTACTGTACTCAGACTTAATTACCTTATGATTCTGCTTCGGCAAGAGAGAAAGCAGCGAGAGCAGACAGATTCATGGTAATGGTGTATCCGCTACGACATCTTATTCGGATTTTCTCGTCTCGTGTTCGATTCACTGTAAACTGTACTTTGTCGGGGGGCCTGTAAAGTAACAGGATTCATACAGACCTATAATTCAAGAGAGGAGTTACTTTGCAGAGAAGAAGCGGCTATAAGGTTTGTAAGCAGGATAAAGGCTACGAGACCGATGTGCCGACAGCATGCCCTTCAAGAACGACGCCAATGGCCGTAAACTGAGGTGACAAGTCATGGGATAGCGATACGCACATTTATGAGATGGCGGCAGCATCGCATACACAAGGTAGAAAAGAGCACGACGTTGGCGCAGCTGTCATTTGTACTCAGGTGATTCGTGTGAAAAAGTTTCCGATGTGATTATGGCCGCACACGACGGGAATTAACAGACTTTGAACACGGAATGGTAGTTGGAGCTAGACGCAAGGGACATTTTATTTTAGAAATCCTTAGGGAATTCATTATCCCGCGATCCACGGTGTTAAGAGTGTGCTAGGAATCCCAAAATTCAGGCGTTACTACCCACCATGGACAACGCAGTGGCCGATGGCCTTTGCGTAACGACCAAGAGCAGCGGCGTTTGCGTAGTCGTTGCTAACCGACAAGCAGCACTGCGTGAAATAACCGCAGACATCAGTGTAGGATGCATCACGAACGTATCAGTTAATGGGCTACGGCAGCAGACTACCGACGCGAGTGGCTTTGCTAAGAGCACGAAATCACCTGTAGCGCTTCTCCTTGGTTCGTGACCATATCGGTCGGACCCTAACGACCGGAAAACCGTGGCCTGGTCAGAAGACACCCAATTTCAGTTGGTAAGAGCCGGTGGTAGGGTTCGAGATGGCGCAGGTGGAAGCCATGGATCCAAGGTGTCAACAAGGCGTTGTGCAGGCTGGTGGTGGCTTCACAACGGTGTGGGCTACGTTTACGTGGGATGGACAGGGTCCTTCGGATGTATGGCTACTTGGAGACCATATGCAGCCACTCGTGGATGCCATGCTAAAAAATAACGATGGAATTTCTGCGGACGAAAATGCACCATATCACAGGGCCACAGTTGTTCGCGATTGGTTTGAGGAACATTCTGGAGAGTTCGGACGAGTGATCTGGTCACCCAGGTCGACCGACATGAATCCCATCCAACATTTATGGGACATAAGCAAGAGGTCAGTTCGTGCGCAAAGTCTTGTACTGGCAACACTTTGACGATTATGGACAGCTATAGAAGCAGCATAGCTTAATATTTCTGCAGGGGACTTCGAACGTCATGCCACTCGAGTTGCTGCACTACTGCTGGTGAAAGGAGGTCCTACGCGATATTACGAGGTATCCCATGACTTGTCACCTCAGTGTAAATGAAAGCGTGAGCGTGGAGCAGTAATGTACTGCGCACTGTTGTAAAAGACTGGAGAATAAACACGTTCTAATTCAGTGCGCCGCAGAGGCGGACTTCCGTGACGTAGGAGGGCGGCACTTGCCGTCACGTGGTGTGACGGACACAGCTACCAGAAATAATAAGCCCGCTGCCGAGCAGGACGGCGTACCGCCGTAGGTCCCACAGGGAGGAAAAGCCTCAGCTCAGAGACCGCAACGCTTTCTTTACTCTGGGTCTCATTCTGTCAGGTGCTTCAGTAGTGTCTCAAAAATTACATATACCCTCGGTGAGTCCTGTACAGTCCGTGGCGGAGGGTACTTTGTATCAAAATCTGCATCTACATTCATTTTCAAGTGCATGACATAGGGAATTTCCCATAGTACAAGTTATTTGGGCTTCATCCCGTTTCATTCACGTGTGAAGCGCGAGAAGAATAATTGCTTTAATGTCTCTGTGTTCGCTGTAAGTCTTCTAAATCTTGTTCTCGCGATAACTACGAAAGCGATACGTAGGTGTTCGTAGTATATTCCTAGATTCATGATTTAAAGTTGGTTCTTGATATTTTTTAAATGGGCTTTCTGCGGGTATAATTAACGTAAAGATGGTCCGTAGAAGGCTGTAATACTATGTTTATTTGATCTTGCGTTTAGCTGATTGCGACTAAGCGTCATTTCCAGGCACATTTGTAATATCAGTATTTTATATCATTTTCAAATCACTCTTAATTACAAGTAAAAAGTAGCCATATTCCGTCATTTTCCCCCGGCCGGAGGTTCGAGTCCTCCCTCTGGCATGGGTGTGTGTGTTGTCCATATCGTAAGTTCGTTTAAGTTAGAGTACGTAGTGTGTAGGCTTAAGGACCGATGACCTCAGCAGTTTGGTCCGATAAGACCTTACCACAAATTTCTAAAATTTTTCCGTCATTTTACGAAAGGATCCACCCTGCCGCCGTTGGATAAGCAGCTGCAGCAGCAAGTCGTATACTCCTAGCTCACTCATTTGTTACATAGTTTAATTCTTAATTTCTTTGCGTGTTTTTGTTACTTGCATTGTTTAATTCATAAATTTCGGGCGTATTATAGTATTTGCGAGTTGTAGCATCGCGTTTTAGTACCTGAATAGCGTAAATTCGCGTAGTCGTCTGTCTTCTGTTTTTGTTTTGAACGGCCAGTGTCGGTTGGTCACAGTCAGTGTGCTCCCTGCCGCCGTTGGATAAGCAGCTGCAGCAGCAAGTCGTATACTCCTAGCTCACTCATTTGTTACATAGTTTAATTCTTAATTTCTTTGCGTGTTTTTGTTACTTGCATTGTTTAATTCATAAATTTCGGGCGTATTATAGTATTTGAGAGTTGTAGCATCGCGTTTTAGTACCTGAATAGTGTAAATTCGCGTAGTCTCCTTCCGCCGCCGAGCAGTGTGTCAGCAGTGCACAAGTGGCAGCATTACTGCATTTACTAGGCAATCTCGTATTTTAATAACCGTTTAAATTTTGTGTCGATTTGTTTGCGCTCTCTGTAGATTAGTTCAGACGTTCTTTGCACAACAGTTTTTAGCATGGATAGGGACTGCAACTGCTGTGTTCGGATGCAGGCTGAGTTGGCATCCCTTCGCTCCCAGCTTCAGGCAGTGTTGGCTTCGGTCACACAGCTTGAGGCTGTTGCCAATGGGCATCACTGTGAGGGTCCGGATGGGGGTTTGTCGGGGACGGCCAGCTCGTCCCACGCATCCCCCGATCGGGCTACAACTGTGGTTGCCCGGGATACTGCCCGCATTGAGGCTCTACCTATGGTAGAGTGGGAGGTCGTCTCAAGGTGTGGCAGGGGGCGAAAGACATTCCGGAGGGCTGAACGGAAGGCCTCTCCAGTTTGTCTGACGAACCGGTTTCAGGCTCTGTCTCAGGCTGATACTGATCTTCGGCCTGACATGGCTGCCTGTCCTGTTCCAGAGGTTGCCCCTCAGTCTGCAAGATCCGGGCGGTCGCAGAGGGTGGGCTTACTGGTAGTTGGGAGCTCCAACGTCAGGCGCGTAATGGGGCCCCTTAGGGATATGGCAGCAAGGGAGGGGAAGAAGACCAAAGTGCACTCCGTGTGCATACCGGGGGGAGTCATTCCAGATGTGGAAAGGGTCCTTCCGGATGCCATGAAGGGTACAGGGTGCACCCATCTGCAGGTGGTCGCTCATGTAACACCAATGATGTGTGTCGCTATGGATCGGAGGAAATCCTCTCTGGCTTCCGGCGGCTATCTGATTTGGTGAAGACTGCCAGTCTCGCTAGCGGGATGAAAGCAGAGCTCACCATCTGCAGCATCGTCGACAGGACTGACTGCGGACCTTTGGTACAGAGCCGAGTGGAGGGTCTGAATCAGAGGCTGAGTCGGTTCTGCGACCTTGTGGGCTGCAGATTCCTCGACTTGCGCCATAGGGTGGTGGGGTTTCGGGTTCCGCTGGATAGGAGTCCACTACACGCAACAAGCGGCTACACGGGTAGCAGGGGTTGTGTGGCGTGGGCTGGGCGGTTTTTTAGGTTAGATGGCCTCGGGCAAGTACAGAAAGGGCAACAGCCTCAACGGGTGCGGGGCAAAGTCAGAACATGCGGGGACCAAGCAGCAATCGGTATTGTAATTGTAAACTGTCGAAGCTGCGTTGGTAAAGTACCGGAACATCAAGCGCTGATAGAAAGCACTGAAGCTGAAATCGTTATAGGTACATAAAGCTGGCTGAAGCCAGAGATAAATTCTGCCGAAATTTTTACAAAGGTACAGACGGTGTTTAGAAAGGATAGATTGCATGCAACTGGTGGTGGAGTGTTCGTCGCTGTTAGTAGTAGTTTATCCTGTAGTGAAGTAGAAGTGGATAGTTCCTGTGAATTATTATGGGTGGACGTTACACTCAACAACCGAGCTAGGTTAATAATTGGCTCCTTTTACCGACCCCCCGACTCAGCAGCATTAGTGGCAGAACAACTGAGAGATAATTTGGAATACATTTCACATAAATTTTCTCAGCATGTTATAGTCTTAGGTGGAGATTTCAATTTACCAGATATAGACTGGGACACTCAGATGTTTAGGACGGGTGGTAGGGACAGAGCATCGAGTGACATTATACTGAGTGCACTATCCGAAAATTACCTCGAGCAATTAAACAGAGAACCGACTCGTGGAGATAACATCTTGGACCTACTGGTAACAAACAGACCTGAACTTTTCGCCTCTGTAAGTGCAGAACAGGGAATCAGTGATCATAAGGCCGTTGCAGCATCCCTGAATTTGGAAGTTAATAGGAATATAAAAAAAGGGCGGAAGGTTTATCTGTTTAGCAAGAGTAATAGAAGGCAGATTTCAGACTACCTAACAGATCAAAACGAAAATTTCTGTTCCGACACTGACAATGTTGAGTGTTTATGGAAAAAGTTCAAGGCAATAGTAAAATGCGTTTTAGACAGGTACGTGCCGAGTAAAACTGTGAGGGACGGGAAAAACCCACCGTGGTACAACAACAAAGTTAGGAAACTACTGCGAAAGCAAAGAGAGCTTCACTGCAAGTCTAAACGCAGCCAAAACCTCTCAGACAAACAGAAGCTAAACGATGTCAAAGTTAGCGTAAGGAGGGCTATGCGTGAAGCGTTCAGTGAATTCGAAAGTAAAATTCTATGTACCGTCTTGACAGAAAATCCTAGGAAGTTCTGGTCTTACGTTAAATCAGTAAGTGGCTCGAAACAGCATATCCAGACACTCCGGGATGATGATGGCATTGAAACAGAGGATGACAAGCGTAAAGCTGAAATACTAAACACCTTTTTCCAAAGCTGTTTCACAGAGGAAGACCGCACTGCAGTTCCTTCTCTAAATCCTCGCACAAACGAAAAAATGGCTGACATCGAAATAAGTGTCCAAGGAATAGAAAAGCAACTGGAATCACTCAACAGAGGAAATTCCACTGGACCTGACGGGATACCAATTCGATTCTACACAGAGTACGCGAAAGAACTTGCCCCCCTTCTAACAGCCGTGTACCGCAAGTCTCTAGAGGAACGGAAGGTTCCAAATGATTGGAAAAGAGCACAGGTAGTCCCAGTATTCAAGAAGGGTCGTCGAGCAGATGCGCAAAACTATAGACCTATATCTCTGACGTCGATCTGTTGTAGAATTTTAGAACATGTTTTTTGCTCGAATATCATGTCGTTTTTGGAAACTCAGAATCTACTATGTAGGAATCAACATGGATTCCGGAAACAGCGATCGTGTGAGACCCAACTCGCTTTATTTGTTCATGAGACCCAGAAAACATTAGATACAGGCTCCCAGGTAGATGCTATTTTTCTTGACTTCCGGAAGGCGTTCGATACAGTTCCGCACTGTCGCCTGATAAACAAAGTAAGAGCCTACGGAATATCAGACCAGCTGTGTGGCTGGATTGAAGAGTTTTTAGCAAACAGAACACAGCATGTTGTTATCAACGGAGAGACGTCTACAGACGTTAAAGTAACCTCTGGTGTGCCACGGGGGAGTGTTATGGGACCATTGCTTTTCACAATATATATAAATGACCTAGTAGATAGTGTCGGAAGTTCCATGCGGCTTTTCGCGGATGATGCTGTAATATACAGAGAAGTTGCAGCATTAGAAAATTGTAGCGAAATGCAGGAAGATCTGCAGCGGATAGGCACTTGGTGCAGGGAGTGGCAACTGACCCTTAACATAGACAAATGTAATGTATTGCGAATACATAGAAAGAAAGATCCTTTATTGTATGATTATATGATAGCGGAACAAACACTGGTAGCAGTTACTTCTGTAAAATATCTGGGAGTATGCGTGCGGAACGATTTGAAGTGGAATGATCATATAAAATTAATTGTTGGTAAGGCGGGTACCAGGTTGAGATTCATTGGGAGAGTCCTTAGAAAATGTAGCCCATTAACAAAGGAGGTGGCTTACAAAACACTCGATCGACCTATACTTGAGTATTGCTCATCAGTGTGGGATCCGTACCAGATCGGGTTGACGGAGGAGATAGAGAAGATTCAAAGAAGAGCGGCGCGTTTCGTCACAGGGTTATTTAGTAACCGTGATAGCGTTACGGAGATGTTTAACAAACTCAAGTGGCGGACTCTGCAAGAGAGGCGCTCTGCATCGCGGTGTAGCTTGCTCGCCAGGTTTCGAGAGGGTGCGTTTCTGGATGAGGAATATATTGCTTCCCCCTACTTATACCTCCCGAGGAGATCACGAATGTAAAATTACAGAGATTAGAGCGCGCACAGAGGCTTTCAGACAGTTGTTCTTCCCGCGAACCATACGCGACTGGAACAGGAAAGGGAGGTAATGACAGTGGCACGTAAAGTGCCCTCCGCCACACACCGTTGGGTGGCTTGCGGAGTATAAATGTAGATGTAGATGTACAATGAAACCTTTTATGATCATATTATGAACTTTGCTCCATGTACAACAACATGGTAACTCTTAATAAGACTGTCTTGATAGTGACATGAAATACAGAATGGTGTTTAGTAGAAATTATCTAATCGCATGATTAAATAAACATCGCATTACAGCCTACTACGAACCACTTTTACATTGTACGAGTTGAACAATTCCAATCGCGACTCACTGATTTTGTAGTCATAGGATTCTACGTGTTTCCGTTTTCGTTGAGTGCACAATTTCGTACCTCCGAATGTTTCAACCAAGCTGCCAATCTGATGGAGGTATGACTGAATGTTTGTGTTACTATTTACAGACAGTTGTTCATTATAAATAACTGCACCATCTTCGAAAAGTCTGAGGTTAATATTAATATTGTCTACAAGGTCATTAACAGACATTATGTACAGCAATGGTCCCAACACACTTCCCTGAGGCGCATCTGAAGTTGCTTTTACATTTATCGATGACTCTCCGTCCAAGAACATGCATCGTTCTCCCCACCCAATCGTACTTCCGATAGTACTCTGCAGAACGCGAGTTGGGTTTCACATAAACCCATGTTGATTGGCAAGGAGGAAGTCATTCCGTTCGAGATGCCTCGTTACATTTTATCTCAGTTGTGTTATTGATTGCCTGTAGTTTTGCATTAGAGTATTTATCGAGGGACAAATGACTGTCCGTAAGCCACCATATGGCTCTAATTTATTATGTCTTATTCTCATTTCCCAATGCGAGGTATGTAGGGAGGCAGTAGAAATTTAATGTGAGCTACATCGACTTGCTACGAATGTAGCAGTTCATCTCTTAATCCGTTCGATGAATTCTGTCATGCTCCAAACAATGAGGCAATACTCTAGAACTGGTCGCAGTACCGTCTCCTGTATAATTTCATTTAGAGATGCAGTCTACTTTTTCAAAACCCTGCTTTTGCCTATTGAATCGATGTGAAGGGCTCCAAAACTTCGCCTCTAATCAACTAATCCTATAGTAACCGGTTCTTCCTCTTTCTTATTGCCATGGTCTTGTATTAATTCATGTTAACACAGATCTTCAATTCAGCACGCCTAGTGAAAATTTCGTCAGTGTCATTCTGCGTTTCCTTAAGTGGCTCACACACGAACGACGGATCGGATCGCACCGGTCCGTCGCTTCGTATATCGCATGTGTGGACAAATCGCAGCGATCGGTCGCTGACTGCTGATCACGTGCAAATCCTAGGCAATATGATGAATCACATGTGAAGTGTGGCAATATGCTTGCCTGACGCGATAGTGCAGTTTCGGTCCGTTTCGCATTTTCCACGCTGCGTAAGAACCTTACGTTAGAATTTATAATTATTCCGAGAGCACGAACCATCATGTGAATTGAAGCTGAGGCCAGAATTGCTGCTTATGTTAAGAAATAATATAAAGTACACTCTTTTTTTTGAAGCTTGTGCTGTAAAAGTAGAACTGATGGGATCATAGTCACGATACACTGGGCTCCATCTGGTGATTTTGACTTATTTATGAAATAACTAGGCGCATTATTTAAGCTTATAACTTCTAAACAAATGATGTATAGTGATATTAAACGAACATTTTAATTTAAATGTTCAGGACGAATCTATTATACTGATATATCAGTGTTTCCACTTCTAGGGATTTCGCCCTTTTTTAGGACGAAACGCCTTATATTATGTGTGACTTAAGGTTATTTCATTTTGACAGAGAGTTACGGAAATATATATATATATCATATTCGCCTTTAAAAAATTCTACATGACTGGAAACCCCGACCATGGGAGTTAATCTATTATTTATAGGTGACATCACTATATTTATTATTTTACTCTATGATACCATCGATTTATTATAGGGAATTCCATCAAACTGTTATTGAATGTAATCTGTCTAATTTTAGCTTACAATATTAACTGTGCTATTACCATTGTTAAGCGCAACATCGGAACTTATTCGTATTATACAATTGCACGGAGACGTTGACCGATTACAAGGGGGCGTGTGAAGTATAGAGGAATAGTAGATATGCCGCTGCGTGATGTCATATTGTACAATTAGTACGTCGCTGACGTTAGTTGCCACGGAACAAAGTAGTAGTCGACTCTTACGTGTTCCGACTGGTTCCAACATGTAGCAATCAGTTTTTCGGCGCAGTCGGCCAAATTGTCCTGTTGGTATGGTAGAGGTGGTTTGTTTTTCATTCTGCACCGCGGAACAATATTCGTTATTCGGTTGAATGTTAAAAATGGAGGAAAATGATGACCAAGCGCCTTCCTCCTCTCAAGACTTACGGTCATCAAGATCAGTACTAAGTGAAGAAAAAAGTATGTGCAGACATTTAAAACTTCTTGGTTGGAGAATCCTGATTTTAAGTCTTGGATAAAGAGATATGAGAACGGCGAGACAAAAGTTACTCTATAACCTGTGATTGTGATCTTGTGTGTGAAATGCCTACATTAGCGAGACACAAAAGAAGTGGGAAAACACTAAACAGATGGCTGTTGTATCAAAATGTGAAAACATGTCAACATTTGTAAGCAAAATTCAAACTCGGACCGCTAAGGTGTTAGAAATGGAATTAAAAATAGATATATTTCTTGCAAAACATGACAAGCCTATTTCCTAGTCGATGATTTTGAGACACTAACGGGAAACTTGTTCCCGGAGTCGAAATGTTTAGAAGTTATGCATCTGGGAAAGCAAAACGCACCAAATATCTTATGTATGTCAAGACACAGGATCGTCCTGTAAACAAGAAGTTATTGATATCATAGAAAAAAACTATTTTAATATTGTAATACATGAAACAAGAGATGTGTTTGTGAGAAAACGGTTGTCAGTGTGACAAAAATTGTGGAATACAGATATTTTGATACGATCGTTATAATTCATGGGACTGCAGAAGGCATCTTCTAAACAATGAAAGATGAATTTGCAAAACATATACCACTTCTTCATGTCCAGAGGCACATCTGATTCAACGAACGTTATTATCGGGATGCACAATTCGTTTCAGACTTTACTAAAAAAGGAAATTCTACGTCTTGTCGTTACAGGGTGCTCATGCCATTGAATTCACCTTGCGACATTACATGCCTTCTTCAAACTACCTACCAATTTAGATGATTTGTGTCGTAAAATACCTGCGTAATTCCATATGAAAACGAAGCGAACAGAATAATTATTGTATTTTCAAGATTTTCTGATGATTGCTCAACATGAATTGCTTTCTGCAGCTAATACGAGATCGCTACTTCAAGCTTGCATCGACACGATATTAGAGAGATATGATACCTTGAAATTATTTTTCACGAAAGCAGTTTCTGAGAACCCCCCTCATAGTGATTCTATCTTGAACAGTCTTATTAACCTGTTTAAAACACCCACATAAACCTGGATGTGACAAAAACAGAAATTCACCTAAAGATGATATTTATGTTGAACTCGAACGATATGCGATACTGGGAGATTTAAAGACAAAGACAAAATTTTATGGAAATTACCGGGAATTGTATGTGGAAATAGCATTGAAGACACAACAGCGGAGAAACATTTTGATTTATTGCAGTATGTAGATTCCCAAGTAGCTCGAAATATGGAGAAACTTTGTGACAAACGTGTTTAACCATTTTAGTTTTTTGGCGATGAAAGGAACATGCAAGAAGCTGACAACGAATAGAGACATCAAACTCTCATCGAAGTCAAGCATTTTGGGGTTGGAGGTGAGGAAGAAACAAAAAAATTGCCAGCTGAAATTTATTGGAATAAGTTATTAAGCCTGATAGGTCATCATTGCACTTTTGTTTACAAAAACTCGAAGTGCTCGTTTAACTTTTGTTAGCAGTTCCATCTTCAAATACTGAGGTAGAACGATTAGTCAGCGCTCTCAAAAATTTGAAACACAGAAAAAAGAAACTCTTAACGGATGCTTTATACGAGTTGCTCAGTTTAACAACCCAACAGTGACATGCTAAATGCAGCGAAAAAGTGTAAAGGTGATGCTTCATCTTCTGATTCTGCAAATCTATGAAAGCTTTATATAGTGTTCTGTAGATATTTGAAGTTATTAAATACGTGAAGTAATATGCTGTTTTTTGTTGTAATTGTATGTTCTAAATCTAAAGAGTTTGTGGAATACAAGCCGGCCGCGGTGACCGAGCGGTTCTAGGTGCTTCAGCCCGGAACCGCGATACTGCTACGGTTGCAGGTTCGAATCCTGCCTCGGGCATGGATGTGTGTGATGTCAAAAAATGTTCAAATGTGTGTGAAATCTTGTGTGACTTAACTGCTAAGGTCATCAGTCGCTAAGCTTACACACTACTTAACCTAAATCATCCTAAGGACAAACACACAAACACAGCCATGCCCGAGGGAGGACTCGAACCTCCGCCGGGATGAGCCGCACAGTCCATGACTGCTGCGCCTGAGACCGTTCGGCTAATCCCACACGGCTGTGTGATGTCCTTAGGTTAGTTAGGTTTAAGTAGTCCTAAGTTCTAGGGGACTGATAACTCCGATTTTAAGTCCCACAGTGCTCAGAGCCATTTGAACCATGATGTGTAACAGCCCAGTACACACCGAAACTGTATTCCACAACACTATCGCGACCCCAAATATATAACGCTGACACACGTAAGTTCACCTTTTAGTATTTGTTTACCAACAGCCCCTCACACAGTTGCAGATGACATGGTGCACGCTGAGAAAAACAGCAACAGAAAGAGCACAGCAAATACGCCGCTAACAGCGGTGATGTGCAAGAACCATCTGAGTTACTAAAAACGGTTAAACAGGTAAACGAGAAAATAAAAGAGAGCAACATCAACATGACAAAAGCAGACAAAGGTAATTATGTTGTATTAACATGACAGCGAGTACATTAGTTAACGAATAAGATTTTTTCAGAGAAATGGCATTAAGGAAATAAATGGCGATCCAGTGACTAGATTTAATTTGGATATCCAATCAGTGTAGCATCCAATAAGACAGATAGTTGCAAATAAAATAGTGAACTCAACAAAAGACTAAAAGATCCATACGCTTTTGAAAAATCTCTCCCCGCCACTTCTCTCTCTCTCTCTCTCTCTCTCTCTCTCTCTCTCTCTCTCTCTCTCTCTCTCTGAAATGTTGGTTTCATTTTGCAGAAGAGAGTAAAAATATGACAATGCCAGGTCATGCAAGTCTGTGTCCTTATGTGTTGTCAATCTTTACAAGAAACACTGGAAGCCATCATGAGGAATTTATTAAGGTATAATAAATTAAAACAGGGGGAGATCATTGAGCTAAAGGAAATGTTGGAATTCACTTTGTGTTTTTAGTTACTTCAAATTTAATGGGAGATGTTTTTCCAAGCATCCCACCTAGCATAGCTGGTATGTTAGCTGAAATATTTATGAATCATCTTGAAAATATTGTCATTAGGATGCAGCCAGAAATTTGAGATAAGATGATCATTTAAAACAGATATGTACGAGGGGCGTTCAGTAAGTAATGTAACACATTCTTTTCTCTGTCACTTTCGGTGGAAAAACTCGGAATTTGTTGTGGGACATCGTGGAATATTCCCGATTCAGCCCCTATAGTTACATGAAGTTCCGACCGGAGGCAGCGCTACATATAGCCTTCAAAATGGCCTCTGTAACGGAGTTGCGTTCCTAGCAGACACCATTTGCTGAATTTATTTTGGGGGAAAACCAGAGCATTGCTGATTTCATAGTCGCGTGCAGAATGTCTACTGAGACCTGGCAGTGAACAAAAGCAGGGTGAATGGTCGTGCGAGGTGTCTGTCGTCATCGCAACAAGGTCGTGCAGACCTGTCCGATCTCCGTCGTGCCGGCCGGTCTCACACAGCTGTGGTTCCTGCAATGTAGGAACGTGCGGGCGCTCTCATTCTAGTCGTTCCTTTAAACGTCCTAAACGTTTCTGTACGTAGTTTTGTTACACGCTCTACATATTACACTACTGGCCATTAAATTTGCTACACCACGAAAATGACGTGTTACAGACGCGAAATTTAATCGACAGGAAGAAGATGCTGTGATATGCAAATGATTAACTTTTCAGAGCATTCACACAACGTTGGCGCCGGTGGCGACACCTACAACGCGCTGACATAAGGAAAGTTTCCAACCGATTTCTCATACACAAGCAGCGGTTGACCGACGTTGCCTGGTGAAACGTTGTTGTGATGCCTTGTGTATGGAGGAGAAATGCGTACCATCACACTGCCGACTGTGATAAAGGTCGGATTGTAGCCTATCGCGATTGCGGTTTGTCGTATCGCGACATTGCTGCTCGCGTTGGTCGAGATCCAATTACTGTTAGCAGAATATGGAGCGGTGGGTTCAGGAGGGTAATACGGAACGCCGTGCTGGATCCCAACGGCCTCGTATCACTAGCAATCGAGATGACAGGCATCTTATCCGCATGGCTGTAACGGATCGTGCAGCCACGTCTCGATCCCTGAGTCAGCAGATGTGGACGTTTGCAAGACAACAACCATCTGCACGAACACTACGACGACGTTTGCAGCAGCATGGACTATCAGCTCGGAAACCATGGCTGCGGTTGCCCTTGACGCTGCATCACAGACAGGAGCGCCTGCGATGGTGTACTCAACGACGAACCTGGGTGCACGAATGACAAACGTCATTTTTTCGGATGAATCCAGGTTCTGTTAACAGCATCATGATGGTCACATCAGTGTTTGGCGACATCGCTGTGAACGCACATTGGAAGCGTGCATTCGTCATCGCCATACTGGCGTATCACCCGGCGTGATGGTATAGGGTGCCACTGGTTACACGTCTCGGTCACCTCTTATTCGCGTTGTCGGCACTTTGAATAGTGGACGTTACATTCCAAATGCGTTACAACTCGTGGCTCTACCCTACATTCGATCCATGCGAAACCGTACATTTTAGTAGGATAATGCACGACCCCATGTTGCAAGTCCTGTACGGGCCTTTCTGGATATAGAAAATGTTCGACTGCTGTCCTGGCCAGCACATTCTCCAAATCTCTAACCAATTGAAAACGTCTGGTGAATGGTGGCCGAGCAACTGGCTTGTCACAATACGCCAGTCACTACTCCTGATGAACTGGGTATCGTGTTGAAGCTGCATGGGCAGCTGTACCTGTGCACGGCATCCAAGCTCTGTTTGATCAATGCCCAGGCGTATCAAGGCCGTTATTACGGGCAGAGGTGGTTGTTCTGGGTACTGATTTCTCAGGATCTATGCACCCAAACTGCGTGAAAATATAATCACATGTCAGTTCTATTATAATATATTTGTCCAATGAATACCTGTTTATCATGTGCATTTCTTCTTGGTGTAGCAAATTTTAATGGCCAGCAGTGTAATAGAGAAGACAGTGAAAAACACAAAAACTCGTAGGGATTTCAGAGCAGAGGAGCAGAGGGGGCCGTGGCCAGATCGCACGTCGCTTACTGCCACGTTGCGTGCCTGGCACGCACTCCCGAGCACCGCCTATTGTGTTGCGACAACGTGCGGCACGCACTGGTCAAGGCTTCAGCTTCCTCACTCTCATTGTCCATGCAGTCGTTGACAACGCTCTCTCTCCATTCTGGGCTGTGGTCTGTAAACTGGAGGACAAGTGAACCATTCTGCTAGGTCTAAAGTAATACGTACGTCTCCGTATAGATTTAGCCGGTTTATTGATCGTAGTACACCACTTCCATTCTTCTAGATTCAAAACTAAGACAGATATGATCGTTTAGCTCACAAATATCGAGGTCTCTACAGTTTCAAATGGTTCAAATGGCTCTGAGCACTATGGGACTTAACATCTGTGGTCATCAGTCCCCTAGAACTTAGAACTACTTAAACCTAACTAACCTAAGGAGATCACACACGTCCATGCCCGAGGCAGGATTCGAACCTGCGACCGTAGCGGTCACGCGGTTCCAGACTGAAGCGCCAGAACCGCACGGTCACAGCGGCCGGCCTCTACAGTTTGTCTTCTGCTGTTTTTGATTCCGGTCTGCTTGTAGCGTGTAGCCAGGAATGTTACCCGTAATCATCGATTTCGTCGAAATTTATGTTGTGTATAGGGCTTGGCCAGAAATGAAAATCACAGAATTGCGTTTCGAAAAAACGGCCTTTCTATCGCCGATCTGGTGCGGCATGAGCCATTCATATCAGCGACGTTTCGAGGCAGTGACTGGCGCAGAGGAAACAGTATAGAATAGTAATCAGAGATTCGTAGAATCGAATCCCTATGTGGAAAATTTCATTTTCAGTTAATTACACTGAAAATAAACTGGAATAATTTCAACTATATTACATTTAGTAATATTTTGATAAAAGGTTTTAGAAGAAAAGCCAAAGAAAAATTCGGTATTTCAAATTTCCAAAAAGGGATTGTATTCGCAGCATCCATGAGTACTTTGCAATAACTTTCCAAGAAGGAATTTTACAGGACTTCGTATTCCGTTTGTTTTGTTTTGAACTCGGAACAGCCCTCGGTAGTTACACTGAGCAGTAGGTTGCCGGAGCAGATAAAATCGATCCATCGACCATTGAGGAAAACGACTACCGAGCTCATTCGCTTGCTAGGTCTCAAAGAAGTAACGTGACTCTTTAGAGAATATTGTGAGAACACAGTGAGAATATTGTTTTTCTACAGCAATTTTAAAGCAACCATGTAATTGTAAAAATGCAGAGTTTATAACGTGGGCAAGATGCCGAGAAAGTTACTGCTTTCCATATTTGTATCATGAATATTACTCCAGCAGGTGTAAATCAGCAACTGTAAAATAATAAAAGAATCTAATTTTATGTAGGAGGGTCTTGTGACCGCCTTAAAATCCCTTGCTGGAAATTTGTTTGTAATCTCATATTTTCCATTTCCTTTCCCTTTCATGTTTTGTATGAAAATATTAATAAACCCAATATATTGGACATATTTGTTAGCACTGTAAGTAGCGTAAAAATTAAACATGAAAGAAATAAAATTAAGCGTAGGTACTAGACCCCACGTCCCTCAGATTACCGTTCTTTACACTTTCCGCTGCTCCAAGCGCTGCATGTAAACACCGCTACTATAAACACGTGATGCCGCATCCGACTCATTCAAAAGCTATTTCTTTAACTCTTGGCAATCTGGAAATCTCACTTCTGACAATTTCGTTTCTGGCTGAGCCTTGCATATATCATAAATTTGAATGAAATCCGTGTTGATGAGTACACGCCGTCCCCTTGAAAGCAGAATTCGAGCAGAGTACAATAGAAGTAACTTCGTTGATCACGAAGGATCACTAACTCCAAACTTCCGAAATGATAACGACTTTAAAAAGCATATTCCGTTCCGGAGGGCCCACCCCTTGCCTCCTGAACTTTCACAAGTACCGCCTGCCGGTCCTTTGATTTCAAGAGACCTAGAACGCTCCACGAAATTATTTAACTTTGCGACCTTTTAGCCAGTCAGAATCAGTAGCAGACTTTTGGCAATATGACTGAAAAGCCCTGCTTCTGCCTGAGGCACACCTGTGAAGTGCCGCCTCCTGGCAGGACTGTAATAACTTTTCTGCGACTGGTGCTGGAAACACCGGTCGTCATAGGGATATTACTCACTATTAAAATCCACCTAATCAGTTCTCACATAACTAATGAGAAAGTATTGAATAGGATTGGGGAGAAGAGAAGTTTGTGGCACAACTTGACCAGAAGAAGGGATCGGTTGGTAGGACATGTTCTGAGGCATCAAGGGATCACCAATTTAGTATTGGAGGGCAGCGTGGAGGGTAAAAATCGTAGAGGGAGACCAAGAGATGAATACACTAAGCAGATTCAGAAGGATGTAGGTTGCAGTAGGTACTGGGAGATGAAGAAGCTTGCACAGGATAGAGTAGCATGGAGAGCTGCATCAAACCAGTCTCAGGACTGAAGACCACAACAACAACAACAGTTCTCACCACCACCCATTTAGGAGGATTATGGAAAAAATGGTGCCTCATCTCAGATCGAACGTTAATCCCTTTTCCTTTGCAGTCGGAAACTGGCTAAAGTATCACAAAAGCGAAAATGGCTTGCACACAGGGGCAGCTAGGAAATGGTACGTTACAGGAAGACTTCCGAAAATCATTTGACTCAGTACCATACCAGCGCTCATTAACAAAAGTACGATCATAGGGGGTATCAAACAAAACCGGTGAACAGCCCGAGGATTTCTTGGCAGAGAGGACGTGGCATGCTTTCTTGGTAGGAGAGCCATCGACAGATGTGGAAGTAACTTCAGGCGTGCCGCAAGGAAATACACTGACAGAAAAAAAAATCGCAACACCAAAGATAATAAATGCAGAGCAATGAAACTTCGGGTTTACATCTGTCTACGTAAAATATTTAAGTGATAAACAATGCAAGATCTCGGGTTAATACAAACGCGAGATAACCCGTTGCAACTGTAAAATGTCGCTATATTAATAACCCTTGAAACGTTCAGCATGTTGAATGAAAGCATGTAAATGTGCATAAATTGTGTTGTAAAGGTGTCGGATGTCAGTTTGTGAGATGGAGTTTTATGCCTGTTGCACTGACCAGAATTCTTTTTTGGGGTTATATGTTTAAGTTTCCTTTAATTTACGTCTATGGTCACAAACTTTTTGTTAACAGATTACCGGTTTCGGTCTTTAATGACCATTATCAGATTTGTTACATAAAAACAAAGACCTAATGTACTGCAGCCAGAATGGCATCGTCAAATGTTAAATGCGGAATTTGACGACGCCACTATGGCTGCAGTACATTAGGACTTTGTTTTTATGCAACAGATCTCATGATGGTCATCAAAGACCGAAACCGGTAATCTGTTAATAAAAAGTTTGTGACCATAGACGTAAATTGAGGGAAACTTATTACATATACGGGTCACTGTTTTTTCGCGATGATGTCGCAGCTTGTGAAATTATATGTTTAAGAAAGTATCTTAAAATACCATTTCACGTTTAAAACCATGTTGGGTGAAAGTCTTGGATGTTGGCCTTGTGGTTGTATGCCTCAAAAACTTGTAATGTGGAGTGTTAGACTGAATATCTTCAAATTCTTGTCAGCGAACAGCCCAGCCATCAAACTATTGGTAAATATTGACAAGAAATCTAGAGACTTCTTCGCCTTAATCCTCCAAAGGCTTTATATATGCATTATACGAATGTCGCAAGTTCCAGTGTTTATAAGTCGTCTACCTCTGGTCATGTGGAAATAATTGTCAAAAAGCCTAAAAACTTTTTTATTGATGTTAGGTCCGTTTGATCACAGCATAAGGCTGGGACAAATTGGCATCAGAAAGTGCTTCGCATAATTTCTGATGTAACATTTCACTAACTGTTTTGTGAATAAAAAAAATAAGGTTCTTAGGTGATGCGTCGTTATGCAACACTTGGTCTCTGACCAAGATGTAATGGTTAGTTTTAATTCTTTTTTATCTTTGACGCTATTTGTTTCATTGAAACTCAATGCGTAATGTGATGAACATTCTGCTTCTAGTATATCTTCTCAGAAATAAAGTCCATCAGTCTTTAGGTATCTCACTTTCTTGGACAAAAGTGAAATCTTTGAGGGTCATTATCAGGGAACATAATTTAAAAGATTACAAATGTCGTTTGACGAATTCACTGGAGTTGTCCGATAGCATTGCTCAGTGTGGGATCCGTACCAGGTCGGGTTGACAGACGAGATACAGAAGATCCAAAGAAGAGCGGCGCGTTTCGTCACAGGGTTAATTGGTAAGCGTGATAGCGTTATGAAGATGTTTAGCAAACTCAAGTGGCAGACTCTGCAAGAGAGGCGCTCTGCATCGCGGTGTAGCTTGCTTGCCAGGTTTCGAGAGGGTGCGTTTCTGGATGAGGTATCGAATATATAGCTTCCCCCTACTTATACCTCCCGAGGAGATCACAAATGTAAAATTAGAGAGATTCGAGCGCGCACGGAGGCTTTCCGGCAGTCGTCCTTCCCGCGAACCGTAACGCGACTGGAACAGGAAACGGAGGTAATGACAGTGGCACGTAAAGTGCCCTCCGCCACACACCGTTGGGTGGCTTGCGGAGTATAAATGTAGATGTAGATGTAGCATACCATATGTGCTCGATTGGAGTCAGATCTAGTGATCGAGGAGGCCAAGGAAACATCAGCATGTCTATACTCTGTGGAGCATATCGAGTTACGAGAGCGGTATGTGGGCGAACGTCATCCTGGTGGAAGACACCCCCTGTAATGCTGCAGATGCGTGTTAGGACAACAATGTTGGTTGGTTGATTCGGGGGAGGGGACCAGACACGAGGTCATCGGGCCCACCGGATTAAGGAAGGAAGGCGGCCGTGCCCTTTCAAAGGAACCATCCCGGCAATTGTCTGAAGCGATTTAGAGAACTCACAGAAAACCTAAATCAGAATAGCCGGACGCGGATTTGAACCGTCGTCCTCCCGAATGCGAGTCCATTGTGCTAAGCACTGCACCACCTCACTCGGTGTCACAACAAGTCTAACCACCCTTTTTTTGTAGGGAGCCCATTGTGCTCTTGTGGGAGCGATCTAGATGCTTGTAAAACAATAAACTGGTAGCCAAGGTAACAGGAATTCTTTTTATTGGTTGTCTAACCACATCGTTGACGTACGAATTTGCAGTAAGGATGCGTGGGATAACTACGAGAGCACTCCTGCTGTCATTCAAAATCGCACCTAAGACCATAACGTCAGGTGAAGATCCAGTGTGTGTTGCACGCAGACAGGTTGGTTGCATCCCCTCAACTGACCACCGCCTAACAGACACACGGCCATCCCTGGCACAAAGGAGAAGCAGCTTTCATCAGAAAACACAACAGACCTCCAGCTTTCCCACCAATGAGTGCTCGGGTGATACTACAGAGGTCGCTAATGGCGACTTGGAGTCAGTGAAATGCACACTTGGAGTCAGTGAAATGCACACTAGACGGCGTCTGGCTCAGAGCTGTCCTTGAAGTAATCGATAATCGATTTGTAACAGTTCGTTGTGTCACTATGATACGAGCTGCTGCTCAAATTGCTGCTGCAGATGCAGTACGATGCGCCAGAGCCATCCACCGAACACGCGGTAGTGCCACGTGGTCGGCCGGGACACGGTCTTCTTGCGACGTAGATACTTGTGACTACCACTACCAGCGCCGGCCGCTGTGGCCGAGCGGTTCTAGGCGCTTCAGTCTGGAACCGCGCAACCGTTACGGTCGCAGGTTCGATTCCTGCCTCGGGCATGGATGTGTGTGATGTCCTTAGGTTAGTCAGATTTAAGTAGTTCCAAGTTCTAGGGGACTGATGACCTCAGATGTTAAGTCCCATAGTGCTTAGAGCCATTTGAACCATTTGTACACCTAAGTATGGCCACAAGATCCTGCGCTAAAATATCGTCGCAGCAACATACAGACGTCCGGCAGTTCGCTCGTAACTTCATGGATCAGTACAATCATACCCTGACTAAATTTTAAAGTGATACAAAGATTGGCAACTTGCTTTAAATGTGGCTACGAAGTCTTTCGCGACGTATTTCCTGAGTAAAAATTTCTCGGTGTACATGCCGCGTCAAATCAGGATAAATCTCCGAGCTTTCGACCACTACCTCCATGGTCGTCATCAGGGCTAAGACTGACTGTCGTGAACTAGCGAGGTTCCCACTTTTATATACCAATGACGGCTTCTTATTGGCTGGAATACAAGCAGTTCGTCATCTTCCTCAAGAAGCAGCGGATGACAAAAGGCTTGCTACTAGCCGGATTTTAGCGACATCCAAGCCGCGTAAGTCAAACATCAACAGAGAGGAGAGACAAGGACTGAAATTGTCGCAGAAGGATGAAGATCTAGTTGTTTTACCTGCTGACAAGGGGAACGCCACGGTAATTCTCAATGCTACAGATTACCATAAGAAAGTTGGATTATTACTGGAGGACAGCACATACCGGGTTCTCAGACGGGATCCCTCATCGGCGCTCAGCAGGAAGACAAGGGAGCTACTAAAAAACTCTGGCCTCTCCGACGAACTGGTGAAGAACTTACGGCCGAGAGCACCTAGGCCACCAAGACTGTACGGTTTGCCAAAGGTCCATAAGGAGAACGTCCCGTTGAGACCGATTGTTAGCGCTATTGGCTCTCCTACGTACAAGCTTGCAAAGCACTTAACTAAATTGTTGGCGCCTATAGTTGGTCACTGCCCACATCATATTAAAAATTCGAAAATGTTTGTTGATATCATAAAACAGATGAAGATAGGCCCAAGTGATATCATGGTCAGCCTCGACGTGGTTTCTCTGTTCACCAAAGTACCTGTGGATGACACATTACAACTGTTGTCTGCTCATTTCTCCTCAGAAATTTTGAAGTTGTTCCGGCATACCTTGACGACCACTTATTTTTTATACAGTGGAAATTATTATGAAATGACGGATGGAACAGCCATGGGTTCGCCACTGTCACCAGCAATAGCGAATTTTTTCATGGAGGACTTTGAAGAACGAGCCCTGAGCAGTGCTCACCTCCGCCCATCATGCTTCTACAGATACGTCGACGATACTTTTTTAATCTGGCCACACGGCAGTGACACGCTGCAGCAGTTCGTCGAACATTTGAATGGTGTACATCCAAACATAAAATTTACATTGGAGTTAGAGAAGGAAGGGAAGTTACCTTTTTTAGATGTGTTGGTAGAGCGAAAGCCGGATGGACGACTGGGCCATTCTGTGTACAGGAAGCCAACCCATACAGAATTATATCTGCATAGCGATAGCTTCCATCATCCGTCTCAGAAGAGAGCTATGCTGAATACTTTAGTACACAGAGCCAGGACTATTTCCGACAAGGACCACCTCGGTCCCGAGATCAACCATTTGACGACTGTTTTCAAGAGGAATGGTTATTCTGCCGGTGAAATTAAATCAGTATTGTCCAAGAAAGTAAGACACGATGCCGGCCACATACAAGAAGAGAACCAACTCATAGCGCGGCTTCCGTTTTGCGGTGCTACAACGAGCAAGATAGCCAGAGTCCTGAAGAGGCAAGGAATAAAACCAGTTTTCCGACCACCTAGGAAAATTAAGGAAATGTTGAGACCAGTCAAAGACAGTCTCGGCTTAAGAGTGCCGGGAATTTATACTATTCCTTGCGAATGCGGCAAGAATTACGTGGGCCAGTCTGTAAGAACCGTTGCCGACCGCTGCATCGAGCACCAACGTCACCTGAAATACAGGTATTTGGAAAAATCTGCGGTGGCTGAACATAGCCTGCTTAACAAGCATAAGATTTTATTTGAAGAAACCAGAGTAATAGCCCACACATCGAATTACTGGGACTCTGTGATCCGAGAAGCAGTCGAAATTAGACTTAGCGATAATAACTTTAATAGAGACAACGGCTATGCACTCAGCAACACTTGGAAGAGTGCACTGGATAAAAAAAAAATCGCAGAGAAAAACTTCTCGCACTTTACCTCCTGATTTAAGGGATGGCGCTGCAAGCAACGCGGGATAGCAACTACATCTATGGAAGTAGAGGGCACCACCTCGCTACGCGCCATATCGCTGACGTATTCCAGCCAATATGAAGCCGTCATTGGCATATAAAAGTGGGAACCTCGCTAGTTCACGACAGTCAGTTTTAGCCCTGACAACGACCATGGAGGTAGTGGTCGAAAGCTCGGAGATTTATCCTGATTTGACGCGGCATGTACACCGAGAAATTTTTACTCAACTTGCTTTAAATATTCGCAAATTTAAACTTCTGCGCTTGAGGAGGAGCTAGAACACATTGTCCTAAAACTACAATATTAAAGAGGCACAGTTGGACTCAGTCAACTTGTACAGATACCTGGGTATAACAGTTTTTAAGGATATGAAATGATTCCACAAGTGCAGCCGTAAATAAAGCAGGTAGTACACTTCGAAGTATTACCAGGATATTGGAGAATTGCATTCAGTCTACAAAGGACGTTGCTTACAAAATACTCGTGCGAGCCCACATAGAATATTGCTCAACTTTCTATGACTCATACTAAATAGCACTAACATGGGATACTGAACGTATACAAAGGACAGCACGAATGGTCACAGTTTTGTTTCGACCGCGAGAGATAATCATGAATATTTTGAAAAACTTAAATTAGCCGATACGTCAACATCGACGTTAACTATCCCTCGGAAATGTATTTACAAAGTTTCATCTGCAATTATGAAGTCAGGATTTAGGAATATGTAAGGGAGTTCTGAAAAGTAAAGCCTCCGAATTTTTAATGTGAAAATTCCTAAAGCTTCATAAATAAAACAAACTTCATTAACATTCTAAATATTTATTCTTGATGATTATACATTTAATTCTCAAAATAGTCACCCTGATGGCGAACACATTTCTCCCAACGAATCGGGCATGGGAGTGTGTGTGTGTGTGTTGTCCTTACCGTAAGTTAGTTTGAGTTAGATTAAATAGTGTGTAAGCCTGGGGAACGAAGAACTCAGCAGTTTGGTCTGATAGGAAGTTACCGTCACCACTCTCACAACGAGAGACCAGTTTGTTTATATTGTCACTGTAGAACGTTTGACTTTGTTGACTGAGGCACATCACCCTCGCTTGCTCGCTTCATCTTTATCCAAGTGAAGTCCTCGGAGGTGTTCTTTAAGTTTTGGAAACATGAAAATCGGATGACGCCAAGTCGGAGGCTCTGTGGAGTATCATCGATGACAGTGAACTGTGAACCGAATGCGTTGGATTGTTGCAGATGTCGCAGCACTCGTGTGTGGTCTGGCATTGTCAAGCTGAAGGAGAGGATGTGCTCCATGTGTGGACGAACATTTTCTGCGGTTAGAAACTCGATCACAGTACGCTGTTTCTCACGCAGCGACATAACTACGTTATACACCGCTATGTCACACGTTACGATTCGGAGCTCTCTAGCGGCGGAGGGTTAGAACTTGCGTCAGCAAAGCGGGGAAGTCGACCGAGTAGTATACACGACTTGTAATACCTCAACCGATGTTGAGAACGGAATAAAAAATTCTGACGTAATACATTTCAGCGAGGCCTCGTACTACAGCTTGGTATACATCACTTCCGTAGTCAAGATCAGAACAACCAAGCCACGCACAGTGACAATTAAGAAATCATTATTCCCTAGCTGTATACACGAATGGAATGAGAAGAAACTCTAATATATAGTACAAGGGTTAGTCATAAACTTTTGATTAACACCTCAAAAAAATTAATTTACGTACGTAATTTTCTTGTTTGTTTACAAGATACTGAAATGTCTATAGCCCACTACCGTAGTACGCCTCTAAAGGAGCGGAAAGAAAATGGTGCAGCCCACTGATAAACCGGGTCATCGCGCGGAAATCGTTTACGGCAACAGCGAAAAGATTGCAGCTGTGTGTGGCCAAGCCAGGTATCAACAGAATTCATCTGGATTTTTCCTGACGCAGCTGCTGACGAATTATAGCGCGGTACGCTACTCTATTAATTGGCGACACCATTTTGTTTAGGTTACGGTACTGTGGCGCTGGGATTCTAATGTGTACCAGGAATGCAGACGTGTACCTGGAAACAAACAAATATTTAATTACGTAACTTTATTTTTCGGAGTGATACGCAAATCTTTTATGACAGCCCCTAATTCAGTATGGAGTACACTCTATCATCTACTTCGTAGTGGTCTGGAGAGTATGGGTGCGGGTGCATATTTATTACAGATGAAGAATATGCACGAGAAGTCGTTGTGAACGCAGACCGAATGACACAGCGAGTTGCACCGAGAATGTAACGCTCTATAAATTCTCGGCGCTCGACTCATCATGTCTCCTCTTCTAAACTCTACTTTTTCGGACAACACACTTGGCTACTGAGCTATCCATTATTGTCTAACGGCGCCACTAACAAGAGGACCATCAGGCCTGTTGATCACAGACCTTGATTGAGTCATTCGTATGTTGTAGAGGGAGCTGTCCTGAGTATCTGGCTAGCGGTTTTTCATGCAACGGCCCCTAGTTTTCGAGAAAACATATGTTCGAAGTTTCATGCGTACCTCCTACACCTGTAACGTTCACATTATTTCGATCGAGGGAGCGTAGCGCTGGGGCACAGGTTCACGCCTACAACAATGGCTCTGCGATCCTACCTTTTTTTTCAATATCATCGTACACAGTATTATTAATTAATGTAATTTCAGTAATAAATCATTAAATACAGCAAACTTTCTTTAAATACATATCCCGTTCCTCCGAGATTAGATTACAAAATCGGCTTACATTCTATCGCTAGCAGAGCTAGACCTTCCGGATGGTATTTGTCGCAGAAGCAACCGAAACACAAATTTGTAGATCCTCACCAACATTTAACGAGAAATATTTCCTTACAAGCCCATGCATTTTTCAGATGCGGTATCAGATAACATAGTTTAAATGCGAAAATAATGTTCTATCTTAGAGAGTAGTCAAGCAACTGATCATACCGGAGAAAGAGGATGCACTAAATTGATGCAGAACTATAGAATGCCTTTTAATGAAATCTTCCATCGAAGCGAATTCTCTATTAGTCTTTAGGAAATCGGGAACATTTTAATTTTTTTTGGTGAAAATTTTAGCCTGCTTGCAAAAATAAAGAGCAACGGTTTGGCAAAATTACATTTGCAGGCATAATTTTTACGGAGCAGGTACATGCTTTGCCTTTCATCAAGAAATATTTGATTAAAAAGTGTTTGATGAGGCTGCCCTCTCGAAGAACCAATCATGTAAAGAAATTTTTCTTGTCCAACGTCGCGAAGAATGACAGATTTTAAAAAACTCTTCGTGCAGACCTTCCGTGAGCTTCCCTGATTTCGTTCAGGTCAGTTACTTTTATTTTTTTTTTCTGTCTTAACTCGTCAAGTGTTTAATGAACATTCCAACCAAATTTTTCGGGTATCACTTCCATAATAAAAAAAACCACAAGGGAATATCTTTTCTGATGCAGTTATAGTATTCTGTGCTGTGAAGGAATGACTAACCTTGTTCAAATCGGTTTTCGGCCCTTGTTCCGCAAGGGCTATTTTGTAGGTCGATTGGTATCTGCAGCTGCTTTGACCAGTATAGATCACATAATCGAGGTCAAAATTAGGGCTGAGTACTTTAATCTGTATCTGGATTCCTTCCGTAGATGCTAATACTTCGTTCATCGTTGATAACTCTTTGAAGATGTTCAAATATTTGAAATTTTTGCTAAGAACCATGAAAAAAATTAACATTTGCAGAATGTTTGATGTAATGAGTGATTTATTAACGAAGTTAGTGCGGCGAAATAATTTTTGATTAATTTTGCATGGTATATACTCTTTGATAGTATTCGGTACTATAAAATGGATACCCCATGCAGGGTTTAAATTCACACCGCCATTGTGGTAATCATGAAGCTTAGCCATTGCGCTACGCCCGCTCGGTCGATACAGTGTGAACGTTAGGCGTGTAGGAGATAGACATAATACTTCCAGATCGATTTTCTCGAAAACTAGGAACTGTGGCCTGAAAAGCCACTCGCCAGATACTTAGAATAGGTACCTCTACAACGTAGGTAAGATTGATCAGAAAGAGAGGAAGGAAGGAATAAAGATTGGGTTTAACGTCCCGTCGTCATCGAGGTCATTAGGGACGGAGCTCTAGCTCGGATACTGGCAGTGATGGAGAAGGAAGTGCCCTGTCAAAGGAACCATCCCGCCAATTGCCGGGTACGATTTAAGGAAATCTCGAAAAACCTAAATCTGAGTGGCCGGACACGCGTTTGAAAGACTCATCAGAATACGTGATTAACAAGCCTGTTGGACCCCTTTAAAACTGTAACTCTTTCCATTCTTTAATATTGCTACAGTGACATTGCTGTGTATTTTGCTGGGCTTAATGTGCCATACAGCTACAATAGTAGTTTTTGTTTCTGTCTCATTTTTGAGCACTACGTCAACAATATCGTTGGGGCTACCTCTCTTCCAGTGCGTTTCTTAGCGAGTCTCTGTGATGGAGTTCTCAGCTACGAGCCGTAGAGTGGCGAAGAAGGCGGAGTATCCTGCGATGGCAATTTGTGAACTGTCCGCCACAGAAGCGCCGGACATCCGTCTCAGTAAGCGTGCCGCTAAGGGGAGGGTCGGCCCACCGAAGTGGCAGTCCGGAGGGGATCAAAGATTGATCCTGCAGCAGCTGCTCTTGTCAACAGTACACCCCCAGGTCCGTGGCTGCTTTGCGGTGCCTCGGTTACACCGGAGCGACTGAAACCGAACGAACATTCGCAGACAATTCACTTGTGTTCACTACCAGCCGCTTGTAGGTGTGAACAAGCGTTTATGCTTCAAGAAACGGAAGAGAACACGAGAGAACTAGACCCTGCGTTATAATCGGCATATAGATAACACTCGATACATCGACAGTTAAAGTTGCCATCAAAAGTGAGGTAGTTTGTAAGCATTATTTTGCTTGGCGAGCGCGCTGTGTTTGCTGAAGCAAGCAAAGTGGAGTAGGTAAAGGAAAAAAAGTTGCCATGGATCCAATGCACTTGTCACTGAATTGCAGTTCCAGCCTTCCTTAGCATTATTCGGAAACCTAACGCGTATGAGAATTGACGCTTTTCACTACCTTCTCTTAGCAACAAGCCGAACACTAATTACTGACGAATAAAATTATCAATAGGAGACAGTTTAGTTAGTAGTAGTTTCTCGTTTCAATAGCTATTTTGTATCTCCGATAGTTCCTGAGGTGTGCAGTGACATATGTGAATCACTCAGTGATTATATAAAAGTATCTATAAGAAAGATAATTTCAGCAGGGTATTAATACTAATGTAAACGCACGCACTACCTATTAACGTAGGCTATAGATAAAAACTGCTGTACTGTTCCGATGCGAGCTAACGTATTCGAAGGAAAGACGATCTTTATTTAGTTCCATTTTTCACCAGAAAGTCTTAAAATACGAATGTTGCATACTTGATGTGATTACAGGTACCTCTGACATAAGCCACTTGAATGAGCAGGTCTTTCGTACATTTTTAATTTCACAACTATCAAAATAAGATACATATTCATGTTTGTTTACTTTCAAGGACAATTATTGTGCTATTCCTTTTCAACAAATAGAAATACAAAAACTGTACCATTTCCAATCCATTCCTGATGGAAGCAGGTAATGAATTTATTGTCTTAGTCGTGTCCTCAGTGGGGCCATTGAGTGTTTCAGTAATTTTCTACAAAGCATTTATTTCCATAAGGTACTTTTTGCTCTGGATCTCTTTGATTGCACAAACATCTACGGTATCTAGATTCTTCTGTCAGAAAAATTACGTTATCTTATAACTAAAGCAAACTATCAATATCGAAAGAATTTCGCACCAAAACAGAAGACTAATGATTTCTGTATTACTAGCGCCGAAGCGGAGACCACGTGAACTTCCTTTGATGGTTCGCTGAGAGACCAATGACCAGCGAACCACGAGCTAGCATATGCGAATAAGAACCAAACACTACCGAGTGCTGTTCGTTCGTGTTCACCTATTACTCACACCAGGCACGGACAATCTTTGGATTGATTTCAGTACTCTCTTAACCTTGCGAGCTGCCTGATCACGTGACCAGACAGTAGCGCTCTCAGCGCATAAATCAGAACTGCACCGTCCGTGACGTTTATGATTGTGAGGAAATGCATTGTTCATTTTGTGAACAAACGACCATGCTTACGAGCTAATATATCTTTATCTCTGGAACAAGTCTACAGATGCGGTCGTTACAAGAGCTCAGAAACGTCCGCGGTGTCGTCATCGAGTTCTGGAGAAGCACCAAGGCACCGCTGAGATTGTTGACACATGTCGCTCGCGGAGTTAGAGACGCTGAAAATCTCAAATCGTCGGGAAACCGCAACAAAGGATCATAAATCACAATTCGGGAAACCGAAGCGCTAACTCATGACAGATCTATAACGATCGGCATCAATTGCGAAAGCAAACCTTCGAGAAGACGAACTTCAGAGCAAACAGTTGACTGCGCCGCGAGAATGTCAGCCAACTGATTTTTTATATTTGCTGCTGCTGTTTTCCAGGCATAGTGTTACTGAATTTGGCTTTGTGTTACTCTTCTAAGCTAGTTTTTCTTGTTTCCTGCACAGTGCCTTATATTAGTTGTAATTTATGCTGCTTGCTTTGCCATTTCTATTTTTTGTCATTGATGTTTGTATTAATTGTTTTATGTGATGCTGCATTGCCTCGTTCCTTATTTTAGCATCTGAGCTCAGTAGATTTAAGTTAGCTTAAGAGGGGGTAGCCTATAAGAGAATGAGTTGCAATGAATTGGAAGAAATGTATTGAGAAGTTATACGAAAAAAGTACAGAAAGCAGGTATAGGTAGGACTTTTGGGAATAATGATGAACCAAGGGAGATCTCCATGCAAAATACTGCAGTAAAACAAACCCTGTCCTTTCCTTTTGTGTTATCCCACTATGTGTTTGTGTACCCTTGTGTATTTTGTAAAGATGTTAGACATTATTTATTCTGTTTTGTGCTCATGTGTGAAGTTGATGTTTCGAAAGTTATTCTGATCTTTTATGTATGTACTCATGTCATAATTCCTGTAACACTGATGTATATGTTATTTCGATTCTTTTGTAAAGCCTGTATTACTACAAATGTTATCTGTATTGTTATGTTCTTTAATGATGTATTTTGTACCTTTGTAATTGTATTCTCATGTTATAAAATTGTAATTGACACCAGTTCATCAAATTAAGTAATTTGTACGTTACATTTCACTGCACACATTTCTGTTGGTCATACTATTTGGACAATATGTCAGAAGTTGGGACTGTTAGTGTTTGCACGTGTGTTACTAATTCAGCAAGGGACTGGATAACAGCATTGCTGGTTCTAAGGACAATTCCAAAAACTTTGTGAGTGCACAAGTGGTGGTTATGGACTTGCTATATTATCTGCAAGACTCTTCAATGGTGATTGTGCACCTGCACAGTCACAATAGATGGCTGCTGGCCATCTCTACAAGGACTACAGTGGGTCTGCATCTTTAATGACCCACCAATACCATTATTTCTACAAGGGCTACAGTGGGTCTACACCTTTGGTAACCCACCAATACCACAATCTCTACCAGGACTACAGTGGGTCTGCACCTCTGGTGGCCCACCAATACCATACTCTCTACCAGGACTACAGTGGGTCTGCTCTGTGATGACCTACCTACCAATATTCATCAACTTCGAATGACTCTGCTGTGGGTTTGCTCTGTTGTGGCCCATTACCTGTCAGCATGTCAAGAGTCAGCACTGTCTTTCCGTTGGAAGGACACCACTACTTCAAGACAGCATGGAAATCCACTACTTCTGTGTGCAATTTTTTTACTAATGAGACTTTGTGAAAAAAAACCAGTAATTACTATTATGATGAATGATCAGGACTATCTTTATGGACTGTGAGAAAATTTTAGCTTTTGACCAACATTGTATTAATAAGTGTGTGCATTTTATATCTTTGTTACTGTAATTGCGAAAAAATTTTTCAAATCTGTATTGGCCAGTGCCCAACACCATTTGTAAAATTTTTTGTGGGGAGCATGGGGGCTATGTAAGTAGGCTGTTTATGTTTTCTTTATGTAAGTAGGCTGTTTATGTTTTCTTATTGGCAACGTTACGTAGCGCTCTGTACGAAAATCACTGGCTGTGCTGTGTGCAGTCTGTGGCTAGTTTGCATTGTTGTCTGCCATTGTAGTGTTGGGCAGCGGCAGCTGGATGTGAACAGCGCGTAGCGTTGCGCAGTTAGAGGTGAGCCGCCAGCAGTGGTGGATGTGAGGAGAGAGATGGCGGAGTTTTGAAATTACATATATTATGATTTTTGATGATATTAAGGTAAATACAGTGTTTGTTCTCTATTAAAATCTTTCATTTGGTAACTATCCCTATAAGTAGTTAGTGCCTTCAGTAGTTTGAATCTTTTATTTAGCTGGCAGTAGTGGCGCTCGCTGTATTGCAGTAGTTCCAGTAATGAAGATTTTTGTGAGGTAAGTTATTTGTGAAAGGTATAGTTTAATGTTACTCAGGGCCATTCCTTTGCAGGGATCTTTGATAGTCAGATTGCGTTGCGCTAAAAACATATTGTGTGTCAGTTTAAGCACAGTCTTGTATAATTTGTTCTAAGGGAACGTTTCACGGTTGTTGGCGTAGATGGACGCTAGGCGATATATTAATGATGGAAGAAAGTTATCATCCTTCAAATAAACAAGGTGATTAATTTCCACCAAGTCCGACTGCGTTCTTGCAGAATAAGAATCCGGAGCCCCTGGAACTACGCTCTTGGTTATCACACACTTTCCATGTTAGCATTTTCTGTTTTATCATTACAGCTTGCTTCCTTTCTTCTTTCTGTACTTGTTTCTTTACCTTGCTTAAAGTCTTCATGTATACACTGTGTCAGTATTATTCCGTTTGTATTAGATTTACCTGGGCTGGCTGAAGTATAGGGTGGGTAAAACAGAGAAGAGTTGCCTGTCCTAAAGGTGTCTGAAATATTTTCCAGACCAGTTTAAGTTTTCTCAGCCTCTAAATACGAATATAAAATAAGAGGAGTGTAAAAGAACATAGCTTAAGGAAAATGTTGACATTTGAGATCAACCAGAATAGATTGGAAAACAAGAGGGCCGACATTAATTTTACTGACGTAGGTTGAGGATAATTCGGTTTAGTGTAATGAGAAACATCGCGTAATCTTTAGTGGCTTCCAGTCCCTGCAGCCGATGTTCTTGTCCTTGTCTCGTCGATGTCAAGCACAGAAGGCGATCAAAAACACGAAAACTGGTGGATATGTATGTGGATAAATGAAGATAACAAAGCGTGATATCATATTGCACTGGGAACTCCTGAAACTCAAAAAATCTTAACTGTCCATCTTCAAAGAAACTGCAAAACTGTTATCAAAGCAAGTTTAACTTTTCTTTCGCCAGCATTGCATTCCGATTCGCTTTCAGGTAAAGCTGTCAGTTTATTTACTTTTATTGTTCCCATTGAACATAGTGACCTGAAAATGTGTTCGTTTCATTATAATTTACATATAATATGGCATCCATTGTCCTGTTTCCTGTGAGTGGGCGAAAACTATAGGGATTAGTCTGATAACACTTCGTGCTCCATAACTGGATGGCGTAACATGTCGCTGCTTACGTGAGAATACTGTAACAGTTAGCAGTTGCCTAATCGACTTATGGGATAATCATGCAGATCCGTGTTTAGTCATTATCTGCTCGTTATAATTACTTAGCCTAATAGCAGCGCACTCGTGTTTGGTGGGTTGCATAAGCGAAGGCGTAGCTGCTGCTCGCTCCTGCTCGTGCCTCACAAGTTCGCAACGCCATTGCTTGCTTCTTAGCCATTTTGTTCATTATGGTTTGTGGACAAGGAAAGGTTCTGTTTAAGTTCATTGGAAGGGAGCTTATTTCCTTTATGAATCATGGGCTTCTTGGTTATTCCAGACAACTCACGTTCCGTGGTTAGCGTTTTTCTCTGTTTTTCTCTTATTTTTTTTTTTTTTACTTTGAAAAACGATATTGCGTTTATCATTCAGTTTTAAGTAAACAGTATTATTCACACTGGTGTTTTGTTACCTGTTACTATAAAAATATTTCTATTTCTTCTTCGTCTTTCTTCGCTTAATTTCATCCATAGTGTGTACTCATTAGACTGTCCATTCCATTCAACAGGTCCTCCTCACTTTTACTGAGGAAAGCAACATCGTCAGCGAATCTTATCATTGATATCCTTTCATCCTGAATTTTAATTCAACTCTTGAGCCTTTCTTTTGTTTCCGTCATTGCTTCTTTGATGTACAAATTTAATTGTAGGGGTAAATGACTATGCCCCTGTCTAACACACTTTTTAATTCGAGAACATTGTTCTCAGATTTCCATTCTTTTTCTAACTGCTTGGTTGTTGTTCAAATTCCGTTTCGTGAGAATTCCGAACATCACGTACTTTTTAATTTTTAGAATGCTTTTGTAAGTCGGCAAATCCTACGAACGTGTCCTGATTTTTCTTAATTATTGCTTCCGTTATCAAGCACAACGTCAGTATTGCTTTATATAGTATCTTTAACTTTCCTAAAACCATCTGATCGTCATCTAACAGTTCCTCAATTTTCTTATCCAATTTTCTGACTATTATTCTTGTTAGCAGCTCGGCTGCATGATCTGTTAATGTGATTGTGTGGAAGTTATCGCACGTATTTATACTTGCTATCTTCCAGATTATGTGGTTGATTTTTTTCCGAATTTCAGATGCTGTGTCTCCGGACTCATGGATAGTATTTTCATTTAAAGACATATGACTGCATATTACTGTATTTTTCTTCTGTACAATCTAGACTTCAGCTTTTACGCCATTATCGAGTACAATGTTCTTAGACCACAGGTCTTGGCTTTACTTGCTTTGGGGTATTTATCCAGATGCGACGTGTTAATGGTCTAAGAACGTTGTACTCCATAACGGCCTGAAAGCCGAAATCTTCATACAAAAGAAAATAGAGGAATATACAGTCAAACGGCGGTGTATTCTTTCAAAAAATACTGTATTACTGTGGATCAACACCATCGGTAACTTGTTTCATAGGTAATAATGCGAACCAGCTTGAATAGACGTTTGGATACTACTTCCATCAATGATCTTAGAACCATAGTTCCAGAGGAATGTTATCTATGCCTCCCACCTTATTTGATAGCAAGTCATCCAAATCCCTGTAAGCCATTGACTCTCATACTGGATCCTCTGTCTTTCATATCTATTCTTATTTCTTCTTCTCTCATGCCATCAATCAGTTCTGCTCCTCGTAAAAACCTTCAGTGTACTCTTTCCACCTATCCGTTCTCTTCTATGCGTTCAACAGTGGAATTCCACTTCGTCTGTCTCTGTTGATGGCTTTACTTTTAATTTCACCGAAGACTGTTCTGACTTTCCTAAATGCGGGTTCAGTCCTTGCGACGACCACTGCTTTTTCGATTCCTTCGCATATTCCCTGCAGGCAATTCTCCTCGGTTTACCTCCACTTATTGTCCATTTTATTCCAAAGTTCTTCTGTAACCCTAGGTAACATTCCCTGTACCTATATTTCTCTGTCCAACTTTTGTTCTTGGCCTTTTTATAGATGTAAGTTCGTCTCCAAAATAAGCGCGAGAACGTCACGGAGATTCTCATCATACTCTGGTGGCAGACGCAACTAGATAGTCGTTATGCATCATCATACGGTTTACTGTGAAAATCCCGGAGTTCAGACCGAGCGAGGTAGCGCAGCGGTTAACAAATGGACTCGCATTCGGGAGGACGACGTTCAAACCCGCGCCCGGTCATCCGTATTTAAGTTTCCCGTGTATTCCCTCAGTCACTTATGACAAATCCCAGGATGATTCCTTTGAAAGGGTATGGCCGATTTCGTTCCCCATCCTTGCCTAATCCAAGCTTGTGCTCCGTCTCTAATGACCTCGTTGTCGACAGGGCGTTAAACACTAATGTCCTTCTCTACCTTCACCGGGGTTCAGAGAGTGTAGAGCACCCACGAAGTAGATATCTTACAAAACCCTCCTTTGACAGATACCTGAATACTGCTGCTCAGTGTGAGACCCTTACCCTATATGATGAATAGAAAAAATGAAGGATATCCAAAGAAGAACAGTGCGTTTTGCTACAGGTTCATTTAGTGAGCGGAAAAGAGTCACGGAGATGCTCATCCAACTCTAGTTGCAGACGTTACAAGAGAGGCGTTGTGCATCACCGTGTGGTTTACTGTTAAAAGTTCCGAGAGCGTACGATCATAGAAGGGTCAACCTATATATTGCTTCCTCATGCCATAGCTCGCGACAAGACCACAGAGATAAAATTAGAGAGATTCCAACTTACACGGGTGTTTACTAAAAGCTGTTTCCGTGCCATCATTCGACTCTGGAAGAGTAAAGAAGGGTAGAAACAGTGATACACCAAACACCCCCGGCCACACACGATAAGGTGGCGTGCAAAGTATAGATTTAGATCTAGATATAGATGTTGTTGTTGTTGTGGTCTTCAGTCCTGAGACTGGTTTGATGCAGCTCTCCATGCTACTCTATTCTGTGCAAGCTTGTTCATCTCCCAGTACCTACTGCAACCTACATCCTTCTGAATCTGCTTAGTGTATTCATCTCTTGGTCTCCCTCTACGATTTTTACCCTCCTCGCTGCCCTCCAGTACTAAATTGGTGATCCCTTGATGACTCAGAACATGTCCTACCAACCGATCCCTTCTTCTAGTCAAGTTGTGCCACAAACATCTCTTTTCCCCAATCCTATTCAATACCTTCTTATTAGTTACGTGATCTACCCATCTAATCTTCAGCATTCTTCTGTAGCATCACATTTCGAAAGCTTCTATTCTCTTCTTGTCCAAACTATTTATCGTCCATGTTTCACTTCCATACATGGCTACACTCCAGACAAATACTTTCGGAAACGACTTCCTGACACTTAAATCTATACTCGATGTTAGCAAATTTCTGTTCTTCAGAAATTCTTTCCTTGCCATTGCCAGTGTACATTTTATATCCTCTCTACTTCGACCATCATCAGTTATTTTGCTCTCCAAATAGCAAAACTCCTTTACTATTTTAATTGTCTCATTTCCTAATTTAATTCCCTTAGCATCACCCGACTTAATTCGACTACATTCCATTATCCTCGTTTTGCTTTTGTTGATGTTCATCTTATATCCTCCTTTCAAGACACTATGTATTCCGTTCAACTGATCTAGATGTTATTATGAATTTATTTTATTTATGTTATTTACATATACATAATCCACTACAAAGTGTACGGGGGAAAATGGCTTAATAGTTCTTTTATTGCTTTATTTTTCTCCTTGCGTATGTGACCATGGTTAATGGCTGTCTTCGTAGGTATGTACATACAAGTAAATTCACTTAATTTGTTGTTACACAGTTCAAGCAAAATACAGGACGATGAGTCCACTTGTAGCCATTGTGAAACACAGGATAACGATGTCCAGACATAAACATAATGCTAAAAGAACGTCGTCTTTCCTTTATCATCTCCGTAACACTTTCGCGTATATACAGGTTCCTTAGAACCCTCACATGGGCTATCTGTTTCGCTCTGTACGAGATTGATTTCTGCGTCCGGTTGTTGTACGTGGGAATCTAACCTGTAACCTGTAGGTCAACGGAATAAACTGTTGATTGTTTTATGGGAACAAATAAAACATTGAGAACGTAATTTATATTATTTGAAGTTTTTTTCAAATACCGGCTACTTGTCAGTTATATCTTGTAAACATCGTTGACACAGTTGTTTCGCGCCTGTAGAAGCGCTTCTGTTTTAAGTAAGTCTTTTGAAATAAGAAGTGTCGTAATAAATACATTATAAATGAGTAATATGTATTAGCCTAGCACAAGAAGCTTTTATTAACGGGTTAAACAAGGATCAAGTCCATTGTCAACTGTTTACATCAGACGTGATGGTCTAATACGAGTAGTGTATGCTGTTTGGCACCACGCGCAACGCGACATGCACCAGAAAAATATCGTGACTATAAAACAATGTAAAAGTTAATTATAAAATTGACCAACTTCATAGGCCACTGACGAAGCTGCAAACTGTTAAATCATGAACATTTTCGTCGATTGCTACCAAATTCGTAATCTAGTATTTCTGCGCATGTGGATTATGTTGATTAAGACGAAATATATTCGCAGTTGCCAATATGGACTAGCAGCAGCTGTATAATGCAATGACAACAATGAAAGTTTGTGCCGGACCGGGACTGGAACCCAGATTTCCCGTTTATCGCGAGCGGTCGCCTTTAGCACTTCGGCTATCCGTGTACGCTTCCCGGATCGATCCCAACCTCCATATATTGCTGTATGCCCACGTTCTGTATTCGCGCGCTTCCTATAATTCCCGCACAGGGAGAGACTTTAGTATTATAGTCCCGGCCTGTCTAAGCTTTTTTTTTTTTTGCAATGTCTGCTCCTTTGCGTTTCTGAAGGTCACAGCGAAAGACCAGAAAGATACTGAAAAATACACACACTCCACAGTGATATTGGAAGTTTGGATCGGTCTGGGAAGCGTACTCGGGTTAAGGAAACCGTTCGCGTTGAGCGGGAACTTCACGTTCCACTCCCGGTTCGGTAGAAATTTTCATCTGCCACTAATAAAGTGTACAGTAGTTTGTTAATTCGTCTCCTCTATTTCATACAGCCGTAGATCGTCTGTAGTGTCTGCACCTTTAGACAAGCGTGCATGTCTGAAGGACGTTGCATAGTACTTCACAGACGGTGAAAATTACAGTCTCAACAAAACTGCATTAGATTACTGTAAGATCTCTAAATGACATGTTATGTTTACCGCTGACACCTTATAGACGACAACAGAGCCTTGCAGGGTGTGGATCTAGAATTAACTGGGGCACTGAGTGGCGTATTGTGGTGACTATCGATGAATTTTGTTCACGACAAACGATGGCTACGTGTCCACAGACGACCTGGTAAAAGGTCACAGCAAGCAGTTGTTCTCGAGACTCATACGTCTCCGAAACTTGGAATCATGGCGTATCGAGCGACTGGACAAGGGGACTGATTTGGTAATTGTTGAATGCTCATCAGCAGGTAGCAAGAACGATAAAACTTGATGTTATACCTCTGATGACCGGAATGCTAAAAGGTACACTCCAGCAGCATAATTCAATTAACTACAGTGCTCTTAATATCAGAAACGTCTTGAGGAATGTGCGGATCCTTGTTAGCCTGCTGGTTCCATGATTTGTCACCCACAAAGCATATCCGAGAAGCGATGGGAAAACACTTCCAGCCAAAAACTGACACAGCACGCGTTTCAGACGTGACAAGAAATTCCTCAAGAGGACATTCGGCGGCTGCTGGGTTAATCGCCACAATGATTACTAGAATTTTCGTGCCTCTGGGGATGGAGGAACTGCGACACGTCATACTAATGATGACAGACAGCAGTCCCGAGTGGACTGAAAGATTAATCATTCAATAGCCATTATTTTATCCAACATCCGCACGAACCTTGACCGCCGGCCGCTGGGGCCGAGCGGTTCTAGGCGCTTCAGTCTAGAACCGCGCTGCTGCTACGGTCGCATGTTCGAATCCTGTCTCGGGCATGGATGTGTGTGATGTCCTTAGATTAGTTAGGTTTAAGTAGTTCTAAGTTCTAGGAGAGTGATGACCGCAGAAGTTAAGTCCCATATAGTGCTCAGAACCATTTGAACCTATTTTTTTTTTAACTTTAACAACAACGGAGAGATGCTTCACAATTTTCATGAGAGTACACTCCAAGAAGAAAGAAAAAAAAGAAAAAAAAGAAAGGACCGATTCACTACGAAGAATCTGCGCAAATTGGTCACAAACTTTTATTCACGCGGTATCGATGGAAAATGTAAAATTGTAAACTTTGGCGGCCGCTTGATGAATGTGTGACGCTGCAGCGCAATTTCACCGCGCACCTGGAAAGGATAATAAACCGGCGACATGTTGATATAAGGACATAAAGTCTTTGCGGGTTTCATTCCGTGTACTCAGTTAGACAGTAACTATGCCTCGCAGACTGGCGCGAGAACAATATACGCACATGCCAGCAATTGACAGAGGACGTATAGCTGGGCTCAAAGAAGCCAGTTGTAATCGGCGAATCACTCAATATTTGAATAGGAACGATGCCACAGTTCGACGATGATGGCAAGAATGGGCGAACCATAACCGAACACAGCTCCAAGAGGGACCGGTTGGCGTGGAGAGACCACAGAACGTGAGGAGTGAGCAATCACCAAAGCCCCAGATTTATCATCATCGATCCGACGTACAACTAGTGCTTCGGTGACCATGTGGCCCATTCATAAGCGGCTCAGAGCGAGGGGGCTGAGCTCACGGCACCCAGTGCGCCAACTACCATTGACGTCTGTACACTAATGAGCCCGTTTGCAGTGGTGTCTAGCACATTCGGCCTGGAATCTCATTGTCTCCAGTGATGAGTCCCTCTTGGAAATGAGCCCTGATGATCAGCGAAGACGTGTCTGGAGACGTCGAAGCAGCGGTAGGACACCAACCTGACCGTTGCCCGCCATGCGGCCCCACTATCAGGGTTGATGGCCTGGGGTGTCATTTCTTTTCATAACAGAATCCCTTTCGTGGATGCACTATACCCTTACAACACAGCGGTACGTCCAATATATTCTTCCTCCGTTTTGTTGTCGTTCATGGCGAACTACCCTGGGTTTACATTTCAGCAAGATAATGCCCGTCCGGACACGGCGAGCACTTCTACTGCTTGTCTTGGTGCTTGTGAAACCTTACCTTGGCCAGCAACCTCTCCCCAATTGTGAACATTTGGAGCAGTACGACCAGGGCTCTCCAACCACCTCGGGATTTCACGATCCAACGCGCCAATTGGACAGGATTTGCCGGCACTATCCCTCAGGAGGACGTCCCAAACTCTATCAATGGCAAGCAGAATAACTGCTTGCATAAGGGTCACAGGAGGAGCAACGCGGTATTTAGTTGCTTAGTTTGTGAAACTTGAATAAATCATCCAATTTTTTTCTGAAATTGTCATCATTTGCTTTTATGTACATGTAGATCACACCCGGTATATTTCCTCCCCCTTCTGATGACTCATTCACAGTGCGTCTTTTTCATTTTTTAAATTTTTTAAAAGTGTTTTATTGATGAACAGGTATATTTACAAAAGCATTGTACGCTATTCCATGCTTCTCGGTATATCATGACAATTACTCACCTTGGCAAGCCAGTATGATTTAGGCCTAATAATATCGATCAGAGGACGAGATCATCAAAATTTGTTGTCAGTGAATAGTCATATTAGTCTTCCTTAGCGTTCGTGTTGTCTCTCTTCAAAATTACTGTACTTATGCTGTTTTCACGCGTAAGATGTGTTCGCCATAAATGTGTTTGATAATTGTCGTTATTTCTGAAAACAGAGACTTATAATTTTACAATTTGAGAAGCTCCAGGATATTCCTGTGAGGGGACCAGAGTTATTTTGGACTACGTGCGCTCCCCGGAGATGAGACAGAGAAGCAAGGAACTCTGAGAGCGTCCTTCTGGGCTGAGGTCATTAGGCGGCAGGCTCTGAGGAGCGTTAAGTGGACAGCCCTAAAGCTTCTGCCGAAGGGTGCAGGCGTAGGAGGGTGCAGGGGAGACAGCTCTGCGCACGCCTGCAGGGCACGTCAGAGGCAGGGAGGGGCTACCCTCCCCCATAAACGAGATCACGAAAATATCGCCTTTTAGACTGAGCTGAAGTACCACATTTATTATCGCCCCTTTGTGTGAGACAGAGGCGCTGAGAGGTCGCTCTAATATCTGCGAGAGGGAGATAACACGAGGCGAATATGTTTTTCACGTCGTTCCCCGCAGTCAGAAAGCTATCTACTGTGAGGTCTCTCTCCCCTCCCGCGCATTTCTTTCCAAGAGCACAATTCACGTCGGTTAATGGTGGTATTACTGCATCTGTCAGGCGATTATAATGCTATGGTACATTTCCCGAAAAAGAAATTAATACTGATGTTTAACGAACTTTGCAGCGTTTTGTGCATTGAGAAGGGTTTGAAATATTTGTTAGCTTCCCATAATTAATTTTCCACTCAGCAGCGGAGTGTGCTATAATGTGAAACTTACTAACAGATAACAACTGTGTACCAGACCGGGGATCGAAAGCGGAATTTCACAGGAGATCATTTGGATACATTGCTAGTGTTCGGAAAGTAGGAGCGAGATAATGGCTGAATTGAAGGTGCGAAGGCGGGTCTATGTGTTGTCCCAGCACGGTTTAATTCGTGTGACCATTATACAGGGTGAAAAGTGTTTAAACCGACAAGCTCTGGCATGTTATAGGGGACATCAAAACAAATATTTTTCCCTAATATCATTTTTTCCTATGAGGAGTATTTAGTCCGGTAGAGGAAGATTTCTCTAGCGGCAAATTAATTAACCAATAAACACTTTTCCATTTTTTATGACCAAAAGACAACACATTAACGCAACCCAATTTCAATGACAGTAAATTTTCAAAAATGCCTCCATTGACATGTAAACAAAGGTTACACCGTCGGATCATGTTCTGCCTGACACTGGAGAAAACCCCAGGGGTATCCTGAATTGTTCCTGCTGCTGCTACTATGCGGGCAACCAGATCCTCTTCTGATGCAACAGGAGTTGCGTAAACAAGGTTGCGCATCTCTCCCCACACAAAAAAGTCCAGAGGGGACGTATCTGGGGATCAAGCAGGCCATGGTACACGACCACCTCTGCCAATCCACGTTTCTGGGAACCGTCGGTCCAGGAATCGACGCACACGCACTGAAATGTGCCGGCGCCCCGTCATGTTGGAACCACATGCGTTGTCTTGTAGGGAGCGGGACGCCTTCCAGCAATTCTGGTAATGCTCTGGCGAGAAAATTGTAATAGTGCCTGCCATTTAATGGCCTAGGTAGCAGATACGACCCAACTAAACAGCCCCCAACAACACCGACGCATACATTAACCAAGAACCGCACTTGATGAGCGCTAGTAACTGTGGCATGTTAACCTCACTCCAAACACGCGAATTGTGAATGTTGAAGACTCCAGCACGCCCGAACATTGCTTCATCGGCAAACAACACAGAGGATGGAAATGTAGGATGCATTTCACACTGATCCACGTACCACTGCGAAAATTGTGCTCTGGGTGGACAATCAACTGGTTGAAGGTTGTGGACACGCTGTAAGTTAAATGGACGTAACAATTGCTCTCGAAGGACTGTTCTTACATTCGTTTGATTCGTCCCCATTTTACGTGCAATTGCACGAGTGCTGATTGAAGGATTTCGCTCCACATGGTGCAAGACAGCTTCCTCAAATTGCAGCGTTCTTACCATGCGACGGCGTCCCTGTCCAGGTAATTTACTAAATGACCCGGTCTCACGTAGACGTTGGTACACAGCAGCAAAGGTCGTATGATGCGGGATACGACGATTAGGATATTGTCGTTGATAAGCCCGCTGTGCAACTCGTCTGTTGTGGTGCGCTACGTAGTACGCACCAACCATTTCAGTGTACTCAGTCCAGGTGTATCGCTCCATTAGTAAACGGAGACAATGCACTACTACACTGGTGGACAGCAGTTGCCTACAACTGAAGAGCGTAATACGCCCTCTAACAACTGAAGAGCGTAATGCGGCCTCCACCGGTTTAAACAATCCTCATAGGAAAAAATGACATTAGGGAAAAATTATTGTTTTGATGTCCCCCACAACCTCCCAGAGTTCGCCGGTTTAAATAATTTTCACCCTGTATGTAAATTGAAGGTGGAGGGGGGAGAAAGGAATGAAAAGGAATTATTGATGTGAGCTGCATCCGAACTTTACTCGGAATTAGCAGCGACGAGTGAAAATGTGTGCCAGACCAGGATTCGAATCGAGGACCTCTTGCTTACTAGGAAGTTGCGTTAACCACTGCGCCACCCGTACACATTGTTTATCACGAGTGCACGAACTATCCCTGCACGCCTCTCGGCCGACCAACATTCCCACCAAGCGCCACCTATCCTCAGTCCGTGTCTATGTCGTCCATGCTCGCTACTGTGAGATTCCCGCAGGAGGTCAGACGTAATCCTACATCCGCACCAAAGGTGGATATCTTGCACGTCGGGGCGGATGAGTTATATGAATGCGTGGTGTCTGCTGTTTCGGACACGTCCGAAAGAATAGGCGCAACGCATTCATACACAACTGGCCATTAAAATTGCTACACCACGAAGGTGACGTGTTACAGAAGCGAAATTTAACCGACAGGAAGAAGATGCTGTGATACGCAAATAATCAGCTTTTCAGAGCATTCACACAAGGTTGGCGCCAGTGGCGACAGCTACAACGCGCTAACATGAGGAAAGTTCCAACCGATTTCTCATACACAAACAGCAGTTGATCGGCATTGCCTGCTGAAACGTTGTTGTGATGCCTCGTATAAGGAGGAGAAATACGTACCATCACGTTTCCGACGTTGATAAAGGTCGGATTGTAGCATATCGCGATTGCGGTTTATCGTATCGCGACATTGCTGCTCGCGTTGGTCGAGATCCAATGACTGTTAGCAGAATAAGGAAGCGGTGGGTTCAGGAGGGTAATACGGAACGCCGTGCTGGATCCCAACGGCCTCGTATCACTAGCAGTCGAGATGACAGGCATCTTATCCGCATGGCTGTAACGGATAGTGTAGCCACGTCTCGATCCCTGAGTCAACAGATGGGGACGTTTGCAAGACAACAAACACCTGCACGAACAATTCGACGACGTTTGCAGCAGCATTGACTATCAGCTCGGCGGCCACGGCTGCGGTTACCCTCGACGCTGCATCACAGACAGGAGCGCTTGCGATGGTGTACTCAACGGCGAACCTGGGTGCACGAATGGCAAAACGACATTTTTTCGGATGAATCCAGGTTCTGTTTACAGCATCATGATCATCGCATCAGTATTTGGCGTCATCGCGGTGAACGCACATTGGAAGCGTGTATTCGTCATTGCCATACTGGCGTATCACCCGGCGTGATCGTATGGGGTGCTATTGGTTACACGTCTCGGTCACCTCTTGTTTGCATTGACGGCACTTTGAACAGTGGACGTTACATTTCAGATGTGCTGCGACCCGTGGCTCTACCCTTCATTCGATCCCTGCGAAACCCTACATTTCAACAGGATAATGTTGCAGGACCTGTACGGGACATTCTGGATATAGAAAGTGTTCGAATGCTGCCCTGGGCAGCACATTCTCCAGATCTCTCACCAACTGAAAACGTCTGGTCAATGGTGGCCGAGCAACTGGCTCGTCACAATACGCCAGTCATTACTCTGGATGAACTGTGGTATCGTGTTGAAGCTGCATAGGTAGCTGTACCTGTACACACCATCCAAGCTCTGTTTGACTCAATATCCAGGCGTATCAAGGCCGTTATTACGGCCAGAAGTGGTTGTTCTGCGTATGATTTCTCTGGATCTATGCACCCAACTTGCGTGAAAATGTAATCACATGTCAGTTCTAGTATAATATATCTGTCCAATGAATACCCGTTTATCATCTGCATTTCTTCATGGTGTAGCTATTTTAATGGCCAGTAGTGTATAATGCTGTGGTATATTTCCGAAAAAAAAATTAATATTGATGTTTAACGAACTTTGCAGCGTTTTGTGCATTGAGATGGAGTTGAAATATTTTTTAGCTTTCCACAATTAATTTTCCACTCACTAGCGGAGTGTGCTATAATGTAAAACTTACTAACAGATAGCAACTGTGTACCAGACCGGGGATCGAAAGCGGATCTTCACAAGAGTTCATTTGGATACATTGCTAGAGTTTGGAAAGTAGGAGCGAGACACTGGCAGAATTGAAGGTACGAAGGTGGGTCTATGTGTTGTCCCAGCACGGTTTAATTCGTGTGACCATTATATGTAAATTGAAGGTGGAGGGGGAGAAAGGAATGAAAAAGAATTATTGATGTGAGCTGCATTCGAACTTTACGTGGAATCAGCAGCGACGAGTGAAAATGGGTGCTAGACCAGGATTCGAATCCAGGACCTCGTGCTTACTAGGAAGTTGCGTTAACCACTGCGCCACCCGTACACATTGTTTATCACGAGTGCACGAACTATCCCTGCACGCCTCTCGGGCGCCCAACATTCCCACCTAGCGCCACCTATCCTCTCAGTCCGTGTCCATGTCCTCCATCCTCGCTACTGTGTGATTCCCGCAGGAGCTCTGACTTAATGGTGCATCCACACTGAAGGCGGATATCTTGCACATCGAGGCGAATGAGTTATATGAATGCGTGGTGTCTGCTCTTTCGGACATGTCCGAAAGAACAAGCGCAACTCATTCATATGTCCAGGAATGGCAATGAGTCCGGCACACGGTTTTAATCTATTAGCAACTTGTGTTCGTTAATTTTGTTCTTTTCTAATCAAAAGTTATTCATGCTATGGTCACGGACTGTTACAAATATTCAGAAAGGGACCGAGGATTTTCCTCGAACTACGTCTAACTCTCAGCCAGTGAACGCGCATAGCTATGAAGGTCGTTCAAAAAGTAAGATGACGTGTATTCAGTAAATCAAAGACATACGCAAGGCACTATATGTTACTTTTTGTAAGCGCTTCAGTCTGGAACTGCGCGTCTGCTAGGGTCGCAGGTTCGAATTCTGCCTCGGGCGTGGATGTGTGTGATGTCCTTAGGTTTGCTTGGTTTACGTAGTTCTACGTTCTAGGGGACTGATGACCTCAGAAGTGAATCCCATAGTGCTCAGAGCCATTTGAACCATTTTGTTACTTTTATACGTAGCTGCTATGGTTGGCTAAGATTTTGTTCCATTGGTGAACCAGACTTCTGAAATCATCGGTAAAAAAAAATGGCTCTGAGCACTATGGGACTTAACATCTTAGGTCATCAGTCCCCTAGAACTTAGAACTACTTAAACCTAACTAACCTAAGGACATCACACAACACCCAGCCATCACGAGGCAGAGAAAATCCCTGACCCCGCCGGGAATCGAACCCGGGAAACCGGGCGTGGGAAGCGAGAACGCTACCGCACGACCACGAGATGCGGGCTCATCGGTAAAGAACTCAGAGTCCAAGTCTAGGAATCACTTAACAACAGCTTCCTAAACATCGGCATTTGTTCTACGGAGACGACCGGCCAGTTACTTCTTTAACGGTTCAGAGAAAACCATTCGGTGCGCGATCCGGATTGTTTGGACGATGCTCCAATACAGTCCATCGGAAACTTCTCCATGTCACTGTAACCGAGGCCGAAAGCAACCGCGTTCGTCTCCTACGGACGTCCTTCTGCAACGTATCAAGCGTAGTGGCAATAACTGGCAGCATTCAGTCTCTCCACGGGTGAGTACATGAGCCATCAGCACACCCTGGCTGTCACGGATGCCGTTGATTTGAGCTTCTCAAGGGGCGGTGAGGAGGGTGAAAGGTGACAGACAGACATGACTGGAAGCGCGCTGCACCGACAGGTGGTGCGGAGCGAAGGGAATCCCGAAACAGTGGAGCTTAGCTTGGGACGAGGTAGCGAGTGGAGCCGTCAGTATAAGCAACAAACACCTGAACCTCTGCATTTGGCGAAACGTACGGACAGTGAAATAAGTGACTGTCAGACGGGCAGCAGCTAGTGTGAGGGGATACTGCGAGTCAGTCAGCTACATGTTCCATACATCATTTGAACAAATCTTTTATCGAAATGATATGAAGACCGTGGTCGAACGCCACATATTATTCTTACTTCTCACATTTGCGCAATCAGTACTTCCTTTCCAACTGATGAGTTACAGCTGTTCATATCCCATATCAGTTGCTGGTATGACTCTTCGTTGTTTTCTCAAAATTTAGGGGGAATCCAGAGAACCACTTATAATCTGTTTAAAATTAGTTGCGGCTTTTGACGGTTCAGTACGCAATGAATGGTGGGCAGCGTAGTTGCCAGCGTGTGCTGAACGCGGAACCTGTCAAGCTCGCTTCGCTGCGTGAACAGCAAGCCGGAAGATCTGCAATCTTTCTCAAGTGATTTTGAAGAAACTATTTGGGAATAAACTGCGATTCTCGAACATCTTATAGCTTTATTCGTCAGCTTCATGATAAACTGCCTATCATTTCGTTAATGGTCGTAGTTATTTCGATATCAACGAGACTACTGCGCGAAATTCTTAGAGTTTGTAGTGAAAAATATGGGTCGCCATAAATTTGCGTCTGGTGCGTGTTAGATCATATGCAGTTGCGTAAGAAATTTAGATAACACATTGAATTATTGCTTAGACTTGGAACATATAGCTAACTGTCTCCATTGTCGAGAAAATGCAATGTATGTAAAGGGCTCTGTCCCGAACACACGCGCCAGTGAGAAAGCCAGAATAAAATATTAATAAATCCCTCATACCTCATAAACGGTGTGAGATACCGAAACAAGTTTTTGGCAAATGATACCACGCAAACAGGGGAGTATTTTGCGGTATGATTGATATGCGAAACTTCCGTATCTAATACGACATTCAAGGAACTATAGTTTCTTGGATTAAACACTGTAACATTTAAGGACCATCGATAGCTGATGCAACGAGATTTGCTGTGGGTTTTGCAACAATATAAGTGAAGAAGTTAAAAGTTTATTTTAATACTGAGAATGGGCTTTCTCATACCTATTGACCTGTCTTGCCCTAGTTGTTAGTTTAATAACACACTGTTTTAGGATTCTGTCACAATTTCAACAGCATTAGAATGGTAGTGAGATGAATGTTTGTAAACTCTGCTGTGTTTAGATGTGGCACAAGAGAAGTTACCTATTGTATTTAACTGGGGACCTAGAAACGACGGAGAGGCTTCGTCCCCGCCGTAGCCTCAGTGGTCCACAACCCCAAAACAGGCTACAGCAGTCCACTCACCCCACCGCCGCCCCACACCGAACCCAGTGTTACTGCACGGTTCGGCCCCCAGTGGACACCTCCCTTCCTTTCCCCCGGGAACGTCTCACACCTGACGAGCCAATGTTTGCGTGGTAGAGTAATTATGGTGTACGTGTACATGGAGACAGTGTTTGCACAGCAATCGCCGACATAGTGTAACTGAGACGGAATAAGGGGAACCACCCCGCATTCACCGAGGCAGATGGAAAACCGCCTTAAAAACCGGGGGCCGGCACTCCTTCCCCTCGCCTGGAAAGCCGTTCGTTAGATTGCACAGCTAACCGAAGTTACATATTACTCAAAACCTGTCATAATCTTTCCATGAATACATGTCTCGTCAGCCACATTACTTTTCACCTAGGCTTATATATTCTCAGTGGGATTTAAATGACCACGATATGGAGGAAGCCTGTACAAACTATGCCCTTTAGAGTCAGCTAGTTCGTCGACCTGGCAGCGTGGAGTTTTTGGCTTATACAAAAGTTCTGTTAACTCCGCCTTACACAAGTTATGTTCACCTCTACCCAACGGAACATTTCTTTGCATCCAGAGCAAAATATTCGCTTTCCTCCATGCATTGCTGAAGCTTTGTCCATCCCATCGGAGAGGTATGGCGCATTGTTCGTTACTACTGTCCAATTGGGAGGAATATTACGCCGCACAACATTATCTTCACACCCGGTGAACGTGGTCTTGGACGATCACTTTTATTCTGAATCTCGTGTTCAGACGTGCTGCACTGTTTTCATTAATGCGACGCCAACGCAAAACACTATTTCAATACATGATTACTGCAAAACACTTCAGCACCAGAAAATATCACTTTACAACTAGAGTTAATGAATGCAGGTGCATCTAATGCGCGGCACGATATGGTACTGTTTGTCCACCGCGTGTTAACGCGGACGCTTTACCAACCGAACTGCCGGCGGCATGGTAGGGAAAGCCAAGGGTAACGGCGTAATGTGGTCTCCAATGAGCCAAACGTCAAAATTCGCAACTAATTTTAAACGCACTGTGGTTAATAATCTCTTCTGTTGCCTTCTCTCTAAATGTATTTATTACAACACTAGTATCGCCTGCAAAAGGTACCGATTTTGCTTTTTGAATGCTGAGTGGAAGGTCATTCACGTATTTAACGATCAGGAATCGACCCAAAATTAAACCATGTTAGAATCTATTTCTGATTTATTCCTAAAAAGTAAAATTTCCTACCTTCTCACCATTGTTTGAATTGATCAGCGCAACTTTTTACGTTCTGTTTCTTATGTTGATTCAAACCAGCTGTGTAAACCTTAAGTTTTCTAAAAGAGTAACATGATCTGTATCATCAACGGCTTGAAAATATTACAAAAATACCATCTGGCGATATTTAATTATTTAATGCGCTTAATAGTTGGTGGGTGAATGTGTAAATAGTGCAAATAACATTCTCATTTGATTTACCCTTCTTGAATCCAATATGTTGTATGTTAAGTAAATAGTTTCTACTTAAATATGAGATTACTCTTGAGTACATTACTTTTCAGAATATTTTGGGAAAATATGTCAGTAGGGAAATTGGACGATAATTATTTAAGTCTTTCTTATCACATTTCTTATAAAGAGGCTTCACAATTGCATATTTTAACCTGTTCGGAAAAATTCCCTGCATCATTGATGCATTACATAATTATATTACTGAGAATATTACTTATTATGTTAGAACAATTTTAAGAATCCTGTCTGAAATTCTATCATCACCATATGAGCTTTGGTTTATTTAAAATTCCATTGGTTTAAATAAATGACGTTGTGGCTACTTCGAGATGGTTAAATTTTTGTAGAATAACATTTTTAGTATATTATCTTGCTACTTCAACTGAACCATTTAATCCTGGGGGTGGCGGCAGGAAGGGCATCCAGCCACCCCTTAAATTAACCTTGTCAAATCCGATTAACCATGCCAAGCCTGCGTCACTGTGGGAAAACGGCACAAGCAAAAGAAAGAAAGAAAAAGAATCTTGCAATGACATTGCTCAGAAACACAAGTCCTTCCATCGTAGTAATCAGAAGAAGTGCTTGTCTTGTAATGTTTCTCGATGAACTACATTTTCTTCTGTGCCATACACGTGGTGCAGTGAAGGAAGAAGACGTTAGCTTTGTTTGCGCGTCTGCGATCGGCCTGCCACCAGTGGAATCCCTCAGATGACAGCGTGTCCAGGCTAAGGTCCCCTCCAAAGATGTTAGTCTGAGCAGGGTGGCGTACTGCAGCACACACTGAGAGCGAGACTAGGCACGCAGCGCTCTTAAATCCGACGGGCGGAGTATTCCGCGCATTCCACAGGGATGCTATATAAATCGTTGCTAGCTTACAACGTGCAAAGATACACTCCTGGAAATTGAAATAAGAACACCGTGAATTCATTGTCCCAGGAAGGGGAAACTTTATTGACACATTCCTGGGGTCAGATACATCACATGATCACACTGACAGAACCACAGGCACGTAGACACAGGCAACAGAGCATGCACAATGTCGGCACTAGTACAGTGTATATCCACCTTTCGCAGCAATGCAGGTTGCTATTCTCCCATGGAGACGATCGTAGAGATGCTGGATGTAGTCCTGTGGAACGGCTTGCCATGCCATTTCCAACTGGCGCCTCAGTTGGAGCAGCGTTCGTGCTGGACGTGCAGACCGCGTGAGACGACGCTTCATCCAGTCCCAAACATGCTCAATGGGGGACAGATCCGGAGATCTTGCTGGCCAGGGTAGTTGACTTACACCTTCTAGAGTACGTTGGGTGGCACGGGATACATGCGGACGTGCATTGTCCTGTTGGAACAGCAAGTTCCCTTGCCGGTCTAGGAATGGTAGAACGATGGGTTCGATGACGGTTTGGATGTACCGTGCACTATTCAGTGTCCCCTCGACGATCACCAGTGGTGTACGGCCAGTGTAGGAGATCGCTCCCCACACCATGATGCCGGGTGTTGGCCCTGTGTGCCTCGGTCGTATGCAGTCCTGATTATGGCGCTCACCTGCACGACGCCAAACACGCATACGACCATCATTGGCACCAAGGCAGAAGCGACTCTCATCGCTGAAGACGACACGTCTCCATTCGTCCCTCCATTCACGCCTGTCGCGACACCACTGGAGGCGGGCTGCACGATGTTGGGGCGTGAGCGGAAGACGGCCTAACGGTGTGCGAGACCGTAGCCCAGCTTCATGGAGACGGTTGCGAATGGTCCTCGCCGATACCCCAGGAGCAACAGTGTCCCTAATTTGCTGGGAAGTGGCGGTGCGGTCCCCTACGGCACTGCGTAGGATCCTACGGTCTTGGCGTGCATCCGTGCGTCGCTGCGGTCCGGTCCCAGGTCGACGGGCACGTGCACCTTCCGCCGACCACTGGCGACAACATCGATGTACTGTGGAGACCTCACGCCCCACGTGTTGAGCAATTCGGCGGTACGTCCACCCGGCCTCCCGCATGCCCACTATACGCCCTCGCTCAAAGTCCGTCAACTGCACATACGGTTCACGTCCACGCTGTCGCGGCATGCTACCAGTGTTAAAGACTGCGATGGAGCTCCGTATGCCACGGCAAACTGGCTGACACTGACGGCGGCGGTGCACAAATGCTGCGCAGCTAGCGCCATTCGACGGCCAACACCGCGGTTCCTGGTGTGTCCGCTGTGCCGTGCGTGTGATCATTGCTTGTACAGCCCTCTCGCAGTGTCCGGAGGAAGTATGGTGGGTCTGACACACCGGTGTCAATGTGTTCTTTTTTCCATTTCCAGGAGTGTACAATAGCGCGAGGACTCCTGTCGATAATCCACTGAGTTGGTAGAAGTCATGGAATACCCCTTAATGTCGCGTCGGCCCTCGTTTCTGCCGCTGTTGTGCAACAACTCGACGTGGCGTAAATATTGAACTATGCTTCCTCTAAAGCCGTCGATAATTGCGAAAGTGTTGACGGTGCAAACTGACCCCTCCATTATGTAACACAATTGTTCGATAGTATTCATGTCGGGTGATATGGGTGATCAAATCATTCGCTTGAACTGTCCAGAATGTTCTTGAAACCGATCGCGAACGATTGTGGCTCGCTGACACGGACCATTGTCGTCAGTAAAAATTCCAAAATTTAATATTTGTACAGAAACCAGATCGCAGTTATAAGAGTCGAGGGGCATGAAAGGGAATCAGTGGTTAGGAAGGGAGTGAGACAGGGTTGTAGCCTCTCCGCGGTGTTATTCAATCTGTATATTGAGCAAGCACTAAAGGAAACAAAAGAAAAATTTGGAGTAGGAATTAAAATCCATGGAGAAGAAATAAAAACTTTGAGGTTCGCCGATGACATTGTAATTCTGTCAGAGACAGCAAAGGACCTGGAAGAGCAGCTGAACGGAATGGACATGGTCTTGAAAGGACGATATAAGATGAACATCAACAAAAGCAAAACGAGAATGATGGAATGTAGTCGAATTAAATCGGGGGATGCTGTGGGAATTAGATTAGGAAATGAGACGTTAAAAGTAGTCAATGAATATTGCTATTTGGGGAACAAAATAACTGACGATGGTCGAAGTAGAGAGGATATAAAATGTAGACTGGCAATGGCAAGGAAATCATTTCTGAAGAAGAGAAATTTGTTAACATCAAGTATAGATTTAAGTGTCAGGAAGTCGTTTCTGGAAGTATTTGTATGGAGTGTAGCCATGTATGGAAGTGAAAGATGGACGATGAATAGTTTGGACAAGAAGAGAATAGAATCTTTCGAAATGTGGTGCTACAGAAAAATGCTGAAGATTAGATGGGTAGATCACATAACTAATGAGTAAGTATTGAATAGAATTGGAGAGAAGAGAAATTTGTGGCACAACTTGACTAGAAGAAGGGATCGGTTGGTAGGACATGTTCTTAGGCATGAAGGGATCACCAATTTAGTATTGGAGGGCAGCGTGGAGGGTAAAAATCGCAGAGGGAGACCAAGAGATGATTTCACTAAACAGATTCAGAAGGATGTAGGCTGCAGTAGGTACTGGGAGATGAAGAAGCTTGCACGGGATAGAGTAGCATGGAGAGCTGCATCAAACCAGCCTCTGGACTGAAGACCACAACAACAACAACAACAAAAATTCCATCATTATTTGAGAACATGGCCGAAAATGGTCTCCAAGTGGCCGAACATCTGTTGGACCAGATGATACAATGCCCTCCATGTAAACACAGCCCACACCTTTGTGCAGCCACCACCAGTTTGCACAGTGCTTTGTAGCAAAGGCACTCTCGTCGGTCGTCTGCTGCCATAGCTCATTGACGCCAGATTTTGCCACACTGTCCTAACGCATACGTTCGTCGTACGTCCCACACTGATTTCTGCGGTTATTTCACACAGTATTCTTGTCTGTTAGCACTGACAACATTACACAAACGCCGCTGCTCTCGGTCTTTAAGTGAAGGCCGTTCACCACTGCGTTGTCCGTGGGAGAGGTAATTTCTGAAATTTGGTAGTCTCGGCACACTGTTGACGGAGTGGATTTCCGAATATTGAATTCCCTAACGATTTCCGAAATGGAATGTCCAATGCTTCTACCTCCAAGTACCATTTCCCGTTCAGAGTCTGTTAATTCCCGTCGTGCGCCCATATTCACGTCGGAAAGCTTTTCACATGAATCACCTGAGTACAAATGACAGCTCCGCCAATTCACTGCCCTTTTATATACCTTACTTACACAATACTAACACTGTCTTTATATATCCATATCGAATGACATTTGTCACCTCATAAGCTGATAAACGGCTCAATCTTCCCCCTTTTTTTCAAAAAAAAAAAAAAGGAATGGAACCTATCACTGCTTTACAGTGATTCTTTACAATGTTCAGGTTAACCTGAATTACTTGAAAAAGACTGGTTTTACTGGTAGCCTAATTTCTAACCAAGGGGCAAACTGGGGTAAAAGTTTTAAGAACCTAGCAAGGTCCAAAAAAAGTGTCCAAGTTTATTGGAAATTTTCTTATCACCCTGGCTTTGGGCTCCAAAGACGTCATCTCCATAGTGCAATTTTGCAGGATGCTTACCCCAGTGATACTTCCCAGCTTTAGTGTGCAAAATTCAACATGTTTTGCACGTCTCCAATTATGTTGGATAATGTCTGGATTTATCTATTCTGTGGATGGAGCTCATTAACAGACCATAGTTTTGATGTCTATGAGCAGCATTTTTCCATCTGTATTTGATGTTGGCCTAGTGAGGTTCTCCTCGGTTTTCAGTATGTTCGTTATAGATTCCCAAAAGTCCTCCAAGGAAGGACTCATGAAAATACCAAGAAGTGAGAGGGACAAATAGCTTGGAGAGACGAATTTTTAATCTTCCATTATAACGGATGTGATAACAAAAAAGTGCTTCATTAAGTTGGTAAACCTGAACTTTTTCATAAGCGAGAAGCCTGTGTTTAACAGTCTACATCTGGATCCACATATTGCGTTTCCCTCAAATTACTGAATAGATATTTCAGCTAATACTGTCTAAACCAACGCCCCACTTTTAGTATCATGTAACACCCCTGGATTTTTGCGATTGACCCCAAACATATGGCTCATGGTATCCGCGATCTGATTGTCTGACCCCTTTGTATGCTTTACTGAAAAGAGAAAGGCAAAAAAGTGGACAGCCCAAAGCGCAATCCTTTCGCTTTTGAGGGACCTCGCAAACACCGTCTTAAGGCCTGGGCGTCGAACAAGAATTCCTTATGTTATGGATAAAATTTAAATTTCTCAAAGTCTAATAGGACCACAAACGCTTCTAAATGTTAGACAGAATATTTCAGTTCAGTCCCAGACAAAGCTCTGGAAGCATACACAATGCTCTTTTGTCACCGTCGTGCTCCTGGAGCAGTACAGCTACAGCCCCAAAATTGTAAGCATCGGTTGTCACCGTAAAGGTACCTACAAAATCTGGAACAGCCAAACCAGATGCATTAGTTGGTGCAAGTTCAAGTGCGTCAAAGGCCACCTGCTGACTATCAGTTCAAAATGGTTCAAATGGCTCTGAGCTCTGTGGGACTTAACATGTAAGGTCATCAGTCCCCTAGAACTTAGAACTACTTAAACCTAACTAACCTAAGGACATCACACACATCCATGCCCGAGGCAGGATTCGAACCTGCGACCGTAGCAGCAGCGCGGTTCCGGACTGAAGCCCCTAGAACCGCTCGGCCACACCGACTATCAGTCCAGTCAAAAACTTTACCTTTATGGTGCAACTGACTCAATGACGCGGCTAACTGGGCGAAATTAGCACACCGATAAATCGAGCTCTACCAGTCTTTTCTTTTTTTGATGAAGGGACATTCTGCGTAGCCTTCGTGCTCACTTGATTCGTTCGCATCCCATCAGCAGAAGCTAAATGCCCTAAAAAGGGGATTATGAAGATGATGATAATGATGATGTTTGGTTTGGGGGCGCTCAACTGCAGGACCATCAGTGCCCATACAAATTCCCAGTTTTTTCGTAATCCAGTCTAGGCACTGTCACGGATGATGATGATGATGATGATGATGATGATGATGATGATGATGATGATGATGATGATGACGATGATGATGAGGAACAGAAACACCCAGTCCCCGGGCAGAGAAAATTACCGACCTGTCCAGGAATCGAACCCGGGACCCCGCGGTCCAGAGGCAATAATGCTAGCCACTAGACCACGAGCTTGCGAACTCTAAAAAGGAGATTTCATGACAGGTCAAACGAACCAAAACTTATCTTAAGTTGTCTAAATGTTTCTGAAAGGTTTTACTATATATCACGGCATCGTCAAGCCAATTGTAAACATATGTATATACTTAAACTAGCCCAAAACTAAATACAATAAACGTGAAAGAACCGCGGCACCTGCAGGTAAACCAAATGAAATTTGACTGAGTTCAAATTCAAGCCTGAATTCAAACTTGGATGACCTAATGGCAACATCGGCAAGTAACTTGTCAATTTGGCGTGACTCTTCCATTTCAGGAGGAGATAAACAATAAGGTGCTTGGTGAACGGGTACAGAGATAAACTAAATTTGATATTGAATTTTATCTGTAGCTCCCAAACTATCAGTCAGCACATCCGGAAACTGACTGTGAAGGCTTGATGTCTGTTTGACTCCTACTTCTTTCAAATGAGAAAATCAAAATGAACAGAATTACAGTGAATGTTATTAGTGTTTTGGGTGACGTTATAATTACACTACCTATAAATCTTGTCAGTGTGAAATGTAAAACTGAACAGCTTGCCAAAGTAATTACAAGAAAGTAACAACCTAGCAACACACCAGTGGAGAAAGCTCTTACAACAAGAAAATTTACTGGACATGACAAACCCTGAATGCTTACACTATTACTTATCCGGCCGACCAACAGCAAACTTGTCCATTCACGGTCTGACACTAATAACTGGTCGCAATAGAGAGAATTTACATGTATCTACATTGGAATGCATTAGAATCTCTGTATGTGCAGCGACCCTTGAGAACTTCAGCACTAAGAAAGAGGTAGCAATCAGTCCCAAAATACGTCGTTAATTGGAGAAGATCTGGATTTCGACTATGCTAGAACACACCAGGAAGGGAGGAATCAACAACAGATACGAAATAAATACACAGGTACAGGAATCCATAAGTAAGTATATAGCAATAAGATACCAGTTCCCAACAGGTGAAGTAGGTCTCAATGTGTCAGAGTGTAAACACTATTACATGATACGGGCATGCGTGTGACTGACAGATAACTGAAGCCTTAGCTTACACCACCGCAATCGGCATGTACATACATCTTCGAGGACCTGTGGTAACCTGTATTGGAGTACACATCGAAAAAATTTTTATTTCAATATTTTTATAAAAACCATTTCTAACAAAACCATAACCGGTAAGTGGATCTTATAAAAGTGTATGCACAAGGTTTAAAAATTCATAAAATGTATGATCAATAAAAACATCCTTTTTTTTACATGGGAGTAAAGACAAAAGGACATGCAACGTCCTCTACAGAAATGATATACGACAAATGCGCCATGCATTTAATATTAAGGCTAATGGATTGAATCCATTCACAAAAATTCATCCAATAAAATATTTAAAGTATATGAAGATGTTTAAAATAATTTAAAATTAAGGAATGTACATGGCGAGATAAAGTAACGTAAAACCATGCCGTATGGGACTTGAAGCGCCCTCTCTGGGCTTACAGTACAATACGGCGCAAATCAAAGAAATGTTTGTTTTGTAACATAACATTATTTATGCTGTCAGTGGAAGAGTGGCTTCCAAACAGGAGGGTGGGTCTTCTTGGAAGTAGCGAATGGTGCTACTTAATTTGTTGCCAACAGTACAGTAGTATCAAAAAGAAGAAAGTCACGTACATAGAAGTACAAAGGGGGTTGAATTTAAGATCCCCGATAATTTGATACATTAAGCATGCGATAGATGCAAATTAGATTCTAAAGTCTGTAGTCATAGCAATACTAAACTGCAAGTACACAGGCTGAAAGTGTAGCTTGTAAAAACCCATTTCAAAGAAAAAGCATTGGCTGACTACTACATGAGAAGAAGAAATTTATAGTTCTGTCAAGGAGTTTTTGCGACTTCCAATATTTTAGTCAGGCGTCGCGCAGAATATCAAAATTGTAGGTCTCCTAAATCATATTTGTTTGAGCCAAACGTGACTTAGTTTTCCTCCCTGCAGATTTGTGGTGGCAGTAATAAGTTAGCGATAACGAACGCTCCGATAAACAAAGACAGTCTAGAGGTGTCCTAGTAAGAACACGATAAGTAGTTTAAGTACGACTGCCAGCAAGGGAACGAAGTTTCTTGTCCCTGGGTACGCTTATGTTTCTTTGTTATCTGTGATATGCGCTACACGTGACGAAGTGAAATATATTACGTGATGAAATGGACGACAAAGTAAGAAATGACGTGGAAGGAAATACTGTGCTGGCTGTTGCGCAGTTAGCACTTAGCTCAAGATCATATGCATAACCTCTTTGGTAAAATACTGTTTGGGATGAATGTTTCCCTTTGTTTTCTTTTATATGTAACTCAATAAAAATTATTTAACTACTACTTCCGTTGAATGTTAAAGTCAGTCAACTGCATTTTGTACTTCACTGTGAATATACTCTCTGGCGCTGCAGTCCGGAACCGCGGGACTGCTGCGGTCGCAGGTTCGAATCCTGCCTCGGGCATGGGTGTGTGTGATGTCCTTAGGTTAGTTAGGTTTAAGTAGTTCTAAGTTCTAGGGGACTTATGAGCTAAGATGTTGAGTCCCATAGTGCTCAGAGCCATTTGAACCATTTTGTGAATATACTCACTTCGCAAACTGAGTAACACCTACAGCTCTTGTCTACAGACAAAGATAATAAAGTACATCATGTGGGAAAATTGAAGTACCGCTGAGCTTAGAGAAGATACAGTTCAGTAGCCTATTTGCTTTATTTTATTTATGTCACATATCAGTTTCGGTGGTCCACTATACATGAAAGTACAAATTTTGATCATAAAATTAACAAACAAGGAAAGAATTAAAAAAACTGAGCTGACACTGTAGATAAGCAATGTCTTTCGGCACTCATCGAGGGGAAAAAAGAACGAAACCTCACTGGAGATCGTTATTCTGGATTAAGCAGAACAAGACGAAGTCTTCTGTTGTGTGTCCCTCTCAGACATGATGCGCTTATTAATAAGTGGTCGTCTTTTACAATTGAAAAATACGTGCTTTTCAATTCACCTAAACATGCATTGCTTGGTCGTATTGGCTTGTTACGCCTCTTTTAATAGGACGGCCAATGTATCCTTTTTCTCTGGAATAATACTGCAAAATAATTTTAGTGATTCTATTGCATGTCTTCCGTCGAACAATATCCCTTCACTTTATTCAGTACTTTTTAAAACATCCATAACTCACTCCAGATTTAATTTCTGTGTAATTTCAGTATTCTTCTAATAAAATGCTTCAAATGGCTCTGAGCACTATGGGACTTAACTTCTGAGGTCATCAGTCCCCTAGAACTTAGAACTACTTAAACCTAACTAAGCTAAGGATATAACACACATCCATGCCCGAGGCAGGATTCGAACCTGCGACCGCAACGGTCGTGCAGTTCCAGACTGTAGCGTCTAGAACCGCTCGGCCACTCCGGCCGGCATTCTTCTAATAATCTAGGAGCAAATGAACGGCTACATGTTGTAGTAACCTCGTTTGAAACTTCTCAGTCTCATTTAGTCAAAAGCCCAGTTTTTGCATTCGTAAAAAAATAATAGAAGATCGGTAATTTTGTATCGTTTGAGAAGATTTTCCCTTTGTACGTTACGCTGAAAGGGCACTACACGAGCACCAACCGGCAGACAGACAGACTGACCGACTGACCGACCGATCGACCGACCAGTTTCGTGCGCAGCCGACACGCTTCCGACCGACTTCTGTCAGCGATTGTAGTACCACTCTGTTCCTATCGCTGGTCGGTAATTGTTTATAGTAAACTCACTGAGGTTATATCTGCCGACAGGCCGCTTGGTTTGACACTGAAACAAAACCAGGGATTTGCATTTGCTGTTTTAGAGGTATCAAAAGTCGAGAAAAGACGAGAGAAAGCTATGGGCAAAGAAGTGGCTAATGCAAAGAAAGAAATTCACCCATGCCCTTTTACTTAAGAGATGGAAGCCGATGATTTTCGTAAATTATCTAAGAATGGATGTAATATTCTTTTCGAAACTGCAGAATATCATGAAACCATTCTTAACGAAACAGAATGCACATATGTGATTGCAGGCTTTCTCGGCGTCTTTCAGCTATAAAATCTTCTCGGGTTATCAACAGAGTGGCATCGTCGTCTTGTCGCAGCGTTTCAATGGATTCCGTATCCATCTCGGCAATTCGCCTGAAGCTAGTATTTAAGGAATCCTTTGAAACGTTGTAACAAGAAGACGACTCCACTCGGCTGATAATCCGAGAAGATTTCATAGTTGAAACAGAATGCAGGGTTTGTAAGATGCGAGGAGAGGCTGTTAGCTACATCACAATATTTACACACTGCCAGAAGGTAAGAGGACTTGAAAATTCAGTACAGTCGTAGCTCCACAATTATTACCTAAAATGATTCTTGAAACAAGGAATGTCATTTATAGCTGCTTGAGGAAATATGTCATGGTAAAACAAAACAAATAAGACTAATGATGTTCATGTAAAGTGTGTTAATTTGTTTTTGTATGTAGAGTAAAAGGTGCCCCTTATAAGTTTAAGGAAATCATTTTAAATTAGAAGAAAGAGGAGTGGTGGAGGAGCACATCATCTAATAAATACAGGAAAAGGTACATAACAAATGAAACATTTCGCAAATGTTATAACTTAAAAAAAGTCCTACAATGTGCACTTCATAGGAAAAGGCGTGGCGATAGGCTGGATTTTTTTCTGATAATGAATGTACACTTCTTCGACTGTCTGTATCTTGCTATGGAAGCTTTATTTCCGATTCGTATCGGAAATGAAGTCTAAAATCTAGTCTATCTGTATTTCAGTTTTTTTATCTGCATAAATAAAAAATTAGTTGCCGCATATATGAGAGATCGTAACCTGAGGACGGCTTGGATGACTTGCTTTTTTTTTTTCGTTGCCGTTTCTCCTGCAAGATGAGGCCTGACCGCACTTTGCTCGTGAAGTCCACCTGCTTCTCCGAAACACGTTTGGAAATGATCGAATTAATAGTCGGTCATTGCCAAATGCTTGGCCATCACAATCACCTGATCTCACTCCCAGTGATTTCTGGTTGTGCGGCTACCTGAAGGACAGGCTTTACCAGTGGAACATTCACACCTGTGCTGATCTGAAGTGCAGCATATGAAGAGAGGTAGCCAGCATACCTATGAACATGCTTCGTTGTGCTGTGCAGAATGCAGTACTGCGCTTTCATACTCTTCCGGACACAAATGGACGCCATATTGAGCCCCTTTTGTAGCAGTAATGGCACCGGTATGTTATGGTATGATGTACCGTAGCAGCACATTAAAAGTGTTTCAACTGATTCTGCATTATTTCTCTTCCCCATGTCATTGACATTAATGCTACCAAGTTTCGTCCTCGTGTGGTAATTAGTTTCCGTGTCAAAACGTGTTAAATAGGGAAAGTTTAATTATAATCACCCGTTATAAATACGTATCTAATATATAAAGAGGAAACGCTGTTACCGAAAATCTCGAAAAGTTCTTGAGCGATTTACTACAAATTTTTACACGACACTCTAACGAATGTCCGGACAGAGTAGCCTATATGTCTGTATTATATACAATACACACATACATACGTTATGTATAAGAGGGAAGAGTAGTTACCACAAATCTTGAAAAGTTCTTGACCAATTTACTTCCAATTTTTACGTAATACTCTAATGAACATTTGGACGGACATAGGTTATGTCTTTTCGTAATGCATGTATATGACATATATAAATATATATGATGTATATAAGGGGAAACGATGTTGCCAGAAATCTCGAGAAAAGCTTGACGGATTTACATCAAATTTTTACACCATACTCTACTCAACACTCAGGCGGAAATGGACAAAGAGAGAGCGAGGGAGGAGATGGACAGAGGGAGGAGGTTATGGATAGGTTATGAACCAGGGGAAGACGTTATGCAGAGACGGATGGAGAGAGGAGGAACGTATGGGGCTACTGAACATTCAGACGTAAATGGACATAGAGAGGGGGAGGAGGTTATGCACAGAGAGATTGGGAAAGAAGGAGATGTATGGAGAGTAAGTGGGGATGAGAAGAGGGGCAGGAAGAGGGGAGGGGCAAGGTTCAAATGTTTCAAATGGCTCTGAGCACTATGGGACTTAACTTCTGAGGTCATCAGTTCCCTACAACTTAGAACTACTTAAACCTAACTAACCTAAGGACATCACACACATCCATGCCCGAGGCAGGATTCGAACCTGCGACCGTAGCGGTCGCGCGGTTCCAGACTGTAGCGCCTAGAACTGCTCGGCCAACCCATCTGGCGAGGGTCAAGGAATTAATGATGTATATTCAATTCCTATACATATTTAGCAAATTTGAAACATTTCCAGATTCGCTAATTTCCAATAAGAAAAAAATCTAATGGATGTAGTTTGGCTTTTACGTTTCATTTTCGAAAACTATAGGAAATAATACCTAAAAACCGAAGTACAGATGGTTGATGGACTTCTATTCACAAAATATGTATGTTTTACTTTGTCTGCATGCCACGTTGTATCATTATGGATTCGTTAAAAATTGGAACAGAATTGTATTGCAACACCAGCATCACTACACGTTGCCGGTTGCCTACATTCAGGGGCAAGAATTCCTTCAGGGGTAAACCTGATGTTCTCTTTTGATTGACAGGTTCTTAACCTACTGTTCTGCTAAGAGGATAATGGCTTCCCGGGAATAATCTTACCTTCTGATTGACAGGTCGTTAACGTATTGTTCCTGCCCCTCCTTCTCCCTCTCCCCCGCCACTTCCCCCATCCCCCTGGGAATTTCCATCCCTGATTCAAGCACACTTCTGGTATTTGATTGACTAACTAATTAAATCGATCAATTAATTACCTCCTCTGGGAACTCTCCCAAAACCCAACCTTACTCCTCCAACACCTCGAAATTTTCGGCAAAAAGACTCAGTTTATTGGCCATTTGGAGGTTCAAAAATGGTTCAAATGGCTCCAAGCAGTATGGGACCTAACATCTAAGGTCATCAGCCCCACAGAACTACTTAAACCTAACTAACCTAAGGACATCACACAGATGCTTGCCGGAGGCAGGATTCGAACCTGTGACAGTAGCAGCTGCGTGGTTCCGGACTGAAGCGCCTACAACCGCTCGGCCACAGCGGTCGGCCCATTTGGAAGGAAATCGATTTCAGTGTATAGAATATTGTTTAAACAGTTTAGACAATGTGTGGAATACTGTTTATTTAAACAGTTTACGGGAACAAGGAGAAGTATGGAATATTTAAACAATTGCGATGCTTTTTGATTCTGATTGTCTAAGGAAACCTGTATTTACAATGACGAGAAATTTCATTAAATAATCCAAACCTAATATTATTATTTGACGTCACGATTGGAAGCGCCGATGCATTGAATGATGGCTGGAATTCCAAATTTCAAAGTGAATTTATCCCGTCACAGTTATAGAGTTCCTTACAGCTAGTAAACGTATTTTCTTTTTTAAAGCGCTATGCAGTTCCTAACTTGACTGGTTCTCTGCACTACACCAGGACAAAGAAGGAGGAAGGAACAGGTCTACCACATGATGGGATAGTAGAAACGACAACAAATAACTGTGCAAGACAGTGTCCACAGCAAGGTACTGAGAAGCACTAAAGAAGACACACACTTAAACCGTGATACAATCCGTAGCAATAAGTTGTCATGGCTAGGCTCTGAGCACTATGGGACTAAACTGCTGAGGTCATCAGTCCCCTAGAACTTAGAACTACTTAAACCTAACTAATCTAATCAACACACACATCCATGTCCGAGGCAGGATTCGAACCTGCGATCGTAGCGCGGCTCTAGACTGTAGCGCCTAGAGCCGCTCGGTCACTCGGGCAGGCGTCATGGCTAGGTTATGTAGATTAACCAGGAATTTGACGTCGTGATTGTATTTTTAAAGGTCTGTAGAATTTCTAAATTATTTCTCTCCACTACATTCGGAAGGAGGAAGGCCTACTGCGTGATAGGATACCACTGCAAGACAGAGTCAACTGCGATGTATTGAGAAACACTAAACAGGGCACATTTAAACCACAGTCCAGGCGGTAGCAGTAGCTGTCGTGGCTAAATGTCAGAGATCATAGAAACACTTGCATATCCTGCTTGATCAGCTCCTGATGTCCACACGAAGCGCACCTTCGGCGCCAATGCTCAGAGTTCGTTGAAAATTACCGCCTTGGACGCGAGAGTACACACCAGAGTGCACCAACCCCAGCCATGGAGGGCATCCAGGGCGATTGGAATGGTAGGAATTCGGATGTTATCAATACGTTCAGCGCAAGCACACACCCACATAACACACACGTCTGCTTCTGTGGCGCTCACCCAGCACAGTGGTCACTTCCAGCCCCCGCTCCCGTGGGAACGATCAGACAGGTCGGCGCATTCTCTGTACGCGTCACATGCTGTGCTAATCACAGCGTCCGGCCGCCCAAGCCTCGTGGCCACTCTTGCAGCCAGCCGCGGTGCACTGAGAAACAAGCAGCTGCAGCTTGGGCATATAAAGCAGTTCTAAACAGTTCTACCACCTTCATGCTGTCTCTCTACCGTTCCACTCTCTAACGGCACGCGGGAAAAAGGAGCACTTAAATTATTCTGTGCGAGCCCTGATTTCCTTTATTTTATCGCATGATCATTTCTCCCTATGTAGGTGGGTGCCAACAGAATGTTTTCGCAATCGGAGGAGAAAACTGGTGATTGGAATTTCATGAGAAGATCCCGTCGCAACGAAAAACGCCTTTGTTTTAATGATTGCCACTCCAATTCACGTATCATGTCTGGGACACTGTCTCCCCTATTTCGCGATAATACAAAACGAGCTGGCCTTTTTAGTTCTTTTTCGATGTCACCCGTCAATCCCATCTGCAATACTCCAGAATAGGGCGGACAAGCGTAGTGTAAGCAGTCTCTTTGGTAGACCTGTTGCACCTTCTAAGTGTTCTGCCAATGAATCGCAGTCTTTGGTTTGCCCTACCCACAATATTAACTATGTGATCTTTCCAATTTAGGTTATTTGTAATCCCTAAGTATTTAATTGAATTTACAGCCCTCAGATTTGTGTGGCTTATCGCGTAATCGAAATTTAGCTGATTTCTTTTGGTACTAATGTGAATAACTTCACACTTTTCCTTATTCAGCATCAATTGCCACTTTTCGCACGGTACAGATATCTTATCTAAATCATTTTGCAAGTCGTTTTGATCATCTGATGATTTTATAAGACGGTAAATGACAGCATCATCTGCAAACAATCTAAGACGGCTACTCAGATTGTCTCCTATGACGTTAATATAGATCAAGAACAATACAGGGCATATAACACTTCCCTGGGGAACGCCGCATATTACTTCTGTTTTACTCGATGACTTTCCGTCTATTACCACGAACTGTGGCCTTTCTGACAGGAAATCACGAATCTAGTCGCACAACTGAGGCGATACTCCGTAGGCACGCAGTTTGGTTAGAAGACGCTTGTGAGTAACGGTGTCGAAAGCGTTCTGGAAATGCCATAACAGTATGGCATAGGCTGTATGTCCTCTAAGTATTTTTTCATCAAGTAGAAAAAGTCTTTTCTTATCTTTCACGTCATGCATCACAGGAGTAGACTATTAAAACCATTTTTGGCTCATGAGAGACTGCTAAGACGTACTTCTATCACAGGACGCCTCCTCACTTTCGAACTCCCTTAGATTAAGCAAACGCCTCACCACATACGAAGTGTCTTAAGGTAACAGGTGCAGATAAGTTGTAAACATCACGTTTATATTACGTATCATTTTATAAATTCGGTAGGTGTGTAGGTCAGAGATCGATATATCGCTAAAAGATATCGCCGCAACGAAAAAAACGCCTGTTTACCGCTTCAAGTCAAGAATCGTATCTGCTGTACCCTAGCCATCGCTTCCACCCGCCACGCGCCACGTCATTGATATCAGATTGATAGGCTAGTTAATGAAATTGATCACGAGAGTCATGGCGAGTAATGCAGTCAGAGCTTTCGTTCTTCGATAAGAACATTTGTTGTGACGCCAACGTGCCACAAACGCCTATCTGCGAGTTTTGTTTATTTTCCTTTGCATATGAAATCACAATTAGTTAATTCCTATATCTTGCTTATACATAAAGAGGTCGTACAAAAATATAGAAACAGCGAAAAACACAGCATATTACCACGCCCATTATGCCGTAGGAAACCTGCTAGCATTCAAATTCACCCACGCCCTGTTAATTAAGCTGTTTATTTCCTTCGACTCGCTAGGCAGGATTAAATTTATCGTTACTTCATTATCAATAATCAGAGCCTTGTGCCAATGAAACTACTTCCAGAAATATTCAGAGATGGACGACTAGACTGGATGATGTACAACACTTACAGTTTCTACACTACCTCCATCTTGCTCCGAATAACTTCTACTGAGAATCTCCACATAACAAAACCGGAATACCATTCGACGTCAATAAGGAAAAATTCACTCATAAAGGTTACCCTCATATCTTCATGGAAGCAACGCACTCAGTTCAGTAGTCTCTTGAATTTAAGAAAAAACTGTATAACGTTTTTTCGGCTTCCTCATTACGTTTCCCTCAAAAACTGACATTTTAGCCATTTCTTTTTGTCGAACAGTAAAGCAAATTCTCACTACTTCTTACAGACGCATTTGTTTCGTCTTTTTCGTTTATCATTCAAGCTTGTTTTCCCTCTTCTTCTGCCGGCTGGAGTGGCCGAGTGGTTCTAAGCGCTACAGTCTGGAACTGCGCGACCGCTACGGTCGCAGGTTCGAATCCTGCCTGGGGCATGGGTGTGTATGATGTCCTTAGGTTAGTTAGGTTTAAGTAGTTCTAAGTTCTAAGGGACTGATGACCTCAGAAGTTAAGTCCCATAGTGCTCAGAGCCATTTGAACCTCTTCTTCTACCACTAGTTTTTCCTTCCATCACCTGTGTCTCACCATCATTGCTGCAGAGTCCGCAATCTAAACCTATAAAATCACAAAACGTAAGTCAAAGCCATTCTGGCCACAGACGGACCAATAGCGAACAATCGATCGCCGTGCCATCCTTCGCCAGTGGTGTCATTGGATACGATATTGAGGGTTGGGAGTTACCACACCATCCTCCAGGCCGTTGTTTCGGAATGGATAGGTACAGATTCTGTAAGTTATCTTGTACTAATCTTCCTGCGAAATAGTAACAACTTCAGGTCATAATGATGGAGGTGGATAGCGATCACACATCCTTCTTCCCAAAGTAGACAATAACGCTCAATAATATCGAGATCTGATGACTCTGGAGGCCAGGAGAGATCGACAGTTCACCCCAGTGCTCGCAAAACCAGTCTGGGGCGACGTGAGCTGTATGAAGAGGGCCCTGTCGCTTTGGAACACAGCATCATCATTGGAGAACAAAGACTGTAGCATGGGATGGAGCTGATGAACCAAAACTGTGACATAGTCCTCGGCAGTATTGCGATCTTAAGGGATAACGATGAGACTCATACAATATCACGATATGACTGTCCAAATCATCGCCGAATTGCCGTCATTTTTCACTCTTGGAACCGAAGCTCGGCCACAAGTTTGTAACAGTAGGAAACAAGACTCATCAGACAAAATGAGAGTATTGCATTGCTCTACGGTCTGGGTTGCATTTGCTTCACTGATGAATGGTTCTGAAATTTAAACTCGCCCTCCATTTCCCAGAATGCGGAATTCGCTTCGTGTTGTTTTGGCGCTGCCAGGGTTCGCGAGTGCGACATTGAGTTCTGCAGCGCCTTTGCCAACTGTTGAGCTCTTGTTTTCCCTCACAGTCCTCTTCGATGACCGTCTATCACGATCACAGAACGCACATTTTTCCTCCGCGTCGTTGTGACTTGGCATACGATGTTCTTTCGATTTTCCTGTATGTGGTATAAACTTTCGATACGGTACCTCTCGAAAATCCAACCTCTTAGACTTCCGTGGTTACCAACAATATGCCCACTTTCGAGTCACGTATCTCCGACAAAATGCAATCACAAAAACACAGAACAATGTTCTGACCACGACCGACCCTTGCTATGTATTCAGGACATTCCATAGGGGCCGTTCGTGATCGAATACAACAGCGCATCCTGCACACATGGCTAGCATCTGCATCTGTGTTCAAATATGCATTTTCTCGGGTGTTTTCATATTTATGTCGAACCCCTGCAACAGGTTTAAATGGCTCTGAGCACTATGGGGCTTAATATCTATGGTCATCAGTCCCCTAGAACTTAGAACTACTTAAACCTAACTAACCTAAGGACAACACACAACACCCAGTCATCACGAGGCAGAAAAAATCCCTGACCCCGCCGGGAATCGAACCCGGGAACCCGGGCGCGGGAAGCGAGAACGCTACCGCACGACCACGAGCTGCGGACCCCTGCAACAGGGTTTCAGTTTTTAAGGACGAATATTCACTGCGGTGTCAAAAAGCCAGAAACGCGGACGTGTAAATTTTGTTGAGTTCCTTCGTACACGATATCACAATGAAGCGAAAATGAGCGTAAGGAGAGCAATGAGAGAAGCGTTCAATGATTTCGAAAGTAAGACATTGTCAACCCACCTGAGTAAAAACCCTAAGAGATTTTGGTCGTATGTAAAATCAGTAAGTGGGTCAAAATCGTCTACTCATTCTCTCAGCGACCACACCGGCACCGAAACGGAAGACAACAGAGAAAAGGCCGAAATACTGAATTCAGTCTTCTGAAGTTGTTTCACCGCGGAAGATGGTAACACTGTCCCTCCTTTCAGTCGTCGTACGAACGTCGAAATTACAGATATTGAGATAACCGATGGCGGAACTGAAAAGCAGCTACAGTCGCTTTGTAGTGGAAAGGCTTCAGGACCAGATGAGATACCTATAAGATTCTATAAAGATTATGCGAAAGAACTTGCTCCCCTTCCAGCAGTAATTTATGGCAGATCGCTTGAGCAACGAAAGGTACCTAAAGACTGGAAAAAAGCGCAGGTCATTCCCGTTTTTAAGAAAAGCCGTAAAACAGATGCACACAGTTATAGACCTACATCGTTGACGTCAATCTGTTATAGAATTATGGAACATGTTCCATGCTCAAGTGTTATGAGCCGGCCGCTGTGGCTGAGCGGTTCTAGGCGCTTCAGTCCGGAACCGCGCTGCAGCTACGGTTGCAGGTCCGAATCCTGCCACGGGCATGGATGTGTGTGATGTCCTTAGGTTAGTTAGGTTTAAATAGTTCTAAGTCTAGGGGACTGATGACAGATGTTAAGTCCCACAGAGCTTAGAGCCATTAAAGTATTATGAGGTTTTTGGAGAATGAAACTCTTCTCTATAAAAATGGACATGGATTCCGCAAACAGAGATCCTGCGAAACTCAGCTCGCTCTGTTTCTCCATGAGATCCACAGCGCAGTGGACAACGACGCTCACGCTGGTGCCGTGTTCTTGACTTTAGTAAGGCATCTGACAGCGTCCCGCATTGCCATTTAATGAGAAAAATACGAGCTTACGGAGTATCGGAGCAGACCTGCGATTGGATTAAAGACTTTCTTGCAGATAGAACTAAACACGTCGCTCTTAACGGAACAAAATCGACAGAGGTAAAGGTAATATCCGGAGTACCACAGGGAAGTGTGATAGGACCGTTGCTGTTCACAATATAGATAAATGATCTATTAGAAAGCGTCGGATGCTCTTTAAGGCTATCCGCAGATGATGCAGTTGTTTGTGCCAAAGTAGGAACGCCAGAAGATAGTAAGAATTTGCAGAACGACCTGCACGAATTGATGAATGGTGCAGACTCTGGCAGTTGACCCTGAACGTAAATAAATGTAACACATTTCGCATACATAGGAAAAGAAATCCACTACTGTACAGCTACGCTATTGATGACAAATAGCTGGAGACAACGTCTGCGTTAAAATATCTAGGCGTAACTATCCAGAGTGACCTGAAGTGGAATGACCATATAAAACAGATAGTGGGAAAAGCAGACACAAGACTCAGATTCATCGAAAGAATCTTAAGGAAATGTAACTCATCCGCGAAAGAAGAGGCCTATATGGCGCTTGTTCGCCCGATTCTTCATCTATCTGGGATTCATATCAAGTAGAACTATAGAGGAGATACAGAAGATCCAACGAAGAGCGGCGCTTTTCGTCATCGTATCGCTTAGGTGGCGAGAGAACGCTACGGAGATGCCAAACAAACTCCACTGGCAGACGTTACAAGAGAGACGTTGTGCAACACAGAAAGATTTACTATTGAAATTTCGGGACAGCACTTTTCAGGAGGAGTCAGACAACATATTACTTCCCCCCCACATACATTTCGGATTTTGACCACGAGGAGAAAAGCCAAGAAATTAGAGCCAATACAGAAGCTTACCGACAATCATTCTTCCTACGCACTATTCGCGAGTGGAACGGGGTTGGAGGGATCAGATAGTGGTACCGAAAGTACCCTCCGCCACACACCATTAGGTGCCTTGCGGAGTACGATATAGATGTAGATGAATTAAATCCCACATGTTGTCTACATCGCAATGAAGTTGCGTAAGTAGAAAACAGTTTATGATAACTCGTACATGTGGTTACACAGAGACTAGTTCCTGTAGTCGATGACGGCAGAATGGTTCAAATGGCTCTGAGTACTATGGGACTTAACTTCTGAGGTCATCAGTCCCCTAGAACTTAGAACTACTTAAACCTAACTAACCTAAGGACATCACACACATCCATGCCGGAGGCAGAATTTGAACCTGCGACCGTAGCGATCACGCGGTTCCAGACTGAAGCGCCTAGAACCGCACGGCCACAACGGCCGACATGACGGCAGAGATTATAAAGTGAACAGCTAACCAGAAGCAAAGTGGAGAGCGTAGTGGAAGTCGTCGTAAGCTTGTGCAAGCAGTCCATGGAGTGATTGAATTGTCAAACACAGGGAAGGTCCATCACTCTATTAGGAATGGCAGTTACCGAAGGCTTCAGAGTATAGCGAGAACGGACGGACAAGTGCGGGACCGCGATGTTTACGGACATTGTCGCGTCAGTGAACAGGTCACGTGACAAGCCCACGGCAGCGGCAACCAACTCCACGGGAGCAAACTGCGGCCGCGATATGAAGCCCGAATATCTCTGACTTCTCCATGTCGATACTCAGTTGGGGAATCTGAATCGCGATCGGATACTAAACGAAGGTGTTACATGAAAGATGTAGTCCTGATGATGAAGCTGTGACTTCGAAATTTACATTGGTGTAGCAAAAACTTTGCAAAAAAAGGCGGTAGTTTGATTTTATTGTTAAGGTTTCCATTTATTTCACTGTCTCGGTTTTGTTAACGAGAGCTCCTGTGCTATCATGAAATCTTTGCATTTGTTAAGCCATAAGTGAACCTTACACCATTCATTATCAACCATGGTATCCATTTTAACATTTGCTGCTAGTTCGGCAATAGGTCTTCATTACTTTCGCTCTCTGACGACGAATGCATTCATAGAAAAGCTTCAGGAAGTGTATAATGCACAGTAACAACCACTTATTGTTTTTCTGAGTCTGAACAGAATGCAAGTAAGTTCGATGAAACGGCTGCTGAGTTTAGATTTGCGAATTAATGGGAGTTGGAACGCCCTATCCCGACAATGTTAAATTTATTGACTTGCATTTCCTTTTCAGGAACCACTGTAACCACTCACAAGAAACTTTTACAGGAGATTAAACTATATGTTGTGAGTCCACTGAACTACAATAATTGCGTTTCAGCTACGGCTTTCGGAAATACAATTTTTTTAATTCCACGTTTAAAATTTTGTGTACTTTTTTTGTACGTTATCCTAAATAATTTTAATTATATAAAACATTGTGTTCTTCTTTTAGTTCAGTAGTCTCAGGATATGTTTGTTATTACTCTGAAAATTTGAATTGTTGGTTCAAATGGCTCTGAGCACTATGGGACTTAACATCTGAGGTCATCAGTCCCCTAGAACTTAGAACTACTTAAACCTAACTAACCTTTGGACATCACACACATCCATGCCCGAGGCAGGATTCGAACCTGCGATCGTAGTGGTCGCGCGGTTCCAGACTGAAGCGCCTAGAACCGCTCGGTCACATAGGCCGGCCAAAATTTGAATACTCTGCTCGAAGTGGTTTCTGAGACTTAGGGAAAAATGCAACAAAATATTAGTTTTCAGGAGCGGCTTCTAAAGTTTCAAAAGACTGTAACTATCTTAATATAAGCTTCATTTCTTGTTCGTAGTCACTCAGAGGTACCCTGCACCATACTGTATATCATCCTCTTGATATTTTCCCAAGTTTTTTCTTCTTTTCTTCTTTCTGTGCTCCTCAGTGGCCAACTGTGCTGCATACTCTGCTTTATCAATGCGAACCTTATCCATCCTTTCAACTTCTCTGATGCAGTTTGCTCCAGGATTAATTCCCATACGCTGTAGCATTTTCGCCCAACCAATGTTGCCATAATTAAAAGCAATAATAGCATCACTGACCTCGCACTTTAGTGTCTTCATTCCAGCAAAAACATTTTTTGGTAAGCGAGTCGATATAAGATTATTAAACGACTCATTAGGATTTTGAGTCTGACCATTCAGGTCTCTATAAATAGGTTTTATGATATCCATGACTGCTGCTGGGATGGAATGTTTACGGCTGTATGAAATGTTTGAGTACTGGGCATTGTGGTAATTGCACCATGAATCAGGTCCAGGAGGGCAATGGTGGTGTACCTGTTTTTCATCATTTGACAGTCTGTGGAAGAAGGTAGCTCATACCGCCTGCTTCATTTTCAACAAATCCTCAGTATTATTTCTAATGGCCATCCCATAATACTGCTGTAATTCATTAATCATTTTGTCTGTCAGCCTGCCTCTTATGGTTTCACCATCAGAAAGTTTATTGTCTCTCACACATTGTTTCAACTTCCTCAACCTGGTGCCCATCCTCTTCTGGACATAACCGTTATGTGACACAGCTATCCACAGCCTTCTAGATAAAAAATTACCGATTTTATTAGATCCTGAAGTAATGCACATAAAAAATTTACATTTTCAACTGGTGTACATTATATTTAAAAAAATAAAATCAAACACTTCCCATGCGAATTCGGAAAATCGCAAATTTTATAATGACATAAAAATCCGAAAATGTGATACAAAATTCCCGTTCTAACTCCCATTAAATTCTCTTCCAACGAATAGCTGAATTTTCAACTTCAGTTATGTTTACGAAACAATCTTTTAATTTATACACTTGGATAGTGAACATACTATATTCTACATCCACATACAAGGTGATTCGGGTGCCCCTACCTATGGGTTTTATATAACTCACAACGCCTTCAATAACCGCGTGCGATCAGCCAGTCCAGGCCATGTGTTATATTATTTTAATACTTTCTACTACCTTTTTTCCATTTAGTCCACGTTTTCCTGTTTTCGTTTGCTTCTTTAGTTTTCTCTTTCAGTGTGGTTCCCAGTTAGCTTTACGCCTTTTGGGAATCGTTTTAACCCGAGACCTGTTTGCATGAGGAAAAAGGGACTGATGACCTAATCAAACACGAGATACTTGAAGGCGTTGCGGTTTGCATAAAACGCGTAGGTAGGGCAGCTTAATCACCTTGTATATACTCCTGAAGCCAACTTACATGTGTGACAGAGGATATTTTGTGTATCAGCGTCACTTTCTTCCTTTCCTGTTCCAGTCGCTAATAGTCACGAGAAGATCGATTTTTGGTAAGTGTCTGCGTGAATTCGAATGTCTCTAACTGCACCTTCGCGGTCTTTTTTGCGCAATGTATACCTGGAAGAAAGCAATACACTGAATTACTCAGCTAAAATGTTGTTGCTGTTGTGGTCTTCAGTCCTGAGACTGGTTTGATGCAGCTTCCCTGTACCTATATTTCTCTGTCCAACTTTTGTTCTTAGCCTTTTTATAGATGAAAGTTCGTCTCCAACATAAGAGCGAGAACGTCACGGAGATTCTCATCATACTCTAGTGGCAGACGCAACTAGATAGTCATTATGCATCATCATACGGTTTACTGTGAAAATCCCGGAGTTCAGACCGAGCGAGGGAGTGCAGTGGTTAACACAATGGACTCGCATTCGGGAGGACGACGTTCAAACCCGCGTCCGGTCATCCAGATTTAAGTTTCCCGTGTATTCCCTAAGTCACTTATGACAAATCCCAGGATGATTCCTTTGAAAGGATATGTCCGATTTCGTTCCCCATCCTTGCCTAATCCAAGATTGTGCTCCGTCTCTAATGACCTCGTTGTCGACAGGACGTTAAACACTAATGTCCTTCTCTACCTTCTCCGGGGTGCAGGGAGTGTAGAACACCCACGAAGTAGGTATCTTACAAAACCCTCCTCTGACAGATACCTGAATCCTGCTGCTCAGTGTGGGACCCTTACCATATATGATGAATAGAAAAAATGGGGAATATCCAAAGAACAGTGCGTTCACTTGTTGTTTTGTTGTTGTTGTTGTTGTCTTCAGTCCTTAGACTGGTTCGATGCAGCTCTCCATGCTACTCTATCCTGTGCAAGCTTCTTCATCTCCCAGTACCTACTGCAGCCTACATCCTTCTGAATCTGCTTAGTGTATTCATCTCTTGGTCTCCCTCTACGATTTTTACCCTCCACGCTGCCCTCCAATACTAAATTTGTGATCCCTTGATGCCTCAGAACATGTCCTACCAACCGATCCCTTCTTCTAGTCAAGTTGTGCCACAAGCTCTATACTCACAAAATTTTAACAGTTAGACATGCTGTGATGCTCATGACTCTCTTGTAGCGTGTGCCACTGGAATTAAGTAAGCATCTCCATGATCAACTCGCATTTACTAAGAGTCTGTGCCGAAACGTGTTTTCGATCGTAACTGTTTCCTGTTGGGGAAGCGTCCCGCACTAAGGAGAAATATCCAAGTATCAGTCAAAGGAGGATTTGATAAGATACCTCCCTTGTGTTTAGACTATACGTCCTCAGGATTCTTCCAAAGAACATCAGTTTGACATCTGCGATTAGTTTTCTGTGGTCCTTCCACTTGAAATAACTCTGTACTCATAGTAGTAGATCCTGAATGGATTCACACTGCCTCCAGTGGTTGATAAGCAATTGTATAATCAATAATAGGTCCCTCTGCATGCTTATTCACAGTTCACTCCATTTGTTTACGATACATGTCAACTGCAAACGGCCGGCCGCGGTGGTCTAGCGGTTCTGGCGCTGCAGTCCGGAGCCGCGGGACTGCTACGGTCGCAGGTTCGAATCCTGCCTCGGGCAAGGGTGTGTGTGATGTCCTTAGGTTAGTTAGGTTTAAGTAGTTCTAAGTTCTGGGGGACTTATGACCTAAGATGTTGAGTCCCATAGTGCTCAGAGCCATTTGAACCATTTTTGAACTGCAAACGCCTGCAGAAAACGTTGATCCTCGGCAGAGTTCCACACATTTCGCTACAGTTTCTAGTTTCGTGACTTCCCTGTATGTAACAGCATCGTCCACAAACAGCCTCGGAGGTTCCTTCGCACTGCTTGAGGGTGATGTTAAACAGGGTTGTTTAGCCACCCCTACAGCTGGGTTTTATGCAACCCTCAGTGCCTTCAAAAGCCAAGTGTGATATCTTCATTTTCTGTCGCTCGCTATTTGCGTATTATTAGTCCTATAGAGAAAAATGAATAGGAACTTTTTCTAGAAAATTTAATGTAGTCAAATTTTGTTCTGGAATATACGAGGATTGTCCAGAAAGTAAGAATCCGGTAAAGCGTTGCACAGATGTGTTGGGCAGTGTCTCTAGTATGATCATCGATCGTATCGCGTCGCTCTTTTCAGTTTTGAGTGAACAGTGAGCACGTAAAGATGCGTAGGGAATAGCGTCTCCCGCCTAGTATGAGGGCCTGGTTAGAGATTTCGCCTGTGTCATGCAGCCCACATAACACAACTGTCGAGCAGTTCCTTCTTCAAGCCAATTCTCGGCCGCACACTCCAGGGGCAGTGAAGACGCTCCTGCAGTGTTTCCGATGAGAAGTGTTTGGTCACCCACAATACAGTCCGTAATTGGCTCCCCCTGAGTCTCATCTCTGCCCAAAAGAACCGCTGGCTACGGGAACAGCAAGCTGCAGACCAGTGCAGATAACTGGCCGAAAGCAAAGCGGCATATTTCTATGGCGAGGATATTGGAAAGTTGATACAACACTACGACAAAACTCGAAGTTGGAGCGGCGACTATGTAGAGTAGTAGGTGGAAGGTGTATGTAACTGGTGGAAATAAAATGTTTCTGTTATTCACTGTGATTTCCATTTCGCGACCGATCGGAACTTACTTTCTGGACAGCCCTCGTATTTTCAGTTATTCAAGAAAATCGTGTATGAAAATCACTTTTGTACATTTTTCTCGAATAATTCGACAACTACTGCCTCTAGCGAAAACATATAACAGTACAAAATTGAACTACATTAAATTTCCTACAAGAAGTTCCTGCTCATTTCTTTCTGTAGGACTAAAAGTTTGCGTGTAGCCAAGCATGAGAATATGAAAATCTTGTGCGACTATTCGGTGGCGTTGCAAGTCGCACAAAACCCAGTGGTAGGGGCATCTGAACCACCTCGTACACAGAAAAGCTACAACGCTAGAAAACTGAAGCGAAATTAGGAAAGAATGCAGAAGCCTGGTGCAGGGATTAGTAGTTGTTACCTCAAATATTACCTGACTTCGTGTGAAGGGCATTTTTACATACCCCGACGAGGTTTAAGTGGGAGTCAGGTTTCTCAGGAAAATAGGGTTAATGCAGCATAAAGCGGGATACCTGGTAACCCTGCCCATTATGTCCACGTCGCTCGCAGACGTTGTTGACCTGCGCATGGCTGCTTAGCGCAGAGCAGGGTGTTCCACGCAACCGGCAGCGGAACTTTTCGCCCGCAACCGTGGCGTGCCTCGGGACGGCGCCTGCCGTTGCCTACGGGACGCACTGGGCTGTGCTGGTCTGTCGGTCACGTGTCGACAGTAAAATGCCACTTACGGCGCCCACTCGCTGCTCCACGCCAGTAATTTGCGCCACAGGTCACCGCGCTTGTGAGGTTACGGCACGGGTCGTGACGGAACAAGCGACGCCTGCCCGCGTTATTCACGCTTCCTGCCGCGTTAAGAAACCCCGATTCGACTGCGTAGGCGTTCTCCAGTGTCGTGGAAACTACCTGTTTCACTTGAAAGGCAGCCGCACAGTGTAAACTTCTGTACGTAACGTGGAATGCCAACACTTTCTGAAGGCTCAGTTCATTCGCCAGTGTTTAGTGCGGCACTCACACAGTGACACTTTCCTTTCGGCTTTATCCTGCAACAACCGGGGCGCGGCCAGAATCAAGGCTCTCACAGCGACGTGCGGCACCTCAGACCAGTTATGTCACCTACTGTTCCGCGGATTTACACTACTGGCCATTAAAATTGCTACACCACGAAGATGACGTGCTACGGGTACGAAATTTAACCGACAGGAAGAAGATGCTGTGATATCCAAATGATTAGCTTTTCAGAGCATTCCCACAAGGTTGGCGCCAGTGGCGACACCTACAACGTGCTGACATGAGGAAAGTTTCCAACCGATTTCTCATACACAAACAGCGGTTGACCGGCGTTGCCTGGTGAAACGTTGTTGTGATGCCTCGTGTAAGGAGGAGAAATGCGTACCATCACGTTTCCGACTTTGATAAAGGTCGGATTGTAGCCTATCGCGATTGCGGATTATCGTATCGCGACATTGCTGCTCGCGTTGGTCGAGATCCAACGACTGTTAGCAGAATATGGAATCGGTGGGTTCAGGAGGGGTAATACGGAACGCCGTGCTGGATCCCAACGGCCTCATATCATTAGCAGTCGAGATGACAGACATCTTATCCACGTGGCTGTAACGGATCGTGCAGCCACGTCTCGATCCCTGAGTCAACAGATGGGGACGTTTGCAAGACAACAACCATCTGCACGAACAGTTCGACGACGTTTGCAGCAGCATGGAGTATCAGCTCGGAGACCATGGCTGCGGTTACCCTTGACGCTGCATCACAGACAGGAGCGCCTGCGATGGTGTACTCAACGACGAACCTGGGTGCACGAATGGCAAAACGTCATTTTTTCGGATGAATCGTGGTTCTGTTTACAGCATCATGATGGTCGCATCCGTGTTTGGCGTCATCGCGGTGGACGCACATTGGAAACGTGTATTCGTCATCGCCATACTGGCGTATGGGGTGTCATTGGTTACACGTCTCGGTCACCTCTTGTTCGCATTGACAACACTTTGAACTGTGGACGTTATATTTCAGATGTGTTACGACCCGTGGCTCTACCCTTCATTCTATCCCTGCGAAACACTACATTTCAGCAGGATAATGCATGACCGCATGTTGCAGGTCGTGTACGGGCCTTTCTGGTTACAGAAAATGTTCGACTGCTTTCCTGGCCAGCACATTCTCCAGATCTCTCACCAACTGAAAACGTCTGATCAATGGTGGCCGAGCAACTGGCTCGTCACAATAGGCCAGTAACTACTCTTTATGAACTGTGGTATCGTGTTGAAGCTGCATGGGCAGCTGTACCTGTACACGTCATCCAAGCTCTCTTTGACTCAATGCCCAGGCGTATCAAGGCCGTTTTTACCTCCAGAGGTGGTTGTTCTGGGTTCTGATTTCTCAGGATCTATGCACCCAAATTGCGTGAAAATGTAATCACATGTTGGTTCTAGTATAATATATTTGTCCAATGAATACCCGTTTATCATCTGCATTTCTTCTTGGTGTAGCAATTTTAATGGCCAGTAGTGTAATCGGAAACGTTTACTGACGCACCTGGCATAATCCTCTGCTCTGCTACACCATCAAATCAATCTAAATAAGGGGAGGCAGTCTTGGCTTTAACCCACTAGACAGGATGAAACTTCTCACTACTTCAGTGTCAGTAATCAAAGCTTTGTGGCAATTTAACTACTTTCAGAAACCTTCAGAGATCCGGCCGCTAGACGGGAACATATGCACCGCTTACTTAGAGAGTCCATTTTCCTCCAAAGAACTTCTGCCGACAATCTCCGCAGGCGAAACAAGAATGCCCTTCATTGCTAATAAGGAAAAAAGTCGCTCAGAAATATTAGCCTCAAATTTCCTCTGCAACAACGCGCTCAGTTCAGTAGCCTGTTGCATTTAACAATAAACTGAATCACCTCCTTTCGTCTACGCAGTTACTTTTTCATCAAAAATTGATATTGTAGCAATTTCTGTCTGTTGAATAGTAAAGGAGATCCTCACTTCTCCCGGTTGTGTTTCTTTTCTCTTTCCGTTTATAAGTCACGCTTTCTTTTTTCTTTTCTTCTCTCTTCTACCTCTAGCTTTTCCTTTCGTCTTCATTGTCTCACTTCCATTGTTGCCACAATCTGCAGTCTAAACTTACACATGCATATAACAAAAATGGCTATATGTATATACTGGTTCCTGTCTGGAAATTATCGCTGTGGGGCTAGGAATCATGTACCTATCAAAGCGGTGGGAGTGAAAAACCAGTGTAGCCCATGGCATGAGAATACGCATACTTTAGTCGTCCAGTATTCCAGAATGAGAGCACTTATTAGAACAAACTTTCTGAAACTTTTTCTCGTTGACGACTCCCGTAAAAAGATGAAAGGAACAAAGTTTATCGGTTGCTAGATTTCCGTTGTTCATACAGTAAAACTGCCGCATCAGGCACGACGTTTTAATTTATTACTTGCTTACTACTAACTCTGTTCACAACATATTTCGCAGACAGTGGTCACTTGTACCACAGGATGTAGCTGCAAAATTATATCATTGTAAAGCACGTAGTTCAGGAGGTAAGCCATAAACATTGAGCTGCGTGAAAACGAAAGTGCAGGTCGATATTCGATAGAGATACATGTCAAATATCTGTAAAAATACGCGTAAAATATGTTAATTACATGGGGAATATATTTGACAGGTGCGTACGCGCTAACACCACGGGTGAAAAGCTCATCCATACCTCCTGGAACGATTTCGTACACAAATCAGTTAGAATGTGGAAGGAAAGAAGAACTACCAGCTTCCTATTGGGAATAACGTAATAATGTAGAGAGAGAAGAGTGGAGTGGTGGAAGGGGGGAGGGGAAGGAAGAGATGGACAGACGGAGAGGAGGATGAAGGAGATGAGCACCGACGGGGAGGGGGGGGAGAGTAGGAGATAGACAGAGAGGAGATGAAGGAGGTGATGGACAGACAGAGAGGGGGACGAAGAGAAGCATTAATAAGAAACTGAAATAAATACTTCCCCGTGCAGTTCTGGGTACTCAGTAAGGATATATATATGTAATATAAGCTGGCGCCGTTGTAGCCACAGACGACCCAATAGACCGACGACCGCCGTGTCACCTTTCGCCAATGGCGTCATTGCATAGGATGTGGAGAGGTGGGTGTCAGCACACTTTTCTCCAGGCCGCTGTCGCTTTAGCAATCCTGGTGCTGCTACCACTCGCTCAAGTAGCTCCTCAGTCGGCATCACGAAGCTGACAGCACTTCGAAGCATCTCATGAAAGATAAGTTCCTCTCAGTTGTGGGAATCGAACTTGGGTTCCCCACATGACAGCCATCCTCGTCCTTAGCCCTACCATACACTCGCCATAGAAAAGGCCTCAGTCGACCTAAGCTTGTAGCTCGTGATTATATTTTCCTCACGGAAATTATCCTGAGGTGTCTTCCAAAACTCCTTAAGTAAATCGTCGTGGTAGAAGATGAGCTTCTTCATGAGAAATATGGAAATAACTTCCTCGTGTAAATGAATAAAATAATCCCTTCGTGGGAGGAAAAATAAATATATCTGCTCTTGGTAAAGTAAGGAACTTCATCATGGGAAGAAAAGACATCGTATCAAATTACACTGGGAAGCGACAGGAAATAAAACTTTTCTGACAAAACCAGTAGCAACTCCTCTTAAAGAAACAGTTAAAACATCTTGGAAAAGGAACACAATGCAAAGACTCTTTATGAGAAATCGTGCAACTATCTTTTTTCAGAGAAAGCAATACGACTCTCCTCAAACATTAAGAAAAGAAATTAGATAAGAACGTCAGTGTTCGTCTGCTGGAAGAAGATAACAGCGCACCACCTGCAAAAGGACCATGCCACGTAGAGAACTGCGGTATTGAAACCAGTCTTCGGACTGACGAAAGCTTGTTTAATTTTACTGCTGCTTCTACGGCCTTTGTCGTAACTACAACTGTTTCTAAGAGCTACATTCCATAACAGTTTTAAGATACATTGTAATAAGTGGCCAACAACTAATGCAATGTAAAATATGAAGAATTACTGTTTAGATTTGTCAGATGGTCTTAGACTGCTAGTCTTGTCAGGAAAAATTAAGTACACAAGCTCTGTAATTGACTCCTTCCACTGGTGATATTAATCCGCTGAACTACTACAGCAGTAAGCACTGTGCACTGACGTGAAATTAAGAACATCATTTAGTCGTTTACAACTACCATATTCACAGTGACCTGTCGCTAGGTTTTATCCAACAAGCGAAAGAGTATGGAATACATACACCTTTTTAAAATTTTAATTACTTTTATTTGTTCTTGTAGCACGAAAATTGTACTTCCTTGGACGTGCATTCCAACGCAAACTTATTTGCGTCTAGCGCCCTATACAAGTTTAAGATCTCGCAAGAAGAATTTCGGAATACTCTAAGCCCCTTCCGTTGTTGGCGGTATATCGACATTGATTATATTATAGTATGAGACCGTATTGTTTATATCTGTGCATTGTGCATTACGAAATACAAAGGGCGCTGTGCTCTTGTACGTTCACTAATGCCCAACCAGAGCGCTACACATTTTATGTCAGTCACTCACCTTTCGACGGTACATAGGCTACAGCCGTTCACTATACGCACTCCAACAGTCCGTACCTGTAAGCGTTAGTTAGCTAAGTAGGTAGCGAGCGAGTTCAGAATAACGTACCGCAAGCTCGTTTGTATTCTCAAAATCCACCAATGAAATAACCAGTTTCACGGAATATTTGATAATCGTTATTCACACGTTTGTGACCAGAAATAACTCATGTTTATTTGTGATTGTATGCCTAAGTTCAGAATATTTTGCGACTTAGTACTCCAATAAATTGTGTAAATACTGCCACCGTACGTCAGTAAACATATTTTTGCACAAGAAGCACAGTTCAGTTTCGTAATGGTTCTGAAGTTTCTCAGGGATCCTCACAAAGATCCAGATAATTCATGTTCGCATCTGCATAAATACAACAACTCTTTATATGTGTCAGTGAGTACAGTAACACTTCTGTAAAACTATTCTCGCCCGATTATTCGCAATATTCAAACCACATTGCAACAAATCATTAGTAGAAATACACTACTGGCCATTATAATTACTACACCACGAAGATGACGTGCTACAGACGCGAAATTTAACCGACAGGAAGAAGATGTTGTGATATGCAAATGATTATCTTTTCAGAGCATTCGCACAAGAATGACATCGGTGGTAACACCTACAAGGTGGTGACATGAGGAAAGTTTCCAACCGATTTCTCATACACAAACAGCAGTTGACCGGCGTTGCCTGGTAAAACGTTGTTGTGATGCCTCGTGTAGGAGGAGTAAAGCGTACCATCACGTTTCCGACTTTGATAAAGGTCAGATTGTATCCTATCGCGATTGCGGTTTATCGTATCGCGACATTGTTGCTCGCGTTGGTCGAGACCCAATGACTGTTAGTAGAATATGGAATCGGTGGGTTCTGGAGGGTAATACGGAACGCCGTGCTGGATCCCAACGGCCTCGTGTCACTAGCAGTCGAGATGACAGGCATCTTATCCGCATGGCTGTAACGGATCGTGCAGCCACGTCTCGATCCCTGAGTCAACAGATGGGGACGTTTGCAAGACAACAATCATCTGCACGAACAGTTCGACGACGTTTGCAGCAGCATGGACTATCAGCTTGGAGACCATGGCTGCGGTTACCCTTGACGCTGCATCACAGACAGGAGCGCCTGCGATGGTGTACTCAACGACGAACCTGGGTGCACCAATGGCAAAACGTCATTTTCTTCGGATGAATCCATGTTATGTGTACAGCATCAAGATCGTCGCATCCGTGTTTGGCGACATCGCGGTGAACGCACATTGGAAGTTTGTATTCGTCATCGCCATACTGGCGTATCACCCGGCGTGATGGTATGGGGTGCCATTGGTTACATGTCTCGGCCACCTCTTGTTCGCATTGACGGCGCGTTGAACAGTGGACGTTACATTTCAGATGTGTTACGACCCGTGGCTCTACCCTTCATTCGATCCCTGCGAAACCCTACATTTCAGCAGGATAATGTACGCCCGCATGTTGCAGGTCCTGTACGGCCCTTTCTGGATAAAGAAAATGTTCGACTGCTGCTCTGACAGCGCATTCTCCAGATCTCTCCCCAATTGACAACGTCTGGTGAATGGTGGCCGAGCAACTGGCTCGTCACAATACGCCAGTCACTATTCTTGATGAACTGTGGTATTAAGTTGAAGCTGCATGGGCAGCTGTACCTGTACATGCCATCCAAGCTCTGTTTGACTCAATGCCCTGGCGTGTCAAGGCCGTTATTACGGCCAGAGGTGGTTGTTCCGGGTACTGATTGCTCAGGATCTATGCACCCAAATTGCGTGAAAATGTAATCACATGTCAGTTCTAGTATAATATATTTGTCCAATGAATACCCGTTTATCACCTGCATTTATTCTTGGTGTAGCAATTGTAATGGCCAGTAGTGTATTATTACCATGTTTGTCATAACGCAATTTAGATTACGAGGGCTTTCAGTATGGTTATATTCAGGATCCCAATACACCATATTATTCCCCATTCGTTTGGCTACAAAACTCTAGTTAATCTCCGTTGAATGCGACGCCTTTGTGCCACCTTACTGGGGGTGCCTGTATGCCCGCACGGTGCCAGTCGAACGTCTTGCTGCATCAGTAACTTCCCATAATCCACGTCCTGCTTTCTTCACTACTTTCACTGGGCCAAACAGATGGAAGTAGCAAGGTGCGAGATCCAGGGTGTTGAGTGCAAGAGGAAGGACAGTTGAATGACGTTTTAAGAGCTCCTCTAGCGTGCGCAGACTTTCGTGAGGCCGTGCGTTGTCATGGAGAATTTGCGTTTTCGTGGCGACCGACAATCTGACGTCGTTTCTTCAATTTCCTGAGTGTTACCATATTACAATTCAGTGTTGATTGTTGCACTATGAGGGAGGTCATCGAACAGAATAATCAGAGTCCCAGGGCTTTACCGGCTTAGGTTGCGGCTTTGAACTTTTTATTCAGAGGAGAGGTGGAGTGGCGTCACTCCAGGGATTGCCGTTTTGGAGAAAGCATATTTGTGGCCTCATCTGTATAGTTTTGATTGTTCTCCACCGGTTTCGATTGTTCCAACCATCTTCAAGTAGAGAAACATTGTACATCAATGGATCAAACAAATATTTTCCTCCTTGAAGATGATTGTAACAGTCGAAACATGAAATTGTCCAGCTGATGGCACAAATTTCTTTTTCGAAATTATGTAACAGCTGTAGACAATCACGTACAAAAAGCTCGACTGCCGTTTTGTTTCAGATTCTAAGTGATGAACCAATGTTCGACAGCAAATTGCTATGATCAGCCTCGTAACGCGCAAGCAATTCCGCACAGATGATACTTCGTTGCTCTCTGTGGTCTTCTGTTAGAAGGCGAGTTACCCAGAGGGGACACCCCATTTGAGAACCCCCAACTGGTGGACGAGTGAGTCAGCGCTACCAACAGAGATGTCCAGTTGAGTAGCGAGGTGGCTGACGTATACCCGCAATCACCTCGAACGAGACTGTTCGCACGTTCCAGTACTGCAGAAGTCTCAGCTGTGCGCGGGAAATCAGACAGCTTTGCGCGAGCTTGTTGGTTTTGTTCACTACCAGTTCTGCGTAGACATTCTATAAGCACATAAGAATATCAACAATACTCTGCCTTTCTGTAAAAAAAATAAAAATAAAAAAATTAAAAAATTAAAAAATATAAAAGCTCAATGTCAGCTTTCTGCTTGGAACGCATTTCCGTTAGAAACATCATTAAGTATAGTGCCGCCACCTATCGGAAGCTCATGAAACCATAGGGCCGGAAGCGGGAATATTCGACGATGTCCAACAACAAATTCCGTGTTTTATTTTTTCAACCAAAATTGGCGGAGAAAAAAATGTTGCGCTGCTTTTTGAACGCCCCTCGTGCGTTAAGGCACTGTCCAGTTGCTTATGCGAGTCCAGACACACGCAGACTGCCATCGCCACCCACGCATCTCCGTGCTGGAGACAGTAACCAGCTCCAGCGAGAATGCCTCAGATCAAATTACAAGCGTCGGTGTGCGGCTGAAATGTTCAGATACTGCGTAAGGTGGTATGAGAATACGCTCACAACACTATGTAAAAAGTATCATTACCATATTTGTGACATTGCTATAATTTTCTTACCCCGGGAACTAACAGCGGCGCAGGCGTTTCACATACCCAGGTGACAACCGCTTTATATTTGATATTATAATCCTCATATTGTCAGTCAATATTTTCAGTAATAGTTCAACCCTGTTTATCTTGTTGATAATAATAACTTACTTTCCTTTTGTAACCGAATTTTATTCTTGTTTTTAGCCAAATTTGTTTCACTTAATTATGTTAGTCTCTTCAGTATTCTAAAAAGGAAATCTTGTTACAGTGAGTACATTCTTAACGGTAAATATTTTATTTTGAACCATTTGGAATTAGAGTGTATCATATTAACCAAATTATAATGAATGAACCTAAAAATGTAGCTATGAGTCATTACATATATAAATCATTTCCTTGTTAGACAAATGGAGATTCTTAACAGTAACTTTATCTTGGAACTCTTCCATTTGGTTCGTGTTTGCATAGAAAAACAATATCAGAAACTGAGTCCGCCTTGATGCAAAACGCCTTGTTGTTTGTTTAGTTGTTTATTTTCCCAAACTAGTTTCAATGACAAATATCACCATCATCAGTGGTTTTCTTTATCTAGTAAATGCAGAAAATAGCATAGTTATACAAACACAGTGACCTATTATTACATTTTTACTATTCGTTTTTTGAAATATAGATTTCTATGGGTACTTTCATACTACCTTATTTATTGTATGTTATAGCACGCTTCTGAGAATTATTGTCGCTGTTTGCGACATATTTTCTGTGCTTTTTTTCTGTTGCTGTTTTTTCTCAGGGAACAACATGTCATCTGCAACTGTATGATCGGCTGTTAGTAAACAAAATACTAGAGGTTGAATTTCGTATGTCAGCAATATACACTTGGGGTTGCGGTAGTGTTGTGGAATCCAGTTATTTGGTGTGTACTGGGCTGTTACTTGGTTATTCGTGTACTCACGTTCGTTGGATGGTATGTAGCTGATTCTACACACAGAAAAACAAAACTTGTTGTCGGGATAGACTATTGCTGTTTTTCAGAATGTGTGGATCGTTTTCGATATTAGCGGGGTGACAACACACATTCAGCTTTTGAATGAACAAAAACCATAGCCCCACAAATATCGAAAACGATCTACACATTCTGAAAAACAGCAAAAGTCTATCCCGACAACTAACAATAGAAGAAAATTACTACACACAAAAGGCTATAGCCGAAGGGAAAAATTTAATAAACGAAAACACAGTCCTTTGCAACAACACACTCTTTACAGTCTTGAGAGAACTGAGCAAGGACACAGAACATAAAGCACACACACACACACACACGCACGCACGCACGCACGCACGCACGCATAAAAACCACTTCCCCATCATACGCAGAGACATAAGTAAGGAACAGCTGTCGTCGAAATTCGCGCTACAGTTTTCATAGCCTTCGCACCGACCGAGGTGGCGCAGTGGCTAGCACACTGGACTCGCATTCGGGAGCACGACGGTTCAATCCCGCGTCCGGCCATCCTGATTTAGGTTTTCCGTGATTTCCCTAAATCGCTCCAGGCAAATGCCGGGATGGTTCCTTTGAAAGGGCACGGCCGGCTTCCTTACCCGTCCTTCCCTAATCCGAAGAGACCGATGACCTCGCTGTCTGGTCTCCTCCCCCAGACAATCCAATCATAGCCTTCTCGCAACATGCGATACACCTCTCGCGACACACGCGGACAGCAAGATGGCGTAATGCTCTTGATCACAAACAAAGTGCGAAAGTTTTGTTGGAGATGCTAAAGCCTGTAAGGCGCTACGCGTTTCGTTAAAAACGGAAAAAATATTCTTTTTGTGAAACACGAGTAATAGGTATTTTTATCTGCAAGACAAGTAGCTTTTATATTGAAGGCATGATTTGATAAACGGCACCCAATTTACTTCAGATGTGTAGCATACTGTAGGGTTTTGAAATAGGCATCTTTCTTGTGTATGTTAACTCATCGGTTGTCTGTAGGAATTGCCGCTACAGTAAGAAAGGCGGCACTTCATTTTCAGTACTGATCTTCGAATATTTTTCGTCTGTTTCGTGAGTTGATGACATTCTGACAAAGTACGAGAGGAGCAGGAAATGCCACTGTTACATTGATACCTTTACCCAAGCAAGGCAGCAGCTTGCATAACGTAAGGGCGAGGTGGACCTTCTGCGGAGTGAGGTCAGCAAACTGGTAACTCTACACGCCGGCTCTCGCTCGTTGCGCCCTAGCTTCGGCGACTGTTTCCGTAATCTCAACAAGGTCAAGACAGGCAGTTGAGTCGGTTCTGCTCGCGGGACAACGAACAATGGCAGACCGGTTTCGTAAGAGACAACAGCAGAGTCTAAAACGTGTCCCTTGATTGTTTTGACGATGTTAGTGAAGATTTTCCAAACAATAAGCTTACACCACGCATATACAGGGTGATTCAAAAAGAATACCACAACTTTAGGAATTTAAAACTCTGCAACGACAAAAGGCAGAGCTAAGCACTATCTGTCGGCGAATTAAGGGAGCTATAATGTTTCATTTAGTTGTACATTTTTGTCGCTTGAGACGCATCCAGCAAGCATTTGTTCGCAGTCCAGGAAAATCGACTCGCAGAGCTAGCAGAGAGCTGCAAATTCCACAATCAACTGTATGGAGAGTCCTACGAAAAAGGTTAGTTATGAAACCTTATCGTCTGAAATTGGTTCAAGCACTGTCTGCAGCTGATAAGATTGAAAGAATCGATTTCTGTGATTTTATCCTTGCTCAAATGGAAACAGATGAATCTTTCGTTTCAAAGATTGTGTTTAGGGATGAAGCAACTTTCCACACTAACGGGAAAGTCAACCGTCACAATGTCTGTATATGGGGCACTGAGAATCCGCGGGAAACAACTCAGTATGAACGTGACTCGCCTAAGGTGAACGTTTTCTGTGCCATTTCAGCCAATAAAGTTTTTGGTCCCATTTTCTTCGAAGGTGCTACTGTAACTGGACTACAGTATCTGGAGATGTTAGAGAATTGGCTGTTCCCTCAGCTCGAACAAGAAGCACAACAATTCATATTTCAGCAGGATGGAGCGCCACCACATTGGCACTTATCTGTCCGTAACTACCTGAATGTCAACTACCCGAGGCGATGGATCGGCCGCCAGGCAGCCCGTGACAGAGCACTTCATCACTGACCTCCAAGAAGCCCTGATCTTACCCCCTGCGATTTTTTCTTATGGGGGTATGTTAAGGATATGGTGTTTCGGCCACCTCTCCCAGCCACCATTGATGATTTGAAACGAGAAATAACAGCAGCTATCCAAACTGTTACGCCTGATATGCTACAGAGAGTGTGGAACGAGTTGGAGTATCGGGTTGATATTGCTCGAGTGTCTGGAGGGGGCCATATTGAACATCTCTGAACTTGTTTTTGAGTGAAAAAAAAAAACCTTTTTAAATACTCTCTGTAATGATGTATAACAGAAGATTATATTATGTTTTTTTCATTAAATACACATTTTTAAAGTTGTGGTATTCTTTTTGAATCACCCTGTATTTTCACCATCTACAGATCAGTGACATACAACTCTTTAGAACAGGAATTAATTTACGAACTAATTAGCAAATTATGTGCAATACGGCTAATGATTGAATATGGATAATGGTTCCATTCGATTACATGAAAACAGTGAAAATTTCAGAACCGGGAAAGAAGACAGCGTGCCTTCATTTCGAGAAAACTGGATCTTATCTGAACCACCTTCGATTTTCGACTGCTTGCTTCAGATTCACAAACAAGAAGTTCAGCAAAGGATGGATCAGCTGGATAAAGCAAGTATGTCAGTAATGCTTCAACATTAATTACAGTAAGAGCAAAAGAAAAAACAACCAGTATACCATAGAAATGTAGGAAAGATTAATGACGGCGTTACACACTATCTGTTCAGTAGTATCTGAACACTTATTAATGTCCACCCTTCGTCTTTGTGACGTCTTGAATTCTGCTGGAGACGGTTTCAATGAGGTGTCTGAAAGTCTGTGGAGAAACGCCAACCCATTATTCATCAAGATCCGAAACCGCAGAAGGTACTGATGTTGGACGTTGAGGCATGGAGCGAAACAGACATTCTCTCATCACAAAAGTGTTCCATTTTGTTCAAGTCGCGACTCTGGACTGGCCAGTCCATTCCACGAATTATTGCCCAGAAACCGTTGCCTCGCAGATCTTGCGTTATAACAGGGTGGATTGTCAGGCTGATAAAAACAACTCAACGTCTCCAAACTTTTCCTCTACTGTACGCAGTTACTGTGAAATATGATCATATCCTTCCGAATTTTGCGTTACCTTGAAAGCAGTGAGGGGACCACACCCTAAACACGAAAAGCACCCCATACTGCAACACCAGTTCCTTCGTACTCCACTTTTGGCACTACACATGATGGCAGGTGATGTTCTCCAGGAATTATCCAAATCCAAGCCCTTCCTTCGGATTGCCAAAGGGAGCAACGTAATTCATGACTTCAAAACACACTTTTCCAGTCATCCACTGTCCAGAAGCGTCACTCTTAACACCATCTCAAGCGTTACTTACCGCTGACGACAGGAAAGAGTGGATTATAGGGCACAATCAAACATCCCACTGCTCAAGCAGACGTCTCTGTTGGTAGTGCTAGGCCTCCCTTCCACCAGTTGGGGTAGTCAAGGTGTGTGCCAGATGAATTCCTTGACCCCAAACGGAAGAAAAATGGTTCAAATGGCTCTAAGTACTAGGGGACTTAAAATCTGAGGTCATCAGTCCCCTAGACATAGAACTACTTAAACCTAACGACATCACACTCATCCATGCCCGAGGCAGTATTTGAACCTGCGACCGTAGCAGCTGCGCGGTTCCGGACTGAAGCCCTTAGAACCGCTCGGCCTCAGCATAAAGAGCAACGAAGAACCATATGTGCGGAATCGCTTGCGCTTTACGAGGCTGATCGTGACAACCTCTTGTCGAATATCGTCTCAGGTGATAAAACGTGGGTTTATCATTTCGAACCGGAAACAAACGGCAATCCACGGGGTGGCACTACACCACCTGTCCTTCAAAGAAAAAATTCAGAGCCGCTCCCTAAGCCTATAAAATCATGGCGACGGTCTTCTGGGACTCTAAAGAGGTTATTCTGTTTGATGTCCTCCCTCGGGGTGCAATGATCAACTCTGAAGGGTACCGTGCTACCCTAAGTAAGAAACGACTTCAGCGTGTTCGTCACCCAAAAAGTGCAAACGCACTTCTTCTCCATGACAACGTAAAGCCTCACGCAAGTCTGCGCACCCAAGAGGATCTCACAAAACTTAAAACTGTCTTTACTCATTCATTCTACAGCCCGGATCTTGCACCCTCCGACTTCCATCTGTTTAGTCCAACCAAGGATGCACTCTGCAGAATGCAGTATATGGATGATGCGGAGGTTTTCGAAGCAGCAAGACGTTGGCTCTGACGTTGATCATTAGAGTTATACCATGCTTTCAGTATGGTGCAGTAAGGCCGTCTCGTTGATCGGGGATTATGTTGAAAAATAGAGTTCTGTAGTTTAAAGAGCGAGGAATAATATGGTGTATTGGAATGCTGAATAAAACCAACCTGCTTTCAGAAAAAAAGTTTCATTACTTGTTGAACTCCCCTCGTATTTTACCACATTCTCTAAAAATGGCAGCAGCGTTTCAGGTGCAAAACCCGTAGACATGTATCACATTGGCGGTTTTTAAAGGCGTGCGAGAGGGTAAAACGATACGTTATAATTGGCCGACAAACCATAATCACAGCTGAAAAATTCGGTATGTACAGCTTCACAACTTGATCATCAAAATAAAAATGATAATCGATAAATGAACATACAGCATCTTCAATGCCAGCACACATTTGTGTAAACTGTTGTATCGGTGTAACGAATTACCACCTCCTGAAGTATTTGCTATTGCTCATTAAGTATCTCACTTCCAGCACGACCAGTTTCGTACTTTGCTGAGTAACTTCCTACTTGGACACTGCTTCACCTACCGGTTCTTGTTGTTGTGGTCTTCAGTCCTGAGACTGGTTTGATGCAGCTCTCCATGCTACTGTATCCTGTGCAAGCTTCTTCATCTCCCAGTACTTCCTGCAACCTACATCCTTCTGAATCTGGTTAGCGTATTCATCTCTTCGTCTCCCTCTACGATTTTTACCCTCCACGCTGCCCTCCAATACTAAACTGGTGAACCATGGTGCCTCAGAACATGTCGTACCAACCGATCCCTTCTTCTAGTTAAGTTGTGCCACAAACTTCTCTTCTCCCCAATCCCATTCAATGCTTCCTCATTAATTATGTGATCTACCCATCTAATCTTCAGCATTCTTCTGTAGCACCATATTTCGAAAGATTGTATTCTCTTCTTGTCCAAAATATTTATCGTCGATGTTTCACTTCCATACATGGCTACACTCCAGACAAATACTTTCGAAAACGGCTTCCTGACACTTAAATCTATACTCGATGTCAACAAATTTCTCTTCTTCAGAAATGCTTTCCTTGCCATTGCCAGTTTACATTTTATATCCTCTCTACTTCGACCATCATCAGTTATTTTGCTCCCCAAATAGCAAAACTCCTTTACTACTTTAAGTGTCTCATTTCCTAATCTAATTCCCTCAGCATCACCCGACTTAATTCGACTACATTCCATTATCCTCGTTTTGCTTTTGTTGATGTTCATCTTATATCCTCCTTTCAAGATACTATCCATTCCGTTCAACTGCTCTTCCAAGTCCTTTGCTGTCTCTGACAGAATTACAATGTCATCGGCGAACCTCGAGAGTTTTTATTTCTTCTCCATGCATTTTAATACCTACTCCAGATTTTTCTTTTGTTTCCTTCACTGCTTGGTCAATATACAGATTGAATAACATCGGGGAGAGGCTACAAACCTGTCTCACTCCCTTCCCAACCACTGCTTCATTTTGATGTCCCTCGACTCTTACAACTGCCAACTGCTTTCTGTACAAATTGTAAATAGCTTTTCGCTCCCTGTATTTTACCCCTGCCACCTTCAGAATTTGAAAGAGAGTATTCCAGTCAACGTTGTCAAAAGCTTTCTCTAAGTCTACAAATGCTAGAAACGTAGGTTTGCCTTTCCTTAATCTAGCTTCTAAGATAAGTCGTAGGGTCAGTATTGCCTCACGTGTTCCCATATTTCTACGGAATCCAAACTGATCTTCCCCGAGGTCGGCTTCTACTAGTTTTTCCATTCGTCTGTAAAGAATTCGCGGAGGAAGGTGAAAAAGTTGTACCCAACGACATCTTGGCCAACGTATTATCAGTACCTTGGAGAGGTTGTGAATCCTATCGAATACCCATGGGCGGTAAGTAGTGTGCTGTGGAGAGAAGGTAAGGGCCTGGAAGCTGGATGGCTGCATACAGTGTGTGTGTGTGTGTGTGTGTGTGTGTGTGTGTGTGTGTGTGTGTGTATGCGCCCTTGAACACTGGGCTGTTGTAACGCGACCCGCTCGGTGGGACGCCGGGCGCCGTCTTCTCTGGTGGCGCCGACACAACGGGTTCTTCGCGACACGTCACCTCTGCGCCGTCCCGTCTGGCCATTTGCCAGACGGCGCCACTCTGCTCAGTGGAACAGGGGTTCTCAAACTTTTCCTCTGACAGAACAACACTCTGAGAATCCTGATACTTTACTGGAACTCCTTATTTATTTTGAAGGTCAATAAAACTTTTAAGAAATTAAAAAATGAGAAAAACTTGTTTTATACTTTTTTAAATTTACTTCCAATCATAATAATTATACAAGGATAACCTACCACCTTAGTGATTAGTGGGTCTTAATATTCTAAAATGTCATCTGTAATTGCAGCTACTACATTGTTGTAGAATTTTGGAGTTGTAGAATTTTGGAACACGTATTATGTTCGAGTATAATGACTTTTCTGGAGACTCTACTCTGTAGGAGTCAGCATGGGTTTCGAAAAAGACTATCGTGTGAAACCCAGCTCGCGCTATTCGTCCATGAGACTCGGAGGGCCATAGACACGGGTTCACAGGTAGATGCCGTGTTTCTTGACTTGCGCAAGGCGTTCGATACAGTTCCCCACAGTCGTTTAATGAACAAAGTAAGAGCAATGGACTATCAGACCAATTGTGTAATTGGATTGAAGAGTTCATAGACAACAGAACGCAGCATGTCATTGTCAATGGAGAGAAGTCTTCCGAAGTAAGAGTGATTTCAGGTGTGCCGCAGGGGAGTGTCATAGGACCGTTGCTATTCACAATATACATAAATGACCTGGTGGATGACATCGGAAGTTCGCTGAGGCTTTTTTCGGATGATGCTGTGGTGTATCGAGAGGTTGTAACAACGGAAAATTGTACTGAAATGCAGGAGGATCTGCAGCGAATTGACGCATGGTGCAGGGAATGGCAATTGATTCTCAATGTAGACAAGTGTAATGTGCTGCGAATACATAAAAAGATAGATCCCTTATCATTTAGCTACAAAATAGCAGGTCAGCAGCTGGAAGCACTTAATTCCATAAATTATCTGGGAGTACGCATTAGAAGTGATTTAAAGTGGAATGATCATATAAAGTTGATCGTCGGTAAAGCAGATGCCAGACTGAGATTCATTGGAAGAATCCTAAGGAAATGCAATCCAAAAACGAAGGAAGTAGGTTACAGTACGCTTGTTCGCCCACTGCTTGAATACTGCTCAGCAGTGTGGGATCTGTTCCAGATGGGGTTGATAGAAGAGATAGAGAAGAGCCAACGGAGAGCAGCGCGCTTCGTTACCGAATCATTTAGTAATCGCGAAACCGTTACGGAGATGATAGATAAACTCGAGTGGAAGACTCTGCAGGAGAGACGCTCAGTAGCTCGGTACGGGCTTTTGTTAAAGTTTCGAGAACATACCTTCACCGAAGAGTCAAGCAGTATATTGCCCCCTCCTACGTATATCTCACGAAGAGACCATGGGGATAAAATCAGAGAGATTAGAGCCCATGCAGAAGCATACCGACAATCCCTCTTTCCACGAATAATATGAGACTGGAATAGAAGGGAGAACCGATAGAGGTACTCAGGGTACCCTCCGCCACACACCGTCAGGTGGCTTGCGGAGTATGGATGTAGATGTAGATGTACATATTAATTTGCAAGACTACATACAGTATTACTTGGGTTAATGGGCAGAGTATTTCTAGTGTTAGCATTACTTTCTAATAACTACTGGTGATTTGTGTTAACTACCTGCAGCGTTACATGTGTGCCAGTGTTAGTATAAACCTACATGAGTGCCTGGCTCATAGAGCTAAACCCTATGAGCGTGCCCCTGACACAAGGCAGGCAAGAAGTTTATTGTCGCTGCGGGTTCCTAATCTACTATCCTATTCTATTCTACTAAAACTACTAACTAATCTACGTCATAGTCGGTGCCTATGTCAAGTCCATGAAATAGATCACCCCAGTCCCCCTAGTTCTGCACGTGGCGGATTCCAACTGTTTAGTCGACCTATCCACGAACAGGCGGTACGGGATCGGAGTGCTGGACGCGATTGGTGATTAGCAACTAGTCACGAAAGTCTCTCAAGAATATTGTCAATACTTTTCGTGATACCTCGTTGGCTAATGTATTCAGTGTTTGAAAGGTTTCTTCTTGTCTCAGTAGGTCGTAAGTATTGTTACTCGGCAGTTGTTGTCGTAGTGCGGCTGCTACATCATCGAAAAGGGGGCACTCGTAAACCAGTTGTTGTTTAAATAATAACTAATAACACAGAAATCACAACATTTAAAACAATAAGAAAAAATATCCGAAAAATCTCCGTATTGTTAAGTTTTTCGCGGAGCACTTATTCACGTCCCGTGGAACACCGTGTTCTGCGGAACACACTATGAGAAACTCTGCATTAAAATCACTGTTTCCATGCCTCTCTGTCTCCTGCTGTTATCTGCCAGTTGAAGCCTGCGACATGCTTCAGTTTATTCAAACGTTCGGGTGTTCTGCGTTGTGGTCTTCGTCTTTTCTGGGACTTTACTCTGGTACTGCCTTTGCTCATCTTCCGTCGCTTCTTTGTGGAATATTTCCTGTTCGTTTACGGTTTAGACACTTTATCCTTCTCGCAACACATTTGCTCTTGTGTCTTCACTTTTTTTCATCTTTCTTAGTGGGACCTAGGAGCGACCTTTTCATATCTCTACAAGCTGCTCGATGTAAAAGCGGTTGCGTTTCTTCCATAAGCCCTCAAAAGCAGCTTGATTTGATGGAAAATTTCAGGTTTCAAGTCTGCCTGGAAACCGATTACATTTCCAATATAAACATACTCATTAACGTGTTTTAGACAGGTTATGTCTAGTATTATTTGTCTTGCAGCTACTAATTTGTTGTGCAAAATATTTGTTTTGGACAGATTCGTCTTAAGGCCCATTTCTTTTTGGGCAACTGTGCGATAAATATTTTACAGACGACCGCATTTTTATCACATTGTTGGTTAGGAAAATTATGTCATCTGCAAATCTCAAGTTAACGAATCTTTTACCAGTTATTCTAATTTCCCTTTCTTTCTAAATATTTTCAGACATAGCCATCTCAACGACTGTTGTAAATACGATTAGTTTCAGGGATGTATGGTCATCCTCCTTCACGCCTCTTGCAATAGAAAATTCCCTCATGTATTTTCCTAAGCTGACAGCAGCCATAGACTATCACAGTTGTTACACGGTACGTTTCTGTATCTTTTTTCCGCACCTTGTTCGGTCAGTACTTGTGTAACTGTAGCGCGACAGACAGAATCAGTATACTTTACAAAGTCTGTGTATAGTGGCATTTTATATGTGGTTCAACTAATTATTCACGCAGGGAGTGCATAGCTTTTACAGTCAGTTGTGCTACAATCACTGCGTAATTCAGCCTGTTCTATGGCTTGTGCGTTTTCCGCAATAGCATTGGTGCGATTTGTCAAGATTTTAGTGAATACTTTGTACATGACAGGGAGTAAACAGTTTTGTGTGTGTGTGTGTGTGTGTGTGTGTGTGTGTGTGTGTGTGTGTGTGTGTGACCTGGATTAGTGTAAATGCGTTAATGCCAATAAAAGCACTGAAGATGCGATGTTATGAAAGCGCACAAGCGAAAAACACATTCAGATATACTAAATCTACAGTGTAATGAACATGTAGTAGCAAATGAAAATCTGTGCCAGACTTAGACTCGTTCCATGATACTCTTCTTTTTGCGAGCAGTCACGTTAAGCATTTGGATATCTGCACTCAGAAAGTGCAATTGTTAAGGCGACTGCTCGAAAAAAGCAGGAAATCCCAGTTTCGAGTCCCCATCTGGAATAAATACTGCATTGGCACAAAATGGTCACTTTGATTCAGTTTTAAACAGCATCAGACATTTAGACATAAATGCACTGAAGAACGAAAGAAACTGCTACAGCTGCCTAATATCGTGTAGGGCACCGGCGAGCAAGCAGAGATGACTAACACTACGTGGCATGGACTCGACTAATCACTGACGTAGTGCTGAAGGGAAGTGACATCATTAACCCTGCAGGGCTGTCCATAAATCCGTAAGAGTAGGAGGGGCGGAGATCTCTCCTGAACAGCACGTTGCAAGGCATCCCAGATATGCTCAATAATATTGATTTATGGGAAGTTTGGTGGGTAGCGGAAGTGTTTAAACTCGGAAGAGTGTTCCTGGAGCCACTCTGTAGCAAATCAGGACGTGAAGATTGTCGCATAGTTCTCCTGAAAGTGCCCAAGCTCAAATGGTTCAAATGGCTCTGAGCACTATGGGACTTAACATATATGGTCATCAGTCCCCTAGAACTTAGAACTACTTAAACCTAACTAACCTAAGGACGTCACACAACACCCAAAGTGCCCAAGTCTGCCGTAATGCACAGTGGACATTAATGGATGCAGGTGAATTATGCTTACGTATCACGTGTTACTTGTCATCTGTCAGAGTCGTATCTACATATATCAGGGGTCCCATGTCGTTCCAGTTGCACACGCCGCACACCATTACAGAGTATCCACCAGCTTGAACAGTCCCCTGCTGTCTTGCAGGATCCATGGATTCATGAGGTTGTCTCCATACTTGTACACGTCCAACTGCTTAACACAATTTGAAACGAGACTCGTCCGATCAGGCAACATGTTTCCCGTCATCAATAGTCCAATGTAGATGTTGACGGGCCAAGCTTTGTGTCGTTAAGTCATCAAGCCCATATCGATGATGTTTCGTTGAATAGTTCGCACGGTGACAATTGCTGATGGCCCAGCACTGAAATCTGGAGCAGTTTGCGGAAGGGTTGCACTTCTGTCACGTTGAACGGTTCTCTTCGTCGTTGATCCCGTTCTTGCAGGACCCTTTCCCGGCCGCAGCGATGTCGGACATTTGATGTTTTACCGGATTCCTGATATTCACGGTACACTCGTGAAATGGTCGTACGGGAAAATCCCCACGTCGTCGCTACCTCGGAGATGCTGTGTCCCATCGCTCGTGCTCCGATTATAACACCACGATCAAACTCACTTCAGTTTTGATAACCTGCTATTGTAGCAATAGTATCCGATCTAACAAATGCGCCAGACAATTGTTGTCTTATTTGAATATGCATACCAATATCAGTTTGTTTGGCGCTTCAGTGTAGATTCCGCGTTACAAGATAAGTATAATAGGATGTGGAGGTAAGCAAACAAATCATCACAGCCTATTTACGACAGCTGTAGGTTTTGATGTCGCTCCGCTGTATCAAACCCAAAACTGCAGAGAGCCAACTAATTTCTTGCTAACATGAGATAATGATGACCACACAAAGCAGAAATCCTAACGGGGCAGTAATTTGAGCCCCGGCGACGAAAGATCCAGCCAGTGCAGTAGGAAAATGTGTGGCAAGTGTGGCAATAATAGCAGTTACTCAGCTGAAAGCAACAAATCAAACGTGCAGCCGTAAAGGCCAGTAACAGACGGTACCTAGTGTCACCGTCATCATCATCATCATCATCCATTTGACAATCAGTCATGGATATAGGCCTCCTCTACTGTTTTCCGTTCCCTGCCATAAGAATCAAAATAGGTATCGCCTTTGCACTCTACTAGTAAACTGTTATCAATACTACGATTAATATTATTATTATAAGCATGCACTATCAAAGACTGGGAAAGTATTGAGTAACAAGAGTTCGCTTCACAACACCTTGCAGTTTATTGTCAAACACCAGTCGCTATGATTTCTACCTCTTACAAGCATGCATAAGAAATCGCATTTCTGCCTTTCAGACATGTGAGCCCGTTACCAACAATAACTCTTCCAGTTATAAAAAATAATCAGCGTATTATACGCTCTGTATTACTCACTCGTGATGTCGTTTTGTCACTCCCCTGTTAACTGTGTTAAATCGACGCGGCTCGAGTTGACACCCTGGCATCAGACTTGACTATCTCCACACTGAACACTCAATCAGTGCTCACGACCGCACGCCTCGGCAGAAGATGGGCTATACTGTCCATGGTTAAGGTGCTTTGGAATCCGTAAAATAATTTTCTCGGTTCATATACCAATTCAGTTTAGTTGTCATCCTACTCCAGTCTGTTCCCTTCTCTGCTAGTAATTTCCAACAAGCATCTCCCCATTCCTTGCCGATAAACCGTCAGTTACAGCCAATCTGTGACGCCGTAAATCAGACTGATTGTAAACTATACCGTTTCAGACACATCGGAAATTTTTAATATTTTATTTACTTTACCGAAAGCACCCTCAGGCCATGTTTACACTTTGTTTCATTTCCTGACTCAGAGGTACTGAAAGGCATGCATGGATGACCTTTAAGTGAAATTTACCCAGCTTCCATGAATACCGTTGCCTATGTGACAGCTGTATGGAAGAAATTTAATGCACACAGACAGCCGATTTGTAAAACGTTCCGCAAAATTCATTTCCTCGAGCCACGTAATGACTTCTCTGAAAATCCAGCTTTAGCGAACAACCAAGACGGTGAACGATTTCTTCAGGACACCTCGGTAACGGAGTCACGCTCTCAAGAGCCGATGGAGTGCAGCGAAGTTGGCTGACTACTGCTACAACATGCCGAACGTTCAACGTAAATGCAAATTTACAGCCAATAGTTTCAAACCAAACGCACTTCAGCTTAAAGAAGTATGTTTCATACGAGTATCTTATATTTTATGCGTGCATTATACCTAAAGCCGTATTACTTCTCCCTGTATAACAAAATGCTCCAATGGAATTCCTACATGTATATTTGCCTTGATATAATGTTACATATGAATGGCTGCTGTCGCACCTCACAAGAACGCTGATAACAAAAACGGCTCGAGGACTATGGGACTTAACTGCTGTGGTCATCAGTCCCCTATAACTTAGAACTACTTAAACCTAACTAACCTAAGGACATCACACACATCCATGCCCGAGGCAGGATTGGAACCTGCGACCGTAGCGGTCGCGCTGTTCCGGACTGTAACGCCTAGAACCGCTGGGCCACTCCAGTCGGCGCTGGTTAACAGATACAAATTGTTTTCACGTTGTAAGTCAGCATTTTTTTTTATTAGTTTTGTAACTTACGGTTCTAGATGGTGTCACATACGTACGACTGTAGAATCGGATATATGAAAACGTAAAAACATAAATATTTGTTTCTTGTTCAGGACAAAGTGGGTTTTTAAGTTATTGTAAAACTGTTTCCGACTTTTAGGAAGGAAATGGGACTTCTACATAAACCCTACATCAAATCGATTAGTACAGTCGTTCGTTGTACAATAAATTACTGTTGCAAATCATAAATAACACCAAACGACAATTTAACCTCACGAAAGTTAATTAGTCTGAAAAACAAGAGGAAACGTAAGATTGTAACATATTTGTAACTATTACATAATGCATTTATTATATATGTAAGAACAAGTCTGTAATACAGGCCACTGACGCTGCTTCATAAATGAAAGAACCGAAACGCATATGGGCAAAGCAAACTCCCTTTCATTTAGCTGCAAAGACGAAACATATATAGCCCCATGAATTTTGAAGCAGCTAAGGAACGACGGAAAACGGACAAAATGACGAAAGGAAAAAAGTGTGTACATCCAGAGTCGAATAATATGTTAGCTGTTGTTATAGCAATTTGAGTGCTTAATCCGCTAAGTTTATCTCTCCAAATAGACTCCATAAGCCACTCCACAGTGCTCGGCGGAGAAGCCTTTGTTCTGTTGCTGGTCATTCCCTTTCCTACTCTACCCTGCAACGGAGAGGCGGAAAAACGACTGTCTGTGTGCCTCTGTAAGAGCAGTATTCTCTCTTACTTTGTCCTGGTTGCCCTTGCCCGGGCAGTAGAACTATCCTGCAGTCTGTCCGATTTTTCTTCTTCTCTTCAGAATTACCCATCTAAGCTTCTACATCTACATCTGTGTGCATATTCTGCAAATCACACTTAAGTACCCGGCAGGGGGTTCATCAAACACCTTCAAAACAGTTCTCTACTATCCCACTTCCGAACAGCTCGCCGAAAAAAAGCGAACACCTGTATCTTTCTGTACCGTTCTGATTTCCCTTATTTTATTATGATGGTAGTTTCACCCTATGTCAACAAAATATTTTCGCATTTGGAGGGTAAGTTGGTGGTTGAAATTTACTGATAAGATCCCCCCGCGACGGGAAACGCCTTTGTTTTAGTGATATCAACCGCAAATCCTGTATCATTGCCGACACTCCCTTATTCTCGATAGTACAGAACGTTCTGCTCTCCTATGAGCTTTCTCGGTGTACTCCGTCATCCCGATCTGATAAGAACCCCACACCGCGCATCAGAACTCCAAAAGTGGACAGACGAGTGTAGTGTAAGCAGTCTCTCTAGCAGGTTTGTTGCATCTTCTAGGAGATCTGCCAATAAAACGCAGGATTTGGTTCGCCTTCCCCATAACATCTTCTATGTGTTCCTCCCAATTTAATTTGTTCGTAATTGTAATTCCTAAGTATTTACTTGAATTTACGGCATATAGATCTGATTGATTTATCGTGTTACCGAAGTTTAACGGATTGCTTTCAGCACTGATGTGGATGACCTCACACTTTTCATTATTTAGAGCCTGTTACCAATTTTCGCATTATACAGATATCTTACATAAATCGTTTTGCAATTTATTTTGATCTTCTGACGACTTTACTAGACGATAAACGACAGCCTCATCTGTAAATAACCTAAGACGGCTGCTCAGCCGGCCGGGGTGGCCGAGCGGTTCTAGGCGCTACAGTCTGGAACAGCGCGACCGCTACGGTCGCAGGTTCGAATCCTGCCTCGGGCGTGGGTGTGTGTGAGGTCCTTAGGTTGGTTAGGTTTAAATAGTTCTGAGTTCTAGGGGACAGATGACCTCAGAAGTTAACTCCCATAGTGCTCCGAGCCATTTGAACGGCTGCTCAGATTGTCTACTAAATCATTTGTAAAGATAAGGAACAGCAGAGTACCTATAACACTACCTTGGAGAGCTCCATAAGTCATTTGTGTTCTAGTCGATGACTTTCCGTCCGTTACTACTGTGACCCCTCTGACAGGAAATCACGAATCCAGGCTGGGACTATATTTCACAAGCACGCAATTTGATTAAATGCCGCTTGTGATGTACTGCGACAAAAGTCTTCTGGGAATCTAAAAATACGGCACCAGTTTGAAATCCTTTGTCAATATCACTTAACACTTCGTGTGAGTAAAGAGCTAGTTGTGTTTCAGAAGAACGATGTTTTCGTAATTCGTGTTGACTATGAGTCAACAGCCCGAACTCGCCGACGTAATTCGTAGTGTTCGAAGAGAAAATGTTCCAAAATCCTGCTGCGTATCGACGTTAATGATATGGGCCTATAATTTAGTGGATTGCTCCTATTGCCTTTCTTGAATACTGGTGTGACCTGTGCAACTTTCCCGTCTGTGGGTACGGATTTTTCGTCGAGCGAGTGGAGCATTTCCGTAGCTCTCTCGTACCAATCAAACCAACCGGTAACAAACCTAGTAACATGCTTCTGATTTACTTCGATATCCTCCTTTAGTAACTACAATCAGCCTTTCACCGTCTCCTCGGAATCCAGCTCCAACACGGTTCTGAAGAGTAATAGGCTACTTTTCCTCCACAGGCATTCAGACAGCTAACTGAAAGGTGAACGGATCTACATTTACAGCTACGTACATACTCCACAAGCCACCGTATGGTGCGTGGCGTAAGTACCTTGTACCACCACTAGCCATTTCCTTTCCTGTTACACTCGCAAATAAAAAACTGGCTCTGAGCACTATGGGACTTAACATCTGAGGTCATCAGTCCCCTAGAACTTAGAACTACTTAAACCTAACTAACCTAACGGCAACACACACAGCCATGCCTGAGGCAGGATTCGAACCTGCGACCGTAGCGGTCGCGCGGTTCCAGACTGAAGCGCTTAGAACCGCTCGGTCACTAAGGCCAGCAACTCGGAAATAGAGCGTCTGCATGTTTCCGTATGAACGCTAACTTCTCCAATCCTACCTTCGTTGTCCTTAAGCGTTCTGCAGTTAGCTTCAAATGCCTGTTCTCTAAATTTTGTTAACATCGTTGTTAAAAAAGTCGCTTTCACTCCAGGGCTTCCCATTTGATTCCCGAAGAATCTCCGTAATACTTGTGTGCTGGCCGAACCGATCGGTAACAAGACTAGCAGCCCGCCTTTGAATAATGTTCCATGTGCCCGTGTAATCCAACCTGCTATTGATCCCAAACGCTCGATAAGTATTTAAGAATGCGTCGCACTAGTGTTCTATACACGGTCTCCTTTATAGATGAACCACAGTTTTCTAAAATCCTCCCAATAAACAGGACTCCAACATCCGCCTTCCCTGCCACAATCCATAAAAGCTCGTTCCTTTTAATATCGCTTTCCAACGTTATGCCTCATTTTCAAACAACGTGACTGTCCCCCCAGGGGGTCCACAACTCTTTTGTGGATACGTGCGTAGCGAGCACGGGACCCCGAGCTAATGTGGCCTTCCTTCCTTTCCGGGCTGCATACCTTCCCTTTCCGCATCCTTCCCCATCCCTATCTTCGCCCCTCCTCCCCTCACCTCTGGCTCTTTCCTTCCCTTTCTCCCCATCTGGGAGTATGGTTTGTGCCTACGTCCGGAGACGGACGATCGTAAAAGTAATGCATTCTTCGCCTTCCTTGCTTTTATGTCTTCTTCCTTCCTTTGTCCTTCTCTTTTCCTTACCTCTTCTCTTTACCCTTTTCTCCGCTGCGGCGTTTGAGACCTCTCTTCTTTCCTTTCCCTTTCTCTTTCTTCCTCCCTGTGCGTGTCTGAAGGCCGACCCACGCCTTTTTGTGCGTAGCCGGTGACGGGGTAACGCGTAATTCCCCGCCCCGGGTAGACAGGTAGGACACGTACTTACCCCCTGGTAACGGCCAGGCCCAGGGAGGGGTGATTACCCGAGCTGATACCTTCCGAAAGTGCCGATTGGTCCCTCCGTCCGTTTTTCGGGAGGTGTGACCTGAGGTGTGAACAATCACCTAAGGCGGGAGTGCCCTCAGAGAGGGCCCCCACAAGGGAGGAGCGCGCCATTGGAGACGCCGGTAATCATGGGGGATTCTTCCGCAATGGTTTCCTCACCTTCCACTATGTCTGCTCACAAACGTAAGTATACTGAGTCTCAGCCACAGACGGTTCTTCCCTCGTTGCCACAGTTCCTTGTTGTTTCTCGGTCTGACGAAGGTCACGACTTCTCCACGGTCAACCCTTTCATTACTCAAAAAGGTGTCGACGCAATTGCAGGTCCTGTAAAGTCTTGTTCCAGATTACGGAATGGCACCCTGTTGTTAGAAACAAACAGTGCCCTCCAGGCACAAAAATTGCTGCGTACTTCTCTGCTCCACACCTTCCCTGTCCAGGTGGAACCGCACCGTACCTTAAATTCCTCGCATGGAGTCGTTTATGCACGATCCCTCGATGGATTGTCTGACGAAGAAATTCAGCACTACCTGTCTGACCAGGGCGTAACGGCTGTTCATAGAGTTATGAAAAGGGTTGACACTAACATCATTCCAACCCGCACTGTCTTCTTGACGTTTGACAAAGTTCAACTCCCATCGAAAATCAAAGCGGGCTATGAGACAATTTCCGTTCGCCCTTACGTCCCAAACCCTACGCGTTGCTATCGATGTCAGCGGCTCAATCACACCAGCCAGTCCTGTTCCAATCCGGCCAAGTGTGTTACGTGTGGCAAGGATGCCCATGAGGGTGCTTGTCCACCTCCATCCCCTCGCTGCATCAACTGTATGGGTGACCACGCTGCTTCCTCTCGAGATTGCCCCGTTTTTAAGGACGAAAAGCTCATCCAGGAAATACGAGTGAAGGAAATGGTGTCGACCTTTGCTGCTCGAAAATTATTCGCCAGTAGACAGCCCACCGTGCCTCAGGCAGGAAAATACAGCACTGTCCTTGCTTCTCCTTGGCTAACTAAGGAGGCGGCCACACAGACTTGCGACCTCACCTTTAGTGCCACGGTCGTCAGATCGGCCAGCGCAAAGATCGCCCGTTCAACCTCACCACTTTCGCCTGCCCACTCTATGGTTCACCCTTCGTCGGGTTCTGCTAAATCTCTAGCCCAAAAGTCAGACACCAAGTCTTCGAAAGAAGAGCATAATCGTGAAGAGTTTTTACGTTCCGCAACTTCCCAACCATCGGTTCCTCCTTCATCTAAACATCATACTTCCAAGAAGGCTACAAAGAAACCCAGTTCCTCTCCTTCTCCGCTAAGGCGTGTCCCATCTACAGCACCACCTGGCGGAAATCGCCCTCGGCCGTCTTCTGTGTCGCCGAGGCGCACTGCTGGTGGCCGGTCAACCGGCCAATCGCTGGTGGCAGGAGCTGCTCCTGACCAACCTATGGATCAGGATCTTCTGCCTATGGCTGAATGCCACTCCATGCTGTCGGTCGCAAGCTCTGAGCAGTCGTTGAGTTGGCAGCACCCTTGGTCACATTCATTCATTTTCTGTTCACCCTATGTCCATTATCCAATGGAATATCCGCGGCATTCGAGCCAATCGGGATGAATTGTCGATCCTCTTACGATCCTACTCGCCGGTCATCTTCTGTCTTCAGGAAACAAAGCTGCGTCCCCATGACCGCTTTGTTCTCCCTCATTTTCAGTCCGTTCGATATGATCTCCCCTCTGTTGAAGGCACTCCCGCCCATGGAGGACTCATGATTCTTCTCCATGATACTCTCCATTATCACCCAATCCCCTTAAACAGTTCCTTCCAAGCTGTCGCCGTCCGTCTTTCCCTTTCTGGGTACACGTTCTCTCTTTGTACTGTATACATTCCATCATCCACACCAATGGCACGAGCTGATCTCCTTCATCTTCTTGGTCAGCTTCCACCCCCCTATTTGCTGGTTGGTGACTGCAATGCCCACCACCCGCTTTGGGGATCTCCACATCCTTGTCCACGTGGCTCCCTATTGCTAGACGTCTTCCACCATGCGGATCTAGTTTGTCTCAACACTGGGGTCCCCACATTTTTGTCTGCCTCCACGACAAATTTATCTCATTTGGACCTTGCGGTCGGTACTATTCCGCTAGCTCGGTGCTTCGAATGGTTCGCCCTTGATGATACACACTCGAGTGACCACTTTCCATGTGTCCTTAGACTGCAGCCTCAACTGCCCTATATGCGCCCGCGACGCTGGAAGCTAGCCCAAGCCGATTGGACACTTTTTTCGTCTCTAGCGACATTCGATGACCGTGGCTTTCCCAGCGTCGACGATGAGGTCACGCATATAACCGACGTTATTCTTACAGCTGCGGAACGTTCCATACCACGCACCTCCGAATTGCCCCGGCGCCCCCCAGTTCCTTGGTGGAACGAGGCATGCCGTGACGCAATACGTGAGCGGCGACGTGCTCTTCGCATTTTCCGTCACCATCCTACTTTGGCCAATTGTATCCGCTATAAGCAGCTCCGTGCGCGATGCCGTCGCGTCATCCGCGATAGCAAGAAGGCAAGCTGGAAATTCTTTATTAGCTCCTTTAACACCTTCACTCCCTCCTCGGAAGTTTGGAGTCGGCTTCGACGGTTCTCAGGCGCGCCTAGTTTCTCCCCGGTCTCTGGGCTCACTGTTGCGCACGATACATTAGTGGACCCCGTCGCAATTTCTAACTCATTGGGTCAGCACTTTGCTGAGATTTCGAGCTCTTCCAATTACCCGCCAGCGTTTCTCCCGAAGCAACGTGCAGCGGAAGTGCGACATCTTGCTTTCTCCTCTCAAAATCACGAAAGCTACAATACTGTTTTCTCCATGCGGGAACTCCAACATGCCCTCTCTTCTTCTCGCTCCTCCGCCCCAGGACCGGATGGTATCCATGTCCAAATGTTGCTGCATTTATCAACCCATAGTCTGCGTTACCTCCTTCGCCTTTATAATCGAATTTGGACCGACAGTACCTTTCCCAGACGGTGGCGGGAAGCTGTTGTCGTTCCCGTTCCGAAACATGGAAAGGACAAACATCTCCCCTCTAGCTATCGCCCCATTTCTCTCACGAGTAGTGTCTGTAAGGTTTTGGAGCGTATGGTGAATTACCGTTTAGCTTGGTGGCTGGAATCCCGCAGTCATTTAAGACCAGCCCAATGCGGATTTCGGAAGCATCGTTCTGCAGTTGACCATCTTGTTGCTCTCTCCACTTATATCATGAACAATTTTCTCTGGAAACGCCAAACGGTAGCAATATTTTTCGATCTGGAGAGAGCATACGGTACCTGTTGGAGGACAGGCATCCTCCGCACACTGTTCTCTTGGGGCTTTCGTGGCCGGCTGCCCCTTTTTCTTCGCGAATTTATGGCTGAGCGCACATTTAGGGTGCGGGTGAACACTACTCTCTCCCGTACTTTCTCCCAAGACAACGGGGTACCCCAGGGATCCGTGCTGAGTGTTGTACTGTTTGCCATCGCCATAAATCCAATTATGGATTGTCTCCTTCCTGATGTCTCGGGCTCCCTCTTTGTGGACGATTTTGCGATCTACTATAGCTCTCAACGGACCAGCCTTCTTGAACGACGTCTTCAAGGATGTCTCGATCGCCTCCACTCGTGGAGCATCGAAACAGGCTTCCGTTTGTCACCCAGTAAGACCGTTTGTGTCAATTTTTGGCGACGTAAGGAGTTTCTTCCGCCCTCCTTACATCTAGGTCCTGTCAACCTTCCGTTTTCAGACGTCGCTAAATTCTTGGGTCTTATGTTTGACAGAAAACTGTGCTGGTCCTCCCACGTTTCCTATCTTTCGGCTCGCTGTCTGCGATCGCTTAACACCCTCCGTGTCCTCAATGGTACCTCCTGGGGAGCGGACCGAGTGGTCCTTCTCCGCCTCTATCGCGTCTTAGTGCGCTAGAAATTGGATTATGGAAGCATAGTCTACTCCTCTGCTCGGCCGTCTATTCTTCGGCGTCTCGACTCTATTCACCACCGTGGATTACGTTTAGTGTCTGGAGCTTTTTATACTAGCCCTGTGGAAAGCCTTTATGCTGAGACTGCTGAACCTCCGCTGTCCAATCGGCGAGCAGTCCTCCTGAGTCGTTACGCTAGCCATCTGTCTTCCATGCCTGCTAATCCAGCCCATGACCTTTTTTTCGACGCCTCCTTTGATGTAGGGTATGCAGGCCGCTCCTCCTCCCTACTACCCCCGGGAGTCCGCTTCCGTCAACTGCTCCATTCTCTTTCCTTCCGCTTTCCTAAAACCTTCTTGACAACTTGGGGTATAGCACCGCCTTGGCTCCGCCCCGGATCTGCCTGCTCCGTGACTTTTGTCAATTTCCCAAGGATGGTACCCCTACACTTGTTTATCGTCGGGCATTTGCTGCTCTATGTGCACAAATGACGGACGCCACATTTATTTACACCGACGGCTCGAAAACATCGTTAGGTGTAGGGAGTGCCTATATTGTTGGCGACACCCCAAATCGCTTTCGGCTTCCCGACCAGTGTTCGGTTTATACTGCGGAGCTTTACGCTGTTCTCCAGGCTGTCCACTACATCCGCCGCCATCAGCGGATACAGTACGTTATCTGCTCAGATTCTCTCAGCTCTCTCCTCAGTCTCCAAGCTCTTTACCCTGTGCACCCTCTGGTCCACCGGATTCAGGACTGTCTGCGCTTGCTCCACCTGGGCGGCGTCTCGGTGGCGTTCCTCTGGCTCCCGGGACACGCTGGTATCTGTGGGAATGAGGCGGCCGATATAGCGGCCAAGGCTGCAGTCTCTCTTCCTCGGCCAGCTATTCAGTCGCTTCCCTTCACCGATCTACGGAGCGGTTTACGTCGCAAAGTTGCTCATTTATGGCATGCGCATTGGTCAACACTTCCCCGTAATAAATTGCGGGAAGTGAAAGCCCTTCCTTGCGCTTGGACCTCTTCCTCCCGAACGCGTCGTCGGGAGGAGGTAATTTTAGCTAGACTCCGGATAGGGCACTGTCTTTTTAGCCATCGACATCTTTTAAGCGGCGATCCTCCCCCACTCTGTCCCCACTGCTTTCAGCTGTGGACGGTAAGACACCTTTTAATTGAATGCCCCTATTTTAATCCGTTACGCTCCCGTCTACAGCTATCGCCTGATCTATCGTCGATTTTAGCAGATGACACGTGCTCAGCCGACCGCGTTCTCCAGTTTATTAGTGACAGTGAAATGACGTCAGTCATTTGAAGCTTTTTTTGGGGACAACCACCCCCTTTCTGTAGTGGATTTTTAAGCATTCCTTCTATTTTTAGTTTCTCCAATTTTATGACCTTGTTCCCATTGCTGCTGGTTTTCAATTTCGGTTTTTTACTGTCGTAAGTCACGGGCTGGGCGCTAATGACCATAGAAGTTTTGCGCCCTAAAACAAAAAAAAAACAAAAAAAAAAAAAACGTGACTGTGTCAAGCTCGACTCTACTAATGCTTTATTCGAACATTATGGGATCATTTTGACTATTGATCTGCATTAACTTACATTTTTCTACATTTCTTGCTAACTGCCATTTATCACACCAACTAAACATTTAATCTAATTCATCTTGTATCCTCCTGCAGTCACTCAACGACGTCACCTTTTCCTACACCACAGCATCATCAACAAATCTGTACACTCCAGCATCATCAGCGAACAGCTGCTGATTGCTTCTCACCCTATACGTCAGATAATTTATGTATATGGAAAATAATTCCGGTCTTATCAACTGCCTAGGGCGCTCCCGATGATACTCTTGTATCTGATCAACTCTTGCCGTGGAAGACAACGTGCTGAGCTCTATTACTTAAGAAGACTTCGAGCCAGACACATATCTGGGAACACATTCCGTATTCTGATATGTGCTCGCTGCATTTCATGTTGCTTAGAAACAATATACGTATGTCATTAATCGACGTGACTGACTTAAGCAGGATACCAGTAGCACTCTAAATGAACATTACAGGAATATGCCTCCTGCTAATTCGCATTAACTTACTTTTATCAACATTTAAAGCAAGCTCCAATCATAGCATTCATTTCTACTAAGTATAAATTCTGTCAAAATTATCCTGAATCAACCTATAGTCACTCGACGTCGACACATTCTCGTATGTACATAACATGAAAAACTTTTATCTACTTATACTTTCTCTCGCAGTCTGGGGGGATCTATTGACTAGAATTCGGCTCAGATACACACACTTACAGTTATAATAATACATAAGTTACTTAGAACTTATGGAAGTTGGGCAAAGAGGTGAATATATATTTATAATGGATAGAACAAGACATAGAAATATATCAGTAGGAACAATGAAGGTTTGTTGTACTGTCTCACAACTTGTCATGGCTACGTAGCTCCACTCAAGGACCGAGAAACTAAAAATCAACCGAATGTAATAGAGAGCTTAACAAAATTGCAGGAACTGTACGGAGTGTTTAGAATTGTCGCTTAATAAGTGGCACAAGCACCGCCGAAAAACACACTCCTTCATACTGCTTTGGTCTCAGGAAATTATTATTACGGAACTGGGGTGAAATGTATCACACAGTGTATAAACGTGATTTGATATTCCGGCAATGGTTTAGATAAATCATCAGATCGAAACAGGAAATGCTTCAAGACCAGCGTGGCTCGATGTGTAAGAATTTCTCCCTTCACGGTATGTGGCCATGATCGTCCTCCAGCTATACAGGGTGTCCCATTTAACTTGACCACCCTAAATAATTGTTCGTCCAGGTACAAATTACAAAATGTTTCAAGCAAATTTTCTTTAGCAGTCAGGGGGACATCAATCAGCGTGATTGCCTTCGTAGAAGCTTTGTTTTTTACAAAGATATGAAAAGCGGTATGAACTTTTTTAAATGGTACCGTGTATTTTTTATTAGATAATTCATTTCCTCTCCTAAAGACATATTCAAATATGTATGACAGTGTACCATTCACTGAAACACAACGTTATTAATTACATAACACAACATTGACGTTGACGCTCCCGGCGCTTAGTGCAGGTACTCGGGGTAATGGAACACATCCACGTGCTGACGTTGACACAGAACAAATATAACCATAAGTAGAATGCACAACCGTCATTACGTCAACCATCGTCAGCTGAAGACTTGCGTGAGCAGAATGTACACAAACGACGAGAAGGTAGAGGTGCTACTCATCTGTGTGGAATGTAAGTTAGCAGAACTGTAATTGCAATACTGTTTTCTTATGTACGGGTAAAGTTAGTTCAGTAGTTTAGCCCTTTTAAATACTGTTGTGTAGAGGAAGCATACAGTAAAGGCTGTCCTTCCTACAAACTGCATCGACATAACGTTTCTTTTATTGTTGTTGTTGTTGTTGTTGTTGAAGGTAGGCGAAACGCTACGCAGGCAGCGGAACTGTACAGAGAGCGATATCCTGACAAGAACCCAGCATCCCGACGAATGTTTTCTCGTCTTGTTGCGACGCTTCAGGAAACGGGAAGTTTCAACCCACGACAACGCAATCGTCGTTGCACTCCCACAGACGAAGCTGCCGAAGATACCGTTCTCGCTTCCGTTGTTATGAATCCACAAGTGAGCACACGACAGCTTGAACACTAGACTGGCATTCCTAAAACCAGTGTACATCGTATTCTTACACGTCACCGGTTCCATCCTTACCATGTTCACCTATATCAGGAATTGCATGGGAATGATTTCCAGAATCGTGTACAGTCCTGGCAGTGGGCACAACGGCAAATCCTCGCCAATCCGAAATTCTTCTCCAATGTTCTATTTACCGATGAATGTTGCTTCTCAAACAAAGGAACATGCATTATTGGTCCAGCGTCAACACACGATGGTTTAAACAGGTGGAACATCAGCGTCAATGGAGAGTTAACGTCTTGTGTGGGGTGCTTCGTACTACAATTTTTGGCCCTTGTTTCATCAGTGGTAGTCTAAACGGCACAGCGTGCGCCAATTTGCTCAGACGAATACTTTCTCTTCTTCTGGATGAAGTGCCGCTAAGAACCAGAATGCTTATGTGGTATCAACACGATGGATGTCCAGCATATAACGCCTTGCGTGCACGTCGTGTTCTGAACCGAAGGTATCCTGCCAGATGGATTGGTCGAGGAGAAACAGTTACTTGGCCTGAAACTTCCTGGCAGATTAAAACTGTGTGCCCGACCGAGACTCGAACTCGGGACCTTTGCCTTTCGCGGGCAAGTGCTCTACCATCTGAGCTACCGAAGCACGACTCACGACCGGTACTCACAGCTTTACTTCTGCCAGTACCTCGTCTCCTACCTTCCAAACTTTACAGAAGCTCTCCTGCGAACCTTCCCAGGTACTATTCGCGAGTGGAGAAAGAATTGGAGGGCTCAGTTAATGGTACAAAAAGTACCGTCCGCTACACACCATTAGCTGACTTAGCTTCGGTAGCTCAGATGGTAGAGCACTTGCCCGCGAAAGGCAAAGGTCCCGAGTTCGAGTCTCGGTCGGGCACACAGTTTTAATCTGCCAGGAAGTTTCATATCAGCGCACACTCCGCTGCAGAGTCAAAATCTCATTCTGGAAACATCCCCCAGGCTGTGGCTAAGCCATGTCTCCGCAATATCCTTTCTTTCAGGAGTGCTAGTTCTGCAAGGTTCGCAGGAGAGCTTCTGTAAAGTTTGGAAGGTAGGAGACGAGGTACTGGCAGAAGTAAAGCTGTGAGTACCGGTCGTGAGTCGTGCTTCGGTAGCTCAGATGGTACAGCACTTGCCCGCGAAAGGCAAAGGTCCCGAGTTCGAGTCTCGGTCGGGCACACAGTTTTAATCTGCCAGGAAGTTTCATATCAGCGCACACTCCGCTGCAGAGTGAAAATCTCATTCTAGTTACTTGGCCTGCTAGTCACCTGATTTAAATCCTCTGCACTTTTGTCTTTGGGGATGCATTAAAGACGTTGTCTGTCGCAGAGGACATGCAAGAACGAATCGTGCCTGCTTGTAATTCTCTTCATCAGGCAACACTGGAAGCCGTAAATAACTCTTTCATTCAATGAGTGCACCAGTGTATCAGAGTCTAGGGTCACCACATTGAGCACCTTTGCATGTTCTACTCCAGGGCAATGGTTTGAACTTGGATGTTAATGTCCGCGATCATCTGAACAACACGCACTCTCATCGTTGGATTGGAAGGGGAGATCCTGTCCCACGGCCAGCACGATTGCCGGTTTCCACACTTCTGGACATTTTCTGCTGGTGTTACATCAAGAGGTCGGTGTTTGAAACCCCGTAAAAACGGAAGAAGACCTGCTTGCTAGTGTCCAAGCTGCCTGTCTCATGGTACAACAGACACCAGCGATCTCGTGGAGAGTGTGGCAGAACTTCATGCGCTATTGCCATGCATGGATTGAGAGTGGCTATTATGAGCTATGTCGTTGTTATGCGCTGTATGCTGTGTATGTTCATAACAGAATTAATATGCATTTCCGACTATTGGTTCCGTACCGCAATAAAATCGGTTGTGGATCCACTATCACCTATTTCAGTTTGACACAAAAGATTTGATACACCCTATATAATGGATAGAACAACACCTAAAAGTATGCCATGTGTAAACTGGGAGTGTCATGTTATCAAAACTGGTGCCAGAGACAGGGATTCATATGACACTGTTCTGGATGTCTTGTCCGAAAATAACTTTGAGCGAATAGTTAGAGAACCACCTCGTGAGCGTAACGTCTTAGACCTCATGGCAACGAACAGACCTGAACTTATCGAATCAGTTAACATAGAGGAAAGCACGAGTGATCATAAGGCGGTGACTGCATCTAAGACAACGGTCTTACAAAGAATATTAACAACGGTAGGAAGGGGATCAAATATTTGGTGATGACGAAGATGTCGAGAACAAAGGGAGAAAATTCAAAGGCATCGTGCAGTAAGACCTAGACAAGTATGTTTCGAGTAAGGTCTTAAGGAACGGTTTAATAGCCGTATTTTTGCTCTGGAAATTTCGTCTTAGATTCAAGAGAAGTAAACACCTAGCTGACAAACAAAAGATGAACGATGCGAAAATGAGCGTAGGGAGAGCAATAAGAGAAGCACTCAATGACTGAAAGTAAAACTATGTCATTGGATCTGAGTAAAAACCCTAAGAGGTTTTGGTCGTATATAAAATCAGTAGGTGGGTCAAAATCACTTATTCATTCACTCAGTGACCATACTAGTACCGAAACAGAAGATAACAGAGAGAAGGCTGAATTACTGAATTCGCTCATCCAAAATTGTTTCACCGCGGAAGGTCGTACGAAAGTCCAATGGCAGACATCGACATAACCGATCACGGAATAGAAAAATAACTACAATCGCCTAGTGGTGGAAAGGCGTCAGAAGCATATGAGATACCTATACGATTCTACAAAGATTATGCGAAAGAACTTGCTTCCTTTCTAACAGTAATTGATCATAGGATACCTAGCAACTGGAAGAAAACGCAGTTCATACCCGTTTTTAAGAAGGGTCGTAAGACGGATGCGCAAAATTATAGACCTATATTGTTGACGTCAATATGTTGTAGAATTATGGTACACGTTTTATGCTCAAGAATTACGACGTTTTTGGAGAATGAAATTCTCTGTAAAAATGAACACAGATTTCGCAAACAGAGCTCCTGCGACACTCAGCTCGCTCTGTTCCTCACCGAGATCCACAGCGCCGTGTTCTTTGACTTCAGGAAAGCATTTAAGACGTCTCGCGCTGTCATTTATTGAAAAAAAAATACGAGCTTATCGAGTATCGGACCAGATTTTCAACTCGATTCCAGACTCCCTTGCAGACAGAATTCAAGACGTCGATCTTAACGGAACAAAGTCGACAGGTGTACGGTTACTCTCCAGAATACCCCAAAGAAGTTTGCCGGCTGGAGTGGCCGAGCGGTTCTAGGCGCTACAGTCTGGAACCGCGCGACAGCTACGCTCACAGATTCGAATCCTGCCTCGGGCATGGATGTGTGTGATGTCCTTAGTTTAGTTAGGTTTAAGTAGTTCTAAGTTCCAGGGGACTGATGACCTCAGAAGTTAAGTCCCATAGTGCTCAGAGCCATTTGAACCCAAAGAAGTTTGATAGGACCGTTACTGTTAACAATATACATAAATTATCTAGTAGAAAGCATCGGATGGTCTCTAAGGCTGTTAGCAGATGATGCGGTTGTCTATAACAAAGTAGTAATGCCAGAAGACAGTAACGATTTTCAGAACTACCTCCAGAGAATTGAAGAATGGTGCAGGCTGTGGCAGTTGATCCTGGACGTAAATAAATGTAACATATTCTGTATACGTCCACAGGAAATAGAGTTCCACTACTGTATAGCTACCCTATTAATGATAAACCGCTGGAAACAGTGTCTGAAGTAAAATATCCAGGAGTAACTATCAGGAGCGACCTTAAGTGAAATGACCACATAAAACAAATACTGCGAAAAGCAGATGCAAAACTCAGATTCATTGGGAAGAATGTTAAGGAAACGTAACTCATGAACTAAGGACGTGGCTTATAAGGCGCTTGTTCGACCCATTCTTGAGAGTATTGTTCATCTGTGTGGGATCCCTACCAGATATATCTGATAGAAGAGATAGAGAAGATCCAACGAAGAGCGGCACGTTTCGTCACGGGATCGTTTAGTCGGCGCGAGAGAGTTACGGAGATGCTCAACAAATTCCATTGGCAGACGTTACAAGAGAATCGTGGCATCATGGAGAGATTTACTATTGAAATTTTGGGACAGCATTTTCCGGGAAGAGTCGGACAACATATTACTTCCCCCCCCACATACGCCTCGCGTGATGACCACGAGGACAAAATTCGAGAAATTGGAGCCAATACAGAGGCTTACCGACAATCATTCTTCCCAGGTACTATTCGCGAGTGGAGAAAGAATTGGAGGGCTCAGTTAATGGTACAAAAAGTACCGTCCGCTACACACCATTAGCTGACTTGCGGAGTATGACGTAGATGGAGATACGAAAACTACGCTGATGTCTGATGTAGAGCACAAAGGCTCAGTTTATTGGTAGAATGCTGGGGAAGTGCAATATATCTAGAAAGGAGATTGCTTACAAGTTACTTGTGCAATCCATTCTAGAATATTTCTCAAGTGTGTGGAACCCATACCAAATAGGACTAACAGGGGATATTAAACATATGCAAGGAAGGGTAGGACGAATGGTCAAAGGTTTGTCTGACTCATGGGAAAGCGTTACAGAGGTGCTAAAGGAACTGAACTGGCAGACTCTTCAAGATAAACGTAAAATATCCTGAGAAACTCTATTAACAAAGTTTCAAGAACCGGCTTTAAATGATGTCTCTAAGAAAATACTACAACCCCCTATCACTCACATAGTGATCATGAAGACAAAATTAGAATAGTTACTGCATGCACAGAAACATTCAGACAATCTTTCTTCCTGCACTCCGTACGTGAATGGAACGGGAAGAAATTCTGGTAACTGGTACAATGGGATGCAACCTCTGCCAAACACTTCATGGTGCCCTTGTCAGAGTTCTGATGTAGATTGAAAGTACATCAGTAAAAACAGTGAAGTCTTGTTGCACTGCCTCACAATTAATCATGGCCATGTAGCTTCACTGAATGAGAAAGTGAAAATCGGTTGGATACAGTACAGAGCTACACAAAATTGCAGAAACTGTAGGTACTATTTAGAATTATCGCCTAGTATGTGGTGCGAGCACCGTCGGAGAACTCATCATTGGTCTCAGGAAACACAGCTGGAGAAAAATGAGCATAAAACTCGCTTGATATTCCGGCCGTGTTTTCATAAATCATCAGATGGGAACAGGGAAAGCTTTAAGGCCAGCATCGCTCGATGTGTAAGAATTTCTCCCTTCACATTGTGTGGCCACGATCGTGCTCCAATCTATACAGGTAAGTATGCTTCGTTATTCGTTTAAACAGTTGTTAGCAAAATGAAACTGAAATTTCAGCGCAACTACACTGAAACAGGAACATGTATGCAGTAAAGCTATAGTTCCTACTCTCTCATGTGTTTGGCGACCGCTTGCTGCATGCAGTACCTCACCAAAACAGCACGCGCGATCCAGGAAGTAGAAAGAGATTGGCTTTTCCATTCACGTCAGAGCAGGGAATACGCCAACAAAGATTGCTAGCACGACGTCTTTGAAGCAGTTAGTAGACTCGAGCGACCGAAAACCTGTTCGTTACACAGAAAGGAGGAAACCTAAGGAGCGTGAATGGATGTAAACTTAAAAATCCTCAAAATGATTAAAGGAATGAAAAGTAGACCGGACGTGCGCAGTACATTCTTCATAGTCACAACACATTCTGATATCACTAAATTACTCATGTCATTGTTCCTCACCATCACAACCACGAATAGACGTGCTCGCATCCGATTTTAATTAGCCTTTCCGATTAGCTCGTCAGCGACTGTGAACTGCGGAAATAGTTGGCCACCGTGTTACGAAGTCATTATGTTCCCAATTTCCTGCCCTTTATTCTGGTGCGCGAGCGGACGATTCGCAGCGGAACTGATTAGATGTGATTTTGCAGTCCCGCATCGCTTGCCGATATTGCAGTTCATACGGCGGCATATTCCTGCAGGCACCACGACAGGAAACAATGACGCAAACGCTGGCGAGACCTCCTCCGCGCCGGCAGCGGCGAGCAATTCGACCGCGAACAGCGGATCGGGTCGATCAGGACTAATGGACCAATTAACTGCATAATTACCGGCGCCAGAACAGATCATGCCGCAGCCCCGCGTACAGCCTACCTCCAATCCATTCCTCCTCCCCCACATTTCCTCCTCTCTCATAGACAATAGGACACACACACACACACACACACACACACACACACACACACACACACACACGAAAAATAGGGAAATCAATTAGCGTGCGGTTTTTCCAACGTGACACACAAATTTCACACAAGGTACAGTGTGCGGAGCTCACCTACGAGTTGGCTGCAGAGAGTACACGTGCGTGCGTGCTCTCGTAGCTGTTGTTACGCGTATACAAAACCTTCGTTCCGCTCCTACAGTGGCCAGTAAACATAGCTGCCGCTGCCACTCAGTGCTTGTATATTAAACAGTTTGTGTTTATGTGTCTGCACGACATTCCTGTATCTTTCGTGTTCGTTGTTGTTTGGATATTTTTCTTTTCTGAAGCTAACGACTGTCATCAATATCCGGAAGTGTAGCTCCGTGTGTGAGTAGGGGAAGTCTCCGAGCAGCATGACGGACTAGTTTACCCTTTGAAGAATAAAACTTCGCAGTCGCTGTGACTTGATGAAGTAGTGTTATTCTGAACCTTTCTTTCAGCCTCGTCACTGTCCCTGGGTAAAGAACGAGCGCAACACTTACTGCTAATGTTTCTTCATTTTTATGAGCGAGGATTGTGCGTTTCCAATATACTGTGGAGCGGTATTTCTTATTTTTTTTCTCAAGATGTTCAGGTTCCTAAAATAGGAGAGGTCGTGACAGACTTTTTAGCTGCTTAAAATTGCTGTGAAATATCCTCCTCATGGCCAAAGTGTCAAGATGTGTACTTCCACAACCACTACTTTTGTATACCACACGAGAACACTTCACAGTAATAATAATGATAATAATTCACTCAGTGTTTCCACCGACAGCCACGTGATTTTATAACAGCCGATGTTTTGTTTTGCAACCAAAGTGTTTCTTTTGAGAATAGGTGCAGATACGTTACTATATTTTGTTAGGCGTAGATATGGCTGAAAGAATAATGGAGCATTTTGTGACAGGTACCAAACGATACTACATCGGGAGCTCCATGTACCAGCTTCTCACGTCATCTCGAGCCTCTGGTATGAGGACGGTCTTATAGACCGAAACCAGTTACCAAGAATGACAAATTTAAAAAGAAATGTTTTGAACTGAACTGCTTTTTATTAAAATATTAAATACGATCGCTATTGTTCCACAATAACTTCAATTCTGTTTTTGAATCAGTAGTCTTCTGAATGGTTTAATGCAGTCCTCAGTGAATTTCTCTCTTCAAAGTAGCACCTGCACGCTACGTCCCCGTTATTCGTTCGATGTTTTACAGTCCCTGTTTCCGTTACAGTTGTTCCCCTCTACAGGTCCTTCTAGTACCATGAAAGTTATTCCTTGATGTCTTAGCAAGTGTCCTAACCTCCTTCACCAACTCGCAGAGAGCCTCTTCATTCCTTACCTTATCACTCCACTTAATTTTCAACATCTTTCTGTAGCACCACATCTCAAATGCTCTCTTTTTTTCGGGTTTCCGACAGTCCATTATTCACCGCCATACAATACTGTGCTCCATATACACATTTTCGTTATTTTTCTCTTTCTTCAGTTTACTCTCAATCCACACTAGTTACGCGTCAGACTGTTCTTTCCATTCCAGTAGTACTGTAATTCTTCTTCACTCTCGAAAACTGCCTGTTGCCTTCTGTCTCGGTTTCTTCGGACGACGTTTGATAATTTTTCAGACTTTTCGCCAGCACGAGTGGCTAGCATCGTCAAAGCTTCACTCTCCATTACTGCTAGTGGAAGCTTCAACAATGACAGCCAATCGTGCTGGCGAAACGTCAAAAAAATTACCAAGCAAACGTCGGCCGAAGAAACCGAGATAGAAGTCAATAGGCAATTTGTCAACAAGTGGCCACGAAAGCCTTAACAATTTTCTTCTTCTTCACTTTCAGTGAGGACTGCAGTGTCATCAGCGAATCCTATCGTTAATTCACCCTAAATTTTAATCCCACATTTGAGCCCTTCTTTTATTTCCGTCATTGCTTTTCTCATGTATAGATTGAACAGTAGGGGAGAAGGGCTGAAACGCTATTTTACGCCCTTTGCAGTCTGAACGCTTTGTTCTCGGTTCTGGGCTCTTACTGTTCCTTCTTCGTTCTTGTAAATGTACTCATATATCACACATGTTTCTCTGTAGCTTACTCCTACTTTCCTCAAAATTTTTAAGATATTTCACTATTTTACATTTCGAACGCTTTTTGTAAGCAGACAAATCCTATGAACGCATCGGAATTTTACTTAAGTCTTGCTTTGAATATCAATTGCAATGTCAAAAATGCCTGTCTTGTGCCTTTGACTTTCTTAAGACCGAAATGATTTTCGCCTTTTCCATTCTTTTGTGTAGTATTACTGTCAGCAGCTTGGTTGCAAGAGCTGTTAAGCTGACTGGACGATAGTTTTCGCATCTACCCGTCCTTTGTACCTTCTGCATTGTGTGGATGATATTTTTTGGAAAGTCCGATGGTACGTCATCAGCTTAGTACACTCCCCATCTCGAATAGTTGGTTGGTTGCCACTTGACGCAACGATATTTACATTTCTGAAGGAATGTTATCCATTCCGTCTGCCTAATTTGATCGCAAGCCTTCCAGAGCTCTGTTGAACTCTGATTAATATTGGATCCGCTATGTCATCCACTTCGACACACATTTCTTCTTCTGTCGCGTCATCAGGCGCTTCCTTCTCCTCGCAGAGGCCTTCAGCGTAATCTTTCCACATGTCGACTCTCTTATATGCGTTTCACATACCGCTAGGATGCTGTAAGTCCTGTCTCCAGTGACGTACAAAGAAGGGAAGATCCCCATAAGATCATGGAAATTTTAAGGAAATGATAATGATGCGCAAATAGAAACGTCTTATCGAATAGTGATTAACTGGGTTGTCCAATCACGTATGAAAATATGGGTACCACGTCACATCGTGGATACGTTCCTTAGAGGACGGATCATCTATCCTTATCAGAAACACATTCTCAGTGTAACAATTAGGTTCACGGGCGTAAAGCATCAACGCATGAATTACCCACTGAGGTTAGCAATTATAATTGTGAAATCTAACCTTGGAGCAGATGGGCGGGCATGATAAAGGCATAGTTATGAGAGTAATTCGCAGATACGGCTAATAATTGGAGGCCGGCCGGTGTGGCCGAGCGGTTCTAGGCGCTTCAGTCTGGAACCGCGCGACCGCTACGGTCGCAGGTTCGAATCCTGCCTCGGGTATGGATGTGTGTGATGTCCTTAGGTTAGTTAGGTTTAAGTAGTTCTACGTTCTAGGGAACTGATGACCTCAGATGTTAAGTCCCATAGTGCTCAGAGCCATTTGAACCATTTTAATAATTTGAAGAGTGGTGTGAGATTAAAGACAGCACACGAAAAAATAAGTACGAACATCAGCAAGGTCGACAAAGTGCATGATGGAAGCAACTAGCTGGCTGCAAAACGTTAAAACTGTGCAGTTAGTCCCTGATGAAGTTAGCGCGGGGTAGCCGCGCGGTCTGGGGCGTCTAGCAGGGTTCGCACGCCTGCCGCCGTCGGAGTCCTCCCTCGGTCATGAGTGTGTGTGTTCTCCTTAGCGTTAAGTTAGTTTAAATTAGATTAGGTAGTGTGTAAGCTTAGGGACCTATGACCTCAGCAGTATGGTCCCATAAGATCTTACCACAAATTTCCATTTCCTGATGAAGTTAGCTAACATTGCATCCCTACCGAATCGGTGATTCCAAGGCCGGCTCGTTCCTAGCACAGTCATACAGCATGAAGATAAGGTGGCAGCATCTGGAGATTCTGAGCCCGCTTGCCCTCTGTACTCAGTATTATAAAACTTAAATTAAAAAATTAAAGAAAACGACACAAAAAGACTCTAGAAACTCAAAAATAGTATGTATTGCCCCTTTAAGTTTAATGTAAGTATTAACATTTTGATCCAAGCGTCGTCACGTCGGAGGACCGTTAAGTAATTAAGTGCGTATTTTAAATACAAGTAAGCCACCTAGGAAACGTAGGTAGATCTCAAAACAACAATATCTAATCACTGAGTCTAAGTCTCAATTAATTTACTCTGAAAAGTTCGCATTGTAGACACAACCGTCAGCGGCGCCTGCCCTCACGCGACTGCCCCTTCGGGTCACCTTACTTACTCATTTGATTTAGTACTGAATTGTAGACCTCAGCAATAACTACAAAAAAGCGTGCGAAAGCATATGTTTATCTTTTACAGTTGAGTCACAATCACCCTTTTTCTGCTTTGTAGGTGCTGAAATGGGGGCCTTCAAAAGACAAAAAATAATCATCATTGTTGATCAACCACAAAAGATAAACATATATTCTCGCGGAATTTTATTTAGATCTTTTTGAGCTCTATCATTTGTTACTATGTAACTCGATGTAGCTCTTATGTAGCGTATATCAAGAGCGCGATGGAGAAACACTTTACTTTATTTAGCTGATGAAATTTAAACGGTTGCACTGAATTTTCATGTAACATAGCTAAGAACCATTCCGATTAAAGAAGCTTTCAAATAAAGAAAACTGCTTTAAAATCGGACTTTTCGTTTCGGAGCTACGATGCCACAGGCAGATACGCACGTTAAACTTATGACACCCCTCTGTTTGCGTTGGGGTTTAAGAATGTAGATACTGTATATTGCTACTTCACACAAGTCTTGTCTGGCAGCAAGTATCAACACTTCACTAGCCCAGCAGTAAGTGTCCTCTACCTCAACGCTGTGCAATTTGGGTGTTTCTGCCAGAGCACGAATCTTTCGGACGAACGATGCTTTCTAAAGCCATGCTAAGTTGTGGACAGAAGCTTTACATCTCAAGGAATTTCATTATATTCGACTGGCGCTTCATTGCACCCCATAGAATTTAAGATAGCCCCAGTCCATGTAGAGGACGTCCAGGAATCAGAATAATTTCCCTTGAACAACTTGAGAACTATGAAAATGCTGAAATGACAATATTTACCGGCGGGCTTAGCAGCGTTAAATGTGTATTTCAGTACAGTTGCTGACAATCACCGCTAGAAATGAGTAAGAGGCCACTACCTAGAAATCAGCAGGGGACACGTATCCCCTCTTATGGCCCGTTGCGGACGCCCATCAACCAAACTATAGCACCCGCAAAGAAACATTCGGCATCACCTTGCCCGACGGTGTTTGGGTCTTCCCCATTTTCGGCCGTGGTGAATGCACATGTTTCCACCGCCTTCTTTGCTCCTTGATCTCGAAGCTATACTAATGTACCCCAGCGCTCGTTCATGCTCATTAGGCAGCTAAATACACTGCCCAATCACATTAATGTGACTACCTGTCGAAAACCTCAGCTGCAGCGCGGATGGCTGCGAGACGTGTAGGAAAAGCCAATGAGGTTCTGGAAGGTACTGACAGGTACCGTGGAGCCATGCCGGCTTCAGTCTGTGGCCAGCTGACCTAGGTTTCTCATTTGAGGATTCATTGGGGTCGAGGTGGCCCCAGTGTCACGATTGCGATTAAATCCGGGGCTTTTGGTGGCCAGGGGACTACAGTAAACTCATCCTGTGTTCTTCGAACCACATTCGTGCACTGAGAGCAATGTGACACGTTGCATTGTCCTGCTGGTAGATACCATCGTGCCGAGGAAAAATAAAGTGCATGTAGGGGTTGACATGAACCCCAAGCATAGTGCGTACTTGGGCTGATACATTGTCCCTTCCAGAACGACGAGATCACCCGGGAGTCCCATAAAAGATTCTCAAACCATAACTGTTGCAGCGTGTTTGTTTTCGGCCACCTGTCTGATGGATCGTAAAGCGTGACTCATCTGAAAAGGCCACCTGTCGTCATGCAGTGGACGTCCTGTTGCGATACTGGCGTGCAAATGCCAGCCTTCGTCGCCGATGTACGCCAGTCAGTATGAGTGCATGAATCAGGAGCCTGATGCAGAGGTCCATACGCAGCAACGTTCCTTGAACGGTCGTTGAGGAGATACTGTTGGTAGCCCCTTGGTTGATCTGGGTGGCCAGTTCTCAACAATAGCCGGTGCACTTTAACCACTGCGGCAGGTGAACAGTTTACAAACTTAGCCGTTTCGGAAATGCTTCTATCTTGGTTTGAAAGCCAATAATGGCGCCCTTTTGGTCACCAGATAAATCGCGACAAGGACTGCACCGTTCCCCGCCCCCACCCGTAAGGCCTTATGTAGCGTTGTACCTCTTCGGATGCGGGAAACGAATTACTACATGGTAGTCCACTGTACCAATCTGCTGCACCATTTTGTTTTCGTTCTCGTCCCGTGGCGGCTTGCTACCGTACTGTAGCTTGAGGATTTCAGTGTGTACCAGGACTACAGGCCGGCCGCGGTGGTCTAGCGGTTCTAGGCGCTCAGTCCGGAACCGCGCGACTGCTACGGTCGCAGGTTCGAATCCCGCCTCGGGCATGGATGTTTGTGATGTCCTTAGGTTAGTTAGGTTTAAGTAGTTCTAAGTTCTAGGGGACTGATGACCTTAGAAGTTAAGTCCCATAGTGCTCAGAGCCTTTTGAACCATTTTGAACCAGGACTTCAGTCATGTACCTGCAAAAATCAATAACTAATATAGAAAAGTCGACTGACCTGTAATGTTTCGAGATTACCGTCAAGCTAAGGAATTACAGTTTCTTCGGAGAAGTGTGGTTTATAAGACTTCACTCGTTACTTCTCTGGATGTGGAGCCATACCGGCTTCAGTGCCGTGGCCAGCACTGCGCAGAAGGCCGAAACAGATACGATGGAGAACTCCTGTAACCATCTCTGTCCCTTATCGTCCTTAACTGATATTGATTATGCCAAGTAATGATGTCAGAATGGATTTAATGATCTGAAAGTGACGCCTGCTCTAAAAGGCACCTGAATGGCACTTCGATCCTATACATGGCGCAGTCGGTCAAGAGTGCCTCGTCGTGTCGCTATAAAACAACCGATGGCCATGTGCGGGCGGCATTAACGGGATATGACGCCACTATAAAGCCATCATCTTCGACATTCTTTCATTGTCACTTCTGTTTACGACCACTTACAGGTACCATATTAGTCGGCCAATTATTCAGCAGTAGGTCACCCGTTTCTTTAGCGTTCGAAATCTAAGCGCATCGTCAGGACATGGGGGGAATTCACGTTTTAGGTATTGTGAAGCTCTTCACTTGATTGAAGGTTTCACCATGCATATCAGGGGATCCTTATGTAGTCACAACCATCTGTCCACACTCAGTGGGCTTTGGTCGAAATTCGAGCATAACGTATTGGTTCTGCCCGGAGCAAGAAATTAGTGGCGGTTGTTTGTGATTACCTGCATGTGATCTGGTGTGTCGTGATACATGTGTAACTGTGTGATACAGAGTGACAGGGACATGTACTTGGCAATATTATGAATGGATATGTAACGAGAGGAAAGGACAGAATGTAATTTGGCGCCGGCGGCTATGTCACCTTCTCGGACATCGACAAGCTAACATCAGCGTCCTACAGTAGACCATCCGACTTGGTCACCGGTTGACAAACTAGACTCGCGTTTGAGATCTGCACATACGTAACTCCGTCATTCTATAGCTTTACAAATCACAGTAGATGATGGTTCCAAGTAAGTGGCTATGAGCCATATACTTCCATTTCCTTGTCTAGTTCTAACGTCTGCTTTGTCGCTGATGATTTCGATGTCTACGGGGCATTCAATTCTAAATTTCCTAACTTAGGATGGACGTATCGCAATAAGAACGTTATGCTTTTACTTCACAAGAATCTACGAAGATGTGAAGATGTTTGTAGTTTAGTCCACGATGTTTGTACAGACTGTAGTGATCAGCCATTGTAAACTAACATAAACCTTTTTCTCAAAACCAAATTCTAGTGGTAAAAATTTCTTCTACTAACAAAATAACGAAAAACGAAACTGCGTCCAATTATTTTTTATTGTCTCTATGCTCTTTGTCAAATATTTGGGGTCTAGGGAGCCTGCCTTATCTGTTCGCTACACAAACAATTCAAACAAATCGTATTAACGAGTTTTATTACAAAAGGAAATGATTACAATACTTAACTTTGACTATTACACAGATGTGTCGTAAGCAAAGGGCGACATACGAAATAATTAAGTTCCTTCAGGTTAGACAATCCTAAGTCGCTGCTCTACAAGTCACTAGCCTTGAAGCTACTATTAAACTGGGCCGCGACCAGTCGGGTGCAATGCTTATGTGCTCTTGACATAGGGGCCGCTGATGTCCCATTGTCGTCCTGGAGAGAGGTCAGTCAGCCTGCGATTGGCTGACGTCTTCTTACAGCCAGCTCTTCTCTTTCGTTCCCGACTGGCCTGCCGGCGCTCTACTTTCATGCTGAAAATTGCTGTTACCTCAACAAAATATACACTCCTGGAAATTGAAATAAGAACACCGTGAATTCATTGTCCCAGGAAGGGGAAACTTTATTGACACATTCCTGGGGTCAGATACATCACATGATCACACTGACAGAACCACAGGCGCACAGACACAGGCAACAGAGCATGCACAATGTCGGCACTAGTACAGTGTAGATCCACCTTTCGCAGCAATGCAGGCTGCTATTCTCCCATGGAGACGATCGTAGAGATGCTGGATGTAGTCCTGTGGAACGGCTTGCCATGCCATTTCCACCTGGCGCCTCAGTTGGACCAGCGTTCGTGCTGGACGTGCAGACCGCGTGAGACGACGCTTCATCCAGTCCCAAACATGCTCAATGGGGGACAAATCCGGAGATCTTGCTGGCCAGGGTAGTTGACTTACACCTTCTAGAGCACGTTGGGTGGCACGGGATACATGCGGACGTGCATTGTCCTGTTGGAACAGCAAGTTCCCTTGCCGGTCTAGGAATGGTAGAACGATGGGTTCGATGACGGTTTGGATGTACCGTGCACTATTCAGTGTCCCCATCGACGATCACCAGTGGTGTACGGCCAGTGTAGGAGATCGCTCCCCACACCATGATGCTGGGTGTTGGCCCTGTGTGCCTCGGTCGTATGCAGTCCTGATTGTGGCGCTCACCTGCACGGCGCCAAACACGCATACGACCATCATTGGCACCAAGGCAGAAGCGACTCTCATCGCTGAAGACGACACGTCTCCATTCGTCCCTCCATTCACGCCTGTCGCGACACCACTGGAGGCGGGCTGCACGATGTTGGGGCGTGAGCGGAAGACGGCCTAACGGTGTGCGGGACCGTAGCCCAGCTTCATGGAGACGGTTGCGAATGGTCCTCGCCGATACCCCAGGAGCAACAGTGTCCCTAATTTGCTGGGAAGTGGCGGTGCGGTCCCCTACGGCACTGCGTAGGATCCTACGGTCTTGGCGTGCACCCGTGCGTCGCTGCGGTCCGGTCCCAGGTCGACGGGCACGTGCACCTTCCGCCGACCACTGGCGACAACATCGATGTACTGTGGACACCTCACGCCCCACGTGTTGAGCAATTCGGCGGTACGTCCACCCGGCCTCCCGCATGCCCACTATACGCCCTCGCTCAAAGTCCGTCAACTGCACATACGGTTCACGTCCACGCTGTCGCGGCATGCTACCAGTGTTAAAGACTGCGATGGAGCTCCGTATGCCACGGCAAACTGGCTGACACTGACGGCGGCGGTGCACAAATGCTGCGCAGCTAGCGCCATTCGACGGCCAACACCGCGGTTCCTGGTGTGTCCGCTGTGCCGTGCGTGTGATCATTGCTCGTACAGCCCTCTCGCAGTGTCCGGAGCAAGTATGGTGGCTCTGACACACCGGTGTCAATGTGTTCTTTTTTCCATTTCCAGGAGTGTATAATCAATACAAGGTGTTGCTGTAGGATAACGCGACTAATTTTATTTCAAAAACATACGTGTTTAGTGATTTGCATCCTCAATATACTCCCCTTCTCTATCCTTACAACGCTCCAGGGGAATTTTCCATTGATGGAAAGAGTGCTGGGACTCTTCCTCTGTGATGGCGCTTCAAGCTGTTTCTACCACTACTTCCTACGGATTGAAATCTTGTTCCTTTTAATGTAGATTTGAGCGGGGGAATAGATAAAAGTCCCATGATGCTACGTCAGGTGAAGAAGTTGGGTGTGTCACGGATTGCACTGCTCGTCCCGCCGGAGGTTCGAGTCCTCCCTCGGGCATGGTAGTGTGTGTTGTTCTTAGCGTAAGTCTAGGAACCGATGACCTCAGCAGTTTGGTCCCTTAGGAATTCACACACTTTTGAACGTTTGAAGATGTGTGGTCTAACACTGGGATGCTGTACTTCGCTAAAATCCTCTTAACAGACAACTTCGTACGAGCCGGGGCGTTGACTTAATGCAGAACTCGTTACTTATTCTTTCCATAATTTGGGTCGTTTTTTCTTTTTTTGGACATAGTTGAGCAAGAACCTCAAGGTAGTAATGTTCATTAATAGCTTGATCTTCAGGAACCCAGTGAAGATACACAATTCCGTAGCTATCTAAAAAAAAATCATCGCTTTGAATCTTGCTTTGCTTATTCGAGCTTTTTTCACTTTCTGTGAAGTTAGGCCCTTCCAATGCGTGGTTTGGCGCTTAGTTCGTGGAAAACCAAGATTAATTATATTTTATCACTTTTTTCAAGAAATTAGGGTCATTTTCAGCGGTGCTCAAAGTGTCAGTACAAACATTTTCACGAGGTTCTTTTTATTCAATCGTGAGAGTTTGCGGCACCAGTTTCTCATGTTACATTGGTAACGGAAAATTTGCTTTGCGCAATCTCCGTCAATTCTTACGGTTTAAGCAACCGATCGAGTACCCACCCTACGATCAGATCGAATCAGATTACCTATTTTTCGATATTTTCATAGGTTTTCGAAGTTTACAGGGGTCCCGGGCGTGAGTCACCTTCAACGTCTTCTCGACCATCTTGGAAACGTTTGAGCCTCTCAAAAACTCGCGAGCGTGATAAACAGCCTACGACATACACTGTTTTTAGTAACAGATAGCTTTCAGTAGCACTTCCCCAATTTGCTCTATTCTTACATTTATCATTTCTCCGGCAAAACGAAATAACAGCTCTCACACAAACGAAGGCCACGGTCACACTGATTTGTCTACAGACACCAGAGATGCCACATTCAACTGAAAAGGCTTCACACTTCACACGTTTTGGTCGTTCATGTTTCTTGTATGCGTACTTATCCTGTGGCAGCATCAGTCCCTTTATTTTATGGCCATACCTCGTATACTGTTAGTGCACAATCATTTAGATTAATGGTATGTAATTAAACAGCCGAATGGATATAAGACAATATGAAATATAGGTAAATGCAGCTAATTTCTGTCCATGAAGATGATTCACACCAAAACGAATGTATAATTCCAGTTCATTAAATACTAAATGGACAGTTACTGCACTTAACGCAGATCTTCTATAATTAATATCAGTGTCTCAGATATCGCCTAATCTATTCGTTCTTGTTTTTTCACTTCTGTGATGGTGAATGAACTGGTTACTAAATAAATATTACAAGCAAATATCGTAATTTAGTTTCCAATAACCGACTCTCTTCGAACACTTTCTCAAATTATGTATCCGACTTCGAAAAATTTGACAGTGGAACTTTCGAATAAGTGTTCCTATTTATGCCTGTTTTTGTTCTTAATATCTCAAGCTCCATGCAATTACGAATCAAACTGGCTGCAGTTAGTAGTACGTAGTGGTAAGCATATAAATTCACTTACAGATACATGAATTGTAAATTATGTAACATGGAAACAGATTTTATCTTAATTATGTATAAATACAATGAGAATCTTATAGCTACATTTAATCACTTCTAGAATCATAGTTTATGAGATTTAATACGACATGTGTTGTCGTAGCACACACGGTTATCTGAATATGTGCGAATAATTCAAACTGTCTTTGTTCTATCCCGCCAATTTCACATCCGTCTCCAACAAAAGGCTAGCCTTGCTTACGAGATTACCCTTGTGTCCTTCATTTATTGATTTATTATCTGTGTCAAGGGCCCTTTAGTTAATTAAATTGCTGTATTTTGTGGTTTTTTAATCATAAGTAAACTGCTGTTCTTTGCGCTTATCAGTTCTATCTTTTCTCGATACCCGAAACGATTCCAAACTTGACCCATCTCCATGAGTGCAACCCACTTCAGTTAGGTGATTTGTTTATTAATGTTTTAGGAAGAAAATGAAATTGATTTGTAATAATGAACAACAACCCAAACCAGTGTGCTTGTGTGGTTAATACAGGTATATCCAAATTAAGTGTTGCGCTTATAATAAGTATGAATGTTATTATTGGGCCTTCGCAGTCTCTTAGAAAATCTATCCAAGTGCATTAGGTCCGCAGTATGGCGGTCGCAGAATAATCAAACCCTTTCGTGGCCAAGACGTACTTACCTAAAATTTATTTTGTTAAATTCCATACAATATTACCATTAAACATCCTCTTTGTTTACTTAAAGTCCCTGCAGAGGATGCTTCATGTACGTATCAAGCAAATTCCTTTGAAAGTCCACCTTTTATGGGTATATTCACAAGGGTTTCCATGAAACCTACGATAGTAATAAAAAGGCATCATGACACCTGTGGACTAAGAGAACATTATTGCGGGCCACCTGCTTGCTGGCTGCACACCTACAAACCACACGCTCGTAATTCACGGGAAACACGTGACCTGTGGGTAGATATCGGGAGCCACACACAGTGGAAACCTACCGAGGACCTGTAGAACCCACACCACGCAGAATCGCTACTGCTTTCCATTCCAAATCTCGATCAGCACACTATTAAGTAGATGACCATACTGTTTCGGATCTTCAGTGTACCGCTCCATAATGACAATGACAATGATTATGAATATACAGGATGATTTTTTCCACGCTGTACGAACTCGATCGATGAGAGGATACGGAACAAAAAGGTCTAATGAACTTATGTCCGAAAATGCATGGTTTCCATGCTAGAGATGATTTATTCAATCACACATTGTTACAAAGACTACGGTCTAACATGGGCTGTTCCATGCAGTCACAGCTACAGTAAGTGCTCCAAATGGTTTCCATGTGACTCAACGCATGTGTGCTCACCGTAGCATTTTCTGTCTCTCACGTTCACATCGGCCAGGCTGCATCCGAACAGTCAAAGGCAGCACGAATACGCTACTCCTGTGTCTCCACATCTGGAATGGGCTCAGCATACACTATACTTTTGAGATGGCCCCATAACCAGAAATCGCACGGGTTGAGATCCGGTGAACGAGCAGCCCATGCAACTGGACCCCCTCGTCCGATCCATCGACCAGGGAAGACACGACTGAGATGCGTCCGGACGTTAACGGCGAAGCCACATAAGCCTTCGAATCATCAGCGACACTTCTTCCAGCAGGGGACGCAACATCACCCACAAGAAACGCCTATAGGTCCTGCCTGTGAGACGACGTGGAAGGAAGACTGGTCCCAAAATGCTGTCACCAATTATCCCGGCCTACATATTCCGGCTGCACCGATGCTCATGATTCGCTGTCACCATACCATGGGAGTTCTGCATACTATCCCACAGATGCTCTTATGAAAGTTGAAAATATCATTCCGCGTAAAGGTTGCCTCATCTGTGAATGGGTTGGATGACACAGATCCTGGAATCGTGGTTGCCTAGTGAAGAAACTAGGGACGAAATTGCTCCCGACATGGATAGTCTGTTGGTGGAAGCCCTGGACACGCTATAAGTGATAAGGATAGTAACAGTTATCACGGAGAATGTTCCAGACGCTCGGCTGGCTTACCCTGTACTGGCAGGCCAACTTCCTGGTACTGTCACGGCGGTCGCCTTCCATAGTGTTAATCACATTTTTCTCCAAGTCTGATGTCCGAACATTTCGGGTACGTCCTTCATGATTTTCTGCTTCCTAAAACGACCCTGTCGCAGGCAAACAGCGAAACACTGAATGCTATGGTGGTTTTCGGCGGGGATAGGTCTCCCGCGGCCGTTCATAGGTGTCCGATTCGCGTTGCCATTTACCTTCCATAAGTAAACACCATGTCGGCAACCTCTCGATTCGAATACGGAACCATTATGTATAAGGCTGTACCACATCCACTACAAGGTGAGTCAGCAACAGAAATGAATCGAGCACAACATTACCAATTACTATAGCAGGAGAGGGCGCTAGGACATGACGTATGAGTAACAGTACCATGCTTACTTTAACTGTGGCTGCATGATACAGCGCGTATTAGACTGCAGTCTCTGTAACAAAGTGTGATTGAATAAGTGGTTTCTGGCATGGAAACCATGCATTTGCAGACATAAGACCATTAGACCTTTTTGGTTCTGTATCCTCTCATCCATCAATCCAAAGAGTTTTTACACGGTGGAAAAAATCATCCTATATACATGTAATACACACATTATGCAAATATATCCCTGACAACAAATTATTCTGTTTCCAGATTCGAATTTCTTATGGAAAATTTGTTTAGAATCACATACATTCATATCGGAAATACGCAGAATCATTGTCCTCCTAAGCGCATTGACTGCAGAAATAAGGAATATAAGAACGTTAGATATATTTAAGACAGAGTTAATAAAAATTCTAATCTCTAATAATTTTTATTACATGGCAGAATACATAAATTATTCACATTCACACAGGACTATTACTTACTTTTTTCACGAAAACATACGATATTTTTGCGGCATCATCCACATAAGGAATGTTTCTGCTGCTGCCTCTCTGTTTTAATTAATTAGACTGTCGGGTAGCCAGAAATCTGATCTAGTGAACAATGAAAAACACCACATGTGTAGAATTCAATGAATTGAATCAGAAAACCACGAGACTGACGAACTCTTAATACCTAAGCTAAATTACTGGACAAGTATCAAAATAAAAATTAAAATATTGAAGTTGCTAACAACAGCAACATTGAAACGAGCTTATTAATTGATTCAAAGCTTATATACGGACATGCATCTGACAAGAAACAAAGTTAAAAAATAAAAAGTGCAGTAAAACTACGTACGGAAAGCAAAAACGAATTCTTTACACAATGTTGGTTAACGTAGTACAAGTATTACAGAATTAATTACTGGCTGTGAGACAAGGGACACATGGGGTGGACTGCCCACGAAGACTACGTCCAACATTGAGAAAACGTCATAACTAGCATGAAATATACAAAATAAAGGTTCACAAAAGGACGTAATTAGATCGCTCTAGGTGGAGGTGTTTGCTCTTTATCATTTCGGCATGGATTTAGCCTGACCGTGTTACCACGTGGCAGACTCTCAGACAAAGGACCAAGTTCCAAAAGTCTGCTTAACGGATTAAAAAGGACGAAAATTCCTAAAGAAATATTGTGAAATATTGTGATCAATTACATGTATGAGTTAGTAACTAAACGACTCATTAGAGACTAAGTGTGACAAACCATAGATGCATGTGGTTGCATTTTGCAGTGGCTAAAGCGCTTCTCACGGAACTGCACTCTGAACTTAAAAAGTAAATGAAAGACATCAATACTCAACTGTAAAACATTTTATATGGAGCTACACAACTGGAAGGAACAAATTAAGCTCAACTGCATGTCAAAATAACTCACTCTTACCTGAACTGACAACTCTTATCGAATAGCATAATTTTGTCCAGCGGCCTGAATTTGTGCGTGTTTCGAGCAGCTCTTCGCCTGCTTATCCGGTAGAATCATGGACCTGGTGTAACAAGAAATTTAATTCATCCGACCAGGCAACACATTTACAGTGATTCACATTCCAATCTCAATGATCCTGTACCCACTGTCATCGACGACGCAACGACATCGTTGGGTCAGTATGAGAGCACAAAGGGGTCGTATCCTGGGACGTCACTTGTTCGACAATGACTGCGGAATGATGTGCTCCCAAACGCCTGTGCGTACACCAACATTGCATTCTGTCGTCAGAAATGCCACACAGCGTCATCTATCCACTTTACAGAATGGGCTAGTATATGATCTTCACTTTCTGTGATGAGGCATGGACATCCAGCACCTTGCTGCTCCATTGTCCTTCAAACACTTTCCATAGTTGCTCACGACAGTAGTACGCGAACGGCCGACCAGCTTCGTCTTTTCCAATTGCTGGGCCATAACTACATAACTATCTGCCATCGAAATTGCTTATGCTAGTGGATTTCATTGTTTCTGTCCATGGCATCGCCAGAATACTCCTCCGTTTGTCTATCCTCTGTTTCTATACTTTGCTTACGGCATCACGGATCCGCAACAACGCTCGTTTGCACTCCGGAGACGCCACGTACTACTGCGAAATTAATAATTTGCTTTTTTCAGCCAAGAAGACAGTAATTAAGATCTACAGCACTATGTTTTATACTTTTGATGAAAAGGTCAATTTCAATTTTCATATTCAAAGGTAACACCAAAGGACAGATTTATCTAAATCATTTAATACTAGGAAGGAAAGAGGACCTGGTAAGCGTAGGGAACAGTAGTTATAATTAATTTTTCAGCGGAAAATTTCGAGGCTGCCTGTCTGTTCTTTTTGCTCTTATCAGGAATACTTAATAATATTTCTAGTGGCCAAAGGAGGGTCATTAAAACCTGTAATTTAGTGGATTTCTCCTATTGCCTTTCTCGAATGTTGGTGTGACATGTGCAACTTTCCAGTCTCTGGGTAGGAATCTTTCAGCGAGCGAGCGGGTGTATATGATTAAGTATGGAGCTATTGCATCTGCATACTCTGAAACGAATCTAATTGGTATACAGTCTGGAACGGAAGACTTGAATTAAGTGATTTAAGCTGCTTCATTACTCCGACGTATATACTCTGTTTCAAATTCTGAAGATGGCAGTGCTAAAATTCAAGGAGTGAAAGGCTATTTACAATTTGTACAGAAACCAGATGGCAGTTATAGGAGTTGAGAGGCATGAAAGGGAAGCAGTGATCGACAAGGGAGTGAGACAGTGTTGTAGCCTATCCCCGATGTTATTCATTCTATATACTGAGCAATAAGTACAGGAAACAAAAGAAAAATTTGGTGTAGGAATTAAAATACCTGGAGAAGAAATAAAAACTTTGATGTTCGCCGATGATATTGTAATTCTGTCAGAGAGCAAAGGACCTGGAAGAGCAGTTGAACGGACTGGACAGTGTCTTGAAAGGAGGATATAAGATGAACATCAACAAAAGCAAAACGAGGGTAATGGAATGAATTCGAATTATATCAGGTGATGCTGAGGGAATTAGATTGGGAAACGAGACATTTAAAGTAATAGATGTGTTTTGCTACTTGAGGAGCAAAATAACTGATGATGGTCGGAGTAGAGAGGATATAAAATGTAGACTGGCTATGGCAAGAAAAGCGTTTCTCAAGAAGAGGAATTTAACATCGATTACAGATTTGAGTGTCAGGAAGTCTTTCATAAAAGTACTTGAACGGAGTGTAGCCATGTACTGAAGTGAATCATGGATGATAAATAGTTAAGGCAAGAGGAGAATAGAAGCATTCGAAATGTGGTGCTACAGAAGAATGCTGAAGATTTGATGGGTAGATCACGTAACTAATGAGGAGGTACTGTACAGAAATGGGAGAAGAGGAATTTGTGGCACAACTTGACTAGAAGAAGGGATCGGCTGGTAGGGCACGTTCTGAGACATTAAGATATCACCAATTTAATATTGGAGGGAAGTGTGGAGGGTAAAAATCGTGGAGGGAGACCAAGAAATGAATACACTAAACAGATTCAGAAGGATTTAGGTTGCATTAGTTACACGGAGTTAAAGAAGCTTGCACAGGCCTTTTGCATATCAAAAGGGCTGTCTTCAATGATGTCTGATGAAGGTGCTACGGAGGCCACGAAATGGCAGCAGAGGCGACTCTGATGACTTGTTCACGGTAAAGTGGTAAGTGCAGAATATATTAGCAAGAGCTGGCTGTACTAGACGTATAATATACACTTCCACTTCTTGATAAGTTAATGAACAACATAGCAACAGTTCACAATACGCAAGCATTTAAAATTGTTCAGATGAAAGGCAGTTAGTTTATGTGTTTTCAGCAAGCAACTAAGGGTCTGCCTCACGAACTTAAATCATCCCACCTGAGGTAATTCATATAAAAAAGACATTTGGTGAAATAGAGGGATAGGAAATGATGAGGACATTGAAAAAAGTGTGCCAATGTGAAGATTTCAAAACGACCACATTCATTGTGATCACTGGTGCAAAAGGCTGTCTTCAGAGAAGAAAAGATGTTTCAAACGTATAATGAAATATTTTCCTGAGGTACAGAAACAGTTTACACTGAACTGTACCAGACTGAACAGTAAAATCATTAAGAGGGAATATAAATTGTTTGGTGGACTTAGACGATTTAGCATTTCAGCGGAAATTTATTTAGAAAAATCAGTGTTTATTTATTTTTTTGGATCATGCCAAATTATAACTAGCTTTCCTAAAGTCAATGAGCAAAATTCGGTATGGAGCTAGTGCACGTTATTTGAATAAAGTTTATTCTGAATAACCTAGGAAGTACATGTTGTTACTTACACCCTTTAACATGATAACCCTTCAGTTGTTTTGTACTGATATGTGTTTTTACAATTAGAACCCATTTCCTTTAAACAACCTTCCCAAAGTATTAATTTTGATTTGTCAATTTTCTTCAGATCTTTATCGTTAACTTCCAGTGCAATAAACTGAATTAATTGCGATCATTTTTTAATTTCATAGGTAACGATTTCCTCATTCGTTTAGTTTGGATGGCAACAATTATGTCAGATTAACAGTGACACTTTACTCTGGTAGAAACAGATCCCACAGATTCGACACAGGAAAGATTCTACAAGAGAAATAAATGAACTGCAGTACTGACTCATTTTATGTCATTTTTCTATAACTGTTCATGTGGAATAAATGCTACGAAGCGAATATAATGAGAAATACTGACACATGTAAAATTATGACATGCCCTGATGTGATGAACGTATTAATATAGAAAAAAAACTGTTATGTTTCTTGAATTCCAGTCAATGTTTCTTGAACTTCAGAAACATAAGACGAGTTGCGATAACTTCTAAACTGACTCCGAGAAGAACAAGAATAGGAAAAGTAGGCTCTTGATTAGAGCTTGTAATCAATGAGCCGCACACACGTTCATGAAGACATTGTGGAAACGAACGTGTGGAGCAGTAGGTGAGTAGTGTCATGTCAGGACACCAGTGGAAACTCACATGTGATTTCTGGTCGTTCCTTTACTGTACTGGACAAAGCGCGCGGCGCACCACTGCGGACATTCTGAGTGGCGGCCTCGCCCTTGACAGGCGCTGCCGGAAGGATCTACGGCTCTCGCTGTGTGTGACGTGCCGCGGGAAGTTCTCTTCTCTTGGTCCAGCACATTACCCCCCCTTGCCACAGCCGCCGTTCCAGCACCACTTGCTGTCAGTTGAAGTTCCCTTTAAACTGATGAAAATTTCTCGTCTGAAGACGTGCAGAAGTGGGCGAAAAATTGTTTGCAGTTTACTTAATGAATAACGGTATTAGGACTGTAGCATAGTCTGTAAACTGATAAGCGAGCAGCGCTTCCGGGAGGAGGAGGGAAGGAGAAGTGCTGATGTCAGGAAGAACGAGAATATTACAACAGCGTGACTAGGAAATACATTACTGGCCATTAAAATTGCTACACGACGAAGATGACGACCTACAGACGCGAAATTTAACCGACAGGAAGAAGATGCTGTGATATGCAAATGGTTAGCTTTTCAGAGCATTCACACAAGGGTGGCGCCGGTGGCGACACCTACAACGTGCTGACATTAGGAAAGTTTCCAACCGATTTCTCGTACACAAACAGCAGTTGACCGGCGTTGCCTGGTGAAACGTTGTTGTCATGCCTCGCGTAAGGAGGAGAAATGCGTACCATCACGTTTCCGACTTTGATAAAGATGGGATTGTAGCATATCGCGATTGCGGTTTATCGTATCGCGACATTGCTGCCCGCGTTGGTCGAGATCCGATGACTGTTAGCAGAATATGGAATCGATGGGTTCACAAAGGCAATACGGAACGCCGTACTGGATCCCAACGGCCTCGTATCACTAGCAGTCGAGATGACAGGCATCTTATCCGCATGGCTGTAACGGATCGTGCAGCCACGTCTCGATCCCTGAGTCAACAGATGGCGACGTTCGCAAGACAACAACCATCTGCACGAAGAGTTCGACGACGATTCCAGCAGCATGACTATCAGCTCTCAGACCATGGCTGCTGTTACCCTTGAAGTTGCATCACAGGCAGGAGCGCCTGCGATGGTGTACTCAACGGCGCACCTGGCTGCACGAATGGCAAAACGTCATTTTTTTTTCGGATGAATCCAGGTTCTGTTTACAGCATCATGATGGTCGCATCCGTGTTTGGCGACAATGCGGTGAACGCACATTGGAAGCGAGTATTCGTCATCACCATACTGGCGTATCACCCGGCGTGATGGTATGGGATGCCATTGGTTACACGTCTCGGTCACCTCTTGTTCGCATTCACGGCACTTTGAACAGTGGACGTTACATTTCAGTTGTGTTACGACCCGTGGCTCTACCCTTCATACGATCGCTGCGAAACCCTACATTTCAGCAGGATAGTACACGACCGCATGTTGCAGGTCCTGTACGGGCCTTTTGAATACAGAAAATGTTCGACTGCTGCCCTGGCCATCACATTCTCCAGATCTCTGACCAATTGAAAACGTCTGGTCAATAGTGGCCGAGCAACTGGCTCGTCACAATAAGCCAGTCACTACTCTTGATGAACTGTGGTATCGTGTTGAAGCTGTATGGGCAGCTGTACCTGTACACGCCATCCAAGCTCTGTTTGTCTCATTGCCTAGGTGTATCAAGGCCGTTGTTACGGCCAGAGGTGGTTGTTCTGGGTACTGATTTGTCAGGATCTATGCACTCAAATTGCGTGAAAATGTAATCACATGTTAGTTCTAGTATATTATATTTGTCCCACAAATACCCGTTTATCATCTGCATTTCCTCTTGGTGTAGCAATTTTAATGGCCAGTAATGTAGTTTCCCATCACGCAATGCAGCGCAGTATACATTCTGTCCGTTTTCATTACTTCCGAACGTAGTGTCCTTATCATTAAATGGCCAGCCGGAGCACGGTGCTAATTGCAGGCTGCCTATCTGACGGTTTCCAGAGGCAACAAAATTTTACATTCAATATTTCCCATAATTATTGACAGAATTCAAAAATTTAAAAAGATGCCACTATCTACTCATTAGGAGGTATAATCCTACGTTAAAAAGTTTAACACAGGAAAACAGGTTTTGTAGTTAGGAACTGTGTACATGTCTTGACGCAGCGTAACTCAGGATACGCAAATTGTCCAGATCATATTCATCCAGTATTCGAGAATGACACCACTTCGCGACGGCAAACTTTATGCGAAATTTCAAACCTTTACGAAACTTTTTCTCGCTTACACCCTCCACAAAATGGTGAAAGGAAAAAAGTTTATCGTTTACTACATTTTTGGTTTTCGTGCAATAGAACTTCAGCATCAAGCATGACGTTTTAATTTACTAATTAATACTAACTGTGCTCGCAACACATTTTAAAGACAGTGTCGACATATCCCACTGAATGCACCTACAATATTATATCATTGTACGACACATAAATCGGGGAAGATGGAGTTTTATACACCAGAGATCGATTCTGTGTAAACAATAGTGTTACTTAGTAATTCGGCATTGCCCGCCCGGTTAGCGGTGCGGCCTAACGCACGGCTTTCCGGATTGGGAAGGAGCGCCTGGTCCCCGGCACGAATCCGCCCGGAGGACTTGTGTCGAGGTCCAGTGAACCAGCCAGTCTGTGGATGGTTTTTAGGCCGTTTTCAATCTGACTCGGCGAATGCAGGCTGGTTCCCCTTATTCCGCCTCAGCTAGACTATGTCGGCGATTGCTGCACAAACAAGTTTTCCACGTACATGTACACCACCATTACTCTACCACGCAAAATAGGGGTTAAACTCGTCTGGTGTGAGATGTTCCCTGGGGAGGGGGGGTCCACCGGGGGCCGAACCGCACAACAACTCTGAAAGAGTGGTTCGGTGTGGGGCGGCGGAGGCGTCAAGTGTACTGCGGTAGTTGGTTGGTTGGTTGGTTTGGGGAAAGAGACCAGACAGCGAGGTCATCGGTCTCAACGGATGAGGGAAGGAAGTCGGCCGTGCCCTTTTGAAAGGAACCATCCCGGCATTTGCCTGGAGCGATTTAGGGAAATTACGGAAAACCTAAATCAGGATGGCCGGACGCGGGATTGAACCGTCGTCCTCCCGAATGCGAGTCCAGTGTCTAACCACTGCGCCACCTCGCTCGGTCTCTGCGGTAGTCGTCGTGGGGTTGTGGACCACTACGGCTGCGGCGGGGACGGAGCCTCTCCGTCGTTTCTAGGCCCCCGGTTAACGTACAATACAATTCGATATTCGATGTAGTTTTAACTCAATTATTGGAATATATGGAAATACATCTATGAACTTCATCGTCATTGACTTAAAAAACGTGCTATGGAAGTGTCGGTATCACTTCTTGAAACAGCCTGTAGGTGCTCCTGGTACGATGGCAAAGAGAGAGTGCGGACTCACCTGCACGCTTTTCAGCTTCAAAACAGAGTTAGCTACAAGGATAACAAAGAATGATAAAAACAACAGACAGAAACTGTTCAGTTTAATGAGAATCAATCATCTACAGGCGTTTAAGAGCTTCCATTCGTTTTAGTGATTGCATGACCAGAAAGAGGATGAAAACACAGGCCATGTTATAGCATAAGATGCAAGCGCTGTGCGTGGCGTTGCGAGGAACCAATACCGGCAAGCCAGGCTCCTGCTGCTGCATAAGCCCCGAGCTCTTCGGACTCCGGCACGTGGTGTAGCGTTTTCAGCCAAACTAGACGTGTTATGAGCCGCCTTAGAAAAATGTCAGAGGAGATGGCCGTACCATTTAGCAATTTATCGTGATCAGTATGTTGCTTCTGCTCACACAAGTGTCCACTATCTCAAACTCAGAGCTTAAAAAGTAACAGCGGCGCATCCACTAACCATTTCAGATACTACGTTGTTGCAGTGCCTATATTATTCTGATTACGATGCAATAAAGGAACTTTGCATCGTAATCAGAATAACATGGGTATTGCAGTATCCTATTTAACTGCCAATACGGGGCAACAGACATTCAAGTACAACGTCTGATCCGTACGGGAATATGCATTATGTATGTACGACATATGGAAGTTTGGGTCTGGCACGGATAGCCAAATGATAAGGCGGCCCTTCGTGATAAACGGAAATCCGGGTTCGAGTTCCGGTCCGGCACAAATTTTCACTGTCGTCATTCCATTCTACAGCTGATTGTAGTCGTTATTCGCAAGTGCGAATTCATTTGATGGAATTCCGAGTAATTTTTATCTTCCTGCTTTAAATACAAAGGACTTTCCTAAATAATCGAATTTATAAAAGTAGGAATTATTATGTTCACAGGAAATTACGCTCCACCTTCCCCCTCCCCTTCTCTCTGTAATCAATATTTCTTAATCTGATAGCATACTTCATTTGACGTGAAGAGTTTGACAGAGCTCTCAAGGACCTGAGTCGAAACAAGGCCCTGGGAGTAGACAACATTCCATTAGAACTACTGACAGCCTTGGGAGAACCAGTCCTAACAAAACTCTACCATCTGGTGAGCAAGATGTATGAGACGGCCGAAATACCCTCAGATTTCAAGAAGAATGTAATAATTCCAATCCCAAAGAAAGCGGGTGTTGACAGACGTGAAAATTACCGAACTATCAGTTTAATGAGTCACGGCTGCAAAATACTAACAAGAATTCTTTACAGACGAATGGAAAAACAGGTAGAAGCCGACCTCGGAGAAGATCAGTTTGCATTCCGTGAAATGTTGGAACACGTCAGGCAATACTGACCCTACGACTTATCTTAGAAAATAGATTAAGGAAAGGCAAACCTACGTTTCTAGCATTTGTAGACTTAGAGAAAGCTTTTGATAATGTTGACGGGAATACTCTTTTTCCAATTCTGAAGGTGGCAGGGGTAAAATACAGGGAGCGAAAGGCTATTTACAATTTGTACAGAAACTAGATGGTAGTTATACGAGTTGGGAGCCATGAGAGGAAAGCAGTGGTTGGGAAGGGAGTGAGACAGGGTTGTAGCCTCTCCCCGATGTTATTCAATCTGTATATTGAGCAAGCAGTGAAGGAAACAAAAGAAAAATTTGGAGTAGGTATTAAAATCCATGGAGAAGAAATGAAAACTTTGAGGTTCTCCGATGACATTGTAGTTCTCTCAGACAAAGGACTTGGAAGAGCAGTTGAACGGAATGGATAGTGTCTTGAAAGGAGGATATAAGATGAACATCAACAAAAGCAAAACGAGGATAATGGAATGTAGTCGAATTAAGTCAGGTGATGCTGAGGGAATTAGATTAGGAAATGAGACACTTAAAGTCGTAAAGGAGTTTTGCTATTTGGGGAGCAAAATAACTGATGATGGTCGAAGTAGATAGGATATAACTTGTAGACTGGCAATGGCAAGGAAAGCGTTTCTGAAGAAGAAAAATTTGTTAATATCGAGTATAGATTTAAGTGTCAGGAAGTCGTTTCTGAAACTATTTGTATGGAGTGTGGCCATGTATGGAAGTGAAATATGGACGATAAATAGTTTGGACAAGAAGAGAATAGAGGCTTTCGAAATGTGGTGCTACAGAAAAATGATGAAGATAGAGATGGGTAGATCACATAACTAATGAGGAGTTATCGAATAGGATTGGGGAGAAGAGGAGTTTGTGGCATAACTTGACTAGAAGGAGACATCGGTTGGTAGGACATGTTCTGAGGCATCAAGGGATCACCAATTTAGTATTGGAGGGCAGCGTGGAAGATAAAAATAGTAGAGGGAGACCAAGAGATGAATACACTAAGCAGATTCAGAAGGATGTAGATTGCAGTAGGTACTGGGAGATGAAGAAGCTTGCACAGGATGGAGTAGCATCGAGAGCTCCATCAAAACAATCTCAGGACTGAAGACCACAACAACAACAACAACAACTTCATTCGAAAAAAATCATACTTCACTTGAAAAAAAAAGTATTGGCTTCAGTAAAACGAAACCAAGGAAAGCCCTTGGATTTGATGATGTTCTTCGTGAATTCATGACATAAGGGTCGACCAATAAGTTGCCAGTCAGGCAAAATCGCCGAGGGCGTTGAGGCAATCATTCCATCGGTTCACCAGATTGAGGGTAGAAGTTTGGTAAAACACAGTGTCTTGCTGTGTGAAGAGTCCATAACCGCCTACTCCACGTCCTCGGCCGACAGGAATCGTCCACCCTTCAAGGCCGTTTTCAACAGGCCAAAGGAGTGATAAATGTTTGGGGAAAGATCAGGACTATGGGGCGGGTGCTCGAGTGTCTTCCAACTGAGTTGGCGTAACTTCTGCGTTACGACATTTGCGATACGGCGAGGTGCGTTGTCATGAAGCGGCAGCACCGCTTGTCTCAGTTTTCCCGGACATTTCATCTTATCTGCACGCCGTACTTTCTCCAGCGTTGCGTAGTACCATTGCCCACTGATGAGAAACCGGTTTTCGTGAAATCAATAAGCAGCGGGCCCTAGCAATCAGGGTGATCATCTCCTTTCCAGCAGATGATTGGCTCTTGAACTTCTTGGGATGAGGGGACGATGGAAGACACAAGTGCATCGTCGATGCTTTTGACTCCAGTTCCCAGTAGTGGCACCAACTTTCGTCGCAACAATGCGCTCAGTGAACGTGTTGCTTTCAAGATTGACACAGACCAGGTGTTCCAGGCAAACAGCCATCTGGTTTGCTTTTTGTTAGGCACTCAATTCCTGGGGTATCCATTGGCTACAGACCTGATGATAGCGTAACTGATGCCAGACAATGTGTTGCACACTACCGAAGATGGTGTCGAGATCCTTTGCTCGCGCACGAATGGTTATGCGGCGCTCCACCCTAATCACATCATCAACAGCCCGCTTCTTCTTGTTCGTAATGTATAAGGCTGGCCGCCCAGATCGACAAGCGTCTTGTGTCAAATTGCAACCAGCACTGAAGTTGGCGCACAATTAGACAACGCTCATGAACCCGCATCGTCGTCGCACTACGTTGCATACTCGCTGCAACAACGCCCTCACGCACTCCCTTATACATTCCTGCTGGTGAACCAGAGAATGGCTGAGTCAGTTTTTTTCATATATTGTAGAAATTGGTTAAAGTTCTTCCCCATAAACAGTTTCCTAAGTACCTTGGCGTCTACATCTACATGATTATTCTGCAATTCATATTTAAGTGCTTGGCAGAGGGTTCATCGACCCATAATCATACTATCTCTCTACCATTCCACTCCCGAACAGCGCGCGGGAAAAACGAACACCTAAACCTTTCTGTTCGAACTCTGATTTCTCTTATTTTATTTTGATGATCATTCCTACCTATGTAGGTTGGGCTCAACAAAATATTTTCGCATTCGGAAGAGAAAGTTGGTGACTGTAATTTCGTTAATAGATCTCGCCGCGACGAAAAACGTCTTTGCTTTAGTGACTTCCATCCCAACTCGCGAGTATTATCTGCCACACTCTCTCCCCTATTAGGTGATAATACAAAACGAGCTGCCCTTTTTTGCACCCTTTCGATGTCCTCCGTCAATCCCACCTGGTAAGGATCCCACACCGCGCAGCAATATTCTAACAGAGGACGAACGAGTGTAGTGTAAGCTGTCTCTTTAGTGGACTTGTTGCATCTTCTAAGTGTCCTGCCAATGAAACGCAACCTTTGGCTCGCCTTCCCCACAATATTATCTATGTGGTCTTTCCAACTGAAGTTGTTCGTGATTTTGACACCCAGGTACTTAGTTGAATTGACAGCCTTGAGAATTTTACTCCTTATCGATTAATCGAATTCCAACGGATTTCTTTTGGAACTCATATGGATCACCTCACACTTTTCGTTATTTAGCGTCAACTGCCACCTGCCACACGATACAGCAATCTTTTCTAAATCGCTTTGCAACTGATACTGGTCTTCGGATGACCTTACTAGACGGTAAATTACAGCATCATCTGCGAACAACCTAAGAGAACTGCTCAGGTTTTCACCCAGGTCATTTATATAGATCATAAACAGCAGAGGTCCCAGGACGCTTCCCTGAGGAACACTTGATATCACTTCAGTTTTACACGATGATTTGCCGTCTATTACTACGAACTGCGACCTTCCTGACAGGAAATCACGAATCCAGTCGCACAACTGAGACGATACCCCATAGGCCCGCAGCTTGATTAGAAGTCGCTTGTGAGGAACGGTGTCAAAAGCTTTCCGGAAATCTAGAAATACGGAATCAACTTGAGATCCCCTGTCGATAGCGGCCATTACTTCGTGCGAATAAAGAGCTAGCTGCGTTGCACAAGAACGATGTTTTCTGAAACCATGCTGATTGCGTATCAATAGATCGTTCCCTTCGAGGTGATTCATATTGTTTGAATACAATCTATGCTCCAAAACCCTGCTGCAAACCGACGTCAATGATATAGGTCTGTAGTTCGATGGATTACTCCTACTACCCTTCTTAAACACTGGTGTGACCTGCGCAATTTTCCAATCTGTAGGTACAGATCTATCGGTGAACGAGCGGTTGTATATGATTGCTAAGTAGGGAGCTATTGTATCAGCGTAATCTGAAAGGAACCTAATCGGTATACAACCTGGACCTGAAGACTTGCCCGTATCAAGCGATTTGAGTTGCTTCGCAACCCCTAAGGTATCTACTTCTAAGAAACTCATGCGAGCAACTGTTCGTGTTTCGAATTCTGGAATATTCCATTCGTCTTCCCTGGTGAAGGAATTTCGGAAAAGTGCGTTCAATAACTCCGCTTTAGCGGCACAGTCGTCGGTAACAGTACCATCGGCTCTGCGCAGCGAAGGTATTGACTGCGTCTTGCCGCTTGTGTACTTTACATACGACCAGAATTTCTTCGGATTTTCTACCAAATTTCGAGACAATGTTTCGTTGTGGAACCTATTAAAGGCATCTCGCTTTGAAGTCCGTGCCAAATTTCGCGCGTCTGTAAATTTTAGCCAATCTTCGGGATTTCGCGTTCTTCTGAATTTCGCATGCTTTTTCCGTTGCCTCTGCAACAGCGTTCGGACCTGTTTTGTGTACCATGGGGGATCAGTTCCATCTCTTACCAATTTATGAGGTATGAATCTGTCAATTGCTGTTGCTACTATATCTTTGAATTTGAGCCACATCTCGTCTACATTTGCATAGTCCTCTTAGGGAGGCTTCTAGTGACACTTTATCCGCTTTTTTAAATAAAATTATTTTGCGTTTGTTTCTGGTGGATTTGGAAGAAACGGTATTGAGCCTAGCTACAACGACCTTGTGATCACTAATTCCTGTATCAGTCATGATGCTCTCTATTGGCTCTGGATTGTTTGTGGCTAAGAGGTCAAGTGTGTTTTCGCAACCATTTACAATTCGCGTGGGTTCGTGGACTAACTGCTCGAAATAATTTTCGGAGAAAGCATTTAGGACAATCTCGGATGATGTTTTCTGCCTACCACCAGTTTGAAACAAGTATTTTTGCCAACATATCGAGGGAAGGTTGAACTCCCCACCAACTATAACCGTATGAGTGGGGTATTTATTTGTTACGAGACTCAAATTTTCTCTGAACTGTTCAGCAACTATATCATCGGAGTCTGGGGGTCGGTAGAAGGAGCCAGTTATTAACTTAGTTCGGCTGTTAAGTATAACCTCCACCCATACCAATTCGCAAGGAGTATCTACTTCGACTTCACTACAAGATAAACCACTACTGACAGACACAAACACTCCACCACCAATTCTGCCTAATCTATCTTTCCTGAACACCGTCTGAGACTTCGTAAAAATTTCTGCAGAACTTATTTCAGGCTTTAGCCAGCTTTCTGTACGTATAACGATTTCAGCTTCTGTGCTTTCTATTAGCGCTTGAAGCTCAGGGACTTTCCCAGCACAACTACAATAATTTACAACTACAATTCCGACTGTTCCTTGATCCAAGCACGTCCTGTATTTGCCATGCACCCTTTGAGATTGCAGCTCACCCCGTACTTTCCCGAGGCCTTCTAACCTAAAAAACCGCCCAGTCCACGCCACACAGCCTCCGCTACCCGTGTAGCCGCCAGCTGAGTGTAGTGAACTCCTGACCTATTCAGCGGAACCCGAAACCCCACCACCCTATGGCGCAAGTCATACTGGACCTCACTCTGTCCTTTAAACGATTAGACTTTGCACACAACAAAATCCTGTATTAATAGTGTGGTGGCAAGTAGGGAGCATATCAAAATGGTTCAAATGGCTCTGAGCACTATGGGACTTAACATCTTAGGTCATCAGTCCCCTAGAACTTAGAACTACTTAAACCTAACTAACCTAAGGACATCACACACATCCATGTCCGCGGCAGGATTCGAACCTGCGACCGTAGCAGTCCCGGGGAGCATATCCTCCGCCCCTGGGCCTTGTATACAGGAATACTGCTCCATTGTGTGGCTGAATAGAAGCTATGTAAGGAAACGCCAAACTACACGATGTGTATCCTCAGTGGATGCATCAAAAGTACACTTCTGCAGTGGTTGCACGTACTGAGCCATACTGCCCCATCTGCGCTAGGCAGAAAAGGCATCTTGTGGTCCGTCAGTTGAATAAAATTCAAAGTGATCCACACGTCCGTAAGGACATTCCTCACGTATCATTCAGTATGTTGAGGTCAAGGGAACCTCCATTAGTCGCCGCCAAGCAACTGTTAGACAGCGACTTCAACATCAATGCAATTCAACGGCCAACTTCTCACACCACACAAAGACCTACTAGGATCAAACTTCCGTGTCGACGCTGAGAAGCTCTTAGCTGGATTCGAACAACACACGGTGTTCGCTAGGACCTTCTGTACAAAAGGGACATACCTCAAGTCTTCAGTGTAACTGTGATGCTCTGTGCTACGAAATGCATCATATTGTGATGGCGGCAACATTAGAGCGTACGCAGGACCAAAAACAGATCTATATGGACTGAAGTTCATGGCAGTATGGCTTAGACATCAATACTTAAGGATTACGTTTACCGTTCGTCTTTCTGAATCCACAATCTATTTTTAGTCTACATTTATTGTCCATTTTAATGTTCATTTCTGTAATTTTTTGCTGTTCTTTTATTGCTAATTTTAATGTTCATTTAATTGGTCACCTTCCTGTACATTATTCCTTTTATTGCCTAATTTTTATTAGTCATTTTACAGCCCGTTGCACTGCAATTTGTGCTGTTCATGTAACTGTATATTTTATATCTATTTCAGTGCTGTTGTGATTTTCATTCCGAAGCTGGTTTGATGCAGCTCTCCGTGAGCTCCATCCTGAGCGGTCACCTTCATCTCCGAAAAAGTATTGGAACCTACATATTTCTGAATCTGCTTACTATATTCATCTTTTGGTCTCTAGTACCAATCTGGTGATCCCTTGATGTCTCAGAATGTGTGCTATCAACCACTCCCGTCCTTTGGTCCAGTTGTGCAACAAATTTCTTGCCTTCCCATTTCTACTCAGTACTTCCCCATCTGTTACGTGATCGACCCATGTAATCATCATTCTGTAGCATCACATTTCGAAAGGTTTTATTCTTTTTTTATCTAAACTGTTTATCGCTCACGTTTCACTTCCAAACATGGCTACACTTCAGACAAATATCTTCAGAAAAGACTTCCCAACAGTTAAATCTCTACTCGATATTAACAAATTTCTCTTCTTCTGAAATGCTTTTCTTGCCATTGCCAGTCTACATTTTATATCCTCTCTACTTCGTCCATCGTCTGATATTTTGCCGACTAAAGAGCAAAACTCATCTACTACTTTAAGTGCCTCCCTCAGCATCATTTGATTTAACTTGACTACATTCCATTATCTTTGTTTTGCTTTTGTTGATGTTCATTGCTAAAACGCATAAAATTCGCCGTACTAATTTTCTCATCTCCTCAGCTGGAGTAATTTAAATACCCAATGTATGATACGTGTCCACGTTTTCACGCTAAAAACAATTATTGGAGTGGTAAAAAAAGAACCAGTTGCCTTACAATAATCTTACAGAAAAAATATAATTCACCATAAGTTTCATCTACGAAGGGAATTTTCGCTAACAGCAAAAACATATATCTTATGCTCCTAATTTTTGTAAATGTTATAAGCTGCAAGCCTTTGTCAAGCTTCTCCATCGTCACAAAATTCTGGAAATATAATATGGATATACGGGAATGAGAAATCTGATGATTTCACAAGGTTTATTTCACAAGGTAACATATAAAGCACAGTAATAGAACACATGTAAAAATATAACAGTCCAGAATCGGTATGCTAATCATGCGAAATCGTCGTGAGCATTGAGGCATTCACCAGGTTGAAGACACCGTTTGGTAAAACACCCTGTCCTGCTGCGTAAAGATGTCTGCTGCACATCACCGTCCAACCGTCCGACAGGCATCGTCGATTCTTAAACGCCATTTCTGAGGGACCGAAGGCGTGATAATTGCATTGGCAGAGATAAGGGCTATGGGCGTGGGGGGAGGGGAGGGGCGGGTGGTGTTCCAGTGTCTCCCACTTGATCTGGCGTAACTTATGCGCTACGACATTTGCGATCTGGGGACTTGCGTTATCATGAAGCAGCAGTACCCCTTGTCTCAGTTTTCCCGGACGTTTCGCGTTGACTGCACACTGTAATTTTTCCAGCGTTGCGCAGCACCGTTCCCCAGTGATGGAGACACCAGGTTCCTTGAAATGAAGCTGGTATCCCAGATCGACCGGGTTCTTGCGTCGAATTGCGAACAGCACGGAACTTGGCGCACCATATCGGAAGGGTGTTTCTCGACAGACATGCTGGCCCATACACATTCTTCATTCTTTGATGGATGGCTACCGGTATTTGTCCTTCAGCGGCCAAGAAAAGAATAACAGCACCTTGGTCCCATTTGGACGAGGTTGGTAATAACGTCGCCATAGTTCACATTTCCGCATTTCCTGCACGCTCTTCCAAAAGACACGAATGCCACACTGCTGATCTCTTGCCTACATGTCGGTGCTTATATACCCGCATCGGAGTCACGCTACGTTGCGTATACGCTGCAACAACGTCCTCAAACGAAAACTTGTTCGTCGGCCCGTATAATGAGATACACCAGTCTTCAATCTTTTGTCTAGATGTCTACGCTGAGCAGTAGCAAGTATGATTCCGAAGAAAAGTTCGGCTGTTTTGTAGCTTATAAAATGAAACATGAACTTTCGCACTTTTAAAACAACTGCAGAATTTCACGGTTAGTAGTACAGCCTGGTACTGCAGGGAGTGCTGAGTGCCGTTCTCCAGCTTCCCTGTATATTCTCTCTCTCTCTGGTGTAGTTCATCTACATGCATACTCCGCAAGCAACCGTACGCTAGGTGGCAGACCGTCTATATGCTTCCACACGAGCCCTAGCTTCTCTTGTCTTCACGGTCCTTACGCAGCAGTAGAAGCGTTCTACAGTCAGTCGCAAATGAGAGTCCTATAAATTTTCTCAGAAAAGAATGTAGATTTTTCTCCAAGGATTCCCATTTGAGTTTACAGAGGATTTCCGTAATACTCAGAGTCAATCGAATTTACCTGTAACAAATCCACCAGTGCGCCTCTGTTTCAACTGGCTCTAAGCACTATGGGATTTAACATCTGAGGTCATCAGTCCCCTAGAACTTAGACCTACTTAAACCTAACTAACCTAAGGACATCACACACAACCATACCCGAGGCAGGATTCGAACCTGCGACCGTAGCGGTCTCGCGGTTCCAGACTGAAGCGCCTAGAACCACTCGGTCAGCCCGGCCGGCAGTGCGCCTCTGATCTGCTTCGATGTCTTCCTTTAATCCATCTGTTGGGTATCCTAAACACTCGAACAGTATCCAAGAATGGGTCTCACTATATACGAGGTCTCTTTTGTAGATGAGCTATACCTTCCTAGAAGTCTCCTAATAAACCAAAGTCTATTCGTCTCCCCTATAGCCGACCACATTCCATTTCATGTCGCTTTGCAGCTAAATATTTAATTGGCCTGACTGCGTCAACCAGCAAACCAGTGATACTGTATTCGAACATTATAGGATTGTTTTTCCTAAAAGAGCAAGGCGGAATTAACTTGACATTTTATATAATTACGATATATAATTACAAATCGCAGAATTAATGTGACATTTCGGAAACTAATGTATCAATGTGTGTTCAAAACCCTGCCTGCTTCGTTTGACAGTAATACACTGAACATTAATAATATGTAAGTCTTGCTGCATAGGAAGCTAGTTCGTGGGCTGCCGAATGATGAAACAGACTTGAATTAAACGTCATCCCTTCTTGTCTGGCATGCTAGGTGACATGCCTGGATTATTACGGTCCAACTGCCGTATGCTTACCATCGTTTTGCTTCTATGTTCAGTGTTTGCTCCCGTAGTTTGTACCAACAAGTGCAATACTCTTTTTAATTTCTTTTCTTGATCGCAACATCAACTTACAGTTTTTTACATTTAGAAGAAGCTGCTATTCATCACACCAAATCGCAACTGATCTAAGTTATCCTCATACAGTCGAATGACCATACTTTCACATAATCTTTTCTAAGAGTCGCAGATTGCTCGTCACCCTATCCGTCAGATGGTTAATGTACGAGGATGTGCTCGTAACTAATGCCTCCGTAATTCTTATGTGAAAAGTTTTAACGATTTTTAAATAAAACAAACGTTAGTAAAACTTCACATCTTTACTCTACACGTTTACATATTTATTTCTCAACATAGTCACTCTAGTGGTGAATACATTTCTCCCAACAAGAGACCAGTTTGTTGATACCATTACTGTAGAACAGAGGTTCCCAAACTGGGGGGCGCGCCCCCCTGGGGGTGGGGGGGGGGGGGGGGGCGCGTGATGATGTTGCAAGGGGGGCGCGGGTGGAGTTCGTGGTATAAACCTAATATTTCTTTTTAATATCGATATTTTAATAAAAATGAATGTGCAGGTATTAATGATAGATTACGGTGCTAAATGCAATCGTTTGGCGTCCCACTTCCCGCAATCCTATCTCAATAACCTATCCTAGAACATACAGCTTTTGAAGATCACGTTTAGAATGTCACGTTTAGAATGTCACACACAGAAACTCTCAAGATTACGAAGGCGATATGCGTTAATTCTAATATATCAGATTTGTAAACAACTTACTTCTGACAATTGGAAAACAGAAAAGTCAGGTATTAACTATTCCGTACATTTGTACACATGAACTGAGCGTAATCATGTCATAACCTTTAGCCGTAGTAGGCTATGTTCATCAGAGTAATTATCACTTATACTGCGTAACTGCCAAAATGCCGTTTTATTACCCTGTCAACCCGTGGATCCCCATGTGATGCGATTACAGTGACTTTAACAGACTGTATACGCTTCAAATGAACTGGCGGGTTCGTAATTTGGACGCCAGGGTTATGCCCTTTGTCACCAGAAAAATGTGCAAAACGTGAATGCGAAACAAGTACAAGTGTTCGTTCTGAGCAGAGTACTTCATATAGAAGTACGCTGGCTCTCAAAAGGAAATATGCTAGGAAGATTATTTGAACTTCGAGACGAAGTGATGCAGTTTTTGGAAAATAACAAACAAACTGAATTGTATGTGGAATTTAGAAAGCCCGGTGTTCATGTTGCATTGGCTGATCTGTCAGATATTTTCGAATCTTTAAACACACTGAATTTGAAATTACAAGGTGGAGAGTCAAACATAATTTTTCATCGGGATGCCATCAAAGCGTTTACTGATAAGTTGCAACTATGGAAACGTAAAATTTTAGCCTGCAATTATTCCTGTTTTCCCAGATTGTTTGGAATCCTGTAAGAAGCCCGATTTCAAAACGATTTTAAGGATACTGATACTAAGAGTAAAATATCAAACCATTTGCAGCACCTCACTGATGAATTCGAACGATACTTCCCTAACAGTTGTGATGATAAAATTTATTATAGGTTAGCGACGGATCCATTTCACGTTGACGTGGATGTGTTGCCAGACAGACTACAAGAGGAAGTCTTAGAAATTAAAAATGATTCTGCAGCGAAGTATGACTTTGAGAAGATGGATAAGCCTTTATTATGTGTGAAATATCTCACGGTGTATCCCAGCACAGCAGAACAAACACTGAAACTGTATTTACCATTTTCAAGCACTTATTTCTGCGAAAGAGCATTTTCAGCGGTAGTGGCGATAAAAAATAAGCTTAGAAGCAAACTCAATATTGCCAATGATTTACGATGCGCTGTTTCTACTATTCAGCCAAGAATTCAAAATCTTGTAAAAAATATGCAAGCTCATCCTTCCCATTGATTTATTTGTTTGTTTCTTGCCATATGTGTGTGGAAATAATATTTTTAAAATAAATACGTCACATTATAAGAGAACTTGTTATTTTCCTGCTAACTATCCTTACATGTAGGTAATACTGTAAAATTATAAATCTTATTTAAATATAAATACTGCGTGTGATCCTTATGGATTCTGATGTTATATGTGGTATGTTATTTCAACTAATAATAGTATTTCTTCTGGATGAAGACACAGCGAAAGTTTATCCTAGATATGGCAAGCGAAGAGTAGTCCTAAAATCGTATACGGGTGAAGAAATGGTGTGCAGCAAGGGAATGTAATCAAGGTAAGGAAGTTGTTTTATTCATATTTTTTAAAGTTCTGTGTAGTCTGCACGATTATTGCGTAAAACTAATTTTTTATTTTTTGTCTGGTTCTGGGAACTGGGCCTTTGTCGCCGTTCGGTAACTGTCGTCGTTGATATAAATGCCAACCTATGCGCAATGACAATGGGGAACGCTATAGGCGTACAAATCAGTGATGTTCGTTAACACCATGACTGAGTGACTATTTTTGATAATGAGTGAAAGTAATAAGCTACACTCAAAATAATAGCCCGCATCCACTAATCTGCAAAAGTCGCAAATATTTTTCCTTGTTTACCAAGGACTTTCTTTACTTTCGGAGTGGCTTATAATCACAAGACTAGACTGATGACGTAATAACTGCGACTCGATACATTAACAGCCCACCATGTTACATGACGTCACCATCACAAATTTTTCAATAGTTTCTTGATAATTAATAAAAATCTCTATATTTTTTTAGGGGGGGGGGGGCACGGACGTTTTCTTTTCGGCAGAAGGGGGGCGTGACAAACAAAAGTTTGGGAACCTTTGCTGTAGAATGTTTGACTCTGTTGAATTAGTCACAACCTCACCTATGCTTGCACCAATTCATCACTACCAAAGTGAACTCCTCCAAGGGATTCTCTAAGTTTTTGAAACATACGAAAATCGGATGAAAAATAGAGAATGATCGCTGACATCATACCCAAGGCGTCGGATTGTTGCTGATGTCGCAGCGGTCGTATGTGATCTGGCATTAACATGCTGATGGACAGGGTGCCCCATTGTGTGGACGAAGTACTAAGGTTGTGTGCCTCTTTCATAACACAGAATCATTCTGCGTAATGGAAGAAGCACAGTACGTAATAATTTCATAAACACGAGTACATGCAAGAGAGGCGTAAAACACAAATAATGCTGATGTAAATATTTTCACCTGACAAATGAGGATAAATGCTCGAAAAATGTTGTGCTAAGCATGATGTAACACGCAACTAGTGAAGTGTTTCATAATTTAAATCCTGAACGACACGGTTGCTGGCTTCCTAAAAGCATCGATCATAATCAATGAAATTAAGAATTTTTGTCAACATACATTGACTCCACAGTAGCGTGACCTAAGGTTTAACTGTAAGTAATGTGCAGACTTTATCTGCCATTTCATTGCCAGTACAATCTGATCCCGTTCAAAAGCACCGTGGATTTTGCACATGTTCATAATTATTGAGAATATTTTTGTTATGTTGTTGCAACTATAACAATGCGTGTTTCTTTCACCAGAAGCGTTTCGCTTTATTGAGGTAAAGCGTCATCAATGGTCTGTAATTAACTTACTTATACACTCCTGGAAATGGAAAAAAGAACACATTGACACTGGCGTGTCAGACCCACCATACTTGCTCCGGACACTGCGAGAGGGCTGTACAAGCAATGATCACACGCACGGCACAGCGGACACACCAGGAACCGCGGTGTTGGCCGTCGAATGGCGCTAGCTGCGCAGCATTTGTGCACCGCCGCCGTCAGTGTCAGCCAGTTTGCCGTGGCATACGGAGCTCCATCGCAGTCTTTAACACTGGTAGCATGCCGCGACAGCGTGGACGTGAACCGTATGTGCAGTTGACGGACTGTGAGCGAGGGCGTATAGTGGGCATGCGGGAGGCCGGGTGGACGTACCGCCGAATTGCTCAACACGTGGGGCGTGAGGTCTCCACAGTACATCGATGTTGTCGCCAGTGGTCGGCGGAAGGTGCACGTGCCCGTCGACCTGGGACCGGACCGCAGCGACGCACGGATGCACGCCAAGACCGTAGGATCCTACGCAGTGCCGTAGGGGACCGCACCGCCACTTCCCAGCAAATTAGGGACACTGTTGCTCCTGGGGTATCGGCGAGGACCATTCGCAACCGTCTCCATGAAGCTGGGCTACGGTCCCGCACACCGTTAGGCCGTCTTCCGCTCACGCCCCAACATCGTGCAGCCCGCCTCCAGTGGTGTCGCGACAGGCGTGAATGGAGGGACGAATGGAGACGTGTCGTCTTCAGCGATGAGAGTCGGTTCTGCCTTGGTGCCAATGATGGTCGTATGCGTGTTTGGCGCCGTGCAGGTGAGCGCCACAATCAGGACTGCATACGACCGAGGCACACAGGGCCAACACCCGGCATCATGGTGTGGGGAGCGATCTCCTACACTGGCCGTACACCACTGGTGATCGTCGAGGGGACACTGAATAGTGCACGGTACATCCAAACCGTCATCGAACCCATCGTTCTACCATTCCTAGACCGGCAAGGGAACTTGCTGTTCCAACAGGACAATGCACGTCCGCATGTATCCCGTGCCACCCAACGTGCTCTAGAAGGTGTAAGTCAACTACCCTGGCCAGCAAGATCTCCGGATCTGTCCCCCATTGAGCAAGTTTGGGACTGGATGAAGCGTCGTCTCACGCGGTCTGTACGTCCAGCACGAACGCTGGTCCAACTGAGGCGCCAGGTGGAAATGGCATGGCAAGCCGTTCCACAGGACTACATCCAGCATCTCTACGATCGTCTCCATGGGAGAATAGCAGCCTGCATTGCTGCGAAAGGTGGATATACACTGTACTAGTGCCGACATTGTGCATGCTCTGTTGCCTGTGTCTATGTGCCTGTGGTTCTGTCAGTGTGATCATGTGATGTATCTGACCCCAGGAATGTGTCAATAAAGTTTCCCCTTCCTGGGACAATGAATTCACGGTGTTCTTATTTCAATTTCCAGGAGTGTATTTTGATTTGCTTTAAGAGCGAAAAACAGTTTGTTAACAGTATGTTGATTTGCACTTACGGTGATTTCCGTGTGATTTTTCATGTACATCAGGAAATGTCGTCCGCTAGCACATCGTTTCTGTTTTTAGACACTAATATTTGTGGCATAATTTTTACTTGTTCTGCAGTACTATGCATTTCTTATGTTTAGCACACCACGCTTTTTCGCACACCGCTGTTTACTGTTTGTTTTTATACTTCTAAGAAACCAGTGGTGTGCGAAAGAGACCAATGATGATGCTTTACCTCAATAAAGCGAAACGCGTCTGAAAAAACCACGCATTCGTGTCGTTGCAACGAGAGAACAAAAAAATCCTCACGAATTGTAAAGCAACTACGGACAACGTGGCCACATAAATGAATCTCATAATTATCATTCGATATTTGGAATGAACATGGCTGAAATGTTTTATGAGAGAAATTTAAGGATTTTCCGCTTGTTTGTGACAACTGTCACAGCTCTTATGTCGTTATTTTATTTTGCTGCCATAAGAAGAGATAACAGCCAGTACTTTTTTTGTTTTGTACTGCCCTTGGTCGTGTCGCCGCGCCTTTGTTTTAAGAAATTATTATGTGATGCCGGCCGGAATGGCCGTGCGGTTCTAGGCGCTACAGTCTGGAGCCGAGCGACCGCTACGGTCGCAGGTTCCAATCCTGCCTCGGGCATGGATGTGTGTGATGTCCTTAGGTTAGTTAGGTTTAATTAGTTCTAAGTTCTAGGTGATTGATGACCTCAGAAGTTAAGTCGCATAGTGCTCAGAGCCATTTTATTATGTGATGGCCTTGCTGAATAGTTTCAGAGCGCGCCAAGTGAATTTATTCGAAAAACATTGCATTTGAGGCAATGGCATACAGTAAATCAGTGATTTATCATATTATGAAATATTTTTAGGCACGGAATTCCTTTTCTACTTTGTAGGACCACAAGTTTAATTTTTGTCCACGCTTAGGAAAACTAAAACATTAATCGCACATCTTCACTTTTCTGGTAATGTGTCGGTACGAGAATTACAGTTTGCTATTGTGACTATCGTAAAATAGTCGTAACGGTTTGAATATGAGGAGGTAGTGACTCAGAAAACGTATCTGCAGATGAAAATTGCTCGAAATGCGTGTTTATTTGAATAATTTATTGGAGCACACTCCCACACTACCGCATGTCTCTAGCACTTCTCTCGTAAATGTATGGACATACAGTCGCGTAAGATCCTACGATATAAAGGCGGCCGAACCCCGAAGTGGATTTTCCGGCCAATAAATGCCGTACGATCATGTCCTTTTCACCTCTTTATTACACTGTTTCTTGATCTCAGTCAAATCACAAATCTCCTCGTACTAGTAAGATAGCCATAGTGCTTACATGTTTCGTTTATTTATCTTGCCACAGCTACACGACTCCCACACTGCTACAGACAATTAATAAATATGCACCATTTGATGGTGAATCGCTAAGCGGCTCGCAATAGGTAATGGAATAATAAAAAAAAAATTGAAGAACAAAACAAAAGACGATTAGTTGCAGTAATATGTAGAAGCCTTAAGCCATAGTTAGGCCTTTGTGGAAATTACATGTGAAGAGGAACTTTTCCTTTTGTGATGTGTTTCGATTTTAATCCGCAGCAGCCAAAATTAAGCACCAATACTGATACTAAGACATAAGTGTGCGGAAACTGGGCAAATACGTGTAGTATTAAAGTTTCGGTCTTACCGCAATAAGGTAGTCAACAGCGACATATCAGCATTACGTGAGTATTTCTGTTTGTTGTAATCGACATGGGCTGAAGGCTGTGATAACTTGACAGATATTTCTGCGCTACGAGAGCCACAAATCTGCCAGCGCGTGCGCTAAGAGTCGGGGAGAGGGCAGGGGAGGACCCGCAACAGCTGTGGTTCGATCGGGAGGCGGGCGCAGGCGGCGACCTTGAACTTGGAGCCGGTACTCCCCGTTACGTAACAAGCTTCACGTCACCGCCACTGTCGGCGCTGATGTAGGCGCCGCCCTGACCCGCGTAAGGCTGCCGCAGAGTGCGGGGAGCTCCATGTCCCAGGCACTGTTACGTTATTTGTTTAGTCATAAATAAACAATTTTACAATTGTACAAATACAAACTTAATCCGTACATATTCCTAAATTCGATCTAAGTATACAGGGTGGTCCATTGATAGTGACCGGGCCAAATATCTCACGAACTAAGCATCAAACGAAAAAACTACAAAGAACGAAACTCGTCTAGCTTGAAGGGGGAAACCAGATGGCGCTATGGTTGGCCCGCTAGATGGCGCTGCCATAGGTCAAACGGATATCAGCTGCGTTTTTTAAATAGGAACCCCCATTTTTTATTACGTATTCTTGTAGTACGTAAAGAAATGTGAATGTTTCGCTTTGTGATAGACGGCACTGTAATAGTCACAAACGTTTAAGTACGTGGTATAACGTAACATTCCGCCAGTTCGGACGGTATCTGCTTCGTGATACGTTACCCGTGTTCAAATGGACCGTTTACCAATTGCGGAAAAGATCGATATCGTGTTGATGTATGGCTATTGTGACCAAAATGCCCAACGGGTGTGTGCCATGTATGCTGCTCGGTATCCTGGACGACATCATCCAAGTGTTATGTTATTTAAGGAAACAGGAAGTGTTCAGCCACATGTGAAACGTCAACCACGACCTGAAACAAATGATGATGCCCAATTAGGTGTTTTAGCTGCTGTTGCGGCTAATCCGCACATCAGTAGCAGACAAACTGCGCGAGAATCGGGAATCTCAAAAACCTCGGTGTTGAGAATGCTACATAAACATCGATTGCACCCGTACCATATTTCTATGCACCAGGAATTGCATGGCGACGACTTTGAACGTCGTGTACAGTTCTACCACTGGGCACAAGAGAAATTACGGGACGATGACAGATTTTTTGCACGCGTTCTATTTAGCGACGAAGCGTCATCCACCGACAGCGGTAACGTAAACCGGCATAATGTACAGTATTGGGCAACGGAAAATCCACGATGGCTGCGACAAGTAGAACATGAGCGACCTTGACGGGTTAATGTATGGTGCGGCATTATGGGAGGAAGGATAATTGGCCCCCATTTTACCGATAGCAATCTAAATGGTGCAATGTATACTGATTTCCTACGTAATGTTCTACCAATGTTACTACAAGATGTTTCACTGCATGACAGAATGGCGACGTACTTCCAACATGATGGATGTCCGGCACATAGCTCGCGTGCGGTTGAAGCGGTATGGAATAGCATATTTCATGACAGGTGGATTGGTCGTCGAAGCACCATACCATGGCCCGCACGTTCACCGGATGTATGTATGTGTGTACCACATCTCCTCCGAAACTCCTCAATCGGTTTGAAACAAACTTTGTGCGTATAGCTCTTACTGTCTGGAAGAATGGCCCTTACGTTAAGAACCACCCATTATTACAGGGTGGGGCATGGGTGAAAAAGGTGTAGCCCATAACGCGCAATTACTAGATTTTATAAATCCATTATTCTAGAATGATATCACTTAGAGACTTGCAACAACATTCATGCATAATTTCAAACGTTTACGAAGCTTTTCTCGCCGACACTCCCCTTAAAATACTGAAAGGAAGAAAGTTTGCCACCTACTACAATTTCGCTGTTCATTCAGTAAAACCGCCGCATCAGGCATAGCGTTTTAATTTTTTGTTTCCTTACCACTATTGTATTCGCGACATATGTACCACACATTATTCACAAAACCCAATGAATGCACCTGGAAAATTATATCACTGTACGACATATAGTTCAGGAAAAATGAAGTCCCAACCAGTGGCATGGGTGTAAAACTGCCGCATCTTGCATTACGCTTTAATTTATAACTTCTATGGTACAAACTGTATCCCAACACATTTCGTAGACAAAACGCCGCTGAATGTAACTGCAAAATTATATCATTGTATGATACATCGTTCAGGAGATACGACGTCATAGACATTGAGTTGCGCGGAAACGATACTACACAGCGAAATTCGCTAGAGATACAGGTGAAATATGTGTACAAATATATGTGAAATATATTAAATATGTGTTAAATACGTGTAACATGTGTATGCAGGGATGAATCCATGGGTAAAAAGGTCCTCTGAAACACCTGTATCGATTTCAACCTAACTTAGTATACATATTACTTACTCTCTGGAAAGAAATATTGTGAGGGTTAGAACCACCAACATCGTATTTTTGTGGCAGTGATGAGTAGTTAAGGACAGAGGAGGAGGAGATGGAGAGATAGAGAGGGGCATTTAGGAGATGGACACAAACAGAGGAAGGGTGGACAGAGAAAGAGGGGAATGTGGAGACGGAGAGAGATAAGGGGGGAAGGAGATGGACAGAGAAAGAGAAGAGGAGGAGGAGGAGGAGGACAGAGAGAGTGGAGGAAAAGGTGAACAGACAAAGCAAAGAGGAAAAGATGGACAGAGAGAAGTGGAAGAGGAGATAGCCGAGAAATGGAAGAAGTGTAGATGGAGAGAGATAAGGAGAAAGCGGAGATGGACAAACAGAGGGGGAGGAGATGGGCGGAGAAAGGAGGAAGATGAGATAGCAAAAAAATGGGAGGAGATGGAGAGATGTAAAGGGGAAGAGGAGGAGATAGGCACAGAGTGAGGAGAGGAGGGAAAGAGTAGTACAGGAGGAAATGAACGGACAAAGAGGGAAGAAGGGGGTGGATTGCTCTCCTACAGTTTTACCTCCATACATGTGCGAACTGACTACTCCTTGATGCCTGATGTGTCCTATCAACCGATCCCCGCTTTTAATCAAATTGTGCCGAAAATTTAACTTCTCTCCAGTTTTATTCAGCTCTCATTCTCTTCTTGTCTGAATTGTTCAGAGTCGAAAATATGGCTCAAATGGCTCTGAGCACTGTGGGATTTAATATCTGAAGTCAGTCCCCTAGAACTTAGAACTACATAAACCTAACTAACCTAAGGACATCACACCCACCCATGCCCGAGGCATGATTCGAACCTGCGACCGTAGCTGTCGCGAGGTTCCAGACTGAAGCGCCTAGAACCGCTCGGTCACAGCGGCCAATTGTTCAGAGTCGACGTTTCACTTCCGTACAAGGTTCCATACCAGACAAGTACATTCAGAAAAACTCCGAAATATTTACATTTATATTCGATGTCGAGAAATTTCTAATTCTCAGAAATGTTTTCCTTGCTATCATCAGTCTACATTTTTATCATCTCTAATGCGGCGCAATCTGCTTCCACCATCATAACCTGACTTAATTCGTCTAAATTCTGTTAACTTTGTTTTGCTTTTGTTTATGTTCATTGTTGTGCCTATAGTTGATACCAGATGGCATGATCAGCTAAGGGCATTCCAAACATCTATTAAATGCATAAGACTTAAGCATATTTATTTACACTGTGTATACAGTACTTGAAAATGTACATAGGTTAGATTTCTCTGTTCGACGCTGGTACTCATACAGTCAGTCTGAACCGTCCCTATAATAGTAATGCTCAGTGGCTAACAGTGTGAATCACAAAACACCAGTAGTGCCGCGCTAATTCGTAGTTGGTGTGTTGCTCCGAGAAAGGGGTATGGGGGGGATGGGAAGGGGGAGGGGGATCGGTGTGCGGCGTCTTAATAAGAAGCGCTGACATTTCCATGCAGCGAGAAAGGCGAGGACGGCGTCCTCTGGTGTCGTCTGTAGCGTCACCAAGAGGGAGACGGGGAGGCCTGGTTCGCTATTCACATTGGCGCCTTGTTCAAATACAAGTACGGCCACTTACATAGAGGCATACCAGAAATTATCTTAGAGTCACTACGAGAAACTCAGCGTTTCAGAGAAATGGAAACCATTAAACAAACACGCAGTAAACAAACACAAAGACCAAATCACCAAACTTGAACCACTATCCGTAAAGAAATGAATTATATCGACATAGAATTAGATGTCAACGAGACGAAGGGATTAGCTCAAATTAAGTCTCCGACAACTGATCCCTTTGACATTAACGCCAAAGACGATGCAAATGAACAATAACACGTGCATAACACATACATCACACTAAATGATGAAATAGTAGTACATAGACAAATTACACTGGTGTTCAAAATTAAAACAGCAAACGGAGATTTTGTAAGGCTGCTTTTATTTTTCCACTAATCGGTAAAACGGCTGATAGTAAAGTAGAAACAATGTAAAGAATACAGAATGTAAACAACTGCTAGATGAATAACTGTGGAGAAAAATGTTCTTCGTTTTTTCCAACTTAACGGATTTGCACACACACATAGCGTGTTCAGTATGCGTTGTGATCATCTCTGGCAGCAATATACGCCTGACAACGACGGGACAAGCTGTGACTGACACTACCAGTCTCATGTTGAGGCAATAACGCCCATTCTTCTTGCAGAGCTGTTCGCAAGTCTTGGAGAGTGGTTAGTGGATGTTGATGCAACCCATCTCCTTGGTGCACCCCGGACGTGCTCTATGGTATTCAGATCGGGAGAGCGATCAGACTACGCCAAGTGTGCTACATCTTCCAAGAAAACATCAACCACCTGTGCTCTACGAGGTCGAGCATTACCGTCCATCATTACGAAGTTTGGGTCCACAGCACTTCGCAACAACCGCGCATGAGGTCCCAAGATCTCGTCACGATACCTGACAGGAGTTCCTTGCCAGTTCACCTGTGCAAATTCATGAAGAGGTGCTAGGGATCCTCCTCGATACCGGTCCCTTTCCACAATGTTTGGGTCCCGAAATGGTCTTCTCTCTAGATGTGGAACCATCGAGAATCAATCTCCAGACCAAATCAGAACTCTTCTGTGAAAAGAACATTGGCCCAATGTTCGACCGTCCAGGTGGCATTCTGACGATTCCACTCTAGACGTTCTCTTCTGTGCAGACGCGTCAGGGATTCACATACAGCAGGTCTCCGACAGTAAAGGCCACTCTGCCGATGCTTTCTGTTCGCCCTTTTTGCCTCGATACATGTCTGGTGGATGCTGAGCGGTCAGATTCCAGTTATCGTGCAGTACTAAAGCTGTACCGTGTTGCCCTTACAGCCAATTAGCCGTCTTCTCTTTCAGATGTCACACGTAGTCGCCCTGACTTTGTCTTCGGGATACAGTTTCGGTCTCTATAAACTGTCACCACGTCCGAGGACCAACAGAACGATTCACATTAATCCATCGGTCCACATCATTTTCCGACTCTCCTGCTTCCTTTCTTCCTATGGCCCTCCACCGCAGAGGTAGGCGTCTTTTCTGTCCTATACTTCACCTTCTGTGACTGTGTTCACAGCGATATTGGATTGGAGACCAGCCGGCAAACACTTCCCCGCTTGATAGGTGCTCTGACGTCAGCGTTGTCCGCGGACCGGAATGCCATCTTCCGTGCAGAACAGGATCGTCTGGCATCTGTTGACAGTTTGTACGATTGTATCGTGAATTGGACACAGGATGGGGAAACGGCGGTTTGTTGCTTTAATTTTGGACACCAGTGTAGATTAGAAACCTGTTTATCTACTAAGCAGGATAGTTTGTAGCCCATTATTGTACATTTGGCATGTACAACATTTAACTCACAAAATTAACATAGAAAACCTGTATCACAAGTAATATAAGAGTTAACACACATATAATGACGAGAGAAAAATAATACTCAACACACACAACAAATGACATTAAATGTAGAAACAGTAACACACAGATAAAGCAGAATAGAACCCAAAGAATAGATAAAGTAGGGTAAATCGTGGCTGGTTATTGTACTAGGCGCCACGTTAAAACCTGTAATTAGACTACATAATATACAAAAACTGTAACACCAGTAATATAGCTAATCAACATACATACAGTATAAAAACACTAATGAAACTTACATATTAGAACAGATATGTGAGAGGAACCGAGGCGTGATATCCGAGGTGTGAATTATCTGATGTACCATAATAAACTAACCATGGGATGTGCTGCCCGGGGACGTAAGGCGCGAGGGCACATTTCGAAGCCACCTTCCTGAGCAATGCCGGTGAGTGGACAACTAACCCCAACACTAAACTTTCCTGCCTTCTTCTTTTTCTCTTCTTAAAAATTAAAATTTCATAATTTTCCATTTCGAAATTTCATGTGCTTTAATTCAAAGAAGTAATCACAGCTGTATCTTATACAAAAGGGACAACGGATCTCGACATAGCCCCACCTCTAACTGGAGCTGCATGGGCAGCGGTGGCCCCGGCCCTGCTGTGTGGTCAAACTTCGTTGCGCGGCGTGGGCAGTGGGTACCTGCTAAAAAAAAAAAAAAAAATCTTCCTCCGCAGAGATGTGAGCGGCACAAGACATTGTCGATGCTGTATTCAGCTTACAGCCACTTTTAAAGATATAATTCACTTTGTTCAACCACTTGTCCAAGTCCTTTGCCCTCTCTGATAGATTTACACTGTCATCTGCAAACCTCAAAGTTTTAATTTCTTCTCTGTGAACATTAATTCCAACTGTCTCCTTGGTTCCCTTCACAGCTTGCTCAGTGTACAGAAAGGCTAACATTGGGGAGGCTAAGATGCCAATTAAGTCAGTTAACAAGGAGGCATGCCAATTACACATCTGACCTCAAGAACACATTTTGTGTGTGTGTGTGTGTGTGTGTGTGTGTGTGTTGTCAGGTTTTCGTCTGAAAAACCAAGTCAGCTTCCGTCCTTAATGAAGGATATTTTGAGCTATGGAACATGAAAATAAGAATTTCCCGTTACTGGCGTTGGGCATGGTTTTCCAGTGGCGTACATTTTACGCTCACAGTCTATTATGGCATGATGGATGAGCAGCAGCGATCGGCAACCCTTCAGGCACCTCAGGCACGCGTGCAGCCTACATGGCCCCTGCATGCCTCAGCGTCATGCACTCGCCCTGTCACAGCGAGGGATGGACACCAGGTGGCTGATCGGCTCTAGCAGAGGCCACTACTTCCAAGGGACCTATTGGCATCCGCCACACACGTGACCCGAAAATAGTGCCAACGCCGGCCGCTTAGAGAGCCTCTCCTACCCCCTGGGTGGATGCTACACACCGAATCGTCTTAGGACCTTCTCGAAGCGCATCCTAGAGACTGATGCTGCTTTACTCAGCATTCATCGTTGTTTCCCTTGGTATAATAAGACTATATCCAGGATAGATGTTTCTATCACTACGCTGGTATTATTCAGGACAGCTTGATCGGACGTAGAATATTTCCAATAGAAGTGTAAATGCCTGTGAAGATCCTCATTGTAATACTTGTGAGATTCTGGAATCGCCATACTGTCAGGTTTTCTTACCTATGAGACATGTAACTGTGATTTTGTTACTAACGTCCGACGCAGAAGTTCCTTTCGTTGGTCAATAAACTTTTGTAAACTCCGATCACTGTGTCAGTGCGAGCGACACATAAATCGATGTTTTATTTTTTAATCACCACCAACCTAAAAAAAATTCCAGTCCTTACCTTGTGTTCAGTATGTAATTTTTAGGATTAACTAAGCGCTACACTTCTTTAACCTCGTTTGACGAACCTTATTATTAATGTATGATATAGAAGCCCGTTTTATAGTACACACATATCAAAAAGATAACCAAGCGAGGCGGCGCAGCGGTTAACAGCTGGATTCGCATTCGGGAGGACGACTGTTCGAACCCACACCCGGCCTTCCTGATTTAGTTTTTCCGTGATTGCTCTAAATGGCTTCAGGCAAATGCCGGGATAGTTAATGTGAAAGGGCACGGCCCACTTCCTTCCCCATCCTTCCCTAAACCGATGGGACGGATGACCTCGCTGTTTGGTCCCACCAACCAAAAAGGAACTGTACATTTGCCGCAGTGGTAACACCGGTTCCCGTCAGATCACCGAAGTTAAGCGCTGTCGGGCCGGGCTAGCACTTCGATGGGTGACCATCTGGTCTGCCGAGCGCTGTTGGCAAGCAGGATGCACTCAGCCCTTGTGAGGCAAACTGAGGAGCTACTTGATTGAGAATTAGCAGCTCCAGTCTCGGAAACTGACATACGGTCGGGAGAGCGGTGTGCTGACAGCATGCCTCCATATCCGGATCCAGTGACGCCTGTGGGCTGAGGATGACACGGCGACCGGTCGGTACCGTTGGGCCTTCATGGCGTGTTTGGGAGGAGTTTTTAGTTTTTTACATTTTATTTCCATGGTAGAAAATACTGGTTTTTTTTGTTTGATTTTTCTCGGTACGTGTAAGTTATGTACGGTGCTTTTTCCGTAATCACGAATAGAGATACTAGTCTGCTAATTATTTATGTGTTTTTAAAAGCGCATAATGTGTTGTAGTTGTACTTATATGATGTAGTCAGAATCTTCAGCTCTTTAAATAAATTTTTACAATGCATCTAATAGTTGTTATAATAATTGTTTTAGATACCTTTCTTGTGACACGTTCTTGTCATTTGGATATTGCTGCCATTTTTGTGTCCTTGGTCGCCAGTAAAAAATATCAGAGGCAAGGACTGAGTGCACATAGGGATAGTGATTACGGTGCACTTCCTGTGACAGTGATCACAAGACTCTCTAAGAGCATAACACGCTCTTTGTTAGTATCTCGGCTTGCAGCTTCCATTTAAGCTGATAGTCGACGCATTCATCGCATGTAAAGCAACTATGATTCGAAACAGAAGTCGCCTTCTTTCGTTACTCTCACGTGACTTCTGAATGCTCTCCTGATCCGCGGTCACATTATAGTACAAGTATCACTTTCGATGGTTCTCACAGAGAGGAGACTAAGGGATACGGAAAGACGCACACTGTATTTAAGTGCAACAGCACCGATTAACTGGAGGTTATGAGAAAAGGTGATATAATACGGCAGTGCAAGTAGAATTTCGACCAAAAGTATTAGTATACGTCATCCCTTAGAAGATCCTCTTCGTTGGAGTGGGAAGAAATGTCTAACAGTTATTTTATTCACTTTAAAACCAACTAGATTATCGACAGACCACTGACCACTTTTGGCAAGTCGCCCAATAGTTGCACACCGTACATCAGATTCCTATACACGCAATGGAATAAATCCTTCACTCAAACGGGAGCACGTTTGCACAGGACACTTTTCTCGGGAACCGTTCTTGGTAAAGCGCGACTGTGGAAGATTAGCAGTACCATCTGCTGTGGGCTCTGACCAGCTTCACGGCATCAGCTAAGTGAACGTCTTAGCGTGGAGAACATATTTGTAGTTCTGTTCGAGGTGAGAAAATTTTGTTCCTCAAATATCGTAGCTCCTACGTAGCGTACCTTTCAGAATTGAGAATAGATAAATATATGTTCGTTTACAAGAGATTATTCTGCTATACGAGCTATATTTGTGTGATTTGAAACCCTCAAAGATACTGTTATAGTTTCGAAAGTATGTTAAACATGTCGAAGAGGCACGTTCACGCACTGCTTTGCTTTGCCATCGTAACTGATACCCCAGTTAAGGGAACTTCAAGACAACAGTAGCTACAAACGGAATCTGACAAAAATGGAGGAGGAGAATAAAAGGTATAAATTGTTAAAAAAGGAGCTATTTGAATCTACATCTATATCAAGCAGAAAGAACTAATTCTATTAGGGCAAAGACTCGTAAGTGCTAGAAATATATAAAAGCAAGAACAAGGAAAAATATGAATAGGCCTGCTTTTGATGTCATCATTAGTGTTCTGACCAAAGGCAAGTTTTCACATGATAAGTCTCGGCCCGCTCGCTCTCAATCTCCTCTCACATTCTGGTCCTTACAAATCTTCTCTTAGCAAGCACTTCCTTCTCAACGAATGCCCCATCCAATTCTTCTTCCTCTCTCTCTCTTACAAACTGCAGCAGTCTGATGAACGGAATGAAAATTGTGTTTATAATTACTGCCTGAAACGATAAAACCAACCAAACAGAAATTAAAAAAAATGAGTCTGGTACCTTAGTTATAAAAGATGGCGTCACGATGTTTGAACTGTGTTCTGTGATACGTGTAACGTGCCTCCATAGCAGTGTAAACCTGCTGCATAACCGGGTCACCTTTACTCACTCGATTGAGCCAATACCACATCATTTTGCACTGAGCTAGAAGTATAAATATCAAATTATACCTTAATAATCATATTATAAAACGAAACAGTTTTAAAACTTAAGAAGTTCCGAAAAGAAATCTGCTTAAATGTGGTCCGGTCTCCCTTACAGTGCGCCCCGCTATGAGACTACTTGATTGATGTAGCTGTGTGTTGGATCAGGTCTAGAACCCAGCCTCTTACCCTTGGTGGACAATACTCCCACTGACTGAGCTATCTAGGTAAGACTTGCCTTTACGGCTGCGATTCTTCGCCGGCCAGAGTGGCCGAGCGGTTCTAGGCGCTACAGTCTGGAACCGCGCGACCGCTACGGTCGCAGGTTCGAATCCTGCCTCGGGCATGGATGTGTGTGATGTCCTTAGGTTGCTTAGGATTAATTAGTTCTAAGTTCTAGGGGACTGATGACCTCAGAAGTTAAGTCCCATAGTGCTCAGAGCCATTTGAACCGTTTTTTTCCCGATTCTTCAGGAACTGCTGCTAGTCCAAGAAGGTGTGCAGGAGAGGACCCGTCTAATGTGAAAAGTAACTCAGTGTTTTGTGGCTTGCGGAATATGTACGTGGATGCAGATATAGGTATGGACTGGATTTGGTTTATGATCTGTCCGGTTTCTTACTTGCTTACTATCGACGAACACGTCTGGACAGATTTTTCACACTGTCACTTTACTGTTCCTAATCCACTAATGTACTTTGTCTAACGAGCAGTGCATGTTTCGCTTTACCATGTACGATAACGTTGAACAATACAGCGTGTGGTTGAAGTCTGCCAAGGCAGCACGTCAGTGACACATCTTGTTTTTAGAACTTTTGGAGTGATAGTTTTAGACCATTCATTAGGAAAGCACATTTTGATAGATGTCAACATATCCTTGACATTCTTACATCAGAACTACATAATACTTTACTGCAATGACTGCAGTACGTCTTGTACAACCTTGTCTCGTGGGAATATTAAAATATGGGAATATTTTGCTGTTACAGGTGGGTTCCCGACATCCAGCTCTACTTTACGCAGAGTCCTGGAATCCGACAGCTAAGCAGAAGCAATGCTTTCAAAGGTATGGACGCTTGCATGAAGGCCTATCAGTTATTTTATTCCCATGCCATAACATCAAACAAGAGCCAACTTCCAGCTTTACTGTAGCAGCGGAAAGCCGTGGAGTCTAATGTTCGAGCTTTCTGAATTCTCTGCATCCAGTCTAAATCAACATAGTCGTGTGCCTTGGGAGCGTGTTAATGTTCACCTTGACGATTGTGGTCCACAAATTCAGCAAAGCTACGAATAGACTTTTTGCACGACTACAAGCGCAATTATTTTTTGTTTAACACATAAACCTTCACGATATCCCGAAGAAATGACTTAGTGAGTAATATGTAGAAGAAAAATACATTCCTTGGTTATTACTCATTGTCTGAAAGCTCAAAACCAAAGGAAATGCAGAAAAATGCTTTACTCTATGGAAAATACTCTGACCTAGGAATGATATAGGAATAATTTATCAGTTACAAAGTGTTCTAATTACGGATAACGTTCGCAAAAGTGTTATGCAGTCGTCCGAGTCACGTAATTGCCTGTGTTAGGCAGTTTAGAAACCAGTATCCTGATAATGAACGACACTGTGTGTTGTCTCAAATTTGAAATATAAAAAGTCTTCATCACAGAGGTCTTCATTAAGCGTTACGCGTTTCAAAATTTCATTTCAAAATTTGAGTTGCTTTCTACGGTCAATGCTAGCGCCACGAACTGGCCATCGTTTACCTCTTAGATAGTTCCATCGTCATACTCAGTTTGGCATTGGTTCTATTCGATAGATGATAGCACTATCCCTACATGACGTGAGATTTGTACTGTATCCAGTTTATGCTCACTTTCGTGAGCTTTGTACTAAAGTTTGATTTTTATATAAGTACGATGCCGTTTGGAATTTCTGTGTATTGGAATAATTAGAAGCACTCTTACGTATATTTTCTGTCATTAATTTCTTGTGCACTTCATTCAACAGTCTCAGTCTGATGATGAAATTTTGAAGCGCATAACGCGTAATAAAGAACTGTGCGATCAAGACCTTTCTGTATTTCATAGTTGTGCCAAATCTGAACGGTTGCCTCCTCTACTACGGACGTATTTCTAGATAAAGTAATGGACTATGTGTTGTGTAGCAATGGTAGTCAGACGTCGTGACTGATAGGAAACACTCATCGAAAATAATTTTCTTTAGATTTAGTATAATCTTGGATATAAAAAACATGTTTTTTAAGTTGAACATTCCAATTTGGGTTGAATATCGCCCTTTTCTCTTGAGACATGAGATACGTACGATTATTGCAATAACGAAAACAAAATAGTTTTCTCAAATTACGTAAGAGTACTTTGCGTGAGACTATATAAAATACGTAAGCAAGAGCTAGAAAGGACGTAAATGACATAGACTAGACCCAAATTAAGATAACACGTACGTCTACGTTATACCTACGATAAGCTGGTTCATAGAAGACTGCCATCAGATGATATGACTGACGCCAGTGTTATTTAAATGTTAATTACTTGTTCTTATTTTGGTCCCAAATTGCAGTTACAAGAGTTGAAGGACATTAAAGCGACAGAGAAAGGGATTAATCCTATCCCCGACGTTATTCTGGCTGTAGATGGAGCGAGCAGTAAAGGAAACCAAAGAGAAATTTGGGGAGTACAGGCAGAAAAAGTAAAAGCCTCAGAGTTTGCAACTGACACCGTACTTCTGTCACAGACGGCACATACTTGCAAGGTCAGTCGAACGGGTTGTACAGTGACTTCAGAACAAGTTATAAGCTGGACATTGAGAAAAATTAAAAAAAGTTTAAAGAAATGTAAATAATTTAAATCAACTGATAGTAGATTAGGAAATAACAGGCTGAAAGTTGAAGAAGAAATTCTATTACGTGGCTAGCAAAGTTGCAGACGTTGGCAGAAATAAAGAGGATATAAAATTTAGACTGGTATTAGCAAGACAAGCCTTCTTGACAAAGAAAATTTTATTAGCAGTAAAGATAAACTTATGTTTAGGAATTCTTTTCTAAAGACGCGGATATTTCGAAATGTGGGGCAACAGACGAACGCTGAAGTAAATTGACCGCTTGATCAATGAATATGTACTGAATCGAATTTTAGAGAAAAAGAGTTTTATGGCACGATTAGCTTAACGGCCGCTGCTTCGCTCGCGTAGACTGCATGGTCTGCACAGAATTTTTGTTTCTGTTTCATCGAATTTTTATGTTGTCCACACATTTGCAACATCTAAGATATTCACGCTAATTAAGGCCATATAATCATGGTCTTTTCCGAATGTGCTTCTGATCAAAATGCGAGTCTGGTAGCTGGAGTGCAAAGTTTTTGTTAATCATGCGTTTTGCGTCCATCCCTTAACAAACATTTCGTAAATTTAGGTTAAATTTTTTTTTAATGTAACGAAATATTTTCTAAAAAATTCACGGCCCCTTGTGGGTTGAGTCTCCATAAATCCTGAAACACGTATTTTTTTTTTTTCATTTCTAACCGAGAAGTCAAATGCCAATTGTCACAGGTGTAGCCTTAAAAATCCTGTAGTAGTTCTTTAGTAATGATATATGTTCAATAAAGCTATCGCCCTTTAGTTCAGCCTCATAGGGTTAAATTTAAAAAAAAATGCCGAAACACGTATTTCTTTATTTCTCACTGAGAAACTAAATACCAAGTTTCGTAGGTTTAGCTTCAAAATTGTCTTGATAGCTACATTTTTCAAAAACAAAAAAACCTTCATATCTTATTTCACCCCCCTTTGGGTGGGAATTTCGAAAAATCTCTTCTTAAATGACACTTATAGTATAAGATCCACACCACCTCCACATTTCAAATTTCTTTCTGTAGCGCCGCGCGGGATTAGCCAAACGGTCTAAGGCGCTGCAGTCATGGGCTGTGCGGCTGGTCTCGGCGGAGGTTCGAGTCCCCCCTCGGGCATGGGTGTGTGTGTTTGTCCTTAGGATAATTTAGGTTAAGTAGTCTGTAAGCTTAGGGACTGATGACCTTAGCAGTTAAGTCCCATAAGATTTCACACACATTTGAACATTTTTCTTTCTGTAGCGGCTTGGGCTCGGCGATGATGACTCAGTCAGCCAGGATATTGCCGTTTAAATGTAGACATTTGACCAAAGAAGCGGAAGGTTGATACGACACGTGCTGGAAGATTAAGGAATAGTTTATGTGGTGTGTGTGTGTGTGTGTGTGTGTGTGTGTGTGTGTGTGTGTGTGTGAGGGTGTGGGTGCGCGCGCGGAGAGGTGTGCATTATTCAGGAAAAGGTGTGCATTATTCAGGAACACACATTTTCAATAACTTGCCAGCAGCCATAAAAAGCTTAACAACCAATGAAATTCAGTTTAAGAGAAGCCTAAAGGATTTATTGGTGGCCAAGTCCTTCTACTCCATTGATGAATTTCTTAGTAAAACCAACTGATTTGTATACAAGTTCAACATAACGTCTGCACAATTTCAGTGCATTAATGTGTTCATTGAAAATTTGTGTGTGTGTGTGTGTGTGTGTGTGTGTGAGTATAATCTAACTTCTGCACCATTTCAGTGAAGTAATGTGTTCATTGTAAATAAGTATTACAGTAGTTGTATTACATGTTTATTACCTTATAAATAAATAAAAAACTTTTTTAATTTAAATTCAGTGCATTAGTATTTGTAAAATGATTCTTAGTGTTCATTAAAAAATGACGATCATTCCACTTGAGACCTGTGGAATGGTACATTAGCTTATTTGTTTTAGTTGTAAATATTTGTCATGTATTGTTGTTTTTATGACATGTTCCACATCCTGGAGGACCTCCTCACTACGGATCGATTGGAATGAAAGTAAATCTAATCTAATCTATGGTCAGAGTTGGAATGGTAGAGACCATGTTTTAATACAGTAAACAGATGTAATTGGATGAAAGTTGCAATATCTACACAGATATGAAAATCATGGACAAGATGCATTAGCATAGACTGCTGCTTAAAACCAGTCTTTGAACTCACGACCTCTGCAAAAGCAACCACTTTCCCCTCCTAGTAAATTCCACAACTGGGCCCCATTTTTCTCGAGATGTGAATGTCTTTGGGAGAGACGATAAGTGTGGCGGGCTACTTGTTGCTCGACCCTCCGTCCAAGCCCCGTATCATGTGTGCACAGGGTCGGACGAGGCAGTGTGATACGGGGTTCCCGGCCACCCAGGATGATGGATGGCGCTGTCTCCCTGCCACTACCAGAGGGCAGCTCATCGCTTCCTGAATCGAGTCAGCCAGTAGGTGTTGCCTCTTACGCCCAGTTTCTAAAAGATTTGTCATGTTGTCTGCATTTCGTGGACGAGACTTCAGTGCAAAGTCTCAAAACTGAAGGGTGTGGTGGTCAGGAAAGGATCTCGTTTTGTTGTGAAAATTAAACAGGGAAAGAGATGGCGATACCGTTGCGATTTCATACCTTCTGGTGCCACTGATGACACTGACACCAAAAAAACCATAAAGGTGCATGTGGCTGATGTAATCTTATTTTAAAGTGGAGTGCGCCTCTCAGAACAGCAGCCAATCGGCGAAGGCCACCTCTTTGTGGTAGGTCCTCAGCGGTAAGAAGTGTCACAAGATACAAATGGAGTAGGTTTAGGAAGAGAGAGTGCTTAACTTTCTTAGCATCCAATACGGTCAGAACCTTTCATCAGATCTAACAAGGGAATATTCCCAGGTGTAAATAAATCATCTTGATGAAGCTTGGCGGGTATGTAGAGGGGTCAAAATAATGCAGTACATACTTCTTCATTTTTGCCCAATTTCACTTTTGAGGGGTAAAGCTAACCCCGAAAGGTAATTTCGCTTGTTACGTTTGGAGAGAATATCTTTGATAAGATACATAAAAATATGTTTCATAGAAAAGTAGAAATGTAATTAATGTTCTTGAAAATAGTTTAGTTAACTTATGTAATAATCTGAAATTTTGCAGAGTACCCCACCACCATTAATTAACTTTTATAAGTTTTTTTACAACATAAACTGAAGAAGCTTTCACGCCGCATCCATCAGTTCATTTTCGAAAATAAGCTGTGCGCAATGTACTGTGGGAAAAAATCCTTTTGGGCGTCATACCTGCGGACAAGGACTTATTCATCTGGTGATCCGAAAAGGCTCAATGGAACACGTACAGCCGTTGGATTCGATGTTGGAAGGACATTGTGAGAAGTTTTTCATATCTAGTTTGCTGAATGACTGTGATATCAGTCTCCGCTTGAGAAGCAATGTAACCAAGCTGCAGTCACCAGTACATGATCAGTTTTCTTCGCCAAGGTTTTCCAATATACTGAAATATGCTTCATACAAATCAGGATATTTAAAGGATCGCCTGCCACAATTTGCGATTCCTGCTGAATTTTCTTTTTATATTATGTTGCCGTCGTCTGTATTACGTGAAGAAATTTCGTTCTTTTTATGTGCATAGTGTTTAGAAAAGCGTTATGATTTAAGCAATCTTTACAGATTATCATCACTGTAATGATTTTGTATAATGATAATGAATTACTCATTACTTGAAATTGGCAAAATGCACGTACGTGAAACGGAAAACTAAAAACAAAACATGAATGTAAAAAATAAAAAATTAGAACATAAATAAAAAATATGTAAAATAAATAATTAGAATAACAATCAATATTTAGATATTTTAATTAGATATATTGCAAATACTTCGACAGCATGTTATGTACAGCATATTTCCCAAAAACGAGGTTTTAGAAAACCAACTGTATTGCACGTGAATGGATGTGGCTCGAGAGCTTCTTTAATTTATGTCGTAACAAAAGTTTTTATTTTTCGTAATTAGTTAACGGAGGTGGGGAGTCTTGCAAAATTTCAAATTATTACAAAAGTTGATTCTACAGTTTCAAGAATGTTGCATTTCTGCTTCTATGTGAAACACATTTTTTTTTATATTTCAGCGTTAGAAGATACTCCCCCTGAACCTAATATGCAAAATTACTCTTTGGGGTGTAATTTACCCCTCACAAGTGAAACTGGGTAAAAAACGAAAAAAAACGTATTGCATTATTTTGACCCCTCTACATACCCGCCAAGCTTCATCAAGATCGTTTGTTTACTCCTGGGAATGTTCCCTTGTAAGAAAAAAACGGAACGAGTAGAGCTATCAGATAGTCTTCACGGAGCATGTTATGTGTAGCGGAGCAAATCTCAACTCACTGCACAAGAACCAAACTATTAAGTAACTTGGAGAGGCGTACAGCAAACACGTCTTCCACGATACATCTGAAAACGGTTCCGGCAGACAGGTAATGTATCTGCAACGTTCCCTACAACGTACATTAGTTTCGTATATTGTATGGTGACGAGCGTGATTATATTTAATTTCTTTTATTTTCTCCTGCAAAATTACGATTACAATTACAGATAAACAATTTTGACCGTCTTAAACAGACATCTTTAGATCTAGTTAATTCTTATTGCCTTTAAGTAATGTCTGAATTGGCGCGTACACTATTATCCCTTATCGCTGTAGTGCATTCAACGATTGGTCTTAAGCCTTCAGCTACGACTCACTCCACCATCAGTTAGGGTTAGCCAGCTGGGGAATTGGACGGCTATAATGAGAGAAAGCATAAAAGGTAAAGCTACGAGAGAATGTGGGCTCGGTAGGAATGAGACACCTTGAGTCCTGTTAGAAATTACACCTAGTGAAAAATACATTTTAAGAATCGCAAGAAGAGAGGGGTACACTTGGAAAAGACCTGGAGACACGGGAAGGTACTAGGTGGATTATAGGGTATTGAGAAAGAGGTTCTGATATGAGATCTTAGACTGTAAGGCATTCCAGGAGCAGACGTAGACTCGGATCACAATTTTGGAATGATGAAGATGATCGTCAGAGAGATTCAGCGTCTAAAGAACTGGGATACTAAGTATCGAGAAACGGTAATCTACGCTTGAAGTTCTCTGAGACTGAAGAAACTGCAATAGTAAATTCTACAGTACGCATTTCAGTTGAAAAAGAATGTCATCCCTGAAAAGGGAAATGACAGTTGAACGGATAAATATAAGTACAAGGAATGTGGCTACACAGAGCAAGCGAAGAAATACTGCAGTTGATCGAAGGAAATATAATAATTTGAAGCTAAACCAAGTTGGGTGGAGGAATCGAACGGTGAACTTCAAAACATGGTAGTCGACATTAGGAGCGCAAAAGGAATTCCAGAGGAGAAAGCAGAAAACTGGAAAGAGTACAATGAAGGCTTCTCCGAGGGGAAGGAACTCTCTACTGACCATCTAGAAGAAGAAATGAGTGTCGATTTGGAGGACTTACGGGAATTCAGTAATAGAATTCAACAGTTCTTTGCGATACGCGCAGTCATGCAAGGCAGAAAAGATAAATGAAATTCCTTTGAAAATTATAAAATCATTGTGGTTAGTGTGTAGAATCTGTGAGACTAGAGGCATTCCAGCGGATTTTCGAAGAATGTCACGCACACAATCTCGAATGTATGAAATGCGGTTAAATGCAAGAACTACTGCATTTTGTGTAACATTGTTTTTGTTAGCTGTTACGAAAAAAATGCATGTACATTTTGTTGAAACTAGAGCATGTGGATATGGATTCACAGGGGCCGAAATGTTGTTATGCATAAATTAAATTAATGTTATTTTTGACAATAGGAGGCACGTATGTATTTATTAATCTGAACTACTATAGTCAAGCTACATCAAGTGCAGCTTAACGCTTTCAGAGAGCGCCAGGAAGCAAACACCATGTAAACTTTCAGAAAGTGAAATATAAACGTGATTAATGAATCCCTTTTCCTGTCTTTTCTCATTCTCTCTCTCTCGGATACTGTTTTTAATCGTATGTATTGGCAATTAAAAAAATTTAATACTAACAATTCTAAGAGCTATAAGCAGACGTTTAAGAGCGAACAGAACTTTGCGTACAGTCTAATCAAATGAGTTACACACTTACATGAAATATGCGAGACTACCCCACACAATGGAAGTTTTAAACGTAAATTAATGACGAATGAAAGATTGCTTGCGAGAAGCGCGTGTGCGCTAATGGCAGGATGGACTCTGCGAGAGGGCTTCCCGCTGCCGCGTCCTCATCGTCCTCTGCTCGATGTTTGTCCTTCGTGTTCATAATGCGGCAGGCAGGCGATGCGGCATCCGATAACGGGCAGCACGGATGTGGCTCGCAAGGTCGCACGTAAGAAGGATGCGCATCCTTATCTGTTCTCACCATCAGGTGTTGAGGCATGTATAACAGATACTGAATGGAACGCACAAGGTCGTTACGGGCGTTGAAAACGAGTTCCAGTCAAATGCGCCCCAATAGGAAACTTGCCCCGACCGTAGCGTACAAGTCTGCGAGTACCGGTGGCACCCATGTGAGCCAGCTGTCCACATGGAATGAGTCAGCAGAGGCGGTGTCGGAACGTAAATCTCAGTTTCCACATCCGAGAACAGCCGTGTGAGTTGGTGCAGTGGTTAAAGAGCTCTTCATATTATACGTGGCCGCTCAGCGAGTGATGAAACGTGCTGACATGTAAATGCTTGGTGTGGACTGCAACGTTCTCCGTTACTCGTCGAGGTCTGCGTTAGATGTCTTTATCAGATGTTAACCGTTGAAGCAGTAACATTTCGAAGTATTTAAAATGGTTCACATGGCTCTGAGCACTATGGGACTCAACATCTTAGGTCATAAGTCCCCTAGAACTTAGAACTACTTAAACCTAACTAACCTAAGGACATCACACACACCCATGCCCGAGGCAGGATTCGAACCTGCGACCGTAGCAGTCCCGCGGTTCCGGACTGCAGCGCCAGAACCGCTAGACCACCGCGGCCGGCTCGAAGTATTTACTAATCTTTGACACGTTTCTTACTTTTCTTAACAGTAAATAATAAAGCAGTCTTCAATCCGAAGGGCCGTTGGAACGCTACAGTGTCTTGCTGACACTCATCCTATTGGGGGCGGTATGCCCCTCCGATTCATGACTTTTGGACTGACGTATCCAACCAATTATAGAGGACCTATAGTTTAATATGGATTCCGAAACAAGGCGAAACGTTCCATTTTTCAGGTCATCTCGGTAATCTAGTGGTTAACGACATTCGCTACTAACGCGGAGGGCATCACCACACATCTCATAAAGAGGCGAAAAATCGATGTCCGCTACACTGAAACTTCTCGACGGCAACATAGTTGTGCTTACTGACGTATTGCCGCCGTTCACATATAGGCAGGAAAGAAGTTTCAGCACAGCGGCTTTGGGCTTTTGGCCCCACTGTGAGATGTATAATGATGATGGTCTGGTATCGTAGGTAAGCCTGAAGATGATGAAACGTGACACCGCAATTGATTGCAAATAAAACACGACGTCTAAACGCAGCTGAAGGTGTCACGCCCACTACATGAAGATCTGTCGTTCCGTGATACATCGGAAATGGATGTACATAGAATCTGCATGAGACCGTAGCTGTCTGACACAGTAAGTTAGAAGCATTGACCACAAAGCAACAGGTTATATACCACCGTCGCTTTGTCTCTCGCTCAGAAATTACGTGACAAATCGTATGGAGTGAACTTGTCAGTGTGATCTGCGCCGCAGCTCTGTCAAGTGGTAATCGACGATATCGGCCACATTAGTCAATAGCGTCCAGGTCTGTCTAAAGTCTAAAAGTTCATCATTTGCCCTACAACATTTGACAACGTGATGGCTTGATGTTTTGCTCCAGCACAGTCGTAACATTGCGTGGGGATGGCTCACAGTATGTGGACCCAGTTATTTGGTTATTTGTTACGTGAAACAGTGACTGTACCAAAGAATTCCTACCAAACGAACCTTATCTCCATAACGACAGAAACGTTTTTTCCACTGGTACTCAATACTGTAGGAACGCTACTCTCTGCCATCAGTTTTTGAATGTTAACCAGTCTTTTATTTCTTTCACTAGGATTTCTACTTTCAATACCTGATTTATACAAGAGTCATTAATAGCTATCTTTCGCAGCGGATGGATTTGTCTTTTTGCAACCTGGTAAAAGGGATAATTAGATGAGCAACTCAGTTAAGAGATAGCTGCTGTGACACTGAGTGAGCGCTCCTACTGTGAAAGGAGTACCCCGGCAATGTCACCTGACTGGTGTGTTGGGTCTCAGAGTGACCAAGGCGCTCAGTACGCCTACCAATGGGTTTCGTCAAGGCCTAGTCATTGGTGCCCGGTGCATGCGACGCTCCGGCTCTGTGGTGTTGAAGGTTCAAATGGTTCAAATGGTTCTGAGCACTATGGGACTTAACATCTATGGTCATCAGCCCCCTAGAACTTAGAACTACTTAAACCTAACTAACCTAAGGACATCACACAACACCCAGTCATCACGAGACAGAGAAAATCCCTAACCCCGCCGGGAATCGAACCCGGGAACCCGGGCGTGGGAAGCGAGAACGCTACCGCACGACCACGAGCTGCGGACAAGAAATTTTATGTACTCGTGGCATACGCATTACATGTACTCGTATTACAGAAAGAAAACTGAAAAGAAAAATAAATGTTTAAGGGTCTAGCAAGTGTAGCTATTGCTTCCTATAGCTTCAGTGGTGGTGATAGTGATGATAAGGTTTTATGGACGCACGACAGCGAGGTCTGTAGCGCACGTACTAAACGGTTATGAGACAAGTGTGCAAGAATATCGTAAAATTACTAAAATGTGAACTGCAAATGAAAACGTAAAAAAGTCCCCAAAACTTGAACACACACACACAACGAAAATCACGTTTTCGAATCTAACACATGGTAAAAAAGAAAAAAAATCGGCGGAAAGAATTAAAATAAGACAGCAGACATGTGCGGCTGGCTGATCGTTGGAAGTAAAGGGATTGAGCCAGACACTCTGCAGCACACTAAAATCTCCAGACTAAAAGCTAAGGCCAGAGTCGACGTACAACAAAATTTTAAAAGTTTGACCATATGCGTCTAGTCATCAGACAAAACAAAGGGCGGATACCCTCCTAATTTCGTTACTGCCCTCTTGTCACGAAATAAAATACTTAGTTAAAATGTGGCGTTCAATGACTTGCACGCCACAGGCATCATCGACAGAGGGGTCCTCTCACCCGAGTAAAAAATCGTATATGAGGGGATAGTGCCCAATGCGGAGGCAGGTCAGGGGCATCTCATCTCGCCCGAGCGACCGGCATGAGGATCGCGATGACCGGATAGCTGGCGACACCAACTGCATCTTATTGTCGGTTACTGCCACCCACTCATCCTCCCACAGCTGAATGGATCTGTGACTTAGCAGCGAAAAGACAGCCTGCAGGGGAATGGCGCGTTCCGTTGCCGTTATGTTCCCTGCAGGCCTCCTTGGCTTTCATTTCCCCAAGTTCCCACGTGTCCTGGTACCCAGCACTATAACACCTTCTTCCCCCGCCGCTGTAGGAGGTACAATTGGTCACTTGTCAACTGTACTAATTTCTCCACTGGGTACATCTGTCGCAACGATTGCAGGGCGCTAATGGAATCTGAGAAGATGAGAAAGTGTGTGTCCTGAAGAAGCCTCGTCTGCTGCAGAACCTTCAGGATCGCATAGAATTTTGCAGGAAATAGTTTGGCTATGGGGAAAGCGAATTCCGAAGACAAGGTAGGAGAAGGCGACTAAATAGCCAGTGTCACCTTGTTGGGAGGCATCTGGACGACAGTGGTCTGCTAAATTTCCATGAAAGAATGGAACATTTTTATTGTGGCTTCATGGTTGGTAACCTTGATTATTCCAAGGATCATGAAAAGAATTTCGAAAATATACAGCGTACAGTTCATTGTTGACAGACGTCTGAACTGGGCAGTGTGTCGACTGTAATTGAAAATGGAGAAAACCGAGTTTCATGGTGTTATTAATTTAAAGGGTTCGACTGCCGCACAAATCAAAACACAACTGGATGAAATTCACGCGGATTCTCATTGAAGACCGTTTCCTTCTTGGCTGTGAAGAAGGTGTGTGTAAGGTGAGTGCCACAACTGCTCACAATCGACTAAAAGCGCATCTGATACAACATTTCAGCACAATGTCTGGTTATGTTTAATCGCAATTCGCAAAACTTCTTACGTCAATTTGTGACTGTTGACGAAACCACGATCCATCATTACACACAAGAGTCAAGAGTCAAAGCAGCAGCCAATACAATGGAAATGTCTGGTGAAAGTGCATCCAAGAAGGTAAACACCATTTTGTCACCTGATAAATGGCCACTGACTTTTTGGGATTCCCAAGGAATTGTCCTCATAGATTACTTCGAAAAAGGCTTCATTGTTAGATCGTTGAAACAGGTGTTGGCTGAAAAAAGGACCAAGGTTGGCACGCAAAAAGTGCTCTGTGGCCAGTATTATGCATCATCCCACACATCAGCGATAACAGCGGCGAAAGAGCACGAATTTGGCCTTCAATTGGCTCCTCATCCATCCTATTCAACTCACGTAGCCCAAAGTGACTTCTTCCTGTTTCCTAACCTGAAACTTTGGCTTGCTGGGAAGAAATTTTCATCGGATGAGAAAGTGGTAGTTGCAGGCAACGAGTATTTTGCAAAGTCTGACAGAATCTATTTTTCTAATGAGAAGAAAACGTTGGAGTATCGCTTGGTCAAGTGTATATCCCTCAAAGGAGACTACGTCAAGAAATAAGATCAGTTGTTTACGAAACAAACACTTTTTCTCTTTCTGCTTTGCCAGACTTACCAAAAACACAGTTGTAAAACTGTGATATCTGTATAAAATATTAAAAAAGCAAAGATTTGGATTGCAGTCTTCCTTAAAATTCGCCAAATCTAAAATACAGTATATACTAAGATGGTATCTGTTCTTTCGGACATGTCCGAAGGAACAGATACCATCTTAGTATATATATAGTTAAGGCTCACCGGCCACTTGACCATATTCTTCTTCTTCTGTGCGAATGCACAAAAAGTGCCCAAACTCTTACGGGAATCGGCAACGCGCCGCGAGTAATGAGTATAATTGGCAGGGGCACAACGAATGTAGTGCGGGAAAATATGTTGAGAATGTGGGTGTCGCGGCGCGCGTGCCAGAGATAAGTCCCTGCAGTCGCACTATTCTCTGTGTCCTCGGTGGCTCAGATGGATAGAGTGTCTGCCATGTAAGCAGGAGATCCCGGGTTCGATTCCCGGTCGGGGCACACATTTTCATCTGTCCCCGTATGTCAGTCAACGCCTGTACGCAGCTAATGGTTGTCATTTCATTGTAAAATCTAAAATAATCAGGGCCTCTGTAAGGGCCAAGGTGGAGATCTGCTCCAATCTTGGTGCAAAATGTTAAAACCAGCCACAAAAATCTGTAAAAGGCAACCCTTCGCGCGAATTTTGTGGGGTATAGTTGCTCCGTTTCGAAATGAAAGTTCTTTTCCGTTTGCTGCCGAGCAACAGTGTGATATGCGGGTGTGTATGGCGTGGACAGTATTCTATAGGCCTGTCGCATCATGAGGAGTCGTTTCCGGAAGCGAAGCGGTGTCTCACCGAGACTCAGCACAAAGGCTCGCCGGCCGTTGTGGCCGAGCGGTTCTAGGCACTTCACTCCGGAACCGCGCGACCGCTACGGTATCAGGTTCGAATCCTGCCTGGGGCATGGATGAGTGTTATGTCCTTAGGTCAGTTAGGTTTAAGTAGTTCTAAGTTCTAGGGGACTGATGACCTCAGATGTTAAGTCCCATAGTGCTCAGAGCCGTTTGAACCAACCCATAGTGCTCAGAGTCATTTGAACCACAGAGGCTCGCCAGAAGGCAAGTGCGAAAGGCCCCAGTGGCCAGCCAAAGTCTTTCATGGTGCACCGCGAAGACGTTCGTACGGATCGATACACTGTGCCCTCACAGTTAAGTCGAGAACGCAGGAAAAATGGTTCAAATGGCTCTGAGCACTATGGGACTTAACTTCTGAGGTCATCAGTCCCCTAGAACTTAGAACTACTTAAACCTAAGGACATCACACACATCCATGCCCGTGGCAGGATCCGAACCTGCGACCGTAGCGGTCGCGTGGTTCCAGACTGTAGCGCCTAGAACCGCTCGGCCACCCCGGCCGGCCGAGAACGCACTGAGGCACTGTATAACCGCGATACTAGATGTCAACAAACGTCGCAGCGCTGACGCAGTGCAGCGCTGCGTGAGATATGCGTGGCGACCTCGAGCAAAGCAAGGCGCGGCGGCCAGCCTGCAGAGATGATCTCCGCAGCAGCTGGGGATGCGCGCGCACCGCCTGACGCAACACCTGCCTGGCTCCGGGCTGCCCCAGTGCGCTCCGCTGGCGCGCCTTCCTCCCGCCCTTCTCTCATTTTTTGTTTTTGTTTGTTGTTCTCAGCTGGCCTCGGTTGTGGATACCTATCTGCCACATTGTTTACCCAGGTTTCCCAGAACCGCTGCATTCTCAGTTAGAGGACGGCGCAGTAGGTGACTTTCACGGTCGCCAGCTCTGGGAGTGTTTCTTCAGTCACGGGATTTGTTCTTCCTGTCCTTTCTTCTGATTTTGCAGCAGACCATCGGCGTAGTTACTTTCCTGTCACGACTTCAGAAATTCTAGTGGCGGTAGTGATTGATTGTGAAGAATGCAGACGTAATACAGCTACTGCGACCTATCGTAAGTTGCTATAAAACGGGGATAGCAGCTTCAGCAGTTCGAAATTGCAGATCTTGAAGAGTAACCGGCACAGGTGGGACGAAAACACGGTATTCTATGCACCCCCATAGATAAAAATGTCAGGGGTGAGCTCTGGTGATCTAGGAGGCCACCAACGATGTAACGGCGATTTTCTTCCCCTTCTCTTCCAATCCAACGTGATGGGATTTTGTTGTTCAGGTGACGGATTTTCATGAAGTTATGTGAATGACTTTTGTAAGTTGCTGAAATAACAAGTTTTCTAGCGTTTCTACATTAGAGATTCATAGGACAGGAACATGCACGGATATACACGACATTTTCTCCGATGTGCGTGCACAATAGGTGTTTTTCCGTTTGCAGGTGCAGCCGTCGTCTACGAACAATGGATGCTACTCATAACTTTGCTTATGAGGCGGCGGCTCTTAGTGGAAGTGCCGAGAAAGTGCGATTTGCACATTAACAGCGGACTCTGATTTGCTAACTGCAACCCACAAGACGAGATAGTTCCTGTGGACTCGTAGTTTTTAGCAAGCAACAGCGCCACTGCGACTTTGAAATGAAATTCCGTGCGGAATGTTAAAAACTTTAAAATTTACTCTGGACAGTTGATTTCTGTTTATCATAATTCCTGAGAGTAAATTCTTGAAATATGCGCCTTCGCCGACCGTGGTGGCCACGCGGTTCTAGGCGCTGCAGTCCGGAACTGCGCGACTGCTACGGCCGCAGGTTCGAATCCTGCCTTGGGCATGAACGTGTGTGATGTCCTTAGGTTAGTTGGGTTTAAGTAGTTCTAAGTTCTATGGGACTGATGACCTCAGATGTTAAGTCCCATAGTGCTCAGAGCCATTTGAACCATTTTTTTATGCTCCTTCTTTCTGAATAACCCTGTACAAAATAACTTCGTTTATTAGGCCCTAAGTAGCCCCGATTTCCGGTTTATCCGGATTTATCTTCTGTTTCCCCTTCCTTTTCTTATAACGTAGGAAGGTTCGGTATACAGTTAGTACGGGATGGTACATGGACGGCTGTTATGTCGGCACTGATCCTAGCATAGAGGTCGCCGGTGTCACGTTTCCAGCTACCGTTTCTACGGTCGGTGTGTTATCTCTTCCTTACTGAGTTAAGAAGTTGTACTGGTATTATTCCGTTCCCATATTTCGAGTGTGAGTGAGTGGAGTGACTTCGAAGCAGAAGAAAGTGGCTGTTACGATGTACAAAAAGTTGAAAAGAGGTTTTCACTCTGCAGCGGAGTGCGCGCTGATATGAAACTTCCTGTCAGATTAAAACTGTGTGCCGGACCGAGACTCGAACTCGGGACCCTTGCCTTTCGCGGGCGAGTGCTCTACCAACTGAGCTACCAAGCACGACTCACGTCCCGTCCTCACAGCTTTACTTCTGCCGGTACCTCGTCTCCTACCTTCCAAACTTTTAATTTGCCAGGAAGTTTCATATCAGCGCACACTGTGCTGCTGAACGATGTTAGTGGGAAGTTCGTCGAAAGTTATAAGTGGAAAAGCTCGATGTTGTTCTCTTGGCCAGGTGACTGCCATACGAGGACAGTCAAGAGAAATGGTTTGTGCGTTCATGCCTACTTTTGTAATGATAACTTAATGGTGGATCGCTGCTCTCCGTTGCCAAAGTGATCGACAGAACTGTTGCAGCTTAGAATGTAAACAAAAACACTGTTGTGAAGATTGGGAAGCGAATGATCCACAAAGAAAAAGAAGCTGAGGAACCAGCTTAACAACCCTGGGAAAAAAGGACGAATGTATAAGCGAATTACCAATATCGATTCGTTTACAGAGGACGCTATTCGACGTCATGTTAATCATCACTGTCCTAGGAAGGAACGTCCGACATCGGTTTTCACTGTGGACGTTTCTGGCCGTAAGCTGTTGATGGAGAGGGAAAATGTAGCTGCATGGCAATGCCGATTTTTAAGGAACATCTGTAGTATAAATACTGACGAAGTGCTGTGACTTGACGAAACGTTGGTCAGTTCTGGCCACGTTCTCAAACAGGGTTAGGCAGACGATACAGCTAAAGGAATAATGGCAGTGTCCTCTGGCGAGGGGGCAGCCTCATTCTTCTTCTTGCAGGCACCTCGCAAGGTTTTCTCCCAAACAATCTCCTGCTTTTTAAATCAAAGAAGCGGGAGAGTCCTATGAAGAAATGAACCATGTTACATTTACGAAGTGGTTCGAAGATTCACTAATACCAAATCTTGGAAAACCGTCAACAATCTTTCTAGATAACGCTCCTTATGATTCAGTTGTTGTTGACAAGGCAGCTACCATGGCAAACCGATAACAGGAAATGATTGATTGGCTTCACTGTAATAACATCGATGTAAGAGATGACCTTAAAACGGTCGAGCTTATGGAAAAAATATCTCTTCATGAGCCACAGTTCCCCCTATACGAAATCGAAGATGTGACAAAAAAACGTGTGCATCCAGTCATTATGCTACCACCTTACCACTGCCATTTCAACCAAATAGCGTTGGATGGATGGCTCTGAGCACTATGGGACTTAAAATCTATGGTTATCAGTCCCCTAGAACTTAGAACTACTTAAACCTAACTAACCTAAGCACATCACACAACACCCAATCATCACGAGGCAGGGAAAATCCCTGACCCCGCGGGGAATCGAACCCGGGAACCTGGGCGTGGGAAGCGAGACAAATAGAGTTAATTTGAGTCTAAATTAAAGATTACGTTCCCAGGAATAATAAGAAATTTACCCTCTTTGCAATTGAAACACTCAAAACAGTAGCTGTCAAGAACGTGTTGCCGCAGAAAATAGGAAGAAAGCCGTCAAGCATAAGCAGAGCATTATGGAAAGAGCATGGCAGAGTGAAGCTCTTTTGGAAAATTCATTGTAAGAGATGATAATTTCATTAAATGAAAACAGTGACAGGGATAATGACACTTCAAGCATCTGCCAATGCATCATAGCAACGAGAGTTGTATCACTGGAGTTTTTTCATTATCCCTCGATCCAGCTACATTGTTTGGCGTGCATTGTTTACACCTGTAAGTACCTGCATGACATTATATCGTCGTAAGTTTTGAAACTTTAATAAGGCCTTCTTCTTCATCATCTTTTTTCGCTTGTGCCTTTCTCCCATAGTGTTCGCAGGGTCGGCACGGTTACAGTCGGATTTGCCACGGTTAAGGTACGTTGTCCAAGACGCGACGCACACTAGAGACTGCGACGGGTCGCTACGTGACGTCAGAAGTTGCCTGCTGGCGCATGCGCAGTTCGAGTTTGGGATGCGACGCGCGACTGTTGCGGCAGCTGCCGCAGCACTGCACCAGTGAGCAGTGTTGCGACGGAAGTCGGACGTCACAAAGACCTGCGGCTGCCAGAAAGATGTCGAGCCAGTCAAGGAAAACTGAAATGAGCCACTCACAGGATGTGATGGTCTGTGAGCTGGTCTCGCAACATCCTTGCCTTTACGATTTGAAGAACCCTAAATATTGAGACACTATGTTCAGAGACAGAATTTGGGAAGAAATTGGTGCACAGTTGAAACTCGCAGGTGAGTGAAATATATAATATTTTCCCATTAATGCAAATTTTTCAGGCCTGTTATGAAAATCAGTATAATCCATGCAGATGTAGAATTAGAATGATGAAAATGAACTTGAAGGTCAATTTTCGCATTACTCTTTTTTGTGACGATAAAAATTGAAAACGGCAAGTACATTATAAAATGAACAATGTAAAGTACAACGAGAAAGTTACATTTTACAATACCTTCACTTTCAAAGTAAACAGTAGATTGGTGTCTGGATGATACCTTCTAGTTGTGAAAAACCAGCACCAGATTGTTGTACAGCTTTCTGTAATCAATAGATGTTCGTTTTTGAGGAAGGCGTTGCTCAACAGATTGCGCAAACAGTATGCTGCAATAAGTAATTTGTCACATTCACTTCAATTCATTGGTAGAAGATGGTGCTCAAAAAATTTGTACCAAAAGTGCACTACTATTTTACAAGGCCCTTCTGGTCTGACACAGTTCGCAATTGAAATTCGTCTTTTGTAAATCCTGGAGTCATCTTTTGAGTGCAGCTTGGCAAGATTAAATGTTCATGTCATCCATAACGATGTATGCTGTCAGAATATAAGAATATGGAAGTTCATTTGGATGGGAAGAAAGAGTCAGTCGGCTATGAAAATTGCCTTAGCTTGTTGCAAATGTTTCTGCATGGGTGAAACTGACAAGTATAATTTGGAGAAATTTTGTGAACAAGCACAGACATTATTTCTTCCACATTTTTGCCAGTGTATACTGTAGACGTTCAGAATGAAAATTCTAGAGATGTTTAAGGTGTAACCCTATCTTTTTGTCAAGAACTTGAAACAATGCAATGACGCTAGCGTGCGCTTATTGTTAATAAACTTATCTTTCATTGGAATTTTCGGTGAAATGTGCAAAAACAGATGGAGGAATATTCGGGACTCGTATCAGAGAAATAAACGAGAAAGAAAGCTTGGAACAGGTTCAGATGCCTCAGCAAACCCAAGAAAATGGGTTCTGCTTGATCACTTGGCTTTAAAAAACCTACATTACGTGGCATTTTAAATGAAATTGTCAAGAGCATATGGAGAAATATTAGTAACTCATACCGGAGAAATATATGACATAAAATGGTTTCATTAGGTCCAAATGTGTCAGCGAAACAAAACAAATGCATTCTCTATCGTGTGATGACCACACGATTCTCGTTGCGCGTCGACAGAACTGGCAGCTAGTCGCGACGCTCCCGGAGATATATGAGCCCAAATCTCGGAAACGGAGATCGATATCATTCTGATCTCAACTTCAAAAATAAATTCGATATGTTAGCTTCTTGTCATCGGCAACGATGTATGACCTAACGTGAACCATACGTAAAGTAGCCAGCGACCACATTTTTCACTGTACACAATTCACATTTTATGCAGTAGGTTACTTGTAAATTAAGCATCGGAATAACTGTGACGAATATCAGAAAAATAGACACCTCATTATCAAGCTGTGATGTGAAACTGTAAGAGACGCAAACATCAATTTTTTGTGCCTTTTACTTTCCTCACAATTGATAGAGAAGTAATATACAGCGAAAAAAACACGCAAAACCGGAAGAGACACTTTTCAATTTTTTAAAGTAAAAGGAGAATCTGTATCGAAAAACTAACTCTGGGAGCCGATGTAACTTTGTTGCATTAACATACAGTATTTTTTACAGCAGGAAAATCGGAATTCTTATTTTTCTTATGTATTTGAATCCGCCGCCGCCGACCGGAGCTTGGGAAACAGCGACGACTCCAGTCGTGTTGCGGCCGTGCCGCCGTCTGCCAGGGTGGGAAAAGAGGAGGGGGCAGCGTCGCAGTCGCAGCCAACTGTCGCGTCTTGCACAACGTAACTTTAGTGTGAAGGGGTGCCCAGATGCGCTTCCTGCCGCCACCCCGTAACCCCCCCCCCCCTCCTCCTCCCGGGACGGAATCAGTGTACCCCAGCTGTCTGTGTCTAGTGTAAATCATGAAATAGTGCGAACGTGTTTTCAAATGTCTGCGAGTCGTGTAACTGAGGTGGAACAAGGGGACCAGCCCAGTATTCACCTAGTGGGAAGTAGAAAACCGTCTAAAAACCACCTGGCATGTCATTTAATAAGAAGGCGTTGATAGCAACTAATTCTAAAGGAAGTTCATCTCAGGAGTTCAATATGTATCACAAAAAATAAATATTACTGTTTGCCGGTCGGAGTGGCCGTGTGGTTCTAGGCACTACAGTCTGGAACCGAGCGACCGCTACGGTCGCAGGTTCGAATCCTGCCTCGGGCATGGATGTGTGTGATGTCCTTAGGTTAGTTAGGTTTAAGTAGTTCAAAGTTCTAGGCAACTGATGACCTCAGAAGTTAAGTCACATAGTGCTCAGAGCCATTTGAACCAAGCCAAATATTACTGATTACAGTATAACTGTTGTAATACAGAGGTTCAAATGGTTCAAATGGCTCTGAGCACTATGGGACTTAACTTCTGTGGTCATCAGTCCCCTAGAACTTAGAACTACTTAAACCTAACTAACCTAAGGACACCACACACATCCATGCCCGAGGCAGGATTCGAACCTGCGACTGTAGCAGTCCCGCGGTTCCGGACTGCGCGCCTAGAACCACTAGACCACCGCGGCCGGCTAATACAGAGGCCCTCTTATTTGCACCATTTTGTCCTTTGTAAACAATACAGTTTGGCTTATTTAAGATATTTTTTACCACCGTGATAAACACGTTTCATCTTATTTTTCGTTGTGTTAGAGTTAAGTAGAGGGATCAGAAAAATTAATAAGTTTCATCAGAAACCTCTAACGATGTGTTTCTCGCGTCGAAATTGTACGGGATCCGGATTAGAAGTTGACGCGCGAGCGGGCCATTGTGCGTCATATTTCACCCAAATTATCTCGCATAACAGATCTTAAGACAGAGTTCTGGTTTCGAACATATGAAAATATGATGTATTCTTAGGATTTCATTCCCATAATATATTCACTTAGCTCAAATAACAAAAACGTTTCGTGCGAAAAAGCACTTTCATAAGTTCTCCTTGTAGCACCTTAATAATTTTCTGACGCAGATAAAACTAAAATCAGAACACATTAATGAAATTTCCAGATTTATAAACTGAATAATTTGCCTGTTTGCGCGAGTTGAATAAAATGTGAGCTTGTGCGTGTTTTCCGTGCGGAACGTGGCAACTTTGTTCCGCGCCTACACAGGCTCCTGCCGAAATGTCAATCCTCAAGTAATTTTGGAGAGACTACAGTAGAATATATCCGGGTTATCGAGATTTTCGGAAATCCGGATTTCAGCCTAAAGCGGGTAAACGAAGTCCTTGTATATTTACTCTCCCAGCGGCTGAAATAAGTCGACTGGACAAGTGATACAATTTCGATGACACAAAACCAAGTGAATTATTAATCTGAAAAAGTAACTAATACCTATGGAAACAGAATTCTTGCGCTATAATTCATTAGTGACTCCTGTCTCATAATTCGCAGCGCCACCTTTCACCTGATGATGGTGGCGACTCGCCGTGGCACGGGATCAAGGTACACCGAAAGCGCTGAGGAGCCATCTTGATGTCTGTCGCCGGCCAGTACACTCCATTCACGGAGAGAAGCTCTCTGGCGGCTGGCAGCGTTTTTGTCGGATAAATTCTAGTGTCTGATTCCACTCGTCAGCTTTGAGCAATGACGTACATACCAGAGGCAAGAACGCTAAGATAGAGGCAATATTTGAAAGCAGCGGATGATATTCGTAAACAAAGGAATGTAGCGTGCGATAAAATTACATTCACAATTCACGCTATTATTTTCATAGGCACGAATTACATCGAAACGAACTGAAGTTAACGGAGATGAATAAGAGCAAAACCAAAGTGAAATATTTATGCGTGAAATAAATTGTAATTTATGAGAGTAAGAGAAACACAGAGAACCCTTAAATGATATTCAGTATAGCATAGCGTCTGATGAAGTCGTAATATTAGAAAATAGCGTTAATTTATAACAATAATTATTGAATCTAACGGGCCTACCGCTGGCAAGCGGGGGTTTTGGCTGGAGTAGAAACTAAAATATAATACGACTACGGGAAAATGAAACACATACGAGGGACATTTGAAAAGTCCGTGCAAAGACCGAGAGATGGCACCACCGGCGCGTATCGAGGTCATGTTTCGTTAGTAGCATCTTTGGAAAGAACGCACACCAAGTTTCAGCTATATTGGTCTATTTCTTTGTGTTTGGCATTCGTGTGAATCAAGGAAGTCGAGTGATTGTCAAAAAACGGATGAAAAAGAATTTCGTGTGGTGAATAAATATTATTTTATGAAAGGCAAAGTGCCTCAGGAGACTAAAGAGAAGCTTGATAACCATTACAGTGACTCTGCACCTTCGATTAGAACAGTTGATAAGTGGTTTCAAAATTTTCTGGGTGGCCATATGGGCACAAGTAATGCTGAACGTTCTGGACGCCCTGTGGAGATTATGACTCCAGAAATCATTGATAAAATCCATGATATGGTGACGGATGACAGAAGAGGTAAGGTGGGTGTGATTGCTGGAGCTATGGGTATCTCGAATGGATGGGTACATAATATTTTGCATAAACATTTGGACATGAGAAAGCTATCCGCAACATGCGTTCCGCAAGTGCTCACATTTGACCAAAAATGGAATCATGTGAAGTGTTGCAAGGATGGTTTGCAGCTGTTCAGGAAGAATCCGCAGGACTTTAAGCGTCGTTTAGTCACTGTGGATGAAACATCGATACATTACTATACTCTCGAGACCAAACAACAATGTAAACAATGGGTTACCAAGGGAGAATCTGCACCAAAAAAGGCGAAGAACATTCCTTCGGCTGGAAAGGTCATGGCGACTTTTTTTCTTTTTTTTTTAATTCGCAAGGGTAATTCTCATCGACTATCTGGAAACGGGGAAAACTATTACAGGTGCATATTATTCATCGTTATTGCACCGTTTGAAAACCGAGCTGCAAGAAAAACGCCAGCGGTTGGACCACAAAAAAGTCCTTTTCCATTATAACAATGCACCAGAACACACCTCAGCAGTTGTGGTCTCAAAATTATTGCAAATAGGATTCCAACTCGTTTCACATTCCCCCTGTTCTCCAGACTTGGCTCCCTCGGACTACTATTTGTTCCCCAATTTAAAGAAATCGCCAGCAGGACAAAGATTTTATTCAGATGAGGAGGTGATTGCAGCAACTAATAGCTATTTTTCAGACTTGGACAGTTCCTATTGTTCGGAAGGGATCAACAAATTAGAACAGCGATTGACGAAGTGTATGTGTCTAAAAGAAGACTATGTCGAAGACTTAAGTAGTTTTTATTTTTGCTCGGACTTTTCAAACGCCCCTCGTAATAACATACGAGGAAAGTGCCATGAAATTTGGAGAAACAGACACATAAATCCTAAAACAAATTTCACAAAATTCACAAGAAGTAACAGGTATTGGGATTGATAGTTAGAATTGACCTATATACGATAATTCTAGTTACCGATTCCGATATTGATTACTTTTTCGCAGGAATTCAGAGAGCAATTACAAGTTCAGAAATCCTATTACATTTCAGTGCAAAAATGGTGTAAATAACACATCCTGGAATTGTTGCAAACGGTAACTAGAGTTGACCTATATAGCTTAATTCCAGGTCCCTATTCCAACATTCGTTACATTTTGTGAATTTTCATTACTTGTGTACTGGCGTTTCTTTTAGGATTTCTGAGTCGGTTTCTCCACATTTCATGCTCCTATTTCTTCTTTATTTGTCATGTATGTTATTATTTACTGCATTTTTCCCGTTGTTGTATTACATTTTAGTTTCTCCCAGCCCATTACCACCATTATCCCGCAGTAGTCCTGCTAAATAATAATTATGTAATAATAAATTAACGCTATTTCAGAATATTACGACTTCATGTGATACACTGTTACGGATTTAAAAGTTGTCTGTACTTTTTTTCACTCGAATAAATTACAATAATAATTTATTTCAGACACGTGTACTCCTCTTTTTTTTATTCTCATTTACTTTCATAACCTTCATATCTTTTCGACATAATTCGTGGCTGAGTAATTGATCACGTCAACTGTGATTGTAATTTTATCGTATGCTACACTCGTTTGTTTACGAATATGATGGTTGCTTTCAAAGATTGCCTCTGTGTAAAGTCTTTGCCTTAGGTTAGACGTCATTGCTCAAATCCGGCGGGTGGAATCGGACACTAGAACTGACCCCTTTTGTCATCCTTCAGCCACAAGGTACAACAGGCTGCTGGTCATAGCTGCTTACAAGGGAACCTCCCCATCGCACCCCCCTCAGATTTAATTATAAGTTGGCACAGTGGATAGGCCTTGATAAACTGAACACAGATCTATCGAGAAAACAGGAAGAAGTTGTGTGGAACTATGAAAAAAATAAGCAAAATAAACAAACTGAGTAGTCCATGTGGAAGATAGGCAACATCAAGACGAGCCGCGAGAACAGGAACGCCGTGGTCCTGTGGTAAGCGTGAGCAGCTGTGGAACGAAAGGTTCTGGGTTCCAGTCCGCCCTTAAGCGAAGAATTTAATTTTTTTATTTTCAGACAATTATTATGTGTCACCAGTGTCGTATAGAATATATCAGACGTGTTTTCCTGTGGAGGAATAGGTTGACCTATGACCTTGCGATCAAATATTTTCGGTTCCCATTGGAGAGGCACGTCCTTTCCTCTACTAATCGCACCGTTTTGCGGTGCGGTCGCAAAACACAAGACACTAAACTTACTACAGTGAACAGAGACGTCAATGAACGAACGGACAGATCATAACTTTGCGAAAATAAAGAAATTAAAATTATCACTCGAGGGAAGACTTGAAACAAGGACCTCTCGTTCCGCAGATGCTCACGCTGCCCACGGGACCACGGAGCTTCTAGGCTCACATTCTCCTTGAAGTTGCCTATCTTGCACTTGGATAATCAGTTTGTATATTTTGCTTATTTTTTTCATAGTTCCACACAACTTCTTCCTATTTTCTCGATAGATCTGTGTTCAGTTTTTCAAGGCCTGTCCACTGTGCCAACTTATAACTAAATCTGAGGGGGGTGCGATGGGGAGGTTCCCTTGTTAGAACTTTGGCAACACTGAGGCGTTGCCATAGAAATGTAAACAAAACCTGTTAGGTCCAATCCAGAAATGAGGCCCACGAGAGAAACAGGCCGCAGCGCGTACGTCACGAAGGTAGGCCTGAGCTCGCTCGCTCGCTAAACTCAGCAAACAAAATGCGTTTCTAAATCTTTTAACTCGCAACTGGGTGTGTACCTACCAACGAGAATGGCGTCTTCCACTGGAATCTGCTATTATGAAGTCTTACTAATCACTAATCGTACAATAAAATTTAAGACAAAATTCTCGACATACGTGGTATAGTGATTTGTTTACAGGATTTAGTCTCTTCTGCGTAACAGCCCTCATTTCATACACGATGTGGTGCCTTATGCAACAGATAATAATGTTGGCATGATTTTAATTTTATTTTACTCTAGTAGAACTGTAACAAATTATTAGTAGGCCTGTGGACAGCCAATCATTGTAGGACTAATAACTATAAAACTGTATAATAATGGATTCCAGTAGAGGATGAATTCTCGTTTGCACATACACACGCAGTTATGATTTAAAAGATGTAGAAACGCAGTTCGTGTGCTGAGTTGAACTAGAGAGCTGGCTCGGGCTGCCTCCGTGACGTACGCGCCGCTGCCTGTTTTTCTCGTGGGCCTCGTCCAGAAAGGAGTGACGTGGCGCGGACGTCTGGCGAGGACGTGGCACCTGCATGTTAACAAATGAAGAAGTGGCGTGGCGCAGACGCGCCACGTGCCTTTACAGCTACGAGTGGCGCACCTGTGAGCAACTACCAAGTGAATAGTGAATTCGCACATCTGTCAGACAGAATACGTTGACTGAAGACAGAAAGAGTAATGTTAACTGTACGTCAATCAAAATATCCACGGGTATGCTGCCGGTCTATGGTGTCCAACGGGCACAATATTTCGGCGATCAAACATGTCGCCATCATCAGGTGAACTGACGGACTGAGCTCCTGTGAACGTACCGGCACGGAGATCCGTACGCTATGGCTGCTCAGAGGGAACTGGGTTCGGTCGCGGCGGCGGCCGATTTAAATACCCTCCGCCCGCGGCGCGCTCCCTCCGCCGTCCGCGCCCAGCGCCACGGTCGCGCGGTGGAACAGCTTGCGACGGCGTCTGAGATGACGTCGGTGTGATGGCTCTGTCCGCCGTGGTCGTCACAACTATACGTCTGCTCGATTTACTCTTGATTAACCCGATCGCTGGTTCCCAAGCCTTGCTAAGATTATAGCCACAGTCCCGGTTTATGAGGTCGTCATTGGTGCGAATTTCGATGGCCTCTCTAACAACGCTGTCCCAGTATCTCGACGTCTGTACCAGAATCCTCGTGCGGTCATACTCCATGGCGTGATTTTCCGACAAACAATGTTCAGCGACCGCCGACTTGCTCGGATACATCAGTCGAGTGTGCCTCTGGTGTTCACGGCATCGATCCTCGACGGTACGCATCGTCTGACCAATATACGACTTGCCACATTGACACGGAATCTGGTACACGCCGGCCTTCCTCAAACCGAGGTCATCTTTGGCGCTCCCCACCAGTGCACGAGTTTTATTTGGAGGACAAAACACAGTTCCGACCCGGTGTTTCTTCAGAATGCGGGCGATTTTCCCCGAGAGTGCGCCTGTGTATGGAATAAATGCAGTGCCTACCTCCTCCCTCGTGACTTCATCCATCTCAACAGGTTGTGCTGCAGTGGTTGGGCGGAGAGCACGTTGAATCTGCCACTCTGAGTACCCATTTTTTCGAAATACAGTTCTCAGATGTTCCAATTCCTGGGGTAGACTCTCTGCGTCAGAGATAGTGCGCGCCCTATGTACTAGAGTTTTAAGTACCCCATTCCTCTGTGAAGGGTGGTGGCAGCTGTCTGCATGCAAATACAGATCAGTGTGCGTAGCCTTCCGATACACCCCATGACCTAGGGTGCCGTCAGCCCTTCTCTTGACCAAGACGTCAAGGAAAGGTAATTTACCCTCCGTTTCAGTCTCCATAGTGAATTTGATGTTGGGGTGTATGGAGTTTAGATGTGTAAGGAAGTCAAGGAGTTTATCCATACCATGTGGCCAGATGACGAACGTGTCGTCCACGTAACGGAAAAAGCAAGTAGGTTTCCACACGGATGACGACAGGGCTTCCTCCTCGAAGTTCTCCATGTACAAATTCGCTACCACCGGTGAGAGTGGGCTACCCATGGCGACTCCCTCCGTTTGTTCGTAGTATTCTCCATTAAAAAGAAAATACGTGGAAGTCAAGACATGCCTAAAAAGTTCAGTGGTCTTCTCATCAAACTTCTGACTAATCAATTCTAGTGACTCTCGCAGGGGTACCCTCGTAAACAAGGAAACGACATCAAAACTCACCATGATATCTGACTCATCCAACCTGAAGCCATCAAGGCGTTTAACAAAATCCACGGAATTACGGATGTGATGAGGGCATTTACCCACATAAGGACTTAATATTCCCGTCAGGTATTTGGCCAACAAATATGTAGGTGCCCTGATGTTGCTGACAATGGGGCGTAATGGTACCCCCTCTTTGTGAACCTTCGGGAGTCCATATAGTCTAGGCGGTACCGGACCTTGGGGTAACAATTTCTTAGCGTCACCCTCCGGTAAATCTGCGTCTTTGAGAAGCGCCCTCGTCTTGTTCTCCACCTTCTTTGTAGGGTCAACGCTGATCTTCCGGTAGGAATCGTCATTTAGCAGGCTCTGCATCTTATCAGTGTAGTCCTTATGGGAGACAACAACTGTAGCATTGCCTTTGTCAGCTGGTAAGACAACAATTTCAGAGCGCTCCCTCAGATCACGAATGGCCGCCCTCTCTTTACTGCTGATATTTGACTTCATCGGCTTGGATTTCGTCAACGCACGACAAGTTTCACGACGTATTTCCTCGGCTGATTCTGGCGGAAGTCGAGCTGCAACCTGTTCAACAGCACTAACAATTTCTGCGACCGGAGTGAACTTGGGGGTGGGAGCGAAGTTGAGACCTCTCTGCAAAACCGAGACCGCATCATCACTCAACACCATGCCACTCAAATTGATGACAGTCTTGCACGGAACCTGCAGGGATGGTTTGTCAAGGAGACGTGAGAACTTAGCTGTTTGACGTCCTGTAGCCTTCTTATGGGCGGAATCAGCTGACACCCAGGTGACACCATCAATCCAATCCCAGGAACAAGAAGTGAACTTACTAGCCAGTTGCAAATGCAGTTTGAGTAATTCCTGTGAGATAAACTCAAGGCTCCGGCGGGTGAATTGCACTCTCTCACGTACCAATGCGAGGCTGGCTCGTTTCTTGATTCTTTTAGCTGCTGCAGAATCGATGTGATGCATAACCTTAGCAAAATTTGGAACTCCTTGACAAACCATCCCTGCAGGTTCCGTGCAAGACTGTCATCAATTTGAGTGGCATGGTGTTGAGTGATGATGCGGTCTCGGTTTTGCAGAGAGGTCTCAACTTCGCTCCCACCCCCAAGTTCACTCCGGTCGCAGAAATTGTTAGTGCTGTTGAACAGGTTGCAGCTCGACTTCCGCCAGAATCAGCCGAGGAAATACGTCGTGAAACTTGTCGTGCGTTGACGAAATCCAAGCCGATGAAGTCAAATATCAGCAGTAAAGAGAGGGCGGCCATTCGTGATCTGAGGGAGCGCTCTGAAATTGTTGTCTTACCAGCTGACAAAGGCAATGCTACAGTTGTTGTCTCCCATAAGGACTACACTGATAAGATGCAGAGCCTGCTAAATGACGATTCCTACCGGAAGATCAGCGTTGACCCTACAAAGAAGGTGGAGAACAAGACGAGGGCGCTTCTCAAAGACGCAGATTTACCGGAGGGTGACGCTAAGAAATTGTTACCCCAAGGTCCGGTACCGCCTAGACTATATGGACTCCCGAAGGTTCACAAAGAGGGGGTACCATTACGCCCCATTGTCAGCAACATCAGGGCACCTACATATTTGTTGGCCAAATACCTGACGGGAATATTAAGTCCTTATGTGGGTAAATGCCCTCATCACATCCGTAATTCCGTGGATTTTGTTAAACGCCTTGATGGCTTCAGGTTGGATGAGTCAGATATCATGGTGAGTTTTGATGTCGTTTCCTTGTTTACGAGGGTACCCCTGCGAGAGTCACTAGAATTGATTAGTCAGAAGTTTGATGAGAAGACCACTGAACTTTTTAGGCATGTCTTGACTTCCACGTATTTTCTTTTTAATGGAGAATACTACGAACAAACGGAGGGAGTCGCCATGGGTAGCCCACTCTCACCGGTGGTAGCGAATTTGTACATGGAGAACTTCGAGGAGGAAGCCCTGTCGTCATCCGTGTGGAAACCTACTTGCTTTTTCCGTTACGTGGACGACACGTTCGTCATCTGGCCACATGGTATGGATAAACTCCTTGACTTCCTTACACATCTAAACTCCATACACCCCAACATCAAATTCACTATGGAGACTGAAACGGAGGGTAAATTACCTTTCCTTGACGTCTTGGTCAAGAGAAGGGCTGACGGCACCCTAGGTCATGGGGTGTATCGGAAGGCTACGCACACTGATCTGTATTTGCATGCAGACAGCTGCCACCACCCTTCACAGAGGAATGGGGTACTTAAAACTCTAGTACATAGGGCGCGCACTATCTCTGACGCAGAGAGTCTACCCCAGGAATTGGAACATCTGAGAACTGTATTTCGAAAAAATGGGTACTCAGAGTGGCAGATTCAACGTGCTCTCCGCCCAACCACTGCAGCACAACCTGTTGAGATGGATGAAGTCACGAGGGAGGAGGTAGGCACTGCATTTATTCCATACACAGGCGCACTCTCGGGGAAAATCGCCCGCATTCTGAAGAAACACCGGGTCGGAACTGTGTTTTGTCCTCCAAATAAAACTCGTGCACTGGTGGGGAGCGCCAAAGATGACCTCGGTTTGAGGAAGGCCGGCGTGTACCAGATTCCGTGTCAATGTGGCAAGTCGTATATTGGTCAGACGATGCGTACCGTCGAGGATCGATGCCGTGAACACCAGAGGCACACTCGACTGATGTATCCGAGCAAGTCGGCGGTCGCTGAACATTGTTTGTCGGAAAATCACGCCATGGAGTATGACCGCACGAGGATTCTGGTACAGACGTCGAGATACTGGGACAGCGTTGTTAGAGAGGCCATCGAAATTCGCACCAATGACGACCTCATAAACCGGGACTGTGGCTATAATCTTAGCAAGGCTTGGGAACCAGCGATCGGGTTAATCAAGAGTAAATCGAGCAGACGTATAGTTGTGACGACCACGGCGGACAGAGCCATCACACCGACGTCATCTCAGACGCCGTCGCAAGCTGTTCCACCGCGCGACCGTGGCGCTGGGCGCGGACGGCGGAGGGAGCGCGCCGCGGGCGAAGGGTATTTAAATCGGCCGCCGCCGCGACCGAACCCAGTTCCCTCTGAGCAGCCATAGCGTACGGATCTCCGTGCCGGTACGTTCACAGGAGCTCAGTCCGTCAGTTCACCTGATGATGGCGACATGTTTGATCGCCGAAATATTGTGCCCGTTGGACACCATAGACCGGCAGCATACCCGTGGATATTTTGATTATCAAATACGCCGGGAGAAACTCAAGAATTAACTGTACGTGTTCACTCTACTTGCAACTGTAATAGTGTTACATTTTTCCGTACCTTCTGCTGCTGTGGTACAGATTTGTATTACAATAAATTTCATGTGTTATGACTTGTGTTGTCGTACTTCCTCAAAGCAAGCTTTCTGTTTCTGCAATAAATAACGTAGAAAAAAACTGTTTCGAGCACATCGCTGTATCTGCGCAGACATAATGTTGTTCGTCGAGAAAAATAAGAAAAATAGTGCTTTTTTTCAAAGATAACATAAGCTATTGTGTAATAACTTTTACACAAATATACAGAAAGGTGTTGTACTATCTCATATACATTGCGTGCATCAAGAAAGCCCAGACAGGTAAGCATGCTTCGTTCTCCAATAAAATTTATTATTAAATAATTATTAAATTAACAGGACTACTGCGGGATAGTGGGGGTTTTGGGCTGGGAGAAACTAAAACATAATACAACAACGGGAAAAATGAAATAAATTATAACAGATGATAAACGGAATTTCTGTGAGCAGTTCCGTTTATCATTTGGGATATGTCAAGTAAGGCTTTCCTTTTGGCACTTTTTATTGGTATAAGTTTATCATTGCAAGATAGAGAAAACTGAAATGTTATCAGGCGGAAGATTTCTTTTCCCAGTACCTCTCAGCTCCGTTGCAATGCTTTGACAAATCCACGGTTTGCAAAATTTTATGACTTTTTCTTGCCTTTTATGTAGTAGGATCGTCGGATAAAAAGTTGTAGCCAATATAATCTGTTATTTTGAATAAGCCTCTGTGCAACACTCGGTGTGGAGCACTAAATATCCCATAAATCCTCTAGTTACACCTGGAACACAAGGTTCAAATGGTTTAAATGGCTCTGAGCACTATGGGACTTAACATCTGAGGCCATCAGTCCACTAGAACTTAGAACTACTTAAACTTAACTAACCTAAGGACATCACACAACACCCAATCATCACGAGGCAGAGAAAATCCCTGACCCCGCCGGGAATCGGACCCGGGAACCCGGGCGCGGGAAGCGAGAACGATACCGCACGACCGGAACACAAGGAATCCGTCGTCTCTGGGATAGGCGGTGACTGGAATCCATTCGTATGGATGATACAGATGAAAGGATTTTTTGTTCTTTTCTATGAGGACAAAAGCTTTGTCATGTGGTAAGAAACTATGACCTGTAACGAGTAATTTTAGGTCTACAGCAATGAAATGTTTACGATCGATCAGATTTTGGAAAATTGTCCTAATATTTTGAAAATCATACTGGAAAGGTGAGGTGTCAAGTGGTTGCTACCTGCAGTCACCAAGGACCCCCTCATTATGAACGTGGGTGGGTGTCACTGACGGGTTTGCCGAATTGAGGGATCTTAGGGGAATTCTTTGCCGTTTTATTCGCGCATGCGTCGATGTCGCACCATTCCATGATCACGCCACAGAAGGTTGCAAAACAGAAGGGCTGAAAAACCATGAATACCTTTCGCTGCTTCGGATCGCAAATTTCGTCGAATAGTTTTGAAGGGTGAAATAAGTACACATAATGAAAATTGTATATTTTAACGTATTATCCAAGGGCGTAAGCGATATATCGATTACGATGTGCGTCTGAAAGAACGCTGCGAGGCAGCTATAGCTGAGGCAGAGTATGTGTAACAAAGAGCTTACGTTAGGCCGCGCAGTAGCGGGAAGTGGCTGCTCGGAGTAGCAGGAACAGCGCGTCAGAGGCTGGATGTGTCTGTTTCGATGCTCCGTAGAGGGCAGACGCTTAGTATTAAATATTCAGTGTAACAATCTCAGTGTGTGTATTAATGATTTATGGAAGAAATACGATTTGAAGTAAAATTAATTAATAAAATGCAATGCTACAAATATTATTACGAAATTTTGATGAAGACTCTACACATTCTTACATCGATCTACAATAAGGTAATCAATATTCGTGTATTGATGAGTCTGCCCCGATAGCTCAGTGACAACCGGCACTGTAGCTCAGCGTGTTCGGTCAGAGAGCTGATTGGCCTCTGTAATAAAAAAACTGAGTGGAAGGATCAACAAACGAACGTGAACGGATGTCGTGTGACGTCCGCAACGACCAAACACAAGGATCAACAACGAACAAAATGCGGTCAGCGTGACGGGGTGCCGTCCTTACTGGCCCGGGTTCGAGTCCCAGCTGGGCCGGGGATTTTCTCCGCTCAGGGCCTGGGTGTTGTGTTGTCTTCATCATCATATCATCCCCATCCGGCGCGCAGGTCGCCCAATGTGGCGTCGAATGTAATAAGACCTGCATCAAGGCGGCCGGACCTGCCCTGCAAGGGGCCTCCCGGCCAATGACGCCAAACGCTCATTTCCATTTTTTCATACAGTGTTTCATTTCTTGCTTTGTTGTGCCGCCGTTCTGTAAACTGGGTTTAATCATAATCTTGAAGCCGGAGACTTCGTTTTTGGTTCTTCTTGTAGTCTGGCACAGTTGATGTCCCTACAACGTAACCTGCAGTTTTCAGCAGTGCCCCTCTATCTGTTCTGTTTAGTGTTTCCAAATTTTTGTCCATCGTCACAGCTTCGAAGCCATTCCACTCATGCACACTCAAAACATAGAACGAAATAATAGCAGTACAGCTTCTTAACTCAGTAAGGAAGAGATACACGCTGATCGTAGTAAAGGTAGCAGGCACCGGCTGGACCTGCCCCGCAAGGGGCCTCCCGGCCAATGTCGCCAAACGCTCATTTCCATGTCCACGTATTTATGTGCTTTTGCTGTGGAACGAATTTGAATGAGTCCAGCTTTGTGTGCAACCCCAAGTTTTTTTCTTGTAAAGGTAAGGCGTAAATGTAATTTTTATGATATGGCTTAACAATTGCTGTTCATCTTCATTATATAGTAAGATATTCAAGTATTATATTACCTTCTCCTTAGTCAAGTTCCGCCTAGAAATTTCAAGTCGTTTATATTTAAACAAATTCTAAATGTGTCTCAGTTAAATATCTTGCATTTTGGCTTTTGCAACTATAGTTAGTATAGCAGTGCTGCGAGCAGAACGACGTGTTATCCAAGGCGACACCAATACGAGGTAAGAAATTTATACCACACAGTTTATGGATTTCCGCATAGCGACCACTTTTGTACTTATTCAGATTCACAGGGCCATAGTAAGATCGAGTAGATCTGAATGTACTTACCCCTAATTTGTCATTGTCGCGCACCGGTTTTAATTAGTTTGGGTTTACCGGTGTTGCTTTCTTGCTAGTAGATGGCTTGTGTAAAACAGGGTCAGGTAAATATACAGATATACGTAATCAGATACGCAGCCAGCACACCACTTGATGTAACTGTTCTTCGTTAGACATAAACATCACACCTTATTTAAGACATAAACGTTACGACGGCCTATGTGGTTCTACACTGTACACCAGAGCTGTAACCGCACTGCAAAGGGCCGCGACCACGTTCAATGTGGTTTCTGGCCCATGATGTCTTTAGAGAAGGTTTGAGATGTCCATCGGTTGTCAGCAGTGTCCAAGATTGTCAGGAACGTTGTTCTGTTGTTCAGCGCAGTGTGAACTGTCGTTTTCGACCGCAAAATGTGTGGGAATTAATGCCTCAAGGGAAAGGGCCGTTTCATTGACGCCCTATATGTCAACCTCTGAGACCTCTTAGTGTCGATTCTGAGAGCGGTGTGTCTGGAACGTTCTCCGCGACCTAGGTTGACCAGACGTCCGGATTAATCCGGACATGTCCTCCTTTTTAGCTCTTCGTCCGGGGTCCGGGCGGATTTTTACAGTGTCCCGCTTTTTCGCGAAGTTGAGAGTAATACATTTAAATTTACAATTCGTCCCGTTCTATTGCTCATTTCGTAGATACTTTAACTATTGGCACAGCCTTCGTGATAAACACTCACGAAGGCGATGTTAGTAGGTGGCACCAGGATCGTCGATGTTATCGTTGATCGACCTATAAGCGAATGCAAATATTGATTATTTAAAATTTTCCTTTCGCATCTTCGCTTTGTATTGGTTTGGCTTCCTGTAATGCACGTGTGATTTGTGAGTGTAATTTTTAACCGAGTGAGTTACGTAAAATATCTGGCTATGCCTAAACGAAAGTGTACATTTTCTGATGTCCTTTCCTGCAAATATACGGCTTTCAAGAAAGGGAGAAATGAATTTGAAGCGGAATGTAAGATATGTGGAGCTGGAACGTACGTATCAGTGGACAATAAAGGTAAGAAATAACTCGACAAATTAACTGTCATGATTTGTAGAAGTATCAATAATTGTTAAGGAATGTATGTATGTTATATCTCTAAATAATAAACTCATTTATTAAAATTGAACGTATGTTCGATGGGGAATACTGCAGATCAGGATACCACCCATCACCTTTGGACAAGTCACATGAAAGTAGCCAATCAGGAGTGGAGTTTAGGCAGCCCTCTTTGTTAAATCTTAAGACTCCGCGGATATATAAAACCAATTGATGCCACACTGTCACCACAATCAATGTTTTTAATGTAAAATAAAAAAAATATTCCTCTGGGAATCACCATCGGACCACCAGTAACAATTAACTACTAGTTTTACCCGTAATTCCCGGCAGTCACTTGACTTGTCCAAAGCTGACGGGTGGCAGATGAGGATCTGCAGTTGACGCGTTTGATGTGTCCTCTTTCTTTCTTCCTTTGTCCTCTTTTTTAAACAACTGCATCGGGTCACCCTATCCGCGATCACACATAACGTCGCAGGACACGAGGACGTGATGGAGCGCAACAAACCTACGGGAACAGCAGCAGCTATAAAGAAAAGGGTGATTTCTAGAACTCGCCCGCCGAGCAAGGAGAGCAATCTCGAGCTTCTTACGTACTGTTCTGAACAATACGCCGGCAGACAAAAGAACGTCCGCCGAGGCGCCACTAATAGCTACGACGTTGCGTTGCCTAACATCCGGTTGTTGCAAGGACTGCATTCTGAGGCAGCTGGCAATGTGTGAAGAACAATACGGTAACTGACAGTTCGCTTTATGTCCAATGACAGCTGCGACAAGAAGAGGGAAACTCCGGCTTCATTGTTTTGTATATTACGTCTGAGGAAAGAGGATGGAATGTTAGTGTCATTAAAGACTACGTACCAGTAACACAGTCTGAACAAGTTGCGATACTGAACATCTCAACTGTTGAAGGAACTGGCTCTCGTCGTAAGTGATTTAGGAAAACCACAGAACCATTACAATCCATCCTCGATATTGTAACATCAGGAAACGTAGCCTGCTGAATCAGAATTGCAAAACAAAGCACAACTCTACAAACTGGCAAATGTTGTAGAAAGCACATTTTATTTTTGAGTTATAGTAGGCAGGATTTTCCTGAAATACCGTATCAGAATTTTAAAACATGGGCTCTGGCGACATCCTAAGAAATTTTATTAGTATTTATAGCAGTCTGTGACACAAATATTAGTATCCATACACTTGTTGATGACTTAGGAACACAAATAAGTAGACTAATAGCAAAACGAAAGCCGAAATGTTCAGTTTGCATCTTTGGATATAGCTTAGAAAGGAAAATCATGGGAATGTTAGCACAGTTTAGTTACCATACCAATTTAGAGATGATGGAAACGATAATCTGTATTGGTGGCGCTAAAAGTCAATTGGGACCACCAGTAGTGGGCCAATGGCGATGTAAGCGGATTTTGTTAGTGCGGGTTGCATACATTCAGGAGCAAACTTGATTGGTTTGTGAACCCCTCTGCTTAACATATTATTCTGTTAATTGATTTATAACCCTCTGGGGATAATCAGTCCTTCTCAGAAACCCCCACTCCTCCCTATACCTGCTCCTTCCCCTCCGTTCTGGGAAATCCTCTCACTGATACAAGCACACCTCTGATATCAAATTAATTGACTGCATAATTAAATCTACAAATTATTAACTCCTCCCTCTCTGGGTAATTCTCAAGCTGTCTGCTCCCATCACCCACTCCCCCTCCACAATCTGGAAATTGGCAGGAAAAGGACTCAGTCTGTGCTTCAGAGGAAGGATCTTATTACAGAAAATTCAAATCAGTGTCAGTTACATAGCAAATGACATATCGTTTATTTATAAAATTCAATTCATAAGTGTTGGATCTCTTTTTTTCTTTGGTGGAAAACATCATTCAGATGCAGGTCTTGTAAAGTACTTCAAAAAGAAGTAATTCAATTGACTGCTTTTTTGTCCGATCACACAAGGACTACTGTCATGAAATTGATGTCAACATAGCTCATCACAAATAATTAAAAATCTTCTGACTGCATCTTTGCACCAACAGGGCCATATTGTACCCATGTGCTGACTGCTTTGATGGGTCACACCATGCACCAGTGTCCAAGGACCACACTACACCTGCTTGGGCCCATGGTATTAACATGAATCAAGTGGCCACTTTCTGTTGCATGCCACTGCTGAATCTGCATGTGCCACTGGTCACAGCTGGACTGAACCACAAACAAAGCAGTGTTTAATTGGGAAAGCCCATGCTGGATACTGCTGCATGCAAAAAAAACTCTTCCAAGGCAAATGCCTAACTGGGAATCGATCTAGAAGTACTACTGAAGTCAATAAATTGGTTGAATAATTAATTTCTGGTCATGTGATCATGATGGAGGGAATAAAAGTTGGAAGCTGTAGCTCGTAGTCTCAGTTACAACCAGTCTCTGGAGGAAGAACAGCTGTGAAGCATCAACAGCAGCTGAGATCCTCATCTGCTTTCCATCACAGAAGAATCATAAAACTAAGTACTCATTAAATGTCATTGGTACTACTACTGCTTGTAGTGGTTCCTCCTCTTCTTTGTAGAGTTCCCTTTCTTTGTGCAATTCCATGTCACTGTCTGTGGATGCCTACTGTTTCTTCTTCTTTGTTCAATGACGTCTGGTGTGTCTGGACTGGCAGTGACACCAAGCATGTCTGGAGCAGCTGCTGTTACCATCGGCTCGACAGGACCTGCAACAAACTCTGGCCTGTCAGGACTAGCAGTGATAGCAGCACCAAGGATCCTATAGCACACCTGACCAGCATGTTGAAAAAGGACAACGAACTGGTACTCGTAATATCCATCCTGCTCACTTAATTGTGTAATGAAGATATTCAGCAACTCACAGAAGAACTGTGCTGGGGACCCTACACCATGCTGTGTGGGTCAGCAGTGGATTACAACATAAGCACCATCCCAGAACATCCCGGTGTTACTCAAGGACAGAGTGTTGATGTGATGGTTGAGAAGCTCTCTATTCATTCTAGTACTCTTCGCTTTTCATTTCAGCTTATTATTTAACAGCAAACGGTTGAAAGTGCTTGAATATTGGTAAGAAGCATCGGTGGACAGTGGCTAGCTTGTTGTGTTAGACTTTGAAAATCAATTAAGAATTGTTAAAACGGACTTTACTGAGTTGGAATGGTATGAACTATGTCGTGCAGAACATTACCTCAACCAACAGATGACCTCTGAGTATTCTCCACCTCCAGACATTTACTGCGCTAACCTGATGCTATCTATAACACAACTGTATGATCGCGTGACACTCACGATGTGGAGGTCATCTATTTATCTGCAACACTCCACCATTACAAACTTGTCCCTGATATGGATAGTGCTGTCACTTGTGCTGGGAAGACTGAACCGTGGGCTGCTGTGTGTTCAAACGGTGTGTAAAGACATCTTGATCTATCTCCATGTGTATAGTTTGCATCCTGATGATTTAGAACAGTGTATCAATACGGTGTCAAAAGCAAAGTAAAGGAACATGCAACCATTTGAGAGAAATACATGCGGAATTTATTATATGCAAGAAACAGTTGTTCAGGAAATACTGTAAACAATGAACCAGTGGTTTTTTTTGTTGAGGTAATGCAGAATACGTACGTACGTTACACCGTACATCTTTGTTGTTTTTCTTATTTCTCTGCCCTGTCATTATGTAATATAAGGTGTAGCCATTGTAGCTCAGTCGATAAGATGACTGCACTATATGGCTACAGATATTTTGCCACAAGCATTCATTTTTCTCTAAAAGCTCATCACACACCAAAATCTGATGTAGTTAATACCATGGCCATGTAGGTGAAGTATCAGGACTTTGTTACAAGTGACTGGTCCTGTGATGGTAGACTGGAAGAAGAAGAAGAAGAAGAAGAAGAAGAAGAAGAAGAAGAAGATTGGGGTATTCCTACCAGATAATACACAAGTTGTAATTTTAGGTCCATCCAACTGCGGCAAGACAAATGTTCTCATGTCAGTACCAACACATCTAGATGGACTCCACTTTGAGCATGTATGCGTACCAGGTGTAGAAGTATGAAACCAGAATTTGGTTGCAATAATTACACATCTGCTGTTTTAAACTGACAAACAATATTTTATTCAAAATAATCCGATAGGCTGTGAATGCCACGCCAAAAAAAAAAAAAATAACCGTTCTTCTTTGAAGCAAACCAGTCATCGAGCCATCTTCGTACATTTTAATACGAAATGGAGCGTTGTTCAGCGACAGCGTGTCCCAATGAGGCAAATAGATGATAATCGGAGGGAGCCAAGTCTTGAGAACAAGCCGCATCCCCCAGTATTTTCCAACTGAATGCCTCGATCGTTTCCCTGACCCGTTATGCTGTCTGTGATGGGGAGTTATCATGGAGTAATATGACTTGGTGTTGCCTTTTTCCATATCCCTATCGTTTTTCACGTAATACTCGATTTAAAGCGATCATTTGATGTTGGTAGCGAACAGTGTTAACGGTTTCACCAGGTTTTAGCAGCTCATAATAGATGGCACCCTTCTGGTCCTACCAAACACAGAGCCTTGTCTTCTTTCCAAAGCGATTTGGTCTTGCAGTGGATGTCGATGGTTTGCCTACATTCACCCTTGATTTACGACGCTTAGGATTCTCAAAATATATCCATTTTTCATCACCTGTCACTCTTCTATGGAGAAACGACTTTCTTTTGTACCTGTAGAGCAGAATTTCACAAGTGGTCTTTCGATTTGCTTCGTGTCTTTCATTCAGTTCATGGGGAGCCCATTTTCTCACATTCTGCACCTTTTCCATAGCTTTCAACCGAAGAGAAACGGCTTTCTGCGTCGCATTCAATTGTTCCGCGAGTTCCTGTTGAGTTTGAGTCATCTTCATCCGATAAGGCCTGCAATTCGTTGTCTGCGAACTTCCTCGGTGGTTTCCCGCGCTCATCGTTTCTCACATCAAAATCACCACTTTTGAATTTTTTTAACCACTCTGAACACTACGTTTTCCCAAGAGCGTGTTCACGGAAAGCTTCGACAAGCATTCGATGAGATTCTGCAGCAACTTTCTTCAAATGATAACAGAAAACGAACGCTGTCCGCAAATTGTAGTTCTTATTCACAACATTCGGCATGTTTGAAGCAGATACTGATATGGAACTTGTGTTACTGTCTATATAGAATGCGTCCATACGTAGATGGAAAATTTCAGTCTCTCAAACACAAAGTTGAAGAGCTAAAGACGTATGCCCAGACGCTTTGAGACTGATCCATGAATTAGATGCTAGGGTTAAGAAAGGAGAGATTTACGTGAGCATCATTGTGAGAAAGAGAGTAGACGAATTAGCTGCAAAGGCTAATGGAATTGTAAAGAAAGCACATGATTTGACTATAATGGTTGAGCGAAATTTATGTTAGGTGCAGCCAGCGAAGCAGACCATTTAGTTAGTAGCAAGAAGTCAACTAAGTATAAGGTCATCAGCGCACAGAAGGCTACTCAAGTGAAATTACAGTTCCTAAGGTTAGGAAGTTTGGATTGAAATCAGACACTGTGAGAAATGTTTAAACCAGTTACTGAATATTCAATGAACTCTCAGCGAAATTATACAACAATGACGATGATGTTATTACTGATTTTATTAACCAGCACAGCAACGCTGGGATAGACAAAACATTCAGTGTCAGCAGTGAAAAACCATACATGTTGGGCAGACAACCTATAACTTTAAATAAAAAAACAATACAGCTAGGGGACAGGGAATTTCAAAGAATACCAGGTCTACTGAACCTCAATATCCTAAAGTCCTCAAAAATAGTTACATTTTCGCCCAAAGATCTGGAGATGTTTGGTGAAATACTAAAACTGACCGGTATACACAGGAAAGCAGGAGGCCAATGCTGAGCGAAATACAGACACATTATAAAACCATAGTTATTAGACGGTCAGTACAGCAGAGGAGATGGTATTGGTATTCAGCATAAAAGAGTCATCAATCAGTCCCCTCAGTGTATGTGCTATGATGACCGCAATGAGATAACAGATCGATTGTGACTGCTCATGGAATCGATTGCTGCGGGTGGTACTGCTCATTCGAATGAGGTTGTCGTAATAATTTCAGAGTGTAGAGAGAGAGGTATAATTGGATGAGTGTGGAGACAGTAATTCAAGAACTGCACAAGCCAGCATGCAACATATACCCTCATAGGCATGTTATGATTGAAGGTTTGGATAATTTACAGCAAGTTGATCTTGGAGATATGAGGGAATATTCGCATGCGAATAATGGAGTCTAATATATTTTAATGGTTACTGATATATACTTCAAATTTGCCAGGGCATTACCTGTTAAAACAAAAACAGGCAGGAATTTTGCAGACAGGGATGCCTGGACAACTTCCACACTGATCACAGTGGAAAGTTTTACGATAGATATTTCAAGACTATGATGCAGCAATATGGAATACACCGCTATTCAACATTCACCCATCTGAAGGTTAGTACAGTGGAATGTCTGAACAGAACAATAAAAGGTCAAATGTTGATGCATTTTAATCTTCACAGCTCATACAAATGGACAGATATCTTCCCATAAATAATTGCCCAGTATAATCAAACCGAATATAGCACAATAAAAATGAGACCAATCGATGTTTATTATTGTGGACTCATGGATACTATCATGTTAAAATGCTGGATCTACATAAACAGAAATCTAATGTGGTTGATTTGGTACTTATCTCCAAACACAATGGTATGATGTCCCATCATCCCTCCTGTAGACCAAGACATCTAAAAACGGATGTTTTCCATCCTTTTCAACTTCCATCGTGAACTAAATATTGGGATGCAGACAAATAAAATGATCTAGGAAACGACCCAGAACATCCCTCCCATGTGGCCATATCATACACGTGTCATCAACGTATCTCCAGAAACAAGTTGGTGGTAAGAACGCCATCTTCAGTGCCATGTCCTCAAAATCTTCCATAAACAAAATGGCGACTATAGCGGATAATGGACTACCCATAGCCATTCCGTCGTTTGTTCAAAGTATTTGTCATTAAATAAAAAATACGTGGACGTCAAAACATGGCGACAAAGCTCAGTTGGTACTTCGTTCAATTTTTCAACAATTTTTCAACAATTAACTGCAAAGTATCTTCAAGAGGAACTCTGGTACACAAAGACGAAACATCAAAACTAACGAGCAAATCCGTGGGACTGAGACACAAAGACTTCAAACGCTGAATAAAAAACAGAGAATTGGAAACATCGTGTTCGCATTTTCCGGCATGGGGACTGAGAATGGACGCTAAATACTTGGCTGAGTAGAAGCGCCCAAATTGTAGGTCGAAGAGGAACTCACTGCTTGTGTACCTTAGGTAAACTGCATAATCTCAGCGGGACTGCAGCACCAGGTTGAAGTTTTTTAAGAACATCGTCAGGTAATGAACTCTTCTTAGTGTGACAGCCTACTCACCTGAAGATGGTGGTCAGGTGGAGTGCCGAAATATTGTGTCCAGATGATGATATGTTCCGGCTGGAGACCCGACATGAATACAAGCAATTATTATGCCGAGGAAGTTGACGGAACCACTGTTTCGTGATGTGTTCGGAAGTTCTCAAACTGATTCGAAGCCAAGCGTTGTCGTGTTGAATCCAAAGATCCGCACATTGTGTTGGCTAGCTACCGAGACGTTTTGCGTTGACCCTTGCCAATGAGCGCATCGGCATGCTGCGTCTTGTCAGGCGTCACAGCCGTGAAGGGTCTCCCAGAACGCTACAAAGCTTGGGGCTCTGCAGAACCGCCTTCTCGTAATGGTCTCGTCCTCTTTGCCCAGCAACTAACCCTAATTCTGTCGACTGCAGATGCTCCATAAATTGCACACAGATGTCTGTGAATGTTTCGAACAGTTTCATTTTCCACAGTGAGAAATTTAATGACGACACGCTTCTTGAAATGTACAAAGGGCGTTCAAAAAGTTTTGCACAGTCGTTTCTATTTTTTTATTTTTTGCAGGAGGAGAATGAAATTTTTTGTGAACATACTTGGAACATTTAGCTATACATTGAGCATACTCAATGTAGCCTCCATCAGCTGTGACGCATCTGGCCCAACGTTCTTTCCATGATGTAAATGCACTTTGGTAAAATTCTGGGGATCAACTTTTACACCATCGCTTGACGCAGGATATAAGGTCTTTCTCACTATCAAATGATTTACCGCGCAGGCGGGCCTTCAAACAATCAAAGAGATAAAAATCAGACGGAGTCAAGTCCGGACTGTAGGGAGGATGAGGAACAATTTTCCAACCCGTTTTCCTGATTTTCTCCTGAGTCATAAGGCCTGTATGGGGCTTGGCATTTTCATGGTGTAGTCTGATGAGCTGACCCTGAAGCTGTGGTCTGTGGGTCTTGATGGCACTTCGCAGCTTGTCCAGTGACAAACAGTAACGGTCCCAGTTAATTGTGGAGCCAGGTTCCAAAAAGTCAATGAAAATGACACCACACTAATCCCAGAAGAAGAAAGCCATCACCTTTCGGCCTGCTCTTCGTGAAAGTCTTGATTTCTTCTTCCGAGAGGACCACGGATAACGCCACTCCATGGACTGAGTTTTGCTCTCAATTTCGGACAAAAACAACCATGTTTCATCCTGGGTAATGACGCCGTCGAAACACTGTTTTCACTCTTCAGTAAAGGTCTTCATGAGACTCTCGCACACATTCTTCCTCATCGTTTTCATTTCTCTTGTCAATAATCTAGGCACCCAACGTGCACAGATTTTTCTGTATCCTAGTGACTGTACCAGTGCTACAGCACTGCCCAATGACAAACAAGTCATTTCAGCAAGCTGTCGTGTCGTCTCACATCTGTCATTTTGGATGATTTGATCAATGGTCTCATTCACATCACTCACTACCGTCGATGGCCTACCGCATCGTGGATTGTCCAGTAGAGAGAAATCACCTTCTTTAAACCTCTGCAACCACCGCTGGATAATGCTGCTATCCACTGTGTGCTCCCCATAAACAGGGAGCAACTTCCTGTGAATCGATGTGGCAGAGTCATCACCGGTCTTGAAGAGGAACTCCATCACCGACCACTGTCGCAACCTGGCATCTACTTCACGGTCGATTATGGCTCATCTGTAAATAAAAGAAAATACTTTTATATACCAACTTATAGCTAAATGTTCCAAGTATGTTCACAAAAAATTTCATTCTCCTCCTGCAAAAAATTAAAAAAAAATTAGACAACACTGTGCAAAACACTGCAAAGAACGCCGTTTATACGTTACTTAGAGACGCCTATTTGAAACACTGCTGCAGCTACGCTATCTATCGAAGGAAATGGAAAATCTGCGCACGCACACCGGAAACTTCAAATAATCCATACCTAAAGTTTCACTTTCGTACCGTTGTTATTTGCGGAGGAAGAAAAAGTGGTGGTTTACTTTCTGGGTGACCCTCGTACTTCCCTGCGTTCCATAAAGTGCACGTTTTACATATCTGAACACTTAAAACAAGTTGCCAATTTTTTCAACACATTGGAACACTATCAGCATATTCAGATAGTACCTCATGATAAGTAACTACACAATATGTCGAGGTCTGAGGTTACTATTAATATTGTCTGCTAGGTTCTTAACGTACAGCAAAGATCTCAAGACTGAAAAAAAGGTAGAAAATACTTTTACATCTATTGGTGACTATCCAAGGTAACATGCCGCATCTTCCAAAGCAAGAAACCCTCGATGCAGTCAGAAATTTCGTTTGGTACCCCGCACTAGTTCGTCGATAATGGGCAGTCTCTGAACAATGCGATGACGTGTCTTGTTCCAAAACGTACTTCTAACACAACATCGCTGCGAAAAGAAATTTCAGTTATATTTTGTCAGACCGTTGTAATATTGCGCGTGGAACAACACGATGTGTCGGCTCTTTCCAGCGACTTCTTACATGATGAGATAAAGGCGAAGATGTGATTCTAGTATCACCCACCAGAACCGACAGTAGTAAGTGTCGTAGCTTAATAGCGTAAAAGGTTTGTTACTTTGACTTTGTTGCAGAATTCTCGCCCAGAAGTATAACTGTCTCGACGTCGCACAGAGGCAGGAAAATGAACGTACGTTACTGTGCAAACAGAAATTTAGTTTGAATTTCCGAAGAGAATGTATTTTACGAGGCACGTTAGCGAAAAATGCCATTTTGGGCAAATTGTGTGAGAAAGATGAGTGGTGAACACATGTAATTGAAATAGGAATGGACCAACATCAGATGGCACAGATCAAAGTCACCACCGATTGCGATTGAAGTTTCACACTGACGTTTGAAGAAGATCGTGATATCACCACAGAATGAGGTTGCAGAGATACTACCAGAAAAAGTGATGAATTTTTGTGTCATTATAGCTACTTACGATACCATTCATTTGAGTCGTGAATAACAGAACTCCACCTGTAATATCAATGAAAATGTGGTTTATCTTGACTGAGGCTTACCTTTTGATCTTACTAACACAATGTTAAAAATTTTGTGTTCAGGTGAATAAATGCAAGCTATGTTTTTCTCGTACAAGTTCCAGCTCAGTTTATTAAGGAACATCACAAAATATTAGATGCATGTTTCAAAATCTGCGAAAAAAATAGCACCTTTCCTCCGGACATATCCTAGCTAACGGATCCGACCCGAGGACACAAGGGACGAACTCAGTTACATTAACATGCAGCTAACCACCCATCAGAAGGTTTAAAAAGAAGCCTCAGGTGACTCATCCTGTATATGACAATATCAGCAAAAGAGAAGAGTTTTCCGTACTGCAATTCAGATATCCACTATTACAACCCGTGTTAGGTGACTCACCGCTTAGCTGTCCACAGTAGCTGGATCTAGCTGCGGTGGTTTCCCCCGAATCGGCATGGTGGCACGTATAATCCCAAGTCTCTAGACAGCCTTGAGACGAAGAGTCCCATGCATTGGGTATCTACAAAAAGACCGTGATCAAATGCAATGCTGTCATATGTATTGCCCATCCTCAGCTTAACTGTTACGGCGATGGGCAATACAAGTTTAGATAATTCCTAGGAACGACAATAGAAATATATATCAAGTAGATCGTATTTTGGTGGGTAATACAGGATAACACACGTCCGCAGGGAAAAACTCTCGTGGGCTACCAAGAGCTAACATTAATGTTTATCACGTGTTAGTCATAATGAAAATGGGCATAACATTGACAAAACTGAAGAAAGCATGCAAACTGAAGACTTGGAACTTAGAAAGAATAATAGAAAAAGGAATGAAATCACTGTATGATAGCCCAAACCATAAAAGAATACGAAAGAAGAAAGAAAGAAGTAGGTGAAAGATAGACAAGAATCAAAAATGCTGCAAGAAAAACAGCACAAGAAGAAAGAAAGAGTGCAAAGAAACCTTTGGTAACAACAGAGGTGATAAAGAAAATGGAAGAGAGAAGAAAATACAAAAATAAAGGAGACGAGAATAGTCAGACATTATACAAAACAGATAACCTGAAGATAAAAGGGCAATATAGACTTATTTTATTAGAAGATGCAGAGAGTTACGTCAGCAAAATTGACAATGACCGTAAGGGAAAAGAAACTGACAATGCAAATGGTAATACACTGTACAAAGAGGAAGAATTAAAAAGCAAATGGAAAGAGTAGATGGAAAACTTGTACAGAATAAAGGAGAAACTAGATGTAACCATTGACATGGGAAATGAGAGAGAAGCAGAGGGAAAAAGAAAAGCAGTTCTGAACTCCGACGTAGAGAAAACGATAAAGAAAGAAAGAGAGGAAATATATTGGATTGAATAATCTTCCAGCAGAACTAGTTCAGTGTGTGGATGAAAAAGTAAGTACAGAAATGACAGCTTAGCGCAGTGCAATATAAGAAAGTGCTACATGGCCGGAAGACTTTGTCAGGACAATGATGGCTCCAAACTCCAAATAATAGGATGCCGAGGAATGCTAATATACATAACAATAACATCTCACACTGACGAAATTATGTAGAGGACACTAAATCGTAGATTGTTATGTACAATATAGTAGAACATCGAGGAAGAGTAGTTTGGTTTCAGAAAAGGGAGAGGCAAAAGGGATGCTACTGGATTAATTACAATGACTGGTGAAAGATACATAGAAAGAAGAAAAGTACAGAGTGTTCGCTTCATATTACTGAAAAAAGGCCTTCCACCGAGTGAAATGGGACAAATGAAAGAATTATAAAACTGATGAAGGTGAACTGAAAGGACAGGAGACCAATAAAGGAGTTAAGAGCAGGCAGACAGCACCCATTAACGTAAGAAATGGTATGATGGACTGGTATGAATCAGAAAAAGGAAAGACAGAGTTGTTGTCTCTCACCAGTTCTGTTTTCCATATGTATCGATGACTTCATAATGATAGTGTTAGAAATAGAGAAGGAGTAAGCATAGGTGGCCATAAGATCATCTGCATCAGATTTGCTGACAGGGTTATCGTGCAGATGTAACAATTCTGTTCAAAGAACGCTATCCACACTTGAAGAAGCATTGGAAACGTATGGAATTAAAATCAACACTAAAAACGAAGATGATGAGAAGTACATGACGAAGATGATTTGAAAAAGAAACCAACTAAATGTCAGTTTGAATATGCTGCACAGTACAGATATTTGGGAAGCATGTTAACTGATTAATGGACATATGAAAACGAAACAAGATCAAAAATTGCAATGGCAAATAAAGCTTTCCGGAAAAAAGATATTCTTATTACGTAGAAAACTGCGGTAGAATTAAGGAAAAGTTTGTAAAATACATTTAGTGAAGCGTTTTCCTGTACAGTGGTGAAAGTTTACACTGAAAGAGAAAGATACAGAACTGAAGCATTTGAGATGTATGTTTGGAGGAGAATAAAGGAAATAAAATGTATGGATAAAGTGAAAACACTAAATGACTGAAAGAATAGAGGAACAAAGAACTTCCCTAAACCTGATTGAGAACAGGAAAGCAGAATGAGTGGGACAATATTCCAGATGAAGCAGAGGAATTGTCGAAGGTACACTGGAAGGCTACAAGGAAACAGGAACGAGAAGAATAAAATGCTGGATGAATTGAAAAAGTAAGATACCTTGCTACGAAGCAGTTGATCTCGAACAGGATGAGATGAAGACAGCAATGGTGCCAGTAGGCGTAACACCTTATGTACATGTCGTGAGACTAGGGCCTCTCGTCGGGTAGACCGCTCGCCTGGTGCAAGTCTTTCGATTTGACGCCACTCCGGCGACTTGCGCGTCGATGGGGATGAAACTAGTCCATGAGTGGAGAAAATCTCCGACCCAGCCGAAAATCGAACCCGGGCCCTTAGGATTGATATTCTGTCGCGCTGGCCACTTTTTTTTTATCGTTGTGTTTGGTCGTTGCGGACGTCACATGATAGCCGTTCAGATTCGGTTGTTGATCTTTCCACTCAGTTTTTTTATTACAGAGACCAACCGGCTCTCTCACCGAACACGCTTTTTTTTTAAAAAAAAACTCTCATTTTTGTTCGTATTTGTTCGTTGCATCTGCTCAGGGCGGACGTCGTGAGACACCCGTTTAAGTTCGTTGTTGATCGATAAACTTATTTTTTTGTTTATTACAGAGGGCAGCTAACACTCTGACCGAACTCGCTGAGCTACCATGCCGGCAGTGATTTGAACGCGCAACCTTCTGATCTGGAGTCAGACGCGCTACCGTTGCGCCACTGCAGCAGATAATTCAGCTGCTCGCAAGTGTATGGCGTCAATAAATTCGTATGTTCCACCCAATAGTGTATTGTTACTAACAGATGGAAGTCCATACAACATACATAGTGTAGGGATGCGGCACCTAAAAGCTTCCGATTGCTAGTAGTTGCGCAGTTTTTGCGGCAGTAAACTGATGCTGCAATTTGTTTTCGTGCTAACTGTGAGTAAGCTCTCTGATAAAAAGTTTTCGATCGCACAGCACGTCGCGCATCGGCAGGCGATCATGAGTGCGCAGAAGCCGCGTTGTTAGTGAGGCAGTTTCCTGAAGTCGTCAAAACCTCCATCACGTAGAAGCCGCAATGGGCAGCTCAATCAGTGACGACCTTGTGGGACAGGTGCTGCAACGCGTTATATAAAACGGAGCTTTACGATCGCGGATCTCTGCAGCCACTTTCCACAGGCACCTCCAACCTACAAATTGCAATAGATCGTAAAGAAGCTAAGACACGGGTTATTGAGAGCAGGTGTAGCGTTTATCCACGAAATTCTCCCCCACATACGCAAGGAACACATATATTTTGTAGGCGTCACACTGGTAGGTTTCTTTATCTAGCCTGCATCCAGTTTGCTCCCACCGATCCCCTTCTTTTTTTCTCCTAATGAAATATCGATGTGTTCAACATTTTCACAGGGTCAAACAAGAGCAAATTGCTGGTCACATCAATTCAAATTCCACTGTGCAGGCTTCTCATACAGTGGGATCAGTAATTCGCCTCAACCATAGAAGTTTCACTGTTCCGTTGGTAACGATAATGTGAAGCATCTCAATTATTGTTTATCTGTCCCTCTAAATGTTCCCATGTTTCTTTCGATGATAGTTCTACGGGAATTAAATTGTCTCAGCAGACTTCTTTAGTCCTTTATTTATAACACCATTAGGCCAGCTGCGACTACGTTGCATGTTTTTCTTCACAATGTTTCAAATTTTTATCAGTTCACCTCTTATTCATCTACACGTAGCTCCAAACATTTAGGGTCAAAATTGTGTGTATGTGAGTGTATAATACAAAACTGACTGGTATAAGGAACCAATTAATCGAAAACGGATGTTTAATATTTTTCTGAACGTAAGGAGCTTATTCCTCACAAAAACAGCTTTAGATCTTAGCAACAGCTCATATAACTTTTTTAAACTCTGTTTGTGGCTGGTTGCTGTTTCAAATTATGTTTTCCATTCGCAGTTAGAAAGGTAGTCGGTACCATTCTTTACTTCCGAATTTCCCTGTTTTTCTACCCTCACGACGAGCTATAAATTTGAGGACTCAGTAGATTTCTTCACTCGTATTTGAACGCGTCTCCTCCTTTTCCCTGACCCTTATCCAGCATATCCAGGGGGTCGGCAAGTTAATCTGGATCTGACAAATGTTAGTGATAGGGGGTGGCCAAATGCTCTTCCTGTTGCCATGGCTATGGTCGCAGGTTCGAATCCTGCCTCGGGCATCGATGTGTGTGATGTCCTTAGGTTAGTTAGGTTTAAGTAGTTCTAAATCTAGGGGACCGATGACCTCAGATGTTAAGTCCCATAGTGCCTAGAGCCATTTGACCCATTTGTTGCCACGCTTTCACTCTCTGTGGGCGATGGCGTGGCAGTCGGAACACACCCGATTCAAAATTTTAGTGGTTTCAGGGCCAGTTTTACTACGTTTGAGTAAAAATGTCTATGGTGTGCATGTAACTGAACACGCCACAAGAAGACGGCTACTTCATGTCAACAACATGAGTGATTATCTTTTTAAGGAAATTACGTGAACAGCAGACTAACCAAAGAAGCCAATATATATTCCATCATCTTAGGTTATCCTTTTCTTTCTTGGTTTAAATAAAAATGTGTGTGGTTGGATGTACCTGAACATCATAAGCGTGTGTAAGACAGAAATTTCATATGAATATAGCAAGTGAATTTTTTTTTTTAAAGTTGCATCGACAGAACACTAACAAACGAAGCACCTATTCCTTCAAGTTAGATTAGTCTTTGATTTCTCCTCAGTTGGCCACAACCCATGTCAAGACTAAATGACAAGTTTAATATCTATCTGTACTGTTGTTAATTATTTTTGTTTGCCATTGTAGCCTGAGGATGACGGTTGCGCATCGAAACAGGTTGCTTCGTTAAATCATTTAACCAACCAAAATTTGTGACTGTCTCTGGAAAACCTTCTAATATTAAATGACCCTATTCCGTTTGTTAATAGCCTACTTTTCAGAGCTTTCATATACAGCCTCCACTTCCTCTCTGAGATATTGGGATGCTCCAGTCATAATATTTAGCAATGTTGGGAATATTTTACGAATAATTTCGTATCAAATACTCACAGCAAGCAATACTTGCATCTTCTACATCTACATTTATGCTCCGCAAGCCACCCAACGGTGTGTGGCGTAGGGCACTTTACGTGCCACTGTCATTACCTCCCTTTCCTGTTCCAGTCGCGTATGGTTCGCGGGAAGAACGACTGTCTGAAAGCCTCCGTGCGCGCTCTAATCTCTCTAATTTTACATTCGTGATCTCCTCGGGAGGTATAAGTAGGGGGAAGCAATATATTCGATACCTCATCCAGAAACGCACCCTCTCGAAACCTGACGAGCAAGCTACACCGCGATGCAGAGCGCCTCTCTTGCAGAGTCTGCCACTTGAGTTTGCTAACATCTCCGTAACGCTATCACGCTTACCAAATAACCCTGTGACGAAACTCGCCGCTCTTCTTTGGATCTTCTCTATCTCCTCCGTCAACCCGACCTGGTACGGATCCCACACTGATGAGCAATACTCAAGTATAGGTCGAACGAGTGTTTTGTAAGCCACCTCCTTTGTTGATGGACTACATTTTCTAAGGACTCTCCCAATGAATCTCAACCTGGTACCCGCCTTACCAACAATTAATTTTATATGATCATTCCACTTCAAATCGTTCCGCACGCATACTCCCAGATATTTTACAGAAGTAACTGCTACCAGTGTTTGTTCTGCTATCATATAATCATACAATAAAGGATCCTTCTTTCTATGTATTCGCAATACATTACATTTGTCTATGTTAAGGGTCAGTTGCCACTCCCTGCACCAAGTGCCTATCCGCTGCAGATCATCCTGCATTTCGCTACAATTTTCTAATGCTGCAACTTCTCTGTATATTACAGCATCATCCGCGAAAAGCCGCATGGAACTTCCGACACTATCTACTAGGTCATTTATATATATTGTGAAAAGCAATGGTCCCATAACACTCCCCTGTGGCACGCCAGAGGTTACTTTAACGTCTGTAGACGTCTCTCCATTGATAACAACATGCTGTGTTCTGTTTGCTAAAAACTCTTCAATCCAGCCACACAGCTGGTCTGATATTCCGTAGGCTTTTACTTTGTTTATCAGTCGACAGTGTGGAACTGTATCGAACGCCTTCCGGAAGTCAAGGAAAATAGCATCTACCTGGGAGCCTGTATCTAATATTTTCTGGGTCTCATGAACAAATAAAGCGAGTTGGGTCTCACACGATCGCTGTTTCCGGAATCCATGTTTCTATTCCTTGGACACTTATTTCGATGTCAGCCATTTTTTCGTTTGTGCGAGGATTTAGAGAAGGAACTGCAGTGCGGTCTTCCTCTGTGAAACAGCTTTGGAAAAAGGTGTTTAGTATTTCAGCTTTACGCGTGTCATCCTCTGTTTCAATGCCTTCATCATCCCGGAGTGTCTGGATATGCTGTTTCGATCCACTTACTCATTTAACGTAAGACCAGAACTTCCTAGGATTTTCTGTCAAGTCGGTACATAGAATTTTACTTTCGAATTCACTGAACGCTTCACGCATAGCCCTCCTTACGCTAACTTTAACATCGTTTAGCTTCTGTTTGTCTGAGAGGTTTTGGCTGCGTTTAAACTTTGAGTGAAGCTGTCTTTGCTTTAGCAGTAGTTTCCTAACTTTGTTGTTGTACCACGGTGGGTTTTTTTCCGTCCCTCACAGTTTTACTAGGCACGTACCTGTCTAAAACGCATTTTACGATTGCCTTGAACTTTTTCCATAAACACTCAACATCGTCAGTGTCGGAACAGAAATTTTCGTTTTGATCTGTTAGGTAGCCTGAAATCTGCCTTCTATTACTCTTGCTAAACAGATAAACCTTCCTCCCTTTTTTTTATATTCCTATTTACTTCCATATTCAGGGATGCTGCAACGGCCTTATGATCACTGATTCCCTGTTCTGCGCTTACAGAGTCGAAAAGTTCGGGTGTGTTTGTTATCAGTAGGTCCAAGATGTTATCTCCACGAGTCGGTTCTCTGTTTAATTGCTCGAGGTAATATTCGGATAGTGCACTCAGTATAATGTCACTCGATGCTCTGTCCCTACCACCCGTCCTAAACATCTTAAGCCAATCGTTATCTCATTCGCTAGGTTTTCAACACGCGAATTAGTTTTCAGTGGGGGAAAGTTTTTTGTGAACTTAAACATGTCTGCGGATTACGTAAATAGTTTAATATAGTTTATATACTCATTATATATACTCATTCTTAGAAAATGTACATACAAAAACAATCAACAAAGTAAACGAAACACAACACTGTACTGTACCGACAATGACAAGCCTAAAACACCACTTTCAGCAAAAGGTTTGCTTGAGCAAACGGGGAGAAGCGTATGCATGAGCTGATTGACACACAACTAAGGGGAGTGAGTTGTTCGACAAATTACTTTTGAATGCATTACGGGAACAGCAGTGATCAATGTCTTGTAAATAATTACTATTAAAAACAGTCTTGATCACGATTTATTTAACAAGGTGACCGATTTCGACCACTACTGTGGTCATCTTCAGACCATTGAGTAGGAACCTCTTTCTGTTGAAGAATCACTACTAATAGATATAGTAATACGGAATCGATAGACGGTACAGTAGTTTCTTCTTATTATGTGCTTGTGGGATACTCGTAATTCCGAGACTCGACATGTCGAGACTCTACTGTATTGCGTCCTGGAGCGTCTTTTTCATCATCGCTCAGTCTTTGTGCTGCTGGTAATTTTTGTATGTGATAACATTTATACTTTCATATTACACTATATTGAAACACAAACTGAACAGCCAATAACATAGACATATATAAAACAGACAAGCACAAAACTCAGTCTTAGCTCTCAAACGCAAACTTCAGCTACTTGGCAATAACCATGCATTTCGCTTAGTTAAATTTTAAAGATTTACCACCGAAAAAAGGTTTTCATAAAAACTTGCACTTGGATTTTAATATGGAATACTCGGGAAATATGGAATACAACGATAAAAATGCGGATAATCAAAGTTTATTAACTTCAAAACAAAGCTATGGAAAATTGCTCATGTGGTAGACGTGAGGCGTTTCACGTTTATCTATTTGCAGAATTCACAAATGTAATCTTGGTTCTCAGCACTAGCACAACTACATTTTACCGTGTATTCCATTTTGATCGACAGGCCATGTTTAATTTCACTACATAAAAACAGAACCAACTGTTTCCATTACCAGAAATCGAGCAACACATAACGTTCTACCACTTTTTTAGTTGAAAAATTGCGTTGTTTTAATCGTTGATGGACATTTCGAATAATTTTTGAGTATTTTTGAAGACATACTTGCATAAATTTTGTCAAAGACGAATACAATTTCTCTGCACCGTAACTCATACGATGCCTGGAAACGAACTGAAAGCGCTGCAGCGCATCACGGGAACGTTTTCAAGTCGCTCATGAGCCTTCAGATTGTGAGCTTCACTCGCCGGAAGAAAAAACACGGCATTTCTTATTGCCCGACTATTCCGTAATATCAGAAGTTCATGTACATATATTCTGGCATACGTTGTAGAACAAACAACTACTAACATAAGTAACATACTTTTATCCTATAATTTTTCAAAAGCTTGAGCCAACACTGCAAGATTACGTAAAAATGGTAAAAACTGCCGAAACGAGCTTGTTCTCATTTTAATATAACGATTTAATAAAATTTTAATTGCAGCAAAGACGTGGAAGAATATATATAACATTTGCTCCTTCGATGCTAATATGCACTGGAGGCCCATCAGAAATAAAATTCCTTGACGGTTGTTTCGCCCATCTGCTCAATCCTCATTGGCAGCCGGCACGTTGTTGTTGCCCAGTGCGTGGCGCTACACAGCGTCTCGTGCACTCTTCGATGCTGACGTGAAACATATTTTTCACGAACAGCAATTAAAGGATTTTTCCACCTCTTGCCGCCCCTTTACCAGTTTCAGTATCGAGCTCCTTCCAGCCGGAGCCTCTCAAACTTTATTTCCACCAGGTACCGGAACATACCTGGCATCAGGAAAGAATCATTAGCCTTCAGCCAGTAACCGCAACCAATTTTTAATTTAGAGAAGCCGAGCGCTTCAGCTGCACTGAACAAAAAGCACGACCTCCGGATACCGGAAACAGGCTTTGGAGCCCTCAATAACGAAGAGGCGAAGCGCGTTAACGAGTCCAGGAGGGATATATTACGAGTACATGGTCAATGATTGGAAAAAATTCAGCGTCAATCGGAATCTGGAGAAAGTCAGTACTTGAAACGACTCAAATCCCGAGAATGTTTTATTAAATCGTAATGCTGCAAGACTATACATCCTTTAACGGAAAAACAACCTTTCGCTTGTTCCGTTTGCTCTGCATTATACTGGTAGTTGTTGCGTGGACCTGGAGCACTGTCCAGGAGGCAGAGAGAGAGACCAGAATCTGGAAGTGGGTCTGGAGGCTTCGGCGGGCAGGTTCGGCCCACCAAATTGGTGTCGGCCTAGTTTGTCGCTCAATTAGGTGCAATTTGAGCGCCGCCCCCGTATCCCGCAGCGTTTGGGGGGGAGGGGGGGGCGGAGAGGGGTCGGAGAGGAGGTAGTCGCGCTACTCAGCCGCCCACACACCTAGCAGTGAGACAGGCCACAGCTTGTTCACTGTTACTCTGCCCACGCCCCGCCTAGTAGGGCTCGTCAATGAACGTCATTGTCACGAATGTACACAATGCATAATCCGTTCACAGCGTTCCTGCAATGATTTTTCCAGTGAAGCTTCACTAGCGCGTCGTTGAACGCTTTTTCAGGATATCTTTCCAAGCGACAGTTAATTTGGCCGTACGTTTAGGGTATGTAGTTTGTAAGTCCGGTTCCACCCAAGGTTGTAATGCAAATCCTGAAACTGCAAATTCTCTTCCAGATGTTCCCAGCCGAGAATGCCACTGCCTCACTAACATCTCCCTTGGTACTAGCAGAAAAATAGGCTCTGCAGTCGGTTGGAACTCGAAAAGACCTTTGAACCCTTCGGGGAATGAAAAGTATTAATAAACTAGTGGAAAAATGCTCCTGTCAGAGCACACAAGAGGCAAAAATGTTGCTCTGTAAAAGACTCCGGCAGAAAAACGGATAACCAATTGTCTCAATCCTCATTCCGCTTACTCAACAAACATCCTTTTACCAAGTCTATCTTTGTATCCAGAATGAGATTTTCACTCTTCAGCGGAGTGTGCGCTGATGTGAAACTTCTTGGCAGAATAAAACTGTGTTTCATATCAGCGCACACTCCGCTGCAGAGTGAAAAGCTCATTCCGGAAACATCCCCCAGGTTGTGGCTAAGCCATGTCTCCGCAATATTCTTTCTTGCAGGAGTGCTAGTTCTGCAAGATTCGCAGAAGAGCTTCTGTAAAGTTTGGAAGGTAGGAGACGAGGTACTGGAAGAAGTAAAGCTGTGAGGACGGGGCGTGACTCGTGCTTGGATAGCTCAGTTGGTAGAGCACTTGCCCGCGAAAGGCAAAGGTCCCGAGTTCGAGTCTCGGTCCGGCACACAGTTTTAATCTGCCAAGAAGTTTCTATCTTTGTAGTTCATACTCAGCATCTGCCTCGCACTGACATTGTCTATGCAGGGTGAACATTAATAAAACCGAAGATCTGCTGGGACGGATTCCTGACTTAAGTGGACGAAAAAAGATCCTATGACCTTGCATCGTTGACACAGCAGATGACACTGACGAATAATAGTTTCTTTGACCACGTGTCGTGTGTTTCCTTTGTGTTGCAAGCTGTGTAATTGACGTTACGTAGTGCAAGCAGCACAATGGTCCGGTATACATGTCAGGAACAAAACGAGGTAATATTTGCTTACGGCCAAGCAGATGGAAACGGTCGAGAGGCAGCACGGCTTTACCAAAACAAGTATCCTCAAAGACATCAGCCACATCACATAACATGTCAAGCCCTTTTTTGGCGTTTTGTGTTCTGGGACGATTTGTCATCATTGCACGCATACCGTCCATTTCCGAACACATGCTCATAAGATATTTTTTCCTCCATTTCCAGAAAGGAAATGGAGGACCCCTGCAGTTTGTCAGTTTTATTCATTTCAACCTCTATATGTCTCCTACTGCCTCCTTCTTCTCCTATTGCTTTATAGTATATTCCAATGCCGCTGTCTCCTCTCTCATTTACACTGTCTCCCTCTGTCTTTCTTTCCCACTTCCACTGTCTCCACGATACCTCGCAGCCCAAAAATCCTGGGGGTCCAACATTTTTTTTCCTTTACATGTAATTGTTAAAAATTTCGATCCAAAATCGCGCTCACCTTCACCTACATATTATAGTTCGCTGGTCTGGGAGCGTCCAGACTGCCCAAGCATAAATACGGTCTTCAATCATCTCTCTTTTTCATTTCCACATCTCCTCTCCCTTTTGCTCCCACTCTTTGTATCTCCATCTCTCTTTCTCGTTCATTGCCACGGTCTCTCACTGACCATTAACATCCCCTCTGTCTTTGGCTCCCACTGCTATTGTCTTCATCCATCTTTCTGTTTGACTGCCATCTTTTCTCTCCACCATCACTGTCTCCTCTCTCTTTCTCTCTCACTGGCACTTGTCTCCCTCTCTTCCGCCAACACTATCTCTCTGTTAATCTCTTTCAGCACAAAGAGAGAGAATATGTTTGCATACAAAAATGTTTGGAGAGGCAGGCGGAATGAGGACTGAGGCAGCTGATTCCCCCTTTTCAGTCACAATCTGTTATGGACGAACATATTCACCTTTTGTGTGCGCCGAAAGGAGCATTTGTTCGCCGGTTCTCTTCTTTTCACCTGCTACAGCAGGGTGTGCTGCTTATATAAAATGAACTCTATAGTCAGTAAAGTTTAGGTATACTTCGCTACGTTTACATACTTTGAAACACATAAACAACAAGGTAGTGTGTCGAATGTAACAAAATCGTTTGCTTCACATTTTTTTTCTGGATATGGGTATAGCTCATCAATCGCAATTCACCGAAAACGCCTGGATTATGAATTGTGTCTTAAAGGGGTAAAAATATTATGAGGAATGTTACTAAATCTCAGCAGTTTTACATAATTTTTTAGTCATTTTAAGTTCTTTCAAGGCATGTCAGTACCGTCTTTATCCCATTTTTGTCACTGCAGGACCACTTAGGGCGTTTATGTGCCGGCGTGGATTACCCATTGAACAGAGACAGCGCATCATAAATTTTTGTTGGTGAAAAAATGCTGACTAAAAACATTGTTTGGTGACGTCAATACAATATGAGCTCTCCAGATGCCGCCTCCTGTATGGTGTAGGTTAGTCAAGCAGAGGTGTGGAGTTGCGGTATTGTTATGCACCGAGGCGCTAATGAGACATCATTCATTTCTGAGAGTTCTATAATCACTCTGATTTCTTCCCAGTGTGACGTAGCAGCAAGCATGCTGAGCCATCATCGCATGGAAGTGCAGGGTGTTCTTTCAGTGAAAAGCGAAGAATCTGCTGACTTGGCCCCCCACCATTGTCTAAGGTCACTGCCACAGCCTTGTTGTAGGAAGATATGGCGGTTGGTGTGTCGGTGCAGCCCGGCATGGCTGTGGGCGTTTGTTGGAGCCTCAACACTCTCGATGAATGTAGGCCTGTCCCCAGCAGAGCTGGCCTTCCATCAGTATCAGTGATGCAGATGGAGCTGCCAGACTCTGAGAATGAGTGGAAGGAAGGCAAGGGTTTTATAGCAGTCGATGATGTGATGCCCCGTACTGTTGACCAAAGGTGCTCCTATCTTCCGAGCCTGCCAGCATTCTTAGCTAGTGTAATGTTTAATTTCAGAGCGTTCCTTTATGCAAAGTTTGCAGTCTGAAATCATTTCGTGCATTATCCCTCGTTATATTTACTACACATAGCTCTGTTACAGAAGAAATTTGTAGCTGCTCCGCATGGCTGTCTAAGTGCTGAACCAGGTATTCCTGACGTTCTCTCTCGTACAGTCTGAAGCGGTGAGCTCCTTGCTTGTCTGTACTTCAGCTCTTCCGAATGCCAACATTGGTTATGCCATTGTTGTATACTCATTGGACATGCTCCTCTCAGCATCGTCCTAGTTGGTTTAAAGAAAATTTTATCCCTTAAAATTTTATCCCTCGCTTAGTTACTATTCTGCTGTGCAACAGAACATTTTCTATGACCCAAGAACCCTTGTCAGTTTAGGTTACATTTATGCCTTGTAGTGGCTAGTACATGCATAATTTATGTACAGAAGTATGGTAACTTTGAACCTCTGTATCTCGCTAACGGATGATAATGTGATCGAAAGTTTTAAGATTCCTCAAGATCATCATCTTAAGAACATACGGTAATAATTACGACGATGTGCCATGAATAGAAATTATAGGAGTGGCCATCCCCACAATTAGTACTTTTGGTACCAAAAAAATCTTTGTTTCTCGGTGTATTTTGATAACGGATATAGATTTTCGAAAAACTGGAAAAGTGCGCATCTGAATAAACGTCTAAAGAATGTACAGTTAAAATCTGACCCGTTTCATACGGTTGGTTACTTAGTAAATTGCGACCCACAATGCAAAAGCGCCTAAAACCGGTTTCTATATTTTCTGCGCAAGTACAATAACATTGATCTCTGGATTTCGGTAACGGCTACTGATATCGGAAACAGATAAGCGGTATTTAGTTGTTTACACAAGCAAATCTTTTATTGAAAGTGGAGATATAGGTTTGTCATTATCGGTACACTTCAGTATTCCTTGTTGACTGTTTTTGTTTGTACACTTCCTAAAAATGAGTGATGTAACAAAGAAAAAACTTGTCTTTTAGGGACAAGTTAGAAGCATTGTAACTATCTGCGAAAGGAAGAAGAATAAAAAAAACTCGCTCTCGAATAGGGTGTCGGCGAAGTTACTGTTGGTGACTGTCAAAGAAAACAGAAGAACTTTGTGTCTGCTCCGCATTGGCATCTAAGTGCTGAATCAGGTGTTCCTGACGTCCTTCAAAGAAATGCTATATAAGATCTATTAACCGCAAATCTATAAAGTAGTCAAATTTTGAAAAAACAATGCGGCGTTGTTCATGTGGTTTACGTAACAAAGACAAAAGTGGGCTTCGATTTCTCGCCCAATCTTGCAGGATAAAGGTCTGCTTTTTTGGGAAGCCAGTTACAGGAGGGGCTGGCTCGACAAGTGGAAGAAAAGGTATGGAGTGTCCAACCTGATGCGGAGAAAAACTCTCCGGTAACTCTGAGGCCGTTTCGGAATATATTGTAAAATTTAAAAAAAATTCATAACTGAAGAAAATTTACAACTTCGAAGAAATTATTTTACATTTCAAAAATCTGTCGGCTAAAGCACTTGCTTCTAGTGAAGAAAAAAGGGCTCCTGGGCACAAAATAATAAAGAACGTCTCACAGTTACGGCAGCTCCAAATGCATCTGGAAACAACAAATTAAAACTAATTTTTATGGGGAAGTTCGCCAATCCAAGAGCATCAAGAATGTAACCATGTCAGCCTTTCCGGTTATCTGTTACCCGAGAATATCATCTTAAGGACACATGGTAAAAATTTCGATGAATGTAAACTACAGAAGTGGCATCCCTATAATTAATATTTTTCATACCAAAAAATCATGGTTTTATAAGCCGCCTAAAGACAACTGTAGACAACATCTAATACAATAGAACCAACTCATATGTTCAATTTGTCTGGACATGAGGTAGGATGTCATGTTTAAATTTTGTCCCTTTACTGTGGGATAGCTACAGTTCGCCTGTTTTTCCGATTGGTATACAATTGTTCACTAGGCCAAGGGCTATCCAAGAATTCTTGGTCCCTTGATCAATAGAAACCAAGATACGATCCTCATTTCAGCGCGTGACTTTTTGGAACACCGATTATGAAAGATTGCCGATATGGATAGGCTATGTAAGTAATGGTACGAGGGTCGTTCAATAGGTAATGCCCCAAATGCTTTTAAAAAATCATTAATATACATAGACAAACGTCCTTGTTGGTGTTTCACATTTGATGTTTGTTTTGCACGCCGGTGAAGTTTCGAACCGTTCTGACTGTTGACAGAGCCGTAGTACAGCGTAAAAATGGCGTCTACATACGACTCGCGTTACAAGCAGCGTCCTGTAATTGAATTCTTGTGTGCAGAAAAAGGAACTGTGGTGGACATCTATAAATGTTTGTGTGCAGCGTATGGCGATGCTGCAGTTGATAGGACTACAGTTGCGCGATGTGTAAAGAAAGTTACAGCCTTAGGAAATGCAGTAACAGAGCTCCTTGATCGGCCACGCTCGGGTCGTCCTGTCACAGCCACTGCTCCAGACATGCTGAATCGCCCGAATGTCATTATTCGTGGCGACCGGCGCTTCAGAACGCGACAATTGGCTCTATAGTTGTCGGTCAGCATTGGAAGTGGGTCTGCAATGATCGAGACTCTCAAATACTCAAAAAGAAGTGCTCACGATGGGCTCCACGAATGCTCACAGCGGACCACAAGATTCAAAGAAAGCCCATTTCATTTGAATTGTTGGAGCGTTTTGAGACTGACGTAGAGGCCTTTGTGTCATGAATCGTTACGGGGGACGAAAGCTGGGTACAACACTTTGCGCCAGAAACAAAAAGGCAGTCCATGGAGTGGTTCAAATGGGTCAAATGGCTCTGAGCACTATGGGACTTAACATCTATGGTCATCAGTCCCCTAGAACTTAGAACTACGTAAACCTAACTAACCTAAGGACATCACACAACACCCAGCCATCACGAGGCAGAGAAAATCCCTGACCCCGCTGGGAATCGAACCCGGGAACCCGGGCGTGGGAAGCGAGAACGCTACCGCACGACCACGAGATGCGGGCGTCCATGGAGTGGCATCATCCCCATTCACCACAAACGGAGAAATTCAAGACAACCCCCTCTGCCGGAAAAATCGTGGTGACCGTCTTCTGGGATTGCGATGGCGTCATTCTCGTGGATGTGATGCCTACAGGATCAACCATCAATTCAGAGGGATACGCGAAGACTCTGAATAAAACTCAGGAACTGTTTCCGACATGTTCGAACGTACAAGAATCCTGCAGAAATCTTGCTCCAACACGATAACGCACGCCCACACACAAGTCTGAGGACCCGGGAACGCCTCACCAAATTGGGTTGGACATCATTGCCTCATCCACTCTAGAGTCCAGACCTGACACCCTCGGACTTCCATAACCTTGGGACGCTTAAAGATTCTCTACGGGAAACACACTTTGAAGATGACGAGAGTGTCAGTCATGCAGTGAAAATATGGCTACGCCTACAAGACAAGAGCTTTTACCAGCAGGGAATACATGCTCTTCCACAACGTTGGCGTATGGCCATAGAACGTGATGGAGGCTACGTAGAAAAATAGGACGTGGACAAGACATGTTGATGTATATTGTCATGAATTCCTGACACTTAATAATAAATATGTTCTGAGGAAAAAATGTGGGGAATTACTTATTGAACGACCCTTGTATAATACGCCGCGCATCACTGATCTACCGAGCGAGGTGGCGCAGTGGTTAACACACTGGACTCGCATTCGGGAGGACGACGGTTCAATCCCGTCTCCGGCCATCTTGATTTAGGTTTTCCGTGATTTCCCTAAATCGTTTCAGGCAAATGCCGGGATGGTTCCTTTGAAAGGGCACGGCCGATTTCCTTCCCCATCCTTCCCTAACCCGAGCTTGCGCTCCGTCTCTAATGACCTCGTTGTCGACGGGACGTTAAACACCACTAACCTAACCTAACCATCACTGATCTGCTTGTACGTTCGGTGTTGCGTGCGTCATTGAGACAGCCACATACACAAGTGATATACCGCTGGCAAACTAAGAACCAGAATCGTCTGAAAGTATCAACTGTCCTCGACCATACCACAAACGATTTGCCAAATAATTCCAGCGCCATTCTATAATGACGTTCTGATACGGAAAATGTACAATATTTAGCAGCAGTGGCAACTATTCTTCGTATGGCAACTAACACTGGTAAAAATGGGAGTTTGGATCTATTAAACTTCTTGTGGAACGCTTCTCTGGGAATATGTCCAATGAGGAATTGTTCGGGCCTAATTATTTAATGTTTACTTTAAATAAAACCTTACTGAATGTGTCGAAAATTCTGGCGCAATCTGTGATCATTTCACTAATGATCTTTAAAGAAAGGTATTTTTTTCTGATTCCTCTTTGCTTGTCTCATTTTTACCCCGTTCCAAATAATTATGTTGTTGCTGGAGGCATCCATCTTTTCTTGGAAATAAATATGCGTTGATTCTCTAATGATTTTCTTCTTACATTGCGTTTTTCGGTTTCATTTTTCTAAGTGGTTTTTGCTCTCTGAACAGCTATAATTTGAAATCTGATTTCCTTTCTCCATGTGGCTATAGTGAAACGAAACAAAATGATGCAACCATCTTTAATACCTAGACAAAAATGAGGTATTCCGACGTATTCGTCAAAACATATAATGAAGAAGAACGACAGTTTCTGTCAGGCTGTTATTATAAAATAGTACTTTACTAAACACTACCAGCAAGTTTCGTACTTCTCTGTCAAGTGATAAAGTATCTGGATACATAATTCCCTTATGTCGGATGAAACGAAGGTTACACGCCATGGACAGCTATGCATATCTCGATCGTTGAAGTACACGACCCAACTATGCATTACCGTGCATGGCATGTAACTTTCGTTTTATACAAGATATGAGCACTATATAACCACATCTATTACGCACTTGAGAGTGAAGAAAGCTCCAAAATAGCTGGCAGTGCTCCATAAAGTACGGTTTTCAAACACTAGACTGCATGAAACTGCCTTTGTTTCAATTTATAAACGCCGTCGTGCACACCAAGAAGTCAGAATATAATGACGCTAACGTCAGCCATCTCTCCAGCCTGCAGCGCCCTTGCCGGCCGGAGTGGCCGTGCGCTTCTAGGCGCTACAGTCTGGAACCGCGTGACCGCTACGGTCGTAGGTTCGAATCCTGCCTCGGGCATGGGTGTGTGTGTGAAGTCCTTAGGTTAGTTAGGTTTAAGTAGTTCTAAGTTCTAGGGGATTGATGACCACAGCAGTTCAGTCCCATAGTGCTCAGAGCCATTTGAACCATTTTTCCAACGCCCTTTTTCGCAGTCATTATCCATGCTTGCAGTGTGAGGTTTTTCCATGCACTACGTAAAGTGGAACGTCGATATAGCTTGTTCCCTTTACAGCTCTTTTTGGAGGTAATAATTAAAACATAATGACTGCCCTTTGTAAAAGATATAGCCTTGTAAATGTTATTACTAGACGAAACTACAGTCGTCTGGCCGTAACTGTGGGGTCTTTGATTGCTCTGAGAGATCAAAAAAATGGTTCAAATGGCTCTGAGCACTATGGGACTGAAGTCTGTGGCTGATTTGCATTGTTGGAATATTTGCTATTGTAGTGTTGGGCAGTTGGATATGTAATCAGCGCGTAGCGTTGCGCAGTTCAGAGCGGACGATCTGAACGTGTGTCCATCAGAAAGATAAATTTCTAATATTGGATATCATGAACTGATATATACAGGGCTATTACAAATGATTGAAGCGATTTCATAAATTCACTGTAGCTCCATTCATTGACATATGGTCACGACACACTACAGATACGTAGAAAAACTCATAAAGTTTTGTTCGGCTGAAGCCGCACTTCAGGTTTCTGCTGTCAGAGCGCTCGAGAGCGCAGTGAGACAAAATGGCGACAGGAGCCGAGAAAGCGTATGTCGTGCTTGAAATGCACTCACATCAGTCAGTCATAACAGTGCAACGACACTTCAGGACGAAGTTCAACAAAGATCCACCAACTGCTAACTCCATTCGGCGATGGTATGCGCAGTTTAAAGCTTCTGGATGCCTCTGTAAGGGGAAATCAACGGGTCGGCCTGCAGTGAGCGAAGAAACGGTTGAACGCGTGCGGGCAAGTTTCACGCGTAACCCGCGGAAAATTGCCTCATGCCAGAACTGGAGACCGACAGCGCCGACTTCATCTTTCAACAGGATGCTGCTCCACCGCACTTCCATCATGATGTTCGGCATTTCTTAAACAGGAGATTGGAAAACCGAAGGATCGGTCGTGGTGGAGATCATGATCGGCAATTCATGTCATGGCCTCCACGCTCTCCCGACTTAACCCCATGCGATTTCTTTCTGTGGGGTTATGTGAAAGATTCAGTGTTTAAACCTCCTCTACCAAGAAACGTGCCAGAACTGCGAGCTCGCATCAACGATGCTTTCGAACTCATTGATGGGGACATGCTGCGCCGAGTGTGGGAGGAACTTAATTATCGGCTTGATGTCTGCCGAATCACTAAAGGGGCACATATCGTACATTTGTGAATGCCTAAAAAAACTTTTTGAGTTTTTGTATGTGTGTGCAAAGCATTGTGAAAATATCTCAAATAATAAAGTTATTGTAGAGCTGTGAAATCGCTTCAATCATTTGTAATAACCTTGTATATATATGATAACTTTTGAACATTATTACGGTAAATACATTGTTTGTTCTCTATCAAAATCTTTCATTCGCTAAGTATGCCTATCAGTTGTTACTGCCTTCAGCAGTTAGAATATTTTATTTAGCTGGCAGTATTGGCGCTCGCTGTATTGCAGTAGTTTGAGTAACGAAGATTTTTGTCAGGTAAGTGATTCATGAAAGGTATAGGTTATTGTCAGTCAGGGCCATTCTTTTGTAGGGATTATTGAAAGTCAGACTGCGTTGTGCTAAAAATATTGTTTGACAGATTAGTGTTGATCAGAATAAGTAAAGAGAGAAATGTCTGAGTACGTTCAGTTCTGCTCAGCTGTTTGAAAATCAAATAACGTAAGAGGTTTATCAGCACAGTAATTCATAAATTTTTCTAAGGGGACGTTTCAAGGGAAGGAAGTTGGCCGTGACTTTTCAAAGGATCATTCTGGCATTTGCCTCTAGTGATTTAGGGAAATCACAGAAAACCTAAATCCGGATGGCTGGACGCGGATTTGAACCGTCGTCCTCCCGAATGCGAGTCCAGTGTGCTAACCAATGGACCTCTTCGCTCCGTAATAATGATGGCTCAGCAGGAGGTGGCCTGAAGTTTGTTAATCACTAGACCTGTTGATCGAGTGCCATGCAAGAAAGAACCATAGTCGAAATAGCGTAAGAGATCCAAGACAACTCAGAGCATTGTGGCCAACTTTCAGTTGTGAAGTGCTAACGGCTGCAGGTGAAGAAAGAGGCGTCTGCAGAGCTTTTACAACTGAGGCGTTGTCACAGAGACGTTTACAAGATCACGTTACGTTTTTGGTTGATGCAGGTTACCAATGTGCCGCACCCAGCCCAATGCGACTTACCGCCGACATACCGTATTTACTCGGATCTAAGCCGCACTCGAACCTAAGCTGCACCTGAAAAATGAGACTCGAAATCAAGGAAAAAAAATTTACCGAATCTAAGTCGCACCTGAAATTTGAGACTTGAATTTCAAGGGGAGAGAAAAGTTTCAGACTGCACCTACAAATCGAAACAAAGTTGGCCCATTGTAACATGAGACAAAAATTAGGTCGAATGGATGAAGATACAGCAACAGTAGTTTGGTTCGAGTCGTAAGTTTAACAGTTAAGCTTTACCAAGTAGCCATTGCTATGTGTCAGGCGCTCCGTCCGTATTTATACGGGTACCCTTCCTTTTTCACGTGCTTCATCTGGTTTTAATCGATTGCTTATTTTGCTTTGATCTGATAAGTGCCGTTCTCATTGTTATAGGTGTTTACGTCACTCTAAACTGGGAATGCATTATTGTATTGTGTCACGAATTGTTTGTCGCATTTTGATAATGAGTGTTTACGACCTGTCGCCACTCGCGGCATGGCTTGCTTTTGTGGACGCTACTGCGGCTTTTTTTAATAAAAAAAGTAAAAAAAAAAAGAGAGGAATTGTCTCATAAGCCAAACAATGGCAAGAAACTGCTATTTGTTGTTACTTACACTGCTACTTTCTTTGATGATGATCAGCAAGAACCAAATAATAGACTGCGTATGATAGATGATGTTCTGAACGAGAGTTTACCGAAAAATTTTTCTCCGTTTGAAAATCTTTGCAGACGCCTCTTTAGTACATTACATTCTGCACAGAAATTAGTCATCTTAGATTTAAAAATCTAGTCAGTTGCCATGCTTCATTTCTGACTGTATCACTATTCAGTATAAGAATAATAAGAATATAAACATGACATGATATGTATATTGCCGGCCGGAGTGGCCGACCGGTTCCAGGCGCTTCAGTCTGGAACCGCGCGACCGCTACGGTCGCAGGTTCGAATCCTGCCTCGGGCATGGATGTGTGTGATGTCCTTAGGGTAGTTAGGTTTAAGTAGTTCTAAGTTCTAGGGGACTGATGACCTCAGATGTTGTCCCATATAGCCCGCATCTCGTAGTCGTGCGGTAGCATTCTCGCTTCCCACGCCCGGGTTCCCGGGTTCGATTCCCGGCGGGGTCAGGGATTTTCTCTGCCTCGTGATGGCTGGGTGTTGTGTGATGTCCTTAGGTTAGTTAGGTTTAAGTAGTTCTAAGTTCTAGGGGACTGATGACCTCAGAAGTTAAGTCCCATAGTGCTCAGAGCCATTTGAACCATTTTTTTTTTTGTTGTCCCATAGTGCTCAGAGCCATTTGAACCATTTGATATGTATATTCTTCCGCGTTTGCTGTTGTCTCACCCTAGTTTTGTAGTTTATTAGGCAGACAGGATATAAATGAGATAGCAGCAAACACGAAACGATACATGACACAATGTTTACATTCTTCAACCTTTTCTTTTAATTTATTTACTGGCGCAGAGGTTTTGGCGCCAGTATTTATCTTTGTGCCTCCAAAGCATGCCTGTGTAGCGGTACATATATTCGACGGCAGAAGTTAGTTGTGCCGGCACCTACCAACATTTTTCAGAACTTCCGCTTACTTTGCACACGATTCTAAGCCGTAGGCGGATTTTTGGATTACAAAAACCAGAATAAAAGTGCAGCTTAGATTCGAGTAAATACGGTACGTATTTCGCACGCAGTGGCAAGTGCGCGGGGTACTGCAAGCAGCCGGCACGCGACCAGAAGGCGTGGCACATGCAAATATTGCAGTGCAGATCGGTGCTCGGCTGCGATCCGCTCGTCGCCAGATACGGCGTCACTTCCGGCATCCCGCAGCGGCGGCAGGTCTGACTTCCGGTGCCCCGGTCTCGCCACGCCGCTACGCACTTTCCCCTGACCTGCGCTCGCGCCGCCAGCGGCTCGTGACGGAATGCCCGTGGCCCTCCCACGCCACGCTTCTCGTGCTGTCCCGCCTAGGGCTGTGCATACCTGTCTGTGGCGACTTTCCAGACGTAAACAACAGACAGCTCTAGATTTCCCCGGTTTCACGTGCTCGCAGGTACAAAATATTTTTCACCTGCCCTTACAGCAGGACGCGTTAGATGTTAAGCTTGGGTTGCACCTGTGCTATCCAAAGGAATGAAAGTCAGAGAACGAGCATGCTCTATGATGCAAAAACTGTAAGCGAATGCGAGCGAACAGCATTTAGTCCTGTTGGGTCAGCATTCGCAGGCGCTGGTTGTCGGTCGTTTAGCGAACTATCAGAGGAAGGTTCAAATGGCTCTGAGTACTATGGGACTCAACTGCTGTGGTCATAAGTCCCCTAGAACTTAGAACTACTTAAACCTAACTAACCTAAGGACAGCACACAACACCCAGCCATCACGAGGTAGAGAAAATCCCTGACCCCGCCGGGAATCGAACCCGGGAACCCGCGCGTGGGAAGCGAGAACGCTACCGCACGACTATCAGAGGAAGTTCGAGTGCTCTGTGGTTTGGAGTTCGCATCGGCGTGAACAACATTGATAACATCTGTTTTCAGTTTTCCGTTTTTCTCATGTGAAGCAATTTTGTTACTATTCGTGAGTCGTGTGAATAATTAAGTGGTGAGAAAGGATTATAATGTTGCTGATAGAAGACTATAGATATCATAGGTACTTAAAAGAACGATAGTAAACATAAATACACACAACGAAGTTAAGAACTCCTGAAGGCGTTTGACAAGGGTGCTATATGTCCCCAGACCTACTCAGCATCTACATAGAACACGTACAAAATAAGTACAAAGAGTGCTGTTCTGTACTCATAGGCAGCACAGCTCTCTAGTACACGTCCACCGCGGCGCTCGGGAGGCACAGCACAGTAGCAACACCTGACGATGGGCTTCAATTTACAATTGAAGCGATATTTTCAACCTTTAGTTATCAAAAGTATTCAGACACCTATTAGTGCACATTATTATGGGAAGTGCCCACATTTTACCTTTATGACGACTTGAACGCAGCTGGACACTTTCAGTGCAGCGTATGCATGTCTGTAGATGAATGGCAACCAGTTCATCCTCAAAAGCCAAAACAGGGAAGATGATGATTTTGGCGCTTGGGGTCCGGATCGAAGTCGATATTCTAATTCATTCCAAAGGTGCTCCATCTGATTCATGTCGGGATACTAGGCAGACCGGGCCATTTAGTAATGTTATAGTCCACAAACCATTGCCTCACAGATGGTGCTTTATGACAGGGTGCACTGTCATGCTGTTACAGCCATCGTCTCAGACCTGTTCCTCTACTGTAGGCAGTAAGTAGGTTGTAAATTTGCATTTAGCGTTCCTTTAAGCACAGTACGGGTGGCACACACCAACCACGAGAAGTAACTCCATACCGTAACACAACCTCCTCTGTACTTCACTAGCCGGCCGTGGTGGCCGTGCGGTTCTAGGCGCTCCAGTCCGGAGCCGCGTTGCTGCTACGGTCGCAGGTTCGAATCCTGCCTCGGGCATGGGTGTGTGTGATGTCCTTAGGTTACTTAGGTTTAAGTAGTTCTAAGTTCTAGGGGACTGATGACCACAGCAGTTGAGTCCCATAGTGCTCAGAACCATTTGAACCATTTTTTTTTGTACTTCGCTATTGGCAGTAAACATAATGGCAGCTAACGGTCTCCAGGCATTCGCCAAACCCAAATCCTATGCCTCCACTCCAAGTCACTCGTTTCCAGTCATCCATTGTCCAGTGACATCGAGGTTTACGCCATTTCAAGCGTCGCTTAGTCACAACTACAGAAATATGTGGTTGATGACCAGCTCTCGGCCCTTGTATTCGATTCTTTTTAACTCCCTATGCACAGTGTTTGTGCTGTCTGGACTGCAGGTAGCACTTTGGAACCCACGAGCGATTCCATCCGCTGATTTCATGCGATTATTGACAACCACCCTTCGCAATAATCGACGATCCCTATCCGTCCGTGCATTACCTTTGCCTGGTCTCGGTTTAGGTGTGGTTGATCATCCGCGTTCCCGCTTTAGTCACACCATCAACAGTCGACAGGGGCAACTGCAGGAGTGTTGAAAGGTTCGTAATGGATTTGTTACTGACTGAGTGACATTCAGTTTATAGTCCAACTTCGAAGTCGCTGGCTCTCCTGACTTACCCGTTTTGTTGTTATCGCTTCTCTACTCCGTGTCTCCTTTTATATTAGCGCATCTGTCTCTCGTGGCACCTAGTGGTCTAGTCTGCATTATATAGGGCTGACCGGACACTTGTGGTCAGGTAGTGTAAATCTCCAACGAGAAATTATGGACACAGTTGTGGCATAATTAGAGGAAACAGTGAATGGAGATCATACAAATATTTAAGAAGTAAGATAACTGAAAAAGGGTGAAGAGAAGAAGAAATTAAACACAGAATTACTGAAGGAAAAACAATGTTCATGAAAAAAGGAAAAATAATTTTGTTCAGGCAATATAAATAATTAAGTGCGAAGAAGGTGGTTAACAGCCGCATCAGATACGTCGGTGTTATTGTTAGATTTATTTGTTTTCAAGTAGATTTAAAGTCTTTAATTGCGGATTCTTTTGGTCCTCGTATAAGAATAATTATTGGTAGTTTTAATAACTATGAATTGATGAGGTTGTATAGGAGAACTATAGAACGAAGAAGACACGACTGGAATGTTCCCACAACCAGTTCCTTGTAAACATCCTTGAAGGAACATTAAAAGGAAAGATAACCAGAGGAAGATGTAGACATAATGCAGGAGTCTTTAATTATGGAGAAATGAAGAAGTTAGCTTCTAAGAGATCCAGATGAGAAACAGCCAACTGGCTACCATTTTGGCTGATCAGGTCCATGCCATGGTATAATTTTTGTTCCTCAATGGTGATGCTGTGTTACAAGAGGACAGGGCCCCCGTTCACACAGCTCGCAACTTTCAGGACAGGTTTTGTGAGCACGAGGATGAACTGTCGCATTCCCCTGGCCACCACAGTCGGCAAATCTCAAAGGTATTGGCCGTGTGTGGTCTACTTTGGAAATAAGGGTTCGTGATCGCCGTTCACCTCCATTATCGTTATTTGAACTTCATTGTGCAGTAATAATGGTATAAGATTCCGTTGAAGACTAGAGAAGACCTGTATTTATCCACTCCGAGACGACTACAACCTGTAGTGAATGCCAACAGGTTTCCTACATCGTATTAGGCATCGATGTGTGTCGCTTATGTTTCCATATTTTTGTCCAATATATGTATCCATTAAGTCGATTAATGCAAAATGCAAGAAAAATTTCGGAGCTAGAATTAAAATCCATGGAGAAGAAATAAAAACTCTGAGGTTCGCTGATGACATTGTAATTCTGTCAGAGACAGCAAAAGAGCTGGAAGAGCAGCTGAACGGAATGGACAGTGTCTTGAAAGGAGGATATAAGATGAACACCAACAAAAGCAAAACGAGGATAATGGAATGTAGTCGAATTAAATCGGGTGATGCTGCAGGAACTAGATTAGGAAATGAGACGCTTAAAGTAGTAAACGAGTTTTGCTGTTTGGGGAGCAAAATAAATGATGATGGTCGAAGTAGAGAGGATATAAAATGTAGACTGGCAATGACAAGGAAAGCGTTTCTGAAGACGAGAAATTTCTTAACATCGAGTACAGATTTAAGTGTCAGGAAGTCGTTTCTGAAAGTATTCGTATGGAATGTAGCCATGTATGAAAGTGAAACGTGGACGATAAATAGTTCGGACAAGAAGAGAATAGAAGCTTTCGAAATGTGGTGCTACACAAGAATGCTGAAGATTGGATGGGTAGATCACATAACTAATGAGTAGGTATTGAACAGAATTGGGGAGAAGAGAAATTTGTGGCACAACTTGACTAGAAGAAGGGATCGGTTGGTAGGGCATGTTCTGAGGCATCAAGGGATCACAAATTTAGTATTGGAGAGCAGCGTGGAGGGTAAATATCGTAGAGGGAGACCAAGAGATGAATACACTAAACAGATTCAGAAAAATGTATGTTGCAGTAGGTACTGGGAGATGAAGAACCTTGCACAGGATAGAGTAGCATGGAGAGCTGCATCAAGCTAGTCTCTGGAATGAAGACCACAACACCAACAACAAATGAAAAATTAAAAATATGTGAAAGACCGGATCAATCTCATCGCTTACGGTCAAGATAACTGTAATTATGTGACTTTGCTATAGAGTTTTTACTGTAGTAACCGAATGGAAGTATGTCTCTCTCCAACACTACACCGCTTCTCCAGAAAACTAAACTACCTGAGAAAAAAAGTTAAGCACGCGCAGAAGATATGCTCGGAGACAATGTAACTTCGTACACGTATTCATCAAGCGCGAGTATGTAAATGATTTGGGCTGCAATTCTGTAGGACAGGTAGAACGGCTACCAGAGTGCATTAGTGTAGTTCATGTTTAGGTCTTATAATGTATATGATGAACATGAACAGCTTCAGATGTCGAGTGTTCACTGGAACTGAAAGAGAGATGCTGCATACTCGTCCTAGACAGCATTATCAACACTTGAAGAGTTTGAAAGAGCCCTCAATATGTTTCTCTATTTAGTCAGCTGGTCGAATCGTCCAATACCCATGTTTGTGGGGCATTCGGAAGTGACAGTGTCCTGATGTTGGAATGCATGTGAACGTGAAGAGAAGAATACTCGCCGTCAAGGTTTAGATTGTCCGCGTGTGACCACCACAAGGGAGCATCGCCTTATTGTGCACCAAGCACGTCCCGTTCACATCTGCACCAGCTGTACGAGAACAAGTGACGGGTCCCTTTGAGTTTCTCTGTCATCCTGCACCATGGGTCGGAGACTAGCAGCAGCCGGACTTGCAAATTACCGTCCCGTGCATAGGGTGCTGTTAACATCACTACACAAAGGGCTGCGTTTGGATTGCTACCATGTTCAGCGGCTCCACCCCACATGACCATCGTCGGCCACTATGGCGGCTACCTGGGAAGAAGCCCCATTCTTCTGTTATTTTGTAGAGGCACAACGGTGTTACGCCTGGTGTCAGGGCGTAGGGAGCCATCAAGGTACGACTTTAGGCCGCGACTGACAGATTGAGGGATCTCCGCTGGCACAAAGGTAGTTCACGGACGTTCTGTTTCCTTATGTGTTATTTTTATTTATTTATTTATTTTTATTTACACGTCAAGTTCCTTAGGACGAAATTGAGGAGCAAATCTCCAAGGTCATGGAACGTGTCAGTACATGAAATTACAACATATTAGTAATAAAAACAAAAATAAAATGTTTATCACCCCAGCAAAAGTCAAGCTATGAGCTTAAGTAAACGTAGTCATCAATATAACATAAGAATCAGCTTAATTTTTCAAGGAAGTCCTCAACAGTATTGAAGGATTGACCCACGAGGAAACTCTTCAGTTTCGATTTGAAAGCCCGTGGATTACTGCAAAGATTTTTGAATTCTTATGGTAGCTTATTGAAAATGGATGCAGCAGTATAATGCACATCTTTGTGCACAAGAGTTAAGGAAGTCCCATCCAAATGCGGGTTGGATTTCTGCCGAGTGAAAGCTGCTTATTCTTGGGAATAAGCTGATATTGTTAGCAAGGAACGACATATATATATATATATATATATATATATATATATATATATACTACTGGCCATTAAAACTGCTACACCACGAAGATGACGTGCTACAAAAAAATTAATATTTCAAATGGCTCTGAGCACTATGGGACTTAACAGTTATGGTCATCAGTCCCCTAGAACTTAGAACTACTTAAACCTAACTAACATAAGGACAGCACAGAACACCCAGTCATCACGAGGCAGAGAAAATCCCTGACCCCGCCGGGAATCGAACCCGGGAACCCGGGCGTGGGAAGCGAGAACGCTACCGCACGACCTGACGTGCTACAGACGCGAAATTTAACCGGCAGGAAGAATATGCTGTGATATGCAAACGATTAGCTATTGAGAGTATTCACACAAGGTTTGTGCTGGTGGCGACACCTACAACGTGCTGACATGAGGAAAGTTTCCAACCGATTTCTCATACACAAACAGCAGATGACCGGCGTTGCCTGGTGAAACGTTGTTGTAATGCCTCGTGTAAGGAGGAGAAATGCGTACCATCACGTTTCCGACTTTGATAAAGGTCGGATTGTAGCCTATCGCGATTGCGGTTTATCGTATCGCGACACTGCTGGTCGCATTGGTCGAGATCCAATGACTGTTAGCAGAATATGGAATAGATGGGTTCAGGAGGGTAATACGGAGAGCCGTGCTGGATCCCAACGGTATCGTATCACTAGCAGTCGAGATGACAGGCATCTTATCCGCATGACTGTAACGGATCGTGCAGCCACGTCTCGATCCCTTAGTCAACAGATGGGGACGTTTGGAAGACAATAACCATCTGCACGAACAGTTCGACGACGTTGCAGCAGCATGGACTATCAGCTCGGAGACGATGGCTGCGGTTACCCTTGACGCTGCATCACAGACAGGAACGCCTGCGATGGTGTACTCAACGACGAACCTGGGTGCACGAATGGCAAGACGTCATTTTTTCGGATGAATCCAGGTTCTGTTTACAGCATCATGATGGTGTCCGTGTTTGGCGACATCGCGGTGAACGCACATTGGAAGCGTGTATTCGTCATCGCCATACTGGCGCATCATCCGGCGTGATGGTATGAGGTGGCACTGGTTACATGTCTCTGTCACCTCTTGTTCGCCTTGACGGCTCTTTGAACAGTGGGCGTTACATTTCAGATGTGTTACGACCCGTGGCTCTACCCTACGTTCGATCCATGCGGAACCCTACATTTCAGCAGGATAATGCACGACCGCATGTTGCAGGTCCTGTACGGGCCTTTCTGGATACAGAAAATGTTCGACTGCTGCCCTGGCCAGCACATTCTCCAGATCTCTAACCAATTGAAAACGTCTGTTCAATGGTGGCTGAGCAACTAGCTCGTCACAATACGCCAGTCACTACTCTTGATGAATTGTGGTATCGTGTTGAAGCTGCATGGGCAGCTGTACTTGTACACGCCATCCAAGCTCTTGTTTGACTCAATGTCCAGGCGTATCAGTTCTCGTTGAGAGAGAGAGAGAGAGAGAGAGAGAGAGAGAGAGAGAGAGAGAGAGAGAGAGAGAGACCAATGTCGAAATACCTCGTGCATCAGTATTGTGGTGCCATTTATAACAGGACAGTGATTGTCCATACATTGCACGTGTGTCTGTGAACTGTCTGCGTGATGTTGAGGTATCCTATGAGCAGCGAGGTCCCCAGATATGTCCCTGACAGAACATGTGTGGGGCCAGTTCGGACGTCAACTTCGTTCTAGAGCCAGTAGCTTGGATAGCAAGCACCACTAACAACGCAGCGGACCAGCCTGCCTTAGGAGTGGATACAACAGCTTTATGGCACCTTTCCTAAACTAATCAGCGGTTGCATCCAAGGCAGATGATCGAGCGAGGTGGCGCAGTGGCTAGCACACTGGACTTGCATTCGCGAGGACAACGGTTCAAACCCACGTCCGGCACGCCCGATTTCCTTCCCCAAGCTTGACACAATCCGACCTTGTGCTCCGTCTTTAAAGACCTCAATGTCGACGGGGTGTTCAGCCCAATCTTCCTCCCTTTCCTTCTAAGACAGAAGAGGGAAAGTGGGCTCATACTGCCAAGTTCTTTGTAAACTTAATTCCGTTTTGTTATCACCAAAGAAGCATCACATGACCTCGCAATCCATTAAGTTTCGTCTCCTCCTCCACATCTTGGCGTTTCACGCTTTTTGTGTGGCAGTGTATACCGCATATTTTATCAAGTAGTCTATGAATATTTTTTTAATCGTTTGTTATAATCTTCCTTATACAGTATGTACTTTATTAAAATCTTCGAGTGCTACGCATATGTCAGTGCAGACGTCAAGAGCTGTCTGAGATTTATATGCGAAAGACGTTACGAGGGTTCAAAATGTCCGGTTTATGTATTTTCGGCACAGCTCGGCGAATTTCGAATGAAAAAAGAATGGACGCTGTCTGAAGCAATCCGTTATAATTAGAATGAACATCTTTGTTTATAATACACTGTTATTTAAATTTATCAATGTTATATGGATGTTGTTTGAGGTCTGAGACTGTATTATAAGGTTATGTTGAATAATTTTATACTGCCTCAGTCACTTTTTACTAATATTTTATTAGCACAATGCATTTCGGCAGCATGCTGCCATCATCAGTTACTTATACATCAGCTGATAGGTTATGTGCAGTAGCTGTGTGTGCCAGTGAGATTAAGAATGGAAACATAAACATTTTGTTGGCGATTTCATTTTCTGGCACACAGAGAACAGTAAATCACAACTTAGCATTTACACAAACGTCTGTTTACAACTTTCCAAAGAGTTTTAAAACTTTACCTGTTACTGTGCTCTGTGTGCCAGGAAATGAAATCGCCAACAAAAATGTTTATCTTTCCATTCCTAATCCAACTGGCACACACAGCTAATGTACATAACCTATCACCTGATTTATAAGTAACTGTATAATGCACCTGATGATAGCAGCATGCTGCCGAATTGCATTATGTAATAAAATATTAGTAAAATGTGACTGCAGCAGTATAAAATTATCCCACATAATACACTGTTATGGTAGTGATATATGTTATACTACCGAAAGACGATTTTTCGAACGTTGAAAAGAGCCCCAGAAAATACCCTCAACTCCCAGACAGAGAAGTCATAGTCAATTTTGATTGTTTAAGTGAGTTATTTTTTATGAAAGTAAAAAGCTTTTCATTTGTGAAAACAGTTTTATTAATTGTAAGGATATTGCAGTGGATAATGCTGGCATGTTGGACCCTAGATAGTATCAGGAGGCCTTTTGAAAACTATTTGTAACAGTAATTGTGACTTATACGATTCCCAAACAACGTGTATTATTCTGATTATTACAGTTTGGTAACTTAAAATGCGCAGCCAGCCGCCAACATGTCAGTCAAGGTAACTGGTTACTTAACGTTTGCGACACTGTGCATGCGCAGCTTTCCGCGTAGGCCTCGCCACAGATAGCGGTTAGTTGGCGCCGGCAACACCAACGCTTCCTCCCCAGGCTGTCTATAATGGAGGTTGGAGCCTGCCTTATGCCCCAGTACATTTTATCATAGACGCTCGCACATCCGTGAGTCAGAAGTTTTAAATACCTGGGTATAACTGTCGGGAATGGCTTTATCCGGTTTAAATAGAACCTTTAATCTTATGACTTAAAGCACCTGAAGATGCAAATTTAAGGTGCGAAAGTGATCGTGTTCTCCAATAAAGAATTCTAACAGTCACAGCGTTCTTGTTTATTCAAATCAAAATAAACATTCGTACAATCATTTTGAAAATCATTCTTCATTCTCAGGTTACACCGCAAATAGAAATCTATGTGCGGTACATCTGCTACCCATGCTGCTCGTTCATGACACCACTTCCTCTCTCCACGATTCCACTACTATTACTACTACTACTACTACTACTATGCCAGGCCACGGCGTGACTCAACTGTTACATACCAGCTTGTCCACGCTTTTCTCAATAATGCAGTCTCTGGAAACAAGAGACTGTATCTCTCATGTGCTCAGCATGTAAAGATATTTAAAGTGACAATATTCCGAATAAACAGATAATTTTCACTGTATTTGCGTTCAAAGATGCACCAAGTGTTAATATACCAAAATAACTATGATTTAATAGCATTTCATGTAGTGTGCAAGCCTTACGACGTGTTGTTCTAACAGTTGAAAGGAAATTAGTAATTATAAATGAACTAGAAACTTTCTCCAGCTTATCGGATCGGCTTTCAAAGAGAAAGAATTAAAAAAAAAAGAAAGAAAAGCTGTCGAATTTAGCATCTAAAGATGATAAGCTCGCCGAATCGTCACGGCATTGTGCTTGAAAACTTCAACTTAGGCGAAATTAGACAAAGCTCTACACTTTTAGATCCAGCAGAAGGGAGCAGAAAGTGTCCCGTACCAAATTTGATGTTAATAGAGGAAGCACTTCCATGAAGCTCTTAATTTAGCACTTCATCGGGATGTCTCACTCGATTAAATATCGCTACGGGAGTCGAGAAATTGCTGTTCAGGGCGAGAGATCTAATGCAACAAAGGAGCAGCTGATGCTTTTTGCAATGAACTGCTCAGTTATATCGAACAGGTTTCTCCCGTTTCAGGTTAAACCACGATGAAAGTTGACTGTACTGGAAGAGTACACCCTCTTTACCCTCTTGCACTGAAGGAAATGTTATTGAACATAAGTCTAGTGAAGAAATGCCAGTTGTTATCGTCTGCGCAGATTTATACGGGTAACCCTATTTGAAATACTTGTTTTTTAAATATAACCGTCTTTCCCTGCTGTCACTTACTTTATAATTTAAGTGGCAGCGGAAAAGGCGGGTTTATTTACAAAACAAGTATTTCTATGCTTGCTGCGGAGGATAACCAGGTAAACAATCTTGTTTAACACTATTTGATGCTACTCGTTAATGGTAAATCTGAAAAAACCGTGACAACACGAAGGTGTAACGAATTTACCACTATTACATGCATCAAAGAGGAGCCTGTCTGGACAAAAAAAATGGTTCAAATGGCTCTGAGCACTATGGGACTTAACATCGGAAGTCATAAGTCCCTTAGAGTTTAGAACTAAAACCTAACTAAGTGCACCACACACATCCATGCCCGAGGCAGGATTCGAACCTGCGACCGTAGCAGCCGCACGGTTCCAGACTGAAGCGCCTAGAACCGCTCGGCCACCGCGGCCGGCTGGCTGGACAACACAGTCTTCAATATTGTATCCACTCTGTATTTATTCCTGCTGTGTGTACGTATTTCGAGCGGAAATGTTTATCTGATAGAACTATTCTTATAGTGGACAACGTGATATCTACCTATAGTTTATTTTAAATAGCATTAATTCCAGCCCGCGATAATACAGTAGATTCCCAAAACCAATACTTCCATGGATAAACTTATCTCTCAGTGAGCAAAAATTTCTCGGTGTACATGCCGCGTCAAATCAGGATAAATCTCCGAGCTTTCGACCACTACCTCCATGGTCGTCGTCAGGGCTAAAACTGACTGTCGTGAACTAGCGAGGTTCCCACTTTTATATGCAAATGACGGCTTCTTATTGGCTGGAATACGTCAGCGATATGGCGCGTAGCGAAGTGGTGCCCTCTACTTCCATAGATGTAGTTGCTATCCCGCGTTGCTTGCAGCGCCATCCCTTAAATCAGGAGGTAAAGTGCGAGAAGTTTTTCTCTGCGATTTTTCTTTATCCAGTGCACTCTTCCAAGTGTTGCTGAGTGCATAGCCGTTGTCTCTATTAAAGTTATTATCGCTAAGTCTAATTTCGACTGCTTCCCGGATCACAGAGTCCCAGTAATTCGATGTGTGGGCTATTACTCTGGTTTCTTCAAATAAAATCTTATGCTTGTTAAGCAGGCTATGTTCAGCCACCGCAGATTTTTCCAAATACCTGTATTTCAGGTGGCGTTGGTGCTCGATGCAGCGGTCGGCAACGGTTCTTACAGACTGGCCCACGTAATTCTTACCGCATTCGCAAGGAATAGTATAAATTCCCGGCACTCTTAAGCCGAGACTATCTTTAACTGGTCTCAACATTTCCTTAATTTTCCTAGGTGGTCGGAAAACTGGTTTTATTCCTTGCCTCTTCAGGACTCTGGCTATCTTGCTCGTTGTAGCACCGCAAAAAGGAAGCCGCGCTATGTGTTGGTCCTCTTCTTGTATGTGGCCGGCATCGTGTCTTACTTTCTTGGACAACACTGATTTAATTTCACCGGCAGAATAACCATTCCTCTTGAAAACAGTCGTCAAATGGTTGATCTCGGGACCGAGGTGGTCCTTGTCGGAAATAGTCCTGGCTCTGTGTACTAAAGTATTCAGCATAGCTCTCTTCTGAGACGGATGATGGAAGCTATGGCTATGCAGATATAGGTCTGTATGGGTTGGCTTCCTGTACACAGAATGGCCCAGTCGTCCATCCGGCTTTCGCTCTACCAACACATCTAAAAAAGGTAACTTCCCTTCCTTCTCTAACTCCAATGTAAATTTTATGTTTGGATGTACACCATTCAGATGTTCGACGAACTGCTGCAGCGTGTCGCTGCCGTGTGGCCAGATTAAAAAAGTATCGTCGACGTATCTGTAGAAGCATGATGGGCGGAGGTGGGCACTGCTCAGGGCTCGTTCTTCAAAGTCCTCCATGAAAAAATTCGCTATTGCTGGTGACAGTGGCGAGCCCATGGCTGTTCCATCCGTCATTTCATAATAATTTCCACTGTATAAAAAATAAGTGGTCGTCAAGGTATGCCGGAACAACTTCAAAATTTCTGAGGAGAAATGAGCAGACAACAGTTGTAATGTGTCATCCACAGGTACTTTGGTGAACAGAGAAACCACGTCGAGGCTGACCATGATATCACTTGGGCCTATCTTCATCTGTTTTATGATATCAACAAACATTTTTGAATTTTTAATATGATGTGGGCAGTGACCAACTATAGGCGCCAACAATTTAGTTAAGTGCTTTGCAAGCTTGTACGTAGGAGAGCCAATAGCGCTAACAATCGGTCTCAACGGGACGTTCTCCTTATGAACCTTTGGCAAACCGTACAGTCTTGGTGGCCTAGGTGCTCTCGGCCGTAAGTTCTTCACCAGTTCGTCGGAGAGGCCAGAGTTTTTTAGTAGCTCCCTTGTCTTCCTGCTGAGCGCCGATGAGGGATCCCGTCTGAGAACCCGGTATGTGCTGTCCTCCAGTAATAATCCAACTTTCTTATGGTAATCTGTAGCATTGAGGATTACCGTGGCGTTCCCCTTGTCAGCAGGTAAAACAACTAGATCTTCATCCTTCTGCAACAATGTCAGTCCTTGTCTCTCCTCTCTGCTGATGTTTGACTTAGGCGGCTTGGATGTCGCTAAAATCCGGCTAGTAGCAAGCCTTACGTCATCCGCTGCTTCTTGAGGAAGATGACGAACTGCTTGTTCCACTCCACTAGTGATCTCAACCACCGGTAACTTACGCGGAGCTGGGGCAAAGTTCAATCTTTTGCTGAGAGCCGAGATGGTAGCTTCATCAAGTTCCTTGTCAGAGAAGTTGATAACAGTGCGGTGAATGCCGTTGGACCCAGTAGTTCCTTGATCACGGTTAAGCCGCTCAAATTTATCGGCCTGTTTCGCCGTAGTTCTGCTTAAATTGGCTCGTTGGTGTGCCGCCAAAGTCATATCCACCCATTCCCAGTCCAATGGTGAGAGGACTTCGGCCAGAAATAAATGGCAACTAAATAACAGGCGAGCGTTCATATCTGGTTCATACCTGGTATGACGTATCCTCTCCTTCACAATAGCATGGCTGGTCTTTCGTAAAATTCTGTTTACTGCAGCGCTTCTGATGTGGTGTTTGACGACTGGCCTCTCCGACGAACTGGTGAAGAACTTACGGCCGAGAGCACCTAGGCCACCAAGACTGTACGGTTTGCCAAAGGTTCATAAGGAGAACGTCCCGTTGAGACCAATTGTTAGCGCTATTGGCTCTCCTACGTACAAGCTTGCAAAGCACTTAACTAAATTGTTGGCGCCTATAGTTGGTCACTGCCCACATCATATTAAAAATTCAAAAATGTTTGTTGATATCATAAAACAGATGAAGATAGGCCCAAGTGATATCATGGTCAGCCTCGACGTGGTTTCTCTGTTCACCAAAGTACCTGTGGATGACACATTACAACTGTTGTCTGCTCATTTCTCCTCAGAAATTTTGAAGTTGTTCCGGCATACCTTGACGACCACTTATTTTTTATACAGTGGAAATTATTATGAAACGACGGATGGAACAGCCATGGGCTCGCCACTGTCACCAGCAATAGCGAATTTTTTCATGGAGGACTTTGAAGAACGAGCCCTGAGCAGTGCTCACCTCCGCCCATCATGCTTCTACAGATATGTCGACGATACTTTTTTAAGCCACACGGCAGCGACACGCTGCAGCAGTTCGTCGAACATCTGAATGATGTACATCCAAACATAAAATTTACATTGGAGTTAGAGAAGGAAGGGAAGTTACCTTTTTTAGATGTGTTGGTAGAGCGAAAGCCGGATGGACGACTGGGCCATTCTGTGTACAGGAAGCCAACCCATACAGACTTATATCTGCATAGCCATAGCTTCCATCATCCGTCTCAGAAGAGAGCTAGGCTGAATACTTTAGTACACAGAGCCAGGACTATTTCCGACAAGGACCTCCTCGGTCCCGAGATCAACCATTTGACGACTGTTTTCAAGAGGAATGGTTATTCTGCCGGTGAAATTAAATCAGTGTTGTCCAAGAAAGTAAGACACGATGCCGGCCACATACAAGAAGAGGACCAACACATAGCGCGGCTTCCTTTTTGCGGTGCTACAACGAGCAAGATAGCCAGAGTCCTGAAGAGGCAAGGAATAAAACCAGTTTTCCGACCACCTAGGAAAATTAAGGAAATGTTGAGACCAGTTAAAGATAGTCTCGGCTTAAGAGTGCCGGGAATTTATACTATTCCTTGCGAATGCGGTAAGAATTACGTGGGCCAGTCTGTAAGAACCGTTGCCGACCGCTGCATCGAGCACCAACGCCACCTGAAATACAGGTATTTGGAAAAATCTGCGGTGGCTGAACATAGCCTGCTTAACAAGCATAAGATTTTATTTGAAGAAACCAGAGTAATAGCCCACACATCGAATTGGACTCTGTGATCCGGGAAGCAGTCGAAATTAGACTTAGCGATAATAACTTTAATAGAGACAACGGCTATGCACTCAGCAACACTTGGAAGAGTGCACTGGATAAAGAAAAATCGCAGAGAAAAACTTCTCGCACTTTACCTCCTGATTTAAGGGATGGCGCTGCAAGCAACGCGGGATAGCAACTACATCTATGGAAGTAGAGGGCACCACTTCGCTACGCGCCATATCGCTGACGTATTCCAGCCAATAAGAAGCCGTCATTTGCATATAAAAGTGGGAACCTCGCTAGTTCACGACAGTCAGTTTTAGCCCTGACGACGACCATGGAGGTAGTGGTCGAAAGCTCGGAGATTTATCCTGATTTGACGCGGCATGTACACCGAGAAATTTTTACTCAGGAAATACGTCGCGAAAGACTTCGTAGCCATATCTCTCAGTGGTTTGTTGTCCGGGGTTGCAGGTCCACAGTACCATATGTTAACTGAGGATTGTTTTTAGGCTTCCGTACCTCCGTGGCTAAAAACGAAACACATATAGGATCAGTTTGCTGTCCGCCCGTCTGTCTGTCTGTTCCACTGTTAAGACCTCTGAGTCTCAAGCTGAAATTGATGTCACATGGTAAGCTCTACGATCCCTGGCTGTGTGAAAAACTGAAACCTCTAAGTCATTGCAGTCAAAATATACAATCAGTTATACAACATATTTTGATACTTCCAATTACATTGATCAAAATCTAGAGATGTGCTGTTTATGTAGATGTCGTGCCACGTGGGCTAACAGTAAATCGCGTGCCTGAAAATCGAGAGATTGCTGGATCGAATTTCGGTTAAATCACAGATGTTTCAGTCTTCGTTTTAAGCTGTCCTTTATCTCTCAGCTACATAAGGAGTCGTCAGAAACGACACGTGGTTCGGATCCCGTGTTAAACTGCAGGTTGGATAAGGACGGGAGGCTTGGGATATAAAAGTCGACGAAGTGGCGTTCCATTGAAAGACTTACACCAGACCACTGAGCCACACGAAATTATTTTTAAGATCTTGTTTGCTGATTTTATTGGAGCGATTTGTGATGCCATAAAAAAACCGCCGCGCGGTTTGAAACGCCGCTTCTGGGATGAGGAGATACACTGGCCTAGAATCGAATCAGCTCGACGGATTAAAGAGCAGGGTCGGTTTACCTTCCAGCCTGGAAGTGGCTTTTAAGCGCTTTCCCACATTTCACTAGAGGTGTACCTGGCTGGTACCAAAGTCCCACCTCAGTTACACAACGAGCTGAAGACCAGCGCAGAGAATTGGCGGAAAGTACAGGCGACGACCTTCTGTAACGAGGGTATTGGACAATTGTTACAATGCTATGATAAATGTCGAAGTCGGAACGTCGATTACATGGAGAAGTAGCTGTAAGATGTTGCTAACTGTTTCAAATAAAACCTTTTTGATTTTCACTGTAGTTTCCATTTCGCGATCGGACCTTAATAAACGAATAGTCTTCATACGAATGGAGAATAAAATCGCGTGGAATTGAATCACGCACCGTGGGAAACTGGAAAACCAGAGCAGCGAAGCGTTTGAGAAGTGGTGCTATAGCAGCATGCTGGAAGTTCACTGAAAAGAAACGAAGATGTTCTCCACAGAATCGGTGAAGAAGAGATACACATCTGATCAAAAGTGAGTGGTGAGTGTTCATCGGAGGTGAGGGTATCATCTGGAGTGCCCCAGGGAAGTGTGGTAGGTCCGCTGTCATTTTCTATCTACATAAATGATCTTTTGGAAGGGTGGATAGCAATGTGCGGCTGTTGGCTGATGATGCTGTGATGTACGGGAAGCTGTCGTCGTTGAGTGGCTATAGGAGGATACAACATGACTTGGACAGGATTTGTGATTGGTGTAAAGAATGGCAGCTAACTCTAACTATAGATAAATGTAAATTAATGCAGATGAATAGGAAAAAGAATCCTGTAAAGTTTGAATACTCCATTAGTAGTGTAGCGCTTGACACAGTCACTTCGATTAAATATTTGGGCGTAACACTGCAGAGCGATATGAAGTGGGACAAGCATGTAATGTCAGTTGTGGGGATGGCGGATAGTCGTTTTCAGTTCATTGGTAGAATTTTGGGAAGATGTGGTTCATCTGTAAAGGAGACCGCTTATAAAACACTAATACGACCTATTCTTGAGTACTGCTCGAGTGTTTGGGATCCCTATCAGGTCGGATTGAGTGAGGACATAGAAGCAATTCAGAGGCGGGCTGCTAAATTTGTTACTGGTAGGTTTGATCATCACGCGAGTGTTACGGAAATGCTTCAGGAACTCGGGTGGGAGTCTCTAGAGGAAAGGAGGCGTTCTTTTCGTGAATCGCTACTCAGGAAATTTAGAGAACCAGCATTTGAGGCTGACTGCAGTACAATTTTACTGCTGCCAACTTACATTTCGTGGAAAGACGACAAAGATGAGATAAGAGAGATTAGGGCTCGTACAGAGGCATATAGGCAGTCATTTTTCCCTCGTTCTGTTTGGGAGTGGAACAGGAGAGAAGATGCTAGTTGTGGTACGAGGTACCCTCCGCCACGCACCGTATGGTGGACTGCGGAGTATGTATGTAGATGTAGATGTAGAAAAGTAACATATTAGTTGACTTTAATATTGTAAGAGTCCACCGTTCGTCCTTGCGAAGAATTTTAACTCTGATGGGGATACTGTCAGCGATGCATTTCAATGTCTGTGCAATAATGGCAGCCTATTATTCCATCAGAGCCCAAACCAGAAAAGGGAGCGATGTTGGACGCTGCGGTCTGGAGCGAAATCGACGTTCTGACTTATTCAAAATGTGCTTCATTGGTTACACATCGGAACTCTCGGCAGGACAGTCACTTTCAGGAATGTTCTTGTCCACAAACAGTTGCCTCACAGATGCTGCTTTACTAGAGGGTTCATTCGTACTGTTCCTGTACCACAATCAATACAGAAAGCCATAAAACCTGTTTATTTCTCTCAGCATTCAGTGTTTTCTTAAGTGCAATTGGGGGACCACACTCCAGTCACGTAAAACTCGCCCAAACCGTTACACCTACCTCCTCCATACCTCGCTGTTGGCTCTGCATGATGACAGGTAACGTCCTCTAGGCCTTCCCCAAACCCAAATCCTCCCATCGGATTCCCGCAGGGTATAACATGATTCGTCACTCTAAATCACTCGTTTCCAGTCATCCACCGTCTCGTAGCGTCGCTCTTGACCCCACCTCAAGCGTCGCTTAGCACTGACTGTAGAAATGTGTGGCGTATGAGGAGCTTCTCGACCTTCTACCCCATTCTTTCCAACTCCCTATGCACAGTCATTGTGTTGGCTGGACTACTGGTAGCACTTCGGGACTCACGAGTGACTCCTTCTTCTGATTTCATGCTGTATTTTACAGTCACCCTCTTCAATGCTCGACTGTACGTGTCCGTCAGTTCGTGAGGTCTGCTGGCCTTGCTTTAGCTATGTTTGGTCCTCACGTCATCAATGTTAAATGATAAACTTCGTACTCAGGTTACTTCCAGTGACTAGCCCCCTTAGGAGCCGCTGATACCTCCTGACCGAAACGTTCAACTATTATTGCTTTTCAACGCACAACACAATACTCCTTGCATCATTTTATCGTGGTCAGTTCTGCATTACATAAGGCCGTCTGGATACTTTTGATCAAATGGTGTGTATGGAAAACATTAACTAAAAATCAGGTTACGATGACAGTCTATGTCTTATGCTAGGCAATAATTTTTGTGTTTTTAGAGACATCTGTAGAGAGCAAAAATTGTAGGGAAGAGAGAGATTAAAATGCAGGATGAATACTAAGTAACGGGAGCAAACTACAGGGTATGATTACTGACAGGAAAAGGAACAAAAGAATTCAATATCGACAAAAGTGTAGATATGGTGAGTGAGTCTGCGATAAAGCTATTAGCACTCGTACAAAACTGAAAACATTGTAGGGTGTTAATTAATCATTAACCTAAACAATTGTCGTAGATGGGCTAGAGAAAATCCTCCGGGAATCGTTGAATCGTCGCAGCAGTAAAGCTACAGCGTCAGTGTTTGGTCAGTTGTTATTGACGACCATCCCCATGGACCATTCGTTTTGTCAAACGGTTTAATGGATACGTGTATGTACGTGTAATTCCCGCAGAACTCTGTACCTGTCTTGACGGAGAATGCAACTTCAGCAGTGTGACAGATAATGCAGCTGATGCTTGATGGAGCACCAGGCCACTTCTGTAACATTGTACGTCAACACGGAAATGAACTGAACGAGGACGCCCTTGTGCCTAGACATCTTCGTCAACGGACTTGAGACCTCGCTGATTTTTACTTGTGACTGCATCTGAAAAGTTTCATGTATGCTGACCAAGTTTGTTGCGCAAATCCTTGAACAGCGTTTCGTTTTAGCCTGTGGCACTACAATATGAGACGTTCGAAAGAGAGCGGCAATCTATAATGTGACGTATGAACACATGCGCTGAATCGTCCACGACAGGGGCGTCTTCGGAAACTCAAGAACAGAGACAAAAGGAAGATAGTTCTAATAGTTAAAAAGGACCCGCAGACAACGGTCCGTGCTATAGCGGCAGAACTGGCAGAAGCGGTGGTACCGAAGTTGGTGTTAAACTAGAGGGAAAATGCCTGAACAGCGCTGGTTACAATGCCAGAGTGTCAAGGCGCAAGCCGTTCGTCAGTAAGTGTAACGCAAAACGCAGATGGTTTTTGCAGAAGAATTTGTCAGCAAGGATGCGACTTTTCGGAACAAGATTCTGTGGAGTGATATATGCAAATTTACTTTGAGCCATGTGAATGCTGTCGCAGGTTCGAATCCTGCCTCTGACATGGATGTGTGTGATGTGCTTAGGTTAGTTAGATTTAAGTAGTGGTAAGTTCTAGGGGACTGATGACCTCAGATGTTAAGTCCCATAGTGCTCAGAGCCATTTGAACCATTTTTGAAGCCATGTGGATGGCCGCAGTTTATTGTGACGTAAAGCAAACACAGATTGGGAGCCCAAACACATGCAAACAGCCATCAAACATGGAGGCGGTAGTGTGATAGGCGGCAGTGTGATAGTGTGTGGATGCATGTCTTCCAGAAGAGTTGGCAAGCTTGTCTTTATTGAAGGCGCCATGGACAAATCTGTCTATCTCGATGTACTCAAACAAAATCTGACGAAAAGTGCTACGAAGTTGGATCTTGGAGGTGACTTTTATTTCCGACAAGACAACGGTCCTAAGCATACCGCGGAAACTGTCAAACTGTGGATCCTATACAACACGCCTCATCGCCTTATTATTCCATCACAGTTTCCGTACGTCGATTCCATCGAAAACATCTAGAATGAACTGAAAAGAGGACTACACGAACGACATGTGAACAGTTTGATGCATTTGCATGCCTTATTAGAAGAAGAATGGGTGAATATCGGTTCGGATATAACGAAAAAGACTGTTTACTCCTTGCCACAAAGAAAATTTGGAAATTTGTGGTAAGATCTTATCGGACCAAACTGCTGAGGTCATCGGTCCATAAGCTTACACACTACTTAATCTGACCTAAACTAACTTACGCCAGGGACAGCACACACAGTCATGCCCGAGGGACAACTCGAACCTCCGACGGGAGGAGCCGCGCGAACCGTGACAGGAAGCCGAGACCACGCGGCTACCCCGCGCGGCCCATGCCACAAAGACTGAGGACTGTAATACAGAGAAAGGGACGCATTACCAAACACTAACTGCTTAGTGTCTGAATACTTTTGCCCATTGCATATTTCGTCGATTTTTTTTTTTTTTTTTACGTAAGGCATGTTTTGTTACTTGTTGTTCTACATATGTTCAGACTGACATGTATTATTCATTTGTAAAGAATAAAATATATGTTTTGAGTAAAAAAGACATTTAAGGATTACTTCTATGGTTACTCCCAGTGTCTGAGTACTTTTATCTGCCTCTGTATAATGGTAGATGTGCCAATTCTTCGTGGGGACACCGTATCTTGGCGGGCCGCACCAAACCAACTGATAGACTGACGACATGAAAGAAACGTAAGTGCTACATACAGTCATGGAAATAAGTATTCATACACTAGAGCGTGGAAAAGTAAACTGCCTTTATTGGCAATACGAAACCAAAAACACTAATCGGATATGCACTATACACATTGGTCAGTCGCCAATGCAGCTATGCTGGTATATAGAACGAGAATGAAGAAGCCTTATGAAACAAAATACAAAAACGTCTGCCAAGTTCTCTATTGCGCCGGGAATTTAGTATTCATACACCAACAGAAAATGACACTACTAACAAAGCCAGAATATGTTTAACGCTTCGTATGCATACACTTCCGATGTATTACTTCTCGCAACCTCCGTGACATGGAATGGACCAATTTTCTTGTAGTTTCCAACGTGATACCTTCCCATTCTCGAAGGAGAGCCTCTATCAAAGAGGCCTTACTACGGATGTCGTGTTTTGTCACTCGTGTTTCCAGCTCACTCCACAAGTGTGCGGTGGGATTCAGGTCCGGTGTGTGGAGTGTTGTAGAGCAACCACAGCCGGATAATTTGCGCCGGACAATTTGTTTGGGATCATTGTCATGTTGGAAGTAATAACTTCTAGGAAGACCCAAGGCGTTAACACTCTGTTGTAAGTTCTGTTTGAGAATCTTCATATACACAAATCTGTCCATGGTACCTTCCACAAACACTAATTTTCCGACTACGGAGGCTGACATACAGCCCCATACCATCACTCCACCACCTCCATGCTTCAGCGTGGGTTGAATGTTGTTTCGGTCGAGGTCTGTATTCGGTCTTCTCCAGACCAAGATCCTAACATCATTGTGCACGATATTAAATTTGCTTTCATCACTAAACAATACAGTATCGTCTTGGATACATGCCGTTTCGAGAATTCCATCCGCCACTTCCTGTTCTTTTTGCTTTCGTCTCGGGACCCTGGCTCTGTAGCCCGAAGATTGAGAATGGTACGAACTGCCCTTGGAGTGATGTCCTTTCGGAAGTGGTCATGTACATGTAGTGTCATAGTGCCGACGCTGTCGTTTTTTTGGTGATTCTTAGTAGCATTCTGGTCTCTCTTGTTGTAAGCTTCTGTGGACGACCGTGTCGTTCACTGTTTATTACTACGAGGGCAGTTCAATAAGTAATGCAACACATTTTTTTTCTGAAACAGGGGTTGTTTTATTCAGCATTGAAATACACCAGGTTATTCCCCAATCTTTTAGCTACACAACACTATTTTTCAACGTAATCTCCATTCAATGCTACGGCCTTACGCCACCTTGAAATGAGGGCCTGTATGCCTGCACGGTACCATTCCACTGGTCGATGTCGGAGCCAACGTCGTACTGCATCAATAACTTCATCATCATCCGCGTAGTGCCTCCCACGGATTGCGTCCTTCATTGGGCCAAACATAAGGAAATCCGACGGTGCGAGATCGGGGCTGTAGGGTGCATGAGGAAGAACAGTCCACTGAAGTTTTGTGAGCTCCTCTCGGGTGCGAAGACTTGTTGTCATGAAGAAGGAGAAGTTCGTTCAGATTTTTGTGCCTACGAACACGCTGAAGTCGTTTCTTCAATTTCTGAAGAGTAGCACAATACACTTCAGAGTTGATCGTTTGACCATGGGGAAGGACATCGAACAGAATAACCCCTTCAGCGTCCCAGAAGACTGTAACCATGACTTTACCGGCTGAGGGTATGGCTTTAAACTTTTTCTTGGTAGGGGAGTGGGTGTGGCGCCACTCCATTGATTGCCGTTTTGTTTCAGGTTCGAAGTGATGAACCCATGTTTCATCGTCTGTAAAAATCTTTGACAAGAAATTGTCACCCTCAGCCACATGACGAGCAAGCAATTCCGCACAGATGGTTCTCCTTTGCTCTTTATAGTGTTCGGTTAGACAACGAGGGACCCAGCGGGAACAAACCTTTGAATATCCCAACTGGTGAACAATTGTGACAGCACTACCAACAGAGATGTCAAGTTGAGCACTGAGTTGTTTGATGGTGATCCGTCGATCATCTCGAACGAGTGTGTTCGCACGCTCCGCCATTGCAGGAGTCACAGCTGTGCACGGCCGGCCCGCACGCGGGAGATCAGACAGTCTTGCTTGACCTTGCGGCGATGATGACACACGCTTTGCCCAACGACTCACCGTGCTTTTGTCCACTGCCAGATCACCGTAGACATTCTGCAAGCGCCTATGAATATCTGAGATGCCCTGGTTTTCCGCAAAAGAAACTCGATCACTGCCCGTTGTTTGCAACGCACATCCGTTACAGACGCCATTTTAACAGCTCCGTACAGCGCTGCCACCTGTCGGAAGTTAATGAAACTATACGAGACGAAGCGGGAATGTTTGAAAATATTCCACAAGAAATTTCCGGTTTTTTCAACCAAAATTGGCCGAGAAAAAAAATGTGTTGCATTGCTTATTGAACTGCCCTCGTACATGTCTGTCCTTATATCGCTTAATGATAGATTGCACAGTCGCTCGGCTTCGTCCTATGATGTTCGCAATTTCGGCATACGACTTGTGTTGAAGATATTGGGCGACAACGATGTTTCGTTTCTCAATGGTCGTTTCGTTCCCCTTGCGGTGCATTCTGCTGTTCCACGGTACCCACGTCCGACGTGCTGTTGCTTCACGTCCGCCACACGACTACACAAGTGTGGCATGCGCCATGCACTCCGGGGCTGCGTCAGCCGTTTGTTTGGTCCGCTGTATGAATACATTTTGACCTGTCGTAGACCGTGCTGAGAGTAACATATTTTATTTTCCCAGAATAGATACGGGAAGCTTCATTACCAAGAACATTGTTATCTGACGCTACATCATCGTACTTATTCGTATCGGCGCTGTGGGTGATTTACTGTCCCAACACACCATCGTAGTTTGTCACCACCTACTGTATGAATACTTATTTCCATTACTGTATGCTGCGACGAGGGACGCACCCGCACTTGTGCAGAGAGTGCGACGTACGCACCGCCCCTCGACGCCGTGGTTCCCGCTGACGGCGCAGGCTGCCGAGAGCCTGCGTCAGCGTCGGCGTCGGCGTCGCCATCCGCGGAACCACCGGCTGCGGCGTCATCGCGGCGCGCTCGAGCGCTGCGGCCACGGCCAGCTGGACTTCAAAGGCTGCTATCAACCCGAGCGCTAGCCGTGTGTCGGTGCCGCCCGCTCCGCTCTGCCCGTAACGGGAACGCCGCGACATAACAAGCCGCCAGGCACTGTTGTTTTCCCCACTGTCAGCGCTTGCCTGCAGCGAGACCTCGTACGGAAAGTTTCGTCATCAAAACGCCATGAACTCTCTGCCCTCGCCGATTTGTTTCACATTAACATGGTACGCAGTGCATGACTAGGACTTCTCCATATGTAAAAAGGATGAAACAACTCTCAAACGTTTTCGAGAACAATCCTGTTTTAAGCGGGTATGTAGGGGAACTCGGGGCGGAATGGGATACTTAATGTTTAACAATTTGTGTAAAAACACCTTGTAGTCTTGCATATTTCCCGTTCCGCCCCACCCACGGGGCAGAATGGTTCAAAAAATGGTTCTGAGCACTATGGGACTTAACATCTGTGGTCATCAGTCCCCTAGAACTTAGAACTACTTAAACCTAACTAATCTAAGAACATCACACACATCCATACCCGAGGCAGGATTCGAACCTGCGACCGTAGCAGTCGCGCGGTTCCGGACTGAGCACCTAGAACCGCCAGACCACAGCGGTCGACGGCAGAATGGGATAAGGTTATTGTTTGTTAAATTATTGCATAAACATTGAATTTGAATTACGAATATCGTATTAAACTATGACAAAATGTTGTATAAAAGGCAATTCAGACTAAGGAATGTGTAATTTAAACAGTTAAAAAGTCAATCTTCAAAATAAGAAAATATCTTAATGTCATTCTGATAAATGTATAATGCTTAATAACCACCAAACCACTACTAGTTATTTCGACACAAATCAGTATTTCCTCTTCATCTTCACTGTCTATGCCAGTACATGAATTGTGTGCCCACTTGAAACACCTCTGGCATGCGAACTAGCCCTCATTAGAAACGGAGTAGAAGTCCCCACAGTAGAGACGCTCACCATCCTCTCTCTCTGATTCTCCCTTCTCCATCATCTTCTTCCTTTTATTTTTCTTAAGGTGTTTGATGTCCTCTGTTTTTTTTTTTCGGTGTACAGTTTCATATTTTTGCCTGTCGTCTCTGTCCTGACGTTGTTCATATTTGTTCACCCTCCTCCTTTCTGTAGGCCTACTTTACGTGCGACAGCATTCTGCAGTTCCTTCTTATAAGGAGCATCTGTTAATACGACGGTTTTCCCTTTTCGTCTTGTAGTCCGCCGAGTATTTTAATAGATTAGTGGGATTGGAATGACAGCCTCGGGCGTTATATGGAAAGCTGAGTTGTTCGGTGAACATAGCTGGTTGGGAGAGTCTGACATCCATGAACATCCAGGCTGGGTTTGCTTTCTACTTGCATCAAAATAAGACGGGGCAGAACGGACCCTATCCAATTCTGCCCCGTCCCGTTCCACCACAAGAGCAATTTTGAGATTAACAACTTTTATGGAGTGTAATAACTGAGGTATTTAAACGTATTAAATAACTAAAGTATAACAAATGCCATGCACTTTAAGGGAATGTGTCATTTTAGGGTATACAATTAACAATTAACAGCTTACCTGGCGTTGCAATTCACCAAACGTTAGAACAACGCAAGCGTTAACGTGACGGACAACAATTCACTTAGGTCTCGCACTTCAAACTAAATCAAAATGGCTGCCGTGACTTCCCTTCCATTCGGAGAAATAGTTACATGTCCATACAACAGGTTGCAATACTGTCCAGTCTAGAAAAGAGCAATTTCCCATTGTGCCCCGCTATCCCGTTCTACCCCGAGTTCCCCTATATGAAAGTAGCTAAAAATGTTGAAATTTTGTTTTGTCATCAGATAATTCTGTAGCATGTTAGAAATATTGTCTCCAGTTTTTATAGTTGTGCTGCAGAGTATTAGAAGCCAACTTTTTTGAACCAATGTGCCTTGCCACGCCCCCTTTTGCACACAGTTCTGTCCATGTTTGCGATATTTCGTTATTTCCTGCACTTTGTGCCATCAGAGAAGACATCTGTAGAGTATACAAGACTGTGAGTCCACTTACGATGCGATTAATTACGTTTTATTAAAGAAATGCACACATGGTGGAACACAAAACCCAAACAAAAGCTTTAATACGCTCATTTAGAAGAGACGTGCAAAGACAACATTTTGCTCACCTACTGTTCTTAAAATATCCTCGTATGATACTTGTCTGGTATTCTATAATGGTAACACTGGAAGAGTCAGGACCCTTATGAGACTAGGATTTGACGCGAGTTACTTCACTGAAGAAGATGATTTGCGTATTGCTAGTTTTTGAAATGTCAGTGAAGGATATTGACAAAATGGCAGCCCATAAGGATCAGACTACATGGAAAGAGGTATAAAGACCAAATGTGTGGTTATGGATAGCATAATGGTACTTGTTTCTGGCAGAAATCTTAATAAAATCTTTTTCCTGTATTTCCTGCAACTTTAATTTTTCGTTGTATAATGAATATATCCTGCTGAAAAATTGAAGGTAAGGAAGTGAAATTTGCTGCAGACTTTGTAGATACTGTTACACCACTATCTGTGCTACAAAACTTTTCAAAGTCCGTTTTTTCTGAGATAAAAATTACTGTTCGTCATACACACAAATTTAAAATAGTGTTTCGAGAGTTCTTAGACTAATATTTAAAAAGTACCTCATATATCTGTTTATCTAATTATTAAGAATACCCTACCGCATTTTGATAGCGATAAGCACAGTAACCTTTGAGAAAATATACCTCACGTGATAGTATGCGACCTGAAAGTATCCAGGACGTTCTGGTCAAATTATGCAACAAAAAATTAAAAAATGCAGATCGCATCCAATAATGTAATGACAACGTGTGCAAAATTTGGTTCAGTTAGGTCTCAAACAGTAGAAGTTTCATTAGCTTATATGTACCCATGCATTTACTCGCTCGTCCCGCTTCCAAATTTTTGACGTGCTTATTCACTTGTTATGGTCACTAGTATTCTATGATGACACATCCGGCCGACTAAACACTTAGTTTCATAAGGTTTTTTTAAGTTTTTTTTTTCATTCGCACGTAATTCTAACAAGAGATATCCGTGGTACGACACGAAATATGGAATTGTGTGATGACCGAGAGTCATTTATGAATTTAAACCAAGTTTGTTTTTCAATGGACACATCGAAGAAAACAGTGCACATGCAAAAATTCGGCATTCATTACAAATGCTTCATGTCCCAGTTATCATTATTTTCCACGTTTCTATGATCAGGATCATCATGATATTGCAGTGTTCCATAGGTTACACATTATACCTGCTACAAATACTGATGACAATACTGATTTGGCTGAAAGTTTTTGTGTATCCTTTTTTATTTACAATCTCCTTATGAAAATTTTTTTCTCCTTTGTTTTCAGGACAAATATTATGTGGATTATGAGGAGCTGCTCGACCGTCGTCCCCCATTCTTTCAAGCTTCCTTCGCACAGACATTTTTCTAGCTCGAAACTTCCTGGCAGATTAAAATTGTGTGCCGGACCGAGACTCGAACTCGGGACCTTTGCCTTTCACGGGCAAGTGCTCTACCAACTGAGCTACCCAAGCGCGACTCACGCCCCGTCTTCACAGCTCCAATTCCGCCAGTACCTCGTCTCCTACCTTCCAAACTCCACAGAAGCTCTCCTGCGAACCTTGCAGAACTAGCACTCCTGGAAGAAAGGATATGCGGAGACATGGCTTAGCCACAGCCTGGGGGTTGTTTCTAGCTTTACTACTTGTAGCCCTTTGGAAGTAAAGAGTTACCCCTGCTGTCATGCGATTTCTTACAACCAACTTCCGTAGTGCTTGACGTTTCCTGTCTGTTACTTCGAGAGGTCTGCATGGGCTTGGTTTGGTTGTGGTTGTTCCTTCGTGTTTCTGCTTGACAATCGCATCACCAACAATCGACTTGGGGTGATTTTGAAGGCTCGAAATGTGTCTGATCGATTTGTTATTCAGGTGACGTCCAATAACTAGCTGACGTTGGAAGTCACTGAGCTCTCCCGATGTACTCATTGTGCTGTTACTAAGTTACTGCGTCTCCACCTGACACGGCAGTACTCTCCACTTCCCTTTATACTGACAGGTCAGCCTAGTGATATCTAGTGGTCAAATTTTTTTTTCCTTTTCCTGTGACGAATCACCTCCTGACGCGTGTCCCTTTACTTAACATTCAGCTTTTATAGCAGAACTGTTTTACTTCTTCTGGTACGTCATCTACAATTTTGATGTTTTGGAAGGTGTTATTTTACTGCATAATTTTTTAGCTCCTCCTGCTTCTTCTACTGGCCATATTCAGTCGCCAAGACATGGAACATCATTTGTGTGTCAGTTGTGTGTGAGACATGTAGCAAACTATGCAAGCAATTGTGCGCAGTGGAGTACGAGTATAAAATTCGAAAAATCCTTTATTTCTGATGCACTATAAGGCTATCGCAAGTGTAGCATATTGAACCTGACTCAGTGAGACTGTTTGTGAGAGACTTTAATAGGACCTAACAGCCTAAAAATGTTTTTGGTCAGTCACGAAGATCCAGTCATATGTCACCACTGAATAATATCTGCTGACGCTTGACGGCGGAAACTGGACCCTACAGACCTTGCGGAATGATCAGGTCTCTACCACTAACAGGAGAGTTGACGCCGTAGCAGCACGTTCGACGCCGGATGTTTTGATTACTTCCGGCAATACCGGAAGGCGGGAAGCGTGCACGGCCGCCGCTCATGGGGGTCGTCATCTGCGTCTGGTGGCAGGCTGCGCATAATATGTGCAGATATGTTTATTCCTCTCGATGGACGTACCGTACTCCGTTGCCACTGAGCTGCAGACACATGCGAATCTTACGAGTATCAACCTCTGTTCTTACACGGAAGATTCAAAGAAACTGGTACCCCTGCTCAAAAAATGTTCAAATATGTGTGAATTCCTAAGGGACCAAACTGCTGAGGTCATCGGTCCCTAGACTTACACACTACTTAAACTAACTTACGCTAAGCACAACACACACACACACATAAGCACGCGCGCGCGCCCGAGGGAGGACTCGAAACTCCGGCGGGAGTGGCATGGCCGCGACTAATGTCTGAAGTAGTACTGGAGGGAATTGACACCATGAATCTTGCAGCGCTGTCCGTAAATCCGCAAGAGTGCGAGGGGGTGGAGATCCCTTGCCCAGCGGAAGTGTTTAAACTCAGAATAGTGTTCCTCGAGCCATTCTCTAGCAATTATGGACGTCTGAGGTGTCGCATTGTCCTTCTGGAAGTCCGTCGGAATGCACAATGGACATTGTAATAGTTCTTTATTTACGTGACCATTACGGCACTCCAACCACAGTTCTCGATACCAGTAATATCGTACTACTTTTCTGCGAAGTAACAGACATATTTTTGTGACAATATTCACATTTGGTTTTATTAATGTATAGATACTCCGATGTATCGATATATTACAGTGATATGGTTCTTGTGTGTATTCATTTCTGTGAGACTGTTATAATCTTTGACTTATTTGTAACCTTTTTGGCGCGAATGCGCACAGAGCAGTCTATGTTTCACTTTGCAGAAGTTAAGTTGTTATTTCGCTTTGTAAAAGAACAGCCAAGTCTTGCGTTCGGTTAAAGTGGAAATTAAATGTATGAAGATTGATACAAAACTGTTTTCTTGATGATGTGGCAATTAAGAAGGAGCATATGTGAATTTACAAGAAGTTTAATAAAAATGTGGATCGTGCACAAAGTCAAAAATTATTTCTACCATAGCATTGTTCTGATCTGGGATTGTTTGATCATTAAGAATTTCCTGAAAATCGCATTTTTTAAGGTCCTCGAATACTGTTAAAATACAGATCTGGACCTTCTAGCAGTCAAAGTGGAATCCCCCTAGAATCAACAAGATGAGCCACAACAACTTCGACGAAATCTACGTGTGAATCCATTCAAGATAAGTGCCAAAATTAATGACTTTTTTACAGAGACTTCATTATTTCAGCCGGCCGGTGTGGCCGTGCGGTTCTAGGCGCTTCAGTCTGGAACCGCGTGACCGCTACGGGCGCAGGTTCGAATCCTGCCTCGGGCATGGATGTGTGTGATGTCCTTAGGTTAGTTAGGTTTAAGTAGTTCTAAGTTCTAGGGGACTGATGACCATAGATGTTAAGTCCCATAGTTCTCAGAGCCATTTGAACCATTATGAACTTCATTATTTCCATTCTGACGATACCATCCACAATCAATAGCTTTGTTGTTGCCCGATAAAGCAAACATATGCTGCGTGAGCAACATTATTAATCTGATTTCTAACCTACTTTGCAAGTGGTGGTATTGTTAGAACATGAATGGAAGCAAGTGATCAGACCGGATGCTTACGTACTTGTCACCTGTCAGAGTCGCATTTAGACGTATAATGGGCCCATACCACTCCAACTGCACACGCCCTACACCACCAAATAACCTCCGCCAGCTTGAACAGCCGCTGCTGACATGCAGGGTCCGTAATTCATAAGGTTGTCTCCATGCGCGTACACGTCGATACTATCTGAAATGAGTCTTGTCCGATCAGGCACCATTTCCAGTCATCAAGAGTCCAATGTCGGTGTTGCCGGGCCCAGGCGAGGCGTAAAGCTTTTTGGCGTGCAGTCACCAAGGGTACACGAGTGGGCCTTCGACTCCGAAACCCCATATCGATGGCCGGTCGGAGTGGCCGAGCGGTTCTAGGTGCTACAGTCTGGAACCGCGCGACCACTACGGTCGCAGGTTCGAATCCTGCCTCGGGCATGGATGTATGTGATGTCCTTAGATTAGTTAGGTTTAAGTAGTTCTAAGTTCTAGGGGACTGATGACCTCAGAAGTTAAGGCCCATAGTGCTCAGAGCCAGCCCATATCTATGAAGTTTCCTTGAATGGTTCGTACGCTGACACATGTTGATGGCCGAGCACTGAAATCTGCAGCAGTTTGCGAGAACGTTGCACATCCGTCACGATGAACGATTGTCTTCAGTCGTCGTTGGTCCTGTTCTTGCAGGATCTTTTTCCAGCTGTAGAGATGTCGGAGGTTTGATGTTTTACCGGATTCCTGATATTCACGGTACACTCGTGAAATAGTCATACGGGAAAATCCCCGTTTAATCGCTACCTCGGACATGCTGTGTCCCATCGCCCGGGCACCGACTGTAAAACTACGTTCAAACTCACTTAAATCGGAGATGCTGTGTCCCATCGCCCGTGCACCGACTGTAAAACTACGTTCAAACTCACTTAAATCTTGATAACTTGCCATCGTAACAGCATTAACGGATCTAACAAATGCGCCAGACAGTTATTGGCTTTATATAGGCGTAACCGACAGCAGCGCCGTATTCTGCCCGTTTGCATATATCTATATTTGAATACGTATGCCTATTCCAGTTTCTTTGCCGCTTCAATGCATATGGCGATACAAAAAAAGTGTTTGATTTCATTTTACTGAAGAAAACTGTAAAGTTGCCGAACTAAAAAAAAAGAACTACCCTAGTTTTCATTAAAGCAGAAAGCTGTGAGTTCGATTCTCGTCTTAGCAGTGGTGGTAGCGTTCAAATATGTCGTTATCGTATGCCTATAATCACCAGTAACTAAATGGTTAACAACACTGATAATATATGTAACTGGTGGCGGAGAAATATATGAAGATTAGTTTTATTTCCATTCGAGAACAGAATGCAAGAAGAATATTTCTGAAATGCCCCTCTGCGCTTTGTAATTATTCAAAGTGCTACACCCAGGTGCTTAAACTGCCCTGTCACATTAATGTGACCGCCTGTCAAACACTTGAATGGCCACGTTCTGCAGCGCGGATCGGTGCGAGACGGACAGGAACAGAATCGTTGAGGTTTTGGAAGGAACCGACAGGAATGTGGAGCCATGTGGATTCCAGAACCGTGGCCAACTCCGCAATGTTTCTCGGTTGCGGATCCATGGTGCGAACAACCCGATCAAGGTGGCCCGGGGAGTATCGACTGGGTTTAAATCCGGGGAGTTTGGTGGCCAGGGGAACACAGTGAACTCATCCTGGTGCTCTTCGAACCACACACGTACACTGCGAGCAGTGGCACATTGCATTGTCCTGCTGGTTTATGCCATCGTGCCGAGTAAAAACAAACTGCACGTAGGGGTAGGCACGATCCGAAAAGATACATGAGCCACTGTGCCTTCCAGAATGACGAGATAACTTAGAGAATGCCACGGAAACATTGAACAGACCATAACGCTCCAGCCTGGAGTCTTCCGACGGTAGTTGTAGGGTGCATGCCAGTCAGACGTATACAGAGTGGTCCATTGATAGTGACCGAGCTAAATATTAACAGAATCTTCCGTCGGTTCTTGGTAGAACAACATTATAATAATAAATGAAAAGCACCAGTTTGCTATTGTTCTACAATATTATTTTTATTGCTAACCGGTTTTCGGCTTACAAGGCCATCGTCAGACATTTACTGAGTATTATCACCAAAGAAGTTAAATGTTAGCAGACAACATTGGAAGAAAAGTAACACATCTAGAGTGAAGTAGAAACATACAGTGAGTAACATCTTTGCAATGAAATAGTAAAAACTGAACAGTACATAAATAATATCTTATTGATATTGCTTAAGTTCCTCGTGTATTCTGTATTTACATTGACTAGTCTCTTCTCTTTTTTAATTGGTTGTGTATGACTCTCCATGTTTCATACCTCTTGATGCAGTCTTGTCTAGTACTCATTTTATCTTATTTCACTAGTTTTCTTTATTAATAGAAACTGTTACGTAGGCATGCTATTCCTATTTTGTGCTAAAGGTTTTCCTGTCAACTCCATTGTTATTTATGTACTGTTCAGTTTTTACTATTTCATTGCAAAGATGTTACTCACTGTATGTTTCTACTTCACTCTAGACGTGTTACTTCTCTTCCAATGTTGTCTACTAACATTTAACTTCATTGGTGATAATACTCAGTAAATGTCTGAAGATGGCCTTGTAAGCCGAAAACCGGTTAGCAATAAAAATAATATTGTGGTGTCACCGCCAGACACCACACTTGCTAGGTGGTAGCTTTAAATCGGCCGCGGTCCATTAGTACATGTCGGACCCGCGTGTCGCCACTGTCAGTACTTGCAGACCTAGCGCCACCACATGGCATGTCTAGAAAGACGGACTAGCACTCGCCCCAGTTGTACAACGACTTTGCTAGCGACTACACTGACGAAGCCTTTCTCTCATTTGCCGAGAGACAGTTATAATAGCCTTCAGCTAAGTCCATGGCTACGACCTAGCAAGGCGCCATTAGCCTTACATAGCAATTGATAATCATCGTCTAAAGCATGTCTCAACAAGAACGATGTATACCAAAAGAATGGATTAAAGTTAAGTATTCCCAAAGCAACGTACTTTTCTTTATAGCATTCATTGAGCGTCCTGTTTCAGACTTCACGATATTCTGGGTGAGCTTATAGCGTGCATATCAGCCCCCTCAAAATAACACTGTGTGGGCACTTCTGTCGACACATCAAATATTGTAGAACAAAAGCAAACTGGTGCTTTTCATTTATTATTACCGAGCTAAATATCTCACGAAATAAGAATCAAACGAAAAAACTACAAAGAACGAAACTTGTCTAGCTTGTAGGGGAAAACCAGATGGCGCTATGGCTGGACCGCTAGATGGCGCTGCCCTAGATCAAACGGATATCAGCTACGTTTTTTTAAATAGGAACCCCCATTTTATTACATATTCGTGTAGTACGTAAAGAAATATGAATGTTTTAGTTGGACCACTTTTTTCTCTTTGTGATATATGGCGCCGTAATAGTCACAAACGTATAAGTACATAGTATCACGTAACATTCCGCCAGTACAGACGGTATTTACTTCGTGATACATTACCCGTGTTAAAATGGACCGTTTACCAATTGCGGAAAAGGTCGATATCGTGTTGATGTATGGCTATTGTGATCAAAATGCCCAACGGGCGTTTGCTATGTAAATGGTTCAAATGGCTCTGAGCACTATGAGACTTAACATCTGTGGTCATCAGTCCCCTAGAACTTAGAACTACTTGAACCTAACTAACCTAAGGACATCAAACAGATCCATACCCGAGGCAGGATTCGAACCTGCGACCGTAGCAGCCGCGCGGCTCCGGACTGAGCGCCTAGGACCGCTAGACCACCGCGGCCGGCGTGTGCTATGTATGCTGCTCGGTATCCTCGACGACATCATCCAAGTGTCCGGACCGTTCGCCGGATAGTTACGTTTTTTAAGAAAACAGGAAGTATTCAGCCACGTGTGAAACGTCAACCACGACCTGCAACAAACGATGATGCCCAAGTAGGTGTTATAGCTGCTGTCGGGGCCAATTCGCACATCAGAAGCAGACAAATTGCGCGATGATCGGGAATCTCAAAAACGTCGGTGTTGACAATGCTACATCAACATCGATTGCACCTGTACCATATTTCTATGCACCAGGAATTGCATGGCGACGACTTTGAACATAGTGTACAGTTCTGCCACAGGGCACAAGAGAAATTACGGGACCATGACACATTTTTTACACGCGTTCTATTTAGCGACGAAGCGTCATTCACCAACTGCGGTAATGTAAACCGGCATAATATGCACTATTGGGCAACGGAAAATCCACGATGGCTGCGACAAGTGGAACATCAGCGACCTTGGCGGGTTAATGTATGGTGCAGCATTATGGAAGGAAGGATAATTGGCCCCCATTTTATCGATGGCAATCTAAATGGTGCAATGTATGCTGATTCCCCACGTAATGTTCTACCGATGTTACTACAAGATGTTTCACTGCATGACAGAATGGCGATGTACTTCCAACAGGATGCATGTCCGGCACATAGCTCACGTGCGGTTGAAGCGTTATTGAATAGCATATTTCATGACAGGTGGATTGGTCGTCGAAGCACCATACCATGGCTTGCACGTTCACCGGATCTGACGTCCCCAGATTTCTTTCTGTGGGGAAAGTTGGATATTTGCTACCGTGATCCACCAACAAAGCCTGACAACATGCGTCAGCGCATTGTCAATGCATGCGCGAACATGACGGAATGCGAACTACTCGCTGTTGAGAGGAATGTCGTTACACGTATTGCCAAATGCATTGAGGTTGACGGACTTCATTTTGAGCATTTATTGCATTAATGTGGTATTTACAGTTAATGACGCTGTAACAAAATGGCTCTGAGCACTATGGGACTCAACTGCTGTGGTCATAAGTCCCCTAGAACTGAGAACTACTGAAACCCAACTAACCTAAGGACAGCACACAACACCCAGCCACCACGAGGCAGAGAAAATCCCTGACCCCGCCGGGAATCGAACCCGGGAACCCGGGCGTGGGAAGCGAGAACGCTACCGCACGACCACGAGATGCGGGCACGCTGTAACAGTATGCCTTCTGGGAAGTGATAAGTTCACAAATGCACAAGTATCACATTGGAACAACCGAAATAAAATGTTCAAACGTACCTACGTTCTGAATTTTAAAATAAAAAAACCTACCTGCTACCAACTGTTCGTCTAAAATTGTGATCCTTACGTTTGTGACTATTACAGCGCCATCTATCACAAAGCGAAAAAAGTGGTTCAACTAAAACATTCATATTTCTTTACGCACTACACGCATATATAAATATATAATAAAAAAATGGGGGTTCCTATTTAAAAAAAACGCAGTTGATATCCCTTTGACCTGTGGCAGCGCAATCTAGCGGGCCAACCAAAGCGCCATCTGGTTTCCTCCTTCAAGTTAGACAAGTTTAGTTCTTTGTAGTTTTTTCGTTTGACGCTTATTTTGTGAGATATTTGGCCCGGTCACTATCAATGTGTAGTCGGATGGAGCATAAAACGTGATTCAAGTGAAAAGACTCCCCTTCGCGACTCAGTGGACGTCCACTTGGAGTACTGCTGTGCGAATTCCAGTCTTGGTCGCCGATAAACAGCAGTCAGGCGCCTGCTGCGGAGGCCCATACGCAGTAACGTTCGCTGAACACTCTTTGAGGAGACACTGTTGGTAGCACCTTGGTTCTTCTGGGCAGTTAGTTGGTCAACAGTTGCACGTTTATTCGTCCGTACATATCTCTGCAGCCGTTGTTCGCACCTGTCATATTTGGCCCATGCTGTACCACTGTTGCCTCGGCGTCGGTTTTGGGTAGGCCATTTTACCACAAACTTAGCCATTTCGGAAATCCTTCCACCCTAGGTCCGAAAGCCAATGATCATGCTAATCTGGTGGTCAGATAAATCGCTCCGTTCCCGCATTGACAACACTTACATGTTTCGCGCATCCCCCGACATGCTTTATATACCCCCACTGCTAGTGGTTCCATCTGCCGTCTGTTCAAAATGGTTCAAATGGCTCTGAGCTCTATGGGACTTAACATCTGTGGTCATCAGTCCCCTAGAACTTAGAACTACTTAAACCTAACTAACCTAAGGACATCACACACATCCATGCCCGAGGCAGGATTCGAACCTGCGACCGTAGCAGTCCCGCGGTTCCGGACTGCGCGCCTAGAACCACTAGACCACCGCGCTGCCGTCTGTGAATGGTTGTTGTACTATGACGTCGAACACGGGCAGCGGTCACATTAATGTGACTGGATCGTCTGCATGAAACTTAGATCTCAGTTCATTCACGTTGGCAACGGCCTTGCCGCAGTGGACACACCGGTTCCCGTCAGATCACCGAAGTTAAGCGCTGTCGGCGGTGGCCGGCACTTGGTTGGGTGACCATTCGGGCCGCCATGTGCTGTTCCCATTTTTCGAGGTGCACTCAGCCTCGTGATGCCAACTGAGCAGCTACTCGACCGAATAGTAGCGGCTCTGGTCAAAGAAAACCATCATAAGGACTGGGAGAGCGGTGTGCTGTCCACACGCCCCACCTATCTGCATCCTCACCTGAGGATGACTCGGCGGTCGGATGATCCCGATGGGCCTCTTGTGGCTTGAAGACTGAGAGCTATAGTTCATTCACGTTACGATCATTGGATTATCCTATGTGTTCGCAACATGTGAAGTGCACAATTTTACTTTTCATAACTTTTAAAGCAAATTGCTTTGAGACGTGGCAGTGACATGCTGTCTCACTGATCACGATCGTTTCCTAACACTGAGGTTACGGTATTATTAAGTAGACCAAGCACATAATTTGCGGTGGTGCTCTGTTTAGTTTACAATGGATTGGCGCAAACCGCTACTTAATCCGACATTTGGATCAATAGTTATTTGAATTTTGCTGAGTGACAGCATGAGGATTCTCTGAAGTGTACAACGGCCTTGTCAGATCATTGTAGCACTGCGGTCACAAACCACTGTTTGAAAATGCAACTCACCCGTGGCCAGGCGGCAACAGAGCGTTTGGAGGGGTCTGGAGGCTTAGCGTAGGAATACTACAGGAAAAAAGCTAAAAGGAAGACGCATGGGCAGACATGCAATTATAACAGTCTACTGGACTCGTCTCTAGCCCAGATGAGTGGGAGAAGCAAAAGTAGGCCACCTAGAGAATTACGTTCTGTAGAAGATAGCACGAATTTAAAATTACACTACTGGCCATTAAAATTGCTACACCAAGAAGAAATGCAGATGATAAACGGGTATTCATTGTACAAATATATTATACTAGAACTGACATTCACGCAATTTGGGTGCATAGATCCTGAGAAATCAGTACCCAGAACAACCACCTCTGGCCGTAATAACTGCCGTGATACGCCTGTGCATTGAGTCCAACAGAACTTGGATGGCGTATACAAGTACAGCTGCCCATGCAGCTTCAACACGATACCTCAGTTCATCAAGAGTAGTGACTAGCGTATTGTGACGAGCCAGTTGCTCCGCCACCATTGACCAGACGTTTTCAATTGGTGAGAGATCTGGAGAATGTGCTGGCCTGGGCAGCAGTCGAACATTTTCTGTATCCACAAGGGCCCGTACAGGACCTGCAACATGCGGTCGTGCATTATCCTGCTGAAATGTAGGGTTTCGCAGGGATCGAATGAAGGATAGAGCCACGGTTCGTAACACACCTGAAATGTAACGTCCACTGTTCAAAGTGCCGTCAATGTGAACAAGAGGTGTCCGAGACGTGTAACCAATGGCGCTCCATACCATCACGCCAGGTGATACGCCAGTATGGCGAAGACGAATACACGCTTCCAATGTGCGTTCACCACGATGTCGCCAAACACGGAACCGACCATCATGATGCAGCTGGCCGCGGTGGTCTAGAGGTTCTAGACGCGCAGTCCGGAACCGCGCGACTGCTACGGTCGCAGGTTCGAATCCTGCCTCGGGCATGGATGTGCGTGATGTCCTTAGGTTAGTTAGGTTTAGGTAGTTCTAAGTTCTAGGTGACTGCCGGTCGATGTGGCCGCGTGGTTCTGGCGCTGCAGTCTGGAACCGCGAGACCGCTACGGTCGCAGGTTCGAATCCTGCCTCGAGCATGGCTGTGTGTGATGACCTTAGGTTAGTTAGGTTTAACTAGTTCTAAGTTCTAGGGGACTAATGACCTCAGCAGTTGAGTCCCATAGTGCTCAGAGCCATTTGAACCATTTGAACCATCATGATGCTGTAAACAGAACCTGGATTCATCTGAAAAAATGACGTTTTGCCATTCGTGCACCCAGGTTCGTCTTTGAGTACACCATCGCAGGCGCTCCTGTCTGTGATGCAGCGTCAAGGGTAACCGCGGCCATGGTCTCCGAGCTGATAGTCCATGCTGCTGCAAACGTCGTCGAACTGTTCGTGCCGGCCGATGTGGCCGTGCGGTTCTAGGCGCCTCATTCTGGAACCACGTGACCGCTATGGTCGCAGGTTCGAATCCTGCCTCGGGCATGGATGTCTGTGATGTCCTTAGGTTAGTTAGGTTTAAGTAGTTCTAAGTTCTAGGGGACTGATGACCACAGATGTTAAGTCCCATAGTGCTCAGATCCATTTGAACCATTTGATTTGAACTGTTCGTGCAGATGGTTGTTGTCTTGCAAACGTCCCCATCTGTTGACTCAGGGATCGAGACGTGGCTGCACGATCCGTTACAGCCATGCGGATAAGATGCCTGTCATCTCGATTGCTAGTGATATGAGGCCGTTGGGATTCAGCACGGCGTTCCGTATTACCCTCCTGAACCCACCGATTCCATATTCTGCTAACAGTCATTGGATCTCGACCAACGCGAGCAGCAATGTCGCGCGGGATTAGCCGAGCGGTCTGGGGCGCTGCAGTCTTGGACTGGGCGGCTGGTCCCGGCGGAGGTTTGAGTTCTTCCTCGGATATGGATGTGTGTGTTTGTCCTTAAGATAATTTAGGTTAAGTAGTGTGTAATCTTAGGGACTGATGAACTTAGCACTTAAGTCCCATAAGATTTCAAACACATTTGATCATTTTTGAAGCCGCGATCGCGATAGGCTGCTATCCGCCCTTTATCAAAGTCGGAAACGTGATAGTACGTATTTCTCCTCCTTACACGAGGGATCACAACAACGTTTCACCAGGCAACGCCGGTCAACTGCTGTTTTTGAATGAGAAATCGGTTGGAAACTTTCCTCATGTCAGCACGTTGTAGGTGTCGCCACCGGCGCCAACCTTGTGTGAATGCTCTGGAAAGCTAATCATGTGCATATCACAGCATATTCTTCCTGTTGGTTAAATTTCGCGTCTGTTATACGTCATCTTCGTGGTGTAGCAATTTTGATGACCAGTAGTGTATTCCTTCGTCTCTCGAGTGTGCGCTCTCGACACCAGTACCTCCTCTTCCAAAGGAAGTATAGCTATTCTGGGTGTGCGCCCAAAAGATGATGAAATATTCTGTCGCGCGTGGTAGTTTTATACACGTAAGTTGCCTAGTTTGCCTCAATTTTAAATCTTATCAATCTGAATGGTTATTTCTGCTTTTTGTTTCAGAGAATATTTTACTACATATGGTGTTTCTGTAAGAGCGTGCGAAAATGTAACAGGACGTAGAGAATGCTCCAGTGAACAATTTGATGCTGGGAACCTGGAGTCAGAGGAGCCAGCTTAAGGAGATATGGGAGTAAACTTGTCTACCGCTTTGTCTAGTGTTATTGTTTCCCAGGTTACTTACAACTAACATGCGTACAAGTTTACACGTACTGTGCTTCTTATTTTCATGTACATTCTTTATTTCCTGCAAGGAAACAAGGAGGACGAGCCTGATTACTAGGAAATCTACCTGACCGTCTGACTGACCACCTGTACTTGAAATTCGTGCAAAGAGTTCTACCAGAGTTGGCTGTTCCTGAGAGGATGTGGATGCAGCATGACGCTGCACCGCCTCACTTCAGCGTGGATGTCCACAAGCATCTCAGCACTGTATATCCTGGTCCTATTCCATGGCCTGCGAAATCACCTGACCTGAATCACCTTGTTTATTTCCTATGGGGATACCTAAAGTCTCTTGTGTATCAGACTCCAGTGGATACGGAGAGGGAATTAGTTGCTAGAATTGTAGCTGCCTGAGTTGTGATTTGAAACACACCAGGTATATTTGTCAGGGTGCGTCAGAATCTTCTTCCCGATGTCATGCTTCCATTGAGGCCGATGGCCGTCAATTTCAGAACATTTTTAAGTTACAGTCCAAATGTTACGTTCATTATGTCAGTGATAACAGTTGCAGTTAACTGTAACTAATGTAAATAAAAAAGTACACAGTAATGTGATTTTATTCCTATTATGTCGTTAAGCTGACTTCTTCGACCCTAGGTTAACTGCCTCAAATTGTTCAGTGGCGCGTCCTCTATGTCCTGTTAAATTTTTGCACGCTATTACGGAAACACCCTGTAGATAACTGCAATAAGTCTGAGACTACTATTAATATTATCTGCTAGATCACTAATGTACCACATGAACAGCAAGGATCGCAGTGAACTTTACTGAAACACACTCCAACTTACTTCTACATCTTTCGACGATTCTCCTTTATAGATAACACGCTGAACATTTCCTACAAAGAAATCACTAACCCAGGCAATTATTTCGTCTGATTCCCTATATGGGAAGGTCTTATACTACACTCCTGGAAATGGAAAAAAGAACACATTGACACCGGTGTGTCAGACCCACCATACTTGCTCCGGACACTGCGAGAGGGCTGTACAAGCAATGATCACACGCACGGCACAGCGGACACACCAGGAACCGCGGTGTTGGCCGTCGAATGGCGCTAGCTGCGCAGCATTTGTGCACCGCCGCCGTCAGTGTCAGCCAGTTTGCCGTGGCATACGGAGCTCCATCGCAGTCTTTAACACTGGTAGCATGGACGTGGACGTGAACCGTATGTGCAGTTGACGGACTTTGAGCGAGGGCGTATAGTGGGCATGCGGGAGGCCGGGTGGACGTACCGCCGAATTGCTCAACACGTGGGGCGTGAGGTCTCCACAGTACATCGATGTTGTCGCCAGTGGTCGGCGGAAGGTGCACGTGCCCGTCGACCTGGGACCGGACCGCAGCGACGCACGGATGCACGCCAAGACCGTAGGATCCTACGCAGTGCCGTAGGGGACCGCACCGCCACTTCCCAGCAAATTAGGGACACTGTTGCTCCTGGGGTATCGGCAAGGACCATTCGCAACCGTCTCCATGAAGCTGGGCTACGGTCCCGCACACCGTTAGGCCGTCTTCCGCTCACGCCCCAACATCGTGCAGCCCGCGTCCAGTGGTGTCGCGACAGGCGTGAATGGAGGGACGAATGGAGACGTGTCGTCTTCAGCGATGAGAGTCGCTTCTGCTTTGGTGCCAATGATTGTCGTATGCGTGTTTGGCGCCGTGCAGGTGAACGCCACAATCAGGACTGCATACGGCCGAGGCACACAGGGCCAACACCCGGCATCATGGTGTGGGGAGCGATCTCCTACACTGGCCGTACACCACTGGTGATCGTCGAGGGGACACTGAATAGTGCACGGTACATCCAAACCGTCATCGAACCCATCTTTCTACCATTCCTAGACCGGCAAGGGAACGTGCTGTTCCAACAGGACAATGCACGTGCGCATGTATCCCGTGCCACCCAACGTGCTCTAGAAGGTGTAAGTCAACTACCCTGGCCAGCAAGATTCCGGATCTGTCCCCCATTGAGCATGTTTGGGACTGGATGAAGCGTCGTCTCACGCGGTCTGCACGTCCAGCACGAACGCTGGTCCAACTGAGGCGCCAGGTGGAAATGGCATGGCAAGCCGTTCCACAGGACTACATCCAGCATCTCTACGATCGTCTCCATGGGAGAATAGCAGCCTGCATTGCTGCGAAAGGTGGATATACACTGTACTAGTGCCGACATTGTGCATGATCTGTTGCCTGTGTCTATGTGCCTGTGGTTCTGTCAGTGTGATCATGTGATGTATCTGACCCCAGGAATGTGTCAATAAAGTTTCCCCTTCCTGGGACAATGAATTCACGGTGTTCTTATTTCAATTTCCAGGAGTGTATATGTGTCCATGTTGTTCCTGGGTGTGTTTTAATGTCCTCTGATAGGCTGTAGCTAAGGCTTTTGCGTAGGACTTAGAATTCAGCTAAGGTACAAGGCCGCTACAGAGGGTGCACAAACCCTGAATGGACAAGGATGGGCCGGAATATCGGCCATGTTTATAAGGAAACATTCCCTAATTCATTTCAGGAAAACATCAAAAACTCACACCAGGATACTGACAAGGCCTCAGCACTCCATTCTCACTAGGAGACGGTGCTGTCCTCGTCGCTCTAGGAGATTTCTGCAGAGGGGTCAGAGGCACGGATAGAGGAAAGTGCACTGTGTGTACGCGCAGCGCGAGTACTGAAGTCCTAGCGGCAAGCATCAGTCGCCACATTCTTGGTGTGGTAAGTGGGCTAATGTTGATAGTTCAAGTAGTAGCATCGGCACCAGCTGACATGCCCGCAGGCTGCTGCGACTTGTCGTCGCGCGAGGATCGCACTTCTCTTTCCAGCAGAGAAAATTGAGAGAACTGGCATTTGAGGCTGACTGTAGAACTGTTCTATTACCTCCAAGATACACTATCCGTAAGGACCATGAAGATAAGGTGTGAGACATTAGGGCTACATGGAGGCATAAATGTAGTCGTTTTTTCCTCGCTCTGTCTGCGGTTGGAACAGAAAGGGAATGACTAGTAGTGGTACGGGGTGCCCTCCACCTCGCACCGTACGGTGGATTGAGGATTGGATGTAGAAGTAGATGTAGATCGAAATGTTGATGATTGATTCTGACTTGGAAGCAGAAGCATTAGCAGCATCCGATCTGACTTCCAAAAGAGCGCGTTAGAGGAGATGCACTGAATAGACGGTGCATCTCCCATTTAGCACTGCTGTGTACACTTTGTCACGAAAAGTTGGCCTTTCGTGCGGTGGCTGTCGGAAACGGTAGAAGGCGTGCCTTGCCCCCGCTTAGGGACGGGGAGGGGGGCGGGAGTCGTAAGAGCAGGGCTGTCCAGATTAATTCCTGAAAAGCTGGCACCGTTACCCGAGTTTTTACGTACACGAAAGCAGAAGTGCCACATGCGCAAATACTGGCAGTGCTTGGAAACGTATGAATTTTCTCCGCTAGTAGCAGCAGCAGTAGAAAAGGTCGACTTTTCATGCACCGTATTGAATGAGGCAGTTAGTTAACCACATCTGCTGTAAGGCAGGCCCCGTTATTTGGTTTTCGCTTGTGGATTTCTGGTCCGGTACTATCATCTTTGGCTCGCTATGACTATGACGCTTGCACAGGGTTCGATCGGTCTGCCAATTCACTGTAACATTATCCTCGTTGACTTGACCACTGCCGTGTCAACCACAATTGGTGCTCTAGTACTTTCCACGTCTCGGCTTACGACTTTTGCAGATTTACATCTACAAGCAATCACGGTGTTCAAGTGATAGGCTTATACAGGGTGTTACAAAAAGGTACGGCCAAAGTTTCAGGAAACATTCCTCACACACAACGAAAGAAAATATGTTACTTGGACATGTGTCCGGAAACGCTTACTTTCCATTTTAGAGCTCATTTTATTACTTCTCTTCAAATCACATTACTCATGGAATGGAAACACACAGCAACAGAACGTACCAGCGTGACTTCAAACACTTTGTTACAGGAAATGTTCAAAATGTCCTCCGTTAGTGAGGATACATGCATCCACCCTCCGTCGCATGGAATCCCTGATGCACTGATGCAGCCCTGGAGAATGAGGTATAGTATCACAGCCGTCCACAATACGAGCACGAAGAGTCTCTACATTTGGTACCGGGGATGCGTAGACAAGAGCTTTCAAATGCCCCCATAAATGAAAGTCAAGAGGGTTGAGGTCAGGATAGCGTGGAGGCCATGGAATTGGTCCGCCTCTACCAATCCATCGGTCACCGAATCTGTTGTTGAGAAGCGTACGAACACTTCGACTGACATGTGCAGGAGCTCCATCGTGCATGAATCACATGTTGTGTCGTACTTGTAAAGGCACATGTTCTAGCAGCACAGGTAGAGTATCCCGTATCAAACCATGATATCGTGCTCCATTGAGCGTAGTTGGAAGAACATGGGGCCCAATCAAGACATCACCAACAATGTCTGCCCAAACGTTCACAGAAAATCTGTGTTGATGGCGTGATTGCACAATTGCGTGCGGATTCTCGTCAGCCGACGCATGTTGATTGTGAAAATTTACAATTTGATCACGTTGGAATGAAGCCTCATCCGTAAAGAGAACATTTGCACTAAAATGAGGATTGACACATTGTTGGATGAACCATTCGCAGAAGTGTACCCGTGGGGGCCAATCAGCTGCTGATAGTGCCTGCACACACATGTTACGGAAACAACTGGTTCTCCCGTAGCACTCTCCATACAGTGACGTGGTCAACGTTACCTTGTACAGCAGCAACTTCTCTGACGCTGACATTAGCGTTATCGTCAACTGCACGAAGAATTGCCTCGTCCATTGCAGGTGTCCCCGTCGTTCTAGGTCTTCCCCAGTCGCGAGTCATAGGCTGGAATGTTCCGTGCTGCCTAAGACGCCGATCAATTGCTTCGAACGTCTTCCTGTCGGGACACCTTCATTCTGGAAATCTGTCTCGATACAAACGTACGGCGCCACGGCTATTGCCCCGTGCTAATCCATACATCAAATGGGCATCTGCCAGTTCCGCATTTGTAAACATTGCACTGACTGCAAAGCCACGTTCGTGATGAACACTAACCTGTTGATGTTACGTACTGATGTGCTCGATGCTAGTACTGTAGAGCAATGAGTCGCATGTCAACACAAGCACCGAAGTCAACATCACCGTCCTTCAATTGGGCCAACTGGCGGTGGATCGAGGAAGTACAGTACATACTGACGAAACTAAAATGAGCTCTAACATGGAAATTAAGCGTTTCCGGACGCATGTCCACATAACATCTTTTCTTTATTTGTGTGTGAGGAATGTTTCCTGAAAGTTTGGCTGTACCTTTTTGTAACACCCTGTATTGCAGAAGAATGTGGACGTACTGAGATTTGATTCCAGATCCCCTGCCCAGCAGTCAGGCATACTAACCGGTCAACTACGCAGTCAAAGCAGGGAAATTAAATTGAAATTTGTAATTTAGTGTTCCACATTGAAACAGCTGTCCAAAGCGGTACAATACAGTACGTCCATTATAAAAACAACCCTGCGTCAATTACACTCACATCACATACAGTGGAGAGAGGACTCAGGGGAGCGCACGGGGCACTCCGTCCCCCTCCGCCCCTTCTACCACCACCAGTGGACAGTCCGAGAGGGAGAGAGAGATAGTGAATCGTGGTATAATGACAATTTTATTTACGGGCAGCAAGTAATTGTGAGTTTAAAAACTGCAGCAAGCAATAACTGGATGTAAGTGTGACTTGTGTTATGTCTCTTTTTTGTCAGAATTTGCGATAAAAGAGCAACAGAACATGACATTGTTTATCGTTTCGTGATTGTGTAGCATATAAATGAGCTATTGTGTAGGTTTTACTTGACATGCAAGTAAAGTTAAATCTTTTGCCCTGTGAAAATTTTGTAAATTTCCGGGGCTGTGTTCAGGCTCACACAGATATGTTCAGTAAATATTTGTTCTCTCTGGATTTTTTTTCTGGTAAGTAATAATACTGACACGTTTCGATTTTCCATCCAGTAGAACATCTGTTGTTCTATGCGCCTTGACATTTCGCCGAAGTTCTCTTGTTGACAAATAGTACCTTGTGCCTTCTTTGGCCAGCGTATTTCGCTCGTGATATAGCACTTAACTTGTTGTTGAAAGGCACACTGAGTAACCCATAAGGTACCAACATCACATCTGTGAAAGTAATTCTGCCTGTCTGTCAGCTTCTCACGGCAGAATCACTGAATCGAATTTTATGAAATTTGGTATGGAGATAACAAGAATCCTGAGAAAGAACACAGGATACTTAAAAAGAATAAATCAATAGGCCGAAGTTATAACAGTTGTAATAGTGAATCAAGGCAACAAAACCTTTGTCGGAAATACACTGCTTTACAATACGTTGTGCAAGCTGCGTCAGTTTGATAAGTACGAAACTGCAGATCCCAAAAAATCTACACGAGCCCACGAGGGGATATGCTTAGCTTTTACGGTTCACCCGTAATAATTTTTGCCTTTTGATTGCACCAGGCGCAGCGCATCCTAAAGACATCACACTTACTTTCTCGCTGAATCTTTGGTAGAGAATTTTGAGATCAACAATAAAATATGACGTCAAATTATGTATCATTTATCGATTAACTGTCAGCAAACTCTTTACCTTTTATAGCGGATTACCTTTAAACGGCTGAACAAACTCTCGTCAAACACATGTCACAACAATTCTGATTAATCTAGGCTTCAAATAAATGAAACATCTGCACTGACGCATTCGCGAACGAAGCCGCGGGTAAAAGCTAATTGAATATATAGTTAATCAGACACTATTACTAACGATAGAGAACTTTCGGAAATGCTTACACATGGCACTCTGTTTAAGTAGCGATGTACAACCATGCTCTGAAGAGACCAATAGACGGAATATTCAGACGCAGTCTGTAGAGTAGTATTACCGTCTGTCAGTATCCATACCTTTTCTCCATCATGTATTAAATGAAACGTCATTAAGACTTCCTACAACTCTGTTACAAAGAATCGAACATCTACAAAAATTGCTGTCGAAAAACTTTAGTGATAAAGGTACAGAGCATGTTTAGCAGAGTGCTGAACCGTACAAAAAAGATCTCCCTTGTTTCGTAGCTTTGAAGGGGGAGCTTCAAATATGACAACAAATTGACGAAAATATGGAAGAGTCTCCAATAGGGGTCCATGAAACAGCAATGGCGCTGTCAAATATTAGAATCTTGTGTCATTTGTTGTGCACATTTGCTGTAACGGCTAGCACTGTCAGAGATCTTTCTCAACATTACGCCGTCAGAGACACGTCCTCTCATCATGATGCCGGAAGATCGTTTTAATGGATTGGCACTGATGCGTATCCATCAAGGTGTTGTATCAACGATGAACACTGAGGATGTGTTAGATATCTTTTGTAGAAAACACAAAAGGAAACTTTCTTTGCATCATGTGTAATAATGGTTGTGATAAAATTATGACTGCAATAAAACTGTATTTCTATTGTGTGTATCACGTGTGATAATGACTGCAATAAAAAAAATGGCTCTGAGCACTATGCGACTTAACTTCTGAGGTCATCAGTCGCCTAGAACTTAGAACAAATTAGACCTAACTAACCTAAGGACATCACACACATCCATGCCCGAGGCAGGATTCGAACCTGCGACCGTAGCGGTCGCTCGGTTCCAGACTGTAGCGCCTAGAACCGCACGGCCACTCCGGCCGGCGACTGCAATAAAATTAATTTCTAAATGTGTGTGTGTGTGTGTGTGTGTGTGTGTGTGTGTGTGTGTGTGTGTTTATTTTTAAATTAGACTGACAAAGCACATAAGGACATGGTCGTACTTCAAATCCTTGCAACCCACTACCCCAGCAAAAAATTATGTAAGTGCCCCTTCATACGCCCATAGGAAAAATTATGTTATTTAAAATCAGAAGAAAAACTTTTCAAAATTAAATCTGAAAATTAAAAATTGTCACTCTGCCCCTCTATGCATTTTTGAGTTCATAAAATCATGAAACTTCCTGGCAGATTAAAACTGCGTGCCAGACTGAGACCCGAACTCGGGACCTTTGCCTTTCGCGGGCAAGTGCTCTACCATCTGAGCTACCCAAGCACAACTCACGCCCCGTCCTCACACCCTTACTTCTGCCAGTATCTAGTCCCCTACCTTCAAAAATCCTAAAATCATATTCAAACGTACTTTATGCAAAACTATATCGTCGATTGTTTCAGTACTGCGGTCTATATTTTCTTCCAGTTGCTCTACCATTTTAGGGATATATTCACACAATTTTCCTTTTAAATCTAACCATATATAAAAATCGCAAGCAAAAAATGCTGGCAAACGAGGCGGCTACTAACTTTTGCTTACTGCTCATTCTTCGTTGAATGCTTCATTATAAGACGTGTGGTACGTAGGTCCGTCTTGCTGGAAAAAGCAGTGATGGCTTTCAAGTTCCTTTGACAGAAAGTAGAAGTTCTCCAACTTTTAAGATTAAAGAAAAAGATCGGTCAGGTAAGTCACCTACTAGAAACAGCCAATCAAACTCCAATTCGTTTGCTGTGAAGGGGTATTTTATGCACAATGTGACAGATTTCCGTAAACCAGGAGAGATTAATCTGGTTATCCAACGGCCAAAAAGTGAAACCAAGAGTCTTCGCTGTAAAATAATGTGCAGCGTCTAGTTAGGCATCTACGATATTTTTAAACAACTACTCGCAATACTTAACGCTTTTTTCTTTATCAGATAGAAATAATGGCCAAACACATACAGTGTTTTATGGCTTCAGATCGTAAATACAAAATGACAGGATGTACGTATAAGACCTGTCTATTGCAGAAACCAAGTAACGTACTGTGTCGGGCAAGCGGTGATTTACTGCAAAATATTTGCACTGGCTTCCAGAGTTCACACTGAAGGCTTATGACTACACCTGGAGTTAGAGGCATCGGAACTCGACAGCCACTTTGTTATAAACCTATGAACACTAGTTTTTGCAGGAATACTGGAGTTCGAGAATTGCTCATAAGAAGTTTCTGGAGTCTTCTTAATGGTGGACGTTCAAGGAAAACACACACTGAAACTTCCTGACAGATTAAAACTGTGTGCCAGACCGAGACTCGAACTCGGGACCTTTGCCTTTCGCGAGCAAGTGCTTTACCAGCTGAGCTACACAAGGACGACTCACGCCCCGTCCTCACAGCTTTACTTCCGCTAGTACCTCGTCTCCTACTTTCCAAACTTCACAGTAGCTCTCCTACGAAGCATGCAAATCTAGCACTCCTGGAAGAAAGGATACTGCGGAGACATGGCTTAGCCACAGCCTGGGGGATGTTTCCAGTATGAGATTTTCACTCTGCAGCGGAGTGTGCGCTGATATGAAACTTCCTGGCAGATTAAAACTCTGTACCGGACCGAGACTCGAGCTCGAAACCTTTACCTTTCGTGGACAAGAGCGGGAGAGCTCCTGTGAAGTTTGGAAAGTAGGAGACGAGATACTGGCGGAAGTAAATCTGTGAGGACGGGGTGTGAGTCGTGCTTGGGTAGCTCAGCTGGTAGAGCACTTGTCCCCGATAGGCAAAGGTCCCGAGTTCGAGTTTCGGCCCGGCACACAGTTTTAATCTTCCAAGATGTTTCATATCATTGCACAATCCGCTGCAGAGTGAAAATCTCATTCTGAAAACACACACTATTTAAAATATGCACCAAATCCAGAATTTTGAAGACACAGCACTAAGATTTTGTACCTCGCTATGCATGAAATTAACAAATTTACTGCGTAAGTATTTATTTACTTTTTATTCAATTTAAAAATTTATATGTACAAAAATTTCTCTGTTTAACCTCTTTGCACTTTGTAAAGAGGTACTGGCCCCTCATTGACTGACACAAACAATCGTGCGAGCTTCAAGAGACGAGACCACTCACGAAAGGCACTTATTCTTTAGCCGGCGGACGCAGAAAGCTAGTTCACTTCATCAGAATAATGGAAACAGTGAACAGTAAGAGTAATGCTGCAGGAATAATACGATTTGCCGCATTCCTTTATCCAAAAGCTGTCCGAGGAAGACGTCGGCTGTTAAGTGTGCGTCATTAATGTGACGGTCAATATTTCCACTGCTACAAATGGAGCTGCCAACGCCATAGCTGCAGATACAGATTGAAATGAGCATCTCGCGTGACGGTAAGCTTAGCTTGTTCCGCCTAGCCGCCCCGTGCCAGGCACAGCGTTTACACGAGGAATTCGCGACGTTCATAGCTCTCAGAACATTAGTCAAGAAACCGCTCAGAAATTGTAGATGCCACCGCGCTCCACCTGAACCTTCTCTTGCCGAACTTTCTCCTACGAAAGTTGCCGTGTAACGCTGTAGCCACAACAGCGGAACATTTGAAGTCGGTGTCACCACACTGAACGTAATTCCTAGTGCAGTGGTCCAAGGTAAAACCGGCCGTGTTCTGTAAGCAAAACGTTATGGCTTTTTAGTGTCCACTCTTTCGATCTTCCCATGACGTGACGGGTGCGGTTGTCACAGCTCCTTTCCGTGACTTTCTAGTGCCCGCTCTTTCGAAGGTAGATATATCTACATCCACATCTACATCTACATCTATATGGATACTCTGCAAATCACATTTAAGTGCCTGAAAGAGGGTTCATCGAACCACGTTCACACTAATTCTCTATTATTCCAATCACGTACAGCGCGCGGAGAAAACGAACGCCTATATCTTCCCGTGCGAGCTCTGATTTTATTATAATGATCGTTTCTCCCTATGTAGGTCGGGATAAAAAAAAAATTTCGCATTCGGTGGAGAAAGTTAGAGATTGAAATTTCTTGGGAAGATTCCACCGCAACGAAAGACGCCCTTGTTTTAATGACCTCCACCCCAAATCCTGACCGAGCAAGGTGGCGCAGTGGTTAACACACTGAACTCGCTTTCGGGAGGACGACGGTTCAAACCCGCGTCCGGCCATCGTGATTTAGGTTTTCCGTGATTTCCCTAAATCGCTTCAGGCGAATGCCGGGATGGTTCCTTTGAAATGGCACGGCCGGCTTCCTTCCCCATCCTTCCCTAATCCGATGGGACAGATGACCTCGCTGTCTGGTCCCCTCCCCCAAATCAGCTAACCAACTCAAATCCTGTATCATTTCAGTTACACTCTCTTCCCTATTTCGCGATAGTAAAAAACCGTTCTTTGATCTTTGTCGATGAACTCCGTCTGTCCTACGTGGTAAGGATCCCAAACCGCGCAGCAGTATCCTAAAAGAGGACGGACAAGCGTCATGTAGGTAGTCTCTTTAGTAGATCTGTTACATCTTCTAAGTGTCTTGCCAATAAAACAGAGTCTTTGGTTAGCGTTTCCCACAACATTTTCAATGTGTTTCTTCCAATTTAAGTTGTTCTTAACTGTAATTCCTAGGTATTTAGCTGAATTTACGGCCTTTAGACTTGACTGATTTATCGTGTAATCGGAGGTTAACGGATTCCTTTTAGCACTCACGTGGATGGTCTCACACTTTTGCATCATACAGATATCTTTTCTAAATAGTTTTGATCTTCCGATGTCTAAATCTACATCTACATGGTTACTCTGCAATTCACACTTAAGTCCCTGGCAGAGGGTTCATCGAACCATTTTCATACTGCTTCTCTACCATTCCACTCTCGAATGGCGCATGGGAAAAAGGAACGCCTAAATCTTTCCGTTCGAACTCTGATTTCTCTTATTTTATTATTATGATCATTTCTCCCGACGTAGGTGGGTGTCAACAAAATATTTTCGCATTCGGAAGAGAAATTTGGTGATTGAAATTTCGTAAATAGATCTCGCCGCAAAGAAAACCTCCTTTGTTTCAGTGACTGCCACCCCAACTCGCGTATCATATCAGTGACACTCTCACCCTTACTGCGCGATAACACGAAACGAGCTCGTCTTCTTTGCACTTTTTCGATGTCCTCCGTCAATCCTACCTGGTAAGGATCCCATACCGCGCAGCAATATTCCAGCAGAAGACGGACAAGTGTAATGTAGGCTGTCTCTTTACTGGGTTTGTCGCATGTTCTAAGTGTTCTGCCAACAAACCACAATATTATCTATATGGTCTTTCCGATATAAGTTGCCGGTAATTGTAATTCCTAGGTATTAAGTCGAATTGGCAGCCCTTAGATTTGTACGATTTATCGTATACCCAAAATTCATTAGATTTCTTTTAGTACCCATGTGGATGATCTCGCACTTTTCTCTGTTTAGTGGCAATTGCCACTTTTCGCACCATACAGAAATTCTCTCTAGATAATTTTGTAATTGGAATTGATCGTCTGATTATTTTACTAGATGGGAAATTACAGCGTCATCTGCAAACAATCTAAGGGGGTTGCTCAGATTATCAGGTAGATCATTTATGAAAATCAGGAACAGCAGAGGGCCTATGACACTACCTTGCGGAACACCAGATATCACTTCTGTTCTACTCGATGATTTACCGTCTATCACTATGAACTGTGACCTCTCTGAAAGGAAATCATGAATCCAGTCACACAATCGAGACGATACTCCATATGCACGCAATTTGATTAACAGTCGCTTGTGAGAACCGGTATCAAAAGTCTTCTGGAAATCTAGGAATATGGAATCGATGTAAGATCCCTTGTCGACAGCACTCATTACTTCATGGGAATAAAGAGCTAGCTGTGTTGCACAAGAACGATATTTTCTGAATCCGTGCTGGTTATGTATCAATAAGTCATTTTCTTCAAGGTGATTCATAACGTTCGAGTACAGTATATGACTTTACTAGTCGATAAATGACGACGTCATCTGAAAACAACCTAAGATGGCTGCTCAGATAGTGTCCCAAATCGTTTATATAGACGAACAGCAAGGGGCCTGTAACACTGCCTTGGGGAACGCCAGAAATCACTTCTGTTTTACTCGATAACTTTCCGTCAATTACTACTAACTGTGACCTCTCTGACAGGAAATCACGGACCCAGTCACGTAACTGAGACGATGCTCTATAAGCACGCGATTTCACAACAAGCCGCTTGTATGGTATAGTGTCAAAGCCTTCTGGAAATCTAGAAATAAGGAATCGAATTGGATATCCCTTGTCAATAGCACTCAACAATTCGTTTGAGTAAAGAGCTAGTTGTGTTTCACATGAGCGATGTTTACTAAATCCTTGTTGTCTGCGTGTCAATACACCGTTCTCTTCAAGATAATCCATAATGTTCGACTACAATATATGTTCCAACATACTGCTGCATATCGACGTTAATGATATGGACCTGCAAATTAGTGGATTACTCCTACTGCCTTTCTTAAATATTGGTGTACGGTTGTATATGATTGTTAGGTATGGAGCTATTGCATCAGCATACTCTGAAAGGAACCTAACTCTGTAATATTTGCGGCATCCATCTACACTCGTTGTCTCAAATGTAATTACGGTAGCGTTTTGTGTAACTTCGCGCGTATCTCGTTTTTTCAAGGGAGCTCGTTGTATCTATATTATTTTCAGTTATCAGCATTCCTTTGCCTTTTTATGAACATTACAACGTTCAGAGTAAAGACCCTTCGACTGTCATAATTTTATCAGTAAACTGTCAAACTATTCGTTATAAAGTTCCCAAATTTACTGTCTTCCAGAAAAGTTCTCTCGCTCAAATCTTTCTTGGTGCCAAGAGCGAGCTGAAATCCGAAGTGGAAAGCTCTGAGACATTTTGCGAGTCGTGCAACGTATATCAGAAAGACGGATTAGAAGCCATATGGGGGGGGGGGGCGGTGGGGGAGTGTTCATTGCAGTTGACAAAAGTATTGTGTCTAGTGAGGTCGAAGTTGAGTGTGATAGTGAAGTTATCTGGTCGCGGACAGCAGGTGTAGGTGAAACCATGGTAATCGCCGGACGTTTTTACCGTTCACCCGATTCCGCAGTGGCAGTTCTAGAGACATTCAAAGACCGGTTACAGTCAGTAGTGCGTAAATACACAGATAATGCAGTACGAGTTGTAGGTGACTTTAACCTGCCGAGTATAGACTGGGATGTCTATGATTCATTGCGTGGGCTACAGACAGACAGTCATGCGAAATACTTTTGAACACGTTTTCTGAGAACTGTCGTGAGCAGTTAGCTCGGCAGACCAAACGCAATGGAAATATCTTAGAACTTGTAGCTACAGATAGGCCGGACGTTATCGACAATGTCAGTGTAGAAACGAGGATTGGGGATAATGTCATTATAGCATCTGTGATTACGAAAGTCAGGAAGGTTATGTGAGTGTTTCTTTTGGATAGAGCAGATAAGCAATTATTAGCATCTCACTTAGGCAGTGAATTGACATCACTTAGTTCCAGAAAGAGGGATGCAGAGGGATTATGAACAACAGATTGTAAATCGTGTTCTTCAGAGTCATGGATAAAGGATGAAAAGACCCTCCATGGCTTAATAACTAAATTCGGAGGAATACAAATCACAAAGCGAAACATTCACATTTCTTTGAGTACTACACGAATATGGAATAAAAAATGGGGGTTCCTATTTTAAAAAACGCAGTTGATATCCGTTTGACCTATGGCAGCGCCATCTAGCGGGCCAACCACAGCGCCAACTGGTTTCCCCCTTCGAGGTAGACAAGTTTCGTTCTTTGAAGTTTTTTCGTTTGACTCTTATTTCGTGAGATATTTGGCCCGGTCACGATCAATGGACCACCCTGTATAAGGCAGCCAACAATATCTGGAGAGGAGATGTTTGGTCGGTGCTTGTGATGTTCTGCCACCCATCCTGTACAGCGCCTCGTTCCATTTCATACAGCGTGTGTGGGCGTCACTGCTGGAGGAAGCGAAAGCGGTGGGCGCACTCTCTATAACCAGGCCGCTTAGTACACAAAGCGTATCGCTGCGTCCCATCTGGAGGTCTCTCAGGAAGGAGACTATAATGCAAATCGGCCGTTTGTAGCGCAGCGAAGTGCCTTTCCGCTGAAGACTGCCAGTTCATTTCCCGTCGGATGCCCCTGGGCACCACTGTTCGTTGGGTCTAGGCTGCAGCCAAAACGACTTGTCGACACACTAACGACATTTCAGCGTTTCATCTCTTACAGGTTACTAGGTTACGAGCGTGTACATGTCAAAACAACGCTGCCCACAGAAATCGTCAATAGTGTCATAATAATAAAATACAGCGAAATTGTAGGTTCCAATACCGAACAAGGTGATGTAGCGATTAAGATACGTGGCATGTATTTTGGAGGAGCGAGTTTTAATTTCCCATCCGGTCGTGCGGTCTATGTTTTCGGTGGTTTCCATTAAACGCTTTTGGTAAATGACGGAATCGTGTCTTTGAAAAGACCACAGACAATCTACCCTTTTATGCGTAACAGAAACATTGTGGTGTAAATATATTGAATTTTCCGCTGTTTTCATAAATCTGAGGTCGACTTCAAGCACTCATCCTACGTCTAATTAATTTCTTTGTTCACCATAATTTAAATTTGCATGTAATAAAACTAACTTCTGATGTAACATAACAAAAAAAATTGCGGCTTGAAATGATCCATCGCTTTTCATACCAAACACTGCACTTACATTTACTATGTCAGCTTTCAGCGTGCCATTCAAGTTTTGCGTTTGGTTTTCTACTTAGAAATGATACGTAACACTACTAACTTTTACTGAAAGAACCTCCTGTTACTGTCAGTAATGTAATAGGTTTTGTGGGCGGTAGTTCCGTTGAACTGACCCTATCAAGCCTGAAAAGGAGACACTCAATCTTAATTAAAAAAAAAAAAAAGTTTTTACAAGCAATTGACATATCTTAGTCGAAGTGCTAAGCCAAAATACTTCTATTCATATAACAAGGTTCTCTTAAAACCTGGTATTTTTATTAATACTTACTAATTAAAACATCGATAATAATACACCGGCAAATTTCTAGCCACTTTTCTCTAAAACAATCCGACATGAGATTACCGCTCTTTAAGAAGATTAAATACGTACATAACAAACAATATTGTGCTCAATTTTTGTATTGGTGTTTTTGTAGTGATTTCGATTTTTATGAGTTTTCGGCCTCAAGAGAACCTGATTATTTGCGACCGAATAGAGCCAGCTAACAACATTGGGATACGCAGATTTTCTTTTTAATGCCTTCAGTCTTGTATAATGTTGGCCTTCACAGCCACCTGATAATTTAAATTAAGATATTTTGTAATTATTACACATAGCTTGATTGTCGCTATAACAGTGACGTCATAAGCCATCTCTACAGAAGAACTGACGAGGACACAGTACTGGGAGAGTGACGGACGGAGATAGACAGTGGTCGATCTGACAGCAACAGCTGTGTATCGTGACAAAAAATAAAAACACCTACAGCCGTCCTTACGATTTTATTTTATTTTGTCATTACCAGTTTCGACGCTTAATTGCGTCATCTTCATGCTGTTTTGATGCTGTACAGGTTGATACGATCCCCATGTATAACCCATCAGTTGCCAGCATTACTGGATTCGCAGATAATGTGTCAGCACTCCAACCATCAACTGTCAACAGTTGACAGTTGATGGTTAGAGTGCTGACACATTATCTGCGAATCCAGTAATGCTGGCAACTGATGGGATATATATGGAGATCGTATCAACCTGTACCGCATCAAAACAGCCTGAAGATGACGCAATGAAGCGTCGAAACTGGTAGCTACAAAATAAAATACAATCATAAGGACGGCTGTAGGTGTTTTTATTTTTTGTCACAATAGTAAACGGCCGTCGTCCCAGAGACGTCCTGCTAAAAGGATGGACATACAGCAACTGTGTATCGTTTCACATGGCGCTCTATTTTCATTTCGAATAACAGTATTGTAGCAGAACACTGGTGGCTGTCATATTGGAGTCACAGAAGTTATTTGTTCTTGATTGTGCTGGAAATAAAGAAAAAACAGACATTCCGTAAAGTTGTTGTTCTTTATTCCAGCCTCCATATTATCCCAGGTATCAAATTCAGCCGTAATCCTGTAACTCTGGACGAAACGACCACAACTGAGATAAAAATATGCATGGGAGCTGTGGATTTAGTTATCTACTAATCAGGAAGCTTGATTAGATACCAGAAATTAAACATAGGTAGATCTCAGGATGTAAAAGGGAGTTTTTCCGGAAGAATTCTCTGAACATTTATATTTGTTGATGTGAGTGCACATACGTAGCTCCAAGCGGGGCGGAACAGCGGTAAGACACTAGACTTGCATTTGGAAGGACTTTGTTTAAAATCACCGGCTGGTCTCTGAGATTTAGGTACTCCTACACTTGCTGAAATCGCTCAAGATAAACTCAGGGGAGATTTCTTTGAAAATGACGCAATCGATTTCCTTCCCTAATCAGAGCATGTGCTTCTTGTCTGATGAGCTCGTCGTCACTGCAGCGTTAAACCCTAATTTTACATCCTCACTTTATCGACAAATACATAAGCTGTCCGAGAATGCATTTGTCGAACACACAGAAGATAGGTACCAGTGGCCCATGGTATTCTATGTACGCAATATGATGCCTGTCAAAGATAAGTGATGCACGAAGAAGGTGAAGAGGAAAAAGAAATCATCACGGATGAGATGGTATGTCATGTTATTTAAGTGACTGCAGAATCGAGTCTACTTCTCAGTGTGACGTTGCATCCCATGTGGACTGCATCCATGCATTGATTCGCTTGGTAAGGGTGACATAACATCGTACATATTCTTCTGAGGCGAGATGGCCCACAGCGGTGCAAATGGTCTCATTACCTAGATCCTGCCAGAGGGACGGAGTTGCCGCTGAGCTGGTCCCGCACATGTTCTATCGAGGACAGATATGGCCACGGTAGTACCTCGGCATCGTGCAGACAGTTTACAGAGGCACGTGCCATGCATGGACAAGCGTTGGCTTGTTGAAAAATGGCACCACGTTACCCTGGCATGCGAGGTAACTTATGAGGATGCAAGATGTCAGTGACGTAGGGTTGTGCCACCAAAGTTCCCTCGATCACAATCAGCCGTGACCTTGTAACCTCCCCCCCACTTATCGACCTTAATGACAGTGAAAAATTAAACCGCGTGTACCTAATGGAAATTTGGGAAAAACAATCGTCACCGAAGTTAATCTGTCGGTAAAGAGGGAGGAAAGGGTTACATCTAAATGAAAGGAAATGTGCTAATGAAACTGGTGGAAATTAATTTTGAAAAGGGGTAAAGTTAATAAAGAAAGTAAATGTGCGGCCGTTACGTTAACAATCAACTAGCGGTAATTAGACATTTGAGATTTGGGGGAAATTACGGTCGCCAGTCCTAAGGACAATTACTATAGTAACTGAAAAAGAAAGGTTATTACACATATAATTAGCACTAGAAGCGTGGCAACTGAAGGTTGACACGTGTAGTGTGAAAACTGAAAGTTTGTCAGAAGTAATAAATTTCGCTACACTCTGACTTAATTTAGCAAAATAATTAATAAAACCGGAAAATCGAAAGTTAATTTGGTGACTGAAGTTAATAGTGAGCTTTCTTTCTGAAGCACATCGAAATTCAGTAAAATACGGTTAGTCTTGGACTACCTCGACCATCATTTCAAAAGCTACTTGAATCTACGCAGTTTAGAAATAAGAGATTTAACTTTGAACTTGAATGATTCTGAACAATTAACAATAGTAAAATTTAGTACGTACCAAGTTGAGCTGCAGTCACAGGTAAGCTAAAATACGGTAACAAAACTCGCACTCTTAATTTGTGCTTGTGTAATATAAATATTGTAGCCAGCTATGAATACCTTAACTGAACTTTGAAATTAAAGCAGTGAAATCGAACGATGCTGGCGTTTGAATTTCAACGACACTCGGGTTCATTCCGGAAAAGGAAGGGACCCTGCTTGGTAATGCAATTGGGACAATGAGCAACAAATGTTCACGCTAAGTTGCTGTAATTATAGTTACGAAAATGGTACAGTTTGAAAAGCTGAGGTCTGCCGTACAGTTCTAAAACTTTACGTGCTTCCAGTCTTCCTTGTTGGTTGACTGAAGGTTTGAAGCCGTCGATCGAGGAGGTGGCGACAGTCACTCATTGTCGGCCGTCGCTGTTGCAGAAGCTGGATGTTGGCGCGCCTTCTTCTCGACACGGTCACCAGGCGAAACGGGCTCTTGATGTGCGCCAGCTAATGCTTCCCGTCCGCGACACCATGTCAGAAACTATCATCGCGAGTCGAGCGCAATTACATTCTGCCAAACCCCGAAAGCGCGGCAACTCGCGGGAGCTTCACACAACACACCTGCTCCACTCGCTACTTCAGCCAGACTCTCTCTGCTCAGCCCGCGCTCCACGCGACCGAGTTAACACTACCAAAGATCCTTCACACTTTGATTCTTCACACGACCTATCGATGTAATCGTTCGATAGCAGTTTTCCCTAGGCAAGACCCAGCGTAAAAATACAAATAATATTTACGAAACAAACCAAATATACATCGACATAAATGCATATAAATATAAATAAATATATATATATATATATATATATATATATATATATATATATATATATATATATATATATATATATATACAAATAGTAAAACAATTACAATATACGAAGACACAGAAATGTTATATATTCAGGTAACAAAAATAAGGAAAACAAATTTATAGTACAATAAATGGAAATAGGAGGATATGCATTTCCGGCGTTACAACCTGAAGTCGTACGAGATCACTCCCCGCACCATGACGTAACAGCACTGTGCCTCTCCAAAACACTGGAAGAGTGGGACACCTCCCTAGGTAGCCGCCGTACTCGCCGACGGTGGTCAGCCCGGGTATTCCGAAACGACATTTCATCACGGAAAGCAAGGCGATGCCCTTCATCAGCAGTCCATCCTTCTCGATCAGAGCACCACCCCAATGTGTTAACGGCAGCCTATGCATATAACGGTAATTCCCGAGTTAGACTGTTACTAGTTGACGACTCGTGCAGGGAATCCATTCCTTGTTCTCCGATGGCAGGCGTAGTTGTGAAGAGGTTACATTGTGCTTGGTGCACAATTTGGGGATCGACTTCCGTATTGGTTAGACATGGTCAGGCGGAATCTTGGCAAGTATAACTGTCCTCACCTTCTAACGCAATGCAACATCGGGCCACTGTCACTTCCGAAGGCCCCAGAAATCTAGATGCTGCACGATTCGACCAGCCGGCCAAATGGAGGCCCATAAGAATGCCTCTTTGAAACTTTACCAGTTGCTGATAAAACTGTCTCACACGAGTGTGCGACATCTCCGTGTCCTTTACAGTCATCCCTTAACATCTGGAGCTGGCAACACCCCTAATGCACCCTACCAGGCATCAGAAGCAAAATACACTAAAATCACATCCTGCAGTGGAGATACATAAAACAATCGTGCCAAAGGCGTCGTCAGTAGTTAAAATTTCACTTCGGCACAATTGTTTTATGTATCTCTAATGCAGGATGTGATTTTAGTGTATTTTGCTTCTGATCAAGGTATTTTGAGATATACCGAAACCGTGGTCATGGATTTCAATAAATCTTTATCCTGCAACTGTTTGGCTGTTATCATTTACCGTGGATCGAAGCTCTAATTATTTACATTCCCATCGATGGTGTGTACGTGTACAGAACTACATTAACACCCGACAGTGTCTTTTTCGCTTATGTGACGTCCAAGGTTGTTGCATCTTATGTCACACCCGTCAGTTTAAGTATCATAATTACTCATTTAGTGTATAGAATGTGTATGATAGTGTATAGAATGCAGGTTTCTTCGAGTTTTCGATTTGATTTTGCACTTTAAATATAGGTGTTTTCAATTTTTTTGCAGAAATCTGTCATTTGAATAAATGGATGGCCAAGCGAAATCCAAGTCTCTTCAAGGAGATGCCATAATCGTAAAACGAACTGTTACCGCTCCTGGTTGCTGTGATCCAAAACGTCGAACCAGACACTGAACCAGACGAATTATGGACATATTACCCTGTACAGTGATTCTCTGCTGCTGCTAGCGATTGAGAGCAACAGTGTATCATTGACACGCGTCGAATTCCGTTGTGTTATTTACATGTAAGTTTCTTTCAAAGTGAGAGGAAAAGAATTAGATCTGCAGTTTTACTGTCGTTCTCATTTAGGAGAACGTTCAAACGTGTGTGAATTCCTAACGGACCAAACTGCTTAGGTCATCGGTCCCTAGACTTACACACTACTTAAACTAACTTACGCTATGAACAACACACACACACACAGTCCCATGCCCGAGGGAGGACTCGAACCTCCGGCGGGATGGCCCGCGCAATCCGTGACATTCTCATTTACGAGAAACACCTAATTATTGAGGTGCGACTGTAAAAGAGGATTTTCCTTTGAGATGGCACTTGATCACGAGACGTGCGTTGACACTGCCGCCAACATAATAACTCCCTGGGGCGGCGTAATTGTCGTATTTGCTTGACAAATAATGTATCGAGCTTCTGAAATGAAGATAAAACGTAGGGTTCCAGGATAATTTCCGGTTGATACAACAGAACATATTCATCTGACAACTCTTTTTAACTCAGGAAATTTTCAGGGCATCTAGAGTTAATCCTGTGTTCCACACCGTATACTCAAATGGTTCAAATGGCTCTGAGCACTATGGGACTTAACTTCTGAGGTCATCAGTCCCCTAGAACTTAGAAGTACTTAAACCTAACTAACCTAAGGACATCACACACATCCATGCCCGAGGCAGAATTCGAACCTGCGACCGTAGCAGTCACGCGGTTCCAAACTGAAGCGCTTAGAACCGCACGGCCACACCGGCCAGCCGTATACTCAAGAAGGGGAAAATAGGTCGAAGACATAACTAGCAATCTGCTTTTAATAAACTTTAATTGCGCTTCGACTCGTTCGTGAAGAGAGTAGTCGTTATGCATAAACAAGGTAGCTTTAATTCCAGCTCATAAAGAGGGAGGAAGACCGGGAGCTACCACAAAACATCACGCTTAGGGAACGTACAGCCTGTGCCCAAAGCAAAACAAAGGGGGAGAAAGAACGCTGAGAAGTGTTGCACCTGTGCCAACAGAGGGCGGCTCGAAAGCGTTGCAACTCAGCTTTTCCGGGAACTGTTCGCTGTAAATAGCGCTTCTGGATGCCAGAAAATACAACACGTTTTTCTGTCATGTCGTTAACTAGATGAGACGATGGAATACAGTGTAATGCTTTTCAGTGGTTATGGAGAAAAATAGATTTATGCACAAGCTAAATGATTTGACAAGTTACAAGCAGTAGAACAATCTCCGTGCAGAATCAGAACGCAGGCAAGATACTTCAAAATGGTTCAAATGGCTCTGAGCACTATGGGACTCAACATCTTAGGTCATAAGTCCCCTAGAACTTAGAACTACTTAAACCTAACTAACCTAAGGACATCACACACACCCATGCCCGAGGCAGGATTCGAACCTGCGACCGTAGCAGTCCCGCGGTTCCGGACTGCAGCGCCAGAACCGCACGGCCACCGCGGACGGCAGGCAAGATACTGTCACTGTGGATGAATAAGGGTACAGCTCTACGTCTGATCACTAGTCTAAACTTATCAGATTAACCTAGTCACCTCCAATTAAATGCACAAGCCGGCATTTTTAAAATTTTTATCTGATAATTTCTCAAAAATAGGTGTTCCAGAATTTATTTCTGAAAATTACTTTCCTTTTCTTCTGTCACGTCAGGATTATTCACAAAATAAGATCTCATATTTTTTGGAGATTTAAGTAACTGAAGCACAAATATTAAAATAAAATCTAAATAAATTTCTATATTTTTAGAGTTATTTTCTTTTTAGGCATGCACTAAAATCACTACAAACAAATGCCTTAGGGACATCAGGGTACTCTGCGACATTCTATACTCAGAATTTCTCATTTTCTATTTCCTTGCAGAATCTTCATCTTTTTACTGTCCATCTTGAACATCCAACAATAATCAGCCATCATACTTTCTTTCCACGTTCCCTGGTACCTCCTGACAAGGGTTCTTCTTGTTCTTCACTATAATCTCTCGGCAATCAATATGTGGCTGTGAAGTGGGCTTTTAGTCTGTTTACAACACACGTTCTTCAAATTTTCTAACACAGTGTAGATAATGTTCTTATTATATGGATTTTTGCATTCCCCAGAATGTTTCCAGTAACAGACATGAAGCCCTTCTATGCATTCTCAAATTCGTGATCCTTTATCAGTTTGTAAATGTGAGGACAAACATAAAAATCAAGGTCTCAATTTTTCTTCACTAATGAAGGGAACTTTCGTAGAAAGATGCTTAAAGCGCGGCGCATCTTGTGAAGGAACCCTTAAAAACTTCTTCATGTATTTCAATTCGATATATAATTGTGAAAGTAATATTTGTTGTAATCTACAAGCGACCTGACCAAGACGCTTTTAGTCACAGGCACAAAATGTCTCCAATTTAGCCAGAGCTTTACATTCCAATTCTTTTTCTTTGTCCAAATACCCTACTCGCACAAGAAGCAGGGAATTTTTGTGTACTCAGCTTGCTTTCCGAACAAAATTTCTATGATTAAAAATAAAATAAATTTTATTCCATTATAAAACTATACGTAATAACAAATAATTAAGAACAGTTTTGATATCAGCATAAAAAATATTTAGTAACACGTATTTGCTTTCGAACATCTGATATCATCAGACTGATGATGGAGGAACATGGACAATAGGATTACAGAAATGTCTGTCGGAAAGCGTAGCACCGTCCTTCACCATCATTTCGAACGTCTCCAAAGACAACGGCACCATTGGATTCTCCCTCGGGAAGAGCGGAGTTCAAATCTCTGTTCAACCAACCAGGTTTAAATTGTTCTAAATGGGTTAAAGCGAATGCCGGAACCGTTCCCTTGACCGGTGCGCGGACAATTCCCGCAGACATCGTTGTCCTAACAAGAAAGGAAGGCAGAGTGTGTTCCATCAAAGTCGAGGTCATTAACATTGGAGCTCAGCTGGAGAAAACTAGCGAAGAAAACAATGATGATACGTTAGAATAACAGTGGCATTTTCCAAAATTGAGAAAAGCACAGGAACCTACAACTGGATCATATGATCATATGGTGAGAATTTCAACCCCTCCCCTTCCACACGCACCACCCTGATCGGTAATTAGTAATCGTTTATCCGTTATAACAAATCATGGTGTGAAAACGCATCCCGCTTTGCATGCCGGCGTAGCTTAAAAACAAACCACCCGATTATTCGGTGAAAATGATGTCAGGATGTTTCCTCATATGAGGGAAAATTTCGATTTTTAATATTTAGCAGCCAGTGGCTTAGCATGTGGGAGGAGGCAAAGGGGACGTGGCCCAGGGCGGTAAAAATGTGGGAGCGACTACGCTGAATAATCTTTACCTGTAATGTCAGGCCATGGCAATTACCTCAGATAATTGTACGTCATCGAGACTACATTCACACATATGCAGAATTTCAAGGCAATTGGACAAGTGGAAGTGGTTTAGAATATATCAAAATATACCGTAATTTAGGGCTACTTGAGGCTGAGAGTTATCTTCTGCCCAAAAAGGAAAAAGAAGTTTAGTCTGTTATCAGAGGCATCAGTTACTGATGTGAGAGTTAGCACTATGATTTCCCGACAGTTAGAAACAGTATTTTTAGTACAGACAGAGTTGTTAGTTCATATACTCGCCACAAGAGGCTAGTTTGTCACAGTGAAAAATTATTGTTTCATTTACTACGTAAATTTTCGTCTGTACACGCACCTTCAAAAGAAACAGATTGTTAATACGTGTTTTTTTTTCAAATCTCACATTTTTTACAACTTCGTCCATAGTATTTTAAGTTCAATGTTTTTGTAGAGTAAATCATACAAACAGGATGATTTAAAAATTTATCAACATAACACGCTAAAGTGGTCTCATAGTCTCAGATAACCCTGAATCACATGTCTAACCCTCAACTGCGATCTTAATGTGAGTTCACGTAACCCATAATTACATTCAGTTGTGTAACACACCGCTGTTTCTAAAATGTAGTTTATTGAAGGTTTTACTGGTAATTACCAAACAGATGTTAATTACCAGAAAAACTTTTAATAAACTGCTTTTAAGAAACAGCAGTGTAGTTACTCAAATGAAGGCATTTTATGGCTTAATTAGATGGTGCTGAAAATTGAATTGGTAGATCACATAACTAATGAGGAGGCACTGAAGAGAATTGGGGAGAAGAGAAATTTGTGGCACAGCCTGACTAGAAGAAGGCATCGGTTGGTAGAACACATTCTGAAGCATCAAGAGATATTCAATTTAGTACTGGAGGAAAGAATGGGGGATAAAAATCGTAGAGGGTCACCAAGAGATGAATACCGTAAGCATACTTAGAAGGATGTAGGTTGCAGTTGTTACTCAGGGACGAAGAGAATTGCACCGGATAGAGTAGCATGGAGAGCTGCATCAAACCATTCTTTGCACTGAAGACCACGAGGACGACCAAATAGATGATAAGGGTGCTCTAATCAAATGCTTGGAGGCCACCAACAAAGCCCGAAAATGGGCGACATAAAGGATGTTTTGTCCCAGAAAGCCGGCCGGAGTGGTCGTGCGGTTCTAGGCGCTACAGTCTGGAGCCGAGCGACCGCTACGGTCGCAGGTTCGAATCCTGCCTCGGGCATGGATGTGTGTGATGTCCTTAGGTTATATGGATTTAATTAGTTCTAAGTTCTGGGCGACTGATGACCTCAGAAGTTAAGTCGCATAGTGCTCAGAGCCAATTGAACCATTTGTCCCAGAAATGGGAAGACATTTTTGAAGAAAATAACTCCAAAAATTGTAAAGAAAGGTCTTTTTACAGTCACTTTGAAGCGCAACAAACAAATGCTTAAAATATAACTAACTTTTGAAAATTTTATTTCTCAGTCGTTTCTCACAAATTCATGCGCATCATCTATTTGCTGCTATTGATCAAGCTTAATAATCTTTTAAAACAAACCATTTTTGTATTTTTTTTCTTTTGTAAGTACAAGACATCCTTCTAACGTGAATTTAAAGTCCCACTTGCTGAATCACTAAGAAAAATGACTGGGACCAAATTAGCCAACTGTAACATGGCAAAAAGTAAATTAACTTCATAGTAAATTAATGCGTGTAAAATAAATAAGAAGTAAGAGATTTTTCCTTGCAAATATTCTGTACTTTCGGAAAGACTTATTTGATGTCAAAGTGTTCTTCAGCAACTCATACACGTGACGGTGAGGAGGCGACATTTAATTTCTTCAACTTTTTTCTTATTTAGAAGAGCGGTGCAGCGTTGATACGTTTTATTTTACACTTTGATAAAGTTTCATGTCGACCTAAATTTGCCGTTAGTTATTAAAGTCAAGTCTGTTTGTTTTATAGGATTCTTAGAATATATAGGAGTGTTATGTAAATGTATTTTTTTAAATTTTCAGTGGTTTTATGGTTTTATCGACGTGGAATGTTGTTTATTCGTTTAATGTATTAAACTACAAGTAATTTAATTTTATAAATGCGCAACCCCTTTCGTGATGTTCTTATTTTTCATTTCTATCATGGTTTTGTGTTGTTACAGCCCACCTAAGGATGACTAACGTAAGAGAAAATAGAGCATCGTATCGAAATAGGAAGTAGGCCAAGGAGGGAAGAATCAGAAAAAATGAAAGTTTGTGAAAGTTTCTTAGGAGGCACCAGAATCCACGCCAAGGCCATCAGTTTTGCCCAAAACTAAGAAGAAACTGAGACACTACATGTACCCGACCTGCGACATCAGAATAAACTGTAACGATGTCAATTGGTTCAGACTTTGTTGGAAACGATACAGAAAAATGTCCTGAAAATATAGTTCCAAACATGCGACTACTATTAGTGCGGCGAGGTCCCAAAATCCGTCAGCACGTTAGTAGAGATTCCGGTAACTAGCCAACAGTGTCACGCACTGTTCAATAAGAGTGAGACAATGAACCTGCCACACTGAAAGTACTGTCGAAGATACAGCTAATGCGAGAAATGGCGAAAAAGTTTCACTGACTAGGATCACTTATTATCCTTTTTTCGTGTTGTCGTTTGTCTGAGAACGAAACTCACCGAAAGTTTCATAATCATGGACCATGAGAGATGAAGTGCTACACACAGCATTTCGTTTTGTAAATGATAGGAGAATTCGAAAAGAACAGACAGTTGATAAAAAAAGAGCAAGAAGTCGCGGCAAAAGAAGTAAAAAATGGCATGAAATTCTAACCAGAATTAAACTTCCTGGCAGATTCTCTAACCAGGATGTTTGCCATGAGAAGATCCCTGACAAAACAAAATTCGCCTGTTGACTAGCGACTCCATAGAGTGCTGTGTGCACAACGACCATTTACGTAAAATTAGCGAGGTCAGCGTTGGCCGTAATATTGATGGTTTATTGACAGCAAAATCGATTTTCAATCACATAGTGATCATCTTCAGTGCCGTGGTGTACAAATTAAACTCATAGGCACTGGTGTCAAGTTATTATCTGTAACCAAAGCTTATGAAACGATCACAATAACTCATCGTTTCATAAGCTTTGGTTAATAATAATAACTTGACACCAGTGCCTATGAGTTTAATTTCTACACCACGGCACTGAAGATGATCATTATGTGATTGAAAATCGATTTTTACTGTCAATAAACCATCAATATTACGGCCAACGCTGACCTTCTCTCTAATTTCACAAAATTCGGCGTTACGTGGGCACAGGTAAAATAACAAGTGCTGATAGAAACGAGTTTTTAGAACTCTTGCAGTACCATCCTACTCTCCGAGAAAATTTAGTAAGAACAAGAATGGGGAAAAAATTTCACTTATTTATATGTTACCAGAAATTCAATCTGAGTTTTCCGAAATTTTAGGGAATTAGGTTCCCCAGAAAGATATAGGTCATTATCGAAAGGTCAAGTATTACTCCATGATATTCGACAGCATCTCATATATGTCGCACAATAGTAAACAAGTAGTGGAATCTTTCATAGATTTCGCTGAAACGAAAAACAAAACAGCCGAGGGCATTAGTGAGATGGTACTTAGTTCGACGCTGATGGATCAGCACTATGAATTGTAGAGGGCAAGATAAGGCTAATGCTTTCGCAGCGGCCGGAAAATAGACAGGTGGGCAGCAACGAATAAAATTTATCAATCCTAATCCCGAATTTGTGCCGTGCTCGAACCGCTCATTGAATCTAGCTTGTATGAATCATACACACATCAAAAAAAGTGTTGCGTCACCCCAGTTCCCAGAACTCCTGAAGACAGACGTTAACTGTGGATATTGTATCACAGACACAGTCCATTTGCTGTTCAGAAATGTCACTAAACCCGCTCGAAGATGTAAACAACCATGCATGAACAGCGCCTATTAGACGGAGGGGATCCGACAGCCAGTCAGTTCCAGTCATTCCAACAGGAAGGAGACACACGGCTCGTATTGTACGAGTATATAGTTCAACCACGCCTAGACGGTAAATACCGCGGTTCAATCGCGTCCGCATTGTTACTTTGTGCCAGGAAGGGCTCTCAACAAGGGAAGTTTCCAGGCGTTCCGGAGTGAACCAAAGCGGTGCTGGTCGGACTTGGAGGAGATACAGAGAGACAGGAAGTGTCGATGACATGCCTCGCTCAGACCGCCCAAGCCCTACTACTGCAGTGGATGACAGCTACGGATTATGGGTCGGAGGAACCCTGACAGCAACGCCTCTGTGTTGAATAATGCTTTTCGTGCAGCCACAGGACGACGTCTTACGACTCAAACTGTGCGCAATAGGCTGCATGATGAGCAACTTCACTCCCGACGTCCATGGCGAGGTCCATCTTCACCACCACATCATGCAATGCGGTACAGATGGGCCCAACAACATGCCGAATGGACCGCTCAGGATTGGCGTATGCCTTCAACCACACAATCATCGGAGACCTGTTTGGAGGCAATCCGGTCAGGCTGAACGCCTTAGACATACTGTCCAGCGAGTGCATCAAGGTGGAGGTTCCCTGCGATTTTGGGGTTGCATTATGTGGGACCGACGTACGCCACTGGTGCTCAAGGAAGGCGCCGTAACGGCTGTACGATACGTGAATGCCATCCTCCGACCGATTGTGCAACCATATCGGCAGCATATGGGCGAAGCATTCGTCTTCATCGACGACAATTCGCGCCCTCATAGTGCACATATTGTGAATGATTTACTTCACGATAACGACATGCCTCGACTAGAGTGACCAGCAAGTACTCCAGATATGAACCCTATCGAACACGCCTGGGATACACTGAAAACGGCTGTTTATAGACGACGTGACCCATCAACCACTTTGTGGAGTGGGACAATCTGGACCAACAGTGCCTTGATGAACTTGTGGATAGTATGCCACAACGAATACAGGCATGCATCAATGCAAGAGGACGTGCTACTGGGTATTAAAGGTACCGGTGTGTACAGCAATCTGGACCACCACCTCTTAAGGTCTCGCTGTATGGTTGTACAAAATGCAATGTGTGGTTTTCATGAGCAATAAAAAGGGCGAAGTTATGTTTATGTTGATCTCTATTCCAATTTTCCGTACAGGTTCCGGAACTCTCGGAACCGAGATGATGCAAAACATTTTTTTGATGTGTGTATAATTGAGTGGCCTTGATGCGCAATGAATCCATCAGTTTTATTGCGGATGCACTATGGGACTTAACATGTGAGGTCATCAGTCCCCTAGACTCAGAACCACTTAAACCTAACTAATCTAAGGACATCAAACACATCCATGCCCGAGGCAGGATTCGATCCTACGACCGCAGCAGCAGCGTGGTTCCGTACTGAAGCGACTAGGACCGCTCGGCCACAGCTGCCGGCGGCCGAGATACAGGAGATCCCGAGAACGAATCCCATTCGGCACACATTTGTGCAGCTGACACCGATGGTTCCTTTCCTTTCCTTTCTTCCCCATCTACATATAATTTACATAATAAGAACCTAGTTTGCTGGGATGCGGCTTCGGTGGAAGAGATTTCAGTAACTTTATTCGTCATACTGGAACGTTGTTATGCTTTCTTCTCCATGTCCAAACACCGATGTGAGATTCTGGTTGCTGCTAGAGGCAGAAGTGTGAAGAGGGCTCAGGATACACGTTGGAGTGCTAGAAGCGATGCAGTAAACCTGACACGAAATCATTACAAAGAAATTGTGACGACGGTAGAGAAGCTAACAGAAACACACAAAATCTTGAACACACGAACGGACGCAGATAGATACTCTTGATGATTTGATTTTAGTTTTTATTTTTTGTGGGTCTCTGACAACTGGTGCTGCCTGAAGTGAATGACGCCCAAAATTATTTGTAAACAGAGTGCTTAAGGTAGATCAGTGGGCTCCGAAAAGAAGCTCCTGACAGAATTTTTCGGAAGAGAAACGAAAGGAATTCATAGACGAGACTTTAATTTATGCTGAAAAGCTTGTGTGAAGAATTTACCATTTTCGTTTATTCTTCAAGACGAATGAGGAGGAGGCACACTTCTTGCGACGGAATTAGAGAAGCCGGGTTATCGTACACAGCCGATTTAAAACGAAAAATCTATTCTTCATTAAATAGAGTGACTGGTCAAATTCGAGAAAGGATCCAGGAATTTCAGAGTTGGCCGAAAAATGTGCCTCCCGAAGGCCTGCAATTTACTGCATGTCGATGATGAACACTGCAACTTCGACCAAGCTGCTCAAGATATTGACAGAGAATAATTTGACTGCTTGCGTCTGTGGGCTTTCGCAGCTACAATAGACTGTAAGAAAGAACTTATATTTGAGTCCGAACTAGAAGGAGGGCTACCTAAAGTAGTTATAATGTATGCGGTGTCTGTTCATTCAGACACGTCCGTAAGAACAGACACCACATATACAGGGAGCTCTAGAACTCCGCTTATAAAGTTCTAGCACTTGTAGAGGGGACTGACTAGAAAATATTTTGAATGGAAACCCGTGTCCGGAAACATACGGTTTCCGTGCTGTGGCCTTTTGAAACCTTGTTTGCTAGGTCGATATGCAAGAGGATAGTTTGGGGGAGAGGGGGTACTTACGTCGGATCGGCTGATGACATTTGACGTCTACCCTACGCCTCTGACATGGTTCGAGCTTCATTCTCGTGTGTGAGAGTCTTAGAGCAACATGACTGAGTATATGTTTGCAGAACACACCCACATGAGTGTTCTGATTCGGAAGCTCACGGTAATGGAATAGCTGCTCGCCGCCTTTATCAAGATCGTTATCCACAACGTCCGACTCCATCGTATACCCTTTTCGACACAATTACGCAACGGCTTCGAGAAAGCGGTCCTTGGCAGTCAGCAGGCGTGTCTGTGGTGTTCCAAGGAGAGACCGCACACCCGAATTGGAAGAGGCCGTGCTGCATCACGTTGAAAGCAATCTGTCAATGAGTACACGAGTAATTACACGTCCAGTGGATCTTGTTCCCATCACCGTCTGGTATGTACTGCATTACAAACAACCACATCCATACAACCTCCAAAGACTACAGTCACTAATACCAAGCGATTTTGCACAACACGTTGAGTTCTGTACGCAGTTTCTGCACCGCTCCATCCATGATCCCCTAACATTTCCACGGCGCATTCTCTTCACAGATGAACGTAAATTTACTAGGCATTGTGTTCTCAATTCTTGAAACAGCCATGTCTAGCCAGACGAAAACCTGCATGCCATGCATGTCTATTCCAAATGTGGTATCAATTTGTGGACGGGTATTCTGGATGCTTCCACCCAAGCTCACGGGTTGCGTCTACTTGACTTTCCTGCAACAAGTATTGGACGTGTTGTTGGGTGCTGTGCCATTGAACGTCCGTCAAGACATGTGGTCTCGGCATGACAGCGCATCCGTTCACTTTTGACGTCATGCTTGGGAACATCTGGACCAACGATTCGGACACAGGCGGATAGGCGAGGCTGTCCAATCGCATGGTCTACACGATCACAGGATTTGACTCCGTTGGACTTTCTCCTATAGGGTCGAATTAAGAGTTTGTTTTTTGAGACTCCTGTAGAGACAGGAGGAGGTCTGATGACACGAGTTGTGGTCGCTTCAGGACAGATTCAGAGACACCAGGTGTGATAGAACGTGTGTACTAGATCATCATTCGTTGGTACATTGTGTGCACCGAAATTGGTGGTCGTCACGTCGTGCTTTACTTGTAGTGGATCATATTGCTAACCCTCATTTGAAAAGCACAAAAAGAGTTTAACTGTAAAAATAGTTTTTGTGAAAACTAATTTAAGTTTCCTTTTTGTTTCTTTGGATATTAATGAGTGGAAGTGTAAAGTACATGATGTATTTGGGTCATGTCTAACAAACTGGTTGCAAAAGTGATTACGTTACCATCATATTGTAGCACAGAAACGGTACCTTTCTGGACATGTGTTCCAGTTCAAAATATTGTCTATGCATCACCCTCTACAAGTTGGGTTGGGTTGTTTGGGGGAAGAGATCAAACTGCGAGGTCATCGGTCTCATCGGATTAGGGAAAGACGGGGAAGGAAGGCGGCCGTGCCCTTTCAAAGGAACCATCCCGGCATTTGCCTGGAGCGATTTAGGGAAATCACGGGAAACCTAAATCAGGATGACCAGACGCGCCTCTACAAGTCCTAGATATTTGTAAGGGGAATTTTACAGCACTCTGTATAATTAAAGCGATATGGCCAGTGATCCATTCAGTGCAGATGCGCACCATGCTCGAACGCTTGCTGGAGTCGGCGAGATGTCGCGAGTAATAAGGCTAATGAGCAGGGGTACTACAACAGTAATGTGTGGTTTAAGTTGAGAATTTAGGTCTGACGGGAGGCCTGCTAGTATAATTTGTGTGGTGGTAGTAACCACTTTGTCCGGGTGGTGCATCTGCCTAGTAAGCCGAAGACCTGGGTTCGAAACCCAGTCTAGCACAAGTTTTCAACTTTCCTAGCTGAGATAAATCAACGCCCACTGCCAGGTAAAGTCTTTTAATTCCTTCGTGTCTTAATAGTTACAATGGTTATTATACACTCCTGGAAATTGAAATAAGAACACCGTGAATTCATTGTCCCAGGAAGGGGAAACTTTATTGACACATTCCTGGGGTCAGATACATCACATGATCACACTGACAGAACCACAGGCACATAGACACAGGCAACAGAGCATGCACAATGTCGGCACTAGTACAGTGTATATCCACATTTCGCAGCAATGCAGGCTGCTATTCTCCCATGGAGACGATCGTAGTGATACTGGATGTAGTCCTGTGGAACGGCTTGCCATGCCATTTCCACCTGGCGCCTCAGTTGGACCAGCGTTCGTGCTGGACGTGCAGACCGCATGAGACGACGCTTCATCTAGTCCCAAACATGCTCAATGGGGGACAGATCCGGAGATCTTGCTGGCCAGGGTAGTTGACTTACACCTTCTAGAGCACGTTGGGTGGCACGGGATACATGCGGACGTGCATTGTCCTGTTGGAACAGCAAGTTCCCTTGCCGGTCTAGGAATGGTAGAACGATGGGTTCGATGACGGTTTGGATGTACCGTGCACTATTCAGTGTCCCCTCGACGATCACCAGTGGTGTACGGCCAATGTAGGAGGTCGCTCCCCACACCATGATGCCGGGTGTTGGCCCTGTGTGCCTCGGTCGTATGCAGTCCTGATTGTGGCGCTCACCTTCACGGCGCCAAACACGCATACGACCATCATTGGCACCAAGGCAGAAGCGACTCTCATCGCTGAAGACGACACGTCTCCATTCGTCCCTCCATTCACGCCTGTCGCGACACCACTGGAGGCGGGCTGCACGATGTTGGGGCGTGAGCGGAAGACGGCCTAACGGTGTGCGGGACCGTAGCCCAGCTTCATGGAGACGGTTGCGAATGGTCCTCGCCGATACCCCAAGAGCAACAGTGTCTCTAATTTGCTGGGAAGTGGCGGTGCGGTCCCCTACGGCACTGCGTAGGATCCTACGGTCTTGGCGTGCATCCGTGCGTCGCTGCGGTCCGGTCCCAGGTCGACGGGCACGTGCACCTTCCGCCGACCACTGGCGACAACATCGATGTACTGTGGAGACCTCACGCCCCACGTGTTGAGCAATTCGGCGGTACGTCCACCCGGCCTCCCGCATGCCCACTATACGCCCTCGCTCAAAGTCCGTCAACTGCACATACGGTTCACGTCCACGCTGTCGCGGCATGCTACCAGTGTTAAAGACTGCGATGGAGCTCCGTATGCCACGGCAATCTGGCTGACACTGACGGCGACGGTGCACAAATGCTGCGCAGCTATCGCCATTCGACGGCCAACACCGCGGTTCCTGGTGTGTCCGCTGTGCCGTGCGTGTGATCATTGCTTGTACAGCCCTCTCGCAGTGTCCGGAGCAAGTATGGTGGGTCTGACACACCGGTGTCAATGTGTTCTTTTTTCCATTTCCAGGAGTGTATATTCCTCACCACTGCCGTACGTAATACCAGTTGTGAGAGCAGCTTTTATAAACTAAAAGTGATTAAAAATTAAGCTGTGTAAATTCCACTTTGAGATTAACGAATCCAGCGATTTCGTCAATCGAACGTGGTGTACACATTAATATTCATGAATGTATTAAACAGTTTGCGTTGCAAAAGACACATAGGATAAAATTTTAAAAAATGGTTCAAATGGCTCTGAGCACGATGGGACTTAACTTCTGAGGCCATCAGTCCCCTAGAACTTAAGTAGTTCTAAGTACATTAGGACTACTTAAACCTAACTAACATAAGGACATCACACACATCCATGCCAGAGGCAGGATTCGAACCTGCGGCCGTAGCGGTCGCGCGGTCCCAGACTGTAGCGCCTCGAACCGGTCGGCCACCACGGCCGGCTAAAATTTTAATTCAAGAATCCATTTGAAATAGAGAATCACAGATTCTTTTCTTTATTGTAAAAATAGGAGGAGGCGGTAGATTTAGGGTTCGCACTGAATGACAGAAATCCACGCTACGCCAATGTTAGCGGGCTACCATTTTAGGCTGCGTGACGTAACGAAGCGTGTGAAAATCCCTTACATACCGACATTACATTGAACGAACAAACAGTCGTAAGAAAAATCTAAAATTTCGCTTTCCCTTGTGTACAGAAAAGCTAGCGACGAATAGATATTTTAAAAATAATCGAATAGTTATGAGCCAGTTTTCAAGCAACTCAATATTCACGGAGCTGCCGCCACTTTTCTGTTGTCACAAACGACATGCCAGAAGAACATAACAATGATTTCATGCAACTGCTTCATCTAAACGAAGCACGTTGGCCACAAAATCCACGAAACGTTTCAGCAGAGCACCGAGCACGAGAGAGACGTAAAAAGTGCGATTCCAGTGTGGCGGCACTCGTATAATCTAGATGTATGGTACCGTTTCCAGTGTCCGCCCCCCGTAGCTGAATGGTCAGCGTGACGGATTGTCCGTCCTCTGGACCCGGGGACTGGGTGCAGTGCTGTCCTCATCATCATCCTATCATCCTCATCGACTGCAGGTAGCCGAAGTGGGGTCAGATTGAAAGACCGGCACCCGGAAACGGTTTGCCCAACGGGGGGCGCTAGCCATACGATTAAATAAATAAATAAACCGTTTCCAATGGTGCGTCTGATGTACTGTGACAGCAGAGGCATCATAGAATGGCGCGACTGGACTAGTCGACGATCAAGTCACGCTCTTCTTTGATGCCTCCGCCGTCGCACTACACCAGGCGCGCCATTGGAAACGGTACCGTACATCTACATTAAAGGAGTGCCATTGGCCAGATGCACGGCTACTGCCACGCGGCTTCCGCCACCTTGACCTGACCGCCAGTGGTCAGGGTAGATGGCCGCTATGCGAAGGATCCGGATTCGATTCCCGTTATTGCCAAGGATTTTTCTTGGTGGGGGACTGTACCATAGTGCACTCAGCCTCATGATGCCAGAATAGCTGCCTAATTGAGAGGGCGGTGTGCTGAGCCCACGCACCTCCATTTCGCATCAACATGAAGCCCCGTGGCTGAGGATGACAAGGCAGACAGTCGGGAGCCTGGTCGCGGAGTATCGGTTTCATTCCTCGTTTCATTGTCAGCATGAACCAGGAAGTCTCCTGTATTAATTATTGATTAATTATTGACTAAACTATCGACTAAACAAAAGAAATGGAAGAGGAATTTTCGTATACAAAAAGTAATCTGCACATTCTGCAGGTATACTGATGCAGCAAATACGGCTGAATGCCTTGTGCTTGTGGATTTGGGAGGAGCAACGTAATTGTGATGAAGTAGTGAAGAAGATGACGCTAACATAGGACAGGACAGATCGTACGAAGGCTTTATAGATGTGGTAGATGACCGAACAATGAAATTCCACCGTTTAAGTTCTTAGTAGTTTCTTTATACGAGTTTGCTGTTTTATGGTTATTAGCTGAAGTTGCCACACAGGACTGTAATCGATGAGTAGTCCCATATATACTGCAAACAACTTCATTGGTTCCCCTTTATTTTACACTTACTGCGTACACCCTCCCGCTTCTCTCCCCATGATTTTCGACTTTACTTGCACACATTCCACTTCCTCTCTTAACACTTCTGTTCCAGACACCAAATTCCAGACCATGATGCCTGTCCTGACATATACCCTCTTATAAACTCTAGCCCAATCCTCCCTATCCATTCCCAAATGTGAACTACCTTCCCTCCTTTTCCATTACTCTCCTGTCCATTTTCCGTGAGCAATGGCCGCGCTTTACATGGGACGGCAAATCCACTCACACACCAAATCAACCTCTCCTCTAAATAGACGGCAGCTACCTCGCGTATTTCTGACACCATCAGTGTAAACAACCACTTTAATAATTTCAAAACACTTTTAATATTCCGTCTTTCTTAAATTTATCTCAATTTGTATTTTAAATTCGTGTTCGCTGAAGAGCTGCGCTCTTGAGGGGCGAAGCTATGATGTAACAATAAATAAATTGAAAATGTGTTGCCGGCCGCGGTGGTCTAGCGGTTCTGGCGCTGCAGTCCGGAACCGCGGGACTGCTACGGTCGCAGGTTCGAATCCTGCCTCGGGCATGGGTGTGTGTGATGTCCTTAGGTTAGTTAGGTTTAAGTAGTTCTAAGTTCTAGGGGACTTATGACCTAAGATGTTGAGTCCCATAGTGCTCAGAGCCATTTGAACCATTTTTTTGAAAATGTGTTAAAGTATTGGACTCCTACATAGAGGCTTAAAACAACATCAAACGGAAATCAACAACTCAGATATGAAACTACTGTGAAGCGTAGCATCTGATGAGTGTTCACCTCAGGGACAGAGTGCTTATGTATAGCAGTCAAGCAGTTTGGCATTCGGTTTACTAGCAGCTAGGACATAGCCAACGGGGTGGGGATCCAGGAGGTCCAAACCCCCCCCCCCCCTCCTTCCCCCTATCACCCAATTGAAATTACACACGACCTATTTGCTGAGTACTGAACTTCATTTTTATGTAGGGTCCAGGGTCCGGACCGCCCCTCCCACCTAAATGACATTAATTATGCATGTTGCATATGCATTTGCATATTTGGCTCCTTGTCACCGGTTATTGCATATTTTAATTAAAAAGTAGTGACGATGCATATTTTCGCTCTATATTTACAATATTTTAAAAAATTATACGGGCTATCTCTAGCTCTATCTAGTTTTGATGTCTCACAGATCGACCGCGACCTACAACTGCTTGCAATCGCTAACCGAGAGGCCACCGCCTAGCGAAATCATTTACAGAAGAGGAACAGGAACAGGCAGAGTCAATGCCGCTGCGCCCGCGCCCTTGGTTAATCCCCTCCGCTGTCATACCGTACACGTCGGCAACAATTAAATTAAACTGTGCAAGCTTTTAGTCGCACGTCCATTGTTTCAGTTTAGCTTTTATTTACTTGTACACAATTGAACGTGTTTACAACGTGTAGTGTGTAACGTGTTGTGCGCCTTGCCGCCCGAGGAAAAGAAACGTCGTCTCCTGAAAAGCTGACCATCCTGGAAGATTTACATATGACAGAATTGTTTTATATTGTCGAGTTTACAAGAAAAACGTTTCGTGCAAAAAAAGATTTCAAATAGACCAGCATGTCAATACAAGTCTTCATATCGCAGGAATGCAGAAGAAAGGACCACGACAACAACTTCTGACAAAAGCAAGTCGCAGTAGCAGGGATTTTTCCAAAGACAATCAGAAAAGTCGGTTTAACATGAATCTATGTGCAGAATTCATTACTAGCAATATTCCTCTTCACAGACTCACAAACTCTATCCTCAACTCCTCCCGTGGGGGGAGTTGTCCTTAGCGAAAGTTAGTTTATGTTAGATTAAGTAGTGTGTAAGCCTAGGGACCTATGACCTTAGCAGTTTGGTCCCATGGAACTTACCACAAATTTCCAATTTTCTATCCTCAAAGGCTTCCTGGGCAAATATTGTTTGAATCAAAATATACCAGATGAATCAACATTGCGTAAAAATTACATTCCGACAATTTAAGTAAATGTTCTGAAAGAAATACGCAATGAACTCAAGGAAAGGATTATCTGAATTTCAGTTGATGAAACTACAGTCATTTGTGCCGTTACATTGCAAATTTAACTCTTGGTGCTTTAAAAGAAGAACCTTGTTCTTCCTATTTAGCAGCCTGCAAAGAACTTGAAAAAGTTAATCATTCTAGGATCGCCAGACCTGTGAATGAGAGTATTAGAAAAATACTTCCAGAATCTTCTACAGATGAAAGGGTGTTTGTGTTTATTTCAGATCCTGCTCCCTATATTATGAAAGCAGGAAAAGCTCTCCGAGTATTTTATCCTAATTTGATTCATATGATGGGTTTTGACCACGGAGTACATCGCCTTGCTGAAGAAGTACTTTCCACGTTTGTGAATGTAAATTCACTGATTTCATCCATAAAGAAAGTGTTTCTAAAGGCTCCTGCTCGCATCAACACCTACAAAGAAAAACTGCCAAATGTGCCTTTACCTCCCGAACCAGTGGTAACTCGTTGTACGTAGGTCGAAGCTGTGTTGCTTTACAATGAATATTTCAAGGCCATTAAAGGGGTATTAAACGACTTCGATAGTGCAGAGGCTTTGGCACTTTGTCAGTGCAAGAAAGCTTTTAATGATTCCGCTAGTAAAAAAGTCATTGCTATGATTAGCACTCATTTTTCCCATATACCTGCTAGTATTAAAAAGCTTGAAACTCTAGGTTTGGCGTTGAATGAGTCATTGAGTTAATGCATAAAATTATTCTAGTGAACTCCTCATTGCCGGAGATATTCCCAAGAAAAGTTTGAAAACATTTCAAACAATAACCCAGGCTTTGAATCCTTGTGCCAAATTGATAATTTTATTAATGGGACGGGTAAAATTACCAGAAACAGTAAGTGCCAACATAGCATCCAAATTCAAATACTGCCCACTTACCTCAGTTGATGCAGAACGGTCCTTCTCTGCTTATAAAAATGGTTTGAGTGATCGAAGACACAGTCTTACTACCGAACATTTGGAACAGTACTTGGTCATTTATGTTTACAACAGTAGAAATATGTAAAATAAATTGTAAATTATGCTTTGGTCCAATAGTATTAATTAAAAGTAAATGCTGTTCAAAAAATTCACGATTGTATGTTGTTTTTTAAAGAAAATATTACGGAGTTTTTGAGCGTGCCTCTCTGCGTGCGATGTATTGGTCCGGTACATATCGATTGTTTCGCTGCGACTCACTCGCATCGTATCCGACAACAATAACAAATAAGCAACAATTCTTGAAACACGGTATGCGACCCCATTTCGCAATTTTTTAGAAAATAATCCCAGAAAGGCCTCCTTCCTAACCTCTACCAGAAAATATCTAGAAAATACCAGCGTACTAAATGTACCGATTTTTCGCGTGACCGGCGCTCTTCCTCATAACTGAATGCACAGGTTCGACTTGGACATATAATTCCACGGAGTAACTATCATGTTTTTTATTATTTGATCTTGCATATTTCGACACCTTTCATGCATTTTTCATGCATATTTGCTTACATATTTTAAGGTTTTTATGATGCGTATAACCCCGTCATTAGAGTTTACCTACGACATAGTTTGCGAGAACTGAAACATATTTTGATCTTCAATCATATGACGGAGAAAGGATATGCAATATCGATACAAAAAAGGCCAACGATAGATTTAAACTATCTCTATATGGATAGCACTACCGGCCAACGGCCATCCCAGCCAAGACCAACTACCATTCGTTGTTGGGCTCACTTGAGCTGAGTAATTGTTTTGTAACTCACTTTAGTTCTTACTTGCAGTTGAATTTAAAGTAAGTGCTACCGTTTATTGCTTTTCTGCTGTGGTTTGTTGTTAAAGTTTCTAATCGTAAATACACTATGTGGTCGCCCGCATCTCGTGGTCGTGCGGTAGCGTTCTCGCTTCCCGCGCCCGGGTTCCCGGGTTCGATTCCCGGCGGGGTCAGGGATTTTCTCTGCCTCGTGATGGCTGGGTGTTGTGTGCTGTCCTTAGGTTAGTTAGGTTTAAGTAGTTCTAAGTTCTAGGGGACTGATGACCATAGATGTTAAGTCCCATAGTGCTCAGAGCCATTTGAACCATTTGAACTATGTGGTCAAAATTATACGGACACCCCCCCCAAACATACGTTTTTCGTATAAGCTACAGTGTACTGCCACCTACTGCCAGTTACTCCGTATCAGCGACCTCAGTGGTCATTATACATCGTGAGAGAGCAGAATGGGGCGCAACTCACGGACTTCGAACGTGGTCAGATGATTGGATGTCACTTGTGTCATACGTTTGTACGCGAGATTTCCACACTCCTATAACATCCCTAGGTCCACTTTTTCCTATGTGATAGTGACGTGGAAACGTGAAGGGACACGTACAGTACAAAAGAGTACAGGCCGACCTCGTCTGTTGACTGACAGAGACCGAAAACAGATGAAGAGGGTTGTAATGTGTAATAGGCAGACATCTGTCCATACAGGAATTCCAAACCGCATCAGGATCCACTGCAAGTACTATGACAGTTACGCGGGAGGTGAGAAAACTTAGATTTCATGGTAGATCGGCTGCTCATAAGTCACACATCACGCCGACAAATGCCAAACGACGCCTCGCTTGGTGTAAGGAGCGTTAACATTGGACGATTGAACAGTGGAAAAACGTTGTGTGGAGTGACGAATCACTGTACACAATGTTGCGATCCGATGGCAGGTTGTGGGTATGGCGAATGCCAGGTGAACATCAGCTGCCAGCGTGTGTAGTTCCAGCAGTAAAATTCGAAGGCGCTGGTCTTATGGTGTGGTCGTGTTTTTTATGGAAGGGTCTTGCATCTCTTGTTGGTTTACGTGGCACTATCACAGCACAGGCCTACACTGATGTTTTAAGTACCTTCTTGCTTCCCACCGTTGAAAAGTAATTCGGGGATGGCGATTGCATCCTTCAACACGATCGAGCACCTGTTCATAATGCATGGCATGTGGCGGAGTGGTTACACGACATTAACATCACTGTAATGGACTGACCTGCACAAAGTCCTGACCTGAATCCTATAGAAAACCTTTGGGGTGTTTTGGAACACCGAATTGCTGCCAGGCCTCACCGACCGACATCGATACCTCTCCTCAGTGCAGCACTCCGTGAACAATTTGCTGCCATTCCCCACGAAACCTTGCAGCACCTGATTGAACGTATGCCTGCGAGAGTGGAGGCTGTCATCTCATCAAGGCTAAGTGTGGGCCAACACCATAGTGAATTCCAGAATTACCGCACGCCACGAACTTGTAAGCTATTTTCAGCCAGGTGTTCGGACACTTTTGATCACATAGTGTAAGCTTGTAGCAAGAACGCAGAGGTAAACCGATTTTCATTCGTCCATTAGCGTTCTGTGCATATTACTGTTGAGCCTAATCATTTATCTACAGTAGTTTAATGTTAGCACTGTAATCGCTATTTGGAGCATGGCAGAGCTTTGGTGTTGCTGTATATCAGTACTTCATAGGACTGGAGAGCAGCAAACATTATTACAAATAACATTAAACTCAAATCAGTTGCCGGCCGCAGTGGCCGTGCGGGTCTAGGCGCTACAGTCTGGGGCCGAGCGACCGCTCCGGTCGCAGGTTCGAATCCTGCCTCGGGCATGGATGTGTGTGATGTCCTTAGGTTAGTTAGGTTTAATTAGTTCTAAGTTCTAGGCGACTGATGACCTCAGAAGTTAAGTCGCATAGTGCCCAGAGCCATTTGAACCAATTTTTTAAAATCAGTTCATAAAAATACACTTGGAATTGTTCGTGTCGCCCAAAAGTCGTATTGATCAATAGAAACATCGTCTAAACGGCGATAGTTGCGTTTCTTTAAAAAGTTTGCTCAGTATTCTATCATTAGTAGCCCAAACAGCAAAATATCACTCAATCTGGTCGCCCTGGCAGTAGTCAATTAATAAAATCAGTTCGGATATGAAGCGATTGGGAGTGGTTTGTGGAGAGCGGAAGAGAAATGTGATGACAGAGAACATGCTATAGTGTTTTCGTTTCTAACAGATTTTTGCAGCATGCTGCTTGAATTCTTCCGAGCGGACTGCGCCCTGCATCCCTATCCTCGAACCCCCTCCCTCCCCCAAACTTCTTTAAAGTTTGTTTAATCTCATGTATTAGTATAAAAACTGAAGCCAGAATTTCCACACACAATTAACTCTCAAAATATGCATCCATTCATGCGCTGTCAAATTCCGTCTTCTGTTGTGACGCATTTTACATGTATTTTATCTTATTTTAAGATAATTTACAACAACGAGTTTTCCAAATTCTCTACCGACCACGGAAGCTCTGCTCTTTGAGCTGCTGAGCTATCACTTTCTGGATTCAGAAGGCGAGGTGGTTCGAATCCTCGACCGGCAGCTTTGAAAATAGTTTTGCGTGCTTTCCCATTTTCAACTGACGCATATGCCGAGGCTGGTGACTTAGTATAGACCACAGCCAATTCATTCCGAATATCTTTCTCTCCTGACGGATTCCAATTCCCTTAAAGATGCAGTCCCACTCCTTAAATGAAAATAGCCGCATTCAAATCAAGCTGAACATCTTTCCGGATACTCCCGGCACTAAAACCGATGTTGTTGTTGTTGTTGTTGTGGTCTTCAGTCCTGAGACTGGCAGCTCTCCATGCTACTCCATCCTGTGCAAGTTTCTTCATCTCCCAGCACTTACTGCAACCTACATCCTTCTGAATCTGTTTAGTGTATTCATCTCTTAGTCTCCCTCTATGATTTTTACCATCCCGCTGCCCTCCAGTGCTAAATTTGTGATCCCTTGATGCCTCAGAACATGCCCTACCAACCGGTCCCTTCTTCTTGTCAAGGTGTGCCACAATCTCCTCTTCTCCCAAATTCTATACAATACTTCCTCATTAGTTATGTGATCTACCCATCTAATCTTCAGCATTCTTCTGTAGCACCACATTTCGAAAGCTTCTAGTCTCTTCTTGTCCAAACTACTTATCGTCCATGTTTCACTTCCATACATGGCTACACTCCATACAAATACTTTCAGAAACGACTTCCTGACACTTAAATCTATACTCGGTGTTAACAAATTTCTCTTCTTCAGAAACACTTTCCTTGCCATTGCCAGTCTACATTTTATATCTTCTCTACTTCGAACATCATCAGTTATTTTGCTCCCCAAATAGCAAAACTCCTTTACTACTTTAAGTGTCTCATTTCCTAATCTGATTCCCTCAGCATCACCCGACTTAATTCGACTACATTCCATTATCCTCGTTTTGCTTTTGTTGATGTTCATCTCATATCCTCCTTTCAAGACACTGTCCACTCCATTCAACTGCTCTTCCAAGTCCTTTGCTGTCTCTAAAAAAACCGATAAGATAAATAAATAATAATGCAAATTCTCCACATTTAGGCTAATGCACTTGTCTGCTGGGACATTCTTTAATGCTAAAATGATCTTCCTATATTGCAAGAACTGACAGGCGCATGCTTAAATGGGATCGACTAATTCCACACCCTTCGCATTTTCGCCATCAAATATTGCTCTAGCTTCTCTGTGGAACAGAGATCCCTCTATTCCAACAGCGATGTCTTTAACAATGAAGGACTTTAAAAAAATTTGCGCCCATCTATTATTGATCACTTCTTCATCTCATATCCAGATTGTAGGAAGAAGAGTGTGAAATGACCTTGGAGACTGAAGATTGGAGCATGACTGCTTCTGAGCGGTTTGCGAAAATACAGCACTCCTAAGTAATGAGGTAATATCTCTGCTTAGTGAAAATTTAGAGATCATTGTCGAATGATACGCTTTATAGTTAAGTATGGAAATTTTCAGAATAAATCAAAACCACGATCCTTTTTATTGATCCCGTTAACAAATCGGACAGCACCTCCTCACCCCCTTTGACAAAATCCCGGCTGCATCCTTACTAGTAGCAGAACTGTGACAGGTTATATCGTGTCAGAAGAATTTCTTGAATCACTTGGAGATATCACCCGTTTCCATTTTGAGTGCTTCCAGTGTGTTGTGGGTAAGCTTCCTTTTACATTCCCTCCTAAATATATTAAAGGAAGTCGGCGAACAGGCCAAAGGGACCATCCAATGCCGATCTGCTGCTGTGGCGTCCTCTGCTGTATGCCCTCGTTTGGATGCCATGTGGAGGGGTATGGTTTCATCACATTGCTCTCCTGCCCTTTGTCAAATTACTAGACCTCTGAATCGCTACTTCTCATTCAAGCAAGCTCCTTTTGCCTCTCGAGGCTGAGTGCACCCTGTTCCGGTCCTCCCACCAAGGAAAAACCTCGGGAAGTACCGGGAACTGAACCCGGATCTTCTGCATGGCTGTCAGACACGCTGACCACTCAGTTACGGAGGCGAGGCCTTATTTTATTAATTCTACGACCTTCACAACACGTATTCATTTCTAATCGAGACAATTGTGTCTGATTAAATCTTTCTGACTCACGTCACGTGATGTAGTTCTGAGTAATGCGGTCTACTATCTACAATAAGATTAGTCATCAACGGGCGTTAAGGCATCCTGGGTGTGACAGGAAGTCTCTATTGCCCTTTCTGTGATACTCAAAAAATGTCAGGCAGATGTCTCAAGCGGGTGACACAACTGCGCCAAAAGCAAGTTTAGTAATGAGAATGTTACCTCATTGTGACATTCAGTAGCGTTTTGCGTCAGCTGGTTTGAACACGATAAGTACGTGGGACAATGATTGATTCATCTGTCCGTATTATTTGCCGAGAAATAGAATAGTACATTGCAATCCGGCATAACCTGGTCATACTGTATATGAAGTAATCAACCAGGCGGCGAAGTTTTTATCTAACGGAAACCTATGCAAGCAATGCCTTCGTTGTCTACAGCGTGTCGTCTTAGCATGTCCAGCTAAGATCTTGTTATCAGACAACTACATTTACTGTGTTCTGGTCTGATGTACCACGTATCTCTCTTGAACAAGTTTATTTAAATAAGGTGGCTGAATATAACGTCATTTCCTGGAAATTTGCCTGAAATGCGCAACAACCCAGTTATTAAGTCTGTTTTTGTCTTATCACAGGAAAGTGGATAAATAATTACACGCCTGACAGGAATACGTAGCAAGATGGAGCAGTTGTTAAGACACTGAACAAGTGTTTAAATCGAGTGGTGGATTTAATCCCTAAGCAGTCAACCTCGTTTAGGACCTGGAGTCCTTTTGGAAAATATTAAAATTGCTGCACCAATGACCGCCGGCCGCGGTAGCCTTACGGTTCTAGGCGCTGCAGTCCAGAACCGCGGGAATGCTACGGTCGCAGGTTCGAATCCTGCCACGGGCATGGATGTGTGTGATGTCCTTAGGTTAGTTAGGTTTAAGTAGTTCTAAGATCTAGGGGACTGAGTCCCATAGTGCTCAGAGCCATTTTTTTGCACCAATGACCGATCTCTACCTGATGGACTTACTTAATGACTCTTTACAGAAAAGGAAAACATTTGCCTGCTTGAAGACGGTCAGTGCAGGAATTATTAAAAAATCGAAGGACGAGAGTTCAACAGACCCAAAATCATACAGATCACTCTGTCTACTGAATGTACTACCCAAGGTCGTGGAGAGGCTAGTGAGCGACAGACTGCAGTCACTTAGACAGCTTCCGGGCCTCAGTCCACATCAGTATGTATTTAGACTGTACAACTACATCGACGATGCAGTAAACAGCGCTTTACAAATAACTCAGAACACACGGATCAGGTATTTGGTGGTAATATTAATTGACACATCTGGCGCTTTTAATGATCTTTGGTGGCCAGCGCTATTTGCGAAGTTAAGACAAACGCAAATCCCAACACCTTTATAAATCAGCTTTCTGGACTACGGCGGAGACAGAATTGTAGAATGGTGAGCGGGCCACCAAAGGGTTGTCAAGAAAATCACCAAAAGATGCCCACAGGGGTCCGTATGTGGACCCATATTCTGGGACATCGGCTATTGAGCCGCTGATAGACAACCTAGACAGAGATGGCAGAGCTCGTAATGGTATCGGGAAACTCAAGAAAAGGCTACGCAGCTCTTCGTAGACATCAATGAATGACGTAACAACAATAAACTAATAATTACAGCTAATAAAACATTGTAGGTACTACTGAAAAACGAACTTAGAAGAAACCGCAGCATCAAGCTGGAAAACAAAACCTCTCAACACAAAGAAGTGACAAGATACGTAGGTTTACACATGGACGACAAACTGAAGTTCACTGACTTACGACGACAAAGCAATGAAAATAACGCATAAATTAGCAAGACTAAATACTACAAAACACAGACTACTCATAAAGGCAATGGGTACATATCATATCACACTATTTGAATCCGTAGTACGCTTTGCAGCGAGGGCTTGGGCGTATCAATTGAGGCTTGCAGCACACAAAATTATTGTGAGACGTGGCCAAAGGAGCACGCTCAGGACGTCAAGTGCCTTCGGCACAACACCGGTGGAGGCACTAGAGGTGGTGATGGGAATGTGCCCCATTGACATCACCATCCGTCAAAGAGCAGTAGCATGCTGATAGAAGAAAGGCAGACGCGACAAGGCATTAGAAATTATGGGACATGACACCACAGAAAGGTGCCACCTAAACCGCTGGCGAAATTATACCTGGCAGAGAGAATGGGATTCGACAAAAGGGCATCGCCTGTACACATTTTCCCCAAACATCAAGGAACGAATGAGGCTAAAACATATAGATGGCGCACATGGCTTGGTCCATGCCTAGAACACCTCCATCGGTTTGATATCAGGCGAAGCGGAGAGCTAGAATCTCCTGAACACTTTACACCAAGAAAGATTCACACACATGCGACCCCGAACTGAGTGCGTCACCATAGGAGAAATTCTACGACAGCCGGACAATTGGTGCATAATGAATGACAGAGTCAATAATGTGTCACACACGTTACACGAATTATCCAAACGAGAACAATCACGCACACAAATAAGAGCACACACGCAAACACGGGAACAGGATACTTGGAACGACATACACAGACACAAACACATGAGACTCAGATGATAAAACATAAACGAAGAGTGAGATTAACATTCGGAGCTAGATGTAAAATAAAACTAAATTAAAGAAAACAGAAATGGATAAAATGTTTTAATATACGTAGAAACGTGTTGAATAATAGACGTGATTTAAATGATTACTGAGCTTAGGTGAAGTAATGCATGTAATGTAAATGATGCGATTGGTTATTAAGTTTAGATACGGTTTTATCTTACAGACGATACAAATACCATGCACACAACACGCAGAAATAAGAAAGTCAAATATGCACAAATAATTTACCGATCATGCCCTGTCTAATGCACATATTACCAGTAACAAATGTAGTGTAAGAGTAATCCAAATACAGGTCTGTACACACAAATTTATCATATGAATATTAAATATATATTTTGTACGCTACCTCGAATGTGACTGGCTCGACGAGTTGCCAAACCTTCAACCCCGAGGAAGCTAGGTGGTAGGATGTCCAATAAAAATCTATATACTTTCTTACCATCTTTCATTTCTCCTTCTTAAATGCAATAATCGTGTTATTTCAGAAAAATTTTCCGATTTTTTAATATGTTGTTAAGTTATAATATGCCATAACCCCTTTTCTATCTTCTATTCAAAAATCGTTAACTTTAATATTTTCATTTCTTAACTACTTTTAAGTCTGTGCGCATATAAAACTGAAATATTATTAATCCTTATTACAAATAAGAAATATCAAATAAGTTTCACATTCTGCACATGTACAATTTCAAATGTGACCTTTCTTTCTTAGTAACTACGTGGCGGATGATTTGTAAATGACCGCAAATAAAATAAAATAATACAGGCGAACTCTTCAACATGTAATATGCCAATGTCTGACTCGCATCCAGTAGAGGACTTTGGGATTAGCATCTTCAGTGCTCTGTGATGATGATGATGATTATTAGTGTTTTAGGGCGCACAACAACGAGGTTATCAGCGCCCGTTCCCAAAAGTTCAATTCAGAGCCGAATTGTGAGAGAATGGGTATTGTTCAAATTGCAAGGTTGGACACAGCACATCAAAACAGGGAGACAAAACTAAAAATAAAATAGCAGTACAAACAGGTAAAAATAATTAACGGTGGCTGAGTGACCACTTACAAATAATGGGTGACCAAACCACTGGACAGCACATTAAGACTTCAATCCCAGTATTTTGGGTAGAAGGCCAGACATCACACAAAAACGTAAAACTCTAGCGACTCTCGCCTCATTATTAGTTAAAAGAGAGGGTAGGTCTGGTGGAAAACTGAAATCTTCCCTCAAACCCGCATATAAAACACACCCAGTTAAAATATGTCGTATCGACAGCTGTGTCCCACATGTCTGACACGTTGGTGGCTCCTCACGACGTAACAGGAAACCATGTGTCAAAGGACAATGTCCTATTCGAAGCCGTGTAAGGGCTACTTCCTCAGCGCGTCGTTGTCGGAAGGAGGTGAACCACGGTCGGACAGAATCCTTCACCGCTCGCAACTTATTATCCCTCACGTCCAGCCACTGAGCCTCCCACCAACGCATGACCTTCCGAGTCACGAAAGACGTAATGGCATGCAGGGGGACGGAACAGCGAGCAGGAGGTGGGATGGAGCAAGCCTCCTTGGCAGCCGCATCTGCAAGTTCATTTCCAGGAATCCCTATGTGCCCTGGAACCCAGTAGAAAATTACATCCTTACCCTGCTGTTGCAAGAGCAGGAGAGCGTCCTGCACCTCTTGCACCATCCGATCTGCTGGGTACATCTGTTCAAGAGCGTGTAGAGCACTTTGGGAATCGGAGCAGATGATGCATTTCGTGCCACGATGTCGGCGCATATGCTCTAATGCTTGCAGAATGGCAAACAGTTCTGCATAGTAAACTGAGAACTGCTCTGGGAGCCCTATCCGATGGACAGTATCGGGAAACACAGCAGAGCAGCCCATAAAATCCCCCTGTTTAGACCCATCCGTGTAAACAGTAATAAAATCGGAATGGCGTTCTAAAATCTGAGTAAGTTTAATTTTAAAAAGGTGGTGCGGGGTACAATACTTCCTGTAAGCAGCCAGATCAAGAAGTAATCTTGGCCTTTGTAGTCGCCAGGGAGATCCCCTACTCCATCCCTGGTGGAGTACCTTAATGCCCTCCAGGTGTACTGACTCGAGACTCTCCTTTGCACGGATGCCAAACGGCTTTGTTGCCGCCGGACGGTGGCGGAAGAGACGTGCCAGTGCCGGCTGGGAAAAAGTGTTGGACGCCAATGAAAGAGGAGTGGACTTGGCCCTGTACGCGTGCCGTACCACGAGGAGAAGACGCCGAATGGACAGCGGAGGCTCTCCCTCCTCGACACACAGACTAGCAACTGGACTCGTGCGATAAGCCCCCGTTGAAAGCCTAATACCCTCATGGTGAATCACATCCAACAGTTTGAGGTAGGAAGGTCTTGCAGAGCCATAAGCTTGACATCCGTATTCCAGTCGAGGTCGCACAAAGGCCTTATAAAGTTGGAGCAGACGTGCCCTGTCAGTGCCCCAGGATCTATGACTGACGCATTTAAGGACGTTTAAAGCCTTGAAACAGCGGACTTTTAGATCCTTTAAGTGTGGCAACCATGTGAGAGCTTCTCATCAAAAATAAGCCCGGGATATTTCACTTTTTCCATAAAGGGGAGAACAGTGTCTCCGAGTTTTAAAACAGGGAGATTAAAAAGAGAACGGGAACGGTTAAAATCTACACAAACGGTCTTCTCCAAAGAGAATTGTGACACGTGTTAGAAACTGAAAGGGGACCGTCGTATTTGCCTTGACGAGTTTCAAGTAGTTTTGACTATAAATGAGAATGAAGTTGCGAATTTGATAAATGTACTCAGCGTCTATAATACTGTGGTCTTGGTCAGAGAGATTACTTCATTTGGAAGAGAGTACTAGTGTGTGTTGGACGGTGGCGCTATTTACTTGGTTTTTTTTTTGAGAAGGTTAGAAGCTGATCTGCCGTGTAGTAGAGGCAACTTTATTTAAAAAGGATTTTGTGATAATATGTTTTGAGGAAAAACATTGAGGAAACTAGATGATATGAATGGAAGAACGACAAAAGCCAATTTTTAAGGTAATTCAGTCTTTTTGTATTTGTAACTATGTAGTTCTTTATTGTTAGAACACTGCGCATGGTTGGAGTTTGCTGTAGAAATTTAATAATGCGACTTATGGTTTTGCCTTATTGTTGAAACAAGTGCCAAGGAAGATAACTGTACACGAGGAAGTTATTGAGGAATGTTTTGTTAACTTGTCTAGATGTGACAACTTTATGAAAAGGTGTTGTTTTTATGGCATCATGAAGCATACTGAAACCTAAAGTCTTTGTTCTCTTTTATCAGTCGTTAAGATCAGTTCCGCATTGGCATGTTTTTCCTTCAGTGATTCTGTTTGCACACTCGTATTGCACATCGCGTGTTGTGTTCTGAGAAGCATTTTTATGAAAATTAGTAAGATACCGTCTTGCATTGCACGTCGCAAGTATGGCAAATGAAATCTGATTTTTGATTGTCTCACCATTATCCTAACAGTGACAGGTTGCAGAGCAGACGAGCGTTCCGTACACACAGGTATGTCAATATATTTAATTACCACCAATGTCCATGTCCCTTATAAGATGCAGTGATTGTCAGAGCGTTTTTGTCAAAATATCAGCGTCAGTTCTGAGACTTAACATTAGTAAAAGATGTTAGTAAAGTGGTTATCTCGCGAATTTTAAGCAATTTTATGGGAAAGTCAGATGCGTTAATTTTTAAGTTCATTTGCTCTGTAATTCCAATAACAGTTCTGGTATAGTGATTGTTTATAAGACTAAGATAAATATTAGCCATATTCAGGGCCAACATTTTAATACGAGTAAGTTGTTTTACAGTCAGACGGCACATGTAAATTTCATTGAAAACGGATTGTTTTTTCGTGGGCGAATTCTTTGATGTACTGACTAGTCTGGATTTCGCATCAAGTAGCGTGAGCTCCACATATTTCCGTTCAGAATTAAATTTTCGCGTATTTCTGTTGCCCTGCACCGAAACTTTGCACATTCTGATATCAAAATAAGTTTTACCAATTTTTCACATACCAACTTCAGACTTACAAACACGAGTTTAAGTTTCACACATTACTTTCAAAACTAATGACAAATAACACTCTTTCTCACAGCAGTTGCTTGTTATAGGCATGCCAGACGTTTATTTATCAAATGCAAGCAAAGTATACAAACTAAGTCCACTAGTTTGGCTGGCCACCCACAAGTGGAACAGTTCCAAATGTTGCAAAGCCAAGTCCATGTCCTCCCAGTCCACTGATAACAGGTGTGGTGTCCACGTAAAGTGCCCTCCGCCACACACCGTTGGGTGGCTTGCAGAGTATAAATGTAGATGTAGCCAGTAAACCTTCGAATCGGCGATGCTAAACAACAAGCAAGTTTGTGCCACGTTTGCTGACGCATGCGGAGCATTACTGTTGGACACCAGTTAGAATGCAAAATTGTCCATATTTATCATAGAATAGCTACATGCACCTCTCCCATGAACCATGGACCTTGGCGTTGGTAGGGGGGCTTGCGTGCCTCAGCGATACAGATAGCCGTACCGTAGGTGCAACCACAACGGAGGGGTATCTGTTGAGAGGCCAGACAAACGTGTGGTTCCTGAAGAGGGGCAGCAGCCTTTTCAGTAGTTGCAGGGGCAACAGTCTGGATGATTGACTGATCTGGCCTTGTAACACTAACCAAAACGGTCTTGCTGTGCTGGTACTGCGAACGGCTGAAAGCAAGGGGAAACTACAGCCGTAATTTTTCCCGAGGGCATGCATCTTTACTGTATTGTTAAATGGTTATGGCGTCCTCTTGGGTAAAATATTCCGGAGGTAAAATAGTCCCCCATTCGGATCTCCTGGCGGGGACTAATCAGAAGGACGTCGTTTTCAGGAGAAAGAAAACTGGCGTTCTATGGATCGGAGCGTGGAATGTCAGATTCCTTAATCGGGCAGGTAGGTTAGAAAATTTAAAAAGGGAAATGGATAGGTTAAAGTTAGATATAATGGGAATTAGTGAAGTCCGGTGGCAGGAGGAACAAGACTTCGGGTTAGGTGAATACAGGGTTATAAATACAAAATCTAATAGGGTTAATGCAGGAGTAGGCTTAATAATGAATAAATAGGAATGCGGGTAAGCTACTACAATCATAATAGTGAACGCATTATTATAGCCAAGATAGATATGAAGACCACGCCTACTACTATAGTAGTAGAAGTTTATATGCCAACTAGCTCTGCAATTGACGAAGAAATTGATGAAATGTATGATGAGATAAAATAAATTATTCAGATAGTGAAGGGAGACGAAAATTTAATAGTCATGGGTGACTGGAATTCTACAGTAGGAAAAGGAAAAGAAGGAAACGTAGTAGGATTGGGGGTAAGAAAAGAAAGAGGAAGCCGTCTGGTAGAATTTTTCACAGAGAACAACTTAATCATAGCTAACACTTGGTTCAAGAATCATAAAAGAAGGTTGTATACATGGAAGAATCCTGGAGATACTAGAAGGCTTCAGATAGACTATATAATGGTGAGACAGAGATTTAGGAACCAGGTTTTAAATTGTAACACATTTCCAGGGGCAGATGTGGATTCTGACCACAATCTATTGATCATGAGCTGCAGATTAAAACTAAAGAAACTGCAAAAAGGTGGGAATTTAAGGAGATGGGACCTGGATAAACTGACAGAACCAAAGGTTGGACAGAGTTTCAGCGAGAGCATTAGGGAACGATTGAGAGGAATGCGGGAAAGAAATACAGTAGAAGAAGAATGGGTAGCTTTGAGAGATGAAATAGTGAAGGCAGCAGAGGATCAAGTAGGTAGAAAGACAAGGGCTAGTAGAAATCCTTGGGTAACAGAAGATATATTGAATTTAATTTATGAAAGGAGAAAATATAAAAATGCAGTAAAGGAAGCAGACAATAAGGAATACAAATGTGTCAAAAATGAGATCGACAGGAAGTGCAAAATGGCTAAGCAGGGATGGCTAGAGGACAAATGTAAGGATGTAGAGGCATATATCACTAGGGGGAGATAGATACTGCCTACAGGAAAATTAGAGAGACCTTTGGAAAAAGAGAACCACTTGTATGAATATCAAGAGCTCAGATGGAAACCCAATATTAAGCACAGAAGGGAAAGCAGAAAGGTGGAAGGAGTATATAGAGGGTCTACACAAGGGTGATGTACTTGAGGACAATATTATGGAAATGGAAGAGAATGTAGATGAAGATGAAATGATACTGCGTGAAGAGTTTGACAGAGCACTGAAAGACCTAAGTCGAACAATGCCCCGGGAGTAGACAACATTCCATTAGAACTACTGATAGCCTTGGGAGAGCCAGTTCTGACAAAACTCGTACCATCTGGTGAGCAAGATGTATGAGACAGGCGAAATACCCTCAGACTTCAAGAAGAACATAATTATTCCAATCCCAAAGAAAGCAGGTGTTGACAGATGTGAACATTACCGAACTATCAGTTTAATAAGCCACGGCTGCAAAATTCTAACACGAATTCTTCACAGACGAATGGAAAAACTAGTAGAAGCCGACCTCGGGGAAGATCAGTTTGTATTCCGTAGCAGTGTTGGAACACCTGAGGCAATACTGACCCTCATCTTAGAAGACTCATCTTAGAAGATAGATTAAGGAAAGGCAAACCTGCTTTTCTAGCATTTGTGGACTTAGAGTAAGCTTTTGACAATGTTGAGCAGGAAGCGAAAGGCTATTTACAATTTGTACAGAAACCAGATGGCAGTTATAAGAGTCGAGGGACACTGTATATTGAGCAAGCAGTAAAGGAAACAAAAGAAAAATTTGGAGTAGGAATTAAAATACATGGAGAAAAGTAAAAACTTTGAGGTTCGCCGATGACATTGTAATTCTGTCAGAGACAGCAAATGACCTGGAAGAGCAGTTGAATGGAATGGACAGTGTCTTGAAAGGAGGATATAAGATGAACATCAACAAAAGCAAAACGAGGCTAATGTAATGTAATCGAAGTAAATCAGGTGATGCGGAGGGAATTAGATTAGGAAATGTGACACGTAAAGTAGTAGATGAGGTTTGCTATTTGGGGAGCAAAATAACGATTGATGGTCGAAGTAGAGAAGATATAAAATGTAGACTGGCAATGGCAAGGAAAACGTTTCTGAAGAAGAGAAATTTGTTAACACCGAGAATAGATTTAAGTGTCAGGAAGTCGTTTCTGAAAGTATTTATGTGGAGTGTAGCCATGTATGGAAGTGGAACATGGACGATAAATATTTTGGACAAGAAGAGAATAGAAGCTTTCAAAATGTGGTGCTACAGAAGAATGCTGAAGATTAGATGGGTACATCACATAACAAATGAGGAGGTATTGAATAGAATTGGGAAGAAGGGAAATTTGTGGCACAACTTGACTAGAAGAAGGGATAGGTTGGTCGGACATGTTCTGAAGCATCAAGGGATCACTAATTTAGTATTGGAGGACAGTGTGGAAGGTAAAAATCGTAGAGGGAGACCAAGAGATGAATACATTAAGCAGATTCAGAAGGATATAGCTTGCAGTAGGTACTGGGAGATGAAGGAGCTTGCACAGTCTCTGGACTGAAGACCACAACAACAACAACAACAGCTACATGCTGTAATCAAGGATGACCAAGTGCCGAAAATTCCTATTCCTTTCGTTGTCATTATTGTTGTATTGTCTTTAATGTATTCTTCTTGTGCGAGCGTATAACAGACTCTCCATTAAAACAGACGACTATTTTCAGACACGTGAAATACTTAGCACGTGACTAGTATGCCTGTCTTCATAAATAATGCTATACCAGTATGCTATCAATTGTCTTGTTTTCGTACCTTGCAGGAAGGAGCAGAGACAAGATTTAATATATTATATACAGATGTGATAAACTCAGCTGCTATTTTCATTTATATTTTGTGAATCAAGAGTAAATTGTATCACAAAAGTATTCATTCTTCGTAGCTGCTGCGCTGAAAATTGCTATACCGCCAATTTTGATTTTTTTATTACTGTAGTTATTATACCGGTAGTTCTCTTTTATCTGTGAGAATTCATTACCATTCATTAGCGGCGGGATTCACATTGCCCTTACTTCCCCAAAGTGTTTCGGGTTGTAGTGAAATTGTGACTGCAGTCTCAAGAGACAAGTTCTTACATATTTTTGTTTACTCAGCTTGGCGCTAGAAACTGTGTGGTCTCTACTTGTGCTCACATGAGATGTAAGGAAGCAAGGAATTAGCTAGAAATAGTGTCAGTCACTGTGCCATCACAAAGCAGCTGCCTCAAAGTCTGATAACTACCATATATTTCCAAACCGTTTATATACCTATGTCTATGCTACTCCATCATAAGGAACGAGGTTCGTTTTCGTATTACTGACACGCTTTCCTTCTTTAATTTTATGTAAGTAATGTTTACACTAATTTTTTCACTATATCAGAAAGTGCCCAGATTTTATCAAGATTATTGGCACACTGACAGAAATTTGTCCATCACATGGAAACAGAATGTTTCGTTGGTTCTGTAATGTTGACGGCAACGATTCAGAAATAATTCGGCAGGGATTATTAAAATTATTTTAGACGTGATCTGGGTGTGTTAATATTTCAATGATTATACATTAGACAGGGTTATTACAAATGATTGAAGTGATTTCACAGCTCTACAATAACTTTGAGATATTTTCACAATGCTTTGCACACACATACAAAAACTCAACAAGTTTTTTTAGGCATTCACAAATGTTCGATATGTGCCCCTTTAGTGATTCGGCAGACATCAAGCCGATAATCAAGTTCCTCCCACACTCGGCGCAGCATGTCCCCATCAATGAGTTCCAAAGCATCGTTGATGCGAGCTCGCAGTTCTGGCACGTTTCTTGGTAGAGGAGGTTTAAACACTGAATCTTTCACATAACCCCACAGAAAGAAATCGCATGGGGTTAAGTCGGGAGAGCGTGGACACCATGACATGAATTGCTGATCATGATCTCCACCACGACCGATCCATCGGTTTTCCAATCTCCTGTTTAAGAAATGCCGAACATCATGATGGAAGTGCGGTGGGGCACCATCCTGTTGAGAGATGAAGTCGGCGCTGTCGGTCTCCAGTTGTGGCATTAGCCAATTTTCCGCGGGATACGCGTGAGACTTGCCCGCACGCGTTCAACTGTTTCTTCGCTCACTGCAGGCCGACCCCTTGATTTCCCTTTACAGAGGCATCCAGAAGCTTTAAACTGCGCATACCATCGCCGAATGGAGTTATCAGTTGGTGGATCTTTGTTGAACTTCATTCTGAAGTGTCGTTGCACTGTTATGACTGACTGATGTGAGTGCATTTCAAGCACGACATACGCTTTCTCGGCTCCTGTCGACATTTTGTCTCACTGCGCTCTCGAGCGCTCTGACGGCAGAAACCTGAAGTGCGGCTTCAGCCGAACAAAACTTTATGAGTTTTTCTACGTATCTGTAGTGTGTCGTGACCATATGTCAATGAATGGAGCTACAGTGAATTTATGAAATCGCTTCAGTAATTTGTAATAGCCCTGTAAATGTCGTTCAGCATATACAATCAGAAGAACAGCTTGTATTTACTTTATGCTGTGATAGGACAGACTGCCTGGTGAGTAATAACGGAGATTTCCTATGAACTATGTCTTGTGGTCCGGCATAATGTAATGGAGTAGCTTATATCGAACAAGACACAGACCTTAGCTCACAAACACTTGTGCAGGTACCAAGGAAAATATATTTTTAGACTGGGGCTGTCCCAGAAAGAATTTAAATAGGTCTAATCTCCATTCCGCGCAACGTTTATCGAATTTTTTGCTTGTTCGCAAGACAAATGCCGCACTAGAAATATCCTCTCAGTTATTCCCGATTGGGTGTCTCTTTGTCGCTTCGGAAAGAAGAGAATACTACAAAGGCTCACCTTGTGACTTTATTCAGTGCACAGACGTTACCTTAAAAATGAATGATTGTTAGCCACTTACTGAGGCCCACTGAGAGGCCACAACTGCCAAGTAATTCTGTACAACAGCACTACAGTCACGAAGCGTTAGCTTCTCAGATATTCTCGAGCATATCCTGGCAACGTCATCGGAAAGGTTTTTCCGTGTGTTGCTGTGGCGATAGGTGTTGCAGCTGCAATATTTACTGTTACATGCAGAAAACAACTGTTATTCTGCCTAGGATAAAAATAAGCAGATTCTTCGCAGTGAACTCACAATAGAAAGTGTCGATTTGCAGCTTCATTAAATTAGTATCTTGAAGGGGAAAAAACGGAGTCGGTCAAGAAAAATATGACGTAATGGTGTAAACCTGAACGGTGAGTGGTGAACAGAAAAGTCGGGACTGGGGCTGAATTTTGTGTTCCGTTTATGAATTAGTAAGCGGCCTGACTTCCCTCTCATTTGCTGATAGTCATATGAGCATTACGAACAGAGTCTGAAGTATTATGCAAACAATATCGTTTTCTCGGCTGAGCGTTGTACAGACAACAGTTTAGATAGATTTTAATCTTCCCATGTGATTTTATTTTTATGGACGATGGCTGTATAATTTACGTCAGCTCACACTCACTGATTATTTGTTTCATGATAAAGCATAAAATACACCGTAACACATCGCACGAATTCTAAAACGGCCATTTTCACTATGCGCGAGAGTTATTCTTTTCTGCTTTGTTTTCTGTAGCCGCGGCTGTTTGCTACTTCTCACGATGCTATTCACGATTGTCATTAACGCAACAGGGGTGGTTTTCAGAAGTCATTGACCTCGATCGAGGATAGCTGTTCAATATTTTAGCACATCTGTTTGAAATTCTGTCAGGGCGTTCCAGATCCTGTGCACTGGCAAGGAACGCCCATTGCGAAAACGACCACACCCTTCCGTGCAGTTAATGGAGTTATGGGTTCCCGCTGGCAGGAAAATAAACGACGCTTTCTACCCGATTGCAAATTCTCTCGTCCGTTGGCTTCTTTAAAAAATTCACAAATAGTTAAAGTATTGTTTAAAAGGAAACGTTCACCTAAAGAATATGCGACTAATATTATAACCCAGAATATCGAACTTAAAAGAACAATACCTTTAACTCCGTAAAAAAAATCTAGAATAATTTGAGAGTAAGTAGCTGATATGCGCCCTCTTACTCAATTTCCTGTTACCCATCGCCTAGTTTGTCTTAGCAAGTAAGACAATCTGCAATAGGTAGTGTCATAACAATCTGTAGTGACCGTCGACTGAGAAACGATACGTCTAGTAAAGAATCAGCACACATTTACGAAGCACAATTTTTATGAGACACCGTTCACTTTCTTTATACGGGAACCTCATTAATTGTGGATAGAGGAAAGCAGGTAGTTTCCATGTACTACAATATCCGATGCTGCACTGCCCTGGCCGTCCGTGGTGGCCAAGCGGTTAAAGGCGGTACAGTCTGGAACCGCGCGGCCACTACGGTCGCAGGTTCGAATCCTGCCTCGGGCATGGATGTGTGTGATGTCCTTAGGTTAGTTAGGTTTAAGTAGTTCTAAGTTCTAGGGGACTGATGACCTTAGAAGTTAAGTCCCATAGTGCTCAGAGCCATTTGAACCAATTTTTTTGCACTCATGAAACCGGACTACCTGCCAAAAATGTTATTGTTTCTAACATGCTCGTATGTCGGCAGACACAATCCAACCCTTAATCTAGGAGGGAGAGAGTATACAATAAACAGTTTTATCGTCGGTTGTGACAAAAGAGTGTCAGAGTAACATCAGCATTGCAAATACGTATTAAATATCTTACAGAGTTACTAATACTCTCAAACTTTTGACTGATAAAAATTATACCTAGAGTATACAATTATAAAGTAAAAAATCTTTAAAATGCGATAAAATAATTATTTAATGCAAAATTTAATTTTAATCAACATTTTAGCTCTTCCACTGGTAATACCAATAAGTAAATAATTGCTGGGTGAATATGGATAGATAAATTTGTGCGTGTTTCTTCCAGCTCAGGACGCCTGGTACAAATAACAGATTACGCCACGCTCTTGCTCGCGATCCTTCCAAAGTCAGAATCTAAAAGTATGTGTATACAGGAAGACGAACGATTTCGCAGACCATAAAGGCCTGGAGAAAGGTTCTACAGTTAGCCAGGTACGTTAACGCGACCCGCTTACAAGACGGAGATTTACACCGGCACGTGTTCGAATCTGCCCAGCAGATTAACGACGAGGGTCGGTGTGCCAGCCAGCCAGGATGTGGTTTTGGGGCGGTTTACCACAGCCCACTAAGTGAATAGCAGGCTGGTTCCCATGTTCGGTCTCAGATACACGCTAAGCAATCATTTAGAATACTTGCACACATAATTTACGCTGTATGCAGACAGACTGGGTGCACTGCCTCTGTCCTGGAGGGTGAGTTAGAGATTACCGATCTTCGCCGTTTGCTCTCCTTAAACTCTTAATCAGAATTAGCATCAGCTAAGTTTGTACAGATTTATGTTGGACAAACGTGAAATTAAATGTCATTGTAACTGTTACCAATAAGTTTAGCAAGCTCCAGCACTAATATCGCTCGTTATCGATTATAATTATATGTCACTCTGTTTCCACTCCCATTTTACCCTCAGGGAAGCTGGCATGTGTTATTCCCACTGTAGTTTTTTTGCAGCTCGTGCGTCACATGTGTAGCAAGTTTGGTGAAATTGGACCAGACATTCTAAAGTTACCCTTTTCTCAGATAACACGGCATTCCCAATCTCATGCAATTTCCCAAGGGCTTCGGAATGTCTTACGCTACAGATTTTTTCCCGGTAATGACTTAATGAAATAGCACGATGCGCCCGAGAGCTGTGATGGAACAAACTCACACACTCATATCCAAGTATAATACATGGCGCAAAAAAGAAAAAAAAAAGATAATAAGATCAGAACAGGTAATGGGACGTAAACAGAGTAAAATCTACCACATAGCCAAAATGTGTAATGCCCTGTTGTGGAACTGCGGCAGTAGATCAAGCACGCGGAAGTATCTTCCACTTTCATTGACCCAGTACCACTTGTTATACTAAATAGTGCAGTTATTGGTTAAATAACAAAAGATAATTGTTTAAGCTGAACACTGAAAGCAAAGGAAAATTTTAATTCATATCCACGACTAATTTCGTTACTTACTCTGTTAAAAACTGGTTGACATTTCTCTTACTACCTTTCATGTAAAGGGGTCAGAACGTCGCATATTTAGGTCTCTTTGGAAATATTTCCCGTGATGATTAAAAACAGGAAACATCAACAACAATACAACGAATACAGGCAGGGAAAATAGCTGAGTATTCAAACCAACGTCTTGGAATACACCCTGTCTGACAAAAGAAGTGAAACATCCAGAAAGGGAGGCTGAACGAAATAAAAATCTTCATTCAGTGATAGAGTCAATTTGAGAACGAACTTGTCAGCATTTATCTGTGTAACGTTGCACCCCATCTGGCCTGGATGTATGCACTGATTTGGCAGGCGCTGTATTCTCTCCTGAAAGAAGCTGGCCCACAACTGTTGTAACTGGTCCTTAATGTTCTGTATACCGTCATTTGAACACGTTCAAATGGTTCCATACATTTTCTATTGGAAACAGGTGAGGACCTTGCTGTCCGGTGGAGTAACTCAGTACCACGCAGACAGTTCATAGAGACACGTGGCATGTGTATGCGTTCAGTGTCCTGTACATATGGCACCACGTTGCTATCATGAGAATCAGTATGGCAGTGACATATCTCTGTCCCGTTACAGTTACAGTATTCACCACCGACCGTGACCAGAAATCATACGCAGTGGCTCTCAACACCTTGACGCCAGGTTCCTGTCGACCACGTATGACCAACACAACGGAGGATCGCTGTATTGTGCACCACGCAGCTCATAACGCCTTCGTGTCTACGCCTACTACACGAGAAAGAGTAATGGACACCCTAGAATATTTTGAGTCATCTCACAGCATTGATTCGAGACTATGACCAGGCAGACTAGGGAATTACCGCCACGCGTAGGCTGGTGTTAATACCACGACACGAACGGCTGTGTTTTTGAAGTGGTACCGTGACTAGGAAGTATGATCTGCTGATGAATACTGACGTATTCTGTTTAGCAATGAATCGCGATTCTGCACTACCCTGGATGAACATTGTCGGTGTGTATGGCAGCGACCTTTGGAGAGATCCCATTCTTCCAATATTTTGCAGGGATACAGCAATGCTACTTCTGCCATCATGATGTCAGAAGCCATCGGGTATGACTTCAGGTCACGCCTGGTGGTGATTGAGGTAACTCTGACACCGGTACGTCACGGACATCCTGCGTACTCATTTGGTAACTCTTCTCTGATAGAATCGGGATGCCACTTGTGTCTAATTGTGTCTATTAACTGTCAGAGTGATGTTGGGGTACTCCCGTGACCAGGAAGATCCCCAGATCTGTGCCCAATAGAATATATGTGGAACCGGCTCAGGCATCAACTACGTGCCAGCCGCCTTATCTAGGATATGAACGACCGATACACAACTGTGGGCAGTTTGTCTCAGGAAAGGGTACAACGTGTTTATGACACCCTTCCCAACAAATGGGCAGAAGGGGAGCAACTTCGTACTGATAAGTGGGCTCAAACTGCCAAATTCTTTGTAATCTGACTAAACTCTGTAATTACTTAAATAACATTACATACAAGTTTCATTTTGTTTCCTCCTCCTCTTCAGGATTTACATTTCTGAACGAGCAGTGTTGTCTGTTTCGTTCTTGGTTAAAACCTGTACGGTACCTGCCACTCAGTACAGGCAAGGGCTGGAACATAAGGTGGTGATGGCCGACTGCCTATTGGAATTTTGGTTCCCGCGTCACGCAGGAGATAATTCCTGCATGAAACGCCATGTAATCGTATTTTTTACGGAATAAAATTCTCTTTGCAACAGAGTGTGTGCTAATTTGATACTTTCTGAAAGATTAAAACCGTGTGCCTTTCGCAGGCAAATGCTCTAACGATTGAGCTCTCCAAGTACGTCTCACGACCCGTCCCCACAGCTTCACTTCTCCCAAAACCTGTTCTCCTAATCTTCCAAACTTCACAAAAGTTCTCCTGCACAGCCTGCGCGGCTAGCACTCCTGGAAGGAAGAATATTGAGGAGAAATGGATAAGTCACAGCCATTGTTTTCTGAATGAATTTGCGGCTACCCCGCGCGGTCTCGGGCGCCTGGCCACGGTTCGCGCGGCTCCCTCCGTCGGAGGTTCGAGTCCTCCCTCGGGCATGGGTGTGTGTGTTGTCCTTAGCGTAAGTTAGTTTACATTAAGTAGTGTGTAAGCCTAGGGATCGATGACCTCAGCAGTTTGGTCCCATAGGAACTTACACAAATTTCAAAATTTCCAGAATGAATTGTCCAGCGGAGTGCGCGCCAATTCTAAACCTCCTGACAGACTAAAACTATGTGTCCTACCGAGTGTCGAACCTGGTACCGACTGAGATAACCTAAGTACAACTCACACCACACACCACCCCCTTTTCCCCTTTCTCGCAGCTTCACTTCCCCCACTATTTCTTCTCCCACCTTCCAAACCATATATTCTCTTTCGTAGTCGACAGTGGGAAACTTCGGGAACTTAAGGAACACGACGTCTAGTGGAACGCAGTGCGCAGTGATCAGCCATACCCAAGCTTTCGTAGACGAACTGAGATAGGATATGCACTACTGGCCATTAAATTTGCTACACCACGAAGTTTACGTGCAACAGACGCGAAATTTAACCGACAGGAAGAAGATGCTGTGATATGCAAATGATTAGCTTTTTCAGAGCATCCACACAAGGTTGGCGCCGGTGGCGACACCTACAACGTGCTGAAATGAGGAAAGTTTCCAACCGATTTCTCATACACAAACAGCAGTTGACCGGCGTTACCTGGTGAAACGTTGTTGTGATGCCTCGTAAGGAGGAGAAATGCGTACCATCACGTTTCCGACTTTGATAAAGGTCGGATTGTAGCCTATCGCGATTGCGGTTTATAGTATCGCGATATTGCTTCTCGCGTTGGTCGAGATCCAATGACTTTACAGACTATGGAATCTGTGGGTTCAGGAGGGTAATACGGAACGCCGTGCTGGATCCCAACGGCCTCGTATCACTAGCAGTCGAAATAACAGGCATCTTATCCTCATGGCTGTAACGTATCGTGCAGCCACGTCTCGATCCCTGAGTCGACAGGTGGGGACGTTTGCAAGACAACCACCATCTGCACGAACAGTTCGACGACGTTTGGAGCAGCATGGACTATCAGTTAGGAGACCATGGCTGCGATTACCCTTGACGTTGCATCACAGACAGGAGCGCCTGCGATGGTGTACTCGACGACGAACCTGGGTGCACGAATGTGAAAACGTCATTTTTTCGGATGAATCCAGGTTCTGTTTACAGCATCATGATGGTCGCATCCATGTTTGGCGACATCGCGGTGAACGCACATTGGAAGCGTGTATTCGTCATCGCCATACTGGCATACCACCCGGCGTGATGGTATGGGGTGTTATTGGTTACACGTCTCGGTCACCTCTTGTTCGTATTGACAGCACTTTGAACAGTGGACGTTACATTTCAGATGTGTTACGACCCGTAGTTCTACCCTTTATTCGATCCCTGGGAACCCGACATTTCAGCAGGATAATGCACGACCGCATGTTGCAGGTCCTGTACGGGCCTTTCTGGATACAGACAATGTTCGAGTGCTGCCCTGGCCAGCAAATTCACCAGATCTCTCACCAATTGAAAACGTCTGGTCAGTGGTGGCCGAGCAAGTGGCTTGTCACAATACGCCAGTCACTACTCTTGATGAACTGTGGTATCGTGTTGAAGCTGCACGGGCAGCTGTACCTGTACCCGGCATCCAAGCAATTTTAATGGCCAGTAGTGTAGAAGAGAAATACGAAGCAGGACACTGAGGGACAAAGTAACGAGTCACATGCTGCAGCAGAGGCATCAGAGAAATGTGCGGCGCCCCCTCCGCGTAGCTTTTGCGGCAGATCTGCAGCAACAGCCTGCAGAAGCGGCGACGCGGAAGAGACGGCCGACGCCAGCCCCCGCGCCCCTCAGCGTCAATATCAGGGCCGCGTCGCGTCACCCACTGCGGGGGGCGCCTCGATTAAATTCCCGCTCTGTCGTCTCGGAGCCACCGTCTCCTGGCGCCTTTCCCTCATCCCCTGCCCAGTGTGCGCTAGCGATCACGCCAGTGTCAGGAAACCGCTTCCGTTGCTCGCTAAACACAAAGTGCTCAACACAAGGTGTACGTCACGAGGTGAAGCTGCGTTCGACCGCAGTACGACACTCGTGATCGTTTTCCAGCCTTTTGTAGTCATTATGCTTTTGTTTCCAATCCGCAGGGATGTGTGACGTGGTTTAAAACTCCCTGGCTGATTAAGACTTACTTCTTCATTATTTCGACTGGTTTGATGCGGCCTACTATTTTTCCCTGCTTTTCATCCCTACATAACTACGACAGGTTTCTTCCTCCCAGCGGGACGTTTACTACTTCCTCGTTTCTTACTTTATCTGCCCAATTAGGTTTAACTATTAACATTTTTCAGCAGCGCCGTATTTACATCTACGTCTATACTCTCCAAACCACAGTGAAGTGCGATGGCAGAGGACATTGTCATTATTATTATTATTATTATCTTCATTGTTATTATCACCCTATTAGTAATATCGGTAGCAGCAGCAGCAGCAGTAATTTGAGTACTGTCAGTAATAACGTTATTAGGTGACAGTCATTATTATTTACTCACATTGTCGCTATGGATACTCATCATTCTATTAAAAATGATTATTACTATTATGATTATTACTACTAAATACACTCCTGGAAATTGAAATAAGAACACCGTGAATTCATTGTCCCAGGAAGGGGAAACTTTATTGACACATTCCTGGGGTCAGATACATCACATGATCACACTGGCAGAACCACAGGCACATAGACACAGGCAACAGAGCATGCACAATGTCGGCACTAGTACAGTGTATATCCACCTTTCGCAGCAATGCAGGCTGCTATTCTCCCATGGAGACGATCGTAGAGATGCTGGATGTAGTCCTGTGGAACGGCTTGCCATGCCATTTCCACCTGGCGCCTCAGTTGGACCAGCGTTCGTGCTGGACGTGCAGACCGCGTGAGACGACGCTTCATCCAGTCCCAAACGTGCTCAATGGGGGACAGATCCGGAGATCTTGCTGGCCAGGGTAGTTGACTTGCACCTTCTAGAGCACATTGGGTGGCACGGGATACATGCGGACGTGCATTGTCCTGTTGGAACAGCAAGTTCCCTTGCCGGTCTAGGAATGGTAGAACGATGGGTTCGATGACGGTTTGGATGTACCGTGCACTATTCAGTGTCCCCTCGACGATCACCAGTGGTGTACGGCCAGTGTAGGAGATCGCTCCCCACACCATGATGCCGGGTGTTGGCCCTGTGTGCCTCGGTCGTATGCAGTCCTGATTGTGGCGCTCACCTGCACGGCGCCAAACACGCATACGACCATCATTGCCACCAAGGCAGAAGCGACTCTCATCGCTGAAGACGACACGTCTCCATTCGTCCCTCCATTCACACCTGTCGCGACACCACTGGAGGCGGGCTGCACGATGTTGGGGCGTGAGCGGAAGACGGCCTAACGGTGTGCGGGACCGTAGCCCAGCTTCATGGAGACGGTTGCGAATGGTCCTCGCCGATACCCCAGGAGCAACAGTGTCCCTAATTTGCTGGGAAGTGGCGGTGCGGTCCCCTACGGCACTGCGTAGGATCCTACGGTCTTGGCGTGCATCCGTGCGTCGCTGCGGTCCGGTCCCAGGTCGACGGGCACGTGCACCTTCCGCCGACCACTGGCGACAACATCGATGTACTGTGGAGACCTCACGCCCCACGTGTTGAGCAATTCGGCGGTGCGTCCACCCGGCCTCCCGCATGCCCACTATACGCCCTCGCTCAAAGTCTGTCAACTGCACATACGGTTCACGTCCACGCTGTCGCGGCTTGCTACCAGTGTTAAAGACTGCGATGGAGCTCCGTATGCCACGGCAAACTGGCTGACACTGACGGCGGCGGTGCACAAATGCTGCGCAGCTAGCGCCATTCGACGGCCAACACCGCGGTTCCTGGTGTGTCCGCTGTGCCGTGCGTGTGATCATTGCTTGTACAGCCCTCTCGCAGTGTCCGGAGGAAGTATGGTGGGTCTGACACACCGGTGTCAATGTGTTCTTTTTTCCATTTCCAGGAGTGTAGTAATAAAATGATTTGAGTATCCATAGTGACGATGTGGGTAAATAATGGCGACTATGAACTACTTTAATATAACAAATTTTGTTTTATTAAAACTGTGATTTCTTTAGTAACTATGTAAGTAGGCTGCTTCGGTTTTTATGTTGGTAACGCCACGTAGCGCTCTGTATGAAAATCACTGGCTGTGCTGTGTGCAGTCTGTGGCTGGTTTGCATTGTTGGAATATTTGCTATTTAGGTGTTGGGCAGTTGCATGTGAACAGCGCGTAGCGTTGCGCAGTTGGAGGTGAGCCGCCAGCAGTGGTGGATGTGGGAAGAGAGATGGCAGAGCTTTGAGAGCGGACGATCTGGACGTGTGTCCGTCAGAGAAACGAAATTTGTAAGACTGGATGTCATGAACTGATACATATATATATTATTATGTGCGATTGGACCCATACGGATCACGCAAAGCTTTTCCGATTCAATTTTTTAATTCTCCAAACTTCTCTCATTCTTTCCCCATGAATTCTCTTTCTTTCCTCTGTCCATTTTGTCCCCTGTCTTTTGCAAACTTCATTCTCGGGTTGTACTTTCCAACTACTGATTTTTTGCCTGTATATATTTCTGTTTATAACTTCTGAAGAATTTATTTGTGCATTTGCTAGATCTGTTTTGGTTTCGTTTATCCAGGGTATGGTTTTCAATTTTTCAATGTATATTAAAATTTTGTGGGAGAGTCTGGGTGTTGGGAGTCTGTGGATATGACCGTAAAATTTTAGTCTTCTTTTCCGGATGTCTGCGGCGAGGTTAGATAATTTTTCTGTAGTTTTCCGAGACTGTAACCTGTATCCATCTTCAGTTCTTTTTGGGCCAAGAATCTTTCTGATAATTTTGCGTTCCTCTTTCAGGATGCCTTCCAGGTCGCCTTTTCTATGGAGTGTGAGTGTTTCGCTGGCATATAGTGCTTCGGGCTTGATTACTGTATTGTAGTGTCGTATTTTTGAGTGAATGGAGAGACATTTTTTATTGTAGATGTTGTGGGTTTTCCAGTATGCTCTTTTCAGTTTTTGCAGTCGAACTTTTTGTGCAGTTTTCTCTCCCCCTGTGGGTTCTAGGACCTCGCCTAAGTATTTAAAGAATGGAACTCTCTCAATTTGTCCATATTTTGTAGTCAGTTTTTGAGTTTCAAATTTTGAGCAGATGAATTTGGTTTTTTGGAAGGAAATTTGTAGCCCAACTTTTTCGGCGCATTCTTTGAGAATGTCTATCTGTTTAATTGCTGTGGTCTCGTTTTCTGCTAGAATGGCCACGTCATCTGCAAATGCCAAGCATGAAATTTTAATACCACCTTTCGATCTTCCTAGTTGTATAGGCTTCCAGTAATTTTGATTCTTCAGTTCTTTTTCCCATTCTCGGATGACTTTGTCTAAGACAAGATTCAAGAGGAGTGGAGACAAGCCGTCACCTTGTCTGACGCCGGTTTTGATCAGGAAGGGCTCTGATATTTCACCCAGGAATTTTATCTTAGAAGTTGTGTTTGTGAGCGTTTCTTTGATAAGGTTTAGGGTTTTCGGATCGAGTCCCAGCTCCTCAAGGATAATAAAGAGAGATTGCCTATCGATTGAATCATAAGCCTTTGCGAAATCAACAAAGGAACAAGTGATCGGACTGTTTCTTACTGCTTTGTATTTTAGTGTTGTCTTCAAATTGAAAATTTGTTCTGCGCAGGATCGGTGAGGGCGAAAGCCAGCTTGGTATTCACCAATACTGTGTTCGAGTTGTTCTTGTGTTCGTTGAAGAAGACAAGCTGAGAGGATTTTATAAGTGACTTGGAGAAGGGAGATTCCTCGATAGGACTTTTGAACACTATTAAGGAAAATACATTGTTTGTTCTCTATCAAAATCTTTCATTTGCTAACTATGTCTATCAGTAGTTAGAATCTTTTATTTAGCTGGCAGTATTGGCGCTCGTTGTATTGCAGTAGTTCGAGTAACGAGTGATTCATGAAAGGTATAGGTTATTGTTAGTCACGACCATTCTTTTGTAGGAATTTTTGAAAGTCAGATTGCGTTGCGCTAAAAAAAAAAAAAAAAAAAAAAAAAAGAAAGTCTGACTACGTTCAGTTTTGCTCAGCTGTTTGAAAATCTAATAACGTAAGAGGTTTAGTAGCACAGTAAGTGATAAATTTTTGTAAGGGGATGTTTCAACTATTATGTAGAAAATGTACTGTATGTGTGAAACCCTGATTCGATGTAAGAGAGGTCCTGATGGCCATAATCAATTCAGGTTAAATAGATAAATAAATAAATAATACTTAACACTTCTCCTTGTACCAATCATTAGGGCTTCTTCTCTTCCCATTTACTTACGAATCAGCTGAAAATTCTGTACAAAATCTGATGCGGATTGCGTCGGTCTCTAAAGCTTCGTACAATATTTATTATTTCAGCTATTTCTCGATGCTGCTGACAGTAATAATACTCATCTTTACAGTGATGCGAGAAATGACGTTTGAAATTGGAGTTCAGCATTTCTGTTTTTACTTTGTTACCCTAATCCTATATCAATCGTGAGTATGTGGATCACAAATTGCCGCGCCACTGACTGCACAGTCTGAGAGGATATATGAAGTCATTTCAGTGATTACAAAATCAGTCAGATGTACAAAGAAATTGGCAGATTTTGCCCACTTACAACATTGTACCCTCTCTGGCCTGGATCCAAGTACTGATTCGGTTGAAAATGATTTCATAAGGCTGTTGTAATCTCTCCTGATGCAAGCTGGACCACAACTGTTGTATCACACCTTGATATCCTGGAGCTGGCTTTGCACGTGCTCTACCGGAGACAGATCTCGAGATATTGATGGCTAGGGGAGTACCTCAATTATTTCAGGTAGACAGTTCATTGAGGCGCGTGGTGTGTGTGGATGAGCGTTATCCTACTGAAAAGTGCCATCAAGATACTGTTGCATGAGAAGTAAAGCATGAATACATAGTGTGGTATCAATAACTACGATGCCACAGCGTAGGTGCGCGTTCTTAGGTTGACACTACGAGAGCGGAAGATCTTCGCCGACGATAGCGGCGCTGTGCAGCTCTACGAGCGCCGCTCCAGATTCAGCCCAGTTGATCACGAGCAGACGACCGACCAACATTGTTTCATTTTCATAGGGGGCGAGCCTGTGTAACTTTTGTGAGCTTTGATACATCCGGATTCGCACCTACGTGCTCCTCAGTGCAAAGCTATGTATTCACGTATATGATTGTGATTAGATACAGTAAAACCACTTTTACTTTAATTACAGTACCGAGAGTTCTACTTCACGTGCTCCTCCTAGCTTCCTACATTCGGCCTACCCTTCAGTTTTCAGGAGCAGACCCACGCACCACCTTCCAGGCGGGATACAAAACATAGGATGTCCGTAACGTTTCTTTACTAAAAGCCATGATCTGAAGATATAGTTGATGGGTCCCCACACCCGTCACCGAGAGTAACATTGTCGTACCTCTCCAAAACACTGGAAGAATGGGGCCTCTCCCCAGCTCACAGCCAAACTCAACGACAATAGCCATCCAGGGTACTGCAGAATTGCAATTCATGGCTGAATACAATGCGAGGGCATTCATCAGCATTACATGCTTCCCATTCACCATTGCAAACGCAGCCACTTCTGTGCTATGTCAACGGCAGCCAACGTATGCGACTACAATTCCTTGTAGCCCGATTAAAATTACTTCATAGCTGACGTCTATCACTTGCTGCTTAAGTGTTGCCACATCGGCTACCGGCTGCCACTGTGGTATAGGTGACACACAGACACGAACGGTTACTTCACAAATGATATAAACGTGTAACACGGAGCAAAGTTGGAAGAACAGATACCATTGGTGATCTTGCAGCTCTCGAAGAATGAAATTACAATGAAATCCAGACCTTTGACTGCTGACAGACGTTGATAACTATCAGCGGGGACAATTGAAAATGTGTGCCCCGACCGGGACTCGAACCTGGGATCTCCTGCTTACATGGCAGACGCTCTATCCGTCTTTTTTTAATTTTGTTCGGTATTTTTCGTTGCGTTTGGTCTGGGAGGACGCCACAAGACATCCGTTTAAGTTGATCGTTGATTCCTATACTCAGTTTTCTTCTTACAGAGGGCGAGCAGCTCTCTGACCGAACACGCTGAGCTACCGTGCCGGCAGTTTTTTTTTACTCTGTATTGTTCGTTGAATTTGTTCATGGCGGACGTCCGATGACACTCGTCCAGGTGGTTCGTTGATCCGTTTACTCAGTTTTTTTATTACAGGCGGTAGCTAAACCCTCTGACCGAACACTCTGAGCTACCTTGCCGGCTCGATGTGAGCCAGCGAGCACACAGAGGATAGTGCGACTGCAGGGATCCATCTCTGGCACACTCCCCGTGAGACCCGTCCACACACTACACTTGTAGCGCCACTGCTCACTTCACTCATTACTCGCGACAGTCAATCTACCGATTCCCGTAAGAGCTCGGGCAATGGGAGTGCATCCGCACTGAAGAAGATCATTGGCCAGTAAGCCTTTTTTATATGAAGATGGTATTTGTTATTTCGGACATGGTGATAATTGCATCTCTGGAAGAATGAAATTACCATGAAATCCAGACCTTTAGCATGGCACAACTTGGCTAAAAGATGGGGATTGATATCTGGTATCAGTTTGGTCGTAGAGGAAAGTTTGTGTGTGTGTGTGTGTGTGTGTGTGTGTGTGTGTGTGTGTGTGTGTGGTGTGTGGGTGGATGGGTTGGTGTGTGTGTGTGTGTGTGTGTGTGTGTGTGTGTGGGTGGATGGGTTGGTGTGGGGAGGGTTAAAACTGCAGATGGAGACCATGGTTTGTCTAATCAACCTCAATTGGATGTAGGTCGCAGTAATCATGTAGACATGAACAGTTTCTACAGGATTTTCAAGTGTGGACAACTGCACAAAACTAGTCTTCGAACTGAAGACCACAATAACAATAAATATAATTTATTATGGACATCTATAACACAGAGCCATCCTATATGTACTGAGTGGTGCTGAAAGTCTGAGGTCCCTAGGAAGGTGATACTTAAGGAATGCAGTGAGCATGACGTATTTCATCCTGAAACTCTACTTCAGTAATTTGAATTAAATAATTGTGGATGTTAATACGCACCATTACAAAATGCGAAATGAATTTTGCAATTTTTTTAAGTCCCGACCTAACGGTTCAAAATAACTTGTTCAAATTCACAATGGTCGTGGAATCATACAAACTTATCTTCTTAAATACTTTAGAACGCATATGAGAGTGCCAATTTTTTTGTTGCAGGTGAGTGGTTGCCATTCAGAGCTGAAGAATGAACTGCTGTCCCAAGAGTGGCGGTATGCAACAAACATTGTTCTCACAGGTACGTTAACTACTGTGTACCGGCAACATCCCTCTAGGGATAAGGTCACGATAGTACCATTCCACTTATACCATATTTTATTGGATTGAAAGTGATCCTTTTATAATCAAGGCTTCATAAAATCTTGCTCCAGTGAGTAGCTAACCATACTAGACCACAGACGGAATTTCTACCAGCAGGCGACTGAGTAATTCCACAACAACTAAGCTTGGCATTTAGGTGTCCGTCAGACTACATACTCTTACATTAGCCAGCCTAGATTATCACGCTAACAAAGGACAAACGCATTGGATCATCGCAACCTCATGGCGCTTAGCTAACAGGTTAACTGGGAGATCACCTGTAACTAGGAGCAAAACTGAGTTGCTGCAGCTGAATTGTATGCAGATGACAGGACTCCGGAGTTGTCTGATGCTAAAGTAGAAAAAAATATATAAGACGGAAAACAACGCGTGACATAATACAGGGTGGCCTCTCCCCAAGTACACTATTTGATAAAACGTATCCAGACACCTATTAGAGGACTTTAACATAGGGTTTGTTCACCTTTCGCCTTAGTGACGGCTTGAATCCTGCTGGAGACACTTCCAGTGAAGTGTAATGGCACTCATTCTGTGATGTCGTCAGTCATACGACCACACCGCCGCCTGAGTGATCGATCCGCCGGATGCGATTCTCTCGATAAACGGAACAGAAGAACGGCTGTGCTAGCCAAAGAGTACACAGCCAGTCGCAGTACTTATCAGGCGCCGCTAGGCAACTTTATGTGCAGCAGGAGAGTAGTGCAGTTGTGCCAGTCTACAGTTCGTAGCCGCGCCCAGTGGTCAGCCAGCGCCGATGTTAGTCATCGTCTGCAGCTCAGTCACTGCTGCCATCAAGTCTTTGTAGCTCCGTTCTAAGTTAGTCTTCAAATTCACCGGATTCGACATTCACGATTACTAGAGATCAATTCGTCACTGCAAGATTTGTGACTTGTAAAATATGTCATTCTACAGACGCTTAGTCCAGTCGCGTCTTCTATAATTGTCAACCAACTGATCATGGATTACAGCAAAGTTAAGTAATAAATACTTTCTTATTTCGTACACCTGATAATTAATTGTGTTTTCCTGTGAGAGGTGGCATGAGCCCCCTCTCATTTTCTATCTTACGATTTTCCTCTCTAATTGCATGCAGTGAAAAGTCGCTATTCCTTCACATGCAGACTTCCCACGCAGCGTCTCTCGTCACCCGGGTGGTCCGGTGACAGGCGGGCTCTGCTGATCTGGAAAGGGTTAAGCCGACGGGTGTGAGGAAGTCGAGTGAATGCTTTGCAGACGCCGACATTGTCAAAAGACACGCCCGGAGGGGTCTGAAGTAGCGGCTGGGCTAGAGGTTCCGTTACCTCGCAGAAACTTAGCGAAAACACTTTCTGGCGGGCTACCAGCGAGGCGTGGGAATGACTTGTGCACCCAGGCAGTTGTGGCGGGAAAATTCCCGCGCTTTCTGCAAAATAGTAACTGTGATTGGCTTGCTCAGGGCATAGCTCCGTGACGTAGCAAAATCAGCGCAGAAATTGTCGCCAAGAATCTCCACTGGTGGAATGGTAGTGCTTCGGCAATAGAGTGGAATTTTCCGCCGGTTTTCGAGTTGCTGATTGGAACGTTTAACTATGGCCACTGTCGTGGGGGCGGGAATGTTGTGTGTTCGGCCTGTATGGGTGCTCTAGGTAGTCGGCTCTCGCCTTTCGGTCGAGAACGTAGAAGCAACCAGCCATCGCCTCCGGTACGCCAAATCGTGTTCTTGCAGTTAAGAAGACAGATTGGTAAGGTATGTCCGCAGCACCGGCAGACAGGGATTTTCCTAGGTGATAATCAGAGCTCAGCAGAGCGCGCCTGTTCGTCTTTTTCTAACTTTGTTCTGTCTTGGGTAGCAGCAATTAATGTTGGGTTGGCTATGTGTTTTCTCTTAAGATTTGAGTTGCAAGGAATTGGCTCCACATACCACTTCGTCATAATCCTCACAATCTAGTTTAGGGACAACTTCACATTCACAGCATTTGTTTGAGTATTCAATTTGAGCCAATTTGATGTATTGTAAATGTTTCATGTGTTTTTGTTTATTATTTTGTGTTTAGTCTTAATAAATCATATTGTTATTTTGGACAGAACTTTCATTCTGTTAATCGGTAGAGCAACCCTATCATTCCTCACTATGTTAATGAAACCTTCGTTTATTTAACTTATTTATCAAATTAAATTATTGCAGGTGCCAAACTCTCTTCTACTCACTGGCAGGGTTGATTAGAGTCAGTTCGCGTATTTTTTTTAATCCTTGTGCAACAGCAAAAGTCGGAGTTAGAATAGGGGGGGGGGGGGCTTAGAGCATCATTTACATATGTAGATTCTAGAAGAATTTAGTGTTAAATACACTGCTAGCCCCGGCACCTCGCACCTGTTGTAGCTACCAAGCCGTCTTGGCATAGTAGAACCCACGTGTCCACCTCCTTGGCTACCTCATATTTGCCACCTCATGTTGATGGACTCGATTATGGTGGAAGATCGAGAGCCATCACATTCACCCTCAATATCCGAAACCAGAGAACGTAGTGATGTTGCACGCTGAAGACAATAGTGGAATTTGAGTTCTAATTCATACCAAAGTGTTCCACTGGGTTCACGTAGCGTGTCTTGGCAGGACTGTACATTTCAGGAACGTCATTGCAACTTCCCGGCAGATTAAAACTGTGTGCCTGACGAAGACCTCATACTCTTAGCAGCATACAAAATCCAGTTTAGTGGTCGAATTTCTGTATGCGCCTCAGAGCAGTCAGATAGTGGACTTACTGAGTTTAGAAGTAGTGAGATCCTTAACCCTGCCTCACGCGCAAAACGAGACTGGCGATCCTGATTTCAAGTGATTTCAACACTGTAGCAGTGTAGAAAATCAGTCAAGATCCGCCAGTAAACGCTTCCGAGGGAGATGTTAAATTGCATAATTCGTCTCGCGCGCCACACGTAGCTAAAGGCGCGTACACTCTAGGACAACGAACAGCAGAGACTGGATTCAGCCGAACGTTGGTCGCCAATGCATTGACGTTCCGCTTCTCGTCCACACCAAACGAAGGGCTTGGGACCAACGGATATGGCCATGTGGAATCGCTGTTGGCTCTGTTTACTTGTCGACGTTTTTTTGTTGTTAGAAAGCAGCGTTTTAAGGACAATTTCACCAGCAGATATTATGAGGGAAGAGGAGGATTTAGCAGTCGTCGCATTTATTTTACTGCAAGAAGCTTATCGTCAGAAAAAGAAAAAGGAGCAAACGACGCTGGTGGACGACGTCTCTTTTAAAAACTAGGAAAAAGTAAGATGGGACAACATTAATGTCTACGTTAAAGATGAAATGGAATATATTCTATTTCACAATTTTTCCCTAATGAAAGCTACAGATTTCGGATTGTTAGTGAATTGTGTAGGCCCTAAATTTTCCAAAGATAATACCTCTTTTAGAAAACCGTACCAGCAGCAGAAAGTTAATACAATGTCACAAATTTACAGACAACAGGTTGCAAATAGAATTTCAAATTCTTTAACTAGTTTTCAACGCCAACTGTGGGCGCATTTCTTCATAAGAAACTGTTACCTTACGTGTTAATCACTCTTGTCGTATACCACTGTAGTGTCCTTAATGGCATACTTATATATTGTTTTAAAATATTGACTTTACCTATTAATGTCGCTCAAATTTCCTTTTAACCACATGTAAGGTAACAGTTTCTTCTGAAGAAGGCGCCCCTAGTTGGCGTTGAAAACTAGTTAAAGAATTTTAAATTACATTTGCAACGGGTTGGCTAGAAATTTGTGACATTGTAATTAATTACTGTTGCTGATCACATCGATGTTCAAAACATTAGAAAGTTAATAGTCACTCGAAGTTTTGTTTGTTACTTTTAGTCATTCACTGCGAAAAGATGTCAATAAGGATAACATTTTCTTTTTCACATCTTGCATACCACTTTCTAATATCACCTCCTAATAGCTCTTCTTTTCATGTTGTTTTTACAATCCCAGTTCCTGGGGGTCCATAAACATTACCTGTTCACGATGAAACTATCAGTTTAAATGCTCTATCCATATTCAATCTTACACTCGAGTATTTTTAAACGCAATAAATATGCACCATTATGGGAGCAGACATTGGTTGCAGGACAAACAGGGATTGTTGAAATAAACAACCAGCTATAAATTCCACTGCTTTTGATGCCGATTAATAAAACATACTGAGTGCGACTTTTGTGGCCGAGCGGTTCTAGGCGCTACAGTCTGGAACCGCGCGACCGTTACGGTCGCAGGTTCGAATCCTGCCTCGGGCATGGATGTGTGTTATGTCCTTAGGTTATCTAGGTTTAAGTAGTTCTAAGTTCTAGGGGAATTATGACCTCAGATGTTAAGTCCCATAGTGCTCAGAGCCATTTGAACTTCTCAATCAAGTAACTCCTTAGTTTGCCTCACAAGGGCTGAGTGCATCCCGCTTGCCAACAGCAATCGGCAGACCGGATGGTCACCTGTCCAAGTGCTAGCCCAGCCCGACAGCGCTTAACTTTGGTGATCTGCACTGAACCAATGAACATTTGACCTGGCGTTCACACTAGAAGAGGGGTACAACGCCAACCAACCGCCAACGCTTTTATGTTACCGTCAGAAGACCGAACCACAACCAAGGCGAGCCGCTTCATTGGCTCCCATTTGCCGCCCGTACCCACTAAGCAAGTCTCGGTCAACGACGCGGTTGGCTGTCATTCGTTGGCCTTCGCTGGCCTGGTCTGTGCTCGCGCCCAAAGAAAATGCGACGTCTAGCCACGGCAACAAGTGGGAGTTGGCGCGTCGCGACAGAAGCTTCGAGGACGAAAGGAGCGTTTCTAAGTACGTTACGACTTCCCGCTCTCGGATAATAAAAGCAACAACAGACAGCACGCGGTCAGGATGCAGCTGGTAGAGTGCGCCCGCAGGCGTGGCGGCCAGAGAAGGTGCTTTCACTGCCTGCCAGCGGCCCAGTCTGACATCCGCCCTCCCGTTCCAGAGAAAGTCCGCCGCCGCGTTTAAACCGGTGGCTCTAGAGGGGGAGTGACTTTTACGGCAGTAGCGGCCAGCCGCCTGTCTGCTGCTGACACTGAGACAAGCTTCCATCACGCCGTCTCGCCATCCCGTCGCGTTTCTTGTGCCCCGAGGGAACGGAAGCGTGCGCCGGCCCAACAGGACGAGTCGCGCTGAGAATTACAATCGACCGAAGTCGGAAGTAAAAGCCGTATATCTGCTGTAGGAGGTGACTCGTCATACCAACACCTACAGAACTCGATCCGTTAATTTGGTTGCTACTGATGTAGAACGCTAACAAAATGTTTTGATGGTAGACACTTCTTTATGGAAGCGACAGATGGTTAATGATAAGGAAGGATGGTAGTTGCTGGGAGGAAACATATTACATTACACTGCCGTGCAAAACTTGAGGAGGAAGGTTACCTTCGTATGATGTGTTACTACCAAGTAACATAGCTCGATGAAACTTGGACCGTACATAGAAAGAACTGCTACAGTATATTTCAAATAACTTCCGGGAATTCAGCCAGGTAACACTTTCAGCGACCGCCGATATTTCGGCGGGAGAACCCCCCGCCATTTTCAAGGCAAACTGCAACGGACAGGCGGCGTACATGCAAATTTAATACCTCGGTTCTCGGACCGAAGCAGGAAAGATAACACACACACACACACACACACACACACACACACACACACACACATACACTGAACACTAGTGCCACCAAAGATGACCAAAGTCAGAGCTATCGATAGTGAGACTATGAATTCGCAGGTGAGGCAAACTGCCTCCTGACGCTGCAGAGGAAGTTAGGAGGGAGGCATGCCGTGTTTTGACTAGGGCTCGTCCACCCAAGAGTAATGTAACAGCAGCAGAGAGGGCTGCTTTACGCTCTCTCAAAGTTGATCCCAGTATTGTTATTTTACCTGCTGACAAGGGCAATGCCACCGTTGTTTTAAATAAACATGATTATGTACAAAAGATGCAACGTTTACTATCTGATTCAACGTATCGCAGAATCGATGCTGACCCCACGAAAAGTGTTGAGAGAAAGACCAACAGCCTCCTGAAGAAAAGTGGTTTGTCGCAGGACACAATCAAGAGGCTTAACACCTATAGTGCGGTTCCCCCTAGGTTATATGGCCTTCCAAAGGTTCATAAGGAAGGGGTTCCTTTCCGTGCTATAGTGAGTAACATCGGCGCCCCGACATATCGTGTATCCAAGCATCTTGCTTCTGTGTTGAGTCCACAAGTAGGACGGTGTGAACATCATATCAGGAACTCAGCTGATTTTTTTACGTCGTTTGGAGGGACTGAGGCTGAATGACTCTGATATTTTAGTGAGTTTCGATGTGGTCTCTCTCTTCACTCGTGTTCCTCTGTCTGATTCGTTGCGGTTAATTGAAGCCAGGTTTGGTGCTGATTTAACTAATCTCTTTAGGCATGTGTTGACATCCACTTACTTTTTATTTAATGACCAGTATTACGAGCAGACAGATGGAGTTGCGATGGGTAGTCCGTTGTCTCCTGTGATCGCAAATTTGTTTATGGAAGACTTCGAGGAACGTGCATTGGAGTCGGCGCCTTTAAAACCCGCCTGTTTCTTTAGATACGTTGACGATACCTTCGTTGTTTGGCCTCACGGTAGGGAGAATTTGAATGTCTTTCTAGAACATCTGAACTCGATCCACCCGAACATTCGTTTTACGATCGAGGTGGAAGAGGATGGTTGCCTTCCCTTTCTCGACGTGTTGGTTAGGAGGAAGGATGATGGATCATTGGGACATGCAGTCCACAGGAAACGTACTCACACCGACTTGTACTTACAAGCTAATAGTTGTCACCATTCGGCTCAGCGTGAAGGGGTACTTCGTACCTTGGTACACAGTGCACATGTCGTTTCTGACGCTGAGACTTTGCCAGCTGAGCTGTCCCATCTTGAAGTTACATTTCGTCAAAATGGTTACAGTGATAGACAGATTGAACGTGCGTTGCGCTATCGACCAACTGTACATCGGGTGATTGATGATAATTCTGAGTCAACACCTAAGTCTACTGCCTTCCTGCCTTACGTAGGAAACACGTCCAATAAGATCGGTCGTATTTTACGGAAATACGATGTGAAATGTGTTTTCCGACCTCCATCTAAAATTAGAGCACTTTTGAGTTCCGTTAAGGATGATCTTGGACTGCGTAAGGCGGGTGTATATCGTATCCCTTGCAGCTGCGGCATGGCATTTATTGGTCAAACTGTCAGGACCGTGGAGGACAGATGTACTGAGCATAAACGGCACACACGATTACAGCAGCCAAATAGATCTGCTATTGCCGAACATTGCTTGGATACTGGTCACCCCATGTTATATAATAACACCGAGATATTGGCATGCACGTCCAGCTATTGGGACAGTGTCATTAGGGAGGCAGTTGAGATTAAATTAGCGAGCAACCTCGTTAACAGGGATGGAGGTTTCTGTTTAAACTCTGTTTGGAATCCGGCTCTCTCCCTTGTCAAAAAACAGAGGAACAGATCAATGCTGCCTCACCTGTGAATTCATAATCTCACTATCGATAGCTCTGACTTTGGTCATCTTTGGTGGCACTAGTGTTCAGTGTGTGTGTGTGTGTGTGTGTGTGCTACCTTTCCTGCTTCGGTCCGAGAACCGAGGTATTAAATTTGCATGTACGCCGCCTGTCCGTTGCAGTTTGCCTTGAAAATGGCGGGGTGTTCTCCCGCCGAAATATCGGCAGTCGCTGAAAGTGTTCCCGGAAGTTATTTGAAAGTTGTATACGCCAGGAGAAACTCAGGTGCTACAGTATAGTACAAAGGTAACTAATATATAGACAATGAGGCAAACAGAAATGTCGCTTTTATTCAAAGACAATAATTGAACTGAACTTAGCGCGATGTGTGATGGCTCCCGGGGCATTAAAAAAGGTGGGACATGGATTTAATAGCGTGTTTGATCACCACAGAGCCGGTCGCTGGTCGCCGAGCGGATCTAGGTGCTTCAGTCTGGAACCGCGCGACCGCTACGGTCGCAGGTTCGAATCCTGCCTCGGGCATGGGTGTGTGATGTCCTTAGGTTAGTTAGGTTTAATTAGTTCTAAGTTCTAGGGGACTGATGACCTGAGATGTTAAGTCCCATAGTGCTCAGAGCCCTTTGAACCATTTTTTTATCACCACAGACGGCAGTGCATGCTTTGCAAAGCGCTCCCATGCCAGCCACTAGGTTCGTGAGGAGTGCTTCTAGTAGAGCGTTCCATTAGTCCAGAAGTGCGGCTGACAACTGCTGGATGTTCGCTAGTGCTTGTGGACGTAGTGCAATACGTTACCCCCACGCTTATCACAAGTGCTCGATGGTGAAGAGGAGTCCAGTCCATTCGCCGAATATCCTCTCTTTCCGAGAGCTTCTCCATTTGCGTTGCTGAATCTGATTTCGCATAGATGTCCGTAAAAATAAAATCAGAGCCCGATGTACTCCTGATAAGATGTACATGGGAAAGGAGCACAGTGTGACAGTAATTGCTATAGGTGAGTGTATAAATGATTTGGAGGCTAATGCGCCACGACTGCCTCCCCACAACATAACACCTGGACGACCAAAGCGATAGGCAATAGTCCTAGGTGCATTGCTTTTTCCCTCCTCTCACCATGTGAGGCTACGTCCAACATTGTCGAACACGATAGTTTTCGTGGTATAGGAGTTGTCGTGTATTAAGGCATAATGTTGCATGAACGTGTGTGAGTGTGAGTGTGTGTGTGTGTGTGTGTGTGTGTGTGTGTGTGTGTGTGTGTGTGATTTTCAGTCCGAAGACTGCTTTGATGCAGCTCTCCGTGCTACTCTATCATGTGCAAGCGTCGTCACGTCCAGATAACTACCGCAACCTACATCCTTGCGAATGTGCTTACTGTGTTCATCTCTTGGTCTCCCTCTACGATTGTTACCCTTATAGTTCCCTTGCATACTATATTGGTGATTACTTGTGCCCAATGATCCGATCCCTTCTTTTGGTCAAGTTGTACCACAAATTTCTTGTTCACTTGTGTTAACGTGCCACAGCAATGCCTCTGCGACGTGGTTACCGTCCTCGCTGGCGGCACAGCGTACCTGTGTATCGCAGTTTGAAGGCGATTGATATTGACTTGGGTGGGCAGTTTAATAAACAGCAATTGATTGGAGGTCCAAATGTTTTTCGTGGACTCCATCTGAACTTTACCTGTGATGTACAAGCAGTGTTTGGAGGTAGTACCTGGTTGACACTTGCTGTTGTATGAGGCAATCAAGCAGATTATGGTGGCCTTGAAGCATTTCCAGATGCTAACATTTTGGCTTGGAAGACATGGAGCATAGCTGAGACTACAGGAGTCTTGGCTAAACAGCCTTATGGTACTCTTGTTCCAAGCATGCCGTTTGTTTTGACTACGAGAAGGAAGAAGAAGTTAAATGCTGATGAGTACCTCTTTATATGGGCGAAAGTCGGCAATGGCAATTGTAAAATAAAGATCAACGGTGATTGTATGATTTATTATAGACAATAAAGTCATAATCAGAACTTCCTCATTAGTTACATGATCGACGCATCTAATCCTCAGCATTGTTCTGTAGCACCGCATTTCGGAAGTTTCTATTCTCTTCTTATCCACACTGTTTATAGACTATGTTTCACTTCCATACACGACTACACTCCAGACAAATACCTTCAGAAAGGACTTCCTAACACTTAAATCTATACTAGATGTTAACAAATTTCTCTTGCTCAGAAACGCTTTTCTTGCGATTGCCAGTCTGCATTTTATATCTTGAATATGCATGAACGTACTGACCTCCAAATCTTTGAACGCGCCACACTCATCGGTCAAGATACTCGTAATTGTAAAATTGCACTCCTTCCTCATGTGTGTCATTTCATACGTGCATTCGGCCCTGAATTCATTGTTACGGATGACGATGCACAACCGCATCGAACAATGCGGATGCAGGAGCTCTTAGAACTAGAGGATATTCGGCGAACGCACTGGCCTGCCCATTCCCCCAACTCAAGACCCACTGAGCACATGTGGCATGTGGGGGGAAATGTATTGCAGCACATCCGCATACACCGACGACCAACCACGCTGCTGGATCAATGAGACGCCCTTCCACAAAACTCCTCAGCAACCTTGTGGTCAAAATAGGAGCACATTGCAAAGCATGCACTGCTGTCCCTGGTGATAAAATGGTTCAAATGGCTCTGAGCACTATGGGACTCAACATCTTAGGTCATAAGTCCCCTAGAACTTAGAACTACTTAAACCTAACTAACCTAAGGACATCACACACACCCATGCCCGAGGCAGGATTCGAACCTGCGACCGTAGCAGTCCCGCGGTTCCGGACTGCAGCGCCAGAACCGCTAGACCACCGCGGCCGGCCCCTGGTGATACCCACCGCATTAAGAACCATGTCCCACCTTTTCTAATGTCCAGGGGACATTATAAATCGCGATGACTTCAGTGTATTTATTGTCTTTGAGTAAAGGTGTCACTTCTGATGGTCTCATAGAGTATTTCTTTCAGTTCCCTTTTGTACTATACTGTAGCAGTTCTTTCTATGTATCATCCAAATTTCATCGACTTATGTTACTTGACAGTTAGACGTCACGCGAAAGTTACTTTCATCCTTAAATTTTGCACGCCAGTGTAACATCAAAATATTGTGAGTATATCGCCTAATACTGTACAAAAACTATTACTGGTGAAACCAAAGGTTTGGCCACGATGACAGCAGCCAGTAGACCCAGAAGCAGCCCACTGTAATTGTGGCGGAGAATTTGGTTTCACCAACCATAGATTTTTTACAGAATGACACGGTATCAGACTCTCAATGACTTCGTGTTAGCTAACTCTGGCCACGGAACAGCCAGAACATTATGACCACCTACCTACTATCGACATAAACCCGTCCAGGCGGTAGCAGCGTCACCTGATGGGGAATGACTGCTAGGCAGACATGCGCACGGTGCATATAGTATCAGTGAGCGTGCTGTCAGTGTGTAGAATGTGGAAGGCGCGCGATCTATTTCAGTTTGACCGAGGGCAGAGTGTGATGGCCCGGAAGCTCGGCACATGCATTTCGGTAACTGCACGACTTGTCGGGTGTTCGAGGAGTGCTGTGGTGAGTGTCTTCAATACGTGGCGAAACGAAAGTGAAACCACGTTCAGACGTCGTAGGGTTGGGCGGCCACCCCTCATTACAGCTGTCGGATGTCGTAGGCTGGGCAGACTGGTAAAAACAGAATTGGCGGCGAAATGTGGCGGAACTAACATCGGACTTTAATGCAAAAATGGCTCTGAGCACTATGAGACTTAACTTCTGAGGTCATCAGTCCCCTAGAACTTAGAACTACTTAAACTTAACTAACCCAAGGACGTCACACACATCCATGACCTAGGCAGGATTCGAACCTGCGACCATAGCGGTCGCGCCGTTCCAGACTGTAGCCCCTAGAACCGCTCGGCCACTCCGGCCGGCTCGGACTTTAATGCTTAGTGCATCCGACGATCCACGTAGTGCCAATGTTAACACAACATTGGCAACTACGTTTGAAATGGGCACGTGATCATCGGTACGGGACATTGGCGCAGTGGCAGAGCATTGCATGGTCTGATGAATCCCAATATCTTCTTCATCATGCCGATGCGAGGGCGCGAATCCGTTACCTTCCAAGAGGGGAGGGGTGGTTGTTTTGGGGAAGGAGACCAGAAAGCGAGGTCATCGGTCTCATCGGATTAGGGAAGGACGGGGAAGGAAGTCGGCCGTGCCCTTTCAAAGGAACCATCCCGGCATTTGCCTGGAGCGATTTATGGAAATCACGGAAAACCTAAATCAGGATGGCTGGACGCGGGATTGAACCGTCGTCCTCCCGAGTGCGAGTCCAGTGTGTTAACCACTGCGCCACCTCGCTCGATTTACCTTCCAAGGGAATTGCTTCTTGACACTGCGGGACGGAGGCAAGGTGCACGACGGCTACAATGTGCTCTGGGAAACACTGAAGTGGCATCCATTGGATACAGTAGGGCTCATTCAAGGCGCCATGATGGAAACACTCTTGGGCATCCATAGGTCCAGTGGGGTCAAGGCTCCGTGATTGCCAAAGAATATCGTAAACTGGTCTCCCCTTCATAACGATCGTGTTTCCTGGCGGCAGTGGCATTTTTCAGCAAGATAATGCGCCATCTCACTAGGCCCGGAGTAAGATGGAGTGGTTCGAGGAACACGTTGGCGAGTTCCAATTGATATGCTGGCTCTCCAACTCGCCAGATCTGAGCGCGGTCGAACACATCTGGGATGTGATTGAACATAGCGTCCCCGGAGTTTACGGTGATTAGGTGACGTGTGTATGCAAATGTGGTGCCAACTCTCTCCAGCAACCTACCAAAGCCTCATTGCTTTCCATGCCACGATGCGTCGCCGCTGTGATCCGTGCCAAAGATGGATGTACCGCCTACTATGTAGGTGGTCATAATGTTCTGGGTGTTGAATTTATATACTCACTAGTTTATACTTTTCTGTGGAATTTTTTCTTTTTTTCTTTTTTGAAAGGGTCCTTGCGGCCACAAGATAATGCAGACAGTAAATTACCTGCAGTCAGAAAAAGTCTTCTACCCGTTACAGGTGTGGCACACTGCGAATCTGATGAATAAAGGTTTCCAGAAATAACTACAACCAGTTGACTCTTTTGTGTTGCTTCAGTTTTTATTTACCATGCCCGGTTTGGCATAACCTAAGTACTCATCATCAGATGATACACAATTATGAATGTATGGAGCATTATGGGGGTCGTGTAGCTATCGCAAGATAGAAATGGGAAACAAATAATCTCATTTGCCACATTCAGTGCTTATTACGTTTTTATATATTGCCCTTGTTATACGACCTTCACAGTGCTGCAAACATTCATTAAAACTGTGTACCATGTGATTATGAGTCACTAGGCGATTCGAAACCGATCATGCTAAATTAAAATTGAAGCATCACAAAAGGCGATTGGTTGCAGTTATTTTTGGAAACCTTTAAAACTTTTTGGTTGTAAACCCAATTTTTTTATAGGACGTATTCATCTTCCACTTTGACTGTATTTATTGGCAACATGGGTTTATTTATTCCTGATCAACATAGGTTTTAAGCCATTTCCATGTGGCATGGGAAGTACGTCTTAATGTCCACTTGAAAATGGTTTAACATTGAAATCGACCGATCATGTGTAAATATAAGTGGCGATCACAACGTTTCGGTTCCGAGGACACACTTAAGCCCTTGCTTACGTGTCGGTGCTTATATACCCGCATCGGAATAGCGCTGGGGGGCGTATATTTTGCAACAACGCCTGCAAACGCAAACTTTTCGATTGCCCCTTATACATGCACTTTGGCAGTAAATACAGCCAAAGGAAATGAATGTAAAAGTGAAGAAATCTGTCTTGGTGAAGTTTTGATTTGTCCTGACAGATTGGCGGTTTCAGTTGAAAATTCATCAGCAGTTTTTAAACATAGCAACAGTGTACGGGGTGCGTACTGAACGTCGATGGCTTCTTTAAGGCCTGATGATGACTTCAAAACCGAAACAAGTAATCTGTTAAGGCAAATCAATGACACCAAGAATGTGAAATGCACACTTTATATAGTTATCAAGGCCACTGTTTTCCTGCAGATGTCTAACTGAAGTTCCATGAAGATGAATACATTATTTTTAAAAAATTTCTCTCAATCAGTAATTTAATATAGGTGTACCTATCACCCGTTCCGCACCTCGGTAACCAGCGCAGAAAAACCTTTCTTTTATAGGTTCGGACTCTCCGAAGACGAAATTCTTTAGCCCTTGGCCACTGGTAACAATGGGGAGGTTGGTGCTACTGAAGCACCCGTACACGGATTGGTTCGAGTTCGCGAGGCACACCCTCTGTGGAGTACAGATTCCTTAGCTTCCCAACCAATTTGTAGACAACACATGGTGCTCGCATCAGAGCACTCGTGTTGACGAGACTACTGAAGAGTCAACGCCGACACGTTGTCTCTACAGAACGTTTTCGCTGCTAGTGCACACCCGTTACCCGTGATACGAGGTACTGGGTAACCCATAGACAATCCGGCGTGCCCACGGGTCTCGTCGTAGTCCTTAACGGATCTCGGATACGACTGCAGGAACTTTAATAGTTGCAAGTATTTATTTACAATTTATACAAAACAGAGGCGTACCTCGAAGTTTTACTGTCCTTCACGATAGTCACTAGCATTCTGTATAATCTGTTGCCAGCGATGTGGAAGTCTTAGGATACCCTCAGCAGCCGCAGTTTTTTTGATAGTTCTACTGGAGTGCTCCATTACCAGACGAATCTCTGTAACAGTTCTGAAGCGAATGTCATGAACTTCTTCCTTCGCCACGCGGGATTAGCCGAGCGGTCTCAGGCGCTGCAGTCATGGACTGCGCGGCTAGTCCCGGCGGAGGTTGGAGTCCTCCCTCGGACATGGGTGTGTGTGTTTGTCCTTAAGATAATTTACGTTAAGTAGTGTGTAAGCTTAGGGACTGATGACCTTAGCAGTTAAGTTCCATTAGATTTCACACATTTGAACATTTGAACAAGTTCTTCCTTCAATTTAGGACTCAAGTTATTGTCACAAGCGATTAATTCCGGAGAGCGTGGTGGGTGGTACAGCACTTCCCAGCCCCATCGATCGAACAAATCAATCACAACTTGCGCCATATGCGCGAACATTGTCCTGCAAAATAATGGAAAGATCCTGTAGAAAGCGTAGCCGCATCTTCCTCTAAGCTGGTCGCAGACTGTATTCCAAAAATGAGCAACTTACAGAAAGAAACGGCGGCACATTCTGCAAGACTCGCTCATCATTTTGCATAACAATGCTCGGGCGCAAGTTGCGACTGAGTTTTTCGGAGGAGGAGGAGGAGGATATTAGTGTTTAACGTCCCGTCGACAACGAGGTCATTAGAGACGGAGGGCAAGCTCGGGTGAGGGAAGGATGGGGAAGGAAATCGGCCGTACCCTTTCAAAGGAACCATCCCGGCATTTGCCTGAAGCGATTTAGGGAAATCACGGAAAACCTAAATCAGGATGGCCGGAGACGGGATTGAACCGTCGTCCTCCCGAATGCGAGTCTGAGTTTTTCGATCGATGGGGCTGGGAAGTGCTATACCGCCCACCACACTCCCCGGACTTGTACACTTGTGATTTCAACTTCATTTCGAAATTGACGGAATTAGTTGATGGCAATCGCTACAGAGCTGTCACAAAGATTCGGCGGGCAACAAACCGCTCCACTCAAACTACCATCACAACTGGCGCTGCTGAGTATATTGTGCGACTTCCACATCTCTGGCAACGATTTACACACAATGCTGGTGACTACACTACTGGCCATTGAAATTGCTACACCACGAAGATGACGTGCTACAGACGCGAAATTTAACCGACAGGAAGAAGATGCTGTGATATGCAAATGATTAGCTTTTCAGAGCATCCACACAAGGTTGGCGCCGGTGGCGACACCTACAACTTGCTGACATGAGGAAAGTTTGCAACCAATTTCTCATACACAAACAGCAGCTGACCGGCGTTATCTGGTGAAACGTTGTTGTGATGCCTCGTGTAAGAAGAGAAATGCGTACCATCACGTTTCCAACTTTGATAATCAGGCATCTTATCCGCATGGCTGTAACGAATCGTGCAGCCACGTCTCGATCCCTGAGTCAACAGATGGGGACGTTTGCAAGACAACAATCATCTGCACGAACAGCTCGACGACGTTTGCAGCAGCATGGACTATCAGCTCGGAGACCATGGCTGCGGTTACCCTTGACACTGCATCACAGAATGGGGTGCCTGCGATGGTGTACTCAACGACGAACCTGGGTGCACGAATGGCAAAATGTCATTTTTTCGGATGAATCCAGGTTCTGTTTACAGCATCATGATGGTCGCATCCATGTTTCGCGACATCGCGATGAACGCACATTGGAAGCGTGTATTTGTCATCGCCATACTAGCGTATCACCCGGCGTGATGGTATGGGGTGCCATTGGTTACACGTCTCGGTCACCTCTTGTTCGCATTGACGCCACTTTGAACAGTGGACGTTACATTTCAGATGTGTTACGACCCGTGGCTCTACCCTTCATTCGATCCCTGCGAAACCCTACATTTCAGCAGGATAATGCACGACCGCATGTTGCAGGTCCTGTACGGGCCTTTCTGGATACAGAAAATGTTCGACTGCTGCCCTGGCCAACATATTCTCCAGATCTCTCACCAATTGAAAACGTCTTGTCAATGGTGGCCGAGCTACTGGCTCGTCACAATACTCCAGTCACTACTCTTGATGAACTGTGGTACCGTGTTGAAGCTGCATGGGCTGCTGTGCCATCCAAGCTCTGACTCAATGTCCAGGCGTATCAAAGCCGTTATTACGGCCAGAGGTGGTTGTTCTGGGTACTGATTTCTCAGTATCTACGCACCCAAATTGCGTGAAAATGTAATCACATATCAGTTCTAGTATAGTATATTTGTCCAATTAATACCCGTTTATCATCTGCATTTCTTCTTGGTGTAGCAATTTTAATGGCCAGTAGTGTATATTCTGCGACTTCCACATCTCTGGCAACGTCGTACACACAGTGCTGGTGACTAATATGAAGGAGAGTAAAAATTTGAAATATGTGCCTGATTAGTATGCGTAAGTTTTAAATACATGGTTGCCGTAATTAAAGTTCCAACCCTCGTACTATCAGAGGATGGCACCCCAAACAACTACTCCAGCACGGCATGGCGTTGTGTTCGTGAGAGCGAGATTTCTCCAGGGAACAGAAATGGATTGTGTACCGTTCTGCCACTTCGTTTTTTGATGTAAGTAGATTTCAGACAATATATTTTTTTTCCGTGCTTTTCCAGACGGCGTGAACTTACCTTAGAAAGACGGACAGCAGGAAGAAATGGCTTACCATACAAATCTGGCAAAGAAACATGTCTAGCTAGGCTACCAATGTTGTCTGTTTGCAAGTCAGAAAGTATATCTTGTGCACGAGTGATGGGATTCAGTAAAGTAGCAATAACAGCAACTTGTTATTAAGCATTAAAAATAACTATACATTTCTCAAAATTGCATTACAATACAGGGTGTTTCCAAATGAATATACGGGTTTTAAGGCTTTGTAGCATTCATTACATTCACCCTACAATTATAAATAATACATCAAAAGAAAGAGCAACTCCAACAGTTTTGTTTTTGTACCTGTGCGCAAAGAGAAGAGAATGGAACGAGCCAAGACTGACTGAATAACATGTTGAACGAATGAGAGCCTTTCACACGTAGCCCCAAGAAATCAGTTCGGAAGGCTAGTCGTGAATCAGCGCTTCCAGTGACATCTGTGTGGAGAATTAAGGAGACGCCTACAACTTCGTCCTTATCGTTTGCAGTTGTTACAAGTTCCAAAGCCTACAAAGTACGGTTTACGTGCCAACTTTGCAACCGAAACGTTGCTGCATGGCGATGAAGATTTTCTGGATCGTGTCGTCTTCGGTGATGAATCGACATTTCACTTAAGTAGAAATGTGAACACAAATAATGTGCGCATCTGGGGCTTAACAAATCCTCACGAGACGTATAGTTGGAAAGAGACTAAGCTGAATTTTTCTGTGCCATATCCCGGCGGAAAGTTTATGAGGATCCTTTCTTTTTCGGTCAAGCAACTATAACTGGTGTTTCTTATCTTGATCCTCTAAATTATGGCAGACGAATGGTGGTCACATTGAACACTTGTAAGAAAAACTGTTCCAGCTGGTCTTTCATTTGATGTAATATTTATAGTTGTAATCAGAATGTAATAGATGCTACAGAGCCTTAGAACCCGTACACTCATTTTGAAACGCCCTGTATTTTCTTATCGTTACCTTTTTTTTTTTTTTTTTGTACCTTTCTTACTTCATAGTGTAAATTTATCACTAAACAACTGTATGTTTTGCTTTTAAGATGATACTCCTAATAATGCCAATGTTTATGCCAAAAATTTATTAAAAAATTGCCTTATTCCATTCTGCCCCGTGGGTGGGGTGGAAGGTGAAATATCCACTCATTTCTTTGACGTACTGTAAAAAATATGTTGTGTGATGTCCTTAGGTTAGTTGGGTTTAGGTAGTTCTACGTTCTAGGGGACTGATGACCATAGATGTTAAGTCCCATAGTGCTCAGAGCCATTTTTTTTGTAAATAATATACACACATCAAGAAAGTTTACTATCGCCTCGGTTCCGAGAGTTCCCGAACCTGTACAGAAAATTGGAATAGAGATCAACATAAACATCGTTTCTGCCTTTTTTATTGCTCATGAAAACCACACATTGCATGTTGTACCACCATACAGCAAGACCTTCAGACGTGGTGGTCCAGATTGCTGTACACACAGGTACCTTTAATACCCAGTAGGATGTCTTCTTGCATAGATGCATGCCTGTATTCGTCGTGGCATACTATCCACAAGTTCATTAAGGCACCGTTGCTCCAGATTGTCCCACTCCTCAACGGCGATTCGGCGTAGATCCGTCGTAGTGGTTGGTGGGTCACGTCGTCCATAAACAGCCCTTTTCAATCTATCACAGGCATGTTCGATAGGGTTCATTTCTCGAAAACGTGCTGACCACTCTAGCCGAGCGATGTCGTTATCCTGAAGGAAGTGATTCACAAGATGTGCACGATGGTGGTGCGAATTGTCTTCCATGAAGACGAATGCCTTGCCAATATGCTGCCGATATGGTTGCGCTATCGGTCGGAGGACGGCATTCACGTATCGTACAGCCGTTACGGCGCCTTTCATGACCACCAGTAGCGTACGTCGGCCCCACATAATGCCACCCCAAAACATCAGGAAACCTCCACCTTACTGCACTCGCTGGACAGTGTAACTAAGGCGGGTTGCCTCCAAACACGTTTCCGACGTGATGCCTATCCTGAGCGGTCAATTCGGCATGTTGTTGGACCCATCTGTACCGCGCTGCATGGTGTCGTGGTTGCAAAGATGGACCTCGCCATGGACGTCGAGAGTGAAGTTATGCATCACGCAGCCTATTGCGCACAGTTTAAGTCGTAACACGACGTCCTGTGGCTGCAGGAAAAGCATTATTGAACATGGTGGCGTTGCTGTCAGGGTTCCGCCGAGCCATAATCCGTAGGTAGCGGTCTTCCACCGCAGTAGTAACACTTGGGCGGTCTGAGCGAGGCGTGTCATCGGCAGTTCCTGTCTCTCTGTATGTCCTCCATGTCCGTACAACATCGCTTTGGTTCACTCGACACGCTTGGACACTTCCCTTGTTGAGATCCCTTCCTGGTACAAAGTAACAATGCGGACGCGATCGAACCGCGGCATTGACCGTCTAGGCACGATTGAACTACTGGCTATCTGAGCATGATTCACGGCCCGACGCAGACTTGCATATGTCGTCAACAACCTGCCTCATGGTAAGGCGACCACTCGCGATGATCGAGAAGTCCGGATCGAGTCCCGGTCGGGCACAAATTTTCACTGTCGTCATTCTATTATACAGCTGACGGTTGCCCATATTCGCAATTGCGAATAGATTTCATGTATTTCATAACGGCTGTAGTGCCTGTCCCTTTGGAAACGCATGCATGTCAAAAGGAACATTGCGTCGTAATGTAACGTTGTTACTTTAATTTGATATGCTGATGTGTAAGGTTGTAACTTTAATTTTGTTATTCTGATGTCGGAGCTAATAGACAATGAAAGTGGGTTAAAAGCCGTGATCTGTCTGGGGACGTTAACCGTGGATTACTGGGCAACTGTTTCATCAGATATTTAGTCTAGGTTTACCAAGCCGACTAACATTAATGATAGTCATACAAAACCGGTAAAATATATATATAAAAAGGAGGATTTAAATAAAAAGAAAGAAATCAGTTTATATTTGGAAATTTATTTTAAGATTGTTCATTGAAATTTCAGCATATTATACGTGAGTTATAACTGAGCTGGTGCCTTATTTACGATTGAAAAGAATGTGAGATTGTAATCTTACGGAACACATAAAATATGGAGCCAAGATTTGGAAAACTGCATACAACACTCCATTCATAAAATAACACACGAAGAACATTGAAACATAAGCAAGAAGAAATTAACCACAACCAACAGATTCAGTTTTTACCCAAAGAAATTACGTTCATACCACAATCCTGTCCGTCATGTAATTACCACACACTGGTATACTAAATTCATATTAACTCTTTGTGAAGTCTTCGCAAAAAGAATAGCTGAGGGCTACTTTGATGATTACACCACATGCTCCACGTGGTCAACTTGGTTTACACAAAGCGTACAACTCCACAATAATTTTGATAATTAAAATACATTAGATCGTAAAGCAATTGACAAAAGAAAAACCTTGAACTGGTTACTAACGTCTTACTATTAACCTGATGGGTCAAACAGTTATATAAGCACGTGGTAGTGGTCTCGCAAAGTACACCCCACGTGGGCTGAACATAAAGAAAAGTTGCTATATTGAAAATATAGTCAAGACGAGACGTTATAATTACACAAGCATTCGCATTTAAGATTGATGAACTTAGTTAGAGTTACTGATCAACACGTGGTTCCACTTTACTCACAAAGTAGTAACAAAGCAACTACCGCAAAATAATCTGGATTTAACACGAGAATTACACTCCGCTGCACTTTAAGATAGCATTAGATATTTTAGAGCTAAACCTGAAATCAAGGTGATTAAATTTTCAGTTAGGCTGAACTTAAGAAATCCATTGTCCTACGGACTTAACAGACACGCGCTTAGCCGGAGATCTTACCACTTCAGACGCTCGCCACGGCCACACAGCAACCGCCCTACTGCCCAGCGTGCTTCCTGAGGGGTGGCTCACAAAGACCAACGGAAGTGGCCAGAGGGGCAGTTAAGTATACCAACATGACAACGGACGGACAGGACCATACTAAGGATAGAAACCTCTTTGCTTTTAGGAAGCGTAGCTACCTGTTCCGACGTTGGTCCTACTGTTCTCTAGCAGACAGCCTTGTCTGCTACCCTCAAGCATGCAACTAGAAATACATATGCTCATTCATCCTCTCACACAAAAGGGAAGGGGGATGACAGTATCTTATCATATACAGTATATAAAAGAAAGCGGATGTAGGTTCCGTATGAGACTGTGTGACATGAATTACATATAAGAATTACATATTAACTGTGCTTTAAAGTGTAGTAGTGTGACAGATCGTTCTTGTTTATGTGTAAAAGTAACACGTTCCACTGCTCAGTCTCCTCCCAGATAGTCAGAAACGCCACAGTACATTTAGAAGAGGAATTTATTCCATAAATGGCAACAGATTTAAGAAATTAAACATGAAAGGAATCCAACAGAGACCTTTCAGTAATTCGAAATAACACGAGAAATGCAGTATCGCATTTTTATAAGGCTATGGGTCTGTGCACGAACAATATGAATGCGTGCAGCCGAAAACCGTAACGCATGGAGGCTTTTATGCAGCATTGGATACCAAATGGCAGACGACGCTCGTGCTGCAGCTGAGCGTGGTGACGTACGAAGGCGGTACGGAGGAGACAGCAGGTCCAGCGAGAGCCGCTGCAAGTAATGAGCCGCGAGCCCCGTGAGAACTGCGGCGACAGGGCTGCAGCTGCGTGTAACGCGATGCGTGCTGCGTCGCCGGTGTGCGTGCGTGCGTGCGTGGGCCGGCCGGCGCCTGCGCCGCTTGTCCGGCGACCACCAACTGGGCGCTGAGCACGCGCTTTATTACGGCTGCAGGGCAGCTCACTTGCGCCGCGTGTGCACGTGCGCCTGGCACGCTATCTCGCCGGAAAACTGTCAGCGCTGCGTACTTAGCCACCGCTCAGGTAATCATGATATGGCTGATGTATCATAACATGAAATGTGCGAGGGCTATCCCCCCCCCCTCCCTCCCAATGTCCGATCGGTCGCAAAATGAAAACCACAGTACGTTTTTTCCTCAGCCAATTTCCGCTGAAAAACTGCGGAATTTGTTGTGGAACATCGTGGAATATTCCCGCTGCGCTTCCTATACTTTCATCTAGTTCCGATAGTTATTTTCAGCCATAATGGCTATGTTTGTGAACCGTGACTGTGTGGGAAAATTATTTATTTCATGTTTCTGCTACCAGCTGAAAGGTCTCTGTTGGATTCCTTTCATGTTTAATTTCTTAAATCTGTTGCCATTTATGGAATAAATTCCTCTTCTAAATGTACTGTGGCGTTTCTGACTATCTGGGAGGAGACTGAGCAGTGGAACGTGTTACTTGTACACATAAACAAGAACGATCTGTCACACTACTACACTTTAAAGCACAGTTAATATGTAATTCTTATATGTAATTCATGTCACACAGTCTCATACGGAACCTACATCCGCTTTCTTTTATATACTGTATATGATAAGATACTGTCATCCCCCTTCCCTTTTGTGTGAGAGGATGAATGAGCATATGTATTTCTAGTTGCATGCTTGAGGGTAGCAGACAAGGCTGTCTGCTAGAGAACAGTAGGACCAACGTCGGAACAGGTAGCTACGCTTCCTAAAAGCAAAGAGGTTTCTATCCTTAGTATGGTCCTGTCCGTCCATTGTCATGTTGGTATAGGAAGCTGCCCCTCTGGCCACTTCCGTTGGTCTTTGTGAGCCACCCTCAGGAAGCACGCTCGGCAGTAGGGCAGTTGCAGTGTGGCCGTGGCGAGCGTCTGAAGTGGTAAGATCTCCGGCTAAGCGCGTGTCTGTTTAGTCCGTAGGACAATGGATCTCTTAAGTTCAGCCTAACTGAACAATTTAATCACCTTTATTTCGGGTTTAGGTCTAAAATATCCGATGTTATCTTAAATTGCAGCGCAGTGTAATTATTGTGTGAAGTTCAGATTATTTTCCGGTAGTTGCTTTGTTACTACTTTGTGAGTAAAGTGGAACCACGTGTTGATCAGTAACTCTAACTAAGTTCATCAATCTTAAATGCGAATGCTTGTGTGATTATAACGTCTCGTCTTGACTATATTTTCAATATAGCAACTTTTCTTTATGTTCAGCCCACGTGGGGTGTACTTTGCGAGACCACTACCACGTGCTTATATAACTGTTTGACCCATCAGGTTAATAGTAAGACGTTAGTAACCAGTTCAAGGTTTTTCTTTTGTCAATTGCTTTTCGATCTAATTTATTTTAATTATCAAAATTATTGTGGAGTTGTACGCTTTGTGTAAACCAAGTTGACCACGTGAAGCATGTGGTGTAATCATCAAAGTAGCCCTCAGCTATTCTTTTTGCGAAGTCTTCACAAAGAGTTAATATGAATTTAGTATACCAGTGTGTGGTAATTACATGACGGACAGGATTGTGGTATGAACGTAATTTCTTTGGGTAAAAACTGAATCTGTTGGTTGTGGTTAATTTCTTCTTGCTTATGTTTCAATATTCTTCATGTGTTATTTTATGAATGCAGTGTGTTATGCAGTCTCCCAATCTTGGCTCCATATTTTATGTGTTCCGTAAGATTACAATCTCACATTTTTTCAATCGTAAATAAGGCACCAGCTCAGTTATAACTCACGTATAATATGCTGAAATTTCAATGAACAATCTTAAAATAAATTTCCAAATATAAACTGATTTCTTTCTTTTTATTTAAATTCTCCTTTTTTATATATATATTACCGGTTTTGTATGACTATTAAAAGATTATCATTAATGTTAGTCGGCTTGGTAAACCTAGACTAAATATCTGATGAAACAGTTGCCCAGTAATCCACGGTTAACGTCCCCAGACAGATCACGGCTTTTAACCCACTTTCATTGTCTATTAGCACCGATCTCAGCATACCAAATTAAAGTTACAATATTACACAGTCACTTTTTATTTTATACTTAATCTAACATAATGCAACGCGTTTCGAATATGTTTTGTTCATCTTCAAGCGTTTGTACATACATACATACATACATCGAGAACTGTTACTTGAAAATAAACAGTCTTATACTAGATTAATCTAGAACACTTTGTTTTTCACTTTAGCTGCTGGTGTGGCATTTGGGGGGGAAGGAGGGTGGCAATGTATATCTAGAAATCGAAGTCAGTGATGTCTCGTGCTGGTTTTCTTCTTCATCACATCGCGATTACGGGCAGCATGGGGTTCACGCCTGAGCCTCAGGACGTGCGCTAGCAGCGCATGTCGGGTGTTTCAAGCGTCAACTTCGCGTCTTAACATCTCGGGATGTAATGGGAATATTGCGATGCAATCAACGCCATTGTGTATATGCTTTGTCATGCTATGGATTGCTGAAGAAAAAATATAGGAGGTCCATTTAAAAAAACGTAAGTTTGTGTTAAAAAACACATATGCTTTCGTTTTAGATTGTTTCCAAATATGTACATTCATGGGCCCCAGCCCTACATTGACACCGGTGAAAGTCGTTTTCCAATAGCTGTTATTGTTCCAGAGATATTTTGGGTGGACGAGATAGCTGGGACACCCTGTATAGTAAACAAACACAAGCAACAAAAATAGATAGTGAAAGTGAAGCGTACAGTTGAACTGTGTTCGAAAACTGTCTGAAATTCTATATCCTGGCGTACGCAGGCTGGCTTCCAGTAGACGACAACAATTCACATTCTGCGATTGATGGTAGCGTGGGCCCGCGTAAATACTGGGCTAGCAGCAGGGGAGCGGGTACCCTGGTGCTTCGCGCCGCGGGCTAAAGGTCGGGACACACACGTCCGGACCGTGCCAGGGCCGAGCGTCGGACGAGTGACGGCCGTGCTGCGGTCCGTTCCTGCAGGGGCCACACGTGACCGGGACGCGTCCGTGTCTTTGCTGTTCCTTGTAGTGATCTGTGTTTCTGTTTGTGAAAGCTGTAAAACATGTTCACTAATATTCGTAATAGTGAATTAGGACTTACAGCACTTGCTTTAGACGAAGAGGAAAAAGAACGAAGGCAAACAAGAAGAAGAAAATTGTGGATCCACAGTGCCTGGAAAACAAGACCAGTACAGGGTTTCGAATATTATTTTCTCACCTTATCGATGATAAGACTAAGTTTTATGAATATTTTAGGATGACGCAGTACACCTTCTGTGAACTTTTAAAGAAACTAGAACCAAGACTGAGAAAAAACGACACTTTCTAGAGAGTATCAGTTTCAGTCAAAGAACGACTGGCTATTTTTTTAAGGTAGGTTAAAGAAAAGGACACAGAACACAAATAAATAAGAAGGTTTAAGGACAGCATATTTATTTTATTACTTTAGTAATTGAAAGATAAATACGTAAGTTAGTAAATAATACAGTTAAATTTCTACTACCCTAAGAAAACCAAATGAGGACTATTCAGTGAATTAGAATCTGAAGCTGATGAGGATGCAGGGGAACTTTGAGGATGATGCCTTTGGTTATTTATATACGAATTGTGGGAATCCCTTTGCAGATCCAAAAGCTGCTGTGTAGGTTCTGTTGACTCGTTTTCCACAGGTGAAGAATATGGTGTTGCTAAGGAATTGGAGGATGATGGAGTGAACTGATGGACTGATACGTCATTCATGAGTTGCTTCAGTTCAACGTCTTGTACAATTGAAAAATTCCTACTTTTAGCTTGATGAAAAGTAGTGGATGCAACGATATTAGGGCTGGTGCTATACCAGCCAAAAAAGCATCAACTGGGTTTTGTATTTCTCTCTGTTTTTCAGCTTTTTTTCTGCCAAAATGTAAGCCATGAGCTGGCTTGATGCAGATTCTTGTGGTTTAACCGCACGCTGAAATTTTCGTTTCAATGGTGGTTTCATGAACTTGGTCTTATTTGAAGTGACGGACGAATGAGCTGAGGACGTCTGGGAATGCGGAGTGCGCTCTATCAAATTCTCTGCTTCACTACCCTGGGTTTTAATGATCCATTCTTCATCTGCAATGTCTTCTTGTGTAGACTTGGTTGGTTGGTTTTGGGGAAGGAGACCAGACAGCGTGGTCATCGGTCTCATCGGATTAGGGAAGGATTGGGAAGGAAGTCGGCCGTGCCCTTTCAGAGGAACCATCCCGGCATTTGCCTGAAGTGATTTAGGGAAATCACGGAAAACCTAAATCAGGATGGCCGGACGCGGGATTGAACCGTCGTCCTCCCGAATGCGAGTCCAGTGTCTAACCACTGCGCCACCCCGCTCGGTTTGTGTAGACTATTTTACGTTTTCAACAATAGACTGCTCCTCTTGGGAATCTGTATTTGATTCTTGTTTATGCTCGTTCTTGTCTAGAGTGTAAGGAACATTGGAAACTGTCTCTCGTTCTACCATTTAAGGTAGCAGGAACTTAAAGAAATCTTCATACTTTTATTTATGTTGATGAACAGCGGCTTGTCCTGAAATAGTTTTCCTTTTCTGCAGGGTCTTCCTTAGTTGGGCAGGAACAGATGCCCATTTTTTTTGCATTCCTCTGTTCCACCTGTAGCAAAAATATTTTAAATCGCGTATTTATATTACAAGGTTTAAAACGCTGCAAATATTTTATAGATTATACAGTATTTCTCATCTTATACAGTTCAATTTTTTTTTTCAGATTCCTTGCTACAGGAGATTCCTTTAAAACTATTTCCTTCAGCTACAGGTTGGGAAATTCCACAGTTGGAGCTATCGTCCATGACACCTCAAGAGCAGTCAAAAACGATTTATTGTTAGAAGAGGTGATGCCTGTGCCGAATGAAGAAAAATGGAATACCGTAGCTGAGGAGTTTTGGACAAAGTGGCAGTTTCCAAACTGCATTGGATCTTTAGGTGGAAAGCACGTAACAATGCAGGCTCCAAACAACTCAGGTAGTCTCTATTGGAATTACAAAAAATCATATTCCATTGTGCTTCTTGCTCTGGTTGACCCATGTTATAATTTTATTGCAATAGACGTGGAGCTTACGGAAAAAACTCTGATGGAGCCATTCTAGTGAATTCCAGCCTTGGAAACTCATTGGAAAACAATACGCTTAGCGTCCCAAAGAGAAAAACTTTACCCGGAACTGATGTTGAACTTCCAATGGTAATTGTAGGCGTTGAAGCTTTTCCTCTCAAAACATACTTGATGCGACCATATCCTGGCAGGAACTTAGCAAATGACAAGGCTATATTTAATTATCGTTTGAGTTGGGCGAGAAGAATATCCGAAAATGCATTCGGTATATTTGCAACAGAAATTTCTAATATTTAGAAGAATCCTTCAGGGAGATCCTAATAACCTTACAATGATTGTGACGGCTGCGTGTGTGCTGTACAACTTTAGTCGAAAAATGGAAGGTTATAGGGTGCCCGAACAGAGGATGGATCAAAAGGAAACTTCTGAGGGACCCGGAAGATCATCAGATCTTCGAAACCTAGCTCGAATTCGTGGGAGATCAACAGGTGCTGCATTTGCTGTACGAGAACAACTCAAAAAATTCCTGAATTCTCCACAAGGGACTGTGGAATGGCAAGAACATGTCGCCTTGGCGATATAACGATAACATAAACCAAACATCTGTTTGTAAAATAAAAAGGAAATAAATATCTTTCGGGCATTAAAACTTGTATAGTTTTTATCTTACCTTTCGCTTGTAGATCTGTTGCAATTGTCTTCCAAACTCTTTCTTTGTACTCGATTTTCCTGTAGTTTTCACTTCCCTGATCGTAAGGAACAGGAAACTTACGAACTTCTATCAGTCGTTCCACATCCATGTTTTGTACACAGAACAGTCTTGCGCAGTTGCACAGCTGCCAAGACAACTCTACCGTCAGGCCGGGTCCGTCACGTGAAAAATTAAACACGGCGAATCCCGCCTGGCCCGTCCCCGGCCAACACCGACTCAAAGGAAGGCCTCGGCGCTTGTTGGTGACGTCACGTCAGCTAGGCACGGCGAACGCCAGGTCTGTTGCAGGCAGAAACGCCTGGGCGTGCTTATCACTATAAATCAATTATTTTTGGACAAACTGTTTGGTATTGTTTTGGGTTCTGCCGTTTTATTTAGATGAAAGATTTTCTTACTATCGTAAAGCTACAAATGGAGATCATAGTTCTGTATTACTGAATCCCGTCGAAACAAACGTAGATCAATATGAGAAGATGCTTTGCCACATTGCAAGCTTCGGAAATTTTACATTCAAGAAACCATATTTACTTGATCCATTTTGTTATCGAAACTTACCCCAACCCCCTTACAATTAACTCGTTTCTTTTGTTTATTTATTTATTTTCGTTTGACATCGTCACTGGAAATGTGAACTAATTTACATGTGTAAATGTCCAACTGTTGCCAGTCATTAGATTACAGTCGTTTTCAACGAAAGGAATTCTAAACAGGAAACAAAATAGCTTCATACATCGAAAATACTGCTGAGCTTAAACTTTTTTAAACATGCACATTAGAAAAAATAAATATTCCCCTCTTGCAACTGAAAGGAGAAACTTTATAAGATAAAAAAATTTATTTGATAAAACAAGTATCTCTCTTTTGCCTCTTCTTCTGTCCTCCACCCCCTCCCCCCACGTGTAAAATCGCAAGATATTTCATTAACATTCAGTGCTCCTTACCCCATAGTCAACCAAGATACCTAAAGAAGAGCACCAATATGTTCACAGTTTCTTGTAAAAGCAACCCAGTACAAACGTAACTTCCTCAGATTTACAAATAAGGTAAAGAAGCACGAATTCTGTTGCTGCTGGACCATGAAGTTGTTTTTGTATGTCAATCCTTAAAACAGGTGGAAATTTAAGTTCAGGAGTACACTATTTGTTAAGAAGTGTAATGAATTGCACGATTAATTGATTGCAGAAATCTCTCAGAACAATGTGTGTTGGACAACTACCGCCAATAGTTTCACATTTTCCTGTGTCAGAGAGGGAGACACCACCATTATGAGTATGCCTGCAACAGACCTGGCGTTCGCCGTGCCTAGCTGACGTGACGTCACCAACAAGCGCCGAGGCCTTCCTTTGAGTCGGTGTTGCCATTTGGCCGCGGTAGGCGATAGTGGAAAGGTAACGAGTACGGCGGGAACAGCCGCCCTAAAATATTCGCTGTATAGATCAAAAAATAAAACAAAATGAAACCTGTACTTATAGCGCTGGGAAATAACAAAGTATATTATGGGAAATAACAAAGTATATTACTGTAAAGAGAAAATTAACATGATAAAGCCTGGTCGGAAGTTTAACATCTGAAGCGAAGCTGTGGACTTACATTTAATTTTCGATACGTTGTTTATGGTTTCTCCCATTGCTTCTTGGTAGAACAGTTCCATATTTAGAGTTGAATAACAAGTACACTGATTTTTGTTTATTTCTAACTAGTTTTCGGCTTATTGGGCCATCTTCGGGAAACAACTGTCTTGCGTGTGCAAGAAACACAACTACTTAGGTAACAAAACATTATATATATACACTCCACTTGTAAAGAATATTTGTTCTTTAGTATTGAAATTTTACGCAGTGAACAATATTAAGTGCAATAAATAATTGAACTCTACAGTATAACAGTATTACAAGTTAGGTGTCTATAGTACTAAAATTTGTAAGATCTTGACCCACTGGTTGAGAAACTGTCATACTGACCACTCTTCATTTATGTTGTGGCCCAAACATGCTTTTCAACATTGTAAACGACACTTTACGCAATGGACAGTACTAATCACCATAATTAGAATACACAATATTACGGTATTCGTACATGGTTATGATTCCATAGTTTGTGGGGTCGTGACATTGGCTGAGAACTGTCTCACTGAGCACTAGTCACTGAAATTGCGCAACAAACATACACTCCTGGAAATGGAAAAAAGAACACATTGACACCGGTGTGTCAGACCCACCATACTTGCTCCGGACACTGCGAGAGGGCTGTACAAGCAATGATCACACGCACGGCACAGAGGACACACCAGGAACCGCGGTGTTGGCCGTCGAATGGCGCTAGCTGCGCAGCATTTGTGCACCGCCGCCGTCAGTGTCAGGCAGTTTGCCATGGCATACGGAGCTCCATCGCAGTCTTTAACACTGGTAGCATGCCGCGACAGCGTGGACGTGAACCGTATGTGCAGTTGACGGACTTTGAGCGAGGGCGTATAGTGGGCATGCGGGAGGCCGGGTGGACGTACCGCCGAATTGCTCAACACGTGGGGCGTGAGGTCTCCACAGTACATCGATGTTGTCGCCAGTGGTCGGCGGAAGGTGCACGTGCCCGTCGACCTGGGACCGGACCGCAGCGACGCACGGATGCACGCCAAGACCGTAGGATCCTACGCAGTGCCGTAGGGGACCGCACCGCCACTTCCCAGCAAATTAGGGACACTGTTGCTCCTGGGGTATCGGCGAGGACCATTTGCAACCGTCTCCATGAAGCTGGGCTACGGTCCCGCACACCGTTAGGCCGTCTTCCGCTCACGCCCCAACATCGTGCAGCCCGCCTCCAGTGGTGTCGCGACAGGCGTGAATGGAGGGACGAATGGAGACGTGTCGTCTTCAGCGATGAGAGTCGCTTCTGCCTTGGTGCCAGTGATGGTCGTATGCGTGTTTGGCGCCGTGCAGGTGAGCGCCACAATCAGGACTGCATACGACCGAGGCACACAGGGCCAACACCCGGCATCATGGTGTGGGGAGCGATCTCCTACACTGTCCGTAAACCACTGGTGATCGTCGAGGGGACACTGAATAGTGCACGGTACATCCAAACCGTCATCGAACCCATCGTTCTACCATTCCTAGACCGGCAAGGGAACTTGCTGTTCCAACAGGACAATGCACGTCCGCATGTATCCCGTGCCACCCAACGTGCTCTAGAAGGTGTAAGTCAACTACCCTGGCCAGCAAGATCTCCGGATCTGTCCCCCATTGAGCATGTTTGGGACTGGATGAAGCGTCGTCTCACGCGGTCTGCACGTCCAGCACGAACGCTGGTCCAACTGAGGCGCCAGGTGGAAATGGCATGGCAAGCCGTTCCACAGGACTACATCCAGCATCTCTACGATCGTCTCCATGGGAGAATAGCAGCCTGCATTGCTGCGAAAGGTGGATATACACTGTACTAGTGCCGACATTGTGCATGGTCTGTTGCCTGTGTCTATGTGCCTGTGGTTCTGTCAGTGTGATCATGTGATGTATCTGAGCCCAGGAATGTGTCAATAAAGTTTCCCCTTCCTGGGACAATGAATTCACGGTGTTCTTATTTCAATTTCCAGGAGTGTATTTCAGATTGTGGGATTAGAGATTACGCAATGGCCAATATTAAGCACAGTAAAATTAAAATATACAATATTACAAGTTATATTGTTGTAACGTTGAAGTTTATGACGTAAGCAAGGTAAGGAAAATGAAATTCTGTCTTGTCTTAATTTTGTGTCACAGTATGTCAGTGTGACGTTTTCGATGTGTGTCTAACGCTATCGTGGTCTTCTGCTCTTGGTAACTTCTTGTAAAGCCAATTTGTTGTGTCAACTCGTGAATCAAGAAAATAACTTTAGCTACTTTAAATATTAACTGCGTGAATTGTGTACATTATTTAAAGTGATCACCATTCACAATCTTGCCTGGATTTATTTTAACTATGTTGTCAGCACGTCGATCTGTTGGTTGATGCGACGAGCGTTCCCCTCTACACGACACTCACATAGCCAAAAAACGTAAACCCCAACCCAATATCTAGTACCCGTAACTTTCCAGGATACTTCGTTTTATGTAGTACAGATACAGGCAAGTACCCAACACCAAAAATATAGAAGCAACAAAGGAATGACAGAAAACACAAAAAAGCTGACATGAGTTGCCCTCCACTCTGGCTCTAGTCCTTACTCCTGAGTTCTCTCTTGGCATTCACTACTGTCTCATCTCTGACAGTGGTCGGGCACAAAAAATGATCCCCCTACAGTCTTTTGACTTATACCAGTTAGGAAATAAGGATCCCAAAAATAAAGGGAAAGCGTTCTGACTGCGCATAAAATATATTTTGATGCAAGCAGCGAGAGGATTCTAGTAAGTGAAAGAACTAATAGAGAAACTGTTCTGAATGAATAGAAAAACTTATTTTACATACAATGTTTTTAGGCGACTATCCCACGTTTACTAAATAAAGCGAATTACATGTTAGTAGCAGCTATGGAAAATTTTATTGCACATGTAAATGTAAAGTGGAAATACATTGATGTCAAATTGTGTGTAAGAAGATAAAGATTGTCCGCAGCTCGTGGTCGTGCGGTAGCGTTCTCGCTTGCCGCGCCCGGGTTCCCGGGTTCGATTCCCGGCGGGGTCAGGGATTTTCTCTGCCTCGTGATGACTGGGTGTTATGTGATGTCCTTAGGTTAGTTAGGTTTAAGTAGTTCTAAGTTCTAGGGGACTGATGACCAAAGATGGTAAGTCCCATAGTGCTCAGAGCCATTTGGACCATTTTTGGAAGATAAAGACAGCAATTAAATAAAACAGCAATTAATCAAGTATAAACACAGCTGAAAGTTCCTTCTGTGATTAGCTTGTCGATTTCTTGCTCTGGAAATGATACTTTCAAAGGGAGCTGTTTTCATACACATACTTTGACTATTAAAATGAAGTCATTCGCTTGCATCATGAGCTGCACGAGAACCTCGCCATGATAAACATGCCTCGGAGAGGGCGCCCATCTTAGTTGAGATGCTAAATTTTCTGGGAGTTTAACGGGTCAAGTGGCAGAACTGCTATCGTAAATGTGACGGCGCCCAAGGACTTCCTAAGTGACTCTGCGTTCATTGGGTGAACTCGTGCTGACTGCATCTCTGTATGTAGATAACGCGCAACAAAAAAAGAATGCATTTCAGCGAGAAGACTACTGTGAGTATTTTGTGTTTGTGGGAGTCGATATCGAGAGTCTTGGCACAAGTTTCTTTTTATGGCCTAATTTTTATGTTTCACATTTTTACAAGGTTTCAAGAAAGAGAAACCACACTTCACGACTGTAATAAGTTTGTCATCAGAAAAGAAAAGAAACTGAAGAAGACAAACTCTGGCTCAATAACGAATTCATTTGTTATGTTGGTATGGTGTGTGAACAAGTCTTTCGAATGTTCCGTTGGAACTATGTTACAGTCAAATATTAGAGATGCAGGCAATGGTTTGAAACAACGAAGCGTTCGAAACTGGTCACCATTAAAGATTATGTGAAACTGTGATGCAAAACTAAATAAAGTTCCCGGCCCACCGAAATGTTGCAGTCACACAAAAAATGCTGACATCTTATGGAGCAAACTGCAATAAATGCGGAAACACTAAAGCAAGTAACAAACTTCAATTACTTGGAATGCAATATATCACATGGAGACGACATTGATTTTCGATATTAGATAGACAATTTGAACTTAATGAATGGTAATATTAAATGAAACTGACAAAAGAAAGTAAGAAAAGAAGCACTTCTGAAATTTTATAAAACACTGTCGTTCCCAGTTGTACTGTATGGAAGCGAAACATGAATAGGCAACAACAAAAGAGGACTAATTAAGAATCCAAGCCTCGCGGGATTAGCTGAGCAGTCCATGGCGCTAGAGTCACGGACTGTGCGGCTGGTTCCGGCGGAGGTTTGAGTGCTCCCTCGGGCAAGGGTGTGTGTGTGTGTGTGTGTGTGTTTGTCCTTAGGATAATTTAGGTTAAGCAGTGCGTAAGCTTAGGTACTGATGACCTTAGTAGTTAAGTCCCATAAGATTCACACACATTTGAACATTTTAGAAACGAGGGTTGGAACTTAAATAGTGGCAACTATTTATTCCAACCGATACAAAAGAATAACTTGTTTGCAGCTGTTACTGTCCTTCAAAGTAGTCACAGCGTTGTATTGAACCCGTTGTCAGCGATGTGGAAGGCGTAGTATACTGTTAGCAGAGCCTGTTCTGTTGATGGTGCGAATGGAGCAGTCTACTGCCTGCCGAACCTCTGGATCAGTTCTGAAGCGAATGTCACGAAGTGGTTCCTTGATCTCCGGAATCAAATCAAAGTCACGAGGACTTAAGTCGTATTACTGTTCTTTTTTTGGAGCATCAACTGTGACCAGCTTTGCGAAAGAAGCGGCGACACTTTCTGCGCAACCCACCCATCATTTTGCACGATAATGCGCGGGCGCATACAGCGCAAGCTGAGTCTGCTCTGTTCGGTCGATGGGACTGGGAAGTAAAGTACTGTACCACCCACCATGCTCCCCGGACTTAAATGCTTGTGACTTTGATATGATTCCGAAGATGAAGGAACCACTTCGTGGCATTCGCTTCAGAACTGTTCCAGAAAAAAATAGTTCGAATGGCTCTGAGTACTATGGGACTTAACATCTATGGTCATCAGTCCCCGAGAACTTAGAACTACTTAAACCTAACTAATCTAAAGACATCACACACATCCATGCCCGAGGCAGGATTCGAACCTGCGACCGTAGCAGCAGCGCGACTCCGGACTGGAGCGCCTAGAACCGCTAAACTAAAGCGGCCGGAAACTGTTCCAGAGATTCGACAGGCAGTAGACCGCTCCATTCGCACCATCAACAGAACAGGCTCTGATAACGGTATACTACGCCTTCCATATCACTGGCAATGAGTTCTACACAACACTGGTGACTACTTTGAAGGACAGTAAGAGGTGGAAACATGTAACTCTTTTGTATCGGTTCTGAATAAATAGTTGCCACTATTTAAGTTCCAACCCTAGTATCACTTTACATATTCGTCAGACAGCTACTTTGAGGTCTCCTTCTCCCTCTCTTCTTAGTACTCATGAAAGGGCGCTTTTTCGCGGCACGGTATTCAAGTCTTAGTGTTATGTGTCCGTACTGTCTCAGCCTGAGTTCTGGGAGTTTTTCATTTATGCCTTATGAGAACGATTTAAAAACTACTGGTCCCAGCATTCTGCAGAAGTGATTGCAAAAATCAGTAACTGAAAACAAAAACAAAATATGAGTGTATAGCAATGAAATTTTAAATAAAGTCTCTTTTTCATGAAACTCGATCCAAGATGGCGAACATGGCCCAAAGAAAAAAAAAGCCGAAAAGTTGCAAACAACGGTTCATCTTAAATAAGTAAACGTCTACAGTTCCGATCGAAAATGTTGAGCGAGAAACTTGAAGGGCTGAAAAAGATCAATCGATTCCTTTTTTATAAGTATGGATTGCTTTCTTACGCTTCGTGATGTATCGAAAAAAGTTAAGGATCGGGTTCTCTTTAACTCATTAACATTCACGTGCGCCTACAACCGCTCGGCCACCGCGGCCGGCTGCTTGGACTATACCTCCGAATTCATCCTGCTATTTGTATTTCAATGTTACTCCTCGGGCCCATGTATGGCGCTTTCTTGATGCTTAGACTTCACTGTCAGACAATAGCCCTGGCCTTACAGCTATTTTGTAAATTTTGCCTTTGGTTTTTATGGTTTTTTAAAATTACAGATGGTTCAAATGAATCAGAGCACTATGGGACTTAACATCTGAGGTCAACAGTCCCCTAGAACTTAGAACTACACTACTGGGCATTAAAATTGCTACACCAAGAAGAAATGCAGATTCATTGGATAAATATACTACGACTGACATGTGATTACATTTTCACACAATTTGGGTGAATAGATCCTGAGAAATCAGTACCCAGAATACCACCTCTGGCCGTAGTAACGGCCTTGACACGCCTGGGCATTGAGTGAGAGCTTGGATGGCGTGTACATGTACAGCTGCCCATGCAGCTTCAACACGATACCACAGTTCATCAAGAGTAGTGACTGGCGTATTGTGACGAGCCAGTTGCTCGGCCACCATTGACCAGACGTTTTCAGTTGGTGATAGATCTGGAGAATGTGCTGACCAGAGCAGCAGTCGAACATTTTCTGTATCCAGAAAGGCCCCTCCGAAAAAATGACGTTTTGCCATTCGTGCACCCAGGTTCGTCGTTGAGTACACCATCACAGGCGCTCCTGTCTGTGATACAGCATCAAGGGTAACCGCAGCCATGGTCTCCGAGCTGATACTCCATGCTGCTGCAAACGTCTTCGAACTTTTAGTGCAGATGGTTTTTGTCTTGCAAACGTCCCCATCTGTTGACTCAGGGATCGAGACGTGGCTGCACGATCCGTTACATCCATGCGGATAAGATGTCTGTCATCTCGACTGCTAGTGATACGAGGCCTTTGGGATCCAGTACGGCGTTCCGTATTACTCTCCTGAACCCACCGATTCCATATTCTGCTAATAGTTATTGGATATCGACCAACGCGAGCAGCAATGTCGCGATACGATAAACCGCAATCGCGATAGGCTACAATCCGAACTTTATCAAAGTCGGAAACGTGATGGTACGCATTTCTCCTCCTTACACGAGGCATCACAACAACGGTTCACCAGGCAACGCCGGTCAACTGCTGTTTGTGTATGAGAAATCAGTTGGAAACTTTCCTCATGTCAGCACGTTGTAGGTGTCGCCACCAGCGCCAACTTTATGTGACTGCTCTGAAAAGCTAATCATTTGCACATCACAGCATCTTCTTCCTGTCGGTTAAATTTCGCGTCTGTAGCACGTCATCTTCGTGGTGTAGCTATTTTAATGGCCAGTAGTGTACTTAAACCTAAATAACCTAAGGACATCACACACATCCATGCCCGAGGCAGGATTGGAACCTGCGACGTAGCGGTCGCGCGGTTCCAGACTGAAGCGCCTAGAACCGCTCGGCCACACCGACCGGCTTTGAATTGCACAGAACCTCTGAAAGCATACGCCACTTCTTCCAACCAGATGTCATTCTTCGAGACGTCTGCTCCAAGTGATCCGTTGTCTGATATTACTAATCCCAGATACGTGAAATTTTTACGTCTTGAGAGTGTGACGTTTTGAAGCTTCATACAGTGACTAGGGTAAGTAAGGGCAATTTATGACAGGCATCATGAGCGTAGAAAGTGAATGTAGTGAATGCCCCAAAACCATGAATAATCTTACAGTTCACACTGGTTGCAAACAAGCCAGACATAGAAAGAGAGCACAACGCAGTCTCCGGCTGCTCTGTACTCGGCTGTAGGCTGTGAAAGGTATCGCAGGGCGGAAGGAGAGGGGAGGGTGTGTTGGGAAGCCTGACCGAGCCAACCCCGGGGGGTTCCCCAAACGGTATCGACTTTTTGGGTCATCCCGGGGGCTTCGAGCGTCGGCAGCGGATGGCGCGCTGGCCTGTCTGTCTGGCTGTGAGTGTGCTTAATTGTGTCCAGTGGTTCGGTAGCGCTGTGTAGGAGGGGACGCGGAGAGCCGCTTTGTACGCCAGTAGCAGGGACGGGCGAGCAGCAGCCGTCGCTCCGTCTGCAGACGGCGACCACTTTACTCATAACAGGTATGTGAAAGAGCTTCACTGTTACCTTCGTTAGGCTGGCGATCTGACTGGGTGACCTGGAAAACCGGGATTTCTCAGGGAAATTAAGTTCACTGAAATAATTCGGTAAATATCGGGGAATTCTGAAAGATTCAGAGAGTTCTGAGGGAGTGTGTGTAAGGAGGAGTAATATTCGTTGACAGAAAGAAATGAACTGAATCATTTTGCTACAAATCACTCCGAGATTCTGCTTCCGAAACAATCGGGTCTGAGGTCGAGTAGGGAGGTAAAGAAGTTAACTGAATTAATCTAATTAAATCATAGTTTACTTTTATCTAATAATAGTCTTCTTTGTTGCAATAAGTAACAGTTCACAATAAAGTAGATGTACCTAGGTGTTTCAGAAAAAGACAGACAACAAAAATAAATCGGGCACATATATTTGATATTTCAATAAGAGGGAGTTGTCTTTTACCAAAATCAAGGTAATTTCCAAGAATGATTGCCTATTGAAGTCGCGGGGTCCAATCGATAGATATCGATCATGCGACTCTGGTGGCGGGCGTTATGATCAATTGTTTGTGATCGTCATTCTTATCTGTTTTCCGTCGTTCCCTTAAGTTACCCACCTCCGCGAATTAAGGGCAAAAAGAGAATTGTTCCCATAGCGTACACATCACATGACCTTTCACATGACAACAACACTGACGACGAGTAAGTTAAGTCATCTCCTTTGTAATTACAAGTATTTTTGTAACGGTCTTCTTTTGTCATTGCTGCAGCGACCACCGTAAACATACTCATAACGCCCGCCACCAGAGTCACATGATCGATTTTGGATCGCATGTTCGATATGTATCGTTTGTACCCCGCGACATCAAGAGGCAATCGTTCTTGGAAATTACCAAAATCAATTTTAGTGTTTGTGAGCTAGTAACCTCCACAAAGCATGTGACCCGTGATACACACTGTAATTATTTGGGGACTATTTGAATTTTTTTTTGTCATTGTACACTTTGGGACTGTAGTGTCAATAAATGGTCAGTGTGTAGTTAGAGGTCATCTGTGATTCAATCACTGATTGTATTTTACTGTAGAAAACCTGGATCTGTAATAGAGTCAGCGAAAGGAGTTCCCTGACACTCGCAGTGAGCTTGAGGCAGCGGCTTCGCGCGCCCACGTCAACCAATCACTTAACGCGATTTTGTATACGTCTCTATGGCAGCACCTCACTGTTGTCGCGGCTCTATAGATGACAATTATTTTGTTTCTTCTGCCGCCGTTCGCGTTTCGCAGTTCAAAACTGACCATAGGGCGGCCATCTGTCAGGGAACTTCTGTTGTTGACTCTACTGTAGGACATAAATGTTTTATCTGTGTCTTCCACCGAACAAAATGTAATGAAGTGCTTAGTGAAGTATGTCATTCTTTGTGCTTAGTGGAGAACAAGGTGACACCCGAAACTTTAAAGTTACGAAACAGCGTATTTCTCACAGAAAATTATGGTTCATATTTACTCTGTACATGAATAGTTCTTGACTACAGGATTAACTACAGATAACATCCATAAATAGGTTATGTTACTTAGTTTGAAGGTTTATAACAATGAACCGAGCGAGGACAAAGTTGAATATAGTCAGTGTGCTAGACTAGGCCAAAAGTGCTGGAGAGATTACGTCGATAATTATTCTAGACTTTGTTAGCAGCCTGCAGTGAATATAAGATACATCGGCGAGATATCTCACTGAATGTCCTGAATATAACATTTTAGTTCTGTATAAGTACGAGATGGCAATAGAAACAAATTTGTAGTTTAGTCTGTTTTATAGCAAACATTGCTATCGACAAACCACAGGGAATTCATCTGTTGTTAACATTTATATCCTTAAAAGCATTTCGTTCCTCTAAAGGTACGTAATTTCTGCTATACACGCTGAAGTTCCTACAGTGTTGGAGTTCTTGTGCTCTCGATTTATTTAAAAATAAAACACTTTTCAGCTAGCCGGTAGTCCTACCCCATTGCTCTAAAAATGCACAATACATTTCTCTCTTATTAAATGCATCCTTTCGATGGGATCCAAGGTTTTCTTCCCACCTACCATTCTTGTTACAATGTTGCAGCACTTATTTCATCTGTATGGGTTAACGCCAGTACCAGTCCAGTAATGGAAATGTGCATTTTCCGTATCCCTGCTCGGTTCTCCAGCAAATTAACATGATTCATTGTACGTACTGGATTTCCGATCCTGCTGTCACTCTTTCCAGACGTCTTTGCACGCCACTACTTTTGAGTGTAATGCAAACCAGAAGCTATCAAAAACAGTTGCCTGAGCTTGGAATATGGGAAGCCTCAGCCATCAACCTACTTATAACACTTCTTTTGGAAGATAACCTGTGTTGATATTCGTGAAAAATATTTCGTTCGATCTCCTAATGACTCGAAAATTTCTAAGTCATTCAAAAGCAAGTTTTGTCGAATGTAGCACAATAGTTTTGTTGTCCTAATTTCCGTGAACTCAGAACAGTAATTAATTTAATATCAGTGTGAAACCATTACCATTTTAATGTGTAAAGTATAGGGAAGTTTAAATGAAAGGACTATTAAAAGTCCCTTTAATAATGGTCATCTACTTAGTTTAAACGCTGTAGCAAATAGACCACTCCTCAGACGTGAATTCTGCAAACTATCTTCAAGTAATAGCAAACCAACGGAAAAGTGCTCATACGGGAGCACAGAAAAGGCTAATATTACCCTGTTTTAAAAGACCCTGACTGAAACGTGGGGCACCAACTGCCTTAGTCTGTCTACCTCAACACCCAGAAACCGATAACGGATAAAGACTTTTGAGAACGGAAGATGGCACTTCTAGATAAATGCCTGTAGAATATACCGTTAAAAATTGTACAATTAGCTGCGGTTATTTAGATTTGACTTCACTACGGATTTTACGTTTTCACGTTTAGTATTTTGAGTATAGAAGTAGGGTAACATTGAACCTCTATCTCGGAAACGGATAAAGATACCAAGAAAAACGTTCAAGGGTTTTTGAGATAGGAATCTCAGGAATGTATCGTAAGTAATTCAGCCATTCATTTGCTATGTATAGCCGTCTTGGAATCCGCGGCTCTATTTTGGTACCGAGAAACCATATTTTTTGGGTTTTCTCAGGAAGCGATCATGAACTAAATGATGCCTCCATAAGCCCATTGAAGCGCGCCATAGAGTACATATAATGCAAAAATAACCAACGTATTTACTGCATTTGCCAAATCTGGAGGAAGTGTGTTATATTCAAACTTTGACCCTGTACAGTATACAAATGGTCTCTAGCCCAAGGGCTATCCAAAACACTTGGACCAACCTTTCTGTTACCAATAGAATCCGAGGTATGAGCTCCGGAAAAATCCCATTTTTATGCGCGGAGTTTTGGAACGTGCATACCGATGTCGCACACCCGAGATATTATGTTTACTACTTTATAACTGAATGCAATATTGAAGGTGCGTATGTTGTCGGTTCCCACCCGATGCCTCGATTCCATTCTTGAGCGCAATGCTCGTACTTCTGCACTCTCCACCTTCGCTCTTAGCATATGCATAAGATGTCGAAATATTGTTTGGAAAAATATCATTAAGCTGTTGGAATTCGAAAACACACCATCAGTTAATCACGCCGAGAAAAACATACAAATATTAGGCACATTGTAAATAACAGTCTACATTCTGAGACTTTTTTTTGTAGTTTAAATGTCTTCTACCAATACTGCTAGGATGACAGTTACAGGTACATCATTGCATGCTGCTTCATCTCGGTGTAAGAGTTCACCAGTCCCGGCGGCTGGCGAGTGACGGAATGCCAGTCTCGCGGTAACATATAACCAGATGTTTTCGGTGGGTAAGAGACCTGGAGAACATGAGTGCCAAGGCAACAGTCAGTCGAACACCCTGTGTACTGAGATATGTCAAGACAGAAAGGAACACATACGGTCTATTACGGTCTTGTTGAAAGATAACGTCATGAAGATCTCGAAGATAGGGCACAGCCACTGAACATAACACATCAGAAGTGTAGCCGCTGTTGTCCGAACTATCGGCTACGCGAAGCAGAGGTGATCGTGTTGTTAAGACAATGACGGCCCATACAGTCATGCGTGGAACTGGGCCCATATGACGACGACGAATGCGTCTTGGCAACGCTTGTTGTCTTCGGGACCCACACACATTGCCGGCCGGTGTGGCCGTGCGGTTAGAGGCGCTTCAGTCTGCAACCGCGTGACCGCTACGGTCGCAGGTTCGAATCCTGCCTCGGGCATGGATGTGTGTGATGTCCTTAGGTTAGTTAGGTTTAATTAGTTCTAAGTTCTAGGCGACTGATGACCTCAGAAGTTAAGTCGCATAGTGCTCAGAGCCATTTGAACCCACACACATTCAGAGACGTCCATTCGGTTGTTGTGAAGAGAACTGGGACTCGTCTGAAAAGACGATGTGGTACAACTGCACCACGGTTGAGGCGCCTCCGTCTTCTGCCGTGTCAAGGAAAGCCGCAGCAAAAGTCGTCGTGCTGGCAGTTCGTGGTGCTCCTTACGTCGTCGCACTGACCGTGTGGATACTTGTCGTGCTGCAAAGAAGCCGGTTAACTGACCAAAGGCATTTGACATAATTGCACCCTCTCACACGATCGAAGAAACAAAATTTCTTCTCGACCGCTAGTTCGGTAAGACTTGGGATCTTCCATGGCGTTTAGTGTAGCTCTTCTGAACCGGCAGATTCCATATCCGCTTGATAGTAATGGAATCCCGACAAACATCAACATCAATATCGCGGATCGAAAAACACGTTCCAGCACGGTCTAGTAAAAGTTTCTCCTTCTCACACAAGATAATGCTACCACTAAAACGGGGGGGACAAAACGCGGAACATTTGTGGAAAAAACTATTACGGATGACGACATTTGGTGCTATCGAGACGAACCTACCCCAAAAACAATAAAGTGCAGAAATTCGCCTGAAGGGTCAGCGATCTGGTGACTTAACCGACATCCAATCGAATCTGCCGTGCGAGTTGGATAACATCTTCTAAGATGGCTTTTTCTGATCTCTCATGTTGTATGAGCGTCCTGATGTTTTGTACTCGAGCGGAGCAAGACTACATAGAACATCTGAAGCATTATAATTCTCATTTTAACTCTCCTCTAATTTTTTTTAATCTAGCCTCGAAATTTTTCGGACTGACGGATTATGATCACTTGCTTGTAAAGCCCCAGTAGTTGCGGTCTTCATTCCGAAGACTGGTTTGATGCAGCTCTCCATTCTGCTGTACTCTGTGCGAGTCTCTTCATCTGCGAATAACTACTGCAGCCTACTCCCTTTTGAATCTGCTAACTGTATTGATGTTTTGGTCTCCCTCTATGATTTTTACGTCCCCACTCTTCCCTGCAACACTAAATTGGCGATCCCTTGATGTCTCAGAATGTATCCTACCAACCAATCAGTTGTGCCACAAATTTCTTGTCTACACAATATTATCCAGTACCCCCATATTAGTTATGTGATCTACCCATATAATCTTCAACATTCTTCTGTAGCACCACATTTCTATTCTCTTCTTGTCTAAACTGTTTATTGTCCATGCTTCACTTCCATTCGTGGCTACAATCCAGACAAATACTTTCGGAAAAGACTTCCTAACAATTAAATCTACATTGGATGCTAATAAATTTCTCTTCTTCAAAAATTATTTTCTTGCTATTGCCAGTCTACATTTTATATCCTCTCTACTTCGGCCATCATTAGTTATGTTGCTGCCCAAATAGCAAAACTCATCTACCACTTTAAGTGTCTCGTTTGCTAATCTTGTTTTGCTTTTGTTGATTTTCATCTTACATCTTCCTTTCAAAACAATATGTCCATTCCATTCAACAGTTCTTCCAAGTCCTTTGTTGTCTCTGACTGAATTACATTGTCATCGGCAAATCTCAAAGTTTTTATTTCTTTTTCCTGAACTTTAATTCCTACTACAAACCTTTCTTTGGTTTCTTTTACTGTTTATTCAAAGTACAGCTTGGGTAAGATTGGAGATAGGCTACAACCCTGTCTCACTTCCTTCTCAACTACTGATTCCCTTTCATTTCCCTCGACTCTTGTAACTGCCGTCTGGTTTATGTACAAATAGCGTTTCACTCCCTGTATTTTACCTCTGCTGCCTTGAGGGTTTCAAAGAGAGTATTCCAGTCAACATTGTCAAAAGCTTTCTCCAAGTCTACAGGTGCTATAAACGTATGCTTGCCTTTTCGTAACCTATCTTCTAAGATAAGTCTTTGGGTCAGTATTGCCTCGCGTATTCCTACACTTCTCCAGTGTCCAAACTGATCTTCCCCGAGGTCGGCTTCTAGCAGTTTTTCCATTCTTCTGTATACATTTCGTGTTAGTATTTTGCAAAAATGACTTATTAAACTGATTGTTTGGTAATTTTCATACCTGTCAGCAACTGCTGTCTTTGGAATCGGAGTTACTACAGTCTTCTTGAAGTTTGAGGGTAGCTCGCTTGTCTCATACATCTTGCACACCAAATCGACGAGTTTTGTCATGGCTGTCTCTCCCAAGGCTTTCAGTAGTTCTAATAGAATACCGGCTACTCCTGGGGCCTTGTTTCCACTTAGATCTTTCAGGGCTCTGCCAAATTCTTCTCTTAGTATCATGTCTCCCGTCTCATTTTATCTAAGTCCACTTCCCTATCCAAAATATTGCCTTCAGCAACATTTCCCTTGTATAGACTCTCTATACAGGGTGTTTCAAAAGTGATGGTCAATATTCAGTGATATGACAGGAATGATCATTCGAAACAAACATGGGCCCTAAAATGCATACCTTAAGAGCTAAGAGATATTCTTGATCTTCAATATTGTGAAACAAATCTCTTCTAATGCTTGCTCTCTGCTTTCCACATTTTGGGAAGTGGTAATATGGACCAAAACAAGAAAAAAATGTCAAGTAAACGTGTGCTCTAAAATACATACCTTAAAAATTATGAGCACTTGTTCATTAGAAGAGTTGTTCCAAAGTACCAAAGATGAACAGGTGCTCATAGCAGTTAAGATATGCATTTTAGAGCACATGTTTACTCGTCATTTTTCTATTGTTTTGGTCCATACTACCACTTCCCAAAACATGGAAAGCAAAGAGTTTGCTTCACAGTATCGAAGATCAGGAACTGCTCATTGCTCTTAAGATATGCGTTTTAGAGCCCATGTTTGCTTGGCTTTTCTGTTTCGAATGATCATTCCTGATCATCTCTGAATATTGACCATCACTTCTGAAACACTCTGTATACTCCTTCCAAGTTTGAGCTTTGCTTCTCTTTTCTCCAAAGACCTATTTAATTTCCCTGTAGGTGGTATGTACCCTCCACCGACTGAAATATGCTTCTAAATACTTGCCTTTGTCCTCTAGCCTTTCCTGCTTAGCCGTTTTGCACTTCTTGTCAATCTCATTCTTTAAACGTTTGCATTTCCTTTCGCCTGTTTCACTTGCTGTATTTTTATATTTTCTCCTTTTCTCAATTAAATTCAATATCTCTTGTCTTATACCAGTATTTCTACTAGTTCTTGTCCTTTTACCTATTTGATCCTCTGCTGCCTTCACTATTTCATCTCTTAAAGCTAACCATTTGTCTTCTACTGTATTCTTTTCCCCCCTTCTCGTCAATCGTTACCTAATGCTATATCTGAAACTCTTAGCAGATGCTTCGTACATTATACAGATATAACTAAGTTCTAATACGAGCGGTTTTCTCTAGCTTATTGTACAAAGCAAATGCGCAAACAACTCAGGCAGCAACCAGTGACCATCACAACGCCATTAAAAGACTGTTTAACAATGAACGTCGTTAAGAAGAAAGGAACAAATAAAATTCAGAATACCAAACAAACTCGGATGATGATTGCAGTGGTGCTGTGATTTCCCTTCAATGATCCTTCGTATAACATCCATTTCCGACTCGGGAGCTGGTGTCGAGAAACACCTTGTCGAGCAGTGATGCAATGTGGCTATATGTGCACTTGAAAAAGCGGCCGTTAGTACTGGAACGCAACTTACAACCGGTCATAAGGCTGGCGTGACCGGGCGTACATTGAATGGCTCCCACCAACGTACCGACTTCCGTACACAAGTGAGTGCGGCAGCGCTCTCGCTAACTTCAGCAGCTAAGGAACAGCAGCCACAGTACGAGAGCAGCGGGTGCGGTTTCGTCTTATACAGTATACCAAGTCACTGCCCACAGAGGCTACACGATTGAGTATAACTACCGAAGCGCTACCCTGCGCCTGCTAAGAGTACAGTCGTTGACTCGCAGTGGTTCACTTATCACAAACAAACAACTTTCAGATGTGGTTTCTGTCGTGTCACCGCCAGACACCACACTTGCTAGGTGGTAGCTTTAAATCGGCCGCGGTCCGTTAGTGCATGTCGGACCCGCGTGTCGCCACTGTCAGTAATTGCAGACCGAGCGCCACCACACGGCAGGTCTAGAGAGACGTACTAGCACTCGCCCCAGTTGTACGGACGACTTTGCTAGCGACTACACTGACGAAGCCTTTCTCTCATTTGCCGAGAGATAGTTAGAATAGCCTTCAGCTAAGTCCATGGCTACGACCTAGCAAGGCGCCATTAACCATTTCTATAGAGAGTCTCACTTGTATATCAAGAATGCTGTACACGAATGATGGATTAAAAGTTAAGTATTTCAGCAGCTACGTACTTTTCTTTATAGCATTCATTAAGTATCCTGTTCCAGACCTCACGACCGTCTGCGTTAGATTATAGCGTGCATTTCGGCCTCCTCTATCTACAAGGTGTTGGCACATTTGCCAACACATCAGTTTCTGAGTGGGAAACTCGCTGCGTAATCTTTCTGTCTATACAGAGTGTAGGCGGTGTTGCTCTTACCTACTTCTGGCGGTTGCGCTGAAATGATAATGATCTGCATATCCAAGCTTACCTACTGCATGCCAATTTGACGTTTCTTGCAATTTCTCTTCATGATGTGGAGGTTCGATGCCTATATAGCAGAACGTGGATAAAAATTGTTCGAATGGGCACAAGTGGTTGACTTATTCGTTAAGGCTTTGAATTATACTCTAGGAAAAGTTACGTAAACTACCATCCGCTTTGCTGCTGCAACCAACATAACACCAAAAATCAATTTTTAGTATGTGTCGTAGCGTGCGCTGATGTGAAACTCCCTGACAGATTAAATCTGTGTACAGCCCGAAATCTTGTCTTTCGTGAGGAGTGTTTCTATCAATTGAGCTGTTATCACGCAACACTCACAAGTGTAATTCCTGATTTTGAGTTTTTTAGCTGGGAGGATGTATCGTGAGTCGTTATTGTATAGCTCAGTCGGTAGGATGGTTTGAGGGTGTATGGCACATAATTTTACCTACCAGACAATCCTAATTCATCGAGTTATCAAGAAAAATTATTGTAGATGTGATGTTATCGAAATATTATTTTTTTAGTGTCATTAACTAAAGTAAAAAGTGAAGATTATCTGCTTTCACAATATTTACTGAGTAGTGTGTTTTACAAACAACCACAAAATCTTGACTTGTACCGAACGAAATAACAATCGTCGGCGCAGTGCTCGGTTCTTAGGTTACTTCTGGAGGAGTCCGAGTCGATACAACATATACACAATACCAGATCACTTTATTATAACTTGAACAAGGTGAAATCTTAACTTTGAAAAAATCCATGTCCACAGGAATGTCATATTATTTTTATCACTGGCACTGAACACTTAAGGTATCTTAATTACAGAATGTACGTATAGTCACCTCGGCTGCATAAAATTGTTGACAAATTGACCATGGTTTCGACAGCTCTAAGGCGGTCTTCATCAGAATAAAAATTACATAGGATTACCTAGAAAATACAATGACATGGCTCAAAAATGCAGTATAATTGCAAAATTTTGTACATGGCTGCACGTTCAGAGACCGTGAATAGTTACAATTAACAGAAAACAGCCCTCGGTCACTACTTTTTAACGAATTAACCGGGTTTCAACGCTGTTAGGGGAGTCTTCCTCAGAATTTAAACCAAAGAATGGTCTGTAACATGGTCATAATTCTGTCACCATGTTATAGACCACTCTTTGGTTTAAATTCTGAGGAAGACTCCCCTAGCAGCGTTGAAACCCGGTTAATTCGTTAAAAATTAATGACCGAGGGCTGTTTTCTTTTAATTGTGACAGTATAATTAATAGGATTACGTCCATATACTGTACAAGCAGTGTACTTACATGTATAGACAATTTAACATTACAGGCAATAACAGTAATCACTGCATGATAATTACAACATACCGTAACGGTCATAAAATGAATTATAGTTCAAATGTACATAAAAATGTGAAACTCGAAAGGAAAACGATGTTTAAGTGTCTACATTGAGGAGAATATCGCCATTCAGACCATTTTAAATTAGCGGCTCTATACCTCGAAAAAAAGTTTTTGTTGCGTAATTGCAACTGTTCGTTAAGAATGAGACCGTCCTTGAGAGATTTGTGTTTGAAAATCTCTAGTTCTTCTAAGATGTTAAGCCTAAATACTTTTTTTCCGAGTGCAAGATCTGGACGTCTTTACAGTGCCTCAGATGTTCTTGTCTGTAATTCGATCACTTCTTGCTAGAAGCCGCGAAACTGTTTCGTGTCCAACTCGTGGCTGCCTTGGCCTGTTAGCCGTCTAGTGTGGTTTGATGCAATTGTTTGGCTCTAAGCGACCTCGTGACTGTCATTGCATTTGGATGGAACATTTTATTCCATTTGACAAACATGCTACATTTTTTACAGTTTAAGTTATATTCTTGTGACTTTTTCAATTTGATAAGCACTTTTTTGCACAGATATTTTTCACCTATGGTGTTATTACATGTAAGTACACTGCTTGTACAGTATATGGAAGTAATACTATTAATTATATTGTATTATTGATCCATGTAATTTATTCTGACGAAGAGCCGGCCGGAGTGGCCGTGCGTTTCTAGGCGCTACAGTCTGGAACCGCGTGACCGCTACGGTCGCAGGTTCGAATCCTGCCTCGGGCATGGATGTGTGTGATGTCCTTAGGTTAGTTAGGTTTAAGTAGTTCTAAGTTCTAGGGGACTGATGACCACAGCAGTTAAGTCCCATAGTGCTCAGAGCCATTTGAACCATATTCTGACGAAGACCGCCTTGGAGCTGTCGAAACCATGGCCAGTTTGACAACAATTTTATGCAGCCGAGGTGACTATGTAAGTGGGCTGCTTCTGTGTTGGCAGCGCTGTGTAGCGCTTTGCATTGGATCTCTGACTGCGCTTTCTCTGTAGGAGACTCTGTGGCTGGTTGGACTCGTTGTTGGGAGTTAATCGCCAGTAGTAGTGTTGGGCAGTTGGAAGTTAGTCGCCAGCAGTGATGAAAGTACTGTTGGGCAGTTGGAGGTGAACAGCCAGCAGTGATGGATACTAAATGTGAGAAGTTAGCATTGATGGAGGGTAGAGGTCTGAAGCGTTAGCGTAGGCTAACGATCTGTACATCTTAGACTTGGAAATTGAATATTATTCATGATTATATACCTTTGTACTAGATGTCAATGACGATTTACATTCGTGTCTGAACTGGATGTCACATTATTAAGGTAAAAAAAAACATTATTTGGTTTGCAACAAAATGTTTCCTTTGCTTACCACATGCCTATTAGTAGTTAGTGGCTTCAGTAATTAGAATCTCATTTAGCTGGCAGTATTGACTTTCAATTTCTTGCAGTAGTTTGCGTTATGAAGATTTTTGAGGTAAGTGCTTAATGAAATGTTAGGTTATTGTCAGGATTGCTTCTTATTCAGGACCATTCTTTTGTATTAATTATTTGAAGTCAGGTCGTATTTTTTTTTTTTTTTTTTGAGCAATCATATTGCGTTGTGCTAGAATATTGTGGGTCAGTGTTGACTTGATAAGAAAAACTAAAGAGAAAGTAGGCCCAGTACGTTCAGTTTTATTCAGCTGTTTCAGAGTCAAATAACGTAAAAGTTTCATCTTCTCAGTCATTCAGCAATTTAAGTACAGATTCACACATTTAAATACAGAAGTTTCAACTATACGTCCATTCTGTAATTACGTTAACGCACGATTGCTGGACTTCAGCCTATAGCAATGTACAAAATTTCAACTTAATGTATCACTTTGCGCAGTATAAGATAGTAGTTTCTGCTCTGAGTGTACAAAAAAAAAAAAAATGGTTCAAATGGCTCTGAGCACTATGGGACTTAACTTCTAAGGTCATCAGTCCCCTAGAACTTAGAACTACCTAAACCTAACTAACCTAAGGACATCACACACATCCATGCCCGAGGCAGGATTCGAACCTGCGCCGTAGCAGTCGCGCGGTTCCGGACTGAAGCGCCTAGAACAGTTCGGCCACCGCGGCCGGCTCTCAGTGTACATTTGACCATAATTTTTACTACGTAGTTACTGTCTATCGCAGCTGTCGCACTGCTGGCTATAGTGAGACGATGCTCTCGTCTTCGGCAATGATTGCAGATTGGTGTGAGCGGCACCCTGTTCTGACGTAAGCAAGGATGTTGCAGCGGTAGCGTATGGAAACTCTTGAGGACGTGTCTACGCCGATGTCCCTCATTCATCGTTGCGTTGCTAACATGCCTAAGAAAATTAAGTACCTACAGTCGTCGGCTGAGTGCATAAATACAACACAATTAGCGCGAACCTGTTACAGGCTACTAAGCGATTTCAACACCAGTTCGTAAGGAACGTATATCCATTAGCAACCGCGATGAGCACATTTTCGCGAAATATGTGACAGCAGTTATTTTCATTCAGTAGTGAATAATGAGCGTCCCGAAGTCTCGCGCTGTTGTGTGTGGAAACCGGCGGCGTTTGCGTTAATGCTGAGAGAAGTGCCGGAGATGAGCGCAGGAAACAATTTCCGACAGCCCAGGTTGCGAATGCGCAGGCGTAATGACAACTTAAATGGCTTTAAGGAGTTATTTTCCGCTGAACACAGAGGTAATTGCAATGCAACACGACAGTAGGATCTACGATCTGCTGCATGTAGTTGCTAATTAGAGGAGCTCCATAGGAAACCATCAACTTATCGGGCGAACAAACCTGTTTCCGTATGTCACTAGGACACGTCTAAATTTAGCTTCTTTGACACTTTCAAATTCTAAATGTGGCAGGGGTAAAATACAGAGAGCGAAATGCTATTTACAATTTGCACAGAAACCAGATGGCCGTTATAAGAGTCGAGGGGCATGAAAGGGAAGCAGTGGTTGAGAAGGGAGTGAGACAGGGTTGTGGCCTCTCCCCGATGTTATTCAATCTGTATATTGAGCAAGCAGTAAAGGAAACAAAAGAAAAATTTGGAGTAGATATTAAAATCCAGGGAGAAGAAATAAAAACTTTGAGGTTCGCCGATGACATTGTAATACTGTCAGAGACAGCAAAGGACTTGGAAGAGCAGTTGAACAGAATGGGCAGTGTCTTGAAAGGAGGATATAAGATGAACATCAACAAAAGAAAAACGAGGATAATGGAATGTAGTCGAATTAAATCGGGTGATGCTGAGGGAATTAGATTAGGAAATGAGACGCTTAAAGTAGTAAAGGAGTTTTGCTATTTGGGGAGCAAAATAACTGATGATGGTCGAAGTAGAGAGGATATAAAATGTAGACTGGCAATGGCAAGGAAAGCGTTTCTGAAGAAGAGAAATTTGTTAACATCGAGTATAGATTTAAGTGTCAGGAAGTCATTTCTGAAAGTATTTGTATGGAGTGTAGCCATGTATGGAAGTGAAACATGGACAATAAATAGTTTGGACAAGAAGAGAATAGAAGCTTTCGAAATGTGGTGCTACAGAAGAATGTTGAAGATTAGGTGGGTAGATCACGTAACTAATGAGGAGGTATTGAATAGGATTGGGGAGAAGAGGAGTTTGTGGCACTACTTGACTAGAAGAAGGGATCGGTTGGTAGGACATGTCCTGAGGCATCAAGGGATCACAAATTTAGCATTGGAGGGCAGTGTGGAGGGTAAAAATCGTAGAGGGAGACCAAGAGATGAATACACTAAGCAGATTCAGAAGGATGTAGGTTGCAGTAGATACTCAAAGATGAAGGAGCTTGCACAGGATAGATTAGCATGGAGAGCTGCATCAAACCAGTCTCAAGACCACAACAACAACAACGAAGTTCTCGTCGCTCCTAAGCAAATACCTCGCGATGTTCTGTTATGAAATCTGCATCTTCTGTAATGTTAAGGTCACAAATATGTCGAAAGTAGCGAAAATATTGAAATCTCGTTTTTATTTACAGCTGTGCTAATTTTAAACAAACACAAAACCGCCCACTTTCCGGAAACCTGGAACAGCTATCGGAGATACCTTCGTTAACTGCAGGGGAGATTGAAGTCAAGATTGTTGTTGTTGTCGTTGTCAGTTCAGAGATTGAAGTGATGCAGTTCTCCAGGCTAGTCTATCATGTGTAAGACTCATCTTTGCATAAATACTGCAACCTACATTCATTTGAGCCTACATACTGTATTCAAGTCTTAGTCTCTCTCCAGAATTTTTACCCTCACACTTCTTTCAATCACCAGACACAATTCCTTGATGCCTCAGACTGTGTGTCTATAAATTGTTCTGTCTTTAGTTAAGTTCTCCAAATCTTGCTTTCTCAACCAGTCCGACTCAGGAAATCCTCGTTAATTATTCGAGCTGTCCATCTGTATTCAACGTTCTTCCATAACACATTTCTAAAGCTATCCTCTTATCGTCTGAACTGTTTATCGTACACATTTCATTTCCACACTCTAGACAAATGTTTTCAGAAAACATTTCGTAACATTTAAATTTATAGAGTGAAACGTCCCCTTTGAACAATTTTACATGTGAAACGTCCACTTAGAACAATTATACAAGCCTGTGCTTAACCTGACACACAATATTATTTAGCGCAACGCAATCTGACTTTCAATAACCCCTACAAAACAATGGCCCTGACTAACTTTAACCTATACCTTTTACAAATCACTTACCTCACAAAAATCTTCGCCACTCAAGCTACTGCAAAACAGCGAGCGCCACTACTGCCAGCTGAATAAAAGATTCAAACCACTGAAGGTACTAACTACTGATAGGGATAGTTAGCAAATAAAAGATATTAATAGAGAACAAACAATGTATTTACCTTAATATTCATAATTGACATTCAGTCTTACAGATTATCAAAACTCCGCCATCTCTCTCCCCACGTCCACCACTGCTGGCGGCTCACCTCCAACTGCCCAGCGCTACGCGCTGTTCGCATCCAGCTATAGCAGTTCATGACAACAATGGCAGACAACAACAATGCAAACTAGCCACATACTGCACACAGCACAGCCACAGAGAGCGCTACGTAACGTTGCCAATAAGAAAACATAAACATCAAACTTACATAAAGAAAACATAAACAGCCTACTTACATAGAGAAAACATAAACAGCCTACTTACATAGCCCCCATGCTCCCCACAAAAAATTTTACAAAATGTTTTTGGCCAGTGGCCAATACAGATTTGATAAAATTTTTCATAATTACAATAACAAAGATATCCAATGCACACACTTATTGATACAATGTTGGTCAACAGCTAATATTGTTTCACAGTCAATAAAGACAGTCCTGATCATTCATCATAAGAGTAAACCTGCACTTTGTTTGCTCAAAGTCTGAGCAGTAAAATACAATGCACACGGAAGTAGTGGATTTCCATGCAGTCTTGAAGAAGTAGTATTGTCCTTACAACGGTAAGATAGTGCTGACTCTTGACATGCTGACATGTAATGGGCCACAACAGAGCAAACCCACAGCAGAGTCAGTCGACGTGTTGAAGAATATTGGTAGGTAGGTCATCACAGAGCAGACCCACTGCAGTCCTGGTAGAGAGTATTGGTGGGCCACCAGAGGTGCAGACCCACTGTAGTCCTTGTAGAAAGTGGTATTGGTGGGCCTCCAGAGATGCAGACCCACTGTTGTCCTTGTAGAGAGTATTGGTGGGCCACCAGAGGTGTAGACCCACTGTAGTCCTTGTAGAGATGGCCAGCAGCCATCTGTTGCGACTGTGCAGGTGCACAATCACCATTGAAGAGTCTTGCGGATAATAGAGCAAGTCCATAACCACCACTTGTGCACTCACAAAGTTTTTGGAATTGTCCTTAGAACCAGAAATGCTGTTATCCAGTCCCTTGCTGAGTTATTAACACACGTGCAAACACTAACAGTCCCTACTTCTCACATATTGTCCATATACTATGACCAACAGAAACGTGTGCAGTGAAATGGAACTTACAAGTTACTTGATGAACTGCTGTCAATTACAATTTTATAACGTAAGAATACAATTACAAAGGTACAAAATACATCATTAAAAACATAACAATACAGATAACATTTGTAGTACAGGCTTTACAAAAGAATAGAAATAAACATATACATCAGTGTTACAAGAATTGTGACATGAGTACAAAAATAAAAGATCAGAATCACTTTTAAAAATTCAACTTCACACATGAGCATGAAAACAACACAGAATAAATAATGTATAAGCATCTTTACAAAGAAAATAACAGAGTATTAGAAAAATTCTACAGCATAGCTCTCATCAGCTAAACACATAAAGACAGGAAAAACACAAATACACACAGGTACCCAAACACATAGTGGGATAACACAAAAGGAAAGGACAGGGTTTGTTTTCAGTGTAACATTTGGTACTGCAGTCCACCCCACAACTTCATTCGATAGATCTTTCGTCTTATTTCAACATTTGTTTCCACCAAAAAAATCCTATCTAAGCATGCTTTCTGTATTTATATGTTCACACATTGCTTACCTCATCATTTATTTCCAAGAAAATCCTACCTATACCTCCTTCCTGTATTCTATTCATATTTCTTTCAAAATGATTATTTCTGATTGTACAACACTCATTTGGGCCCAAATCTTTTTCATGTAACCTTGCAATGCATACTTTACCTATTCTCCATAGTCAGTTTCTTATATAGTCTACCCCCTCTTAAGCTAACTTAAATCTACTGAGCTCAGATATATACCAAGGGACGAGGCAATGCAGCATCACAAAACACAGTTAATATAAACAGCAATGAAAAAAAACGCAGATTTGCAAAGCAAGCAGCATTAAGAAATTAGCAAAAGTCAAATTCAATAACACTATGCCTGGCAAACAGCAGCAACTTATACCTAAACATGACATAGCGCAAGCAGAAAAAATATTACACTAAAATGGCCATGTCTAATACCTATGTCACATCTTAACATTAGAGTGATGCATCACAAAAACTTACGCTAGTAGATAAGTTACCAAATCATAAAAAATAATTTATGCAATTCCTGTGAAGGGAAATGTCTTTTTGTGCTCCCTCATTTTTTGGATAGATCATAAAATTATTTACTGGATCTGTAGGCATAAAATATTTATATTAGTACATATATTAAATTTTATTTTAACCAATGCTGCAGTGCAGCTAGAAACTTGATATTAAACAAAATATGTAAATAAATACATAAAGCAAACCATATGGCATTTTTCTCAACTAGCAAGACAATAGCTGTGAAATGTTTCGCATCGTTTCATTAGGCATTTCAATAAATATCGTAAATTACGAGCTCCACAGTATGCTTTCAGTAGCGCGTACAATGGCCTTCCCTTTCTGTTTTTTTTCTACCTGTGCTTCTAACGAGGCACTCAAACTAATGGCTTGTTCTCCAGGTGTCTGACACAGCTGTGTGCCCACGACGCACATGCAGGTGGTCACTTAACATTCTTATGGAAATATTTACGACAGCAGTTTCCACTACAGTGACAGTCTCATATAAAAACATTTCACAGGTCAAGAATTTTATTGACATAAACATACCTCAACAGCATAATACACATCGTCGTCGTAAAAATAACATCATAACACCTCAGTCAAATGTCAAAAACGTCATAGCTTCCTCCAATGATTTCAAAACCTAAAGAAAATTCTCTGCTCATTTCGGTAGTGTCATCTACCTCAAACGTACTTTAAAAATTATGATCTCATACCAAAATACATCATTCAAAGCTCTCATAGTATCACAATGGTACCAAAAAAATATGAACAGTGCAAAAGGTACAGACAAAGTACAATTTCTTAAGTGTGAAGTAATCCAACTCTGTAATTGCGTAAACATGTGTCACTGACGTAGAAAAAAAATGTTAAATGATCAGATAGCTGTGTAATTTATGTGTTAGAGAAATATGGTACCGATGTGTTAAATTGTATAAGCAAATACCATATTAGCTAGGGCTCCTTGTGCTTGCCAAACACATGGTACACAAAGTAGGCGTGTACCCCCCTGAGGTTTATTGTAATTGTATCCTCAGGTATTACAGCTTACAGCAATGAAATGAAATGTGTCACGAAAAACTTTCTTTGTAATTCAAAAATCTCTAAAAATAAATGTCTTAAGTACAAAATTAATCACTCAAATACGTGTCCAGTAGCGCTAAATGTGCGTCTTGCTCTAAGATAATCTCTGGGAAGTGTCGTAGTTATTGTCCTCCGAAAGCTACGTTCCGCAGAAGTCAATGTACTTACCTCATGATACACAAAAGTGGAATGCTTTGCGTATAGATATCATACTTATTACGCTTATTGCCGTGATGAAGAAAGAACTGTGCTGTAACGTATTGTTGTGCTACAGAAAAGGCTGTCTCATTGTAGCAATAGCACAAAAGTCACCACTAAAACATGTCTCACTTTATAGAAGAATTCAGAAAAAACTGTGCAGATATAAAACAGATACACCGCAAAAGCGACATTGTAAATTGTCACTCATTAGTAACATCGTGATATAATCGTGTAGCTGTCACATAAACTAACCACTGTGTCATCTGGCATTTCACATAAAGCACCTCAAATCCAGAATCCACTCGTAAGCAAACCAAAATGTTGCATGTTAACAGTTTCTCAGTGTGACAAATTGTACAAGTAGCGTGAAGTGAAAATTGCAAAGACTGAGTTAAAAAGCAGATTATCTGTCAATAAATGGTTTTACATGAGAAATGTGGTGTAAACCTTTACTCTTCCTAGTACGCAGAGTTTCAACTTCAACGCAATTATCATGTGGTATACGTCGGATTCTGTAAGGTCCATTGTAAACTAGAAAGAATTTGTGACTCAAGTGTTTCTTCTTATGTGACAATGAATGAGCTTTAATGAGAACTTTCTGACCAATATATAATTTCTTTGCATTTGCTTTACCGTGTAGTTTTCTCCTTTTGTCTGCTGCAGATTTTATATTTTTTAGAGCCAAATCAATTATGTCTTTGTGTCGAAGTTTACGTGTATTCGGGAAAGGTACAAGCTCTCTGATTCTGTTCGGAGGTTCTTCATTCTTCAGTACAAGAGTAGGTGGTAAAGCAGTGGAATCATGAGGCATTTCATTCAGCACATTTTGAAATAAGTGTAAATATCTGTCCCAATGCTGATGCTTTCTGTGACAATAAAGTCTGCAAAGCTTATTGATTTCTTTCATAATCCGTTCAGACGGGTTACAGTGTGGTGAATACAATGAAATAAAAACAGGTTTGATTTTATGATTCCGAAGCATGCGTGACCAAACAGCAGATCTGAATTGCGGTCCATTATCTGAAATGACTTTACTAACGTGTCCAACTTCACGTAAGAAATTTTTAACAAAGGCGTTGGATACAGACCGTCCAGTGGCTTTACGTAACGGAGTGAAAGAAACAAATTTTGAAGTAAGTTCAACAGCGACTAGAACGTACGAAAATCCATTCGATGTTCTGACAAGGGGTCCCAGGAGATCAACAGCAGCAAATTCTTTTAATTTAGAAGGAATGATAGGAAACAGCGGAGCACGATGCGAGACAGTAGATGGTTTCGCCTTTTGACAAAGTTTACAAATAGACAAGACTCTTCGAATTCTCTTTTCCATATTGTTAAAATAACAAGTCGTTCGAAGAATATGGTAACATTTTCGTGGACCAAAATGTGCGTAGCTGAAATGAATGTGCCAAATGAGCTTATTAACAAAATCGTCTGGAATGCAAAGTACCCATAGCTTGTCATCAACAGTGCAGCGTTTGAAGAGTATGTTGTTTCTAACCAGGTAATAATGCCGAATCTGAGTGTGTGTCTTTTCATGCCATTTACTTTTGATATCTTTCCAAATCGGATCTTTATCTTGTTCATGAGCAATGTCCTTTAAAGATGTGGTGATGAAGTTTTCAAAGGCGACTTTCTGAATGTAAAGAATACTGAAATTTTTCTCGAGGTTGCCTTCTGTGTTACTTTTCTCAAGCCCAGCCGGTGCGCGTGACAGTGCGTCCGCAACAATGTTCTCCCTGCCGGGAATGTAGACTATTGTGAAGCGGAATTCTTGCAGAAACAATGCCCAACGTTTTAGCCTGTCATGATTTAATTTTGAAGACATAAGAAATTGTAATGCACGATGATCACTGTATACTTTTACGTGCTTACCAGAAAGAAAGAAACGGAATTTGTTAAATGCCCAAACGATAGCTAAAGCTTCTAATTCAGTAACGGAATAATTTTTTTCAGATTTTGTTAGCACTCGGCTAGCAAAAGCAATGGTTTTCTGAACAGTAATGTCATCTTCTATGGCTTCTTGAAATAAATGGGCACCAAGACCAACTTTGGAAGAATCAGTGCTAAGGCAGAAATCTTGTGACAGATCTGGATGAGCTAGTATTGGCGCGTGAAGTAACGCTTCTTTCAAAGAATTGAATTCCAACTGTGCTTGTTCGTCCCAGTTCCAAATAGTATTTTTTCCAGTGAGAGAACAAAGTTTTGGTGTAACTAGAATTTGCATATTCAGAAAACGACGGTAAAAATTTACGAGACCTAGAAAACTGCGGACTTGTCTTTTTGTGGATGGAACTGGAATGGCTCTGATTGCTTCTAACTTTTCAGGATCCGGCTGAATGCCTTCAGAAGAAATGATATGTCCCAAAAACTTCACCTTTGACCTACCGAATTCTGACTTTTCCAAGTTAACTGTAATTCCAGATTCTGCAAAAATACGTAACAAACTGTTGAGGATGCGGTTATGTTGTTCCCATGAAGCTTCTGCTATTAGAATATCGTCCACATATAAGGTTATGTGACGTTTTAAGAACTCAGGTAATATGGAATTTAACCCACGAATGAATGCTGCCGAAGAAATGTTCAAACCAAAAGGAAGTTTCCGAAACTGATAACAAACGCCGAAACAAAGGAAAGCTGTGTATTTTCTGCATTCTGGATGAAGTTCGATCTGATAAAAGCTGGATCTGAGATCAATGGAAGACAACACTTTTACACCATTAAAATTTTGAAGAAGTTCTTCCATCGTCTGCGGCCTGTCTGTTTCAGGAATAACGATAGTATTGATTTGTCTCGAATCTAAGACAAGTCTGATCGATCCATTTTTCTTCTCAACAACATGTAACGGATTGTTGTATGAGCTTGCTGCAGGCTCAATAATGCCCTCGTCAAGCATAGATTGTATTTCTGTTCTAACACGGTCCCTATAATGTGCTGGAATTACGTATGGTCTAACACAAAATTTAGTATGCTCACGAACACGAAATTGGTATTGAAATCCCTTGATTGTTCCTGTTTTGTGAGTAAAAACTGTGGAATGTGCTTGTAAAATCTCAAAAAGGTCCTGCCTATCAGTGTCATTACAATTCTCAATTGTTTGAATTTTATTCTGAATTAACTCATTAATTTCAAATATGCCGTCGATGTCATCCCTGTCAGTACTTGCAGAGTGATTGTTAGTGTCTAGTTCCGTAGAAAATTCCGAACTGTTATCTAACAGAAGGTAAAGCCGATTAATTTCCTCATCATGGTTTGAGAGCCAGTCTTCAAATTTCAAAGCTATTGACTTACCTTCTTTCTCTAAACTTATTTCAGCATCGTGAAAGCTTAAGATTGCTTTGTATTCATTCAAAAAGTCTACTCCCAGTATAATTTCCGTCGACAATAATGGAACAATAAGGAAGTTCATAGAGAAGCTGTGGCTTTGACAAAAGAATTCTAAATTGGTTTGTTGGCGTACATCTACACTTTTTCCAAAGATTGCACCTTGTAATTTAATCTTACGTAACGGAAGTGTGGGGCAATCGTTCGCTTTGTTGCATTTGCTAAAAGCTGTTTCGCTAATTACTGAAATGGGACTGCCAGAGTCAAGTACTGCCGTAAATTTTACGTCATTTACAGTAATGTGAATCACAGGATATGCAATGGTGTTACGTGTTACGTCGTGTTCCTGGAGTAAGATGTCCCTAATGTCTTCCATTTTTACGTAATTACTAGCTACGGCAGCTGCGTCATCAGTTTCATAAGTACGTCTTGTGGCTGCCAGTGGTGTGAGTCATCGCCTATTGTCTCTTTGTTGGCGCGCGTCGTTATTGGGATTTGGAGACCTAACTTCTACAAATTCATCGTGACGAGAGTGCTCTGCTCTGTTTAAATCTCGCCAGTTCTGATGCAATTCAGGTCTGTCGTTACGATCATATCGTCTGTCGTCATGTCGGTAGTTTCCATAGTTTCTTTCTTGTCGGTCACATGGTGGAGAATTTCTCCTTGAATCGTAACTACGCGCTGGACCATTGCGTCTAAAGTTATTCTGTCTCCCTTGATAATAGTTATTTTGGTTCCCATATTGTCTGTTTCTCTGATTGTCTCTGTGATAGTCATTACCGCGGAAAGGTGATCTTTCCCTGTAACTATTACTCTGCCAGTGGTTATCATATGGGTGGTGTCTGTTTTGGTCACGATTTACGTTGTAAGAATAGGTTTGTCGTGGCCATTTATTGTTTCTGTCGTCACGGAATTGTGACGGATGTGACCTGTAATGATTGTTTTCCTGTTTTCGCATCCCGCGACTGTCTGTGTCAATTTCCAGTTCTTGTAACAGTCCCTGAAAAGCTTCAATGTCGTCTTTGCAACGTCCTGCTAAAATAATATGTCTCAAATGTTCAGGCAGTTTGATTAAGCAAATGCGGATGAGTTCTGAGGGGCTGTATGGGTTTGACAGGTATTGATTCTTGTGCAACATGTCTTCAAAATATTTCACAAGACTGGAAAATTCAGATTGTTCAAAGTGTTTCATCATCATGATGCTATGTTTTACGCGGTCCTGTGTGGCTTGAGACCAATATGCTGAGAGGAAGGCATGATAAAAATCTCCTTCACTGTGACAATCGTGAATGACCGATCGCATTCTTACAGCTGGTTCATTCTCCAAATATCCACACATAAATTCTAATCTGTGTTCTAATGACCAGTTGGGAGGAAAACAATGAGAGAATTGATGGAGCCACGCTTGTGGATGAATGTCGTTGGCAGAATTCTTGAATGTTTTGAATTTACGTGTAGTAATGAACAGCTTATAGTCAAAATCATCGTGTCGGCGAGTAGCATATCGTGTCGGCGGTTCCATCTCAAAATTCGGTGTACCTTGCCAATTTCTTTCATAATTACCGAAATGCCCTGTGTTATTATTTTGTGGCTTTTGCGTATTCCTAAGTTCCTCTTCCCGTGTTGGAGCGCGAGTGTCCTCTGAAATACGTAATTCTTGTATTACCTGTGTCAGCTGATCTTGTACTTCCCGCATTTCTCTTTTGTACTGTGTGTTGATTTGATTTTGATTTTGTTTGAATTTTCTAATTTGTTCATACTCTTCTGTGTCAGTGAAGGCTACGGGTCTTGTGTCATTCAGATCATCATCTACCTTTGTAGATAAGTTAGTGACCTGATCCGAAAGTTCAGCTACTTTCTCCGATAGTGAACGCATTTCCTCAGTGTGTTTTTCTGAACCAAGTTTCAGAGTGTCCATTTGTGTTGAAATCGAATCTACTGTGTTCTTTAAGTTGTCCTGAGTTTTTGCCAGTTGCGTAACCGAATCGGTAGATGCAACTGAGTCAATTTTAGCCCACAAGGTCTCATGATTTTCATGAACAATGGTTTGCAGCTCTTTTATGGCTGCTTCGTGATTCTGTAATGCATTTTCATGCCGCGAAAAAATAGGCTGAAAATGCTCACAAATTTGTGTTTTTACGTCATTACAGACTTTTTGACATTTCGATTCAATGTTATGTAACTCAGTAGTTAGATCTTCACGTGTTTGTTCAAGTGTGGTGTCTAACTTCCGAAGATTTTGTTCCATTGTGTCTAACTTTTGCTGTGTTTGTCTCTGGTGTTGTTCCACTGTGTCTAACTTTTTAAGATTTTGTTCCATTGTGTCTAACTTTAGAAGATTTTGTCCCATTTGTTGCATTAATTGTAATAACAATGCATTAGTGTCTGGAATCTGTTCCTCTACGCTTTTCGGCAGTGCATTTGCACCAGCAACATTCACATTTTGACAAGCAGAAAATGTGTCTTGACTCATTTGAGAAAACGGTGAGGACGCAAAACCTGAATCTACAGTATTTGCAAAATTGTGTCCTATCATTTCGGATTCCTGAGGCGAGCTGTTGCCGACCGATCGATCGATAATGCTTCCCTGTTCACTACCTGTTTGACTGTCTACGCCATTGTTTGACGCCCGCTCCATTTCCCTATGCACAGTTACCAAATTACTACTTTGAACATTAGTTAACTCATTACACAGTGGCGCTAGCACATTGCTTTCGTCTTCACTGTCGTTTCTTAGTTTACTTTGGAGCCGAGTGTTACGTTTTTCACACGCCATTATTGAGACAATATTTCACACGATAACACACAAAAACACAATTTGAAGAGCAAAAATAAGAGAACACATTAACATAGCACTGAAAATAATATGTAGTTAATTACAAGCGCAGCTGCGAAATACTTGTTGCAAATCTACATGCATGCCACAACTGTTTTACATTACAACAATGAAAGACTGCAACTACAAAGGAGATTCTCTCTACAATTACGCGCTAGCAATAAACAAAAGCTACACTAAATACACAAACTACAAGAAAAAATCAGAAGATTCCAGTGAGGTATCCTAGGCTAAGGGTCGACATATGAAACGTCCCCTTTGAACAATTTTACATGTGAAACGTCCACTTAGAACAATTATACAAGCCTGTGCTTAACCTGACACACAATATTATTTAGCGCAACGCAATCTGACTTTCAATAACCCCTACAAAACAATGGCCCTGACTAACTTTAACCTATACCTTTTACAAATCACTTACCTCACAAAAATCTTCGCCACTCAAGCTACTGCAAAACAGCGAGCGCCACTACTGCCAGCTGAATAAAAGATTCAAACCACTGAAGGTACTAACTACTGATAGGGATAGTTAGCAAATAAAAGATATTAATAGAGAACAAACAATGTATTTACCTTAATATTCATAATTGACATTCAGTCTTACAGATTATCAAAACTCCGCCATCTCTCTCCCCACGTCCACCACTGCTGGCGGCTCACCTCCAACTGCCCAGCGCTACGCGCTGTTCGCATCCAGCTATAGCAGTTCATGACAACAATGGCAGACAACAACAATGCAAACTAGCCACATACTGCACACAGCACAGCCACAGAGAGCGCTACGTAACGTTGCCAATAAGAAAACATAAACATCAAACTTACATAAAGAAAACATAAACAGCCTACTTACATAGAGAAAACATAAACAGCCTACTTACAAGAGGATCTTAAAATATTTCTCTTTTTCAGGAATACTACTTCGGCCATTGCCACTTAATTTGCTACCCAATTAGCAAAATTCATCGACTGCTTTTGGAGTCTCATTTCCTAATCGAATTTCCTCAGCATCATCTGATTTAATTCGACTACATTCCATTACCCTTTTTTTACTTTTCTTGATGCCATCTTGTAACCTCATTTTCAAGAGACTATCCGTTCCGTTCAACTGCTCTTCCGTCCTTTGCCATCTCTGACAGAATTACAATGTTACTGGTAAAACCTCAAAGTGGGAGTAGGTGACAACCATTTCTCACTGGCTTCTCAACTACTGCTTCTCTCTCTTGCTGTTCGACTCGTTTTGCTGCGTCTTGTATTTTTCCCTCTTGCCTTCAGAATATCAAAGCATGTATTCTAGCCAGCTTTGCCAAAAACTTTCTCTAATGGTTCAAATGGCTCTGAGTACTATGGGACTTAACATCTGAGGTCATCAGTCCCCTAGAATTTAGAACTATTTAAACCTAACTAATCTAAGGACATACACACATCCGTGAACGAGGCAGGATTCGAACCTGCGACCGTAGCAGTCGCGCGGTTCCTGACTGTAGCGCCTAGAACCGCACGGCCACAAAAAGCTTCCTCTAAGCCTACAAATTCAATAAATGTAGGTTAGCCTTTTAATAGAAGGTCAATATGGACTAGAGAGTTCCCGCATTTCTCCGGAATCCAAACTGATCTTTCCCAAGGTCGTATTCGAGTAGTGTCTTCATTCATCTGTAAATAATTCATGTCTGTTTTTTCAACCATGACTTATGAAGCTGGTGGTTCGGTAATAATCAGACCTGTCTTCACGGGACTTATCTGGAACGGGGATTATTACATTTTTCTTGAAGTCTGAAGGTACTTCGCATGTTTCACATATCTCATACTTCAGGAGGAATGTGATCTATTTTGTTCTTTCAGCGCTCTTTCAAACTTTTCTCACAGCATCCTATCTGCCATCTCGACAACGAAACAGATTAAAAGTCGGCGATCTGGATCAGAAGAAAGGACAGGAATATTTTAGTGGCAGCATTGTTGAAGAACTGTTCTGGAGTGTGCATGCAGGGACTTGAAGAAATCACAGGAAAGAATGAGTAGCCAGGCGGGGATTTGTACCCCGCGATTCCAGTGTCCTAACCAGTACGCTACCTCGCTCGATGTTTAAACTGAACTCATAACTTATATTAAAACCCACCCCATCGATTACAAATACAAGTTACCAAGATTTAGCAAAATCCTCCAAGGTGTGAAGCGATATAAGAATTTTCTTCCAACTCATATGTGATGATGACCTGGTGTATTAGGTATTTCTATATCAAAAAGCTCTTGATTCAATAGGGCACTGATAGGTTCTAAAGAAAGTAACGATCATATAGTAAACACAGTCAGATTTGCGATATCACTGAGTACTTCTTAGAAAGAACCATGAAGCACGTTACTGTGGACGGACAGATGCCCAGAAATACAAGAGTAATTTGGGAAGTTTCCCAAAGATCATCAGTGTTCACTGATTGTGTTAACCGCTATCTCATACTAAAACGTAATAAATTAATCGCATCTGTTATAACTGCTCAACCTTGTACTGAATCTTTGCTGTTATAATGTAGATGCTCGCACTTAAACAGTTTCTCTCTTCTATAATTGCTGTTGTCTCTACTGCTGAATGTTAGCCATTCGCTAACTCCACTACTGGTTTCTCATTAGCAAACTGTTATGCTCGAAAACATTGCTTCTCCAGCAAGGTCTGTTTAAACTGACTAAACTAGCTTGTACTTCGCTTTTCAGAGCATTCACACAAGGTTGGCGCCAGTGGAGACACCTACAACGCGCTGACATGAGGAAAGTTTCCAACCGTTTTCTCATACACAAACAGCATTTGACCGGCGTTGCCTGGTGAAACGTTGTTGTGGTGCCTCGTGTAAGGAAGAGAAATGCGTACCATCACGTTTCCGACATTGATAAAGGTCGGATTGCATCCTATCGCGATTGTGGTTTATCGTATCGCTATATTGTTTCTCGCGTTGGTCGAGTTCCAATGACTTTTAGCAGAATATGAAATCGGTGGGTTCAGGAGGGTAATACGGAACGCCGTGCTGAATCCCAACAGCCTTGAATCACTAGCAGTCGAGATGACAGGCACCTTATCCGCATGGCTGTAACGGATCGTGCAGCCACGCCTCGATCCCTGAGTCAACAGATGGGGACGTTTGCAAGACAACAACCATCTGCACGAACTGTTCGACGACGTTTGCAGCAGCGTGGACTATCAGCTCGGAGGCCGTGGCTGCAGTTACCCTTGACGCTGCATCACAGACAGGAGCGCCTGCGATGGTGTACTCAACGACGAACCTGGGTACACGAATGACAAAACGTCAGTTTTTAGGATGAATCCAGGTTCTGTTTACAGCATCATGATGGTCGCATCCGTGTTTGGCGACATCGCGGTGAACGCACATTGGAAGCGTGTATTCGTCATCGCCATACTGGCGTATCACCTGGCGTGATGGTATGGGATGCCATTGGACACACGTCTCGGTCACCTCTTGTTCGCATTGACGGCACTTGGAACAGTGGACGTTACATTTCAGATGTGTTACGACCCCTGCGAAACCCTACGTTTCAGCACATGCACGACCGCATGTTGCAGGTCCTGTACGGGCCTTTCTGGATACAGAAAATATTCGACTGCAGCCCTGGCCAGCACATTCTCCAGATCTCTCACCAATTGACAACGTCTGGTGAATGGTGGCCGAGCAACTGGTTCGTCACAATACGCCAGTCACTACTCTTGATGAACTGTGGTATCGTGTTGAAGCTGCATGGGCAGCTGTACCTGTACACGCCATCCAAGCTCTGTTTGACTCAATGCCCAGGCGTATCAAGGCCTTTATTACGGCCAGAGGTGGTTGTTCTGGGTAGTGATTTCTCAGGATCTATGCACCCAAATTGCGTGAAAATGTAATCACATGTCAGTTCTAGTATAATATATTTGTCCAATGACTACCCGTTTATCATCTGCATTTCTTCTTGGTGTAGCAATTTTAATGACCAGTAGTGTATATGGTATGGAGAATCAAAACGATTGTGCCTGGACTTGACGCACTTGAAAGATTCTGAAATAGTTTATAATTTTGATTTAGTAGGCCACACTCAGTATAGCAAACTTAAGCAACGACACATTCAATATTTACTGTTAGACATCACATTGCAAAATTCAGATCAGTAAAGTAAATGCATTGTTACAATATCTATTTCAAAATTTTCTTACCAAACGAGTGCTTTTTTTTTAAAATCTTTTCGTTCTCCACTCCTAGGAGGGAAGCAGGTAGTTCGATAATCGGCCCTTTGAAAGTCTCGGTTCTGGTCAGTCAGTTATCAAACTGATAGTAGGGCAGATATGGGATCCTAATTGAGAGTAAATGGAAAGGGCTAAGCATTTGTGGCATTCGCCTTACAACAAAGGGAAATCTCTTGGCCGGAATCCGCACGATTTGAGCCATAATGGTACATTTATGGTGCATCGTCCTTCGTTCAGAACATTAACCTAGCCAAGTATTAAAATGTTGTGTGTGTGTGTGTGTGTGTGTGTGTGTGTGTGTGTGTGTGTGTGTGTAATATGGCTTAACCTAGTTTCGCCTGCGAGAAAGCATTCTTTTCTCTCGATTTCTAACCAAACGCTTTAGCTTGTACCTTGCACCACAATAAACTCTATTTATAATTTTGCTTATTACATTTCGAAATTTCTACAGCATAAGCTACTTCTCAATTTTTTAAAATTTAAGTAGCCCGCCTTTGTGACCGAGCGGTTCTAGGCGCTTCAGTCCGAAACTGCACTGCTGCCACGGTCTCAGGTTTGAGTCCTGCCTCGGGCAATGATATGTGTGATGTCCTTAGGGTAGTTAGGTTTAAGTAGTTACAAGTCGACGGGAGTGGTGACCTCAGATGTTAAGTCCCATAGTGCTTAGAGCCATTTGAACTATTTTTTTTATTTAAACAGTAATTTTCACAAGGACAGTCAGTAGTAATGTCGGAGTTCGTACTGTGCAAATCCACAACGTTTATGTTATTGTTTTGATTCTGTGACCAGCTATGTATCTTCTTACCTCGCCGATGCCGCCAGCTGCTGCGATAAAACATCACGTGCTCTCTTCTCCTCTTTCGCCACCGTAGGTGAATGTGGTTGTTAATGCAGACTGCAGTCTTCGGCAACAATTTTGCAACACATTACATCGAAAATTCTGAGTCACCAAAGTCTTGTTCTTGAAGTCCATCCAAAAATTTGGTGCAAAATAAAAATTGTAAACAATTCCTGAGAACTGCTGTATGAGATTTTAATCGAGCTCCTCGCCACATCATGAGAGCCCAAGGGATGTCTACAGGCCGCCGTGTCATCCTCTGACATGCGGTGTCACGCGGATGCGTACGGAGGTGCACGTGGTCAGCAGATCTCTTTCCGGCCGTTTCGCAGACTTTCAAGACCGTGGAGCTGCTACTGCTCGGTCAAGTAGCTCCTCAATTGGTATCACAAGTTTGCGTGCACATCGCAACAATCAAGGGCAAATCCGAGGGAGTGCTGGGAATCGAACCCGGGTGCTCCACTAGGCAGCCATCTATGCTGACCACTCAGCTATGGAGTCATGCTGCTGGAGAAAATGTGCTGTGTAACTTTAAAGAAGACTCAGTATTATGGTAGCAAATATCAGATGCATGACCGTGTATTTGTTTCATAACATGGACATTTAAGAGCGAAGTCGCTTCACGCAAAACCTCGTATTATCTGAGTTTCCTAATTAAGCTGTTATCTCGATTGTTCATGTGGTATAGTAAATAATCATATACACAGTTCATCCACCAGCCACAAGTCCGTTCACACACAATCTCTCTCTCCAACAAAATTAATAACACTTAATGCTAACCGTTTCATCATCATTTCTCCAACTACAATTTGCTACAATGTCCATCACCTGCAAAATTTCGCCAGCTGAGGTGGCCGAGTGGTTCTAGGCGCTACAGTCTGGAATCGCGCGACCGCTACGGTCGCAGGTTCGAATCCAACCTCGGGCATGGATGTGTGTGATGTCCTTAGATTAGTTAGGTTTAAGTAGTTTTAAGTTCTAGGGGACTGATGACCTCAGAAGTTAAGTCCCATAGTGCTCAGAGCCATTTGAACCATTTGAATTTTGCAAAACTTCTAGTATTTCACCCGGGTGCTGTTCGCCATTACAGTAATCCTGAATGTCTTCTATTCATTCTTGTCAGCAAATAATCACCAGTAAAATGCTTCTGCCCACTGGTCAGGTGTCGTCCCTCTAGCCCAGCTTCCTATAACACAGGGGTGGTTAAGAACTCGGCTCACAAACCCTGCCCTGCCACGGTTCCATAGAGCTCAACCTGGCTGGACATTCCTCCACTCACCACCACCATGGGACGCTGTATCGACACACGAAGTGAAAGAGGAGAAACTTCAAACGCTCCACATTTACAGTGAGGCGATAGAAGTCTTGGAATACCTTCTAATATCATGTCGGACCTCCTTTTGCGCAGCGCAGTGCAACAACTCGGAGTAGCATGGACTCAACAAGTTGTTGGAACCCACCTGGAGAAATATAGAGCCTTGCTGCCTGCATAGCCAATTGCTAAAGTGTTGCCGTTGCGGGAGTACTTACTGACCACCCGATTATGTCCCATAAATTCTCGACGGGATTCATGTCGGACGATCTGATTTTGCGAAATCGCTCGCTCAAAATGTTTGAGAATGCTCTTCAAATGAACCGCAAACAATTGCGGCCCGGTAGCAGAGCACATCGTTGTTTGTCAAAATGAAGTGCATGCACGGCTACAAATAGCCTCCAAGACGCTAAACATAACCATTTACTGTCAACGGTCGATTCAGTTGAACCAGAGGACCCGGTCCATTACATGAAAAACACAGCGCACACCGTTTTGGAGACACACCAGCTTGTACAGTGCCTTGTTGACAAATTGGGTACATGACTTCTCGGAGTCTGTGGCACATTCGAACCCTACCACGAGTCGGGACTCATCTGACCAGGCCAAGTCGTCTACGGTCCAACCGATTTGATCACGAGCCCAGGAGAGGAGCTGCAGCCGAAGTCGTTCTGTTAGCAAAGGCACTCACGTCGGCCATCTGCTGCCACAGCCCATTAACGCCAAATTTCACAGCACTCTCCTAACGGATACTTTCGTGGTACGTCCCACATTTATTTCTGCGGTTATTTCACACAGTGTTGCTTGTCTGTTAGCACTGATAACTCTAAGCAAACGCCGCTATTCTCGGTCGTCGGCCACTGCGAGGACCGTCGTGAAAGGTAATGCCTGAAATTTGGTATTCCCGGCACACCCTTGACACTGCCGATCTCGGAATACTGAACTCCATAACGATTTCCGAATGGTTCAAATGGCTCTGAGCACTATGGGACTTAACATCTATGGTCATCAGTCCCCTAGAACTTAGAACTACTTAAACCTAACTAACCTAAGGACATCACACAACACCCAGCCATCACGAGGCAGAGAAAATCCCTGACCCCGCCGGGAATCGAACCCGGGAACCCGGGCGTGGGAAGCGAGAACGCTACCGCACGACCACGAGATGCGGGCAACGATTTCCGAAATGGAATGTCCCATGCGTCTAGCTCCACCTGCTATTCTGTCTGTTAATTACCGTCGTACGGTCGTGATCACGTCGGAAAACTTTTCACATAAATCACCTGAGTACAAATGACAGCTCCATCAATGCACTACCCTTCTTCACCTTACGTATACGATACTACTGCCATTCATATACACTGAAGAGTCAAAGAAACTGGTACACCTGCCTAATATCGTGGAGGGCCCCCGCGAGCAAGCAGAAGCGTCGCAGCATGACATGGCATGGACTCGACTAACCTCTGAATTAGTGCTGTAGGGAACTGACACCATAAATTCTGGCGGGTTGTCCATAAATCTCTAAGAGTACAAAGGGATGGAGATCTCCTCTGTACAGCATGTTGCAAGGCATCCCAGATATGCTCAATAAGGCTCATGTCTGGGGAATTTGGTGGCCAATAGAAGTGTTTAAACTCAGAACAGTGTTCCTGGAGCCACTCTGTAGCAATTCTGGACATGTAGCGTGTCGCATTGTCTTGCTGGAATTGCCCGAGTCCGTCGGAATGCACATTGGACATGAATGGATGCAGGTGATCAGACAGGATGCTTACGTATGTGTCACCTGTCAAGAGTTGTATCTAGACGTATAAAGCGTCCCATATCACTCCAACTGCACACGCCCCACACCATTACAGAGCCTCCGCCAGCTTGAACAGTCCCCTACTAACAAAAAAATGGCTCTGAGCACTATGGGCCTTAACATCTATGGTCATCAGTCCCCTAGAACTTAGAACTACTTAAACCTAACTAACCTAAGGACATCAAACAACACCCAGTCATCACGAGGCAGAGAAAATCCCTGACCCCGCCGGGAATCCAACCCGGGAACCCGGGCCCTACTAACATACAGGATCCATGGATTCATAAGGTTGTCTCCATACGCGTACACGTCCATCTGCTCGATACACTTTGAAACGAGATTCGTCCGACAAGGCAACACGTTTCCAGTCGTCAACAGACCAATGTCGACGTTGACAGGACCAGGCGAGGTGTAAAGTTTCGTGTCGTGCAGTCATCAAGGGTACACGAATGGGCCTTCGGCTCCGAAAGCCCATATCGATGATGTTTCGTTGAATGGTTCGCACGCTGACACTTGTTGAGGACCCAGCATTGAAATCTGCAGCAATTTGCGGAAGGGTTGCACTTCCGTCACACTGAACGATTCTCTTCAGTCGGCGTTGATCCCGTTCTTGCAGAATCTTTTTCCGGCCGCAGCGATTTCGAAGATTTGATGATTTACCGGATTATTCATGATACGGTACACTCGTGAAATGGTCGCACGGAAAAATCCAACCTTCATCACTACTTCGGAGATGCTCTGCCCAGTCGGTCGTGCGCCGACTATAGCAGACTCACTTAAATCTTGATAACCTAATATTGTAGCAACAGTAACCGATCTAAAAACTGCGCTAGACAGACACTTGTCTTATATAGGCGTAGCCGACCGCAGCGCCGTATTCTGCCGGTTTACATATCTCTGTATTTGAATATGCACGCCTATACCAGTTTCTTTGGCGCGTCAGTGTATGTAAATATCACTCTCCCCTTACTTTCGTCACTTCAGTGTAAATGGCAGGGCAGTTGCACTGCATAGGACTTGGTTTTATATTTCACATTTTTCAGAAACATAGATCGCAAGCTAAACAAATTTTCAGTATTAATTAATTATTTATGGTGCGCTGAATACATAATATAATTTTTCTCTGGCATAAACTGTCGACAAACGGACAGACGACAGACGCAGACAATTTCACAGATGTTCGTCCTCACGTTGCCACGTAATCGTGACTTATTTAGTTTCGTAAACACAAAAACGTCTTCCACACACACATTTTGGTTAAGCTTAACGAACTGGACTGTGTTTGCCACAGTGTGTCCCTTGTAAGAAAAGATTTTGTTTTAAAGTGCATCCCCATCAAATCAGAAAAAAGTTTTTCTCGCCTTGCAATAAATTACTGTGGGCATTGTGCAAACAAGTCCACTTAAAACGTAAGGTCTGTAATCTGCTCCGGATGTTCTAATTTTCGATGCTGCACTCCGTTTCCCTCATAAATTTAACAATAGCGAGTTTAAAAGCGAAAAATCGTTCTACGCATGCCCCTTGACTTAACCAACGTACTTTACAGTAATGTGTAAAGTCTCCAACTAGAAACAACACCAAAAATTTATCAGTCACTGCATTATGAGGACACTGTAGCTCAATACGCAACAGCAACGCCCGTCATCGGTGGCGAATAGCAGCAGTTTGACAGCGAAGTGTAGCTAACAATGTAATAAGAAATTTTTGATCATATTTTTCTGTGCAGTCCGTTATTATGGGCCACTATGAATTACAAACTAATCGCCATAAAACGAGAGATAATTAGAAGCCGAAGTACCAAACATTTTTTTTTCATTTTTTGTACACTCACGAATTCATTAAACCAAAAATTCTGTATTAGAAGCTATGTACCGTTAAATAATAAACCTTAAATGCTGCATTATGGCCGCAACAAACCAGTCGAAAGACTGACGACTCCATAAAAAAGTTTAAGAAGCGAGAACAGCTTACTTGTGGAAATTATAGATTCTGAGGTTTACTGAATACAGCCTAAAAGATATTTTCAGGGGCGCTGACCAAAATGGAAAAAAAGTGTGCTCATAATGTCCTCGGAGAATACCGTTGTGATCTCTGGTCAAGTAGAGGCACTTTGTACCAGTTGTTTGTGTGACAGACAAATAATGGAAAACAATTTACGATTATGACGTAGTTCTCTATCTCCTCTTTGCTGATTCTGCGCAACCTTTTGACAAAGTGAACACAGCAGCTTTGTAGAAAGCACTGAAAGACTTGCACATCTGTGAGACAGTAAGAAGGGTAGTTGCTTTAACAACGAAGGACACAAAGGCAAAACTGAAGATGAACAACAAAATGACCAAGTATTTCAACATTACAGCGGGCGTGAAATAGCGTGGCTGTCTCTCGGTGCAGTCCTGATTAACCTAGCACTGCATAGTCTGATGCAATATGTCGACAGGGAGATATATAGTAATGTTGAAATCCAGCCAGATATGCTCATGTGGAGATGATACTGCAGTTGCGACAAGAGAGATAATCGCACTTAAAGAAACATACGAAATATTTTATGCATAAGGTACAAAGACTGCACTTACTGTAAACGAAATCAAGACAGAATACACTGCCCCAAAAATGCAGTACCCTTAAGGACGGAATGGAGTGTTACCAGGGCATACTATATGCGTACTGATGGGCTGTATGGTTAATAATTCATCTTTCACGGTCATTGGCGATCATATGGTGCTCAAGAGGTCTGTCTTTGCGCGCTGTGTTTTGGCTCTGGAGGCAGTAAATTTGCTGAATTTAGAGGTGAACAGTGTTAGCAACATTCATTGTAGGAAACTACCATGCTCCGCAGACGAGTACGTTCTCCTGTTTAACACCTTCAGGCATTTGAATTGGATCGCATTGTGGGCCTTTGGGAAGCTGAATGGACTGATTGCTGTACATGTTGGGCACAATGTATCAGTGTTGTGTCGCTGCTTTCAGCACACCCTTCGACCAGGCTCTGAACTCGTGCGTAGTACAGGGGTCAAGATCGACACGTTGTGCGAGCAGCTGTGGCCGACCGAACATTATCCAGGGAAGAAATCCAGACACACGTTACACCAGCTGTGTCGCCAGTGACCACAGGGAAGCGTCTGCTCGCAGAAGGACTAAGATCACGTGTGTCTCTCCCTAGGCTACCACTCACACTACGACATCTCCAAGCACGGGTACTATGGTATCGTGAAAGAGTCAACTGTAGTGTTGAATCTTGCTCCATTCTGTTCAGTAATGGCAGTAGACTCTGTAGGTACGCGAGAGATGGAGGTCCCCGTGTGCGGCGTAGACTTCATGAGCTGCCTATTCCAGAGCGCGCTCCCCAATGATACACGGGTTCCACCCCAGGCTTCTTGATGTGCTGGACCATCAGTTACAGAGCGCGTTCACGTCTGGTGTTTCTGCACAGTGAAGTGACCAGTGCCCCAAACATTGCACGTCTTGCTTTTCTGCAGGGTGAAGTAAGTGTTTTGTGAAGATTTGAGAGCAGTTTCTAGTTTACTTAGCTTATATTGAGTTGGCTCCAGTTATTCTGGTCTAGGGCTCTGATTCTTGATGATTTTAGTGTCACATCTGTTCCTCACGGTTGGTTTGAACTACATAAATCTGAAGTTTGTTGTTGTAGCATTTTTTTATGTAAATATATTTTCTCACATTTTAGTACATCATACAGTATTTTGATTTTTCACATTAACAAAGCCGAAATTACATTGTTCGTACAAAAATACGTCCGGTCATATCAGAGGCATTCTTACGACCCTCCCATTCTGCGGAAATAACAATATTCCAAAGGGTTTACAATTTTTCTTAACAAAGAATTCCTACTATTTTCTTACGTTATTAATTTCGATTATTATTTCATAAATGAATCTAGAAATAAACATAATAAACATTACAGGATTGCGTAATTAATAAATTTTAAGTGTGCCAATAATTCGTAATTACAAATGTTTCTAAAAAAATAATTTTAACTGTACATTCAGAACTAGTACTTATCGATTATAACATCGAGACTAAAATATTTTATAAAGTAATTCCTTTTTATAAATTTTAGCTTGAAATATAACATACTGTATATAAAATTACATGAATGTTTCCAGAAAAGCAACTGAGATAGTATTGACCTCTCCAAAACTCGAAAAATAATAGCGATATCGACAGCTATTATTGAGGAAAAGTAATGCTAGAGGAAGGTGTCCCGTTACAAGCCTCCTTTAGATATTTAATCAGCGATAAGGATCAATATCACTCCAGCATTTCTTCTAATATTAGCTACCTATCTTCCATAAGCTTTTCTTCGCAGTCTTCTCTTATTTTTTGAAATCCGAAAAAGAACTTTCTTCGGCCATCTACTATCCAACTTCCTGGCTTCTATCCAGCCCACATTCACTTTTTGCCATCACTTTCATAGTTACGTCTCCCATTGTAATATTCTGATATTTATTTGCTTCCCACTCTTTCCCAGTAATTCGCGAAGTACATATCTCTATTAGTCGATGGGCCACCTTCAAGTTTTGAATGGTTTTCGTGTTAAAAGGTGACGTCTACCTCTCATGAGTAGAAACTTTAGTATGAACTTTTGCTAACGTTGTGTGTGATATACATGTAAAGCTTCACTTAAAAAATTTATTTATCTTATTAATACCGTAGTACTCAAGGTCAGCTTTACTCTTCTATTTATTGCAGCTGCTGGTATCCAGTGGTGATAATCACTTGCCATGAGTAATGGATTCTAATAGTAAAAAATTTTCCAGATTTGGATTACTGATCTGAGTTCCACGACCAGTTTCAGTGGCTAAATAAATATTTTCAGGAAGTGTAATTTGAACCAAAGAATAATTTCTTAGGCCTTGCAAAGGCAACAAACTATAAACTGATTTTCATACGATAGAGCCGCGTGGGGTAGCCACGCGGTCTCAGGCGTCTTGTCACGGTCCGCGCGGCTCCTCCCAGGTTCGAGTCTGCGTTGGTGTGTGTGTTGTCCATAGCGTAAGTTATTTTAAGTTAGATTCAGTGGTGTGTAAGTTTAGGGACCCATGACCTAAGCAGTTTGGACCCATAAGATCTTACCACAAATTTATTTCATACGACAGAACCGGCCCTGTTTTAGTGAACCGTCTGTCGTTAGCAGCAATTATTACTGAAATAACTCTTTCGAATGTCGATTCCATTCGCCGCAACTGACAGGTGTGATGGTACACTTTATATTGCGGGAACAACGAAACCAAAAGTGAATTACTAAATGAACTTGATACATGTCTTCCGATGTGTAGTGGCGGACCTCAGAGAAAATATTAAAAGGTATTTAGAAATGAGCAGAACCAAACACACTATTTTTTGTTTAGTCAAAAACTTAGAAAACATGTAGGTTTCAGTTGTTCGAAAATTAACTAAGTATTATTAGTAATTAGCCACTTTCAAAACATTTTTTAAAATCCCAGACTTTGTCTAGGGTATTCGACGACATCCAATCTCACGCATGGGTAAGGATCTCAGAAATATCAGCACCCGCAGCTGCTAACGCATCTCCTGTACGTTGCTGCGCGCTTATGATAAAAAACAGATTTCGGGATGAATGAGAAACCCGACAGTAAATCATAAGGAGTTGTTTACGACAGCTTGTTTACATAAAATCAGCGTCATACGCGTGGCGCCATGACGCAGACAGTGGCGCAGGCGGCAGACGAACTCTTGTGTTTGGTGTTCCTCGCGCGGTGCGAACGCACAAGGCCGCGAGACCGCATTGTTCATTGTTCATTCGCCTTTCACGCCACAGTGCCACGTCGTCATCGCAATGGCTCCGTTCCGGTACTTCTTAGACCACGCCGTCGTAAAGTGGTTTTAGAGATCCCCTGTGTTACCACTAGAGCTGAAAGTTCTCTGCTTCCCTTTCCAAGAGACCATTGTTCCAGTGGGAAGTTGTGCCAGTTCCCTCAGCAAAAACATTTCACTGCCATATGATAATGAAAGTTTACGTATAGGGCCGGAGTTCGCTTTTCGCTGGATTCCAGATGCTTGTGTTTCGCAGTCAGGAACGTAGCAGATTGTCCTTGATACGATAAAAGGTCATTGTGTTTTTAAGAAGTCAAATGGTTACTATCATTAATTGGTATTAAATGACTATGTCATGCTATGACGAGTGAAACTGCTCGGCTCTTCCTGCCAGCTGGGTAGAAAAATAGACACTAATCGACTTAAATAAATACAGCTACAGCAGACTATTAGACTTACTGGACATTTCACTCACTATCATTTTTTGATAGTTTTAACACCTGTACGTAAACACTTGTTATACTGTAGGAATTTGTCAAGCAGTTATGTATATATGACTAAAATGAGCACGTGATGTAAACTACTGGCCATTAAAATTGCTACACCAAGAAGAAATGCAGATGATAAACGGGTATTCATTGGACAAATATATTATACTAGAGCAGACATGTGATTACATTTTCAGGCAATGTGGGTGCATAGATCCTGAGAAAGCAGTACCCAGAACAACCACCTCTGGCCGTAATAACAGCCTTGATAGCCTGGGAATTCAGTCAAACAGAGCTTGGATGGCGTGTACAGGTACAGCTGCCCATGCAGCTTCAACACGATACCACAGTTCATCAAGAGTAGTGACTGGCGTATTGTGACGATCCAGTTGCTCGGCCACCATTGACCAGACGTTTTCAGTTGGTGAGAGATCTGGAGAATGTGCTGGCCAGGGCAGCAGTCGAACATTTTCTGTATCCAGAAGGGCCCGTACAGGACCTGCAACATGCGGTCGTGCATTATCCAGCTGAAATGTAGCGTTTCGCAGGGATCGAAAGAAGGGCAGAGCCACGGGTCGTAACACATCTGAAATGTAACGTCCACTGTTCAAAGTCAATGGGAACAAGAGGTGACCGAGACGTGTAACCAATGGCACCACATACCATCACGCCAGGTTATACGCCAGTATGGCGATGACGAATACACGCTTCCAATGTGCGTTCACCGCGATGTCGCCAAACACGGATGCGACCATCATGATGCTGTAAACAGAACCTGGATTCATCCGAAAAAAATGACGTTTTGCCATTCGTGCACCCAAGTTCATCGTTGAGTACACCATCGCAGGCGCTCCTGTCTGAGATGCAGCTTCATGGGTAACCGCAGCCATGGTCTCCGCGCTGATAGTCCATGCTGCTGCAAACGTCGTCGAACTGTTCGTGCAGATGGTTGTTGTCTTGAAAACGTCCCCATCTGTTGACTCAGGGATCATGACGTGGCTGTACGATCCGTTACAGCCAAGCGGATAAGATGCCTGTCATCTCGACTGCTAGTGATACGAGGCCGTTGGGATCCATCACGGCGTTCCGTATTACCCTCCTGAACCCACCGATTCCATATTCTGATAACAGTCATTGGATCTCGACCAACCCGAGCAGCAATGTCGCGATACGATATACTGCAGTCGCAATAGGCTACAATCCGACCTTTATCAAAATCGGAAACGTGATAGTACGCATTTCTCCTACTTACACGAGGCAGTACAACAACGTTTCACCAGGCAACGCCAGTCAACTGCTGTTTGTGTATGAGAAATCGGTTGGAAACTTTCCTCATGTTAGCACGTTGTAGGTGTCGCCACCGGCTCCAACCTTGTGTGAATGCTCTAAAAAGCTAATCGTTTGCATATCACAGTATCTTCTACATGAACTTAGTCCCCTCACGTCTCCAGGATGGTTCACTTGTTTTGTTAGCCAGTGCTTTTGTTTTTAGATATGTCAAAACAGAGATCGGAAGTCCGGTAGTCTTTTGAGTTGTAGTGTAGCACCGAAAGCAAGCTGTATCGTCTTCAGTCCGTGGGTAGATATATACGGACTTTAAAAATACACGTCGCGAAATTAATAACTAGTTTTTAGCGCTAAATCGCATCACACTCCTCTTGCAATGCCACTTAGGATGGTTTAAAGATATCACTCAGCAGAATGACAAAGAATGTCTCTAAATGTAACTACGAAGATTGTACATCACGTACAAGAACCGTGTATAAGAAATGAAGTACACATTTGTGTGTTCTTAAAACAACTGCTTTTTAAAAATTGCATGAACAAGAATCCTAATATGCGTTATAAAATTTTTTTTCTTCTAGCGATTAAGACCTGTACGACTGATACGTGTAACATAAAAATTTTAAAGAAAATAAAAATTAAAACAATGTAATTTAGCCGGCCGGAGTGACCGAGTGGTTCTAGGCGATACAGTCTGGAACCGCGAGACCGCTACGGTCGCAGGTTCGAATCCTGCCTCGGGCATGGATGTGCGTGATGTCCTTAGGTTAGTTAGGTTTAAGTTGTTCTAAGTTCTAGGGGACTTCAGAAGTTAAGTCCCACAGTGCTCAGAGCCATTTGAACCAATATCATTTAGAACGTAGTTATGTGTAACAACAATAAAACAAATGATGAAAACATTCTTCTTTATTTATTTTACGTACATATAGCTTGTGCGGGCAGTCCTATGCTGCATGTGGAGGAAGAATGATCTTCACGGTTACATAAAAATATGTCGTGAAATGTTATTTTAAAGGTGAGGGGCAAAAAAATAAATAAGTGCTGTGTAAGAGCAGCGGAAGTCATGTGGAACTATTATTTTGGTACAACAAAAAGTGCTTTGATTCATTTGACAAAACGCATTTATTACCTGCATTTCGGTAGTTAATAAGTTTTCGATAACATGCTATTCGCTGTTTTATAAGGCCATAGAGTCTTTTCATCAACTATAAAACATCATTAGTATTTACAGCGTATGAATACTATGGAATGGAAAGATGCTGTACTCTGTGTAGGGGATTCGATGAAGTGACACGACCTCCGAAACCACGGAGACTAGCTGTTTGAAATTCCCTCGTTCTCAGTCAGCCGGAGCTATTCGGAAACTCCGATTACAATGGCGTAAAAGCTGGAAAAAACTGCTCGAATACCAATAGCGTTGAAGGTGTTTGGCCTGAAGATTAATGCATGGAAAAGTTCGGAGGTGCAATTTACCAAGCAGTGGCTGTAAAACGGCTGGTAGTAATACGCAGCCGACCGGAGTGGTCGAGCAGTTCTAGGCGCTTCGGTCTGGAACCGCGCGACCGCTACGGTCGCAGGTTCGAATCCTGCCTCGGGCATGCATGTGTGTGATGGCCTTAGGTTAGTTAGGTTTAAGTAGTTTTAAGTTCTCGGGGATTGATGACCTAAGATGTTGAGTCCCATAGTGCTCAGAACCATTTGACTGATGACCTCAGAAGTGCCACAGTGCTCAGAGCCATTTGAAACATTTTTTAAGTGATACGCAACTAAACAATTACGAATGCACTGAAGAATTTTTAAAGACGAATTTGTTCACAATTGTGTACACTTCCACGACCAGACAGTTGACACGAAAGTTTTATAGATGTGGTGCTCCGTCACACTGTAAGATAACTACTATGATAAAACCGATTCTTGGCACACAATTACAGTGACCTCCTTCTGGATCTACTGGTGTATTTAGTTGTCTACTGTCCGTTACATTTCGTCACGACTGCTCCACTAAACACAACATTACGTCACAATTTCAAAACCTTTGATATTATTGGTCTCCTATGACGTACCACTATATGTCGTAAATTGATGTCCCCTGAGAAAAACAAGAACCCACACACCACTGACTGCACACAAGGCGATAGCTGTATGTGGCGATAAACAACAGATCCCCTCTACCTCCACTCCAGGAAACTAGTAGCAATAAAATTTTCCCATTTCTTCCGTCAGCGGAGACAAATAATATCGGCCATGGACAACAAGTACACCATTAGACTCAAAGAAAAGGCACTGTAGGCGTGGACGAAACGTCGGTTTTATCCAGTGATAATTATTACAGAATATTACGCGGCAGCACACGCAGAAGGCTTTCATGTTATCCATTTTGTTTGTTTGCAAACAGTCGACCATTAGATACACACATTGTAGAAGCCATCGTAACACGTGCTAACGCCACACAACAACGTGCGTAATACAATATCCAAAATTTGATGAAACAGCGTTGACTGTTTACATCACAATACGGCTCTTAATGTCGTGCGTAAAGCCTCTTAATGCTGCAGAGAAGTGGTGTTCCGTAAAACACACATACAATGACGAGGAACCCGATGAAATATAAGCGTATCCACGAGCGATAAACAACACACTACACAAGAAAAGCCCAAGAAATAAACTACGTAGTATACACTACATGTGATTGATTGCGTAACAAATAGAGAATGGATCACTGACGGTAATACACAAGTAGACTCGAAACATAAAGGATGAGTAACTTACAGTAGTAGGTTTTTAATAAAATTAGTTACTCAGTCACTGGGAACAGACTTCCAAGGCACTAACACAGTACAGTAAAACAAAATTATAAATAAAGTTTTTACGTTTGAGTATGAAATGAACATTTTAATGAAAAATTGGTGCATTCTTCGGTAAATGTGTGGTAAGGTAATAGACGTTTTTTGTTGAATATCACAGAGGAGAACAAAACTTTTACTGTACTGTGGACCTGGACATCAAATTTTTGTATAGGCTAACATGTTACAGAATTTCAGCGATCTCCGAGTTGCGATATCTCGCGTCAGGTGATAGGAGAGTCTGTGAATCAGTCGCAATAAGACTGGAGGTGTCGGCGTCGGTATCGGTGTCGGCATGTTTTCTCCAGTTCAGCAACATCAGTCAGCCATCAACTCAACAGAGCATATACGAAAGGGTGATCCCTTCCTTTGAAAGAATGTCGTTGTCGTCCTCCAACCACGTATGTTGTTATATTGCGCCTGACATGTACTAATATAATGAGGTGACCTCTCTTCGGATTCACGCCGCCATCTTCCCTGTTTTTGATTTTGGAGAGGAAAGAGAGAGAGAGAGAGAGAGAGAGAGAGAGAGAGAGGGCTACAGCTCCTGAATGGTTTGATTCAGCCGGCCACCACGACTTCGTATATTCACCAATCTCTCCTTCTATGAGAAGTACTTACAGTTAACGTCCTCAGTTATTTTTTGTATTTTCCAATCTCTGTCTTCCTCTACAGTTTTCTCCTGTGTAGCGCCCTCTGGTATCATGAAGGTCTTAAAATATGTCTAGAATATTATCCTGTCCTATGTGTAGCGTTTTCCGCAAATTCCTTTCCCCTTCATTTCTTGCATTAGCAGTCTGCTTAATTTTGAGCATTCCTCTGTAAAATAACATATCAGACAGTTTGATTCTCGTCTCTTTCTTATTTCCTCACGAAGTATTATTACATTCTATGCAATATTGCACTGCAGATTTGCATTCTTAGACATTTCTTTCCCAACACCCGAGTGTTGGCAAGGAATAATGTTTTGTCTGCGTTGGTCTTTTTTTATTTGCTCCTTGCCTCTAGGGTAGCAGATTGACCTCATTGACTTCTTCCGGGTGGATACCACATCCACAATAAATTTAAAGTGTGGTACCGTAGCCAGCAGGCTGTTGTTCAAATGTGTATGAAATCTTATGGGACTTAACTGCTAAGGTCATCAGTCCCTAAGCTTACACACTACTTAACCTAAATTATCCTAAGGACAAACACGCACACCCATGTCCGAAGGAGGACTCGAACCTCCGCCGGGACCAGCCGCACAGTCCATGACTGCAGAGCCCTAGACCGCTCGGCTAATCCCGCGCGGCGGCTGTTGTTCTAATGTAGGACTTTACTCAGGGCTACTGGTTAGGTTCGAGCTTAGCTCATAGTTAAATGCAAAATAGTTGTAGATACATCAGTCTCTTAAGTTTTATAAGTCAGATTCACATGGCATAGGCACTTCATGCATAGCATTGTCGTAAATATGTACGACCGCTGAACAAGCATCAACAAATTAGACACACACATAGCTAAATAAACAAATACCGTCTGGACAACCCCATTTATTACCGACTACCGGTTTCAATTTGGGATACAGATCAACTTCCGTATTCACGTGTCTGACGTGGGATCCTGACCAACACTAGCAGCAATACCGCAGAACGTTAATGCGCACATCTGATAGACCACTATCCTGCTGCCGAATTCCGACGCAAGCTGGTAGATGATTATCATTCTTGGATGATCCATAACACGATCTTCTTACGAAAAACAAACCTCCATAAACAATTTCAGAATAAGAAGTCTGCGTAACCTTTCACTACATACAGAATATAGATCAGATTACTCCTACCTATGAAAAAGCAGTGCCCTGAATCTTTTATGTGAAAACTCTTAAAGCTTTTTAAATAAAACGAAGGCAGGAGACGAGGTACTGGCAGAATTGAAGCTTTGAGGACGGGTTGTGATTCGTGCTTGTGTATGGTAGAGCACTTGCCCGCGAAAAGCGAAGGTCCCGAGTTCGAGTTTCGGTCCTGCACACAGTTTTAATCTGCCAGGAAGTTTCATATCAGGGCACACTTCGCTGCAGAGTGAAAATCTCATTCTGAAAACGAACTTTATTAACATTGTACACCTTTATTCTTCACGTCTGCATATTTACAGCCTTCTGCGCTAGAGGCTCCGAATTGCAGCGTGTAACATAGCGGTATGTAACATAACCAGGTCGGTGCGTGAGAAACAGCTTGCGTAATCGAGCTTCTAATTCGAAAAGTTCATCCACACATCGCCTCTTTAGCTTGATAATGTAGCAGACCATACACGAGCGCTGCGGTATCTGCAACAATCCAACGCCTTGGATCCACTGTCACCTATCATGCTCCTTACAGTCCCGACATGCCCCCATCCGATTTTCATCTGTTTCCAAAACTTATGGAACACTTTCGAGGACTTCACTATCATAGTGATGAAGCATAGCGGTGCAAGCAGAGGTCAACAAAGTCAGACATTCTACAATGACGATATCAGGAAACTGGATTTTTGCTTTGAGAAAACTGCTTGTCGCTAGGGTTAATATGTTGACAAATAAATATAAAGACCTGAAGAATAGAGATGCAGACTGTCAATAAAGTCTGTTTTATTTTAAAAGCTTTAAGAGTTCCCACATAAAAAATTCGAAAGGACTAGTTTCTAGCACGCCATTACATTTTTTGCTGCTGCACTGAAGTGCTAATCGCTTGCATATCCAAGTATGTGATACGCATCATTCCAATCTGGCTTTTGTCGCACCCCTTATTCACTGCCTTGTTATTTTAATTTCCAGCAGTGTATTATTCAGTACATGCGCTCTAACTGTATATATTTTTTGGAGTAACAAAACGCCTCTATGAAATAATTTTAATTGCTTCATCACTTTTTACTAGTATTTATTAGCATGAGGCGTTTCAGCAGCATACTGCCATTACCTAGTGCAGCATACTGCCATTACCTAGTGCACTACAGTTACATGTAGATTACATTAATCTGAAGTATGACGAGAATTATTTTCTGTGAGTCCCAGTGGGGTTATGCAGTGAAATTTAAGCCTGTACAGAAAGATTAATGTATTTTAGTGAATACCTTAAGTGAGTTGTCTGTTTAAATTAATTCTTTACTGTATTTACTAACATTGTTTTTGGACACACAGACCTCATTAATACACATCATAATCACTTGAAACTATCACGTTCAGATGTTAACATGCAGAAGACGCTTAACAGCTAAGAAAAATTTATTGTAATTGCTAAGGAAGTACAAACAAAGAAAATACAATTTTTCTTATATAAGCTTATTTATGTCATGGTACAACTTAAATAATATGATTATTTGTTTTTTCTTGGTTATTCAGTAATGATAGAACATTTTTTTCTGATTGATTCTATCTATTAATAAAACAAGCGTTCCACATGAAGAAATTTCTGAAGAAATTAACATTGTTACTTTGTAAGTTATCGCTTAACAACCTGTTATTGGTGCTGCGCCATTAAAGAAAATTTCTAATTCTTTATGCAGACTGATTCAGCTGCTCCTGATGCTATGTTTTATGCAGCGCACAACGCCTTCATATACCACATGCAAGATTTTCAATGACCATATAAAACAGGTAGTGGGAAAAGCAGACCCAAATTCAGATTCATCGAAAGAATCTTAAGGAAATGAAACTCATCCACGAAGGAAGTAGCTTATAAGGCGCTTGTTCGATCGATTCTTGAGTATTGTTCATCTATCTGGGATCCGTATCGTGTAGGACTGATAGAGGAGATAGAGAAGATCCAACGAAGAGGGGCGCGTTTCGTCACGGGATCGTTTAGCTGGCGAGAGAGCGTTTCGGAGATGCTAAACAAACTCCACTGGCAGACTTTACAAGAGAGACGTTGTGCATCACGGAGAGATTTACTTCTGAAATTTCGGGACAGCACTTATCAGCAGGAGTCAAACATACACTACTGGCCATTAAAATTGCTACACCACGAAGATGACGTGCTACAGACGTGAAATTTAATCGACAGGAGGAAGATGCTGTGATATGCAAATGATAAGCTTTTCAGAGCATTCACACAAGGTTGGCACCAGTGGTGACACCTACAACGTGCTGACATGAGGAAAGTTTCCAACCGATTTCTCATACACAAACAGCAGTTGACCAGCGTTGCCTGTTGAAACGTTGTTGTGATGCCCCGTGTAAGGAGGAGAAATGCGTTCCATCACGTTTCCGACTTTCATAAAGGTCGGATTGTAGCCTATCGCGATTGCGGTTTATCGTATCACACCATTGCTGCTCGCGTTGGTCGAGATCCAATGACTGTTAGCGGAATATGGAATCGGTGGGTTCAGGAGTGTAATACGGAACACCGTGCTGGATCCCAACGGCCTCGTATCACTAGCAGTCGAGATAACGGGCATTTTATGTGCACGGCTCTAACGGATCGTGCAGCTACGTCTCGATCCCTGAGTCAACAGATGGGGACGTTTGCAAGACAACAACCAACCGCACGTACAGTTCGGCGACGTTTGCAGCAGCATGGACTATCAGTTCCATAGCTGCTGTTACCCTTGACGCTGCATGAAAGACAGAAGCGCCTGCGATGGTGTACTCAACGACGAACCTGGGTGCACGAATGGCAAAATGTCAGTTTTTCGGATGAATCCAGGTTCTGTTTACAGCATCATGATGGTCGCACCGTGTTTGGCGACATCGCGTTGAACGCACATTGGAAGCGTGTATTCGTCATCGCCATACTGCCGTATCACCCGGCGTGATGGTATGGGGTGCCATTGGTTACACGTCTCGGTCACCTCTTGTTCGCATTGGCTGCACTTTGAACAGTGGACGTTACATTTCGGATGTGTTACGACCCATGGCTGTATCCTTCATTCGATCCCTGCGAGACCCTACATTTCAGCAGCATAATGCACGACCGCATGTTGCAGGTCCTGTACAGGCCTTTCTGGATACAGAAAATGTTCGACTGCTGCCCTGGCCAGCACATTCTCCAGATCTCTCACCAACTGAAAACGTCTGGTCAATGGTGGCCGAGCGACTGGCTCGTCACAATACGCCAGTCACTACTCTTGATGAACTGTGGCATCGTGTTGAAGCTGCATGGGCAGCTGTACCTGTACACGCCATCCAAGCTCTGTTTGACTCAATGCCCAGGCGTACCAAGGCCGTTATTACGGCCAGAGGTGGTTGTTCTGGGTACTGATTCCTCAGGATCTATGCACCCAAATTGAGTGAAAATGTAATCACATGCCAGTTCTGGTATAATATATTTGTCCAATGAATGCCCGTTTATCATCTGCATTTCTTCTTGGTGTAGCAATTTTAATGGCCAGTAGTGTACTACTCCCCCCCTCCTCAACCCCCCCCCCCCCCCCCCCCACAACATCTCGTGTATTGACCAGGAGGAGAAAATTCGAGAAATCAGAGCCAATACAGAGGCTTACCGACAATGATTTTTGCCCACGCCTTATTCGCGAGTGGAACAGGGTTGGAGGGATCAGATAATGTTACCGAAAGTACCCTTCACCACACACCATTAGGTGGCTTGCTGTGTATGATGTAAACGTAGATGTAGGCCGGGCGGGTGAGGGAGTGTTGTACGCGCTCCTGAGCAGCGTCCCGGCGAGGCGACGGTGGAGAGCGTGCCCGTGACCCATTGGGGCGCTGCAGACAAGTGCCGGCGGCACGCACAGCCACGCTGCGCCCTGGTGTGTGCCGTGGGTGTGGGTGAGGGGAATGCCGAGCAGGCCGAGGTGTGGGAGGAGGTGCCGAGCAGGTGGCCAAGGCCGCAGCTGGCGGCTCTGACGCAACGCCACGCAACGTACGACACGAACGTGCAGCGTACGTGCCGCGGCACACACGGGGCAACGAGCGGCTGTACGCGCCAGTGACGCCCCTTTCGTATCTGAGGTCGTCACCTGTTCGTTTACCGCGGAAGCACCGAATCCGACCCAAGTTCGCTGCCCTGGTCTCACGAGGTGACCCTACTCTCCGGCCATCTCCATTTTTTTTTTATTTACGCAGCAGTCGAGGGTCAGTGTCCGGACATAAATTTCCTGAAGCACGAAAAAAATACTCGAAAAAATCGATTCTGAAAATTTCCCAGTGCTGTTAAGTATAAAAATATTTCGAGCCATTAACGGAGCCAGCAAAAGAAGCATTTAAACGATGTCTTCAAATTCTTCCCCGGGCAGCTCTGTTGTAGCTCGAAATTTGATAATGGTTGATCACAATAAGAGAATTTCAATTAAAAAAAATAGCTTCGTTATTTAGTTATGTAACCTCCAGATAGCTGGTTAGATTGTCGCTTGACGCCGTCTTCTTCTTTATTATTATTTGAATTCTGTATTTATTTTTATATTAAAATTAATAAATACTAAATCTAAATTTCTTACTAAAAATAAAATCTATTTTGTATGTAATTACTAATCGCTTACTAATCTGAGTGCTCATAATAAATTAAAGTATGGTGTACAAGTTTGAAGCGTGTTATTGACTTTTAATATCATGTTTCCATTTATTTGTAACCTTTGGAAACAAGGAAGCATTTTATTCTCTATTCGATTTTTCGCATTTTTGTACCAAATTTCAATTTCTTAAGAATACTTTTGTTTTCATGCCATTAGTGATTGAACACAAAACATACTATTTTTATTACAAAATTACAATTCAGTGTGAATAACATTTCATTTTCATAATAAATCTTGTCCTTCTGGTCTTTAGTCGTGAGATTGTTTTGAAGCAGCTCTCAAGCAATCCTGTGCAAGCTCTTTCACCTCGGATTAACTACTACAACTATCATAATAAAAATGGTACGAATACTACCATATCATAGTCCTTTAATCATATAAATTAATTACCTTTGATTGTAATTTCTTTAAATAATTTCCGTTAGTTGCCAACAACGATTAACTTTTATTATATGGCTGAATCTATTTGATTTGAGCAGTGACTAACCTCACAAGCAACCTAAAATTTTTCACGTCAACCTATATTGCACGTTTTTGTTGTCATTATTGCTTCGACGCCCACTATGCGGAACTCTCTGAGGTCCTCCTTAGTGCTTTGTACGACGCTGGTAACCCCTATGCAGCACATGCTGTGACGTGGAGATATCTGCTGACGAACTGCGTCCGCTGCACGCCACCCAAGGAGGAACACCAGCAAATATTATAAGACAAACTAAATTTCTGAATATGTACGGGATATCATCTAAAGATAATTAACATATCTCTGTACTAATTAATTATAATAAAGTTATTTACGGACATGCTTCCCCATATAACGTGGGTACAGAAAATTTCGCATCTCTGATGCTTCTTGTAAATTTTCTGAATTTAATTCTACCAGATCCTATACCCTCATAACATCCATTTCAATCTTCTTTTAATAAATTTGTGCCCCAAATTTATTTTCCTCCCACTTCTATTCGGTACCTTCTCATTACTTACGCATGTACCAGTCTAATGCGCAGCATTCTTCTATCGAACCACATTTCCAAAGCTTCCGTTCTCTTCTTCCTTGGACTGTTTCAATAATCGAAAAAAATGTTAAAAATGCATCTGGCGAAAATCGAATCAGCGACCTCACGATAACATTACGCAGTGTACCACATACAGCTCTGTTAAACAGTTCAGAATTTTTCGCCCTCAACAGTGCTCGAATTTTCAAACTTTCAAAGTCGATTTTTTCGGGTGATTTTGAGAAGTGCACTCTACTGATTTTTGGAAATCAACGTCCAGGTACTGACCTTCAAATTCTATAATTATGAAGAAGATCTACGAGAACAGATACGTAACGTCTCGTTATCAGATACGAGGAGTTGTATCTTCCTTGTCTTCGGGAAGTCTGAAGGACGTTCGTTCCTGTCACCCACGTGGTTCAGCTGATTTGCGAAGCGAATTGACCCATGAAGGCACTGAAGCTTAAGTACACGTTTTTCATGCTGAACAGCGACGTTGGAGGGGCACTTCGGTGTTCGTATTTCACGCAGAAAGTTCTCCACCCTCCTAAGTAGCTGATCACTGCCAGCCGCTGTTACGAATGAATATTTGGTGTAGCAGTTATTAATATTTAGCATTGTGTGGAGAACAACACATTTGATTATGGAGTACAAAACAAATTAATTAAATGCCTTCGTAATTGCCTTTGTCTTCTTCTGTTGCGACCGCCCTTATTTACCAGCACTGAATTCTCAACATCATTTATAATCATAATAATAGTAATAATAGCTACACTAATAATTTAATCAGCCTGTGATCATTTTGTACAATTAATGGAGCAACCAGTTCTTAAATACGTATATAATAGTACAACTAAACAATATAATACAAAAAGGAGCTATGTACAAAAGCAGTGGGAATCTTATGTTCTCATGTCACTCCTTTACTCATATTTATTCCTCTCTCATCATTTCATCAAATAATTTCACTCAGAGGGTTATTGTTACTTTTCGCCAACCCCTCTTCAGCAGCTTTCTAAGTACCCAGTTGTATTACTATCAGAGAAGCCGCAGGAACGTTCTTTATACGAAAGACGTATAACAAATCACACTTTTTCTTGAACAAAATGGCAGACTTGTTTTAATGTGAATAATTTATGATTTCCTCAATGTTACAGAAACTAATAGATATTAGCACCTTTACAACTATTCCTTAAGTGTAACTGTAGTTTTTTATATTATTTTTTCTGTAGTCAGTGCAGTGAAGTTTGTTTTATTTGTATGTATACAGAAACTAATAGATATTAGCACCTTTACAACTATTCCTTAAGTGTAACTGTAGTTTTTTATATTATTTTTTCTGTAGTCAGTGCAGTGAAGTTTGTTTTATTTGTATGTATAGTGTTTGTTGTTTTTTGGGACTGTCCGACAGAACAGACACTACACATATGAATAAATGCACCTTGACAGCAAATAATGATACACTCAGAGCGGATGCTCTCTTCGTTCGACTTCTTGCGGGAATCATGTCAGGCTGTGAGCAGTGAGAATAATAGACAGGGGGTGCTACGTATGTAGTTATGTAGTGTGCGACATATGGGAATCTGGTTGGACAGGAAAATCGCTCTGATAGGCGAAGTTGTCGCGATAAGCGGGAATTCCAGGTTCAAGTCCCGGTTTGGCATTAATTTCCACTTACCGCCACTGGATTTATCTTAATGCCGTATTGCAGCTGACGTCGAAATTTCCCTTTGGTCAAGTTTGTTTTAGGTTAGCAAAACGTATTTTCCTCGTATGGGCCCTTGCTATGTAATTATATATGGAAATCAGTTGTACTTCTAGTTTCATCATTGTGAAACTGTCAGTTTAATGCTGAAAATTGCCTATGTGATTAGACACAAAACACATATACATTCAGAGATCGGAGGAAGTCAGTGAAAGAGCAACTTCAATAGGGCCATGCCTGATGCGTGGAAGGAAGTGGCAAACAAGGCGCTTGCTTGACATAGTCTTGAGTATTGTTCATCACTCTGGGACGCTTACCAGGTAGCACTGATAGGAAAGACGAAAAAATCCGCGCGTTTCGTGACGGAATCGTTTAGTTAGCACGAGAGCGTTACAGAGATTCTCAAGAAACTCCAATAGCAAATAGGCGTTGAGCATCACGGAGAGGTTTATTACTGAAATTTGGATGAAGTACTTTCCGGGAAGGCCAACGACTTGCCGCAGTGGTAACACCGGTTCCCGTCAGACCACCGAAGTTAAGCGCTGTCGGGCTGGGCTAGCACTTGGATGGGTGATCATCCGGTCTGCCGAGCGCTGTTGGCAAGCGGGGTGCACACAGCCCTTGTAAGGCAAACTGAGGAGCTACTTGATTGTGAAGTAGCGACTCCGGTCTCTAAAACTGACATAGGGCTGGGAGAGCGGTGTGCTGGCCACATGCCACTCCATATCCGCATCCAGTGACGCCTGTGGGCTGAGGATGACACGGCGGCCGGTCGGTACCGTTGGGCCTTCATGGCCTGCTTAGGAGGAATTTAGTTTTAGTTTTTTGCTTTCCGGGAAGAGTCGGTCAAAGCATTGCTTCCTCCCACATACATGTCGCGAAAATACACTCCTGGAAATGGAAAAAAGAACACATTGACACCGGTGTGTCAGACCCACCATACTTGCTCCGGACACTGCGAGAGGGCTGTACAAGCAATGATCACACGCACGGCACAGCGGACACACCAGGAACCGCGGTGTTGGCCGTCGAATGGCGCTAGCTGCGCAGCATTTGTGCACCGCCGCCGTCAGTGTCAGCCAGTTTGCCGTGGCATACGGAGCTCCATCGCAGTCTTTAACACTGGTAGCATGCCGCGACAGCGTGGACGTGAACCGTATGTGCAGTTGACGGACTTTGAGCGAGGGCGTATAGTGGGCATGCGGGAGGCCGGGTGGACGTACCGCCGAATTGCTCAACACGTGGGGCGTGAGGTCTCCACAGTACATCGATGTTGTCGCCAGTGGTCGGCGGAAGGTGCACGTGCCCGTCGACCTGGGACCGGACCGCAGCGACGCACGGATGCACGCCAAGACCGTAGGATCCTACGCAGTGCCGTAGGGGACCGCACCGCCACTTCCCAGCAAATTAGGGACACTGTTGCTCCTGGGGTATCGGCGAGGACCATTCGCAACCGTCTCCATGAAGCTGGGCTACGGTCCCGCACACCGTTAGGCCGTCTTCCGCTCACGCCCCAACATCGTGCAGCCCGCCTCCAGTGGTGTCGCGACAGGCGTGAATGGAGGGACGAATGGAGACGTGTCGTCTTCAGCGATGAGAGTCGCTTCTGCCTTGGTGCCAATGATGGTCGTATGCGTGTTTGGCGCCGTGCAGGTGAGCGCCACAATCAGGACTGCATGTGACCGAGGCACACAGGGCCAACACCCGGCATCATGGTGTGGGGAGCGATCTCCTACACTGGCCGTACACCACTGGTGATCGTCGAGGGGACACTGAATAGTGCACGGTACATCCAAACCGTCATCGAACCCATCGTTCTACCATTTCTAGACCGGCAAGGGAACTTGCTGTTCCAACAGGACAATGCACGTCCGCATGTATCCCGTGCCACCCAACGTGCTCTAGAAGGTGTAAGTCAACTACCCTGGCCAGCAAGATCTCCGGATCTGTCCCCCATTGAGCATGTTTGGGACTGGATGAAGCGTCGTCTCACGCGGTCTGCACGTCCAGCACGAACGCTGGTCCAACTGAGGCGCCAGGTGGAAATGGCATGGCAAGCCGTTCCACAGGACTACATCCAGCATCTCTACGATCGTCTCCATGGGAGAATAGCAGCCTGCATTGCTGCGAAAGGTGGATATACACTGTACTAGTGCCGACATTGTGCATGCTCTGTTGCCTGTGTCTATGTGCCTGTGGTTCTGTCAGTGTGATCATGTGATGTATCTGACCCCAGGAATGTGTCAATAAAGTTTCCCCTTCCTGGGACAATGAATTCACGGTGTTCTTATTTCAATTTCCAGGAGTGTACAAGGATGAAACAATTCAAGAAAATAGAGCTAATAAAGAGATTTACATATAATTACTCCTCCCACGCGCCGTTCGCGAGTGGAACACGTGAGGGGGATCAGTAGTGGTACGCTTTGAGGCGACTTTCGGAGTATTGATGTAGATGTAGGTGTAAGGGACTGTAGTGTTCAAACCAGTCATCAGGTTAATTACAGCAGCATAAACGCAAGAATTAACGACTTATGTTTAAATCTACTTAACACCATTTCCCCCTGAATGTCTTTCTTTCTGCTGCAGTTACTTCATTTTCCCTTTCGTTACTTACCTTGATGTAATCTGGAGGAGCTGATCTTGGTACTCAAAAGGTTTTCGCAGTTTATAGATTTCTAGTTTCTTCATTTTTCACAGTACCACATTTTGACTGAAGACTTGTGACATGGACAATACCTGCTTTTTCTTTTTACCATTCAGTATCTTAGAACTACTAATTATTTTTTAAAAAATCAATAATAACGTGTTAAACTGATGAAAAGTAGATAAAACAGTTAAAATTGTAGGAGAAATATGCATGTTTCTCAGAATGACGTAGGAAATATTAGGCACATGTTGGTGGAAGACATTAAGCACGCAGATTAATTGATAAATAAGTAAAGCTGTCATTAACCCACACGTTGCCCTGAACCCCCCATGCTTTACTAAGCGCGGTCCGTTCAATATGGTACGCCTCTCGCTTGTTCTGATCTCGGAGCTAGCTTACCCAGCCTGTTAAAGGGACTAAGCTTAATGAATGTGTACTCCGAACCACGACGGAACCGGCATTTTCCACATACACAAATTATTGTCAGAGTTCAAGAAGCGCCCTGTTTTGGTCATCAGTCACCAAAAAAAATGGTTCAAATGGCTATGAGCACTATAGGACTTAACTTCTGAGGTCATCAGTCCCCTAGAACTTATAACTACTTAAACCTAACTAAACTAAGGACATCACACACATCCATGCCCGAGGCAGGATTCGAACCTGCAACCGTAGTGGTCGCGCGGTTCCAGACTGTAGCGCCTAGAGCCGCTCGGCCACTCCGGCCGGATCATCAGTCACAAAATTGGTTTGATACAGCCCGACACGACTTCCTCTCTTGTGTCTACTTCTTCATCTGAGACTAGCTCTTGCACCTGACTTCCTCATTTATTTGCCGCATATACACTGGTGTACAAAATTAAAACAACAAACGGAAATTTTGCAATGTTGCGTTTATTTTGCCAGAGAACAGTATAAACAGGTGATAACAAAGTAGAAGCAATGTGAATAATACAGAACCTAAACAATTGCAACATGCAAAACAGGAGATACAAATGTTCTTCGTTTTTTCCAACTTAAACAGATGTGCACAGACATTCCGACAACTGGTTAACGTGCTCACTGTGGGGCGGGCCACCTCTGGCACCAATACAGGATTGACAACGACGGATCATGCTGTAACAGCTCATCAATGTCATGTTGAGGCAACAACGCCCCTTCTTCCTGCAGAACCTCACGCAAGTCTCGGAGAGTGGTTGGTAGGTGTTGCAATCCGTCTCCCTAATGCATCCCAGACGTGTTCTATGGTATTCAAATCGGGAGAGCGCGCAGGCCACGCCATGCGTGCAGTATCTTTCGTTTCGAAGAAAGCATCAACCATTCGTGCTCTATGAGGTTCAGCATTGTCGTCCATCAATACGACGGCAGGGTGCACAGCAACTCACAATAACCGTACATGAGGTCCCAAGACCTGGTCACGGTGCCTAACAGCAGTTACGAGTAAACCTTTCCGATTAAAAAAAAAAATGGCTCCGAGCACTATGGGACTTAACTTCTGAGGTCATCAGTCCCCTAGAACTCAGAACTACTTAAACCTAACTAACCTTAGGACATCACACACATCCATGCCCGAGGCAGGATTCGAACCTGCGACCGTAGCGGTCGCGTGGTTCCAGACTGTAGCGCCTAGAACCGCTCGGCCACCCCGGCCGGCTTTCCGATTCATCCGTATAATTTCGTGAAGAGGTGTTCGAGTGGCCAACATAATCCCTGCCCACACCATTAGGAATCCTCCTCGATTCTAGTCTCTTTCCACGGTGTTTGGATCCCGAAATCGTGTTCCACGTTCTCTCCAGTTGCGATTCCGTCAAGAATCACTCCCCAAACCGAACAGGGACTCATCTATCATAAGAACATTGGCCCACGGCTCGACCGTCCACGTGGAATGTTGACGACTCCTCTATGTAAGTTCCTATTCTGTGAAAATGTGTTAGCGGTACACTTCCGTCAGTAAACGCCACTCTGTCGAAGCCTTCTAAGCCGTTTGCTTCAATCCAAAACGTCCAGTGGATCCGCTCTAAGGCGGTACCGTCGTGCCCTTACTGCCAATAAAAGTCCTCTCTGAAACTTCCTGGCAGATTAAAACGGTGTGCCGGACCGAGACTCGAACTCGGGACTTTGCCTTTCGCGGGCAAGTGCTCTAACCACTGGGCTACCCAAGCACGACTCACGCCCCGTCCTCACAGCTTTAATTCCGCCAGTACCTCGTCTCCTACCTTCCAAACTTTACAGAAGCTCTCCTGCGAACCTTGCAGAAGTTTGGAAAGTAGAAGACGAGGTACTGGTGGAAGTAAAGCTGTGAGGACGGCGTGTGAGTTGTGCTTGGGTAGCTCAGTTGGTGCCGGCATGGTAGCTCAGCGTGTACGCAATAAAAAAAACTGAGTTAATGTATCAACGGTGAACTTGAACGAGCACCAAGGGACGTCCACCCCGAACAAATACAACGAACAGTAATTACCTTCAACAGTCCTCTCTTTCTGACGTCACACGTAGTCGGTCCTACCCTGATCTTCGGGACACAGTTTCGGTCTCTATAAACCGTCGCCACATCCGAGAAACAAAGAACGATTCACGTTAAGCCATCGAACCACATGAGTTTGCTATTGTCCTGCTTCTACTCTTCCGATGGCCCCCCACCATAGCGAGTTTAGTAGATGTGTACTCCGTGTCCTACTGCATCGTCTGTGACTGTGTACACAGCGGTTGTGGACGTGGAACTACCCGGCAAAAATTACTCTGTTTGATAGGTGCCCTGACGTTATCGTTGGCGTGGTTTTCCGTTGACTGAAATGCGATATTCCTCGTAGAACACGATAGTACAGTTTGTATGATTATATCAAGAATTAGACAAAGGACGGGGAAATAGCGGTTTGTTACTTTGATTTTGGTCACCAGTGCATTTCAGTCTTTTTTTCGTCTACAGCTCCCTCTATATCATGGAAGTTATTCCCAGATGCATTAACACGTGTCCTTTCATCCTTTTCCTCTCCTTACCAGTATTTTTCTCATTTTTTTTTCCTCGCCTATTCCGAGGAGAACTTCCTCTTTCCTCGTCTTATCAGTCTGCCTCATTTCCAATATCTTTCTACAGAGCCGCATATCAAACGCTTCGAGTCTCATCATTCCCGGTTTTCCCACTGTTGACGCACTTTCTCAGAAATTTCTTCCACGAATAAAGGTCTAAAGTTAATACTAGTAGAGTACTTTTAACCAGGAATGCCCTCTTTGCCAGTACTAGTCTGGTTTTTTTGTCATCCTTTCTTTGTCTCTCATACACTATTTTGCTTTCAAGTTAGCAGAATTCCTTCACTTCGTCTACTTCTTTGTCCCCGGTTTTGACGTTAATTTTCTCATTATACTCATTATTGCTACTCCTCGTTACTTGTTTATATCTTCAGTTTACTCTTAATCCATGTTTTATGCTCAGTAGTCACTTCATTCGTTCAGTATGTCCCGTGGTTCGTGCTAGCTTCCATGAGGACAGCAATGTTACCAGGGAATCTTATCACATCCTTTCGCCCTCAATTTTAATCCCACTCTTGAACCTTTCTTTTATTTCCGCCATTGCTTCTTCGATGTATACGTTGAACAGTAGCGGAGAAAGACTATATCCCTGTCTTACACCATTTTTAATCTGAACACTTCGTTCTTCGTCCTCCACTCTTATTGTTCCTTCTTGGTTGTTATATATGTATTTCATATTCCGTTTTTAGCTATAGCTTACACAAATTTTTCTGAGAATTTCTAACATCTTGCACCATTTTATATTGTCAAATCCTTTTCCTAGATCGACAAATCCTATGAATGCGTGTTGAATTTTCTTCCTTTTTTCTTTTATTATTACGCGCGACGTCAAAACTGTCTCTGGTTGCCTTTTCGATTTATGAAGTCTAACTGATCGTCACCTGAGAGATTCAGATTTTTTTTTTCCATTTTGCTGTATACACTGAACTGAAACAAGCCAAGGGATACCTCCTAATATCATGTCGGACCTCCTTTCCCCCGTCGTAGTGCAACAAATCGACGCTGAATGGACTAAACAAGTCGTTGGAAGCCCAGTGCAGAAAAATTGACCCATCTTTATTGTTGTTACCGGTGTGAGATTTTGTGCACAAACTGACCTCTCGATTATGTCCCATAAATGTTCAATAGGATTCACGTCAGACGATTAGGGTGGCCAAATCATTCGCTCGAACTGTCTGTTGGACCCTAGACGACTGGAAAGTAGTGGCCTGGTCAGATGAGTCCCGATTTCAGCTGGTAAGAGTTAATGATAGGGTTCGAGTGTGGCGCAGACCCTACGGGGTCACGAACCCAAGTTGTCAACAAGCCACTGTGCGAGCTGGTGGTGGCTCCAGAATGGTGTGGACTGTGTTTACATAGACTGGGCAGGGTTCTCTGGCCGATCTTTGACTGCAAATGGTTATGTTCGGCTACTTGGAGACCATTTGCAGCCATTCATGGACTTCATGTTCCCAACGATGATATTTTTATTGATAGCAATGTGTCATGTCACCAGGCCACAGTTGTTCGCGATTGGATATACCTTCTTTAAATCAACACTTGTCAGTGTGTTACATGTGATGATCTTTTAGAAATTAAAGTCTTTTATGGATAAAAACCTGATGTCAACGTGATACTCTCCAGTGTGTCAAAATGACATTTCGGCCTTTGCTCTTTGTTAATTTTCATTTGTTAAGAGAAGCGGCAGCTTAAATTCAAAGTTTTCCGTGCTAATATTTCATGCACATCATAAAGCACGTCTACCAGTGAAACCGAGATTTGCTATGCGCCGATGGAGTACCATTTGTCAGACGAATTTTCGAACGGAAGGTTTGCCGCCCAAGTAAATAATTCAGCACTGCCATCCACGGTAACGAATGAAATGGCTCTAAGCACTATGGGACTTAACATCTGAGGTCATCAGTCCCTTGGACTTAGGACTACTGTACGTAAACCTAACTAACTTAAGGACATCATACACATCCATGCCCGAGGCAGGATTCGAACCTGCGACCGTAGGAGCCGCGTGGTTCCGGACTGAAGCGTCTAGAACCGCTCGGCCACAGCGGCCGTCGGTAACGAACGAAGATTGGGTTAGCAGTTAACAGTAAACCTCCGGTAAGCGCTGACAGTGGATTTCAAAACAGACCAATGAAAAGCTCCTATCATTCCTGCTCCGTCCTTTCGCTGCGCATCTCCTACTTGCGGGCAACATATTCTCTGTACCCCCTGTTGCGAGAGGATTACGATTCAGCTTCGTTGGCCTCTGGCCAAACTAGACGTTGGCCACTGGCCAGCAGCGTATCCCCGTTCCCCAAATAATGCGTAGCCTAGGAATGCACCCATTCACCAGTTGAGCGTAAGCGTATTTGTTTTTCATTAGGTAACGGAAGTGACTGGAGTCTTTACTTTTATAATCCCTAGTCTTACCAGTTTCATCCACACACACCAGGCTATTATCTGTGGAAGTACTTGCCGCTTTGCATCCCAGCAATCCTACCAGCTTCACCGAACCACAGGTTATTCTATCGTCGCACTAGTTACTGTATTTGCGCGGGTATAAGGTACAACAATTTTAAGGAAAAATCATAATTGTAAGAAATCTAAGCTATAAAATCAAATGATGAGGAAAACAATAAAAGTAATAACAAGTAAAGGTGGCCTCAGCTGGTTTGAGAACCACAATATTTTAAGATTCATGGTTGACGACCAAATGTGCCCTAAGACAGTTGATCCTATTGAAGGTTCAAATGGTTCAAATGGCTCTGAGCACTATGGGACTCAACATCTTAGGTCATAAGTCCCCTAGAACTTCGAACTACTTAAACCTAACTAACCTAACGACATCACACACACCCATGCCCGAGGCAGGATTCGAACCTGCGACCGTAGCAGTCCCGCGGTTCCTATTGAAGGTTGTAAGGCATTGCCCTCCTCTGACTCACCGAGCCACTGAACACGGACTACAGTGATATTCACGTAATCCTACGCACAAAACATTGCCAGAAATAAAAGTAGTTATAATTGACATAGAAATCGTAGAACTGAGCCTCAGGATTTCATCTTACAAAGCCTTATAATGTGCAAGCATCTGATAACGGAGTCCGACATGAGCTATCAACATGAAGATCTGAAGAAAAAGAGATGGAAAACCCATATTAGCATATCTCACGGAACAAATCATTCTGAAATCTTTTCACATAGTGGTGCTCTTTCCCTACTTTATTGCAATATATTTTAATTACCATAAAACACTGAAGCAAACCTATATATTCCTACTTAAACTATGTATTCTTATTTTTAAATAATTTCAGTGAATCACAACTACAATAACACATTAAAGTGGACCTTAGTTATTCGGATGTGAACTGTATTTACTACTTTTGCGTCCATTTTCAAAAATGGTGCAAATGGCTCTGAGCACTATGGGACTTAACATCTGAGGTCATCAGTCCCCTAGAACTTAGAACTACTTAAACCTAACTAACTTAAGGACATCACACACATCCATGCCTGAGGCAGGATTCGAACCTGCGACCGTAGCAGTCGCGCGGTTCCGGACTGAGCGCCTACAACCGAGAGACCACCGCGGCCGGCTGCATTCATTTTAGTGAGCTGATTATAAATCAGTTAAGTGGAGCTAACTCATTGAGGGAGTGGAAGGAGTTTGGAGAAAAGCGTTCCACTAACAACAAATATACTATCCGAACGGTGTCTGAAGTAAGTGGCAATTCGACACGAAAAGTAGTCTACATTGCTTCTTTTCATTCGCTTATGACATATGGTATTATATTTTCTGGTAACCCCATTCTCAAAGGGTATTTATGGCTCAGAACCGGCGGTTTGGCCAATAAGTGGTGAAATTTCGCGAACCTCTTGTCGACCCCTGTTCATTAGGCTAGGTATTCTGACATTGGCCCCTCAATATATGTACAGTCTTTGCTGTCGTTTCTTGTTAACAATCAGTTTATTCCCAAGAATTAGCAGCTTTTACTCAGTTAATACCAGTCATAAATCCAATCTGCATTTGGATCACAGTTCCTTGACTCTTGTGCAGAAATGTGTGCAGTATAATACTGCATCCATTTTCAATAAGCTACCACAAGAATTCGGAAATATTAGCGGTAATACACGCGCTTTCAAATCGAAACTGAAGAGTTTCCTCATGGGTCACTCCTTCTATTCTGTCGAGTTCCTTGAAAAATTAAGTCGATTCCTGTGTCACATTGTTGATTGCGTTTACATAAACTTACGGCTTGTCTTTTTTGGTTTTATAAACATTTTATTTTATCTGTTATCACTTTTATGCTGCAATTTGATGTACTGACACGTTCCATGACGTTGGAGATTTGCTCCTCAATTTGGTTCTACGGCACTAGAAGCGTAAAATAAAAACAAAATAAAAAATGTGTCAGTTTGTCAGTGCACCTGACTACGGCGACATGTCTGATCGCCGAACTATTGTGGCCGTTGGACACTAAGAACCGGCAATACACCCGCAGTTTATCGCTACTAGCGCCCAGCTGTTGCGGAGGACTGTTGTACACGTTTATTGTAAACTGCTGAACACTTTTTGAATAGTACGTAGAGAAACACTCACTATTAAACCATTGCTCCCCTGTCTCGTTTTCACTGCAAGGATGCTGCTTTTCATTTTGAGCACAAATCTTTACCAGTCCTTAAAATACTGTCAACCAGCCATTACCAGTACTAAAAATATCATTGTTACTGACACTGAAAAATTAAATACACATCCTACCAGAACAGAGGGTGCATCAAGCATAGAAGAAGAAGCTACTCCTTTAAGTTTATTTTTAGCGACTCCGACTCCCGTGTCATTTTGCCCTGTTGATGTTCTCATTAGGCTTGAATACTGGCAATGCCCCTCGTCGTCTACGTCGTAATAGAAAAAAAAACCACAGAAACCAAAACCTTCTGTCTTCGTATTGATCAACGTTGCCATACTCATTACTGTTTGAAATTGTTGCTGCCCACCGACTTCTTCGGTAGCTTAAACGGCAGGTCACTGACGGTCGTTTCAGTACTGCGTTGTATGCAGACGAGATAAACTACGCAGTACTCGTAACTGATACAGACATGCGCGTCGCATTACCTTGCGATTTCACCAGAAAAAGGTTTCGTGCTTGTATAACATGACTACAGCTTCAATAAGCACAACACTAAAACAGATCTATTTAGTGGAGAATCTGCGTTTCAGGCATGACTTCTCCAAGCCTTCACAAAAAAAGGAGCTAGTAAATCGTGACTTTGTTACCACAGCATTATGTCTCACTCAGTGATCGCTGCCAAAATTCGAGGCAATAGAATCTCGTGTGGGCCAAGTGGCAGCGTAGAGCTTTGCTGCGGTTTCTTAAGCTGACAGCTGACTGACGCAAGACGCATAGCCAATGCTTCCGAATCTACGTTATGGAACGCAATATCCCGTTGAAAGCAAGAGAGTCTTAGAAGCCGTATTAAGCACAGTGGCCGGCCTACTTATTAAGGAATTTGGCTTAACGACAAATAAAAGAAAGATGAAAGTAATTAGGAGCAGCAGAAAGAGAAAAGTAACATGCAATAAATCTGTAGCAGGGATATGGTTAGCTGTGTTATTTAATTGTCGAAGGTGACCAACTACAACCGCAGCGAGTGAGCAATCGGAACAGTGACAGATCCCTTATCAGTCTCCGGGTCCGCCCTACCAGAGACATCGTCAATAAACGATATCGGAATTGAAAAACAACTGCTATCACTTAGTAGCGGAAAAGCATCCGGACCAGACGAGATACCCTTAAGATTCTACAGTGATTATGCTAAAGAACTTGCCCCCTTTCTATCAGCAATTTATCGTAGATCGCTGGAAGAACGTAAAGTACCTAGCGACTGGAAGAAAGCGCAGGTCGTTCCCATTTTCAAGAAGGGTCATAAATCATATGCGAATAATTATAGGCCTATTTCGCTTACGTCAATCTGTTGTAGAATAATGGAACATGTTTTGTGTTCTGGTATTATGACGTTCTTAGATAATACAAATCTCCTTCATCATAACCAACATGGATTCCGCAAACAGAGATCATGTGAAACTCAGCTCGCCCTATTTGCCCAAGAAATTCACAGTGCCGTAGACACTGGCGAGCAGATTGATGCCGTATTCCTGGACTTCAGGAAGGCATTTGATACGGTTCCGCACTTACGTTTAGTGAAAAAAATACGAGCTTACGGAATATCGGACCAGGTTTGTGATTGGATTCAGGATTTCCTAGAAGAAAGAACACAACATGTCATTCTTAACGGTTCAAAATCTGCAGATGTAGAGGTAATTTCGGGAGTACCGCAAGGAAGCGTGATAGGACCTTTACTGTTTACAATATACATAAATGACTTAGTTGACAACATCGGTAGCTCCGTGAGGCTATTTGCAGATGACACGGTTGTCTACAAGAAAGTAGCAACATCAGAAGACTCGTACGTACTCCAGGAAGACCTGCAGAGGATTAATGCATGGTGCGACAGCTGGCAGCTTTCCCTAAACGTAGATAAATGTAATATAATGCGCATACATAGGGGCAGAAATCCATTCCAGTACGATTATGCCATAGGTGGTAAATCATTGGAAGCGGTAACGACCGTAAAATACTTAGGAGTTACTATCCGGAGCGATCTGAGGTGGAATGATCACATAAAACAAATAGTGGGAAAAGAAGGCGCCAGGTTGAGATTCATAGGAAGAATTCTAAGAAAATGTGACTCATCGACGAAAGAAGTAGCTTACAAAACGCTTGTTCGTCCGATTCTTGAGTATTGCTCATCAGTATGGGACCCTTACCAGGTTGGATTAATAGAAGAGATAGACATGATCCAGCGAAAAGCAGCGCGATTCGTCATGGGGACATTTAGTCAGCGCGAGAGCGTTACGGAGATGCTGAACAAGCTCCAGTGGCGGACACTTCAAGAAAGGCGTTACGCAATACGGAGAGGTTTATTATCGAAATTACGAGAGAGCACGTTCCGGGAAGAGATGGGCAACATATTACTACCGCCCACATATATCTCGCGTAATTATCACAACGAAAAGATCCGAGAAATTAGAGCAAATACGGAGACTTACAAGCAGTCGTTCTTCCCACGCACAATTCGTGAATGGAACAGGGAAGGGGGGATCAGATAGTGGTACAATAAGTACCCTCCGCCACACACCGTAAGGTGGCTCGCGGAGTATAGATGTAGATGTAGATGGAGAAGTCGCTGAATAACAAAACGATTTAAAGGACAGCCGAATCCGTGTGCGCGCTGTCCGCAGGTACAGCTGTTTGCCTTGTGTTAGCTGGTGCACGCTGCAAATTGCCCGCTCCGTTACGTAAATGCCTCGCGCCGGATGTGAGCAGGCGGACCCAATTCTGCAGGCTGTCCCACAAAGCAGTCCGCACGGCAGTGATCGGCCGCAGTCCCAGCAGCTGGGATAACCGCGTCTCAAAGACTCACTTCCAGGAATTGGAAATTGCACAGCTACAGCCTTTCAAATCCGCTGGCTTCCGCGACACTAACGGAATCGACTGATTGCCAGAAGTATTGTGTGTTCCACGTAAAGTGACCACCCCAAAATACTTCACAAACTTTTTTTTATCCTTTAGGAAAGGTTTGTGAAACGCTGCGACTATAAAATTAGTGAGTTTGTTTATAAAATAAATTCTGCTCCAGTTGGTCGCAATTCTCTCTTATTTATTTGCTGCGCGATTTTTTATTTGTTGTACGATTTTTTGCACGACACGTTTCGCTAAATCGTTCCCATTTTCAAGGCTAATTTTTCCGTGTGTTATGGCATTTAGACTTGGTGTTTACGATGTTTGAGGAGCTGCAGTATTCTGTTGCCTTCATGTAATATTTATAAACAGGTGCAGCTTTGTGGTTAATGACGGATCTTCATGGAGACTTTGCAATAAAGTTTACTTGCAGTTTTCCCATTAGTCTACTTACGCAGAAACTCACGTCCAGGATGCGGCAAAAAGACCTGTATTTCAAAAAAGTAGTTGCAAATAAACAAAAAAGAAACAGAGCAAATACTTTTATTTGTGAACAACATATATTGTGGCATTTTTCATTTGTTTGTTTTAAAATTCATGTCCGGTAAATGAAGTAGTCCGTTATTAACACATTGACGAAGTCTTTTTCCTGAAGTTGTCCGTAGTTATTCATGTCATTATCTGTGGAATGACAGCGACTTCCTGGGTGATTGCCTTCTTACGTGCTTGCACAGTTACGGGGTGATGTTTGTACACTTGAGCCTCTATGTTTCCCCACAGAAAAAAATCACAAGCAAATAATTCGCGTCAACTTGGGGGCGAGCCGATGTCTCCTCACGAAGAGAGAAAACATTCAAGAAACAACGCTCTCAAAATTCATAGAGAACACCGGGAAGTGTGAGCTGTGCCTCAGTATTGTTGCAAACACATTTCTCCCTCTTCATGGTCTGTAACAAACTGATTTGGCTTAGGTCTTTATCATGCGACAGAAGCAATCAGAATTAACCGTTGCAGTTACGATATCGTCACCGAAAAAGGAGGGACTCCACACACGTAATTCGGCAACGACGCACCTAACTATCACACGATAGCTGTGAAGTGGTCGTTGGTGAAGTTCCTAAGGGTTTTCTGCTGCCAAGTAGCGGAAATTTTGTTTATTTACAGTATATGACACGTGGAAGTGGGTATCATTAGAAGAAATTAGAACAGAGCCTGGAGGAATGCTTGAAGAATTTCTTCCCACCATAGCTCTGCGAGTTTAAAAAACTCTCTTCTCTGACTTCATTCTTGGGTAACCATAATTTTGTAGGGTTTTATGTGAACATCTCTGTGCAAATGGTGCTATCAGACAATACCTAGTCAACAGCATATTTAAGTGCTGAACACTTTGGAGACTGCTCTCATACGCGTCACATTTTTCGGCATTGTTACAGTTCGAGGTCGGCCAATAGATTTTCTTTTCTGTAGAGAATGTGATGCTCTAAAGCTTGCTACCCAAATTCGAATAATTTTTGTATCAGGAACACAATCACGTCCTCCAAGTTTGAACAGAATGCGAAATGCTTGCTAAATGGTAACGACAGAACGACCATTATGAATATACTCCTCCACAAAAAAGACACGATGCTCACCTAGCGAAGCCATTGCGCCTGTTGAAAATTGCACGTACAAACCTATCGATTGATACCTCAACCCCATCGGTATCCCCACCACATATCACATGGCGACCTCTCCAACTTCGACAGGTCTTTTTGTCGGACTCTGATTTTCAACATAAGTCACGAAACTTACAGTGCACGTTACACTGAGTACAGCAAACGTTCAGTAACAAAGTCACAAACATATTTTACATATAGCCAACAGAGGAAACGCTATACATCGTCCACATACACTCCTGGAAATGGAAAGAAGAACACATTGACACCGCTGTGTCAGACCCACCATACTTGCTCCGGACACTGCGAGAGGGCTGTACAAGCAATGATCACACGCACGGCACAGCGGACACACCAGGAACCGCGGTGTTGGCCGTCGAATGGCGCTAGCTGCGCAGCATTTGTGCACCGCCGCCGTCAGTGTCAGCCAGTTTGCCGTGGCATACGGAGCTCCATCGCAGTCTTTAACACTGGTAGCATGCCGCGGCAGCGTGGACGTGAACCGTATGTGCAGTTGACGGACTTTGAGCGAGGGCGTATAGTGGGCATGCGGGAGGCCGGGTGGACGTACCGCCGAATTGCTCAACACGTGGGGCGTGAGGTCTCCACAGTACATCGATGTTGTCGCCAGTGGTCGGCGGAAGGTGCACGTGCCCGTCGACCTGGGACCGGACCGCAGCGACGCACGGATGCACGCCAAGACCGTAGGATCCTACGCAGTGCCGTAGGGGACCGCACCGCCACTTCCCAGCAAATTAGGGACACTGTTGCTCCTGGGGTATCGGCGAGGACCATTCTCAACCGTCTCCATGAAGCTGGGCTACGGTCCCGCACACCGTTAGGCCGTCTTCCGCTCACGCCCCAACATCGTGCAGCCCGCCTCCAGTGGTGTCGCGACAGGCGTGAATGGAGGGACGAATGGAGACGTGTCGTCTTCAGCGATGAGAGTCGCTTCTGCCTTGGTGCCAATGATGGTCGTATGCGTGTTTGGCGCCGTGCAGGTGAGCGCCACAATCAGGACTGCATACGACCGAGGCACACAGGGCCAACACCCGGCATCATGGTGTGGGGAGCGATCTCCTACACTGGCCGTACACCACTGGTGATCGTCGAGGGGACACTGAATAGTGCACGGTACATCCAAACCGTCATCGAACCCATCGTTCTACCATTCCTAGACCGGCAAGGGAACTTGCTGTTCCAACAGGACAATGCACGTCCGCATGTATCCCGTGCCACCGAACGTGCTCTAGAAGGTGTAAGTCAACTACCCTGGCCAGCAAGATCTCCGGATCTGTCCCCCATTGAGCATGTTTGGGACTGGATGAAGCGTCGTCTCACGCGGTCTGCACGTCCAGCACGAACGCTGGTCCAACTGAGGCGCCAGGTGGAAATGGCATGGCAAGCCGTTCCACAGGACTACATCCAGCATCTCTACGATCGTCTCCATGGGAGAATAGCAGCCTGCATTGCTGCGAAAGGTGGATATACACTGTACTAGTGCCGACATTGTGCATGCTCTGTTGCCTGTGTGTATGTGCCTGGGTTCTGTCAGTGTGATCATGTGATGTATCTGACCCCAGGAATGTGTCAATAAAGTTTCCCCTTCCTGGGACAATGAATTCACGGTGTTCTTATTTCATTTTCCAGGAGTGTATTATGTATATACATCAAAATGGTTCAAATGGCTTTGAGCACTATGGGACTTAACATATGAGGTCATCAGTCCCTAACTAACCCAAGGACACCACACACATCCATGCCCGAGGCAGGATTCGGACCTGCGACCGTAGCGGTCTCGCGGTTCCAGACTGAAGCGCTTAGAACCGCTCGGCCACAAGGGCCGGCGAATATAGATAAACTCTAGTTGAGGTTACTGGGTGAAAAGCGGGATAAATGAAAGGACGAAATACTCTTCATTCCACGAGTAACTCTTCAGAGGAAATACTGAAGAGTATACTTCTCATGCAACCAGGTTTCATAAAATTACAGTAACAGAATTTTAACAATACCGAGTTAACGCCTGCTCTAGACTTCTCGAAGCGCAACGATCTTAAACCATACCCATCCATGCTGCCACTGTGTAGCGCTCCATTACTTAACAATGGCACTCAGAATCTCTCTGTGAAACGACGCAGAAGCGAGTAGAAGTCACTTACGTAACTAATTTCCTAGTACTGTGGTGCAGGGCTTCCAATGTGTACTGGGACTTGTAATCTATGCCCTCCTTCCTACTTCCATCTGCTGTCCACATTAAAGCCTTTTATGAAGATCTGAGAGGAACGAAGATTACAATAAACTTTCTAGTTTACTTAGCTTGTCATGTTGAGCTGGCTCCTGTTCTTTTTGTCTATGCGTCTGATTCTTGAACCTTAAATTGTCACATCAGGTCCTCACGGTTGGTTTGAACTAAATAAATCTGTTGTTATTAGCAGCATTTTTTTCACGTAAATATATTTTCTCACACTTTAGTATATCGTACACTCCGTCTTCCGCCAGGAGTGGCCTACCGGGACCATCCGACCGCCGAGTCATCCTCAGTGGAGGATGCGGATAGGAGGGGCGTGGGGTTAGCACACCATTCTCCTGTTCGTTATGATGGTATTCTTGACCGAAGCCGCTACTATTCGGTCGAGTAGCTCCCCAATTGGAATCACGAGGGTGAGAGCACCCCGAAAAATGGCAACAGCGCAAGGCGGCCTGGATGGTCACCCATCCAAGTGCCGACCACGCCCGACAGCGCTTAACTTCGGTGATCTCACGGGAACCAGTGTATCCACTGCGGCAAGGCCGTTGCCAGTATATGATACAGTATTTTGATTTTTCAGATTAACAAAGCCGAAATGACTTTGTTCGCATATCAGAGGCATGCTTACGTCTCTCACATTCTGCGGAAATAACAATATTCCAGAGGTTTTACAATTTTTCTTAATAAATAATTTTCTACTACCTTTAATTTTCATTATTATTTCATAAATGAATCCAGAAATAAACATAGTAAACAATGCAGGATTGCGTAATGAATAATACAAATTTTAAGTGGGCCAATAACTCGTAATTTCAAATGTTTCTAAAAAAAATTGACTGTACAATCAGAACTGATTCTGCCTCGGTGCCAGTGATGGCCGTGTTGTTTAGAAGGAAGCCAGCCAGGGCCTGCAACCAACCTCTCCGCGGCAAAGACACAGTGAATTACTTTTGAATGCATTACGGGAACAGCAGTGATCAATGTCTTGTAAATAATTACTATTAAAAACAGTCTTGATCACGATTTATTTAACAAGGTGACCGGTTTCGACCACTACTGTGGTCATCTTCAGACCATTGAGTAGGAACCCCTTTCTGTGATTCTCCAACAGAAAGGGGTTCCTACTCAATGGTCTGAAGATGACCACAGTAGTGGTCGAAACCGGTCACCTTGTTAAATAAATCGTGATCAAGACTGTTTTTAATAGTAATTATTTAAAAGACACAGTGGATCTACACCGTTGAGTTACGGCCTCGGGTGAGATTTTGTACGACAGCACGAGCACTCTTATGGTTATTCCACGCAGCCTGACTGCAAATTTGTATGCTAATGGAGTAGTCGACCAATTAGATAACGCTCGCCCACATACCACTTCTGTAACCCAAAACGCTCGGCAGAGTGTCGACGTGTTGCGTTAGCCCCCTCAGTCTCTAGATCTGTCTCCAATCGTGCACATATGGGACATCATAGGATGACAACTCCAGCGTCATCCACAACCAGTATTAACCACCAAGTATTGACCGGCCAGATGCAACATTCGTGGAACCCCGTGCCACAAACTGACATCCGGCACCTGTACAACACAATGCATCACTTTTGTGTGCCTGCATTCAACATTTTGGCGGTTACACGGGTTATTAATGTACCAGCATTTCACATTTTGCAGTGACTTATCTGGAGCTTACACTAACTTTTCACCGAGCGAGGTGGCGCAGTGGTTAGCACACTGGACTCGCTTTCGGGAGGACGACGGTTCAATCCCGTCTCCGGCCATCCTGATTTAGGTTTTCCGTGATTTCCCTAAATCGTTTCAGGCAAATGCCGGGATGGTTCCTTTGAAAGGGCACGGCCGATTTCCTTCCCAATCCTTCCCTAACCCGAGCTTGCGCTCCGTCTCTAATGACCTCGTTGTCGACGGGACGTTAAACACTAACCACCACCCACCACCACCACTAACTTTTCGTTTTGCAATATTAATCTCTTAAATACATTACCTGGACAGTCCGCGCCCGGTAGCTGAATGGTCAGCGTGACGGATTGTCAATCCTCTGGGCCCGGCTGGCTGCCCGCCTGGAAACACGTGTGCCGCAGGCTATTGTGCGTCGCAGGTAGAAGAGGATTTCCCGGCCGCCCCGCCGTCGCCGGCCGGCCACGAGAACGACCCCGCACCGCGCCCCCCGCCTGACGTGGACGCCGAGCTGCAGCTTCTTCGCCTTGGCGAGCATAAAACTTTCTACCTTTAACGTTTAAAAATCGGAAAATCAATGCGACGCTCAATCGTGAAGACACGATCTAGCGCACATTTGATAGGAATTTGGAGAAGCCGACTGCTTTAGACATCCACAATTGGAAAATTGATGACGTAAAAGTGCCGATAGAGGACATTCTCGGAATGCAGTTGGACTTTATTCTGTACGCTCTACAGGGATGGGTCAGTAAGCAACGTTCATATGCAGCCTTCTGGCTACGGGATCCGTAAAGTCAAAATCTACAATTTACCGTTTGAAGTACCGGACGAGGAAAACATTAAGAGCTGTAGGCTTTATGGGAATGTTTTTGGACTAACAAGAGAAAAATGGGGGAGTGCTTACCGAATACCGGTGGACTCGGGCGTCCGAACGGTAAAAATGGACCTCAGAAAACATACCCCGTCTTTCATTAACGTTTGTTCAAATGGCTCTGAGCATTATGGGATTTGACATCTGAGGTCATCAGTCCCCTAGAACTTAGAACTACTTAAACCTAACTAACCTAAGGACACAAAATTGTTAAGGCTTTCGTGGTCACTTGTTGACAAACTGCCTATTGGCTTCTGTCTCGGGTTCTTCGGCCGACGTTCATCTAATGATTTTTCTGACGTTTCGCCAGCACGAGTGGCTGCCATTGTCAAGTTTCACCCTCCATTGCCGATGGTGAACTGGAGCCGAGCTCGCAGCCGCAGAATATATGTACCTGGCGCCCCAACGTCCGAGGGCTTCTCCGCGGTCATTTCCGGTGCGGTTCTCCTCTTGCTACCTGCGACGATCGTTCGCTGCAGTACGGGAAGCCAGGATCCGTTTACCTTAAGGCTTTCCTCTTTCTTGTTGAAACTGTTCGCGTGTTTTTGTATTTCTACAGCTTCTCTGAACAAGCGCGTGCTTCTCTACAGCCAGAACTTCCATGTCGGCGAATTTTATTACGTGGTCGGTCTCATTCAGTGCTTGCTCTGCCACGGCCGATTTCTCCACCTGCCCAACCTGCAATGTCGCTTATGCTCTTTGATCATGGTGTTAACTGATCGTCCAGTCATTCTGACATAAACATTTCCGTATGTGCATGGTATACGGTATATTCCCGACATTGCAAGTGGGTCTCTCTTCTCCTTCGCCGATCTAAGACATTCTTTGACCTTCCTTGTCGGTTTGAAAATCGTCTTTACGCCATGTTTGCGCAATATACGGCCGATTCTGTCCGTCACTCTGTCGGGTCCGGCCTTTCTGCCATACATTCCCAGAGTGACGGACAGAATCGGCCCTATATTGCGCAAACATGGCGTAAAGACGATTTTCAAACCGACAAGGAAGGTCAAAGAATGTCTTAGATCGGCGAAGGAGAAAAGAGACCCACTTGCAATGTCGGGAATATACCGTATACCATGCACATACGGAAATGTTTATGTCAGAATGACTGGACGATCAATTAACACCATGATCAAAGAGCATAAGCGACATTGCAGGTTGGGCAGGTGGAGAAATCGGCCGTGGCAGAGCAAGCACTGAATGAGACCGACCACGTAATAAAATTCGCCGACACGGAAGTTCTGGCTGTAGAGAAGCACGCGCTTGTTCAGAGAAGCTGTAGAAATACAAAAACACGCGAACAGTTTCAACAAGAAAGAGGAAAGCCTTAAGGTAAACGGATCCTGGCTTCCCGTACTGCAGCGAACGACCGTCGCAGGTAGCAAGAGGAGAACCGCACCGGAAATGACCGCGGAGAAGCCCTCGGACGTTGGGGCGCCAGGTACATTGCGGCCGCGAGCTCGGCTCCAGTTCACCATCGGCAGTGGAGGGTGAAACTTTGACAATGCCAGCCACTCGTGCTGGCGAAACGTCAGAAAAATCATTAGATGAACGTCGACCGAAGAACCCGAGACAGAAGCCAATAGGCAGTTTGTTAACCTAAGGACATCACACACATCCATGCCCGAGGCAGGATTCGAACCTGCGACCGTAGCGGTCGCGCGGTTCCAGACTGTAGCGCCTAGAACCGCTCGGCCTCTCCGGCCGGCAACGTTTGTGGGCACAGGGGTTTCGTTTCGCGTACCGGACAGCCGCAGACCTGCTCCATATGTCACGCTACAGGACATATGAGAAATGAATGGCCGCGGAAAAGACCACTGCAGCTGCCCAGAGAAGATACGTACGCTGGGACAGCACAGAATCTCGCTGCCGAATTTCCCCCGATTAGGGACGCGGACGCGCCACAGCAGAGAGAGCCGCAGGAGAACGCGGGCAGCGGCAGCCCAGCCGGGGCGGAGACAACGGCGGTGGCCGGGCGGCCCGCCCCCTCGGGCGAGGGTGAACCGACCCCCGCTACGGGCCATCCGACAGGGAACGCAGACAAAAGGCAGATTAGCGACGCCGGCACGGACGAGGCGGAGCAGCAAGGTCAGCCGGTGACCGAGCGCGCGCCACAACAACAGGTGCAGGAGGAACTACAAGAGAAGCAGGCCACCGAAAATATGCAAATCGACGCGACGACGGCCGCGGGCGGGACCGCCGTCCCGACCGTGGAGCAGACGCGTGAGCAGTGGATAAAGGAGAAAAGTAACCACCTGAGAAAGGTGTTAAAGCTCAACCAAAACGACGATGTCACCGCAAAGTCCTCCACCAGGGGAAGCAGTGACAAACCGAAAAAACAACAAAATACAGACGATGAACAGACACAAACGACGAAAATGGTAAACAAACCGGTAAAGAAAAACAAGAAAAGACGCAGCTCCAACTCGTCACAGGACCGAAGAGAAAATAGCCAGAGAGATGTCCACATGGACACAGACTACAGCACCGACTGATATACTAAATGAGGAGGCAGTCAAATACAATCTATAAAGTTGTCACAGTTAACACAAATAAAATGAGCACTCCTTTAAAAATTCGAGCCCTCGCGGACTTCCTACGCCAGAGAAGAACGGACGTTGCACTATTGCAAGAAGTGGTTACGGCTAAAATAAACCAGATACCAGGATATGCGACAATCACAAATATAGACCCAGAATCCCAATGCGGTACGGCAATAATGGTACGGAACGGGATCGACTTTGCGGGACTAAAATGTTGTCAAGCGGCCGAGGGATAACGCTAAGCCGGCGGCGTTGGTCTCGCGGTTCTAGGCGCGCAGTCCGGAACCGTGCGACTGCTACGGTCGCAGGTTCGAATCCTGCCTCGGGCATGGATGTATGTGATGTCCTTAGGTTAGTTAGGTTTAAGTAGTTCTAAGTTCTAGGGGACTGATGACCACAGCTGTTAAGTCCCATAGTGCTCAGAGCCATTTGAACCATTTTTGATAACGCTAAACATAGAAGAGACGCTCTTTATCAACATATACGCACCGTCTGGCACAGACAACAAGCGAGCAAGAAGCACCTTCTATAATGAAGAAGTAGCCGAACTGCTGATACAGAACAATAACAACATCATTATTGGAGGAGATTTTAACTGTGTCGCCGCAGCTGAAGACCAAATACCCGTACCAAACATATGCCCAGAACTGCAAGAACTGATCCGACGACTGAAAATAGAAGATTCGTGGCGCCTTCTCCATCCAACACACACTGAATTTACATACCACCACAAAAATGGTAAAAGCAGACTGGACCGTATATATGTCAGCAGAGCAGCAACTAAAAATGTAGCGCACGTCGAAGTCTATCCTGTCATCTTTTCGGACCACTGCAGCTACGAATGCAGCCTGCATCTCCAGAAAGGAAAGACCGTGGGCACAAGAAGCACGTGGAAGCTAAATACGGAACACCTGCAGGAGGCGGAACTGCGCAAGCAAATAGCGGAATCCTGGCAAGAATGCCTGGCGCAGCGCGCACGCTACAGCAGCACGACCGAGTGGTGGCTGGCAAGAGCGAAGCCAACAATGCGCAGCCTGTTGATAAAAGAACAGCGCGGAAAAGTCATTCTGGAGGCGAACCACGGCCATGTTCTAGCAACAGTGCCAGAAAGACGCACTCGACGCACCAGCAGATGACCAGCAATACATGCCGCGAGTAAGCAGAATCAAGGCAAAACTCCTTCAAATAAAAGAACAGCAAATTAAGAGGCGTCCTCACCAGAACATATGACGAGGTGGATGAAGAGCCAGTCACCACGCACCACCTAAATAAGGGAGAGAGGTGCAGGAAAGTGAGTAAGTGAGCTTCAGGACAAGCAGGGAAAGACGCTCACGACGAAAACGGAATTAACAAAACACATCGAGGACTATTTCCGAGACACTTTCAGTCGAGAAGCAACAGACGACGCGGCGACTGCTGAAATCCTCCAGCAGACGAGCAGCGTGCTCACAGAAGCAGACAGAGCGTTGCTGACAGAAAATGTCGACGTGGATGATATCAAAGGAACGATGAAGACCAGCGCCAGAGGAAGAGCACCGGGCGCCGACGGCATCTCGCTCGAGTTCTACCTCGCATATTGGGACGTACTAGGAGTGCATTTCACGGAGATGGTAGACGAGATACTCGATGTGGAGGAAATTCCATCTGGGCTGACCGAAGGGACCATAACCCACATCCCTAAGAAGAGAGCCGCCCGTCGCATTGAAGAGTTTCGTCCGATTACGCTCCTCAACGCCGACTATAAAATAATAGCGAAATGCATCGCAAACAACCTGAAATCGGCGATGAGGAAAGTCATCAGTCCGTGGCAAACATGTGCGGTGCCAGTGTAAAATATATTTAATTACTATTAAAAACAGTCTTGATCACGATTTATTTAACAAGGTGACCGGTTTCGACCACTACTGTGGTCATCTTCAGACCATTGAGTAGGAACCTCTTACTGTTGTAGTGATTCTCCAACAGTAAGAGGTTCCTACTCAATGGTCTGAAGATGACCACAGTAGTGGTCGAAACCGGTCACCTTGTTAAATAAATCGTGATCAAGACTGTTTTAATAGTAATTATTTATAAGACATTGATCACTGCTGTTCCCGTAATGCATTCAAAAGTAAAATATATTTGACGCCACATGCACCTACAGGGACATAATAGCACAGGCAGCCACCACCAGAAGCGCAGGTGCCATAATTTCGGTGGACTTCAACAAAGCCTTCGACAGGATCGATCACAAATATCTCGTATAGACAGCAAACAGACTCGGGTTTGGGCAAAAATTCATCACAATCATCCAGAAGGTACTAAGTACTGCGAGATCGACAGTAATAATCAATAGTTGGAAAACAAAACAGATAAAACTGGACAGATCCGTGAGGCAAGGCTATCCATTGTCAATGGCTCTATTCGCTATAGCACTGGACCCGCTGCTGCGGAAACTCACAAATGACATCAGAGGATTCTCTGTAGGAGACAAAGCAACAGCATGTATAGCCTACGCTGACGACCTAGGCATGTTTATTGAAGATCGGGTAGATATTGGGAGTAGAAACCATCATGAACACATTCCAAAAAGCGTCAGGCGCCCAAACCAACCCCAGAAAAACAGTGCTACTGCCGATAGGGAATCAACGACTCAAACCAGACAGCCAGTGGTACAAAATAGCAGAAAGCCATAAAGTTCTTGGAATATTTATACAGTATTGTCCACTTAGAATGGCCGCATACAACTGGAGGGACGTGCTACACACCATAAGAGATCTCTCCAGACAGCACGCGTACCGGAAACTAACAATCCACCAGAAAACAGACCTGATAAACACGACGATCCTGTCGAAAGCATGGTACGTGGCGCAAATGGTTCAAATGGCTCTGAGCACTATGGGACTTAACAGCTATGGTCATCAGTCCCCTAGAACTTAGAACTACTTAAACCTAACTAACCTAAGGACAGCACACAACACCCAGCCATCACGAGGCAGAGAAAATCCCTGACCCCGCCGGGAATCGAACCCGGGAACCCGGACCTGGCGCAAATCTTAAGCATCCCGACAAATTGCGCGAGCACTAACGAGCGCAGTGTACTACCTGTTGTGGCGTCGAAATACACTCAAAGTGGCGCAAGCAACGTGCTCGCTGCCAACGAAAGAAGGGGGACTAGGTCTAGTTGATATAAAGACCAAATGTGCAGCCCTTCTACTGAAACGAACGATCGCCATCCAGGAAAAAAACCCTGACAGCGTCACAGCCAAGATAATTGGAAGATACAAGCCCGCATCACGAGAAGCGCCGGTCGACACGAGGCACATTCCCTTCAGAATGCGACACGTCAGGCTGCACTACGCCAACAAAAGTTACGTTCTGGACACCGTGGCGAATCCCAGCCACAGAACACCCAAGAGAATATACTGGGCCCTCAGGGGGAAGCCAGCAAAAAACAAAATTGAATACAAACTCCCGCAATACAATTGGAAACAAATATGGGGAAACGTCTCGGAAAACCTGTTGCCTAAACATGCGAAGGAGACATGGTACAAAATAATTAACAGAATGGTACCAACCAGCCAAAGACTGGCGGAGATAAAACTCGTCGCAAGTGACAAGTGCGACGTATGTGCCATGACCGACACCCTCGAGCACCGATTCACCTGCGGGATTGCCATCAACATATGGAAAGCGTGCCAGAAAATGGTGGCCCACATCAACAGAACGGCGCCGGGAAGCATCACAGTGGAAGCAATCACCGCCCCAGACTACAACCCATTTCCACGACCCAAGCGACTGGCGACTCTCTGGATCCTCGCCGTGACGGCACACGCCATCCTAGCGCGGAGGCAGACCGACCAGCTGGCCTTCCTGATGGACCTCTAGGGGAAGAACAAGACGACCCAGCAGCAGAGGCTCTACCGCGAGAACTTCAGAAACTTCCTGCAGATTCCACTACAGACAGCAATCGCCAGAGTCCTCCCCAGCCTGTGACCCTCAGCACCGCCACCAGCCACCTCACCACACTCACCACAAGAAGAACGTGTGCAGTGATAGTGAACAAGTGCAATATAAAACATGAAGTGCTTTCTCCTCTCGCCTCAGATAGTGAAGTATAGTAGTATAAAGTGTTTCTTCTTAGTGAAATCAGTGATACAAAGTGCTTCTCACCAAACATCTGTCATGCTCGCAGCCAAAACAGTGTCAAAAGTATGCCCAGTAGTACTACCAGTTTTTTTAATTAATTTTTTTTCATTATTTGTACTATACTGTCCAGGAGATACGCATTACTTAGTGAAAAGTGCCAACTACTCATATTTTTTAAAATGATTTCCTTTACTATGTGCCCTATGAAAGTATATTGTTTACTCACACTCTCCTTTCTGCTTCTCTTATATAATATGACAAAATTTTATCTCTTCTTCAATTTATGTATAATCTGTAGTATATGTAAAAAACATGTCTTCCACTTCTGCTCCATCTATCATGGTGATGTTTCCCTCATACTGTCTCACCTAACAGTGCAACCTAGAGGAAGAGATCAAACCAGAATGCACAAAGTGCCTGTGGCATCACAAGTGCATGACATACAGAAACGTGAACTCAAAATCAATGTGACGATGCTACATATAAATTATTATGCCTGTCCTGCAATGTCTACCCAAAAAAAAGATGACAAATGACTATGTAAAAGGGTTCAAGTAACAACAATAAGAGAAAAACGAAAAAGGAAAAATATAAAAACGAAAACGTATAAAATGACAGTAATATTAACCAACACTAGGAATATAATAGATTAATAGAATAAAATGTCTTTTTTTAAATGTATCGTTGTTAATACACCTAAATAAATATATATGGCTACAAAAAAAAAGGTTCGATTCCCGGCTGGGTCGCGGAATTTTCTCCGCCCAGGGACTGGGTGTTGAGCTGTCCTCATCATCATCATCCTCATTGACTGCAGGTCGCCGAAGTGGCGTCATACGAATAAATAAATAAATAAATTTCCCGAAATTTCATTACTCTACATTAAATATTTTTTTGGAGTTGCGACTTTTTTCGGTTAGTGAATCTGACATAAATGGTCGTATCTTTTGATTGCATTGATTTAAAAGCTTCAATTTCTTACACAGCCAAGGAAGCAAATATCGTATTGTAAGACATAAATTTTGACATTTCACTTGTACTTGTTTCTGAGAAAAAGGGCTTTTAACAGTCAGAGAGAGAGACAGGCAGACGGACAGCAAAATGATCCCATAATGGCCCCGTTGATTCTACTACTTCGTTGTCAATTTGCTAGTTGTACATTATTGTAGTGCTATTGTAACTTAAGTAAAAGCATGCTTTCAAGAGTACTGTGCTTTTCCAATATTTTTTGCGGTAGAGGCAGACAGCACACTTCCTCTTCTTTTCCTTTTTGCCTTCTGTAGTCGGCATTGGTTTTGGCACTGGTCGCATGTGGTGGCGGGATGTCCTTTCTTACGCCATCACTCCCCTCCGTCAAGGAATCTACACCATGTGATCAAAAGTATTCGGACACCTGGGTGAAAATGAGTTAAAAGTTCGGGGCGGCCTCCATCGGTAATGTTAGAATTCAGAATGGGTTGGCCCATCCTCAGCCTTGATGACACCTGCCACTCTTGCAGGTATACGTTCAATCAGGTGCTGGAAGGCTTCTTGGGGAATGGCAGCCCATTCTTCACGGAATGCTGCACTGGGGAGAGGTATCGATGTCGGTCGGTGAGGCCTGGCACGAAGTCGGCGTTCCAAAACATCCCAAAGGTGTTCTGTAGGATTCAGGTCAGGACTCTGTGCAGGCCAGCCCATTACAGGTTGTTATTGTCGTGTAGTCACTCCGCCACAGGCCGTACATTATGGTCTGGAAAGATTCAATCGCCATCCCCGAATTGCTCTTCAACAGTGGAAAGCAAGAAGGTGCTTAAAACATCAATGTAGGTCCGTGCTGTGATAGTGCCACGCAAAACAACAAAGGGTGCAATCCCCCTCCATGAAAAACATGACCACACCATAACACCACCGCCTCCGAATTTTACTGTTGGCCCTACACACGCTGGCAGATGACGTTCACCGGCCATTTGCCATAGCCACACCCTGCCATCCGATCGTCACTTTGTGTACCGTGATTCGTCACTCCACACAACGTTTTCTCACTGTTCAGTCGTCCAATTTTTACGCCCTTTACACCAAGCGAGGCGTCGTTTGAGATACACAGGCGTGATGTGTGGCTTATGAGCAGCCGCTCGACCATGAAATCAAAGTTTTCTCACCTCCTGCCTAACTATTATAGTACTTGCAGTGGATCCTGGTGCAGTTTGGAATTTTTGCGTGATAGTCTAGATAGATGTCAGCATATTACACACGACGAGCCTCTTCAACTGTCGGCGGTCTCTGTCAGTCAACAGACGAGGTTGGCCTGTACGCTTTTGTGCTGTACGTGTCCCTTCACGTTTTCATTTCACTAACACATCGGAAACAGTGGATCTAGGGATGTTTAGGAGTGTGAAAATCTCGCGTACAGAAGTATGACCCCAAGTGACACCCAATCACCTGACCACGTTCGGAGTCCGTGAGTTCCGTGGAGCGCCCCATTCTGCTCTCTCACGATGTCTAATGACTACTGAGGCCGCTGATATGGTGTACCTGGCAGTAGGTGGTAGCACAACGCACCTAATATGAAACACGTATGTTTTTGGGAGTGTACGGATACTTTTGATCACGTAGTATGTGTATCCCATCTGTTTGTATCTAGTGTAGCTCTCATGTTCAAGTGGTATTACGTCTCGTAAGTGGTGGCGTAGTTTGTATATGAGGCAGGAAGTGGATAGCAGACCGTTATTGATCTAGTGGGGTGTGGTAAACCGCCTAAAACCGCAACCACGCTGGCCGTCTCAGCCGCACTCGTCTTTAGCCCACTAGTCGTAATTCGATTCGGAGCAGAGGCAGACAGCATAGTGGCATCGGTAAATCGATGAAGATCCAGCTGTGATCTACCAGCGCGCATTCTTTTTTCGTTTCCTAAATTTAAACATTTGAAACCTTCCTCCAGGACCTCCAAAATTGGAACACGCTGCAGAGCACGCATTGTCGTCCGTTGTGGTTACCCTCCTTGTTAACAACTATGTCCCGCTTCTTGTGATGCCCAGGGGATTATCGTAATGGAAATGACTTGAGTGTAATTATTTTCTTTGAATAGGTATGTCATTTCTGTTCGTCTCATTGGATATTTCGTATAGTTACCTTCTGTTCCATGTATGTATGTCTTTCTATGTATGGTCTAAGCTAGATCGAGCTATGTTACTTGGCAGTGACACATCACGCGGAAGTTACTTTCGTCCTTAAGTTTTGAACAACAGTTACTTTCGTCCTTAAGTTTTGAACAACAGTATATACTTCTCATTCCTCGTTCACCTGAGACTACTATAACAGGGCAGGTTTGAGTTCAATCAATTAAAAATAAAAAGCTGACACACAAGAATTAACAATCTCTGTTCTTTCTTGATTACAGTATATGGAAGGTATTAATTACTGTTCTCAGAAATGGATACGCCCGCTCACATAAACAGTCATCACAGAAGTGTTTGGCTTTCGATAAATTTTTATATTCTTATAAGTTTCTTATCTCTGAAAAAACAATAAATTAAGAAGAATATAAAAATGTAACGAAAGCCAAACACTTCTGTGATGATTGTTTATGTGAGCGGGCGCATCCATTTCTGAGAACAGTAATTATTACTTTCGGAATGCTTTAGTCAGCAAAGAAGAAAGCTTCTGAATCCTTGTGTGTCACCTTTCAAAAAAAGCAAGCAACCAAATCAGGCTGAAAAACCACCAGAGCAAAACTAGGACTGAGACCTAGGACAAGGATCGGGATTAACTTAAGGAAAACACGTGGAAGGTGGCCCAATTTGAAGGGCCTTTTATTATTGCCAAACAAATGTTTGTATTTAATAACAGTTTTATCATAAGCCAACTAAGAATTACCAAGATTCTTGCCAAATACATACAAAGTTAAGGTTTTCAAATAAAAATTACAATGGTTAAGAACATTTGCATTCTACATAAAATTACAAATGGCACTGGAAGACCACGCCAACTGTGCAATACAATAGTTGCCCAATTGCAGACGGTTAATTAATTAAATAAACCTGTGGCGGCATTCTGTTCCCGCAACTAGATCTCAATTGTGGGCTAATCCCTTAACAGGACTTGAATATAAGTTCAACAAACATTGTATAAAAGACATTACAAAGCATACATCTCCACTGGTTATTCTGCTCTCATACAGGCAAGATGCGACGAAGCTGCCCAACGGCTACCCAAATGTAATGCTGAAGCAAAAGTAGTACTTCACTGATTGGCCACAAGCCTGTTCCACGTAAGTCACCTTAAGTACTAAAAGAATTACCAGGCCCCTAAACCACAATCAAACTGATAATGACAAACTCTTAACTTTTTAAGAAAATCAAGAAAGTCAGTGCTCATTTTGCCCACAGGCTTTCATCATACACCTACCTTGGAATAACATAAACACTGAGTAAATTACTTCCTAATCCGGTGACACTCCCAACGCGGCACGACACCAAAAGGATGGCAATAAGTTACTCAACTCGAGACTGGAACTCCACATCCCGTAGAACCGCGTGTGATCCGGGAACACCTGGGCCTCGTGCCATAACGGGAAAGCGGCCGAACCAGAAACATGGTGGCGGTGGTAAGTTCCTATGGGACCATCTCGGCATATTTAGCAGACCACAACTGACTGACGCAGTTCGTAACCAGGTTGCATGCTACGGGAGCCGCTCCTTGCTCTCTAAACTCGCCAGTAGCAATGGTAAACGCTGCAGGAAAACGCGGGCCTAGCCTTAAGGTCAACGGTTAGAACTCGCTGCAATCGAGAGGGTGGCGAGTACTCAGGCACACCTATCCAGCCCCGTGTCCCACACACCACTCACTACCAAGCAGCTACAAAGGGAACACATAACCAAGCAAAGATGATACAACGTGGGCGAGAGTCGATGGAATGCACGCACACGTGGCGCCAGTAGGCTCGTGCTCGCGCCCTCACAGAAGACGCTGCGGCTCAGATATTAAAAACGGGGCCTTTTCTGAAACAGTAAAAACCGCCTCTCTACAGCAGAGATCAACCCAGAAGCGCTCTAATGATTAGAGACACTTACGCTCCAACACAAAACTTTAAAACAAAAATTAGAAGTAAAAGGACGGAAAGTTCTGAGAAAAAATCTTAAAACCACGAATAAAAGATGGAATATATCTTCTTAAACCCAATGCGGAAAATTTTCAGTTGTTCCTAAAAATGACAGTTATATTGCATAGTTGAAGACTGCATGCCATATTGGCACGGCACAAGAATGGAACCATACAGGCTAACACATCAGATTCACACATTCTTGAATTAGGGTACTAGACCTAACTAGTATAAACTAACAGGCATTATGATCGGCAAATTTACAGAAACAAAATGCAGTCATGCAGTCAGGAAAATCGCATTAAAAATTTTAGAAAGCATTATTTCGATGAATAGTGAACAGCGGTCGATGTGAAATACTGAAATTCAGTATAACTGTCTTTATCGCAACGGATGTTTCTTATGGTTGACAACCGGTTTCGGTCTATAATTTAGACCACCTTCAGGCCTAGGCACCATGATGCAACTTTCAGCAGCGTGGAGTGTCCACAGCGAGGCATCTCCCTTTATGCGTAAAATTGCAAATTAAATTTTCTGTTGCTCTGTCCTCGAGCGAGGCAAACACTAATAAACTTCTTGATGAAAAATACGGGATGAATTGTTTCCTTATTCTCGTTAAATGTCAGAAACTGGTGGTGCTTTATTAAGCTTTCTTCCTCCATTAAACTGGAAACGTTGGCATGGCTGGTTTTATGCCTGTCATATTCCTGTTCACTTAATCGCTGGTTTCATGCCTGTCATACTCCACTTCCGGCAAATGAGGGCTAACATGGGTCCAAATCATGATTGTGGCAAAGGTATATTACTATACTGTAATACAGGATGAGCTACTTTCCTTTGTTCAAATCTTTTATTACTTTTTATACACTGTTCAGATTCTCAAACCTGACTTCTGTCTTTGCTACGCTGAAAACGTGGACTGAACTAGACTCCTTATACTCTCTAATTCTTTTTGAAAACCATAGCAGGTATTCCCCTTCCCTAAGACTGCTTCGACAGTTGCATTCTCCCCTTCTACTGTAACCTCCTCCTTAATAACACTTCTCATACCTTTATTAATCTATTCCACACAGGTGGTTAACTGCTTAATATTTTTCTCTAAATCGTTCTGGGTTAAATGCATGTTTTCCAGATCCGAGCTCCGCTGACACACAGTCTGTGTTAAATCTGTGCAACTACACTCCTGGAAATGGAAAAAAGAACACATTGACACCGGTGTGTCAGACCCACCATACTTGCTCCGGACACTGCGAGAGGGCTGTACAAGCAATGATCACACGCACGGCACAGCGGACACACCAGGAACCGCGGTGTTGGCCGTCGAATGGCGCTAGCTGCGCAGCATTTGTGCACCGCCGCCGTCAGTGTCAGCCAGTTTGCCGTGCCATACGGAGCTCCATCGCAGTCTTTAACACTGGTAGCATGCCGCGACAGCGTGGACGTGAACCGTATGTGCAGTTGACGGACTTTGAGCGAGGGCGTATAGTGGGCATGTGGGAGGCCGTGTGGACGTACCGCCGAATTGCTCAACACGTGGGGCGTGAGATCTCCACAGTATATCGATGTTGTCGCCAGCGGTCGGCGGAAGGTGCACGTGCCCGTCGACCTGGGACCGGACCGCAGCGACGCACGGATGCACGCCAAGACCGTAGGATCCTACGCAGTGCCGTAGGGGACCGCACCGCCACTTCCCAGCAAATTAGGGACACTGTTGCTCCTGGGGTATCGGCGAAGACCATTCGCAACCGTCTCCATGAAGCTGGGCTACGGTCCCGCACACCGTTAGGCCGTCTTCCGCTCACGCCCCAACATCGTGCAGACCGCCTCCAGTGGTGTCGCGACAGGCGTGAATGGAGGGACGAATGGGGACGTGTCGTCTTCAGCGATGAGAGTCGCTTCCGCCTTGGTGCCAATGATGGTCGTATGCGTGTTTGGCGCCGTGCAGGTGAGCGCCACAATCAGGACTGCATACGACCGAGGCACAAAGGGCCAACACCCGGCATCATGGTGTTGGGAGTGATCTCCTACACTGGCCGTACACCACTGGTGATCGTCGAGGGGACACTGAATAGTGCACGGTACATCCAAACCGTCATCGAACCCATCGTTCTACCATTCCTAGACCGGCAAGGGAACTTGCTGTTCCAACAGGACAATGCACGTCCGCATGTATCCCGTGCCACCGAACGTGCTCTAGAAGGTGTAAGTCAACTACCCTGGCCAGCAAGATCTCCGGATCTGTCCCCCATTGAGCATGTTTGGGACTGGATGAAGCGTCGTCTCACGCGGTCTGCACGTCCAGCACGAACGCTGGTCCAACTGAGGCGCCAGGTGGAAATGGCATGGCAAGCCGTTCCACAGGACTACATCCAGCATCTCTACGATCGTCTCCATGGGAGAATAGCAGCCTGCATTGCTGCGAAAGGTGGATATACACTGTACTAGAGCCGACATTGTGCATGCTCTGTTGCCTGTGTCTATGTGCCTGTGGTTCTGTCAGTGTGATCATGTGATGTATCTGACCCCAGGAATGTGTCAATAAAGTTTCCCCTTCCTGGGACAATGAATTCACGGTGTTCTTATTTCAATTTCCAGGAGTGTAGTTTGCAAAGCGCAGATCTAGCTACGAATACTAGCTAAATCTTTCAGCAAGAGCTTTGTCGCGAGTATCAAGTACATGATTTAAACTACGACTATTTCTTCTTCACGACTAGCAACACCTTCATTGAACAGTCGTACGACTTCTTTCTCCCTAAGCATTTAGTTTTGCTCTCGCTCCTCCTCTAACACTGTTTTTCTTCCAGCTGTTTCTCAAAACCGGCGAGAAGTTGCCTTTCTCTGATCGCCTGTCTTTCCTCTTGCTGCTTCTCATAAACTCTTTGTTTTTCATACATCTACATCTACGTGATTACTCTGCTATTCACAATAAAGTTCCTAGCAGAGGGTTCAATGAACCACCTTCAAGCTGTCTCTCTAGCGTTCCACTCTCGAACGGCACGCGGGAAAAACGAGCACTTAAATTTTTCTGCTCGAGCCCTGATTTCTTTCATTTTATCGTGATGATCATTTCTCCCTATGTAGGTGGGTGCCAACAATGTTTTCGCAATCGGAGGAAAAAACTGGTGATTGAAATTTCATGAGAAGATCCCGTCGCAACGAAAAACGCCTTTGTTTTTAATGATTGCCACTCCAATTCACGTATCATGTCTGTGACATTATCTCCCCTATTTCACGATAATACAAAACGAGCTATCCTTCTTTGTACTTTTTCGATGTCATCCGTCAGTCCCACCTGATGCGGATCCCACACCGCACAGCAATACTCCAGAATAGGGCGGACAAGTGTAGTGTAAGCAGTTTCTTTGGTAGACCTGTTGCACCTTCTAAGTGTTCTGCCAATGAATCGCAGTCTTTGGTTTGCTCTACCCACAATATTATCTATGTGATCGTTCCAATTTAGGTTATTTGTAATAGTAATCCCTAAGTATTTAGTTGAATTTATAGCTCTCAGATTGTGTGACTTACCGCGTAATCGAAATTTTGCTGATTCCTTTTAGTACTCATGTGAATAACTTCGCACTTTTCTTTATTCAGGGTCAATTGCCACTTTTCGCACCATACAGATATCTTATCTAAATCATTTTGCAAATCGTTTTGATCATCTGATGACTTTACAAGATGGTAAATGACAGCATCATCTGCAAACAATCTAAGACGGCCACTCAGATTGTCTCCTACGTTGTTAATATAGATCAGGAACAATAGAGGGCCTATGACATTTCCTTGGGGAACGCCGGATATTACTTTTGTTTTATTCGATGACTTTCCGTCTATTACTACGAACTGTGACCTTTCTGACAGGAAATCACGAATCCAGTCGCACAACTGAGGCGATACTCCGTAGGCACGCAGTTTGGTTAGAAGACGCTCGTTCCTTGTCTAAACTCTTCGTTTTTCCTGTCGTTCCTTGCCTCGCAAGCCGCGCTTTTGTAACAGCATGGCGATTAAATCATTTTCTGGTTTTATTATTGACAAAGGAGCAGTTGTTGCTGCCCCCTGCCCGCAATATCTACTACATTAGTGTAACCTAACACCATAAGTGCACTTGCACTTGCAACTGGACCTTGTTCAGAATCCAGTCTGGCTAAAGGCACAATTCAGAAGTCTCCTACCACTTATTTTATTACTGTCAGATTCCTATACTGTCGTGGTATCCCGTACGTGGAATGTCCTCCACGTCGGCTTTATCTTTTCTTTTTGGTCTAACCACTTCAGTGTACTTCAGTAACACGATACACACGAACGCACAATGTTGCACAAATACATGCTTGAACGTAACTGTAGATGCTTGCCAAGTCTACACATGGCGCTGTTTTAGCAAAAGCGACGCCTGTGCAATGCTCTTAAATACGTTGTACGTATTTGTTGTGCTCAGAACAGTGTTCTGTGTAGTTATGAGTTCATTATGTCGGAGCTTACTGAATTCGAACGTAGGCAAATTGTTGGTGGTCGTATGGTTCGTGCTGCTTTAACAAAGGGAGCCGAAGTGTTTGATGTTTCAACAGGAACCGTATCGAAGATTTATACCAGGTACAAGGAAAGCGGAAAAGCATCAACCGCTAATTCACAACGCAGTGGAAAGCGTGCATTGAGTAACCGTGACAGACAGTCATTGGAGAGGATTGTGACGAAAACCAAGAGGGTGATATGTGCCAAATTCGATGCAGAACTGAATGTCGCCCTTGCGAACCCTGTCAGCACCAAAACAACTGGAAGGCCGCTCGCTAAGCTGGGAATTGCAGGGTCAGCTGCAATTCCAGAACCACTCATCAGTGATGCAAATGTCTGTAACAGAAAAACGTGGTGCTGAAGCAGTAAAACCTGAGGTATGGAGCAAAGGAAGAAACTAATTTGTTGCACACTGTTCCTGCTTCTGGCCGAATTTACGTCCCAGAACTTAGACGTGGCGGCAGTAAGCTGATGATTTTACCAGCCATACCGTGGTTTTCCATGGGTCCCATGGGTAACCTGCAAGGCCGCTTTACTGCTAAGGATTATGTGACCATTTTGGCTGATCAGGTCCATGGGATGGTGATGCTGTGTTCGAAGATGAAAGGGCCCCTGTTCGTACAGCTCGATCGTCCAGAAGTGGTTTTGTAAGCACTAGGATGAGTTATCGCATTTCTCCTGGCCACCAGAGAAGCCAGACCTCAATATTATTGAACCTTTGGAGAGATGCGCGCATGATCGCTATCCACCTCTGTCATCATTATTTGAACTTGCTGCTATTTTACAGGAAGAATGGAGTAAGATTCCCTTGAAAACCATACTGGACATGTATTTATCCATTCCGAGACGACTAGAAGCTATTTTTTTTAATGCCAACGGTTTTTCTGCTCTGTATTAGGCATGGTAATATGTGTTTTGGTGTTTCCATTCTTTTGTCCATACCTGAATACATGTGTATATTCCAGGTCTGTTAGTTTGTGCCGGCCGGGGTGGCCGAGCGGTTCTAGGCGCTACAGTCTGGAACCGCGTGACCGCTACGGTCGCAGGTTCGAATCCTGCCTCGGGCATGGATGTATGTGATGTCCTTAGGTTAATTAGGTTTAAATAGTTGTAAGTTCTAGAGGACTGATGACCTCAGAAGTTAAGTCCCATAGTGTTCAGAGCCATTTGAACCATTTGTTAGTTTGTACGCCACTGAATCTTATGTACAATGATGTACTATATACTGATCCGTAGGTGTGGAAAATGTTTAATTTCACGTTTATTTTAAAGTAAGCTTTGTCAAGCAGAAGAGATACGTTTTTAAATTCTGTGTTTGTGATCCGGTTTTCATGTTATCTTTTGCAGTTTCTGAAGTCCCGGCCGTAAATAAAAAGTAATAATTGCGGCAGATGGAAAATAAATTATGATCACATCCAGTTGTAAAAAATTTGGCGTTACAGTTGCTGTTTGGGCATATGCATTCTTCTTCACCGGTACGCCACGTAAGAGATGTCTCTCGTTGCGGAAATCGTACAGGGGGATTTGTGGACCTTTCCACGACCTTTCTGGGCGAAAATTTTACAAGCGCAGTTTAGAAGACACCGAAACATGCGATCCTCCGGACCTGGTGCGTTCTTAAATGAGGTGGCTACCGCCTGCCTGCTGTTTGGGCCGCATCCCACGGCGCCTGCCATTGTACAGCCTGCTGTGGAATGTGCTTGCCGGGCGCAGCGTATTTGTCGCCCTGAATACCTGCGGTGTCGTACTCTGCGGTCGTTCCTCCGGCACCCAGGTGTCAACCCGACACCGCAAACAACACTCGTTACCGTAGCGACCAGTGTTCCGCGCCAGATGCTTCGGTAGTGGACCCTACAAAGCAACTTTCTGTTGTGATTTGCAAGAAGAGCTACTTGGGGGCAAACTGTAATCTTTCTAGCATAGAGCACCTCAATATACATATCGAGATCTAACTAGCTCCATTAATTGATCTATTGCCTGTGATAATGGGATACGTTGCCATAAGTGGGCAATGAACGTGCTGACAAGCTTACCAAAAGCGTTTAACAACTCACACCCACTGTAATATCAGTTCCGCACTGTCAGTACTATTGATGCACTGAATGAATGAACGAACGGCTTGGAGTAAAGGCAAGAGAAGAATGGTCATCGTTATCAAACAAGCGTCATGGTACTGAGCTATCCAACGACACATGCCGTTTAATTCTGGCCTTGAGCAGAAGGAACTTGTCACCAGTGGTAGATGATAGAAGAGCAGGACGCATGGCCACCAATACAAGGATTATGATCCTGCCCCCCCCCCCACTCCACCCCCAAAAAAACAGAAGTACTGTACTAACCACTGATGTAAACAAACTGTTAGTGTCATATTAAAATATTTTAATTTTTTATTGTTATTGCCGGTAAAAATCATACACATCTGTGGCACAAATACGCAGACTATATTTCGTTTGATGAAATAGTTTACTGGTAAACGACCGGAAGTCATTGTCCAATGGGCTCTATATTTCGGCAAGCGATCACGATGCCATCGTCAGGTGTGCTGGTAAATTGACAGCTCAGGGTTTTTTTTACAGCGTTTGCGTTGCGTTTGGGTTGGTTGTTTGTTGCAGTACTTTTTATTTACGTTCTGAGAACACGGTCTTGACCGTTCCGACTTTCGCTAGCTGTCTAGTAGTATCCCTCAGTGAGTCTAGTTTGTTGTACATACTTGTGGTAAACCTTCGTATGGTGTATTTGAAGGTGTCTGTCCCTACTTTCCCCAGGATGTTTTCCGTTGTTGTCCACGGCGGTGTATACAGGATCCAACGGAGGACCTTATTTTGGATGATTTATAGATGGTACCGGTTTGTTTTGCTTGCTGTCCCCCAGAAAATGTGACCAAAAGAGTGTTGGTAGGACTATCGCCTTGAATATGTTTGCTTATTTTACATATATATTTTCTTACTTAGGAAAAACTGAATGAAGAGTTTTGGCTTGCCCAGTGCCTCGTATTTTCTTTTCCTGGATTTGGTGATGGAAAATGAGTTGTTTTTTTTTGCCTATCAGTACTGCACTAGATATTTCACAATGTCTCTCCAAAGGAGATCTCTGGCATTTAATATAAGGGGATCATTCAACATTGACCGTTTTCTGGTGAAGTAGACTGCAATTGTTTCGTCTGCATTCACAGTTTGAGCTTGTCGTTTCTACACTAGCTTTCAACTACCCCAGGGACGCGTGCTGGCAGCACTTATGTTGTTGCTCCGTTTGCCCTCTCGCCGATGTTTGTTGTGGGATAGCTCCTTGATTTTCATAATCAAACGAAGTACGGGTTCCCATGCCAAATACTAAGGACGTAGCCGCTGTCACGACTGATCAGTGCTTCCCTTAGTCAAACCTCGGTAAGTTCTTTAATTTATTTATTTACTCGTTCGGCATCACAGAGGCATAATTACAATATTCTTATCACTATATACTAAAAAGAAAACAATATAATTCTACACTATATTAGATATGTTTTTGAGCCACTCTATGGCTGAGTCACTGAGTCTATGTATGTCCATGAGTTCACCACCATAGCCATACACTTTGCACACGAGTAGATGGTCCATTGTCTGTATTTCACCGCACTCACATACAGCGCTGTCTGCCAGGCCACACTTGTTCATCAGGTGTTTACATCTCCCAACATTCGTTCTGAACCGGTTTAGAGCTGTCCACACTCTTCTTGGTAGGTTGAAGCCATCAATCTTCTTGTTCGGATCGTGTACTAAGTTCTTGTTCTTAAATTCACTTGCCGACCATACTTCGTTCCAGGTCGTTCTCGGCTCAAAGGCTTGTAGTTCTTCACCGATTTTCCAAAAAGGTGATCTGGATTTCAGCCTGTGTGTCGGTGTCATATCTTGGTGGATAGGGAGGTTCGGGTTGTCTATAATTTTCCTGTAGGTTTTTAGGGCTAGCTGTGATCGCCTGATTTCTGGAGGCTCTATGTTCGCTAGTACAGGAAGCCATGCACAGGGGGTGGCCCTGAGTGTTCCCGAGATTATTCGCATTGTCTCCCTCAGCTGGACATCCACTTTAGATACGTGTGCACTTCTCCTCCAGACTGGTGAACAGTATTCAGCTACACTGTAGACAAGGGCTAGTGCTGAAGTTCTCAAAGTGCTCGCTTCACATCCCCATGTTGTTCCAGCCAGTTTCGAAAGGATAGCATTGCGGGATTTTAGTTTTTGCTTTGTGTCTTCGAGGTGTGAGCTGTACGTTAGGGTCCGGTCTAGTTTCACTCCCAAATATTTAGGCTTATCCTCATGTATTATGCTTTGGCCATTCGAAAAGATCTGTAATTTTCTGTGTGTCTCTCTGTTGTTGAGGTGCATTATGGTGCTGGTTGTTTTGTTGGGGTTGGGAAGTAGGTGCCACTTGGAGTAATAGGTGTTCAGGACTTCAAGGTCTGTATTCAGTGTTTCGTCGAGATCGTTGTAGTTTTTACTCTGATATGCGATGGCCAGGTCATCTGCATAGGCAAATTTGCGTGATTTAGTTTCTGGCAAGTCAGCTATATATAGATTGAAGAGAGCGGGTGCTAGTGCCGAACCCTGTGGCAGACCATTATTCAGAACCATGCTCTTACTGTTCGTACCATGGAGTGAGACCTTGATTTTCCTGTTCGTTAGTATGTTCTTGAGTAGTTTGTACGTCTGCTTGCAATTTATGATTCTAGTTAGCTTAAGCAGTAACCCTTCAATCCATACTGTGTCGTAAGCTGATGTGAGGTCTATGAGGACCATGCCAGTTTTCATCTTCTTCTGGAAGCCTTTCTCAATATAGGTTGTGAGGGACAGCACTTGATCACAGCAGTTTCTACCTGCTCGGAAACCCGCTTGGTATGTTGGGAGGTTGGCTTCGATGTATGGAGTTAATCTAGTCAGCAATATTCTCTCGAATAATTTATAGGAGGTACATAGCAGGGATATTGGTCTGTAATTCCTAGGATTTTCTCCAGTCTTTCCGGGTTTCAGCACTGCGATGACTTTTGCTTCTTTCCATTCCTTAGGCACAACCCCCGTGCTTATGCATTCCGCACAAAGTTTGGCTAGCCACCTTCTTCCTAAAGTTCCCAATTCCTTTAAGAATTCTGGTAGGATGTTGTCGGGTCCGGCTGCTTTTCCTGTCTTCATTAGCTTCAAGGCCTGGGATATCTCTTCTGTCTCCACTTCTTTTACAATGCCCGTGTTGGTTGGGATATTAAGCAATAAACTGCTTAGCTCTTGAGAAATTTCTCTCTTTTCGGCTGTTTTTAGCTGGATTTTGGAGGTCTGTTTCAGGACAGCTGCAATCTTAGATGCGCTTGTTCCAAGAGTCGGCCTGTTAGGCGCTGTGGCACCGCCTAATTTCCTCAGCAGGCCCCAGCTCTTCCTGCTGGAGTGGGTAAAATCTAGATTTTCCATCACCTCCTTCCATCTACTCCTACGTTCCTCATTCATGGCGTTGATCAGTTGGTCTGCAGTCTCCTCGTCCCCAGTCTTCTCATATTCCTCCAGTAGTGTTTCACACTCTTTCGTCCAGCAGGGGGTGTATTCCTTTCTCGATCCTCGTGGAATTGCATTTAGGGCCGCTTTTTGTAATAAGTTTACGAATCTTTTGTTACGCTGTAACATGGTACAGCGGCGAAAAGTCTACACATCCACGGCGGCCGGACGCGACAATGCCTCCCGGCCCACACAGAGGCAAATAGTGCAGAGTTCTTTAATGAAAGAGGACAAATGTTATGCGTCTCTGTCAGAACCTTAATATGTTATATAATCGATTCCGTGTGATTCCGGTAAGCGACTGTCGACTTGTTTTGCTGCTGCAATCTGGTGTGCCGTTTGCGTTGTCGACAGCAGTATTTTACAGCGCGCACCGTCTGACCTGTATGTGTCTTACCACAGTGGCAGTTTATCTGTCAGACCCTGGATTTACATAGTCCGAGGCGACCGTGTTTTAACTGGTGGGCAGAAGACTTTCTTCACTTCGTGTTTCTGTAGAATTCTTCCTGTCTTTCCGGATAATGAACCACAAAATGGTCGCATCCTACTGAGGTTCCTCTACTGTTTCCACCTGTTATACACTGGGTGTTGGACGTGGGGCTCACCGAATTTGCCACTCAGTGCACATTTATTTCGGAACACCGTCGTCAGATGTTTAGGTTCCTGGTTGAGTCTTTCACTGTAGTGTACGAGCCCTGTGCACCATAGTTTTGAGCGCACCGTTCCTCGCTCCCGGGTGATAGCGGCTGTCCGTGTGTAGGTATAGGTCAGCGTGAGCCTTCTACCTGCACATGCTGTAGCAGTGCAACGTGCCATCCGCTCTTCTTCTTACCAGGGCGTCCGGAAAGGGAAGCACTCCATCCATTTCGACTTCCACGGTGAAATTAATATTCTGGTGTACGGAAATGAGATGTAAGAGGTAGCACTGAACTTATCTTCTCCATGCAGCCATATGACGAAGGTATCGTCTACAGCCGGCAGCTGTGACTGAGCGGTTCTAGGCGCTTCAGTCCAGAACCGCGCTGCTGCTACGGTCGCAGGTTCGAATCCTGCCTCGGGCATGGATGTGTGTGATGTCCTTAGGTTAGTTAGGTTTAAGTAGTTTTAAGTCTAGGGGGCTTATGACCTCAAATGTTAAGTCCTGTAGTGCTTAGAGCCATTTGAACCATTTTTGTCGTCTACATACCGGAAAAGAAAATGTAGGTTTCCATTGGGGTGACACGTTTCACGTACTTGATGGCAACAACTTGTGGAAGGGGTTCCTCATCGCTGTTCCTTTGGCTGCTGGAAGTAACCACAGTCGGAAAAAAAAGCATTATGGCGCCGTCAAGAAATGTCTAAAAATGTTGTTCGTGTCTGCGTCAAATTTCTGGCCAGTAAGTTCCAAGGATTCTGCCAAAGGGACTCTAGTGAAAAGACAGATCGTCGGACCGAGCGAGGTGGCGCAATGGTTAGAAACTGGACTCGCACTCGGGAGGACGACGGTTCAATCCCGCGTCCGGCCATCCTGATTTAGGTTTTCCGTCATTTCCCTAAATCCCTCCAGGCAAATGCCGGGATGGTTCCTTTGAAAGGGCACGGCCGACTTCCTACCCCATCTTTCCCTAATCAGTTGAGACCGATGACCTCGCTGTCTGGTCTCCTTCCCCAAACAACCCAACCCAACCCAACAGATTGTCGAAGCTAACAAGGATATCAGAATTACTAAGCCTGAAGTTGTTAGGACTCCTAACAAAATCCACGGAGCGGTGAATATGATGTTGATATTTGAGAACTTTTAACATTGCAGCGCGTCAGCAATCGTGAATAATTTAATGATTATAAAGAATCCGCCTCCATTGCAAATAGAAACCAGACGTTGACCTAAGTTTCGGCGCGGATAACCACACCTCCTTCGGAACACACTAAAACTACAAACTGTCTAAAGAGGCATGGTCCAAGATTAATACAGAAAGCCCAAAAGGCCAAGAGACTCGCATAAAATGTAAAATAAACGGTACGTGTGTACAATGTCAATACCTGTACAAACGTACCGTTTATTTTACATTTCGTGCCAGTCTTTTGCCCTTTTGGGCGTTTTGTATTAATGTTGGACCATGCCTCTTTAGGCAGCTTGTAGTTCTAGTGTGTTCCGAAGAAGGCGTGGTTATCCGCGTCGAAACCTAGATCAACATCCGGTTTCTATTTGCAGTCGAGGCGGACTCTTTGTAATCATGTGGATATTGTGGATATTTCTCGGCGTAAGGGCTAAGCATATGCTTCAACTATCTAGTGAGTGAGCACGTCGCGGCACTAATGTTGCTAACAATGGGGCGTAACGGCGTTCCCTTTTCATTAACCTTCGGAAGTCCATAAAGTCTCGGTTGAACAGGTGCTCTCTCGTACATATCTAACATCTTATTGTGGCAAGCCGGATTCTTTGAGAAGCGCCATAGTATTTCTCTCCACCTCCTTGCTGGGATCATTGTCGATCTGCTGGTATCCACTGTCTTCTCGCAGCCCTCGCATCTTCTCAGTGTAACTCTAGTGAGATAGGACTACAGCTGCGTTGCCTTTATCGGTTGGTAAGATCGGATATGCGTATCTTCTCTTAGCTCCCGTACGGCTGCCATCTCTCGTTCAGAGATGTTTGATTTCTTAGGTTTTGTTCGTGTGGGAGTCCTACAAGTTGCACTTCTTCAACTGCTGTGGGTGGTAGTCGTGCAGCTGCCTATTTCATTACTTTGATGACGTCCATGATAGGTGCAGATTTACGAGTGGGTGCAATGTGGAATCCTTTCCTAAGGACTGAAACCGTCTCATCATCCAGGTGTTTGGACGTGATTTTGGCGGTACTCTAACAGCGAGCATCAGAAAGTGTCTTTTTGAAATACGCTAGTATTTTAATGTTTGACATCCAGTGGTCTTTCTTCCACTGTAATCCATGCGACACCATCAGTCCATTCCCACGTCCATGAACTTATAACTTTGGGGAACGTCTTCTATTCATGCATTTACTAACCAACTTACTTAACTGTATGACAAATATGCTCTCGTATCGCAAAAGTAAGAAAAATTCATTCTTATTTCACATAGTTTTGAGAATTTCTTTTACAATACAAACAAAATACGAGGGTTGGAACTTTAATAGTGGCAACTACACTCCTGGAAATTGATATAAGAACACCGTGAATTCATTGTCCCAGGAAGGGGAATCTTTATTGACACATTCCTGGGGTCAGATACATCACATGATCACACTGACAGAACCACAGGCACATAGACACAGGCAACAGAGCATGCACAATGTCGGCACTAGTACAGTGTATATCCACCTTTCGCAGCAATGCAGGCTGCTATTCTCCCATGGAGACGATCGTAGAGATGCTGGATGTAGTCCTGTGGAACGGCTTGCCATGCCATTTCCACCTGGCGCCTCAGTTGGACCAGCGTTCGTGCTGGACGTGCAGACCGCGTGAGACGACGCTTCATCCAGTCCCAAACATGCTCAATGGGGGACAGATCCGGAGATCTTGCTGGCCAGGGTAGTTGACTTACACCTTCTAGAGCACGTTGGGTAGCACGGGATACATGCGGACGTGCATTGTCCTGTTGGAACAGCAAGTTCCCTTGCCGGTCTAGGAATGGTAGAACGATGGGTTCGATGACGGTTTGGATGTACCGTGCACTATTCAGTGTCCCCTCGACGATCACCAGTGGTGTACGGCCAGTGTAGGAGATCGCTCCCCACACCATGGTGCCGGGCGCCAAACACGCATACGACCATCATTGGCACCAAGGCAGAAGCGACTCTCATCGCTGAAGACGACACGTCTCCATTCGTCCCTCCATTCACGCCTGTCGCGCACCACTGGAGGCGGGCTGCACGATGTTGGGGCGTGAGCGGAAGACGGCCTAACGGTGTGCGGGACCGTAGCCCAGCTTCATGGAGACGGTTGCGAATGGTCCTCGCCGATACCCCAGGAGCAACAGTGTCCCTAATTTGCTGGGAAGTGGCGGTGCGGTCCCCTACGGCACTGCGTAGGATCCTACGGTCTTGGCGTGCATCCGTGCGTCGCTGCGGTCCGGTCCCAGGTCGACGGGCACGTGCACCTTCCGCCGACCACTGGCGACAACATCAATGTACTGTGGAGACCTCACGCCCCACGTGTTGAGCAATTCGGCGATACGTCCACCCGGCCTCCCGCATGCCCACTATACGCCCTCGCTCAAAGTCCGTCAACTGCACATACGGTTCACGTCCACGCTGTCGCTGCATACTACCAGTGTTAAAGACTGCGATGGAGCTCCGTATGCCACGGCAAACTGGCTGACACTGACGGCGGCGGTGCACAAATGCTGCGCAGCTAGCGCCATTCGACGGCCAACACCGCGGTTCCTGGTGTGTCCGCTGTGCCGTGCGTGTGATCATTGCTTGTACAGCCCTCTCGCAGTGTCCGGAGCAAGTATGGTGGGTCTGACACACCGGTGTCAATGTGTTCTTTTTTCCATTTCCTGGAGTGTATTTATTTACAGCTCGTACAAAATAGAAACGTGTTTCAAAGTTTTACTGATCTTTACTGTACGTGCTTGAGCACTGACCTGAAAAATGATGGTCCGGTCGTGGAGAAAGTGTCATCACTTCTGTCTCTATACTGTTCACTTTTGGAACACAACATACGACCAGCTTAGAGACAGAAGTGATGACACTTTCTGCACGACCTGACCATCATTTTGCAGTACAACGCTCAAGCACGTACAGTGATAGCTGTTACTGATTGACTGATGGGGCTGCTAAGTGCTATACCACCTACTGCACTCCCCTGACTTAAGCCCTCGTGAGTTCAACTCGATTTCTAAACTGAAGGAAACACTTCACGGCATTCGCTTCAGAACTGCTACAAGTTCGTCGGGCAATAGTCCGCGCCGCTCGAATTGTCAACACAACTGGCACTGCTAAGACTATCCTTACGACTTCCATATCGATAGCAACGGGCTATACACAATGCTGGTGACTAATCTGAAGGTCAGTAAAACTTTGAAACACATATCTATTTTGTACGAGCTGTAAATAAATAGTTACCACTATTAAACTTCCAACCCTCGTAGATAGTTGATATAAATTAACAGAACTTCAATATAAGCACACAAAAGAAAATTTGAAGCCGTAAAAGTTGGTACACAATTAAAATGTATCCAAGTTCTAATAAAAACTGTAATATCACATGTTGTGAACTGAAAATTCAGGAAGTGACTATGAAGATTGCTTTGACTGAAATAGTTCAAGTTTCCTTTGAAGATATTTCCATCATGCGCACCAGATTTGGTCATTGATGTATGGGCTGTAGTCTGTTATTTTTAGATTAGTTATTTGACTAAAGTAGTTATTTTAACTTCTAATATTGTGGTCATGTATGTCATTGCATTTTCCAGAATCTTTAATATTATGTATTTAACACTATTTGTCAAATTCAAATTGTTATTTCTTAGATAACTAAAATGTAAAGAAGGTACTGCATATGTGAAGTCTTGTCCCGATGTAAGCAGAGCAGGTTAAATAAATAAAAATCAACTGAACTGAATGGCCAGCTCTAGAAGCAGTTCGTACAGTTTTCTGTTAGCCGAATCCAAGCACCAACGAGTAAAGCATACTCTTAGCCGTATCGTGGCTAGGCTATAACGTTTCTTGATTCTTCTGGCTGCCGCTAAGTCGATGTGGTGTGATACCTTGGCGAAGTTCGACATCAATCGTTCTTCAAGAATCTCATAAGAAATGCAAAGGCAATCAGCAAACGGCAGCTTGCTGCAATACATCTCCCCGTAGAGGTGCTTCATTCTTCAGCATCTTCCAGCATAATTACTATTTCTTCGAACGATGGGGGACAGCGAAAAACTGTGACCTCACCGTACCCAAAACCGGGCCCTGAATTCGCCGCTAATGAAGCAAAGGCACAAAACATGTGTTAGCAAAGTCTTAAGAAAGGTAATAGAAAAGCGGAGCTATCAGCTACGATTCTCACGCAGGCCATCATGGTTGACACAGGTATTAAGTAGCAGTCCGGTGAAACCGTTCGACTGCTGAGAAGGAAACACGTGACATTCTCGGAATTACTGTAAGCAACTCCAGTGGAACGTCGTGATGTTAGTATGAGAAATCAGTTCACTGATCTGCAAACCTTCCTCGAAAAAGACTCGCTGCGGTGTTGAGAATTTTCCTGGTAGGCTTAGCGCACTTTTTCCTCACGCACTGGTGAAAGCTGTGGAGGATATCTGACAAAACTTTTGAAATAACCAGCATCATGCTCCAACAATTATATGTCGAGGATATCTGACAAAACTTTTGAAATAACCAGAATCACGCTCGAACTATTGTAAATTGTATTATAAACGTGCCCAAGTAAACTACCAAAACAAAATATTTGATCAGGCGAACATTCCTAACTGAGGAACATATTAATAGAATAACATATCCGCTTCAGTTGTTAGTAATTTCTTATTTATGCGACCGGTTTCGAAGCGTAAAGTTTCATCTTCAGATGCCACCAGATAATTGTGGACTTAACGCGTGGGAGCGTAGGACCAGCAACTGTGGCGCCTGCCTCGACAGCACGACACGGTGCTAGTCGGGCAATAAAAAAGAAATTAGGCATCTGAAGCGGATATTTTATTCCGTTAATCTGTTAATGATTATACACTGAAGCGCCGAAAAAACAGGTAAAGGCATGCGTATTCAAATACAGAGATATGTAAACAGGTGATTACGGCGCTGCGGTCGACATCGCCTATATAAGACAAGTTTCTGGCGCAGTTATTAGATCGGTTACTGCTGCTGCAATGGCAGGTTATCAAGATTTAAGTGAGTCTGAACGTGGTGTTACAGGCGGCGACGAGCGATTGGGCACAGAACCTCCGTGGTAGCAATGAAGTGGGGATTTTCACGTTCGACATTTCATGAGTGTACCGTGAATATCAGGAATCCGGTAAAACATGAAATCTCAGACATCGCTTCGGTCTGAAAAAGATTCTGCAAGAACTAGACCAACGACGACTGAAGAGAATCGTTCAACGTGACAGAAGCGCAACCCTTCCGCAAATTGTTGCAGATCTGAGTGCTGGGTCATCAAAAGTGTCAGCGTGCGAACCATTAAACGAAACATCTTCGATATGGGCTTTCGACTCCGAAGCCCCACTCGTGTACCCTTGATGACTGCACGACACAAAGCTTTACGCCCCAGCTGGGCCCGTCAACACCGACATTGGACTGTTGATGATTGGAAACATGTTGCCCGTTGGACGAGTCTCGTTTCAAATTGGATCTAGAGGAAGGACGTGTACGGGTATGGAGACTAGCCCATGAAGCCATGGGCCCTGCATGTCAGCAGGAGACTATTAAAGCGTATAGAGGCTCTGTAATAGTGTGGGGCGTGTGCTGTTGAAGTGATATGGGACCTCTGATACGTCGAGGTACGACTCTGACAGGTGACACGTACGTAAGCGTCCTGTCTGACCACCTGCATCCATTGTGCATTTCGACGGACTTGCGCAATTCCAGCAGGACAACCTGATACCCCACACGTCCAGAATTGCTGCAGGACGGTTCCAGGAATGCTCTTCCGAGTTTAAACACTTCCGCTGGCCGCCAAACCCCCAGACACAAACATTAATGAGCATATCTGGGATGCCTTGCAACGTGCTGTTCAGAAGAGATCTCCACCTTCTCGTACACTTACAGATTTATGGACTGCCCTGCAGGATTCATGGTGTCAATTCCCTCCAGCACTACTCCAGACATTGGTCGAGTCCATGCCAGTCGTTAAGTTGACGAACACTGCAGCGTCCTATTGCTCCTGCATTGCGCTGCTTAATCAGTCTGTTTTAATCCCATGGAAACTCTCTGGGACCATTTAGAACAGAGGATGAATCGTAGCAACCAGCATCGGGGACGTTCGGTACCTATGCGGGATCTAATCACTAATGAGTGTCTTCAGCTGGATATGACAAGCATGAAGAAACGTGCCGACTGTTCCTCGCCGAGTTGACAACTTTTATGTATGTTAGAGGCGGTGATACACGGCATTAGCGCGATGTCTGGCGGGGATGGCTAGTTTTTAGTCCGTTGGTTTCTTTTACTGGTTGCCATCATCACCTCGGTAGTGACGTAGAAATCCTGATCTCCAGGCACTGAGGTAGTCTCCACGGCGAAGTCGCAACATCTTGTGGAGTGAGTGCTGATGACGCTGTTGACGGAAATACGTCCGCGGAAAGGGGACGTTAATCTCTGCAGCGACCTTGCTGCAGAAGGCGAGAGGCGGTCTCTCCCTTGCATTCATTTCCATAATCCGCTCTAAGAACGTAAACACAATCCTACACTCACTGCAGACAGCCAAGCGTCACAGACGCACGAATGAAATACTACACGGCGGTAAAATGAGAACAGCTTCTAATTATCTGGAAATGAAGGTGGGTGACGACCGTAGAGTTCGAATTAATGGCTAGGCATTGGAAGTAGACGATCCACCATGTACCACACCCGCCACGGCAGTTCATAATCTCTCTGAAGGTGTGTTTGAACACAACATCGCTCAGCAAAATGTGATTATTATGACTGTGGTGTGCCCATGGCTTGATCCAAATTGCAAGCGCTACCAGTCAGTTATTCAAATCGTTGTGCGGATAAATGTGACTGTAATACGAGACATAGGAAATTTAGCATAAGAAACAGAAACCAGTCACAAATATTTAGCTAGTTGATGTTCTCGCAAGTTAAATAACTTATACAATTAGTAGGGCCTGTCATGTGCACCACCAACATGATATAATTCTGCTATTTTTAAACGAACTTACCTTCACTTGTCATGTGAAGCGCAGCAAAAAGAAAAAAAAGTAGAAACATTCGATGAACATGATGTACTGCAGAAGCAGACGCAATTCTTTACTAAGAACGTGGAGAAATTTCGTGGTCTTAAATTACTGTATGTTTTGCTTAGTCTATATTTACACGCCGTCCTGAGTGGCCGAGCGGTTCTAGGCGCTACAGTCTGGAACCGCGCGACCGCTACGGTCGCAGGTTCGATCCTACCTCAGGCATGGGTGTGTGTGATGTCCTTAGGTTAGTTAGTTCTAAGTTCTAGCGGACTGATGACCTCATAAGTTAAGTCTCATAGTGCTCAGAGCCATTTGAACCATATAGTTACACGTGCAGCTGACTTCCTCTGACATCGTGCGTGTGTGTATAAATTGTAGGAGTATCATTTCTGCTCTTTATGTTTCATTTTTCGAATGGTGTACGGGAGCACATACTATATGCGTGCTACTGTACACGTTAGAATGTATAATATTTTACCGTTGCTTTTATTATTCAGGATAAGTTGTTACCCGCTGCTTTCCCCCGCACATCAGAAATTTTGTTATGATGAGTGATGGCGAGTAATTAAGTTAGTAATTTTACGATATGTCTGAGTATACCGAGATGTAGAGACGTTAGTATAAAAAATGTATGCAGCACCGATATGTAGGTACATAATGAATGGATTCGTGTTACTTTGCTGTATGTCGAATCTGAAAGCATGCATTATATTTTCCAAATATATTTTACAAAATGTCTCGATTCATTACATTCGTACAGAAGTAGAGCTTTTAGGGATTGGCTCATCTAGAACTGGATGTAAAACAATCTTCGTTCCATTTTAATTTATTATATTGTTTACATTTTTGATACGTTTCCGTATAAAGACTAATTTATGATTAACATACACTCCGCTGGAGAGTGAAAATCTCATTCTGGATTAACATAGTCAATTAATAGATCATAATCAAATGTATCGTCACCAAAAGCCCCTCACGTTCCATATGTGAAGGTACGACTGTCTCTTTGCAGCCTTTAAATGATGCCGTCGTTGCGAGTCTTCAAGCGTCTTGGAAGCCACAAGAGATGCACGACGCTCAGCGTCTAAAATGCGCTGGGTTTGTGACTGTTCTATTGGCGCTGTAGTTCTTAATACCACCTGACCTTCTGCATCCAAGTTCCGGCGGACATGAGATTGCTCTGAGGTTGTTGTATAGAGTAACTTTTGCAACTGGAACTCTCTTAGAACCATGCGCTAAATCAGATTTACGTTTGCAAGCATTACTGTAATAGTTTTAAGTTCTCATGCTTAACATCCGATTTTATTGTTCTATCTGCTCCAAAACTCTCCAGCAATGCCAGGTTGTGTAGTAACTCAATATCTTAAAGCAAGCACAAAACAACATTGTATTTGTAATGCTAGGGAATAATCTATAAACGCTAAGAGTCGCCGACCATCACGCTAGCATCATGTGCATACCACTCATGTATACCAAATTAAAAACCATCCACATCATGTATACCAAATTAAAAACCATCCACATCATATTAAAAATGTTAATAATACCCAAAAGGATACCACTTTCTAAAGTAGCCTGTACTCTTCCTCGGGATTCAAACTACCTCTTCAACAAATATCATCAGTATCGGTTCAGCGGTACAGTCGTGAAAACGTGACAGACAGAGTTACTTTCGCAATGAATAATACAGGTATTAGTATGGAAGTATGGATTAAACAAGTTGAGAACTGAATAAGCATTCTACTGATTACGTTGAATCATATTATGTAGAGCATATCAACCAATAAAAGCATTTTCATAGATATGATACACTTCAAAAATGTAACTAACCTAAGAACACCACACCCATCCATGCCCGAGGCAGGATTCGAACCTGCGACCGTAGCGGTCACGCGGTTCCAGACTGTAGTGCCTAGAACCGCTCGGCCATCTCGGCCGGCTTGATTTATTTGTCATGACAGATTACAATATAGTACCACGTATTGCAAAACTTTCAGTAGTGCAAAACATAATATAAATTGCATCGTGACAAAATGTAAGTAATTACGGTATTAATATTCAATTATTCATATATTACTCATTTTGTCTCTGTGAATAATCATAATCATAATCGTCTCATGGCACTTAACGGCTTAGGGCCCCTCCTTGCGTTCACCATCTCCCAGGTGAAGGAGAATTTCGCGCGAAGAACAATCGTTAGCTTGTGCATCAGTTGTCCTTCCGAGTTCGAGCTGTCAAAATGGTTCAAACGGCTCTGAGCACTATGGGACTTAACATCTGAGGTCATAAGTCCCCTAGACTTGGAACTACTTAAACCTAACTAAGGACATCACACACACCCATGCCCGAGGCAGGATTCGAACCTGCGACCGTAGCGGTCGCGCGGTTCCAGACTGTAGCGCCTACAGCCGCTCGGCCACCCCGGCCGGCTAAAATGTTTCCTCCGGGCTGGATTCGAACCGGTGACCTATGGATTTCTACTTACGGAGTCTCTATAGCCCATGAGCTATTCACGCAAATGAAAATGCAACACTGAAGATAACAAGAGACGCATGACACTCATCGGTTGAAATGTGATGGGCTTTTGACTGATATTAGTATAGAAGTATGGATTAAAAAATGGTTCAAATGGCTCTGAGCACTATGCGACTTCTGAGGTCATCAGTCGCCTAGAACTTAGAACTAATTAAATCTAACTAACCTAAGGACATCACACACATCCATGGCCGAGGCAGATGGATTAAACATATGGAGGGCTGTATAAGCGTTGTAATCTTTACATTGACTCGTATTACGTAAAACATATTAAACATTAAAAGCAATTTCACAGTTAACATGATACAGTTGAAAAGTCAAAGAATAAAAAGTTTTTTCAAAGAGTAATTATTGTCCAATATTTCGCGTTATATTTTTCAAATCAATAAATATGTTGTACTAAACACTTTCTCAAGTAGCCTATGTGCTTACTCAGCGTTGAAGCTATCGCCAAACCAAATTTTATGAAAATCTGTTGTGAAAGTATAACAGACAGGACTACTTTAGTATGTATAATACACTCCTGGAAATGGAAAAAAGAACACATTGACACCGGTGTGTCAGACCCACCATACTTGCTCCGGACACTGCGAGAGGGCTGTACAAGCAATGATCACACGCACGGCACAGCGGACACACCAGGAACCGCGGTGTTGGCCGTCGAATGGCGCTAGCTGCGCAGCATTTGTGCACCACCGCCGCCGTCAGTGTCAGCCAGTTTGCCGTGGCATACGGAGCTCCATCGCAGTCTTTAACACTGGTAGCATGCCGCGACAGCGTGGACGTGAACGTGAACCGTATGTGCAGTTGACGGACTTTGAGCGAGGGCGTATAGTGGGCATGTGGGAGGCCGGGTGGACGTACCGCCGAATTGCTCAACACGTGGGGCGTGAGGTCTCCACAGTACATCGATGTTGTCGCCAGTGGTCGGCGGAAGGTGCACGTGCCCGTCGACCTGGGACCGGACCGCAGCGACGCACGGATGCACGCCAAGACCGTAGGATCCTACGCAGTGCCGTAGGGGACTGCACCGCCACTTCCCAGCAAATTAGGGACACTGTTGCTCCTGGGGTATCGGCGAGGACCGTTCGCAACCGTCTCCATGTAGCTGGGCTACGGTCCCGCACACCGTTAGGCCGTCTTCCGCTCACGCCCCAACATCGTGCAGCCCGCCTCCAGTAGTGTCGCGACAGGCGTGAATGGAGGGACGAATGGAGACGTGTCGTCTTCAGCGATGAGAGTCGCTTCTGCCTTGGTGCCAATGATGGTCGTATGCGTGTTTGGCGCCGTGCAGGTGAGCGCCACAATCAGGACTGCATACGACCGAGGCACACAGGGCCAACACCCGGCATCATGGTGTGGGGAGCGATCTCCTACACTGGCCGTACACCACTGGTGATCGTCGAGGGGACACTGAACAGTGCACGGTACATCCAAACCGTCATCGAACCCCTCGTTCTACCATTCCTAGACCGGCAAGGGAACTTGCAATTCCAACAGGACAATGCACGTCCGCATGTATCCCGTGCCACCCAACGTGCTCTAGAAGGTGTAAGTCAACTACCCTGGCCAGCAAGATCTCCGGATCTGTCCCCCATTGAGCATGTTTGGGACTGGATGAAGCGTCGTCTCACGCGGTCTGCACGTCCAGCACGAACGCTGGTCCAACTGAGGCGCCAGGTGGAAATGGCATGGCAAGCCGTTCCACAGGACTACATCCAGCATCTCTACGATCGTCTCCATGGGAGAATAGCAGCCGGCATTGCTGCGAAAGGTGGATATACACTGTACTAGTGCCGACATTGTGCATGCTCTGTTGCCTGTGTCTATGTGCCTGTGGTTCTGTCAGTGTGATCATGTGATGTATTTGACCCCAGGAATGTGCAATAAAGTTTCCCCTTCCTGGGACAATGAATTCACGGTGTTCTTATTTCAATTTCCAGGAGTGTATTATGGAGACGCTCCGGGAATTCAAGTGGGATTCTCCGGAGGGAACTTGACTTTCTTTTCGAGGAACAGTGTTGAGAAAATCTAGAGAACCGGCATTTGAAGCTGACTGCAGAACGATTCAACTGCCGTGTGGTAAACACCAGTTCCTGTCAGACCACCGACGTTAAGCGCTGTCGGGCTGGTGGCAAGTGGGGTGTACTCAGCCCTTTCTGGGGCAAACTGAGGAGCTGCTTGATCGAGAAGTAGCGGCCCCGGTCTCGTAAACTGACGTACGACCGGTGTGTTGATCACTTGGCAGAAAATGGTTCAAATGGCTCTGAGCACTATGGGACTTAATGTCGGAGGTCATCAGTCCCCTAGACTTAGAGCTACTTAAACCTAACTAACCTAAGGACATCACACACATCCATGCCCGAGGCAGGAATCGAACCTGAAACCGTAGCAGCAGCGCGATTCCGGACTGAAGCGCCTAGAACCGCTCGGCGACTAAGGCCGGCTTTCTCGGCCAGTTTCGGTTAAAAAATACAAAATTTGTTGGGGACATCGTGAAATACTCCCGCTTCGGCCCCTATGGTTTCATGACGCTCCAATAGATGGCGGCGCTATACGTAGCCTTCAAAATGACGTCTTTAACGGAGGGGCATTCCAAACAGAGAGTTGTCATTGAGTTTCTCTTGGCGGAAAACCTGAGCCTCACAGATATTCATAGGCTCTTGCAGGATGTCTACGGAGTCCCGGCAATGAACAAAAGCATGGTAAGTCGTTGGGCGCAGCGTCTGCCACATCTCAACAAGGTCGCGCAGATCTGTCCGAGCTGCCGCATGGCGGACGGCCACACACAACTGTGACTCCTGCAATGTTGGAACGTGCGGACACTCTCATTCGAGGTGATCGACGGATCACAAACATCTCGCTGCTCAACTGGTCGTCTCTGTTGGTAGTACTGACACACTCGTCCACCAGTTGTGGTACTCCAAGGTGTGTGCCCGCTGGGTTCCTTGCCATCAAACAGAAAATCGTAAAGGGCAAAACTTCCTGGCAGATTAAAACTGTGTGCCGGACCAAGACTCGAACTCGGGACCTTTGCCTTTCGCGGGCAAGTGCTACAAAGAGCAAAGAAGCACCATTTGTTCGGGATTGCTTGCGCATTACGAGGCTTATCGTGACATTGTTCGTCGAACATCGTCACAGGCGATGAAACATAGGTTAATCACTTCAATCCGGGAGAAAACTGCAGTCTATGGAGTGGCGCCACACTACCTCGACTCCGAAGAAAATGTTCACAGCCGCACCCAAAGCCGATAAGGTCACGGCGACAGTGTTCTGGCACTCTATTTGATGTACTCCATCATGACGCAACGATCAACTTAGGAAGTATATTGTGATAGCCTCAGAAATCGAAGCAACGAATTCAGCGTGTTCGCCACCACAAAAGTGCATACGAACTACTTCTTCCTCTTCATGACAACGCAAGGCCTCAAACAAGTCGGCGCATCCGAGAGTACGTCATAAAACGTCATCGGATTGTTCTTTCTCGTCTATCCTACAGCCCGGATCTCGCATCTTCCGACTTCCATCGGTTTGGCCCAATGAAGGGTGTTTGGGAGGTTACTGATGCAATAAGACGTTGGCTCCAACGTCAACCAGTAGATTGGTGCCATGCGGGCATACACGCCCTCGCAGTAAGGTGGCAAAGGCCATCGGATTGAAAGAAGATTATGTTGCAAAAATGTGATTTTGTAGGCAAAAGATTACTGAATAATATGGTGTATTGCGACCCTAAAGAAAACCAGTCTGCTTTCAGACTGTGTTGCATTACTTATGAACCACCTCGTAATAGTACGGCACCGCAGCCTTCACAGACCATAGGTGCAGGTAAAGTTCTTTTAACCACATGAGTGTGATTATATGCAGTGACAAACTTTTGTCGGGAGAGACAAACGGAGAAGCAAAAGCCAAATTAAAAACTGTACTTAAGAGGATTTCAGGAACCATTAGCAAATCCAGTCTCTCAATAAGGAGAATAAAGCATAGTTACGACTACTTTCAAAGACATCACCACTTCGGATAGACTGTTGAGATGGAGAAGAAAATTTAATTTTTAAGTAATATTGGTAGACTGACGTCTTTCGAGACTGGATGACAGTGCTCCTGGTAAACTTTTCGGTGTATAAGGAGGTGGTCCACGAAACTCTTCCGTTCCTGCCGGCCTGTGTGGCCGTGCGGTTCTAGGCGCTACAGTTTAGAACCGCGTAACCGCTACGGTCGCAGGTTCGAATCCTGCCTTGGGCATGGATGTGTGTGATGTCCTTAGGTTAGTTAGGTTTAAGTAGTTCTAAGTTCTAGGGGACTGATGATCTCAGAAGTTAAGTCCCATAGTGCTCAGAGCCATTTGAACCATCTTCCGTTCCTAACGTCTCGTCCAGAACTGCGCTGTATATCTTCAGATGCGTTGCTCCTCCTTTGAGTCTTGCCAGACGGCGATATTGCCGAACACGTCACGGGACTGACAGCTTCCACTGATACGTGTTCTTTATTTAAAATTTTCAATGTCACAGTAAGTGACATTGTCCACTGCACTACATTTTTACGCCGTTTCTGTTTTATGAAATATTCTTCTGTCAGTTTGTGATCGTTCTGATTTTGCTTTGGTTGATTCTTTGTTTAAGGAACTATTTGTTTATTTAGTACTGTAGTGAGAAACGACTGACTTTGAACATACGAATTTGTCAAATTACTGGCTTTACTGACATAATCTGTTCATATTATCGTTTTTAGCTTGCAAGTAGTGCGAGACATAAGTTTGCGCATAGGCTTCATCTGTCGAACTGCACGTTTAGAATTTTATTAGGATGGGATGATTTAGGTTTGGTTTCTTTAAGATTTATCTTTTAACTTTTATTTTTTGAATATTTATTTTAGTGATGTTATTTTCCTTATACCTACTGTACTGCGAAACTCACCTTGCCTTTTCCTCCCGCGACATACTGCGAACTATGGATGAAGGCAACAGGCAGATTCCATATTCCCCGATTTCCGGAAAGATTTGACACGGTGCCCCACTGCAGATTATTAACGAAGGTAAGAGCCTACGGGATAGGTTCACATATATGTGAGTGGCTCGAAAACTTCTCATGTAATAGAACCCAGTACGTGGTCCTCGACGGCGAGTGTTCACCAGAGACAAGGGAATCGTAAGGAGTGCCCCAGGGAAACGCGACAGGACGGTTATTACGTTTCATAAAAATTAATTATCTGACAGAGTGGGCAGCAGTTTGCGGTTGTTTGCTGATGATGCTGTTGTGTACGGAAAGGTGTCGAAGTTGAGTTACGGTGGGAGGATACATGACGACTTAGACAAAATTTCTAGTTTGTGTGATAATTGGCAGTTACCTCTAAATGGTTGGGAAAGGAGTAAGACAGGGTTGTAGCCTCTCCCCGATGTTATTCAATCTGTATATTGAGCAAGCAGTAAAGGAAACAAAAGAAAAATTCGGAGTAGGTATTAAAATTCATGGAGAAGAAGTAAAAACTTTGAGGTTCGCCGATGACATTGTATTTCTGTCAGAGACAGCAAAGGACTTGGAAGAGCAGTTGAACGGAATGGACAGTGTCTTGAAAGGAGGATATAAGATGAACATCAACAAAAGCAAAACGAGGATAATGGAATGAAGTCAAATTAAGTCAGGTGATGCTGAGGGAATTAGATTAGGAAATGAGACACTTAAAGGAGTTTTGCTATTTAGGGAGTAAAATAACTGATGATGGTCGAAGTAGAGAGGATATAAAATGTAGACTGGCAATGGCAAGGAAAGCGTTTCTCAAGAACAGGAATTTGTTAACATCGAGTATAGATTTAAGTGTCAGGAAGTCGTTTCTGAAAGTATTTGTATGGAGTGTAGCCATGTATGGAAGTGAAACATGGACGATAACTAGTTTGGACAAGAAGAGAATAGAAGCTATCGAAATGTGGTGCTACAGAAGAATGCTGAAGATAAGGTGGGTAGATCACGTAACTAATGAGGAGGTATTGAATAGGATTGGGGACAAGAGAAGTTTGTGGCACAACTTAACTAGAAGAAGGGATCGGTTGGTAGGACATGTTCTGAGGCATCAGGGGATCACAAATTTAGCATTGGAGGGCAGTGTGAAGGGTAAAAATCGTAGAGGGAGACCAAGAGATGAATACACTAAGCAGATTCAGAAGGATGTAGGTTGCATTAGATACTGGGAGATGAAGAAGGTTGCACAGGATAGAGTAGCACGGAGAGCTGCATCAAACCAGTCTCAGGACTGAAGACCACAACAACAACAACAACAACAACAACAACAACCTCTAAATGTAGAAGAATGTAAGTTTGTGCAGACGAATGGGAAAAACAAACCCTTAATATTCATATACAGCATTAGTGGTGTCTTGCTTGAGACAGTCACGTCGTTTAAATAACTGGGCGCAACGTTGCAAAGCGATATGATATGGAACGAGCGTGTAAGGGTTGTAGTGGGGAAGGCGAATGGTCGAGTTTCGCTTACTGGCAGAATTTTAGGAAAGTGCGGGTCATCTGTATAGGAGATCACAAATAGGACGCTAGTGCGACCTTTTCTTGAGTACTGTTGGAGTCTTTAGGACCAGTTACAGATCGGATTAAAGAAAGACACCGAAGCAGTTCAAAGGCGGGTCGCTGATTTGTTACCGGTAGGTTCGAACAGTACGCAACTACACTCCTGGAAATGGAAAAAAGAACACATTGACACCGGTGCGTCAGACTCACCATACTTGCTCCGGACACTGCGAGAGGGCTGTACAAGCAATGATCACACGCACGGCACAGCGGACACACCAGGAACCGCGGTGTTGGCCGTCGAATGGCGCTAGCTGCGCAGCATTTGTGCACCACCGCCGTCAGTGTCAGCCAGTTTGCCGTGGCATACGGAGCTCCATCGCAGTCTTTAACACTGGTAGCATGCCGCGACAGCGTGGACGTGAACGTGAACCGTATGTGCAGTTGACGGACTTTGAGCGAGGGCGTATAGTGGGCATGCGGGAGGCCGGGTGGACGTACCGCCGAATTGCTCAACACGTGGGGCGTGAGGTCTCCACAGTACATCGATGTTGTCGCCATTGGTTGGCGGAAGGTGCACGTGCCCGTCGACCTGGGACCGGACCGCAGCGACGCACGGATGCACGCCAAGACCGTAGGATCCTACGCAGTGCCGTAGGGGACTGCACCGCCACTTCCCAGCAAATTAGGGACACTGTTGCTCCTGGGGTATCGGCGAGGACCATTCGCAACCGTCTCCATGTAGCTGGGCTACGGTCCCGCACACCGTTAGGCCGTCTTCCGCTCACGCCCCAACATCGTGCAGCCCGCCTCCAGTAGTGTGTTGCATCACTTATTGAGCGCCCCACGTAGCACCTAGATAGCAGCGAGAATGCTCTAAGTATGGAGAGGAGCTTTTAGTATTATTAGGTGGAGAATAATGGGATTTGTGAATACATACTGGGATGTCTGTCTGCTACGTAATTGCATATCGTAAACGGTGAATTGATTGTCATAGTCCCTTTGTCGTTTAGTAACAACTTTTTTGTTTTCTGTCCTTTGAAAATCTTTGTTATCGTCAAATCAGGCAACTACCTCTGTATCAATATTAGTCGAGTTGTTCTCAGTAGGATTACATATGCAGAAGCAAGCTGAGCGGAAGTACAATTCCTCTCTTTTCAACGTAGGTGACGAATAGATTTGTTACGTCGCTGTGGTTGATGAAAAATACTGCGCAATCAACATTATTATTCGTCTATACAGCGTCATGCTATAACTTGATAGGTTGCAGAACAACCGTCTAATTAAAAAGTGCTTAGAATTTTCCATACTTTCATAACATGAAATTTTACAAACACAGGTTTCAAAAACCTGTTTGAAGGCGTTTATGAGCCAACAAGTCCTAGAAGCGACCTCGAATAAAACTGCATATTTTTCACCTACTACCTGGCAACTGATAGATTCTCTTTCTTTAGAAACATTAACAGCCGATTAATCAATTACTGTATTTCTTCTCTCTACACTGTCATTCCCAAACATGTCCATGTCATCAGTTACTCTGCTTGTTACTTTTTAATATGACATTGAAAAGACAGCACGCTTTCACTTCGTGAAGCGAACAATGCGGTGCTAATTCGTCGTTGTCTGTGAATATAAATCTATCTTCGTTTCCAGTTTAGGATTTCTACAATATGAGAAGGAAAAGTAATTATAATACGTAGAGCAGAGGTGACTAGTGTTATCATTTTGTTTAAAATTGTTTTCTGACTTTGCAACTTGTAAAGACAAACATTTTACTCGATAAAAATAGTTTTTCTTATCTCAGTGAATCCACTCGATGTGAATAATCTATCACCAACTCTCGCTAAACGTAACCTTTACTCTCCCCAATGTTAATATGACAAATATTTAAGAACATCACATTATTAACTCAACTCAAAATTATCCATTTCCATTAACATTGACGATAAAAACATCTCGCGGAAATAATAGGGACCATGTGTGAACGTTGCTCCGAGAGACGATGACCTTCGGCACAATGTAATGTGTGTGAATTCCTAAAAGACCAAACTGCAGAGGTCATCGGTCCCTTACACACTACTTAAACTAACTTATCCTAAGAACAACAAACACAGACATGCCCGAGGCAGGACTCGAACCTCCGGCGGGAGGCGCTTAGACCGCGAGGCCACTCCGCGCGGCACATTGCATCTTGCAACGAGATATTTGACGGCGCGACGCGTCCTCTAAGGCGTCACTCGTTCTCCCCCTGATCATCCGTTACATGAAAAAAGAAAACAACAATTTCGGTAGTCAAATAACAAACACGTATCGAACATACAAAACAAGTTGTAACAGGGGTTGTACACCTATCGGGTAGACGATTACAGGGAGCGAGTATCACTATTTCGCGACACTACAACAACTTTTCATTTCCCTATAGAAATAACAATGTGCTGTCTTTGTACCAAATAGATATTTTGTCAAGATCTAACGATATTGTTTAACTTTTAGCGTTCATAATTTCCTCGTCGATAGCTGCATCCCCAGTAGAAAGCTTGAAACAGCAACAGGTACTATTCGCTAATTCGTCTTTGTTTAACATGAACAGCGACGGCCGGCCGTTGTGGCCTAGCGGTTCTAGACACTTCAGTCCGGAACCGCGCTGCTGCTACGGTCGCAGGTTCGAATCCTGCCTCTGGTATGGATGTGTGTGATGTCCTTAGGGTAGTTAGGTTTAAGTTATTCTATGTTCTAGGGGACTGATGACCTCCGATGTTATGTCCCATAGTGCTCAGAGCCATTTGAACCATTTTGAGCCTCAGATGTTAAGTCCCATAGTGCTCAGAGCCATTTGAACCATGTTTTTTTGAACAACGACGGTCTCCTGAGGCACACCAGATATTATTTTGCCGATAGCTATCCATCCAGGATAACGTGCTGCGTGCGGCCTGTCAAGAAATTTTCGATCCAGTCACAGACCAGGGAGACGAACGGGCGTAAAAGTGTCAACGATGGTGCCCTTGGAGAGTTTCAAAGACGAGTCCATTGTCTGCCACTCTGTACTACTTCACCCGATGGGAAGAGAAGTTGTTTCTCCTACATCAGCGCGCGCATTGCAGTGTCCCGGAAGGCCTCCGTCTCTCGGAGGGAAGACTGCGATTGACGACGCGATGGCATAATTAGCGATTACGGCAGGCACTGCGTCCTTGCACGCCGCGGACTTTGTTTACCGCCGCTATCAGCACCGCCGGTGACTGCTTGGCACCGCGTACAGCTTTGCCACTTGGCTCTGCTTCACTGCGCCGTGATTAAAATTGCAACACCAGGAAGGGTAGGAAACAACGAAGATTTAATTACTGTGTATACACTGTTTAGTGGGAAGAATGCGTGTATAAATTTTGTAGGAGGATTGAGAGTAATTACACTCATGCTCATAAATTAAGGATAATGCTGATAGATGGTGAAACAACGCTCTGGTGGGCGGTTTGCGGGTCTACGTCACCTCGGGGTATGACCATGCGGTGCATTTGGCGGTGGTCGTCGCACGGTGGCGCCGGCAGCAGTCCACATACGCAGAGGTGTGTTGGTGCATCTCAGAGTACGGGGCAGCGAGTGTAGACGTTTTTAGACGTGCTAATGGTGACTGTGTGTTGAAAATGGCTCAAAGAACACATATTGATTACGTTATGAGGGGTAGAATACTAGAGCGACTGGAGGCTGGCCAAACACAGCAGGTAGGAAAAACGGGCCCCCCGTGTGCCACAAAGTGTGATCTCAGGATTATGGCAGCAGACAGGAAACGTGTCCAGGCGCTACAGTACGGGACGTCCACAGTGTACAACGCAACTAGAAGACCGATATCTCACCATCAGTGCCTGCAGACGGCCACGGAGTACTGCAGGTAGCCTTGCTCTGGACCTTACCGCAGCCACTGGAACAGTTGTCTTCAGACACACAGTCTACAGACGACTGAACAGACATGGTTTATTCCCCTGGAGACTTGCAAGGTGCATTCCACTGGCTCCTGGTCACAGGAGAGCCCGTACAAGCCTAGTGTCCAGAACACAGTACATGGTCATTGGAACAGTGGTCCCAGGTTATGTTCAAGGACGAGTCCAGGTATAGTCTGAAAAGTGATTCTCTCCGGGTTTTCATCTGGCGTGAACCAGGAACCAGATACCAACCCCTTAATGTCCTTGAAAGTGACTTGTATGCAGGTCGTGATTTGATGGGGTGGTGTGGGATTATGATTGGTGCACGTACACCCCTGCATGTCTTCGACAGAGGAACTGTAACGGGTCAGGTGTATCGCGACGTCATTTTGCACCAGTATGTCCCACCTTCCTCCTGATGGATGATAACGCCCCCCCCCCCCCCGAGCTGCCATCGTGGAGGAGTACCTTGAAACAGAAGATATCAGGCGAATGGAGTGGCCTGCCTGTTCTCCAGGCATCCACGTCTGGGATGCTCTCGGTCGACGTATCGCTGCACGTCTTCTAACCCCTACGACACTTCAGGAGCTCCGACAGGAACTGGTGCAAGAATGGGAGGCTATACCTGATCCAGAGTACGCCAATCCGTTGTGCGGCCTGTGTAAGTGCGCATTGTCATCATATCCCATATTGATGTCGGGGTACATGCACAGGAAACAGTGGCGTTTTGTAGCACATGTGTTTCGGGACGGTTTTCTCAACTTACTGGCAATACCGTGGTCTTGCAGGTCTGTGTCGTGTGTGTTCCCTATGTGCCTATGCTATTAGCGCCAGTTTTGTATAGTGCTACGTTGTGTGGCACCAGATTCTGCAATTATCCTTAATTTATGAGCATGAGTGTATTTATTTGTATTTGCTGCTATTTATCTTTGTTTCATGTTTCATTTAACATATTCAAACGCGTTCCGGGCGTGTTTTGCTCACTTCAGGCGTTTAAACAGGCAGAAAATTGTTACTTAAAAATAAAATGTCTTAATACTGGTTATCACTGTTAGCATTCAACCGCGATTCTTATACATATATTTTAACAACGCGTTTCAAGAGACAATGCTCTCATCGTCAGGTGATGATGAGAGCATTGTCTCTTGAAACGCGTTGTTAAAATATATGTATAAGAATCGCGGTTGAATGCTAACAGTGATAACCAGTATAACGACAACTGCTACCTCGACTCCATAATGGTTAAAATAGCTCTGAGCACTATAGGACTTAACAGCTGTGGTCATCAGTCCCCTAGAACTTAGAACTACTTAAACCTAACTAACCTAAGGACATCACACACATCCATGCCCGAGGCAGGATTCGAACCTGCGACCGTAGCAGTCGCGCGGTTCCGGACTGCGCGCCTAAAACCGCGAGACCACCGCGGCCGGCGACTCCAATATGGATTATATTAAAATGTCTTAAACTAGATAAACATAGTACTTTTTGTTTATTGTTCGCTGTTGGTGTGTGTGTTCGGAGGGAGGGGGACACTAGTTGGCCAGAAATTGGTGTCCAGTGATTTCTCTTGCTGGTTTGGAGCAGTGTCTCGTTATTTGCTATGATTGACACCAATAAACAACGAGGCAGTTCCATAACAGCAGAAGATATCAATGGACACCAACTCCTGTACTTGCACCCTCCCCCCCCTCCCCCTCCTTCCACACTGGACTCGCATTCGGGAAGACGACGGTTCAAATCCGTGTCCGACCATCCTGATTTAGATATTCCATGATTTCCCTAAATCGCTTCATGCAAATGCGGGGATGGTTGCTTTGAAAGATCGCGGCCGACTTCCTTCCCCATCCCTCCCCAAACCAATGGGACCGATGACCTCGCCGTTTGGTCCCCTCCCGCAAATCAACCAACCAACCAACTTCTTCTTTATTCTTTATTCGTGTCAGAGGTACACTAAAATGAACACATATACAATACATACGAAGAAAACTATAGAGTATTCACCCAGAAGTGGGCAACTTTGTTAGCATTGGGTGCTGCAGACGTTAAGTCCTTCATACAACCGCTGGTTCGGCGTAAGTTACATCTGAAGAGATGCGAGGTTGTCTGCAGTTCACCGCAATCGCACAGTGTTGTGTTGGCACAGTGTTGTGTTGGCATTTGGCAGTTGGAAGTTCCATTTAAGGAGATTGTCCCTCGAACTTGCGACTTCGGTACGTAGTCTGTTCAAGGACTTCCAGATGACGCACTTCTCCATGTGTCCAGGCGGCAGGGATTCTTGTGGTGTCATCCAGTTTGACAGGTGTTGCCATCTTTCTTTCCAGTTGGTAGGTCGGGTAGCCGCAGCTGATCCTTCTAAGGGCTGTGAAGTTGTTAGGGAACTCTTCCTGGACTTCAATCTTGTCTTGGCAGGTTGATGTCCAAAGAGTGGATGTGATGTCACTGTACATGATTTATGCCTCTCGATGTTAGCGGCGACCTCTCTTCTGATGTCAGATGGAGCAATCCCAGCAAGACATTGTCCATAGGGGTTGGCCTTAGGCAGCCTGTAACAATCCTACAGCTGTCACTTAAAGCTACATCAACCTGCTTTGCATGTACTGAATTGTACCACACTGGGCTAGCATACTCTCCTGCAGAATAGCATAAGGCAAGTGCTGTTGTTCTTAATGTTTGTGGATGTGTACCCCAGTTCGCTCCCGCCAGTTTCCGAAAAAGGCAGTTTCTGGAGGATACTTTCTGCTTCAGCTTCAGACAGTGTTTCTTGTAGGTTAGTGTACGGTCGAGAGTGACACCCAAATACCTGGGGTGGGAACAATATTCTAGAGCAATTCCATTCCAGAATATTTCAAGTTTCCTGTCAGCTTGTTTATGTTTTAGATGGAATGAACGCACTTGCTTTTTCTTAGGATTGGGTGCAAGTTGATTCTTTTCATACTAAGTACCAAGCTGTTGTAGATCGTGTGTAAGTATTATCTCTACATCTTCAAACCGATTTCCCTGGGCATCAAGAGCAAGGTAGCCCGCATATATGAAACTTTTGCATCCTTGAGGCTGTGGTTGATCGTTGATAGTTTAAATAAAACAGGTGACAGAACACTTCCTTGAGGGAGACCGTTCTTTTGAGTTCTCCATCGGCTGTGTTTTCCTTGGAAGTCCACGAAAAAACGTCGATTCTGTAGGAGTGTTTCATTTATCCTCGTCAGCGCGTAGTCGTTAGTCAGGTAGGGGGTGAAGCTGATTCCTGCACGTGCTGCTGCAGCATTAAGTAACAATTTTCTGCCGTAAGATGAGCAGAACATGCTCGAAACCCGTTCCAGTGTGTTAAATGAAACATAAAACAAATAAAAGTGTCTGGCAAATAAGTCATCTACAGACACGGTTCCCAAACGTACTCAGTATAGCAACAAGTAATTAGAACTGAGAGTGAAATTTAGTACACAAACGTATTGCTGCTGTTAGTAAGAAAGGCTCTAAGCGGCTGGATATCGATTCCAACTAACAATGGGGAGATCTCAGAAACGGCCAACCGATTAGGCTCCTATTTGGTAAGTCGCTTGTGTACAGTCTAAAATGAAATACTATACGGTATTTTGGCTCAACAAACCACCCAGAAGTTCATGACGCGCGTTCGACTTTAAAATTGACGAGATCGATAGGTAATGGAAAACACACCATGTTTCATCACCAAATATTGGATCGGCAAAATTTTCCTAGAAATCAAGGAAAGAAAAAAATTTTTTTTTCTCTCGCTGATATACCCATAAGGTAAACGCTGTGCAATGAAAGCTGCTGGTGTAGCGATCATGGCATCTGACATAGGAGCAGAAAACCTCTGTTTGATTCCCAAGTGCAGTTCCTTTTTCCTTTTGTATCTTTTTCTGTTTCATATTTGGTAGGAACTGGAGGGTTAATAAGGTAAGTAGACTAAATCAGTGAGATATAACAGTAAGGTGGCAAATAAATTTCTAAGTTTCGGTTGAAAACAGACTTGGTTTACATTTAAAAAAATATTTATTTTCAGGCGATTAACCTTGGCCGGCCGAAGTGGCCGAGCGGTTCTAGGCGCTTCAGTTTGAAACCGCGCGACCGCTACGGTCGCAGGTTCGAATCCTGCCTCGGGCATGGATGTGTGTGCTGTCCTTAGGTTAGTTAGGTTTAAGTAGTTCTAAGTTTTAGGTAAGTAGTTCTAAGTTCTATGGGACTGATGACCTCAGATGTTAAGTCCCATAGTGCTCCGAGCCATCTGAACCATTTGATTAATCTTGATGTGTACCATGCTTACGGGAACATTGCCTTAAAATCGCTGCTGAAAGTTGATCATGAATTAAGACATGAATTGTTATTATATCCGCACGATTGTGCAAATCCCCTGCTGTGTTTCCAGAAGCAAACTGTTATTTTCACGCCTCGAAATAAAGTTTTTAATTTGGCGACAAAAATAAACATCACTTGTCGGGCACTCAAGCTTGCAGTTCGGCAGTATTTCATCTACCGTACAAATCGGTTGATCCTCGCCACCTATGAACATGCTATCATACAGTTTTCCCGTACCAGGAATACAATATCACACAAAAACTGCTACCAGCGATGTACTGATTTAAAATGTTCTCAAGATGACGCTGTCGTTTATCGACTAATAAAATCATCAGAAGATCAAAACAAATTGCAAAACGATTTAGAAAAGATATCTGAATGGTGCGAAAACTGGCAGTTGACCCTAAATAGTGAAAAGTGTTTGGTTATCCTCGTGAGTGCTAAAAGGAATTCGTTAAACTTCGGTTACGCGATAAATCAGACAAATCTAAAGGCCGCAAATTCAACTAAATACCTAGGAATTACGATTACGAACAACTTAAATTGGAAGGAACACACAGAAAATGTTGTGGGGAAGGCTGCCCAAAGGCTGCGTTTTATTGGCAGGACACTTAGAAAATGTAACAGACCTACCAAGGGGACTGCCTACACTATGCTTGTCCATCCTCTTTTAGACATCTGCTGCGCGGTGTGGGATCCTTACAAGATGGAGTACATCGAAAAAGTTCAAAGAAGGGCAGCACGTTTTGTATTATAGCGAAAAATGGGAGAGAGTGTCACTGAAATGATACAGGATTTGGTCTGGACATCATTAAAAGAAAGGCGTTTTTCGTTGCGACGCAATCTTCTCCCTAAATTCCAATCACCAACTTTCTTCTCCGAACGCGAAAATATTTTATTGACACCGATCTACATAGGGAGAAACGATCACCGTAATAAAATAAGGGAAATCAGAGCTCGTACGGAAAGATACAGGTGTTCGTTAATTCCGCGCGCTATACGAGATTGGAATAATAGAGAATTGTGAAGGTGGTTCGATGAACCTCCTGGCAGGCACTTAAATGTGATTTGCAGAGTATCCATATAGATGTAGATATGTTTTGTAAATTTAATTTGTCAATTTACCGGACTTGTAGCAAGTGACATAAACTTTTTTTAAGAGTTGGTCAAACGATTGACCTCTTTTACAGGATGTAATTGCGCGAAGATTGCATTCGTTAGAAGTTCTTGGTGCCACGAGTATCTTTGCTTCAAATTATTACATGACAAGTACCACACATTATATGAATGCGTTTCGTCTGTTCTTTCGGACATCACGCATTCATATAATTGGTACGCCTAGCTGGGCAATGGACCACCTTCTGCAGTGCGGATGCACAAATACGGCCGCTCTCCTGTGGGAATCTCAGAGCAGCAACATGGAGCCAGTGGACAGAACTGCGGGTAGGTGGCGCTCGGTGGGATTGTGGATCGGCCGTGAGGCGTGTCGAGGTAGTCCGCGCAGTGGCGATAACGCTGTGTCTCGGACGGCGCAGGTCTTTCCCATTTTGAAGAAGGGACGTCAAACAGATGTTCAGAACTATAGAACTATATATCAAACGTCGTATTATGTTCGAGTATAATGACTTTTCTGGAGACTAGAAATCTACTCTGTAGGAATCATCATGGGTTTCAAAAAAGACGATCATCTGAAACCCAGTTCGCGCTATTCGTCCACGAGACTCAGAAGGCCATAGACACGGGTTCCCAGGTAGATGCCGTATTTCTTGACTTCCGCAAGGCGTTCGATACAGTTCCCCATAGTCGTTTAATGAACAAAGTAAGAGCATATGGACTATCAGACCAATTGCGTGATTGGATTGAATTCCTAGATACCAGAACGCAGCATGTCATTCTCAATGGAGAGAAGTCTTCCGAAGTAAGAGTGATTTCAGGTGTGCCGCAGGGGAGTGTCGTAGGACCGTTGCTATTCACAATATATATAAATGACCTTGTGGATAACATCGGAAGTTCACTGAGGCTTTTTGCGGATGATATTGTAGTATATCGAAAGGTTGTAACAATGGAAAATTGTACTGAAATGCACGAGGGTCTGCAACGAATTGACGCATGGTGCAGGGAATGGCAATTGAATCTCAATGCAGACAAGTATAATGTGCTGCGAATACATCGAGAGAAAGATCCTTTATCATTTAGCTACAATATAGCAGGTCAGCAACTGGAAGCAGTTAATTCCATATTTATCTGGGAGTACGCATTAGGAGTGATTTAAAATGGAATGGCCATATAAAATTAATCGTCGGTAAAGCACATGCCAGACTGAGATTCATTGGAAGAATCCTAAGGAAATGCAGTCCGAAAACAAAGGAAGTAGGTTATAGTACACTTGTTCGCCCACTGCTTGAATACTGCTCAGCAGTGTGGGATCCGTACCAGATAAGGTTGATAGAAGAGATAGAGAAGATCCAACGGAGATCAGCGCGCTTCGTTACAGGATCATTTAGTAATCGCGAAAGCGTGATGGATGTGATAGATAAACTACAGTGGAAGGCTCTGAAAGAGAGACTCTCAGTGGCTCGGTACGGGCTATTGTTGAAGTTTCGACAACATACCTTCACCGAGGAGCCAAGCAGTATATTGCTCCCTCCTACGTATATCTCGCGAAGAGACCATGACCATAAAATCAGAGAGATTAGAGCCCACACAGAGGCATACAGACAATCTTTCTTTCCACGAACAATAGGAGACTGCAATAGAAGGGAGAACCGATAGAGGTACTCAAGGTACCCTCCGCCACACACCGTCAGGTGGCTTTCGGAGTATGGATGTAGATGTAGATATAGATTCCTAGTAAGCAGGAGATCCCAGGTTCGAATCCCAGTGCGGTATACATTTTCACTCGTCGCCGCTGATTCCGCGTAATGTCCCGCTGCAGCTGACAGCAGAGACCCCCTTCAATTTACATGTGAAGTACAATCCATTTACTTGTTAGAAGAAATGGAGGACATATAACAGAGAGTATGAAATTGCACTGTAATTCTGAATGACGCTACAAAGTACTGCGGAGACCACAGCCGTTATGAAATACATGAAAGGTATTCGCAGTTGCGACTATAAACAACCATCAGCTGCATAATGGAATGACGACAGTGAAAATTTGTGCCGGGCCGGAACTCTAACCCGGATTTACTTTCTTTTTACGGGTGTCACATGAAGTTCGTTGTTGATATCTTCACTCAGATTTTTTTTTACAGAGACCAGCCAGCTCTCTGGCCGAACACTCTGAGTTACCGTGTCGGCATACCCTTAGGCTATTCGAGAAACGACTCACTGCCAGATCCAAACTTCCGTAATTAGAATTATATATTAATCCCTTCAGCCCCTGACAGGTGTTGATATATATCAGCGGGGACAGGTGAAAATGTGTGCCCCGATCGGGACTCGAAACCGGGATCTCCTGCTTACGTGGCAGACGCTCTATCCATCTGAGTCACCGAGGGCACAGAGGATAGCGCGACTGCAGGGACTATCTCGCGCACGTCTCCCGCGAGACCCACATTCTCACCTTGTATGTCCACACACTACATTCGTTGTGTCCCACCCCAACACACTCATTAGTCGTGGAAGACATTCTTACCAAGTCCCGTAAGAGTTCGGGTAATATGTGTGCACCCGCACAGAAGAGGTAGATCATGGCCGGTATTGCCAGAACTGTATACTTATATGAAAATGGTGTCCTTTCGGACATTGATGACCTGCAGCCGTCTAGAAAGAAATTAGAATTATATATTAATACCTTCATCAGCTATCCTCTGTGCCTCCGGTGTCTCAGATGGATAGAGCGTCTGCCCTGTAAGCAGGAGATCCCGGGTTCGAGTGTCGGTCAGCGCACACATTTTCACCTGTCCCCGTTGATATAGACTATTGGCCATTAAAATTGCTGCACCAAGAAGAAATCGAGATGATAAACGGGTATTCATTGGACAAATATATTATGCTAGATCTGACATGTGACTACATTTTCACGCAATTTGGGTGCATAGATCCTGAGAAATCAATACCCAGAACAACCACCTCTGGCCGTAATAACGGTCTGGATACGCCTGAGCATTGAGTCAAACAGAGCTTGGATGGCGTGTACAGGTACAGCTGCCCATGCAGCTTCAACACCATACCACAGTTCATGAAGAGTAGTGACTGGCGCATTGTGACGAGCCAGATGCTCGGCCATCATTGACCAGACGTTTTCAATTAGTGAGAGATCTGGAGAATGAGCTGGCCAGGGCAGCAGTCGAATATTTTCTGTATTCAGAAAGGCCCGTACAGGACCTGCAACATGCGGTCGTGCATTATCCTGCTGAAATGTAGGGTTTCACAGGGATCGAGTGAAGGGTAGAGCCACGGGTCGTAGCACATCTGAAATGTAACGTCCACTGTTCAAAGTGCCGTCAACGCGAACAAGAGGTGACAGAGACGTGTAACCAACGGCACCCCGTACCATCACGCCTGGTGATGACGAATACACGCTTCCAATGTGCGTTCACCGCGATGTCGCCAAACACGGATGCGACCATCATGATGCTGTAAACAGAACCTGGATTCATCCGAAAAAATGACGTTTTCCCATTAGTGCACCCAGGTTCGTCGTTGAGTACAATACCATCGCAGCCGCTCCTGTCTGTGATGCAGCGTCAAGGGTAACTGCAGCCATGGTCTCCGAGCTGATAGTCCATGCTGCTGCAAACGTCGTCGAACTGTTCGTGCAGATGGTTGTTGTCTTGCAAACGTCCCCCTCTGTTGACTCAGGGATCGAGACGTGGCTACACGATCCGTTACAGCCATGCGGATAAGATACCTGTCATCTCGACTTCTAGAGATAGGAGACCGTTGGGTTCCAGCACGGCGTTCCGTATTACCCTCCTGAACCCACCGATTCCATATTCTGCTAACAGTCATTGGATCTGGACCAACGCGAGCAGCAATGTCGCGTTACGATAAACCGCAATCGCGATAGGCTACAATACGGCCTTTATCAAAGTCGGAAACGTGATGGTACGCATTTTTCCTCCTTACACGAGGCATCACAACAACGTTTCACCAGGCAACGCCGGTCAACTGCTGTTTGTGTATGAGAAATCGGATGGAAACTTTCCTCATGTCAGCACGTTGTAGGTGTCGCCATCGGCGCCACCCTCTGAAAAGCTAATCATTTGCATACCAGAGTATCTTCTTCCTGTCGGTTAAATTTCGCGTCTGTAGCAGGTCATCTTCGTGGTGTAGCAATTTTAATGACCAGTAGTGTATATCAACGCCCGTCAGCAGCTGAAGGTATTATACAGTATATAGTTCTAATTTCGTTCTAGACGGCAGTAGGTCATGAATGGTGTCAGTCCTTTTGGACATCTCCGAAAAAACAGACACCATATCCATATACGCAAACTTCCGTATGTCGTTACCCGTGTGTCGGCAACCTGTACTCGTATATCCATTACTTTATTCACGCACGGGCGAGATATTGTACTTCACAGTCGCTTGTCCGGTGTCGGCTGATAAATACGAAATTGCAGTGCCTGTGTTACTCCGAATTACGATCAAAATTCCTTTGGACATGCATGCATGTTTCTCAGAATTACGATGCAAAGTTTCTTTGGAAATGCAGGAGACCATCATAAATCGTGGTGACTTCAATGTAATTATTGTCTTTAAGTAAAAGTTTCATTTCTGTTCACCTCATTGCACATTTCTCTCAATTACCTTCTGTACTATATTGCACCAGTTCTTTTTACGTCCATACATCGTTTCATGGAGCTATGGTAACTGGCAGTGTCCGGCCGATGTGACCGAGCGGTTCTAGGCGCTTCAGTCCGGAACCGCGGTGCTGCTACGGCCGCAGGTTCGAATCCTGCCTCGGGCATGGATGTATGTGATGCCCTTAGTTAGGTTTAAGTAGTTTTAAGTCTAAGGGAGTGATGACCTCAGATGTTAAGTCCCATAGTGCTTAGAGGCATTTGAACCATTTGAACTGGCAGTGACAAATCATGGGAAAATTACTCCCGCCTTTAAGTTTTGTACAACAGCGTATATTATTCGCCAAATAGAGGTGACGACTGAGTCTCGCAACGAAATAGACTGCTGCGAATGTTTTATCGTCCACGCAAACGGAATGAATGTTTCAAAGGGCCAGAGAGCTGACGCATCACCGGTAACGAATTGAACACGCTCGCTGCAGGACCACTGCACTCGGCTTGTGGACGCAGTGACCGAACTCAGTTCCGCGTTGAGTGTGGCCGCTCGGCGCCAGTGAAAGTACCGCGGCGTGGCGGAGCAGCTGTCCACCAGGAAGCCGCGGGCCGCGGGCCTCGCCAAGGCCGTTCCCCCCCAGCGCCGGAGCTTATCACGGGCTGAGAGGGTCCCACGCCTGTATTGACTTGGCGGGATCGCCCTGACTCACATCCTGTCGCCAGATTTCGCCAACTGGCAGCTGACGGAAGCGAGGGAACCGGGAAGAGGCATGCGGCGCGACGGTAGTGGGGCTGTAGCGGTTTTGCTGCGTTTGATACCTGCACTGTACGACGTGCATTCAAGTTCTAAGGCCTCCAATTTCTTTTCTAATTAACTACTCACCCGAAATGGATGAAACTGGCGTTACTTCTCGACGTAATCACCCTGCAGACGTACACATTTTTCACAACGCTGACGCCATGATTTCATGGCAGCGGTGAAGGCTTCTTTAGGAGTCTGTTTTGACCACTGGAAAATCGCTGAGGCAATAGCAGCACGGCTGGTGAATGTGCGGCCACGGAGAGTGTCTTTCATTGTTGGAAAAAGCCAAAAGTCACTAGGAGCCAGGTCAGGTGAGTAGCGAGCATGAGGGTGAGTAGGGAGCATGAGGAATCACTTCAAAGTTGTTATCACGAAGAAACTGTTGCGTAACGTTAGCTCGATGTGCGGGTGCGTTGTCTTGGTGAAACAGCACACGCGCAGCCCTTCCCGGACGTTTTTGTTGCAGTGCAGGAAGGAATTCGTTCTTCAAAACATTTTCGTAGGATGCACCTGTTACCGTAGTGCCCTTTGGAACGCAATGGGTAAGTATTACGCCCTCGCTGTTCCAGAACATGGACACCATCATTTTTTCAGCACTGGCGGTTACCCGAAATGTTTTTGGTGGCGGTGAATCTGTGTGCTTCCATTGAGCTGACTGTCGCTTTGTTTCTGGATTGAAAAATGGCATCCACGTCTCATCCATTGTCACAACCGACGAAAAGAAAGTCCCATTCATGCTGTCATTGCGCGTCAACATTGCTTGGCAACATGCCACACGGGCAGCCGTGTGGTCGTCCGTCAGCATTCGTGGCACCCACCTGGATGACACTTTTCGCATTTTCAGGTCGTCATGCAGGATTGTGTGCACAGAACCCACAGAAATGCCAACTCTGGAGGCGATCTGTTCAACAGTCATTCGGCGATCCCCCAAAACAATTCTCTCCACTTTCTCGATCATGTCGTCAGACCGGCTTGTGAGAGCCCGAGGTTGTTTCGGTTTGTTGTCACACGATGTTCTGTCTTCATTAAACTGTCGCACTTTCGACACATCCATAACTCCATCACCACATGCGTCCTTCAACTGTCGATGAATTTCAATTGGTTTTGCACCACGCAAATTTAGAAAACGAATGATTGCACGCTGTTCAAGTAAGGAAAACATCGCCATTTTAAGTATTTAAAACAGTTCTCATTCTCGCCGCTGGCGTTAAAATTCCATCTGCCGTATGGTGCTACCATCTCTGGGACGTATTGACAATGAACACGGCCTCATTTTAAAACAATGCGCATGTTTCTATCTCTTTCCAGTCCGAAGAAAAAAATCGGAGGCCTTAGAACTTGAATGCACCTCGTATAGCTGCCTGACCGAAATGTGCGGGTACATAACGTGGACGCTGGGTCAGATGTTGGTTGTGGCATGACTCTGAGTCGGTATTAGATTATCTTCTATTTAACCTTGTAAGTAGGCTGTTTAGGTTTTTATGTTGGTAACGCCACTTAGCGGTCTCTATTAAAATCGCTGACTGCGCTGTGTGCAGTCTGTAGCTGGTTCGACTCGTTGTTGGAAGTTATTCGCCATTGTATAGTCTTGGGCAGTTGGATGTGAATAGACCGTAGCGTTGGGCAGTTGTATGTTGGTTGGTTAGTGGTGTTTAACGTCCCGTCGACAACGAGGTCATTAGAGACGGAGCGCAAGCTCGGGTTAGGGAAGGATGGGGAAGGAAATCGGCCGTGCCCTTTCAAAGGAACCATCCCGGCATTTGCCTGAAACGATTTGGGGAAATCACGGAAAACCTAAATCAGGATGGCTGGAGACGGGATTGAACCGTCGTCCTCCCGAATGCGAGTCCAGTGTGCTAGCCACTGCGCCACCTCGCTCGGTGGGGGCAGTTGGAGGTGAACCGCCAGCAGTGGTGGATGTGGGGAGAGAGATGCCAGAGTTTTGAGATGTTAATGTGAGCGGACGATCTGGACGTGTGTCCGTCAGAAAAAGGAAATTTGTTAAACTGGATGTCACGAGTTTATATATATCATCACTTTTGAACACTATTAAGGAAAATACTTTGTTTGTTCTCTATCAAAATCTTTCATTTGCTAACTATATGCCTATCAGTAGTTAGTGCTTTCAGTACTTAGAATCTTTTATTTAGCTAGCAGTATTTGCGCTCGGTGTATTGCAGTAGTTCGAGTAAGATTTCTGTGAGGTGATTCATGAAAGGTATAGGTTATTGTTAGTCAGGGCCATTCTTTTGTGGGGATTATTGAAAGCCAGATTGCGTTGCGCTAGAAATATTGTGTGTCAGTTTAGTGATGATCAGAATAAGTAAAGAGAGAAATGTCTGAGTACGTTCAGTTTTGCTCAGCTGTTTGAAAATCAAATAACGTAAGGGGTTTACCAGCACATTAATTCATTAATTTTTCTAAGGGGACGTTTCACCGCATGTAAGTTTACGAGACCCGGAACCGCTATATCTCAATCAAGTAGCTCCTCAGTTTGCCTCACAAGGGCTGAGTGCACCCCGCTTGGCAACAGCGCTCGGCAGACCGGATGGTCACCCATCCAAATACTAGCCAAGCTCGACAGCGCTTTATTTCGGTGATCTGGCGGGAACCGGTGTTACCACTGCGGGAAGGCAGTTGGTATAGAAATTCTATCGTGCTGATAACATGACAGCAGTGAAATAAAACACCTAGAAGCAAGGGGACGCCTTCCAGTAGCAGCTCCTTAAAATGTGAATGAATGTTATAAGAAGGGCTGAAAGTCCGCAAGTAGGTCTACATTCAAAACAGAGATTCAAGCACTCGACCACCATAAAATGTATGGGAGTATACGTGTAATCGTAGGTAAGGCAGATAGATGCCGGACTGGATTCACCAAGATTCCTCAGGAAATATAGTCCGGCCACAAAGGAAGTAGTTTACAAAACCCTCGTTTGGAAAATACTTGAATATTACTCGTCAATCTGGGACTGATAGAGGAAATATACAAGATCCAAAGTAAAGCAGCACGTTTCGTTACAGCATCTCGGAGACGCTCAGCCAACTGCAAGAGAGGCGTTCTGCATCACGTTATGGTCTACTTTGAAGTTCCGAAAGCGTAATTCAACCAGAGTATTGCTTTCTCCTACGTATATTTCCATCACCAGATCATTAAGGTAAAATTAGAAAGATTCGAACTCACACGGACGCACACCAACAATCGTTTTCCCCGCGATCTATTTATGTCTCAAGCAGGAAAAGATAGACAAACAAAGTACCCTCCACCACAAACCGTGGATTTAGATGTAGATAATCACTTATCGGACTTGAAGAAAAGACACCCCGGGAAACGCAATATAAGCTCTAGCTGAACCCGTTAAAAGGATATCTAACACTGATACAGATATGTGAACGTGAAATGATGCTTCAGACAGATGTTTTTGGTAGAATTTGTGATGTGTAACTTATTTTGTACAATGTGTAATTTATCGATCTTTTTTGTCATACGACAAGTAGATGAAATAGGATGACGAGAGCTGCGTTCTCAATTAAGTACACGTGGTTTATGATCGTTTTCTAGGGATACAATTACCTCATTTCATCGATCAGCCGCTGTCCCACGCTCCTGAACCCACGATGAAGTTATTTTTTTCTAGGGATTTAATGTCATTCAAGCAGCAACAGGACACCTTTAACAGGAGCTGAAGTAGGATGAATGCATTGTGAAAATGAACTCAGTATTTTTATTGGTTTTCAGAGCCAGTTCTAGTCTCTGTCGTAGCAAGAAATAGAGTGGTGTGATTAGATATACTTTCGTTTAAGTACAAGTAGATGAGCGCTATTAATTAGCAGCTAATGGACAGCTTCAATGGCTTGCCGCTAACGTTATTAATGAAGCGACAAACGGAAGATGGGAGCGGATGCCACCGATGGAATAGGCGACGGAACGCGCATCCAAGATGTTATGGAAATGTAAGAGTATGATGAACAAAATACGAAACAGCGATTACCTAACGACGCTGGGTGAAATTCCAAACTTTTGTTCCTGAGATAAATAGAATATTTAAAATGAGTAATGTAACTTTCCATACCAAAACTGTGTAAATGCGCTAGCTGCCTATGCAACATCACCAACAGTACGAAGGCCTACTAATTCAGTAATTAATATTGTCTAGAATAAGAAAAAAATACTTTGCTAATTTAAGTACGTCTTTATAGGTTCTAGAACACGCAAGTAGGAAATTCTACACATAGTCGACACTTTAGACTTTTATGGTGAAATGGAGTATTGTATCTGATTTACTCAACTGGAACATTCATTGTGAATCAGCACTGACAAAGCAGGAGCGTGGGATGCTGTTGTCAATCAATGTCTGCTTATTCTACGTTTAACTGGGTCTTCAATACACAACACTAAGCAATAAAAATGTAGCCCTTTTATCATCCAGAATCGACTCACTCGTTCTTTCAAATAATGTGAGCAAGTTTTCGTGATCATTATGCAGAACTCCACCGCGTAGAAATTATCAAATTTAGCTCCTTACCTTGCCTGTCAGTGCAAAGCTTCTCACAACCATCCACTCCCTTTCCCTCCCATTCTTCATCCTCTCTCCCCCTCTCCCTCCCCTCCTGCCATGCATCACACTCCATCCATAGACCCCTCACAGTAGCCATTTGAGCTCTTCCTTTCCCTCTGCTCTCTGTTTTTCAGCCTCTCGCCCTCTCTTATCCTTCCCACCCCTTTTCTCCCCTCTCCCCCTTTCACCCTTTAATCCCTCTCTCACCATCTCTTGTATAAATTATCCAAATTTTATGAAATTGTAATCATTAGTTAGTCTGTACATGTACATCACCTCTACCTATTTCTGTCGCATTCGGCTAATCCCCTCGTGATCCGTCTTTTTTTTCCTTATCACCACCTCCTTCCACTCAGCAGTTCTTTCTTTTCTCTGCCCCCCCCCTTCCCCTTAGCCTTCCGTCTCATCCATGGTCTCAAATTTTAGCCTCCCCTCTCTCTACCTCCCCCCCCCCCGCCCCCCCCCCCCCCGCCTCTTAGCTGTCTGTCATTTTTTGTGTCAGGTTCGTTCAGTTATGACTCCGGATTCTATTCGGAATTAATAAGGATATAATATTCTCAGCCCGCATCTCGTGGTCGTGCGGTAGCGTTCTCGCTTCCCACGCCCGGGTTCCCGGGTTCGATTCCCGGCGGGGTCAGGGATTTTCTCTGCCTCGTGATGGCTGGGTGTTGTGTGCTGTCCTTAGGTTAGTTAGGTTTAAGTAGTTCTAAGTTCTAGGGGACTGATGACCATAGATATTAAGTCCCATAGTTCTCAGAGCCATTTGAACCATTTTTTTAAGATTCTCACTTTCAGTTTTTGTTTGTGTTGCTAAATCATTTGAGGTGAATGCCGATCCCCACCATATCGAACGCGAAATATTTTTTCATGTATAGTTATCTTAACGACGACTCTGTCTCCTGTTTTCCTTTTCCCTTTCAAAAACAGTTGATACGCTTAAAATGTGAGACGTTTAAAGAGGACTACGAAATGTGGGACCAAATGAAAACTTAAACTGAACAGTCAGAATTTTCTATATCCGAGATATCCAGTCCAATCACTACCGGACGCGGCAACTGCCAACAGCTGAAATTAGCGGTGACCTCAAGGCGCTGTCGCAGTTTGAAATTCAGTATCGCCTTTCAAGGAAAGTTCTTCAGGAACTTGTGAGCGTTGTAGAATGGAGAAGCTGTCTTGAGCGCAATTCGCAAACACGTCATTGCCCTAGCGAGCTCACACACTGAATCATCACAACACACTCTGCTAACTAGAATAGCCTCGCGGAAGGTGTCAAAGGTCTGACAGGCAGTGTAGTGCCTTAGTCGCAGTACGTAAACAGAACCCTGCCTAACTGCCCTGAATGAAGGTGTTAGTACACACTCTAAGGAAAAAAAAAAAAAAAAAAAAAGACGGACCACGAGGGGATTAGCCGAATGCGACAGAAATAGGTAGAGGTGATGTACATGTACAGACTAACTAATGATTACAATTTCATAAAATTTGGATAATTTATACAAGAGAAAGAGCTTCACAAACTGAGCAAGTCAGTAACGCGTTGATCCATCTCTGGCCCTTATGCAAGCAGCTATTCGGCTTTCCATTAATTGACAGAGCAGTCGGACGTCCTCTTAAGGGATATCGTGCCAAATACTGTCCAATGGCGCGACAGGTCGTCAAAATCTCGAGCTGAGTGAAGGGCCCCTCCCATTATGCTGCAAATGTTCTCTATTGGAGAGAGATCCAGCGATATCACAAGAGAATAAAATGCCTGCAGCATACAGGCTGGGCGTCAGAAAAAATTGTGGCAAATAAGTATTGAACTAGAAACCGCAAGGAAAACGAGATCTCTAAAGACTATGGAAGTTGTCGTTAGACGCCGATCGGAACGGGGGAGAGGGTTTGAAGTGAAGAAACCATTGAAAAACTGTGCTTCTGTTGGAGCAAACGAAAGGGGGATACGCTCCTGTTTATTAAAAGACTCTGAAAAGTCGGGTACCAGCATTTTGCCGCTGATTCCCTTCTTTTCCATCCTACATCTCACTGATACGAAAACAACTTCATGGGTCAGTAAAACTTTAATAGTTTACTTATGTGAAATTGAAATAACACAAAACCATATAATTTTACGCCTCAGACCGGATTTTATGTGACGAGAATTTTACATGTGCTTCAGTTCTACAACAACGTGGGGTTCCCAGAACCATTCTGATAATAACGGAGAACCTTACAGCAAATTTCTCCGTGCTGCATCACTTTATAAAGTAGAGTTTCAGCTCGCACAGGATTTTACGTGTACAAATAGGTTACCTTTGAACTTTGAATGTCGGAAACTGATGAAGATATTACGAAAATTTTCAAAGCTGTTCGGGACCGTGATCTTAGGAATATACCGTAAAAATTTCAGCCATTTGCTGCGCATATCCGTCTTGGAACCCGCGGCTCGATTTTGGTACCCAAAACTATGTTTTTCTGGTTTCCTCAGGAATAGCCCATATATTAAACATGCCTCTGTAGGCCCCTTAAGGCGGACTGTAGGCCCCATCTAATACAAATGGATCCAGTCGACTTTCTCCATTTGCTTTAAGATGGAGGAAGTGTGTCATATTCATACTTTGAGCATGTAATGTAGGAAGGTTATAGAAAGGTGAACGTTCTGTTTGGTATACAAATGGTCCCTGGCCCAAGGCCACCCTAAACCTTTGACGCTACCGTTCTATCACCTTGGGCTGGGGACCAATTGCATATGCAACAGAGCAATCGATTTACTTTATCTATCGTACAGTACAGGCTCGAGTTTGAATATTACACACTTCCTCCAGCTAAGACAAACGCAGCAAATCGGTTGGTCCTTTTTGCATTACGTGCGGTCTACGGTGCGCCTTAAAGAGGCTTATGGATGCACCAGTTACTTCACGGGAGGTGAAAACCATGGTTCTTGGGTACCAAAACCGAACCACAGATTCCATGGTGGCGGTGCACAGAAAATGGCTGAAATTTTTACAATACATTCCTAATATCCCGTTGTCGAACAACTTTGAAAATTGGCGTGATATCTTGATCTCTTGCCGAGATACCCAGGTTCAAAGTTACCCTACAAAATGGTTCAAATGGCTCTGAGCACTATGGGACTTAACTTCTGAGGTCATCAGTCCCCTAGAACTTAGAACTACTTAAACCTAACTAACCTAAGGACATCACACACATCCATGCCCGAGGCACGACTCAAACCTGCGTCCGCAGCGGTCGCGCGGTTACAGACTGTAGCGCCTAGAACCGGTCGGCCACCACGGCCGGCTTTACCCTACATGTATATGTAAAATACGCAGGAAAAATCCAGTGTGAGGCGAAAACGTAGTTTATAAATTGACGTAGCACGGGGAAATGTGCTGTAAAGGGTCTCACGTACAAAATTTTTGAGCACACAAAATCCGGTCTGACGCGTAAAAAAATGTTTCAAATGGCTCTGAGCACTATGGGACTTAACATCTGAGGTCATCAATCCCCTAGAACTTAGAACAATTGAAACCTAACTAACCTAAGGACATCACAGACATCCATGCTCGAGGCAGAATTCGAACGTGCGACCGTAACAGTCACGCGGTTCCAGACTGTAGCGCCTAGAAGCGCCCGGCCACACCAGCCGGCGGTCTGACGTGTAAAATTATATACGTAGTCTTGCGTTGTTTCAATTTCACGTAAGTACACTATCAAAATTTTACTGGCCAATGAAGTTCTTTCATCCGAGTAACTGCCCTGTAAAGGCAGGGAAAAGAGCGGAACCAGCGGAAAGATGCTCCTATCGCAGCGCAAAAGAGGTGAATATACTCCTGTTTATTAAAATACTCTGACAGAAAGGTGGGGTACCAGCTGCCTCATTCTACCTTCTTCAAAATTTTCGCAAATATTTTGGCACGTGAAGATATTCGTCCTTTTATATGCTGAGAGGGGAGACAGTGCAGTGGGAAAGAGACACGGGTTGTGGTATATAAAGAGTGAATGATACCAGGGCAGTGTCTGAGAAAGAGATACACAGTGGCAGTGGAACACAGTTGACAGATGTCGCATGCGTACCGTTATCGGATTCATTTTTCACATCCGACGTTAAGGACCGAGAGAGGGCGGTGCCTCAGAAAACACTGAAGCGCCGGTCGGTCGACATTGGCAACCACACAAAACTGTTTTCGTGAGCATAGGCGCCATTTGAGGACGGTATTATGGAAATGGAAGAGGATGTAGATGAAGATGAAATAGGAGATATGATACTGCGCGAAGAGTTTGACAGAGCACTGACAGATCTAAGTCAAAACAAGACCCCGGGAGTAGACAACATTCCATTAGAACTACTGACAGCCTTGGGAGAGCCAGGCCTAACAAAATTCTACCATCTAGTGAGCAAGATGTATGAGACAGGCGAAATACCCTCAGACTTCAAGAAGAATATAATAATCCCAATCCCAAAGAAATCAGGTGTTGACAGACGAAAAAATTACCGAACTATCAGTTTAATAAGGCACGGCTGCAAAATACTAACGAATTCTGTACAGACGAATGGAAAATCTGATAAAAGCCGACCTCGGGAAAGATCAGTTTGGATACGGTAGAAATACTGCAACACGTGAGGCAATACTGGCCCTACGACTTATCTTAGAAGAAAGATCAAGGAAAGGCAAACCTACGTTTCTAGCTTTTGTAGACTTAGAGAAAGCTGTTGACAATGTTGACTGGAATACTCTCTTTCAAATTCTGAAGGTGGCAGGGGTAAAATACAGGGAGCGAAAGGCTATTTACAACTTGCACAGAAACCAGATGGCAGTTGTAAGAGTCGAGGGGCAGGAAAGAGAAGCAGTGGTTGGGAAGGGAGTGAGAGAGGTTGTAGCCTGTCCCCGATGTTATTCAGTCTGTATATTGAGCAAGCAGTAAAGGAAACAAAAGAAAATTTTGGAGTAGTATTAAAATCCATGGAGAAGAAATAAAAAACTTTGAGGTTCGCCGATGACATTGTAATTCTGTCAGAGGCAGCAAAGGACTTGGAAGAGCAGTTGAAACGGAATGGACAGTGTCTTGAAAGGAGGATATAAGATGCACTTCAACAAAAGCAAAACGAGGATAATGGCATGTAGTCGAATTAAATCGGGTGATGCTGCGGGAATTAGATTAGGAAATGAGACGCTTAAAGTAGTAAATGAGTTTTTCTATTTTGGGAGCAGAATAACTGATGATGGTCGAAGTAGAGAGGATATAAAACGTAGACTGGCAATGGCAAGGAGAGCATTTCTGAAGAAGAGAAATTTGTTAACATCGAGTATAGATTTAAATGTCAGGAAGTCGTTTCTGAAGTATTTGTACGGAGTGTAGCCATGTATGGAAGTGAAACATGGACGATAAATAGTTTGGACAAGAAGAGAATAGAAGCTTTCGATATGTGGTGCTACAGAAGAATGCTGAAGATTAGATGGGTAGATCACATAAGTAATGAGGAAGTATTGAATAGAATTGGGGAGAAGAGGAGTTTGTGGCACAACTTGACTAGAAGAAGGGATCGGTTGGTAGGACATGTTCTGAGGCATCAAGAGGTCACCAATTTAGTATTGTAGAGCAGCGTGGAGGGTAAAAATCGTAGAGGGAGACGAAGAGATGAATACACTAAGCAGATTCAGAAGGATGTGGGTTGCAGTAGGTTCTGGGGGATGAAGAAGCTCGCACAGGATAGAGTAGCATGGAGAGCTGCATCAAACCAGTCTCAGGACTGAAGACCACAACAACAGGCGTCATTTACGTGACAGTATGTATCAATAATGTGTGGGCGGCAGCAGAGAGAGAGAGAGGGAGTGGTGGTAGCAGCGAGCCAGCCCACTGGCCGGAGTGTCCCCCTCTGAGGTGCGCAGCTCCTCCGCGAGGCTGACCTTGCATTGCGCCTGCGTCGCGCCCGCGGCGGCGGCGGCGGAGGCGGCGGCGTTTATCTGTCCGGGCGCTGGGTCCCCTAGTAGTACGCACGCCGCCGGCTCCGGCGCTGCCTCGCCCTGATAACGCCGCGTGTGTCCGGCGCTGCAGTCGTCTTCGATTCGTCCGATACACTGCACGCGTTTCGCCTCTCGGGTGTGACAGCAAGCTGCGACAGTGGCATCGCCGGGAGAGTCAGCGTGGAGGTCGGCGCTTTGCAAGTGGTGACGGTGGACGGTATTGAGTGATTTTCGGGGTGAGCTATTGTGATAAACTAGTGCGACGAGATATCGGCAGAACAGTGTCATCCGAGGTAGGGGCTAGTAGGCGGTGAAGATGCCGGGCCCGACGGAGACGTCGACGACGAACACGACGACGACGACGATGACGGCGACGGCGCTGAGTGCGAGCGCGGGCAACAGCCCGGCGGCCAGCAAGCGGCCCGCGCGGCGCGCCAACTCGGTGCGCTTCAGCTCGGCGGCCTGCGTGGCGCCTTCGCCGGGGGCAGCGGCGGGCGCCGGCAGGCCAGTGTGCCGCGCGCTCTCGATGAGGCAGGAGCGCGAGCGCGACAGGGACCGCGCCGGCTCGCCGTGCGCGCGCCGCGGCCGCGCCGCCTCCGCCGCCCCCGGCCTGGCCAACGGCGGGCCGTCGCCGCGCCGCGCCGCCCCCGGCGCGGCCAACGGAGCGCCCTCGCCGCGCCGCGCCGCCGCCCCCGCGGTCAACGGGTCGCCCTCGCCGCGACGCACTACCCCTGCCAAGGGGATCGATACCCCAACGCGCACGCGCACCCCCACAAGGTGAGCCCGACAGCAGCTGACTTTTCCCGCCAAATCTCTGGCACGCGCAGCCCGCGCTGTGATAACTTCGCAGGGGTCGACAGAAGCATCCGATCCCACGCGTCTGCTTTGTCCCGTGACGTAAGGGTGTTGTCGTGTGTGACGTCATGAAGGCGCGGATTTTGGTTTGAGTGTGCCTGTCTCCAGTTCTGTTTTATCTTATTTTTATTTACTTTTCTGATCTGTTCGTTCTATCTCGTGAGATTTTTTTTAAATTTTAAAACACTTATTACTTATTTTAATTATCTGTTTCCTCGAATTTCTGTTTTAGTTTATTATTTTTTTCTTTCTGATCTGTTCGTTCTATCCCGTGAGATCTTTTTTTTTTTTTAAAGACAAAAAACACTAATCTTCTATGGGTTGCAGGGGTTACGACCCCTGGGGAGGTGGGTGGGTATTCATGCATGGCTGTCTTCACTTACACGTTGTATCTACGCAAGGCGTCTAAATTTGTTTATATTAGTTTGCCCCCCACCCAAAACACCCCATTTCCCGCGCTTGTCCCGTTAGTGTCATTAGGCTTCTTGTGGAAAGTGTGTGTGTTTGTTTTTGTTTCCGCCATATTTGTGACTTCATGGGTCAAAGCAGACGGGTGGGATCGGACGCTTCCGTATTTCCCCTCGCAGTGACTTCGAGACGAATATTCGATACGAGTCGACGGCTTTGGCCAATTACGTTATGTTACTGGCTGCTGTCGCGTCACCTTTTCGTGCTTGTATCCATAGTTCTGTTATTAGCTGGCGAAGCCAACGAATTTGAAAGCAATATATAAATAAAACTGGTTGTGGTGACACACTGACCTGCAGCTTAGCCAGAGGTATAGGTTAGGTTGGAAGGTAATTATGTGGTTGTGAGGTAGCGGAACCAACGAATGTGATAGTGACAAAAACCTGATTATAGTGACAGATTTCTCTGTATCTACAACATTTCGCGGCCCTGTCAGCAACTGTATAAATATTAATTTTAATAATGAACAGCCTCAGTTGCACCGTTTACCTAGAAATTTACCTAGCCTTTAGTCGGGATAACCCAACCTTCTTCAGAATCACAGTATCTATCGTTTGTCCATAGTGGACATCGTCAATCTAAAACTACAAATCCATAAACTATCGTCAGAATGTAAAATTAACTTGGCACTGGGGCCGAGGCAGTGCCAGATATGTTTTACATTCTGACGATAATTTATGGATTTGTAGTTTTAGCTTGACGATGTCCGCTATGGACAAACGATAGATACTGTTATTCTGAAGAAGGTTGGATTATCCCGACTGAAACCTATGTAAATTTCTTGGTAAACGCTGCAACTGAGGCTGTTCATAATTAAAATTAAGATTTCTCTGTACCTTACTACGTTTGGAAAAAAAATCGCCAATAACATCACGTTATAGTTGCCATATTGTTTACGGCGTTTATCGCAAGTTTCGTATGTCACCGGCCAAAGTCGGCGATTCGTATCGTACATTCCTCTGCATCCGCTACCCCTCTATTTCTTCCATGCAGTTTATTTTGAGCTTAATTCTAGGTCGTAGCTTGTAATGAAATGGTGCACCAAACACCGTGATACTGCTGTTCCGTTTGACCAGTGAGGTAGCTACGGCCACTATTATTTCTATTAGATTTCTTAGACAAACGTTGTGATAACTTAGTGATCCGTGTTCATACATGCTCCGTTATCGGGCGAGAACGTCCTCGGTCTCATTCATTTTGATTCTAAAGTTGGTATCATTCAATGGTAACACAATTTTTTTATTTCTTGTCTATATGAGTTTATACTGTTCAGTCGGTATAAACAGCTCACAATGTCTCTTGGCCGATCGCTGCGTCAGAATACGGTAGGATTAACATATCATTGAGGCACATAAGACACGATTCGTGAAGGGTTTACGTGTTTCGTAAGAAGGCTGCTATATTATTGTTATATTTTGCAGAATTCTGGGGTAACAGACCTGTACCCTTGTCTGAGGTCTAGGTTAGGTTGAAAGGTAACAGATAGTAAGCCAACGAATATGCACATTGTTGTTACATTTACGTCTACGGTCGAAGTCCCTTTTCTGCGCTGGGATCAGGTATTTTTAATTTCGATCCAACGACCCCCGTCTACCAGCTACAGGCAGTTTGTTTTGAGAATAACTATAGGTTGTAAACAGGCATATTAAACAATGCGAAACAACTTGTCCATTTTGATTACTGGCGACACCATACGTATTTTTATTACTATTTTTACTATGTTTAATGAAGGTCGTAGTGAAATACTGACATATGGCGTAGCACGTGATCAAAGTTAGTGTACTGTGGCCAACGGATGTGTCACGAAAACAAGCTGCTGCTCTTCCAAATGAAAGTTTTAAGTCTGCTCAGTAGCCCGAGGTTTAGCTTATGTTGGAAGGTTATAGTTTATGGCACCAATTTTTGCTTTCCGTTGTTAGTGTTTTTACTGCGAACAGTAAAAAGTTATACCCAAGAGTGGAATATGTCGCTTACAGAATGTACAAAGGCTGTGTCTACGCGTTGCAACAATTAATGGCAATAGTTTAGTTGTGCATTGACGAAGCCAGCCAATGTGTCAATTTTATATACATGATGAATCCGAACTACACCGACAAAAGTTCAGAGTTTAAGGGATATTTTCTGAGCATAAAATTTCATGTGTCATTCACTTTCCATTACATTAATCTTTGTGACGTGCATAAGAACTTTAGTTGCTCAATATTTGCCCGATATAGAAAGCTCCGTGAATTTTAAATGTAGCTTTTAACGCTAACTGCGTGACCGCAACTGCTCTGTAAAAGTTTCTGTACGAAGTAGCTGAATTGTTTTACGGCCTGGCAGCCCTTATCGTAACGCCGGCACATATGTGAAACGACAAAAATATTTTCTTATGCACAGATTTTCCTTTTTGACAACATAGGTGTAGGCATACATTTTTTCTATGACTAATCTGATGTCATGCAGTTCGTAAACATTGGTTGTTTTGGGGTCTCAGTAGATAAACTTATTCACTAATTTTCTTGAATTATGTTTAAAGCTTGGTGTTCTCCTATTCTGTGTTTTCATCGCACACCTGTCATTCTTTACCGCTGTTCTTACTCGTTAGTGGACTCACTTTATATTTCGGCGAAGATATTCAAATAATCTCCTAAACTTTCAGCAAAAGTTAGAACAGTCTAAGTATGCTGTTTTACAAATAACGTTACGCCGCGACAGAACTGGCCAGAATTAGTTATTTCAAAGTCTATGACAGGTAAATTTACTTTAGAAAGCTTAAAGTTTTGATGTGGTGAAAATTACAATGTTTTGTATCACGAGCCTTAGCGAACAGTCGATGTTGGCCTTATTCTGCCCTTCAGTTAATCTTGTACATCGCGTATGTTTCATTGTTACGGTTTAGCCGCTGCTCTTAATTTTTAGCAGCTATTGCCAGCTGCATAAAAATATATAAGCTGCCACGTTACGTCAACGAAACTGGATATTTACGCAAAGTTGCTTTCGCTCTAGAAAATTGTGCGGGGAATACCTGGAGAGCATACATGTATTTACAAAAAATCATCTATATAAGTGTATCCCTCGAAATGCTCAACTCATTCTAGTGGCTTCAAATGCGCCTATGGTTTATGGTTGTTGTCGAATTAGTGTATCAATATTTTTGCCGTTTGAATTTCCTTCTGCGCCTCGCGTCCCTATTTGCAGAAAATATGCCATATGAATACTTATTTCAATTTTGTCATGAACATTCACTGCGGTTTCCTGTCATCCTTACAAATTGTGAAACGTCGCCGGGAAAGTGTAACATAGATACAAACAGGTGGCTATTTAGAGATGAGAATTTGTGTGTGCAGTCACCGACTGTTCTTTACGGTATATTACACAACAAAAGATGATGTGCGCTAGTCATGTTTACATTGATTCAGTACTCCAAGAGAGTGTATGTTTAACTGTATATTTGTGTTTTTTGCATTGCTATTTTCCACTTTTATTGTTTTTGGTTTCTTATCCAAATAAAATAATCGGGGGCGGAATATTTGCGTAGAGTAACTTAATGCGTGCCTTACGTGTGCCTTTAGTCTCTATAATTTTCTTTCCGTTGTTCATGTTTAGCAGTGAAGTGGTGCTATTTTTAAGCCATACACTCTGTTTTGCTCCTCAGCAAGTTAGTTCCTGTCCCTTTGAACTCGCGCGCTGTTGTGGTTCGACCTTCGCTACTCTGTCACGCTACGAAGTCAGCTGTTCTTGCGTCGCGCATTAACCACGCCTGAACTCATTACGACATTTCACTTATCGTGTCGAGGTAGTCATCATGTTTGTCGCTCAGTAAACATGCTACATTCGCAATCACTTGTTCATCAGCTACGCTCCGCTCATAGGATACTTTCATTCTCGTTGTCTGTTCACTACTATAATTTCCAGGTCACGTTGCATAGATCTCAGAACGCAAACATCTTACCATTTATTTATTTACCTAGTTCCGTGGAAACGTACGAGCCGAAGCTACTCGGCCATCAAAGGAGTCAGTACATAGTTTACAAAACCTGATTAGAAAATTTGTACACAAAACAACTAACGAATTAACAAAATTTTGCGAACGTATACGAATAAATAACACATTACAGAGAAATATTCTATACTCCGGCGATGAACTCACGTAAAGAATAGGGGTGTTTCTCAAGCAGACATCTAAAAATGGATCTGAATGCTTGACATTTATCACTCAATTTTTGTTCAGTTTCACTGGAAGCCTATGTAAAATGAAAGCCGCTAAATAGTTCACACCATCCAGTATAGTGCTTGGGAAAGTGTTGTCCAAGTACACGTTTTTCTGTCTAGTATTCACTGAATGAAAGTTACAGTTCCGTCGGAATGAGTCTATACTATCAACAAATAATGCCATGATGTTATATGTAGGGGAATGACAGAGTTAGAATTCAGACGCATCTGAACAACATCCTACACGAAGTTCGCGAACTGGTGCTGCAGATCAATCTGACAGTACTTTCTGGGCAAAGAGCAATCTTGGTGAGTGCACAAAATTGCTCCAGAATAAGTATAACAGCATGCGAGGTAATGTAGTGAATGAAAGGTAATCAAACAAGCCTTCGCGTTTCAATGTCAGAGACAATAAAACCATTCTTTCAGTGAAGGCAGCAGCATTCAGTTTCCGCACAAGAGCTAGAAAGTGATACATTCAGGAAAGTCTTCCACCTACCCTCAGTCCTAAGAATTTAAAGTTGTCCACTTCACTAACTGGCCACCACAGGTCAATAAAATGTTCAGTTTACAGGATTTCCGTTTCAGAAACTGTATGCACTGCGTTTTCTTGTCGTTAAGCATTAACCAGTTATCTGAAAGATACCTGCTGATGTTACCGTCTACCGTGCAAGCTACATAATTCATATTACGTTCAAAGTCTTTCAAAATAACATTTCTTATCTGCAAGGAAAAATAGTTCAGTCACTTATCATACTTAGTAGCATATTATTCATAAATATCAAGAAAAGCGAACCCAGAATAGAAGTTCGTGACACTCGCGCTCTCCCCCACCACCACCACCACCACTTTAAACGACCCCAATCAGATTTTAGCAGCTTCCCCGTTTGTTGCCACTGACACCTTCTGCTAGCTACTTTCCAGTGACGAAGTGAACCATACTATGAATACTGCGTAAGCTTGTGAATTAAACTACAGGTTAGTTACACAAGGAGGGAAAAGAAGCTCGCCGGAGTACTTTTTTCCCTATGTTTCCATGTTGTATCGTTCATTATAGCCACCGAGCATAAAAAGCAAGTAGTGGAAAATGTAACGTATTACGTCGTCTCGCATGAAAAATTGTTTCGTACCAGAGGACCGGATGCTGCTCACTGAAATGCCTGCGTCTTGTCTGTGCGGTGGCGGCTATTGATTACCGTGACCGTAACCTTGCGCGAGATTGCATCTGTCAAGGGCGTACTTCCGACGCGCATCTTTGCCCGGAATAACAAGCGTCCGTTTTCAGTTTGGACTGAAGTATATCGTGTTTACTTTCCAGTGTGTCACAGTCAGCGAAAGCGATGGGAATACATTCGACGCAACACGTCAAACCGGGGTTGAGGCAACTCTTAACGCAAAACGCGTACGACGTAAAAATTCTGCGAATAATCTGTACGAGGTGGCACAGTCGTAAAGCTAAGGAGTCGCATGCGGGAGGACGGTGGTTCAGATTCCCATCTGCCATGAAGATTCAGGTTTTCCGTAATTTCTTCATGTCGCTGAAGGGAAGATTTGGGCCTTTTTTGAATCATCAGTCTTGGTTAGATGCGGCCGGTCACGAATTCCTCTCCTGTATCTACCTCATCTCAGAGCAGCGCTTGCGATCTACGACCCCTATTATTTGCTGGATGTATTCAAATCGCGGTCTCCTCTACAGTTTTTACCCTCTACAGCTCCCTCTGATGCCATGGAAGTTACTCCCTGATGTCATAACAGGTCCTATCATCTTTTCCCTCCTTGTCAGTGTTTGTCCTATATTCCTTTCCTAGCTGATTTTGCTAAGAACCACCTCATCCCTTACCTTATCAGTCTACCTCATTTTCAACATTCTTCTCTAACACCATATTTCAAATGCTTCTATTCTCTTCTGTCCCGGTTTTCCCACTGTGCACGTCTCACTACCAACAACGCTGTGCTGCAAACGTACATTGTCAGCAATTTCTTCCTCAAATTAAGGCCTATGTTTGTTGATACTAGTAGATTTCTCTTAGCCAGGAATGCCATTTGTGCCAGTGGAAGGCTGCTTTTGATGTCCTGGCTGCTCCGTCCGTCGTGATTTATTTTGCAGCCTAGGTAGCAGAATTCCTTAATTTCATCCACTTTGTGATCACCAGTTCTGATGCTAAGTTACTCACTGTCCCCATTTCTGCTACTTCTCATTACTTTCATCGATTTACTCTCAATCCGTATTATGTCCTCATTAGACTGTTCATTCCATTTAGCAGTTCTATAATTCTTCTTCACTTTCACTGTGGATAGCAGTGTCATCAGCGAATCTTATCATGGATATCCCTTCACCCTTGAATTTTAATTCCACTCTTGATCCTTTCTTTTGTCTCCGTTATTGTTTTTTTCGATGGATAGTTTTAACAGTAGGGGCAAAATACTACATCCCTGTCTTACACCCTTTTCAGTCCGCGCATTTCGTATTATGTCGTCCACTCTTATTGCTCCGTCTTGGTTCTTGTACATATTGTATATTACCCGCCTTTCCCTGTAGCTCACCCCTATTTTTCTCAGAATTTGCAGCGTTTTTACTCTGTCGAACGGTTTTTTCCAGATAGACAGATCGCCTGAACTTGTCTTGATTTTTCTTTAGAATTACTTCCATTATCTACTGCAACGTCAGAATTGCCTCTGGTGCCTTTACCTTTCCTGAAGCTAAACCCTATAGTCATTTAACGGATCCTCAATTTTCTTTTCCATTCTTCTGTATATTAGTCTTGCCAGAAACTTGGATGCCTGAGCTCCTAAGCTGACTGTGTGATAATTCTCGCACTTGTCACATCTTGCAAACTTCTGAATTGTATGGGTGATGTTTTCCGAAAGCCATATGGTATATCGCCAGACTCTTACAGTGGTCAGCCAGAATATTATACCCACGTACATAACAGCCACCTAATCTCCATCTTTATCACCAATAACAGCGGCAGCGCGTCGTGGCATTGAAGCAGTGAGGCTTTGGTAGGTTGCTGGAGGGAGTTAACACCATAGCTGCTCACTTAAGGGGGTTAGGACGTCAAACGGGCCGACTTGGAGCAGGAGAGGCACCACAGGACATTTTAATTTGCCCTGTCTACACTTTTACAAATAAATTCATAAAACTTTGCCAGCATGACCAGGAAGGATTCAGAATTCACACTCATAGCAGTTGAAGTTCGAAAACATAACGAAGTAATTTTTTTACATGTGAAATTTCATTATTTTTTCACTTACTAATGGCAGTATTTGTTGCTATAGGTACACTTATCTTCATAAGTAAGAGAGATTCTTTGATGAATTTTGCACAGCATACAAACCACACTTAAAGGTGTACGAAACTCTAGAATTTTCCAAATCTATTAAAAACTGTGGTAAAAATTGAGGTAATTAACTATAAAATTTGCTTTTTTCTAAACACGAAGTTTAAAATATAACAGCTCATTCGTTTTTCATAAATTAAATAAATTCTAGAGTGTCATACACCTGTGAGTATGGTATGTATGCTGTGCAAAATTCATCGAAGAATCTCTCTAACTTATGAATAAAAGTGTACCTATAGCAACAAATGCAGCTATTAGTAAGTGAAAAAATAATGAAATTTCGCACGTAAAAAAATTATTTTGTTATGTTTTCGAACTTCCACTGCAATGAGTGTGAGTCCTGAATCCTTCCTGGTGATGCTGACAAAATTTTATGAACTTATTTGTAAAAGTATAGAAGCTGGAAATTAAAATGTCGTGTGATGCCTCTCCTGCTCCAGGTCGGACCATTTGACGTCCTACCCCCCTTAAGTCGCTTAATTGCCTAAATTCCGGGGAGGGAGGCGATGACCTTCGACGCCACGTTCAATCATATCCTAGACGTGCTCGATCGCGTTCAGATTTGCTGAATTGTGGGGAGGGGGGGGGGGGCAACACATCAACTGGAACTCCCCGCTGTGTTCCTCGAATCACTCCATCACACTCCTGGTCTTGTAACGTGGCACGTTATCCTGTTGAAAAATACCACTGCCGTCTGGAAGAGGTGTACGTGGTCTGAAACCAGTGTACGATACTCCTTGGCCGTCGTGGTGCGTTGCCTGTGCTCCACTGGACCCGTGTATGCCGACGTGAATGTTCCCCAGAGTATAAGTGAGCCGCCGCCAGCTTGTCTCCGTTTCGCAGTATCCTACAGGTTTCAAGGAGCTGTTGCCCAGGAAGACGACGGATTCGCGGACTCTCATCGGCGTGCTGAAGACGGTATCGGGATTTGTCACACCACGCAGCGCTCTGCCACCGCTCCAAAGCCTAGTGCCGATGGTCAAACGTCCATTTCAGTCGTAGTTGCCGATTACGTGGTGTTAACATTGGCACATGCTGGGGAGGCTCATAGTTAGGAGTGTTCGGTGCACTGTGTGTTGAGACACACTTGTGCTCTGCCTAGCATTACAGTCTGATGCTAGCTTCGCCACAATTCGTCGCCTGCCCCGTTTTACCTGTCTGCTCGGCCAACGACGTTCGAGGGGTGGCCGCCAAGCCCCACGACGTCTGGACGTGGTCCGCCGCTCGCGTCCCGGGTCCCGGGTTCGATTCCCGGCGGGGTCAGGGATTTTCACCTGCCTCGAGGTGACTGGGTGTTTGTGTTGTCCTCATCATTTCATCATCATCCAGGAAAGTGGCGAAATTGGACTGAGCAAAGGTTGGGAAATTGTACGGGCGCTAATAACCACGCAGTTGAGCGCCCCATAAACGAAACATCATCTCGTCTGGACGTGGTTTCACCTTGGTGTCGCCACGTGTTGAAGACATTCTCCGTAGCACTCCTCGAACACCCGACAAGTCGTGGAGCATCCGAACTGCTCCTGCCGAGCCTCCGGACCAGCACAGTCTGCCCTCGGTCAAACTCAGATTGCGCACCTTCCACGTTCTACACACGTAGAGCACAATAACTGACATTACACCATGCGTGTGTCTGACTGGCTGTAATTGCTATCGATAGGCCAGTGGTTCTGGCTGATAAGTGTATATTCTACACACCAACTTGGATAGTCGTTTCATTGCCACTTTCCCAAATGGAGTTCAGAAATTCTGATGGAATTTTATCTATTCCTTCTACTTTATTTGATCTTAAGTCTTCCAAAGCTCTTTTAAAGTCTGATTCTAATATGGATCCCCTATTTCTTCTATATCGACTCCAGTTTCTTCTTCTCTCACGTCATCAGACAAGTCTTCCCATCATAGAGGCTTTCAATGTACTCTTTCCACATATCTGCTCTTTCCTCTACATTTAACTGCGCCATTTATATTGCACTCTTAATGTTACCACCATTGCTTTTAATTTCATCGAAGGGGGTTTTGACTTTTGTATATGCTAAGTGAGTCCTTCCGACAATCATTTCTTTTTCGATTTTTCACATTTTTCATGCAGCCATTTCGCCTTAGCTTCCCATTTATTTTATTCCTAAGTGACTTGAAATTCTGTTTTCCTGAATATCCGTGAACGTTTTTGTACTTTCTTCTTTTATCGATCAACTGAAGTACTTGTTCTGTTATCAGTGGTTTCTTCGCAGTTACCTTCTTTATACTTGTGTTTTTCTTTCCAGCGTCTGTCATTGCCCTTTTTAGAGATGTCCATTACTTTTGAACTGAACTGTGTACTGGGACTGCACGACAGATTTCCTTCCACAGTCCGAGCGTGAGTTCAATCTCTTGACGGGACGCTAAACCAACCATGTATTAAAGTTTCTTACAGTTCCAGTTACGCTGCATGCGAACTGTAATACTCACAAGACTGACTGAAGTATACCCCGCTGATTGAGCCGTTGTTAGTGTAAATTTATACACATGGATCTCAATGTATCGACTTCGCGTGTGTGTGTGTGTGTGGGGGGGGGGGGGGGGGGGGGAGGAGGAGGAAAACATTCGTGTCATTCACCCAGAAAATCGTTTCGTTGGGCTTTCATAAAATATTAGGCGTCTGTGAGTGTCAAAAGGCCTGTGATCATTCACCATGTCTTTCTTTGTATATGCAAAATATATCCTGGTAGTTCAAACTGCTTCTTGTTTTTTCATCAGTCTTCTGCCATGTTTGATGCGGCCCGCCACGAATGTCTCTCTTGCGCCAACCTCTTCATCTTATAGCAGCAATTGCACACAACGTATTCAGTTGTTTGTCTTCCTCTACAGCCCCCACAAGTACCGTCGAAATTATTCCTTACGTCTTAACACGCGTCCTGTCGTACTGCTCCTCATTCTCGTAATGTTTTCCACATGGTTCTCTCCTTGCCGATTCTGCAGAAATCCTCCCCTTTTCTTATACATCCACCAAATATTGAACTGAATATCATTCTTCAGTACCGCGTATCAAACGTTTCGATTCCCTTCTTTTGGCCTTTCCCAAAGTCCGTGATCCACCAACGTTAGACTCCAAATGTACATTCTCAGCCGGCCGGAGTGGCCGTGCGGTTCTAGGCGCTACAGTCTGGAGCCGCGAGACCGCTACGGTCGCAGGTTCGAATCCTGCCTCGGGCTTGGATGTGTGTGATGTCCTTAGGTTACTTAGGTTTAAGTAGTTCTAAGTTCTCGGGGACTGATGACCTCAGAAGTTGAGTCCCATAGTGCTCAGAGCCATTTGAACCATTTGTACATTCTCAGAAATTATTTCCTCAAGTTAAGGCCGATGTTTGATTATAGTAACCTTCCATTGGCCAGGAGTGACCTCTTCCACTGTGCTAGTCTTGCTTTTGACGTCGTCCTTTTTTCGTCCGTCATGTGTTATTTTGCTTCCAAGGTAGCACAATTTCTCCGTCTACTTCTCCAGTTTTGATGTCAAGGTTATCACTAATTAATTTCTTCTGCCCATTACTTGGTCTTCCTTCGGTTTATTCTCAAGCCATATTGTGCGCTTGTTAGGTTGTTCATTCCATTATACATTTACTCTCTCATTTTCACTGAGGTCGGCCATGTCATCGGCAATGACAACAGCAAATTATAATCTCGCTCCAGAACCTTTCTTTCATTTTCGTCATTGCTTCTTCGATATATAGATAGAACGGTAGGGGCAAAAGGATACATCCCTACTCTGTACCCTTCCTAATTCAAGAACTTCGTTTTTGGTCTTACGTTGTTATTGTTCCCATTGTGCGTTATCCATCTTTTCCTACAGATTACAACTATTTTCCTAAGAATTTCGAATATCTTGCACCATTTCACGTTCTTGAACGCCTTTTCTAGATCTGCAAATTTTTGAACGTGTTTTGATTTTTTTAAAGTCATGCTTCCAGCACCAGCACAACATCAGAAGCGCCTCTGCGGTACCTTTGTCCTTCCTAAAGCCAAACTGATGGTGATCACAGAGTCTCTGTTTTCCTTTGAAATTGATACGGATCTCGAAACCCTGTACACAGCTGCAGTGCACGCTGTAAAACTGTTTTGTTCGTAGTTTCATTCGTAGACAAGTTTCAGCTTCTCAGTAATGTACCAGTAAATCGACACCGGCCATGTATTTACCTCGTGCTTGATCTTTTCTTCAGTCAGTGCTCCAATAGCCCCGGCTTCGTTTTGGTTCAAAATGGCTCTGAGCACTATGGGACTTAACTGCTGAGGTCATCAGTCCCTAGAACCTAGAACTACTTACACCTAATCTAAGGACATCACACACATCCATGCCCGAGGCAGGATTCTAACCTGCGACCGTAGCGGTTACGCGGTTCCAGACTGTAGCGCTTCGTTTTGATTGGGCGCGCAGTTTCAGTACGTCAGGAACTGTTATGACAGAAAGACTCCGTTACAGAGAGAAAAATTGTGATGATAATGTCCATGAAATGACAGAGGCATTTCTCCCCAATATCCTTCCTTTCCGAAGTATTGGTCCAGCGACCTTGGAGGGAGAACTTGTGTGTAGTTTAGATAGTAGGATAGAAGTGTAGATGCGTCTGGAATCGTGCTTCCATACCTCATTCGATATGGGAATTGATTTTGGCATTTTTAACTTCACGTGGAGGTTCCATTTCGTATCCCAGCGTCCTTGTACATTCAGGTACGTGCATTAGGGCACTGAATGCTAACTCAACTGCGCAGATAAAAGCTATTAATATTTTATTTTTCATTAACTAATAGTTGTCTACATTAAGAACTGGCTGTCAGTTTCTCGCATAAAATGATATTTAGTAAATATATGACTACAGAATGAGATTTTCACTCTGCAGCGGAGTGTGCGCTGATATGAAACTTCCTGGCAGATTAAAACTGTGTGCCCGACCGAGACTCGAACTCGGGACCTTTGCCTTTCGCGGGCAAGCGCTCTACCATCTGAGCTACCGAAGCACGACTCACGCCCGGTCTCACAGCTTTACTTCTGCCAGTATCTCGTCTCCTACCTTCCAAACTTTACAGAAGCTCTCAGGAGAGCTTCTGTAAAGTTTGGAAGGTAGGAGACGAGATACTGGCAGAAGTAAAGCTGTGAGACCGGGCGTGAGTCGTGCTTCGGTAGCTCAGATGGTAGAGCGCTTGCCCGCGAAAGGCAAAGGTCCCGAGTTCGAGTCTCGGTCGGGCACACAGTTTTAATCTGCCAGGAAGTTTCATATGACTACAGGTTTCTAACACTATACATTATGTACCTGATGTGTAACAGGAACATTAACGCTCATGACACACTCCCCTGCACCACATCACAGATTACTTGTATGTCTAAGAACGATCCTCGATCCGGGGCGAAGTGCTGCATTCTGCCCGTCGACAAGCTGCCAGCGCATTCACAAACTGTAGTCAGATTAAAATTACTTGATAGGTGACATTTGTAACTTGCCACTACAGTGTTGCCACATTAGCTGCCGGCTGTCGCCCGGTTATAGGTGACACACAGATAAGGCAAGTCACTTCACAAATGGTGTTGATGTGTAACGCAAAGCAATGTTGGAAGTGGCAGCCGCGAGGTACGTCGAAAATGAGGTATGGTCTACCGACAGCTGATTTTAAGCGAATGATGACTGAACTGCGTCAGACGACGCGTTTTGTAGCCCTGAATTTAAACTCACGTCCTAAGTTAATAATAACCTCTTGATGTGCAACATACCCGAGAAAGCGGCGGTCAAAAATTTTCGGCAGAATTGAAATCACGACCGCTTCGTACACGGCGATTAAAGCTAACCCTTAAGAACAAACTCAAGAGAAAAAATTCAGTTTCGGCGCTAAAAAACAAACTGCGATTTCTAGCTGTCACTGGTTACTTGAAACTACCCGCACACTTGCTATACAGACTGCCGCAATACCAACCTCTTTGACACTTGGTTGCAGGTTATAGGTGGCACAGGCAGATTCCAAACGAAAAGAGTGACGGGAAGAAAAATAAGAAAGTCAATACAATGATCAAAAGTGACGTGACAAAGAATTAGAAAAAAAATTAAATTTAAACAAATTAATTGAATAAAAATATCAATTACGTTGCTTTGATTAGATTTAGAAATTAAAAAAAATTCGATTCAGTTGACAAGATCCGAACCTACGACCTTCTAAACATGAAGAAACTACGTACGTTGAACACCGCGTTACGCCGCAACACTGCCCAAAGTAGTTACAAATAACTAAGTGACTCAGTCGCAACGATGAATTTCAGCCTTCAAAGATTCGGCTTCACACAATGTCGTGTGAAGCTTATCTAATGTAAACCGATCCCTTTAATATATAAGTGTATATGTGACGCTAATCGCTCTTGCGCTGACGTAGCCAGCAGTGTTTGGTTAGCGCTTTGAATGAAACGTGTTTATTTCATTAGCATCGTTCTGCGTGTGGGGTGTCGCTCTCGCGCTCTCTCTCTCTCTCTCTCTCTCTCGCTCGCTCTCTCTCTCGCTCGCTCTCTCTCTCTCTCTCTCTCTCTCTCTCTCTTGTGTGTGTGTGTGTGTGTGTGTGTGTGTGTGTGTGTGTGCGCGAAGCACATCAAGAAAGAATCCCGGACAAGGAACTGAACGATTGTTGCGGCAGTTCAACGGCGAACGATTCGGGCCTGACGTTAAGCGCTCTGCGTTGAGAAAACCAGCTCCAATGCATAAAGGGTCAGCTACTAAGTAATTTTAATCGTTCTACAGGCTTAGTTATCCCGCAGTAATTAATTTTCCTTTGTATGATTCTTACAGCTCTCAAAACTCCAGGCATGTGTGATCCATTGGCTTGCCGCTATCTGTGACATGTAGAATATAATTAGTGAAGAATATAGGTTGAGTTCCATATGACTCCTGTTTTCAGATTACATGTTGATTACAAGGGAGACTGACTCAAATGAGTCATTACAGTTAAACCCAAAATACATTCTACAATTCTACAGGAACTAGATATGCGTGATACAGGAAATGGTTCGCTTAGGAGCGCGGTAGATGATGTGGAACAGGTACCAAGCGGCCATGATGACAGAGTGCTCATGACGGTAGTCATGGCAGTGAGGTAATGTGTATGGGCCTCTTGATCGGAAGAAGCGAAGTGAAACCAGTCGTTGTGGAGATGTAAAGGAGTGGCAAGAAGCAGGCGCCAGTGACCACACCGTCAGTGTACGAGGTGCATTCAAGTTCTAAGGCCCCGATTTTTTTTCTCCGGACTGGAGAGAGATAGAAACATGCGCATTGTTTTAAAATGAGGCCGCGTTCATTGTCAATACGTCCCAGAGATGGCAGCACCGTACGGCAGATGGAATTTTACCGCCAGCGGCGAGAATGAGAACTGTTTTAAATACTTAAAATGGCGACGTTTTCCGTACTTGAACAGCGAGCAATCATCCGTTTTCTGAATTTGTGTGGTGTGAAACCAGTTGAAATTCATCGACAGTTGAAGGAGACATGTGGTGATGGAGTTCTGAATGTGTCGAAAGTGCGTTTGTGGGTGCGACACTTTAATGAAGGCAGAACATCATGTGACAACAAACCGAAACAACCTCGGGCTCGCACAAGCCGGTCTGACGACATGATCGAGAAAGTGGAGAGAATTGTTTTGGGGGATCGCCGAATGACTGTTGAACAGATCGCCTCCAGAGTTGGCATTTCTGTGGGTTCTGTGCACACAATCCTGCATGACGACCTGAAAATGCGAAAAGTGTCATCCAGGTGGGTGCCACGAATTGCTGATGGACGACCACACGGCTGCCCGTGTGGCATGTTGCCAAGCAATGTTGACGTGCAACGACAGCGTGAATGGGACTTTCTTTTCGTCGGTTGTGACAATGGATGAGACGTGGATGCCATTTTTCAATCAAGAAACAAAGCGCCAGTCAGCTCAATGGAAGCACACAGATTCACCGCCACCAAAAAAATTTCGGGTAACCACCAGTGCTGAAAAAATGGTGTCCATGTTCTGGGACAGCGAGGGCGTAATCCTGACCCATTGCGTTCCAATGGGCACTACGGTAACAGGTGCATCCTACGAAAATGTTTTGTAGAACAAATTCCTTTGTGCACTGCAACAAAAACGTCCGGGAAGGGCTGCGCGTGTGATGTTCCACCAAGGCAACGCACCCCCACATCTAGCTAACGTTACACAACAGTTTCTTCGTGATAACAACTTTGAAGTGATTCCTCATGCTCCCTACTCACCTGACCTGGCTCCTAGTGACTTTTGGCTTTTTCCAACAATGAAAGACACTCTCCGTGGCCGCACATTCACCAGCCGTGCTGCTATTGCCTCAGCGATTTTCCAGTGGTCAAAACAGACTCTTAAAGGAACCTTCGCCGCTGCCATGGAATCATGGCGTCAGTGTTGTGAAAAATGTGTACGTCTGCAGGGCGATTACGTCGAGAAGTAACGCCAGTTTCATCGATTTCGGGTGAGTAGTTCATTAGAAAAAAAAATCGGGGGCCTTAGAACTTGAATGCACCTCGTATTTGATTTGTTGACGTATCAACGCGGTGTGACCAACGTGACAACAAGGATTGGTCTACCATTCCAGCCATATAACATCGCGTCAGAGCATTGGTCATTAAAAGTTCATGACCGACAGTGACTGGAGACTAATGTTACGAGGAACGTTCAAAAAGTTCTCAGCAAGTTTCGGTTGAAAAATGTGAAATTTTCTGTGGGACATCGTAGAATATTCCCGCCCCATCGCAACAATGTCGCGCAAACCTGTCCGATCTCTCGCGCCGGCTGCACGCTCCTAGGACACCTGCAGAGTTGGAACGTGAGGACACACTCATGCGAGGCAATCGACGGATCTCTGTCAGACATCTCGCAGCACAACTAGACGGATGTGCTGGTAGTGCTGACACATTCGTCTACCTTTTGGGGTACTCACAAAAGTGGACCGTCCTTCCTCATGCACTATACAGCCCGGATCTTGCGCCTTCAGACTTGGCTCAATAAAGGATGCAATCGGCGGAAACAGTACGTGGATGATAGGGAGGTTACTAACGCAGCAAGACACTGGCTCCTACGTTGACTCGGAGACTGATACCATGCAGGCATACTGGCCCTGCCAATAAGATAGTGTAAGACCGTCGCATAGAATGGAGATTACGCCGAAAAATAGGGTTTTCTAGACAGAAGAATGGAGAATAATATGGTGCACTGGAATGCTGAATAAGACCAAACTGCTTTGAGGAAAAAAGGATGTATTACATTACTTACTGAACGACCCTCGTACACCTTCTTAATGAAAGTGTATCTCAAAGAGAGGAATTGCTGCTCCTAGGAAATGCACATCAATCGGCAACAGTCTCCAAGAGAATACGGGGAGGGTAATCCGTGAAATGAAAATTTGGAATCCGGTACCTCACGAAAGGTGATTATTTAGAGCGGCATATAAACTTGAACGCTTTATCAAAGGGGCCAAAAACGTAAACTGGACAGCAGCTGACTGGACGCGTGTAGTCCGTGACTTTGCCTCTTACAAATAGATTCTTAGGAAAACGGGACACCATGAAAGAATTATCAGATGGGTCAGAAATCGGTTGATATGTCGTAAATTTAAAAACAAATGATTGCGTTTTCAGAAACATTGGATCATTTAATCATGAGAAAGAGCTTCACAAATCGAGCAAGCCAATAACGCATCGGTCCACCTCTGGTCCTCATTCAAGCAGTTCTTCGGCTTGGCGCTGACTGACGGAGTTGCTGGATGAGCTCTAGAGGGATGTCGTGCCAGCTTCTGTCCAATTGCCGCGTTAGACTTCTATTTAATTATTCTTCATAATTACAGCCTAGTATCCGAAAAGCTAGAATAGGCATACAAATCACACTTTCTTAGATAGTTATAAGTTATGTATTAGTTATTTATTTCTGTTAATTTAAGAAAAGGAGACAAAAGAAACTATACTTCCACTACCACAAAACTACATTAAAAACCTTAAACAATTACCCAGCTACTAATCTACGAAAACACTACAGAATTTGTTCTCTGATTGTTCATTTATTTTGGTGAATTTAAATTGTACATGGTTGTTTCCGCTACTGGATTTGCTCTCGTATTACCCTGTCGGAAGCCATAGTCTGCTGGATTCCTTGGGCGTCGGGCAGCTTGCCAGCAGCGTTTCCACTGTAGCAAGTAATTCCACCCATCGGTGCTACTTTTTAAGTCCGCACTTCCGTGAGCACTTGCACCAACGCAATTTAGATTCTTGGGATAGTATTTCACTCGGTCGCCGACGTCAGTTATCCTTTCTCCATTTGCAGAGTATGTTGTCTAGCCTGGATGGCAGCATGTTGCCTTATGGTTGAATGCCTCGTGAAGTATTCCTTGACCGTCGTGGTACTGCAGTTGCAGCATCCTCTATGATGCTCCAGTCGACTCGCTCCTTATTGCTGCTTTGGCATCGCATATCCTTAATACCTGCCATTCATTGCCGGCTGCATCTTCATACAGGGTGCAGTCCTACAATGTGTCATCTTGTGTGCCCACACTACCGCAGGCGCGTCTGTTATTCATCTGTCTTCTGATTTTGTATAGATACGTAGCATAAGGGCCATGGCCAGTCAGGTAATGTACAAACCCACTCGATGGATTAAGAAATCTCTTTTTTAATCTCTCCTTGATGTTAGGGAGAAATTCGTATGTTCTCCTGCCAGTGCCTGAAGTGTCCCATTCATTTTTCACACTTGTAGTAAGCGATCTCTTATTACCTTTTTCGAATGGGCCTCAGTTTCAAGCACCCTTCGTACTTCCATTTGATTGTCTTTCTTTAACCAGTAAAAGCCTCCCATTTTCCTAATTGCCAAGTCAAGTGAGCACATTCCCAGAATTACTAACAAAGCATCACTGGGGTAGTGCGGTAGGCGCCCGTTAATCTTAGTAGCACGCCTCGTTGAACTCTTCTCACTACTGAGGCTGGCTTCACTAGCTGCAATCTATGAGCCTCGTAGGTCGCACCATATCCTATGACAGATGAAATTATAGACTGGTGGTACACGTGGATTGTCTTCAACAAGGGAATCCGAAATTGCCTACTTGCATTTGTTATAATTTTATTCACCACGTTGGCACCTTTTTGCCTGCTTCGTCACCGTGATGTGCAAAGTTACGACGTTTGTTCAGAAATACCCCTAGATATCTCGTTACTGCGCTTCTCCATATCGTTACATCATTTAATTTTATTTTAGGGTTTCTTATTAGATTCCCTTTCTGCACGAGGTACGTTGTTTTGTGAGGTGCTGGTGGCAATTTCACGCTTCGACACCGGCCCTCAGGATCGTGGACTCAGGATCGTGGACTCAGGATCGTGGACTCAGGATCGTGGACTCAGGATCGTGGACTCAGGATCGTGGACTCAGGATCGTGGACTCAGGATCGTGGACTCAGGATCGTGGACTCAGGATCGTGGACTCAGGATCGTGGACTCAGGATCGTGGACTCAGGATCGTGGACTCAGGATCGTGGACTCAGGATCGTGGACTCAGGATCGTGGACTCAGGATCGTGGACTCAGGATCGTGGACTCAGGATCGTGGACTCAGGATCGTGGACTCAGGATCGTGGACTCAGGATCGTGGACTCAGGATCGTGGACTCAGGATCGTGGACTCAGGATCGTGGACTCAGGATCGTGGACTCAGGATCGTGGACTCAGGATCGTGGACTCAGGATCGTGGACTCAGGATCGTGGACTCAGGATCGTGGACTCAGGATCGTGGACTCAGGATCGTGGACTCAGGATCGTGGACTCAGGATCGTGGACTCAGGATCGTGGACTCAGGATCGTGGACTCAGGATCGTGGACTCAGGATCGTGGACTCAGGATCGTGGACTCAGGATCGTGGACTCAGGATCGTGGACTCAGGATCGTGGACTCAGGATCGTGGACTCAGGATCGTGGACTCAGGATCGTGGACTCAGGATCGTTAAAACGGCAACGTTACGGGGCATGGAACATCGTCAATGCACCACTGCGCTGTAAAGGTGAAGTGAATGACAACCCAAGAAGTCCTGCTATGAAATGAAATGGCGCCCCAGACCATCACTCCATGTCTTCAGTGATGAGATCCTCTTCGCATTGAGCCCCGATGACCAGTGAAGATGTGTCTGGAGACTATGGTGACTATGGAAAACGCATACCACTGTGAATGATTTCAAGACAGTTCTGCATACACTAGCAAGTGGTTCAGTGTGTCATCCTGAATGTCGCGAAGAGCACTCCCAATATGCCATGCACAAATATTGTGGTCGACTAACAAATGTGCTTACAAACTACTCCCGTATTGATTATATACTTTATAATGAGGAAATGTTAGTGTGTTACTGTGTACTGAAGCTGCCGTCGTTTATATCAGATATACCAGAAGAATTGAAACCGGAACTAGCTCGGTGACCAATGGTAAATATTCATACCATTACTACGTCGCTGGTATCTCTAGCCTATTGACTTAAAACATTCAAATGGTATTCATACTTATCAGAGAAACTATCCTGAATATATTAATACCAGTGAAATCGAGTGTTTGTAGTAAATAAAATAACAAACAGCATTAAGACTAGTGGTGTTTATATTTACCGCTGTCGCTTAAAGGGCTAAGAGTTTTGCGAAATCTTGACGACCAAACGGGAACTGATCATTGCTTCTCCTCCGGATTAGCTCAGTACCTTAACACTGCGCTTTCCAAGTACTTTTATTATATTTCTGAGTAATCGCCCTTTGTCAGCACAGAGCTGCCTTATATTTATAAAGAGATTTCGCAGTTTACGTGAAAAGTAATCTCCACTGGTTGCTATAAAACTTGCTTCATAAAGCGTTAAGTACTGTATTACTAAATCGGCCTCGTCACCTACAACGGCGTCGCAATACCGTGTCAGCCAAATTTGTCCGGCTGACTCGAGACTGCACGGCGTTAATCTGTGCCGAAAGCGCGCAGATAATCATACGTGACAAAATACAGGCTTCAGTGTGATAACCTATCAGTGCTTGCACGATATGATCCATTCGCAGTCAGACGAAGAATCAATCCGGAAAGAATGTTTACGGCATAGGCTTTTGATAAGAAACATTCTAAAGTCTGCAGATAAAATACGATAACGAAGAGTCATCGGCGGATCTAGGACTCATATTGGTTGACACATTCTTACCAGATGACTGTCGTCGAAAATCAGGTGTTTTCCCTGATAAACGAGGACTGCGTCCGCAGTCGAGTTTCACAAAAAGGAAAAAACTGAAAATGTATTTTGTCGCTCTTTGCTTCAATGCTTGAAATCAGATCAGGCAGTTGGTTAGAGCAAGTACTGTATTTTGAGTTAGTGACCAGTTTCGAAAACTCTTATTTTCAAATGCTCGAACGGACGTGGACATATCCTCCTAGCAAGAATAACGGTGAGACACAAAAGACAGATCACACCAAACGTATCCAGAATGAACAAAATATATCAAGGAACGGTTTTCGCCAAGTGATAATGGACAGTATGACGAATTTCCTGACGTTCACAAATAATTTTTATCGTTTAAAGTCGCCGAATTAAGACATCGGCTTGGTTTTTTTTTTTTTTCTAATGGAACTATATAATTTTTCTCTGGCGTTTGAAACAAACTTTTAAGAGAACTTCAACGACCAACATGTATGGAGCTTGATCAAATAACATCAAGATAGCAGCTTCGTAAATTACTGTTCCGCCGTCACGAGAATTGCTTCTACCAACGTCTTTCCTATTATACCAGATACGAACCGGTAACTAAGGTGAGGGTCGTGTGTTTAGTGTCATGACTGTCACACAACGTGCTCAAAACATTGAACTTGAGCATTTACACACGCTGCTCTAGTCGTTTGGCGAAATTCGTCGTAAACGTTATCCACTTTTTCGACTGTCCCAATAGCTTTACGAGCAAGTTATCTAACTGCTACAACAGCAAAAAACAGATAAACACAAGAACCATACCTGAGTTTTGTGTTTTCTTGCATTGGAATTGTGGAATCTCTTCTCCTGGCGGTGGTTTGCGGCACTGTTATTTCGATACTACTTTAACAAATCCCACACACTGCTATGTCACTGAAGTTCTCTGAAAAGCTTATTTCAAACGCTACAGGAAAAGTTTATAGTTCCATTAGAAAAAGAACCTAGTCGATGTCGTAATTTGGCGATTATAAAGGATAAAAAATACACGTGAACATCAGGAAATTCGCCATATTGTCCGATATAACTTGCCGAAAACCACAGCTCGTTATATTTATTCATTCTGCATATATCTGAGGTCACCTGTTAACTGCTTCACCCTGCACTTTAAACATCACACGTCATGCTCATTTGCTGGTGACATGTAAATTTGATGTATAAAATGAATGTTTGACTATCAGCAGCTATCGACCGGTATCAGTCACAGACAATCTTCAGGTATTCTACCCAAAGGTACAAAAAAATTGCATATAGTATACAGGAAATGTTACGAATTCTTTTCCAAGGAAGTGCAAAATATACATGAATACTTACAGGGTTCAAACAGTTTAAGCCACATCACATCTGTCATTACTTAAATAATGGCCACGTCTCATGTGTAGAGCATGTCATGAATTCCAGTACACAACACAGGACTTTTAAATGCAAACATATTAAAAACAAGCGTAAACAGAGAATTACTGAAGAGAAGACCAGAGGTATAAGTATTAAAACTGTACAAAATATTGAGGAATTGGTCAAAAATCTTTAAAAAGTATTTTCGTCGTATGGTATAAAAATATCTCGATGACAAGTTTCTTGCCAAATGCAGAGGACTGGACCATATTTGGTAGTGTCATAAGTAAACAGGAAAACCGAGTTGCTATCCCCAGAATAACAACGATCTTAGAACATAAGGTAAAAATTATTACAAAACCCTAATGTTAAGCAGTAGCATAATCATTGCTTATACTCGATGAAATATGTATAAATAAAGGTCAGTTGCATCGTAAACGTAATGAAAATAGTATCCATAACATAAAAACAAGCTAAAATACAGTGTTCAGAAATAGGTTGAAATGTCATCCAGCGTTCATTTGCATCTAAATTACACAGTGAACAATTACTGTAAAATATTGACTACATTTAGGGGAAAACATATTAAAATAAAGTTTCGTTAAAGTGCTTCATTAGAAGCCTTGTACATCAGTAATACGAATACCATAAAAAAGGGGAGGGGGATAAATAACCACAGCATAACCAACCATGTGCCCAAATTTGGGTTTAGGGAACATTGACAACACATGTATATGATAGTGGTAGTGATGAGTAACATTCTTTAACTAAAGAAAACTTTAGCTAAAAGGCATTAGAGGCTCATCCACTAAGGATATATTTTGAGAGTAGATTTGAATTCATGACATGCTCTACACATGAGACGTGGTCATTACTAAAGTAATGAAACATGCCATGATGTCTTGAAATGGTCTAAGCCGACAAGTATTCATGTATATTTTGCATTTCCTGTATTCTGCACATAACTTTTTTTTGTGTCTTTGGTAGAATGCGTGATGATTGTTTGTGACTGAAACATGTCACCATTTGGGTTTTAAATTAAAAAGAAGCAGCTGATGATCAATCAAGCATTTTATACATTATTTGACGGATGTTTATAGTCACCTTCCAGAAATGTAATTCTTAATCCATACTTATTTAGAAGAATGTGTTCACATTCATTTGTACCCTTGAAAATGAACTAAAGCACGAAACAGGCTAGTACTGCTGAATAAAGTAGTTGTCCCAAACAGGCTAATTGAAATGATGTCTTCCGCAGAGTACAGCCCTGGAGAATATGGAAATATTATGGACTGATGTTTCTGCAAATGGGGTTTGGTAAAGGACAGCATGTACTAATACTACTACGCCAATTTCATCATTTTCGAATTTCGTTGGTAACGAAACACAGTGACGATGTTTACATGCGGCGCAACAGTGGTGCTAAATAAAGTAGTTGTTCCAGACAGACTAATGGGAATGATGTGCGGACATATTATGGATATGTTTTTACAAATGAGGATTGGCAAAGGACAGCGTGTATCAATACCACAGTGCCGACTTCATCATTTCCGAATTTCGTTGGCAGGGGAACACAGTGACCATTTTTTCATGCGGCAAAACTTCCGGTAGACGAAAACCGAATTTTGGGAATCGTTTTTTGCTGTCGTCTTTACATATTGAGGCGTGAACTGGTTTTGCTAGAACGGTCAAATATCGCTTTTCTGATCGTCAGTTGTTTTACACAAATGGCGTGCAGTAGTCAGCTCTTGCGTTTGCTTATTTAGCACACTGACTGTTTCTCTGCAATTAAATATTAGAGATAGACAAATTCCTTCTCGATCTTATATTTCTGCTTCTCCTTCACTGCACAAAATCACTCGGTCCACATCAGACGAAGATTTTTAAAAGCAAGGCGTAAACTGTCAAACCAAGCACATTTCACAAAAATGATTGTGTGTTTACGTGGGAGCGAAAATCGATTGTGGAAGTGCATATCCGGCAATTGGAACACCATATTCAGTATCGATTTTGGAGTGTTTGCGTGAACAACCAGAAGCGGCATTGGGATATCGTTTTACGAAGTCCAGTTTTAGAAGCCCCATGTAAACATGGCGAATAATTCTAGTCGGAAAACGCTGATTGGTCAGACCGAATCACATATCACCACTCTTACGTCTGGGCTGATACGTAATGCCACGACTTCGGATCATGTGCCAGTCACATCTCGGAATAGCGCTGACGCCGTATGTTAATTATTTTCCAATCGCTGCCCTCCACTTCGATCCACCCAGTACCGTGGAAATAAATGTAAGCTATGTTAACAAACGGCCGTCCAATATGTCACTTCCTCCAATTTGTGTTTTTGACAGACACTTTTCCTCGCAGATTATGTGGAGCACCACTTCTTATTTCATCAGTCCACTTAGTTTTCAGAATCATTTTGTAACACAACAACTCAATAACTTTGATTAGTTTCTTTCCCGATACGTATACAGCACCAGTATTAGGATCTCACTATGGTATTCCATTCACGTGTGCTTCAGTAGACATTCAGTGTGGAAAGATCTCCGCTTCTTACGTCAACTGCTGGTTATAACGAGCTTCATTTTCACTGCAAAACTGGTTAGCTCTTTCGACAGTTCCATGAAATCGCTTTTGATGCGAAGATGAACCATAATGAAAACATTCTTGTATATAAAAAATAAATAAGAAAAGAAAAAGCAGAGGATCATATATGCATGAGGCGCCGACAGACTCCTAGGAATGACTGCAGAAGTAAATTTCTTAGTGAAGTAGTCTTTTTCACCCTGTGACGTCAGCAGCTGGTGGCAGCGTGGTCGTGCTATGCATTAAACATGACGGGTCGTGGCACAGTGCGCTCATCGCTGGACCGTCTACCGCGACGCCGCAAAAGCGTGTCACACAGTGAATGCACCGGATGCGGCGCGCTCACACACACACACACACCACACACACACACACACACACACACACACACCCACACACACGGTGCACTGTTCAGTTTCGCGTGACTGCCGACAGGTGTCCTTGTCATTGTCACCCTGCTGGGCACGTAGCGAGGACAAGGTGACGGAAAACACTAGCCGTTGCGTAATTTCGCGCCACTGCGCTTCCGGCGACATTTCCGAGTAATTATGGGGTGCAGAGGACGGTGAAGAGTTAGCAAGGTTATTTTTTATTGCAAATTATATTTAGCTGAAGCTTCAACAACAGCTTTAACACCATGAATATTCAAGTGGTATGGAAGAAAACACCTCGCAGACAAAAGAGCGACTGTTGACGTAGGTATAGCGTCAAACAACAGTTCATTACTACGGGTCGCGCGCGCGCGCGTGCGAGAGAGAGAGAGAGAGAGAGAGCATGAGAATATAAGAATACTGTCCCACGTTTAATGGGAATCATTCGTCTACCTAATTCACAAGGTAGATTGAGAAATGATCTACGCTACTCAATGGTTTTCCGTAGCGGACTTCTCTTTGAATATTTCCTTTTTTGCAGTTATGCAGCTGTAATGTGAGTCCGCCAGAAATGCTTTCCTTGCATATTTTTTATTTATTGCTACTGGTTTCGAGTATGGCGTATTTTCAAGCTGTACTTAAATGTAATCAAGTTAGTATGTCTACATATACAGGGCGGTTCATTGATAGTGACCGTGCCAAATATCTCACGAAATAAGCATCAAATGAAAAATCTACAAAGAACGAAACTCGCCTAGCTTGAAGGGGGAAACCAGATGGCGCTGTGGTTGGCCTGCTGGATGGCGCTGCCACAGGTCAAACGGATATCAACTGCGTTTTTTTAAAACAGGAACCGCCATTTTTTATTACGTATTCGTGTAGTACGTATGAAATATTAATCTTTTAGTTGGACCAATTTTTCGCTTTGTGATAGATGGCCGCTGTAATAGTCACAAACGTATAAGTAAGTGGTACCATGTAACATTCCGCCAGTGCGGACGGTATTTGCATCGTGATACATTACCCGTGTTAAAATGGACCGTTTACCAATTGCGGAAAACGTCGATATTGTGTTGATGCATGGCTATTGTGATCAAAAGCCCAACGGGTGCGTGCTATGTATGCTGCTTGATATCCTGGACGACATTACCCAAGTGTCCGGACCGTTCGCCGGATAGTTACATTATTTAAGGAAACAGGAAGCGTTCCCAGCCACATGTGAAACGTCAACCACGACCTGCAAGTAGGTGTTTTAGCTGCTGTCGCGGCTAATGCGCACATCAGTAGCAGACAAATTGCGCGAGAATCGGGAATCTCAAAAACGTAGGTGCTGAGAATGCTACATCAACATCAGTTGCACCCGATCCATATTTCTATGCACCAGGAATTGCATCGCGACGACTTTGAAAGTCGTTTACAGTTCTGCCACTGGGCACAGGAGAAATTACGAGACGATGACAGATTTTTTGCACGAGTTCTATTTAGCGACGAAGCGTCATTCACCAACAGCGGTAACGTAAACCGCCGTAGTATGCAATATTGGGCAACGGAAAATCCACGATGGCTGCGACAAGTGGAACATCAGCGACCTTGGCGGGTTAATGAATGGTGCGGCATTATGGGAGGAAGGATATTTGGCCCCATTTTATCGATGGCAATCTAAATGGTGCAATGTATGCTGATTTCCTACGTAATGTTCTACCGATGTTCTGCATGACAGAATGGCAATGTACTTCACCATGATGGATGTCCGGCACATAGCTCGCGTGCGGTTGAGGCGGTATTGAATAGCATAATTCATGACAGGTGGATTGGTCGTCGAAGCACCGTACCATGGCCCGCACGTTCACCGGATCTGACGTCACAGAATTTCTTTCTGTGGGGAAAGTTGAAGGATATTTGCTATCGTGATCCACCGACAACGCCTGACAACATGCGTCAGTGCATTGTCAATGCATGTGCGAACATTACGGAAGGCGAACTACTCGCTGTTGAGAGGAATGTCGGTACACGTATTGCCAAATGCATTGAGGTTGACGGACATCATTTTGAGCATTTATTGCATTAATGTGGTATTTACAGGTAATCACGCTGTAACAGCATGCCTTCTCAGAAATGATAAGTTCACAAAGTTACATGTATCACATTGGAACAACCGAAATAAAATGTTCAAACGTATCTACGTTCTGTATTTTAATTTAAAAAACCTACCTGTTACCAACTGTTCGTCTAAAATTGTGGTCCATATGTTTGTGACTATTACTGCGCCATCTATCACAAATTGCGAAAAGTGGTCCAACTAAAACATTCATATTTCTTTACGTACTACATGAATGTGTAATAAAAATGGGAGTTCCTATTTTAAAAAAAATGCAGTTGATATCCGTTTGACCTATGGCAACGCCATGTAGCGGGCCAGCTATAGCGCCACGTGGTTTCCCCCTTCAAGCTAGAAAAGTTTCGTTCTTTGTAGTTTTTCGTTTGACGCTTATTTCTTGAGATATTTGGCCCGGTCACGATCAATGGACCTCCCTATATAGACCCAAATGTTTAATATTTGATTGCATTATAATTTTTTACAATAAGATCGTAAAAGCTCCTTTTAAATATGACGTATTTTTGTCTCGTTATATTTCTGTATAATTGTTACATTATCGCTCTGTGTGTCAGAGATATGGTTTGCTTTTAAATTTTTATCTATCACAGATAATTCGGTACAAAACACAATCCTAAACTTTATGTATGATATAAATCGATTTTCATGAAAGACTAACATTTAAAAGCAAACCGTATCTCTCACATATAACTGGAGAATGTAACAACCATGCAGAAATATAACAAAGGTACATCATATTTTTTAAAAAAAGTGTCTCCCGCCAGTTAAGGTTGCCAGCCGTGAGATTTCGCCTGATGTCATGCAACCCCACATAACGTAATTGTCATGCATTTCCTTCTTCATGACAGTTGTCGACCGCAAACTGCACGGGCAATGAGGACGGTCCTGTTTTTCGATGGGAAGTGTTTCATCACCCACCATACAACCAGACAACATTTTGGCATAGGCAACAGAGCTATAGCCTGCAGTAGAAAATTGTCAGAAACCACGGGAGGCTGTCTTCTATGACGAGGATATTGGAAAATTGGTACAACGCTACGACAGATTTCAAAGTCGGAGCGGCGATTATGTAGAGAAGAAGCTGGAAGGTGTAACTAACTGTTGCAAATAAAAGTTTGGATTTACGCTGTTTCCATTTGGGGACCGTTCGTTCCTTACTTTCCTCGTAGATATATGTGGTGATAATAGAACTATATTTAGGTACCACTTGAAAATGAGCTCAGTTCGAAACCGTTTGCAATAAATATAAAATATAGTCAAAAAAAGTAGCTCTGGTGAAGTAACATCACTATACATTGAATAATATTTGCCTTTGAATTGTTTCTTTTATATTCATATTATATTAAGGACATATGTTGAGCATCAGACTTACAAGGAGAGAGCGCCTACTCGTCATTGCCGAATTAGTCCACATTCATGGTACGTGTAGGGCATGGTGAGACATGAAAGTGCCCCAAGTGGAAACTCCAGATGGCCAAACGTTTTGGAAATACAAGGAGTTTTGTTACGGACCTATCACCATTTGCACCTTACGAATTGTCCCTAAAACAGTGTGTGTAGGAAGCGGTGATTGGCTCAGCGGTAAGAGATTGGATTCCCTATGAAGAGGTCTCAGGTTCGACTCCGCCAGGGAGCAAATGTTTTTGTACTCTTTGGCAATGCGTACATTGCAGGTGCAGACGGAGTGGAATACATCTAAAAACGTATTGGTGGCAACGGCTGAAAGTTTTATTTGAAATGAAGAGAATGGCGCAACAGAGGATTTCGTGGCAGTCGGCATCAAACTAGTCAGAAAACACATACGACTAAAAATAATTTACAGTACTATAAAGTAGCTGCATATAGCGATGGAACTGGGTAACTGTCGAGAAAGCAATGCTGGCGGACGATGATTTTATAGTTATCTTGTCGAAGTATTCTTCAGATTTATTGCTCCCTTGCTAAAAGCAAGTAGGTATCGCAGCATTTTGAATATTTTGGTTCTGGGTCCTGGAAATCAATATAGACAGATGTAGAAGACTGTGACTTACTTGAGACTTTTCACTTGATGTATTGCATATTTAGGATCCTGTTACCTAGTATTTTAAAACACGTCGCACATTTTATGTTTTGTCATGTGATAACCTAAATTGTTCCTTATTCCAAGCAAATATTGAATTCACCATTTAAAATCGAAGTAATAATAATGAGATACAAAGGAAAATTCAAGTTAATGAACGGAAACAGAGGGTATTGCATAAGACTGTCACTAATTTGTTGAAACTGAAGGAAATTTGAGGATGACAGGAAAGATTAGAGATGAGCTGTAGATTCTCGCGGGTGGTGGGTAAGAGGGTAATACATAGAGATGTAGGTCCAACGTTGGTTTTTGTTATTAGGACATATGCCAATATCTACCTACACAGTTTTTACGTGACTCTAGGTAAGATAACCTGTCACGGCTAGATTATGCCGGTTCTCTCTCGTAAGAATAGTCAGGTGCATTTTCTCTGGAGTTTGGGCAGATATTGGCGTTTTGATTTTTGCAGTGTGAAGCTGGAATCAGCCCACACACATACTGACCATCACGTCTTTCAGGCGACACCTGAAGTCAAGCGTCGGTTTGTTTCCCATTACGAACAAAAGGCTTTTTAGAGCAGAATTTTACGGGCCCATTCGATAGAGTGGTACCAAATTAGCATAGTGCGACATTCGTTTTATCGATATTTATTAAAATGAAGAGTGAAACACGAAGAATAATTAGTACTCCAGCAACGAAAGCAGCGCCCTGGCCAGCACTGACTTCTATCGCCACGCAGTAGCGCTGCTCAGTCGCTATTAGAGTACTATTCTTCATGTCCCTATTAATCCATATCGATTAAACAGGTATCACCGATCTATGGAAGGACCCCCTAAAATTATGCTTTAAAATTTTTTGTTTGTAACTGGAAACAAACTGACGCTTTCCGTCTACGCTGGACGACACACGAGAGATGTGATGAGCAGTATTCGTTTGGGCTGAATTCAACTAAACACTGCAAAAACTAAGTTGAAAATATATGCAAAAACACCAGAAAAATGCGCTTGACGACTCCTAGGAGAGAGACCCTGTATTCTAGATCAAAAAAGTTATCATAGTCTATATTGTTACTTAGGTCTTCGTTCGATGTGTCTGTTATGTTGATTCTGTGCTGTATCCTGGGTCTCATGTCAGGTCTGTCTTGTCTATCTTTCACGTGTTGAAGGTGCAGGGCCTTCGATATCGAGTCTGTCGTGTTGTTGATTTCATGCCATGCTGTTTTGCCTCTAATCGCGTTGTACAAGTCCTTGCTACGTGTGCCCTAGTCGTCTGGCCTGTGTGAGAAATGTGCAGAGTATTGCGATGCGCTCTGGGGAACCTCCCTCTCTCCGTATGTATATTCTTCCCTTTCACTGAGATGCATGCGGTGTAAATGCATTGTGTAAGAGCCGGGTGCAGTCTGGAAGTGGGCCATGCCTCTGCTTCCTTAAGGTCTAGAACGCTGACTTGTCTCCATAGCAGCAAGGTCGGCGAAAGCTCCGACACGAGTACTTTCAGTTCATAAATCTTTTGATGAGCGCCGACAGCCACGAATTACAACCGCGTGAGCATACCGGAAACTGGCGACCTATGCCGCCTGTCATGGCGCATGCGCCGCCGCTAAAGGTCACCGCGCCGGCTGTATTAAATCGCTGCGATGACGCAACAGTTCCTCTTGAACTGCCCCGCGGGTCCCGGTGCGACAGCGACAGGTTTCTGTTGGGGGCCGGTATCAGTTTACCTGTGCGGCGTCGGCCTGAGGTAAAAGCGATCTGGCCGCCTCACTCAGCGTCGCCCCTGCAGCACCGGCCTGGACACCTCGCGATCAAACGCAGCTGCCACACGTCTCTCGCTCCCGCTAATGATCCAGTCATTTCAGCACGCGGCGAAAGACATATGTAGAGTAGGGCTGTAAAAGTAATCACCTCACCTTGCACCGATTCTATTCGGTATTGTCTAGACAGCTACCAGCTACAAAGTATTCGTTACTTCGTTACTGTTGTACCCAATACACACACATATACTTTTTTGCTTAAATAAAGTGAGCCTCTTATAGGTGAACGCAGAGAATTTAACCTAGAAACCCCTCTGACTTTTATCGACCATGAGAAGGCTTCTGAAGTGTGAAACTGTCTTTGGCAGATTACTATTCGCGCAGTCTAAGATGACACTTGGCGCGGTGGCCGGTGGGAGCGACTGAAGTGTGTGCCCGCATCTCGTGGTCGTGCGGTAGCGTTCTCGCTTCCCACGCCGGGGTTCCCGGGTTCGATTCCCGGCGGGGTCAGGGATTTTCTCTGCCTCGTGATGGCTGGGTGTTGTGTGCCGTCCTTAGGTTAGTTAGGTGTAAGTAGTTCTAAGTTCTAGGGGACTGATGACCATAGATGTTAAGTCCCATAGTGCTCAGAGGCATTTGAACCATTTGACTGAAGTGTGTCAGCTTGTTAGCACGAACGGTTCGTCTGAATGCAGACATCCTTACCACCTCATAGTGGTAGCGAAAAGTATAAAAGTAACGCGTTGTAATAAACAAATGTAGGAATCAGTCAGAAGAAACCGTTATTAACCGAGGTGTAAGACAGGGGTGTGGACTACCACTAACTTTTTTGATTATGTACATTGACTCCATTCGTCATAAATGTAAAAGTAAAATAAACATAGGAATAACGATAGCGAATGATGAGACCTGAATGTGCTTCTGTTCGCAGATGCCTTTCTTACTCAAAAGAATGAAGATGACTTCCACAGATCAGTTAAAAAAGCTGAACGAAATATGAAAGGAATACTATTTAAAAGTTTCTAGTAATAAAATAAGAATAATGGCATTACGAGGAAAGTATGCAGTCACATCAAAAATTGTTTTAGGTAATGCACTTTTGGAATAAGTGTCTCGAATCTATTACTATTACTGTTTTGGTTTAGACTGCGGTACTGAGAAGACCACAATGAAATTCCATGAATGGCCGTATTTTATGGAAGTTTAAACCTGGCTTACCACAAAAAATAAATTTAAAAAATAAAATAAAATTCAACACGAGATATGAGCTTCCTGGAGACGACGAAAGACAACACAAGAAGAGAGACGCTTAGAAATGAAGATATTAGAAGAATTAAATAACGTCAACATGTATAAAAAAACTGAATAATATCTCGAAGACTGGAGACACCTCTTGAGAATGTCAGGTCATAGATTTCCTCAAAATATCACCACCTATGAACACAATGGGAAAAAAGACATTGAAGAACTTCAGAAAAGATTTTGTTAGTTATCTCAGAATGGGCAATATCCTAATCCTTGAAAGGAAGATGTAGATGTGGAGATGTAGATGTGGAGATGTAGGTGTGGAGATGTAGGTGTGGAGATGTAGGTGTGGAGATGTAGGTGTGGAGATGTAGGTGTGGAGATGTAGGTGTGGAGATGTAGGTGTGGAGATGTAGGTGTGGAGATGTAGGTGTGGAGATGTAGGTGTGGAGATGTAGGTGTGAAGATGTAGGTGTGAAGATGTAGGTGTGAAGATGTAGGTGTGAAGATGTAGGTGTGAAGATGTAGGTGTGAAGATGTAGGTGTGAAGATGTAGGTGTGAAGATGTAGGTGTGAAGATGATAATGATGCTAACATATCAAATTGTGGGCTTACTCTTGCTCGAGAATGCACCATTGAACAGTTTGTCTTTCTTGAAGAGATACACTACGAGATCAAAAGTATCCAGACACCCCCAAAAACATACGTTTCTCATATTAGGTGCATTGTGCTGCCACCTACTGCTAGGTACTCCGATCAGCGACCTCAGTACTCATTAGACATCGTGAGAGAGCAGAATGGGACGCTCCGCGAAGCTCACGAACTTCGAACGAGGTCAGGTGATTGGCTGCCACTTGCCATACTTCTGTACGCGAGAGTTCCAAACTCCTAAACATCCCTAGGTCCACTGTTTTCGTTGTAATAGTGAATGGAAACGTGAAGGGACACGTATAGCACAAAAGCGTACAGGCTGACCTCGTCTGTTGACTGACAGAGACCGCCGACAGTTGAAGAGGGTCGTAATGTGTAATAGGTAGACATCGATCCAGACCATCACACAGGTATTCCAAACTGCACCACGATTCACTAAAAGTACTATGAAAGTTAAGTGGATTTCATGGTCGAGCGGCTGCTCATAAGTCACATATCACGCCTGTAAATGCCAAACGACGCCTTGCTTGGTGTAAGGACCGTAAACATTGGACGATTGAACAGTGGAAAAACGTTGTCTGGAGTGACGAATCACGGTACACAATGAGACGATCCTATGGTAGGAGGTGGGTATGGCGAATGCCCGGTGAACGTCATCTGCCAGTGTGTGTAGTGCCAACAGTAAAATTCGGAGGTGGTGGTGTTATGGTGTGGTCGTGTTTTTCATGGAACGGGCTTGCACCCCTTGTTGTTTTGCGTGGCACTATCACAGCACAACCTACATTGATGTTTCAAGTACCTTCTTCCTTCCCTCTGTTGAAGAGCAATTTGGGGGATGGCGATTGCGTCTTTCAACACGATTGAGCACCTGTTCATAACGCACGGCCTATGGCCGAGTGGTTACACGACAACAACATCGCTGTAATGGACTGGCCTGCACAGAGTTCTGCCCTAAATCCTGTAGAACACCTTTGGGATATTTTGGAACGCCGACTTCGTGCAAGGCCTCGCCGACCGGTATCGATACCTCTCCTCAGTGCAGCACTCCGTGAAGAATGGGCTCCATTCCTCAATAAACCTTCCAGCACCTGATTGAACGTGTACCTGCAAGATTAGAAGCTGTCATAGAGGCTAAGGGTGGACCAACAGCATACTGAATTCCAGCATTACCGATGGAAGGCGCCACGAACTTTTAAGTCATTTTCAGCCAGGTGTCCGGATACTTTTGATCACATAGGGTGTAAGTAGGCTGTTTATGTTTTCTTTATGTAAGTTTGCTGTTTATGTTTTTTTTTATTGGCAACGTTACGTAGCACTCTATATGAAAAGTTTGAATTGTTGTCTGCCATTGTTGTCATGAACTGCTATAGCTGGATGCGAACAGCGCGTAGCGCTGGGCAGTTGGAGGTGAGCCGCCAGCAGTGGTGGACGTGGGGAGAGAGATGGCGGAGTTTTGATAATCTGTAAGACTGAATGTCAATTATGAATATTAAGGTAAATACATTGTTTGTTCTCTATTAATATCTTTCATTTGCTAACTATCCCTATCAGTAGTTAGTACCTTCAGTAGTTTGAATCTTTTATTTAGCTGGCAGTAGTGGCGCTCGCTGTTTTGCAGTAGCTTGAGTAGCGAAGATTTTTGTGAGGTAAGTGATTTGTAAAAGGTATAGGTTAAAGTTAGTCAGGGCCATTGTTTTGTAGGGGTTATTGAAAGTCAGATTGCGTTGCGCTAAATAATATTGTGTGTCAGGTTAAGCACAGGCTTGTATAATTGTTCTAAGTGGACGTTTCACATGTAAAATTGTTCAAAGGGGACGTTTCATATGGCGACCCTTAGCCTAGGATACCTCACTGGAATCTTCTGATTTTTTTTTTTTGTAGTTTGTGTATTTAATGTAGCTTTTGTTTATTGCTAGTGCGTAATTGTAGAGAGAATCTCCTGGGTAGTTGCAGTCTTTCATTGTTGCACAGTAAAACAGTTGTGGCATGCATGTAGATTTGCACCAAGTATTTCGCAGCTGCAATTAACTAGATATTATTTTCAGTGCTATGTTAATGTGTTCTCTTATTTTTGCTATTCAAATTGTGCTTTTCTGTGTTATCGTGTGAAATATTGTGACAATAATGGCGTGTGAAAAACGTAACACTCGGCTCCAAAGTAAACTGAGAAACGACAGTGAAGACGAAAGCAATGTGTTAGCGCCACTGTGTAATGAGTTAACTAATGTTCAAAGTAGTAATTTGGTAACTGTGCATAGGGAAATGGAGCGGACGTCAAACAATGGCGTAGACAGTCAAACAGGTAGTGAACAGGGAAGCATTATCGATCGGTCGGTCGGCAACAGCTCGCCTCAGGAATCCGAAATGATAGGACACAATATTGCAAATACTGTAGATTCAGGTTTTGCGTCCTCACCGTTTTCTCAAATAAGTCAAGACACATTTTCAGCTTGTCAAAATGTGAATGTTGCCGGCGCAAATGCACTGCCGAAAAGAGCAGAGGAACAGATTCCAGACACTAATGCATTGTTATTACAACTAATGCAACAAATGGAACAAAATCAGAGACAGATGGGACAAAATCTTCAAAAGTTAGACACAATGGAACAAAATCTTAAAAAGTTAGACACAGTGGAACAAAATCTTAAAAAGTTAGACACAGTGGAACAAAATCTTAAAAAGTTAGACACAGTGGAACAAAATCTTCAAAAGTTAGACACAATGGAACAAAATCTTCGGAAGTTAGACACCACACTTGAACAAACACGTGAAGATCTAACTACTGAGTTACATAACATTGAATCGAAATGCCAAAAAGTCTGTAATGACGTAAAAACACAAATTTGTGAGCATTTTCAGCCTATTTTTTCGCGGCATGAAAATGCATTACAGAATCACGAAGCAGCCATAAAAGAGCTGCAAACTATTGTTCATGAAAATCATGAGACCTTGCAAGCTAAAATGGACTCAGTTGCATCTACCGATTCGGTTACGCAACTTGCAAAAACTCAGGAAAACTTAAAGGACACAGTAGAAAGACACATGGGGGAAATTAGTTCATTATCAGAGAAAGTAGCCGAACTTTCGGATCAGGTCACTAACTTATCTACAAAGGTAGATGATGATCTGAATGACACAAGACCCATAGCCTTCACTGACACAGAAGAGTATGAACAAATTAGAAAATTCAAACAAAATCAAAATCAAATCAATACACAGTACAAAAGAGAAATCCGGGAAGTACAAGATCAGTTGACACAGGTAATACAAGAATTACATATTTCAGAGGATACTCGTGCTCCAACACGGGAAGAGGAACTTAGAAATACGGAAAAGCCACAAAAAAATAGCACAGGGCATTTCGGTAATTATGAAAGCAATTGGCAAGGTACACCGAATTTTGAGATGGAACAGCCGACACGACGTAACAATGACCGATATGCTACTCGCCGACACGATAATTTTGACTATAAGCTGTTCATTACTACACGTAAATTCAAAACATTTAAGAATTCTGCCAACGACATTCATCCACAAGCGTGGCTCCATCAATTCTCTCATTGTTTCCCTCCCAACTGGTCATTGGAGCACAGGTTAGAATTTATGTGTGGCTACTTAGAGAATGAACCAGCTGTAAGAATGCGATCGGTCATTCACGATTGTCACAGTGAAGGAGAATTTTACCATGCGTTCCTCTCAGCATATTGGTCACAAGCTACACAAGATCGCGTAAAACATAGCATCATGATGATGAAACACTTTGAACAATCTGAATTTTCCAGTCTTGTCAAATATTTTGAAGACATGTTGCACAAGAATCAGTACCTATCAAACCCATACAGCCCCTCAGAACTCATCCGCATTTGCTTAATCAAACTGCCTGAACATTTACGACATATTATTTTGGCAGGACGTTGCAAAGACGACATTGAAGCTTTTCAGGGATTGTTACAAGAACTGGAAATTGACACAGACAGTCGCGGGATGCGAAAACAGGAAAACAATCACTACAGGTCACATCCGTCTCAATTCCGTGACGACAGAAACAATAAATGGCCACGACAAACCTATTCTTACAACGTAAATCGTGATCAAAACAGACACCACCCATATGATAACCACTGGCAGAGTAATAGTTACAGGGAAAGATCACCTTTCCGCGGTAATGACTATCACAGAGACAATCAGAGAAACAGACAATATGGGAACCAATATAACTATTATCAAGGGAGACAGAATAACTTTAGACGCAACGGTCCAGCACGCAGTGACGACTCAGGCAGAAATTCTCCACCACATGACCGACAAGAAAGAAACTATCGAAACTACCGACAAAACGACAGACGTGAATTTCATCAGAACTGGCGGGTTTCTAACAGAGCTGGGCCCTCTGGGCAAGGCGAATTTGTGGAAGTTCGGCCTCCTAATCCCAATAACGGCGCGCGCCAACAAAGAAACAGACAATGACTCGCACCGCAGGCAGCCGCGTGCGCCGGCTGGCTCCGAGAAAAATAACATTGACGCTAACCTTGAGCAAAATTCCCGTATTCTTTACCGACGTATACCACATGATAATTGCATTCAAGTTGAAACTCTGCGTACTAGGAAGAGTAAAGGTTTACACGACATCTCACATTAAAACCGTTTATTGAGAGATAAACTGTTTTTTAATTTAGTCTTTGCTATAAAATTTTTCACTTCACGCTACTTGTACAATTTGTCCCACTGAGAAACTGTTAACATGCAACTATGTTTTAAAGCTAACTAACCATCCAGTCAAGAACCAAGAGAAATTATTTAAACAGAAATTACGAATGCATTGTTATTGCGAACAGACGACACAGTGTAATTGTGTGTGTACATTCTTGCTTGTTAGTTGCACGATTAGAACATTTACCAGTACTGCTAATGAAATTTTCATGCAACATTTTGGTTTGCTTGAGAGTGGATTCAGGATTTGAAGTACTTTCTGTGAGATTCAAGATGACCTAGTATTTGGTTTCTTTGACAGCTACACGATTATATCACGATGTTACTAATGAGTGACAATTTACAATGTTGCTTTTGCGGTGTATCTGTTTTATATCTGCACAGTTTTTTCTGAATTCTTCTATAAAGTGAGACATGTTTTAGTAGTAACTTTTGTGCTATTGCTACAAGGAGACAGCCTTTTCCGTAGGACAACAATACGTTACAGCACAGTACTTTCCTCATCACGGCAATAAGCGTAATAACTAAGTTATCTATACGCAAAGCATTTCACTTTTGTTTATCATGAGGTAAGTACATTGGCTTCTGCTGAACTTAGCTTTTGGAGGACGATAACTACGACACTTCCCAGAGATTATCTTAGAGCAAAACGCACATTTAGCGCTACAGGACACGTACTTGAGTGATTAATTTTGTACTTAAAACATTTATTTTTAAAGATTTTTGAATTACAAAGAAAGTTTTTCGTGATACATTTCATTTCATTGCTGTAAGCTGTAATACCTGAGGATACAATTACAATAAACCTCAGGGGGGTACACGCCTGCTTTGTGTACCATGTGTCTGGCAAGCACAAGGAGCCCTAGCTAATATGGTATTTGCTTATACAACTTTACACATCGGTACCATATTTCTCTAACACATAAATTACACACCTATCTGATCATTTAACAGAGAAACAAACATCCTTTTACTACGTCAGTGACACATGTTTACGCAATTACAGAGTTGGATTACTTCACACTTAAGAAATTGTACTTTGTCTGTACCTTTTGCACTGTTCATATTTTTTTGGTACCATTGTGATACTATGAGAGCTTTGAATGATGTATTTTGGTATGAGATCATAATTTTTAAAGTACGTTTGAGGTAGATGACACTACTGAAATGAGCAGAGAATTTTCTTTAGGTTTTGAAATCATTGGAGGAAGCTACGACGTTTTTGACATTTGACTGAGGTGTTATGATGTTATTTTTACGACGACGATGTGTATTATGCTGTTGAGGTATGTTTATGTCAATAAAATTCTTGACCTGTGAAATGTTTTTATATGAGACTGTCACTGTAGCGGAAACTGCTGTCGTAAATATTTCCGTAAGAAAGTTAAGTGACCACCTGCACGTGCGTCGTCGGCACACAGCTGTGTCAAACACCTGGAGAACAAGCCATTAGGGTGTGCCTTTCATCGCTAATGCGACACGCTCGTTACTTGAAAACATATGATTTTTGTAATGCGTTGTGGGCACACAGCTGTGTCAAACACCTGGAGAACAAGCCATTAGGGTGTGCCTTTCATCGCTAATGCGACACCCTCGTTACTTGAAAACATATGATTACTCGCACTTTGTGCTAATTACTGAAATGCTTATGAATTGATGGGAAATATTCGTACATCTGCACACCTGATTATGACAAGTGTCTTTCTCCGAGAGTTGAGTGCTATTGACTTACGAAATGCCACATGACTATTGAATGATATTTTTATGCTTTGGTTTGCGTAATTGCTTATTTCATTTGATGTCTGGTTTCCAGCTGTGTTGCAGCATTGCTCTTATAAAATGAAATGCATTTGCTAATGTGAACTCTTTCTGTCAACAGATTTATTAATTAATTACTTTATGATACACATTCTTTAAAAAGGAGCACTTGGAAAGGAAAGAACAATAAGAAGGAACTAGCAACAGTAAAACAAAATTTTCTTTTCAAGTACATGGTAATATTTTTTTTACAATAAGTTGTTATGGTGCACCACTTTAATTACAAAGACATTAAGATGACCACTTTAATTACATAGACATTAAGATGTGAATATGCATTTCCCTTGTCTGCATTGTTGTTTTTACTGTAATATTTTTTCTGCTTGCGCTATGTCATGTTTAGGTATAAGTTGCTGCTGTTTGCCAGGCATAGTGTTACTGAATTTGACTTTGTGTTACTCTTCTAAGCTAGTTTTTCTTGTTTCCTGCATTGCCTTATATTAGTTGTAATATTGCACTTGCTTTATGCTGCTTGCTTTGCCATTTCTATTTTTTGTCATTGATGTTTGTGTTAATTATTTTTTTTGCTGCATTGCCTCGTCCCTTGGTATATATATCTGAGCTCAGTAGATTTAAGTTAGCTTAAGAGGGGGTAGACTATATAAGAAACTGACTATGGAGAATAGGTCAAGAATGCATTGCGAAGGCGAAGAGAGATTTGGGCCCCAATGAGTATTGTACAATCAGAAATAATTATTTTGAAAGAAATATGAATAGAATACAGGAACGAGGTATAGGTAGGATTTTCTTGGAAATAAATGATGAGGTAAGCAATGTGTGAACATATAAATACAGAAAGCATGCTTAGATAGGATTTTTTTTGGTGGAAGCAAAGGTTGAAATAAGACGAACAATCTATGGAATGAAGGGAGATCTCCAAGCAAAATACTGCAGTAAAACAAACCCTGTCCTTTCCTCTTTGCTGCTTTTTCCCAATATGTAATTGTGTGTTGTCCTTTCCTTTTGTGTTATCCCACTATGTGTTTGTGTACCCTTGTGTATTTGTGTTTTCCTGTCTTTATGTGTTTAGCTGATGAGAGCTATGTTTTAGAATTTTTCTAATACTCTGTTATTTTCTTTGTAAAGATGCTTAGACTTTATTTATTCTGTTTTGTTTTAATGCTCATGTGTGAAGTTGACGTTTCAAAAGTTATTCTGATCTTTTATGTATGTACTCATGTCATAATTCCTGTAACACTGATGTATATGTTTATTTCTATTCTTTTGTAAAGCTTGTACTACAAATATTATCTGTATTGTTATGTTTTTAATGATGTATTTTGTATCTTTGTAATTGTATTCTTATGTTATATAATTGTAATTGACACCAGTTACTCAAATTCAGTAACTTGTAAGCATTCATTTCACTGCACACATTTCTGTTGGTCATAGTATATGGACAATATGTGAGAAGTAGGGACTGTTAGTGTTTGCACGTGTGTTAATAATTCAGCAAGGGACTGGATAACAGCATTGCTGGTTCTAAGGACAATTCCCAAAAACTTTGTGAATGCACAAGTGGTGGTTATGGACTTGCTCTATTATCCGCAAGACTCTTCAATGATGATTGTGCACCTGCACAGTCACAACAGATGGCTGCTGGCCATCTCTACGAGGACTACAGTGGGTCTGCATCTTTGATGGCCCACCAATACAATTATCTCTACAAGGACTACTGTGGGTCTGCATCTCTGGTGGCCCATCAATACCATACTCTCTACCAGGACTGCAGTGGGTCTGCTCAGTGATGACCTACCTACCAATATTCGTCAGAACTTCGAATGACTCTGCTGTGGGTTTGCTCCATTGTGGCCCATTACCTGTCAGCATTTCAAGAGTCAGCACTGTCTTTCCGTTGGAAGGACAACACTACTTCTTCAAGACTGCATGGAAATCCACTACTTCTATGTGCAATTTCTTTTACTAATGAGACTTTGTGAAAAACAAAAACTGTAATTACTATTATGATGAACAATCTGGACTGTCTTTATTGACTGTGAAAAAAATTTTAGCTGTTGACCAACATTGTATCAATAAGTGTGTGCATTTGATATCTTTGTTATTGTAATCATGAAAAATTTTTTCAAATCTGTATTGGCCACTGCCCAAAAAAAATTTGTAAAATTTTTTGTGGGGAGCATGGGGGCTATGTAAGTAGGCTGTTTATGTTTTCTTTATGTAAGTTTGCTGTTTATGTTTTTTTTTATTGGCAACGTTACGTAGCACTCTATATGAAAAGTTTGAATTGTTGTCTGCCATTGTTGTCATGAACTGCTATAGCTGGATGCGAACAGCGCGTAGCGCTGGGCAGTTGGAGGTGAGCCGCCAGCAGTGGTGGACGTGGGGAGAGAGATGGCGGAGTTTTGATAATCTGTAAGACTGAATGTCAATTATGAATATTAAGGTAAATACATTGTTTGTTCTCTATTAATATCTTTCATTTGCTAACTATCCCTATCAGTAGTTAGTACCTTCAGTAGTTTGAATCTTTTATTTAGCTGGCAGTAGTGGCGCTCGCTGTTTTGCAGTAGCTTGAGTAGCGAAGATTTTTGTGAGGTAAGTGATTTGTAAAAGGTATAGGTTAAAGTTAGTCAGGGCCATTGTTTTGTAGGGGTTATTGAAAGTCAGATTGCGTTGCGCTAAATAATATTGTGTGTCAGGTTAAGCACAGGCTTGTATAATTGTTCTAAGTGGACGTTTCACATGTAAAATTGTTCAAAGGGGACGTTTCAAGGGAACCACTTCTGCACACTGATGAACAGTCGGCATGGCTGAATTGACGTTGATGATAACAGCTGAAGCTGACTCGTTGTCATATCGAAATAATTACAGATTGAATCGCCAAGCCACTGCCTCATATACAGGGTTTCCAGAATGAGATTTTCACTCTGCAGCGGAATGTGTGCTGATACGAAACTTCCTGGCAGATCATAACTGTGTGCCGGACCGAGACTCGAACTCGGGACCTTTGCCTTCCGCGGGCAAGTGCTCTACCAACTGAGCTACCCAAGCACGACTCTCACCTCTCCTCACAGCTTTACTTATGCCAGTATCTCGTCTCCTACCTTCCAAACTTTACAGAAGCTCTCCTGCGATCCCGAGTTCGAGTCTCGGTCCGGCACACAGTTATTACCTGCCAGGAAGTTTCATATACAGGGTGTTCGGAAAACCCCGTTACAAGCTCTTAGGACTTGTAGAGGAGAGTGAGCAGAAAATATTTTGAATGGGAACCGATATCCGGTAACATACAATTTACGAGCTACAACCTTTACAAAACATGTTAGCTACGCCACCACTTTTATGGGAAATCGTGATTTGGCGCAATACTTGTACGTCATTTTATTAATATAACTCGTTTCGATTAAACAGTGCAACCATCTTAAAATATAAAGAAATTCCATTAATAATAGGACATACGTCCAAACATGACCATTTGTACCAAGTTCAACGCTATGCACTGTTAACTCTCGTTGCATAACCACCTGTCAAAAGACTTAATAACCATCTTCTGCAGCACGGAATGCTGCGAGAGGTGCAGGAAGAATCAGCAAGGTTCTGTAAGGTACCGACAGGCATGTGGAGCCAAGCCGACGCGTGCCGTGGCTAGTTTCTCTAGACATCTGCATTCAGAATCCATGGCGTGAACAGCCTGATACAGATGTCCTGAAGATTCTCGATTGGGCTTAAATCAGGGGAGTCTGGTGGCCAAGGGAGTACGGCAGACTTACCCTGCACCAGGACGAGTATACCACGCAAGTACGCTGCAGGCTGTGTCACGTTGCATTGTTCTGGTGATAGATGTCATCATGCCTATGAAAAACAAACTGCATGTAGGAGTGGACATGGTCGCCGATAGAGGCACATCTGTATTGAACCAATATGCCTCCTAGAATAACGAGCTTACCCAGGAAATTCCAAGAAAACATTCTCTTGGAGCATAACGCTCCCTCCTCTGGCCTGGACTCTTCGGACGGCTGTTTCAGGGGGCGAAAAGTCAATGGCCACGTGTCCGCTGTAGCGGAAAACATGATTCGTCTGAGGACGCCATATGTCGCCATTCCGCGGACGTCTAGCTGAGGTATTGGTGTGCAGATTCCAGGTTTCGTCGGCGATAATTAATAGTTAGCATTGATCCATGAGCCAGGTGCCTGTTGCGGAGGCCTATAAGCAGCCACGTTCGCTGAATGATCCTTGGGGAGACACTATTGGCAGCCCATTGCTCCATCTGAGCAGTCAGTTGCTCAGCAACTACATATCCATTCGTCCGTACACATCTCCGCTGCCGTCGTTCGCCCCCCTTTCATCTATGAAATGATAATTAAATCAAGACCCTAAGCTGCCGACAGGAGTTGATATACATCAACGGGGACAGTTGAAAATATGTGCCCCGACCGGGACTCGAACCCGGGATCTCCTGATTACATGGCAGACGCTCTATCCATCTGAGCCACCGAGGGCGCAGAGGGTAGTGCGACTGCAGATATTTATACCTTGCTCGCTCCCCGTGAGACCAACATTCCCAAGTTAATGTCCACACACTACATTCGTAGTGCCCCTGCCCACTACACTTATTTCTCGCGGTAGACAATCTTACTGAGTCCCGTAAGAGTTTGGGCAATGCGTGTGCATCCGCACAGGAGGAGGTCAATGTCCGGTTACCCTTAACTATATACCTTTCATACCTTTCATACTCGTGCTGCATCGCAGCTGCCTCGTCGCCGATTTTGCATAGCGCCATTTGCCATGCTGGGTATTCATCAACCACGGCGATACGCTAACAGTTTGCAACCTTCGCTGTTTCGGAAGTACTTCCACCCTTCGTATGAAAGCCAATAATATAAATCGCTGCGTTTCCGCATTACCACAAGCACTGCATTGTTTCCGCTTCTCCCCGACGCGCTTTGTATATCCTCCACTGCTAGTGCTGCCATCTGCCTTATATGAGTGATTGTTCTTACGTTGGTGACGAACATCGGCGCTGGTCACATTAATGTGACTGGACATCGTACAGTGACTATATGAAAATTATAGAATGCAGGAAAATCGCAGATTTGTACGTAAGACAATATGTTAACACGCGAAGAACAAGGCAGAGTTGAAAGTCTGTCGCTTGCTTTGTACTTCGAGACGGCCGGTTGTGAGACCGAAACTCCTTATTTTAATACTTTGTCAAAGAGCTCGGTGATTTTTTTATCTACACTCCTGGAAATGGAAAAAAGAACACATTGACACCGGTGTGTCAGACCCACCATACTTGCTCCGGACACTGCGAGAGGGCTGTACAAGCAATGATCACACGCACGGCACAGCGGACACACCAGGAACCGCGGTGTTGGCCGTCGAATGGCGCTAGCTGCGCAGCATTTGTGCACCGCCGCCGTCAGTGTCAGCCAGTTTGCCGTGGCATACGGAGCTCCATCGCAGTCTTTAACACTGGTAGCATGCCGCGACAGCGTGGACGTGAACCGTATGTGCAGTTGACGGACTTTGAGCGAGGGCGTATAGTGGGCATGCGGGAGGCCGGGTGGACGTACCGCCGAATTGCTCAACACGTGGGGCGTGAGGTCTCCACAGTACATCGATGTTGTCGCCAGTGGTCGGCGGAAGGTGCACGTGCACGTGCCCGTCGACCTGGGACCGGACCGCAGCGACGCACGGATGCACGCCAAGACCGTAGGATCCTACGCAGTGCCGTAGGGGACCGCACCGCCACTTCCCAGCAAATTAGGGACACTGTTGCTCCTGGGGTATCGGCGAGGACCATTCGCAACCGTCTCCATGAAGCTGGGCTACGGTCCCGCACACCGTTAGGCCGTCTTCCGCTCACGCCCCAACATCGTGCAGCCCGCCTCCAGTGGTGTCGCGACAGGCGTGAATGGAGGGACGAATGGAGACGTGTCGTCTTCAGCGATGAGAGTCGCTTCTGCCTTGGTGCCAATGATGGTCGTATGCATGTTTGGCGCCGTGCAGGTGAGCGCCACAATCAGGACTGCATACGACCGAGGCACACAGGGCCAACACACGGCATCATGGTGTGGGGAGCGATCTCCTACACTGGCCGTACACCACTGGTGATCGTCGAGGGGACACTGAATAGTGCACGGTACATCCAAACCGTCATCGAACCCATCGTTCTACCATTCCTAGACCGGCAAGGGAACTTGCTGTTCCAACTGGACAATGCACGTCCGCATGTATCCCGTGCCACCCAACGTGCTCTAGAAGGTGTAAGTCAACTACCCTGGCCAGCAAGATCTCCGGATCTGTCCCCCATTGAGCATGTTTGGGACTGGATGAAGCGTCGTCTCACGCGATCTGCACGTCCAGCACGAACGCTGGTCCAACTGAGGCGCCAGGTGGAAATGGCATGGCAAGCCGTTCCACAGGACTACATCCAGCATCTCTACGATCGTCTCCATGGGAGAATAGCAGCCTGCATTGCTGCGAAAGGTGGATATACACTGTACTAGTGCTGACATTGTGCATGCTCTGTTGCCTGTGTCTATGTGCCTGTGGTTCTGTCAGTGTGATCATGTGATGTATCTGACCCCAGGAATGTGTCAATAAAGTTTCCCCTTCCTGGGACAATGACTTCACGGTTTCTTATTTCAGTTTCCAGGAGTGTAAAAGCTGTAACAAACTGCCACCTTAAATATTTATTTATTTATTTATTTATTTAGCTTACGGCATGACATACTACATTGGAAACAGCATGAAAGAGAATATACATTGTTAAAGTATAGGATACAAACATGATAAAATAATGTAAATTGAACATTGGTACATAACAAATGTAAAACTATATTACAAAACAATAAGATTGCATAAAGTTCAGATTCCAGTATTTTCAGCAATCACAATTCTACACTTAGATTCTTCAGCCACTCCACAGCTTGTGGTTTTGCCCTCAGGAAGTCATCAGTGCCGGTGAACGCTTTCAGTGGACACTCGCTGACGACGTGGTGGATGGTTTGTTGTTTGGCACCACAGTCGCACCCAGGATCAGGTCTCAAGTTCCGTCTGTACATCGAGGATCCGCATCGGCCATGACCTGTCCGTATTTTGTTCAGTGTTACCCATGTTTTCCTCGGGAGGTGAAAGCCCGCTGGATGGTTGGGAGTCTCAAATAAAGTATGCCCTCTTGGATCGGCTCTGTTTCTCCATTCCGTTCGCCAGATTTCAACGCCATTGTAGTTTTCGCTCAGAAGTTGCTGTGCAGTCTTCACAGGAGGATTTCTGGATTTGAGTCTTCTAAATACAGTAAAGTCCTGGTGGATTGGCAGGGATGTATTACTTTAGATCTTTTTAAACTCTCTTATGAATATGTTGCACCGTCGTATATAAGGCGGTTCGATGTTACTGAGGACTGGTAGCCAGTAGAATAGAGTAGAGTGGTTTTAATAGCTAACTCGCGTCCACGTGGTACACCCTGGGCAACGCTGTCAAGTGGCTAAAGAGTTAGAAACCTCGGCAATCCGGACTGTCTCACGACCTCCAGGATAACCGGACACAATGAAAGCCGCCTTAAATACGAGGGCAGTTCAATAAGTAATGCAACACATTTTTTTTCTCGGCCAATTTTGGTTGAAAAAACCGGAAATTTCTTGTGGAATATTTTCAAACATTCTCACTTCGTCTCGTATAGTTTCATTGGCTTCCGATAGGTGGCAGCGCTGTACGGAGCTGTTAAAATGGCGTCTGTAACGGATGTGCGTTGCAAACAACGGGCAGTGATCGAGTTTCTTTTGGCGGAAAACCAGGGCATCTCAGAAATTCATAGGCGCTTGCAGAATGTCTACGGTGATCTGGCAGTGGACAAAAGCACGGTGAGTCGTTGGGAAAAGCGTGTGTCATCATCGCCGCAAGGTCAAGCAAGACTGTCTGATCTCCCGCGTGCGGGCCGGCCGTGCACAGCTGTGACTCCTGCAATGGCGGAGCGTGCGAACACACTCGTTCGAGATTATCGACGGATCACCATCAAACAACTCAGTGCTCAACTTGACATCTCTGTTGGTAGTGCTGTCACAATTGTTCACCAGTTGGGATATTCAAAGGTTTGTTCCCGCTGGGTCCCTCGTTGTCTAACCGAACACCATAAAGAGCAAAGGAGAACCATCTGTGCGGAATTGCTTGCTCGTCATGTGGCTGAGGGTGACAATTTCTTGTCAAAGATTGTTACAGGCGATGAAACATGGGTTCATCACTTCGAACCTGAAACAAAACGGCAATCAATGGAGTGGCGCCACACCCACTCCCCTACCAAGAAAAAGTTTAAAGCCATACCCTCAGCCGGTAAAGTCATGGTTACAGTCTTCTGGGACGCTGAAGGGGTTATTCTGTTCGATGTCCTTCCCCATGGTCAAACGATCAACTCTGAAGTGTATTGTGCTACTCTTCAGAAATTGAAGAAACGACTTCAGCGTGTTCGTAGGCACAAAAATCTGAACGAACTTCTCCTTCTTCATGACAACGCAAGACCTCACACAAGTCTTCGCACCCGAGAGGAGCTCACAAAACTTCAGTGGACTGTTCTTCCTCATGCACCCTACAGCCCCGATCTCTCACCGTCGGATTTCCATATGTTTGGCCCAATGAAGGACGCAATCCGTGGGAGGCACTACGCGGATGTTGAAGTTATTGATGCAGTACGACGTTGGCTCCGACATCGACCAGTGGAATGGTACCGTGCAGGCATACAGGCCCTCATTTCAAGGTGGCGTAAGGCCGTAGCATTAAATGGAGATTACGTTGAAAAATAGTGTTGTGTAGCTAAAAGATTGGGGAATAACCTGGTGTATTTCAATGCTGAATAAAACAACCCCTGTTTCAGAAAAAAATGTGTTGCATTAGTTATTGAACTGCCCTCGTATAACGTGAACAAATGATGGAGAAAATTTGAATGTTAAGCCTTTAAACTGGAGCTTTGATCAGAAACTTGCGGGGCACAGTTTTTCGTATAAATATTGTATCTGGAGGTTGGTTGCTGTTATTAAATCACTTTCTCGCTAACAAACGCTACAAAACACGTCTACGTCTGCTAGTGAAAAAACTGAAAGTTTGTCCTTAGAGGTGACTCCCACCAGCCGATCGGCTGAAGAACGAGGTAACCGGCCCCGCTGAACTTCCGCCGTGGCTTTTATCTACCGCCGGCTTGTGTTGGCAGTGATTGCGAACATGGAATGTTTTTGCGCGGAGATAAGGCGGCAGTAAAGATTACGGCCGGCTGCAACCGCTCCCTACAGCAGCCCGTGACGCCACAGCCACCGGCTTCTTGTCCACCGCGGCAAGAAATATTCTCAGACCGCAAAACGCTCGCCACCTGACTCTGCCGACCTGCCCAGCTTCCCAGCGGGGTGACAACTGCTGAACGAGAACCACTCCTGCTATGAAGAGAGCCTTTGTAATCACCAATAACCAAGTTGCTAATTCTCGGAAATCAACAGACGGTCGATTAAGTAGTAGCAGATTCCACGGCTGCTTACACAATCTCATTATATTAGATTTACTTTCATTCCAATTGATCCGTAGTGAGGAGGTCCTCCAGGATGTGGAACATGTCAGAAAACAATAATACATGACAAATATTTACAAAAAAATGGTTCAAATGGCTCTGAGCACTATGCGACTTAACTGCTGAGGTCATCAGTCGCCTAGAACTTCGAACTAATTAAACCTAACTAACCTAAGGACATCACACAGATCCATGCCCGAGGCAGGATTCGAACCTGCGACCGTAGCGGTCACGCGGTTCCAAACTGAAGCGCTAGAACCGCAAGGCCACACAGGCCGGCAAATATTTACAACTAAAACAAATAAGCTAATGTACCATTCCACAGGTCCCAAGTGGAATGATCATTTTTTAATGAACACTATATGAAAGTCATTTTACAAATACTAATGCACTGAATTTAAAATTAAAAAGTTATTTATTTATATGGTAATAAACATGTAATACAACTACTATAATACTTATTTACAATGAACACATTACTCCACTGAAATTGTGCAGAAGTTATTACAAATCAGTTGGTTTTACTGAGAAATTCATCAATGGAGTAAGAGGAGTTGGCCACTAATAAATCCTTTAGGCTACTCTTAAAGTGAATTTCATTGGTGGTTAAGCTCTTTATGGCTGCTGGCGAGTTATTGAAAATGTGTGTTCCTGAATATTGCACACCTTTTAGTACAAGACTAAGTGACTTTAAATCTTTGTGAAGATTATTCTTATTTCTGGTATTGATTCCATGAATTGAGCTGTTGATTTGAGAAAGTGATATATTTTTAATGACAAATTTCATTAAGGAATAAATATATTGGGAAGCAGTAGTTAGTATCCCTAGTTCCCTAAACAGGCTTCTGCAGGATTTTCTTGAGTTCACACCACATATAACTCTTACTGCATGTTTTTATGCCCGGAAAACTTTAGCTTGGCGTGATGAATTACCCCAAAAAATAATACCATATGACATTAGGGAATGAAAGTAAGCATAGTATGCCAGCTTTTTCCTTTTCATATCCCCTATGTCTGACAAAATTCGCATTGCAAACAGAAATTTGTTAAAATGCTTCAGGAGTTCTGTGGTGTGCTCCTTCCAGTTGAATTTATTATCTAGCTGTAATCCCAAGAATTTAACACAGTCCACTTCTTCTGTCTTCCTGTCATCGTATGTTAGACATATACTCGTGGATCACCCATTACAAGTTCTGAACTGCATATAATGTGTTTTTTCAAAGGTCAATGACAAGGAATTAGCTAGGAACCTGTGATTAATGTCCACAAATATTTTATTAGCTGATCTTTCTAAGACTACACTTGACTTGCTATTTATTGCAATGTTTGTATCATCGGCAAACAAAACGAACTTGGCATCTGGTATGTTACTGATGAAAGATCATTGATATACACAAGAAAAAGTAAGGGTCCCAAAATGGAACCTTGTGGGACCCCACATGTAATTAGTTCCCAGTTGGATGATGCTTGATACATCTCTCTTTCCTAATAACACCCTTTGTTTCCTGCCAGAGATATAAGATTTGAACCATTTTGCAGCATTTCCTGTTACTCTATAATATTCTAATTTACTTAAAAAGATATTGTGATTTACACAGTCAAATGCCTTTGACAGATCACAAAATATAACAGTTGCCTGCAATTTTTTGTGTAATGAATTAAGCACATTTTCACTATAAGTGTAGATAGCCTTCTCAATATCAGAACCTTTTAGAAATCCAAACTGTGACTTTGACAGAATGTTATTTGAGATTTGATGGTTATAGCGGCGACTGTACATTACTTTTTCTAAAATTCTTGAGAATGCTGGAAACAGTGAAATTGGACGGAAATTTGATGGTATTTCTTTATCTCCCTTCTTAAACAGTGGCTTAACTTCAGCATATTTCAACCATTCAGGAAATATTCCACTGATAAACGACTGGTTACACAGATAGCTTAATATGTTACTTAGCTCAGAATCACATTTTTAAATTAACTTTGTTGATATTTCATTTACCCACTAGATGTTTTTGATTTTAAAGATTGTATAATGGACATTATTTTCATTGTCAGAATTTGGGTCAACGGGGGGGGGGGGGGGGCAGTGGCGGCTCGTACATAGTTTTATCAGTGTGCTATAATGTAGTGCCTTGTCGCCTCTTGACGTGCAAGGTAAGTAATCGTAACTAAATTCAATGTGTTGATTTTATATAATGATGATATGATACATGACGATATAAATTGAACTGCTTTTATAATTAATCGCTTAATATTGCAAGGAATACAATTTAAAAAATGATGGCAGCAGTGGAAAGCGAAGCAAAGTCGACAAATCACTAATAACCTACGGAATTGATATGTGTACCACTGCTCGAAAATCCCTCATACTCTACGCTTAGAGAACTTAAGAGCCGTTGGCCTGTTACGCGTCCTTTCCCGCCGACCCTCTCACTGCTACGGACAAGCTACTTCCCTATCTCGGCGAATACAAAAGTTTAAAGCATTCGCCATAAAATGTATGTGCCTCTTTAAACGCTATCAGTTGCAGAATATCTCGTTTCCACATCTTGAACCGTTTATGAAATATGACGACTGTTATGACCACACGATTTCCGATATACAGCGGAAGCAATGGGGGAGTCATGCACAACCGCTTACCAGAGACAAAAACCAGCATCTCGAGAACAAAATATCACTCCGTTCTCAGTTTTAAATAAAATTTCGAAACGCAGTGTGCTGCGTCTTCCGGTGCTCGCCTCGCAACATTGCACCCAGGGAAGTAACAACTACAAGCAAGACCACATACTGTTCCCAGCAGGCGTAGCAATCAAGTGAACAGTACTTTAAGCTCCCAGTACAAATACCCTCATTAGAATTACCTTATTCGGCCCGTTCCCACCGTGAAATGATATGAAACATGAATCAAATTGATGAAAATGAGAGATGACATGCAAAAGAAGGCGTGGAACCTCTCACCCCCGCCGGTGTTATCTTCGTTTACAAGTCAATGGAGGCATTTTGAATTTCTACTGTTGTTTGTTGTTGTTGTGGTCTTCAGTCCTGAGACTGGTTTGATGCAGCTCTCCATGCTACTCTATCCTGTGCAAGCTTCTTCATCGCCCAGTCTGCAGCCTACATCCTTCTGAATCTGCTTAGTATATTCATCTCTTGGTCTCCCTCTACGATTTTTACCCCCCACGCTGCCCTCCAATACTAAATAGGTGATCCCTTTATGCCTCAGAACATGTCCTACCAACCGATCCCTTCTTATGGCCAAGATGTGCCACAAACTCCTCTTCTCCCCAATTCTATTCAGTACCTCCACATTAGTTATGTGATCTACCCATCGAATCTTCAGCATTCTTCTGTGGCACCACATTTCGAAAGCTTCTATTCTCTTCTTGTCCAAACTATTTATCGTCCATGTTTCACTTCCGTACATGGCTACACTCCATACAATTACTTTCAGAAACGACTTCCTGACACTTAAATCTATACTCGATGTTAACAAATTTCTCTTCTTCAGAAACGCTTTCCTTGCCGTTGCCAGTCTACATTTTATATCCCCTCTACTTCGACGGTCATCAGTTATTTTGCTCCCCAGATAGCGAAACGCATTTACTACTTTAAGCGTCTCATTTCCTAATCTAATTCCCTCAGCATCACCCGACTTAATTCGACTACATTTCATTATCCTCGTTTTGCTTTTGTTGATGTTCATCTTAATCCTCCTTTCAAGACACTCTCCATTCCGTTAAACTGCTCTTCCAGGTCCTTTGCTGTCTCCGACAGGATTACAATGCCATCGGCGAACCTCAAAGTTTTTATTTCTTCTCCATGGATTTTAATACCTACTCCGAATTTTTCTTTCATTTCCTTCACTGCTTGCTCAATATACAGATTGAATAACATCGGGGAGAGGCTACAACCCTGTCTCACTCCCTTCCCAACCACTGCTTCCCTTTCATGTATGTCTACTGTAAGTGAAGTAATTGTGTTGTGTTAATGTTCCTGACTCTAAGAAAAATTGTTGTCTATGTACCATGCAACCTCCCGGAGTTCGTCGATTTCATTAATTTTCATCCAGTGAAATCTCCTTCTATAGGCTTAAAAAATCCTCACAGAAAACTATGACATCATAGCGAAATATTTTCGTTGTTTCGTGCGCACTCGCAGTGTTTGTCGGTTTAAATAACTTACACGCTGTACACTTCAATAGTGGTGCTGCCTCCGCCGGCCGAGGAGTGCATATCCGTGGTAGCGACCCTTCGCTTGCCGGTTGCAGCAACCGCGTGGCTGCCTCTGGCAGAGGTTCTCGGAACCAACCTCTGAATTGGGAAGTGACACTTTCGGCGTGCTGTCTGTGGCGACCAACACCGCACCCTACGTTTCAAACATTTCTATTCCTTCTGTTTCTCCCAGAGTTCATGATTCACTCGTGCACCCTGTTGCGCGTCACACGTACCTTCTAGGAAATTTTCTCCTCGAATTGAATATTTTATACTAGTACACTTGATTTAGCGACAAATTGTCTCACTACCTATATTAGTCTGCTTTTCGTGCCCTTCCCCTTCTGTCAAGCGTAATTTTACTTTGAAGGCAGCAGAGTTTCTTCACCTCGACTACATCGTAGTCACAAATTTTGATAAACTTATTTCCAATTTTGCTTCTCCTACTGCTCATTACTTTTGTCAGTTTTCTGTGCACTCCCCGTCCATTTTCTTTACTCCTAGCCTCTTTATCCCATTCAACAAATTATATTATTGTCTCTCGTTTTCACTGTTGATAGCAACATCGATGTATAGATTGTGGAAGTGGTGTAAGACTACATTCCTTTCTCACACCCTTCCTGAACAGAGCACTTCGTTCTTGGTCTTCCATTCTTATTATTCCCTCTCGGTTCATGTACGTATTGTACATTGCATAGTTTTACAAAGAATTTCAAACATCTTGCTCAATTTTACATTGCAGAACGCTTGGTTTAGGTCGACAAATCCTACTAATGTATCTCCATTTTTTCTCGAATCTTGCTTCCATTACCCAGCGCAACAGGAGAACTGTCTCTCTGTCCTAACATAAAACTTATCGCCATCCACACTCCGTCTTCAGGCCATGAGTGGCCTATCGGGACTATCCGACCGCCGTGTCATCCTCGGTGGATGATGCGGATAGGAGGGGCGTGGGGTCAGCACACCACTCTCCTGGTCGTAAGATGGTATTCTTGACCGATGCCGCTACTATTCGGTCCAGTAGCTCCTCAATTGGCAACACGAGGGTGAGTGCACCCCGAAAAATGGCAACAGTGCATTGCGGCCTGGATGGTCACCCATCCAAGTACCGACCAAGTCCGACAGCGCTTAACTTCGGTGATCTCACGGGAACCGGTGTATCCACTGCGGCAAGGCCGATGCCCTATCGCTATCCAACAGATACTAATTTGTTTCGTATTCTTCCGTACATTACTCTTGTCAGAAAATCGGATGCACGAGCTGTTAAACTTATAGTGCGATAGTCTTCCCCTTGCCTCCTCCTGGATAGTGTAGCTCCACTACACCTTACGCCCATCATGAACTGCTTCTACTCTAAACTGCGTCGTAATCTGCAATACATTTCCTCAACAGCTGTTTCAAGAAGAATCAGCCCACATCTCATTGACTTGTACTATTGACGTGATAACTACGTTCTTCTGCTTAGTGTCTTACGTTTAATATACAGAGCACAGTGAGTATAAAACAGTTATTATGTGACGGTTTCCTAACCCAGTACCAGTTTGAGCGCCATCTCTGATGACTTCGTCGCCCACGGTCAGTTAGACCCTGATCTTACTTGTTGAGAAGTTTTACAGAATGCCTCTACTTTTCCGGCGAGAAAGGCGAACTTTTAGGAGTGAGAACTGACATAAGGTCGCGTGATTCTCGTTGATGTTCAAAAACAAACGAACTCGTTAACTATCTTGTGACATTTAGGTGTTGTGTTATTTAAAATTAATCCATTTAATTAACAATAAACAGGATGTAACTAAATTCCCTTTACAGACTTTGAGGGCAGGTTCATTACACAAAAACAAGAAAAAAGTCAAGTAAACATAAGCCCTAAAGTGCATACTTCAAGAGCTCTGAGCACTTGTTCATCTTCGCTTGCATGAAACACATCTCTTCTATTGAGCAAGTGCTCATAGCTCTTAAAGTATGCATTTTAGATCCCATGTTTACTGGCATTTTGTATGTAACGAACCTGCCCTAGAAGCCTGCAAAAGAAATTTGGTTACACCGTGTATAGTATGAAGAGAAATAAGTGAGAGTGACGTAATAATTACATAATTATTGGGTATTCGAGAAGAATTACAGCTAGAGCAAAGATACTGGCAAAGCTCTTTTGACGTGAAAGTTTCTTCTCTTGTGCAAAGTGCTTCTGATGTTCCCCTTGGCGCCTTTGTAGGACTGCTGCTCAAACAGGCGGGTTATTTGATTACTGCTGGGGCCTCCCCGTTTCCATTTTTCTCCTTTCTGCAACTCATCGCTTCGGTTTTTTTTTTTTTACCTGAATCGAAACTTGTTTATAATAAGAGCTCTTTCTGTGACATTCAGCACTCTCTCATGCTCCAGTGAACCTCAAATACAGGTAAAATAGGTAACTGGAACACTCGATGAAGAATCAGTGAGCGGAACGAATTGCAGTAGAATAGAGACTGACGCCTTGGCCTTGTGGTAATGTTAATTAAGAAGCCCTGCACTTTCAGCGTCGTTAGGGAGGGAAGTGTCCTGCTGGTATTAGATAACCCGCGAGGACGGATTCGGCCTTGGCTTTCGTTGGGCAACATCTCACAATTAGTGCCGGAGAACTCGAGGCCAACACAGGAAGACTGTCGGGGACGTATATCGGATGCGATTCTGTGGTCACTAGCTACCTTTTCAGGAGATAAGGAGTCGGTGCACTTCGGTACCCTTCCCACGCCGGAAGCGTAGACAGCAACAGTGAAATCCAATTCTGTGCAACCGCTAGTGAGCCTGATTTAAAGTGTGCAGTAGCTGCTGGCACGGAGCCACACAAATGACACTACTGTGCTGTACGGTGTGGCGGTAAAACAATGAAGCTAAACTCGCGTACCTAGTCGTCTGATGTTTTCCGCCAGTGGATGCCGATATACGAGTAATTACCTCAAAAGCGCTAGTCTGCAGTAAAACACGAGGTAATAAGCTATGGTACACTATCATATTGAGCGCGGTAGCACGATTTCCTGGATGGCAGGCTCGTATAAAACGTCAGAAATTACTCAGACAGTTTTGTAATATGTATCCTCTGGAGTGGTATCCAAACTTTTATGGTACGATATCGAAATAGGTTATCCGACGTGCCCAAGAATCTCACAGATATAAAATTCGTAAGACACTATATTTTACGTGGCAGAGGGAATGTATCATATCTACTAAGCGTCTGTCTCGTTCCAGTCGCGTATGGAGCGAGTAGTAAATGATTTTTTCTATGCCTCCGCCAGCAAGCTATACTTTTTGGTCAAATGTTTGAACGGAGCGGAAAAAGACTCCCAAGAAATTACACTATATATTTGTACGAATTTTTATAGCCCAATCAACAAATGGGGTAATCAACAAATGGGCTAGCAAACAGACCAGCGTGAGGTCTAGTTTTACAAAAAACAAAAAGGTTTGGAAGTAATCAGGAAATGAAGAAAACTTATTGATCTGAGAGAAAAAGTGAAACATTTTACTAACAGCTCCATCCTGAACAAAACTTGAAAATTTAAAAAAATGAAAAACAGCGGTCAAATGTTTTGTTAAATGATTTCTCTAAAATAAGAAATAAAATAGAGAAACATGTGACGTGCCTTTGAATCATGTTCGAATTCAGGTACAGAAGCTGTGGTACCAATTGAACATTTAAAGCTCAATTTTTAACTTACAATCTTAGAATTTTAAAGAGCACTGGAGAATATTTGTCTGGTGGGCTATGTAGGCAGTGCAGTCTGCATTTGTATGGCGTTGAGGTATTGCTACGATAGAAAGTCCAGCTGTTGAATATTTCACCGGCAGAGTTACCATTTCTGTGAGTTTCATTAAACTGTCGATCGGCACAAAACATTTGACACTTCTTTATCAATTATTCTTTTTAATTTTTTGTGTTTGGTACCTATGCGACGTATTCAACGGAGGAAATGGAATATTCGCGCTACAGGGCTTTATGGAGTGGAGGTGGTTTGCTTCTCGTAAAGCGGACGTTCCGGGATCTACTTTCGCCGTGGGAATGGGAGCACATTTGTAATGTGCCGCTACGGAGTGTTTCATTGTGAATGTGAAAAATTAATATGTTTATGTATGAGCATATTAACTAAACCTATATTATCTAAATTAGAATATATATATATATATATATATATATATATATATTCATTACATCTGCATATGATAAGTTGGAATTTGCCGAAATGGATCATGATCGAAGTACGGTTTCGTACCTGTTTGAAATGACTCAAGTTTTCTTCGAACTTATGAATTAAGTCCAAAAAGCTGCTTCTATTTTGAGATATTTATTTAATCATGACATGCCTGTTTCAGCATTATTGCCATCATCAGGTGATCTGAAAGTAATGGTTTTATTATATACTATGTTCTAGGGCAGATGGTAGCCTACTTGTCATATGACATTGACAACCATACATTTATGGAGTTCTTGACTTACCTATAACATCGCTGGTTAAAATGCGTAAGAAAAACGCTTGAGTGGCTAATATGTGACATATATGACAAGTAGGCTACCGTCTGCCCTAGAAAATATTATATAATAAAACCATTACTTTCAGATCACCTGATGATGGCAATAGTGCTGAAACAGGCCTGTCGTGATTAAATAAACATCTCAAAATAGAAGCAGCTTTTTGGACTTAATTCATAATGTCTTTACACGACTTACATCGAGCTGCGGGCCCATTGGAAACAATTTCTTCGAACTATTCAGCAACTGTATCATCTGAATCGGGGGACCGGTAAAAGGAAGCAATTATTAATTTATTCCGGTTGTCAAGTATAATTTCTTCTCACGCTAACTCACAGGAACAATCTATTTCAATTTCACTTCAAGAGAAACTGCGCCTAACAGCAATAAACACTCCACCACAAACCGTATTTAATCTATCCTTTCTTAACACCGTTAGGCCCTTCGTAAAGGTTTCGGCTGAACTTATCGTGGGCTTTAGTCAGCTTTCAGTACCTACGACGATTTGAGCTCCAGTGAATTTTATCGTTGCTGTCTTCAGAATTTCAGCGAGTGTAATCCAGTCAAAATTTTACTTCTCCTCAATCCTCCTCCTTCACATCTCAGAACAGTTCCGTGACCAATCCGTCAAATGCGTGCCAGAAGGAAATTGGATGACCAGGTTATCAATCCGAAGCTAAGTCCCAACATAAATTACAATAGAAATCGGAGACGCAGCCTGTCTTGAGAAAGCGACGCATGTTTCCACAACACATACGTTTGGCTTGGTGCTTCGCAGTCTGCCAACTGGGTCTGTTTGCAAGTGCAGCGGTCCAGCCAAGTGGATCGCTCTTGGCTTCCTTGAAACGAAGAAAGCTCTGGCAGCTCAATCAAAGTTTCCCCGACCTTGCCTACTACCATGGTTCTAGCATTACTTGTTTTTCGTAAGATATGGAGGATTTTTCTGGAAATCTTTTCTTTGTATGAGATGAAAATTATTTTGGCGTCTTTCAAAGAAAGAAACATTTTCTTAACTTTTCGGGTTTGTTTACAAATAGCTTTTCTGCTGCCATTTTCCTTTATTTATATTTTGCACGCCACGTTTCGGGAAATCATTCCCTATTTCAGGCACGTTTTTCCGTGTGGACTATGCCAGTTCATAATGTTTTTGATGGGTGAGGTTCTGCATTTTCAGTTGCCTTTACTGCAGTGTATGAAAACGCGTAACTTTTAGTTGATTATCGATGTTTATATACAGTTAATGGCGAAGTTTGGAAGAACTTGTACTTCGTTTTGTTGTTGTCCGTTTGCAGAAAGTGTCGCACATGTTACACATCACATAAAATTTTTCAGTGCACGTTATACATCGAGAATAAGGAACTTACATAAACAAACAGTTAAAAAGATGTTTTTAGATGTAATCAACAGAGGTAATACTACAGGTCTTCCGCAGAGTACAATATAGTATTGCACAAACGGTGTTTATCTTAACAGTTATTGTGCTTATTTCTGTGTGTTGCGATTTTTATCGAAGTCGAAGCATCTGAAGAAAATCACTGATTCAATTTAAAGTTCTTCGTTTAATATTTTTATCTTCAAATTTTCTTGAAATGTGAATATATCTCGAGCTCTTCCAACACATCCATCTTATGCCCTTTATTTAGTCGGTGGAACACTGTGACATTTCGTTCTACTTTTCGAAATGGACGTCCTGTACTGACTTGTGTGTGTGTGTGTGTGTGTGTGTGTGTGTGTGTGTGTGTGTGTGTTTTATTGGAGTGCCTGTGTTGTATAGAAGAATGCAGTTGCGGTGCAGTGGTTGTTCTTGTATCGTTCTTCTTAACAACAGAGGTACTGCAATGTCGTATTTATTCGTGTACACTGGGCAAGCGCCTTTCAATTAAAATGTCTCTCCTGTACAAGAATATGTATAATGAATGTACGAGTACCGGTTCCAGACACATGATTGATTGGAGAGATATGTGGATTTGGTTCTGACCGTGAGTCTTGCTCGGATAGTCTATGGTTCCGGCACGGTAGCTCAGCGTGTTCGGTCAAAGGGTTAGCTGCCCTTCATAATAAAAAAAAACTGAGTGAACGTATCAACGATGAACTTCAACAGGTGTCATGGGACATCCGCCCCGAATAGGCGAACAAAATGAGATCATAAAAAAATGGTAAGGCGACTGCTTCTGATATGCGAAAAATCAAAGTCCGAGTCCCGGTCTGGCAAAAATTTTCATTCTCATCATTCCATTATACAACTGATGGTTATCCATATTCGTAACTGTGAATACATGTCATGTACCGTGTAAAATGGCGGAATGTGTAAGGAGATGTAAACAATTTGCTTCCTTGCCTCAATGGAGACAAATATTGAGATGTTTCCTTAGACAATAGCACTGTCCACTACCGCCTCCCATCCTACAAGCCGAGGCAATCGCGAAATGAGCTGATTTTCCGCGGCTGACAAAACTAACGTCAAACGTACCTATAGTCTTCTCTCTTCTTTTAGCACCACCACCACGTTACCGATGGATAATGACGACGCCTTCTTCTTCTCCTTCTTCTTCTCCTCCTCCTCCTCCTCCTCCTCCTCCTCCTCTTCTTCTTCTTCTTCTTCTTCCTCCTTCTCATTTTCCCGTTTCTCTACACCATCGGCACTGTCATGTGAGTTTGGCAATGGTAGTGGCAGCTGATGGCCGGATACACTTCCTGGAGCCACCGCCACTGTTCTGACACTCCACTCCTTTTCTCTATCGTCAGACATAATCAAAAACACCCTGTGAGTGCGTTTGCGTCTATAGAATAAATGATTGGAGTTAGGAGTGGACCCTTATTCTATGACCGAGAACAACGGTGTTTAGCTGAACACAAACTGTTTTTAATTCAAGATTATTGTCAAAGAAGTACACTAATTTACATAGGTTGTAACATGACAATTTAGGACAGTTGTCAAGATAATGCATTTCGTCCTGTTTAATCGAAATAACTCTGAACACAACAATATCAAATTTTAACCAGAAGGTTCCCTACAAAATTATCCTTACCAGTACATCATGAAGTTGGCGAATACTACGACAAATCATCCGATTCCGGGTCTAAGTTCGGCACTATTTAGGATGACAATCAAGTCTACAGAGGAAGGTTAGTTTTCGTGATAAGCTGAGAAAAAGATTACTCAAGGTTATTTGAGTTCACAGTGGACGCAAGCTGATGCACCAACAAGTTTATGCCTCTGCTAGCGGTATTTACCTTAGCTGTGATGAGCTGTCTGCTGCATGGCTGCTCTCGTCCTCTGAAAGTTCTATAAAAACTAATCAAAATCTTTGTTGTTGTATCAGCAGAAACTGTCCTATGTTACTCATTAGGCGAGAAAACATGCACTCATCCCTAGTCTTGAAATATGGCGATATGCACGTTCATGGTTCGAGCTGCGTTCGTATTACAATGCCCTCTCAATTCTCGCAAGAACAATTAACTAGATAGCTGTTTCGTTCCTCCGCTGTTTGAGCTCAACGACGCTATAGCTAATATCTAGCTAAATGTCAGCCGAAGTGAACACAGTGCTCACACAAAATTCCTCCTGTGCATCGTACAGTGTGTGATGCGCCCTGTTCTGCACTTGACGCTGGTTCAGAGGAGAGTCCTAGAAATTTTCGTGTTGTGTCTCTCGTAGCAAAATTGCCCCCCCACCTGGGACCTTTCATGCTCCACATCATGGCTTTTTCTGACCAATAGGAGCGTTCCTTTCATCTTGCGGAAACTATCTCTGCCAATCGCAAAGGGCCTACCACCAAAGTGCGTCGAAATTTCGGTACTTTACTCCTTCCTAGTTCATGTTAGTCAATCTGACATTTTGTGCCCGCTCCAGACGCCTAAAAGTGCGTACCACGCACAGTTCACGTGATCTACTGCATTACTGGTCTGTTTGTATCCATCTGGAAATTCCCCGAAGCAGTTTTCTGAAGATTCTCTCCGTACCACGCCGCTGGCTCGCTACCTGTCCTCTTCAACGAGTCACCCATCGTGTTCGTTGTCCCTCGCCAAAGGTCACTTTAAAACTTTCCGTTGTACTCAGGTCATGACGTCGCAACTCACATCTTCTTCCAAACTATAACGTTTCCTCCAGCAGCTTTTTTCTTCTCTTGCTCATTGACATGCAGGATTTAGGTTTGTTGTGTTAATACCATCGACTGAGTGTCATCCCTTTGCATTGCATACTGTACATTATAATAGGCAAATCTGCTCATTTTCGCCAAAGTATGTCAGGTGACAAATTCACCTTCCCGTTTCTATGTATAAAATCTCTCTCATATAAGGTGCGAAACTGACATTCATTTAAATTGCCACCTTACACTATTTGCGTCCAGAGTAAGCCTGAACGTCCACCGGGGTATTGATCTGACAAACAGGTTGTCTGGAAGGTCGCACTATTACGGCAAGGGCCAGTTCGAGAACATTTTTCCACACAAGCGAGTTGTCATTTGACGCCCTTCTTATCCCCTCCTTCCCCCCCCCTCCCCCCTACTTTTCTCTCATAAATTGTCAACTGCGTCAATTTTCGCGACTAATTTCTATATGCAGAGTATACAGATCATGCATTTGGGCGCCAAGTTTGCCACAAGTGACCATTTCTGATCATGGTACGTCCTGTGTAGGAATGTTACAGTTGTGGCACCTGCAGCATTCTTCTCAGCTTGGCGCCCCAAGCAGCAGGTAGTGCCGCTTGGACCTAACACCAGCCCTGGCAGGGCACGTTCGAAAAATTTTTTCACACAGGCGACTTACCAATTTGCTGTCAACCATGCGTCTACAGCCTGCACTCGTAAATTCACTATGAATACTCTCGTACAAGGGAGACATTTTAATTGGACGTTGCTTGCCCGGAGTCGGCGCATGAATACGTTTTCGCAGTGCCTTTGTTGTTCAGTACGATGTTTGTTCCGTCGGACACCTCTGCAATATCGTCTATTACATTGGTGAGCTGATGCACACTAGAATATTGTTTTAGAATCAAGACAGCCCCCCCCCCCCCCTCCTGTGAAAGAGGAGGTATCTTCAGCACGAGCGACGTCCTTTTCCCGACCTTCGTCTCCTCCTAGGTCACAAGTGATTGTTATCTGGCGGATGTTGGGCAACTCTTTCTTTCGTTGTGCGGCCTGTGACGTTGTGCCGGGAACTGTGTTAGCGACGCGTGACGGTCACGGGTCGGTGTTCATGTACTTCGAGTCGTCAGCTGCCAAGCAAGCGAAAACAGTTTTCTTTTCCCAGTGAAAGATAAGTCGTTTGCGGGAGACTGATCGTTTGCCAAACAGCCAAGTAATTACGGTGACCACGGTTATATTTTCAGCCCACTCGAGAAGTCATCGGGCCTTAATGAAGAACATAGCAAAATTGAAATACTTTGAAAATAAATTATAGCGTCCAAAGTTTTCAAGACAATGCAATTAAATTTGGCACAGGTGTTAAGTTAAAAAAAAAGTCCAGGAACTTCTAGAGGTTTTTGTTAACAACGTTTCTCCTTTTTATAGTAAATAAATATTTATGTATTACATCTATTTAACATATATAGCCGATGTCTGTCCGAATGTTTCTTAGAGCATCTTGTAAAAATTTGAAATAAATTGGCGAAGAACTTTAGACATTTCTGCTAACCACGTTTCCTCTTTATGTATTACATATATATTTATGTACTGTACGTATTAAGAATATGTAGTCTATGTCTATGCGTATGTTTATTAGAGCATTGCGTAAAAGTTTGAAGTAAATAAGTCCAGAACATTTCGATATTTTTGGTAACGGTGATAGTCAATGACGTGTCTTTACATAAAAAGTATAAATAGATACATATGTTTATCTGTTATATATGTTTAAGAAATATGCAGTCTGCGTCCGTCCAAATATTTATTAGAGTATCATGCGAAAACCTCAAGTAAATCGATTACGAACTTTTCGAGATTTTTGGTAACAACTTTAAAGAACGACTTGCTTTTATATAGTAGTATAGATTTACAGTATATACCATATAGGTTAAAAAATGTCGCCTATTTGAATTTTTAATAGACTATCCTGTAGAAATGTGAAGTAAATATGTCAAGAACTTTCTGAGATGTTTGATAACAGCGTTAAACTTCAACTTGTCTTTATATAGCAGTATAGATTAGAAAATGCGTTAACCCAAGTACAAACGCCCACGCGCAGCAAAAGAATGCGGAGAAATTTTGCTGTTCGGGTGGTACTTTTGCACAACGTTGTCCGGTGAAATGCGAAGAAATCTGCAACGGCCAGAAGGAACGTGCGCCAAGGGGTTCTTTCTACGTGCTCTCTCCTTCAGCGGGATTTACTGTGATGGAACGTGAACGTGAATCAGAGAGGAGCAACTCGCGTACGGAGTCAGTAGGAAGCAGTCGGAGTTTAGCATTCAGCTCGCCAGCTGCTGGAGTTCCAGGCATCGTCCATCTTCAGCGCTACTACGGCTGCACGCTCTCTGCTCTCAGGTAGGGGTCATACCTCGGAGTCTTCTCAAACGTTATTTACGGGAGACGAGCCTAGCCATCATCACAAGTTCCATTCTACTATTCATAACATGCAAAGATAATTTATGCTATTCGCTTGAGTACCTGTACACGTAAAGTGCGTAGTTCCCATATGGCAGTGGAGTACCAAAGTTTCTGCAATGGCTATTACATCAGGCTATAAAATAAAAAGATATGAAACATTTCGGTGTCGCATAGGATTGGGAAAATCTAGATCTGTGATGGAAACGTTGAGCACATTTTGTAACATGTTACAGTATTAAGGTCCCGGCGGAGGTTCGAGTCCGCCCTCGGGCATGGGTGTGTGTGTTTGCCCTTAGGATAATTTAGGTTAAGTAGTGTGTAAGCTTAGGGACTGATGACCTTAGCAGTTAAGTCCCATAAGATTTCACACACACTTGAACATTTTTGTACAGTATTAAACTGAATAGGATTTCATTCGAACTGACTCCACTTTTGTAACCTGTAATTACTTATGTTCTGTTCACCTCAGTAAAAATCAAATAAATAAAATCGATGAACTATGATGTTTCGACAGTGTGTAAGATAACCATTCAGAGGTGTCAGTTGAGCATTTACCATACCCTTGAGATGAGATGCTGTGAGATCTAAACCCGGTGACCTTACACATGAAGTCATGTGAAATAAAAATGCGAAGTAGTGCAAAGGATAACTAATAAAATATCTGAATTAAACGGGAATGGTCCAGTTAAACATAAAATATGGGTACAACAACTCACATAGGTAGATTGATAAAGGTTTTCATCAAGATACCAAATAGAACTAAAGATCGCTATAACAATCAGACTTATTGCTAGATGTGTTAATGTGATTCTGGCCACAAAATAAACTATACAGGTAATTACAATAGAATACAAGGATGTAAAAACATGTTTAGAAGACCTTGGCACAGATGGTTGGGTTTGAGACAGAAATGGTACTAAAATTGTGTCCACGAAAATCGCTAACGGTTGCTGAACAAGTTGACAGCCTGAAGAAAAGACCCCACTAACGCCAACCAGTTCTCTCGCCTAGCTATATGGACTAATTAAGAAAAACGTAACTTTGACAAGAAACATAAAACTTTGTGGTCCCTTCATTACGACGTATTCAGATGCGGTCCGTGCTCACCACTCTGCTGATACTCGTGTGCACAGGATGGCTGCAGTAGTGACAGAGAATTGTAAGTTCAGACCCGACATCCGTGATCAGCTCTTAGGGGAAGACATCTCCCTCTGCAGTATTAAATTGTAGTCATCTCCCCATAAAGATCTAGGACGAAGAGGTGTATTGTACCATGCCCTATGATGAAGGGCCTCTCTCTTTCGCTCCACAGAATCTAGCTGCTTTTCCTGGCACCAGAGTCTCAGTAGCCAATAGCATTATACTGTCCAAACTGTGACCAGTGAAGAGTGTATAACATTGCAACAAGTTCCCTTCTCCTAAAGAAAATCCTGTGGTTAATAGATACTGCCCAGTTCTCACCTAGACTGGGGAAGTGGACAGAAATTTTCTGCCTGTGTGTGTGGTTCCGTGTTTTGTCAATAGAAACTGCTGCACATACAGTATATAACTGCGAGTGTCTAACCCCGCTACTAAATTAATTGTTATGGGCCTCCATACAAAATTTCTACACACGTGGCCTCCTTGGCCCCCAACGGACTTGTCCCATTCTGAGGGCGTCTTATCTTTTCTTGAAGGCATCCTTTAAGCTCATCACACACTGAAAGTATACAGTGTGCTGGACGCTCATGATCTGCCATCCCACAACACTCGGTTACCAGCATGTACCTGACCGAATGCTCGCCTTCAGCAGAAATATTTTTGTGGTGCGCACGCCATGATCCTCTCGGAGCTAGCCACCCCGAGCTTCAAAAACGCACTACAAGGACACGTTACCATTCAGAATCAAAGAAAACAGAAATACTAAGATTTGCAATCATTACTGTTAGATTTGTGTGTATATTTTTATGCGGTGTTAATAATTTAAATACACTGGAATGCCTCGTCTGAGTAATGGTGAAGGAGAAGTTTTGGAAAGAGACTGTCCCATAACACCCTTATCAATACCCTTGTGTACTGTGTATTATTGAACCGGGGACCTAGAAACGACGGAGTGGCTTCGTCCCGCCGTAGCCCTCCGTGGTTCACAACCCCACAACAGGCCACAGCAGTCCACCCACCCCTCCGCCGCCTCACACCGAACCCATGGTTATTTTGCGGTTCGGTCCTCAGTGGACCCCCACCCCCTTTTTTTGAGAAGAACGGTTGAGAGGACAGAGGACACATTCTGAAACATCAATAAATTGCCAATCCGGTAGTGGGGTGAAGTGTGTGGGTGGTTGGGGAGAGGGGGCGGATAGAAACTGTAGGGGGAGAGTAAGGAATGAATACAGTAAGCAGGTTCAAATGGATACAGGTTGCAGTGGTTATTCGGAGATGATGAGGCTTGCACAGGACAGACTAGTGCAGAGAGAGTTGCATCAAACCCGTCTTCGTACTGAAGACCACACCAACGAATATTCTATACGGTTTTTTCCTATTATCTAACAAATGCATCTTCCATTTACGGTATAGCCACCTTTGGGAATAATTGTTCAAACCATGTTTATTGTTATTCGATTACATTGTTCACGGAGTGGAATACTGCACAATATAAAGTTAACCGAATGGTAGGGCTATCTAGTCTGTGGATTTAGAATAGCCTATTTTTTGCGTTCCTAACATGGCTTTATAAGTAAGGGCACCTGCGTACGCTACAACAATGACTCTCGACTAAGAGGTGTTTTAATAAATTATCTACATTCTGACGTATAGTTCTTGATCTTTCAACCACTACTTTAGGAATGAAACTGTTAGACATGGTAAATAGCGATCAGTCCTTTAGATGTGGTGGATAAACTCGAAGTCTCTCTTGATGTTACAGGAAATGAGGACGTCTTCCAGAAAACAAGTTTCACCTTTTCCCTTCGTTTCGGTTCCCTACTGACAACAAGACAGGTAAAACATTAAACTGCACAAGCACTCAAACCTGGAATCCACGCACGCATCTGACCCATCACTTAAAAGTCGGAGTAAGGCAATGGCACATAACATTCGCTAGCTTTTTTCCCGCACATCCGAGAAAAACAATTGCGAATATGCTCATCATCGAGTCAGTCACTGTGTCACCGACTGCATATAGAACAAAACGTAATGTAACATACTTTGAAGAGAGTTATCTTTTTGGAGCAGATAAGTTAATCTGTATTTCCCAGCTGCGTTATCGGATAGGTGAACTTCCATCAAAAGACAGAATGTATTAAGTTTAGCTGGACACAAGAAAATTGTTTTAGCGATATTTTCATAAATGCGAACTGAAGACTTGAAAGATGGACCGTTAATCTACATCGGTATCTCTTTATGTTGCTTCAAGATGAAACTGCAGTGATTTCTGTTGAGACGTCTAGTGGAAGAGACTTGCATCTAATTAAAAATATCCTAAGCGCTGTGTAGAAACGTGACACAGCAAGCTCAAGATGATTATGCGGATGCCAGTATCACTACCCAGCACAGTCCACAAGCTCTAACGTAAGTGGCGGCCCGCTGAGGGAACAATAGCTAACGAAACGTAATCTCACACGCAACGAAAGTGTTTGTTGATTCACGCCACACCTCGCTGCAGACAGCGTGTACATTGCAAGCATGTAACGGACTGCTAACGTGGCATCTGACCAGCTGTTTCATTCTATAGTGCGAAGTAGCGCGTCACTAGTGCAGTCATTAACACCTCAGCACAAGCACCTCGTAGTTCCATATATCATAAAGAGAGTACATTATCACATGTACGTGATGCATTGAGCAGTTTCACTCAGTGCGCTAGCACGGCTAAGTACTGACAAATACAGACCGTACAACGTCCTGTAATAGTTCTGGACTCGCATTCGGGAGGACGACGGTTCAATCCCGCGTCCGGCCATCCTGATTTAGGTTTTCCGTGATTTCCCTAAATCGCTCCAGGCAAATGCCGGGATGGTTCGTTTGAAAGGGCACGGCCGACTTCCTTCCCCATCCTTCCCTAACCGATTAGACCGATGACCTCGCTGTCTGGTCTCCTTCCCCAAAACAACCAACCAACCAATAGTTCTCGACAACGTCTTTTGCACTCAGATTTTTGTATTACTTGAAGAAATACAGCTACCAGCCACATTTTATGCAGCATTATTCATGACAAGACGCGTTGTGGGTCTTCAGAGATCTTCAGCTGGTGACGTTTGAATATTGCAGATGCCCTATATAATCAACAATTCTTTTACTTATCGCATTCCTAATTTACAGTTAGGTGCACTTATTTTATTGTGTATCTTGTAACACTGTTTCGCATTTATACATATAACATACACACTTTTAGGTTCGTTAGTACACTGGAGCGTTGTAGTAATCTCCACGTGGCGAATTATGTTTACTTACAGCTAAACTCACACACACAGTGTAATTACAATTTTCCTGTATATTCGGAAGCTAATCCTGAAGTCATTTGTGTTGTAGCCTTAATTTTCTTGACCTCCATATTTGATACAGGCCTCTGTATGACTGAAAAAATGAAGGTTGTTGTGTTCCGTGCTTAAAGTACTTCGTTAGTGTAGGAACAGGACACCGTTCATTTTTTCACCTTTAGGTGGTTTGGTATGAGGTTAGAAATTAAGTCTACAAGCACAACTGATTTCAGTAGTAGTTTTGGAATACACACGGGAACTGTAATTTCACTGTAGGTGTGTTTTTCAATGTAAACTAACACGTAAGTCGGTCACATGGCAAATGCTGGGCTTCGTGAGAATAGTAGTTATTTAAAATTTGTGCGTTACGTATACAAACACAAAACATGGAATTACAAAAAAAAAAAAATGGTTCAAATGGGTCTGAGCACTGTGGGACTTAACTTCTAAGATCATCAGTCCCCTAGAACTTAGGACTAATTAAACCTAACTAACCTAAGAACATCACACACATCCATGCCCGAGGCAGGATTCGAACCTGCGACCGTAGCGGTCGCTCGGCTCCAGACTGTAGCGCCTAGAACCGCACGGCCACTCCGGCCGGCGGAATTACAAAATACGGAATAAAAATACGTACGCCTAATTGTAAATTAGACGTAAAGATACGACTCTGGAATCGTGGTAACTAAAGGAATTGTTGTTTTGGAATGGACAAGTGTGGCGAAAGTAATACGCCTCAATCGATTCGAGGAAACCACAGGAATCTTTAATCTAGATGTCTCCTCTCCAACCGCGAGTTATGCATCACACTTCTCTTGGTCAAATGATCCGTACCATGCAGATTTCAACCAAATAAATTGGCAGAGGTTGAAAATACCGCTTCATTTGTAAATTACTTTACTTTCACACGACCGGTTTCGGACTGTTATAAGCCCATCCTCAGGTGTCGTAGCTGTGCTGTGGTCCCCGAGCACCGTGTGTATGTGTACCAGGCGCGGTGTGCTGCCTATGAGCGCAGAACAGGGCAATAAATTGGGCATGCATTGAGTTTCAGTTATTTCTGCTCACGTTTGACCACCAGATAGCAGTAGGTACGTAAACATTCGCAATCCGCTTCTTTGATAATCTGACGGTGGCAAAACATCAGTGCAGAAAATCGCAACTGGTGTCAGGCACACAGCCACGACACTGAGGTGTCCCTTCACTTAAGTTTAAAATTGCAAGTGTTTCACTTGTCGATGTCACTTCATTTGAAGTCGACGTTGCTCTGTCAACATTAGCAGCGCCGGTTGTTGTCTCTCCCTTCTTTCTCTCACAAAAAGGTGACCACCTCTATTCAGACAACATTGAAATCTTCTTTACTACAATTGTAACTAATTTTGATTAAGTACTAACTTTACTGTCCTTATGTTTGTCTTAGAACATCTGCATCCACCCAGACAGCCAATAAATCAATATGAACTGCATAACCAAGCGCACTTCCCATTGCACCACATTTGTATACAGAGCGCAGGAAGAATGACTGCTGTATTAGCCCATCTAGTCTTCGCTATCCCTGTTGGAGCGTTAGGTAGCAGACTGTAGTATATTCGTAGGTTCCTCTCTTAATTTTGGTTATTGAACTTTGTAAATAGGCTTTCGCGAGATATTTGACATAGATCTTCAAACGACTGCCATTTTATATTTGGCAGTATTTTCCGCGCCGCTCTCCCGCGAGTCAAACAAACCTGTGACTATTCGTGCTGCTCTTCTTTCTATTGGTTCGTGACCACTGCATTTCATGTCCCCCATAAGTAGTACTCTGCATATTATCTTAAATAACTTAAGACTATCTGTTTTTAAATACAGTAGGTACTAAAAGAAAAAAGTGGTTAAGGGTTATTTTTCATCAACGTCAAGCACTGGTTGCTGTCCTATTTCGCCCTCGAAAATTCGCCTCCTCTCCCAAGTGACAATGTCCTGCAAAGCATACTGCGTTGTCATTTAGCTCAGACAATAACCTGCAAAATAAAATAAAATAAAAATATCGCATGTATCACTTATCACTTGTGAGTTTGCCAGAAGCAACCAGGTACATATGCAGAGGTTTTGTAAGTCATACTATTCGGATGTGCATGCTCTGAGGCTGGCAGTTGTCTCGTCAAAAGTCAACTTGTATCAAATTATGGTATAGATACGAGGTAATGGTTTCAGAAACTGTGTGTCTTTTGTGGCAGACTAAATTAAAGAGAACTTTGACTGTGAGACAGCACGAAGAAAGGTGGAATACTTAGTGAGGACATATTACAAATGGCCAGAAGTGGAATGCATGGACAATCATTTCTAGAAGCAAAAAATGGTTAGTGGAAAGAGTGCCAAGGCTCAGTAGAAAAAAAAAAATTTCTCTCATTGACATAACACAGAAGTAGAGGAGAAGCGCGAAGAGGACATGTTATTGTTCGAGATAATGATATCAATCATAAATACAAGAAACGTCGGGTGTAGTAAGTACGAGCAGATGAAGTAAGCGACACAGGACTTAAAAAAACTGACTAAAGACTCGTAAAAAATATACTTATGTTGAGGTAATAGACATCGAGAGCTGCATGAGGTGTGTGGAAGTTATTGCCTATGTGATTTACTGTCTGTACACCTAATGATACGAAATGTCTTCCGTCTTTCTCAACATGATGCCTCCTTCGGATGGCAGAAGGTGATATTGCCGCTTCCTTCTTCGTTTGACTACCTGCGTTCAGAACAAGACATTGATGAATAACAAGTCGTGGACAGACGATAAATTCAAGTCTGTAGATGATTAACAAAGCAGTCTGACAAACAGCCACTCGAATGATAAGATTCGTTCCAAAACAAGGAACCCGTGGCTGTTGTGATTTGAAGAACCCGATAAGAGCTGTCATCAACCATTTAAAGCGACTAATTGAATTACGATGTTTGCTTCGACGCTGCCCAACTCGAGAATTCTATTCTTACATGATGACTATTCGCAATTCTTGTACATATATATTTAAAGCATCCCAGTCAATTCTAAGAAGGTACACAGTTAGGAATTGCCATCTAAGTGTTATAATGACACACTAGCGTACGCCTCTAGATAAGCAGGTTCACATTCCGTTGGTGAATAGTGATTTTATTAAAGGTGTTTTGCTACAAGAACAGCGAAATTTCCACATGTTAACAACACTGTCGATGCAAACAAATGTTTTCTTTTTCGTGGGTCATCAGTCTTCTAAACGGTTTGATGCGGCCTGCTAAGAATTCCTCTTCTGAGCCAGTATCTTCACCAGAGTAGCATTTGCGCCCAAAATACTCATTGTCTTTTATTAAGGACTGTCTAATATTCAACTATGTTTGTACATAGTCATTGTGTTCAGGTTACACGCTTCTGTTGCTGTTTCGTTTCTGATAATTAACTATGGTTTTAAAATACCCTGCCTTTTGTAAAACACAATGTTCTTTTTTTCGTTATTGTTTACGCACACATGTTTCTACTGCTGTATCTTCAGTGGGTCTTTATCTTATTTTCGTAAAAATATCATAAAAAGTTGATTGTTCTTCTATTGCAAGCTTAGAAACATGTCAAATGGTTCAAATGGCTGTAAGCACTATGGGACTTAACGTCTGAGGCCATCAGTCCCCTAGACTTAGAACTACTTAAACCTAACTAACCTAAGGACATCACACACGTCCATGCCCGAGACAGGATTCGAACCTGCGAGCGAGGCAGCAGAGCGGTTCCGGAATGAAGCGCCTAGAAACATGTCCGCCTGTTCTGCTATGACTGCTTAACCGTAACTGCACTGTTTAAAGTTCTGTTTTTTTACATGGTAGCACTCTGTAATATACTTTCTTACTTGAATACATGTAAATGCTACTATACTGGCACGAAGGCAGTAATCAGGCACTTTCTCTCACATGCTGTCTGCAGTCTGCGCGCCCTGTTTTTGCGTCTAAGATGCAGGTCGCGAAAGCGAAAACAGTGATGAAATTAAAATTACAACTCGAGGCGACAGGAGTACAGCCGTCAGTCCGAAGTCATTGAGTATATCACAAGAAGCTGTACATCCCCGAGACAGGAATAACAGCAGAATTATTTATGAACTGTGCTACGCCTCTGCATAATCTCCTACCTCAGTTGTCGGCAAAGAGTATAAAAGTACACAGGGCCTAGCACGAAAGAAGCAAGCGCTGTATCAAGTGGTGCGCGGGAATTAATACAGAGCTGGCAGGTTACGATCACTGTATACCCTCCGCCAGTCTGTATGTGAGGGAGATGATTATCCTGAAATGCACTTTTTTTCTGATGGAGCTGGATTGCATTTATCCGGGTACGAGAGCTCTCAGAATAACCGACGTTGAAGTTCTGAAAATCCTCGTCAGTTACATCATGAGACTCGGCGTGTGAAAACAGGAGTGTGGTGTGCAAGAAGTGAAACACAGATTACCCGACCGATCTTTTTCCACCCAACCATTACTTCTGATAGGTATATGAAAATTTGTTTACTTTTATCTATTATTTTACTTTAGTCTCTGTCTAGATACAAGACCAGACCAAATGTTGCCTGTGAACTGCTACACTGATCAGAAAGACTATTATGACCACCTACCTATAGCCAGTATGTCCACCTTTGGCACGGATAACAGCGACGCGTCGTGGCATGGAAGCAATGAGGCCTTGGTAGGTAGCTGGAAGGATTTGGCATCGCATCTGCACACTCAAGTCACCTAATTCACATAAACTCCGGGGAGGGGGAGCCATGAGCTCTGACGCCACGTTCAGTCACCAGACGTGTTTGGTCGGGTTCAGATCTGGCGATTTCACATCAACTGGAACTCGCCACTGTGGTCCTCGAACCACTCCATCACACCCATGGCCTTTTGACATGGAGCATTATCTTGTTGAAAAATGCCACTGCCGTCGGGATACACGGTCGTCATGGATGTATGTGGTCTGCAACTAGTGTACAATGCTCCTTGGCCACGGTAGTACCTTTCACGAGCTCAACTGGACCCACGGATGCACATGTGAACGTTCCCCATATCATAATGGAACCGTTCCACAGTACAGGTATAAGGTTATGTTTAGGTGGTTTATTATTTTATGACTGAACACAACTGTGTAAGCTGTAATGACATTGTTTAATATTTAAATTTTGTCACGGAAATACGCGCTTTTACACAATTTACAATGAGACAATGTTAAGACAGTTGTCAAAATGACACACTCGGCCTCTGAAAGTGAACTAATCTTAAATGAAACAGTATTAAATTTTAACTAGAGGTTTCTTAACAAAATTATTCTTAAGATTACGTTATGATGCTGGCCCGTACTACGATAAATCATCCGATTCCGGTTCGAAGTTCAGTACTATTTTTGAGGATGACAATCAAGTCTATAGAGGATGGTTAGTTTTGTGACAAATCGAGCAAAAGATTACCCAAGGTCGCTCATGTTTACAGTGGACGCAAGCTGGTCAACCAACAAGTTTACGCCTCTGCATGCGGTATTTACCATAGCTGGTATGAGTTGTCGTCTGCCTGGCTGCTGCCGCCCACTGAAATTCCTATAAAATCTAATTAAGCCTTTGGTGAATTTTCCAGCAGAAACTCTGTCTCTCGATATGTGAGAAAACATGAACTCATCCCTAGTCTCAGACTATGACAATATTCATGTGCATGGCTGGAGCAGCGAGCATATTGTAATTTCTAGCTGGAGGTCAGCTACAGTGAATGCAGTGTTCACACAAATTTCTCCTCTGCATCGTACAGAGCATTATGCGCTCCATTCTGCACTTGATGCCAGTTCAGAGAAGAGTCCCCAAAAATCTCCGTCTTGTCTTTCTCGAAGCCGAACTCTCCCCACCAGGGTTCTTTCGTTCTCCACGTCACAGCTTTTTCGACCAATAGGAGGGTTCCTCTTATTTTGTGGAAACTCTGTCTACCAATCGCAAGGGTCCTACTATTAAACTGCATCGAAATCACGGCACTTTACTCCTTCCCAATGCGTTTCCGCCGCCAATCTGACGTTTTGTGCCTGCTCTAGACGCCTACAAAGTTACATGTGTCTATCATGCGTGTACCACTTTAGTTCACATGATCGAATGCGTCACTGGTTTTGTTCGTATCCCTTTGGAATTCCGAGTTGCAGTTTTCCAAAGCTTCTCTCTGTCCTACGTCTGGTGGCCCAGTTACTCGCCTTGCAATATGCATCACCTGTCCGGTCGCTGGCTCTCGCTGCGGGACGCGCCCCCTTACGAGCTTTCTGTAGTGCCTCCTGGGGTGCAACTTCTCCTCCTGTGTCTGCCGACGCTGGCTTCCACACAAAACCCTCTCGCTGCTCGTTTCACCTTCTGCTCATTGGCATGCACTCTACAGGAGTAGTGTGTTAATACCGTCAATTGAGTGTCAACAATTTTGCTTTACATATTTACAGGCAAATCTGCTCATTACTGCCAAAGTAAGTTAGGTGTCATATTCACATTCCCTTTAAGATTTATAAAACCCTTATGTAAGATGCGAAATTGACCTTCATTTATTCTGCCACCTTACACAGGTATCAAGAGGCTGTTCTCTTGGAAGACTACAGATTCACGCCATCGCATCGGCATGATGAAGAAGGTATCGAGATTCATCAGATCATGCAATGCTCTGCCATTGCGCAACGTCCAGTGCCGATGGTTAAGTGTCCATTTCAGTCATAGTTGTCGATGTCGTCGCATGTAACATTGGCACGAGCATTCGGTGCACTGGGTGTCAGTCACACTTGTACTTTGCCCAGCACTAAAACCAGATCTTAGTTCCGCCACAATTAACCGCCTGTCCTGTTTTACCAGTCTGCCCAGCTGACGACGTCCGACATTTGTAATGAGGGTTGGCCGCTCAAACCGACGACGACTGGACGTGGTCACACATTGGTTCCGCCCCTTGTTGAAAACACCGCAGCACTCCTCGAACTCCCGACAAGTCGTACAGTTTCCGAATTGCTCGTGCTGAGCCACTGCGCCATCACAATCTGACCTCGGCGGAGCTCAGACAGATAGCGTGCCTTCCCCATTCTACAAACGGATAGTTCGCTCACTAATGCTACATGCATCGAGCGCGTGTCTGACTAGCAGTAATTCCTCACCAGGCGACGCTGCCATCGCATAGGGGGTTTATATCGATAGTAGGTCAGTGGTCATACTATTCTGGCTGATCAGTGCATATATGAGTATAACTTATATAATATTTTAATAAAACATCAGATGTGTTAGTGAGGTGTTCAAGCGTAAAAATTTGCTTCACGAATAACAACAACAATTATAATAATACGAATTACTATTATTTTAAAAGTCTACATACCACCCAGTGGCCATCTTCTGGCACACTGATACAAGCTCATCTGGAATCCAAAAGGCACATGCTACTGCTCCACTGCACTGTGATACATAGTTCAGTCTCAAATTTTGTACTTTATAGTTGGAGAATGCACTGTAGTATACAAAACTACGTTGCTCAGCGCTAGACTACACTACAGTACACTACACTACACCACTGCACTTCGTATCAGAACGAAACTCTTAGATTTCCTTATTTTGTGTGGTAGTTAGGCCCTGGTGTAGTTAGTCACAACTCAATATTCACAGAAGCTGAGCTGCCATGCCATACAAGGTGCTGAGATCGGGAGATGGCCAGTTACTTCTGCACATGCGCAGAGGTACTTTCAACTGAATTGTCAAACGGTCTCGAAAACAGCTCGAAGACAGTTGTAAGACTGTCAGCGTCCTCAAAACCTTTACAAAACTATCGTTTTAATTCTTCCAAGGCCACAATGAATTATTCAAACCTTATGCTTTCTCTAAGGCCAGTGAGCTAAGGGAACTGGGTTGCCTTTGTCGGATTCTTTTTAAATGCGTCTCCTTCATATTTACAAAGAAATTACCTTGCAGTGTCTTACTGTGGGCAGTGTGTAGTCAAGTCCACCAAAATACGAAGTCTGCAATCCATTCCGGATGCTCTTATTTTCGTTCCTTTCAGGAAATGGAGACACTTAAAGTAGTAAAGGAATTTTGCTATTTGGGGAGCAAAATAACTAATGATGGTCGAAGTAGAGAGGACATAAAATGTAGACAGGCAATGGCAAGCAAAATGTTTCTGAAGAAGCGAAATTTATTAACGTCGAGTATAGATTTAAGTGTCAGGAAGTCGTTTCTGAAAGTATTTGTATGGAGTGTAGCCATGTATGGAAGTGAAACATGGACGATAAATAGTTCGGACAAGAAGAGAATAGAAGCTTTCGAAACGTGGTGCTACAGAAGAATGCTAAAGATAAGATGGGTAGATCACATAACTAATGAGGAGGTATTGAATAGAATTGGGGAGGAGTTTGTGGCACAACTTGACAAGAAGAAGGGACCGGTTGGTAGGACATGTTCTGAGGCATCAGGGGATCACAAATTTAGCATTGGAGGGCAGTGTGGAGGGTAAAAATCGAAGAGGGAGACAAAAAGATGAATACACTAAGCAGATTCAGAAGGATGTAGGTTGCAGTAAGTACTGGGAGATGAAGAAGCTTGCACAGGATAGAGTAGCATGGAGAGCTGCATCAAACCAGTCTCACCACTGAAGACAACTACAACAACAACTTCTACTACTACTACTACTACTACTACTACTACTACTCCTTTTTCCTTCATAAATTGAAACAACAGCGAGATTTATATCGAAAAATAGTTCTAGGCCACGTACTTTGCAGTAATATATGAAGTCTCCATGCTCTTCCTTCATTTCCATTCAAAACTATTGAAAACTGAAAATGGAATAATGTGTGCGATTTCAGAAATTTTACTATTTGTACTGTCGATTTCTTCAGGTGTTCCATGCCTCTATAAATTTAGCAGAGAGTGCTTCTTGATCTTCAGAACAATGAATCCCATCCGTCGATCGTTATAATTTTTTGCTTCATCATTGTCATCTAAAAGTTTAAATTCTTTCTGCATGGTATTGTAATGTCGTTTCGTAGCAAATAAGCAGTATCCGTCGCTAATGTGGACTGAGAATTCTGATTTCTCTCTTCTGTTATTATCATTCATTCGAGAGATCGCTAGACTGCCTCTCTTTCTGCAAACAGCCAGTGGACTTGTGAAAGTACTTCATAGCACGAACAAACAGTGAAGGATAAACGGCTCTGACACAACGGCCCTGCCGAACTCATAGTTGTGCTGTTCGCAAAATGCCGCACCACAATGCTAAATGAAATGTCGCGCTGTTCCGGGTGCTTCCGAGAACGCCGTGGCTGGCACTGACCTATGGAATGCCACGAAAACATTCCCCGGACCAAAATGCTCCCTCCTTGTTCACTTTTTGACGTTCACGACATACGCGCCAACGGCCACCTGTACTGTGGGGTATTAAACAGGATTTTTATAGGGGCGTTCAAAATGTATCTCCGCAGTGCCGTATGCCGCATTGAATATACCGAAATGAAACTCAGTGAAATACAAGTTAATAATTTATTGAATATTCATTTTTACTTACAAATTTTCACATTAAATGTTGAAAGTGTCCCCCCCCCCCCCTGTTGTTGAATACACAATTCAATTCGTCTAATCATGTTTCCAAACACAAGCTGTAACGTTTCTTCTGTAACGTTTCTTCTGTAACGTTTCTTCTGTAACGTTTCTTCTGTAACATTTCTTCTGTAACATTTCTTCTGTAACATTTCTTCTGTAACATTTCTTCTGTAACATTTCTTCTGTAACATTTCTTCTGTAACATTTCTTCTGTAACATTTCTTCTGTAACATTTCTTCTGTAACATTTCTTCTGTAACATTTCTTCTGTAACATTTCTTCTGTAACATTTCTTCTGTAACATTTCTTCTGTAACATTTCTTCTGTAACATTTCTTCTGTAACATTTCTTCTGTAACATTTCTTCTGTAACAGAAGCAGTGAAAGTGGATATTGCAGTTTTCAGTTCATCGATGGATTTTGGACGGTTTTTATAGACAGTTGCTTTCGCTGCATCCCAGAAGAAAGTCAGGCGGTGTTAGGTTCAGGCGATCGTGGAGGCCAAAGTCCCTGTGAAATTATGCGATCACCAAAAACATCAGCAAGCAGTGACATTGAAACGCGAGCTGTATGCGCGGTTGCACCATCTTGTTGAAAATGCAAGTTCTCCTATGAATGTGTACAGAAAATCACTGCAGTATCGTTGTGCGTTTATTGTTTCGTTGAGAAATATGGGACCCACAATCCGACGACTAGAAATTGCAATCCAAACTCCTATTTTCACAGATTGAAGTGGTTCCTCATGAATACACAATGGATTTGCAATACTCCACATACGAGAATTTTGCGAGTTCAGGTACCCGGATAAATGAAACCACGCCTCATCAGTGAAAAATGTTTCATTAAGAGTATCCCTTCCATTTAGTTGAACGAAATTTTCGAACCATTAACAATAATGCAGTCTCTTGCTGTGATCAGGATTTTTCAGTTCTTGCACGACTGTCACTTTGTATGAGGAAAGTTCTAATTTTTTCCTTGCAGCTGTGTGGGCCGTTCGGACACTAACATCGATTTCCTGGGCGAGGTTTGTTACTGATTTGTTCGGACGCATTAACATTTTATCGGAAATACCGAATAGTTTATCCTCAACCAAAACGCTATGACGACCACTTCACGGAGCATCTGTCACTGAACCCGTACTTCGAAATTTATTAAACAAATCTCGCACAGTATCGCGATGTGAGAGTGTTGTCTCCAGGAAAACTGAATTACATGTTTGACGAACTGAAACTATGTATTTACCGCCAGATTTGAACACTTGTTCGACTAAAAACATACACTACTGGCCATTAAAATTGCTACACCACGAATATGACGTGCTACAGATGCGAAATTAAACCCACAGGAAGAAGATGCTGTGATATGCAAATGATTAACTTTTCAGAGCATTCACACAATGTTGGCGCCGGTGGCGGCACCTACATCGCGATAACATGAGCAAAGTTTCCAACCGATTTCTCATACACAAAAACCAGTTGATCGGCGTTGCCTGGTGAAACGTTATTGTGATGCCTCGTCTAAGGAGGAGAAATGCGTACCATCACGTTTCCGACTTTGACAAAGGTCGGATTGTAGCCTATCGCGATTGCGGTTTATCGTATCGCGACACTGCTGCTCGCGTTGCTCGAGATCCAATGACTGTTAGCAGAATATGGAATCGGTGCGTTCAGGAGGGTAACACTGAACGCCGTGCTGGATAACGGCCTCGTATCACCAGCAGTCGAGATGACAGGCATCTTATCCGCATGGCTGTAACGGATCGTGCAGCCATGTCTCGATCCCTGAGTCAACAGAGGGGACGTTTGCAAGACAACAACCATCTGCACGAACAGTTCGACGACGTTCGCAGCAGCATGGACTATCAGCTCGGAGACCATGGCTGCGGTTACCCTTGACGCTGCATCACAGACAGGAGCGCCTGCGATGGTGTACTCAACGATGAAACTGGGTGCACGAATGGCAAAATGTCATTTTTTCGGATGAATCCAGGTTCTGTTTACAGCATCATGATGGTCGCATCCGTGTTTGGCGACATCGCGGTGAACGCACATTGGAAGCGTGTATTCGTCATCGCCATACTGGCGTATCACCCGGCGTGATGGTATGGGGTGCCATTGGTTACACGTCTCGGTCACCTCTAGTTCGCATTGACGGCACTTTGAACAGTGGTCGTTACATTTCAGATGTGTTACGACCCGTGGCTCTACCCTTCATTCGATCCCTGCGAAACCCTACATTTCAGCAGGATAATGCACGACCGCATGTTGCAGGTCCTGTACGGGCCTTTCTGGATACAGAAAATGTTCGGCTGCTGCCCTGGCCAGCACATTCTAAGGATCTCTCAAATTGAAAACGTCTGGTCAATGGTGGCCGAGCAACTGGCTCGTCACAATACACCAGTCACTACTCTTGATGAACTGTGGTATCGTGTTGAAGCTGCATGAGCAGCTGTACCTGTACACGCCATCCAAGCTCTGTTTGTCTCAATGTCCAGGCCAGAGGTGGTTGTTCTGGGTACTGATTTCTCAGGATCTATGCACCCAAATTGCGTGAAAATGTGATGACATGTCAGTTCTAGTATAATATATTTGTCGAATGAATACCCGTTTATCATCTGCTTTTCTTCTTGGTGTAGTAATTTTAATGACAAGTAGTGTACGTTCTTCAATGGTTAGCATTTTAACAGTGACAAAAATGAAACAAACGAACAAAGGACCTAAACTTAAACGGTGACGTCAACACGTAACGACACACAAGGACGATACTACTGACGCTGGCCGAGATAAACGAAACAGTGGAATGTTGGGAGAGTCCACTTGAAGGGAAGTAACCCAGGCAGGCGAACTATCATACGGCACGCGCGGCTGTCAATCATACGGCACTGCGGAGAGACTTTTTGAACACCCCTTATGAGTAGGCCACATGTCGCCACTTGATGGACATCCAGTTGCGATACTGGAGCGTAAATTCCAACCTTCGTCATCGAGGATCATCGGTTACCAAGGCTGTATGACCTAGGCGCCTACTGCCACGGTCTATACGTAACAACGTACACCGAACTGTGGTTGCGGAGACATTGTTGGTAGCCCCTTAGTTCATCTGGGTGGTCAGTTTTTCAACAGCTTCACGTCTATTCGCCTGTACACATCTATGCACTTTACAGAATCAGCCGTTTCAGAAATACTTCCACCCTTGGTCAGGAGGACAATGATCATTCCCTTTTGGACGTCAGATTAATCGTGTCGTTCCCACGTTGCGACGAAAAGTGCACTGTTTTCCGCGTCCGCTGACACGCTTTATATACCATCCAATTCTAGTGGTGCCACGTGTCGTTGGTTGGTTGGTTTGGGGGGAGGGAACCAAACAGGACGGTCATCTATCCCGTCAGATTAGGGAAAGATGGGGAATGAAGTCGGCCGTGCCCTTTCAAAGGAACCATCCAGGCATTTGCCTGAAGCGATTTATGGAAATGATGGAGAACCTAAATCAGGATGGTCGGACTTGGGTGTGAACTGTCGTCCTCCCGAATGCGAGTCCAGTGTGCTAACTACTGCGCCACCTCGCTCGGTCCACGTGCCGTCTGTGAGTGGTTAGGACACGTTGACGTCGAACATAGGTGATGGTCACATCAGTGTAAATGGACTGCGTATAATATCCAGTAAGCTATATTACGGAGTGTAGCGGAGGGTGCTTTGTGTATCATTGTCACTGTAGGCCTTCCCACCCTTATTGTTCCACTCGTGAACTTTAATCACTCCAACTGCACCTTCAAAGTTTCTTCCCGAGATATACGTAGGAGCAAGTAATATACTGGTTGACTATTTTAGGAATGTGCGCTCTACGAACATTAACAGTAAATCACACGGTGATGAACGTTGCCTCTCTTATTGTGGGTGCCAAGCGAATTGCTTAAGCAGCTCAGAGACACTTTCACGCTTAATAAATGAACCTGTTACTAAAGGCCGTGTTTTTCTTTGGATCAACTCCGTCCTCTCTCTTTTCTGGTACATCTGCCAGACAGACAACAGTATTCAGATGTTGGTCGAACGAGGGTGGTTTTGTAAGTTATCTCCTTTGTGGGTGGTCTACACTTCCTGAGGATTAGTACAATGAATATGTCGGGCAGTTGCCTTTTCTGAAATTACTTTTAAGTGATCGATCCACATCATACCTTACGAATACACACAGATACGTAATGATTGTTCGGCAGTCGTTTGATCGTACAGTAACAGACATTTCTGGCCGAGCGGTTCTAGGCGCTTCAGTCCGGAACTGCGCCACTGCTACGGTCGCAGGCTCGAATCCTGCCTCTGGTATGAATGTGTGATGTCCTTAGGTTAGTTAGGCTTAAGTAGTTCTAAGTTCTAGGGGACTGATGACCTCATATGTTGTCCCATAGTGCTCAGAGCCATTTGAACAGACATTTTCGCCTATTTATGTTACTTTTTTTTGTATATATTTGAATGGTACCTGTTCTGTTGCACATGTCCGACGGAACAGACACCACTACTCGTAATGACGCGGCTAGTACATAATTTTATATGATATAGAGAATGGGGAAAAGAAAGGGAAGTGATGGGTGGGAATTCGTGACTTCCCAGTCGCCCAGGGCATAGTGGTAATGCAATGGCGAAAGTTGAAAATTTGTGCCAGCGCGCGACAAGTTGGCAGGCACCCTGTCCGGGTGGCCGAAATGGTTAAGGCAACCGTCCATCAGCAGCGGTAAATCCGGGTTCGAGTCCCGGACTGGCACAAATAATTCAACTTTGGCCATTGCGTTGCCTCAGTGCTTTTGCGGCTGGATGTCATGAATTCCCATAGATCGTTTCCCTTCCTTTCCCCATTCTCTATTTCATACATACAATACGTTTGTTTAGACTGAAGCTCAGCTGCCGTTCCTTGTACCAAGCGTCGATATTAGCTAGATCTTCCTGCATTTCGCTACAATTTTCTAGCGTTGCGAGTTCTCTGTATACAGCAGCAACATCCGTGGAAAGCCTCACGCAGCCTCCAACGTTATCCACTAGGTAATTCATATAGATTGTCAAAAGTAATGGTTGTATTACACTCCTTTGGAGTGCGCCCGAAATTATTGCCATGTCTTAAGATGTCCCCACGTCTTGATCTAGGTCCTGGGATCGCGGGTTCGATACCCGGCCGGGTAGGAGGCTTTCTCCTCTCGAGACTCGGTTTTTATGTTTTCCTCATCATTTCATTTCATCTCATCGTTATCGAAACGCAAGTCGCCGAAGTGGAGTAAAATACAGACTTGCGCTACGCGGCCGTACTACCCCAGACTGTGTCTCCTGGCTAGCAATGGCACATGATCGTTACATTTTTTGCCTGAAGGTTTCTTTTCGTTAAGAATGACGTCCCTTGTCCTGTTTGCTAGGAACTCTACAGTTCCATCAGAAAGTTGGTCTGATATTCCGCACAATGTGGAACTGGGAAGAACGCCTTCCGGAAGTAACGCGGCATCAACGTGGGCGCCGGTAGTCGTTACCTCGAGCACCTCGTGGACGAAAGAAGCGAGCTGGATTTCACACGTCGTAGTTTGTGGAATCCATGCCGGTCTCAAGAAACGTCATAATACGCGCACATAAATACTGTTCAAAATAAGCAGAAAATTTTCAACACAGCAGTTTGTTAATCGACTTAATTTGAACAGCGTTTAACGACCAAAGAAGTAAGTTGTACTTAAGCAAAAATAGTGATGAAAGTATTGTCGCAATACCTTCGCAGCCGCGAGCGGAAAGCTAGAAGCTGATCCTACATCTCGCAAACCGTGTACCACGAAGCGAGAGAAGAGGCAGCGGAGGTTGTTAAGGACACAGAATGTGTTGCAGACCGGCGCGCGCGGTCGATAGGCGTTTGTAACGAGGAAGTGGGGGAGGGGAGCAGGGCTGCCCCCTGTCACTGCTATTTCGGACACAAAAGGGCGCTGCGAATGCGCAGACGTGAGTACAGTGAGTACATAGGCCAGCTGCAGGGCACAGGGCACTCCAGTCGCGGCCGGCCGGGCGACACGACGAGGTTACGAATGGCCTGCACTCTCGCGCAACACCTGCCTCTCCGCCTTCGCTTATGCATTCCATTTGGCGTCACCTGTGACGGTGTCGGCTCGATAATGAGTTTCCTGCGGTTGCATAACACGGCGAGGGGAACGAAGACCGCTGCGGCCTGCACAGGCCGGTAGCGCAATATGAGAACGTTTCTGGCTGCTACGTTGCAATGATACACGTCCAACCAACTGCGGAGGTAGATAACTGAGTACAATAACAAGGACTCTCACGAGTGTGTGAATAGCCCGTGCGAATTAAATTCTACACTCCTGGAAATTGAAATAAGAACACCGTGAATTCATTGTCCCAGGAAGGGGAAACTTTATTGACACATTCCTGGGGTCAGATACACCACATGATCACACTGACAGAACCACAGGCACATAGACACAGGCAACAGAGCATGCACAATGTCGGCACTAGTACAGTGTATATCCACCTTTCGCAGCAATGCAGGCTGCTATTCTCCCATGGAGACGATCGTAGAGATGCTGGATGTAGTCCTGTGGAACGGCTTGCCATGCCATTTCCACCTGGCGCCTCAGTTGGACCAGCGTTCGTGCTGGACGTGCAGACCGCGTGAGACGACGCTTCATCCAGTCCCAAACATGCTCCATGGGGGACAGATCCGGAGATCTTGCTGGCCAGGGTAGTTGACTTACACCTTCTAGAGCACGTTGGGTGGCACGGGATACATGCGGACGTGCATTGTCCTGTTGGAACAGCAAGTTCCCTTGCCGGTCTAGGAATGGTAGAACGATGGGTTCGATGACGGTTTGGATGTACCGTGCACTATTCAGTGTCCCCTCGACGATCACCAGTGGTGTACGGCCAGTGTAGGAGATCGCTCCCCACACCATGATGCCGGGTGTTGGCCCTGTGTGCCTCGGTCGTATGCAGTCCTGATTGTGGCGCTCACCTGCACGGCGCCAAACACGCATACGACCATCATTGGCACCAAGACAGAAGCGACTCTCATCGCTGAAGACGACACGTCTCCATTCGTCCCTCCATTCACGCCTGTCGCGACACCACTGGAGGCGGGCTGCACGATGTTGGGGCGTGAGCGGAAGACGGCCTAACGGTGTGCGGGACCGTAGCCCAGCTTCATGGAGACGGTTGCGAATGGTCCTCGCCGATACCCCAGGAGCAACAGTGTCCCTAATTTGCTGGGAAGTGGCGGTGCGGTCCCCTACGGCACTGCGTAGGATCCTACGGTCTTGGCGTGCATCCGTGCGTCGCTGCGATCCGGTCCCAGGTCGACGGGCACGTGCACCTTCCGCCGACCACTGGCGACAACATCGATGTACTGTGGAGACCTCACGCCCCACGTGTTGAGCAATTCGGCGGTACGTCCACCCGGCCTCCCGCATGCCCACTATACGCCCTCGCTCAAAGTCCGTCAACTGCACATACGGTTCACGTCCACGCTGTCGCGGCATGCTACCAGTGTTAAAGACTGCGATGGAGCTCCGTATGCCACGGCAAACTGGCTGACACTGACGACGGCGGTGCACAAATGCTGCGCAGCTAGCGCCATTCGACGGCCAACACCGCGGTTCCTGGTGTGTCCGCTGTGCCATGCGTGTGATCATTGCTTGTACAGCCCTCTCGCAGTGTCCGGAGCAAGTATGGTGGGTCTGACACACCGGTGTCAATGTGTTCTTTTTTCCATTTCCAGGAGTGTATTCTAGACAGAAGACAGAATAAAGTTTTCAAATTCTATCGGTAGATGCAGGTAGCTATGAAGTGCTTCGAACTACCGTTTCTCTACGGAGGTGTTGACGGAAATGCAATTTTTACAATTTGTTTGTGGTGTTGGGCGGCCAGCTTTCTCTGAAACTAACATGCACTGGCGGAAAAAAGTCGCAATACCGAAAATTAGTCACGTCGAGTAATGAAATTTCGGGAGTATATTTTTCCAGGTAACAGTTATAATACTGAAAGATCACAGGTTAACGCAAGCGCGAGATATGCCATTGCAAATTTGTGGTGCTGGTACATTAATAGACGGTGTAACAACCAGAATCTTGAATGCAAGCTTACAAACGTGCATGCATTGTGCCAGATGTCTGTCTGTGGGATGGAGTTCCATGCCCGTTGCACGTGGTCGGTCAATACAGGGACGGTTAATGCTGTTTGTGGATGACACTGGCGTTGTCAGCCGATGTTGTCCAATATGTGCTCGATTGGAGACAGATCTGACGATCGAGCAGGCCAAGGCATGTCGACTGTCGAAGTATTCGTTATAACGTTCCCAAATATAGTGCCCTCTAGGAAACTTGTCGCGCTCAGATTATTCTTGGGACTGACAGCTGGCTGAAAACCAATGTGGAAAGCTCTGAGGTATTTAGCCAGTCGTGAAACGTTTATCGGAAAGACAGATTAGAGGCCATAGAAGGGGTAGTGTACATTGCAGTTGACAAAAAATATTCTCTCTATTGAGGTCGAAATTGGGTGACAGTGAAGTCATCTGGTCGCGTATCAGGCGTTGGTGAAACCAAGTGAATTGTTGGATGTTTTTACCGGCCACCCGATTCTCCTGTGACAGTTCTAGAGTCATTCAAAGAAAATCTACGGTCAATAACGCGTAAATAGCCAGATCAAGCAATACTGGTTAGAGGCGACTATAATCTGCCGAGTATAGACTGATATGTCCATGGATACATTGCGCGGGTACAGACACGGTAACGTTTGGTAACGTTTTCTGAAAATTTTCTTGAGCAGCTAGTTCGGCAGCCCACACGCAATGGAAAAATCTTAGACCTTGTAGCTACGAGTAGGACCGACCTTATCGACAGTGTCAGTATAGAAACGGGGGTTAGCGATCATGATGTACTTACAGCAATTATGATTACGAAAGTTAATAAATCAGTCAAGGAGGCTAGGAGAGTATTTCTGCTAGCTAGACCAGATAAGCAGTTGTCAGTACCTCACTTAGACAGTGAATTGGCATCATTTAGTTCCAGTGAGATGGATGTAGAGGAATTATGAGCAAAGTTTAAGCAGATTGTAAATCGTGGTCTGGAGAGTTATATGCCTAGTAAGTGGATAAACGATGGAAAAGACCCACCATGGGTTAACAACGAAATTCGGCGGATGCTGAGGAAGCAGAGGCTGTTGCACTCTCGATCCAAAAGGAACACTTGAAAGAGGACAAGCGAAGATTAGTAGAGATTAGTAGAGATTCGTGCGCTGTGAAAAGATCTATACACGAAGCATCTACATCTACATGGATGCTCTGCAAATCACATTTAAGGTCCTGCCAGAGCCAGTTACACTAAGTAACTCTATTATTCCAATCTCGTATAGTGCATGGAAAGAACGAACACCTATATCTTTCCGTGCGAGCTCTGATTTCCCTTATTTTATCGTGGTAATCGTTTCTCCCTATGTAGGTCGGTGTCAACAAAATATTTTCGCATTCGGAGGAGAATTTCCTGGAAAGATTCCGTGGCAACGAAAAATGCCTTTCTTTTAATGATGCCCAAATTCTGTATCATTTCACTGGTACTGTCTCCCATATTTCGCGATAATACAAAACGTGCTGCCTTTCTTTGAACTTTTTCGATGGACTCCGTCAGTCCTATCTATTAAGGATCCCACACCGCGCAGAAGTATTCTAAAAGAGGACGGACAAGCGTAGTGTAGGCAGTTTCCTTAGTCGATCTGTTAATTTTCTAAGTGTCCTGCCAATAGAACGCAGCCGTTGGTTAGCATTCCCCACAATACAACAACTACCACCGTCGCACCTTAGCAAAAGATCTGGCAGAGAACTCAAGAAATTTCTGGACGTATGTAAAATCACCAAGCGAGTTTAAGGCTTCCAGTCAGTCCCTTGTTGACCAATCTGGCACGGCAGTTGAAGATAGCAAAACGAAAGCTGAAGCTTTAAATTTCACGTTCAAGAAATCGTTTCACACAGGAGAATCGTACAAACATACCGTCATTTGACCATTGGGCAGACTCCTCCCGTATTGGCGACAAGTAATAAGCATACCTGGGGTAGAGAAACAACTGAAAGATTTGAAAGCAATTAAATCACCAGATACGGATGGAATATCAGTTCAATTTTACAAAGAGTACTCTGCGGCATTGGCCCTTACCTAGCTTGCATTTATAGTGAATCTCCTGCCCAGCACAAAGTCGGAAGCAATTGGAAGAAAGCGCAAGTGACTCCAGTATATAAGAAACGTAAAAGAACGGACATGCAAAATTACAAGCCAGTATCCCTAACTTCTATTTGCTGCATAATCCTTGAAAATATTCTCAGTTCGAATATAATAAACTTTCTTGAGACTGAGAAGCTTATGTCAACGAATCAGTATAGTTTCAGAAAGCATCGCTTGTGCGAAACTGAGTTTGCTCTTTTCTGACGTGATATACAAAAAACCATGGATGGAGGGCAGGCAGATGCCGTATTTCTAGATTTTCAGAAAGCATTTGACACGGTATCCCATTGCTGGCTGATAACGAATGTGCGAGCACATGGAATAAGCTCACATATATGTGAGTGGCTCGAAGACTTCTTAAATAATGGAACCCAGTGTGTTGTCCTCGACGGCGAGTGTTTATCAGAGACAAGAGCATCGTCTGGAGAGCCTCAAGGAATGTGATAGGACCGCTGTTGTTCTGTACACACATAAATGATTTGGCTGACAGAGTGGTCAGCAATCTGCGGTTGTTCGCTGATGATGCCGTGGTGTACGGTAAGGTGCTGAAGTTGAGTGATTGTGGGAAGATACAAGACGAGTTAGACAAAATCTCTAGTTGGTGTGATGAATGGCAGCTAGCCCTAAATGTGGAAAAATGTAAGTTAATGCGGATGATTAGGAAGATCAAAACTGTAATGTTCGGATATAGTATTACTAGTGTCCTGCTTGACACAGTCAAGTCGTTTAAATATCTGGGCATAACGTAGCAAAGCTACATGACGTGGAACGAACATGTGAGAATTGTGGTAGGAAAGGCGAATAGTTGACTTCGGTTTATTGGGAGAATTTTAGGGAAGAGTGGTTCACCTGTAGTGGAGACCGCGTATAGGACGCTGGTGCGACCTGTTGACAGTCTTAAAAGCGAAGTGTAAAGATGTATTGAAATTAAATATATTACCTTTTCTCAGTCACAGCACCGATTTATATCAACATTACCACTACTGCTTTATCAACACATTCACTACCATTTTTTACTTACACTACCACTCCCCTTTTCAAGCGTTGCCTTTGTCATCAGACGGCCTTTTTATCTTCGCCTCAGTTAACACAGTTAACCCACAATCAGTTCAAAGTCGTCATCCCTCACGAGAAACACTAAGTAACCAAACAGCAGCTAGTCATGAATTACCAGCGACAATAACACTAATTCATTTAAATTATGAAATCGGAGCTACTTTTCTTCGTGATTAGCAGCGGTTTTGGGGATTTTGTGTGTTATGTTTAACACGGTGACTTCGGACTTACTGTGGGATACTTATGGCGGAGAAAACGTCATCTGGTGATAACAGTAAGTGTTGAAACCAGTAGGCTCAGCGGTAATAAATAACACCTTTGTGAATGATAAATGGTAGTGACTATATGAAGTACTTAACAATTGCTGTTCTGGCCTTTAGCTGGCAAATATAAATATACTGCAGTTTTGCCACTGGGGGAAAAAAACCGATCCCCTACAGAAAATAGAGCGACCTCGGAGGACGAGGTGTGACAACTGTTTCTAACTGACGTTAATGGACGACTGCATTTCTTACCATTTTTCATGTAGGCCATCATTACACAAACACTCATTATGCGAAGGACCTATTCGGTAACAATATTCATTTTTCTAAATTCGGCGTTAACTATGTATAAAGATCCATAACTAATGACAAAATATTACAGTAAAGGCTACAGAATAGTGAAGCACCTCACACAACGAAAACATCACCTCAAGATGGGAACAATTTCCCGAAGCGCGTCGTGTGAGAAATAAATGAAAGAAAAATGTTACTGGCAGCTGGCAATAACTCATCGTTGTCACAATAGCAGGGTTTCATCAACCATTTGTAATGGGTAAACTAAAAATAACCTTCGGGTTTTATTAAGACATGGCCTACTGTTAAGTTCCACAGCGTGAAAGAGCAGTGTTAGAGCACTAGGGCTTACTGTGGAATTCCGAGAATGCCGCAGCCTGGCATTTCTGAGTTCTCAACCTTCTGGTGAACAGCAGTGAAGGTCGCACCGATGATCATCTGATATTCCATTAACTGCAGCGGGTCGAAGCGAAACATCAAGAGAAAATTGTTACTGTAGAAGTAACTCCATAACACTGAATGCAACAGGTGTGGAAACAGACAGGCAGAAAAATCCAGTACCCTGATTTCAAGCGGAGAGGGAATTTCTAGTAAAAATTACAGGTTTCTGCAGATAAAGGTTTTTAAAGATGAGGCAAACGCATCGCAACGTTAACACTGCCAAGTCGGTACAGATCTGGCACACACAAACGCTTCTTGCGGTCTTTTTTGTCGTTTTTTTAAAAAAGATACGAGTATTCTGTGAACTACCTTTGTCTGTCTGCAATATCCTCCTCCTCATCATCCTCCTCCTCCTCCTCCTCCTCCTCCTTCTCTTCTTCTTTTCTTCGTGGCTTCCATTGAATTAAAATAAAATTCTGCACATTGTCTACGTCATCACACTTTGTCCTCACGTATCATAGTGGGTCGAGTGATTATTCTGAAGTATCTCTCAGATGATAATCATTCGAATGATTTACCTTTGCAATTGGATCCAAATCATTTGCATGCACACTATCAGTTTGCATGCCTGAAAATAGATCTGAAGAAATATGTACATAATAATGTATATCTGTGTTATCGGTATAGGACAAATATGCACTCATTTTTCAATGAAAATCTTTTTTCCGTTCAATGCACCACGTCATAACGTTTTATATATCGAAAAGATACAATTAAAGGATTCTTGAAAGCTCTGGAAAAAATTACTTCTGCTATAACTTTTTCTTATTCAGAATTTTTGCTACACACAGTTTCGCTTTACATAGGGGACAGGGGACAGGTGAAAGTTGAGGGTCGCAAATAAGGGTGAATAGCGTAAATAATCTTCTGAAGTAGTTTGTCAGGTGTATAGCCTTGCATGGAAATGAGTCATGAATGATAAACAATACGGAAAAGAAGAGAACAATCTTTCGAAGAGTGATGTTGCAGCAACCAGTCTTCTGACTGAAGACCAGAATACACAGGGTTAATATATCAACAATTCGTACTTAGGAACCTCGATTTTTCCTATTGTCTTTGTGAACAGGTACATAGTTCTGATGAAAGATTCTTTTCCCTTTTGGAATTCAGATATCATCTTGCTTACTGTTTCATCATGGTAGTCTAAAAGACTTTCATTGCATTCGGCGTGTGGTATTTAACGCTTTTTAAGGTAACCAACAAAATGAAAAAAACCCTTGTTCATTAAAAAACAGGTCATAAGCCTTCCTGTAGATGAAATAGATTTTTACTATTTTGTGGATTGCCATCGGCCTACATTTTTCATTTCTGTTGCCAACAGATGTGGCGTAGTGACCAGACACTGGACTCACCTTCGGCAGTACGTTGGTTCAAATCCCCGTTCGACTATCGAGATTTAGGTTTCTCCTGATTTCCCTAAATTGATTAAGGAAACGTTCTGTGCAAGACCGATACAAAAATGAATTTTTTACTTAATTTTCATCCCTGACCTATACAGATTATGCCTACAGACAGCCTGTGCAGCTGGGTGGTAACATGGTCGCCCCCCATGCAAGCGGGCCCGGGTTCGATTCCCGGCCGGGTTGGAGATTTTCTCCACTCGCAGACTGGATGTTGTGTTGTCCTCATCATCATTTCATCCTCATCACCGGCGCGCAAGTCGCCCAATGTGGCGTCGAATGAACTAAGACTTGCACAAGGCGGCCGAAATTCCCCGGATGGAGGCTCCCGGCCGACGATGTCATACGTTCATTTCATTTATTGTGAAAGTATTATAGAAGTGCTGAATGGAACAGTGCGCCGTCCAGAATACTGGCTGCTGCAAGCGATCGATGAATTAGTACAAGAAAAGATTCGACCAATATACGAATGCCTGTCCAATGAAAATATGCTTAAAAGATGCACTTGTATCAGTGCACAAAACGACAACGAGAGCTGCAACGTGTGCATATGGAAGCTGGCAGCAAAATATTGTGGGGGGAAAAAAATGTTGAAATCGCAGCATATCTAGCTGCAGATATATTCAACGAAGGTTGTTCATCTGTTATGAAGACCATGACCCTTTTAGGAATCGTCAGATGGACGAACAACAAAATCTTCACGGAGTTATCTGACAGGAAACGGTTCATGCCGCGGAGCAAGGAATGCTTCAGTTTGTTGAAAGAGACCGAAATGAAAAAGAAGATATTGCACCGAATTCAGAACAAGATTATGCTTGAGAAAGTGTAAGGATGCCTCTATGGTCCTGGGCTTTTTTTTTGTTTTTTTTTTTTTGTTTTTTGTTACTCCAAACTTTAAACGTTTTTCTCGCGACAACAATTTTCTGCGCGCAAAGAGCCTCGACAGATTAACCGATTCATTTGATTTTTTGAAATGAAAGATGATTAAATGCAGGGGGCCTTAGCGCAATCTTTATTCTAAGCGAAATCTTTTTTATTCTACGTTTAAATATTTTTTAAAAACTTGAACTCAGAAAAACATTCCAAGAAACTTTCATGTTTTGAAAAAGCTGCCGTCCTTTCGAGGTATTTTTCATATCCTCTCGGGACGACCCCCAAAATTCATTCTAATTTAAGAATTTTTCTGTTTTTGTAGGCTTCAGAAATAGTGACGAGTGTGTACAAGACTTCGCGCAAACAAGTACGAGCCGCGAGGCGCGTACTTTAACAAGAGCTTCAGCCGCCATTTTTAATCTGTTATTAGATAAACTTTTTTTACAAACACTAGTGGATGTATACTGAGTGGTAAAACCTCCATTTTAGTAAAAGCAATCCTTGTATGAACCTTCCCTTAAGATAGCTCCTTCGAAAGGACATGGCCGATTTACTTCTAAAACACGAACACGTGTGCCTTCTACGACGACTTCGTCGGCAGCACGACGGTAAACACTAATCATTCTTCCTTATTTGCTATTTCGCTTCTGGCGTGGAGTGATGGATCCATTTTTCACCCAAGCAACGAGCCGCCGCACAGCTATTTTTGGACTGTTCTTACCCATTTAAAAAAAAAAAAAAAAGACCGAAGCATCGCTGAGAATTTTTCACATTTGCTGTTTTTCAGCATTCAGTAAATGCAGTATACACCTTGAACAAAAGTGTAGTGTAGTTCGGTGTTCTTATTTCAAGAAAATCATTTATAGGTCCATATTTCGCATGTTTTTAATAGGGTCGGGACTGGAACTTTTTTGTAGCTACCTACAAGTCGGCATTCGTCTTCCAAAATATTAAAAATATCCCATATCTCCCAGGTCTAGCCCTTTCCCCCTACAAATGTACCGTACGCTTCCATACGATGTGCCTACAATTTCAGGTATTTGAGACGCACTATATCTTCAGTCATCCAACACAAAATTGTACACTTTCTCGATGTTTTCATGGATGGTTGAAGCTTGGGTGCGTCCATTTTCAACGGAAAGCACGGATCATTTGAATGATGGAGCAGTCTCCCTGCAATGTCTACTATGGACGACTGGCCGTAAGCAGTAGGCGTTCAAAACGGGGAAATTCATGGCAGCGCCGAATCCAAATTGTCCGTCTGAACGAAACACACAGCAACACTCCTTTAAAAAACCGTAAAAACCTATTCCACAAATAAAACTGTTACATATGATTCCGCTACGTGTACTAATATAACAGAAACAAAATCATTGAGATCATCTTCGCCGGCCATTGTGGTCGAGCGGTTCTAGGCGCTACAGTCTGGAACCGCGCGACTGCTACCGTCGCAGGTTCGAATCCTGCCTCGGGCATGGATGTGTGTGATGTCCTTAGGTTAGTTAGGTTTAAGTAGCTATAAGTTCTAGGGGACAGATGACCTCAGAAGTTAAGTCCCATAGTGCTCAGAGCCATTTGAGATAATCTTCATCTTTGAGCCAAACAGAGATTTTATAATATGGCAGCTGTTTCATTATTTATTTTGACGCTGATATATTTCTTGTGCCATTACTTAATATCTTCTTGCTAACGTAGAGTCCATGTCGCCTCTGTTGCGCCGAACTCATAGTCAGTCACTTGTAATTGTCTAACGCATCTGCTGCACCGCATTAAACAACTGATTGAACCTCAGTAGTAAAACAAGCAGTCAGCTGAAATAACACATTTTCTCCGCCACAGCGTACAGTACTAGTCGATGCTAAACTGGCAGTTAACATACATGGTTACAACATTCTTGAAAAATGTAATCTTCTTACTACAGAAATTTGTCTATATCGCGAAATCCGTGTACCTACAATTAGTTTCGACAAGTCAGATTGTTGCCATCTTCGGATCATCTATATACACAAACCGTTGTGCCACTCTACCTAGCGAACTGTCACTTAGTCATGGACATATTTGGGAACCGCTTGTAGAATACGCTCCAGTGTAACATAATACACTATGCAATAATACCATGGTTGTACCAAATATGCACAGAAGTTGTGTTTGGCACTATCGTCCTTTCATTGTACAGTGTATAACGGTATACTGGAGCGCTAGTTGGTTGGTCTGGTGAAGGGAACCAAACAGTGAGGTCATCGGCCCCATCGGAGTAGGGAAGGATGGGGGAGGAAGTCGGCCGTACACTTTCAAAGGAAAGCGATTTAGGGAAATCGCAGAGAACCTACCGAGCGGGATGGCTCAGTGGTTAGCACATTGGACTCGCATTCGGGAGGACGACGGTTCAAAGCCGCGTCCGGCCATCCTGCTTTAGGTTTTTCGCGATTTTTCTAAATCTCTTCAGGCAAATACCGGTATGGTTCCTTTGAAATGTCACATCCAATTTCCTTCCCCACCATTCCCTCCTCCGACCTTGCTGTTCAGTCCATTCCCCCAACCAACCAACAACCAATGGAAAACCTAAACCAGGATGGCCGTACGCGGGTTTGAACCGTCCTCCTCCCGAATGCGAATGCAGTATGCTAACTACTGCACCACCTCGCTAGGTTGAAGCGTATTCTAAGAGTTTTTTTTCCAGATATGTTCATGACTTAATGACGGTTCACGACATAGAGTAGCAGAATGGACTGTGTATGTAGATGGTCCGAAGACGGCAACAATTTAACTTGCCGAATCTAGTTGTACGTATGTATCACGATGTGGGCAAATAACCCTCTCTAATATCGCTCTCCTGCTGACAATGTCGGGTATCCATATAGCATTTTCATCTCTTACGTATCTCTTTTCAAATCTCATCAAACATGAGCTGACATTGTGAGAAAAATATGTATCTCCTCTTAGGAATTCAGCGTTCTTCCACCCTCCGAGGAGATTCCTGCTATGTGTGGCGCTTAAGGTGGTGACTATTAGGCGCCTTCGTTTCGGTAGCCGTGACTGCATTTGACCATAGAAGGCACCATCGTTCTCTGTTCGACAGCCTGAACATGAAAAAGTAAAACAAAACATTTTTGACAGTAAAATTGTTTCGAATTAACCACTACTACCATATCTTTTCTTATAGAGTATCGCTTGTCAGTTAGAGAAAACGTCATTCATTGGTCGCAACCACATCGGGGTGGCGCGGAGCAATACTGTTTCCAACCTTGTTCACATATTTACGAACTTCCAGCATGCTGGAGTAGCTGTGAGTCAGCAGCTTCTGTTAATCAGTACAACGAAAAACCTGTCCAAAGTTGCAAATTTTACTTTTTTATTCACTCGATGGCTTGTTTCCGAAGATGGTATTTCCGAAGGTGTGAAAACCATGTCAAAAATGCGCAAGGAAAAGTTACAGCGCATACAGACAACTATCTGTAACTGTTCGTTGCGCATTTTTGACATGGTTTTCACCTCCTCGGAAATATCATTTTTGACTATGTTAGGATAATTTTAAAATTGGTCTCCGCCCGAAACTAGTCATCGGGTGAGTAAAAAAGTAAAATTTGCGATTCTGGACTGGTTTTTCGTTGTACTGATTGTTTACATTGTCACTAATTGTCTCGCCATCGACGGGATGCTAAACCCAAATCTTCCTCTCCATCAGTTCCTTTTTTGCACAGAGTACATGGCGCTCACCTCCTTCTGTCTTGCTAGCACGCAAAACTTATTTCGGCGGAGCTGCGGTGAGCTTTGTCGGGAAGGCCATCTCGTTACGTGAACAATGAGAGTGCACAGCCCCCGTATTCAAGTACCTCGACAGTGCTTAACAAGTTGCAGCACGAAGGGACGTTTAGCCGGCAGTGGCTCGCTTGTGTCCTAGATGGAGGCACGCTGAACGGCGGGGCAAGCGCTGCTGAGAGCCCTTACCTCTCTCTCCTCTGGTTACGTGATCCGTCAGCACAGCTGGAGCACACCTGCTGCAGCTAGCCGCGGCAGCTGACTAGCGCGCCGTTCGTAATTAGCGCAGCGGACGGAGTACCTCGCATGGAACAGTTCCTGGTCAGGCCGTGAAATCGCAGATTACTACGCGGTACGATGCGGCGTGGTCACACCAACATTAAAAAGTACTTTCGAGCCCGTGAAGAGGACATGACGACGGGCATTATCCGTACCATCCTCTGTTACTTTAATGATTGTATTATCCCCGCTCTTACTGGTGTAAATAAGAGAGAGACGTTAAAGTCCCTTTGATGTCGTGGTAACTACCAGTTACAGACGGACCATATGATCGTCAGGAAAAGGACAGGAGGGCAAATATGTCGTGAAATGTACATCGACAATGATGTAAACGTAAGCTTTCGCGGCCGTTGTCACTGTCAATAAAATTCTTCTGGCCTCTTGACCGCATTGTCAATATGTAAATGTTACGGCCACTATTGCGGGCGGCCTTCAAAAAAATGGTTCAAATGGCTCTGAGCACTATGGGACTCAACTGCTGAGGTCATTAGTCCCCTAGAACTTAGAACTACTTAAACCTAACTAACCTAAGGACATCACAAACATCCATGCCCGAGGCAGGATTCGAACCTGCGACCGTAGCGGCCTTGCGGTTCCAGACTGCAGCGCCTTTAACCGCGCGGCCACTTCGGCCGGCGGGGGCGGCCTTCCTGAGGGTTTTATGCTGGGCTGATTGCTGAATGAAAGAGATTTTAGATCTTACACTACTGGCCATTAAAATTGCTACACCACGAAGATGACGTGCTACAGACGTGAAATTTGACCGACATGAAGATGATGCTGTGATATGCAAATGATTAGCTTTTCAGAGCATTCACACAAGGTTGGCGCCGGTGGCGACACCTACAATTTGCTGACATTAGGAAAGTTTCCAACCGATTTCTCATAAACAAACAGCAGTTGACCGGCGTTGTCTGGTGAAACGTTGTTGTGATGCCTCCTGTAAGGAGGAGAAACGCATACCATGACGTTTCCGACTTTGATAAAGGTCGGATTGTAGCCTATCGCGATTGCGGTTTATCGTATCGAGACATTGCTGCTCGCGTTGGTCGAGATCCAATGACTGTTAGTAGAATGTGGAATCGGTGAGTTCAGGAGGGTAATACGGAACGCCGTGCTGGATCCCAACGGCCTCGTATCGCTAGCAGTCGAGATGACAGGCATCCTATCCGCGTGGCTGTAACGGATCGTGCAGCCACGTCTCGATCCCTGAGTCAACAGATGGGGACGTTTGCAAGACAACAACCATTTGCACGAACAGTTAGACGACGTTTGCAGCAGCATGGACTATCAGCTCGGAGACCATGGCTGCGGTTACCCTTGACGCTGCATCACAGACAGGAGCGCCTGCGAGGGTGTGCTCAACGACGAACCTGGGTTCACGAATGGCAAAACGTCATTTTTTCGGATGAATCCAGGTTCTGTTTACAGCATCATGATGGTCGCATCCGTGTTTGGCGACATCGCGGTGAACGCACATTGGAAGCGTGTATTCGTTATCGCCTTACTGGCGTATCACCCGGCGTGATGGTATGGGGTGCCATTGATTACACGTCTCGGTCACCTCTTGTTCGCATTGACGGCACTTTAAACAGTGGACGTTACATTTCAGATGTGCTACGACCCTTGGCTCTACCCTTCATTCGATCCCTGCGAAACCCTACATTTCAGCATGATAATCCACGACCGCATTTTGCAGGTCGTGTACGGGCCGTTCTGGATACAGAAAATGTTCGACTGCTGATCAGCATATTCTCCAGATCTCTCGCCAATTGGTAACATCTGGTCAATGTTGGCTAAGCTACTGGCTCGTCCCAATACGCCAGTCACTAGTCTTTATGAACTGTGGTATCGTGTTGAAGCTGCATGGGCAGCTGTACCTGTACACGCCATCCAAGCTCTGTTTGTCTCAATGTCCAGGCCAGAGGTGGTTGTTCTGGGTACTGATTTCTCAGGATCTATGCACCCAAATTGCGTGAAAATGTAATCACATGTCAGTTCTAGTATAATATATTTGTCCAATGAATACCCGTTTATCACCTGCATTTCTTTTTGGTGCAGTAATTTTAATGGCCAGTAGTGTACATAGTAGCGGAGGGGGCTGTTTATATAATTTGGTAAGGTACTAGACAGTATTAAGGGTTAGGCGTTATGCACTGGTCTAATATATATATATTATTAGCCGGCCAGTGTGGCCATGCGGTTAAAGGCGCTTCAGTCTGGAACCGCGCGACCGCTACGGTCGCAGGTTCGAATCCTGCCTCGGGCATGGATGTGTGTGATGTCCTTAGGTTAGTTAGGTTTAAGTAGTTCTAAGTTCTAGGGGACTGATGACCTCAGATGTTAAGTCCCATAGTGCTCAGAGCCATTTGAACCATTTTCTATATATTATTCCTTGTCATTGGCGGATAAAAGACGTGCGTGATAGATGTTTACATTATTTCTTGCCATTGGTGGAAGCAGGCGAACTAGAAACGGGCGGTGGCCGTGACGTAGCGGTGTTTACTTGTTGCCAGGTGCGGGCTGCCGTGTGCCTGAGATCTGTGCACGTACGACCATCGCCGCCTCCCGCGCTCTGCTGGCAGCCAGGACGCCAGAAACCTATACCTGTCCTCTCTGTTCATGTTGGCTGGTCACTTAGCCATTTCTGTCGCCCCTCTAATCTTTCTCTTCAGTGTAAATGGCGTGTTAGCCAGTATGCGGTCTTCATGGAATATTCTCTCTTTATCGCACTCATCCTGATGTTATGCCACCGCTGACTGGTGCTTTGTCCCAGACGGATATAGCTTTCATGTTTTGCAGTTCGTGTGCTGATCAGCCGCGCCGTCTCGCCCACGTTCGCAACCGACTTCGTAGACTGCTGTCGGTGTTTAGCTTGTCGACCGCGTCTTTCGTTGAGCCTAGAACATCTTTTATTGCTCCGAAAGTTTGGCTTAATGACGGCTCGGCAGAGAATTTTGCCCAAACGTTCAGTGACCTCTTGTACATACGGTAATAGGGCTTCTCCTCTTCCCTATTTGCTTCTTCCTCTATCGTCATAGTTTTGTGTGTCATATTCTTGCCATTACCATTGGCTCCAAAAACGGATCAGAATTTTCGTAGTTGTGGCTTCAGGTGTTCTTCGTCGCTGATCCTGTGAACGGGAGAGCAACGCGTAAGGGCGGGCGTCTTCTGCATAAGATGATGGTGTGAGGAGGCGCGGATGTACCTGCCTGTTCTGGTGGCTTTTCTGTATACTCTGTTGGCAAGTTTACCGTCAGGCTTTCGGTAAACTTCCACGTCGAGGGAAGGCACTTTTCTCTGCTACTATATAAGATTTAAAGTCTCTCTCATTCAGCAGTCAGCTCAGCAGAAAGATCTGACGAAGGCCGCTTGCAATAGTGGCCGAAACGTCGGACAATTTTATATATTGACAATGCGGTCAACAGCCCAGAAGTATTTTATTGGCATCGGCAATGATGTTACCTCTGGTAGGTTAGGAAGAGTCAGGCCGCTAGGTGTCTGCTCACTGTACAAGTAGCCTGTTTGTATGTTGGCAGCACTATAGACTGTTTTAATATCGCTGACAGCGCTTGATGTCTCGGCAAAAGATTCTGTGGTTGGACGGACTAGCAGTTAGCGAGTGGACAAAGAAATGCATGGACATGATATTTTTAGTGGAGACCCTGTGTTGGTAGGACATGCATTGTAAAGCGAGATGAAATGATGTGTTTATAAGAAAATATTCAAGGAAATCTATGATGATGGATGTTTGGTTGATAATATTTGGGCAGTAGAATTATTGACAACTACATAAATTTTGGAACTTGATGTCATATCAAAAGGTAAAATTTTCTGAAACATTGCTCTTCAGCAAATCTTTCTTTCGCTAACCATATGCCTCCCAGTAGTTGGAGTCTATATTAGTTAAAATCTTTTTATTCAGCTGGCTATAGTTGCTATTTGTTTTAGTTGCTGTAGTTCGTGTTACGAAGATTTTCTGTGATGTGAGTCACATATGAAAAAGAATGGGATTTGCACTGTTGGGATTCGTGGCTGAAATGAGTTTAGGCAATTAAGAGTTGGAGGTGGTTTCATATTTATTTAATTTCTTTTTTTTTTTTTTGGATTTGTATTATTGTTGGGATTTCTTGCAATTCTGGGCCATTCTTTTACGTTAATTATTGGAAGTCATGTTGTCAGTGCATTCCAGTTCGCTTGCGTTGGGCTTATATATTGTGGGTAATAAATGAGTAGGTTAACTTTGAATTGTCTTTGTCAGGTAAAATTCTGTAGGTCAGTGTTTAATGAAAATAATTAAAAAGGTAGTTTCAACTGTTCTCGCACTCGAAAGAAGATTCTCTGCGAGTTGAGTGCTAGTCAGCTAGTTGCACGTTCCGAATATCATACTCACGATAAACGTGATGATGTTAAACATGTTAATTGCAGAAGCACATAAGGAGCAATCAAAAAGTTCCCGTTTGAAGTCGTTGATGCAGCAACGTATGCTAGTATATCAGTACCGACATGCTGGCAGCGGATCAAGGTGGCATTCGTGTCTTACTGAAATGCGTGCGGTAAATGCGGGAACGTGAATTGCGGCAGCGTTATTACCTAATGCGCCACCGAGCGAGGTGGCGCAGTGGTTAGCACACTAGACTGGCATTCGGGAGGACGACGCTTCAAACCCGCGTCCGGCCATCAGGGCATCACCCACTTCCTTCCCCATTCTTCCCTAATCAGATGGGACCGATGACTTGCTGTTTGGTCCCCTCCAGCAAATCAATCAACCAAATGCACCCATATAGGACGATCGCGCTGTTATTGTTTTCTTGGCTGCCGAATCACAGACAAAGGTAGACATTCATTGGAGAATGAAGAATGCGTCTAGGGCAGCATGTCTGCCGAAGAACACCGTTGTGGAATGGTGCACCAAAGTCATGACAGCGCACGTCCCCACATCGGGAAATGTCGCAAAGCAGAAGTTGCACCAACTCATGTGGGAAGCATAGTACCTGTTCTCCACTCCTAATCTCTCCATATGCGATTATCACGCCTTAGGTCCCTTAAAACAGGCCTTGAAGTGTCGAACGAGGATGTGCATCAGGCAGTTACGGACTTCCTCAAGCAGCAGGAACGTTGTTTAACCAAACGGGTATCTTCAATCTGGTGTCAGTGGGATGATCATCTCAATGCTCACGACGATTTTGCCTGATTGGCATTCTGGTTCCGGACTTTACGGCATTGGTATGGAAACTTTTTTAACGCGCGTCGCCCCTATAAAACGCATATTTAAATAAATATTAATGTATGGCTACATGCTGGCTACTTACGGTTTATTTCTATTCAAAAGTTCCTCTATGGTATAGTAGTATGCTGTTCACTGAAAATATGTGGACGGAATTGTTAAAAATCAAACATTTAATTTCTATCGGTACTTACGAAATATGGTTGCAGTACATTAGGACTTTGTTTTTATGAAAAAGATCTGATGATGGTCATTAAAGACCGAAACCGGTAATCTGTTAAACAAAAAGATTGTGACCATAGACGTAAATTAAAGGAAACCTATAATTATGAAATAGTTTTATAACAGAACATTTCACGGCTCTCTGTACCAAAGTTCGGTTCATTAAAGGGAACCGCATATCATTTTTCCTTGTAGTGTTGTACTTGCGAATATATCTGTTACTCTCAAACTCAGATGGGCTGTTGGTAACATATTTCGTAAATGAATAAATGTACTGAGAGGCCACGGTTAATATACCCAGCAGCTTAACTTTTCAGATTCGAAATATTAAAAATTAATTTTTCGTAAATTTTCTTGTTTATATTAGGTTATGAGACATACAGTGACGCAGAACAGAGTGAAAAACAAGTTTTACACAAATTAATTGAACACACAAGGGGTGGTTTCAAATGGAGCCACTGCGCATGTAATGTCGTTACTTTTGGTGATAGGGTAAAAAGCAGTTCCTTTCCGCAGTTAGGCATAGGGCTAGTAGACAGAGCACACTTGCATCTGCTTCAGTGAGGCAGCTCCTTTGTGCTACAGTGTACACAGTGTCTTGAGGTGCCATAGACGCTTTGCTGGTGTTGCATGTTTTTCAACCGGAACAATAGTTGTACCCTTTTTTTTTTTCTCTTCTAGTGGTTCTTTGCTCTCTCTCTCTCTCTCTCTCTCTCTCTCTCTCTCTCTCTCTCTCTCTCCGAAACAATGCACGACAATATTGATATCTTTCGTCGAAAATCGAGATCACTGTCTATAGCTAACACATCATTTCTACTTTCAACTGCTACTATGAATCCGAGCCGGTGTCAGAAGAAATCCCTTCCAACAGACCCTAGAGAATTTCGTCTTCCTTTATCCTGCAAGAGTACATCGTGTGCAACTGAAAATACAACATCATTTCACAGCCACTCATGTTTCCCTTAGAGCTGCAGTTATTTTAAAACGAACCAGCGCAATAATTACGAAGATAAATACATAAATTTAATTATTATCGCAATACACACAGTATAAATTTGAAATGAACAGTTCTCTATACGTAATACATGAGCAAAACGTGCCTTACAGAGACAGGTTCGATCACAATTTTAAAACAGACAGTCGTGAACCGCATACAAAATTGGCTCCTACATTTGCTCATCTAATTGCTGAGATTGGAATCATATGAAGTAGTGCACGCTGCAGTCGCTAAAGGGCAGCATATACTGGAGACGTAAAGGACGGCTGCAGATGCAGCTACTGTGCATATTCCATGAAACGAGAAACTCCTAGGTATCTTCAAACGGAACACATTGACTGAAAATGTTAAAGAGGTCCTGCAAGATGTAAGAGTGTGGACCCACACGTAACTGTAACCTGTTTCTTTTGCACAATGAATACTTTTCCTTAAGAAAGAAGTTACGTCAGATAATTACCCGTAAGAAGTTATTAAATGGAAATATACAAAATAGGTTAACTTCATGACTTTTATATTCTCAAACGTGGTAATAAAAATGGAAAAAGTAGCCAACATTAAACAGTTTAGCAGGTCTATTACACAATTTTTCCAATTCAGTTCATCATCAAACTTTCTACTTCGTTTTCAAGTAGTAGCTGAATTGTAACTCTTCAGGCTTTCCCGGCGAGATCTTGACATGTGGAATAATCGGGTCTACAGCCGGATATTTGTGTCGCTCTGGCACAATATTTCGGCCACGTAACTCGTTGCCTTCTTCAGGTGCTACCTGAGACTGCCGCGTTGGAGGTAGCACCTGAAGAATGCAACGAGTTACGTGGCCGAAATATTGCACCAGAGCGACACAAATATCCGGCAGTAGACCAGATTATTCTACATCTCAGTAGCTGAATTGATAGAAATTGAATTCCATTGTCCAGTACTGGTTACTTTTCGGTCGCTACCAACTTTAACTAGCAGACAACGTACTGTATAATGCATCTAATACCCCAATAAATAAGATAATCGTCTTACTCAATCGCTTCCACTTCCATGAACGTTGACACACTAAACATAATATCGCCTGCTAACTAAAGTTGGCAGAGGTCAGAAAACAGTTACACATTGGTTAATGTCACCTGACTTTCTCGATTCCGCATCCCACATCACTCATCTCGCTCGCCTAGAGCCTTCCTACAGTGTGTGTATAACATCACGTGTTGTTCAATCGGTAATATACTTAGTTTGATGAGGCCTTCTGACAATCAAATTCGGAGAGAATCTCTAAATACCAAAGTTCGAGGTTTCTGCATAACTTTCGTGCAAGTGTAGTCTATTCTTTGTCCGACAGACATACATACTCCGCAAGACACTGCAAAACACATGACGGAGGCTATTTTGTACCAGCATTACCCACTCACTTCTTACATCAGTTCATACTGGGCCAGGGAGAAACAGTTGATTCTATGCCTCTATATGTGCTGTACTATCTCTTTGTTTTCATGATTCGTGCGTGAAAAAATGTGAGGCGACAGAACTGTTGTTCTGCCTAGGGACTTAAAATCTTTTTTGGGACGACCATGATTAAAAATCATGCTCCACAAAACTCTTTCCACGTTGTTTTCTTGGTAAACCAATGAGTTGTCGGGTTCACAGGGTGTATTTCTCTATCATGTTTCATTCTGTTCTTAGCTCTTCTGACACAGAAAAGCCCAGAAAAATATAAACTGTTGCTTGAGGGTATCTTCACCGATCATAGCGTAATGTTTATCCTTCACCCCTTCTCGTACCGGAAACGATACTATGCAGAGAGAGTGAGCTGAATTGTTAAGCTGTCGACATTGGAGAGGCTGTGAGAGTCGCAACATCACCTGGGACGGAACAAAGCCGCCCACACGGCAGGCAGATAGCGAGATAACCTCGGCTCGCCCTGTTCTGTTACCCGCATACCAGACCGTATCACTCACGTACCACTGGAAGAGCTACATGGGGCGTGACCGGCCTTGGGGCTGGCTACGAATTTACGCCCGCAAATGCCGTCCGCTCCCCGCGACCTTTCACACGCCCGCTCGCGGCAGCGAATTTCCTGCTCGGCATTCCGCGAAAGCCAGCCAGCGTCGTTGTCATGCCGCACTTAGATATTACCAAGTGTTGTAACACTGAAGCACTTGGCTGTTATTACGCTGAAGTGCGCTAACAAGGCGAGGAGCCAGAAAGCGGTCCCGGGTTCGATTCCCGGGATTTTCTCTGCCTCGTGATGACTGGGTGTTGTCTGATGTCCTTAGGTTAGTTATGTTTAAGTAGTTGTAAGTTCTAGGGGACTTATGACCACAGCAGTTGAGTCCCATAGTTCTCAGATCCATTTGAACCAGAAAGCGGACAGATCACACAGATTGAACTGCAGGTAATGTAGATGGCAACGTCAGAGGATCGACGTCTTCATCTACATTCTGCAAGACACCTTATGGTGTGTGTGGTAGCAGGAAAGTGCCTCATGTACCAGTTCCCAAACCGTTCGCGAATGCTGTTAAGCTTTCGAGTGAGTTCGAAACTGATATTCACCGGTTGTACACTGATGATACGAGGGCTATCCAGATAGTAACAGATGTTTGTCAGTCGCGGCGGAAGGTGCAGTAACGTTCGTACAATCGGTACACATCCGGCGGTGGTGGCTTGTCGTCTGTCTCTCTACTACTGTGCTTTCTGTGACGTGGTAAAATGTGCGCTGCAATAGAAAATGCTGCCACTTGTGGGATGCGTTCTCTGGTTAGGTTTTTGTTGGTAAAAAACTACGAAACAGTTGAAGTCGAGTGAGACAATAGTGCATTTATTTTCGAAAATAGCCGTACCAATGAAACTTTCGGGCAGATTAAAACTGTGTGCCGGACCGAGACTCTGATTAGGGGCCTTTGCCTTTCGCGGACAAGTGCTCTACCAACGGAGCTACCCAAGCATGACTCACGCCTCGTCCTCACAGCTTTACTTCTGCCAGTATCTCGGTTCCTACCTTCCAGACCTTACAGAAGCTCCCCTGCGAACCTTGCAGAACTAGCACTCCTGAAAGAAAGGATATTGCGGAGGCATGGCTTAGCCACAGCCTGGGGGATGTTCCCAGAATGAGATTTTCACTCTGCAGCGGAGTGTGCGCTGATATGAAACTTCCTGGCAGATTAAAACAGTGTGCCGGACAGACACTCGAACTCGGGACCTTTGCCTTTCGCGGGCAAGTGTTCGAGTCTCGGTCCGGCACACAGTTTTAATCTTCCAGGAAGTTTCATATCAGCGCACACTCCGCTGCAGAGTGAAAATCTCAATCTGGAGCTGTACCAATGTTCGCGATGAGGACCGCGGTGGTAGACCTGGCCTATCACTGACGAACTGGTGGTGAAAATCAACGACAAAATACGTGAAAATTTTCGTTTGGCGATTACGGCACTGACAAAGCTATGGCGGGTGGTAAAAAAAACAAGCGTCAGGGAAAACAGCGCAAAAGTTTTGTTTTTTCACAAAAATGCTCTCCACACAAGGTCAGTCGTACCCGACAACTCCTACGGGGTTTTGAGTGCGAGATGTTAGATCGTCCACCACACAATCTGCAATTGGCACCGAGCGATGACCAGCTGTGAAGATATGGGTCGCTAACACAAGGTTTTGATACAGACGTTGAACTGCATACCGGCATAAACCAATGGTTTGACATCGCAGGCGGCAGATTTTTGCAGAGACGGTGTTGAAAAATTTGTTCCGCGGTATAATAAGGGCCTCAATTTGAAGGCCGATTACGGAGAAAAATAGCTTAAGAATGTACCTTTAAGGAGGACGTTGATGGAAAAACACACTATTTCAAAAATGCATCAAATCCACAGTTTTGAAGATATGGCAATGAAATTTTGTACCACGCCTTACATGAAAGTAACACATTCACATATAAAATCCTTAGAGTTTATATATATTCAACTTTTTTTGAATGAAATTTGAAGCTTTATTTTCAAAAAAATTATGTATGTTCCTTTTTCTCAGAAAGTATTCAAGAGATATCTACAAAAATTTCTCTGTTTCATCTCTTTATATGTTGTAAGCTTCTGTCATGAGGTTTCTGGAATAGGTCAAATAGGAGAATTTTCATAATTTTTTAATTATAATTCCACAAGTACAATTTAAAATTCATGCAAAATTTCAAGCACTTTGCCCCATATCTCAGCTTGCAATCAGAATTTCAAAATTTTCTCTTGAGGTAATGTTTATTAGGTTTACAGAAACATATGTACAAAATATCATAATTCTAGCATTCATAGAATCTGAGGAAAAGGTGCATAAACTTTAAAATACAAACTTTTCAGGACGCAGTTCAACCTAAATTTTTTCCATATGTCAGATATTACATAAGGACCAGAAAAATATCGAAACACTGCAAGCACAACACATTGCTACGCCTAATATGGTGTAGGAATACCGTTGGTATTCAAAACAGATTCCAGTCGTTTCGGAATGTATAAATGTCGGTTCTGTATGGTTTTGAAGGGAACCATATACCATCTAACCGGCAAAATAAATGCAAGTTCAGATAAAGGTGCTCCATTCTCTCCGAAGTAGACCACAAAGGTCCAATAATATTGAGATCTGCTGACCGTGGTGGCCAGGCGAGACACGACGCTTTATCCTCAAGCTGACAAAACCAGTCCTGTACAACGCGAACTGTGGGAACAGTCGTCGTAGAAAACAGCATCACTACTGGGGAACAAACGTTGTACCACGGGACGGACCTGATCAGCCAAAATGCTCACAGAATCCTTCGCGGTAATGCGCTCTTGCGGAATAAGCACACGGCCCATCGAATACAGATATAATGTTGTCCAAATCATCATCGAACCGCCGCCATTTTCCGCGTTTGGGGACCGAGCGAGGTGGCGTAGTGGTTAGCACACTGGACTCGCATTCGGGAATACGACGTTTCAATCCCGCATCGGGTCATCATGATTTAGGTTTTCCGTGACTTCTCTAAATCGCTCCAGGAAAATTCCGGGATGGTTCCTTTGAAAGGGCACGGCCGACTTCCTTCCCCATCCTTCCCTAATCCGATGAGACCGATGACCTCGCTGTTTGGTCTCTTCCCCCAAACAACCCAACCCCCACGTTTGGGTCGTAAACTCGGCCAGAAGTTGAAACAGCGTGACAAAAGACACATGCGAGCAAATGAGTTTCTTGCATTGCTCAATAGATCAGGTTTCATGGCCTCGGTGCCACATTTCCTGTTACGTGCATTTGCATCACTGGTGAGCGGTTTTGGAAATCTTGCAGTTCCCAGCTTACGAAGCTCTCGTCGTGTTGTTTCGATGCTGACAGGGTTCGTGAATGCGACGTCCCGTTCTTTAGGCGCTCTTGCAGCTGTCATCCTCCTCTTAGTCGCAGTTCTGTTCAATGACCGTCCGTCACGACAACGCAGCATACATTTTCATCTGCGTTGTAACTTAGCGGATGACGATTTTCCGCTTTCCCTGTACGCGGTATAAATCTTGAATAAGAATCATCTGCATACACCAAAGACTTCGGCTCCCTTCGTTAGGGAGGAACACGCCTACGAACACACACAGTTTTCCGATGTAATGCACTCATAATTACACAGAACACCGTTCTGACCACGACTGACACTTGCGACCTAGTGGGAACATTGTAGAGGGGCCTTTCGTGGTTAAATACAATAGCGCAACCTGCAGGCGTGACTGGCATCTGCATTTATCTTCAAGCAAGGTTTTCTTGCGGGTTCCATATACACTACTGGCCATCAAAATTGCTACACAAAGAAGACATGCAGATGATAAATGGGTATTCATTGGACAAATATATTTAACTAGAACTGACATGTGATTACTTTTTCACGCAATTTGGGTGCATGGATCTTGAGAAATCAGTACCCAGAACAACCACCTCTGGCCGTAATAACGGCCTTTGATGCGCCTGGGCATTGAGTCAAACAGAGCTTGGATGGCGTGTACAGGTACAGCTGCCCATGCAGCTTCAACGCGATACCACAGTTCATCAAGAGTAGTGACTGGCGTATTATGACGAGCCAGTTGCTCTGCCACCATTGAACAGACACTTTAAATTCGTGAGAGATCTGTAGAATGTGCTGGCCAGGGCAGCAGTCGAAGATTTTCTGTATCCAGAAAGGCCCGTACAGGACCCGCAAAATGCGGTCGTGCATTATCCTGCTGAAATGTAGGGTTTCGCAGAGATCGAATGAAGGGTAGAGCCAAGGGTCGTAACACATCTGAAATGTAACGTCCACTGTTCAAAGTGCCGTCAATGCGAACAAGAGGTGAGAGACGTGTAACCAATGGCACCCATACCATCACGCCGGGTGATACGCAAGTAGGGCGATGACCAATACACGCTTCCAATGAGCGTTCACCGCGATGTCGCCAAACACGGATGCGACCATCATGATGCTCTAAACAGAACATGGATTCATCCGAAAAAAATGACGTTTTGCCATTCGTGCAGCCAGGTTCGTCGTTGAGTACACCATCGCAGGCGCTCCTCTCTGTGATGCAGCGTCAAGGGTAACCGCAGCCGTGGTCTCCGAGCTGATAGTCCATGCTGCTGCAAACGTCGTCGAACTGTTCGTACAGATGGTTGTTTTCTTGCAAACGTTCCATCTGTTGACTCAGGGATCGAGACGTGGCTGCACGTTCCCTTACAGCCATGCGGATAAGATGCCTGTCATCTCGACTGCTAGTGATACGAGGCCGTTGGGATCCAGCACGGCGTTCCGTATTACCCTCCTGAACCCACCGATTCCATATTCTGCTAACAGTCATTGGATCTCGACCAACGCGAGCAGCAATGTCGCGATACGATAAACGGCAATCGCGACAGGCTACAATCCGACCTTTATCAAAGTCTGAAACGTGATGGTACGCATTTCTCCTCTTTTCACGAGGCATCACAACAACGTTTCACTAGGCAACGCCGGTCAAATACTGTTTGTGTATGAGAAATAGGTTGGAAACTTTCCTCATGTCAGCACGTTGTAGGTGTCGCCACCGGCGCCAACCTTTTGTGAATGCTCTGAAAAGCTAATCGTTTGCATATCACAGCATCTTTTCCAGTCGGTTAAATTTCGCGTCTGTAACACGTCATCTTCGTGGTGTAGCAATTTTAATGGCCAGTAGTGTATTTTTCCAATGCCTGTAACTTTACTACAAGTAGTTTTATCTTAGCCTCATTTGGAAACGCTCAAATGCGTACTGCCAAACATTTACTGTGTGTGTTTCCGGTGAGCGTTTGGCAGTCGTGTCATCTTACGATAACGGGTGTTTCTACTTATTAAAGCACAGTATGTTACATTTGCTTAGGTTGACCGTCACAAGTGCAGATGCCTGCACTAAGTGTAGATCTTCTGCAGATCTGCCTACAATTCGCTACAATTTTCTAGCTTATCCATACACAATAATGTAGTACCGTCTATTGTAATTATGTTTTCTCTAGAACACTGCCGCAACTGTTGTTGGGTACAACAAGGGATATGAAGAACAACGATAATCATTACATTTGAACGCCATGAGAAGCTAGTCATCGTCATTTTAGTCCATTCGATGGATGGGTAACGTGCTTTATGAAAGATCACACTTTTCGTGTTTAGTTGGGTGCCTTAGTAATAAAAATGAAATAGTTTAAAATATAAACATTGTTGTTTCATATAAACATAAACTGAATGAAAGAGACGTACTCAGCACCTCTATCAAGCTAGAACCTAACTGAACAAGTAGAAAGATTCAGCCCTTCGCACATTTGTTTTGCTCACATAATTTAGCTCAGCTAGAGGAGGAAGTCTAAAGAAATCGGACGTAGCTTAATCAAAGTAATCTTCCTGGAGTTTGAGTTAGAGAAGCATCCAAAACTCTAAAACAGGCCTGGGTTTTGAACCCAGTTTCTACCGAATCTGAGCTGAAAACCATTATCACAATCTCGCTGGACAACACTTTTAGACACTGGACTCGCATTCGGGAGGAGGACGGTTCAATCCCGCGTCCGGCCATCCTGATTTGGGTTTTCCATGATTTCCCGAAATCGCTCCAGTCAAATGCGGGGACGGTTCCTTTGAAAGGGCACGGCCGACTTCCTTCCCCGTCGTTCCCTAACGCGATGAGACCGATGACCTCGCAGTCTGGTCTCCTCCTCCTCCACAACTACCTCAACCTCAACACTCTTAGGGGTATCCTTAGGGGTATCCTTAGGGGTATCCTTAGGGGCAGCCTTACATCGTGGTACTGTTCCAAACTGTTTAATAAATTTGGGGGAATTCCCTGTGCAGCGATAGACACGCTGTGCGGTTGAGGCGACCTTGCGATGCGCGGCCCACGAGACGGCTTTTACATAACTCCTGTGGGAGCTACGATGCGGGCGTGCTGTCCGTCCTTGGCAAACGCGCGCTATCTATGTGTAACATCAGGACTCATCCCGCGGCATTCACAGAGGGCACCAGAGCGCAAACGCAGGAATTTACCGCTGTCGGTGGGTTGCGCAATCTCTGCCGGTGTGTTTTGTTGTGCACCTCCAACCGTACCTATGATTCTATTACCGATTTCAAATCTGTATAATGCCGCAAGTTCACAAAAGGCAAATCTCGCGTTATAGATAATGTAAATCACTTTTCGAGCAGAAAGATGGAAAAGAACGTAAGTCCAGTTTGGGCGACATAGTATTAAGTACCCCTAGAATTGTATTAATACCTTCAGCTACTAACGGGCGTTGATATATATCAACGGGGACAGATGAAAATGTGTGACCGACCGGGACTCGAACCCGGGATCTCGTGCTTACATGGCAGACGCTCTATCCATCTTTTTTTTTAATTTCATTTTTTGTTCGCTTTTGTTCGTTGCATCTGCTCGGGGCAGACATCGTAAGACATCCGTTTAAGTTCGTTGTTCATCGATTAACTCAGTTTTTTTATTACAGAGGGGAGCTAACCCTCTGACCGAACACGCTGAGCTACCGTGCCGGCACCCATCTGAGCAACCGAGGACACAGAGGATAGCACGACTGCAGGGACTATCTCGCGCACGCCTCCCGCGAGACCCACATTCTCACCTTGTATGTCCACACACTACATTCGTAGTGTCCCACCCCAACACACTCATTACTCGTGGAAGACATTCTTACCAAGTCCCGTAAGGGTTCGGGGAATATGTGTGCATCCGTATAGAAGAAGGGGGTCATGGCCGGTGTTGCGACAACTATATTCTTACATGGATATGGTGTCTGTTGTTTCGGACACTAGGTCCACAAGGGATTCCTGTTCGGTTCTGCAAAGAGTACTCTACAGCGTTGTCCCCTACCTCAGCTTGATTTATCGCGAATCTCTCGCCCTGAGCAAAGTCCCGAGCGCTTGGAAAGAAAGCGCAGGGATAAGAAGGGCAAAAGAACGGACGCGCAAAATTACAGACCAATATATTTAAAATCGGTTTCTTGCGGATTTCTTGAACATATTCTCATTTCGGATATAATGAATATCCTACAGACCAAAATGCTCATGTCCAACAACCGGCACGGTTTTAGGAACCATGGCGCGCACGAATCTCAGTTTGCCCTTTCCTCACATGGGGCCCTGCGAACTACGGATGAAGGGCAACAGGCGGAATCCATACTTTTAGACGGTTCAATCCCGCGTCCGGCCATCCTGATTTAGGTTTTCCGTGATTTCCCTAAATCGCTCCAGGCAAATGCCGGGATGGTTCCTTTGAAAGGGCACGGCCGACTTCCTTCCCCATCCTTCCCTAATCCGATGAGACCGATGACCTCGCTGTCTGGTCTCCTTCCCCAAACAACCCAACCCAACCCAACAGTTCGTCGAAGCTAACAAGGATATCAGAATTACTAAGCCTGAAGTCCTTAAGGCTCCTAACAAAATCCACGGAGCGGTGAATATGATGTTGATATTTGAGAACTTTTAACATTGCAGCGCGTCAGCAATCGTGAATAATTTAATGATTATAAAGAATCCGCCTCGATTGCAAATAGAAACCAGACGTTGACCTAGGTTTCGGCGCGGATAACCACACCTTCTTCGGAACACACTAAAACTACAAACTGCCTAAAGAGGCATGGTCCAACATTAATACAGAAAGCCCAAAAGGGCAAGAGACTCGCATAATCCGATGAGACCGATGACGTCGCTGTCTGGTCTCCTTCCCAAAAGAACCCAACCCATACTCTTAGATCTCCGAAAAGCATTTGACATAGTGCTCCTCTGCAGAGTTCTAACAAAGTTACAAGAATATGGAATAAGTTTGCAGACATGTGAGTGGCTCGAAGACTTGTTAAGTAATAGAACCCAGTAAGCCTACATAGTCCTCGACGGCGAATGTTCATCAGATAGACGGGTGTCGTCAGGAGAGCCCCAGAAAAGTGGGGTAGGACTTCTACTATTTTCTATATACATAAATAACCTCGCGGACATCTTTGCTGATGATTCTGTGGTGTATGGGAAAGTATCGCCGTCGAGAGACTGTAGGAGAATACAAGATAACTTATACAAAATTTCTAGTTGGCGTCATGAATGGCAGCTAGCTCTAAACAGAGAGAAATGTAAGTTAATACGGATGACTAGGAAAAACAAACGCATAATGTTTGTTTACAACATTAGCAGAATCCTGCTTTGCACAGTGACGTTGCAAGGCTATATGAAATGGAACGAGCGTGTGAGGGTTGTGGCACGGAAAGCAAATTGTCGACTTTAGTTTATTGGGGGAATTTTGGGAAAGTACGGTTCATCGGTAAAGGAGATCGCATTTAGGACGCTTGTGCGATCTATTCTTTAGTACTGTTAAGAGTGCCTGTGATGCGTACCAGGTCAGATTAAAGGAAGACATCGAAGCAATTAAGAGGCGGGCTGCTAGTTTTGTTACCGATAGATACGAATAATATGTAAATGTTACGGAGCTTTCTCGAGAACTGAAATGGGAATCCCTGGAGAGAAGACGACGTTTTTTTGCGAGGAACACAGAATGACGCCAACTAGAAATTTTGTGTAAGTTATCTTGTATTCTCCTACAGTCTCTCGACGGCGATACTTTCCCATACACCACAAAACCATCAGCAAAGATGTCCGCGAGGTTATTTATGTATATAGAAAATAATAGAAGTCCTACCCCACTTTTCTGGGGCTCTCTTGACGATTTAGAGAATTGGTGTTTGGTGTTGACTGCTCAACGATTCTACTGCTGCCAACATGCATATCGTATGAAGACCACGAAGATACTAGAAATTAGGGCTCGTACAGAGACTATTTCCGAGTGGAACTGGAAAACTAATGAATAGTAGTGTTACCCTCCGCTACACACCGTGCGGTGGCTTGCGGAGTATTTATGTAGACGACGACTCATTATAGCCTTGGATTGAGGAAATATAGGTAAGGAAACTGGTTAGTTTTCTTTGCAACGGAACCACCCTGCATTTGGCTTAAACAATTTACACACACAAAAGAAAGCTTAAATATGGATCACTGCACGTGGATTTGAATCACAGTCTTCCAGAATGCGACTACAGCTTGCTAATCACTGCGCTACCTTGCACTGTAAAAATGGAAAGGGAAGTGAAATGAAGCTAATGATGAATAAGGACACAGAGTTCGTTACACGCACTCTGCGTTTGTTTTCGTCTACTGAACTTGCTGAGAAGAACGGTGCGCCATTGTCGCGCGTTTGTTTCTCACTTCCACGAAACAGCTCTCAGCAGTTGACGTTCGTCTGTAATACTTGTTTCAGCACGGATCAGTGTTGTAAGGATCCAACACTTGCGTGCGTTGTTCCGTAGATACAAGCGCCATTAGAGCTATGAATGCTATCCTTCAGACTGGTGCAGTTACATGCATCACCTGCGCCACTGAGAGACAGATCGTTCCAAAAGAATTCGGATGCTGATTTAAGAAGTGTGCACAGCGCATTAGGCGAAAGCTAAGGCGTGGCCCTGATAAATGGGTCCTCGATGTTGGGCGTGGCAAGAAGGGATTTCCCAACTACTGAATTAATATCATGATACAGGTGGACCTAAGTTTATTATAATCACTCTCAGTGTATGATTTTTTAAAGCTATGAGCCTGTGTTGCTATTATTGTTCTCAAATCAAAATCGTGCCATGTCTACCTCCCACTTCTTCAGACAAATATTGCACAAATGGTGCATTTCTCACAACTGAAATTTCTCGGAAGATGTGTCAAAAGTGATTCTAAGAGCTGATGTATACAAATTGTTATTACTATTATTATTATTATTATTATTATTATTATTATTATTTCTTTTCTCAGACGTTATGTCCGGTCAAAAATGGAAAGTGACGCGGACCTTGATCAAGCGTGACTTCCTTTTAACTGTACAGTATATGTTAAATTGCATTTAGGAACTTTCGGGTGATTGAACATGTATCAATAATTACGGATTTCTGTAGTTGTATATATAAGTTTGGATGTAGCTGTATTGCATTGATGTACTGGTGGATATTGTGTGGTATGACTCCTGTAGTTGATAATATAATTGGTATAATGTCAACTTCATCCTGATGCCACATGTCCTTGACTTCCTCAGCCAGTTGGATGTATTTTTCAATTTTTTCTCCTGTTTTCTTTTGTATATCTCCGCAGCCTTTATTCACCTATGCCATCTACGGTGCGTGGTGTACCACGTGAGCTCCCGAGGCCCACAGCACTGCGTCCATGGAGACTTAGTACTTATGTACCGCATTTTTAAAATGTGACTACGCCTATTCAGGCTGTTTTAGTTTTATTTCTAGGCCATGCCCTCTTAGACAAGTTATAGATTCAGGTATATCTTCTGAAGAAGGCTCAATTATTTGGGCTGAAACCTAGGTAAAGGTCGGTTTCATTACCGCAACCGAGGCTGATAGTTTCTTATATATTAGATAATCAAGATTGCTGACTGTGCTGCAATGTTGAAAGTACACAAATCAACACGTTGTTCTGTACAGAATTTTTGTTTAAAATTATATGTAAAGGAATACGAATATTGGTTAGAGAAAAAACTTGTCGAACAGTTTAAACGCGCCGCTATCGTAGTTAAAACTAACTGCGGAAAAGAGAACAAAACTGTACACTTTCACAGCACCGCATTTTCTTTCTGGCAGTTGTATTTCACACGAAACCTGTACATTGTTGCTTTAAAAATAGTATATGTTACGTCCGTTTGACTGTTTGATAGCTTCGTGTAGAAATTAGAGATTAGTATGTCGGGAGCTTTTCAAGGTTTTTGCTAACAATATTACCTTATTTTATGTACATATATTTACGTTCGACAAATAGTGCTGCAGTAGATAATATAAAAAACGAAAATATTCCAATGCAACGTTGTGTCAAAATTTCAAAGCAATCGGCGAAGAACTTCCAGAGATATAACATGCTGAACAAACTAACTGTAGCAATAATGATTGCCGTCCGCTGTGTGTGTGTGTGTGTTTATCGGGCTGTCAGTGTTTACGTATCAGCCGCCAGAGGCGCTGCGTTTTATCATCTAGAATTTCTGTTAATTCCTTGCAACGTTCAGCGATGTCAATAGAGTACATAGTTACGCATTATTCTTCTAAAGAGAGAGCCCTACTCACATGTAGAACCTCTATTAAGCTACTTTTCCTTGGAAGCTACTTTTCCTTGGAAGCTACTTTCTTTTCTTGTTGTGATAAAAAAAGATATTTTTCCACGGTGCACGAGAGTTGTATTTCGTGTATCAAAATGCAAAATTAAGTCGTTCGAAAAGCTCGTACGTAGCCTTTCCGAAAACAGACCATTTACATTTATGCAGATTAAAATATTTTATGTTATATTTTTTATTGTTATTAAAATCATATGCTTTCTGTGGCACGTCAAAAATGTGAGTGGTGCTAAGATTTTATATTTTTTAGGGAGAGGGAGGGGGGGAAGAGCTATAATAAACTGTGCTCCCCACATTCCCTCCTAGAATGGAACCTTGGTCCTGCACTTGCGGCCTTCATGTCCGGTAACAGTGTGAGCGTCCCGACCTCGTGTTTTCCAGTGCCGGACGCTGTGGTCCGCCGCTAGCTGCCGTTGATCCTGTGCGTCGCTCTGACAATGGGGAGACGTGCTTCCATCGCTGCGAGGGCAAAAACGGTTGCTGCCCCGTTATTCGTCGTTCCGCTCGCTCTCGGGGCGATCCGCTGTCCGCCCCCGCCTCACTGCCGACGAACGGTTACTTTCCAATTACCGTGGGGGCTGCTGCGTGCCAGGCGTGTCCAGCCGCCTGTGGCACGAGCAAGTAGTGCATATCACCCAGCCGCTCAGGCCCGCACTGCTAATCCGGATCGGCCGCATTACTCCAGCAGGTGGCCGCACGGTCGCAGCGAAAAGGGGAGCAGTACCACTGCTGATTCGTTATCTACGTCTCCAAGGCTGGCGATTAATCAGTTATGGTTCAAATGGCTCTGAGCACTAGGGCACTAAACTTCTGATGTCATCAGTCCCTTAGAACTTAGATCTACTTAAACCTAACTAACCTAAGAACATAACACACATCCATGCCCGAGGCAGGATTCGAACCTGCAAACGTTGCGGTCGCGCGGTTCCGGACTGTAGTGCCTAGAACCGCTCGGCCACTCCGGCCGACATTAATCAGTTAACCAGAAACAGATTTCTCCCACGTAAATGCTAGTGTCAAAAACAGAAATAAAATAAGGTGCGACTTACACAGATATTGTTTATAAAGAAGATACCAAAATGATGACATATAGAGCATTTACATAGAAAAGTAAATCTTATTTCTGTTTTTTTTTTGTTTTTTTATTTTTCCATGGCCATCTTCCACAGCAGCTGTTAAAATCAATTGTTATTGGTTTCTCCGTCTTCGGCACATACACATCCAATAAATCTGTCACAGCTGCACTCATTCAGGACACAGGACATCCCTTTCATAACACAGAGGACAATCTAATAATACTTCGTAAAATAAACAAAGGCCACAAACAGTCTGTATGAAGAACTGGAAATTTTCGTTCACAATAGAAAACGTGGATAGAACACACTAAATGAAAAAGCTGAGATACTGGCACCGAGCTTCTTTAAGAACTTCACAGGTAGACTAGATGATGCACTATAACTCTTTCCACTTCCTGAGGGACCTTGACAAAAGAAAATTCCCAAAGCACCGTATAGAAACAATAAAAGTTAGATTATGTTGATAGTAGGTCTGCAAGTTTTATATTTTTTAAGTTTTTTTTATATTTGCGTCTTTACCTTCATGTATTTGTAGTAGTAATACTTTTAACAAGTCGTACAGAATGAAACAATTTTATAATTCTTTTTTGTGTTATGGGCGACAATGTAAGTTAGTAATGAATGGTCTCTGAGGTAAGGCACTATATCTTGACATCGTTATAACCTTTCATTTGTCTATGTTATTAATTCGTGTTCTGTGAGACAAATTAAGTTAAAAATGTATGTTTATAACGAACTGCAGGGTTCTGTGAAGACTGCTACGGTCGCAGGTTCGAATCCTGCCTCGGGCATGGATGTGTATGATGTCCTTAGGTTAGTTAGATTTAGGCGGGCATGGATGTGTATGATGTCCTTAGGTTAGTTAGATTTAAGTAGTTCTATGTTCTAGGGGACTGATGACCACAGATGTTAAGTCCCATAGTGCTCAGAACCATTTGAACCATTTTTGGTTCTGTGCACTGGAACAGACTGTGACTCACTATCACCATTTAAAATTCATAATCTAAGTGCTAGATTACGCTAACAAGCGCCTGTTATACGTTTTTGTAGCAAAATAACATCACTGTAAACAATTGGCTGCATTACTAGCTAGCAAAAACGTGACGTAATATTACTGATCAACGTGAAAATGACAGTGTAAACTTTCGAGACGCGTCGTGGGATGAAATAAAAAGTTTCTCACACAGATACTCGTTTCATTTGAACTTTTATTGTCATAAACAGTCGCAGTTCCTTCCAACAGTGCAACATAGACGACATAAGGTCGTTGAAGTACCTACATGACGACCTTGGGTGAACACCACATGTTATTCCTCCTGCTCGCTTTTATACAATAATGCTTTTTTCTTTAAAAAAAATTCCTAAGACATTACTGAGTGGAAACACGCAAAAATGTCAGGAATTTCATTCCTTTGTTTCCAAGACTACCAGTTACTCGAAGAACAAAAGTAGTTGAACTTAATAGTTTGAGAAGCTCAGTAATTTGCTGCTTCTAGTTCAATTTTTCATCAATATGTACACCCAAAAATTTAGATCATTCTATCTTAACTACTGACTCGAGTTCATGTACTGCATAAATTCTTGATATGGTTCTGTTGTTGAAAAGAACTGATTGTATTGCCTTTCCTAAAAATTCTGGGGTGGTCTGTTTTCGGAGCGCCACTTAATAATTCTTTGTGAAACATCTCTTTTGTGTTTTCTCCCTAATGGAATTTATTGCACTAGTATCGTCTGCCAAAAGTACTAATTCTGCATGTTGAATGTCAAGTGGAAGCTCATTCACATATACAGGGCGAGGCACTAACTATTGCCACCAAGAATAACTCCGAAAGTATGAGAGGAGCTGAAAAGTTTGTAGGACAAAAGTTGCAGGGGACAACGGGAGTCAGGACGTTGGATTTTGGTTGCTAGGTGGGGTCGCTTCAGAGATATGATCAACTTTTTTTTTTTTAATGGGATGCTGTAGTTTGATACTTTTTTCTGATAGCGGCTATCTAGACGAATCCAATGATGTGTAACAGTAAGGTCTTCAAAAGTCAACGAAGGTCAGAAAGGTGGCATGAACGTCCATTTACAGAAGGTGTTCGAAGTGCTGACCATTGGTATCAATGCAGTGCTGCAATCTTCTTATCATGGATTCAGTGGCATTCCTTATCACATCGGCACTTATCGAAGCACATGCTCTGACAGTTCTCTCTCGCATATCTTCAAGTACAGTTGGAACGCCTTTATAAACAATGTCTTTTACGAATCCCCCACGAGAAAAAAATCTAGAGGCGTCAAGCCTGGTGAATGAGCCAGCCACATCTCCTCTGCGTCGAATCCAACGATTTGGGAATTGTCTCTGCAACTTATTTCTAGCCATCAGCGAAACATGTGCCGGACACCCATCGTGTTGATACCACATTCTGTTTCTTGTTCCTAAAGGTATTCCTTCCAGTGATTTCTTGCAGAAATGTGGTGTACTTCCTACCATTAATATTTCCTTCGATGAAATAGGGGCCTATAATACTGTCCTCCAGAATCCCACACCAATCAATCACCGACCACGGTTTTTGGTGTGCAACTTGCCGCAGCCAACATGGGTTTTCAGTTGCCCAGTAATGCAAGTTCTGCAAATTAACATTTCCATGGTACGTGAATATAGCCTCACCAGTAAATACAATCAAATTAATAAATATGTCGCCCTTCTGAATCTGAAGTTGAGCCCATCGGCAGAATTCAATGCCACGCATACAGTCCGTACCAGTTAAATCTTGGTGGAGACTGATACGGTAAAGATGATATTTATGGTGATGCAGAACACGAACACTACTACTACGGTTCATGCTAGATTCCGTTGCCATTTGACGCGAACTAACATAAGGATCTCAGACCACAATGGCAAGAGTACCAATTTCCGTTTCCTCATTAGTAACTTTCCTTTGCCGGATATGTTTCCGGTGTGTTAAAGATGTAGTTCTCAATTTATCATACACACATTTAAATGTACGACGTGTAGGGTGAGTACGTTGGGGTTATCTTTCAGTGTATAAGTTTATAGCTCTCACTGAATTTGGTTGGCATTCTCCGTAAATGAGAAGCATATCGACTTGTTCTTCGAAGGAACACATTCGCTTGATTTGACGGTACTAGTCTTAACGTTGCTATTAATGTTGTATTGCGAAACCGTCGAATGGTGTTTACATGTCAATGGCACGTTAGATAGATACGCCGTATTCGGCGAATATTTACCATTTGCACGATATACGAGAGAAAATTGTCAGAGCACGTGCTTCAATAAGTGCTGAAGTGATACTGCATTGATACCAATGGTCATCACTTCGAATACCTTCTGTAAATGGGCGTTCATGCCACCTTTTTGACCTTCGTTGACGTTCAAAGACCTTACTGTTACTCATCATTGGATTCGTCTCGATAGCCACTATCAGAAAATAAGTACCAAACTATCGCATCCCAATTAAAAAAAAAAAAACAAAGTTGACCTTCATATCACTGACGCGACCCCACTTAGCAACAAAAAACCAACAACATATTATTTGAGCCCCGTTGTCCTATGCAACTTCTGTCCTACAAACTTTTCAGCTACTATCATACTTTCGGAGTTATTGTAGGTTGCAACAGTTAGTGACTCACACTGTATAAGGAATAGAAATTGAACCAAAATTGAACCCTGAGAGACTACTTTTGTCACATCTCCGCAGTCAGAATCACCGCAGCAAACCATTTGCAGTATGCAGATGGGATATCCACGCGTTTTTTCCCACACCAGTCGGATTTCAGAGCGTTTTTATCATTATAACGAACACACTGAAATCCATTAAGAATATACGCAGTATTTGTGTATTCATAAATTCTTTTGCATTACCAGCCCAATAATAGATGGTTTGTTGCTACCGCCACTCATTTTGCACTCTAGGATCGATTCACAGTCATCATACTGCTGTCCGCCCCAGAACATTTCTATTTAGATTAACGTCCGCGGTTAGTCTTTCATAGAAACCGTAGAGTTACATTAATCTGGAAACCGTATTTTATGCAATCATTTCAGCTAGATACACAGGCGCAATCAGCGGAAGTAATGAGTTCTATGTAATTACCTGACCTCAGACGAAGACCGACAGGGAGTATTATCACAGTCGGAAGGTTAAGTCGTCAAAATCTTCTTGTAAACCTTTCGAATACTGATTTGAGGTCAGTATTAACTTAAAATCAATAAAAATTATCCCTTATGAATGCGTATATTTTATCTCCACAGCTGGGTCAGCCTAATCAATGCGGGAACCACTTGGATACTTTGCGGTGAATGGGTGCCACTATCGACGGCTTCTCTCGGAGATTAATCAACCAACAGCAAAACAGGAAACGCCAAATGTTTCAGTAATTCTGCCACTCTCGTCAACTGCCTGCTAGATCTCTCTCCATCTTGTCAGTTTTACGAAGGAAAATTAGATTTTGTTATAATATTTATTTTGACAAACCTAGTTAATATTATTTGGATCTGTTTGGAGCTCTCTTCATATGCACAAATATCGTTCTAGTATTTTCTTCATGGATGATTTCAGTAAATTTAGTTTCCAGTGATGTCACATTAATTTAGCTCGACAGTTAACCATTACATGGTTGTGCACCCTAATCGAATAGTAACCACTTGTTACTTGCACAGCTAATTAGAGAGAATCACCACATCAAAGTTCTTACCAAAAACTTCACACCAGAACTTTTCAGATGCTTTAGTGTCAAAGTTAATACAAAATAAAAGTCTTCTTTTAAAATGATACTTTGTTCAATAAATGTTAAACTTTTTTGCGATCTAAATATATGCTTAATGTTCCCCAACATGACTCTTAAGTATTTATTTATTATTATTATTTTATTTTGTTTCAGGTACGTACACTGTGTCTGATGTGCTAGCTGTGCAAGTGCGAGAATAGCAGGAACACAGTATTATGTGAGTACATCGTTGAAGATTTCTTCGTAATTCCACACCCCAATGCAGGCTGTTGGACTATACATACACATCAAAAAAAGTTTTGCATAACGTCCGTCGGTACCGAGAAATTTGGAATAGATATCAACATAAACTTCATTTCCGCCCTTTTTATTGGTCATGAAAACCACACCTTGCATGTTGTACCATTATACTGCGGGACCGATGGTCCAGATTGCTGTACACACTGGTACCTCTAACATCCAGCAATACGTCCTCTTGCATTGATCCAAACAGGTCTCTGACGATTTCTGGTTGAAGGCATATGTGACACTCATCGGTGAAGAGAACGTGATGCCAATCCTGAGCGGTCCATTCGGCATGTTACTGGGCCCATCTGTACCGTGCTGCATGGTGTCGTAGTTGCAAAGATGGACCTCGCCATGGACGTCGGGAGTGAAGTCGGGCATCATGCAGCCTATTGCGCACAGTTTGAGTCGTAACAATGTCCAGTGGTTGCACGAAAAGCATTATTCAACATGGTAGCGTTGCTGTCAGGTTTTCTCCTAGCCATAATCTATAGGTAGCGATCATCCACTACAATAGTAGGCCTTGGGCGGCCTGAGCGAGGCATGTCATCGACAGTTCCTGTCTCTATGTATCTCCTCCATGTCCGAACAACATGGCTTTGGCTCACTCCGAGACGCCTGGACACTTCCCTTGTTGAGAGACCTTCCTGGCACAAAGTAACAATGCGGATGCGATCGAACCGCGGTTATTGACCGTCTATGCATGTTTGAACTACAGACATCTCCTACCTGGTGGAATGACTGGAACTGATCGGCTGTCGGACCTTCTCAACCTAATAGAAGCTGCTCATGCATGACTTTACGTCTTTGGGCGGGTTTAGTGACATCTCTGAACAGTCAAAGGGACTCTATCTGTGATACAATATCCACAGTCACTCTATCTTCAGGAGTTCTGGTAACCGAAGTAATGCAAAACTTTTTTTGATGTGTATATATTCATCGGTGAGCAGCGAATGTTGAGAAAAGTCGTAGTAACAAATCGGCACCTTTTCGAGACAGTTCTTAACAAGGAATCTCACATTGTATCAACGCGTGTTCCTGTATTAGTTTCCTCTATCAATGCGTGACATGTCTGTGCGGCATGTTGAATATTCATTAGTCAAAACATCTTTAGAAACAAGGAAAGGATAAAATGTTGTCAGTTACTCGCCAGTGTCCTTACCACTGGTGACTTCGATCGTTTTTAGTATGATGTGCACTTGCAGTTTGGCTTCAAGAATACAACAGCAAACGAACAGTCTGCTTATTCGCTTATATCTGAAGGTCTATCTCTCAGCATTCAGGCTGCCCATATTCCAGATATTAATCGAGAGACGTAGTACTACTTCCATCTTATAACTTGAGCAGAAACGACTGTTACGCGTTGTCTTTTTTTTCGCATTTCACTTAGCACTGTCTTTTTAAGTGAGGTTAGTATAGAACACTGTAGTCACATACACTATGTTAATATGTATGAGCTCCTTGTCCCATATTCAGCCATAAAATTTGCCCAACATTTTGACGTTCTGAAGTAACCTTACGTGTGCGCTCGCTACAAAACTATGACAGATGTTCGACCGTCACAAGAAAGCCACCTGCTTTTATTTGTAGTTGCAGGAGTAGGACTAAAATAAGTGTTCATTAATGTTAACACTAAACATGTAAACATAAGTGTAACTGATTCTTTCCACATCATTTAGGTAAAAGAATCGTTCAAATGATCTGTGGAACATATAACTAACGAACCATTGTAACTCCTCAGCAGAGTTAAGGCTTACATAAGGGCAAAGAGGCCACACCCCACATTAATGTCCACTGACTGCTGTCCGGGCGCTTTTGATCAGATAGGCTACTTAATAATGAATCACTGTGTGCATGTAAAAATTTATTCTTAAGAAATCATATAAATAGTTACCGTGTTGCCAAATTTTCCGCCTAGACTATGCAGTACAACTGTAAAACCGAGCCGCGCTGAGTGGACGCGCGGTTTGAGGCGCCATGTCACGGAATGTTCGGCCCTTTCTCGCCGGAGGTTCGAGTCCTCCCTCGGGCATAGGTGTGTGTGTTGTTCTTAGCTTAAGTTAGTTTAAGTAGCGTGTAAGTCTAGGGACCGATGACCTCAGCAGTTTGGTCCCTTAGGAATTCACACACATTTGAACATTTTTGTAAAACCGACACGTTCCACATCACAGCGAGAGTCCGCAGTTACGGTGCACGGAACACACGAACAACGAAGCTACATCCTTCATAGGTCGCTTCACTATTCCTCCAATGAATACCAGCCTGGCATTTTTCTCACCTGCGATTACTTTTATGCGGTCATTCCAACTTACAAGGCATTGCTCGCCTACCTCGTTATTTTCCGACGTTACCAGGCACTTTTGTTCCAAAGGCTTATACGACGCGCAGAAAGCGCACTCATCGTTTTCGTCGCCCAGTGCATCGTCAGAGCTGTTTGAGTCCTTTTTAAGGCCTCGTAAAGCGCGGAGCTGCAGCGCTTGCCGGCTGTCTGCTGCACGCCGTGATTCCGGTGGGGACAGCGCGCCCGGGTCGTCTCCATAGCAACGGCCGCTCCCCGCGCTGCTCCCTGGAGGGTCCCCTACGTAAACGGCACGGCGTGCGCCCTGCAGACAGAACTAATACCAGGCAATGCTCTCGCGTCTGGCGGCGGTGGAGCGGACAGCCCTCCGATTCCTTCCCCCTTCCCCCCCACCCCCCACCACCGTCGCCCTCTCTGGCTTCGTACTTTTCAAACCTACCCCAATAACGGTGGTACAGCGTCAGGCGCTGTTTCCGCTTGAATTTATTCGTTTGCTTGTCGAAGCAGCTCTTCCGCAACCTACAGTAAGTTATTGACGATTTGACTGCGTAGTCTTTCCCGGCGTGGTAATGCGTCGTTTGTGTGTCGAGTTTGCAGCTCAATCTGACACAATATTTCGGCGTTCCGACTAGCCCGCCATCTTTGGATTCAAAGCTGAATTGGTGAGAAGCGACTGGATCTTCTTAGCGGGAAAACCATTAGGTCGTCGGTGAAGGTGTAGCTGCGCTGTATAAGTTATTTATCGGATAGGATTGTCGGAGGACATTGAAAAAGTTGCTCGTTTTGTACTAGGCCTATCGCTAAAAAGGGAAGAGAGTGTCAGTATTATGATAAGCGAGCAGGGGTGGCGATAATCGTAACGAAGGCGTTTCTTGGTGGAACTAGATCTTTTCGCAAAATTCCAATCACCAAATTTATCCACAGAACGCGAAAGTATTTTGTTGAGTCATCTCATCTACATACGGAGAAATGACCTTCATAATAAAACAAGACTAGTCAGAGCTCGCGCGGAAAGTAATAAGGGTTCGTTTTTTTTTCCCCACGTGGTATTCGAGAGTGGAGCGGTAGAGTAACAATTTGAAAGTAGTTCGGCAACAGTCTCTGCCAAGTACTTAGATGCGAATTGCAGAGTAGTGGGTTTTCCCATCAGACGTTCATAGGTAGTTTCTTATCTTCTTGGCTATTCTTTGTGGTATGAATCTGAAACATGAGAAAACAATTACATTACTACCATAATACGCTGCAGTCTTTGACTGTGCGGCTGGTCCCGGCGGAGGTTCGAGTCCTCCCTCGGGCTTGGATGTTTGTCCTTAGGATAATTTAGGTTAAGTAGTGTGTAAACTTAGGGACTGATGATCTTAGCAGTTAAGTCCCATAAGATTTCAAACACATTTGAACATTTTTGAACTACCAAAATAACAAACTTCCGAAAATGCTGAGGAAGCAAAAACTATTGAACACTCAGTTCGAGAGAGAGAGCACGAAAATGACAGGCAAAAGTTAGCAGAGATTTGTGAGTTTGTAAAAGGTCGATGCGTGAAGCATCCAACTACTCCCACCGTTATAACTTAACAATAGATCTTGCCGAGAACCGGAGAAAATTCTGTTCCTGAGTAAAATCGCTAAGCGGGTCGAAGGCGTCTACCCAGTCACTCGTTGACCAGTCTCGTGTGACAAAAGTAGACAGCAAAAGGAAAGCTGACTTTTAAATTTCGCGTGAAGGAAATCATTAACGTGATAGAATCGTACAAACTAATCGTTTGACCATCGCACAGATTCCCGTATGAAGAACGTAGAAATAGACATCACTGGCGCCGAGAAGCAACTGAGAGAGGTGGAAACTGCGACATTATCTCGACGGTTTTCTGTTCAGTAGTACCTCTCTAACCAGTGGTGCATGCAAGCAAACTAATTGCGAATTTATGTGATGTTGATTGTACTATGTACGGCTCTGTTCAAAAGGAATTGCTCGGTGTAGTCATAGCCTCTAGCCTCATACGTCTGGTTTCATGCCCAGCAGCTAACCCAGTGCAAATAATAATATGTAGCTGTGTTAGAAAATTAATTCGCAAGTGCAGGCAATCCGGACCTTCGTTAATACTCCGCAATGAGGCACTGAATCAAACGCTTTCCGGAAATTAATTCATTAATTAAGTCATTCTACCTTTACGCGTATGTAGATGAGTCATTCGTCCATGTTTCACAGGATATCATCTGTGAAAAGGGCAAGCTGAGTTTCGCACAAGCGATGCTTAACAGTGTTGACTTATGGGCACAAGCTTTACTCTCTGAAGGAAATGTATTTTGTGTGTACTGAAAATGTGTTGAATTACGCAGCAAATTCATATTAAGGATATTGGTCTGCAATTTTTGGTGCATTCTTTTACTTGTCTTGTATACAGGACTCCACTGTGCTATTTTCCGGTCGCTTGGAAGGTTAGGGAGCGAGAGATTCAAGATAAATGTAAGCTAAGTAAGGGGCAAGTGCATGGTAGCAGAATCCACAAGTTAAATAGAAACCAAAGACGCGCGAAAACTAAGTCCATTTCGCGATCAATTCAGAGGTTCATTGTGAAAATGTTTATTCAGTGAGAAATACTAACTTCTGTAGTTTTAAAGACATTGAAAATATTGTTGTGCCGCTGGATCCGTCTCATTCATATGAGATCACAGATGTATTCAGATTAAATGTTGCATTCATTTGCTGTGTTAGTGTGGAGCATACGATAATAGCTATAATTCAGTGCTAGCACCTATCATTTGTTGAAATAGCAGGCAACGTTTAAATTTGTTAATTCATCAAATGATCAAAATACACTTAAATACTTAGTAGCTCAACAGAGTTCAACATGATGATTTACAGATTGATGCACACGGCAGCATTAAATATCATATGTGCTCATATCTTGTCATTCTTGTCTGTTTCATGAATATGTTACTATTTTTGCCAGATATTTATTGAACTATTAATTAAAATTGCTAATACAAAATCATGGTAATTTAAGAAGTGCTCAGTCGCTTATGTTAGCTGTCACCACGATAGAAAATAGGGCCGAAAGGCGCAGATGGACAGAGACAGGGGGAAGAAGAAGGTGATGGACGAAGAAAGAGGTAGGGTAAGATGGACAGAGACAGGGAAGAGTTGAGATTAGGACGTATATCCAATTCCCATACTAAGTCTTTTCTTTCTTTTCATTTTAATCAGACTGAGTTACAGTAATGCCTGACCAGGTACAGCTAGTTCAGTGTAAACTTAACCCTTACAGCCGCATCAGTTTCGTTGTAAGAAGACCAGACAAAACGATTTAATCGTTAATATTTTTTGTTCTTAAAATTCACAATATTTTGTGATTAAACTTTCACAGACTTCAATTTTACATTTTGTAAGTGCAAGAACAAGAGGTTTTTAATATTCAAGGGCGATTTTAGCTAAATTACTTGATGGTTAATAGTTCCCAGTTATGTACAATGCATATAAATAATCTAGTAGAAAGCGTCGGAAGCTCTTTTAGACCGTTCGCAGCTGCTACGGTTGTCTACCAGGAAGCAACAACGCCAGGAGACAGTATCGGTTTGCAGAACAACAGCGGCAAGAAAATTCGAGCTAATAAAGAGGCTTAACGACAATCTTTCTTCCCACGCGCCATTCGCGAGTGGAACAGGAACAGGGAGAGGTGGGTAGAGGAAATAGTTATTGGTACCAGAAGTATCCTCCATCACACATCGTTAGGTGACTTGCGGAGTATGGCGTTGATGTAGTCGAATATACTGTAGTCAAACAGTATCTAGTCGTGTATTTGCGCACACTATTTTAGACTACATTTATTTATGTTGAAGGTCTTATTCCAAACGGCGGCCATTTTCGATTCTCTCCGCATTTCGCAACAGTTTTTGAACGACACGGCCTCCCCGTAAACAATTGTGCCGCCTGCAAACATTTCGAGACCTTCCAACGATCGCCGTTTGAAGACGTAAGAGCTCATTCCGTTTCCACAGTCAAGATGCCGACGCCTTCGCCTTTACAGGACGACTGTGATACAAGAGAAGGGTTAGTTCCGTGAGAAACACATTTGAACGAAGAGATTCTCTGCCTATTTAGCTGCCATTGTCATTTAACTAGAGGGAACAGAACGCTTTAGCCATTCTCATTGTCTTAACTTCCTTTCCCAGAATGAAATTACCGAATCAAGTCGCATGCAAATGAGTATTTTAATAGGCAGACGAATGCCAAGTTCCGTACTTCATATATCCACCGTTACAGCGGGGGGAATGTCGTTCGACAACGAACAAGTACAGACAATACGTGTAGTACAACAGTATCTGCATGTTGTCTTCTTTGGTTTTTTCCTATTTTTCCACAGTTTGCACGTATACAAATTGTATAGGTTAATTACCGTCTTTAGCAACTGTAATAAAAATCTTATTCAGAGCAGACGCGTTTCGCTTTATTTTAAAGCATCTTCAGTGGTCAGGTGTGTTGTTTATTCCATTTTTCTTCGTCTTCCACGTATGTGTTAAGTATTTCATTTGCACACAGAGCTTTCACTGCAATTCACAAATTTACACTTCAGAACACTGAAAATGCCTTAAAATAAAACGAAACACGTCTGGTCTAAGATTTTTATAACACTTGTTAAAGACTGTAGTTAACGTACACACAACAGTATCTGTTTCTGACTCTAGTTTCCCTCGAGCATTTAGTCTGTTTTTGTTAGTATTCTAGCTGGCAGCGGTGGCCGAGCGGTTCTAGGCGCTTCAGTCCGGGACCACGCGGCTCCTACGGTCGCAGGTTCGAATCCTGCCTCGGGCATGGATGTGTGTGATGTCCTTAGGTTACGTAGTTCTAACTCTAGCTGACTTATGACCTTAGGTGTTAAGTCTCATAATGCTTAGAGCCATTTGAACCATTTTTTGCTAGTGTTCTAGATCAACATTTCAGAAGTCCCTACCATATTGAACTCTCCGAAATTAAATTTTAATGACTCTGCCCATAAAAACGTAGTCCGCCTTTTTATGGAAAAAGCCTTTATTTTTTCCGTTAACCGTTAAAAAGCCTGTTACTGGATACAGGAGGCACCAAATAATTGCGAAACAAATTTTAAATAAATTACTAAGATCTTTGCTGAAGTAGCACATTCACATGTAAGTATCAGGTTGAATTTCTTACAGATGCATGAATGGTTTCGCTGTTGCGAATATGAACAATCATCAGCTGCATAATGAAATGATTACAATGAAAATTTGTGCTGGACCGAAATTCGAATACGGATTTCTCGCTTATCGTGAGCGGTCGCCTTATCATTAGGCTATCCCAGTACGACTCACGGCCAGTTCCAAATTTCCGTATGTCGTGAACCATGTGTCTACAACCTACGCTCGTACATCCGTCATGTACCGGGTGATCAAAAAGTCAGTATAAATTTGGAAACTGAATAAATCACGGAATAATGTAGATAGAGAGATACAAATTGACATACATGCTTGGAATGACATGGGGTTTCATTAGAACCAAGATAATACAAAAGTTCAAAAAATGTCCGACAGATGGCGCTTCATCTGATCAGAATAGCAATAATTAGCATAACAAAGTAAGACAAAGCAAAGATGATGTTCTTTACAGGAAATGCTCAATATTTCCACCACCATTCAACAGTAACTGTAGTCGAGGAATAATGTTGTGAACAGCACTGTAAAGCATGTCTGGAGTATGGTGAGGCATTGGCGTCGAATGTTGTCTTTCAGCATCCCTAGAGATGTCAGTCGATTACGATACACTTGCGACTTCAGGTAACCCCAAAGCCAATAGTCGCACGGACTGAGGTCTGGGGACCTGGTAGGCCAAGCATGACGAAAGTGGCGGCTGAGCACACGATCATCACCAAACGACGCGCGCAAGAGATCTTTCACGCGTCTAGCAATATGGTGTGGTTCTAATAAAACCCCATGTCATTCCAAGCATATATGTCAATTTTTACCTCACTATCTACATTATTCCGTGGTTTATTAAGTTTTCAAATTTATACTGACTTTTTGATCACCCGGTATATTCCGGTACAGGGGAGACATTTTAATTGAAAGTCGCTTACTGGGAATCGGAGTATAAACACAATATTGAAATGCCTGTTTTGTTCAGAAGTATGATGCAATGTTCCTTCATACAGACGTACATACATACATACATACATACATACATACATACATACATGGCGTTGCTTGCCAGCTGGTGAAGCGTTTCGCCACCACACCTCAGTACACCAGGACCACCTCTCGGTCAATGACCAACGCTATTATTCTAACGCTGGCCGCTGTGGCCGAGCGGTCCTGGGCGTTTCAGTCCGGAACCGCGCGGCTGCTACGGTCGCAGGTACGAATCCTGCCTCGGGCATGGATGTGTGTGGCGTCCTTAGGTTAGTTAGGTTTAAGTAGTTCTAAGTCTATGGGACTGTTGACCTCAGATGTTAAGTCCCTTAGTGCTCAGAGCCATTTGGACCACATTACGCTAACGAGGCAGGTGGTGTGTAAGCCACCTGGGGTGTCTGCTAAAGAATCCCAGTCTGGTTCCAGAGATACTGACCGCCTAGCTGGGCTGACGCACTGAATCGGCCACTTCTCCGCGAGGCCAGCATTGCTTAACTGTCTTGACAGGGCTACGTGCTTGGGCGTCCAGCCACAACACTGATGGACCCACGGTCGAACTGAGGCTATACGAGCCCCCAGTCCACCAGGAGAGTACCGACGCTAGAAGCCAACGTCCAGACATCGAGGCTCAGAACGTCTACGCTTCCGTCTCTCGCCACGCCTGGACAGTTACCGCAGCTGCCTTGCTATCAACATAGCATGTCACACCGCCGCGCCAGCACCTGACACAGTGCAGATGTCGCCACTCTGGAATACCCATAATGCAACGTCGCCCTATTACTGAGCCATGCTGGGCGTAACATTTTCAGGCATTTTTGTGACTGCTCGTCCATGGGTTCGAGGCCTACCCCTTCCCTGGTTGCTGGACGTAGTCATGAGTCTTCAGTAATAAACTGTTTAGAAACAACTGAAAGATTCAGCCGCGCGGGATTAGCCGAGCGGTCTCAGGCGCTGCAGTCATGGACTGTGCGGCTGGTCCCGGTGGAGGTTCGAGTCCTCCCTCGGGCATGGGTGTCTGTGTTTGTCCTTAGGATAATTTAGGTTAAGTAGTGTGTAAGCTTAGGGACTGATGACCTTAGCAGTTAAGGCCCGCAAGATTAAAAAAAAAAAAACTGAAAGATTCAACTGCTTTCGATCTACCCGTGACTTGCGCTACCCACCTACCACCACAAAAGAACCCCACCACCCTCCAAAACAATTAAAATATCATCTCCAGCCGACAGAGCCCACAACTTGTTTCCTGCTTCTGCGAGGGCTGACAGCCGACACCTTGACTTCAGCAGTTCCAAAGTTCTCCAAGAAATCTTTTTCAGCAGTCAAGCCTCTCAGCCAGTCAGTCTCCGTAGCAGAATTTGAACATTTTCATTGCCCATTTCCTGCACCCTTTAAGAGTATCCTTTAGGAAAGATCTCCTTTCATCCAGAACTTTTATTAGTTTATTTGTATCCAGTGCCGGAAATCAGCTGCCATCCTGGGAAAAATCACTTACTGCAGAGCCAGCCTCCTAGGACCAAACCACGATATATTTAGGAAGTTTACGGAAAAACCATCCCTTCATCCCTAGGTGACAAAAAGAACTTCCCTGGCCTCCAGGTACTGGAAACAGACCCGGTCTCCCGGATACCGGCCTTGACATGCACAATAGTGAACTGTGCAAGCAGTGATGCTGTACTGTCTTTATAACGATTTGGGACACTCTCCTTACTACTATGCGCAGTTGCCGAAGTTGTAATGTCTTTCTGAGAGACAAATGTTCTTAAGAATTAAATAGTGTGTTCTATCTAAAAGACTTACTGTAAAGTATTTCTTTCAAGTAAGACAGTAGGTGTTTAAATTCCAGCTGACTACCCGATATTGATTTTGCCTCTTTCCTGAAACCATTTCCCTTGTATGGCTATTGCTACACGGAATGCAACAGATTCTTTCCACTTCCTTTGTTCAAGAGTCGTGATCTCATGGTTAATGGGCGTTAGAATAGAACGTACGCGCACTTAATTTTTTTCTTATGCCTTTTGATCACGCATTTTATTTGTAATTAAAACTTTGGCTTGTTTCTGTCTCAGACAAGTAGAATAGTAAGAAAATTAGGGCAGTGGTCTCAGATGGCGGAAGTGCTTTATCGTACTACCGGACGGTACCACTCACATTATCGGCTTGCCAGTCGCATCTGGCTTCCTGTGGAAGCTGCAGCATCCGCCTCCGACGGAAGAGACGTGAGTGGGAGGCAGCCGGAAACATTGATGCGAATCCTTCCTGCTTCCGCAGTCAAGTGACCCCGTTAGTCTGACATTGTGTGGCACATATAGCGACAGGCAATGTAGGTAAGGTCCTTAGAGTACCGGATGTTTCGACTGACATTGTGCCATGTATATTGATGCCGATTGTGGAGTTGGGGGGCGAAAGATAAGTCGTCAGCGGTTAATGTCTCGCCGACAGCGACATTATTAGAGACTGAACGCAGGGCTCGTTCGTCGCGGGTTGATAGTGGAAATCGGCCGTGCCCTTTTCAAAGGAACCGTCGCAGTATTATGATATTGCAGTACCTGTGTTATACTGAATTACGACGCAAAGTTCCTTCGAACATGCATCTATGTCCGGAAGAACAGGCACTTCGGCGACTGCAGCCGTTATGAAATACATTTAATGCATTTCAGTTGCGAATGTGGATAACCGTCAGCTGTATAGTGGAATGACGACAGTGAAAATTTGTCCCTGACCGGAACTGGAACCTGGATTTCCCGCTCATCGCGAGCAGTCGCCTTACAATTTGGCCACCTGAGCACGACTCAAGGTCACACCCAGAGTATAGGCCTGGCACAAATTTTCGCTGTCGTCATTCCATTATACAGCTGATCGTTATCTGTATTCGCAACTGAGAACACATTTAATGTATTGAAACATCCCCTTAGAAAAATTTATGAATGATTGTGCTGATAAACCTCTTACGTTATTTGCCTTTCAAACAGCTGAGCAGAACTGAACGTACTGAGACATTTCTCTCTTTACTTATTCTGATCAACACTAAACTGACACACAATATTTTTAGCGCAACGCAATCTGACTTTCAATTATCCCTACAAAAGAATGGCCCTGACTAACGTTAACCTATACCTTTCACGAATCACTTACCTCACAAAAATCTTCGTTACTCGAACTACTGCAATACAGCGAGCGCCACTACTGCCAGATAAATAAAAGATTCTAACTAATGAAGGCACTAACTACTGATAAGCATAGTTAGCATATGAAAGATTTTGCTGGAGAACAAACAATGTATTTACCTCAGTAGTGTTCAAAAGTCATAATATATATACCAGGTGATCAAAAAGTCAGTATAAATTTGAAAACTGAATAAATCACGGAATAATGTAGATAGAGAGGTACAAATTGACATACATGATTGGAATGACATGCGGTTTTATTAGAACCAAAAAATGTCCGACAGATGGCGCTTCATCTGATCAGAATAGCAATAATTAGCATAGCAAACTAAGACAAAGCAAAGATGATGTTCTTTACAGGAAATGCTCAATATGTCCACCATCATTCCTCAACAATAGCTGTAGTCGAGGACTAATGTTGTGAACAGCACAGTAAAGCATGTCCGGATTTATGGTGAGGCATTGGCGTCGGATGTTGTCTTTCAGCATCCCTAGAGATGTCGGTCGATCACGATACACTTGCGACTTCAGGTAACCCCAAAGCCAATAATCGCACGGACTGAGGTCTGGGGACCTGGGAGGCCAAGCATGACGAAAGTGGCAGCTGAGCACACGATCATCAACAAACGACGCGCGCAAGAGATCTTTCACGCGTCTAGCAGTATGGGGTGTTTTTTTTTGTTCTAATAAAACCCCATGTCATTCCAAGCATGTTTTTCAATTTTTACACCTCTACCTACATTATTCCGTGGTTTATTACGTTTTCGAATTTATACTGATTTTTTGATCACCCGGTATATCAGTTCATGACATCCTGTCTTACAAATTTACTGTCTCTGATGGACACACGTCCAGGTCATCCGCTCTCAAAACTCCATCTCTCTCCCCCACATCCACCACTGCTGGCGGCTCACCTCCAACTGCGCAACGCTACGCGCTGTTCACATCCAACTGCCCACTACAATAGAGAATTTTTCAACAATGCCAACCAGCCACAGACTGCACACAGCACAGCCAGTGATTTTTCATACAGAGCGCTACGTGGCGTTACCAATATAAAAACCTAAACAGCCTACTTGCAGTATGTCATCGCAGTATTCGCAACAAGCGAAAATCTGGATCACTGGACTAGGATTTGAACCCCATTCCGAATGAAATTCCATTGTCAACCTCTGCGGCAGTAATGCAGCGAACAGGACATGAAAGTTGTTAGCTGACTGCATGTTCATACCTGATTCGTTCTTCCTTTATGTCGCGGCAGCTGTTGAAAGCGAATCTGCGGGATAATGGAGGGTAGTGGGAGTGAGATTATACGAGGGTGAGTCAAATGAAAACCTTAAATATTTTTTTAAATATTATTTATTGTGCAGTAGTGGTACAAAGCTTATCACTTTTCAACATAATCTTACCCCCGCTCAATGCAAGTCCTCCAGCGCTTACAAAGTGCATAAATTCCTTTAGAAAAAAATTCTTTTGGTAGTCCGCGCAACCACGCATGCACCGCGTGGCGTCCTGTTCGTCAGAACGGAACTTCTGTCCTCCCGTTGCGTCTTTGAGTGGTCCAAACATACGGAAATCACTTGGGGGCCAAGGTCTGGTGAGTATGGTGGATGAAGAAGACACTCAAAATGCAGGTCTGTGATTGTTGCAACTGTTGTACGGGCAGTGTGGGGCCTTGCATTGTCATGTTGGAAAAGGACACCTGCTAACAGCAATCCACGTCGCTTTGATTTGATTGCATGCCGCAGATGATTTTTTAGGAAGTCTGTGTATGATGCACTGGTGACAGTGGTCCCTCTAGGCATGTTATGCGCCAAAATGACGCCTTTCTGTCCCAAAAGAGAGTCAGCATAACCTTCCCAGCTGATGGTTCTGTTCGAAACTTCTTTGGTTTTGGTGATGAGGAATGGTGCCATTCCTTGCTCGCTCTCTTAGTTTCCGGTTGGTGAAAGTGAACCTTCATTCGTCGATGAATTTCAATAGGTTTCACACCTTCATTAGGCAAAAACCGAATAACAGCACGCTGTTCTTCCCTGGTGCAAGTCGCAAGTGGGGCGTCCATCTTTATACTGATACTGCGACGGTGTGTGTGCATCTGCACTATGCAGCCACCTACAGGCCATTCTGCACGCTCTTTGTAGCACGCTTACCAAATTACTGGATAACGGCGCGAAATTTAGATTTGTTATTACAAATTTAAGGTTTTCATTTGACTCACCCTCGTACTTACGCTTTTTGAGTAAACCATCTACGTCTTGTGCACAATTCAGGTCAAAAATATCGTTGAAGTGTTACTACCGACAATTGTCCGTAATCCTGGGTACACTGAGCGTGCACGCGCGCACACACACATGAGATGTAGGGTACGTAAATTTAAAGTCAGTTACCCGTCAAATTAAATTTAGCTAGTGGCCTTGCGGTTCTAGGCGCTTCAGTTTTGAACCGCGTGGCCGCTACGGTCTCAGGTTCGAATCCTGCCCCCGGGAATGGATGTGTGTGATGTCCTTAGGTTAGTTAGGTTCAAGTAGCTATAAATTCTAGGGGACAGATGGCCTCGGTTGTTAAGTCCCATTGTGCTCAGAGCCATTTCAAATTAAATTAGCGACATATTTTCCTCCGTGTTTCCATCCCCCTGTAGACTATTTCCTACTTTTCATATAGCGTAAACAGAATCCAAGCTGCGTAGTGTAGCACAAAATAAATAAGACGCTTAACGCTCAACCTGTATTCCACACGAATCGTGCTCACTGCCACGGTCATACTGATTTTAAGTTTCTCATTAACTTCACCAAATGGCGGAATGATTCCGCCAACAACGCAAAAATTGATATCGTGTGCCTTGACTTCGACTTCTTCTTCTTCTTTCTGTTTTGACTGTTTAAGAACCACGTTAATTCGGATCAGGCTCATTTCTTCTTGTATTTCATCTTATCGATTGTACTTTCATTCTCACATTTCGCAACCTTCATTCTCCTGTCCACGATGATTTTGTCCTGGGTCTAGTTCTGTCCTTGGAACAAGTGATAGCCTAAATTTTTTATTTGAAAATCACCTTGTTGTAAATCGCTGTTTCTTAGGTAATTAAATCTCTCCACCCTCCGAATCTTCCCTACTTATGTTGTCATCTATCTACACTCATGCTCATAAACTAAGGATAATTGCAGAATGTGGTGCCACACAACGTGGCACTACACAAAACTGGTGCTAATAGCATAGGCACATACGGAACACACACGACACAGATCTGTAAGTCCACGGTATTGGTGTGCTACAAAACGCAACTCTTTCCTGCGCATGTGCCCCGACATCAATATGGGATATGATCACCATGCACACGTACACAGGCCGCACAACGGGTTGGCATACTCCGGATCAGGTGGTCGAGCACCTGCTGAGGTATAGCCTCCCATTCTTGTGCCAGTGCCTGTCGGATCTCCTGAAGTGTCCTAGGGGTTTGAAGACGCGCAGCGATATGCCGACCGAGAGCATCCCAGACGTGATCGATGGGATTTAGGTCTGGAGAACAGGCAGGCCACTCCATTCGCCTGATACCTTCTGTTGCAAGGTACTCCTCCACGATGGCAGCTCGGTGGGGCCGTGCGTTATCATCCATCAGGAGGAAGGTGGGACCCATTTCACCCCAGAAAAGGCGGATATACTGGTACAAAATGACGTCCCGATACACCTGACCTGTTATAGTTCCTCTGTCAAAGACATGCAGGGGTGTACGTGCAACAATCATAATCTCACCCCCACACCCTCAAACCACGACCTCCATAAAGGTCCCTTTCAAGGACATCAAGGGGTTGGTATCTGGTTCCTGGTTCACGCCAGGTGAAAACCCGGCGATAATTACTGTTCAAACTATATTGGACTCGTCCGTGAACATAACATGGGACCACTGTTCCAATGACCGTCTACTGTGTTCTTGACACCAGGCTTCACGGGCTCTCCTGTGACCAGGGGTCAGTGGAATGCACCTTGCGGGTCTCCGGCGAATGAACCATGTCTATTCAGTCGTTTGTAGACTGTGTCTGGAGACAACGGTACCAGTGGCTGCCGTAAGGTCCCAAGCAAGGCTACCCTCAGTACTCGGCCATCTGCGGGCACTGAAGTTGAGATATCGGTCTTTTTGTGGTGTTGTACACTGTGGACGTCCCGTACTGTAGTGCCTGGACACGTTTCCTGTCTGCTGGAATCGTTGCCATAATCTTGAGATCACACTTCATGGCACGGAGGGTCCGTGCTACGACCTGCTGTGTTTGACCAGCCTCGAGTCGCCCTAGTATTCTACCCCTCATAACGTCATGAATGTGTTCTTTGAGTCATTTTAGCACACAGTCACCATTAGCACGCCTGAAAATGTCTGCACGCTTACTCGCTGCACCGTACTCTGACATGCACCAACATACCTCTACGTATGTGGACTGCTGCCAGCGCCACCGTGCGACGACCGCAGGTCAAATGCACCGCATGGTCACACCCCGAGGTGATTTAAATCCGCAAACCGCCCACGAGAGCGTTGCTTCTCTATGATCAGCATTATCCTTAATTTATGTGCGTGAGTTAGGAGACGCCTTGAAGTTTCTCATAATATACTTCTCGATTGAGTTCAATAAGTCTGATTTAGCCGTTTGTCTTTGTAGTTGCGTGGTTTAGTTAACAGCCTCTTTTAATGATTACGCCAACATCGTCTGCAAATGTCAAGACATTCTACCTGTTTTTTCTTGGATACCAATCAAATTCTTCCCACTCGTCTCATTTCTCGTCGCCATTCCTTGATTACCTTCCTACCAAGAACCAGTCAAAGAGCAAAACGAATAGTTCGTCTCCGTGTTTGAAATCTTGAAGGTCTCTGAAAGCTTTCCTCTGAACTTGACCTTGGATGTTGTGTTTCTTAAGGTCTGTTTAATTAGTTCATTAGATTTTCTATCCTCCAAAAATCTTAAGTGTTCATCTATCTACTTAAGCATATGCATTCTTGAAACCTACAAATGTGAGCACAAAATTCTTGATCCTCTGTTTTTGATATGCGATTACCAGTTTAAAATTCAAGTTTTGTTCTTTGTATGATATGCTCTTTCAGAAGCCTCCGTGGTATTCGCCAACTCGTGAATTTAGTGGCTTTCCACTCTGTTCAGATTCGCTTTTGGGAAATCTTGTAACTCGCTGGTATCAGCGCTATTCCTTTGTATTTCCAAATTCTGACTTTCTTCTTTTATAATACTGTTGTAAATCCCTGGTTCCTAGGTATTCAGATCCCTCCATCTTCTGAATTTTCCCTCCTTATGCTGTCATCCATTTAGGAAATGCCTTGATGTTTCTCATATAGTGTCTCTTCTCGACAGGGACCTGTAAGCTGCGTTCGAGAACGTGGTCTTGTATTTAGGCATTCGATTCATAGGCTCACTGACGCATCGTTTTTTCCCCTTTCTTTCGGAGTATCAGTTCAAGTGCGTTATCGGATTAAAGGCATCTTGGCTAACACAGTTCTGGAGGTCAATGGGGAAACACGTAAAGTCTGTAATCTGTACGTTGCTATTCGCGGACGACGTAGATGCTCATGGGAACTTTACATCATTAGAAAATTTTTGTCATACGCTTGTAAACAAGACGAAAAACACCTGACAGAACGCATGGCTGCCAGTATGTGTTTCACTGACACTAACTTTTGCAGAAGTGAGGGTTATAGTCTACCAAGGACGTGATTCAGTCTGTACAGTGAGAGAGTTGTTGAAGGAAACCAAGGCGAAATTTGAAAAGAGAATTAAAGTTCAAGAAGAAGGAAATAAAATTTTGTAGTTTGCTGCCCAAATACCAAAACTCATCATCTACTATTGTCATTTCTTCGGCATCTCTTGACGTAGTCCGACTACATTTCGTTACCTTCACAGCAGAATTGCTAGAGATCGCAACGGAAAATAGTTCAAGAGAATGAGGAGTGCCGTGAAAAGTGGTTGTGACAGGAACAGAAAGAAGGGTAACGAAATGTAGTCTGATTACGACAGGAGATGCCGAAGAAGTGACACAATATTAGCAGACGAGGTTTGGTGTTTGAGCTGCAAAATAAGTGACGACGGCCGAAGTACACAGGATAAAATGCAGACTGGTAATAGCGAGAAAGCGTTTTTGAAAGAGAGAAATAGGTTAACATGGAATATAAAATTGAATGTCCTAACTTCGATAAAGATAGAATGAATTTAAATTTTTGCCGAGGACGGGACTTGAACCTGAGCCTCCTGTTTACTGGGCAGATGTACTATCGATTAAACTACCCTGGCACTGTAGCTAGCACAGCTGCATGGTATTTGTCTGGAGCGTGGCCTTTTACTAAAGTGAAACTTGGAAGATAAACAGTTCAGCAGGACTACACCAGAAGCTTTTGACATACGGTGCTACAGAAGATGCTGCAGATTATATGGGGTAATCGAATAACTAATGAGAAGTTGTTAAATAGAATTGGAAAGAACAGAAATTTGTGGCATAATCGGACTAAAAGAAGGGATCGCTTGATGGGACTCGGAAATATCCTGAGATGTAATGGAATCGTCAGTTAGTAACGGGTGGAAGTGGGGGGGGGGGGGAGGGAGGGGGAGGGGGAAGCAACTGTTGAGGGAGACCGAGGCTTGAATACAATAAGCAGCTTCAATCGGTTGTACGTTGCAGTAGGTATTTGCGGTAGGTATTGGGAGATGAAGAGCCTCGCACAGAATAGAGTACATGGACAGTTGCATCAAATAATAATAACAACAACAACAACAAGTGAATTCGCTTGTCCGTCTTCTAATTTCAGTAGAAAATAGTGTAACTGCAGGTATTACATATTCAGTTGCAGCACTTTAAATTAAGAGACCTTTCAGTCACGATGCTGTGCGCTGCAGGAATTCCATTGCTAGGTGTTACGCAAAGAGTGACAGGCAACCCTGAGCCTTGCACGTATAACGGGCCCGGCGTTAAATCCGATAAGCGGTACCGCTCAAACACTGTTGGCTGCCGCCGCCGGCTGCGCGCGAGATGGAAAGTGCAGTCGTCCGGGACAGGTTACGGCGTCCAACAAAAAGACGCGGGCGCCACTCTCGGCCATAATTAATCTGTTAACAGCGAAACCAGTCTCGCGTGGTTGCGCAATGCGAAAGTGTCCGCCGACGCGTATCCTGATTCGAACAGCGGACGTCGCGCCGCAAGCTGATTACATGTCCCACATAGTTGAAAGATTCTCGATTTTAAATGGAAAGCGAACGGTGAAATCTTCAGGTGTCACTGCTGCGAGATTTCTTAATTAACATCAACACAGTAAAACAGCGGCTAGTTTTGGAATTTACCTTCCTTTTCTTCTTTTGCGGCGACTTGCGGTCGCGCGAAGATATACGTGCACTCGATTCCGTGGCCGCAATCAAAATGGTTCAAATGGCTCTAAGCACTATGGGACTCAACATCTGAGGTAATTAGTAGCCTAGACTTAGAAGTACTTAAACCTAAGTCACCTAAGGACATCACACACGTCCATGCCCAAGGCAGGACCTGCGACCGTAGCAGCAGCGCGGTTCCAGACTGAAGCGCCTAGAACCGCTCGACCACAGCGGCCGGCGCGGCCGCAATCAACGCGCTTCTATCATCGTGCGGCACACAACGCAGATTATAAGAAGTATTACACAACTTATTAGTTAATACGTTCATCGGCGGATCCAGAGCAATTGCAAGCCCTGCTGCAGCATTAAGACATTGTTTATGTGGCAGTTCGAAATGGGATGTATACACAGTACTTTCGTATTTACTCTAGACAACGAATTACAACGTTTTTTCATCATCTTGTTTCTATTTTGGGATGCTGAATTCAGTGGTACTCAGTTTTTCCATCACGTCACATTTCAGACGTACAAAATAATAATAATAAAAAATATTAAAGATTATTATACCTTTTCCTTATACACGGCCGGCCGCTGTGGGCGAGTGGTTATAGGCGCTTTAGTCCGGAACCGCGCTGTTGCTACGGCCGCAGGTTCGAATCCTGCCTCGCGCATGGATGTGTGAGATGTCCTTAGGTTAGTTAGGTTTAAGTAGTTCTAAGTTCTAGGGGACTGATGACCATAGATGTTAAGTCCCATAGTGCTCAGAGCCATTTGAACCTTATACACGTGATGCTCAATAACATGTAGATATTGAGAATATGTCATTTATATGATAGTTTTTCAGTAATGCAAATGCCGCTGATGATGGTCATCTACGCCCGATACATCATGTACAATGTATTTAAATGCGGAATAAGTAAGCGAATGTTTGCTTTTCCTGTCTGACTGTATACGACACTAAAGATTGTCCTTCAGGTTGTGAGACGTAATTAAATTATTTTGAAACAAATCACAAAGTTGCAGGTTCGAAATTATGTCAAAATATAACGAGCGTTAACCATCTCAGTTAACTGCACGCCAGATAGGCAAATACATCGTATATTGTACATTCTAAAAGGAAAACAAAAAGCAATGCGTCACGAAGAAATTGTTCAAATGGGGAGGAAATCGGTAGATGTGACGTGGATGTATAGATAAGAAAATGAATTCAGAAAACCTGGATGATTTATTCAAGAGAAAGAGCTTCACAAATTGAGCAAGTCACTAACTTGTTAGCCCACCTCTGGCCGTTATGTAAGCAGTTATTCGGTTTGGCATTGTATGACAGAGTTGTTGAATGTCTTCGTGACGGCTATCGCGCCAACTCTGTCCAATGAAAGCGTTAGATCGTCAGATCCCGAGCTGGTTGGAGGGCCCTGCACGTAATGCTCTAAACGTTCTCAATTGGGGAGAGATTCTGTGACGTTGCTGACCAACATAAGATTTAGTATGAACTCTCACAGTACGCGGGCGGGCATTATCTTGCTGAAATGTAAGCTCAGGATGGCTTGCCATGAAGGACAACAGAAAGCGTCGTAGAATATCGCCGACGTACCGGTCTGTTGCACTTGTGCTGCGGATGACAACCAAAGGACGCCTGCTATGAAAAGAAATGGCACCCCAGACCATAACTCCAGGTTGTCGAACCGTATGGTGAGCGACAGTCAGGTTGGTATCCCACCGCTGTCTGGGGCGTCTCCATCCAAGTCTTCGGCCTGGAATGTCATTGACTAGAGTAGATTTATCTATAGTTTTATGAGTCTCATTTCGAAATGAGCACCGAGGCCCAGCGAAGACGTATCTGTAGATGCCTCGGACAGCGGTGGGATACTAACATGACAGTCGCCCGCCATCGGCCCAACAACCAAGGGTGACAGTCTGGGGTGCCATTTCTTTTCATAGCAGGGTCCCTACGGTTGTCATCTGCGGCACCCTTAGGCCCATCTCACACAGTGACACTGGTGACGGTCACCAGCGACGGTTTCCGGTAATTGTGGTGAACACTCCTGGATCACCAGTGTCCGACAACGCAGGTATAGCCAGCTGATTAGTTAGTGAAATGGACTCGAGCGAGGAGGAACTTTTTTTAGTACTTCTAAGCAAGAGGAGGAGGAGGAGGAGGAGAATGAGGACAAAACGTTCATTACACTTACATCCACAGCTACGAGATCAGCTGGAGAAAATATTGTTTTATACTCTTTGTTGATCTGAGACAAAATGAGAAGATATTTTCAGTATTTTCTAATGTCGAAAACTTCATTTGATGAACTGCTAAGAGAAGTGAAGGAATAAATCACAGGAATGGGCAATAATATGTTAACTGTGTAAGGTGTCAGGCAAATCCAACACCTTCCATTAAAACCCTGACATGATAAGCAAATCCAGTAGTATGTCACATAGCTCCGAATAAATCGTGACATTAAATTAACCAAAGTAATACGAGTAACGAGTGAGCAAATGGAATATCACAGACTAACACAAGAATGCCTAAATGCATGTCATACCTTCCCACCGTGAGACAGACGCAGTTCCGAGGGGAGAAACGAGATTTGCTTCCGAGGCGGCGAAGTGAGCGGAGCTGTGCTGCCCGCCGCCCCCTGACGAACACCGACAAGGTAATGAACGCACGTGATGCCTCATAACAGCGCATAAAGCTTCACTCAGAACTGCACAAGTCTCATCTGTTACACCCCCTTTTTGCGTAATACTAGTGTCGATCGTCAATTAAAGCTCATGGTGTTCACATTTGCCACGTGAAGTAAAAATCTGTAACGCGATGATTTTTCTGTTATATAGTTATTGAGAAGCCACATCAGCCACTGTAATTTACAAGTTAGATAAGTAATTAAAGATAATTGAGGGTCACTGTAGACTATTTTGATAGTTTTCTCTCTTGTGAAACTTAATTTAAACCTAGATTATAGATGTGATATGGCATAGGTCATCCTTCGATCCATTGTAAAACTTGGAAACCCACTCAGGGAATATTCGTTCACATTTTTGTTGAACGCAGCTGGTTTTTACCATCCTGTATTAAAACATTTCCTTTTATCAATAGTGCAATTTATAAACAATGTTTTGTGAGTAGAATAAAATTTCCAATGGTAAACTTAACTGCTTTTTCGACGTTATTTTACCAGCTAACTAAAAATAGGAAAGCCTTGAACCCCTTCCACTAAAATTAGTTAGTATTAAGATTCTTTTACAGGGAGTGCAGTGGAACTGACGCTGAAATCATGAAGTATGTGGTTATATCATCGCTAGTCCCACTGAACTCTTCTGAATTCTACATGTCATGTGTGGTCTGGCGTCTCCTTACCAGCAACAGGTCCCAGGTTCAAACTAGTCAATTCCCTAAAAAACACGCTCAGAGCGTCGTTGCGCGGAAGTGGTAGGGAGACACGATATAGAAGTCGCAGAAACCACGCAGAATGTTAGAACTGTACTTTTCGGACCATAAGGCGGAGCGCCTTAAGACGACGATAAGACGCACACTTAATTTTGTTATGAAAATTTTGAAATATAAGTATTTTTTTAGATTTCGTGTTAATTCGCCCTGTAGGGGTGAGTTCATGATTTACACGCTCATTAATTTTGTTCCTTCTTATCGCGTTGAGACTGCGTAAAGGTACACTTAAAACTGGTAAATGCAAAAGAAAAGGGGTGAGGGATATAAATGTGCTTGAAGGTTACTACCCTCCAGCCTTTACAGACGTAGCAACTAAATTTCGCTACTCTTTTATGGTCCGAAAAAGAAGATATTAAATTTGAAAAAAAGAACATACAACTTAACCAATTTTGTTTTTTCATCCATGCTCTTCTCATTGAAATCAGGCATAAACTTAGTTATAAATTCTTGCCAAGCATTCGTTTTCACCAATTTGTTGCTATAGCCATCGCTTTTGACATCCCAAATAGCAGGACGACTTTCTACTTCACTTATAAAGTCTTCCGTGTTAATCAAATCTAAACTCATGGCATTTACAGTATAATGTAGAATGAATGTTTCGCGTCTCTGTCTCAAAAATGACTTTCGTCTGTTGGCAAATCTGCAGCGCTGGTCTGTGGTCTGTGTCCCAGTGCGAACACTGCAAATCAAACTAAAGCATGTCCGGCGGTGACTACCGTTAACACAGTGATCTTATCCGTCACATGTGGCGAGGGTGAGTCACTGCTGCGTCACAGTGGCTCGGTGAGGCAGTGTAGTGTCCCGGTGTGAAAGCTCCAGTTCAAACGAATGTGTGTCTGTCGGTGACCGTCACCAGTGTCCCAGTGTGAAATGGGCCTTATAGCACAGCCGTACGTCGACGATGTTGTACGACACGTTCTGTTGTCTTTCATGTCAAGCCATCCTGCGCTTACACATTTGGCCAGTGAGGTCGCCAGACCTCTCCCCACTTGTGAAAGTTTGGATCGTTATTAGCAGGCCCTTCCAGTCGTCTGGGGACTTGGACGATCTAACGCGCCAATTGGACAGTATTCGACATGCATCCCTCAGGGGACATCCAACAACTGTATAAGTCAACGCCCAGCCAAATGACTGCTTGCACAAAGGCCAGAGGTTGACTTGCTCAATTTGTGGAGCTTTTTCTCTTGAATGAGTCATCCAGTTTTTCTGAAATTGTAATCATCTCTCTGTACGTACATCTAAATCACATGTACAGACTTTCGTTCTACTCACATAATTCCTTCGTTGTGCGTCGCTTTTTTTTTTTTTTTTTTTTTTTTTTTTTTTTTTTTTTTTTTTTTTTTTTTTTTTTTTTTGTTACTTAGAGTGTGTATTTCCCAGAAACAATGAGGCCTTCTCATATTAGTTGATAATATTCTTGAATAACGATTACCAGGATTGTTTATGAATTTCAAGTACAACAATAATTTATTCGTCTGAAGATCATACACGCACCTCCTAAAATTGCTTACCCGACGAACAACAGCGAAAGAGTGGGACTATTAAAATGGCCGTTCATTTTATATATTATTCAGGTTACCTTCCACTAGGAAAGTGGGCGCACTCAGCGACTGGTATGTGATTTATAAATTAGAGAGCGCAGCCACCAATCGTCCTTTTTTTTGCAGACGCAAATCCAGATTTCGGCTAGTGCCTAGCCATTATCAATGCACTATTAGCTAGTCTCGGTACATTTCAGATCCCTGTTGTCAGGCGTCAATCACAGCTCTTTGAATTCAATGCATGGGCCCATTATCAGCGGCATCTGCATAACTGAAAAAGTATCTTTCAAAATATATTGACCTCAAGTATACAGTGTTTAATAACAGTTTATGTCACTACATTTTCATAAATGTCACTTGCTTCTTTTCAGCGCATATTAAAGACGTTTGCCGATAACATTCATTTAATTAGCTGATCATGTTACTGTTTTAATCATGATATAATAATGATTGAGTCGTTTGTGTAATAGATTATATAATTTCATTTTAAATTAAATTATCTGTGTTAATGGAATATGTAAACAAAAGAACGTAACTAGACGTTTGGTGAGATTTTCGACGATTTTTTTCGTTTATTAGGTCCACCTGTTCATTCAGAATTATGTCAGGATGTTTCATCATGTGTGTGAAAATTGGTATTTCTTCTTAAATATTTAATCAGCAACCTCTTTCGATGGTATTCAGAACTGACATGCTTTGTGTTACCTCATGTACATAAAATATCAAAATGATCAAAAAAAGTTCAATTTTGGTAAATTCCTAAGGGACCAAACTGCTAAGGTCATCGGTCCATAGACTTATACACTACTTAAACTAATTTATGCTAACAACAATACACAAACCCATGGCCGAGAGAGGACTCGAACCTCCGGCGGGAGAGACCGCGCGGCCTCAAAATGATCATAATGTTGTACATAACGCCACATATACGATCACTGAAGGATTCTAACGTCCTTGACAACGATGTTCCGTAATGAAAGATGTCTTGATGGAAGCGATCACCCTGTCTGTACCCAACGGCAGTGAAGTTTTGCTGAAAATAAAAACAAAAGAACAAGCATAAAAAAGTGTATTTTCACGATTTCGAACACACCGTTATTTTTGCAGTTTTCCAACAGAAACATAATTCTTTTCTTTTCTGCTGTCCAAGTACTAGTGAACAATGCCTTTGAAAGAAGTCCAAATATGTAACTTGACATTCGTTAGTTTAACATCGAAGGCCCCTTCGTTAAACAATTTTCTGATTTGTGTTACGATAAACACACGTTCTTTCCACTCGGCCTCACTGATCTTAGGAAAAACCTGTTTCCAGAGACTGAAAACCTGTCAGTCAGTTTATTATTTCTGAGACCTAACTTAATAGGAAACGGAATCAGTACGACGTGATACAAATAATGGTTAGGTCCCAACACTATTATTTCCTGCAACATACATGTGTGTCATAGGCCATTCGTTGACATTGTAGTAGGTTTTAATGTACCAAAACACAGAAAATAACATTTTGCAAAATCAGTGTGTACACCTCTAAGCACTGCAACAACTTTGAAATCACAGCATATCACCAGTTTTCAATAGAAACTGATTTAACCACCTCAAAAAGTTCTGCTAAAGTATCTGACAAAACTCACCTGCCACCTTGCGACTGTTTATAAACGGACACTATTTAAAGCAAAAAATACGTAAACACTTTTTATAATTTGAATAAATAAATGAACAAAATTGACAAAATGTATAGATGTATTAAACATATCAGAAACTTTACACTGATATCGCATGTTTAAAGGGGCATTTTCATTCTACGAGAAATACATGGTAATTCATACATCACATCCCAGGTGCAAAATGGTTGTTTAGTAGCGCTGTTAAACATGGTATTTAACGAAATCAAAAGAAAATTATTTTTCGACTGCAATTTCACCTTATTCCTCATTTTAAGCAAACGGAAGTATTCCAGACATCAGTGGGGTTCTGTAAGCAACCTACTTTGTAGACTCTCATTTTTCCAGTATCCTACCAATGAGCTGAAGACTACCATCCACTTTAGGTATAAATGACCCTATGTAATTATTACATTTCATATCCCCACAAATTGATATGCCAAGATATTCGTGGGGATACCCGAAAAAAGAAGCTGCACTTCTCGAAAAAATCTGCTTGGAAAATTAGAAGAACCGGTTTTTGAGAATAAAACTTCGAAATTAACTCAAACTCCTTCCATATCGAGCCTGCGGAGAGAAGATAAAATCAGACTACTAGCGACCCACTCCGGCTTCGCACGGGTAGCACTGAGTATTAATTATGACCAAACAAGTTGTCTGCCGTAACGGTAATAAATTATACACACAAACCTTCCTGCAGGCCTTGGTGGCCGAGCTGTTCTAGGCGCTTCAGTCCAGAACCGCGCGACTGCTACGGTCGCAGGTTCGAATCCTGCCTCGGGCGTGGATGTGTGTGATGTCCTTAGCTTAGTTAGGTTTATGTAGTTCTAAGTTCTAGGGGAATGATGACCTCAGATGTTAAGTCCCATAGTGCTCAGAGCCATTTGAACAAACCTTCTTCGTGAATTAGACTAGCTGTTATTGAAAACCGTATCAAAGTCCCTACAGTAGTTCTGAGATTAGCCTTCACATACAGACAAATAAAAAAAGGCGGTGATGGAGTTCAGTTTAGTAATACACTAATCAGACAGAACATTATGACTATCTACCTAATAGCCGGTATATCCACTTTTGGCATGGATAATAGTGCCGACGCGTAATGGCATGGAAGCTGTGAGGTCTCGGTAGGTCGCTGGAGTGAGTTGGCACCCAGACAGGGCGATGAGCTCTGACGCCACGTTCAGTCGCATCCCCGATATGTTCGATCTGGTTCGGATTTAGCAAGCTGGGCAGCCAGCACATCAATTGGAAATCGCTAATGTGTTTCTCGAACCACTCCATCACTCTCCTGGCATTGTGACATAGCACATTATCTTGCTGAAAAATGCCACTGGCTTCGGGAGACGTGATTGTCATGAAGGGATTTACAGGGTCTGCAACCAGTGTACGATACTTCCTGGCCGTCATGGTGCCTTGCACAGGCCCCACTGGACCGATCAATGCCAACATCAACGTTACCCAAAGGATAATGGAGTCGCCGCCAGCTTGTCTCCTTCCCGTAGTGCAGGTGTCAAGGAGATGTTCTCCTGGAAGACGAGGGATTTTTCGTCCTGCCATTGGCATGATGACGAAGGTAACTGGATTCGTCAGACCACGAACACTCTGCGACTGCGCCAACGTCCAATAACGATGGTCACGTGTCCATGTCAGTCGTGGTTGCTGATGTCCTGGTGTTAACATTGACACATACGTGGGTCGTCGGCTGCGGAGGCCCATCGTCAGGAATATTCGGTGCACTGTGTGTTCAGACACACCTGCACTCTGCCCAGCATTAAAGTCCAATATTAGTTCCGCCACAGTTCGCCATCTGCCTTATCAGTATGCTCAGCCTACGACGCCCGACATCTGTAATGAAGGGTGGCTGCCCAACCCAGCGACGTCCGGACGTGGTTTCGCCTTTGCTTCGCCCCATGTAAAAAAACACTCACCAAAGAACTCCTCGATCACCGGACAAGTCGTGCAATTTCCGTGCCAAGCCTCCGCGCAATCACAATTTGCCCTCGGTTCAACTCGGATATATCGCGCGCCTTCTCCAATCTGCATACGGACAGCACACTAACTGATACTACATGCACCGTGCGTTAGTGGCTGGCAGTCATTCCACGCCATGTGATGCTGCTATCTCCTGGACGGGTTTATATCGATAGTAGGTAGGTGGTCATAATGTTCTGGCTGATCAGTGTCTATGGCTTTATAGACCTACTATAAATGGACCATTTGTTTTCAAAGCTCTATATTTTCCACACTGATACATGTAAAAAATGTGACTTTTGCTCGAATAGAAACGTAAACTTACCTAGTTTGCGTTTTCCACTCTACAAATATTCCCCTCTGGTCAAACAACGCACTTGAAGCGGTAGTCCAGTTCGTTCGACACTTGATGTGGCAAGTCCTGTTAAAGGCCGCCACAGCAGAGTTGATGCGTTCTGTGAGCTGTTCAGTTCTCTGAGCTGTTCAAATGTTCTTGGCAGTGGGAATACATAAACACGGTTATTAATATACCTCCAAAGGGAAAAATCACAAGGCTGTGTGGAGGAAGGGGGGCAGGGGAACAGAGCTACTTCATCATGCGGAGGGTCGTCGTTTAAGTTGCGACGAACATTGATGTACCAATGAAGCCGCGGCGGCGAGGGGGGGGGGGGAGGGGGGCGGTTCCCCGTCTTGTTGGATGATGAAATTCTCTGAATCGGCAGACAGATAGTTGTGGAAAACCACAACTGCAACATGTAAAGGTAAGAGTTACACGTGGGAATCTTGTCTTTTCACAGAAGGAAAACGGCCCATACAGCTTCGTCTGTGGCACTGCACAGAAAACGTTTACCTTCGGTGAATCTTGTTCACGCACCTCAATTTCATGACGATTTTGAAAAGTTCCACACACGCACACATTGTGGCGATCAACCTTTCCAGATAACATGCAGATTGCTTCGTCGCTGAATATCAGCTTGGAAGCGAGATGGTAATCCTAATGTACTTCCTGCATTGTGATGCAAAATTGTAGGCGCCGGTTACTATCTTGCGGTCGTAATTCTTGCACGAGTTGCAGACGGTTCGATCTGAGATGTAACCGCCGTCGCCATATCTTCCGGACAGTTTGCTGTGGTATTCAAAGTTCGTCGTTTGCGCGGATCGTAGATTTTCTTGGACTGCGTACGAAATTCTCCCTCATGTCCCCACTATAGATACCAAAGCATAACGCTCTCCATAATTCCATCTGGACTGTTGTAAAGGATAAACATCTCGCATACTGCTACATAAAAAGCCTCTTTTCTTGCTTTGTCGCCATTTTTGTCAAGGCACTGCACTCGCAATGCCTACTGGTGGGCAAAATGCAAACTGGATCAGTTCATCCATCAATCATATTTGTACATTAAATACTTAAAAGAGAGAACTCTGAAAAGGAGGAAAAGTCATTAATTGTAGTCTTGTATTTAGGTCTGAGACATATGTACATACACCCATTCATTCTTCCACGCCCTATCCGCAAAACAAATGGAAACAAAAATATTATATAGTGGAACTAAGAGTACCCTCTGCCATACACTATGAAATTTCTCTTTAAACAATAAAAATATGACTGACGTACTATGTTTTGAATACTAAGAGCTGTGAAGAAGTAATAAACAATCGTAATAGAAAATTGAACTATCGTAATGAGAAAGCAAGCCTTTAATACTGGTAAAGTGAATGATCTGATTGCAAGAATTTTGAACAAAAAAATCTCACTGTCTCTGAATGACATAAGTTGGCCCTGATTGAATAAAAAAACATTTAGTCCTTACCTCTATTCTGCGCAAATTTGGATAACGCATTGCAGTGCTGCTGTGTCTTGCACGCCGCTGTGCTAAAGCTGAAAATTACTATGTCTACAGAGACACACTAGTGACGTGCAATGAGTTCTGTGTCAGATGCAAATCGAAGTATTTTCGGAACACACTTGGTTCCTTTTCTACTTTTGAAAAAAATCATGATACAGTTAAAAATTGTAAGAGAAAGGTAGGTAAAAAAAGCGTTGCAATAATAAGAGTGACAGCAAAAAAAATTACCTTGTAATTCCTCTTCACACGTAAAAAAGAGATTTCATTACACTTCCTCCTTCTGAGATCAGTTACACCATTACATAATCATCTTCATTAAACACACAGAAGTAATTGAGACTCTACATTTGAAACATAACATTACGACTGCTTCCTCACTTTAACACAGCTAACCATTATCTGCTACTGCGTCTACGCGCACACCAAAGATGATAACCTAAGCCCGCGATACAGCTTACAACATCGCTGCCCGCTCACACGTAACAGCTCGAGAGCAAAGATATGGCTTTACTGTACAATCGATTAATACTCAAATGTCACCTATCAACTAGATACCAGTTCGTATAGAGGAGATAATCCGCGACAATGTGTTGCATATACTACGGCCGTTTCCCTGGCTGTTGTAATTTTTAGATTCTCCGTGTTCGGATGGTGATGATTCCGCAACTGTATGTTCAGTTAGTAGAAAGCCGCACCATTTGTTAATAGGAACTTTAGTAATACCGCGATGGCTCTCGGACTTTACATCAGATTATTTTCAAGTGGATCTGAGAATTGTTCTATTGATAAGTTCTTGCTCCGGCATTCGCACTAAGACTTGACATGACCGTTCGCGACGCTTGGCTTTTCTGGAACGACTGTTGAAATCAGCTTTGTCGGCGAGCTCAGTCTCAAGATCTCATTAGCAGGCTGCTAAAATCCTACGTCGTCATCACTCTTTACGCAATCAACGCTGGTGGCAAGGTCGTTATGAAGTGCACTCCACGTCTGCAGCAATTAATCTCTCTGCTTGCTTGCACCTTTCCCCATCGTTTTGCGGAGTCATTTTCCGTGCAAGACTGTTAGTTAGGCCACAAGGGAGGCCAGCCGTGAACCTTTTAGCACATTTTAAAATTTCGACGCCTCTGACTCCTCTGTCAAACGAGTTTTGCAAAGGAAGTTGCTGATATATTAGCATTGCGCGCTGCACTGAGACCTTTGCCCTCTCACGACTGTACGTCATTCTTAGCCGGCAGACTTCGTCAGAAGCGAAAATAGCAACCGGCGTACCTCGAGGTAGTGTGGTAGGACCGGTACATACGTAAATTATCTGGCAGGCAACTCTTTGTTATGAAATACAGAGAGACTTGCAACTGACCAACGCATAATGCAAGTAAATGTCATGTTATGAACTTACAAAAAATCATCGTTTCAGCCAGACCTATTTCAAATTACCGTTTTATTCAGCACTACTAGTTGGTTTCAAGCTTTGCTCATTCTCATGTACGTGGACACTTCGTCCTCGAAAGTGATATAAAACATAAATGTCATATACAGTTAACGTAACATGGTCGTCAATGCAGATAACCTCGGAATACATTCACGACAATTTTATGTTTAGCTGTGCCTGTGATTTGTGGCTTTTCTAAACCATACATATGGCTAGTTGGCAGTTCTAAACTGTAAACCTTACGAATTACTGTACTGTTTCGCTAAAGAAGGCTGCGACTGGTATCTACTCGTATTTCCATCCTGTCCAAACTACGTTCCTGCGCCATCGCTAATGACCTTGAGTTCGACGTGGCGTCAGACTCAGATCATCCACCCGTATGCAAAATGTTCACTACTTCCACAATATGTATTTGCCAAAATGAGGGCGATCTGTAATATAATGAACTCTGGAAAAAACCCAAAACAGCCAAGATCGCTGATAAAGTAGGCTTATTTACATTTACTTAGATGACCGGTTTCGGTAAGACTGTGTTACTACTTTCGCGTCTTCAACTTAAGTTCATACAATCTCCGTCATCTACGCTTTGTATCGTGTATCACAAATGTATGTTTAAGGATCGTGTAACGCACTTGATGTCGGCTTGTCGTAATTAAAACAACTGTATATAGAGAACGTAGTACCAAAGTAATGTATGTTTTTTCATGTGCAGTTATTTTAATTGTGACATGGCGGCATCCATTACTCTTATACAATCATTTGTGATATGAGACGATATAAAGGGCAGATTGCGGAGATTGTGTGAACTGTAAAGTAGAAGATCCGAAGATGGTAACATTTTCTTACCGAAACCGGTCATCTGAGTAAATACTTTACTTGGCTGTTTGGAGTTTTTCCAGAGATCATTTCCACAATAGATTCATCTGTTTGAAATTGACAGTAAACCTGCGGCCCACAAAGGGTCTCGAAACGGAATCTCTGCTGCTCCATGCAAAACTGAAATTGTCGGTAAGGCTTAAATAAAAGATGCCACCCATAAAACAGTTACAGGGCGCCATCGAACCATTTTCTTTGCTGCAGACCTCTTGTAAATGGCTTCAAGCTGTAAGAAGTAAGTAGTGTGAACCTTGGGTTCGAGTCGTGACGGACTAGGAAGCCTCAGCTGTAAGATTTGATAAATACATCGTCCTGGTTCGTGACACGGACAGCATTCAGTCTCTGCGTAATGATGTTTCAGTAAAATATCTCCTCATCCTGTCGACACAGGCAACATGTGGCCTTTAGTCGGATGGTTTTAGTTTTATGTCTGGTTACCATACAACTGGAGCAGTACAAGAACGAATTTCGCAGCGTAAGTTGGACAGTTAACTCATTAAATCGGTGCGGCATTAGAGCCATTCCACTCCCATATTTCCATGCTCTGTTAATCTGTATGATTAAAAATTATCACTATATGACCATTATTTCGGATTCTGGTGATGCGTATTTTCATTACCATAATTGAACTGGCAAACGGAAGATACGGGTGAGCGCACAATCTTGGGCATCAGACTGGCCTCCATCATCCAGGGTAAAATCCTAAATCGCCCCCGCCGCTCTTCGTATGGTGTTGACAGCGGTCCGTCCACCGGATATAAACGATGTGCTCGGTGCCACCGGTAGAGACATTAGAAGAGTGGTTGCTTGTGTTAGGGATGAGATCTATCCCCCTCCACCCGCCGCTCCCCAACCCTATCCGTTTCATTTCCTACTGATTCGTAGGGGGGAAAAAGCGTTCCCCATAAACATCCGCGCATTGCAAATACACTCTCACCATTCCGTAAACCAATTTTAAGAAATCTCGATAAGGGGCTGCACTCTACGTGAACTGATTAACGGGTAGCTGTAAAATTGTATCTAATAAACTGCGCTCGTCTCTCGTTTTCAGACGATTCTGTCGAGAGACAGTCGCTGCAGAAATTAACATAAAGGTTGAGAAACTGAAATTGTATCGCTTTTAAAATGTGTCCTGTAGGGTTACTTGTTCACAATTGGATCGAGAGCGGTTAGGGCGATAGAGAGAGAGAGAGAGAGAGAGAGAGAGAGAGAAAGAGAGAGAGAGAGAGAGTGTAGAGCAGGCGCGGAACGACTGCCCTGCCATCTAGCGACGATACGTACTACTGTCTGCCTCTCTGCGGCCGATGCTGTATTCCACGTCGACTGTTCCTGGGAATTGTAATAGCTTTGTGAGTGGCCCTCTCATCGGGGACCATGGTGAATATTTTCGTATTCCGATCTTCAATCCCGTATGCAAAAAAACGTTCGAGGATATTTTATTATTATTCGAATTTGGCTATCTCGGAACCACGTAAAACAACTAATTCATGAAATAATATTCTTTTACCATTTTTTTTCTTTTACTTCCCAGTACTTCATTCTTTCATTTTGGTGTTCTCTTCTTTCTTCTGTCAACGTCTCTCCTCTCTTCTTTTGTATTTTTTTCTGGAAGCCCTCGAGTTTTTGCACCTTTTACCTGAATTCATGTGTTTTCTGTATCTCTGTCTGTTATTCCGAACTCTCGCCTTCTATAAATCAAGAAATTGGGTTTCCGGATTATTCTCAAAGAATTAGAATATTTTTTTGACAGCCTCGTGGTAGCCACGGTTTTTAAGGGGCCATATAATAAACTTTCATGTTGCTTGTCAGTTTCCAAATTCCATTTTCATACTTCGGACCAAAAATTTTTAATTACCAATCTTCTTTCTCCAAATTATTTAACCATGCAGCTGTGTTTATGGCGAGTATTCTGAGGTATAAAGACATTTAGTTTTAATTACCGTTTTGTATTAATAGATATGTTGTTTATTAAGTAAAATCCCATTTCCATTTTTCTGGCTCTCTTTATGATAACTGCTTTGTACAGAGCATTTCTGTTTCTTTTTCCTAAATATTTAAATTCCGAAACTTTGTTTTCCACGTTTCGATTCCATATATTTTGGTGCACTTAAACGTTCGTCATCTATGGGGTTTTTTCAAACGAAATTTGTAAGCTAGATTTTTTTTCTGGTACCTCTTGGGGAATGTTTGTTGCTAAGATAGCGAAATCAGCAGTAGAAGCTAAGCAATCACTTTCAAGGTTCTCTTTCTTCCAATTTTCACTTTGTGTTCCTTCCTCTTCTGTTCTTTGACTTCATTCTCGTACTATTTTTTCCAAAACGCAGTTGAATAACAATGGAAATAGTACATCCTCCTGCCTTACGCCAGATTTAGTTTTCTTAAAGACTGACACTGTTCTGTTGTCAGCTCCAGTTTATTAAAGGGCATTTAATAGCGTATTTTTATCGATAGAACCAAACGGTTTTTAAAACCTGCCAAAGAAGACAAAGATTTTCACGTTTAATATCTTATATAGTTTTACTTTTAATATCTATTGAACAAATGGTCTTCCTTTCCTGAACACTCTCTGGGATTCTCCTTATTGTCGCTGCATTTGATTTTCTAATCAATTTTGCAACGCTTTTTGCGGGTTTTTATGCGTCACCAGGAGGAGAGATATCACTCGATAATTCTTTACATTTTTCCTCCTTTTTTGTGTAACAGATGAAAAAGCGCTATTTTACTTCATCTGGTGTTTGTTCAGTCTGAGAGATTATATAGTTGTGTAGTTGTTTTAGAGTTGTTTACCTGCATTTTCCACCATTTTTGCAATGATTCTGTTTTTCCCCGGTGCCGTGTTGTGTTCTTTAGCACTTTATTGAATTACCTGAAAATCTGGCAGTTGTGATTCTTCAGGTTTATCGTATGGATCTTCCTTTGGAAATTTCTCGTTCAGTTTTTCACAGTTTAAAAGTTTCTGTGAGTATCTTGCCATAAATATACATTTTTTTCGTATTATTTAGCGCTTATTTCTGTTTTTCACCTTTGATACACAGATTTGATGATTCGGTGGCTGATATTTTTGCAAATCAGATCTAAAATTTTTTTAGAAGGACTTCGTATTATTGTTCTGGAAGTCCTTATTGAGTTGCAAAAGCTGGTCCTTCTCATGGTTTCGTTTAACCGATCTTCCACGGATTCAAGTTGTCAACAAGGCACTGTGCAAGCTGGTGGTGGCTCCAATATGGTGTAGGTTGTGATCACATGGAATGGACTGCATCCTCTGGTTCAACGGAACCGATCACTGCCTGAAAATGGTTATGTTCGTCTACTTTGAGACCATTCTCAGCCATTCGTGGGCTTCGTGTTCCCAAACAACGATGGAATTTTTATGATGACAGTGTTCCATGTCACAGGGCCACTTTTGATCGCATTCGGTTGAAGCTCATTCTGGACAATTCGAGCAGATGATATGGCCACTCAGATCGCCCGAGATGAATCCCATGGACGGCTAAAGGGACAGCACGGCTCTGTATTTCTGCAGGGGACTTCCAACGGCTTGTTGAGCCCATGTCACGTCGAACTGCTACACTACACCAGCAAAAGGAGGTCCGACGCGGATGTGGGAAGTATACCGCGACTTTTGTCACCTCATTGTCAAATAAACTTACCACACGGAAACCATTTAAGTTCGTTTAAAAAAATGCTTTGACAAATTTTACAGTTCTTTAGGAAGCTTATTGAAAAAGCAATCTGTAGAACAGTTCACACCTTTCTGTAGAAAGAAGCGCAATCCAAGTAAAAATAGGTTTTTTGCCAAATATTAGCTGAGTGAATTCTGCAGCTCCTTTCAACACACTAGGTTGTGATCAAACTAGTCCGGTCTAAGAATGCAGAGTTTCTACATAATGCTGCATCACAGGACACTATTGACTGACAGTAAGCAAAGCCAACAAGCCCTTGAGTTTTGGTGCCACTGACGACAGTGGAGACTATTCTCGTACTGAAAGTACCAACATGCAGAATGTGAGAGAGATCCTGAATATGCTACGTTCAATAAAGCTTTACCTCTGTCTTTAGTTCTAACACTTTAAAATATTTGAACTGCCTGATTATGTGATGACCCTGTGATGATAAAATTTCGCGTTTACAGGAGCTCTGGCTCAGAAACTGTGTCCGTTCAGCTACTGTGTAAAAAAACTGTTGGTATGAAGAAAACAGAGTTTTAAGTATCTGTAATTTCATCCCAATTTTACCACACCGATTATGGGTAATGCACACATGTTGGTCAACTTACACACGCTGATCAGTATTATCCTAAGACAGTTTCGCGACAGTGCAGAGTAAATTCTGAAATTTTCTCCACATGAAGGAATGCTATGTTATTTCTCAAGGAAACTACACGTCTGTAGGCGTGCAGTGTGCTTTTCATTTTCTCATCTAATTTCTCAAAGTTCTAATTTAAATTTCAGTATTTGAACTTACTAAAGCCGGAATCCGTTATGCATGATACCCCAATAAATTTTAATTTATGACAAAAGCTTACAGCCCCAGCAGAATAGTTTTTTTTAATCTTCATCAGTTTCAGAGCCTTTAGAACCCTAACATAAAGAAACTGATGATTAACATTACATTTGTAACATACTGTTTCAGAATAACAGTAGATTATGACTACTGTAGAGATTTGAGCATTATACTGGACAAATGAAAACTTGGATAACATGGTGTCCTTCGGCTATGATGATCCTTCAAAGGTGCGGAACACGTGACGAAATATTCCTCCTCCTAGCGTTAGCGTGAAGCCCTGTTCGTACAGGATAACAACCCACTTCCTTGTATGCGGAAGTCGCCTTCGCGGCACACTTCCATATTTCCATGCTCTGGTAATCTGTATGATTAAAAATTATCACGATATGACCATTAAGTAATGGGCGAATCAGTATTCTACAGAAGTGAGCATCCAAACAGTTGACAGATGTCTCAGAAAACACAATGATGTTTTGACGCACTGCCGTAAAAAGGGTCGTACTTTACTGGCGGGAAAAAGAAAGTGTGTTATGTCGAGAATCTCTTTAAACCATTTATAGTTCAGATGACGGAATGTGACCGACTGTATGGATATTTACATCAAGATGGAGGAAAACAGCACACCAGAATGTAATTCTGGCGCCAGTTCATGCAGAGCTCGGTAAGAAAATGACGGAAAAAGCAGTGTGCGTGTGATTTTTAAGATAAAGTTGAATGTCCAGGAGTACTCAAATATTCCTTATAGGCAGGGAGATCTGCAACAGAATGTTGGAAACATTGTTGCCATACTTCAGGTCGACTCCCTCCCCCTCCCAGCTTTCATGCCTTCGTATGAGGTACGCAACGGACAGAAACCATTTGCGCTGTCTGTGAATCATGTAAACTTTATTGTGTGTGTTACCGTATTTCAGGGGTGCACTCAGCCTCGTGATGCCAATTGAGGAGCTACTCGACCGAATAGTAGCGGCTTCGGTTTAGAATACCATCGTAACGACTGGAAGATCAGTGTGCTGACCCCATGCCCCTTCTATCTGCATCCTCCTTGAGGATGACACGGCGGTCGGATGCTCCCGGTAGGCCACTCGTGGCCTGAAGACGGAGTGCTTTACCGTATTTCAACTGTTTGTATATCACAGAGACTGGGGAAAACCCAAGCTTTTGCCAGAAGGAACGTGGAAAACTAACTAAAACTCTCACTCAGCCTCATCGGTGTACCAGAACTATGGTCGTTTATCAGTGGCGTGCCATCCGCTGTGGCCGAGCGGTTCTAGGCGCTTCAGTCCGGAACCGCGCTGCTGCTGCGGTCGCAGGTTCGAACCCTGCCTCGTGTATGGATGTGTGTGATGTCCTTAGGTTAGTTAGGTTTAAGTAGTTCTAAGTCTAGGGGACTGATGACCTCAGATGTTAAATCCCATAGTGCTTAGAGCCATTTTTATTGTTACCTCCGTGACCTTCAAGCTAGCGCGTTGAATGTTACGCTATACTAGCAGGTCAGCTGTTAGATCTGCCTTACAGTTTCATGTATCATCCAGAGCGCTCTGGCGATGTCATCGACGGCTATCTCTGGGATGACATCGTAAAATACCAGATTTTTGGAATTTGAGAGTTTCTTATGCTACTCAGCTGTTGGTGCCTTAAATTTATGTGTATCTCGAATTTTTTCACGATTCACAATTGTTTTGCCCAGAAATACAAGAAACAACTGCTCTTTCTAATTATTTTCTGTATAATGTAATGCTTTCCACAAGCACTGTGTGTATTATTTGTTCCGACAAGTAGTAAGTTGCTGACATCACTTAAACTTGCTAATAAATTAAAAAAAGTAGTGCTTAAAACGAAGTTACGCCGAAATTTCTATGAGACTGAAAAATGTTTTAAACACGTGTCAAGGTTGACATTCTAGGAAATATTCACAATGGCAAGTGCTTCCTTATGTACACAAACTGCGTTACAATGCAGCATTCTGGGAACGACTTCATGAGAAGCAAATTTGTCTGCTAGTCCTATTCCCAGTAAAGGTAGCTCCGCAGAACATCATAAGGAAACCTAGTGTTCTTCCACAGTGTGTTATCAGGTCAGGAATTTCATTTTAGTGAGTGCTTACAAGGAAGAGGCAAATAAAGCTAATACGCAGAACTCTCCCTGGTACGCTACTGGGCCTTCTTCGAATATTTCGCAAAATTTCTGCGTTGTTTTTGCTGCAGTCTCTTTTCGAGCGACAGTTACAATGAAATATGGGAATTGTCTATATTAATAATAAATCTGTAAACCCGTTGTCTGTGTGAACGCGATAATCTCGATAACTATTATGGGAATTTTCATGGGATTTTCACAGGTAACTTGAGCGTAGTTTTTGGGAACATTTCTCTCGGAGAAAACTAGCGGCCTAGCTAAAATACTTTAAACTTGAGCGGAGCTTGGGGCAGCTTAAAGGCTTCATCTGGTCGCAGTTGGATCACGGAAGAAAAAAAAGATGTAATTTAAAGTTTTACGAATCTGCACAGCTTAGTAGTCCGGATGTTTACCTTAGTAACGGCGTAATACACCAAAGAACCTATATAGGGCGTTGTTAGTTTCTTAGTCTATCAGAGAACCAATAGACGACTCTGTTAGTTTGTTTTAGAGGAGGGGTTTGGTCGGTACTTAACATCAGTGACACAAATAAGCGCTGCAATCGTAGCTTTACGAATACAAACCAACATTGAGCTTGCTCTGTTATGATATACGAGTTTACTGATTTAGATCCGAAGCTTAACGAAATTGTTTTGCTGCTTTCGATAGGTGTAGTTTATAATTGACTTCTTGGATACGAAAAACGAATTTATCGACAAAGTGATGCTATAATATTGTCAATATTTATTGACAATACTGGTTTGTTAAACCTTAAATATACTGAACCGACCTCACACTATCAATAATATTGACAAAAGTTTCTATTGGCTGCCACGTCTTTGTAAGGGTAAGATGTCGAACACTCAAAAGAAAGCGTTTGCTGCAATTGCAGCGTGATTTTTTTTCCACCGTGTAGAAATTCTAGGGATTGATCGATGAGAGGATGCGGAACAAAAAAAGGTCTAATGAACTTATGTCCGGAAATGCACGGTTTCCGTGCTAGAGACCATTTATTCAAATCAAACTTTGTTACAGAGACTGCGGTCTAATACGCGCTGTACCATGCAGCAACAGTATGCATGGTTTTCTCCTAGAGGGTGGTACTGTACCTCATACGTCATGCCCTAGCGCCCTCTCCTGCCATGGTAATTAGTTGTTTTGTTGTGTCCGATTCACTTCTCTTGCTGATTCATCTTGCAGTGCATGTGATATAGCGTTGTACACAATGGTTCCGTATTCGAATGGAGAGTTTGCCGACATGATGTTTACATACGGAAAGGCAAATGGCAAATGGCAACGGGCCGCGGGCAACAAGGTTGTATCATGAGACCTATCCCCGTCGACAACAACCACAGCATTCGATGTTCGCAACAGTGTTTCGCCGTTTGTCTGAGACGGGGTCGTTTCAGGAAGCAGGAAATCATGAAGGACGTACCCGAAATGTTTCTGACACCAGACTTGGAGGAAAATGTGATTAACACTGTGGAGGCGACCGTGTCAATACCGGGCAGTTGGTCCGCCAGTACAGGGTAAGCCAGACGACTGTGTGGGACATCCTCCATGACAGTTGTTACTACCCTTATACTTAGAGCATGTGCAGGGCTTACTAGCGACCGACTTTCCAAATCGGGAGCAGTTCTGTCACTGGTTTCTTCACCAGGTAACCACAATTGCGGGATTTGTGTCATCCATCTTATTCACACATCAGGCCACATTTATGCGGAGTGGTATCTTCAGCTTACATAAGTCATCTGTGGGATAGTATGCAGGGCCCTCATGATGAGGTGACCGAATAATCAGTATCGGTGCAGCCGGAATGTGTGGGCCGGGATAACTGGCGACCGTATCATGGGAGCGGTCGTCCTCCCACATCGCCTAACAGACCGGAACTATCGGCATTTCTTACGGGTGACTTTGCCTCCCCTGTTGGAAGAAATGCCATTGACAATTCGAAGGATTATGTGGCTGCTACACGGCGGTGCTTTAGCCCACTTCGCGGTTAACGTCCGGACGCATTTCAGTCGTGCCTTTCCGGTCGATAGATTGCACGAGGGGGTCCAGTTGCATGGCCTGCTCGTTCACCAGATCTCGACACGTGCGATTTCTGGTTACGGGGCCATCTCAAAAGTATTGTGTATGCAGAGTCCATTCCAGATGTGGAGCCACTGGAGCAGCGTATTCATACTGTGTTTGACACTATTCGGATGCAGCTTGGCGGATGTGAACGTGAGAGACAGAACATGATGTGGCGCGTACACGCAAGCGTTGAGGCACATGGAAACCATTTTCAACACATACTGTAAACGTGGCTGCTTGGTACAGCGCGTATTAAATCGCAGTCTCTGTGACGAAGTATGATTGCATGAACAGTCCCTAGCATGAAAACGATGCATTTCCGGACATACGTTGATCAGACCTTTTTCGTTCCGTTTCCTCTCATCGATCAACCCCTAGGGTTTGTACATGGTGGAGAAAATCACGCTGTATATTCACTATAGCTTACAAGCAACAGAAAACAGTGAAATGGATCCAATAATGATTGGAAAAAACTCGGTATATGTTAATTTACTGACAGATCAGAACCACGGATACGAAAAATTTCATAAATTATTTTCCAACGAATCCTGCATCGTACGACAAGTTATTATTGTTGATTCTAGATAAAACAGCGAAACAAAATACGTTAATGAGAGAGCTAATGGCAGTCGATGAGAGGTTAGGAGAAACTTTGAGATTTCTGGCGACAGCCAGTTCATTCTGATGCTCCAAGTCTAGTTCTGTAATATCAGCAAATACAATTAGTAAAAATGTAAACCAGTGTAGCAATATATCTAGCTGGCAAAGATATGTTCAGGAAATTCACGTAATATATTTCTTTTACGTTTCGTAATAATTTGGTGAAGCTGACATGCGTTTCGCAGATCTCTCACGAGCCATTGCAGATATATGATGTACTGCTTGAAGTGAAAGCGTTTTCCCAAATTTCTATGTAATTTACCAACCTGTGCCGCTCGTTGTAGCCGTGCGGTCTAAGGCGCCTTGTCACGGTCCGTGCGGCTCCCCACGTCGGAGGTTCAAGTCCTCGTTCGGTCTTAGGTGTGTGTGTGTTGTCCATAGCGTAAGTTAGTTTAAGTTAGATTAAGTAGTGTGTAGGTTTAGGGACCGATGACCTCATCAGTTTGGTCCCGTAAGACCTTACCACAACTTTCCAGTTTTTTTTCACCAACCTGTACTAAGTTTTCAAATTAATAAAGTAGTGTCATAGAGCATTCTCCGTTGACCATCCTAAAATCGTCTATTAAAATCGTTTTGTGTTAAAAGACTACTTGAAAAATTATATCTAAGGTATCATATGCACAAAAGCGACCTGAAAACATAAATAGTGCACACTAACGACATGAGGCTGGTTCATGAAGCTTAGTCAATATCTGAACGGAGAATATCATCAAACGATTAATGCTGGACTTCACACGTTCAATATATTAACAATAATGTATCAGTACTACTCGTCAATATTTATAATATTGATAACACGTCAATACGCGCCCTCAGACTGTCAGCACATTGGCAGTTTTACAATGTTATTGAGCGTTTAGGGGCCCCTTAAGGGTTCCGTTTTTACCGACTGAGGTACCAAGCCCTAAATTCCGTTGCGAAGCAAGGGCGTCTATCTAGTAAACTACTAAAAGTTGAACAACCATTGTCTCCTCCTCTTAAAAAGTAGCTGCATGTTTAGTAGTAAGATCCACTGCTGTCATTTTGCACAATTTTGAAAGTAGCAGACGTACAGGCAGTGAAAGGGTTATCTAAGACTTCTGCAGGAACCGGACTGCACTTACAAGAGTCGAAGGACATGGAAGGGAAGTATTAGTCGAGAAGGGGGTGAAAAGTTTGTAGTAACGTCGATGTTATCCAAACTTTACATTGATAAATTGTTGAAGTAAACGAAGCAGAAATATGGAAGTGGAATTGTTCAAGGAGAAGGAGTGAAAACTTTGAGCTGCTGACGTATTGTCTTTTGGCTTCTGCCTCGGGATCTTCGCCCGGCATTTGTTCAACAATTTTCCTGACGTACCGCCAACGCCAGTGGCTGGTATTGTCAGAGGATCACTCTACTGACTGCCACCAGCAAAGCAGCGTGAATCTTTGACAATGCCAGTCACTCGTGCTGGCGGTACCTCAAGAAAATTGTTTAACAAACGTTGGCCGAAGATCCTGAAATAAAAGCAACAGGCAATATATCAAAAACTTTGCTGACGAGATTGAAATTCAGATACAGCAAAGGACATCGAAAATCAGTTGAACGGAATGGACAGCGTACTGGAAAGAGATTATAAGATGGAAAAATGCAAAACAAGGGCAATGGAATCTAGTGGAATTAAATCAAACATTGTTGAAGGAATTGAACAAGGAAATGAGACACTAAAAGTAGTAGATGAGTTTCGCTATTTGGTCAGCAAAATAACTGTCGATGACCAAATTAGAGACGATAAAAGATGCAGACTGGCAATAGCAAGAAGTCTTATATGGAAGTATAACGTGGACTGTAAACAGTTCAAACAAGAAGAGAGGAGAAACTTTTGCTGAAGATTAGCTGGGCGTATTGGACAACTAGTGAGAAAAGAACATTATGGTACAGATTGGTCAAAAGGAGTCATCGGTTGATAGGATACATTGTGGGGGCATCGAGAATCATCAGTTTAGGAATAGAAGCTTGAAGTGTGACGGGTAAAGCTTTCAAAGGGAAACCAAGATTTGACGTCTTGGACAGGTGCATCAAACCAGACTTCAGACTGAAGACCACATTATAAGCACCACCACCACCACCATCACCACCACCACCACCACCGACATCGACAACAACATGCAGAGAAATAATCTACATGTACACTCATGCTCATAAATTAAGGATAATCGCATAATGTGGTGCCACGCAACGTGGCACTACACAAAACTGGCGCTTATAGCATAGACACATAGGGAGCACACACGACACAGACCTGTAAGCCCACGGTATTGGTGATAAGTTGAGAAAACCGTCCCGAAAGACATGTGCTACAAAACGCCACTGTTTCCTGCGCATGTACCCCGACATCAGTATGGGATATGACCACCATGCACACGTACACAGGCCGCACAATTGTTTGGCATACTCTGGAGCAGGTGGGCGAGCAGCTGCTTTGGTATAGCCTCCCATTCTTGCACCAGTGCCTGTCGGAGCTTCTGAAGTGTCCTAGGGGTTTGAAGACGTTCAGCGATACGACGACCGAGAGCATTCCAGACGTGCTCGATGGGGTTTAGGTCTGGAGAATAGACAGGCCATTCGCCTGATATCTTCTGTTTCAAGGTACTCCTCCACGATGGCAGCTCCGTGGGGCCGTGCGTTATCAGGAGGAAGGTGGACCCACTGCACCCCTGAAAAGGCGGACATACTGGAGCAAAATGACGTCCCGATACACCTGACATGTTACAGTTCCTCTTTCAAAGACATGCAGGGGTGTACGTGCACGAATCGTAATCCCACCCCACACCATCGAACCACGACCTCCATACAGGTCCCTTTCAAGGACATAAAGGGGTTGGTATCTGGTTCCTGGTTCACGCCAGATGAAAACCTGGCGAGAATCACTGTTCAGACTATACCTGAACTCGTCCGTGAACATAACCTGGGACCACTGTTCCAATGACCATTTACTGTGTTCGACACCGAGCTTTACGAGCTCTGCTATGACCGGGGGTCAGTGGAATGCACCTTGCAGGTCTACGGGCGAATAAACCATGTCTGTTCAGTCTTCTGTAGACTGTGTGTCTGGAGACAACTGTTCCTGTGGCTGCGATAAGGTCCTGAGCAAGGCTACCTGCAGTTCTCCGTGGCTGTCTGCGGGCACTGATGGTGAGATATCGGCCTTCTGTGGTGTTGTACACTGTGGACGTCCCGTACTGTAGCGCCTGGACACGTTTCCTGTCTGCTGGAATCTTTGCCACAATCAATCTTTGCCACGACGTTTGCCACGACGTTTGCCACGACGTTTGCCACGACGTTTGCCACGATCTTGAGATCACAATTTGTGGCATACGGAGGGCCCATGCTGCGACCTGGTGTGTTTGACCAGCCTCCAGTCGCCCTAGTGTTCTACCCCACATAACGTCATTAGTATGTGTTCTTTGATCCATTTTCAACACACAGTCAGCATTAACACGCCTGAACACGTCTGCATATTACTCGCTGCACCATACTCTCTAACATGCACCAACACACCTCTGCCTATGTGGACTGCTGCCAGCGCCACCGTGCGACGACTGCAGGTCAAATGCACCGCATGGTCGTACCCCGAGGTGATTTAAAGCCGCAAACCGCCCACCAGAGCGTTGTTTCATCATGTATCAGCTTATCCTTAATGTATGTGCATGAGTGTAGATGTGGTGCACAACCCACCCTTCGGTGTGTGGCGAAGGAATGATATGAATCTAACTAAAATATATAGATATAAAACGAAGTTCTTACGGGAACGACACACTCGAAAGTACAGCATATGGACAAAAAGTGGAAAGGTAAACATGTAAGATAAAGAAAGAGAGAGACAGATATGGATTGTTTATTTAATGAATCGCCTAATAATTGAAAGACCGCTCTACGTCTTGTAACCGTGGATTATTCACTCAGTAACTAGAATATCGTGCAAAATGTCCCAGTGGTTTAGATACTGGACACGCATTGAGGAGGATCCTAGTCAGTAATGTGTCGGTGATTACGAGTATAATGTGTTTATGTAATAATACCTCGGAACCACTTGCAAGTAGCTCCGTTATTCTTTCCATTAGAAATGCAACATTCTAGGTAAAAACTGACATATAACTATATTTATAGCAAAGCAAGACACAAAGCAGACGATTGGCTGTAAGAATCAGAAATACGTATGTAAATCATGGTATCAACCTGTTGATGAAGGTGGAAACCATCGAAACGCGTCATGGAGGTATAATAAATAAGGTAACTAACGTTGATAACTGTCCTTAATTATCTTAAAGTCTTCACACTCCTTCCTTTCTTAGTAACTGTGCCGCCGCATTGTGGTTGAGAATGTCGATAATAGCGCTACCAGTAGTGGAAATTAGTGTAGAATTTTTACTGGATGAGTAATGTGTAATACGAGGGACATTTCATAAATAATTCACAAGTTGATATTACTTTGAATGAAAACTAAGTCAGATGTGGTTGGGAGCTTGAGGAAAAAGCACGTCAATTTATTTCTTCGCTTTGTACTCTAATATAAAATTCGCGAGAGGTAAAACGGACCCTGCAGGGAACTCGGATACTGTGACTGTTAAAGACCAGAGGTCGTACATAAAGATAGAAACTTTACGCGCCAAAAACTCCACATAAATCCACTGTGCGTTAAGTGAAGTTTGTGGTGAATTTACCGTGGATCGTAGTACAGTTTCACGTTGGGTTAATCGTTTTTCTGGTGATCGTATGAGCATAGACGATAATCCAAGACTCGGAAGGCCAAAAACGTCAACAGAGGAGCGAAGTGTGAAACTTGCGGCAGACGCTCTTGAAGGAGGTCGCAGTGCGACTTGCGAGGACCTCTCTGAAGCCGCGGGAATTCCCTCAACATCAGTACTCCGTATTCTGACAAATGATTTGAAGAAGAGAAAAATTTCTGAGAGATGGGTCCCACACTGCTTGACTGCTTAAGAGAAGCAGAAATGCCTGGACATTTCAACCTTTCTCAAACAACGATTCGATCTTGATGGTTAATGATTCTTGTGTCGAATTGTTACTATTGATGAAACATGGGTTAGAGACTGTGAATCAGCATTGAAATCACAAATGAGTGGTGAGCTTCAGATTCTCCACGTCCACATCGATTCGCACAATCAAAGCACAAGTAAATGATGATTTTTGGTTCAAAGTGGTTCAAATGGCTCTGAGCACTATGGGACTTAACATCTATGGTCATCAGTCCCCTAGAACTTAGAACTACTTAAACCTAACTAACCTAAGGACATCACACACATCCATGCCCGAGGCAGGATTCGAACCTGCGACCGTAGCGGTCGCGCGGTTCCAGACTGAAGCGCCTAGAACCGCTCGGCCACATCGAGCGGCGATGATTTTTGCTTACGATCACCAAGGACTCATCATGACACACAGCCCCACGTGCAACAAGTGTCCCACCAGTGTATTATCGGAACTTCGTGGAAAACTTGCGCAGAAAAATGCATAAAACCCGAACCTCAGTTGCTCGAGGCTGGAACACTCATTCTCCATGACAATGCTTGTCCACATATCGGCCGTGTTGTAGCCCAAAAACTGTCAAATACGGATGGGAAGTGTTGCCGCATCCTCCCTACAGCCTGGACATGAGTCCACCAGACTTCTACTTGTTCCAGAAGTTGAAAAAACCTACGCGTGGACGTCGTTACCTATCTCTGGGAGAGCTTTCTACAACCGTTACAGGAGCTGTTCGACAGAAGAACGGAAGTGGTGTTCTGGATGGAATAATAGAGCTCCCGAGACGTTGGGATTCAGTCATAGAGCAGAGAAATAAACGTGCAAATAAAAAAATAGTTCATATTATTTATGAAATGTTCCTTGTACATTCTTTTCAGCAGTCAGAAAGAACAGAGGCGCCAGTGACATTTGTCGAGAGAACTCGTTCGCAGAGACAGAGCTACATTTTTTTTTTCATTCCTGCATATATCTAAATCATGTGGAACGAAACGACAAACTTTTCTAGCTGCTGTTTTTTTTTTCTACCGCCCTGATCTACTCTCCGGGTGACTTCTCTGTATTAAAAATACGGCAAAGCCAACGTACACATTTTATTAGTATTATCTGGAGTAGTGTCATCAACTGCGAAAAATGTATTTTATATGTTGATGTTGAATGTCATAAAGCTACACGGTAAATGTTAGTTATCTCACTAATGACGTATATGAAAGTTGCCATATACGATAAGAAAAGGGAGCTATCTTACTCAAGACTGCTCCGTATCTCAAACGTAAAGGTCACAAGCTCGGATGTGACTTTATCATCTCCCATAAAGCGTAAAGAATGATAAGTGAATAAACTGAAATAGCTTACACTAATACGCATTAACGATTCTGGCCGCCATAAATTTTGTTAATGTTTCAGAGTCGACCTTCGACTTTTGTAGCTACGTTTATCAGACTTCGGTAGAAAAAATTCGTCGGCTGAACATTCAGATAACTATACGACTGTAAGTACAGCAGTGAGTCTAGTGAAAACGGTAAATAGTTTTTAAAACATTTTTGAGCTCATGTGATGAGAAGTTGGGTAATTTTTCGATTTCATATCCCTGCACATAATTAAACTTCACCTTCGCTTAAAAAGTGCCTGAATTACTGCAAAAACAAATTCCCTTGGAGGATCTACTAAAACACCGGTTCACTATACTGTGTGTCCTCCCCAACAGAACTTCATGCTGCGAAATATCCCATTTGGTAATCGCTCGGGAAAGATCTGCGAGGTACATTGGACGCGGAAGATAGTCAAGACTTCAGGATTGTATTTGTCGCAGATGTTGTACGGTCCTTACGGACCGTCTAAAGTCACGTTGGAACACAGCACCTGCAGAAAGCAACTCACGTCGTTTAGATTTGATTGTATACCAAACATAATTTCTTGAGAAACTCTGAATATGTTTATCTACAGTATATTCGCGACTTGTAGTTGATAGATATTTTAGTGATTTTTGGTGCTGATGATGCTGTCAGTCAGCGAATGATGATTAAAAAAAAGAATCCCTGGGCTTACAAAGGAATTTGGAGTAACCAAACAATTGCAGGATTACGCGGAAACAGTAGATCCTATGGAGTCTTTTAAGACCATAACGGTCGATGTCTGAAAAATGCTTTATCACTGGGATGGGTTTTGACCCTGCTCCTTTTAACATCTAATGACCAGCTACTTTCGGAGTACACTAAGGTTTAGCTTTGGCAGTTTATGTCGGGTCCTTTGAAGAAGTGGAAGTCCACCTGTAAGATGCTTTCAAGAAGTGTATTTATCACAATCACAATAACAATCAACTTCGCCCAAACCAACACAACTTTGTGGGTAGGTACATCGCAAACGCTGTTTCTCGTGGCTAGTACAACTGCTTGCTAAACCATATCCAGAATATTTAGTTGTCTCAACTGATCGCGGCTGCCGGCCAGTGTGGCCGAGCGGTTCTGGGCGGTTCAAAAAATGGTTCAAATGGCTCTGAGCACTATGCGACTTAATTTCTGAGGTCATCAGTCGCCAAGAACTTAGAACTAATTAAACCTAACTAACCCAAGGACATCACACACATCCACGCCCGAGGCAGTATTCGAACCTGCGACCGTTGCGGTCGCTCGGTTCCAGACAGTAGCGCCTAGAACCGCACGGCCACTCTGGCCGGCTGGGCGGTTCAGTCTGGAACCACACGACCGCTACGGTCGCAGGTTCCAATCCCGCTTCGGGCATGGATGTGTGTGATGTCATTAGTTTAATTAGGTTTACGTAGTTCTAAGTTCTAGGGGACTGATGACCTCAGATGTTAAGTCCCATAGTGCTCAGAGCCATTTGAACCATTTTTTTGATCGCAGCTTTATTTACATCCAGCATTCCCGTAACACAAAGCTTAAAGTGGTAGCCAGAAATAACATGCAGTACGTGGGACTCTCATCCACGAACTTGAAGAAAAGCGACATTATCAATTGTTCTTCTCCGTGGTAGAATACGCATGCCGTGTCTGTTACAGATCTGCCACATGAAAGAAGTCGACAAGGCAATAAGTGAAGTGTAGACTTGTTACTCAGTGCCTGACGCTCTTATCAATAGCCAAAGTATGTTCTTTGGCAGGTAATGCTGCCTTAGACATCAGTCAAGATGTTGCTCCCAGTGTGAGAAGAACAAACCTGGTCACGAAGCCTAGCCGTACATTGCATGTACCAACCATCCAAAGACTGAGGTCCAGTAAAAGCTTAAAGGAAACCGGCAATATCCTACAAACGACTCCATCCAAAGACGGCAGTGGAAAAAAAAGAAAACAAGTTATAAACAACCCTCTTTGACCTCAACCATCTGAATATCTTCCTCTGGTTGTCAGTAGACGTGGACCCCATGGCGTCCTCCCAGTCGCGTACTCTACATCTACATGACTACTCGGCAATTCACATTTATGTGATTGGCAGAGGGTTCATCGAACCTCAATCATACTATCTCTCTACCATTCCACTCCCGAACAGCGCGCGGGAAAAACGAACACCTAAACCTTTCTTTTCGAGCTCTGATTTCTCTTATTTTATTTTGATGATCATTCCTACCTATGTAGGTTGGGCTCAACAAAATATTTTCGCATTCGGAAGAGGATGTTGGTGACTGAAATTTCGTAAATAGATCTCGCCGCGACGAAAAACGTCTTTGCTTTAATGACTTCCATCCCAACTCGCGCATCATATCTGCCACACTCTCTCCCCTATTACGTGATAATACAAAACGAGCTGCCCTTTTTTGCACCCTTTCGATGTCCTCCGTCAATCCCACCTGGTAAGGATCCCACACCGCGCAGCAATATTCTAACAGAGGACGAACTAGTGTAGTGTAAGCTATCTCTTTAGTGGACTTGCTGCATCTTCTAAGTGTCCTGCCAATGAAACGCAACCTACTCTGTGGAGTTGGAAGATCTAGATGCAATCTCCAAAAGTGGTGTCTTACAATAGTCACAAACTGCGACTATGCAGAAGTACAATTCATGGACCTCTTTATCTGCTAGCGGCTCTGTCCCGCATCCTCCAATGAGGAAAACCCACTTCAGACATCTGCATATGCATATGAGACCGCTTTTGGTCATCCATGGTATAATCAATCCAGACATGTTTACTTTGATTACACGAGTTACGCAGTCCGCAATTTCTTGTTTTCTTTGTATTGATGCTTCAGACGCGGATAAAAAAAAAATCCTTACAAGGGAACCTCCGCATCGCACCCCCTCAGATTTAGTTATAAGTTGGCACAGTGGATAGGCCTTGAAAAACTGAACACAGATCAATCGAGAAAACAGGGAAAAGTTGTGTGGAACTAAGTAAAAAATAAGCAAAATATACAAACTGAGTAGTCCATGTGCAGGATAGGCAACATAAAGGATAATATCAACGCACGAGCGCCGTGGTCCCGTGGTTAACGTGAGCAGCTGCGAAATGAGAGGTCCTTGGTTCAAGTCTTCCCTCGAGTGAAAAGTTTACATTCTTTATTTTCGCAGAGTTATGATCTGTCCGTTCGTTCATTGACGTCTCTGTTCACTGTAATAAGTTCAGTGTCTGTGTTTTGCGACCGAACCGCAAACTTAAAGTTCGGAAAATATTCATTGACCTTGTTATTGAAGTCGCGAGCTATATTTGCTGGATTCATATTGCCACGGAATACATCTCACTATTTAATGCACTCTCGTTCAAAGTAGGGAACAGTCAACTGCCAGCCAGGGAACCTCGTTACCAGGAATACTCTCTCTTCCGTGCGCTGAAGCCGACTGACGTCGTGTGTTTCGATGTTTGTTTAGGTGTAGCGTCCCCATGCTACGGAGCAGTTACCTCGCATCGGACGGACCGGCGGACAGATAATAATTGTCTGAAAATAAAAAATTAAACTTTTCACTCGAGCGAAGACTTGAACCAAGGACCTCTCGTTCCGCAGCTGCTCGCGCTAACGACTGGACCACGGCGCTCGTGTGCTCGCATTATCCTTTATATTGCCTATCTTGTACATGGACTACTCAGTTTGTATATTTTGCTTATTGTTTTCATAGTTCCACACAACTTCTTCCTGTTTTCTCGATTGATCTGTGTTTAGTTTTTCAAGGCCTATCCACTGTGCCAACTTATAACTAAATCTGAGGGGGGGTGCGATGGGGAGGTTCCCTTGTTAGTATCTGTCAGTTCGGCATTAGTGCGATGGTTGAAGGACCGAATTGTGTTCTGCGTTTTTGTACGTTAATGGAATATACCTCACAATGCACTTATGTCTTCTCAGTGCAGTGACGTTAGTCAGCACTCAGGAAGGGTCGTGTAAATTCTGATGCTGACTATGCGGTCCTGACGAGTAAGGAAATAAAGCAAAAGGAGGCAGAGACTCTGATCTAGTGCTGGTACATATCTCCTTCCTCCACCAGAATTCGAAGTGGCTGCCTCTGAACTGAGCATCTCTGCACTAACCTGAGTTAGCCACCTCTGCTATGGTGTACCTTTCATGCACCTCACGATGGGTTGCAGAGTAAAGTTGTAGACGTACCACACCCTGGGGACGTGCGCGAAATATCTGTAGATCTACTACTCCGAACCAGATTCTCTGTTTCGAAAGTATAGATGTTTCAGATCGAAATGCAGATTCCAGTTTGATAGTCGCATCTGATATTACTGCAGACGTCCGGCTATTGTCTGCGTGTTAAGAGGGATGGGTACGTTCTTCACCTGACGTGACGGCTATTTCCTCACATTATCTTCTTCCAAGAAGCCACTCATCCATTCACGTCTGTTTCTCAGGCGTCTCTCGTGTCTGCAGGCCGGTACGTGTTGAAATAGAGGCTGGAGAACCGCAGTGGCGAACCCTCAATCTTCCGTGCCAGAAATGCGGCGTGTCAGCACGCGCCGGCTGGTGGTAGCTTCCGCTTCCTGGCGAGTAGATGGCAGCACCGGCACACTTTCCTCTCCGTAACTGTTGCGCGCTGCAGGATGCTGACTGGCGCTGCTACCATTATCCCGTCACGGCGGGCCCGTCTTTTTTTTTTCCAGCAAGGGTAGCACAGTTAGCCAGTGCCATTTAACGGGTGTCTGTGTCAGGGGCCAACGTTTGCCTGTAGGAAACGAGTCTAGTAACTAGCACGGGTTTTAAGAATGTAATACAGCTACAGGGCATGCTTCGTGTTGCCAAGTCTCGTTTCGCAGCACCAGGTTTCCGCAGGGTCATTATAGAGACGGTCTGCTTTATTTAAAAACAAGTTAACCGGAGATAATTCTAAACTCATGCTGTTTATAAACGTACAGTATCAATTAAAAGAAGCAAACCGGCTCAAAACTAACGCACTATATATTGTGTTCACAAAATTCAACTGAAATGCTTTCTTCTGGATATAGAACTCTTCATTTTTTAGTGTGTATACCTTCCTTTGCTACTAACTTTTAGATCGTAGTACCATTCTCAAATACTCAAGCATACTTAAAGCGTGAGTGTATAGAGATACAAATTTTGGTAGTCACAATGCAACAGCATTTCACCACTGTTGTTGTTGTTGCCGCCTTCAATCCATAGACTGGTGTGAAGCAGCTCTCCATGCTACTTTATCCTGTGCAAGCCTCTTCATCTCCATTACTAAAGTGGTAATCCCTTGATGTCCCAGTATGTGTCCTATCAACCGTTCCTTTCTTTTTGTCAAGTTATCCACAATTTTTTTTCCTTCTCAGGTCTATTCAGTACCACTTCATTGGTTACATGATCTACCCATTTAGTCTTCAACATTCTCCTGCAGCCCCACATTTAAATCTATATAATACATAATAAAACATTAATCTCTAAAAAAATAGCTGCGTTAATTGCTAAGTAAACAGCTATGATTCTTCATAGGGATAAAAACAGGAATGAAACTACCAGGATGGAATAATGATTATACCTGTGAACCAAACAATCTTAAGTAAAATGTATAAACAATATACGTTGTTCAGAACATGGACATCTATTTGGCTTCGCTGTAAAAGTCGTAGAATGCATCGTATGCTCAAGATCAAGTGCAAGACGGGCTAGCTTGTAAAACGGCGTGATTGACATATTACAAGGTGTAACGTCCTGGTGTGCATGGCAGCTAAAATGAGGTGTTCACACGGAACGAAAATGCTGAACAATGAAGCATACGGGAAGATATGTTGCTTCTGTGCTAGTTGTACCTTAACAGTCTAAGATCGGTAAAGTATATTGATCAGTGTTGTCAATTAGTGAAGAACCCAGTACAGCCGTATATTTCGTCGCTAAAACTTGTCAAATGGCTCTAAGCACAATGGGACTTAACATCTGAGGTCAACAGTCCCCTAGACTTAGAACTACTTAAACTTAACTAGTTCTAAGTCTAGGGGACTGATGACCTCAGATGTTGAGTCCCATAGTGCTTGGAGCCATTTGATAAATGGGTACGATTCAGTACTAAGGAGCCTTTCTTCGCAGAATTACGTTCACTTCACGTTACACACTATAAATTTGAAATGAAAGGCTTTTTTAATTTTTTAATTTTTTTTATTGTCGAATTTATAGCAATGTTCCCATGTCGTAATCTTACAAAAAACTGTTTGCGCGACTGTTCGACCTTTTCGTATCTGAGGTCGAAGCTGTGTCTCGAGTTACACGAATTACGAGTATATTCAATATTGCTTTACTTTTCTGTCGCCTGAACTCTTCGTGTATTTAAAAGTGATGTCATCGCCGAGAATATTATAAAATTGTGTACTAGGCGATGTTCACCTTTTTTACGAGTGTATTCAGTATTACCTTACTTTTCTGTTGCCTGAACTCCCTATGAATTTAAAAGTAATGTTTTCTCCGAGAATATTGTAAAATTGTGTACCAGGAAAAGTTCATCTTCCTTTCTGCAGAAAAGCCTCCACAGTTTGTTACTAGAAGATATTTCTTACGTGCAATTTCGCCGCGCGCGGTAGTCGCGTCTTGCCACGGTTTGCGCGGCTCCCCGCTTCGGAGGTTAGAGTCCTCCCTCGGGCATGGGTGTGTGTGTTGTCCTTAGCTTAAGTTAGATTAAATAGTGTGTAAGCCTAGGAACCGATGACCTCAGCAGTTTGGTCCCATAGGAACTTACCACAAATTTCCAAAATTTACGTGCAATTTCGTCGTTATTGCTGTACTTTATAGCGAAGCTTCTTGTACGAACGCTGTGTCTTAAATACCGTCTGCAACGTCATGGAAAAGGTTGCAATAATGATTCCATTATTTTTCTTTACGATTCTCATGTTTTGTATTCGTAAATACATATAGACTAGATTTTGTTTTATTTTGTTAAATTGCTGTTCCATTAACAGATATTCCGTATGAAACAAATTAAAATCTCCGGCCATACCTCAAAATGTAGCTTTTTCGCCGTTCCCTTAAATTAACTTAGATCTGTTGCAGTTACTTCTACAAACTTCTTAATAAATGAAATAAATTTCCTGTACCCGTCCGCGAGCAAATTGAATGTTTTGGGAATAAAACCGTCGGAATCGCATAATGTACAAGGGTCATTCAATAATTAAGGAGACAAATTGGTCTGGAGAAAAAACGTTTATTTTTACAAAATAATATTTTCCTACTTTTCAACATAATCCCCTTGAACATTTATGCACTTGTTCCAGCGGGCTACGAGCTTTTTTTTTTATTCTGGCTGCAAAGAACTCTATCTTGATGTTTGACCGAATTTCCCTCAAACTTTTTCACGGCCTCGTTGCCCTGGAACCTCTTCCCACGTAATGCCTCCTTCAGTGCACCAAACAAATGGAAATCACTAGGTGCTAAATCAGGACTGTAAGGGGGATGAGTCAGTACTTCCCAGCCCATTTTGTCGATGGTTTCACGGCTTAGTTTAGCAATTTGCGGACGTGTGTCGCCTTGCTGGAGAATCACACCTCTCCTCTGAGATTCACGACGTCTTTTTCTCATGGCTGGTTTCACTTTGTTTAAAAGCAAATCCGAGTAGTATTGGTTGTTCATTGTATGCTGCTCTTAGAGATAATCACGAAAAACTCGACCTTCAGCGTCCCAAAACACCGTCAACATGACTTTTACTACTGATCCTTAGGTTTTGAATTTTTTCTTGACAGGTGAGTTGGTGTGCTTCCACTCCATGCTTTGTCTTTTTGATTCTGGCTCATAATAGCCAGAACCCAAGCTTCATCACAAGTTAAAATTTTGTTGAGGTAGTGCATAACGTTCCTTTAGCTCTGTGCACATTCTCAACCTTGTTTCCTTGAGTAGCTGAGTTGAACCTTATCAGCTATCATTTCCACAGTCACCCGGCTGTCGACACGAATAATGTCATCAGTCCGACTTTCAAGTGAGGGAGTTGAAACTACAACTGCAACGGCCAGAACGGTGTTCGTCAGTCACTGAGTCGAGATCGTTTTTGAACTGCTCTACCCACCTGTAGAAATATGCACGATTCGTACAACCTTCACCATAAATTTTAGACATTCTACAGTATATAGTCATTGGTTTCTCGCCTTCAGCAAGTAAAAAAACGAATAACAGAACGTTGTTCAACTAATGTGGACGTTTCAAGCGGACTCGCCATCTTGAAATACATTTTTGAATTTATAAACAAAACAATGTTGATACATCAGCTCATCAGGGCTCATCCCAGTGATGCCAACTTAGTCTTAAAAGTACCGAACTTGCCCTACTAACAGTTTTTTCCCTAGACCAATTTCTCTCTTTAATTATTGAATGACCCTCGCACTTACGCCTTTGTTATTAAAAAGGACGATGCAATGTTCTTTCGGAGACGCATGCATGCATTTTCCGAAGGAACATTGCATCATACTTCTTAATAACACAGGCACTTCTGTTTCGCATTTATTCACCAACACCACGCCGTCGACTCTAAATAAATGTGTCCTTTAATGGACGGGAATATACTTAACGTACTAGTGCAGTTTGTGACACATGGACGACGACATACGAAGTTTGGATCTGACTGTGATTCGTGCACGGATAGCCGAAGCTGTTAAAGCAAGGCTCTCGTGAATCAGGAAATCCTGGGTCGGGTCCTGGTCCAGCACAAATTTTCGTTGTTGTCATTATAATATACAGCCGATGGTGATTCATGTTCTCAATTGCGAATACATTTTCAGTACTTAATATATGTATTTATTTATTACATCGTTTCTGCTATTGCCATCACCAGATCCGCAAATAAAATTAAAGAAACGTAAAGAGCGACAAGCGTTCATTACGCGTCAAGCTACAAAGGATGACCAGTTAAAAGGTTAGTTTTTAAAAAAGTTCACTCTCCAAAAATTTTCAACATAATTCAGGTGTCAATTGACAACTTCAGTCAAAAAATTATGCAGAAACAGAAAGTTGGCGCTAATGTTGGAGATGTTGCCTCCATTTTTTTTTCTTCATGAAAAGACAGTCTTTAAATTACAAAAATTCAAGGCCAAATTATGAAAAAGAATTGTGTAAAATTAGCTTCTCAGATTTAGGCTGTTAGTCCATGTGTTCGCCTATATTTGACTACAAATATTCATTGAATATGCTTCACGATAATATATATATATATTATGTGAGCGATGATTAAATTATTCTCTGTGCAGAATAGTACCAGGTGGCTTTGTCTTTATTTTCTTTCTCCAAGTCTATTATTATCTATTTATTGTTTTCTTTTTCTCTTCCTACTACCGAGATCAAGTCCCCCATCACAATACATTTTCCCCTCCCCTAAATATATGAAAAATTTCCTTTATTTCATCATAAATTTCGTCAATGTCTTAATGATTTTCGTGTTTATTTTTGTTAGGATAATGTGGTCACCATGCTGTTAGTAGTAGCTTACCCTCATTCCTATTTTCTTATTGATTATTAGATAGAGTACTGCATTACCCATATTTGATTTTGTACTTTCAACCCTGTACTCAACTGACCAGAAATCCTGTTCTTCCTGACAATAACTTCACTAATCCCCATGTACTGTAACTGGTAATGGTGGTACTACAGCGGTGTTACTGACCTCAGAAAGTTAAATGTATGGTACAAAATTTATTAAAATTGACACCTGAGTAAATTTTCGTAATACGCGTATTTCATTAAAGGTGTGCGCAGTTTCCTGTACACTACTAGCCATTAAAATTGCTACACCACGAAGATGACGTGATACAGACGCGAAATTTAACCAACAGGAAGAAGGTGCTGTGATATGCAAATGATTAGCTTTTCAGAGCATTCACACAACGTTGGCGCCGGTGGCGACACATAAAACGTGCTGACATGAAGAAAGTTTCCAACCGATTTCTCATACACAGAGAGCAGTTGACCGGTGTTGCCTGGTGAAACGTTGTTATGATGCCTCGTGTAAGGAGGAGAAATGCGTACCATCACGTTTCCGATTTTGATAAAGGTCGGATTGTAGCCTATCGTGATTGCGGTTTATCGTATCGCGACATTGCTGCTCGCGTTGGTCGAGATCCAATGACTGTTAGCAGAATATGGAATCTGTAGGTTCAGGAGGACAGGTATCTTATCCGCATGGCTGTAACGGATCGTGCAGCCACGTCTCGATCCCTGAGTCAACAGATGGGGACGTTTGCAAGACAACAACGATCTGCACGAACAGTTCGACGATGTTTGCAACAGCATGGACTATCAGCTCGGAGACATGGCTGCGGTTACCCTTGAGGCTGCATCACAGACAGGGGTGCCTGCGATGGTGTACTCAACGACGAACCTGGGTGCACGAATGGCAAAACGTCATTTTTTCGGATGAATTCAGGTTCTGTTTACAGCATCATGATGGTCGCATCCGTGTTTGGCGTCATCGCGGTGAACGCACATTGGAAGCGTATTCGTCATCGACGTACTGGCGTATCACTCGGCGTGATGGTGTGGGGTGCCATTGGTTACACGGCTCGGTCACCTCTTGTTCGCATTGACGGCACTTTGAACAGTGGACGTTACACTTCAGATTTGTTACGACCCGTGACTATACCCTTCATTCGATCCCTGCGAAACCCTATATTTCAGCAGGTTAATGCACGACTGCATGTTGCAGGTCCTGTACGGGCCTTACTGGATACAGAAAACGTTCGAATGCTGCCCTGGCTAGCACATTCTCCAGATCTCACCAATTGAAAACGTCTGGTCAATGGTGGCCGAGTAACTGGCTCGTCACAATACACCAGTCACTACTCTTGATGTACTGTGGTATCGTGTTGAAGCTGCATGGGCAGCTGTACCGGTACACGCCATCCAAGCTCTGTTTCACTCAATGCTGAGGCGTATCAAGGCGGTTATTACGGCCCGAGGTGGTTGTTCTGGGAACTGATTTCTCAGGATCTATGCACCCAAATTGCGTGAAAATGTAATCACATGTCAGTTCTAGTATAGTATATTTGTCCAATGAATACCCGTTTATCATCTTGGTGTAGCAATTGTAATGGCCATTAGTGTATTTTCTTGAAAGCCCTTGCACAGTGATTTTATTTCGTGCATGAGGGAAATTCTCCAGACGTCTTTTATAGTCACGATGTTGTAGCCCTTGTTTCTTGGCCGTGTCAACTAGATTTTGAAATAATGAACTTTTTTCTCAGCGTTGCTAGAAGGATCAAACTTTGTTTCTTTTCAGACTGTATTCTTGATATACGTGCAGCATCGGTACATTACAACAGATACTCTTTTTCATATCTATGGTAAATTAAATTCTACTTATTATTTATAAAAAACTTTTTTATACAGCAACTTCCATAGCGTTCATGGCAGGAATTCAAATCATATACAATAAAGTTCGTAATTCTTTATATGATACCACTTTTTTTTAATGTGGAGCAAACTACAATGTAATCTAATTCTAATAATAATTATTCCATGATCATTTACCGTTTAGTGTTCGTCAAAAAGTATCACATAATTGTAGTCGTTAGTCTTCAGCAGGCGTTGTACAATTCAACGATACCGTATACCCGCTATATCTAACTTATCAATTTCCCCCGTTTTAGCATTAATGAGATACTGTGTTTATAAAAGTTGTAATAATTACTGTTAAAATTACAAATGGTCGGATAAATAAAATATATGTCAGCAGACTACCGTCGAATTCCTTCCCAATCACTATCGAACTGAGCTAATTTCCATTATACGGTGACCTAAAACTCGGTGACGTTTCGGCATTCCTTTTTCTGAATAGTACTTTGTTTCTAAGGGACATAGGAAGGATGAAGGAAGGAAGGCGGGAAGGTAATGATTTAATATCCCGCCTACGGTGCAGCCATTAAAGATGGACCACAAGATCTGATGGGGGAAAATTTGGGGCAGGAAATAGGTTTCCGTAGTTTCCATAAATCGATTAAGCTACGTTTGGATGGACGGACGCGGATTTGAACCGCCGTCCCATCGAATGTCAGTCCAGTGTGCTCATCATCCCTCGGTGCGGTTCATATTAGTTAGTTAACTTAGAGTTTCACACCCAGAGAATTAGCGTTGAGGGACAGATGCAGTAACCATGCATCGCCGTTTTGGGCAAGATCCTCGTGGTGACGGTGGTGGTTGTTCCTTCCTCGGACTTGCTGTGAAACGTCAAGTGTGTATCTGTGTCGTGTGGATGACTGAGATGAGTGATTGTACAGCGTAGTGTTGTTTGTTTTGTGGGTGAAGGGAAGGGAGAAGTGAAACCCCTTAACAGGCGGCACATAGCGAAAGCACCAAAGGGGGCGCCGAGCTTGACATTCCCATCCGACGGACGGACCACCGTCACCAGTGTCGCTGTACCCTCACTTGACGTGACGGTGCGGAAAGTTTTGGACACTTCTGCAAAGAATGGTCATCAGGAACTTAACGCCACCGTTTCTGTTCCCTCTGACGGTCAAATACTGACATTGAAAATATCATCCATTAATGGAGATGGGGCATGGATAAATAGAAAGAATCAGAGGTTGTAGAGTGTTTCATGGGGTGCGTTAGGAAACGATTGACAAGAAAAGGGAAAAGAAATAATGTAGAAGAAGAATGGGTAGTTCTGAGAGATGAAATAGTGAAGGCAGCAGAGAATCAAGCAGGGCTAGTAGAAATCCTTGAGTAACACAAGAGATATTGAAATTAATTGATGAAAGAAGAAAATACAAAAAGCGCAGTAAGTGAAGCGGACGAAAAGGAATACAAACGTCTCAAAGATGAGATCGGCAGGAAGTGCAAAATGACTAAGTAGCAATGGCTAAAGGACAAAAGTAAGGATTAGAAGCATATATCACCAGGGATAAGATAGATCCTGCCTACAGAAAAATTACAGACAGACACCTGTATAAATATCAAGAGCTCGGAGGGAATACCAGTCCTAAGCAAAGAAGGGAAAGACGAAAGGTGGAAGGAGTATATAGACGGTCTATACAAGGGCGATATGTACTTGAGGGAAATTTTATGGAAACGGAAGACGACGTAGATGAAGATGAGATGGGAGATGTGATACTCCGTGAAGAATTTGACAGAGCGCTGAAAGACGTAAGTCGAAACAAGGCCCCTGGAGTAGACAACATTCCATTAGAACTGCTTATAGCCTTGGGAGAGCCAGCCATGGCAAAATTCTTCCATCTGGAGAGCAAGATGTGTGAGACGGCCGAAATACCCTCAGACTTCAAGAAGAATATAGCAATTCCAATCCCAAAGAAAGGAGGTGCTGACAGGTGTGATAATTGCCGAACTATCAGTTTAATAAGTCACAGTTACAAAATACTAACGCTAATTCTATACAGACGAATGGAAAAACTGGTAGAAGCCGAGCTCGGGGAAGATCAGTTCGGATTCCTTAGAAATGTGGGCACACATGAGGCAATACTGACCCTACGACTTATCTTAGAAGAGAGATTAAGGAAAGACAAACCTACATTTATAGTATTTGTAGGCTTAGAGAAAAAGATTGAGAGTGTTGACGGTAATACTCTTTCAAATTCTAAAGGTGGCAGGGGTAAAATGCAGAGAGCGAAAGGCTATTTATAATTTGTACAGAAACCAGATGGCAGTTACAAGAATCGAAGGGCACAGAGGGGAAGCAGTGGCTGGGAAGGGAGTGAGACAGGGTTGTAACCTATCCCCAATGTTATTCAGTCTGTATATTGAGCAAGCAGTAAATGAAACAAAATAAAAATTTGGAATACAGATTAAAATCCACAGAGAAGAAATAAAAACTTTGAGGTTCGCCGATGACATTGTAATTCTGTCTGAGACAGCAAAGGATTTGGAGGAGCAATTGATCGGAAAAGACAGTGTCTAGAAAGGAGGATATAAGATGAACATAACAGAAGCAAAACAAGGACAATGGAATGTGGTCGAATTAAATCAGTTGATGCTCAGGGAATTAGATTAGGAAAAGAGACGTAAACTAGTAGATGAGGTTTGCTGTTTGGGCAGCAAAATAACTGATTTTGGTCGAAGTAGAGAGGATATAAAATATAGACTGTCGATGGCAAGGAAACCATTTCTGAAGAAGAAAAATTTGTTAACTTCTAGAATAGATTTAAGTGTCAGGAAGTCTTTTCTGAAAGCATTTGTTGCCGTATGGGAGTGAAAAATGGACGATAAACAGTTGAGACAAGAAGAGAATACAAGCTTTTGAAATGTGGTGCTACAGAAGACTGCTGAAGATTAAGTGGGTAGAGTACGTAACTAATCAGAAAGCACTGAATAGAATTGGGGAGAAGAGGAATTTGTGGCACAACTTAACTGGAAGACGGGTTCGGTTAATAGGAGACTTTATGAGGTATTAAGGGATCACCATTTTAGTATTGGAAGGAAGCGTAGAGGGTAAAAATCATTGAGGGAAACCAAGAGATGAATACACTAAGAAGATTCACAATGATGTTCGTTGCAGTAATTACTCGGACATGAAAAGGTTTCCACAGGATAGAGTAGCATGGAGAACTGCACCAAACCAGTCTTTGGACTGAAGACCACCACAACAACAACACCGGGATTCGAACCTTCTTACCTACGAGACAAGTGCTACTGTACAAGGTTGCGTTAGCGGCCTTGGCAACAGAAACCGTCGCGTTGCATACCAAGCATTTCAACAGAATCAATGAAATAGAAAATAAAGAAAAAATGTCTCATCAGTTCTTGGAGAACGATCGCTGTATGGATAGATTATCAAATTTTACGTCATGTCGAAAGTCTTCTTTCGGGAACTCGCGCAATTCGGAGCAGTTCTGAGAACCTGCTTTCGCGGAGATAAATTACGTGCCGACAAAAACTTGCGTACGACCTCCAGCGTTTACTCAAGAAAACCAGATGCGTAGAGATTAGAGTGGAAAGCTTCAGGATCAATAAAATGTCTCACGCTACGCAATGCTCCATTGTCTTCTATGAGATGTATTTTACTGGCTTAGTGGAATAATCATTTTGCTGAGAGGTCTTCGCTGGTGTGGCGAAAACATCTGAGCACGCCTCCAGGACTCATTCAAATTTTCATCGGCACTGACCGGATGAAAACTTGGAAATTTGTGGTAAGTTCCTATGGGACCAAACTGCTGAGGTCATCGGTCCCTAGGCTTACGCACTACTTAAACTAACTTACGCTAAGGATAACACACACGTCCATGACCGAGGGAGGATTCGAATCTCTGATGCGGGGAGCCGCGCGATCCGTGGCAAGGGGCATCAGAATGATTAAGGCGACTGCACACAATGGGCAGGAGATCCGCATCGAATGCAGATCAGGCAGCAATAATTTTTCTGTTTGTCACATACATTCCTTTTATTTTTCACTGCTAAAAAAAACGTCAGTACAATACGTGATCAAAAGTATCCGGACACCATATTAGTGCACATAAATATGGAGTGCGTCCACCCTTCGCCTTTATGACTGCTTTACTGGAGACATGTTCAATAATGTGTCTCAATGTCAGTGGAGGAAAAGCAGCTCATTCTTCCTCAAGAGCCAAAATCAGAGAAGGTAACTATGTGGTCTGAAGCGAACCTGACGTTCTAGGTCACTCCAAACGTGTTCCATTGAGTTAAGATCGGGACCCTGGGCGGCCCACTCAATTCGTTACTCCCCAGATGCTACTTTATTACAGGGTGAATTGTCATGCTGATACAGTCACTGTCTTCCAACTGTACCCCTATCATGCGCTGTACACAATGATGTGAAATGTGTTCATAATCTGAAACCGCGCGACCGCTACGGTCGCTGGGTCGAATCTTGCCTCGGGCATGGATGTGTATGATCTCCTTTAGTTAGTTAGGTTTAAGTAGTTCTAAGTTCTAGGGAACTGATGACCTCAGCAGTTAAGTCCCATAGTGCTCAGAGCCATTTGAACCATTTTGGAGTTCATAATCTTCCGCTTTTAGCATTTTCTTAAGCACGTTATGGGGGCACACTATAACCACCGAAAACATCTCAATACCGTAACACCACTTCGTCTGTACTTCTCTGCTGGCACCACATACGATGACTGGTAACGTTCTCCAGCCATTCCAAAACGTCAATCCCTTCCATCGGATTGCCACAGACCCTCAAGCGTCGCATAGCACTGACTCCAGATATATGTTGCTTATAACCAGCTACTCGGCCTTCGTGCCCCTTCCTTTCTAACTCTTTACGTGCTGTCATTGGAGTACTGATAGCACTTTGAAATGCACGGGTGATTCCTTTCGCTGATTTCATGCGGTTCCTTCAACCACCACCCACAGTGCTTGACTGTTCCTTTTCGTCAATGCATGAGGTCTGCCTGGTTTTGGTAACAGTCGACTTGGGCAGCTTTAGTAGGGTTGAAATGTCCCTGATGGAGTAGTTTCTCAGGTGACATCCAATCACTAGACTACAGTCAGTCACTGAGCTCCCCTGACCCATTCTCCTGATATTGCTTGTCTACTGACAATTTTAATAGAGGTGGAGCCCCTCCACGCCCACACCGGCATGATGGCCAACACAAAATGTCTACTGCCATCTCTGCATAAGGGTTAGTATTCACTGAAGTGAGGTGTCGCAGGATGTATGTACTGCGATGTTTGCGTACGTCTGGTTAGGATTAACCATTAATACGCGCTCATCTGGAGATAGATTGGTCGAAATCTGACGAAGGGTAGCGGTTTGAAGGGTAGAAACTGGCAATAGTCCCCTTCTCGTTTTATACTGGCGGGTCCGCCTCTTGTGACATCCCACAGCTTGTGGTCCGGTGGCTAGTGTTGCTGCCTCTGGATCACGTGGTCCTAGGTTCAATCTCCGGCCGGGTTGGGGGATTTTCTCTGCCGGGGACTGGGTTATTAGGTTGTCCCCATCATTTAATTATCATCATCATCATTTATTAACGTGGCTAAAATTGGACTGTGCAAAGATTGGGACATTGTACGAGCGCTGATGACTGACAAACCAATCATCACCAGGTTGACCATGATCATCTCGTGACATCTATTGGGCGTCTGGATACTTTTGGTGAGGCAGAGTATGTCCGAGGTAAATGCGGCCACACATCACTTTCGTGCTGGTGAAATAACATTAAACTCACTTTAAGCAGAACTGTAACATCGATTCTTTCATTACAACAATTGACGAGACTTACTCGCACGCAGTCTTGTCTAGCTGGAAGAAGCATCAATACCGTTCACGTTCCTTAGACCGAGAATGCAAGTTCTGGAACACTGAAAGATAAACATCTAAGTTGACAGTGATTTCAAGGCTGTGGACCCTTAATTCGAGTACCAGATGCGCTCTCCAACCTTTCCCCTTTCCCACCAGAGGGTGACACCAAAGCTGCGATTGCCACAGCGGCGCCACCGCCAGAAACGGAGGGCGACTGCTTCACACTACGCGCTGCGGCGCGCTCTTCAAAACAGCAATTTTTACCACGGCTCACTTGGTAACGACGCCAGTGAACTATAAACGCGAGGAAATAAAATTTTACCACCCCACGACGGTCACATGAGACACACAAAACGTGAACAATGGGACTTCGTATTTGTTAATGCTGTAAACCATTATGGTGTCTACGTAACCTGTTGGGAAAAAATCCCAGGAAGAAGTGCAGGCCATCGGATCTGATCGATGCTCTCGGATACAGAGAGGACGCTCAGTTTATGGCTGTTCTGCACATCAGCTTTCCTCACGTATTGTCGAAGGAATTAATATGTTGAAAAATCCACCTCGGTTGCGAAAATTTTCTGGTCTTTACCCAGGTTTCGGCTATAATAATCTAGCCTTCTTCAGAATCATAAAATTACTATAACATACCAGAGTAAGCCACAGTTAACATTAAAAATTAATACCTATAGTACCGTGGTACCATGTCGAATTAAAACTACTTAACTGAAGTCCAGCCCCGGCAGCCCTTCACTCTAGAGAGCCAACGTAGTTGCCGCTGCCAACCGACCGCGTGGTGAAGTGATGCTGGGGCTGGACTATAGTAGTTTTCATTCGACATGGTACCACGGTACTATAGGTTTTAATTTTTAATGTTGACTATGCCTTACTCTGGCATGTTATAGTAATTTTATGCTTCTGAAGAAGGCTAGATTATTCTAGCCGAAACCTGGGTAAAGACCAGAAAATTTTCGCAACTGAGGCGGATTTTTCAATATATTAGTCTATCACAGTTGCTGACGTGGCTGCAATATGTTAAAAATTCTTACACCAGGAATTCTCACTTTGGTTCAAATGCCTCTGGGCACTATGGGACTTAACGGCTGAGGTCATCAGTCCCCTAGAACTTAGAACTACTTAAACCTAACTAAACTGAGGACTGTAACACACATCCATGCCCGAGGCAGGATTCGCGGGATCTCACTTTGGAATCGAATGCCACGTTTCCCTCTCGGCTATAAGCCACGTCCATTAAAACAATGGAATATATATTTCCGTCCATCCTGGAGGTGCTTTGTCTGTAATTGAATCAATATTGGCAAAAGTATAGATTACAGCAAAAAATAATTAAACTAGAGTGTTTTCAGGAAGGTCGTTGATTGTTTTTTTTTTTTTCCTCGTTCATTCATCGGCTTGGTACGGAACAATGTGCCACTTCAGCACCGCAAAGAAAAAAAAAACTGCAGGGAGATTCGTTAACACAGATGTCAGAAACCTTTGCTATAGACAGGTTTTCGAAGCCGGTTGCCGGCCTTTGTGGCCGAGCGGTTCTAGGCGCTTCAGTCTGGAACCGCGCGACCGCTACGGTCGCAGGTTCGAATCCTGCCTCGGGCTTGGATGTGTATGATGTCCTTAGGTTAGTTAGGTTTAAGTAGTTCTAAGTTCTAGGGGACTAATTACCTCAGATGTTAAGTCCCATAGTGCTCAGAGCCATTTGAACCATTTTTTGAAGCCGGTTATGTTGCTGCCAACAGGTACTGAGGAAGCGAATTTTTTCGTAGAATTACCGCGGATTTATAAAAACGGGAAAATTTTATCCGGCGTTCTCTTATCGCGTGGTCTTGAAAATGTTAATCCACGGCTTCACCGTATGAGAGATGTCCTTCTTATTTAGATTTTTCATCCCACACTAAGTAATCTGCTAGTTCTTACACCTCCCTACACTTTAATCAGAAGATATATTACCAACCTTTACTAACTTTGAGCTCAGATTATTTGTTGATGTGATAAAACCTGATCACATTTAAGAATCGTCTTTCTATCAGTTCATCTTTCTGTCTCACAAGTTTAATTATTTCAAATTTCGTACCAGTGGAGTACAGCCTCAGCTGTGCGACTGGATTCGTGATTTCCCTTCGGAAATGTCACTGTTCTTAGTAATTGATGGAAAGCTATCGAGAAAAACCAAGGTGATATATGACGTTCCCCAATCCCTCATTGTTACTAACATGTGTAAATGGTTTGAGCAGCCCTCTTTGATTGTTTGCGAATGATGCTGACGTTTACCGTCTCTTAAAGCCATCAGGAGATGAAAACCAATTTAGAAAAATTGGAAATTTGTGGTAAGGTCTAATGGAACCAAACTGCTGAGGTCATCGGTCCCTAAGCTTACGCACAACTTAGTTTAAGTTAAACTAACTTACGCTAAGGACAACACACACACACACACACACACACACACACACACACACACACACACACACACACACGAGAGAGAGGACTCGAACCTCCAGGGGGGGGGGGGGAGGGGGGAGCCGCGCGGACCGTGACAAGGTCCCCTCGACCGCGCGGCACCAATTTAGATAAGATACTATATATGTATGATGCGAATAGTGGCAATTAACCCTAAATAATGAAACTTGTCATCTATAAGAGTACTAAAAGGAATCCCTTATATTTTGATTACATGATAAATCACACAAATCTAAAGGCTGTCAACTGAACGAAATACCCAGGGTATTACAATTACTAACAACGTAAACTGAAACGATCTTATAGATAATGTTGTGGGGAAGGCGAACCAAAGACTGCGTTTATTGGCAGAATACTTCGAAGGTACGACAGATCTACCACAGAGACCGCTTGTCCGTCCTCTTATAGAGTACTGCTGCACTGTATGAGATCCTTAAAATATGCGAGTGATAGAGAACATCGAAAAAGTTCTTTCGTGCTATCGTGAAATAGGGAAAGGGCATGACGTATATGATGAGGGATTTGAGCTGGGAGTCATTAAAGCAAAGATGTTTTGGCCGTGTCGAGGTCTTTTCACAAAATTTCAATCACCAACTTTCTCCTCCGGATGCGAAAATATGTTGTTTACGCTCACCTACATAGGGAGAAATGATCATCGAAAGAAAATAGAAAAGAGCTCACGCAAAAATGTCTAAACGTTCGTTATTCCCGCGCGTTTTCAGTGTTGAACGGTGGTTGTACAGTCTGAAGGTGGTTCGATGGTTCGATTAGAATCCTCTGCTAGACATTTAAGTGTGAATTGCGGAGTACTCATGTAAATATAGATTTATGTCGCTATAGTTAGGTTTTCACTGTCTATGCACTGTCTCCAACTTTCTGACGAGCTCCTGCATTTCTGATTTAGTTTCTTTGTATTTCCTGTTCATTTGTAATGATCCGATACACACTCACTTCCACATTCTTATACATGGTCAGGTAGCGAATGCATTCCAACATACATATATCCAAAATGGGTAGGTATATTGAGGTGCGGTTTTCGCTAAGTTGTAGCTGATAATGTGCTGAATTTTCTGATGTTCGCAGGTAATTTTCAATGCTTATAGCTGCTGATTATGACTCAGACTTTTTTTTGTTAATGGAAGTATATACTTTCTCCTGTGACATTTGAAATAGCCTTTGAAGAAGACATCAATGACAGTACCTGTGCCGAATATTATCAAATATTAACGTAAGTTCGCAGCAAACCGACAACCAGCAGCCAGGAGGAAAGTCCCACAAACGTGAGCCGTATTGTACCAAATATTTGCAAACAAGTAGCTCAGGAACGCCGTTGATGATTGCTGTCATCATGGACTGTATCAGTCGCAAGAACAATTTCTTTGATACTCTGTCCATTCCTCCGCGATTTCTCTGACATAGCCGTTGGAAGAAGGAGCGTGTATCTTTATACTGAAAGCGATGCCGTTTATTCAGAATGCAAGTACTTGGGGTCGGGCTTAGGATCTCTGGATTAAGAAAAGTATATAACGACAAACACGAGAATCTGGCTGTAGTAGTTAGCGAATCGTATTATGTCTCACTTGACAGGCCTAGACAATCGATGTGCGAACCGAACAAGACTCTCGGGCCTGAGATTATACGTAGCCAGCAGCAAAACACGTTACAATTTCGTTAAAGAAGGTGGCAGAGTCGAAACTGCATGATTACATATATGTGGGACGTTTGTGAAGAATCAACGGGATATGGTGACGGGCAGCACCTTACACGTGAGAAGATTACAAGTCTTTCCATAGAGCTGGCAGTTAAAAATTCTGTTTGCTACGTATTCGTAGTTGAACGGACATCCCTGTTACCATGACGGGCTAACATGGAAGTTACTTGTCTTGCTTGTAAGGCACAGACCGCATCGAAGGTCGAACTTCCCTGATGGGTCCCACGAGTTGCTCGAGCGTGTAAAGGGGGAAGACGCAACAAAATTTCATATCGTCGGAGCGCGACGTCTCATTCTTTTTGTTCCGCTGCGTGACTTCATTTCCGTCTTCGGAAAGCTGTGGCTACCTTCTCTCCCACGAGGCCGCTGATTACAGCTTCCATGGTCAGTAATCGCAGTCTCTTCGTTTAACAGTTTCACCGCAGATATGCCGACGCCAACGAAGGAGTCAATTTTAACTGCTCGAATTTTACCTGTCAGACGGTTTATATTTCTCTTACAACGTCCCTGATTAATTAACTTGCATTTCGTAGATATTTCGAATGCCATCTAACACAGTTATCTGTCTACGACCTAGACTTCGTTTCGCACAAAACAGGCTGCCTGGTAACCATGATACACTGCAGTAAAACTCTGTCTACAGGAAACCCAGAACATGTCCTCACTCTAAAGATGCACCACTCAATGTTCTTAGCGTGGAACGACATCTGTAGCTTTCCTTTCGAAGTTCTCCCGTATATAGATTGTATATTCGGGTCTATCGTTCGCAACATTCATCAGCTCTGCCACGTAAGCTGGTAACTATTTCATACGTAAGACTCCATGTGGGGTGGTTCGACAAAGACCGATGAGTCTAAAAGTAATCACGAATGACAGGACGGAGAAAAAAAAACACCGATAAGCTAACCGTTGATCCATTTCTGGAATGCTATACTGTGTCACTGACTTAAACGCAAGACGCAAACTCCCTACGCGCGACGTTTATAGATGACCCAGCCGATAAGACGCGCTGATAAACCGTGCCGTACTTTATGACAAAGTATTTTCCACTTCAGATACGGACTCACAATTTGTTAATGGCCATGGCATGATGGCTTGAACATGTAAGTAAACATGGTGGACATAACTTTAGAAAACTAGGATACATAATGCTAATAAATTCTGACACTGAGCTCAACATCGATAATGGCTTCAATTCGGCAGGGAAAAGTCCAAAAGTTTCTTTAGGTATACCATATATAGCCATAGCCATTCACTGACGATTAGATTTGTTACAGCCAGCAAATTGCACCGATGTTGACTTGTACAGTCGTGGACAAAACGAGGGAGACCCTTTGGCCTTTTCGTTATGCCGATCCGCACAGCATTAAAGTCTGCTATACAGTATAACAAGCATGGCGGCAAAGTGCTACCAACATGCTACGCACAGGTGTGAAATTGAAAAACTATCCGAACTTTGTCAGACTGTTTTCAATCATGTGTAAGACTATATTAATGCCGATTAGTGTGTTAAACACAACACATAAATATAAGTTATAAATGAATGTAGAAATTAGTATGAAGTGTACTAATAAAAATAAATTTCAGCTTATCGAGATAACATAACTGTTTTAGTAAAACAAAGTACCCCAGATTGTTACGAATTAGCAAAATAATATGCGCATTCGGCCCCGAAACGGTCTGTGTCAACGTTCAGACCAGTCATACTGGATCACCATTGCTGACCTACCATGAAAGAGTGCAAATTTAGCAATTCGTGAAGATTCATAGCGAAATTCAGTTAAAAATTATTCATTGCCACACTTACGTCAATTTAGTTATTGACAGAAGCGGAAAAAGTAGGCAATAACAAGTACGAAATTTTACAAAAGTTTCATATTGACATCCACATGGCGCCGGTGCAGAATAAAGGTAGCAATAAAACGTATTGGGGGCGCGAGTATTTCATAAAATACTTTACCAGATAAAACTGACGGAGGACATCGAAAGTTTAAGGAAAGGTTGCACGTTTTGAATATACGTTGCGGCGAAATCTTTCCACGAAATTTCAGTCACCAACCTCCTCCTCTGAACGTGAAAATACTTCCTTTTGTTGGCGGCAGCCTACATAGGGAGAAATGATCATTATAATAAAATAACACATTTAGAGGTCGCACTGAAAGACTTAAGTGTTTCATCTACCTGCGAGCTATTCGAGAATGGAACGGTTAAGAAATATTCCGAAAATGGTTCGATGAACCCGCTGCCAGACACTTAATTTTGAATTTCCAGGTTGTCATGTAAATGTAGGAGTAGACTTCTCGTCAGATTGCCACCATACTCGCCAATGATGGTCATCCGTGTTAATCCAGAACCGTGACTTGTCGCTCAGCGCTACGCCATTCTTCAGCGTTCCGTGCTTCCCGGTTACAACACCGCAAATGTAGCCGTTCGTGCTGAGTGTTAATGGCAGGTGTGTCACACTAGTACGGTGGAACTCCGTGTCATTGACAGTGATCACTCAACATATGACGCGGTTCAACCTAAATACGTGCCTTACCAGCCGTGGTAACAGCCCTAACCACGAACAACACTTCTGCACTCTGATGGCCGTTCTACTTGTCACAGAGAAATGCAGGCCGCGCGGTTTGAGGTGCTATGTCACGGACTGCGCGGCCTCTCCCGCCGAAGGTTAGTGCTCCCTCGGGCATGGGTCATGGGTGTGTGTGTGTGTTGTTCATAGCATAAGATAGTTTAAGTAGTGTGTAAATCTATGGATCGATGATCTCAGCAGCGTGGTCCCTTAGGAAATTACTCACACATATTTACAGAATTGCAATTCTAGCCATTTACAAACTTACTGGTGGTGTGTCGTGTACGAATGGGTGCTTCATCCTTTTTTTGTCAGGCAGTGTAGAAAGAAAAGCAGCATGTTTCCTCTCGGGTTCGCTTGGTAAGCGCGAAAATGTCACTGAGATGTTTCGCGAACTCCAATGGAAAACGCTGCGAGATAGGTGTTGCGCATCACTGAGAGGTTTACTATTAAAATTCTGAGAACTTAGGTTTCAAGTAGAATCTAATCAAATATTTAGTTCCCCCTACCGACACCTCGTGAAACTACTATGACGGTAAAGGCGCAGAAATTCGAGAACATACCGAGTCTTGTCTGTAGTACAGGGCAGTTATAATTAAATTTTCGCTAATTGACCAGAGTAAAGGGAAAACTATTTACTGTATGTGTACCCAACTGTACAGGAATGATGTTCAGACTGTGCTCTGCACGATTTGCGATGTTGATAGTGTTAGTGTCATGACTTGCCGTAAGGCGCCGGTACTGGTAATAGAACACGGACCCCCAACGAGTAAGGACATACAACGTAATCTGCTTCGCCAACATGTGCTACCTGCTCTACGGGAGAGAGGCGCTTTGAACTCAGCTGTTTTTGATGCAGCTCCACCTCACATTGCCCGTGATGTGTCTTGGTTACTCCGTAATACATTTGGAGAACACGGAATCATTGGCCGGTCGTTCAAAATTACGTAGCCACCAAGATCACCAGATTTGAACCCGCGTGATTTCTGAATGTAGGGTAATGTCTACTGCGGTTCCTGGCTTTCGTGGATGCAGATGAGCTTCACATTGAGCAATGTTTGTAACCAAGAACGTAAATATGTTACGCAATTAACAAATGTTATCCATTGATGTGGAAATTAAAATGTTTCTTTCAGTAGTTTATTTCTCTCCCCTAAGTCCTTACAAACGTTTTCGCGAAGATTCATTGGTCTACGATCACTCGTTCGTAATGATGGCCCTCTCAAGTAGCGAAAGTTTAATTGTAGCCGCCCTGTGTTTCTTTCCGCTTACCACTCGTAAAGCGGACGGGAATAGGAAACTTCCAGGCATATTAAAACTGTGTGCCGGACCAAGACTCGAACGTTTTAAACTGCCAGGAAATTTCATATCAGCGCACACTCCACAGCAGAGTGAAATTTCCATTCCGAACGGGAATAGTCGGGTGTAGCTTCCATAGTGACTGAAGAGATGGAGATGTCAATTACTAATTTTTTGACGGCGAAGAATTAATACTGTTTATTTTTTACTTCTATATTCAAACACACGTCTTCATTTGTAGAATGAATATTTCTTCCTGCAGCAATGTGTTCGATGACACATGACCATGACCACGTTGTACCTGGCCTAGTCTCGAACCCAGAACCTTTTCTTTCGCGGGAAATACTTTTGCTGACTTGCGCTATCCAGACACCACTGACGACCCTACCTCACAGCTTTACTTCCGCGAGTACCTCTTCTTCTTTCAGAATGTCGCAGAAGCTCTCCTGCACACCTTGCGGGAGCAGCATTGCTGGAAGAAAACAGACTGCAGAAAAATAGCTTAGCCATACCCACACAGTTTCGAAACAGCATCCACTCTGCTGCAGGGTGAAATATTCATCCTGGGCGTGAAAGCGGGCGACGGACCTGAAGCTGCTTGGCCGAGTCGAGATTCGTGCCGTAATAGCATTGCTTCCGAAAGGCAATTTTCCGTGCTCGAGAACCGCTCAGGGGCACAGTTTTAATCTGGCAGGAAGTTTCAAGAAAACTGTATATGTTGCTTCCCATTTAAATTGCTATCAATTACGAAAATTCAAGGTTGCAAACACAGGCGTATGGATATGATAGCGAGTATTGAGCTACTTAGATGTGGGATGTAAGATACATTGATAAAATGTATCCGGACGCCCCTGTGTAATGGGGAATTGACCACTGGTTGGGTGCCAAGAGAGGCAGGTCATGTGTATGAAAGGAGGCAGGGTGTATTGAGTTATGTCTAGAACAGAGCAACTAGTCATTGGGTGTCATCTGAGTAACAGATCAATCACGGACAGTTCAGCCCTTCTAAATCTGTCCGACTGTTACCAAAATGATGGAGACCTTATGCATTGACGAAAAGGGGCAGTCGAGCATTGTGGAGGGTGGTCGTAAAAAAATTGCATGAAATCAACGGAAGGAATTATTCGTGAGATATAAAGTGCTACCAGTAGTCCAGCTAGCGCTATGGCCGTGTGCAGGGAGTTAAAAATAATGAGGTACAGAGGTTGTGCAGCTAGTCATAAGCCACGTACTTCTGTAGTCAGTGCTAAGCGACCGCGAAGATGATATATACAGGGACGCCACGCCACTGGACAGTGGATGGCAAGAAACGAGTGTTTTGGAGTGATGAATCACGTTATACCCTGTGGCAATCCGATGGAAATGTCTGGGTTTGGCGAATGTCTAGAGAACATTACCTACAGTCTCGTGTAGTTCCAGCAGCGAAGGAGATGGTCGTTGAGTATGGGAGTCTTTTCGTGGTTGTGGTCTCCTTATTGCGCTTAGTTAAACGCTGGATGAGGAAGGATGTGACCAGATTTTACAGCATTGTGTACCACGTGCAGTAGAACAACACTTCGGAGACGGTGATTTTGTATGATCATGAGGGTGCGCCCAGTCTTAAGGCAGAATCTGTGGGGAAATGGACTGGCTTGCCCAAAGTCCCGACCTGAACCCATTGGAGCCCCTTTGGGATGAGTTGGAACGTCGACTTCGTTCAATACCCTAGGTCCCAACGTCACAGCTTTTCGTGGTTTCGGCTCCTGAGGAAGATGGGACTGCCTTTCCTCCTCAGACATTCGGACAAGTCCCAGGAAGTGTTCTAGGCGTCATAAGTGCAAAGAACGGTCACGCACCGTATTAATGTCCGCTAATAAGTTTCCGTATACTTTTGATCTGATAGTGTATTAATAAGCATTTTGTAAAGATTAGTTTGGCAAACAATCATCCCTTCCGCCTAAAACTAGATATTTAGCCAAATCACATCATAAAAGGATTCAAATTCGTCACGTCGTGAGCTACAGAATAAGTGAAGAGAACTTTTATGGTTAATAGAAGTTCATTAAATTCCAAACATAAACTGGAAGTGAGATATAGAATAAAGATTTTAGGGAAGGTTTGCGCAAGGAGATGAAATGGGAGGAGAAGCGGAGGAAATGGGTGACACTACAGTGCAAAGTCTCTCCATCAGTCAGCTGTTACTGAAAGCATAGTCTGAACGCGTGCGACGCCTACCACGTGAACTAGATTAAACGCACGGAGGGATAAGTTCAATGCTGTATTAATTTATGTACGTAATCGTTAAGAGGATCAGAGTCGTGAAATATTCTAGACGTAAAAAACCAGTAAGTCGAAGTGTTGTGTTGTATTGTATGGACCTCCAAACCATGGAGAGACTTCGTCCCCGCCGTAACCCGCAGTGGTACACAACCCCACAACAGGCTACACCAGTCCACTCACCCCACCGACGTCCCATACCTAACGCAGGGTTAAATATGGCTTTAAGCACTATGGCACTTAACATCTGAGGTCAACAGTCCCCCTAGACTTAGAACTACTTAAACCTAACTAACCTAAGGACATCACACACATCCATGCCCGAGGCAGGATTTGAACCTGCAACCGTAGCAGCAGCGCGGTTCCGGACTGAAGCGCCTAGAACCGCTCGGCCACAACGGCCGGTGAGGAGGCACTGAATCGAATTGGAGAGAGGAGAAATTTGTGACTAGGACGCATTCTGAGACATCGAAGGATCACTCATTTAGTATTGGAGAGAAGTGTGGGGGGCTAAATTGGTATTTGGTTTCTTAATCAGAAATGAAAAGGTTTTGTTTTTCAAAATAAATCGTTGTTAAGCACCTACTAAAGTATTTTTAAAGCTACGTTTATGAAAACTGGTGTTTGGATTCCAGCCTACGAATAAAATAAATCTTTTTCAGTGTTTTTGCAACCTAATCAAATGGCTGCAAGCACTATGGGACTTAACATATGAGGTCATCAGCCCCCTAGACTTAGAACTACTTAAACCTAACTAGCGTAAGGACATCACATACATTCATGCCTGAGGCAGGATTCGAACCTGCGACCGTAGCAGCAGCGCGGTTCCGAACTGAAGCACCTAGAACAGCGGCCACAGCGGCCGGCTGAACCCAGGGTTATTAGTCGAAGTGTTACTATAGCGTTAAGTATTGCAGATGCCCATAAATGTGGCATGCTTGGAAGAGAATATGTTGGCATTAATTCAACATTGTCCTTAAGGCAATCGGAGTTAAATGTGAGTAATTTATGAAAACAGAACACAAGCATTAAAGTGAAATGTATCCTATAAAACTTTTCTATCTCCACAACCAAAATCTCTCGCTGCCCTGGTTGTATCTGACCACGAACATGCGTTAGACATGAGCACGCTGAACAACACCACAAAATCATGCAACACAAGGGCACCATTTCTACCATTCAAAAGGAATATGATGGTGTTACACAAAATACTATCCGCAACACATGGCTTGCGAAGAACAGATGTGGATACGAATATGTATGATGAATCGTCGTTTATTTGATAACACGCGACAAATCTATGTTTGCCAAGGTGTTACGGTTAATCCGCTGGGCAACGCCCTTATTATATCAAGATACGACAGATACGATAGGTGGATTCTGCCGAAATTTCGGCAGGAGATGAATGTACCAGCTTCGCCCGAATTTAACACTTTGTGACGACATTTATCTGTGGATGACGCACTTTATCGTGGCGCGGAGCTTGTAAAACGCGGAATAAAACTCGAGCGCGGAGCTGTGGACACGCAGTGATAAGGAAGGAGCTCTAGCCTCTGAAGTGTTAACAGCGCCGATATAGCTGCAGTACGTTAAGGTAAGGCACATTGTTCTACCAGCGGACAAAGAGTGATATTCCTTTAATGTGATGCTGTGGTACCCACGCGATCTACCTCCCGCAAAACACAAAATACGTTTATTTCTACATCTGTTCCCTGCGAACCACATGGAGAACAACGCATGGTCTGCCAAAATAATTTTCCTCCGTTCTTACTCCGTTTACTACTGTCTGCATGGTTACGTAGACGACCATATTTCTGTAATTTATCCATCTTGATCAACACGCTAGATCAGTTGGAGGAAAAAAAAGTACTATTCATGACTCTTATTGGAATGCCTCTGGTCCCGGCGGAGGTTCGAGTCCTCCCTCGGGCATGGGTGTGTGTGTGTTTGTCCTTAGGATAATTTAGGTTAAGTAGTGTGTAAGCTTAGGGACTGATGACCTTAGCAGTTAAGTCCCCATTTTTGGAATGCCTCTATAGTCTGAAAATAAGGCACTCTGAGATGCACAACGCCTTCTTAGCGCTGTATCCCAGTGGCCCAATGGACTATTTTTCTCTTCTATTTTTCTCTTCTCTGTTAGTTGAGGATACCAGACCGCCTGACAGTACTAAAGAATTGGTTGAAAGAGCGTTCTAAGGGACCTCCTTAGACGAATTGCAGTTCCTCAGGATTCATTCTTGCGGTTCGATGACCGAGTGGATGTGGCGAGTCTAAGGCTGCGTTCATAGTGGCACCGACAACGGCCATCGGATGTCTTCGCCAGAGGTCGCCCACAACATCGGTCGACAGCGTGGTCACAGTGCCTCCGATCTCCTTTGCCAGGTTTTGGCAGAGTCACAGACATTGAGTTAGGTTAGAATCTACCTTATGTATGAAGTAGGATAGATATTAACCTCCTCGGGTCGGGTGGATACTAAAACGCCTCTGTGCTAGGAGACGGGTGAGCACCTAAAGCACTGAAAAGTGGAAATACTGTATATACCTTTACCGTACACCACATTTGCAAACCACTTCACAGAACAGAATTGACAGCCTAATGACATAAAAAACTGAAATTTCGCCTTTAAAAAAATCATCCACGCGCAAAGTTCTTACAGCTGCACCATCCTACGACTGTTGCGCAATCTCCCGTATGGATGTCATAGAAACAAGCGTCAATGGCGTAGAGAAGCAGCAGAAATAGTTGAAAATAAATCAGTGGACAGGCCCGGACAAAGTGCTGATTGTGTTGTAGAGAGAGTACTCTTCGGCATTGGTCTTTTACTTGATGGTTAATCTCTTGCCCAGGGCCAAGTCTCCAGAGGCTGGTACCAGAAGAACCGCCAAATTACTGACCAATATCCGTAATGTCAGTCTGCTGCACAATTCTTGACCACCGGTAGTTGTGGCCGAGCGGTTCTAGGCGCTTCATTCTGGAACTGCGCGACAGCTACGGACGCAGGTTCGAATCCTGCCTCGCGCATGGATGTGTGTGATGTCCTTAGGTTAGTTGGGTTTAAGTAGTTCTAAGTTCTAGGGGACTGATGACCTCACATGTTGAGTCCCATAGTGCTCAGAGCAATTCTTGACCATATTCTGCGTTCAAATAAAATAATTTTCTTCGGCTCGAAAACCTTATCTCAAATCAGCGGAGATTTAGGAAGCATCGCTCGTTTGAAAGTCAACTTGTCCTTTTCTCATATGATATTCTGCGGACCATGGCTGGAGGGAAACAGGCAGATTCCATATACCTATATTACCGAAATCTTTCATACGGAATAGCATCTCAGATATTCTGAGTGGTTCAAAAACTATTCAAGTGGTAGGTCCCAGTACGTTGTGGCCGGCGAATGTTCATCACGGAGAAGGGCATTATTAGGAGTGTCCCGGCGAAGTGTGATGGGACTGCTCTTAGTAATGGATAGACTGAAAAGCGATCCAGGCTGTTTGCTGATAACTCTTAGTGTTAGAGCATGTATGGTCTTTGAGTGTCTAAGAGGGATACAGGATGTTTTAGACAGAGTTATGAATGCCATCTTGTTCTGAATATGGAAAAATGTAGTTTCATGGAGATGAGTAAGAAAAAGAATCGTATTTTGTAATTCAGTGGCAGGGGTGTAATGCTTGACAGTCATATCGATTATCTAGGCGTAACGTTGCAAAGCAATATGAAATGGAAAGAGCGCCTAAGATTTGTGGTAGGGAAGGCGGGAGGTCGACATCGGCTTATTGGGAGAATTCTAGGACAGTGTACAGTATCAGACCGTGTACAGAACACTTGTGCGACTCATCCTTGAGTGCTGATTTGCTGTTTGGGATCTTCACTAGGTCGGAGTAAAGGCATATACTGAAGCAACTAAGAGGTTACTGCTAGGTTTGTTACCGGCAATATTACGGAAATGACCCTTGAGCTCAAATAGAAATCTCTAGAAGAAAGACGATGTTCTTTTCGCGAAACATAATCGAGAAAGAATAGAGAACAGGCGTTTGCGGCAGACTGCTGTCTCCAACGTCCATTTCGCATAAAGACCGTGAATACAATATAATATGGGCTCTTACATATAGACGGACATTTTCCACTTGCATCATTTGCTATTGGAGCAGAAAAGATGACTAGTAGTGCGAAAAGATACCCTTCTTCATTCCCCATATAGTGACTTGCAGGGTATGTATGTAGAACTAGATTTATTACTAGAAAGAATAGGTGAGGTAATTGAGTTTGTCGGACACTTTTACCAAGAGAGGAGACACGTTAGTGGTGAATGATGTTACGGCATCAAAGCATAGACAACAGAGCAGTACAATGAGCATTTGAAAGATTGTAGGGACAAAGACTGGAATATTTGAAACAGGTTATCGGGCACATTGGTTGTAATAAGTGCGTAGAGAGAAAAGTGTTCTCAAAGATACCAGAAAATGGAAGACACTAGACAAAATTGAAGCTTGAAATGTAAATTTAAAGCTTCCTGCCGGTTCATTCATGGATACAGAGGGCGAAGGCTGACTGCTTGCGCACCAAGCAGCTGTTATTAATCTAATTTTATCCTGACGCTCCCTACTGGAAGAATATGGAGGGAACTGAGGACTATTCAGGGACACTGCTCCTTGCTTCGCCCTACGCCACCTTCCCAAAATGGGTGTTACAAGCGGTGCCGTTCTGATTGGAGTCTGTTGTATTTTGTGTAAGTATTATCGGGTTTGTGTTTCCTAGGAACTGCGGTTGTACACTGTCTGACTTGAAAGAGTAGCGTGTCTGCATAACCTTTATCATCAGCTGGAGAAAGCTGGTGCAAAGACCCATAAAATGTTAAACCAAGGGGTTACGTGAAACTTTGCACGAGACACAAAATTAGTTCTCAGAAATCATACGTACACAAAGGTACATGTATCACATTGGAACAACCGACATAAAATGTTCAAACGTACCTACGTTCTGTATTTTAATTCAAAAAACCTACCTGTTACCAACTGTTCGTCTAAAATTGTGAGCTATTTGTTTGTGACTACTACAACGCCATCTATCACAAAGCGAAAAAAGTGGTCCAACTAAAACATTCTACGTACTACACGAATATGTAATAAAAATGGGGGTTCCTATCTAAAAAGACGCAGTTGATATCCGTTTGACCTATGGCAGCGCCATCTAGCGGGCCAACCATAGCGCCATCTGGTTTCCCCCTTAAAGTTAGACAAGTTTCGTTCTTTGTAGTTTTTTCGTTTGATGCTTATTTCGTGAGATATTTGACCCGGTCACTATCAGTGGACCACCCTGTATAAAAGTACAAAGTTCAATGAACTGTTCTCCATTCCTATTTGTAAGTGTATGCGCTGGCCATCGCCCCACCAGACTTCGACATTTTTTCTCTCGTCCTGTCTTCGCATTAAAGTGTCCAAGTAGAAGTTTAATATTAGTATTCGGTATTGTCGTTAACAATTGCTCAAGTTCACCCCAAAATGTTTCTGTTAGTTGGAACAGGAACATTTAACAGTTTGTAGATTTTTTTCCAACTTAACCGTTAACAATGCTATTCGTGCGGAATTGGATGAAAAATCCTCAATGGAATCCAATATTCTAATGTGTACCAAGAAACACATCCCGAAATGGGAAACATTTTCTATTGACCTTTCTCCTAGAGGTCCTTTATAAAGCCGATATCCTCCTGATTCGATCGGATCCTGATCAGTATTACTGTTGAAGGGATATGATAACTATGTTGTGTTGATGTATGATGTCTGTTAGATGTTTCAACGTATAGACTTTTCATAAAGATTGTTATTTACTGTTGCAAAATATGAAAAAATTACTGGTTTGTTGAATTTTAGCCTATTCTTTCGTGAAATATGTTGCATGTTTGTTTATTCAGTGCATTGTTAGGCGCTCCGACTCGCCTTATTCCATTATGTGACACATTAATTTCAATTAATGTTAATAATACAAGATTGTATAAGATTTCTGTTGCTAAAATCCACTTTTAAAAAGATTTGAAATGCTTATTTATTTGATAAATAATTCTATTCTATCTCACCATGTCAAAAAAATAATGACGTTACATGCTTCTACAGTAACAAAAAATAAAGAAACAACATAGGATTGGATTTGAACATGGTATCTCCACGCTGCCGATTCATTTTTTCACTGTGCCAGGGATTCATAAAAAGGAGTCGAAACTTCAACTGTCATTTTCTCGGAAACTATTGAGTGTGTGAACCTATAATGGGGTGTCCTTTTTTGTTTTCATCCCTTTTTCACCTGCAAAGTTCCGTGTGTGTCATTCCTTGACACCTATGGAGGGTTCCCCGTCTTAGAATTCAGACATGAATTTCCGTCTCTCGAAAGTATACCACCGCGTGAGCACAGTTTCGTGACTCCTGTCGGTAGAGGAATTCCCAGTTTGACGATTCCCATATAAAGTATGGCCTGCCGACTGGCGTAACTCGAAGGTGGTTTAGATTTGCTACTTCTGAGGAGAGATCGTCACAATATGAGCACGTTAGTACGTTGATTCTGTGGAGATGTGCATGATAAAACAGCAGTTGATATCGAATTCGTGTAATGTCGTATGTCGCCTTGAAAGTATTAGTTTTGACTACCGCGGTCTTCTGGATACGCATTGTTGAATCCATGCAAAAATCTGTCCTTCAGTCGACTGTCAGGCTTCCCAGAATCGGTGCAATCATCAAATGCCCCTTTACCCACAGAGGATACGAGATCTGATTGCCCACAGCACAGCGTGGGCAGGCGTGTTCAACTAGTAGCGACATAGAAAGCTATGACTAGCCCTAAGTAACGCTCATGCTATCGGAACAGACGCTGTTGCATAACACGTCATAACGGCTGTAAAGTCGTTAAGGAAGACAGTGACACAATACGATCATTATCCCCGCTCTAGAGATCTGACACTACTGTGAAGACACACTGTTAGCGCTTCTTGACGAGGACTAGTTTTCTAGTTTCGGAGTCTTCCTGTTACGGTTGCCGAGTGATATGAGCAGCAATTTTTTAGCTGCTTAAGGGACGATTAATAATAAAACGCGTCTGCTGACATCTTAATAGAGTTCCTACCTTGCCAAGATGAAGAGGTTGGCACAAGAGACGTTTCAAAGTCATCGCTTCATCATCAAGACTGTAAATATCTTCACTGCAATGACGACACGCCAGACACGTGTTGACATCGCAGTGAAGGACAACTGCAGTCCTAATGATAAAAACTTGACTTCGAAATGTAAACTGGTGTGGCAGAAATACTTTTGGAAAGACGGTTTATGGATTAAGTTTCCATTCATTTCACTGTCTTGCTAAGAATAGCCACTAAGGCAACCATGACATCTGCTTAAACTTTCTGCATATGAAGTTATAAGAACTACATGATTTCGGGAAGAATTCCGAACGTCGCCGTAGTTTGGGATTACAATATTGGAACAAAGGAAAGACGCACCTTACTCCTGTACAGTTAGATGTGTCAGTACTGTTTCGTTAGACTATTCTACCATGTTGCCTGGAGCCGAACACCGCGCATTGTGAAATGTAATATGTTTCGCGCAGTTGTATGTTTGTTGAACAAGAGCACGTCATAATGTTATATGTCCCTCACCTTCCAGTGGTACATAGGTTTATGATCACTCACTGTCCACGCTGCCACAGGTCGTATCTGAAAGTGGTAGTTATGTTGGTAGTAATGCGATTTTTTAACATCACCCTACAAGCTCAAAAATACACTCCTGTATATCCTGAAGGACCTTTAATGAAACAACCATTAGTAGTGCACGTTTGGAAACGGTTTATCACAGATATGGGTTCAGAACTTATTCTTAATTAGTCACTGTTGGATGAGTCAACGGGCATGGCACGGTGGATACACAGGTTCAGGTCAGAATACCAAAGTTAAGCGCCATTGGGTGGCCAATACTTGGATCGGTTACCGTCTGGGTATCTTGCGTGGTGCTGGCGGCTTTTCCCTTTGCCGGTACGGGTGAAAGGAGGGACGCCAACGTCCTGGATTAAATACCAAAACCCTCAGCAGTATCTCATGAACTGAGGGTTTAAGATATTGCTGATGGTAATCCGGTCTGGTAGTATTGCTGAAGTGATACTGTCACAAATATCTGGATAATAAATCATAATAGCATGTGCTGGTTCAAATGGCTCCGAGCACTATGGGACTTAATATCTGAGGTCATCAGTCCCTTGGCTTAGAACTACTTGAACCTAACTAACCCAAGGACATCACACACATCCATGTCCGAGGCAGTATTCAAACCTACGACCGCAGCAGCAACAGCGCGGTTCCAGACTGAAGCGCCTAGAACCGCTCGGCCACAGAGGCCGGCCTAATCGTATGTGCATAAACACTACAGGCGACTGCAATTTTGCTTATTACTGGATACAGCACTCTTCTATAGATACAATACTTCGTCGGATTCTTCACAACATTCAGGCCGTATTTGCAAGAGAGCTTACATTAGCGGAAGCATTACGACTTTCTATTTAACGCCATTTTCATTCCGATACTGCGCTGTCTGGTAAGGAGCCTGGAGGCACCAGTCACTGCCCGCCTCCAGTCTGTGCTGACGACAAAGCCCACCTTCAGGGGCGACGTGTCGATTCGAGTTCTTCGCGCCGGCGAACTACTTACACGTTCATATAATGAGTAAGATTGGATGACAGTACGCTCAAAAACGTTTCGCGGCAAACAGTTCAGTTTACCCTCAGATCAAAACACGTAATTTTTGCTTAAATACACAGCGCCTGCTTTAATCTCATACTAAATAATAGGTTAGAAGTGCTGTTTTGGAAGTCTCTTATATAATCCGTTTCTTTTTATAGTCGGTTGGTAACTGGATATAACCTTACGATTCTACCTAAGTGTGACTCCGTGCGCAGACGGTTGTTAACATGGCGACCTCCGAAAGGTTGGGCACTCTTTGTCTGCATAAATTCTCTCCTTTAATCCCGTACACATACTGTAATCGATTAAGACGATCTGCGTAGATTCTCTCCTTTAATCCCGTACACATACTGTAATCGATGTATTTTGAGGAGAACGATACCCCCCTCTCCGTCTCAAACCGCACGGTTGCTTGCGAAGTACAATTATATAGAAACGCCTTGCACTGGTCATCTTTTTCAGGAAATGTTTTTCTGATAGCTGCTGCCAGTTAAATTTTAGGCTCCCCAAAATGATGAAGGTTTTTGAACTGGCTGTGGAACTGCAGTGCCTACAACAGACGACCACGAGCAGAGAGCCGACTTGCGTAAATGGGAACAAAGTGATATATTACGGTACGTGTAATTGCAGTGAACACACTGCAGGGGAACAGACGGGCTAGTCAATGCCGATTTCCAGATGACATCAAGCCCCACCCTCTCTCTCTCTCTCTCTCTCTCTCTCTCTCTCTCTCTCTCTCTCTCTCTCGCGCGCGCTCTCTCTCTCTCTCTCTCTCTCGCGGTCCTTCCCCTCCCCTCTCTCTCGCTCTCTGTCCCTCCCGTCCCCTCCCCTCCCCTCCTTCCCTACCCCCACCACTCTGGCACATGAATTCGTGCAACTCTCTAACCGTTAAAATAGTTAATTTCCTCTGTGTTTTCAAAAATATAAGAGTTGCTAAATTATCATTAGCACACGTCAATACGAATAATATCCAGGGTGATTTTCCTAATCTGGATGAAACTATCCCTGAGAGGATAAGGAGCAAAAAAGGTCAGATGACATATGGACAGAAATGCTTTCCAAAGGAGAATAGATGCACTTGAATATGGAGATAAGAGATCGTCGACATTGCAGGTTTCGCTGATTGGAAGCAAACATGAGAACCAGCAGGCAAATCCGAAAGTTCTGTCTGTACTAGTGAATCATTCAGCTTCTGCCTCCGCACAAAAATGCGGAAGTGAGCCAGAGTGCCATCATTTACTAACCACATTATTATTCGTACGATCAAACGCACATCTTCCAGCACGGGAGGCAGGATAACCCTCAGGAAGTGCAGATGTGCCTTTCCTGTGAGGCGAGGCACATCTGGTCCTACGAGGCAACTGCCCTTACATTAAGACTAAACCGATGTTCGTGGTTAGCTGCCACCATATCACTAGTGCAGATGGAACATTAGTATGTACCATTTTTCCAAAGATACGATTTTCTTACGACTTCACTGATGCCCTAAATCAGTGACGTATCAGACATATATGCCAAATTTCAAGAAAAATGGAAAATATTTAGGGGTTGCACACTACCAGTGTGGTACTGTCTGCAGCGCGATATATCGATTGTGATCTATTCTGCACATTATCGCAGGCCAACGTGCTTCGCAGCGTCCGCCGGGTTGGTGTGGCGATGATATTACAAAGATATTACGATTCCGTGTCACAGGCAACGTCTCGGTTTCTTGCCCTACCGGCCGGCAATCAGATGCCCAAGCCTCAGTGACTTAAGACTGATATTCTGAGTGTCGGCGTGTGTTTAGCGGTGTCGCAGTCAGATCGCATGTCTGTAAGCTGCGTAGTGACGATTTTGATTTAAGTTTCCAAAAGTCTGTCATATGTGTTGGTCAAGTTGTGCAGACTACGACTTACAGGGTTAGATAGTATAGATTCGTGTATTCAATATCATTTCATGATTCATGTGAGTAGACTTAGGTCTACTGGAGCGAAGCAAGTTACAGCCGGCACAGGATATGCTCCACTCCAAGCACAGCGATTTGACGCCATTGACAGTCTGTAAGATGTTGGCCGTTGATGATGGACACAGCTTTGGAACTAATCCACACACGTTGGAGAAGTGAGCATCGCATATGTTCGATGCATCGGCGCTTTAACAGTACACCGAATAGTCACATCAATGTAACCCCGCCTATGTTTGACGTCAACGTGTAATAGTCACTCACAGACAGCAGCTGGCAGCGCTAGCAAATGGCTCTGAGCACTATGGGACTTAACTGCTGTGGCCATCAGTCCCCTAGAACTTAGAACTACTTAAACATAACTAACCTAAGGACATCACACACACCCATGCCCGAGGCAGGATTCGAGCCTGCGACCGTAGCGGTCGCGCGGTTCAAGACAGTAGCGCCTAGAACCGCTTGGCCACCCCGGCCGGCGCAGCGCTAGCAGTGGGGGCTATGGAAAGCGTGTTACGGCATACGGAAAACTGTGCAGTCGTTACCGTAGTGCGGAAACGTAGTGATTTATCAGACGTTCAAAACAACATGATCATTGGCTTTCAGGCAAAAGGTGGATGCACTTCCGAAACGGCCAATTTTGCAAATCATTCGCGTGCCACCATGGGTAAAGTAGCCCATGCATGGAAAAACTGCGCTATCTGAAACGCACCGATGCAACTGTGGTGCTACGCAGGCCATAGATTACGTGGATGAACGACGGCTGCGGAGATGTGTACGGGCGAATACACGTGCAGGTGTTGAGCAACAGACCGCCCAGATAAACCAAGGGACAAACAACAGTGTCTCCTCAACGATCGTTGAGCCAACGATGAGTGCTTCCGAACTGTTATGATGAAAGTCTTTTATCACTGTTATTTTCAATAGTACACAAGAATTCAGATTACCTTCTTTTCTGTAAGGCGTATTGATTTCGAGTTTTCAAGACAGCTTGGTCAAGTTGGTTCAAATTGTGTAATGATTAAATTTTAAAATTCTTTGCCATTACTTGTGAAGTTTACTAAATTGAAAGTGAAATAAAGGCTTGTGAATCTTTTTTTCAATTAAAGTTTTGAAGCCTGGTACCTTCCGCTCACACAAATCCTCACTAACAGTACAGTTAGAACATCAGCGTGTTCCATTTTGCCAAACATGAAATTTTCATATGACTTTGGTTACGCCTCGATTGTCTGTGACGCATGAGGCATATATGCCAAATTTCAAGATAATATTTAAGTTGTTGCATACATTGATCACTTTTATCTCAAACTAGTTAAATTTCTGATATTGAAGTGCTTTATACTAATAAGCTTCTCATGTATTTTCTTTCATCCTTTGCAGGTAAATGAACTTTAAAATGGGAACCAAAAGAAGTATTTGGCTGCTAGAAAAGGTACCTATTGGTGAGTTTTTAGGAGCTCGGCTCCCTTCAAAAGAACAAGTACTTTTAGTTTTTATTTACCGTCGCAAGGAAATTAAGGAAACGCTTTCGGGTGCTGCTAAATCTACCAGTACTAAGCTACAGGAAAATAGGAGGAAAGCAAATATCTGTGTTGATATACAGAAGCCGTCTAGAGAATACTAAATCTGAGCAAAAAGAAATCGAAAAACAGTAGATGTGAAGCAGCAGGTTTGGAAAGGAGATCTCGTCGAGTTATTTGACATTTCACGGCAAAATTTGATGGACATGACTAGGTATCAAAAGACGATAAGGAATTTCTTAAGTCACAAACAGAAGATCATATGACTTCGTCAATAATGGAGTAGACAAGATTTAGTTGAGGAAACCCACCAAGTGGTCCTGACATCCAGGTATTCCGGACGAACGGAATCTGCCGTTAAATGACAATTGGAGAGCGTTCATAATTTACATTATTTTTATTTAATTGCCTTGATCTTACTGCTTCCTGAGTAGAACTACCGGTTTCGTCTGTACAACGCCCATCTTCAGATTCTACAATAGAAGTAAAAGAAAGTATATTAAAAACAAATGACAGAAGATTATAGCCGGCCGATGTGGCCGAGCGGTTCTAGGCGCTACAGTCTGGAACCGCGCGACCGCTACGGTGGCAGGTTCGAATCCTGCCTCGGGCATGGATGTGGGTGATGTCCTTAGGTTAGTTAGGTCTATGTAGTTCTAAATTCAAGGGGACTGATGACCTCAGATTGAAGACCCATAGTGCTCAGAGCCATTTTTGAACAGAAGATTATAGTAAAAAATACGATTTACGTCTCATTCTGCTGCACTGCAACCTATCATATATAAAATGCAAAGTGATGGTAGGGGTCTTCTATGCATCCATAACGCACCAATAAATATAAAAAATAAGTTGAAATGGTTCAAATGGCTCTAAGCACTATGGGACTTAACATCTGAGGTCATCAGTCCCCTAGACTTAGAACTCCTTAAACTTAACTAACCCAAGGACATCACACACATCCATGCCCGAGGCAGGATTCGAACCTGTCACTGTAGCAGCCGCGTGGTTCTGGACTGAAGCGCCTAGAACCGCTCGTCACAGCGGCCGCACAAAGTAAGTAAAAGGAAATTCATTTAAAAATACAGTTCTTTAACGTATTCTCAGTTGAATATCAGAAAGCAAGATTAAAAAGAAGTTTAACCATATGAAAACGGTATTCGTCTTCAAAAAGCTTAAACTGGTCACAGCTTAACAAAATATTTAAAAAAACTGATTACAGGAATCATTCTAAAACTGAATACATTGTCAGGGATGTAATACCAGCTAATAAAGTAAGAAGTAGTAACAACGTGCGCATTGAGCTGTTTCTCGTATCATATTCCAGTTCATATTTTGATCAGGAATAAACTGGAATATGAGAAACAGGACGATACCCACATTTCGAAGTTTGTTCCATTTTCTTCCTTTATAAGACTGGTTTCAGAGTCCTGACAATGCATTCAATTTTAGAATGATTTCTGCAATACGTTTTTATTTTTGGAACATTTTGGTAAATTCTGACCAGTTTAAACTGGTCAAAACCATCTATTTCTCAGGAAAAACGTCATTTAGTACATCCCGCTCGCTCAAGCTCCCATGCTTGGGTACATCATCATGCAGTGTGCGGTTCGTGACAGTTCCGTCGCATGGCCGATGTCACGACAATAGGCTTCTTTTTGTGGCTTTACCTCAAGGATCGGGAGTCCACAACACCAGTCAATGATGTTGCTACACTTCACACATGAATCAATGAGAGCTGTTGATGCTGTACTGCTGACCCATATATCCACAGAACTCCACTATCGCCATGATGTTCCATGAGCGACGAGTGAAGGTATGCTGTGAAATTCTGGAACATTTTGAGACATGTATCTTTTGACGGTTTTGATGCAGCCTGCCACAAATTCCTCTCCTTGCCAACCTTTTCATCTCTCAGTAGCAGTTGCAACCTACATACTCAATTATTTTCTGGACGTATCCTAATCCCTGTCTCTCTCTACAGTTATTCTCTGATGTCTCAACAGACGCCCTATCATCTTATCCGTTCTTCTTGTCACTGCTTTCCATATATTCCTTTTTCCGACGATTCTACGGAGAAACTGTGCCACTGTAACCTTATCAGTGCACTAGAGTTTCACCATTCGTCTGTAGCACCACATCCCAATGCTTTGACTCTCTTCTGTTCCGGTTTTACCACTGTCCATGTTTCTCTACAATATAAAGTTGTGTTCTAAACGTACATTCTCAGAAGTTTCTTCCTCAAATTAAGGCTTATGTTTGAGGCTAATAGACCTCTCGTGGCCAGGAATGCCCTTTTCGCCGGGGATAGTCTGCCATTTTATGCCTTCCCTGCTGCGTACATCATGGGTTATTTTGCTGCCTAGACAATAGAATTCCTTAACTTCGCCTACTTCGTGATCCTCTAATCGATGTTAAATTTCGTCCTGTTCTCATTTCTGCTGCTTCTTATTACTTTAGTCTTTCTCCAGTTCACACTTAGTCCATATTCTGTAATCATTAGATCATTTGATTCAAAACATCCTGTAATTCACCTTCACTTGCACTGAGGATAGCATTGTCATCAGCCAGTCTAATCATATATATCCTCTCAACCTGAATTTCAATCCCACTCTTCAACCTTTCTTTTATTTCGGTCTTTGCTTCTTCGATGTGCAACGAACCGTAGGAGCGAAAGACTGCATCTCAATCCCTGTAATTGAGAAAGTGTCTTGATGATCCCTTCGTTGGCAATCCCCCACTCGGGTATCCGAGAGGGGCGTGTCAATGGGGAGTTCACCATGAGAAAAAAATTAAACTCTGGAATGACAGAAAAAAAGCTTCGAAAGGTGCGAAACTTTTGCAACAGACCACGATCCTCTCTCTACTATTTTCCAGGTTCTGATTTTCTGAAATGATAGCGAGCGTATTCTAACGTTATTTTAATGAACGGTGAGATGTCACTCTATTTTTGTTTCAAATTTTTCGGCGTAGTGCTGCAATCAGCAGTGGCCAAAAACTATGAGATAGTAGCAAACACATTTGGCGGCAGACACTGACCGCGTATGAACCGTTACGGACGCCAGTTGGCTCTCCGCCTGCGTCAACTGAGACAACAGTATTTTCTGAGGAAAAAGTGGTCGCTTCACTATTATTAGACAAGGACAGACGTCGCTTTACACGCATCAAACCGTACATCGTTGTCCCGCTGCTGGCGGGAGGATAATCCCGCTAGATCCTCGCGTCCAAGTACGCAGTTTCACACCTTACTGCGGTTGCTCACTCCTTCAAATGTAGAAATCCGTATGCTCGTTTTCTCGGGGAAGACACGGACTTGTGTAATGACTCTGTCGTCCTCGATTCACATCCTTCAGAAAATTCACGCTTACATCGGTCGTACACTTATGTCACATTAGTGCATTCTAGTGGCAGAGAGAAGAATTGTTCAGTTGCCTATCACATCGCAGTCTGCAGTAACTAGAAGCTGTACGAAGCGACACGTTATTTTCTTCTTATTTCTCATAAGAATGGCCATTTACGAATCGCGCCTCATTATCTACTTCATCCCATTTTAAATTTTCTTTTACTAAAATACTCATTCACGTTGTCGTAGCTTTATTTTCAGTTCGCTTTAATCCAATTCGTTCATCCCGTTCTACCACGTAAGCCTTCTAGTTCTCACCCTTTTTTCCTGAGAATGATTCCAATAGCCAATTGTGTCTCTTCATCTCAGTAGTTTTCTTATCTAACTACTCACACCCCTTAACCCTGTGGAACACATTCACTCCTCCCCAAATACTTCTCACCCTTTGCAGGTACTCCAGAATTTAAGTGAAGGTGCAGTGCTTCAGTGCGTTTCCACAGAAGAATTTCGCCATTCTGCGATGTTTTTTTTTTTTTTAATATAAGTATTTTCCTTCTTTGATTTACATATAAAATAGAAAAACAGTCCTAAAATTCTTTCTCATTCTAGTTATAATTTTCAATTCGCGTGGCTGAAGAGAGGAATATTGTACCGCTGACAGCCCACCCCTCGTCCATATGGAGAAAGAGATATGAAATAACAATAACGGGAAAAAATCTGAGAACATCTCTTCAGATGTTTCGCCATCTTCGTTCATATATTATTTATTACTTAGTCTTTTTGAGAGCAAAGTACAATTACTTTATTTTACCGGACATACTTGAAGACCTGTTTTGCTATCGTCTTGCCATTCATTCTATTTCAAATGATTAAAAATACTAATAAGCTAGTCACCTTTTTTGTTAACTCCTCTGCAGTTTGGTCCCTTTAATCCTTAAACCAACCAACCAACTTTTTTGTTAACTTAGGGTATTACGAAATACTGCATCGTTATTTATTAATTTCTGTATGTCTTTTTGGCAGTTCTACATTGTAACTATTTAACGACGACACCTTGCTAGATGTGTATTTAAGAAGTTCAAGGTAGGGGAAAGATAGTTATACGGCCTCTGATAGCACCATGCTTACTATGGCATGCAAACCAACATTCTGACTGGGGACAGTTAAAACTCAAGACATAGCTGTATAAAATAAGTTACAAATTCTGAAACCATAGATCAAAAAAGAAATCAAGGTATACATGAAGTACCTACAGCAATCAACAAACAAAGCTTAGTTTGAATTTGAGAAATTTCTTATTTTGAAACACGTAACAAAAAGCTGAATACTTCTGAACGTAGATTTTTTTTCTGGAAGATAAGCATATTATCGAAAAATTATCCAAAGTTCAAAGTAATTCTGCAGAGTGTTCCGCCGTGAAAATAAATGCAAATAAATGTTCTTCTTGTTTCCACTTGATGTTTTCTTTCTTCCATGTAGGTGGGATGTGCACGGATGTCAGCTGCTGAATACTGACGAAAGACAATTTCTTTTTCTTTTCCTTCATATTGTAAACTTTCTTCCAAAATTTGCTATAATAGTTCGTCATACTTTGTGTGGCTTCGGGTTTTTCAGTTTAGTACTATTCATTATTTTTGCTCCCGTGCTTCGATAACAAATATGACGTACAAAATTACAATGCAGTAGCTACCAGTTGCAGTATAGTATTCCAAGCTATGTTGTAACTATTGTAAGTGCAGTTATTTCCAAGACCCCGAAAATTAACGATAACTGGTTACTGCTTCCCTTAGAAAACTCCTCAGACAAAAAATAAATTTTAAATTCTCAGTCCATCTCTGTAAATTCGGGTAGTCACGTATATGCCACAATTCCTTTGTTTCTCGGTGATTTCATAAAGACTAGGTGCATTTCCTGTAGAAAGCTGTCGTATCACACTGACAGATTTGAGGATAACTGCCAGGTCACTCACTGTAGAACGTGAGATCCATCTTGGACGAAGTATTGCGCACTTTGACATTTTCTGACACAACTGACACAAGAAGGTGGTCGCGTTATCACTTAGCGCGGCTCACAGTCTTAGCGATGGTAAAGAGACGCACGACAAATAGGATTTTCACTTATCTGTTACATCCTGTAAAACGCGGCGTGCGTCTCTGGGTAAGAGTAGATGGCGGTGGAATTTCGCGTGTTCAGGAAGTTTGTGTGAGTTTTTGTTTTCTTGAGCTGTGAAGTTTCGAGTAGGGCATCGACCTTGCTTTACCGAGAATGGTTAGAAAGTCGCACTGCAGGTTTCTAAAGGACAATGCATGGCGACCACTGGAGCCGAAACTTGAATTGCAGCTATCTTTCTTTCGCCCAAGGCGAACAGGTTGGACATGAAATAACCACCGTTGTTGTTGATATACAGGGAGTCCCATTTATCTTAACCACTCTAAATATCGATCTGTCCAAATGCAAATTACAAAATGTTTCAAGCAAATGTTCTTTAACCGCCAGGGGGACATCAATCAGCATGAATGTCTTCGTTGTAGCTTTGTTTCTTACAAAGATGTGAACAACTGTATGACTTTTTTAAATGGCACCTATTTTTTTATTTGGTAATTCATTTCTTCTCCTGAAGACCTATTCAAAAATGTATCACAGTGTACCATTCACTAAAACACAACGTTATTAATTTCATAACACAACACTGACGCCGGCCTTAGTGGCCGAGCGGCTCTAGGCGCTACAGTCTGGAACCGCGCGACCGCTACGGTCGCAGGTTCGAATCCTGCCTTGGGCATGGATGTGTGTGATGTCCTTAGGTTAGTTAGGTTTAAGTACTTCTAAGTTCTAGGGGAATGATGACCTCAGATGTTAAGTGCCATAGCGCTCAGAGCCATTTGAACCATTTTTTTTGAACCTCCGACGGGGTGAGCCGCAAGTGACTGGTGTATTCACATTGTATGCATAGGTAAGCATCTTGACTATGGAACCTGTGCTCATCTGAGAAATATTTCATTTCTTCTCTCGGAACATTAGGTTATTACTAGTAATTACTGTCTGCTCCAAAAATTCTGGAAAAAAAGCACCACCTAGGCTGAAAGCACTATCTACAGAAAAATAATTCGAAGGCTGGTATTGGGTCGAGAAGAAGGCAAATCCTGTAATGTCAATCATATAGCGGAATTACCGGTAGTGAAACTGTTCTCACCTAGGCGACGAAGCTGCTGCGACAGGGGACATAGTTTTTATTGAATTTCAAATTCCCGATTCCAGACATGTTCCGTTTGGAGGCGGGTTATAAGACTAGCAAGGCGATCGGGAAAGCAAGACACAAAGGAGGAACTCTACATTAACTCACCAGATTGTCTCTTCTTCGTTTTCTCCTCCTCCTCTTCCTTTTCCTCTTCCCTCTCCCTCTCTTTGTTCTTCGCTTACTCCGATCTCAGTCCCGCAAACGTTATTGTTGTCTTCTGGGATCTAGTTTCCCGTGTGGTCCATAGTTGAATACATATTAGTTTTCCTTCTAGTGTACTATAGATAAGTTCTAACGATTTTACTCTCTTTTATTTTGTTAACTAGCTAAATGAATAATGTCCCAACTCAGCTCTGATACCTCAGACTGTAACCTTTCGTGCACTCACAAATTTCATTTCTGCGGCCTTTCTACAATTACGCTGGCCAATGAGCTCCATAATCTTGCATCCGTGAGAGTCTTAAAAGCTTGGGCCAGTACTCATTTGCTTTCGGCTGCAGCCGAAGTTGCCTAGCTGACAGTACTGTGTGGTCGTCATATTGGTTGCTGGATTACCGTGTTGTACTAAACTCGTTTTGTACTGTGTCCTACCTTGTGATAACTGTAGGTAATTGTTGTAGTTAGAATTTTATTAAACATGTCAATACATAAGACGATTTCAGTTCGATTACAAACAACATTTAAGCGATTTTTAAGTCCGGTCTTAGTTGTGCTTTCGTGGAAGCATGAAGCACAGTTTAAGGTATCTGCATTGCGTACAGCAGGAGTGGCCTGTTTCCCTCGCAAGGCTCCTCATCCCGTGGTATGTATGTGGCAGACCAGCTTCCTTACTCCACTTCCTCCACACCGCCCTGGCAATCAACAAATTTACAATTAATAATACTGTACACACTTCGCCTTGCATTTGTGATGACCGCTACTGCCAGCCGCTGTGGCCGAGTGGTTCTAGGCGCTTCAGTCCGGAACCACGCGACTGCTACGGTCGCAGATTCGAATCCTGCCTCGGGCATGGATGTGTGTGATGTCCTTAGGTTAGTTAGGTTTAAATAGTTCTAAGTTCTAGTGGACTGATGACCTCAGAAATTAAGTCCCATAGTGCTTAGAGCCATTTGAACTACGACCGCAACTGTCCATCAAAAGAAGTGTAGCCATCACTTTATAATATTTTATTTTTGTTTCCTTCGTCAAGTTTTTGCATAGTGTTCTGTACCACACACAATCTGTTTTTTATTCTATTTATTCCGTATGTGATATTCAACCTGATAGCTGAAAATGCCATGTAACTAGTTAAAATGAGAAATGTTAACATCGCAGTCTTTCCATATCTAGTCTAAACAATATACTGCCTTTTGCAGACTCTTTGCTCTCTTGTAAACTTTTTTGGTCTTCAGCGAACATCGTGATGCCTCATTTGACTTTGATTTTCCTTTGTCTAACAGTGTTGGTAACCCAGATACTTAATACTCTGGGCAATATGCAACATACTTGTCTCACACCTCTGTTAACTGTTATTGTTCCAGTCTTCACTCTGCCCATATTCCTTGTGATTTTGTTTCTTGATACAAGCTTTCAATAACTTACATTAAATACTTGGAGTACCCTTGTCTTTCTTAAATACCCTAAGAAATTTGTCAACTGACGAGATGGTTCTTGATTCTACGAAGCTGGGCTGTTTTCAGCCTCTAGGTGTCTGATCTTTTAATTGCTTGACAGAAAGTTAACCATAGGCAGTTCCGCAGGTATTTGCACAGCCTGTTCATTGTGAAGATTGCTTACTGTACTTGATGAAGAGGACGCAGACCATGTTTTCTGCGGTTGCCTCAGATGACGTGGAATTACAGCAGTCCTGTTGTAATAGCCAAGGGAAATGGCCAAGTTTTGTGAGCTCTAAACATAAAGGGAGAGCTTAGAAACAAAAGAAACGGGTCGCCAAGGGCGTGACAACAGCCAGACCTCGGAGGGAGCTTACATAAAATGTAGGTTCCTAAACGCATCGAGGAAAATACTGACCACAGGTCCCAGAGTGGCGACGATCGCATATAGCGATAATGCTATAAGCTGTAAAAACAAGAGTGATATAATTCTAGACAAGGCAATTATACATCATGAAGAGTTCATAGGCAACTCGGAAGCAGGACGCTCCAAGAAGTGCCAGAGTAGGAAGTTGGTAGTTGTGTCAGCAGGAAGAGCCGAAGATAGTGGCAGGGCTAGGAAGAGTTATCTGCAGTAGTTGTGGCGCAGCTGATGGATCCTAGTCGTTTAGCTAGGGACTTCTACGTGTCGTGTGATGAGTGCGGGCTCAGTTAGTACTGAGAGATCCATTTTAGGTAAATGGAACCGTGCTAGTCAGGCACCGTCTCTTTGTAAAGACTTGATCTTTTCGTGGATACAATTCCTTTAGAGCGAGTACATCGGGAGTTGATTAGGTTTTCTGAATAAAGTCAGATGTCGTAAAACACTAGTAGCGTTTGTCATTTCAGTACTTACTCCAATCCTTACCTTTTGTAATAAGGGAATTTTAACAACAGCTTCAGGTGAAGATTGCCTCTCACTTAGGCCAACTGACTATTCTCCTTGTTCCCGAATCCTGTCGGCCAACCCCGGCCAACACTCGCGTTTGGGTCGTGACACTGTTTCACGAAGTTGGTGAAGACTACATTGGTTATCAAACTCTGTGAAGCCCTATTAGCGATGCATAATCACAGAACGTGCACTTGAGATATACGGTCGCTACAGATATCCATATTTAACACTGACCCAATGTAGCTCAATTGTGTAAAGAAATTTACCATTACAGCAGTTTCATTACAGAAGATGCTAGGAGCTTTTGTTAGACGTTCTGTAAAACACAGTAGTCTCCACACACATAATTTGTGTACTTCGTTGCAGCACTGTTGGTTTCGATCTCCTCCTTCTTTATCAAGTGCCTCAGGTACGTGATAATGGCCAGGAAGTACAAAAGGTATTGTGCTCCAACGTCAGGGTAAAGGAATTCTTTGGATGTACAATGATGCTTTTGTAGAATTATTTAACTGCAATACTGGTTAGCAATACAGAATTCAAGATGAAAGAATATGATAAGATTCGCTATCCTCATTGAAAGTGGAGAAAAATTACAGAGTCTGTTGATTGAAATGAACAGTCTAATGACGTAAGTAATGAGAAGTAGCAGAAATGGGAACAGTGAGAAGTACGGGAAGCTAAGGAATTTTGCTACTTGGTCTGCAAACCCGTTAAAAGCAAACTAGCACTAACAAAAAGGGCGTTCCTGGCCAATAGGAATCTGCTGCTATCCGACATAGGCCTTAACTTGAGGGGAAAAACTTCTGAGAATGTACGTTTGAAGCATAGCATTGTATAGTAGTGAAACACGAGCTGCGGGAAAACTGGAACAGAAGAGAATTAAAGAATGTGAGAATAAGGTGGGCTGATAAAGTAAGGAATGAGGAGCTTCTCCACAGAATCGACAAGGAAAGGAACACATGGGAAACACTGACAAGTAGAATTGTTATCTCTTGAGACATCAGAAAATAATGACTTCCACGGTACTAGAGGGAATCGTAGAGGGTAAAAGCTCTAGAGGAAGACAGAGACTAAATATACAACCTAGCAAATAATTAGGGACGTAGACTGCAGGTGCTATTGTGATATGAAAAGGTTGGCAAAGGTAAGCAACTCGTGGCGGCCTGCATCAAACCAGTCAGACGATAGTAAAAAAAGGTGATTTTTAATAAATAGAATAATTTGAATATTGGCTGTACAAATATGCTACCTGTGTGGTGCAAGCAAAAGACCAATAAAAAAAGTATTTATCGCTCCTAAACTGACCCTCAGACTATGCCAACGCTTTCAAACACGCGATAGCAATAGGCACCGTTCAGAAACGTCATGTGCTTAGAACGACGCCACCATGAGATACGGGACTTTTGTGGGTCAAGACCTGACATTATTCGAACAGCTATGCAGTTGGCAGAACCTCCAATAACTGTTGGTTTATTACAGGCATAAACGTCATCGCTGAGGCTTTATGACGCAACGACACGGCGTACAAGTTTTATTGAAAGGCTGTAGCAGTAATCTTCGTGGTAATATACCTGGCGTCGAAATGTCAGTTTGAACGAATGGAAACTGTGTAATAGCCACTTCAAAGGTTATCTTAAGAGCAGCAGCAGCACTCCGTCTTCAGGCCACAAGTGCCCCATCAGGACCATCCGACCGCCGTGTCATCCTCATTGAGGATGCGGATAGGAGGGGCGTGTGGTGAGCACGCCGTGCTGTTATGATGGTTTTCTGTGACCGGAGCCGCTACTATTCGGTCGAGTAGCTCCTCAATTGGCATCACGAGGCTGAGTGCACCCCGAAAAATGGCAACAGCGCATGGCGGCCGGGATGGTCACCCATCCAAGTGCCGGCCACGCCCGACAGCGCTTGACCTCGGTGATCTCACGGGAACCAGTGTATCCACTGTGGCAAGACCGTTGCCATTTATCTTAAGTGCACCATGGAAAAATCCTGATATTTAACTCAATGTCTGAAAGTCAAATCTGATTAAACAATTGCAGAAAAACTTTCTACAGGAAAAAACACTGTGTAAAGTAGGAAGTACCACAATAAAATGTGTCTATATTTACGAGGGCTCGCTGAAAAGAAATTACTCCGAATTTTTAAAGTGAAAACTCTTAAAAGTTTATAAATAAATAAAACAAACGTTAACGTTCTACATCTTTATTCTTCATATTAGAAGCCCCCCTGCCGCTAGAGGGCTCCGAATTGCAGCGTGTAACATGGCGATGTGTAACTTGCATTTGCCTGTGCGTGAGAAACAGCGTGCTGTGATCGAGTTTCGAATTCACAGAGATCGTACACACATGAGCTCCCTCTCCTTCAGCGTGACAATGCCAGACCACACACGAGCGCTGAGACATCAACAATCCGATGCGTTGGGTTCACTGTCATCCATCATTCTCCATACTGCCACGATATGGCTCCATGCGATTTTGGCCTGTTTCCAAAACTCAAAGAACATATTCGAGAACATCACTTTGACAACGATGAAATGAACACTAAGCAAAGTCAAAGTTGTGGCTCTGTCAATGAAGTCAAACGACAGTATCAACAAACTGGTCTCTCGTTGGGAGATACGCGTTCGTTGCCAGGGTGACTAGGTTCAGAAATAAATAAGATTAAAGACGTAGAATGTTAATAACGATTGTTTTATTTGAAAAACACTATAAAGTGCGCTACTTAACCGAGAAATTGTTGCTTAAGACGAATTTCTGATTTATGCCTCCTGTGTTCACATTTGGAGTGTGACTTGAGAACTACAAATAACTTGGTAAGTATTAACTACGTTAGAAAAGTTTTAGTACAACAGATTTACAATCAAACTGTAGAATAAAGTAATTCTAATCTAGTAGAAGCCGACCTCAGGAAAAATCAGTTTGGGTTCTGAAGAAACAATAGAAACACATGAAGTATATTTGCCGTACTGGTGGAGAGGTGGGAACACGAAACGCACGTAGGAACATTGTCAAACGTGATCGATGTGGTGCTCCAGGCTGTATGGTGAGGGGTGGCCGTGGCTTAATGTTGGACGAGCGTTCTGACCTTCAAATCTTTGAAGTGATACACTTACCTTTCAACGTTATTGTGGTACTGTACTCCTTTCCCATCTGCGTATTTTCAAGGGTACATTCAGCCCTGATTTCTGTTTTGTGGATGCCAGTCCGTGACCGCATCGAACAGCCCAAGTGGAGGAGCTCTCGGAACGAGAAGATATTCAGCGAATGGACTGACCTGCCCATTTCCTTCACTTAAATCCCGTACAACACGTGTGGGATGCATTGGAGAGAAGTATTGCAGTACGTGTACATGCACCAATGACTATCCAGCATTTGTCAACAGGACTGTTGGATGGTTGGAATTTCCTGCCACGAGGACTCCTCACCAAATTTGTGGCCAGCATGGGAACACGTTGCACAGCATGCATTCTCGTCCGTGGTGATCATACACGCTATTAAGAAGCACTTCTCTCCTTTTGTAATGTACAGGGGACCATCATGAAATGCGGTGACTTCAGTGTAATTACTGTTAGTCTCATTTCAGTTACCTTCTGGACTATACTGTAGCAGTCCTTTCTAAGTATGGTGCATGTTTCGTAGAGCTGTATTACTTGGTAATGACACATCATGCAAAAGTTACTGTTAGCTTTAAGTTTTGCACATCAGTGTACTTGTTAAGCTGCGCGTCCAGTCGTCATTGGTTTTCGTCGCCCACGTAGACACGGCCTTCACTGTAAGCTGGTAAATAAGTTTCCAGCACGTAGTCAAAGCGTTAATGTACGTAGACTTATTTTTTTCTAATTAGTACTGAAATATGATGTACCTTTATTTTTCTGACTTGCCCAATGTGAATAGTTCAAGGGTTATATAACAATGATCGTTAATGTTACCGTAGTAGATATTGCGCCAGTCAATTGCATTTTTTTTTCAAAGATGGACGTCAGAGGCCATTCTAATTTCTTACGTCAAGATCTGCGGACTCGGTAGTTGCTATCTCCGAGCACTAGAAAGGCAAGTGTTCACTCATCGGCCCCAGATGTTCACCGATCATGGTGGCAATCGCCAGAAATGAAAGGGCACTTTCTTTCTTAACTCAATAAGCGAGAAAGCAGTCGTTCAGTGAGAGGTTGTAACAGGTAAGTGGGGAGGTGATAAAAGGAGCGGGGTTACCACTGGATACACAACGAGCAGACAGTAGCTTTCACATATAATAGCTCTTGGTCATGCACGTAACCTGCTTACCCACCGACTAATTGTACTGCGTTCGACAGCAGCATCTCCATACACCTTTTTCCAGCTCTTGTGGATGTTTCCCACTGTCTCGTTTTCACAGCACAGGAATTATATGACAGCACGTTGCTTCTGACGAACGTCAAGTGTAGCAGCCATCTTGAAGACATGCTGTGACGGCGCCACTCACGGTAACAGGTTGAACTAAGTTTGAAAACACGCGGGAAGGATGTATCTACACACTGTAAAACTTTCACACATGCAGAATGAAAACTGTATTTTTACAAAAATAGTGTTCATTTCTTTTGGAGTGACCCTCTTACAAATGTAATCATAACTAAATTGAATATTTATTTTACGTGTATAATTTGAACTTTTTAAATATATTTAAACTTCATAATTAATCGTTTAACATTGCGAGGAAAAAAAGAAAATGGAAAAAAGTTATGGTAACAGCGGTCATCAGACCTGAACCGACAAATTGCCAGTCGTTGTGCTTGACACTGCGCTTCCGAGCCAAAGCGTAAATGGCTACTTAAATATATTTCACCCTCCACACACAAATCTTTAGAGGGCGTTTTCACCTTTTCCTGTGGACAACTCAGGCGAAATATTCTAGGAACTTCGAAGGAAACTGCTTCTACTCACATAGGTTGAGCGCCTAACACACACACACACACACACACACACACACACACACACCACACACACGCGCGCGCGCGAGGCAGGACTCGAACCTCCGACGGTCGTGCGGTAGCGTTCTCGCTTCCCACGCCCGGGTTCCCGGGTTCGATTCCCGGCGGGGTCAGGGATTTTCTCTGCCTCGTGATGATTGGGTGTTGTGTGATGTCCTTAGGTTAGTTAGGTTTAAGTAGTTCTAAGTTCTAGGGGACTGATGACCTACGATGTTAAGTCCCATAGTGGTCAGAGCCATTTGAGCCATTTGAGCCATTTGAACCATTTGAACCTACGACACGGGGCAGCCGCGCGAACCGTGGCAAGACGCCTGAGACCATGCGGTTACCCCGCGCGGCCATGAGCGGAGATCTGTGGCTAATATGACGACATGGCATAATGCTGGTACATGCACAAGTGTTTTGGGAGCACACCGTCCATCGCACGTTGTTGAACATAGGGCTTCACAGCAGACGGCCCCTATGTTCTCCCATGTTGACTCAGCGACATCGTCAGTTACGACTGCAGTAAAGCGGGATCATCGAGGTCGGACTGCAGATCAAGGGGTACGTGAGTTCTGGTTGGATGAGTCAAATTTCTTTTGGCAAAGTCGATAGTAGTGTCCGGATACGCCGTCATCTAGGCGAACAGCTGCTGGCCATGTGGGGGAGGGGGAGGGGTCGGCTGTATTGTGTTGTGGGGGATAATAACCTAGATCTCCGTGGGACTAGTGGTAGTAATCGAAGGTACCATGACAATAATGGAATGCGTGAATATTACTGAGGATCACCTACATCCGTTTATGGTTGATGTCTTCCCTGACAGACAGCAGGGTAATTGTCAGTGTCCTAAGCACAAAGTCGTGCTACATTGATTTGAGAAGCATGATACTGAACTCATATTAATATCTTGGTCATCAAATTCGCCTGACGAACCACATGGAACACAACTCTGACGCCATCGGACGCCAGCTACACACCCACAAACCGCTGGACCTAATTTACCGGAAATGCCTGACCTGTGCTTGGACATCTTGTGCCACATACCTATAAAAGTCTATGTCTTATCTGTGCTACGCGGAACCGTTGCTGTTTTGCGTTCCAAAGATGTGCCAACGCACAATGAAGCAGTTGGTCATAACGTTTTGTGTCAACAGTGCATGTACTGCTCATAGTTCTTGTGATCAATAAACACTCGTGTAACGGAGACGAAATTATTTCGCCATCATAATCATTGCTCTGGGCTAGACAAGAACAGCTCAGATAGGTACATAAGGCAGAGGAAAAGGAGACAAATTCAATCTTCGTATTTCAGTACACCCTTCCAACATACACGCAACTGGATCACAACATTTGTGCAGGATAATGCCGTTAATCATAAACAAATGTTTCCACTGCGCAGTGTTTGACATTGTTGTTTTGGCGATTGCATCTTTCAACAGGATCGAGTACCTGTTTATAATGCAGGGCCTGTGGCGGTGTGGTTACACGACAATAACATCCCTGTAATGGACTGACCTGCACAGAGGCCTGATCTGAATCCTATATAACACCTTTGTGATATTTTAGAACACCGACTTCGTGCCAGGCCTTAGCGATCTACAACGATACCTCTCCTCAGTGCAGCAGTACTCCGTGAAGAATGGGCTACCATTACCCATTCCAGCACCTGATTGAACGTATACCTTCCAGAGTGGAAGCTGTCATCAGGCCAAGGGTGGGTGGGGGGGGGGGGGGGGGCGCAACACCGAATTGAATTCCAGCGTTACCGATGGAGGGCGCCAATAACTTGTAAGTCATTTTCAGCCAGGTGTCCGGATATTTTTGATCACATAGTGTACTAGCTTACGAAATATTCCTCCAGATGTACTGTACGGCTGTATTCAGGATTTCGTCACAGGCCTTGACTTGGCGTAATGAACTGGGCGATATCGTCAGCTGTAGAAGTAATACCAGGAGTAGCTATAGGGCCACTAATGTCCACAATGTTTACAAAAATGATCTAGTAGGTAATGTAAATTTCGCGAAGCCGTTCACAGTTGATGCTGTTGTGCATGGAAGCGGCAACATCAGAAAACTATTGCGGAATGCTGGTAGACGTACAAAGATTCGGCGATTGTGGGAGAAACTGGCTGTTGATCCTCAACGACTGATTTCTGTCACAGCCTCAACCCCGTATAGATCGAGATCTCCTCCTCGTCCTTCACGTGCATTAGAATTTTTCACCTTTTTTGGGAGTCTATGCAGTAAGCTGGAAATAATAACAATAAAAAACCGAAAATCGGTTATTTCGAAAACCAGTTATTAGAGGTTTTAAGCCAGGTTAAAATGGAGACGAAAAATCCAATGGAACCGATAACGGGTTGTTTCGGCGATAACCGCCATCCCTGCATCAGAGTGTGCGAGTGAGAAGACGTGGCAACCATACTCCGAAGGCGAAGTGCGCGTTAAGTACGATTCTTACAGGCAAAACGTTTAAACGTCATGCAAATTCACCGTGGAATTCTGGCGATGTATGGACCAAATACAATGTCGCCACTAGTTGTTATGAGATGGTGCCAACAATTTGACCAAAGCTGCTCAGACGTGGGTGACGCTGATTGAGAAGGAATGAAGATATTGCACCACATGGTTATTAGCTTTGCGGCAAGCTGAAAGAACGACTGGGGCAAAAAGTTAATTTTCCAACGATGAGAAGTTCCACACAGCGTTTCTCGAATGGCTCCGTGGCCAAGGAGCAGATTTCTACCGTCGAGGAACTGAACGACTGATAGAACGTACAGACCGTTATTTACAGAGACTTGGTCACAACGTTGGAAAATATCAGTATCTGCGTCACTGCCTACAATAATAATGTGTAACTTGCTTTCAGAAGCCCCGTCGTACGTTCACCCCTCCCCCCCCCCCCCCCCCTACCCCTGACCAACCCGGAACGATGATTCTTACTCTGCCCGTTGTCAACTGATTCCACAAATTTACGCGCCCCTCTGTACAGAAGTAAAAAAGACAAACATAAGTGGAATTAGCGACTTCCGTGTGTTGCGACGCTGTGTCCAGAGTCTGCAATTATCTGCAGAGGTTTTAGTAAACAGCACGAAACTTAAAACGCTAATGGCGGGTCATACACTGTTTTTACAAGTTTTCCGTGTGGAAAGGTAATACGTTCACTGCGGCGGCCAGACCAAAACAGGGACGAGTAAGAATTCTCTTCACGCAGCTGAACCAACGGAAGGAATTTTTAAAAGAACTTCTTATCGCCTTCTGTAGACACTACACGTATGAATGTTTACGTTCTTATAGCGGTTGACAGTTAAAACGAGTGAAGGAATCTCGGCGTGTCAAACGAGGAGGGAAACGCTGAAGGTAACAAACAAGAGATAGCATGGCGGCAGCTTTTGATGTCTATGCCTCGCTGAGGCAACAGCACCTCGTACCTTTCCTAAAGTAATTTAGATAACATCACCACACTTCGTGGATGTGTGCCACAGATTACGGAATCTGGCCGGTTAGAACGCGGCTTACCTGACTAGCGCTCCGAGACTTAATAGTCCTGTGAACTGTTATAAGACCACGGCACGGGTCATCTTTCGCGATTATTACTGCGGATTTCTAAGCGTCGACGACGTAAAACGACGCTCCTGCTCTTAGTATGCGTTCCACGAACATATCTACATCTCTACTGCGCAAACCATCTTACGGTGTGTGGCAGAGAATACTTTGCGTAACATTGTTATTTCCCCGCCTTTCCTTCTTTGTTTATAAATGATGCGTGAGGGGGAGGACTATCCTATGCATTCTTAGAGTTCCAATTTGTCCGACTTTTCCGTTTTGATCATGTTGTGAGATTTGCGTTGGATGAGGAAATTTGTTACCTGCCTCTTCTTTGAATGTATGCTGTCGAAATTTTAATATCAAACTCCCCTTGATGCACAAAGGCACACTGCAATTGGTGAGATTCTCCAAAAATGGTTCAAATGGCTCTGAGCACTATGGGACTTAATATGTGGTCATCAGTCCCCTAGACTTAAAACTACCTAAACCTAACTAATCTAAGGAAATCAAACACATCCATGCCCGAGACAGGATTCGAATCTTCGACCTTAGCAGCAGCGCGGTTCTAGACTGAAGCGCCTAGAACCTTTCGGTCACAGCGGCTGGCTGAGCTTCTCCGCAAGCTCTCGCGACTACTAAACGAACCCAAGACGAAACATGATGCTCTTCTTTGCCTCTTCTATTATTCATACTCGGTAAACACTTCAGTCTGAAATGAATTAGGCAAGAATCGATCGAAGGATTGTTTGTAACCCATTTCTTTCATGAATGAGTGAAGTTTCCTCAGGATTCTGCCTTTCAGTTCCAGCTGTCAGTCTTATTACAATTAGATTTAGATTTATGTGGTCGTTCCACTTAAGGTTACACCGGACGGAAACGGCTAGGTACTTTAAGGGTGTTAAAAACTTCCAGCGATTTAACGCTAACAGTGTAATACAGAGACGGCCACAAGCTCTGTACGTGTGCGAATTTCTCTCGCCTGATAGCACACTGAAATTGTTCATGGGAAAATTTGAGTAGTCTTAAATGAACCTGTGAGGCTGTAATAATCAACTAGAGACACGATTTCATTCACAGAATACGACATTCTATATTTGAACAACACGGAGAACGACGATAAGACTTTGCGATCACTTTCAAGCAACAACGTACGACAAAAACTGCAACTAACCATGCCTTCACGTGATCGGAAGATCGGACGAACGGGAAACAATAAAATCACAACGTGTTATTTACAGAATGGAGCCGCTTTTACATGGGCATGGAAAAGTAATGCCTTCGAATTTTTACATTAAAACTCTTATAAAATTTTTAAATAAAAAAAGGTTGAAACTTTCCTGGCAGATCAAAACTGTGTGCCGGACCGAGATTCTAACTCGGGACATTTGCCTTTCGCGGACAAGTGCACTACCATCTGAGCTAACCAAGCACGACTCACTTCCCGTCCTCACAGCTTCACTTCTTCCAGTACCACGTCTCCTACCTTCCCAACTTAACAGAAGCTCTCCTGCGAACCAAGCAGAACTAGCACTCCGTGCTTGGTTTGCAGGAGGGCGTCTGTAAAGTTTGGAAGGTAGGAAACGAGATACTAGAAGAAGTGAAGCTGTGAGAACGGGGCGTGAGTCGTGCTTGGGTAGTTCACATGGTAGAGCACTGGACCGCAAAAGGCAAAGGTCCCGGGTTCGAATCTCGGTCCGGCACACAGTTTTAATCTGCCAGGAAGTTTCATATCAGCGCACACTCCGCTGCAGAGTGAAAATCATTCCGAAAATAAAAGTTATTAATTTCTGCATCTATTCTTCATTTCTACATACTTGCAGCCCTCTGCCGCGAAGGGCTCCGAATTGTAGCGTGCAACATGGCGGTATGTAACGAAATTATGGTGGTGCGTGACAAACAGCGTGCTGTAATTAGTTTCGAAATCGAAGAGTTCGTCCATACACAGAGCACCCTCTCCTTCACCATGACAATGAGAGACCACACACGAGTTCTGCCAGATCTGCAACAATCTGACGCCATGGGTACATCCTCCAATATAGTCCCGAAGTGTCTCCATCCGATTTTCATATTTCCAAAACTTAGAGAGCACATTCGAGGACTTCCCTTTGATAGTGATGAAGCGGTGCAAGCAGAGGTGAGAATATGGCACCGTCAACAAAGTCAAAAGTATGTGTTATTTATAAACCTTTAAGAGTTTTCACATACAGAGTTCGGATCCCTTACTTTCGAGAACGCCCTCGTAGCTTGTTGTGTATGCTTCTATTGCATGGTCAGTAGCTATAGCACTTACTTCCTGTATTACTCTGTTACTACGTACATTTCAATTCTTATTGAACTAGTAGTGAAAGCTTAATGATACTTTTTACTATACCACCAGATTAGCGAATACTTTGTATCAATACCGATAGCACGAATATCGAACCAAAATATCGATATTTTTATAAAAAATATCGAAACATCCCTGTTTCAAATTTCTCCTTCATCCGTTGAAGATGTGGTAGTCATTCCCATCCGCCATTCCTATGAAAACACTTACAGCAAGTAAGCATACTGATATCGTAGCTCAGTGTCCATAATCGCAGGTGGAAGCACGAAGAGCAATCGTTTTATCACAGAATGTAGGCTTTCACGGCCGGTACTGTCTTCACTTAGAACTTTAGGGCTGATAGGCTTTGGTCGGTGCATAAAACTTCCCCTAACTTTTGATTTACGACTGCGAGAGACATCTTCAGAGGTCTGAAGATGTTTCCTGCAGTCGAAGACGAAACGTTAGGGGAAAGTTTTATTATGCATTGATTACGACTTATCAGCGTGGGAGTTTTAAGTGAGGAGCGATCGTTTTGTTACCTATAGCACTTGGAGAACGGCTTTTAAGGCGCGAATCTGACCGATCACGTAAAATTCTGCAAACAAAAAAAAAATACTTGCAAACTAAACAACAGGCGAGTTGGAGACATGTCTCTACCCAAAATAAAGAAAATTATGTCCTTCGTCCATTACGTCTCCTTCGCTCTTGTCACGGTTTTATTTCTAACTGGTCTCTACACTTGGCGTCCTATCTAGGGCGGTATATTTACATTACTGGCCATTAAAATTGCTACACCACGAAGATGACGTGCTACAGACGCGTAATTTAACCGACAAGAAGAAGATGCTATGATATGCAAACGATTAGCTTTTCAGAGCATTCACAGTAGGTTGGTACCGGTGGCGACACCTACAACGTGCTGACATGAGGAACGTTTCCAACCGATTTCTCATACACAAACAGCAGTTGACCGGCGTTGCATGGTGAAACGTTGTGATGCCTCGAGTAACGGGGTGAAATGCGTACCATCACGTTTCCGACTTTGAGAAAGGTCGGATTGTAGCCTATCGCGATTGCAGTTTATCGTATCGCGACATCGCTGCTCGCGTCCGTCGAGATCCAATGACTGTTAGCAGCATACTGAATCGGTGTGTTCAGGAGGGTAACACGGAACGCCGTGCTGGATCCCAACGGCCTCGTATCACTAGCAGTCGATATGACAGGCATCTTATCCGCATGACTGTAACGGATTGTGCAGCCACGTCTCGATCCCTGAATCAACAGATGGGGACGTCTGCAAGACAACAACCATCTGCACGAACAGTTCGACGACGTTTGCATCAGCATGGACTATCAGCTCGGAGACCACGGTTGCGGTTACCCTTGACGCTGCATCACAGACAAGAGCGCCTGCGATGGTGTACTCAACGACGAATCTGGGTGCACGAATGGCAAAACGTCATTTTTTTCGGATGAATCCAGGTTCTGTTTACAGCATCATGATGGTCGCATCCGCGATTGGCGACATCGCGGGGAACGTACATTGGAAGCGTGTATTCGTTCTCGCCATACTGGCGCATCACCTAGCGTGATGGTATGGGGTGCCATTGGTTACATGTCTCGGTTACCTCTTGCTCGCACTACGGCACTTTGAACAGTGGACGTTACATTTCAGATGTGTCACGACCCGTGGCTCTACCCTTCATTCGATCCCTGCGAAACCCTACATTTCAGCAGGATAATGCACGACCCCATGTTGGAGGTTCTGTACGGGTCATTATGGTTACATAACATGTTAAACTGCTGCACTTGCCAGCACATTCTCCAGATCTCTCACCAATTGAAAACATCTGGTCAATGGTGGCCGAGCAGCTGACTCGTCACAATACGCCAGTCACTACTCTCGATGAACTATGGTATCAAGCTGCATGGGCAGCTGTACCTGTACACGCCATCCAAGCTCTGTTTGACTCAGTGCCCAGGCGTATCAAGGCCGTTATTACGGCCAGAGGTGGTTGTTCTCGGTACTGGTTTCTCAGGATCTATGCAGCCAAATTGCGTGAAAATGTTATGACATGTCAGTTCTAGTATGATATATTTGTCCAATGAATACCCGTTTAGCATCTACATTTCTTCCTGGTGTAGCAATTTTAATGGCCGGTAGTGTAAGATGGAACATACTAAAGTTCCCGGTTTGTTTAACCAAATACGAGGAGCGACGGTATTTGGATAGAGGGAGTTCCAGTTCTGAATAAGTGGGGGTGAAACATTTAAATTGTCCCCACAAAAGATTTTTAAAAAGCCCGTGTGTGTGTGTGAGGGGGGCTGGGGAGGGGTTAATTGGTAGGAACGAGTGGACACGCGAGGGACAAGTGTTCCTGGTTGGGGAAAACTGTGGCGGCTCGCGTTGTGGACTAGTATTGAGGATGTAACGGCACGTCGGCCGCCGGGGAGTGCGTGCGACGCGCGTGCGGCGGGGCGGTCTGCGGGCCCACGCGCTCTTAAATGAGCCGGCGCCGGCAATTAGGCGACGCGGCAGGTCTGCGGGTCAACAGCCGCCACTGCCTGCAGGCTGCAGCGGCCGCCCCAGCTCCACCATCTCACAGACCATTAGTACGACTATCGCTAAATAAAGCATCCAAAGAAAAAGATTGATACCTTTGCTTATCTGCACAGGTCCAGCAGGGAGCAGAGAATGAAAGACCAAGCCTTATGGACGTAAAAAAAGAACTAACTTTAGCGTGAACAAATATGAAACGTGTGGTGCAAATCTTTCTACACTACTGGCCATTTAAATTGCTACACCAAGAAGAAATGCAGATGATAAACGGGTATTCATTGGACAAACATAATATACTAGAACTGACATGTGATTACATTTTCACGCAATTTGGGTGCATAGATCCTGACAAATCAGTACCCAGAACAACCACCTCTCGCCGTAATAACAGCCTTCATACGCCTGGCCATTGAGTCAAACAGAGCTTGGATGGCGTGTACAGGTACAGCTGCCCATGCAGCTTCAACATGATACCACAGTTCATCAAGAGTAGTGACTGGCGTACGGTGACGAGCCAGTTGCTCGGCCACCATTGACCAGACGTTTTCAATTGGTGAGAGATCTGGAGAATGTGCTGGCCAGGGCAGCAGTCGAACTGTATCCAGAAAGGCCCGTACAGGACCTGTAACGTGCGGTCGTGCATTATCCTCCTGAAATGTAGCGTTTAGCAGGGATCGAATGAAGGGTAGAACCACGGGTCGTAACACATCTGAAATGTAACGTCCACTGTTCAAGATGCCGTCAATGCGAACAAGAGGTGAGCGAGAGGTGTAACCAATGGCACCCCATACCATCACGCCGGGTGATACGCCAGTATGGCGATGACGAATACACGCTTCCAATGTGCGTTCACCGCGATGTCGCCAAACACGGATGCGACCATCATGATGCTGTAAACAGAACCTGGATTTATCCGAAAAATGACGTTTTGCCATTCGTGCACCCAGGTTCGTCGTTGTGTACACCATCGCAGGCGCTCCTGTCTTTGATGCAGCGTCAAGGGTAACCGCAGCCATGGTCTCCGAGCTGATAGTCCATGCTGCTGCAAACGTCGTCCAACTGTTCGTGCAGATGGCTGTTGTCTTGCAAACGTCCCCATCTGTTGACTCAGGGATCGAGACGTGGCTGCACGATCCTTTGCAGCCATGCGGATGTCTGTCATCTCGACTGCTAGTGATATGAGGCCGTTGGGATCCAACACGGTGTTCCGTATTACCCTCCTGAACCCACCGATTCCACAGTCTGCTAACAGTCATTGGATCTCGACCAACGCGAGCAGCAGTGTCGCGATACGATAAACAGCAATCGCGATAGGATACAATCCGATCTTTCTCAAAGTTGGAAACGTGATGGTACGCATTTCTCCTCGTTACACGAGGCATCACAACAACGTTTCACCAGGCAAAGACTGTCAACTGCTGTTTGTGTATGAGAAATCGGTTGGAAAGTTTCCTGATGTGAACACGTTGTAGGTGTCGCCATAGGCGCCAACCATCTGTGAATGCTCTGAAAAGGTAATCATTTGCATATTACAGCGTCTTCTTCCTGTCGGTTAAATTTCGTGTCTTTAGCACGTCATCTTCGTGGTGCAGCAATTTTAATGGCCAGTAGTGTATATGACGGTACTTTGGGAACTTGCATGTCAATGAAGATGAGAGGATATGGTTAAGACAACACAAACATTGAATCTGTCAGCGAAGAAAATCTCCGGCGCTGCCTATAATCGAACACGGGTCCCCAACATCTAGACCACGGACTCTGGCTACAGTGGAAAGGGAAAACACATTGTAAAACCAAAATTCGCTGTTGGATACCATTCAGTATCGTGCAGGTCTGCCATGTGCATCGTGGTTTGGGCCCTCCATTTTGGACACTCCCTCCCATGCTGTCTAGGTGGTGGTCTAATACTGTTGTTGAAGCCTGTTTCTCTCTTCGACGGCAGCCCTCCGGACGTGGTCCATTGTATGAGGTGGTTTCCTGAGTTGTGAGTTCCCTCTCGTCCCAAGCACGCACAAATGGCTCTGAGCACTATGGGACTCAACTTCTGAGGTCATTAGTTCCCTAGAACTTAGTACTAGTTAAACCTAATTAACCTAAGGACATCACACACATCCATGCCTGAGGCAGGATTCGAACCTGCGACCGTAGCGGTCTCGCGGTTCCAGACTGCAGCGCCTAGAACCGCACGGCCACTTCGGTCGGCTCGAAGCACGCACAGTGAGATTCATGTCAGCAGATACCGCGGCCCACTCCATTCACTTTCTTCCTACCTCCTGGAAGGACGCATTCGTGAGGTGGCCACGATGAGATCCACATATTATGGTAGGTAACGACGGGAAGTGGGTACCTCATACGTATGCCCATCGGTATCTGGTTGCCTCCAAAAGTCCGCAGGCGTCACGGAAACCCTGTACTCGTCGGTGAAGAGAAGCATATGCCACCGATCCAGGTTCAGCTCTTGGAGTTCCCTTAACCACAGTCTTTGCGCACCACTGCGATGGGGAGGTAGTATTTTGTTCCTGATGGGCAGCTAAAGGCCAGATTGGTCGCGTAATCTGAGTCGACACAGCCACCCAGCCCCAAAAAGCAGCCCACAGGTCCACTGCTTTCCGTCGGCGGTACGTACATGCCATTGTCCTCAGGTCGTTTTATTAACCGCGAGAAACCAGTTCTCCAGCGTTTCATATCCACGACAGGAACAGAATGTTCGAATAACGTTTATGAGGTGGACGGTGATTCGTCAAATTGCCGTTCTGACAGCCGTTCTTGTAGTAAAGTGGCAATGCGCGCACGTTTCCACGAACTTTGTTGGAATCTTTACATGATTGACCAGGAAAGATACTTATAAGCAGAAAAGCGTACCTGGGAGCACCTGGGAACCTGGATCTGGAGAAACAAAGAAGGTTCTATGAATCTGCTAACTAGCAACAGAACGTTGATACGTAGTGTAACACCCTCGCAAGACAATGAAAAAAGTGACCTGTAGCATAGAAGTCACGCATTTCCGGACTTACGTATGTTAAACGTATTTTCTCCTTGTGTTCTCAGGGATGGTCTTTTGCAGTTTGTCCGCGTTGTTCAGTCATCAAGCATTGTGTATGACTACCACGTCTGGCCAGGTCTTGAGACCGCTTCTGCTGTGCGACAGCCCCGATGCCGTAACCTGTTGGTGTCACTGCGTATTTCTGGAGAACGCGGGCGCCGCCCAGGGCAGCAGGAAAGCGCCCGGTAAACGGCTCCTTTCACTCGTGGCACCAGGCTGGCCTTTCACAGCTTTTGCTCCTGTGTGAGGCTATGTTAAAACCCAGACATGGTTCCTTTCTTTCTCTGACACTTACACAATACTGTCGCCTACTGCGATCGAGCCTTACATTTAAAACTATTTTCATGTACATAGGGGCTTTAGAAAGCAAGTTACACATGTCTTCATACGCTAAGACCATTGAGCGAGAACAGTGGCGCACAGTCTATAATTAGTAGGTGTTCCCGTTTTCCCGCAGACACAGTTCTGTTGCAAAACGGATAACAGGTGCATCACAGTGTCACCTTCAAATGGCACGGCAAACGTACTCCGAAGTTGAAGTACGTGGCTCAGTACAATTCTTGTGGGCAAAACGTCTAAATTGCACCCTGAAATCCTGGAGGTATATGGACCAAATGCAATGTGCCGTCCAGCCGTCAGTGATACGGTGCCACAATCTGAGCAAGGCCGAACACTAGTGGATTACGCTGATAGCGAAGTCCAGATGTGGCACCTCTCGAAAGCCATTTTTTTTTTAAGCTGAAAGAATATCTGTGAAGATTTTCTAACGATGAAGACATTGACACAGAGGTATTCAAATGACTTTGTGGTGATGGAGCGGATTTTAGTCTTCGGGAAATCGAACGATTCGTAGAACCTTCCGATTGTTCAATTAATAGTGAGCTTACGGCTGCTCAGTCGAGCAGTTGTTTCGATTTCCTGCACAATATTTTGGAGACCGACCCAGTCGTCTTCTTCAGGTGTTGCTGGTTTTGCAGTAATTTGTTCTCGCTGCATGGACTCAAACTCTCACGCCGGAATTTAGAGCCGAGTTCGATTCCCGATGTCCACTGCGTCCTTTGATGCTCTTGTAGGTCAGAAATCAAACCCACAAATACTTAGACACATTTATTTTACTTAGATTAACGTCGGAACTCAGCTCCAAACAAAAAACGAAAAACAAAGAATAAACATCAAATCAGAGAAATCAGCTGCTCGTCCAAAGAACAAACAATGCACTTCACTGGTCGGTGTCGTGTTCCCGTACTCTTTTGTTTCATAGATCACGCACCAATACTACTAGATTCCCTGAGTGTTAGCTAACTTTGATGACTGTGACGGTCGGTGAGAATGTAATAAATCCAGACGCCAAGTTTCTGGACAGAATAATAGAGGAGTCTATCGAAATAAAGATGGCAGAAAGCCTAATAAACAGGGATAAAGGTTTCAATTTAAATACCGCTTGGGGTCGGGCACTCACGGAATCTCTAGTCATACATGTAGAATATTAATTAACTCACCACTTTGTTTCGAGCCCTCCTGTGCGGGAAATTTTCAGAAAATAAATTCTGACGAGAAGTGAAATCAAATGAAAACTTCAGTACTAGTCGATAATTATTGCGTTATTCATGGCTATTCACACACTATTACAGATTTTTCAACGTATTCGTATCAGAATGATAATCGTTTACTTCAATGGACGAAGTAAGACCTTTAATTTTTCCGATTACTGTACATACGGAGGCGCCCTGAAAAGTAATGCCCCCGAATTATTTATCCGAAAATTCTTAAAGTTGTTTAAATAAAACAAAAGCTATTGTCATTATACCTTTTATTCTTCAAGTCCATACGTCTATTTCTCATCATAGTTACCCTGGCGACGAACACATTTAAGTTTAGACTTTACCACAAATTTCCAAATTTTTTGTCCGTACCGTCGTTGTACAATGTTTGACATTGTTGACGGAACCACAATATTACCTCTGCTTGCACCGCTTGTTCACTATCAGAGTGCAGTCCTCGAAGGTGTTCTCCAAATTTTCGAAACATGAAACTCGGATGAGGCTATGTCGGGAGTGTATGGAGGATGATCAATGATAGTGAAATTAAGGCGTCGGATTGTTGCAGATGTCGCAGGGCTCGTGCGTCGTTGGCATTTTCACGTGAAAGATAGGAACGAACTCTCCGAATTAGAAATTGGATTACAGGACTTTGTTTCTCACCCGCCGACATAGTACGTTAGACAGCGCCATGTTACACACTACAATACGGGGCCCTCTAACGGCAGAGGGCTGCAAATATATAGGAATGATGAATATTGTAAAATGTTTAATAACGTTTGTTTAATTTAAAAACTTTTAGTTTTTATACAGAAAATATTTTCAGCAGGCTCTGGCGACAAAAGTTGCAGGATAGCTCCTAATATCGTGTCGAACCACCTTTTGCCTGGTGTAGTGCAACAATTCGACGTGACATGGACTCCGAAAGTCGTTGGAAGTCCCCCGCAGAAATCTTGAGTCATGCCGCCGCTATAGACGTCCATAATTGCGAAAGTAGTGCCAGCGCAGTGTCCCGTGTCGGGCGATGTGGGTAGCCAAATCATTGGCTCTAATTGTCCAGAACGTTCTTCAAACAAGTCGTGAACAACTGTGGCCAGGTAAAGTGATGCATTCCCAGCCATAAAAATTCCGTTGTTGTTTGGGAACATGAAGGCAACGAATGGCTGCAACTGTGCTCCAAGTAGCTGAACATAATCATTTTCAGTCAATAATCGGTTTATTCCGTGTAAACACCGCCTCACATCATTATGCGGCCACTACCAGCTTGCAAAGTGCCTTGTTGACAACTTGGGTCCATGACTTCGTGGTATCTGCGCCACATTCGGAACCTACCATCAGGTGTTACCAACTGAAATCGGGACTCATCTGACCAGGCCGCGGATCTTAAGTCGTCTAGGGTCCAATCGATGTGGTCACGAGCCCAGGAGAGGCGCTGCAGGCTATGCAGTGCTGTTAGCAAAGGCAGTCGCATCGGTCGTCTGCAGCCATAGCCCATTAACGCCAAATTTCGCCACACTGTGCTAACAGATACGTTCGTCGTACTTTCCTACATTTATTTCTGCGGTTATTTTACGCCGTGTTGCTTGTCTATTAGCAATGACAACTCTACGCAAACGACGCTGCTCTCGGCCGTTAAGTGAAGGCCTTCGGCTACTGCCTTGTTCGTGCTGAGAGGTAACGCCTGAAATTTGGTATTCTCGGCAAACTGTTGACACAGTAGATCTCAAAATATTGAATTCACTAACGGTTTCCGGAATCGAAAGTCCCTTGTGTCTAGCTCAAACTACTACTCCACGGTGAAAGTCTGTTAATTACCGTCGTGCGGCCATAATGACGTCTGACACCTTTTCACGTGGACCACCTGAGTACAAATACCAGCTCCGCCAATGCACTGCCCTTTTATACCGTGTGTACGCAATGCTAGCGCCATCTGTATTTGTGCAAATCGTTATCCCATGACTTTTGTCATCTTAATGTGTAAAGAGTGTTTCACAATCTTTACGACAAGCCTCTATGGATGATAGATCATGTCATAGAAAACAATTTTTGTTCAAATGTAAAAGTTCACTAACGCTTCCCTGTGATGATAGGTTTAATTTAGTATACAGGGTGTTACAAAAAGGTACGGCCAAACTTTCAGGAAACATTCCTCACACACAAATAAAGAAAAGATGTTATGTGGACATGTGTCCGGAAACGCTTAATTTCCACGTTAGAGCTCATTTTAGTTTCGTCAGTATGTACTGTACTTCCTCGATCCACCGCCAGTTGGCCCAATTGAAGGAAGGTAGTGTTGACTTCGGTGCTTGTGTTGACATGCGACTCATTGCTCTACAGTACTAGCATCAAGCACATCAGTACGTAGCATCACCAGGTTAGTGTTCATCACGAACGTGGCTTTGCAGTCAGTGCAATGTTTACAAATGCGGAATTGGCAGATGCCCATTTGATGTATGGATTAGCACGGGGCAATAGCCGTGGTGCCGTACGTTTGTATCGAGACAGATTTCCAGAACGAAGGTGTCCCGACAGGAAGACGTTCGAAGCAATTGATCGGCGTCTTAGGCAGCACGGAACATTCCAGCCTATGACTCGCGACTGGGGAAGACATAGAACGACGAGGACACCTGCAATGGACGAGGCAATTCTTCGTGCAGTTGACGATAACCCTAATGTCAGCGTCAGAGAAGTTGCTGCTGTACAAGGCAACGTTGACCAAGTCACTGTATGGAGAGTGCTACGGGAGAACCAGTTGTTTCCGTACCATGTACAGCGTGTGCAGGCACTATCAGCAGCTGATTGGCCTCCACGGGTACACTTCTGCGAATGGTTCATCCAACAATGTGTCAATCCTCATATCAGTGCAAATGTGCTCTTTACGGATGAGGCCTCATTCCAACGTGATCAAATTGTAAATTTTCACTGTCAACATGTGTGGGCTGACGAGAATCCGCACGCAATTGTGCAATCATGTCATCAACACAGATTTTCTGTGAACGTTTGGGCAGGCATTGTTGGTGATGTCTTGATTGTGCCCCATGTTATTCCACCTACGCTCAATGGAGCACGTTATCATGATTTCATACGGGATACTCTACCTGTGCTGCTAGAACATGTGCCTGCACATTTCAGTCGAAGTATTCGTACGCTTCTCAACAACAGATTCGGTGACCGATGGATTGGTAGAGGCGGACCAATTCCATGGCCTCCACGCTCTCCTGACCTCAACCCTCCTGACTTTCATTTATGGGGGCATTTGTAAGCTCTTGTCTACGCAACCCCGGTACCAAATGTAGAGACTCTTCGTGCTCGTATTGTGGACGGCTGTGATACATTACGCCATTCTCCAGGGTTGCATCAGCGCATCAGGGATTCCATGCGGCGGAGGGTGGATGCATGTATCCTCGCTAACGGAGGACATTTTGAACATTTCCTGTAACAAAGTGTTTGAAGTCATGCTGGTACGTTCTGTTGCTGTGTTTCCATTCCATGATTAATGTGATTTGAAGAGAAGTAATAAAATGAGCTCTAACATGGAAAGGAAGCGTTTCCGGACACATGTCCACATAACATATTTTCTTTATTTGTGTGTGAGGAATGTTTCCTGAAAGTTTGGCCGTACCTTTTTGTAACACCCTGTACACCCGCTCTTGGGCGAGGAGATTTCACTTAAGCAGCAGGGTCTTTTAACCAAGTGTGGTGCATACAACTATCCCAGTATTTTTAAGAAAACCTTAAAACTGAGTGTTGCTAGGCGGAGAAATATATTTTGATAGTGAATGAGGAACTTCAATTTTGCTCGGCGTACTGCCATTCGCGTGTAGCAGGTGACTGTATGATAGGCAACACACAGTGCATGCGAATGCCGCAGAGTGCTTATGCCCTGCTGCCTGTCAGGGGTATAACCAACCTTGTACGACGCCTGCTGTCGCTGGAAACAGTCAGTGAACATCCCGTCTCCAACAATAATTGCTCCCCATGACGTGATTCATCAACCCTAATAGTTTGTTGTAAAAACTTTAAATCACCCTGTATAACTGAACTGTTTGCTCGCCTTGCGCACAATTATTTTATTAATTTCTTGATGCGGTCTCGCCACTGACCATCTTCAAAAATACATCAAATAATTTGAGAAAAAATATCTCGTCAATGTTGCTGGTACAAATCAAAAGTGCATTAGTGCGGAAGTAACAACTCAGCTTATAGTGTCCGAAAGTAGACAACCGGTGATTCCTGCTAAACCATAATCCGACCACGATACTACTACACTTGCCTTCCCACGATAAATAGGTACAGTGCTGATTAATGAAAACGCATGTCACTGTGAATGGTTTCAAGACAGTCGTGCATATACTCTTTAAGTGGTTCAGCGTGTCCTCGTGAAATATCACGATAAAAACTCAAGATAAGCAGACCGAAGCGCCTTCACTCCCAGGCGCAATAATATTGTTGTCGACTAATAGGGGAGACAAGTGTTGATAAACATTGACTTCCTGAAGGAATGTTTTACAACTAACACTAACTTCCGGTAACTAAGTAAGCGAGTGTATACACTAAATATCTCTCTCTCTCTCTCTCTCTCTCTCTCTCTCTCTCTCCCTGTCTCTCCTGTATGACACGTACAAGAATTTTGTATAGTATTTTTAATTATCAAATAATGAAACATGTAAATAATTTACAGATTACGTGCAAGGAAAATTGAAAAGTTCTCATAAAAGTCATTTGGGAAGATTAAAATGAAATGTTACAATAACGCTTCGGGCAACAGAAGGAAACTGCGGATTAGGGAAAAGAACTCTAGAATCATGACGGAATCAGTACGATGTTTAATTTCCCTGCAGCTTTTTAAGTTTGGACTAAAAATGCCGACTATTCGATTTTTATTTTCGTTAGTAGGCATTGTCACTACAACAACAAAAGCGCAAATTGTTAGCCGCAACCCGAAATAATTTTTCTTCTGTTTGTTAGAGCAAAGTAAACGCTGGTGAAAAGTTTTTTTTATCAATAGTTGCGTAGTCGGTCGGAGATTTTGACACTTGTTTGCTGTCAGGCTGTTTTGTACTGATAAGGTACTTCCGCAGGACAAATGAAACGCGATAAGGCACCTCTTGCTAATCAAACTTTCCTGAATCTACGTAATTGCAGCGAGACACATGGCACCTGCGGGCCGACTCACTCTGCAGCATCTTTAGCTATTATTTATTTGTATGTTCATTTATTTATTGACAGACTTTTGCTTCAAAAATGAAGCATTGTAATGGAGTGGTTGAGGGATTGAACTCGCATTCGTGAAGGCCATAGTTGAGAATCCCTACCGTCCATCCAGATCTAGATCTACATTTCGTGAAAACCTTCAGGTGAATGTCGGGGTGATTGCTACGATAAGGACTTTCTTCCCCATTCCTGTCCAGCTCGAGTTTCGTACCGAGCGATGTAGCTCCGTGATTAGCACACTGAACTCGCATGGACGACGGTTGAAACCCGCGTCCGGCCATCCTGATTTAGGCTTTCCGTGATTTCTCTAAATCACTTCAGGGAAATGCTGGGATGGTTTATTTGAAAGGACACTGCCGATTTCCTTCCCCATCCTTCCCTAATCCGAGCTTGTGCTCCGTCTCTAATGACCGTCTTTAATAATCTCCTTCTCCCTCGAGTTTCGTCCTTAATGACCTCGTTGTCTATTGGAAACAAAACATTCTTCAAAAGAAAACATTTGGACCTCACGTCTGATTCTGGTGGAATCGCGAAGGAAGTTGACAAGGCTGTTATCACCAAGGCGAAAATCTTCTTTAACAGTTATTTGCTCCAGATAAACTATGATTGATTTCACGAAGTTTGATTTTGAGAAAAGTCGTTTGCAGCTGTATAAGGGGAAAATATTTGAATTTCTGAATCTTTGGCACAGAACGCTCGAGAGCTGTCAAGACACACACCAGATCGCCACGTACTGAAGCGCACGTTCGAATGGCGTGAATATTATCATTGTGATTACTATTATCGACACGACAATTTCTTGTAATGGTAAATATGCGTTTTAAGGGGGACTTCATACGAGCTGTGGTCCTTACCTGTAACCCAGTGATGCAAAGCAGAGGAAACAGACGCACAATTGGTAAGGACAACGGATTCAAATCTCCTTCCAGCGATCCTGAATCAGCTTTTCCATTATCCCCCTACATCACTTAAAGGTAATGTGTTTCTTTGAAAAGGTAGTACCTGATTACAATTCCCTACCCTTCTATAATCAGAGCATATACTATGGCACCAACGAACTGGTCATCGGCGGGGCATCAAACACCCCTTCCATTTTTTTTCTTCCTTTTTTTTGTCAGCTGTTTGTTGGCATGAATTTCAGGTTTGGTTTGATAATGAGTGTGCTCTACGCCACCCAGTGAAATTCAACCAGTCTCAATTTCATCGCCTGTCCCAGTGCAGTGCAGAAAACAGCATCATTGTACGACTTAGAAGTCCATTGCACTTCGGAAAATGTCAAGTCCGATTTTAGAGCAGAAAACCACCGCAGTGAGATCTGTTTTCGGTAGCACGTGAGGCAAAGAACAACTGTAAAAAAAACTCCATAATTACTAGAATTCTATCTCTAGTGACCGAAGGACGCTTAACGTAACCATTCGAGAAATACAGAATCTGCAAAAGGCCTTTCTCCCTGAATGTAAACAGTCCAATATATATGCAACAAAGACGCGTTACGTTAAGCGTAAGACGTCTGAGTAGTGGTATCTTCTCAAATTTTGATAACTCTCAGCAAATGGTAACTGAATATTTCTTCTTGTCTGTACATGCGATCTGTCTTACAGCTAAACAAAAACCTCAGGAAAACAAAAACGTGGCATAAAATTGATACTTTCGACAAACAGTTGCAGCAAATCGAAAAAGAATACAGTCAAAACTGCGAATAAGCTAGACATAAGTTAATTGGAATATTTCTTTATTGAAACAGCAAACAATTGGTGCAGGTGAAGAGTGGACTCTGCCTAGATTTCCCAAAGGCTTTCACCGTTGACCACGAGACGATCATATGCAGCATTTTGCCGATGTGTGATTTGATAGTAAACTATTTGACTAATAGTGAATCGCGTATATTCAACAGAACATCGGCTGTATGCCGAGGAAGCGTGATAGGAGCTCTAATTTTCTCATGACACACAAATCATGTACCAGATACTATCAGCAGCGCTATAAGATTGTGCGCTGACGATGTTGTTGTCCACAGCAAAGTGTCACCCTTGGAATATCCCAAAGAATTGCAGAAAAACTTGGATAAAATTTCCACTTTGGGTAACTAATGGGAGCTCTCCTTAAGTATGGATACATGTAAGGTAATTCCTGAACAAAGAGATAGCACCCGATGACCTCCGCGTTCAAGATTAGTACGGAACGTATTATGAACGTCACACTGTGTGCCGGCCGAAGTGGCCGTGCGGTTAAAGGCGCTGCAGTCTGAAACCGCAAGACCGCTACGGTCGCAGGTTCGAATCCTGCCTCGAGCATGGATGTTTGTGATGTCCTTAGGTTAGTTAGGTTTAGCTAGTTCTAAGTTCTAGGGGACTAATGACCTCAGCAGTTGAGTCCCATAGTGCTCAGAGCCATTTGAACCATTTTGTCACACTGTGTAAGTGCATGGCCTGACAAAAAACGTGGAATACCAAGAGGACGTGTTTGGATATCAATGTAACTTTGTACGCGTATTCACTATTGGCTGGTACGTACGAGGCCTTTTTGGAAATTAAGGAACGGGCGGTCGCGAAATGGGAACCACAGTGAAATAGTTGTTTACAGCTTACTTACTTACAGGTACTTCTCTACATAGTCGCCGTTCCAATTTGTCGTAGCATTGTACCAACTTTCCAATACCCTCATCATAGAAGGCAGCCTCTTGTGCTTTCCGATAATTTTATCCGCTGGACTACAGCTCGTTGTCTGTGTTAAAATGCTTTCTTCATAGCTAGCGGTTCATTCGAGCTGAAATAAAAATTGGCGGCAGCCGTGCCCGGACTGTATGGTGCACAATCAGACACTTCCCATGAAAAACTTTGCAGCGGCGTCCTCATTCCCCCTGCAGTGTGTGGCGAGATCTGTCTTGAATAATGAAATGCTTTGCAGTTACATTATGGGGGGTTGCATGAAATCAGGCGAAATCTCACTGCGGGCATCCATACTTTGTGGGAGAGACTATTTACCAAGTGTATTTACGTGATCACTTTGCGTCAGAACTGAGAAGAGCGACGCAACGCCATTTACCGGCTTACTAGAGACACTTCCAACACATCTGAGCAAAGCTTCGTTTAATTTTCACTGTGGTTTCCATTTCGCGACCGATCGTTCCTCACTTTCCGAACAGTCCTTGTAAATGGTTAGAGTTGCAAATCTCTGTGACAAGCTGAATGGTCACCAGAGTGAATTAGTACGAGGGGCGTTTGAAAAGTCCGTGCAAAACTAAAAACTACTTACGTATTTGGTGTAAACTTTTTTTATTTTTCAACATAGTCTCCTTTTCGACTTATACACTTCTTCCAACGCTGTTCTAATCTGTTGATCCCTTCCGAATAATAAGATTTGTCCAAGTCTCCAAAATAGCTATTAGTTGCTGCAATCACCTCCTCTTTGTTCCGCCAGCCATTTCTTCAAATTGGGGAACAATTAGTAGTCCCAGAGAGCCAAGTCTGGAGAATGGGGGGGGGGGGGGGGGTGAAACGAGTTGGAATCCTATTTCCATTAATTTTGCGACCATAACTGCTGAGGGGTGTACTAGTGCATTGCCGTGATGGACAGTGATCTTTTTGCGATCCAATGGCCGGCGTTTTTCTTGCAGCTCGGTTTGCAAACGGTCCAATAACGATGAATAATATGCACCTGTAATAGTTTTATCCTTTTCCAGATGGTCGATGAGGATTATGCCTTGCGAATCCCAAAAGACAGTCGCCATAACCTTTCCGGCCGAAGGAATGGTCTTCGCCTCTTTTTGGTGCAGATTCTCCCTTGGTAACCCATTATTTAGATTGTTCTTTGGTCTCAGTAATATAGTAATGTACCCTTGTTTCAACCAAAGTGACGAAACAACGCTTAAAGTCCTGTGGATTCTTCCTAAACAGCTGCAAACCATCCTTGCAACACTTCACACGATTCCGTTTTTGCCGGCCGATGTGGCCGAGCGGTTCTAGGCGCTTCAGTCTGGAACCGCGCGACCGCTACGATCGCAGGTTCGAATCCTGCCTCTGGCATGGATGTGTGTGATGTCCTTAGGTTAGTTAGGTTTAAGTAGTTCTAAGTTCTAGGGGACTGGTGATCTCAGGTGTTAAGTCCCATAGTGCTCAGAACCATTTGAACCATTCCATTTTTGGTCAAGCGTGAGCAATCGCGGAACCCATCTTGCGGATAGCTTTCTCATGTCCAAATACTTATGCAAAATATTATGTACCCGTTCATTACAGATGCCCACAGCACTAGCAATCTCATGCACCTTAACTCTTCTGTCATGCATCACTATATCATGGATTTTATCAATGATTTCTGGAGTCGTAACCTCCACAGGGCGTCCAGAACGTTCAACATTACTTATGGCCATATTGCCACTCCGAAAATTTTGAAACTACTTATAAACTGTTCTAATCGAAGGTTCAGAGTCACCATAATGTTTATCAAGCTTCTCTTTAGTCTCCTGAGGCGTTTTGCCTTTCATAAAGTAATGTTTAATCACCACACGAAATTCTTTCTCTTCCATTTTTTGAAAATCACTCGACTTCCTTGATTCACACGACTGCCAAGCACAAAGAAATAGACCAATATGGTCTGGAACCGCGCGACCGTTACGGTCGCAGGTTCGAATCCTGCCACAGGCACGGATGTGTGTGATGTCCTTAGGTTAGTTAGGTTTAAGTAGTTCTAAGTTTTAGGGGACTGATAACCTCAGCAGTTAAGTCCCATAGTGCTCAGCGCCAAGACCAATATGGCCGAAACTTAGCGTGTGTTCTTTCCAAAGTTGCTACTAACTAAACATGACCTCAATACGCGCCGGTGGTGCCATCTCTCGGACTTTGCACGGACTTTTCAGACTCCCTTCTGATTATTCGGTTTTTATGTTAACACCACTGACAGAGCGTATACAGGTAAGAAGTGTGAATAGCATCAGATGTTGAAAGATCACTTGGAAGGACACGGAGATGCCGCCCACCCGCGTAAGACAGTGTCGTGAACTCCGGACAGCGCGCAATAGGTGCCCAGTTGTGGATTTGCGTTTAGCTGATTTTGGTCGACCACGTCGGAACAGCACAGAGGATTCTTCTGTCCATCTCAGTGTAGTTAGAACATAATTTATAATAACTTGCCCTGCTTGCCGGCGAAACGAAGCAGGCGGTTCCGGAGGTAACTGGCAGCGGACAGCGTGGATTAAAGGAATGAAAACAAGTCCAGGGTGTAGCAAAGTTTTGTAAAGCGTATGCAACAATGCAGAGAGCAATCCAGATCACAATCGTAAATCAGTCAAGGTCAGAACTCAATGGTGCCTAATTAAACGCTTCAGTGACTAGCGAGAGATTGGTCAGCAACAGCCGGGCTGGGGTTTTTAGCGGCGTCACCTGACATGCTTACTGCGGGCTCAAGTTGCGGCTGTCGCTTGGAGCCCGAATGTCGCTGACGTCCTTATCGATACTCGGACTAGGGGCGGAATACGAATAACCGTCGGGTACTCAAGATACGATCTTTGTATCACAAGACAGAGCCACATCGTAACTCTTTCACATCTGCCCCTACCATCGGAGAACAAGAAGTGGTGGTCGCTCTGCTACAGTTTGTGTCATCCCGCACCAGTGGTTGGAGAGTAGCAGCAGTCGTTAACAGTGCGAGGCAAACAGCTGCGGTTGGAGTGGTGTCATGGGCGGCTGATGAATGGCGTCGCACTGTATTCAGCGACGAATCGCAGCTCCGCAGGACCCTGGATGACTATTGTTAACGAGTATGGTGGCGACCTGGCGAGAGCAGCCGCTCTTCCAATGATTTGAGAGCCACAGTGGTATTATACCTTGCGTCATTTTGTTGGGAACCATCGGGTAAGACTTCAGGTCACGGCTGCTAGTGACTGAGTTGACTCTGACGGCAGAATCTGCGTCCTGATGCGTTACCCGTCATGCGCCAGTATCATGGTCCCAGTTTTCAACAGGGACAATGCTCGTCGACATACGACACGTGTCTCAGAGAACTGTCTGCATGATGTCAAAGTACTGAAGTGACCAGCGAGATCCCTATTCTGTCCTCGATAGAACATGTGTGGGACCGTCTCGGACATCAACTCAGTCCCAACACCTCTATCCAGGATATCAAAGACTAATTACAGCAGTTGTGAGCTAGCCTTCATCAGGAGAGGACACAACGGCTTCTACCGAATCAGTGCATGAACCCAGGCGAGAAGGGACACAACTTCACACTAATAAGTGGGCTCGTACTGCCAAGCTATTTTTAAATTTGACTCGATTTTGTGATCACTGAAATAACATCACTTACTCTCTCAGCCCGTGAAGGTTTCTTCTGCTCTTCCTCTTCTAGGTGGTTCAGTTTTTTTTGTTAGGTCAAATTTGTGTGAATTCCTAAGGGACCAAACTCCTGAGATCATCGCCCCCCCCCCCTTTTTTTTTGTTAGGCTATGAAATGGAACGAAAAGGTAAAACAGTAGGGAGGGGAATGGAAGACTTGAATTTGATGGAAGGGTTATGTGAAACTGCAGTGGTTCTGTGAACTGCATACAAGAGAGTACAGACAGTATTGTGACCAATTACAGAGTACTGTTCCAGCGTCATGAGTCCTCATCAAGTAGGCATCAATAATACAAATGGAATGGCGACAGTCATTGTTAAGACCGGAACAGTTCGTTATGCCCGTACTAGCTGTTACTCACGGCGGCGCTCGTACATCAGTAGTTTCGCTATGATGAGCGATAGTGACCAAATAAAGGCAACACGCCTCTCTGTTTGTCGTACAGCGTTTAAGTGGCGCCGCCATTGTGAGTCTTCAAGCGTCCCAGAAGCTATTAAGACGCGCGTGACGCTCAGCGTCTAAAGTGCGACGGGCTTGTGACTGTTTTAATCTCTCTCCAGCTGTCAAGGCCGCACGACGTTCTGCATCCAAGTTCCGGAGGGTCTGTGATTGCTCAGAGCTTTGTTGGGTCGAGTAACTTTTGAAGCTAGCAAGTTATGGGTCCTGGGAATTCCAAGACTTTAGAGTGTGTTTTAAGTAGTGAAGAGTACAGCAGTTGGAAAAATATTGTTTTTTATCTTAAACTTGCTGCATTGAAGATGGCGACACAGTGACCGAAATCTAGATTTGCAATAAACATTCATTGCGACTGACCGCTCTTCTCTCTACATGAATTTTTAATTTTAATTCAAACATATTACAAATTTTTCGTGTGATATAACTGCAGATTAACAATTTTCGGATTTTTCCTTTACTCAAACTGTGAAACCATGCTTCTTGCTAAATTTTATGATTCTAAGTCAGCGAGAAGTATTCTATACGTTTTGATGAGTGAGTCTGCGAGTATCAAAATATGTAACATGAATGACCGTATCTTTCGACTGAATTGATTTAAAAGCTTACATTTTTTTTACACCGCCAATGAGCCGTAGATCTTATAAATTTCATCTTGATATGTCCACCCATTCCTGAGGAATATAGACAGAGAGACAACAAAAAGGGTTCCGTTTTACGGACTGAGCAACGGAACCTTAAAAAGATGTTCCATTCCCTAATTCACCCTCTTAGGGGCGGATGTTTTATTTTTTTAAGTTCAAAACCAACCTACGTTCTTCTTCAAGCGTCCTTCTAGCTACCTCCATACCAAATTTCATCAAAATCGGTTAAACTCTTTATTTGTCAAAACGTAACAGTGAGAGTTATTTACGCATTTGTAATATTAGCTTGGATGAAAGTTTAATGGAGATGTTCGGATCTTAATCAGAAATGCTTCGAAGAAAGGTGACGCATTTTTCACGAATGCCTGTTGGAAGAAAGAAAGATTGCGGTTTAACGTCCCATCGACGACGAGGTAATTAGGCACAGAGCACGAGCTGGCATTGTGGAAGGATAGGAAAGGCAAGGAATCATCCAGACATTCCTCTTAAGATATTTAGGAAAATCACGGAAGCCTACAATGTGGGAAAATCTGGGTAACCGAGGGGAGGGGGGGATTGAATCGCCGTCCTCCCGAATACGAGTCCATTGTCTTCCACTGAAATCCTTAGTTCAGAGCGCTTGACTTAGTGGATGACTGTGTAACCATTCTGCTGCCAGCATGTACGTCTCGTAAAGGCATTGCGAGAGTAAGAGGTCAGGGCTCGTGCAGAGGCATACAGGCAACCAAGTTTTGCTAAAACTGGTACAAAGACTCTCCATCATGCACTGGTGAGCAGCTTGCTGAGTATATATGCAGAAGCAAATGATCAGGCTGTTTACATCGTAGGGGACCCGATTTTATAGGTTTCGGGAGAACTTATTACAGATGAGATATGAAGTTGGTAAGCTTCCACGATTCGAATTTTGCATTCTGGCCACTTGCTCCGGCCAATTGAAGATCGTTCAGAGTTTGAATTCTTTTCACGGCCTCGACTCCAGCAATGCGTTTTGGGATGCATTCAGCATAAGCCACCCGCGTACACCTTGAATAACAAAGACGGACGGGGCGCTGTGGCACGCTTATTTTACTACGTATAGTTGGCAGCAGCCGTAAGTCGACATGATACGCTTAGAAATGAACGTCAACATTGTCCTGCAGGTCTTCATGGTCCCCGTGGATTTGATATTTGCTGATACGATACAGTATGAAGACGTACTGGAAGGTCAGACTTTCTCTTATACGAAACGTGAAGTAGTATCGAACTGTTGGTTAGGAGACGACGGGAAGTTGGTTCAGCAATTCACATCGAAGGATATGCATTAATTTATCATTTGTATTAATTTATCCAATGTGTAGTTCGCGAAATACAGTAGTGAAAGAAAATGATTTTGCAGAGGGTAGTGCAGCATTCAAATTGCAGTCCATGTTTTTAACGATGTACTAAATGAAGATATAAAGATGTATTACGCCAATTGAAGATGGGTGCAACTCCGAAATGCGTATTAGTTCAAATAAAAATATATAAAAAAGTGGCTGGGTGTTGTCTTTCTTAAAGTAATAATGGAAAGATACAACTGGTTTGCTCTGTTCTGAAGTACAAAAGACGCGTATGAGTAAGAGTTTATGCAACGAAAAAATAGGTAGTGTCGATGTAGGCAAACACTCTGGCGGGCCGCTGTGACCGAGCGGTTCTAGGTGCTTCAGTCCGGAACCGCGCTGCTGCTACGGTCGCAGGTTTCGAAAGTCTAGGGGACTGATGACCTCAGATTTATTCGATACGCAAATAGAAATTAAAATAGAATATGTCATTGCTGTTTTATGCTCGCTAACCTTCAGCCCACAGACCTCTGTGCACGTATACGCCACGTTATATTTAAAGTACGCTTATTTTGGAATAGTTGCAAAATCGATGCGGTTATTATTGTGATTTTTCGTAAATCTTCTCACCGAATGTTGAGGTGGCTCTTTAAAGATACGACGACTGTACGTCAGACTAACTTCAGCGATGTACTCCTGTAGCTGCGTGAGTGCGTTCGACGACCTTTCTTTAAAACAAGAGTAACCTGTTCATTTTACCAATGACTTGGAACCACTGACGAATGGCACTTGGGAACAAGTGTCGCTGTTAAACGTCCGTATCATTTCTAATTTATCAGATTTCATTTCGCGCGATATCTGAAAGTAATGTGCTGTCCGACTTTACCGGTACCGTACACTCTCGCAGTTTCAGTAGCGAATCTCTCCGTGATGGACAACGCCTCTCTTGTAGCGTGTGCCACTGGAGTGGAGTTTGTTGAACAACTCCGTTAACACTCTCACACCAGATAAACAATCCCACAACGAATCGCTCCGCTCTTCGTTGGATCCTCTCTATTTCATCTACTACTCCAACAAGGCAGCGGTGCCAGACTGGTGAGCAACACGCAAGAATCGATTGAGCAGGTATTTTGTAAACCACTTCTTTAGTGGAAGAATTATACTTCTGTAAAACTATTCCTATGAATCTCAGCCTGACATCTGTCTTTCCTGCTATTCCTTTCATATGTTCATTTCGCTTTAGTTCACTCTGGATGGTTACTCCTAAGAATTTTACAGTAGTTACTATTTCTAGCTGTTTGTCAACGATAGTCTAATTATACAGTAGTGCAGTTCTTTTCCTATGTATGTGCAATATGTCACATTTATTTACGTTCAATGTCAACTACCAGTCATTGCACTGTCCACCAACCTTTTGAAAGTCTTCCTGCAGTTTTCTTCCGTCGTCTCGTGTTGCTACTTTCATATAGACAATCACGTCATCTGCAAACAGTCCCATGGAGCTTCCAACGGTGTCCTCTAGATAATTTATATACAGTACATCGCATAAAGTAACGAACCCGCCAGGATAGCCGAGAGTGCTAACGCGCTGCTTCCTGGACTCGGGTAGGCGCGCCGGCCCCGGATCGAATCCGCCCGGCGGATTAACGACGAGGGATGGTGTGCCGGCCAGCCTGGATATGGTTTTTAGGCGGTATTCCACATCCCACTAGGTGAATACTGGGCTGGTCCCCACGTTCCGCCCCAGTTCCACGACTCGTCGACATCTGAACACGTTCGCACTATTCCATGATTTACACTAGACACAGACAGCTGGGGTACACTAATTCCATCCCGGGGGTTACGGGGTGGCGGCTGGAAGGGCATCCGGCCACCTCTTCATCCTAACCTTGCCAAATCCGTTCCTAACAATGCGGGACATGGCACCAGTGAAAGAAAGAAAGAAAGAAAGACGTCGAATAAAGTAACGGTCCTACACTTTTCTTTGAGGCACTCTCTTCGACACCTCTTAGAATGGGTAGCCTGCCCTCAGGCGCTAGGGCAGCTACGAGGCACCACTTAGCTCAACAGGTGTCGAAGTCTCTGACACGTACATTTTTGACGCGCTGAACAGTGATGGGTGGCTGGCACCTATGGTGCTGCCGAACTGTGGGGTCCTAGTGGGACCCTTTGCCGTTTTATTCACGCACATGTCAATGTTGCACCCCTCAGTGGTCACGCCACAGGAGGATGTGAAACAGGAGTACTGAAAATGCAATACCACCCTTTGCTGCTTTGGTTCAGACTTGAATTTCTTCGCTTGCATTTGAACGCTCCCCAGTGGTTCCAAATATACCAGTGCAAAAATTGTAATCGCATTACACTCTGAGGGGACCAGATCATGTTCACTGCGGTTGCTGTGCACGACGCGTTTAGAGTAGGGTTGAATCACCCGAGGGTGCCAGCAGGGTCAAACGTTTTCAAGAACATCGTTCTGTTGCTCATCGCATTGTGGACCGTAGTTCCCGATCTTCCCCAAGGGAAGGTGTGGTTTCACTGATGTCTTTATGCCACTTCTTGGAGTTTTCCGTGTCGATTCACCTCCTCAGGGCTTTACAAGTCGATTCTGAGTGGTAGCGTGTCCGAAATAAAATGTTTTCCTTGGCCGCCCATAAGAAAACCGTGCGATTTCAACACTGGGTGCCGCGGTTCCGTCTTCTGTCGCAGAGGCGTCAAAAAGAGGGATGAAATGTGGGTAAGACGTAGCGTGACCACATTTCCTTCATGTGACGTGTACATGCTGGCGTTGCGCAGAATTAGGGTGAAATTTGGTGGCAATGCCACATCATTAACAACTTACACCTCACATAAGCTACTGAGCTGCGGCCTTTTTTTTTTGTTATCGACACTTTGCTGTTTTAAGTGTCGTCGAGACTGAGGTTGACGCCGAAGTTCTCCACGCTTTCGCACCGTTACAAAGGAAGGTTGTAGGCACCTTTGCGCCAAATTTGAAACTATTGTGGTGTTTCCAAAAAGTGATGTTTTCGAAGTATATTAAGCTTCAGATGCCTTGCCTGTGACATAAGGTACGATTATGACAAAAATGTACAAAATAAAGTTACTAAGTTTGGTAATGTCAGTAGGTATCTAAAAACTCATAAATTTGCTGGATTTCAGTTTTATATGAAAGCAAAGACAAATTTGGAAAGGGATTTAAAATTGAGGGAGAAAAAATAAAAACTCAGTTTTCCCGATGATATTGTAATTTGTTAGGGCAGCAAAGGATTTAGAAGAGCAGCTGCATGGAATGGATAGTGTATTTGGAAGAAGTTGTTGTATGAAGAACAATAAAAAAAAAGTTAACGGAATGTAGTTGAAACAAAATAGGTGATGCTTAGGTAATTAAGTTAGAGCATGAGAGACTACAAGTAATGGATAAGGTTTGTTGTTTGGGCAGCAATATAACTGATAATGGCTGAAGTAAAGAGGAATAAAACGCAGACTGGCAACTGTAAGAGAAGAATTTCTGGAAAAGATATTTTTTTTAATTGCCAATATAAATGCAAATGTTAGGAAGTCTTGTCTGAAGGAATTTATTTGAAGTTTATTCTTGTACAGAAGGAAACGTTGACGATAAGGAGTTTAGACAAAAAGAGAATAGAAACTTTTGAAATGTGGTGCTGCAGAAGAATGCTGAAACAGATCGAGTAACTGATGAATAGGTACTAAATCAAAATGGAGAGAAGAGACATTTATGGCGCAACCTAACTAAAAGAAGGGATCGGTTGGCAGTACTGATCCTGAATCATTAAAATAATTGACAGTTTCGATATGTAGGGAAGAGAGAGAGAGAGAGAGAGAGAGAGAGAGAGAGAGAGAGAGAGAGAGAGAGTGTGTGTGTGTGTGTGTGTGTGTGTGTGTGTGTGGTGGAGGGAGAGGGAGGGGGGCGCATCTGTAGCGGGAGACCAAGGGATAAATGTAATAAGCAGGTTCAAACAGATGTCCGCTGCAGTAGTTTCGTAGAGATGAAGACGATTGCAAAGGATAGGGTAGTGTGGAGAGCGGCGTCTAACCAGTCTTTGGACTGAAGACCAAAACAACACAATAACAATCAAGGTAATACGGGTTGAATTGTGGGTGGTAAACAAGGCGCTAGAAATGTGTATCCAGAATAATGCGATGGGATTTCCAAGAGGTATCACGTGGTGAAAAAGGCAGATAAATTAGAATAATGACATTGAAAATACGTATGCCATGTAAAAGAAAAATTAGAAGAAAACAGTGTAATGTGTAATGAGGATTTGCAAATAAAGGACCCTGAAATGCTACGGGCACAAATGACTCAAAAATAAAAAAATACATACTAAAATTAAAACGATATCCTCGGAGAGGAAAGATGGGTAACCTATAAGATAAGCAGGCTGAAACTGAAAGGTAGGAGAAACAAGATGATTTTCAAAATTGTCTATGTGGAATGCTTTTGGAAGTTACTGACAGAGAATTTATACGCAGTTGTCTAAGGCAGAACTAGTTGTTTTATATACACGTTGCAATACAGTCTCTGTTTTCCCTTCCCTTAGCTTTTACTTTCTTATGTAGTAATTTCTCTCTTTTCCTGCTTTCTTTGAATGTGTTTTTCAGTTTTATTAGGTCTCTCCACATTCGTTCCTTTTAATGTGTGTCAGGGCGCTGATGACCTCGATGTTGAGCGCCCATAAACCCCAACACACACACACGCAATACAGTCGTTGGAAAGCCAGGAACTTCATTTTTAATTAGTGAAAGTCGATATCAGCTGCATTGCGTAAATTTTTAAAAATTTATAGTGCTCCACCGGGCCATACGACGATATTCAGTGGCACTCGATAAGTATCTAAAGCTGTTAAAGAAAAAAAATTTAGCCAACTGAAGGAATGCCGAGAGAGAGAAAAAAAAGGGCCGTACAAATGTTACCATCCAAATGAATTTCCTGAGAAAGAAGTGTGCCACATGAGTGTTGCATGCAAGTAAGGTACGTTATAGTTTCTAGTCGCTGTCGAGGACAATAGAGAAATGAGGTGGGAAAAAGTGTTAGTGGTCGTTTTGATGGGATCGTTTCCGCATTCGTCTCTGGTAATTTAGGAAAGTTACGGTAAACCTAAAATAGTGTAGCTGAACGTTATTTGGACCCCACCCTGCCGTATACTTGAACATTGATCCCGGCCCTGTATGCAACACGCAAGCGGCGCAGTGTCTGGGCACAGCCGACACGCTGTCGCCAGTAGCAGTGTGGCGGCGCCAAGAAATGCCCCCGCCGCTGTTTCCGTCGTGCTGCTACTGCACTGCAGTAACAAGGGATTGCAATCCAACTTTTGTATTTCTCTGCACAAATACTTCTGTGACTACTCGAAATCCTCAGTCGTTCTGGGACTCAACATAAATCTACCGAGTTCCCTGTATTGTCTAATTCACAGTCTTCTTACGTTAGTTTCGGAAATTATGTCGGTAATCAATGAACGGAAACTGTAAGCTGACTATTCGTGTTTTCTGAATACGCAGCGTTATCTATGGTACGTGGGGCTGAAGTCCCGCAATTTTCAGTTTGCTAACATTATCGTCAGTTAGGGGAAGATTTTTCCGCTATTTCAAATTGAAGTCGTAGATTGTTTTGTTACCTATAGTCCTTCTAAATTCCAGAGCTTTCTGATTATTAATTATAGAGAAAATTACAATTTAGCAAAAACAAAAAATGCGTAGTTTTACCCCACGAAATTGGATAAAGCCCCAAAGTGCGGATCTTCGCCCCATTTGAGTTAAACATGGATACAAAAGAATGAATGCATAATAAAAACATTTAAAATAATCTTGTGCAACATTGCTGTACTGTAGCCAAGTTACCAAACACAACATTGAACTTAAATATCTCATAAATTTGAACATGACACTTAAAAATACTCCTTTGAAAAATAGAGCATTCTTCTCCATGAAAGGAGGATTAGTAGTTCCATGCGGCTTTTCGCGGATGATGCTGTAGTATACAGAGAAGTTGCAGCCTTAGAAAATTGTAGCGAAATGCAGGAAGATCTGCAGCGGATAGGCACTCGGTGCAGGGAATGGCAACTGACCCTTAACATAGACAAATGTAATGTTTTGCGAATACATAGAAAGAAGGATCCTTTATTGTATGATTATATGATAGCGGAACAAACACTGGTAGCAGTTACTTCTGTAAAATATCTGGGAGTAAGCGTGCGGAACGATTTGAAGTGGAATGATAATATAAAATTAATTGTTGGTAAGGCGGGTACCAGGTTGAGATTCATTGGGAGAGTCCTTAGAAAATGTAGTCCATCAACAAAGGAGGTGGCTTACAAAACACTCGTTCGGCCTGTATTTGAGTATTGCTCATCAGTGTGGAATCCGTATCAGGTCGGGTTGACAGAGGAGATAGAGAAGATCCAAAGAAGAGCGGCGCGTTTCGTCACAGGGTTATTTGGCAAGCGTGATAGCGTTACGGAGATGTTTAGCAAACTCAAGTGGCAAACTCTTCAAGAGAGGCGCTCTGCATCGCGGTGTAGCTTGCTGTCCAGGTATCGAGAGGGTGCATTTCTGGGTGATGTATCGAATATATTGCTTCCCCCTACTTATACCTCCCGAGGAGATCACGAATGTAAAATTAGAGAGATTCGAGCGCCCACAGAGGCTTTCCGGCAGTCGTTTTTCCCGCGAACCATACGCGAGTGGAACAGGAAAGAGAGGTAATGACAGTGGCACGTAAAGTGCCCTCCGCCACACACCGTTGGGTGGCTTGTGGAGTATAAATGTAGATGTAGATGTAGTAGGGCAACCCGAAAGAATTCAGTTACTGAGGCCAAGCAATCTAGGTACGTAGTAAATAGTGTATTTCGTTAGGTCCTCTGAAAAAGATATTGCGTTGTGGAACCATGATGTGTTCATCCCTGTGGGTTACGACAGATACATTAGCACATTGTCAGTGTCAATGAATGGCTCTTCCTGTGTCTCCTAGAAGTCATTTGTAAAACACACCGTTTGGTATAATGAAATTATCTTGGCCACAAAGAGCCACAATGAGTTTTCGATTTTTCCCTGCGCTTTTAGTACAGCCAAGTCAAGTGACAGGAGAATCTGATTGGCGACGGGCATTTCAGTGGAATGTCAATTGTGAGGATACGAATGCAACGATGACACAACACCCAGCAGAGAAAATCTCCGACCCGACCGGGAATGAGCCCAGGTCCCTTCGGTTAGCAATCCGCAGCACCAGGCTCTTCTTCTTGTTTGGATACTTCTTCGATAAATAGTAAACCCATAGCTGTATCTAAGCTACTGTCATGATGTGAGAAATCTGAATGTGACTCTGAAGAATAATCGTCTGGCTGTCTAACCTGGTTTCTTCGCTTTAGTGACGTTGATATAGTGATATTAAACTTTTGCTTTAATTTTTATAGTAATGTCTTCAAAGAAACTACTAGTTACCTGTCTCCTTACCACTGGACAACAACGCACAATAATGAAGTGACGAAAATAACTGGTTCGAATCCTTACGTTGCAAAATTTTTTTACGATTATTGTCTGGAGAGGAGGAAAGTAGTAATTCTTGACTATACCAAGCGGAGCGCCAAGGTCTCATAAAGTTTGAGATTATGTCGCCTGAATGTGGTAGATTTGAACTTTTAAAAGATCTGTACTTCATAGTCTGCTGCTGAATCTCTACTACGTAACGTTTTTTTTGGAAATCCCTTACTGCCTCTAAAGCCAAAGTGGTGTCTATTTCAAGAATGTAAACAGAACATACCCTCAAGACTATAGCTGAGAAGTCATTTCGACTCTAGCTATATACCATATGTTGCAATTTTAAAACAATGGACTGCAATTTATAACAGACTAGCGAACCAGACAATGATTTACAGTCCAGAATCTCGTCATTCTTACCTTATCAAATGGTTCAAATGGCTCGAAGCACTATGGGACTTAATATCTGAGGTTATCAGTCCCCTAGAACTTAGAACTACTTAAACCAAACTAACCTAAAGACATCACACACACCCATGCCCGAGGCAGGATTCGAATCTGCGACTTTAGCAGCAGCGCGGTTCCGGACTGAAGTGAATAGAGCCGCTTGGTCTTACCTTATCAGTCCACCTAATTTTCAACATTCGTTTGCATCACCACATCTCAAATGCTTCGATTCTCTTCTGTTCCGGCTTTCCGATGATCCATGTTTCACTACCATAGAATGCTGTGTTTCAAATGTACATTCTCAGACATTTCTTCCTCCAGTTAAGGCCTATGTTTGATACCAGTAGGCTTCTCTTGGCCAGGAATGCCCTTTTTCCCAGTGCTAGTCTGATTTTGATGTCGTCCTCGCTCCATCGGTCATTGGTTATTTTGCTGCCTAGGTAGCAGAATTCCTTAACTTCATCTACTCCGTGAACATCAATCCTAATGTTAAATTTCTCGCTGTTCGCATTTCTGCTACGTCTCATTACCTTCGTCTGTCTTCGATTTACTCTTAATCCATATTATGTACTCATTAGATTGTTCATTCCATTCAGCAGGTCATATAATTCTTCTTCACTTTCAGTGAGGATAGCAGGGCATCAGCGAATCGCATCACTGATATCCTTTCACATTCAATTCTTAATTCCTCTCCTGAACCTTTCACTTTATTTCCATCTTTGCTGCTTCGATGTGTTTATTGCGGTTGCAAACAAAAACTTGATTGTGTGTTGAAGTTGCTTAAAATGAGTGGGTAAATCGGTTAGGATCACTGGTACATGGGGTATGAGAGAGGCTACTCCAGCTGGTGCATCTATGAAGGTAGTAGCTACAGTGACAGTATTACATATAGTTTAAATCTGCGAACGGGTAGGATTACAAAATCACAGTCCATATCAATATTCTGATCATGATCAGATAAGCTGAAAATACAGCTTTCCTGTTTTCTGTTAAAACTAACAGCGAAGAAAAAAAAACTAAACAATGCAAGGTCGTAACTAAAACGAAAATATATAGCAGAAACAAGTTGTGTAATAATTTGAAGGCCCTGCTATCATAGTTAAAAATGACTGCGAGAAAGAAAATGAAATAGTACATATTTACAACACAGCACAGCACTTCCTTTATCGCTGTCGGTTTTTACAAGAGACTTGTACACTGTTCTTTTAAAAAGTATATAGCTTATGTCCATCTGAACATTTGTTAGATTATTGTGTACATATCTGAAGTAAAAAGGTCAAGAACTTTTCGAGAATTTTGGCGACAACGTTAAAAGTCTTGTTTGTATATAAAAGTATAGATTATTCGTGGAAGATGAACATTTGGACTTGGAAGATTGTTCGCTATTAAACTACTAATACACACAGAGAGAATAAACCTGAAATTTTTATGAACTTTGTAGATGTCCAAAACGCTTTTGATAACGTTTCAAGAGGTCGTCTTACGCGAAACTGGGAAACGAATACTATTGCAAGTCTCAAGGGAACGAATTCGTAATATTAGTTATGACGACCGCCCGTACAAGGAATTTCCAACTATCCAGGGAGAAGGACAAATCTGCTATGCATTCCCTGCGTTATTAAATATTTACATAGACGGCCTTTCGAGGAAGTGGATTTTAGTTGAGTGCTGACTCAGTTTTGCATGCCATTTTACACACCGACAACTGATAGTTACACAAGGGTCTCAAAATGATAAGCAGAGTCCAGATACAAATTACACGCAGTCTGGAAAACGTGGTTCACATCATCCACTCTGACAAACAACGGAAATTTTGAAGATAATTTGTGGCCTTACGTCGTAATAACCGAGGAAGTAACACATTGTTGCATGGTCTGAGAACGTCCGAAGTCAGTTGAGTACATACTCTGTGTTTCAGGCAATAATTTGCTTTCTAATGACAATGCATGTGGAATATTTCTTTAGTCAGACGAAATAGTCATTACTGTGAGCGTCGTCAACATCTAAAATCAGTCTGATTTTTATACTGAGGTTCTGTAACTTTTAAACGACGATACAGCACTAGATTGCAGTTCCTACTGCTCGGAATAGCAGAAGATATGAGATGGACGACGGCATCAAACTAGGAGAAATTAGTGGATACAGGAAGATTACGAAGAAATCTGTCCCCATATTTCCACGTAACTACTTCTGCCCTCATATAGCCATTCAAACAAACATTTGTCTCCCCTCAAAATGGCTTTCCAAGGTTTGGATTCTTCAGTTCAACACTGTCTCTGGGACAATCCCTTTCATCGTTTTTGCTCATAACAGAATACCGAAAACATCATCATCATCATCATTGAACTCTAGTACCGATCAACAACTTTCTTCATTTCAATTTATATCAGGAAAAATTCTTAATCGATGCATTTAAAAATTTTTAAATCCATATGTGTCTTAAGCAATATATGGCTGAAAAGCTGCTAACATATGTCTCTGACTTTGAGGTACGAGTACTTGGAACTTGACCAATCACCAGTTTGAACGTTGTTTTGAACACGAGGATGTTCCACTAGGAATGGGCCGATTGGAGGTTAGCCGGCCGCGGTGGTCTAGCGGTTCTAGGCGCTCAGTCCGGAGCCGCGGGACTGCTACGGTCGCAGGTTCGAATCCTGCCTCGGGCATGGATGTGTGTGATGTCCTTAGGTTAGTTAGGTTTAAGTAGTTCTAAGTTCTAGGGGACTGATGACCATAGATGTTAAGTCCCATAGTGCTCAGAGCCATTTTTTTCGATTGGAGGTTATAGGCTCTTGGCCTCATCCAATCTGGCACTCTCTGCGCTGTGCTCATCTCTACATACCTACTGCTTCCTATGTGGCAAACGGTTATTGAAAACTATATGTTATCATTACAATCACATTATGGCCTATTGCTAATGCATTTAAAAAGTCCTATGTGAAGATAGGTTTTCGTACTGAGGAAAGAGTTGGTTTGTGTCTTCATCACAAGTTTGAAAAGCGAGTCTTGTCAAGACTATTATGCTGGGCAGTCAGGGCGTAATTTCAATATGCGTTTCCGGGAGTATACTTTTACTAGTAATATGAGTGCGTTAGAATGTCATATTAGAGACAATAAGCACTTATTACAGATTTTACTGTGTTCACATTACAGCAGCTTTGAAATGCTGCAGCTACGGCCATGTTTAATACAATTTGAGTCCTTTATTATACTTTTTAATAAGCGCTAAGTAATACAAGAATTATGCCTAATGTTATAGTCACCAACGCTACGTGCGTGTAAAATTGTTTACCATGAGCAACGTCGAGCTCCCTACGTCAACAGGACTCTAATCGTGTTACAGAATGTAGTAGGAAGTGATAAGATACTTTGTATTGATTTTAATAGTTATTTTACTAAGCTGTACTGCATTATTGCAATGTATTCCTTTTAACATGTCTTATGTCGTTGTTTAATGCCACAGATCTGAGGATGGAGTTCTCCTGGTATGCGTCTTGAGACAACAAATAAAATTATTTTAGCGATCAAGACAAGTGTTTTACCGTGTAGTATTTCGTGTAAGTTGCCTGCAGGTGAAATGGTTTTGTCATGGGTAGTTACCTCAAGGATCTCGTAGTTCCGAAGAAACGTCGTCTATTCCATCTCCCTTCTTTCGACTAACTCATTTCAATTCTTCTCGCAGTATCTCATCCCCGACGTCAACCTCCACAATTTCCTCTTCCCTTCCCATACTGATATGTTTGTTTACTTTGAATAGACACCTCTATATTCCCTCAAATTTTCAGCTTTCCCTACTTTGTTTGATACTGGCTAGTCATCCGATACCTTAATATTCATACAGATGCTTTGCTTTTCTGCAGAGGTCCTGCAGGAGGAATCTGTCGTCTCCTTTGTCATGCATGCTTCAATAGCTTCGTGTCTCATGCTTTACATTTTGTATTTTCTATATATCTCATTTCTTAGACGCGTGTATTTTCTATACCTTACTTCATTTGCAGCATATTTATATTCTCTCACTTCAGTAATTAATTGAATGTCTCTTGTGTTACCCACGTATTACCAGTGGGTATTGCCATTTTGTAATATTGCTGCTCTGCTGCCTTCACAATTTCATCTTTCAAAGTTACCCATTCGTCTTCTGTTCGTCTTCCTATCTCTAGTTCCTGTCATTCGCTGCCAAATACTCCCCACTCTCAACAACTTCCGGTTCCTTAAATTTATGCAGGTCCCAGGTTTCTTTCTGCAATTTCTTTGGCGCTCATAATCAGTAAATTAAGGTCAGAGTCCACAGCTTCCCCTGGAAATGTTTTGTAGTTTAAAATATGATTTCAGGATATTTGTATTGCCGTTACATAATCTGTCACAAACCTTTCGGTGTCCTCAGGCCTCTTCAATGTATATAATTTCCTTTCATGATTCGTAAATCAAGTGTTTGCAGTGATTAAATTGTGCTCTTTACAACATTCTTTCAGCACTCTTTCCTTTCTTTCCCGTATTACTTTTTCCTTCGTTCTCGTACTATCCAATTCCAGCCCACAACTCAATTAAATATTTGTCTCCTTTAAAAGGCAGAAATTATTGAAACGTTACAGTAACGGGAAAAAGGATTATCAGGCCAGGCAAATAACTGGACTGAATATTTAATAAATAGCACAGCTCTACATAATTTTTAATCAGTAGACAACGTCGTCACCAGCGTAACCCTGAAACTGAGGCTTGGTAAGCGGACAGTAGAGACACACATGTTGGAGAATACTTACCGAATGATTTGTTTGTTTTAGTATTAGAGTAGCGGCGGCGGAATGGTGGAGGTTGGAGGGGTGTGACAGTGTAATCGGATGGGCGAATTCTCTACCCGCTCGCCTATTCCGCGACGATTGTTTTGTTGTATTAACTGTTCTCCGTAGACTTCTAGCGTTAATTCTCTATGAAAACTGACTGTTATACAATATCCGCTATTGCCTTGGTCAGGAAAGCACTGAGTGTCAAGGGAGCAATGGAATTACGCAAATATTGTAGTGCCCACAACGACCAGAGGTTATACTGACGCCAACGACGAAAAATCACTCGCAGCGTGGCACCAACGCTATCTTTGGTCGCAATGGACTTTACCATATTAGTTTAGATGGTTCAAAATGGTTCAAATGGCTTTGAGCACTACGGGACTTAACATCTGAGTTAATCAGTCCCCTAGAACTTAGAACTACTTAAACCTAACCAACCTAAGGACATCACACACATCCATGCCCGAGGCAGGATTCGAACCTGCGACCGTAGCAGTCGCGCGGTTCCGGACTGAAGCGCCTAGAACCGCTCGGCCACCGCGGCCGGCTTAGTTTAGATCCATGGAGGTATAATAAGGGGATGTGGCGGTTCAGTCTTACGCTACACATAGCTTTGAAGACGGCGCCGCCGAGCTAGTAGCCCGCAAAAATTAGCAGACTACTGTGTACAATTGCTTCAGGTTATTAATTTCTGTCGTGTCCACGCAACAGTTCTTTCAAACGGTTAACATTACATATATTGCTTTCGTGATTAACGTAGTGTCAGGAAGGCATTTTCAGACTTTCCTGGTCTTAAAGGCATATTTGATTCAGTAATAGGACGCATTTGGCCTTGTTAATATAACTTTCTTTATGTAAAACGTCTCGAATGACCGAGAAGCGAACTGTGTAATGTGACAAAGCTGCTTTTGTAATCCAGCATTTTCCTTAACATGGAATGACGAACTAACGTTCCGTCTAGGTGTGTCACCTTCCCGGAACTCCTAAGAACATATTTAGCTACGTCTGGACACTTTGTAACATTTCCTTCTCACAGCGCTCAACCAGAGGGCTCATCGAGCTGTAATGATAGGAAATCTAAAGCCAAATTACAGAAATAAAGCCACTGCAGTGGTTGTCAGGAACTAATGCTTGGGGCTCCTAACATGGCGGACGTCGGTTTCAAGTTTGTGACGTCAAGACAACGCCCCGTACTATGCTCCCACGGTTACAAGTGTGCGATTCCTTAACTTCCTTGACCATCACTTGCTTTCCTGACGAAGGCAATGATGGTAGTTGTTGAAAGCTCAAAGTTTTCATTCCGAATTACTGTGCCATATGCACCGAGCACAGTTAATATTAATGTAACTACATGATTCCAGAGAACTTTTCAAGTTTCAAACATCAATGACGTATATGTGCAGACTGAAGCGACGAACGAAAACTCGTACCAAGTCTGGGATATGAACCCAGGTTTATCTTCCTCGCTTCTGTCTGCATATATGTGATTGTTGTGGTCCACAGGCCTCTTTGTCTCCGAGTAACTACAAATACATCCTTCTGAATCCGCTTACTGTATTCATAACTTGGTCTCTCTCCACGATTTTTAACACCCCCCCCCCCCACACACACACACACTTCTCTCCAGTACTAAATGAGTGATCCCTCGACGTCTCAGAATGCATTCTATGAACAGGTCCCTCATTTTAGTCTAATTGTGCCACAAATTTCTGGTCTCTCCAATTCCATTCAGTGCTTCCTCATTAGTTGCGTGGTTTACCCTCTAATCTTTAGCATTCTTCTGTAGCACACTTCAAAAGCTTCTATTCTATTATTTTCTAAATGTTTATCTTACATGTTTCACATCCATACACGGTTAGGCTCCATACAAATACTTTCAGAAAAGACTTCCCGACACTTAAATCTATACTCGATGTTAGCTGATTTCTCTTCTTCAGAAACACTTTTCTTGCCATCGCAAGTCTACATTCTGCATCATTTCTACTTTGCCCATCATCAGCAATTTTTCTGCCGAATAGCAAAGCTCATCTACTACTGTAAGTGCCTCGTTTCCTAATCTGATTCCCTCAGCATCACTAGATTTAATTCGACTACATTGCAAAAATTGGTGCAAATGGCCCTAAGCACTATGGGACTTAACATCTATGGTCATCAGTCCCCTAGACTTAGAACTACTTAAACCTAACTAACCTAAGGACATCACACACGTCCATGCCCGAGGCAGGATTCGAACCTGCGACTGTAGCAGCCGTGTGGTTCCGGACTGAAGCGCCTAGAACCACTTGACAACAGCGGCCGGCAACTACATTGCATTATCATTGTTTGCTTTTGTTGTTGTTCATCTTATATTCTCCCTCCAAGGCACTGTCCATTCCATATAAACGCTCTTCGAAGTCCTCTGCTGCCTCTGACAGGTAAATCTCAAGGTTATTATCTCTCCCCACTTAACCTTAATTCCAACCCCAAATTTTTCTTTGGTTTCCTTTACTCCTTGCTCAATATACAGATTGGATACCTACATCATAGTTAATGCAAAATTCTTTACCCGACTCCAAGAAATGCGAAAAGGCGCGAACATAACAGAAGCTATGAGAATGTCATTAAGAATCACATACGAGCAATGCGAGAGCATTTAACCGAGACTGTAATGCATGGAAGAGTCTATAGAGACCTTTATAAAGCAGTTGATGTGACTGGGATGATGGTAATGAAGTAGAGGTCGAAGAGGAGACGTGCGTAACCTCTAACGGACGGGGCTCCCCGAAAGGTTGGGCGGCTAACAATGGCTTGTAGCGGCGGCGGCGGCACAAACGCCAGCGTCGGCTTCGGCGCCGGCGCGTGTGTTGGCCGCTGACACACTGTCCCTCATAAGCGCGGTGCGTGCAGCCCTTCAGCGCCAGCAGGTGCGCTCTGCCAGACGCCACGCTACGCCGCCAGTGAGTCGCCGGCGCGGTGTCGGAGCATGCGCACTGCTGGCGTCGCGATGCTTGATCGAAGCGGTCGCCGTCACACGCCAGCTGTTGGCCAGTAGTACGCTAGATTGCGCCCAGACGGGCACGGAGCAACCAGCACGCCGACGCCAGGTTAGTCGCCATTGATCCCCGTTGGGGATGTTGTCTCTGCTTGAACAATGTCGCCGTCTCGAACGTGGAGGGCTACTGTTCACAAATTTTCAGTTACCGTTCAGAAATTCGATGTGGTCACTCCCCCGCCAAACAAATATTCCGTGAAGACATTGTTTGAAGTTGTTCCCCGAATTATGCAATTTTTAGCACCACGATAAGAGTAACGGAGAGCGATAAGGAATACATTTCAGCTACTATCTAACCGATATAATCAGTTATTCATGTAGGTATCTGTAGTCAGCTTCGATAATTCTAAAATAAGTCTGTACGATTAGCAACGCGGATCGTTCGACTCCAAAATACACGTTTCAAAACATGACATGTCAATCATCTCTCGTAAGCTACGACATAATAGAGACGTTGACGCGAAGGAAGCCATCTAGATCGCCTAAAATATTTTCGTGTTTTACCACTTGGGGGCTAGCGGCATCAAAACTTAGAAGTCGTTCAAGTCTGTGTTCACAGACAGGTGCAATAGGCATAAATTTTATGTTCGCTGACTCTAAACTTTATTTTACAAGGTCTATGTTTTGATTTGGTGATAGAAGTAGCCGAAACTTTGTAATACACGAAAATATATTGAGCGAACTAGAGAGTTTTCTTCGCAAAATCGATGATTGTATTCTCATTTTTCGAACTTGTTTCCGTTATTAATAAAGTCAAGGAAGCAGTTGCCGACGAGAACTTAATCAGCTTGTTAGGTATTGTGATTCTAAGATTATACCATGAACATGTCATGTTTCTTGCTCTTGGTCAATCAAAGTGGTTGGGAAAACCAATTCAATAGTACTGCTATTTATAATGTAATGAATGCTGTTGCACGAATCTTTCGTCTTTAACGTCGTGCCACAAGTGATAGGCTAGGGTGCGAAGTCAGTTGGTCAATAAGAGTAGTCTGTTTAAAGGAATCATCTTGTAAATTATCTTCAAAACCTGCACTAATTCAAGGTAATTACGCAAAACGTTATTCCGGAATGATAGCGAATAACGGTCTATGGTTTTGCTGCTGCGCTATCTCGCTTTTAGATTTGATCCTTTTGGCTGCTTTTCGTTGGCCTCACAAAGCACACGGATATAGAGCGGCTTTCAACACTTGCTGCTCTTGTAGTACTGGTATGCGCCACATCACATTTGCTTTACAACTTCTGATACGCAGTGCGCGAGAAAAAAACTGTTCTTGCTTCTTCAGCCTTCAAGAGTAGATGTTCTCACCTGCTCCTGCATATTTTCTGTTTTGGTAGCATGAAACCTACAGAAAAATACACATAGAGTGCCTTACTTTTCGTACTGAATCACTCTCATATTTATTATGAATATATAACGGTAGTGAAGTAATCTTAGGTTCAGTTTCGCCGGTTCTCAAAATTTACCGCTTTGTCCAGCCTTGTAGAGAAGAATGGATTGACGTGTTCTCAGGCCATCAAACAGATAGCGTGACTCAGCCTCGCAACATTTCTAGCTCCATCGTCTGTTCAGTGCCGTAGAATTCTCACGCGTTGGAACAATGGTTAAAGATACAATGCAAGAGCGTGTTGTAAATAGCCTCAGTCGTAGATAAGAAGCGTTATTTTGTTATGGTTCAGTGTAACTTAAAGTGCTTGTTCGGTAAAGTGTAACTTCAAATCATGCATTTTCGAGTAAGTACTTCAAAATATTTGTTTTTCTCTCTTTCGTCGTTATCCTTTCTGTAATCCAAATCATAACAGACAAATTTCACCATTCACGTACTTGGCCATTTTCCGCTTTTCCTTGAGAGTCCTTGGCGATCGCTGACTTTAGGTTTAGGAGAGTTTTTAGAAGAATAAACTTGTCTGAATACACATTGCAATTGTGGCTTTTATCTAAATTAATTTTTTTGAGTTAAAATACCGCAATTCGTAACGACTGTTTATTTGTAATCGATCAGGTTATACCATTGATTTTAGCATCAAGGAACAGAGCTACGACGGAAGGGGAGACGATTGATGTTTTTAAGGAATAATTATTGGCGCTGCTACGTATTGTTCACTCTTATGTTTTTTAAATGGTTGGAGCAGCATCTGCTTTTCAAATGGTTGGACCGGCAGGGAAAGTATTTTTCTCATCAGTGTTTGGGCCAGAATAGACGAAGATCTGCGAAGAAAGTATCATCCGAAATTACACTGGGTGTGTTTTGCGGGAAGCTAAATTATAATGACTGGACTGGTACTTGAACACTGTTTTGAACGCGAGCCTGTTGGTCTGACCTCTGTATCGCCGTGTCCTGTCCGTAGATGACGCACAAAAGTTAAACTTTAGAGTATCCTTCTCTGGTAATATTGTGTACCGAAACCGGCTAGGAATATCCATGTTTATTTGTTGTTAACTGGCAACAATAAACTTGTTGTATCATTCGATATCAATACCGGACGCATTAAAGCCACACCAAAAAACGTTCGCATTTGCTAAGAACTCTAAACCTCATCGACTGAATGCACTGATTGTCTCAAGAGGAATAGTACATATATTAGGAAGTAGGTATTCCATACAACAGGTGTCAAAATTTTATTGTTTTTAGAGATTCAGTTGTTAGAATGTAATCACAACTACTACTCACAGAATGTGTTCTGGGAGGCAAATAATTGAGTTCAAAGCTGAATTTCATGAATTCCACCCCAACTTCAATGCACTTTCGAATTCCCTTGACAATGGCGCGTGTAGCTTTTCTGCGCTTGGTTGGGAGTTAATGTTATGAGGGCCACCATTACACTTATTCAGAAAGATGAATTCGTCTCTTATGCTTACCTTTTCTTTGTAGACTTCGCCTTCCAACCATCCCAGCAGACAAAAATCTAAAGGGGGTAAGGTCCGGTTACTTTGGTGGCCAAGAAATGAGGCAATTTCTGCCGATCCAACTTCCGATGAACGTTAGGTTTAGATGATGCATCACCAGACACAGTAAATGGGCATCCGATGAGGCTGGAACCTCGTTTTGAAAGAAGTCTTACGGAACAACGCAGCAACACAGACTCTCACAGCTGATTCTCTTGTCACACAACCCCACACGTGTGCAGTGAAGCACTATTGAAAATGTGTCTCCAGAAGATATGTGGGTATTTATCGAACCACCAATGTGAGCTAAGACTGTTTGATACCCTCACTAGTGAAAGCGGCTTCGTCAGAAACAGTACTAATGGCGTTACTCAGCGATTTGGGACTGGGTAACGACAAAATTGGAATAATCGTCATTTTCATCTCTTCCTCCAACTCGTTGAATCCGCATTAAGTGAAAATGATAGAGCAGGTGCACGCCCAATGTTTGCCGTATTCTTGTGCGTGGAACACCGGTACGTTAGAAGCATTAAGTTTTGCTAATCGGATAATGTCTATTCAGATGAAATAGGACTGCTGGATACTGCGTCAGTCTCATTCAATTTAGTGGAATCACGAGTGATTCTGATACTCTGTGGCTGGAAATCGTCTACCTTACTATAAGCAGCAGTAACGTTTCCATTGCTACGGCCGCAGGTTCGAATGCTGCCTCGGGCATGGATGTATGTGATGTCTTTAGGTTAGTTAGGTTTAAGTAGTTTCTAAGTCTAGGGGACTGATGACCTCAGATGTTAAGTCCCATAGTGCTTAGAGCCAATTGAACTTGAACGTTTCCATTACAAAGCACGTATCCAAAAACCATATGCGGCACTCAGCATTTCGTTCGGCATGCTTAAGCAACGAGGTAGAATTGGGCAACAGATCACAACAACAGTGGAAAAATTTAATAACGTAAACTCGATCACAGCATCAACATGAAAGCAGGAATGACATCCAACAAATAGATCCTTGGTAACTGAAGTACCAACACACGAAATGAAAGCTTATCTCTGGGCCACCTGATATATGGAATGTTTAATTCGAAATAATCCGTACTAGCACCACCTAAAGTATCTACAGCAGGGGCAAATATGGGAACTATTTTGTTTTTGACTTAAGGGTCCTTTATTTTGGTAAAATTGTAGACTTTTGACCTTCATTAACGATTACAATTTCCCGTCACGTTTATGTAATCATCTATCAACGGCCTGGATAACCATCTTTTGCAGCTCACGCCGCTGGAAGAGTGTCATTGAGGTTCTGGAAGGTACCGACAGGGATGTGGAGCCATGCCAGCTCCAGTGCCGCTAGGTACCTGGACTTAAGATCCATGGCGCAAACAGCACGATCAATCGATCGATCGAGATGCTCCTACAGATTCTCGATTGCGCTTTAATCTGGGGAGTTTGGTGGCAAGGATGCTCTTCGAACCACGCCCGTACACTGCGATTTAAGTGACACGTTGCATTCTCCCACTGTAGATGCCATCGTGCCGAGGAAAAACGAACTGCATGTAGAGGTGGACGTTCAGTTGAGATATTGGCGTGCAAACTGCAGCCTTCTTCGCCAGAGAAAAGCAGTCAGCATGGGTCATGTACCCGGCGTCTGCTGCGGAGGGCCAAATGCAGCTACGTTCGCTGAGCGGTCGTTGAGGAGACAATATTGCTAGCCACTTGGCTCTTCTGAGCGGTCAGTTGCTCAACAGTTGAACGTTAATTCTACGGTACACACCTCAGCGGCCATCTTTCGTTCCTGCCATCAATGGACCGTGGTGCACCACAGTTGCTCGAACTGGCTCTAAGGACTATGGGACTTAACATCTGAGGTCATCAGTCCCCTAGAACTTAGAACTACTTACACCTAACTAACCTAAGGACATCACGCACATCCATGCCCGAGGCAGGATTCGAACCTGCGACCGTAGCAGCAGCGCGGTTCCGCACTGAAGCGCCCAGAGCCACTCGGCCACAGCGGCGCTGGTTTTGAATAGCACCATATTCCAGGCATTGTATGCTTTATCCACGGCGGCACGCGCACTGTTTACAGACTGTCTTTAAAGAAGTGCTTCCACCCTTGGTCATATGAATCGCCCTGTTTTCGCATTACAACAACGACTGCGCTCTTTTTGCGTCCTCCCGTCCTGATAGTGCTGCCATCTGCCGCCTGTGAGTGATTATTGCAAGTTGACGTACAGCTTTGGCGGGTTGTGGCCAAGCGGTTCTAGGCGCTTCAGTCTGGAACCGCGCGGCCTCTACGGTTGCAGGTTCTAATCCTGCCTCGGGCATGGATATTTGTGATGTCCTTAGGTTAGTTAGGTTCAAGTAGTTCTAAGTTCTAGGGGATTGATGACAGATGTTAAGTCCCATAGTGCCCAGAGCCAAGCCAGCACTGGCGGTGGGCACATTAATCTGAGTGGACCACGTATAACAAGTTCACTAAAAAGGCGAAACGATGATTAATATTGCCGGCCGCGGTGGCCGTGCGGTTCTGGCGCTGCAGTCCGGAACTGCTACGGTCGCAGGTTCGAATCCTGCCTCGGGCATGGGTGTGTGTGATGTCCTTAGGTTAGTTAGGTTTAAGTAGTTCTAAGTTCTAGGGGACTGATGACCATAGCAGTTAAGTCCATAGTGCTCAGAGCCATTTGAACCATTTGATTTGATGATTAATATTAATTATTTCTGTTCGAAAAGCTTATAAAATCGCACTATAATAATTGTGTGCAAGTATGGATCCTCTCCCAAGAAAGTACAAAAATTCTTTAAAGGTGTTTTGATGAAAGTGAATGGTGGTCTGGTCTAGAAAGCGTTTAAACCGAATGTCAAATCGGAAGGCTTGCTGTCGTCCCGCTTCTGCCCACCGGCCAGCCCCTAATCTTGCAAAAATTTCACGACCGTTTCTTAACAGCTCTTCTGTCAAGGGAGTTGCTCAACTGAACCTTATACGGCGTTCCAGTGGTGAGAGTGCTGCTTTGGGTATCTGAGTGGAATTTCTCTTCTTAATATTGGCGACGGAGAACCGGATCAGATGATATAGTTGCTGAACAGGTCAAAGAAAACTTGAAACTCATTTCAAATAGGTACCCCACTGATATAACTTTAGTTAGTGGTGAGTTCAAACTACCCTCGATGTGTGTGGGAAAATACATGTTTCAAAGAAGGTGGCAGGCATAAAAGATCGACTGAAAGCGTACTAAATGCTTCCTCCGAAAATTATTTTGGACAATTAGTTCAGGAGCCCACTCGAAATTTAAATGGTTGCGAAAACATACTTGACCTCTTAGCAGCAAATAATCCTGACCAAATTGGGAGCATCATGTCAGATACAGGAGTTACTGACAACCAGGTTGTTGTAACTAAATTTAGTACTATAACACCCAAACCCACCAAAACAAACGCATAGTACATCTATTTAAAAAAGCACATAAAAATTCGTTTCACTTCTTCCTAAGAGTGTCTACACTCCTTCCAATCTGACTATTGTAAGCGTAGACCGGATGTGGTTTAAATTCAGAGAAATAGCATCGGTGGCATTTTAGGAATATATACCAGATAAATTAATAAGAGACTTTACTGACCTCCGCCGTCCCCTCCCCCCCTTGTACACAAAACGTTCAGAACACTGTTGCAGAAACAATGAAAAAAAATTGTGCATTTGGCTAAAGATGTGCTTCTGAAAGAAGTGTAGGATTCTGCTTTCCAGATATCATTAGCCGGCCGCTGTGGAGGAGCGGTTCTAGGGGCTTCAGTCCGGAACCGCGGTGCTGCTACGGTCGCAAGTTTGAATCCTGCCTCGGGCGTGGATGTGTGTGATGTCCTTAGGTTCGTTATGTTTAAGTAGTTCTAAGTCTAGGGGACTGATGACCTTAGATGTTAAGTCCCATAGTGCTCAGAGCCATTTGAATATCATTACGAAATTATTTTGGACTATGACAACCTCCTATCCTTCCGCCGTTTCCCGTTCCCTACAGGGTCAGCATTGTTCTACAGGGTGTAAGGGGTATTAGTGCAGATATTTCTGTTGGTGGCTGTGGACGGTGTACGGAACAACATTACAAGAGTATTTACATCATTTGCAGATCAATAGGTACAGCTATTACTACTCGGATGGTTTTAGCTTGGGTAGTACCTCAATGTACATATAGCAAGAACAAGCCATTAATGTTTACTCTCCCATCGGTGGCAGGTCAGGTGTTGAAGTGTGGACCCAAAACGGTTAGTTTATGCTTACAGGCGTAGTTCACTTAGTTATGCAGTTATGACCGTGCAGAAAACGTTGGGTCTTAAGGTTTGTGACGTGCTGGTGATATGGTTGTTCGACGCAGATAAAAAACAAGCAAATACAGATGTCTGTACATATTAGCGTACCACATAAAAAATATCTGCACCTATACTCATTGCACCCAATAAATCAGTTTTGGCAATGTAAGTGGCATACTGTGGCCAGATGCCCTTCCTGACTCCACCAATTGACACGGGGAGGAATCTGTGTACCCCAAGTCTGCGTCGTGTGTGGATCTTATGGTCAACAGTGATAACGTTTTCTAACCCTTTCCGTAGTATGTATTTGAGGCAGGACGTGGGTACCAGACCGGTATTTACCTTATCGGATGTGGGAAACAGCCTAGAAATCACATCCACGCTGGACGGCTCACCAGCCCTCGTCGATAGCGATGCGTTTTAAGTCCTCCCCATGCATCAGAAGCGCCTTCCACGAATTCTTCTCCTGTGCTAATCTTTCTTCCCAGCGTAGCACTTACAACTTACATCCTCAATTATTTGGTAGATGTATCCCAATCTCTGTCTTCATCTCTCGGCTATTCGGACTAAACTAATCAGAAGGGCATGGAAAGAAAGTGATTTCATAAACCTGCCTCAGGTTCGCAGGCCACAACAAACACCAGTTTATACAAACCGACGCTGCAGCGAACGTACTTCAAATAACGGTACCAATTGCTCACTCTTATCTTCCAACAAGTGGCTACATTTACAGTGCTGGCCACCAGGCACCTGCCATTCCCCCTTAGGGAGGGATGCCCATATTTACTTCTCTTCCTGTTTTTACACACACTACGCCCATATTTACTTCTCTCCCTGTTTTTACGCCCTCTACTATACCTCCTAAAAAAGCCTGTAGAACTTCATTGTTAATTTGACTATCTTCTTTTCAGTGGTTCGTTATACATTATAACAGTCTTTTTGTAACTGATTTTCAGGCCTGTACAATACAAGTTTGCTATTTAGGGAGAAAAATAACTGATGATGGACGAAGTAGAGAGGATATAAAACGTAGACTGGCAATGGCAAGGAAAGCGTTTCTGAAGAAGAGAAATTTGTTAACATCGAGTATAGATTTAAGTGTCAGGAAGTCGTTTCTGAAAGTATTTATATGGAGTGTAGCCATGTATGGAAGTGAAACGTGGACGATAAATAGTTTAGACAAGAAGAGAATAGAAGCTTTCGAAATGTGGTGCTACAGAAGAATGCTGAAGATTAGATGGGTAGATCAGACAACTAATGAGGAGTATTGAATAGAATTGGGGAGAACAGAAATTTGTGGCACAACTTGACTAGAAGAAGGGATCGCTTGGTAGGATATATTCTGAGGCATCAAGGGATCACCAGTTTAGTATTGGAGGGCAGCGTGGAGGGTAAAAATCGTAAAGGGAGACCAAGAGATGAATACACTAAGCAGATTCAGAAGGATGTAGGTTGCAGTAGGTACTGGGAGATGAAGCAGCTTGCACAGGATAGAGTAGCATCTAGAGCTGCATTAAACCAGTCTCAGGACTGAAGACTACAACAACAACAATACAAGTAGTACATCGTCAAGAGCAAAACGAAGATGATTTTGTATACGTTTCATTATCTGGAGATATCTTCTAGAACTTTTGAAATTAGTAATACTAATTGTGAATGTCTTAATTACGTGGTGGTCACCATCGAAAAGTGTGTGCGGTCTGGATCAACTCACAGACTACCCGTATTTTGTTGCGTTTTCAAATGCTGCAATACCGTCTTGCAGTAATACGCTCCTAGTACAACAAGTGAGTGTCAATTAAACCGTCGATATTTAAAGTAAACAATGGACTAAGAAATCTCAGAGAAACTTTAAACTCAACGGTTTTATAGTGGCCGTTACTGGCTTAGAAAATTTAGCGATTCGAGAGTTTTCGCGGAATGTTAATGATTGCGCCTGTCGTGTTGTGTACACAGTCGTACCGAGAATTCCGTTTCACCAAGTTTCTACAATGAGTCAACCGTTTCCCGCCAACAGTAGCGACAGACATGCTGGCGCCGAGCCGGCGAGCAGCGTGGCTCGCGCGGTACGAATAGAAAACGGGACTGCGTGACAACATTCGGCACGCTCAGGCCGTGGCACGCCGCTAAGTGAGAGTTTACTAATGAGGCCGTCACGAGGAGACTCAGAGCAATTACACTGTCCTACTGTCGTTACCCTACAGGGCAGGTCTTCCTCCGGAACGGCAGCCTTGACCGTGGAACGGACAGTTGACAAACCATAAGCCAGCCTTTCATTGTTAAGCAACAAACAATTTACGTTTGTTGGTAGTGTAGTACATCCTGGAGCACTGCAACTTAATCAGATGGTATGTTTTTTACACAGTAAATATCAAAACATTTCTTGTAAAGCGTACCCAACAGCGCTAAGGTATTTGGAGAAATTCACATTACCACCACAAGCTGCTTTTAGTGAATAATGCTTTATTGACCGCTAGTTTCGGCCGGAATTACCATTTTCAAATCGAACTATATAACAGAAAGAATACCAAAAGAAAAGATGGAAGTGTACTGTTTCTTTATAAATAAAGTCTTCCGCTGAGTTTTTCTGACTGTTTGTGAAGCGTATTCTCAGGAATAACTATGCAGACCCTCGTAAACTTGTTTGTCAGTTTCCTCTGTCTTGCCACGGATCGGTGAAATAAGCCTGTACACGTGCCAACAAAGTTTGTAAATTTCACCTCACTTTTGAAGCTGTTCGTGTATGCCGTATTTTGAGACAAGTAAGAATCGCTGCAATTGCAGGTAAAGCATTTCTAACACCGAATATGCACCGTGTTTAAAGAAGAAGAAAACAAGACATTTCTCCATGAAATGGTTCAAAATAAGAGAGAAATACTCATATGAAAACCTGCTTAAGCAAATGTTACGGTCTTAACGTGATGATTGCATCAACATTCTGTGAATGTACAGAGAAATTTTTAATAACTTGTTTAAATTTATTTCTCCCCCACACTGAAAAAGAATACACAAATGTGAGAATTTTTTCTTTTGTACTTGGTCCTATAATGTCAGTATATTAAAATATAACAGCTTGGGAACATATGGTCAACATCGTCCGTGAAACAACCGGAGAATTTAGGGTTTTTTTGTTTGTTTTTATTGCACTGCCGCTTGTACGTTGTGTGTGGAAGACTGATTTTCATTTTAACCTTTTCCTGCGTAATATATGGTTGGAAAAGATGACACATCTACCAATTTGGTAATCGACAGTGCTATTTTGTTTTTATCCTTGATCAGGGGCGGTGGCAAGGGTGGATGACTGAAAACGAGAGATTTGGAGTGATGAATCACGCTGTACTCTGTAGCAATCCGGTGGAAGGATTTGGGTTTGGAGATTGGCTGAAGAATGTTAGCTGTCATCATGTGTAGTGCCAGCAATGCAGCGTGGTGGAGGTGGTGTTTCGGTATGCGGGTGTTTTACATGGTTGGGGTATGGTCCCCTTATTGCGCTTAAGAAGACGCTAAATGCAGAAGGATGTGGACACACAAGCAGCACTGTGTACTGCAAGCGGTAGTGTAATAGTTCGGAGACGATAATTGTTCGTAGATGCATGACAGTACACCCTATCATAAAACACCATATGTGAAGCAGTGGTTTGGGTACAATAACATTCCTGAAATGGACTGGTCTGTCCAGAAACCGGATCTCAACCCAGTGGAACAATTTTGAGATGAGCTGGAACGTTGACTTCGCTCCAGTTTTGGGGTGAGCTGGAATGTCAACTTCGCTCCACACCCTAGCGTCCAACATCACTACTTTCTCTGGTTTCGAATCTTGAAGACTGACATTCCTCCACCTACATTCAGACACCTCACTGAATGTTTCCCCGGCAGAGTTCAAGTCATCGTAGAAGCGATGGGTGTGCGCACCCCATATTAATGTTCACTAATAGGCGTCTGGATGCTTATGATCAGATATTCAGATAGTTTATGTATAAAATTGCACTTGGGAGTACCTAGCACTGCTGCGAACGGAATCGAGTGTGACCAGTGGGGGACTCGCTTTTATTGAGGTTCAAGTCCACCGGTCAAAAGTGGAAAAGGCTGAAAATATTATCAGGGTAGGGGAGAGAGATGGGGATTAACGGCGGTCAGTAGTAGGCTGGTTTGGCCGGCCCCATTATGAATGTTGAGTGCCCAGTGCGGCAACAGACGAAGGCAGTACGTAAGCAACTAGAAGGAAGAGGTTAGCAGTTCTGCCTGCAGGGGCAGAGAAGCGGAGAGGGGAAAGGCAGGTAACTCATTAGTGTACGGTTGGCAGGAAGGAATTCTGTCGCTGGAAGATTTGAGGACACACAATTTTCCTTTGTTGTAAATAGTTTCATGTAGATGCTGCGAGTGTGATGTTGGTACTGAATTTTAGGTAAGGCTTACACAACAGTGTGAGTAATGTTAGGGATCAAGGAATTGCTGGAGAGGTTTTCATACAATATATTGACGTTTCCTTCTTACTTGGCAGTCTAGCCTATTATTTGACGTATTTTCCGTTCGTTTCTGATGTCGCTGTCTTCCAGTGTGGCCGCCATCAAAATCACTGACAGCACACCTCAAGGAGAGAGGTGTAACGATTGTATAACACGGATTTCGCTTTCGGAATGGTAACAGTTAAAGTCCTCTTCCGGTCTTCCAGAATTACGTTTTCCGTGGTTTTGCTAAATCGCGCCGGGGTCGGGTTCCTCTTCGTAAAGACACGACCAATACGTCCCTTATCCTTCCCAAATACCAGCTTGTGTTCAGTCTCTAATAATCTCTTCATCGGCAGGACATCAAATCCTAATCTTCCTTTATCCATAATTAAAAAAGATACCGTCTGGTTCAAGCTTTAGTATAACTGCTTCTGACGTTTGTTACGGTTTATCCTCAGATCCATCGATCTTTCTCCGGCTGACGAGCTGCGCTTTGCAGTAACTGTTAAATAATGCATCTGATCTCGAACAATCGTCCCTACTCCTTGGTGTAGATAGTACTCACACAGAAGAAAAGATTCACTTTGTCTAAGGCTATGTCATTTACTTAACTGTAGTCTTTTTCTTCTTCTCATCATTATTATTATCATTTTTATTGTGTGAGTATTCCCAAACTACAGTACCGGTATGAGGAGGAGGAGGTGGTAAGAGTGGTTAAGTCTGTCATTCAACAGCTCTGTGAGGCTAAGCAGCGTAGTCGAGAAGGGAAGAAGAGAAAGTCTGAATGGGTTCATCAGTCGTGCGTGGTCGGATCAAATAGCTCTCCTGGAGAAAGACACCCGTTTCTGCAACCTATACTCTATAAGGCGAAAAAAGATGAATATCAGTTAGCTGCACTGTTGCCAGCTTTCAATCGGGAAGTGCAAGCGACTGTTACAACACAGACTGAAAGCCACAGTCGACTCATAACCTCAGCAAGGAATTGCGGTAGCCATTACAGAATGCTTTGTATGCTCCACACTGATTTGCTCGCAGTTTTCTTACTTTTGGAACGGCTGAAGAAGGCAATTTAGGCCCATCGGAGGATTCGAGTACGACTTTAAAGACCCAGTCAAGAACCGACGAACGCAATTACTGTGTGTCAGTTCTGTTTACGCAGAAACACGGATCTGCTGTGATGGCTGGCAACACTGCAAGAAAAGGAAGACAGTGCTGGTTCCCCAACACAGCTCCTCTTCCCACGCCAGTCCAGCGTGAAGTTCTCGTTTATTTACGATCGCGAACAGCCACGTTAAAATTTTCACCCTATAACTGCTTCGACTTACGTAACCAAAGCGTTAAAATTTAAAATGTTAAATGCTGCATTTTCATGATCAATAGAGTTAAGGATGTCAACGGCCGTGCGGCAGTGAATACACAGATTCCCGCCAGATCACCAAAGTTAAGCACCGTCGGGCGTGGGTGGCACTTGTATGGGACAACATCCGTGTCGCCAGGCGCTGTTGACATACCGAGGTGCTCTCAGCCTCGTGATGCTAATTCCGGAGCTATCGAGTAGTTATAATCAAAGCGCAGCTACTCACAGAGGTCCAGTGTGAACTGAACTTATCACCTATGGCAGCGATATTTCGTAGATATTCCAATGCGTTAATGCGGAACCGATTTACGCTAGAAAAAAATAGTTCCAATTTTAGCCACCTGGTGCAAGTCTGGCGCTATGAATGCAAGGAAGACGTTTAAAAAATGTTTCCGTACGTAATCAATTAGGAATGGGATGTGGATACGAAAGACCAAATAAGCGAGAAAGGGTTAACCGAATAGTAGCGGCTCCAGGTCATGAACATTGACAACGGCAGAGAGATGTGTGCTGACCAAACGCTCCTCCAAATCCGTATACGATGACTGCAGTCGGCTGAGGACGGGGCCAACGAGATATAAGGGCCCTGCAACGAACTTGTGACGTCTAACCAATCGGTGTGAGACCTACGAGAAAGATAGAGAGGCCTGCGCTCGCTCAACTCAGCAGACAAACTACGTTTGTGCATCTGTTAATTCGTAACTAGGTGTGTACGTACAAACGAGAATTTCATCCTCTACTTGAATCCGCTATTATTAGTCCTACAATGATCAGAAGTCCATAGCCTACTTATAATTTGTTACGGCTGTACTGGGGTACAATAAAATTAAAATTATGCCAATATCAGTTGCATAACGTGTCATTGTATGAAATGAGACTAAATGCTATGAACAAGCCGCTACACCATTTATGACGAGTACTGATCTTAAATAAAATTTTGTTGTAGTACTGTCAATCAGTAAGACTTCATAATAGCAGATTCCAATAGAAGATGCAATTATCGTTAGTACGTACACGCCCAGCTGCCAGTTAAAAGGTTAAGAAACTCATTTTGTCTACTGAGTTGAGGGAGCGAGCGAGCGAGTGAGTTCAGGCTACCTTCGTGGCGTACGCGCCCTGGCCTGTCCTCGTGGGCCTCGACTCTGTGTGCCCACCACACTTTACGAACGCTCAGCTCCGTACAGGGCCAACGAGAAATCAGTATTTAATTGAAAAGGTACCCACCTCAGATCTTAACTTTGTCGTGTGCTATCGAGAACTTGCGCGCTTTTAAACGCGCAGTCGCCAGACATAGTTACTCGCTCCCCGGCGGAGACGGCTGCTGGCATTCTTCAAGACCTGCAGTGTCACGTGCTATGACGTACGTACCACGGCCTGTCTTTCTCGTAAGCCTCGCTGAGGATAACACTGCGGCCAATCGGTAACGTTAGGCCCCCCGAGGCCAGTTCGGACGAGGGGAGAGAATAGAATTAAGGATAAGTGCTGTGTCAGACAGATTGCAAATATGACCGATACGAATGAGATTGTTCGGTATGGTGCATTCCTGGGATGTCTTGGAACAGGTGACTGGCCATTCGTGTGACCGTCGAGTGCAGAATGGGAAAGACGTACGAAAAAAGTGACCATTTGCAGTTATAATGAAATAGGGTGTAACTGTGCTACCCTTGTCAACGCAACGGCACACAAATCTGATTGCGTCCTGCGAGTGGTTTCGAGAAGTCAGCAGAGGTGAGATCGTGCAGCATAAGGTAACAGGCACAAGAGTTGAAGCTGGAATTTTGAACTGAAGCTTAGGACAGTCTGAAGGTGCTTCAAAAGAAGCACTTAGTTTGATATAACAAATTATCAAGTGCCATATAATGATTCCATTGGCGTTTCTATTATTCGACCGACGACAGAAGCTATGTTAAGAGAAGAACCGACTGCTACTAACACTCTGTTAGAACTCTGAGGGTCTCATGCGAGACTTATGATGGACAGCGGAGCTGCGGTCTTCCCTAGGCAGACGTCACAGGCTCTATAGTCTCCAACTGCTGACTTCTTACTCACTCTTACAGGACTCCCAGCCTTCTACTCTGACGACAGACACGCACTGTCCATCAAATCGTTTCCTGCTATTGACAACTTCCTCGCAAAGCTCCTTTCTTCTGTCATGTGCGATGAACAACTGCGTTACTTTAAGTACTTCGCCAACAGACATTATTCGGGAGCAACACAGAAAACGGGCCACAGCCAGACGCTCTAACCGGGTCCTTTGCTGGTGGCCTTTGCTCCGACTTCTATACGGCTGCTTGTCATAAGAGATACACATACGTTGCGTGTACGCTATAGAAGAAAGAAACCGCTTATGATCATTATGTATTTTTTACTTTGCAGCCAATTACAAGTTGAGATTTGCCTTACTTTTTTTAATTTACTTCTGGGAAAAAGGTGGTCCCTTGTATCAGACAAAAAATACCCTACGAGGCTAGGGACAGATTTGAATCCATTACAAACGAAACTACGTGTTGCATTGTTGTTTGTTGAATGGCCATGCTGCTTGTGCGCCTATAAAATCGTGATCCTATGTTCAGCTGAAAGGGCACTACTCACGAAACTGTAGAGCGGCTTCTTTTCTTTAAATCGCGTCAGACATACACAGTCACGACTATCATTCAACAAAATCTATCATTTTTTTTCTTACAGCCGTTACTATACATACGGAAACGACTGTTTCGGTGCTTCAAATTTAACGTTTCTTCTGCAGCCTCAAACAATTCTGGCAGATGACAAAGTGTCGTCTGCGCCAGACACTCCTTACTAGCAACGTGCTGTAACTGAATTCTCGATTATGAAAAAAGAAATCATGGTAAACATCCATTAACGTTTGCGTGCAGTGCATGGCATGGATACCCTTATTCGTACCGAGCGGCGCACCACATGTCGGCAACTGGCACCACAGCAAGGGTGAGCACTGGAAGTGCGAGTGCATTGGTTGACTCTTGGATATTCAGAGGTGCACTCAAGATCGGATCCATGAATGCTCACAATAGATCACACGGTTCGAAGTAAAAGCGTTTCATCTGAACTGTTGGAGCAGTTTGAGATCAATGGAGAGGCCTTTCTGCCTCTGATCGTTACAGATGAGGAAACATGGGTGCACCGCCTTGAGCCGGAAAGAAAAAGACAGTCACTGGAGTGAAATCACCAAAAAAGACCTTCAAGGCGGATTTCCTATACTGACAGTATCAGAATGATAGTCCTTGGTATAGCGCTGCTGTCATTCTGGCAGATGTTTCACTTCCGTGCATGGCTACACTCCAGACAAATACGTCCAGAAAAGACTTTCGGACACTTAAATCTATGTTCGATGTTAACAATTTTTTCTTCTGCAGAAATGCTTTTCTTGCTACTGCCGGTCTACATTTCGTGTCCTTTCTACTGTGGTCATCATCAGCTATTTTGCCTTCCAGAAGCAAAGCTCATCTACCACTTTGAGTTCCTCGTTTCCTAATCTGATTCCCTCAACATCACTTGATTTAATTCGACTGCATTCCATTACTCTTGTTTTGCTTTTGTTGATATTCATCTTATATCCTCCTTTCAAGACACTGTCCATTCTATCGGACTGCTCTTTCAAGTCCTTTGCTGTCTCTGACAGAAATACAATGTGATCAGCAAACCTCAGCGTTTTTATTTCTTCTCCCTGAACTTTAATTCCTGTTCCAAACTTTTTCCTCTGCAACTACTGAAAAGGATGGTGCCTCTCTTCAGGAACAATACATGTATCTGGCCTCTCAAGAAATACCCTTCCGTTGTGGTTGTACCTATAATAGGGCTATCTGTATCGCTGAGGCATGGAAGCCATCCCACCGACGCCAAGGTCCATGGTCCATGGGGTGGGGAAGGGAGGGAGGGGGAGAGATAGAAACATAGTACGGTACATGTAAAATAAATGTTAACAGTGTCCCCAAATTCCATCTATAAATAACGAATGCGTTCCGGGAAAAAATTGTGGGACTTCATATATTAACCGACCCTCGTAACTCGGAGGGAGCTTCCCTAATTGATAACGATGCCTTCTATAAGATAACTGCTGCTGCATCCTGCTGGTATCTGTCGGTATGTGGTAACTGTAACACTATGTGGTAATTATTACAGCATTATGGAAATAATACCCTTCTTAACACGGACTTGTCTTTCATCATCTTCGCCTCCCAACCACCCCTAGCCGCCCCCCTCCGTACTTGTTTTACTATCACAAGAGTTTTGTGTTATAAGATATTAAAAATCTTGTCAAAGACTGTATATCCAGAGATTTTCGACATAGCTATTATCGATGTGTTCATACACTCCTGGAAATAGAAAAAAGAACACATTGACACCGGTGTGTCAGACCCACCATACTTGCTCCGGACACTGCGAGAGGGCTGTACAAGCAATGATCACACGCACGGCACAGCGGACACACCAGGAACCGCGGTGTTGGCCGTCGAATGGCGCTAGCTGCGCAGCATTTGTGCACCGCCGCCGTCAGTGTCAGCCAGTTTGCCGTGGCATACGGAGCTCCATCGCAGTCTTTAACACTGGTAGCATGCCGCGACAGCGTGGACGTGAACCGTATGTGCAGTTGACGGATTTTGAGCGAGGGCGTATAGTGGGCATGCGGGAGGCCGGGTGGACGTACCGCCGAATTGCTCAACACGTGGGTCGTGAGGTCTCCACAGTACATCGATGTTGTCGCCAGTGGTCGGCGGAAGGTGCAAGTGCCCGTCGACCTGGGACCGGACCGCAGCGACGCACGGATGCACGCCAAGACCGTAGGATCCTACGCAGTGCCGTAGGGGACCGCACCGCCACTTCCCAGCAAAATAGGGACACTGTTGCTCCTGGGGTATCGGCGAGGACCATTCGCAACCGTCTCCATGAAGCTGGGCTACGGTCCCGCACACCGTTAGGCCGTCTTCCGCTCACGCCCCAACATCGTGCAGCCCGCCTCCAGTGGTGTCGCGACAGGCGTGAATGGAGGGACGAATGGAGACGTGTCGTCTTCAGCGACGAGAGTCGCTTCTGCCTTGGTGCCAATGATGGTCGTATGCGTGTTTGGCGCCGTGCAGGTGAGCGCCACAATCAGGACTGCATACGACCGAGGCACACAGGGCCAACACCCGGCATCATGGTGTGGGGAGCGATCTCCTACACTGGCCGTACACCACTGGTGATCGTCGAGGGGACACTGAATAGTGCACGGTACATCCAAACCGTCATCGAACCCATCGTTCTACTATTCCTAGACCGGCAAGGGAACTTGCTGTTCCAACAGGACAGTGCACGTCCGCATGTATCCCGTGCCACCCAACGTGCTCTAGAAGGTGTAAGTCAACTACCCTGGCCAGCAAGATCTCCGGATCTGTCCCCCATTGAGCATGTTTGGGACTGGATGAAGCGTCGTCTCACGCGGTCTGCACGTCCAGCACGAACGCTGGTCCAACTGAGGCGCCAGGTGGAAATGGCATGGCAAGCCGTTCCACAGGACTACATCCAGCATCTCTACGATCGTCTCCATGGGAGAATAGCAGCCTGCATTGCTGCGAAAGGTGGATATACACTGTACTAGTGCCGACATTGTGCATGCTCTGTTGCCTGTGTCTATGTGCCTGTGGTTCTGTCAGTGTGATCATGTGATGTATCTGACCCCAGGAATGTGTCAATAAAGTTTCCCCTTCCTGGGACAATGAATTCACTGTGTTCTTATTTCAATTTCCAGGAGTGTATTTTTATTAGCTACAGGCTTATCTGTGTTGCTTCAGTGAAATATTTTGGCAAACAATAGGTATGCTTAACATATTTTTATTGGTCCAATGCAGGACAAATTACCATTTTCCTTGGGTCCAACTCAAGGAATATTTTTGAAATTACTTATAAGTCTTAACAGTTTACTGAAACTTTATTTATGCAATTATATTTTTTGATAAGAACAAGCCGGCTGCTGTGGCCGAGTGGCTCTGGGCGCTGCAGTCCGGAACCGCGCTGCTGCTACGGTCGCAGGTTCGAATCCTGCCTCGGGCATGGATGTGTGTGACGTTTTTAGGTTAGTTAGGTTTAAGTAGTTCTAAGTCTAGGGGACTGATGACCTCAGATGTTAAGTCCCATAGTGCTTAGAGCCATTTGATCCATTTTTTGATACGAACTAATTTTCAGTCCCATTTCTCTTCACACTAACAAAATTACTGTTAGTGTTACCAGCAGTATAACAAACCAAAATTTCTTCAAGTTTGTATTTCTTCATACACTGCAAAAGATACTGAATCATAATTTGAGCTGTTTCACCTGACGCTTCACCGAAATTCAGAAGTTTAACTTGAATTCCCTTCTACAGACTGAAATATCTTACCGTTGGAACAAGTTTTACGCCACTTGTTTTGAACTATCCACCGTTGCTGTTACATAATTAATGTTTTCCAAAGAACGCAGCACATTAACAAATACAAATGACGAATTAACGTTACCAATAATTGCCTCGGTTTTGGTTCAAGCCGATGAAAATCTGGACATATAACTGTTTAATATGTTTCGATGTGCCGTCTGATGTTTTGAAATAGAGATCGTGTCTAGCAGTGTCGTATGAAAATGTAGCCTCTTTAGCAGCACGCTCCAGATCATCGTTATTGGCATCTTCAGGTTTCAAAAATCTCTTATCTTTGGTGAAGCACGTGGAGATACTGTGTAATGACGGGGGATGATAATATAGGCCCAAGGCTGTCCGTTGCTTTTAAAGCCTGGGCTGTCTTGTTAGTAGCCCCTAAATATTAGCAGACTACTGTCGTATCCGTGCAACAGTTTTTTTAAATGGACAATGTTGCAGAGCTTTTGTTAATAACGCAGCGTTGCGAAAGCATATTTGGACTCTTTCCGTTCGTAAATGAGTAGCTGATGCAGTAATGCGACGCTTTCCACCTCGTTAATGTGACTTTCTTTTTGTTATTCGTTTAGAATAACCGAGACGTATGTGGTGTGAGAACGCCGCGTCTGTAATCCAATATTTTCCTCCACACGGACTAACGAAACTGATGTTTTTGGGTAGTTTTCAATCATTCCTTTTCACAGCGTTCACCAAGAGAGATTATCGAGTTGGATTGACAGGATGGCTACAATCAAACGACAGAAATAAAGCCACTAAACAGCACAACCAAAAGTTATGCATATAAATGAGAAGTCGCTTGGACGAGTCCACGTAAGAAAGAAATGGTCCCTTTACGCTTTAGGCTATTATCAGAATGATTAGTTCACCCGTAAATGACGAAATGTGGCATTTTTGATCAAAACACTTGCACCAGACCCTAATTTTTAAAAAAAATTTAATCCTGTTGCAGGTTAACATTACACAAGTTTTTTTTATTTGGTTTCAGGCGGAGCCCATTTGACTGCACACAATTATTGCACTTATCATACAAACAGAACGTTAGTCTGATTTCATTACAAAATATGAAACACAATTAAACGAGATAAGAAGGCAACAAAATACATTAGTCTTACCGCACCATTACAAAAAAGCCACGAAATTTTATGATAAAATGCAATTATATACACACGTAATGAATGTTAAAGATCACAATTTGTGAAGTTTCCTTTTACGAAGACGAATGAAATGGCAGACACGTGACAAAGAACGTATTCATGGAACTTAAGAGCTAAACCAAGAGAAAAATAGCCCTTAATTTTTAAAATATTATACAGTGTAGCTGTTCTTGGATGATGGTATTTATCACATTCTATGAATATATTTACACTGTCCGCGACAGTAAGTCAGGAATCAGTTTTAAGACGGAATGAATCTCGTTTTATTGATTTCATCTAACCTGCTAGGTTAACAATTTCTCTTTTTGCGAGCGTCCATCTTAAGAAACCGACAGTGGCATGCAATCTGTTGCTGAACCGCCCAATACCGTGTGCCTTTGATGTTACAGTCTACATCCATCAACTTCGATTCCGTTTTTGTTTGTCTGTCGAGTGTACTGCGAAAATCACTAAACACAGTTTCTTTTGCCCATTGCTAAACGATGAGACATAAACGAATAGGTATAAAACTATCAAAAACGTGTAGACCAGTTACTTCACACTCTGAAGCAGTATACACATTGTTGCCAAATGACAACAGTAAGTGAAAAGTTGTGGCCCGAACGGTAGCAACAATTCCTCGTCGACGTCAGCGCTTGCTCCAAGGTCGGATGACACAGGCACGGCCGCGAGAGCATGTTTAAAAACGCGACGGCAGACATACATGTCAAACTGCCATAAAATCCTCAAACCCTGGATGTTTCTGCAACCCCCGACAGAGTGCTAATCCCGGCCGTTTGGTAAGCCCAACAATAAGTCGACATCTTGCAATAGGTAAAATGGACTCTGTGCGATGTTTACGAAATAAAATGTAGGACGACTCGCCTCTGCGTTTCACTGGGAGAAAGAACTACTGCTAAAATACGGCGTATTCGTTTGCAGTTCTCTGAAGTGTTATCGACGGGGCAGCGACATCGCTGACACTGCGTCGGCTGTGCGATGACGGCGCAGATTCGCTGAACTTGGCTTACATACGTCAATGAACGTGCCTGCGTGTAATCTAATCTGCAGGATATTGCAGATGAGCTGGCCAGCCAGACGGAGAGTTATCGGCAGAGGGTTGGCGTGCTTGTTGCTTACCAGGACTGTTCCTTTGAAAAGGACGCTGCCGATGTCTTAGCCTAATCCGAGATTACGCTCAGTCACTATTGACATCGCCGTCGGCGGGACGTTGAACCTTCATCTGCCGTGAGCTTTAGCGGAGCCACGCGAGGATGAAAGAAGCCTTACGCTTGCCGGTCACGCGGGCGGCCATTGACTGCTGAGTCGCACATAGCCACCGGTGACGCCCTTTAGGTGGATTCCCTGCTCGGCGACGCGAGAGTGGTTCTGACGTTGACCGACGCGCCCCCCCCCCCCCCAACTCGCTCTCGCTCTCTCCCTCTCCCCCCCCCACCTCCTCCTATCTCCCTCTCAGACGTACCAACGAAGATTGTCAAACGTAACCTCACTTCTGTAGCAGCTGTCGCTGTACGCATCGCATCGCGAATTGTTTTGACTATACTGGGAATGGCTAAACAAGGCCCCGGGAGTAGACAACATTCCATTAGAACTACTGACAGCCTTGGGAGAGCCAGTCCTGACAAAACTCTACCATCTGGTGAGCAAGATGTATGCGACAGGCGAAATAACCTCAGACTTCAAGAAGAATATAATAATTCCAATCCCAAAGAATTCTGAAGGTGGCAGGGGTAAAATATAGAGAGCGAAAGGCTATTTATAATTTGTACATAAACCAAATGGCAGTTATAAGAGTGGAGGGGCATGAAAGGGAAGCAGTGGTTGGGAAGAGAGTGAGACAGGGTTTTAGCCTATCCCCGATGTTATTCAATCTGTATATTGAGCAAGTAGTAAAGGAAACAAAAGAAAAATTCCGAGTAGGAATTAAAATCCATGGAGAAGAAATAAAAACTTTGCGGTTCGCCGATGACATCGTAATTCTGCCAGAGGCAGCAAAGCACCTGCAGGAGCAGCTGAACGGAATGGACAGTGTCTTGAAAAGAGCATATAAGATCAACATCAACAAAAGCAAAATGATGATAATGGAATGTAGTCGAATTAAATCGGGTGATGCTGAGGGAATTAGATTAGGAAATGAGACACTTAAAATAGTAAAGGAGTTCTGCTATTTGGGGAGCAAAATAACTGATGATGGTCGAAGTTGAGAGGATATAAAATGTAGTTTGGCAATGGCAAGGAAGGCGTTTCTGAAGAAGAGAAATTTGTTAACATCGATTATAGATTTAAGTGTGAGGAAATCGTTTCTAAAAGTATTTGTATGGAGTGTAGTCATGTATGGAAGTGAAACGTTGACGATCAAAAGCTTGGACAAGAAGAGAATAGAAGCTTTGGAAATGAGGTGCTGCAGAAGAATGCTGAAGATTAGATGGGTAGATCACATGACTAATGAGGAGGTATTGAATAGAACTGGGGAGAAGAGTTTGTGGCACAACTTGACTAGAAGAAGGGATCGGTTGGTAGGACATGTTCTGAGGCACCAAGGGATCACCAATTTAGTATTGGACGGCGGCGTGGAGGGTAAAAATCGTAGAGGGAGACCAAGAGCTGAATACACTAAGCAGATTCAGAAGGATGTAGGTTGCAGTAGGTAGTGGGAGATGGAGAAGCTTGCACAGGATAGAGTAGCATGGATAGATGCATCAAACCAGTCTCAGGACTGAAGACCACAACAACAACAACGGGAATGACTATCAGTGAAGACATGGCATTTCTTGCATTAACTTTAGCGCTATGTATGTGGGGCGTTTAGTAAGAAATTGCGGCCGGTTTCTGTTAAAAAAATTAGGAGTTTGTTGCAGCACATCGTGGAATATTTCCGATTCAACCGCTACAGTTTCATGAAGTTGCGACTGCTGATAGGCTGGCGGCGCTATATGCAACCTTCAAAATTTTGTCTGTAACGGATGTGAGTTAGAGAGATAGCATTGAGTTTCTTTTAGTGGAAAAGCAGAGCATCGCAAATAATCATAGCGGCTTGCAGAATGTCTACGGAGACCTGGCAGTGAACAAGAAGCATGGTCAATTCTCGGGCAAGGCGTCTGTCATCAACACTACAACGCTGCGCAAACTTCCATCTATATATGTGTTTGGAGATTATAGAGAGAGAGAGAGAGAGAGAGAGAGAGAGAGAGAGATTGATTTTTGATTGAGATTTTTACTTTAAGTCTTAACTGGTACCTGAATTTTGTTTACTGCCTCCTTGAATGATCAGCTTTTGCACCATTTGGTGACCTATTACAATTTGGAGGAAGTTATTGTTCTTTAAGGTTTAAAATACGACTCTGTTAGTTACTTGGCCGCATTGCGGATAGCTTTGAGCCCAAGTTTTCGTAGCTTTTCATACCTAAGGGACCACTGTTGTAAATAAGATCAAACAGCAATCTGCTTTTCGTGAGAAAAGGAGACTGCTTGGCACACAAACTTCCTTCAAACTACACGTCCTGCTACATCAAAATTGGTCAGTGGAGTTTAGCACATACTATTGTACAAGAACATAATCCAATTACTGTAATTAAGAAATTATGAGAGGTTGTCACTTATTGAATGAAAACTATAGAGAATGCATTTCTTTTCGTGTATGTGCACTTGCAATTCTGTCGATTGATAGACGGTGACGACAATGAAGTTCACCTCCTTTTCCAAAAACAAGATATTTCTATTCTTCACTTCCAGAAAATTTGTATACATAAATGTTTGGCAACTCTTACAGATACTTTACTCGCTTTTATCACTAAAATATCAATTTTCATTAAATCTAACAATACGTTCTGAGCGACGGCGTAGCAACACGTCCTCTTTCCACAAGATACAGATTAACAGTTCTCTTTTTTAATAAATATTTTTTTTAGAGTCCATACTCAAAGATTCACAACTACTATCGTTGCGGGGATTGCGCGCTAAGGAGTTTGTTGCTGTTCAGCTACGCTCACTTCACTTCAAGTACTTTTTGAATCAAATTTACATTTACGGTATTTACATACATTACTGAGCTTCTCAGAATAAAATCAGACCAAATTAGTTTAAAAAAAAGGGGGCATTGGGGCTCACATAACATTACAAACCCTCATTCGAGGTGATCGACGGATCATAATCAAACACCTCGCTGCTCAACGGGACGTCTTGTTAGTAGTGCTACCACACACGTCCACCAGTACTCAGAGGTGTGTGCCAGCTGGTTTTCTCGCCGCCTAACAGAATACCACACTACAGCCCGGATCTCGTCTCATCCATCTGTTTGGCCCAATGAAGGATGCACTTCGCGGGAAGCAGTCTGTGGATGATGCGGACGTTGTTGATGCAGCAAGACGTTGGCTCAGACCTCGACCGGTAGCGTGGTATCATGCGAGCATACAGGCCTTCACACTGAACGGAGATTATATTGAAAAATAGGGTTTTGTAACCACAGGACTGGAGAACAATATGGTGAATTTGAATCCTGAATAAAACCAACATACATTCAGAAAAAATATGGTGCATTACTCATTGAACGCCTCTAGTATAAAGAAGAAAAGAAAGGACGACGTTGGTACAGACAATTGTTGAAACTGACAAGGAAATACACCCATTAACATCTTCTAAAGGAAATATAACACTCAGAACCCTGATGAATGCATCAACTTTCTCCGAATGGACAATCAGACTTTCAAGAAACTACCTGTTGGCTTCTGTCTCGGCTTCTCCGGCCGTCGTTTGTTTGATAATTATTCTGACGTTTCAACAGCACGAATGGCTGGTATTGTCGAAGCTTCTTCCTCCATTGGTAGTGATGGCGGTGGTGGACTGGAGGGTGAAACTTTGAGAATGCTAGCCATTCGCGTTGGCGAAAAATCAGAAAAATTATCATACAAACTTTGCCCATCAGGCAATTTGTCAACAAGCGTCCACGAAAGCCTGAACAGTTTTGTAAACTTTTAATAGCTTGTTAGATCTACTACACATTCACATTGAAAAAGAAGACACATTTACGCGAAAATCTATTCTCCTGTACTCCGTCCTCTAATGAAACTTCATTAAAATAACACACTATTGGAACATACAGATCGTTCGTGGAAGAACCGGAGAGCTCCGTTGTATTATGTATTTTTCCATTTTATTGCATTATCGCCTGCATGCTGTCGTAGAATATTGGTTATTTTCTTACGTCTTCCTACGTAATATACGGACGGGAAACACCTCCACTATGTTGCCAATTGTCAGTGCTCTTTTCTTTTTATCCATATACTCTCCTAATCGTGGTTTCCATAATTGTGGAATGTAGTGAAAACTCTTTCTCGCTACACATGCGCGAAGAAAACATCAACGCAAACAATGTCCAACATATTACCAAATCTGCCGTCAAGCAAAATCTGTCTCGAACACGTCAAACTTTGTGTTTGACCAAGACGTCTAACATAGCCAATAACTGACAAACAGTTTGACAAACTATTGAAGTTTGACAAATTATTTGATCGTTTACAGGGACCTTAACACGGGTGGCTAATAAAAGTTAGCTCCTTTCCACTGAACTGCTGAGATGCGGGGGCGGACGCCTAACCTCAGCTGTGCGATATAAACAAAGTGTAAACTTAGCCAAAGCCAACAATCCACATACGCGCCAATATATCCCCAGTGGTGGGCGACGGTAACGATTAGGAACAGCGCTGGTCGACAAGCGCTCTGCCCGTCATTGCACACTTTTAGCTTTCTTCGCATTTGGGCCGCGCCTGCAGTGGAACACTGCAGGAGTTCTACGCCAGTCTTGAGGCGGAACACTCCTTACTTACTGTTTTATCCATGGTAATGGCTATGGATTAAATCAGTTGGGATGATTAACACGGTAGTTACAGAAACCAGATGGCAGTTATAAGAGGGACATGAAAGGGAAGCAGTGGTTGGGAAGGGAGTGAGACAGGGTTGTAGCCTATACCCGATGTTATTCAATCTGTATATTGAGCAAGCAGTAAAGGAAACAAAAGAAAAATTTGGAATAGGAATTAAAATCCATGGAGAAGAAATGAAAACTTTTAGGTTTGCCAATGACATTGTAATTCTGTCAGAGACAGCAAAGGACTTGGAAGAGCAGTTGAACGGAATGGCCAGTGTCTTGAAAGGAGGATATAAGATGAACATCTCCAAAAGCAAAACGAGGATGATGAAATGTAGTCGAAGTAAGTCGGGTGATGCTGCGGGAATTAGATTAGGAAATGAGATACTTAAAGTAGTAAAGGAGTTTTGCTATTTGGGGAGGAAAATAACTGACGACGGTCGGATATAAAATGTAGACTGGCAATGGCAAGGAAAGCGTTTCTGAAGAAGAGAAATTTGTTAACATCGAGTATAGATTTAAGTGTCAGGAAGTCGTTTCTGAACGTATTTGTATGGAGTGTAGCCATGTACGGAAGTGAAACATGGACGATAAATAGTTTGGACAAGAAGAGAATAGAAGCTTTTGAAATGTGGTGCTACAGAAGAATGCTGAAGATTAGATGGGTAGATCACATAACTAATGAGGAGGTATTGAATAGAATTGCGGAGAAGAGTAGTTTGTGGCACAACTTGACTAGAATTAGGGATCGGTTGGTAGGACATGTTCTGAGGCATCAATGGATCACCAATTTAGTATTGGAGGGCAGAGTGGAGGGTAAAAATCGTAGAGGGATACCATGAGATGAATATAATAAGCAGATTCAGAAAGATGTAGGTTGAAGTAGGTACTGGGAGATTATGAAGCTTGCACAGGATAGAGTAGCATGGAGAGCTCCATCAAACCAGTCTCAGAACTGTAGACCACAACAACAAACAACAACAGTTACAGCTTTCAAAATACATACTATATGATCAAAAGCATCCAGACACCTCTATGTAATGCGTAATTGACCACTAGATGTTGCAAGAGACGGATCCGCCATTGGAAAACGAGGGAAGGAGTATACTGTGGTCAGTAAAGAAACAGTAACAGCAGAATGGGTCGGTCAGGAGACTCCATAAGCGACATATCAAAGCTTCTAATTCAGTCTGGAACCGCGCTGCTGCTGCGGTCGCAGGTTCGAATCCTGCCTCGGGCATGAGTGTGTGTGATGTCCATAGGTTAGTTAGGCTTAAGTAGTTCTAAGTTCTAGGGGACTGAGGACCTCAGATGTCAAGTCCCATAGTGCTTAGAGCCATTTGATTTGAAACCTTCCAAAGCAGCCAAGTCGACAGTTGGGCGTGTGACTGTGAAGTGGAAATGCGAAGCAACAACCACAGCTAAAGAAAGACCAGGCAGTCAACAAGTTCTGACTGACAGGGTCGTCGATCATTGTGATGGATGGTTGTAATATATCGCATGAAATCAGCGGGAAGGACCACTCGTGAGTCCTACCAGTCCCATTAACACAGTGACTACGCGTTGGGAGTATGTTGATCGAGCACATACTGAGTGATCAAAAAGTCAGTATAAAAAAACTGAATAAATCACAGAATAATGTAGATAGAGAGGTACAAATTTACACACATGCTTGGAATGACATGGGGTTTTATTAGAACCAAAAAAATACAAAAGTTCAAAAATGTCCGACAGATGGCGCTTCATCTGATCAGAATGGCAATAATTAGCATAACAAAGTAAGACAAAGCAAAGATGATGTTCTTTACAGGAAATGCCCAATATATCGACCATCATTCCTCAACAATAGCTGTAGTCTAGCAATGATGTGAACAGTACTGTAAAGCATGTCCGGAGTTATGGTGAGGCATTGACGTCGGATGTTGTCTTACAGTATCCCTAGAGATGTTGGTCGATCACGATACACTTGCAACTTCAGGTAACCCCAAAGCCAATAATCGCACGGACTGAGATCTGGGTACCTGGGAGGCCAAGCATGGCGAAAGCGGCGACTGAGCACACGATCATCACCAAACGACGCCCACAAGAGATCTTTCACGCGTCTAGCAATATGGGGTGGAGCGCCATCTTGCATAAACATCGCACGTTCCAACAGGTGTTTATCAGCCAGGCTGGGGATGATGTGATTCTGTAACATGTCGGCGTACCTCTCACCCGTCGTGGTAGCAGTTACAAAACCAGAATCACGCATTTTCTCGAAGAAAAAAAGTCCGATAACGGTAGATGTGGTAAATCCAACCCATACCGTGACTTTCTCGTCGTGCAATGGAGTTTCCACGACAGTTCTAGGATTTTCGGTAGCCCAAATTCTGCAGTTGTGGGCGTTGACAGACCCTCGGAGCGTGAAATGAACTTCGTTGGTCCACAACACGTTACTCAACCAATCGTCACCTTCCGCCATCTTTTGAAACGCCCACGCCGCAAATGCCCTCAGCTTCACTAAATCGCCAGGTAACAGTTCATGATGCCGATGGATTTTGTACGGACAGCATCGGAGGGTACGCCTCAGTGCCAACCAAACAGTAGTGTATGGAATGCCGGTGCGACGTGCCACTGCACGAGCGCTGACTTCCTCGTGCATAGACGAACCCACTACAGTCTCCATTTCTTCCTGAACTGTCTCAGCAGCATTACGCCTTGTGCTCGGTCGGCCACTACGGGGTCTATCTTCTAAACAACCCGTGGCTTCGAACTTCGAAATCTTTCTCCTCACAGCTTCATTTGTCAACGGACATTTACCCGTTCGAATCCCCTTCCTATGGCGATAGGTTGTGCTAAGTTTTGGAGGAATCCTTTTTTCCTTTCGCTGTGGTCCGCTTATTGCGCTTAAGAAAACGCTAAATATTGAAGAAAATGAACACTTTTTGCAGCGTTGTGTAGTTCGTACAGTAGAGGAGCAGTTGAAATGCACACTTTCTTAAAACATCATCTGTGAGGCAATGGTTTGCGGACAATAACATTCTTTAAATGGAGTGGCCTGCCCATAGTCTTCATCTCAACCCAGTGGAACATGATCGGAATGAATTAGAATGTGGAATTCGCTGCATACCACAGTGCCTAACATCACCGTCTTCTCTGGTTTCGGCTGTAGGTTGATAATGGGCTGCTGTTCCTCCACAGACGTTCGGATACCTCAGCAAAAGTGTCCCCAGTTGAGTTCAAGCCGTTATAAAGTCGAACAGTGGGCATACCCCATTCACCAATAGGTGTGCGGATACTTCTGATCAAGTAGTGTAGTCGACTTGAACGTACGTTATGAAGAGTAAATAACTTTTGCGAACCCCCGTCGCCAGTTTTGTATAGGCCTCGTCGCTATTGCTGTGGAGGCCGAGTTGCCACTGTTGTTACGGTAGGCCGAGTTTGTCAGTTCGTGAAACGGCTTCTGGTGCAGTACACTGCTAAGACAATTTCTCCCTGCCACAGCTATGCCCCACGATCAGGTGACAGTATAGGAGAACGAAGGTTCTACAACACTCCAAGAAATTAGTAACAAAATCACACAATAGGTTTACTTATCTTTGTAACTAGTTGAATAAGGAAGTCTGCAACACTGCTTGTAATACACTCACGCTCATAAATTAAGGATAATTGCAGAATGTGATGCCACACAACGTGGCACTACACAAAACTGGCGCTAATAGCATAGGCACATAGGGAACACACACGACACAGGTCTGCAAGTTCACGGTATTGGTGACAAGTTGAGAAAACCGTTCCGAAACACATGTGCTACAAAACGCCACTGTTTACTGCGCATGTACCCCGACATCAATATATGATCACCATGCACACGCACACAGGCCGCACAACGGGCTGGCATACTCTGGATCAGGTGGTCGAGCAGCTGCGCCGGCCGTGGTGGCCGAGCGGTTCTAGGCGCTACAGTCTGGAACTGCGCGCCCGTTACGGTCGCAGGTTCGAATCCTGCCTCGGCCATGGACGTGTGTGTGGTGTCCTTAGGTTAGTTAGGTTCAAGTAGTTCTAAGTTCTAGGGGACTGATGACCTCAGTAGTTAAGTCCCATAGTGCTCAGAGCCATTTGAACCATTTCGAGCAGCTGCTGGGGTATAGCCTCCCATTCTTGCACCAGTGCCTGTCGGAGCTCCTTAAGTGTCATAGGGGTTTGAAGAACTGCAACGATACGTCGACCGAGAGCATCCCAGACGTGCTCGGTGAGATTTAGATCTGGAGAACAGGCAGGACACTCCATTCGCCTGATATCTTCTGTTCAAGGTACTCCTCCACGATGGCAACACTGTGGAGCCGTGCGTTATCATCCATCAGGAGGATGGTGGGATGCACTGCACCCCTCAAAAGGCGCACATACTGGTGCAAAATGACATCCCGATACACCTGACCTGTTACAGTTCCTCTGCCAAAGAAATGCAGGGGTGTACATGCAGCAATCATAATCCCACCCCACACAATCAAACCACGAACTCCATACAGGTCCCTTTCAAGTACATTAAGGAGTTGGTATCTGGTTCCTGGGTCGCGCCAAATGAAGACCCGGCGAGAATCGCTGTTCAGACTATGCCTGGACTCGTCCGTGAACATAACCTGGGACCACTGTTCCAGTGACCATGTACCATGTACCATGTACTGTGTTCTTGACACCAGGCTTTACGGGCTCTTCTGTGACCAGAGGTCAGTGGAATGCACCTTGCAAGTCTTCGGGCGAATAAACCATGTCTGTTCAGTCGTCTGTAGACTGTGTGTCTGGAGACAACTGTTCCAGTGGCTGCAGTAAGGTCCCGAGGAAGGCTACCTGCAGTACTCCGTGGCCGTCTGCAAGCACTGATGGTGAGATATAGGTCTTCTTGTGGTGTTGTACACTGTGGACGTCCAGTACTGTAGCTCCTGGACATGTTTCCTGTCGGCTGGAATCGTTGCCATAATCTTGAGATCACACTTTGTCGCACTCGGAGGGCCCGTGCTACGACCTGCTATGTTTGACCAGACTCCAGTCGCCCTAGTATTCCACCCCTCATAACTTCAACAGTATGTGTTCTTTGAGCCATTTTCAACGCACAGTCACCCTTAGCAATTATGAAAATGTCTGCACACTTACTCTCTGCACCGTACTCTGACTTGCACCAACACTCCTCTGCTTATGTGGACTGCTGCCAGCGCCACCGTGCGACAACTGCAGGTCAAATGCACTGCATGGCCATACTCCGAGGTGATTTAAACCCGCAAACCGCCCACCAGAGCGTTGTTTCACCATGTATCAGCATTATCCTTAATTTGAGCCTGAGTGTATAACACAAAAACTTCCAAAGAGTTCCCCAACGACGATCCCTGTCTAAGTCAGCCCTGGACGATGATCTGTAACCAAGTGAGCGAGCTCTGCTCTTCTATCTTCCGAGTAGGCTTCGTCCGTTGTCGTCCGGTCATTGGTGAATTGTACTCGTCCGGCAGTTGGCCTAGGCGGTCGATATCTTCATCCTCAGGACCCCCGTGGCGCAGGTGGAACTCGCGCAAATGGTGAGTCCTATGGCACTGGGACCAGCTCGCATCTTCGCGCCTGTGACGCTTTTGCCCTGACTGTGTCTTGTTCGGAGGACACAGCAATAACATCATTGCCAAGGCCGGTTTAAGGCCCAAGCGACTCAAGCCGACGTTTGGAGCGCCGTGCTGAGAGAGGCACTAGGGGGCGCCACAACTGTACGATTTTTGTACAGGACTTATCACAATTAGTAGCGGCTGCTTGGGCACCAAGCTGAGAAAAACACCCACGTGCAAGACATACGTACAGTTGGTATCAGATCTTGTTAATAGCGAATTTTGATGAGCCATAGGTATGTCGTAGAGGGACCTGCTTTGAAAAGCTGGCTAGCGACTTTTTATGCGACATCCCATAATTTCTGAGAAAATCGATGTTGAAATTTTGTGCGTACCTCTTATTTACGTAACATTAAACACTTATTTGATTCGACCAAGCCAGCGTAGTGCGGTGGCTAAGGTTCGTGGCCTCCACGCTGGTGGTACGGCTTCAAAGCCTACTCATATTCTTTTTTTTTATTTAATCATACATAATATCATTAAATAGTGTGTGTGGTACAAAATTATTCAAAAATAGTCATTTTCGCCGTAGTAATTTCATTGATAAATCAATCATCACCGCACACTTTCTTCAAACTCCGTTTGTTACAGAATAGGTAACACGTTCGTCTTGCTTCTGCTCGCATCGCTTGATGCAGAAGCAACCGAAACACAAATTCGTAGAGCAGCACGCAGACTCACTAAAAGCTGCTGCCTTGCAGACACACGGAACTTTCAGAAGCGATACCGGAAAACACTGTTCGTTTAAATTGAGGATGGCTGTTCTTTCCTCGAACAACTCTGATGAGAATTACGCTTCTTTGAACATTGTTGTGAAAACAGGTGCACTAAATTGATGCATAACTAAAGAATTAGTTTTTATGCAATCTTCCCTCGAAGCTGTTTCTCTAGTAGCCTTTGCAAGACGTGAGCATTTTGAAATTTTTCGTTAAAATTTTAACATGCCTGTAAAAATAAACATCACACGAGTGGCAAAGTGGAGTGCAGTTGGGTGGCATAGTTTTACGATGCGGTGGCATTCTTATCTTCCACATTTCTCGTCCCAAGTGCGCACTACGTGCAACACTTCCGTAAACTTCACTCATTTCATGCAGGTCGCGATTACACTTTTTAATTTGAGCAAGTCGTCAGCTTTTTTTGAACAGTCCGACCAGATTTCCCGGATGGTTCTCTCACACACCATCAGACGCAAGAGAATATCTCTTCTGACGCAGATACTGTGTACTGTGCTGTGAAAAAATGACTTATGTTGTCTGAAACGGATTTCACTCTTTGTTCAGTACGACGATTGGTATTGGCAGCCAGTTTGATCGGTGTTAGTTACATAAACGAGGTCAAAAACTTACATGAATACATCCGTCTGTTTCTGGAAACCTTTCACAGCTGCAAATACATCTGCGTCGTTGAGAACTCTTTGGAGCTGTCCAAATACAGTATTTGGAATTTTAACTACGAACCACAAACAGAATATACATTTGAAGAACGTGTGCTGTGATTGATTTATTAATGAAATTACACTGGCGAAAACGTCTATTTTTGAATAATTTTGCATGACATATACTCTTTAATGATATTCTGTACGACTGAATTTAAAAAAAAATTACACGTGCCGCGTTTGAATCCCTACCGACAGCGCGGTAGCCTTGAAACTGCACTGCGCTGGCTCGGTCGAAACAAATTTAACTTTACGGATATAGCAAAGGTACGCATAAGACTTTAACATCGATTTTCTCGGAAACTAGGAGTCGTCGCTGTAAAACCGCAAGCCACGTACTCAGAACGTGTCTCTAACGTATCTCTCTACAACACTGGTGTATAACTCGCGGGCCGCATGTGGCCCAGAGCAAGTATCTAAGCGGCCCAAGAAGTGATCGGTAATAAAAATAGAAATAAAAAACATAAAATTCCGTTAATATAAAGTTACGATAAATTGTATAATTTAAATTTGAAACTCCAACCACACGATGCTGTTCTTTGATTGGTATATATCCCATTCATAATATTTCCGGCCGTGCTGTACTTCAACCCTCAAAGTCTCCTCCTCGTAAAAGGCCAGTCGGTCAACCAAGAAAAATTATGCGGAAAAAGCTTTAAAAATGGATCACGTTATGCAAATCGTTGTAAAGATTGAATTTTATAAGAACAAGAGTTTGAATCATTGCCACAGTGGCCGCGTGGTTTGAGGAGCCATGTCACGGATTGTGTGGCTCCTCCCGCCGGAGGTTCGAGTCCTCCCTCGGGCATGGGTGTGTGTGGTGTTCTTAGCATAAGTTAGTCTAACTTAGTTTAAGTAGTGTGTAAGTCTAGGGACCGATGACCTCAGCAGTTTGATTCCTTTGGAATTCACACACATTTGAGAATTGCCAGTTCCAGGAATTCCTCAAAAGTTTGCATGCTGAATCTGAAGCTACCGTGTATTTTACAGAAGTAAGGTTGCTCAATCGAGGTCAGGTGTTAAAAATTTTATAGCATAATTAATGAAATGAAATCAAAAGCAGTCTTTGCCAGAACTTGAGGATGACAACTGCGTGACAGGTTTGGAATTTTGGTAGACGCGACTGCTCATTTAGGTGACCTGTTTAGGTGTCTTCAACGTAGAAACGTATTTGCCAGTACAATGTTTGTGAAACTGAAATTATGGAAAGCACAGATTTTTTTCCATTTCAACACCTTGGCGAAGCGCGGGATGAAAGAAGCAGCCATCATTTTCGATTTGATGCAAGAATTTGAAAATCGATTTACCGATTTTCGAGAAAATAATCATATCTTTTGTATTTATGCGACACCTTTGAGAACAATATAGGTACGTTGCCAAGATCTTCAAATGGAATGCACAGAGATGCAGTCTGACATCCGACTAAAAGAAAAATTTAATCTTGTATCTTTGCTGAACTTTTACAAATCATCTACCCAGAGACAAATATCCATTGCTGCACAGTCACAAATTGTGTATGTCATGTTTGTTTGGAAACACGTACGTTTGTAAGCATCAAAATCTGAGGTGAATACCTCTAGAACACCCTGAAAACTGCAATTACTTCGATCGAACCTTATTAATTTCTCAAATTCAAGGACAACTGTCACATTGATTCTGTGGTGTGTTATTACTTACATATAAAATTGTTAATGAAATCTCATATATAAAATGTCAAATTAATTCATTCTTTCTTTTTTATAACAAAGAATGATGTTTTTCCCTCCTCGGCGGTTTTTGTTAATGTTAACTACATTATTGGTGACCCAAAAACTCTCTTCTTACAGTGTATGCCAGGGAAGCTAAAAGGTTGGACACTCTACTTTACATGGTATCTAACACTCGTCGAAGTACGTGATTAACAGGTCTGCTGGTCCTCATGTGAGTGGAAACGAAACAGTTTTGCGCATGCTTGTGAAGCTTGCGATTACGTATTATGGCCACCTTGGCTTGCCAACGCTGTTAAACCCCCTCTACCCTTGACATCTGACGGGCAGTAACGCCTGTGGCAAGCCGAGACCCTACCGTGCTGGCCGTGGCTCGGTAGTGTAGTCGGGTGGCGGGCTTTCACGGCCTGCAGCGTCGTTACGCTTTTTCCGCCTGCTCCGCTGCCATGGCGGATTGTCACGAAAAGCTGGCAACAGCGATGCGGCGAGCGAAGAATAATGTTCCGCAGACAATGCGACAAAGCGCTGCACAGCAGTCTGACCTAGTTCCCGCAATGCAGAAGAAGTCATAACCAACTTCCTCCGCCACTAACTTTCAGTGGAATGAATTTATTGAGATAATTACATTCCTTGGAAGAAGCAGTCACTTCTCAAAGTTACATCGCCAGAGCTTGTGCCACGAGACAACTTTAAAAGGCTCCCAACAAAATGTTTGTGTTGTTAATTGCAAATGCCTCTTTCTTTTCGTTTGCATCCTGTAGGAACAGCCTACACAAATAAACAAGGAGGGAAAGAAATACTGTTAGTCGATGTTTGTACTGTAACAGATAGAGCCATAGCTCACTTGGACAAGTTTAGGTGAATGAGCTTGTCGAAGCAGCCATTCCCATATTCCCTTGAGATGTTTAGCGAGTCCAAGGAAGACTTAGACTGACCCGCAATGGGATGCCCACCCACGTGTCCTCTCTTGGAATATGGAGTAAAGAGGTTTTATCCATATTTTCATTTGATAACCATGAATTCCCTGGGCGATGATAAATTCTTTGTGTCACCTTAAAATTTAATTCTTACGGTATATGTCTCGAAACAGACAACTCATTTCCGCCAAAAAAGCTAATTAAAATTTCTGCGAACGCCCATGGATGGGCAACAGGCATGCAATCTTTAACCGCCTTGATTAAAAGTCACTTAGTTCACTGAGATGCAAATGTTGCTTTCGCGGAGTTACAGCCTGTCAATCCGCTTGAAAACATTTTTGACACTGGCTGATACATTAACAATGTTATGTAGAGAATAGCAATTTCAGTTTCCACACCGATCCCTTCAGTATGTACAGTCTATACCTATAGTTATCGGCACATAAATTCCTGCCGCGCGGTCTGAGGGCGCTTTGCCACGGTTCGCGCGGCTGCCCCCGTCGAAGGTTCGAGTCCTCCCTTGGGCATGTGTGTGTGTGTGTGTGTGTGTGTGTGTGTGTGTGTGTGTGTGTGTGTGTGTTGTCTTTAGTGTAAGTTAGTTTACGTTACATCAAGTAATGTATAAGCCTAGGGGCCGATGACCTCAGCAGTTTGGTCCCATAGAACTTACCACAAATTTCCATTTTCCATAAACTGCCTTCCTCCCTCTTCTTCGTCCGCAGCTCGTGGTCTAGTGGCTACCGTTGCTGCCTTTGGATCACGGGGTCCCGGGTTCGATTCCCGGTCGGGTTTGGGATTTTCTCTGCCGAGGACCGGGTATTTGTGTTGTCCTCCTCATTTCATCATTATTATCATTCGTGACAGTGGCAAGATTGGACTGCGTAAAAATTGGGACTTTGTACGGGATGACCGCGCAGTTGAGCGTCCCACGAACCAAACATCATCATTCCTCTTCTTCTCCGGCTTCCTCCTTCATTCCACACCGTCCCCCCCCCCCCCCCCCCCCAATCTCTTTCTCTGCGCCGTCCTTCGAAGCTCGAAGCAATAATTTCTATTGCAAGTTATTTCAGCGTTACGGATGAATTAAGGTATACATTAATGTGTGAATTAGCTGCTAGAAACTGCATCAAATGTCTATCGTTAAACTGCTGCGAAGTATCCGCACTTATTCAAACTCTTCTTTTTACGCAGTCGAATTTTGGAAAAAAGACAGTTACTCAGTTCTCAATAGCTGTTGTATGTCTTCTGTTGTTACCCCAACCTTACCTCGTACACTGCAGCTTATGACCACGATAGAGATTCTCACTCTGAACCCTGGACAAAGAGGCAAAGTCTGCTGGAAACTATTTTCCAGCCTTGGCATTGTTGTTATGAAAACTACAGTTCATTAGAGATCGATTTTTATTTTAGCAATAAATACCATTAAGGATTAATTGTAATGGGAAATTAATGCAATAATTCCAAGATTTTTGAAGAGACTTCAGTAATCTCCGTCAACTAATTCGGTTAACTATTGTACACTTACTCCTCGCTTTTGCTGAGTAAACGTTTTGTGCACTTTTTCTGCATCACGTCAGATGATAACTCTGCAAGACAATACGTAATGAAAGCATGCAAAACAACCCGATATCTTATTGTAATGAATACAGTGTGAGATGCTTCTAAGTGCAATGTACTGATTTGAGCTTCTTGATCAGTTTGATTACAGTTACAGTGTAGTCTAGACTCCAAGGAACTTCACACGTAGTGTTCCATTCACTACGTCAAGAATAATACCTTTTTCTGGTGCCAGCAGGTCATTTTTATTCGTCTGACGATATTAAAAATAAGCGCTCGTCGCGGTACCAACATATTGTTTGTAAGGTTTGGAAGATGAGGCATCCTATCCATGCCTCCATGCGAGGCAATAGAGGCCCTAGATTACCAACATGGTAACTGCTTTTGAATCAAGTGTTAAAAAGTGTGTTATTCATGAAAAATCAGTTATTTACGATCAATGAATTGTGGTAATTGAGAGTACTGGCCCAGTGCCCAATCTTGCCCCTCCCAAAAACCGTGGTATCCGTTATTAGGATACTGACTTCGTTTGACATTTGACCGCACTGGTTATAGAGCTGATAACGACTTTTGACGAACAAGGTGTGGTCATTACTCGCGAAACGTTCATAGACTAATTTTCTTCCACAACACTTGCGCAGCTAGAGTACCATACATTCTGCGTCTCCGATGACCTCGACGTCGACGGGAAGTTAAACGTGAGAATGGTGCGCGAGGTGGACAGTTGTGCCCTAATTTTCTTCAATTTGAACTTTGCAGTCATGACGCGACCTGTATGTAGGAGGCAGCAGTATATTTCTTGACCCCTCGGAGTGACAGTTGTCTAAATGTCAAGAGCAATCCTCCTCATCAAGGGCAATTTTTGTGTTTAAGAATCTTTCCCTGAATCTCGCTGGCTGTGAGTTTGTTGCTCTGGCGATACGAACTCCCGATGTATCACGAAGCTCAGTTCTACAGCTACATCCGTAATCCACATTACGGTGAGTAATGGAGGGCGCTTCCGGTTCCGGTCGCACTGCTATTTTCCAAATTCCGTGCTCCACTCACGAACGGGGCAAGTGAAGGACAACTGTCTACATCTACAACTACATTTATACTCCGCAAGCCACCCAACGGTGTATGGCGGAGGGCACTTTACGTGCCACTGTCATTACCTCCCTTTCCTGTTCCAGTCGCGTATGGTTCGCGGGAAAAACGACTGCCGGAAAGCCTTCGTGCGCGCTCGAATCTCTCTAATTTTACATTCGTGATCTCCTCGGGAGGTATAAGTAGGGGGAAGCAATATATTCGATACCTCATCCAGAAACGCACCCTCTCGAAACCTGGACAGCAAGCTACACCACGATGCAGAGCGCCTCTCTTGCAGAGTCTGCCACTTGAGTTTGCTAAACATCTTCATAACGCTCTCACGCTTACCAAATAACCCTGTGACGAAACGCGCCGCTCTCCTTTGGATCTTCTCTGTCAACCCGACCTGGTACGGATCCCACACTGATGAGCAATACTCACGTATAGGTCGAACGAGTGTTTTGTAAGCCACCTCCTTCGTTGATGGACTACATTTTCTAAGGACTCTCCCAATGAATCTCAACCTGGTACCCGCCTTACCAACAATTAATTTTATATTATCATTCCACTTCAAATCGTTCCGCACGCTTACTCCCAGATATTTTACAGAAGTAACTGCTACCAGTGTTTGTTCTGCTATCATATAATCATACAATAAAGGATCCTTCTTTCTATGTATTCGCAATACATTACATTTGTCTATGTTAAGGGTCAGTTGCCACTCCCTGCACCAAATGCCTATCCGCTGTAGATCTTCCTCCATTTCGCTACAATTTTCTAATGTTGCAACTTCTCTGTATACTACAGCATCATCCGCGAAAAGCCGCATGGAACTTCCGACACTATCTACTAGGTCATTTATATATATCGTGAAAAGCAATGGTCCCATAACACTCCCCTGTGGCACGCCAGAGGTTACCTTAACGTCTGTAGACGTCTCTCCATTGAGAACAACATGCTGTGTTCTGTTTGCTAAAAAGTCTTCAATCCAGCCACACAGCTGGTCTGATATTCCGTAGGCTGTTACTTTGTTTATCAGGCGACAGTGCGGAACTGTATCGAAAGCCTTCCGGAAGTCAAAGAAAATGGCATCTACCTGGGAGCCTGTATCTAATATTTTCTGCGTCTCATTAACAAATAAAGCGAGTTGGGTCTCTCACGATCGCTGTTTCCGGAATCCATGTTGATTCCTACAGAGTAGATTCTGGGTTTCCAGAAACGACATGATACGCAAGCAAAAAACATGTCGGTGTAAGTTCATATTAGCTCTAATTCATTTTTTCCCATCATCGTCATTTCGTGAGATCTGTGGAGAAGGAACGCAAAAGTTTCCCGACTCTCTTTCGGAACATATGGTATCGGAATTTCAACAGCTAAAGACTGCCTAATGTATAAAGAAGGAAGGCAGGAAGGTTAGGGTCTAACATCCCATCGACAACGAGGTTATTAGAGGTGGGGGACAAGCTTGTATTTGCGATGGAAATCAAATGCGCACTTTTCAACGAAAGGATGAGACAACAATCAAAATTTAGGGGAAGTGATATCAGTGTTAAGATTTGCTGATGACATTGTTACCCTCTTGTTAAAATGAGGAATAATTACCGGCCATGTTGAATCGGGTGAAGAGTCTTTTTTATGTGCGTCATCTGTCTTCTGACTGGTCTGATGCGGCCTGTCACGAATTACTCTACGACGCTCTCAGAGTAACACTTACACACTACGTCCTCGGTTATTTGTTCTATGTATTCCAATCTGTGTCCTCCTCTGCAGTTTTTATCCTCTACAGATTGCTCTAGTACCATGGAGGTTCCTTTCTTCGCCGATTCTGCGGAGAACATCCTTTCTTATCTTATCAGTCCACATGATTTTCAACATTCTTATGTGACATCACATCTTAAACGCTTCGATTCTTAATAATTTTTTTCATAATGTGGGGCCACAGTCATTATATATTTCTTTAAAGTCAGTACCGCCATTAGACTTTTTTATTTGCAGTGTTACATTTACACGATCATGATTTCGGCTTCAAAGTGCCATTACCAAGTGTTTTTCACTAGTGTTATAAAGTGCCTAAGATGGCATACTGTCTTTCCAGTTTTGACATTGTCCGTGATTCATTACCAGACAATGCTGTTGCTCCAAACGTAGACTCTCAGAAACTTGTTCCTCAAATTAAGGTATATGTTTGATACCAGTACACTTCCCTTGATCAGCCAAGCCCATTTTGTCTGCTTTTTATGTTCTCCTCGCTACACCCGTCATGGGTTATTTTGCTTCCAAGGTGGCCGAATTCCTTATCCTTACCCGCCCTGTGATCACCAATTTTGATGTGAAATTAGAATTATATTAATACCTTCAGCTGCTAACGGTCGTTGATATATATCAACGGGGACAGGTGAAAATGTGTGCCCCGATCGGGACTCGAACCCGGGATCTCCTGTTTACATGGCAGACGCTCTGTCCATCTGAGCCACCGAGGTCACAGAGGATAGCACGACTGCAGGGACTATCTCGTGCACGCATCCAGCAAGACCCACATTCTCACCTTGTATGTCCACACACTACATTCGTAGTGCCCCACCACAACTTCATTACTCGTGGAGGGCATTCTTACCCAGTTCCGTAAGAGTTCGGGGAATATGTGTGCATCCGCACAGGAGGAGGAGCTCATGGCCGGTGTTGCCAGAACTATATACTTATATGGATAGGGTGTTTGTTCTATCGGACATGTCCGAAAGAACAGACACCATATCCATATAAGTATATAATTTTGATGTGAAGTTCCTCGCTATTCCGATTTTTACCACTCCTCATAATTTTTGTTTTTTCCGGTTTATTTTCATTCCATATTCTAGAACTTAGAACTACTTAAACCTAACTAACCTAAGGACATCACACATCCATGCCCGAGGCAGTCTTCCAGACTGTAGCGCCTAGAACCGCCCGGCCACCCCGATTCCTGTCTTACACCTTTTTAAGCCAAGCACCTCGTTTTTGGTCTTGCAGTTTTGGCTACTGACCACCTAATATGGATTTAAAGTAACCCAAAATATTGAGGAGCAACGGCTTTATGATAGTGAAACACTAGACATCAAAATTTGGGACCGCATAGTCGATGAAGTGAGGGAATATTACTATCTTGGAAGCAAAATAAAGCATGGCAGGCATCTATCAGTGTCAAATATATGTCTCACGTTGAAAAACAGATTCCTGTGATTGTTCGTGCAGAGCACAGCTTGTACGGAAGTGATTAGATTGGATTAGATTTACTTTCATTCCAGTTGATCCGTAGTGAGGAGGTCCACCGGGATGAAGAATATGTCAGAAAAACAATAATACATGACAATATTTACAACTCAAACAAATAAGCTAATGTACCATTCCACAGGTCCCAAGTGGCATGGTCGTCATTTTTGAATGAACACTATATGAAAGAATCATTTTACAAATACTAATGCACTGAATTTAAAATAAAGTTTTTTTTTTTTTTATGTATGTATAAGGTAATAAACCTGCAATGCAGCAGAAGTTAGATTGTACACACTCTCTCTCTCTCTCTCTCTCTCTCTCTCTCTCTCTCTCTCTCTCTCTCTCTCTTATTTACAATGAACACATTACTGCACTGAAATTGTGAATAAGTTTTATATATGCAAATCAGTTGGTTATACTGAGAAATTCATCAATGGAGTAGGAGGAGTTGGCCAATAATAAAGCCTTTAGGCTTCTCTTAAACTGAGTTTCATTGGCTGTTAAGCTTCTTCTGGCTGCTGGCAAGTTATTGAAAATGTGTGTTCCTGAAATATGCACACCTTTTTGTACAAGACTAAGTGACTTTAAATCCTTGTGAAGATTATTCTTATTTTTAGCGCCGCGCGGGATTAGCCGGGAGGTCTAGAGCGCTGCAGTCATGGACTGGGCGGCTGGTCCAGGCGGAGGTTCGAGTCCTCCCTCGGGCATGGGTGTGTGTTTGTCCTTAGGATAATTTAGGTTAAGTAGTGTGTAAGCTTAGGAACTGATGACCCTAGCAGTTAAATCCCATAAGATTTCACACACATTTTGAACATTTTTCTTATTTTTAGCATTGATTCCATGAATTGAGCTGTTGGTTTGAAAAAGTGATATATTTTTAATGACAAATTTCATTAAGGAATAAATATATTGGGAAGCAGTAGTTAGTATCCCTAGTTCCCTAAACAGGCTTCTGCAGTATGTTCTCGAGTTCACACCACATACAACTCTTACTGCGACTTTGGGAAAATCGCAAAGTTGGAGAATCGAAGCGTCTGAGATGCGGTTTTACTGGAGGATGGCGAAAATTATGTGGACTGATACGATAACAAGTGAAGGGATTCTCTGGAAAACTGACAAAGAATGAAATAATTGGAAAACACTAACCCGAGGAAGGGGCAGTATGATAGGGCATGTGTTGCGACATCCGGGATTCGCCTCCCTTGTTTCCACAGGGAATCTCAGAGACCAAAACGTGAAAGCCAAGACAAGGATTAGAATACAAACAACAAACAGTTGAAGATATTGTATGTGAGTGCTACCGCGAGATAAAGAGGTTGGCACAGGAGAGGAAATCGTGGCGGACCGCATCAACCCAGCAGAAGGAATGCTGGACAGCAAAGCGTAACCCACAGTTCCACAAAGAATTGTCTGAGCAATGTAGTTGTAACTATGTGTATTTTTCCTACGCTTGTCCTCTAATACGGCACAGTTTGTTTGCTGAAACTGGAGAAGGATGTACCATCTGTTGTGTGGCCACAAGATCCACACCGCAGGTAGAGGCCGCTCTCGCCGCTTTGGTTGCCCCGCATATCGGGCTTCGAGATTGCTTATCGGCACTTCCGGCTCTATGTGGTCCACCGCCGCCACTGTATCTGGAACAGCTTCCCGAAGCCCAGGTACCTGACTTACAAAGCAACACTCTTTTGTGCTTCATGACAACTTTGTTGCTTCATGATTTCACTCTTCCCAGGCATAAAGGTCGGTAAAGATGCTGCATTGCCATGGCTATGTAATGATACCAATACACATACTGCTAGAGACATGTTTGTAAGTTACCAGTCTGGTTTTGGGTGAAATTGAAGAGGTTATTTCCAAATTATTTAGAGAAAAAGTAAGACTGTCTTAAAGGAGGCGGAGGAGGAGGAAGAGGAGTTGTAGTTGGTGGACGGAAGATCAGATGTGTAAGATTTACTGATGATACGTCATAATTAGCCAAAAATGAGAAGATAAGCATTAGCAGTTTGAAAAAGTATAGGAGAGTTGTGAGCAATATGGTCTAATCACAAATGTTAAAAAGACAAAGGCAATGATGACAACCTGGGGGAAAAGCAAGCTAAATATGATAATTGGAAGGGAAATGATGAAGGAAAAAGCAGTTTCCAGGTATGTAGGATGCAGGATAAGCAGCAGTATGAGATGCAAAGAAGAAGTGGAAACAAGATAGCAGTGGCAAAGCAGTCCTTTTATCGAATAAAAATTTAGATGTACGGGAAGTGGGCGTAAAGACAATTTAAATTTGATGTAGATGATGTGCTGTAGAAAGGGAGGCTATAAATTAAGAAAACGAAGCACAACTTACATACTTTTTGCGCCCTAAAACCATAAAAAAAACTTACATACTCCTAAATAATATGTGATGATTATATTTTTGCTGGTAAAGCAATGGAAAATATATCCAGAAAGCCGCTCACGAGCTCCAGTTGATTGTGTGGTTCACAACCTTGGTATTCGGAGCAACAAGACGGAAACCATCGCGTTTGGACAACCACAGGCAGTAGGGTATAAGCTGGTAACACAAAACAGGTAAATCGTTTAGCTGAATGAAACAAGAAGAATTACTTATATTAAGGGAACGCATTAAACGAATTTTTAAAAAACGAAAAATTATAATGAAATTCTAGTAGGTTATTTCTACTCCCTTCTTGCCTTTAACATTTATAGCTCACATTCTATTTCCAGTCAAGATTACGCTACAAATAAGTACTTCCAGGAAAGACTTGATAGATAGAATATAAAGTTTTGAAATCTATATCTAAATACGTACTCCGCAAGCCACCATAAGGTGCATGGCGGAGGATGCCTTGTACCACTGCTAGTAAGTTCTTCACTCGCAAATGGAGCGAGAGGAAAACTACTGTGTCTATGCCTCCACACAGGCTCTTATCTTGTCTTCGCGATTTCTATCTATCTATCCGTTGCGCCTTTGTCCCGCATTTTGCGCGGGGTTGGCGTGGTTAAATCGGATTTGGCATGTTGGTTGGAAGGGGTGGCCGGATGCCCTTCCTGCCGCCACCCCGTACCCCCCGGGACGGAATCAAGAGTACCCCATCTGTCTGCGTCTAGGAGTACCCCATCTGTCTGCGTCTAGTGTAAATCATGGAAAAGTGCGGATGTGTTTCAAATGTCTGTGAGTCGTGTAATTGAGGCGGGACGCGGGGACCAGCCCGGTATTCACATAGAGGGATGTGGAAAACCGCCTAAAAACCACATCCAGGCTGGCCGGCACACCGGCCCTCGTCGTTAATCGGGCGGGCGGATTCGATCCGGGGCCGGTGCGCCTACCCGAGTCCAGGAGGCAGCGCATTAGCGCTCTCGGCTAACCTGACAGGTCCTTATCTTGCCTTCGCGATCTTTAGGTGAAATATACGTTGGTGGCAGCAGAATCGTTCTGCAGTCAGCCGCAAACGCCCGTTCTCTAATTTTTTGTCAATAGCTTTTCGAGAGAAGAGCGTCCTCTACGGATTCCCATTTGCGTTCTTGAAGCATCTCCGTAAACGCGCATGTTGATCGGACCTGCCACTAACAAATCTAGCAGCACGCTTCCTGAAAATCTTTTAATTCTGTGTAGTGGGAATCTCAAATATCTGAACAGTAATCGAGAATTTGTCTTCTATAAGCGGTCCCCATTCATAGATATGCTACACTTCCCTAGAATTCTCGTAATTAGTTGAAGGCGACCGTTCATCTTCCCTACTGGCGACCTTATCTGCTAGTTCCATATCATATCGCTTTGCAACGTTGTAATCTCCCCACAAAATTCATTCCTTCACATTTGTAACATCCCTACAAAATTCTTTCCCATTTTTACCTCCCCACAAAATTTCGTTACCATTTTAGTGTAACCTCAAAACAGAAAAATTCCTAAACCTCTCAATTAAATTGTCGCTCACTTATAACTTTTCAATAATTGACTGTGAATTTAACCTGGAAAATTTTGGACGTCAGCAGTGCTGTGTCATGGCCCTGAAAGATCATTCTGAATAAAAAGAGAAAAATTCTTACCTCAATGAAGTAGCCGGATAACGCATGTATATATCTGCTCTTACAATAAATTTTTTTTAGCACAGCCCTGTGCAATGCTGGCCGATAGATTTGTCATTTATGAAAGGAAGCAACTGATTTTTCTTTTGCAACAATCGGAATGATCATGGATTGGAGAAATTAGTAAATTCTTTAAATTGAAATGAATGCTTGTTAAAAATTATTTGATATGAGAAAGATTATTATTAGGACATTTTTAAAACATTTACATGGGAGTTCAGATAACATTACTAGATATGCGCGAGGCTGCTTTTTACCCTATACAATAATACTCTGGCTCTGGCATCGCTGCACCGCGACCGGCCCAGCCAACACGATACACTATACCAGTCCAGAGCAGACTGCAGACTAGCCACTAGCAACAACTTACTGCTACAGCTACCCAGTTCCTACTCAGTCAACACTGCTCTCTGGTCAGCGATTCTCGTATACCTTGCATATCGCAGGCAGCGCATGAGCAATACATCGAAATTACATCTGCTCGGACCTCTTACAACGTTACGCATAAATAGAGTGACAGTGCCGAGCAGCACACCACTTGTATTGTATTTGAACTATACAGGAATGTTTTTCCATCTGGATTAACATACATTTTTCTACTTTTAGAGCAGCTTGCCATTCATAATACCAAATATAAATTCTTTCTAAATCTTGCTGTATCCTCCTACAGTCACTCAACAATGACACTTTGCCATACACTACGGCGTCATGAACAAAGAGTCGCAGATTGCTGCTCGCACTGTCCGCTAGGTCATTTTTGTTTATATGGAATGAGAGCGTTCCTATCGACACTTCCTTGCGGTACTCCTGACGATACCCTTGTCTCTGATGAACACTCGCCTTCGTGAACAACTCTGGGTCTTATTAGTCAAGAAGCCTTAGAGTCTCATGCTTTGACCTTCATTAGTAGTCTACAGTGTGGCACTATGCCAAACGCTTTCCGGGAATTTAGTAATATGGAATCTGCCTATTGCCCTTCATCCATGAATCGGGGGGATATCAGGGATATCGTGCGAGAGAACGACAAGCTGCGTTCCCCACGGACGATGTTTTCTAAATACGCGCTAATTCGTAGAAAGCTTTTTTTCTGTATCAAGGAAATTTATTACCTTCGAACTTAGGTTATGCTCTAGAATTTTACTGTAAACCGATGTTAAGGATATTGGTTATTAATTTTTGCGGGTGAGTTCTTTTTCCGTTTTTATAGACAGAAGTGTCCTGCGTTTTTTTTTTCTGACGATTGGCACTTAGTGCTGAGCGAGAGATTCGCGATAAATACTCGGTAAATACGGGGCCAATGCCGAAGAGTATTTTTTGTTGAAGATTAGATGGGCAGATCGAGCCACTATTAGAGAGGTGCTAAAGCAAATTGGGGAGAAAAGGGCTTAGTGGCACAAGTAAAACAGAACGAAGTCTTAGGTTGATAGGACACATTCTGAGGCATCAAAGAATTGATACTCTGGTAATTAAGAGAAGTGTGAGGGATAAAAATTATAGAGGCAGGCCAAGACCTGAGTACAGTAAGCAGATTCGAATAGATGTAGGATGTAGAATGTGCAGATACTTGCATAACATTCGCTGGCGTGAAGAGCTGCGTCCAGCCAGTCTTCGGACTCATGATAACTACAAAACATTCCTACTCTACTGTTTTGAAGAGAGGTAGATCCTCAGGAAGAAACGGAACCAAGCTAGGTGGCTCAATGACCAGGTAAGTGGACTCCCACTCGGGAGTAGCAGTATACACCTTAAAGATTTAGGCCTTCCTTGATGTTCCTAAATTAACCCGAATTCCGGAATGGTTTGTATGAAATGACCACGTCCAGTCTCTTTATCGTTCATTGTCATCTGCAAACATTTGATCCATCTATAATGAACTCATCGTCGACGGGTTGTTGAGCTCTGGTCTCCCTTTCCTTCTTTAATAGACAGCAGAAAAGGCGTTTTTCAGGAGAAAAGCGGCGTATAGGAGGAGATACGAAAAAAGACATGTAAGAATGAATACATAATTACGGATACAGGTTTTAAGATATCGAATACAGTACCTTACGAAATTCCAGTGGAACCTAGTAAATTTCTTGAAAATTGGCGGTACAGATTACCATGCCCAATGGCTATTATCAACTTTTTTCGCCTTATCGAAAAAAGGAGAATACGCGAAAATGTCACGATCATAGACTTGAGAGACATACCTTGAAAAAACGTCCCAAAACCACCCATGAAAGCTTACATGAAAAACGTGAGAAACTCACTGGTGAAACACAGTTTGGATGTGGGAAAAGTTTAGGTACAGGAGAAGCCATAGTTGCACTAAAAGTTCATGTGCAAAACTGCTATGATCAGCCGGCCGCGGTGGTCTAGCGGTTCTGGCGCTGCAGTCCGGAACCGCGGGACTGCTACGGTCGCAGGTTCGAATCCTGCCTCGGGCATGGATGTGTTTGATGTCCTTAGGTTAGTTAGGTTTAAGTAGTTCTAAGTTCTAGGGGACTTATGACCTAAGATGTTGAGTCCCATAGTGCTCAGAGCCATTTGAACCATTTTTTTTGCTATGATCAGTATAAAAATGTAGGCTCAACATGGCTCCAGGCACTATGGGACTTAACATCTGAGGTCATCAGTCCCCTAGACTTAGAACTACTTAAACCTAACTAGCCTAAGGACATCACACACAGCCAAGCCCGAGGGAGGATTCGACCTGCGATCGTAGCAGCAGCGCGGTTCCGGACTGGAGCGCCTAGAACCGCTCGACTACAAAGGCCGGCGAGAAAAATGTAGGCCTTTGTTTTATTGATTGCGAAAAAGCCTTCAATAGAGTATATCATAAGGCTTTTGGAAATTTTCAGAAGAACTGATACACACTAAGGTGACAAAAATTGTGCACTATTTGTTCAGATGGCGGGAGTACCGCGTACGCAGGGTATACGAGGGTCACTCCAAAAGAAATGCACACAATTTTTTTTTTAAATCCATCTTTTATTCTACATGTTTGAAAATTTTACAGTGTGTAGATACATCCTTTAGGAACAATATTTTCATTTCTCCACATAATTTCCACCGCTCTCAACTGCCTTACGCCATCTTGGAACCAGCGCCTGTATACCCGCACGGTAAAATTCGGGACCAACCTGTTGGAGCCACTGTTCGGCAGCGTGCACAAGGGAATCATCAACCTTGTTCCACGAAGAGAGCCTTTCGGTTTCCCAAAGAGATGATAGTCACATTGAGCCAGATCAGGACTGTAAGGCGGGTGTTCCGTGTTGTCCATCCGAGTTTCATGATCTCTTTTATGTTTTTTTTTTTTTTTTTTTTTTTTTTTTTTTTTTTTTTTTTTTTTTTACTGATATGTGGCCGTGCATTGTCGTGCAACAGCAAATCATCCTGCTTTTGCCGATGTGGTCGAACACGACTCAGTCGAGCTTGAGGTTTCTTCAGTGTCGTCACATATGCATCATAATTTATGGTGGTTCCACTTGACATGATGTCCACAAGCAAGAGTCCTTCGGAATCGAAAAACACCGTAGCCATAACTTTTCCAGCAGAAGGTGTGGTTTTGAAATGTTTTTTCTTGGGTGAATTTGCCACTCCATTGATCGCCTCTTCGTCTCTGGTGAAAAATGATGGAGCCATGTTTCATCACCTGTCACAATTCTTCCAAGAAATTCATCTCCACAATTCTCGTACTGTTCCAGAAGTTCGCTGCATACTGTTTTTCTTTTTTCTTTGTGAGCCACTGTCAACATCATGGGAACCCACCTAGCACAAACCTTTTTTAACGCCAACACTTTCAGCATTGTGGAAACACTTCCTTCCCCTACCCCAACGTAGCATGACCATTCGTTCACTGTGATGCGTCTGTCAGCAGTCACCAATTCATTAACGCTCTGCACATTGTCTGGAGTGTGTGCAGTACGAGGCCTGCCGCTGCGAGGACAATCCTCAATATTGCCGTGCCCGCTTACATCACGTAACCTGCTTGCCCACCCACTAACTGTGCTGCGATCGGCAGCAGCATCTCCATACACCTTTTTCAACCTATTGTGGATGTTTCCCACTGTCTCGTTTTCACAGCACAGGAATTATATGACAGCACGTTGCTTCTGACGAACGTCAAGTGTAGCAGCCATCTTGAAGACATGCTGTGACGGCGCCACTCACGGGAACAGGCTGAACTAAGTTTGAAAACAAGCGGAAAGGATGTATCTACACACTGTTAAACTTTGACACATGCAAATGAAAACTGTATTTTTACAAAAATAGTGTTCATTTCTTTTGGAGCGACCCTAGAAGAAGTGCATTGCATTGGCGGAGCTGACATTTGTACTCAGGTGATTCATGCGAAAGGTGTCCGACGTGGTGATGGCCACACGACGGGAATTAACAGACTTTGAATGCCGAATGATAGTTGCAGCGAGACGCATGGGACATTTCATTTCGAGAATCGTTTGGGTGTCCAATATCCCGACATCCACGATGTTAAAAGTGTACCGAAAATACTAGACACTATATCTCACCACGGACAACACAGTGTCCGATGGTTTTCACTTAACGACGGAGAGCAGCGGCGTTTGCGGAGAGTTGTCAGTGCTACCAGACAAGCAACACTGCGTGACGTAACCGCAGAAATCAATGTGGGCTTCACGACGTACGTATCCGTTAGGACAGTGCGGCGAAATTTGGCGTTAATGGGCTTTGGCAGCAGACAACCGACGCGAGTGCCATTGCCAACAACATGACCTCACCTGCAGCGCCTCTCATGGGCTCGTGACCATGTCGGTCGGACACTAGACGACTGGAAAACCTCGGCCTGTTCAGGTGAGTGCCGATTTCAGCTGCTAAGAGCTGATGGTAAAGTTCGAGTGTGGCGCAGATCCCTCAAAGCCATGCAACCAAGTTGTCAATAAGGCACTGTGCAAGCTGGTGGTGGCTCCGTGATGGTGTGGGTTGTGTTTACATGGCTGAACCGATCATGACGGAAATGATTATATTCCGCTACTTCATGTTACCAAACAGCGACAATGTGCTGTGTCAGCAGGCTTGTCCGCGCTTAGTTTGAAGAACACCCTGGACAATTCGAGCCAATAATTTGGCTACCCAGATCGCCCGATATAAATCCAATCGAACATATCTGGGACATAATCGAGAGGTCAGTTCGTACACAAAATACTGCGCCGGCAACACTTTCGCAACTATGGACGGCTACAAAGGCGGCATGAATCAGCAACGAGTCGTCCATGCCTCGCTGAATTGGTGCACTGCGCTGGGCAAAAGGAGGAAGGATACGATATTAGGAGATATTCCATAGCTTTTGTCACTTCAGTATAGGTCAGAAGTACATCCGATGTATAGAGAATTTATATTGGAATCTGACAGCACAGGTTAAGTTCGATAATGAGGTCACCGACGTGGTTAGAATCGGTAGAGGAGTCCGACAAGAATGCATCTCTCTCATATTATTGAGTTTGTACTCTGGGAGTAATTTACAAGTAGCACTTGGAGATATGTAAAAAGTCATCAAGGTTAACGGAAACTTCAACATCATACGCTACGCTACGCTGATAATTTAGATGATCTACAACTCGTCAACATAGAAGATCACAACAGTAATATAGGTCACAATATTAGCAAAAGGAAGACGAATTTTATGATTGTCATTCGACAATCCGACTCCTTTACATATGCAAATCTAAGATTCAATGCGTCGTTAATACAAGAGTAGACATCTTCAAGTAAACGTGGCACTGTGGAGAACAGACATGGAAATAAAACGTCGCCTAGAGGACGCCCGTAACTCCTACATAAAATTTAACAAAATTCTCACAAGTGCGGACCTAGTCCTAAACCTTAAGTGTTCGATTTGTAAGATGCTACATCTGGTCTGTACTTCTGTACGATTCTGAAGGATGGACACTAAATATGACAACAGTGAGCATGATCGAGGCCTTTGAAATGTGGATTTACCACAGAGTGCTTAAAATACCGTGGACAGCAAGAATAACTGATAACGAAATACTGGGAAGAATACTCGAACAGCGAAAACAGTTAACAACGTTTGAAAGAATGAAAAACTGTATACCTGTGCCATATCACACGGAATATCAAAAATAGTGTCCCAAAAGAAGAACACCGACAAACTTTAGGGACAGGTTGCATACACAGAAGTCAGTAAAAAAGTGTAGTGAATATGGGCTCTAAATTGCATACCTTAAGAGATATAAGCACTTGTTCATCTTCGCTAATATGAAACAGATGTTGTCTACCGCATGGTATTTGGTTTCCGTCTTTTGGGAGGAGGAAGTATTGACCAAAACAAAGAAAAAAGGCTAGAAACATGGGTCTAAAATGCATACCCTAAGAGGTATGAACACTTGTTCATCTTCACTAGTGTGAAACACTTCTGTTCTTCTGAACAAGTGCTTATAACTCTTAAGGCATGCATTTTAGAGTGCATGTTTACTAGGCATTTTTTCTTGTTTTGGTGCATACTACATCTCAAACTATGGAAAGCAAAGAGTTTGCAATAGGAGAGAAGTGTTTCGTAGTATTGAAGGCGAATAAGTGCTCATATGCATGCGCTTTAGCGCCCTTCTTTACTGGATATGTTTTCTTGTTGTTGAGTAAGGAACCTGACACTGAAGTTCGTCGGTGGTTTTTGGGATACCCTATATAAGAAAGGTTGAAGAAGATTATCACGATCAGATAAGGCAATGCTTCGGACTACAAAGTGCAGAACAAATATTGAATACTTCGTTTCATAGAACAAAGATGCATGTATGGTCGCCAACATCTATTTCTGGAGGAGGAGGAGGAGATGATGATGATGATGATGATGATGATGATGATGATGATGATGATACAGTGCTACAGAATGAAATGGATACAATGGGCTACAGCACGCAGCTCTTGGTCTCGCGGTCGCGTTCGCGCTTCCCGAGCACGGGGTCCCGGGTTCGATTCCCGGCGGGGTCAGGGATTTTAACCTGCCTCGAGATGACTGGGTGTTTGTGTTGTCCTCATCATTTCATCATCATTCATGAAAGTGGCGAGTTTGGACTGAGCAAAGGTTGGGAATTTGTACGGGCGCTGATGACCGCGCAGTTGTGCGCCCCACTAGCCAAACATCATCATCATTATTATGGCCTACACTCGTATTCCCTAAACGATATGTGCTTAGCAAAAAATGGGACAAAGACCATTAGGGCGCCAAGAGAAAGTTTGAGAGACCAAAAAGCGCAATATGTAAAGGAAGTGGCATTCTCTGTCTTTTACCTGAGCATTATTTTTATAGCCACCGTGTCACCATTTGACTATGGCAACAGTACTTACGATTCGCAAATGAAATTATTGTTAGCGATTTGCCAAAAATCGGCGACATGCCACAGCGAAACATCCGGTAGTCCTTGGAAAACGCGCAGCTGTTGTGAGTTTGTCGGTGAAGCTAGTTCCCGCCAGTTCGTGTGTGTGTGTATGTCTGGCATAACCAGCCCCGTGCAATCAAGTCGCGTTCGTTCGCATCAATTTTGCTGATGATGGCGCAGTGGGGATCGCAGAAGCGATCCTGGAAGGCCGCCAGCCCAACAATACAAACAACATCGGCGGGGGCGTGTCTAGCGCGGCTGGCGCAGGCATCTGTCCAGGCGCCTTAAATCTGCCCGCTCAGTATGCGGCAGTCCGCGCCACGTGTCTGTCAGCTCTGGTACTCGTCACCAACTGCTGCCCTAGCTGGTTGCGTCGAGAGAACAGCGAAAGCGCCTTCACCAGTGGCGAGAGGACTGGAACGTGTGTGTCTCAATTCTTCAGGAGGTGGACAAAAACATAAAAAAAACACAGACGCGTTGCCATGCACAACAAGGGGTGGGAAACACGTTTTCATTCAAAACATCTGCCACTGGTCTCGAAATGAATAAATACATTTCATGTATGGTTTTCAGCGGAGTCTTATAACATTCTTCCTGCAAAACAGTATCAGCTTCAGGTAACGATAATGGAGGTGGAGAGCAATCACGCATCCTTTTTTCCAAAGTAGACCACAAAGGTTCGATAATATTGAGATTTGGTGGCTGTAATGGCCAGGGAGACGCGACGCTTCATCTTTGTGCTCACAAAACCAATCCTGGAGGAAGGGAGCTGATGATCAGCGGCCCTGTCGTCTTGGAACACAGCATCACCACTGGGGAGCAGACATTGTACCATGGGATGGACCTGATCTGCCAAAATAGTCACTTGATCCTTGGTAGTAATGCGATCTAGCAGAATCACAAGGGTCACTTTGACTACCTCGATAAGGATACGCGAATCATCACCAAATCCCCGCCTGGCCAGCTCGGCCAGAAGTTTGGATCCAGTGTCCAACAAGAGTCTTGCAACCAAATAACTTTCTTCCATTGCTCCAGGTTTTTTGGCTTGGACATCACATTTTCCTGTTACGGACATTTGCATCACTGGTGAGTGGTTTTGGAATTCCAGCTCACCCTAAAATTCCCCACTTCTGGAGCTCCCTTCGTGTTGTTTTGATGCTGACAGGGTTCGCGAATGCAACATTCAGTTTTGCAGTGACTTTTGCAGCTGTCTTCCTCTTATTTTTCTTCACAATTCTCTTCAGTAACTATCTGTCGCCGGCCGTGGTGGCCGAGCGGTTCTGGCGCTTCAGTCCGGAACCGCGCGACTGCTACGGTCGCACGTTCGAATCCTGCCTCGGGCATGGATGTGTGTGATGTCCTTAGGTTAGTTAGGTTTAAGTAGTTCTAAGTTCTAGGGGACTGATGACCTCGGAAGTTAAGTCCCATAGTGCTCAGAGCCATTTGAACCATTTTTTTATAAACGCTATGTAAGCGAGAGACAGTGTGATATATCGCTGTTGTCATTGAACACGCACCTCATTATGGAAGTCATGGGACTCGTAGTGCAGTAGCTCTACGTGACGTTCACTCAACTGGAAAGTCCCCTGCAGAAATTTCGAAAGTGTTGCCGGTGCATGATTTTGTGCACGAACTGACCTCTTGATTATATCCCATAAATGTTCGACGGGCGATCTGGGTGACCAAATCATTCGTTCGAATTGTCCGGAATGTTCTTCAAACCAATCGCGAACAATTAAGGCCCAATGACACGGCGCACTATCATCCACAACAATTCCGTCGCTGAATGGCTGCAAATGGTCCCAAGGAGCCGAACATAACCACTTCCAACGATCGGTTTAGTCTACGAGAGGACCAAGTCCATTCTATGTAAACACAGCCGACGCCATTATGTAGCTTGCTCAGTGCTTTGTCAACAGTTTGGGTCCATGGCTTCGTGGGGTCTGTGCCACACTCGAACCCTACCATCAGCTCCTACCAACTCATCTGACCAGCCACGGTTTTCCAGTCGTCTAGGGTCCAACCGATATGGTCACGAACCCGGGAGAGGCAATGCTAGCAAAGTCCTGCCGTTAGCAAAAGGACTCGTTCGGTCGTTTGCTGTCATAGACCAGTGACGCCAAATTTCGCCACACTGTTTCAACAGACACGTTCGTCACAGTCCCACACTGATTTCTGCGATTATTTCAGACAGTGCATTTCAGTAGTTGTTTGTTGGCACTAACAACTCTATGCAAACGCTGCTGCAATCGGCCGTTAGGTGAACGCCATCGACCACTGCGTTGTCCCTGGTGAGAGGTAATGCCTGAAATTGGGACACTATGGATCTCGGAATATTGGGCATCCTAACACTTTCCGAAACAGAATATCCCATGCATTTAGCTTCAGCTACCATTCCGAGTCCAAAGGCTATTAATTCCCGTCGTGCGGGCCATGAGGACGTTGGGAACCTTTCTACATGAAATCACTTGAGTAGATATGACAACTTTGCCAAGGCACTGCTCTTTCACATCTTGCGTACGCTATCCCATGACTTTTGACACCTTAGTGTATAAAGCGGGTAAAAAAAAAAAATCTGACATAAATGGAAAGTTATTTTTCATCCATATCGGTGTCGTTCCCTAATAAATGAATCAAGGAAAGTGGGGGCTAAGCACGATTCGTAAAAACTTTTTAAAAATAAAGACAGTACGTTTGGCTACACGTCTGTTTGACCCGCGTGAGAGCGTGAGAAATGCTGAAAATCTAGAAATGGCAGACACTTGAAAATAAGCGCCTAATATCCCGCAAAAGCCTACTTAACAGCATTAAGTGAGAAATCTGGGAACATACTAAAACTCCCCGCTTATCGCTCCCGCAGGGATAGCAAAGAGAAGATGAATTGCAGCGCACAGTGAAGCATCTAAGCAATAATTTTTCTCCAGCTCCATTCACTAACGTAACGGCAAGAATTCCTAATAAGTTCTACAGTGGGAAATACCCTCTTAGCCTCTGGTATCAACTTCGCAGTAGTTTGCGGAGTACAGATGTAAACATAAATGTAGATGTCGGTGTAGATCACTGCACTTTCTGTGACGACAGGTGTTTAAACGAAGGAACGTAACATTGAGTGTGCCCCAAGGAAGTGCTAAAGCACTGTTAATGTTCTCAGTATACGTAAAAGCCTTATCAGATACGTCAGCAGCACGCTCAGATTGTTCACTGACAACGCTGGTGGCTATAGGGAAACAACGTCACTGGATTATTGTGACCTAGCACAAGACAACGTCAGCTGAAGTTCCACTTTGTGTCTGAATAGATGTTAGAGAATGAGCATAAGCCGGCCGAGGTGGCCGAGCGGTTCTAGGCGCTACAGTCTGGAACCGCGCGACCGCTGGTTCGAATCCTGCCTCGGGCATGGATGTGTGTGATGTCCTTAGGTTAGTTAGGTTTAAGTAGTTCTAAGTTCTAGGGGACTGATGACCTCAGAAGTTAAGACCCATAGTGCTCAGAGCCATTTGAATGAGCATAAAGAAGACGAATTGGTCTACAACCTTAGTCGTTCAGATCTTCAGTCTATCACGTATCAACATCAGGGACGGCATTGATACGTGAAAACAATAATACAGAGGACGAATGGAGGACTTTAAATTTGTGGGCAGGATTCTGTTTTAAAAATCAGTGACTTTGTTGGGGAAACTGATTACTAGAAACGAGTGTACCTACTGTAGGGTACAGCCCCTGTGTTTCAGATCCGTATCATATAGGAATGGCAACAGACGACGAAGGAATTTAGGAACTCCATGATACGAATGCAAGCGGTCAGGATAGCCCACACGAAAAATTAACTGAGAAACTCAGTGATCTTAAATGGAAATCACTGGAACAAAAGCGATGTTGTTGTCGCGAAATTCTGTTGAGTAAATTTAGAGACCGGGAATTCGATACAGGCTTTTCGATATCCTGCTTCAGTCCTAGATTTCTTGCTGGAATCATAAGAACAACATGAGACTAACTAGGACGCGTAGGCAGGCATACAGAGAGAACAATTTTTTTCCTGCTCTCCGTAGCGAATAAAAGAGGGCAGGGAATTGTTGTTGCAGGTATGAAAGATACGTAGACGTACATCTCAGCTATGCACGGTGTCTTACTCGAAATTCCATTTGTATAGTGAACACCCTGTCGATTTCTGCATTGTAAAATGCCACTGCCTGTTTTCAAGCCTGATTCAGAGAGGATATAGGTTTCTAGCAAGTAGAATTGTAATGAAACTCAGTGCACAAGTTATATGCTGTGATGGATGTGACTGCGGTCTCCTAGCTAATAAATCTTTTTTTCTGATCCCCAGCTTGTACATATTGAATTTTTTCCCCTGTTGCAGCCAGTCGACGGTTTACCAAACACCTACCGGTGATCAAAAATTTCTTGCTCGAAGTGCAAGATCTTGAGACAGTTGGTACGAACCAAATGAAATCGAGCGAGTCCGAACTCCTCACGGTGGTGGAAAAGTGAAGCTCACATTCAGCCCGAAAGTGCTGTTATGAGCAATTCGTGAAATTCACCATGACAAATCCTATCCATAAGTGATGCGTAATGTTTTCTGTTAATCCCATCTTCCTTGTACATGTATCTGATCGTATGATTTCTCTGCATCCTTCGTATCTGCCGTAAACGCTGTATCACAACATAACAAGGGTAAAAGTATACGATAATAGAAAAAAAAACATTCTATTAAACCTTGGTCCCCAAACAGGCCATTTTTGAGGTAATGTTACAAGTAGCCACTGTCTTCTGTACGAAATATTGTCCTACACTGTCCAGTCACATTAATGTGACATCTGTCAAAAGCCTGACTGAACTTCTTTGGCAACATTTGCAGAGTCAACGAGGCTGTGGAAAGTACCGACAAGGATGTGGAGCCACGTCGACTACATATGAGAATGCAGGCTTTCTCGGCGAATTTCGATGATAAAATCTTCTCGGGTAGACAGCCGACTCTAGTCACTGCGTCTTCAGGCGAAGATGGCAAGTAAGAAACTTGCTGAAACGTTGCCGGAAAACCACCTATTGACTCGGCTGTCTACCCGAGAAGATTTTATCATGCCAACTACAGTTGTGTGGCCAGCTGCGCTAGGTTTCTCGATTGAGGATTCATGCTGCGAAAAGCCCGATCGATGTGAGACCACAGACTCTCGATTGAGTTTACATTCGGGCAGCGGAGTAAGGGAAACTGATCCTGGTGCTCTTCCAAACAGGCACGTACACTGCGAGGCCGCGTGATTTGTTGCATTGTCCTTCAAGTAGATCCCATTGTGCCGAGGAAAAACAATTTGCATATAGGGATGGACATGGTCCCCAAGGATAGACGCGTACCCGTGTTGATCCATCGTGCCTTCCAGAATGACGAGATCACCCAGGGAATGCCCGAAAACATTTCCCAGACCATAACGCTTTCCTCTCCGGCCTAGATCCTTCCGACAATTGTTGCAGGATGTTTGCCTTCAGACGTTCCAAGCTTAACACGCCAACGCCGTCTGTTCTATTAAACATAAAGGGTGATTCATCTGAAAAGGCCACCTATCGTCCCTCAGTGGAAACCCAGTTGCAGTACTGGCGTGCAGATTGCTGCCTACGTTCCCGATCAGGGCGCATGAACCAGGCGCTTGCTGCGGAGGCTTGTACGCAGCAACGTTCGCTGAGCTGTGTCGTTGGTTCATCTGGGTGCTCAGTTGCTCCACAATTATACATATGTTCTCCCGTACGCAACTCCGCAGCCGTCAGTCACGTACGTCATGGATGTTTGGGTAGCGCTATTTTGCAATGCTCAGTATACTTTAACCGCGTGCACAGTTTACGAACTTAGCCGTTTCGGAAATGCTGCCGCCCTTGGTCCGGAAGCCGATGATCATGCCTTTTTGGGCGCAAGATAAATCTCTCCTATCCTGCATAACGACGGTGACTGCACTGTTTTCCTCGTCCCCCGGACGCGCTCTATATGCCCTTTCCATGCTAGTGCTGCCACCTGCGAGTGGTTATTCCATGCTGACGTCGAACATAGGCGGTGGTCATATTAGTGTGACTGGACCATATAGTTGGTACAAATGTTATTGAAATGTAAACATTTAGGTTAAGAACCCATCTCCTTGAGCTCAAATTTCATCCACGACCCATGATTAGGGAATGTAATGCTCGTACATACATCTATCTACATCTACATTTATACTCCGCAAGCCACCCAACGGTGTGTGGCGGAGGGCACTTTACGTGCCACTGTCATTACCTCCCTTTCCTGTTCCAGTCGCGTATGGTTCACGGGAAGAACGACTGTCTGAAAGCCTCCGTGCGCGCTCGAATCTCTCTAATTTTACATTCGTGATCTCCTCGGGAGGTATAAGTAGGGGGAAGCAATATATTCGATACCTCATCCAGAAACGCACCCTCTCGAAACCTGGCGAGCAAGCTACACCGCGATGCAGAGCGCCTCTCTTGCAGAGTCTGCCACTTGAGTTTGTTAAACATCTCCGTAACGCTATCACGGTTACCAAATAACCCTGTGACGAAACGCGCCGCTCTTCTTTGGATCTTCTCTATCTCCTCCGTCAACCCGATCTGGTACGGATCCCACACTGATGCGCAATACTCAAGTATAGGTCGAACGAGTGTTTTGTAAGCCACCTCCTTTGTCGATGGACTACATTTTCTAAGGACTCTCCCAATAAATCTCAACCTGGTACCCGCCTTACCAACAATTAATTTTATATTATCATTCCACTTCAAATCGTTCCGCACGCATAATCCCAGATATTTTACAGAAGTAACTGCTACCAGTGTTTGTTCTGCTATCATATAATCATACAATAAAGGATCCTTCTTTCTATGTATTCGCAATACATTACATTTGACTATGTTAAGGGTCAGTTGCCACTCCCTGCACCAAGTGCCTATCCGCTGCAGATCTTCATGCATTTCGCTACAATTTTCTAATGCTGAAACTTCTCTGTATATTGCAGCATCATCCGCGAAAAGCCGCATGGAACTTCCGACACTATCTACTAGGTCATTTATATATATTGTGAAAAGCAATGGTCCCATAACACTCCCCTGTGGCACGCCAGAGGTTACTTTAACGTCTGTAGACGTCTCTCCATTGATAACAACATGCTGTGTTCTGTTTGCTAAAAACTGTTCAATCCAGCCACACAGCTGGTCTGATATTCCGTAGGCTGTTACTTTGTTTATCAGGCGACAGTGCGGAACTGTATCGAACGCCTTCCGGAAGTCAAGGAAAATAGCATCTACCTGGGAGCATGTATCTAATATTTTCTGGGTCTCATGAACAAATAAAGCGAGTTGGGTCTCACACGATCGCTGTTTCCGGAATCCATGTTGATTCCTACATAGTAGATTCTGGGTTTCCAAAAACGACGTGATACTCGAGCAAAAAACATGTTCTAAAATTCTACAACAGATCGACGTCAGAGATATAGGTCTATAGTTTTGCGCATCTGCTCGACGACCCTTCTTGAAGGCTGGGACTACCTGTGCTCTTTTCCAATCATTTGGAACCTTCCGTTCCTCTAGAGACTTGCGGTACACGGCTGTTAGAAGGGGGGCAAGTTCTTTCGCGTACTCTGTGTAGAATCGAATTGGTATCCCTTCAGGTCCAGTGGACTTTCCTCTGTTGAGTGATTCCAGTTGCTTTTCTATTCCTTGGACACTTATTTCGATGTCAGCCATTTTTTCGTTTGTGCGAGGATTTCGAGAAGGAACTGCAGTGCGGTCTTCCTCTGTGAAACAGCTTTGGAAAAAGGTGTTTAGTATTTCAGCTTTACGCGTGTCATCCTCTGTTTCAATGCCTTCATCGTCCCGTAGTGTCTGGATATGCTGTTTCGATCCACTTACTGATTTAACGTAAGACCAGAACTTCCTAGGATTTTCTGTCAAGTCGGTACATGCTGAGGTACCGGACCATTTTCTTCTGGCGTTAAGATAACATGTAGCTCGCCATTATGTTTCGAAATGGATAGGCTGAGTAACGTCTGTGACTTTGCCTCCACGATCGCCCGACCTCAGTCTGGGCTCATTTCAGAAGGGAAGTGTATAGCACCCCCGATGATGCGGTTAACAAGCTGGAGGAGAGAGAATTGTACAGTCTTGTCAACAGGTACGACTGTATAGTACATTGTCACATGCAGTACATTGTTACATGCAACGTGCTCAAGTAGTATTGTGCTTTAGGTTAGGGAGCACGCGGGTAAAATTTTAGCCCGTGCCTATTTATGCTACACTCTGTATACTTTTCGTACTGCATCTCGTGCCCTCCAATGTGGCCATTGACGTGTTGGGGTGGAGGGTGGGGAGGTCACAGTATTCTAGCAGAACACTGAATACACCTTCCCACAAACATGAACTACACCACAAAATCTGCCGAACTTAGTCATGCTTCTGTTGCCCTGTGATGCCGAAAGCAATCCAAACGTAATAAAATGTAAGAGCTCTGTTCAGAAAATAGCGAATCACTTTTAAATTTTGCGCCGACGCATATATTTAGTGATATGTGGTTGGCAGCACTGCCTTGTGTATTACCTCCTTCGTAACCACCTGTTTTGTTAGTGTTGGTATTTCGTTTAGCTTTCATGATATTGCTTTGTGAGTGAAACGTTTAGCGACGATTTTTGAAAGGTAGTGTTCTGTGGAGGAACGATGTAACGTCAAATTTTGTATGAAACTGGGGAAAATTTTTACAGAAACGTTTAGACTTTTTTTAAGCTTACGGAGATGACGCTCTGAGTCGTACACAATGTTACCAATGGTTTTCACGTTTTAAAAGTGGTCGTCGGTTAATTGGAGCTGATTCGTGACCAGGAAGGCCTTACACTTCAATTGACAGCTCACACGTTCATAAAATCGACGATCTGGTGCGAGAAAATCAGCGATAACTATTTTGCAACAGTTACCAGTATGTGAAAACACACACACACACACACACACACACACACACATACCAGAGTACACACACACACACACACACACACACACACACACACACACACACACGTACCAGAGTTGTGGCACGACAGCTCATGCTTCTTGCACCACGACTTTGCGTCCGCACACTAACATTTGTCAGTTCGTCAGTTTGGTGGCAAAAGTCAGATGACTGACCTGCCGCAGCCTCCTTAATCGCCGGCCGCGGTGGCCGAGTGGTTCTAGGCGCTTCAGTCCGGAACCGCGCGACTGCTACGGTCGCAGGTTCGAATCCTGCCTCGGGCATGGGTGCGTGTGATGTCCTTAGTTTAGTTAGGTTTAAGTAGTTCTAAGTTCTGATGATCTCAGATGTTATGTCCCATAGTGCTCAGAGCCATTTGAACCATTTGATCCTCCTTAATCGCCAGACTTGACTCATTGTGATTTCTAGTTATTTAAGAAATTAAAATCAGTACTGAAAGGACGCCGTTTTCAGAGAATTGATACCAAAGCAAATGAAACTATACAGGATTGCTTCGCGAAATGAAAACACCACTGGGAACAGTGTGTGAATAGGAGGAGGGGGGGGGGGGGATGAGGACTTTGACAGATTCTTAGTCCTTGTCCTCTTCAAATTAAAAATAAGCTTAAAAAATAAAGTAGCTTTATTTTATGAACAGACCTTGTATAGTTCACTGCACATAACTTAACGCTATGGACTGGTGTTGCGAGAACGTAAACACATTTCAAGCCTCTTTAGCACGTAAGGATTCGAGTGACGCCAGTCGTCATACATACTATTGGCTATAGTTCCGATGGAGGGGGGGGGGGAGTCGAGGGAGGAGATCGTGCCTTCCACCTGTTCTGTTCCATAGTAAATGCCACATTTGTCACGTTGATTGCGCCGTAAAGTGACTGGGATGTGTTTTGGTGTTGCAGGTCCTTGCGGTACACAGGGATTATGGACCTGAACATGTTGCCGAGCACTACGCATGCGCACGACTTCCACTCCGGGCTCAGCCGGGTCGTCATGGTGCGCAAGACGGAGCAGCGGACATTTGCTTCCACCAGAAGCGGAGAGGTACGTTTCTGCACGATCGCCTCTTCTGCTGTGAGGGAGAGCTAGTGTTAGCGGATGTGCATACAAGTAGTTCTGTGATTTCTGTGTTGTACTCTCGGAGGTAAGTCTCGCTTTGTAAGAAATCAATACTTTGTTTCCTTCCTTAACAATATGCCCAGGTATCTTGCCTGCGTACGTCTGGAAACTAAACAACGATAATTTTTAGTACTACAAAAACTGTAATACTATAGGAGAATTTCTTCCTGAATATTTTGATGTACGATTAATAACATTATTTCGCACGCTGACTTTATTGCAATACTTTTTGTGAAGATCAGTAAACTACATTTTGACGTGCTGGTTCATATTTGGAATCTCTGCCTGGCTATCTTTCTTAGATGCGTGAAACTTTACGTACACATAAAGAGTATGTCTATCTAAAAAGTAGACTACAGTCATGTCTCTAAATTCTTCATTTGTGTGGCCATATTGTTCGTATTGCTTTACAATTCTTGAGAGGATTTTTGTTCTGCCTTTGCAACTACAAAAAATGCGTCGTTTTTTCACCAGACGCATTTCGCTTTATTGATGTAAAGCGTCATCAGTGGTCTGTAATTAAGTTGTTTACATTTTGATTTGCTGTAAGATCGCAAAATAGTTCGTTAACAGTATGTTGGTTTTTACTTACGGTGATTTCCGCTTAGACTACAACTATGGGTGTCTAAACAAGAACATCATCAATGATGTGCCAGCTGACGGCATTTTCCGAAGAATGCGTGAAGTCAGCGGAAATCACCATAAGTAAAAACCAACATATTGTTAACGAACTGTTTTTCCATCTTAAAGCAAATCAAAATTCAAACAACTTAATTGCAGACCACTGATGATGCCTTATCTCAATAATGCGAAACGCGTCTGGTGAAAAAAAAAACACGCATGTTTTGTAGTTGCAATGACAGAACGAAAACCCTCTCAAGTACAGTCATGTCATTTCAGCCACAAGTTTTTGTTGTATAAATATTTAAATCTGATAAGCATCATTAAGTTTTCTTTTTATAATTAATCAATATGTATTTTCCTACGTGTTGATACTGTGTTACTGTACGTAGTCTGCTTTCCTCCAGATTGTACCGTGAAACATCCCAGAAAATTTTCCGATCTGTAGAGCAAATAGATTTTTTTGTGCATAAAATAAACGTCAGAAAATTTAATTCTCGGAAAATTCAGTCAGAGTTGTGTGTGATCTGTGACTCACCCTTATTGGTCTTAATACACTGTAGTTATATAATGTTCTTGGTTTACACGTCCCTCATTTTCTCTCTTTTCCTTTCTCCATGACATTCTGGCGTCTTTAGTTGCCTCAAGTACTCGCTTTTCAGCTTCGCATGCAATAAATTGCCAACAGTGATTGCCTCAAATTATACCAGGACACACATTCCTAGCAACTCAGAACTTCGCAGATGCTAACTGCCGCACATTAAAACAGATTAAAAGCTTTAAAACTTTCAAGAATGACAAAATAGAAGACACCCAGACTACAGAAAAGTTTATAATGCCAGGAATACACGAAAACCAAATCTATGTAAGGGAAACGTAACGTAACTTCTAACGGGGCTGTGAACTTGAATAACAGTTGTACAGATACGTTTCTCGAACATGAATCTAATGACAACATTGAAGTGTGAAAGCAGTGAAAGCATGGGTTTGGTAACACTCTGAAATCCTTCAGTTGATTTTTAAACAACTTCCTGATGTGCAATTCGGTTCCTTTACCAGCATTTTGTTCAAAACACTCTAAACGTAGATTTAAGATGGAAAACAAAAAAAAAAACGATTTTTGATGCGGGTTCACAGGCGAGCTACCTTAAAGGAGATCAGCAGAAATATCCAGGCACTTTCAGCAAAAGCAGCTTCCATAAAATTTTGTCATCTCGAAACTGCCACAAAATTTTATCGTATTGAATTCTCACCTTCATCGGCTTCTGAAACGAAAGAAATTGTAAAGTTCCAGAAAAGTAAAAGTTCTCAAAGGGCTGATGCTTCGGTTTTTTGAATGCCGCTTTCCAAAAAAGTAGTACGTTTTGCGGAAGGCAGACCCGTAATAGTCAAATATATTTCGCAACAGTTTTTCAAAATTTCCCAGAGTTGGTAATACCTCATATTGAATCCTAAACAGCTGTTCTCATAAAGGGTACTGTGTCACTACCTTGGCATAGAAAGCTAATGGAAAAGACATCAATAACTATAAAACTGGAGACGTTGTTGTGAGTAATCTTGGTGCGAGTTTTGACTTATCAACATAGCAACAAGTCTTTTCGTGATTTCAGGTGTCATATAATGTGCGCTGAGCACTTTATAATGAGGAACTATTCGATAAGAACTATGTAATTGAACGGTTTTATTTTATATTGAACTATAAACTTGTGACCCACGAATTGCAATGATTACTGTTTTTCCACAGATCGCGTTGTTACGGCGTTATTCTCCACCTTACTTGAACTGTAACCGCAGTACGAAAGACTCAGTGTAAACCTTTATTGTAGGTATTTAAACGCATTAAAAACATTACTAGCAGCAGTTTATTTAACAATCGTGGCACTTTAAAATTTCTAATCCGATTAGATAAAATTGGTTATTGCCATATACACACGCTGTCATTTTAACGGCTTACCGTGCGTCTAACTTTATTCTGCTGACTGTGAGAAAAGACTCACCAAGTAAGTGAAATAGCGTACGCACGACAATTTTACTTCCAAATTTTTTTTGAAACAAGTGCTCTCTAGACCATTTCTGTGCCAATTTTGATTTTAAATTAGGTAAGAAGCATGTAATGTGATTTCACGCTTTAACTCATCGTCTACATTCCTTTATTAGGTTCGAGGAACCTTTTCCGAATCAGCTTATTATTTAGCTCCAATGTTTCCTGGGCACACCTGTCTTAGTTGCTTACCCTTTGGGTATACGTGAAGCGGTCAGCGGAAGAAAGTTCTAACCCTCCATTTAGTAAAAGTTAGCCTGATCACGTTATCTTTTTGTTTTCGAATATATTACACGCTATTGTCAAGTAGTTCCATACGCAACACTAGAAAAATCTGTCTAGTATTTAAACTGGTTTGTCTTATAGTATTTATGTTCTTGGCTTAGAATGTAATCAGTTAATAAAAACACGCAGTAACGCAAACTACGCCCTTAAGGGTTAGCACTGTCTTCTTTCGACCCCTTATTTTAGGATATGTGCCTTGTTGCATTCTGTTTACACTTTCCTTCCGTTGCTGCTTGAATGTGTTGATATTTTCCGTCATAAAAAGTATTATAAGCTAATTGCGAATATCTTTTAATTAAATCATTAATTTTGCTAAGGAATTTCATGTATGATGTTCCTATTCGATATATGTCTTCCTTTTTAGTTATCCAAGCCTCAGCTCCATAAAGTAGCAGTGGAACAGCTAGTGTTTAGTAGAATTCCAATTGCGTTTCCTCACTGGTATTTCTGCTTAATGTCCTTTTTATTTTTCCACAGACCCCATGCGGTTTTGTCTTATTCTTTATACTATATCGTAATCGAAAGAAATGTCGCAGTCCAGGTGATTAAAATATCTTATTGGCTCAGTTATTTTGTTTCCTTCCACTATTTTCGATCGTACCTGTTGTTTCCCTCGGAATGTCGTTAATTTTGATCTTTACTATAAATATTTTGAAATTTTAATTTTGACCATTTTCGTTTAATTTAAAATTTATTTGTAATTCTTTTTCTGGAGTGGCTATTATAGTCTGGTCCTCAGCATACATTAATGTTTTTATATAACGGTTCTTTCATAATTTTATTCTTTTTTTCTGTTCCCTCATTCCACTTATTAATCACGTCTTTTACATATAAATTGAATAAAACCGGAGAATGACTGCAACCTTGTCGAACTCCTTGGTTAGTTATGACGCGATTCTTACTTATTTTGATTCCAGTTTTTATTACAAAATTAGTTTCATTGTATAAGTCTGTTATGGTATATTTCAAGAGTCGCGGAGTTCCATCTGCTAGCAATACTAACCAGAGTTTTGTCCTCTTTCTCTGTCTAATGCCCTGAGACAGTCGATAAAAGCGACGTGTATCTCATTATTAAGTGCCCCTCTTGTTTATCAACATCTTCAAAGTGAATATAACTTATTATCGATTGTTATGCGACCTAATCTAAATCCACTCTGCCTTTCAGCTATAAAAACATTTAAAAAGACAGGAGAAGATACAATAAAGTCTAACACAATCAACGAAAGAAATGGAATAACTTTATAAAAAAGGTGTCGCATGAATAACGCTTAGTGAGACAAGCAGAAATGTATAGAAGTGGAAAAGGCGTAGATGTACTAACGTTAGCAGAATTAGAAGCTGTAGAAACAGTGAAAAACAGAAAGGCATCTCCTATAGATGACATTAAGAGCGAGTTATTAAAATATGGCGGAAATTAAAGGTTTTTGCATTTCCTTGATTTATGTTGGAAGCAAGCAACAATGACTGAAATCTGGTCAAAAGCTGCCGCTTATTCAGCTTTAAAGCAGCAAGATCGAAAAGTAATTACAGAGTAATTACAGAGTAGTAGTAATTACAGTAAGTAGTAATTACAGAGGGATAAGTACTGTATTATAACAGCTGGTTATAAAGTTTATGCAAAAATTTAAACTCTAAAGTTAGGACCAATAACTTGCCAATTTTATACGCATTAATGACCAATATTGCCATTGTCTCATGGTGTTTATCTGACGTAATCGAGGAATTTGAGTGTATGTAAATGATGTGGTTAATAAATAAATGAATTTTTATGTAGTTAAAGGTGTATCTTACACGAGCCTCACGTCGTACTCGGACGAAAGAAACGCAAAAAAAAAAACCATTACTAAGTAAGTCACCAAGTGAAGATCAGGAAAATTTATCAGACTGAGGGCAAATCATTAATAGGTTTCCACAAGATTCCATCACAGGTCCTGTATAGTTCCTCAATAGACAATGACCACACCGGCATTTTACACGGATATCATAGCTCTATAGTCAGTCCCAAAAGACACAACACCAGGATAAATTGCGAACAATGGGTGTAAGGAGTGTTATTTTCTGCATACGGTCTCTCTAATATTAAAATAAACTGCGAAAATGCTAAGAATTTGTGTAGTACAATAGATAGTGTTAATGATTAAGGAACATCGTAAAAATGTTTGAATGTAAATACTGATGGAAATTTAAACTGAAAAGAAAACTGAACCTTGAACATCTCAATTCAACTTAGTTTCGGTTGCTAGTGTAAAGCGGATCATTGGCGTTAGCGTTGCACAATAAATTCAGTCACAACCTGAAGTATAGATGGCGCTGCAGTGTCGCCAACTGCAGTTTCACGATTTTGGACTCACTGACACCATTTTGGATTTGCTGACAAGTTACAGGAATGTTAAACTAGGTCAGGGCCATCCTGGAGTGAGTACAGTTAGAGAATATAATGAACATATCCGTGTGAGTAAGCAACAGAAAGAATTTCAACTGCAGGAGGTCATGCAAACGGACTGTTTCCCCTAAATCATTTCTCATGAATGTTGGGATGATTCCGCCAAGTACACGATCGGTTTCCTTCCGCATTTCCGCCCGTCCGTGATGATATCCAGTCTCTAATGACTTTGTTATTCATACGGCGACACAGCGCAACATATCAATTCAGACTGTCCACTCGTCTTCGTGGAAGGTGGTCTCCGAGCACGTAATCATACAATCTTGAGCCCCTCATACCTAATCCTGGAGGCCATAGGCACTGGAAGGCATAACATCGTTGGAGGAGATACGCAAAAATGTGCAGTGCTCCATTTCCAGAGTCGCAGGCAGCAGCGGTTTACCCTTACGAGGAAAGCATGCACCCAAAGGATATACGATTTTGCTTATATTTCGCACTATAGTAGTACGTACTTAGATATAGCAGATGCTTCTCTAATAGGACGCTCTTGTCAAGTGTCTTCGAGACACCAAAGTTTTACGAGCAAGGGGTGGGGGCGGGGTTGAAACTGGAGCGTAGCTGGCGCCGTGTGGATTCCCAGACTTTATTCATCCAGTATTTGCTGCAACAAACTTTACACATAATTTCAAACCCTTAAGAATTTTTTTCTCTCGGACAACCCCTACAAAATTATGAAGGATGTTTATCGCTTACTACTTTTCCGCTATTCAAGCAGTAAAATTGTGGCATGACGTTATAGTGTTCTACTTCTTTACTATCGACTGTATTCGTGACATATTTTACAGACAGTATGCAGATATAGCACTGAATATAACTGCAAAATTATATCATTGTGCGACTCATAATTCAGGATATATGTCATAAACATTAAGCTAAAGGCCAGACGCTGCGTAGTGTGGATGTGGACACACAGCTATAAATAAATCCCTGGGCAATGCCGGGTGTATCGATACATAAATTTTTATTTCGTCACGATTCTTTGTTTCTTGATTATACTTCGCCACGAATTTTCCATAATGATTATCGTTATTATTATTGTTGCTTCCAGAAGAAAACAAGATTCGTTGTAAGGATACAGCTATGTAGCAGAAGGTTAGAAAAACCAAAAAATAAAATGACGAGACTTAAGAGTAGACCTGCATTCTGCCACCTTGTCCGGTTGCAATAACGACGTTGCTCGTTGGCTGGCGCTCCCGTATGGTTTTCACCAGGCTCGTGAAACTTTCAACCCATTTCCCGAAATCCCGTGAGAAGCGCATCGTATCAGAGCTACGTTTCTTACTTTCAAGTATGCACTACAATCGTGCGAAAGATGAGCAAAAAATCATTGACTCGATTTTGAGCCGCCAAATATTTTAGAATCTGTACTGGGTTCAGTAAAAATCGTAACGACTGTTTCGTGTAAAAATCAGACGTGATCGCTTTTGGGATAAGAAACATCTACCTATCGTAGTTAAGGAGATGCGACATCGTATACAATGAGATGCGTGAAAACTACCGCATCATGCATGACGTTCAGTATATTACTTCTGTGCTCGTGACTATTCGCAACACATTTTGCAGTCACTTTCCACATATCCAGCTGAATGTGCCTACACAAATACAGTCGGACACTAAAGTCTACATACACTCCAAAAATAACATTTGAAGTCAAAATCAATCAAGAAAATATTATGTATTCACTTTCTGTGACATACACAGCCATGTTAGGAACTGAAAAACATGTACACTGCATAATTAATCATTATTCCATATACTGACATCTTTAGCATGCAAATGAAACAGCAGTCAGGTACAAAAGTAAACATACACGGTGATGTTCTTCAATTTGAGGCCCAATTTAATATTTTGTATTGCCACCTTCTGCTTCGATCACAGATTCCAAACGTCGAGGCATAGATTCCACCATTTTGTGTGTGTGTGTGTGTTTGTGTGTGTGTGTGTGTGTGTGTGTGTGTGTGTGTGTACGCACGTGGAAAGCTATTCCACTCTTTCACTAAGGCTGCTTTAAAATCATCTTTGCTTTTGATGTTGTATTTTTTTATCCTAGCTTTAGTTCGCCCCAAAGATGCTCAATTGGGTTAATGTCCGGTGACTGGCAAGGCGAATAAAACTGTTTTGGTACATTGTAAAGTAGCCATTCTTTTACGACAATGGCCATGCGCTTGGGGTCATTGTCTTGCTGAAACACATTCTGTTCTTAGTCCCAGTTTTTCCGCAGATTGCTTCATATTCTCCTTTAAGATGGTGAGATACTTCCATTTGTCCATAATACCTTCAATAAATACTAGATTTCCAACTCCAGCTCCAGACATGCAACCCCACACAAGAATATTTCTGCCACCATATTTCACTGATGAGACAAGATTTCTCTTCTTCCAACTTTCATTCCATTTTCGCCACACTTTTTGCTGTCCATCACGCTGGAAGATGTTAAACTTACTCTCATCCTTGGAAAGTACGGTATTCCAAAATGTGGAATCTTTATTTCGGTTCAGAGTTGCAAATTCTAAGCGCTTCTGTTCATTTACCCTATTTATGAACGGTTTCTTCCTCGCTGTTCTACTTTCAAATCCATGATTTTGCAGCTGTCTTCGTACTGTTATGGGAAGCACATTATTTCCACTAGTATTTGCGACATCTAATGGCAACTCCGTAGCTGTAATTCTGGGTTCCGCATTCACTTTTCTAATGATGTGTGGGCACTCCCTGTCAATTAATTTTGGTGGTCGTCCACGTCTAACTTTGTTTTCTACACTTCCTTGTTCCCTGTAATTTCTTATTACTGTTTGGACACTTGCACGGCTCCTTCTAACAATTTCCATAGTGAAAAGCCCTTTTTGCTGCGCGGGGTTAGCCGATCGGTCTCAGGCGCTGCAGCCATGGACTATGCGGCTGGTCCCGGCGGAGACTCGAGTCCTCCCTCCGGCATGGGTGTGTGTGTGTGTTTGTCCTTAGGATAATTTAGGTTAAGTAGTATGTAAGCTTAGGGACTGATGACCTTAGCAGTTAAGTCCCATAAGATTTCACACACATTTGAACATTTTTGAACAAAAGCACTTTTCACTGAGCTCAGTATTTTTCCTCACCTCCACTGGTATTTCGGTTCGTTTTGAATCCATGTTACGTTACCGGGTTATGTATTATTATATCAACAAAACACACAACTTGCGCTGTGTCCACTGCAACGTCTCTCTTGCAAGCAACGACAGACTCGAAGTGTATGTTGACTTCAGTACCGCAGTAAACAAACACTGTTGCATCTATCACGTTTGCAGTGCACGATACCGTCTGAAGACCGTGGTTTATGTTATTGTGAACGTGGACGCAGGCACAGAGTTGCACGTCTGCCTCTTTGCATCCAGGCTGTACGCAACATGCTACAAAATGGGGATGTATGTAGACTTTAGTGTCACACTGTATATCAATGTAAGACACACACAGTTGAAGAGATATGACGTCATAAACACTGATATGCGTAAAAAAAATGCCGCATTATGGCTAAAATTTTTATGCATTTGTTCTTTATTACTAAGATTCTCCTAAAATCGAGTCGCCTTAAGGTAATCCTTGACACCTGGCAGCGCTTTTGATAGTATTCAACTGCGAAGCGCAAATGGCGGTAGGCGAAGAGAAAACAATCGCCGTCTATAAAGTTATGAAGAGGCGTTGCTAAAGACGTTTACAAAATCATGTAGACGGGTGAAGCAGCTGCGCCCGGCTTACAGAAACTGTGCTGGATATTATACTTCAAATACAGTTCATTTTTATATTAGAACAAATAAGCCCTCGGTCACAAATATTAAGTCAAAATTTTGACTTAACATTTGTGACCGAGGGCTTATTTGTTCTAATATAATTCTGACACGGTCACTGAACCTTAGCAGCTATGTTCAAAGTTTTACAGTTCATTTTTGTTTTCGTTCGTGATAGAAAACTGTCAAAATGAATTCTCTGGCAATGCCGAGTTTGTTAGCTAGTACAGAAATATCAGTAAAAACAAACAATATTTCAATGTCTACGTTACTGTTTACCCTACTGAATGTTGCAACGATAACCATAGCATTAACGTGTATCACAGAAAAGATGTTACTAATACTGATGTTGTTGTTGTTGTGGTCTTCAGTCCTGAGACTGGTTTGATGCAGCTCTCCATGCTACTCTATCCTGTGCAAGCTTCTTCATCTCCCAGTATCTACTGCAACCTACATCCTTCTGAATCTGCTTAGTGTATTCATCTCTTGGTCTCCCTCTACGATTTTTACCCTCCACACTGCCTTCCAATGCTAAATTTGTGATCCCTTGATGCCTCAAAACATGTCCTACCAACCGATCCCTTCTTCTAGTCAAGTTGTGCCACAAACTTCTCTTCTCCCCAATCCTATTCAATACCTCCTCATTAGTTACGTGATCTACCCACCTTATCTTCAGCATTCTTCTGTAGCACCACATTTCAAAAGCTTCTATTCTCTTCTTGTCCAAACTAGTTATCGTCCATGTTTCACTTCCATACATGGCTACACTCCATACAAATACTTTCAGAAACGACTTCCTGACACTTAAATCTATACTCGATGTTAACAAATTCCTCTTCTTGAGAAACGCTTTCCTTGCCATTGCCAGTCTACATTTTATATCCTCTCTACTTCGACCATCATCGGTTATTTTACTCCCTAAATAGCAAAACTCCTTTACTACTTTAAGTGTCTCATTTCCTAATCTAATTCCCTCAGCATCACCCGACTTAATTTGACTACATTCCATTATCCTCGTTTTGCTTTTGTTGATGTTCATCTTATATCCTCCTTTCAAGACACTGTCCATTCCGTTCAACTGCTCTTCCAAGTCCTTTGCTGTCTCTGACAGAATTACAATGTCATCGGCGAACCTCAAAGTTTTTACTTCTTCTCCATGAATTTTAATACCTACTCCGAATTTTTCTTTTGTTTCCTTTACTACTTGCTCAATATACAAATTGAATAACATCGGGGAGAGGCTACAACCCTGTCTTACTCCTTTCCCAACCACTGCTTCCCTTTCATGCCCCTCGACTCTTATAACTGCCACCTGGTTTCTGTACAAACTGTAAATAGCCTTTCGCTCCCTGTATTTTACCCCTGCCACCTTCAGAATTTGAAAGAGAGTATTCCAGTTAACATTGTCAAAAGCTTTCTCTAAGTCTACAAATGCTAGAAACGTAGGTTTGCCTTTTCTTAATCTTTCTTCCAAGATAAGTCGTAAGGTCAGTATTGCCTCACGTGTTCCAACATTTCTACGGAATCCAAACTGATCTTCCCCGAGGTCGGCTTCTACCAGTTTTTCCATTCGTCTGTAAAGAATTCGCGTTAGTATTTTGCAGCTGTGACTTATTAAACTGATAGTTCGGTAATTTTCACATCTGTCAACACCTGCTTTCTTTGGGATTGGAATTATTATATTCTTCTTGAAGTCTGAGGGTATTTCGCCTGTCTCATACATCGTGCTCACCAGATGGTAGAGTTTTGTCATGACTGGCTCTCCCGAGGCCATCAGTAGTTCAAATGGAATGTTGTCTACTCCCGGGGCCTTGTTTCGACTCAGGTCTTTCAGTGCTCTGTCAAACTCTTCACGCAGTATCTTATCTCCCATTTCGTCTTCATCTACATCCTCTTCCATTTCCATAATATTGTCCTCAAGTACATCGCCCTTGTATAAACCCTCTATATACTCCTTCCACCTTTCTGCCTTCCCTTCTTTGCTTAGAACTGGGTTGCCATCTGAGCTCTTGATATTCATACAAGTGGTTCTCTTCTCTCCAAAGGTCTCTTTAATTTTCCTGTAGGCAGTATCTATCTTACCCCTAGTGAGACAAGCCTCTACATCCTTACATTTGTCCTCTAGCCATCCCTGCTTAGCCATTTTGCACTTCCTGTCGATCTCATTTTTGAGACGTCTGTATTCCTTTTTGCCTGCTTCATTTACTGCATTTTTGTATTTTCTCCTTTCATCAATTAAATTCAATATTTCTTCTGTTACCCAAGGATTTCTATTAGCCCTCGTCTTTTTACCTACTTGATCCTCTGCTGCCTTCACTACTTCATCTCTCAGAGCTACCCATTCTTCTTCTACTGTATTTCTTTCCCCCATTCCTGTCAATTGTTCCCTTATGCTCTCCCTGAAACTCTCTACAACCTCTGGTTCTTTCAGTTTATCCAGGTCCCATCTCCTTAAATTCCCACCTTTTTGCAGTTTCTTCAGTTTCAATCTGCAGTTCATAACCAATAGATTGTGGTCAGAATCCACATCTGCCCCAGGAAATGTCTTACAATTTAAAACCTGGTTCCTAAATCTCTGTCTTACCATTATATAATCTATCTGATACCTACTAGTATCTCCAGGATTCTTCCACGTATACAACCTTCTTTTATGATTCTTGAACCAAGTGTTGGCTATGATTAAGTTATGCTCTGTGCAAAATTCTACAAGGCGGCTTCCTCTTTCATTCCTTCCCCCCAATCCATATTCACCTACTATGTTTCCTTCTCTACCTTTTCCTACTGACGAATTCCAGTCACCCATGACTATTAAATTTTCGTCTCCTTTCACTACCTGAATAATTTCTTTTATCTCGTCATACATTTCATCTATTTCTTCATCATCTGCAGAGGTAGTTGGCATATAAACTTGTACTACTGTAGTAGGCATGGGCTTCTGATACATATCTGCTATATTACTGAATGACTGAGGACACGTTCGTATGTGCAAGTTGCCTATCGAACTTCTTCCAGGGGCAACAGAAACTTGATTTTCAATATTTCATATAATTATCGATCGAATTTGAAAATTAAATTGCTGTCGTAGTCTACGCGTTCAGAGGTAGGCCTATAATCTGTTGTTAAAAGTTTAACACGATAAGACAAGTGTTATAGTTAGGAACTATGAAACTTATGGAGTGCAAAATACCCAGACTATATCATCCAGTATTTGAGAAAGAACTTAGCGACTTGCAACAAACTTTAAACAAACATTTTCTCACATGGACGCTTAATGTCATATATTTAAGTCATTTGTAATCAGACGTTTGAAGCCGTTTTATTCATGGAAGTTCGATTCTTTAAAGGCTCGGAGGCGGAGATTTCACTTACGTAATACTAGGACATCAGGTTACTTGTTTGTGAAAATCAATGTTTGGATTAAGTTGTAAAGAAGAAACTAAGTTGTCTGCCCTACTTCGCATAGCATGTAATGTCAGAACGCTGAACTCACTGGTTGGTTTCAGAGCTTAGCACGACAGAGATGGAGGCATACGCGGTTTTATGTGTGTCTGTGTTAGAAGAGGTTAACCAAGGATAGTGACAACGAAACTCCATGTAACGGTTCTGAAAGATTCAATTTACTCCCGGATATGTTGCTTACGGACAGCTCTGTTTCCTCTTCAGCAGAATAGCGAAAAGCGACGTTTTGTCAATATACTGAACATCTTAGAAAAGTGATATCAATACCAAGATTTAAAAAAATACATCTTGGTAGATAGTTACTAGCAGCTCCACGAAACTTACGAAATGTGTGTTCTACCTATACAGATTACTTTGAAGGCGAATCATGGTATTTTGTTTGTTTCACCTCTTTTCTAAGCATCATGGAATCATTAAACGAATTTTATAGCCATGCCTTGCACTTAATCTGTTGTAAGAAATAAAGTATTTGCAACGATCAGTAAGAAACAAATGCCATCACAAATGTTGAAATGCGAAAATTTCGTATTGTGAAACGTGGTATACTTCCTTCAATTTTTTCAAAAACTTGAAGAATTTGTGTAACTACACTTTACCAACAACAGTTGTGGGATCTGGATTTAGTAAACTGAAATCACATCAGTCAACTCCATTCATCCTTTTTTTTATTAGCAAACCAGAGTTTTCGCTACAACTTCACTCGCATAAGTTTTCTACATATATGTTGCACATATCTCCCCCCCTCTCTCCCTCTGTCTGTTCCATCCTTTCCCCTCTCTCTCTCTGTCCATCGCCTCCGTCCCCTCTCTTTCTGTCCAGCCCTCCTGACTGTCTAAAATACACTGCAATACAGTTCAATGAAGCAGGTCTGCTCACATAACACACTTCTCATGCAGGGCAACCTACATGCCGGAGTCCAGAAAACTGTTTGTTGCCTCTTACATGTAGGCTGCTCTGCGAAGCAGGCTGATTTGACAAATGTGTACACAAAATGCATATTATGAAGGGGAGCCCATATGCCAGGAGCTGAAAAAAAAACACATTTTTGCTGTATCTCTCCTCCTGTTGGCGCTAGGAGGTTATAAATCACACAAAGCTGATGCTCACGAGGCATGCTGTTCCTGTGCCAAACTTGGTTGAAATCGACCCAGAGGTTTGGGAGATGATCCCATACATAACACTATGCTATACATAAACGGATAGACTCTATGTTTGGTAACTTTGCTCTCAGCAAAACTGAAATGTGAATGTCCTTGATTTAAAACCTCGTAATGAAAAAAATCAAGATCCTCTTCTTTCAAATACTCAACCAGTTCATCTCCCAGTTTAGTGCCAAAAATTGGTATATATCTTGCCAAAACTAATGAAATGGTTCAAATGGCTCTAAGCACTATGGGACTTAACATCTGAGGTCTTTTTTTTTTTTTTTTTTTTTCTTTTTTTTTTTTTTTTTTTTTGAGGTCATCAGTGCCCTATACTTAGAACCACTTAAACCTAACTAACCTAAGGACATCACATACATCCATGCCTGAGGCAGAATTCGAACCTACGTCCGTAGCAGCAGCGCGAAAACTAATGAGATGACATCATTGTGTTAACATAGGAAACACTTTTCCATAGAGCTGTAACAGAACACCAGTAGGACCTGTTCGGTTCACATTTATTTACAGCATCAGTTTCTCGTTGCATTGTAGTTTTTTTTCCAAGGCGGGCAATCTTTTTTGCATTCATCTTATGAGAACGATCGGTTAATTCGTTACTTTCCGCACCGTACTTTTTAAAACAACATACAGCTGGAATACATTTAAGTAATATTTTATTCGTTTTGTCTGTGGTCATTGTACTAGACAAAATGAGTTAGTGTATTTATCTAGGTACACAATATGTAATTCCTTCTTCCTGTTTTCTAGCATTCGTTTTCTACAGTAAAGTATTATTTTTTTCAGAAATTAGCAAATTTTATTTTATTATTTAACTTTGTGGATGGATGCTTTTCCTAAGGCCACAGTCGTCAAAGTTACCTAAGGGAGCATTCATGTGCGCCTCTGTCTATGAGTAGTGTAAATTTCGTTCTGCATGTTATCGTATTTTAATTATTCAATTTGTGTATCGTATACTCTGAAGTGGAATGTGGGGACCAGACCAGCATTTGCCTAAAAGAGCGTGGAAAAACGACTAGAAACCATTCTCAGGCTGGCCAGTGTAGAAGACCACGGTCGTTAATCCGCCGTTAATCTATCACCCTGTCGTGCGAGCTAGTGCGCTGCACGTTACGCTATAAACTGCACAAACTGTGTGTCGTATCTAGCCAGGGAATAAACAGCAGCTTAAACGTAAGATCGCTATTCCTTGTTATAAACTCTTCGTTGGTTGCGTACTGCAAAAAGCAGTCCTTTAATACTACACTATTTTTTTTTTTGACCCTGTCTACAAGTCTTAATTGATCTGAATGGTTTTGTCTTGAAAATGGTTCAAATGGCTCTGAGCACTATGGGACTTAACATCTGAGATCATCAGTCCCCTAGAACTTAGAACTACTTAAACCTAACTAACCTAAGGACATCACACACATCCATGCCAGAGGCAGGATTCGAACCTACGACCGTAGCGGTCGCGCGGTTCCAGACTGAAGCGCCTAGAACCGCTCGGCCACAACGGGCGGCGGTCAAGAATTGTGCAACAGACTGACATTACGGATATTGGTCTATAATTTGGCGGTTTCTTCTGATACCTGCTTCTGGAGACTTGGCCAGCTTTTTGTCTTCTAATCCCTCATGAACCTCTTAGTGAATGCACGAAATTCGTTCTTCTAACCATTTTTGCCAGTTTTTTATCGTTATCCATGAAGGAATACCTACTTTGTTGTGAAGCTTATTATTTCTTCCATGTCTTAGAATATTCTGATTTCTTGTATCCAATTAATCTATAAAATTTCTCATTTCCTTTATCCAATTAATCACAAACTCCACCGAATTGGTCATAATCTATTATTTTTCAAATCTTAAAAATAGTTAAAGTAATGTGAACACAAATTAAAAGAACGAAAATCAACTCAATTGTACATAAATCAACTCTGTGGCAAACGTGCGAGCCACCTACAAAAATTCTTTGATGTGTGGTCCACCAATGAAACACCCTTAGCACAGAAATAGTAATATCAACTTCTCCATCCATAGTAACAAGTAGTATCCAAGGGCATTCCACATTGATTTCCACATCATTTTCCCCATTATTCATGGTGTGGCGTTCAATTCATCATTACAGTTGCAAATACAGGGTGGAGAAAAATTGTGCTGCGAAATTTTAACCCTGGATAGCCGATGACAGTAGGAACGAATATTACTAATGTTGTGTCGGTCGACAACGCACAATTTTTAAACTACGGAAACTTGGCGCCACCGTCTCCGATTGGCCGCGGGATTGCCCTGTTGCCGCATGCTCTGGACAACGTATGACCGCGAATACTTTGCCTGCCGGAGATCGCGATGTATCAAAGGCGTTGGGGCATTGACGGGGCGAGGGACGTTAGTATGTGTGAACCGACAACCATAGCGCTGCAAGCCAACTGACGAACGGCAACAGGGCAATCTCACGGCCAACCGGAGCGCATGGTGCCAAGTTTCCATAGTTTTAAAAATGGTGCGTTGGAGACCTACACGACGTTAGTGGTTTTGATTCCTACTTGCATCAGCTATCCAGGGTTAAAATTTCGTCACACAATTTTTGGACAGTTGTTGGTCAGAAAGTAATGCACCACATTTCATTTTCTTCAACAATTGTTTATTGAACGCATTGAAACGTACACACAAGAAAGAATGATGTTTCTTCCATACTACCTATTTTTCCAGTAATCACCTTCCCATTCTGTGACCTTCCTCCAGTGAGACACAATGATGGGTATGCCCTGTCGGTACCATTCCTTGCTCTGGCCATGATGCCCTTTCCTCAGTATGCGAGTCACCTCTCTGCCGTCCTCAAAATTGCTTCCACGAGTGGCGTAATGGCTGACACAGTGGAATTCTGAGGTACTTAGTTCAGGGTTGTTGGATGGATAGGGTAACAGTGTTCAGTCATGTTTAGTGATGTGTTCTGGAGTTCTTAAACGTGTGTGAGGCCGATCACTATCATAGTGAATCAATCACCTGGGTTGTTATTGCGCCGAAGTGTCTGGAAGCGCTTCTTGAGTTTGATTAATGTGTTCACATATGCTACAAAGTTAATGACGCTGCCCCTTGGCACCACGAATGAGCACATCACCAAGCTGCGTCTCGTAAAGTGTGACACCCCTGGATGGTCTCCCCCCCAACGCTGCAAATCTTGGAGCTCTGCCGAACCGCCTTCTCGTAATGGCCTCACCCTCTTTGCCCAGCTACTAACCGTACTTCTGTCGACTGCAGATGCTCCATAAACTGCCCACATACGTTTATGAATATGCCCAACAGTTTCTTTCTCCAGAGTGAGAAATTCAATGACGACACGCTGCTTTACAGACGCTATTTTGAAACATAGCTGGAGCTACGCTTCCTGTCGGAGGTAATGGAAAATTTGGGCGCGTACTCCGGCAACTTCAAATAATGCTTACTAAATTTCGCATTCGTACCATTGTTGTTAGATGACAAAAAAGGTGGTGATTTACTTTCTGGGTGATCCTCGTACTTTTTTTTGAGGTGCATGATCTTGGTAACGGATGGGAAATGTGCGTGTTACGTAAATCTGACTCAGAGTATATTTTTATAATCTCCGACTGAAGGGTAAATATAAGTATCGTCACATCATCTTACATATTCTGTCCATGCGGTGCAGACAGATGATGTAAGCGGTCCCTCTAACCCCTCGTAAACTTTTCATGGCATGAATATGCAATGAACGTACGTCAGATGTTCGATTCATCGTCACGACTCACGAAGCGAGAGGTTCCCTCTTTGTTTTGGCGTTCATGGTGGGGGTAAGTGCGAGGTAAGGGGCGGAAGGAAGCATCGCTGATGCCAGGTGCATATTCAGTCTCAATTAAGAGGCTCTGTTAGAGAAAACCGTCATGCATGAATAAAATCCGGGATCTCACTTGATGGGATTGGCCGACACTTGCTTACAGACGTTAAAAATTTTAAAACTAATTACAAGCTGCACTTTGCGCTAAGGTTTCCTCCCACGCAGTCACAAAAACGTCATGCATCCGTCACGAATGACCGACTAACTCGCAAGTTCATCGATTTGTGTATGGGATCAGGTGGTATTTTAGTGTACTGTATTCAATTGTGCATAAGGTAATCTATCAGACAAGCCAGTATCTATTACACAATTTTTTTTCGTAGACTGATTTGCTCGTATAACTACTTCTGCTTGGTCATCTAATGACAGTTCATTAAAATAGCAAAATGAGGAAACACACATACTGTACTGTCCGGGCAATACACAAGGAGCTTAGATTTTTTAAAAATTTTATTTGCACTCCCGCTTTTATTTCGTGGGTACCTATCGATTTTCTTCTTAACCTCTTCCTGCATAAGCCTAATGAGTAACATGACTAGTAAAAGTGAGACATCCCTACCATTTTGGTAATAGCCAGTGCTGTTTTGTCTTTGTGCTTCATAGTACCTTCCATAGTTGTGGAAACTCACGATAGAGGGAGATAAATTGTAATAAAACTCATTTTCACGAAACGTATGCGGCGAAACATAAACACAAATAACATCCGCCATCCTGTAAAATTTTTCATCAGTCAAAATATCTCAAATACACCCTCTGCGTTTGACAAATACGTCAAGCAGCGCGTACACTGTCAAATATTTGACAAACTTAGTAAAGTGACAAATTGTTTGGTCGTGTATAGGAGCCTTACATTAACTGACAACTGAGGCGGTAGAAGAGCACACGCCTAAAGAATTAAAATAAAATGAAATTGCGAAATGGTAAAAAAAAAAGCGGAGCCCATGCGACGAGACAGACACTAGGAAAGAGAAATACCTTTTCGGATTTAGGTAATACCAGATCTTCAGTCGGATGATGTAAAAAAAAGCGGTGCATCTGACATTTGGCAGCGTCCGTTCTTTTTCGCGTGACGACAATCAGTTACTGGCCGCATTACACGTCTCCTCTTAGTTCAGATGAAACTCCAGGGCGGATTTCGCTAGACACACGAATGACATATACTGTATGTACAAAGATGTGTGAAACTTGTTAAATGTGTGTGAAATACATGCACGGCATAAATGACAGCTGTTTAAAGCGTTCCACAGTGGTTAAGGGGAACTAAAGACAAACAGTTTGATATAAGACGCTTGATGTCTATCAACTCGGGGAAATAATCTGGAATTGGCCTACTAAAGCCAACTAAACTACACTACTGGCCATTAAAATTGCTACACCATGAAGATGAAGATGACGTGCTACAGGCGCAAATTTAACTGACAGAAAGAAGATGCTGTGATATGCAAATCATTAACTTTTCAGAGCATTCACACAAGGTTGGCGCCGGTGGCGACACCTACAACGTGTTGACACGAGGAAAGTTTCTAACCGATTTCTCAAACACAAACAGCAGTTGACCGGCGTTGCCTGGTGAAACGTTTCTGTGATGCCTCGTGTAAAGAGGAGAAATGCGTACCATCACGTTTCCGACTTTGATAAAGGTCGGATTGTAGCCTATCGCGATTGCGGTTTATCGTGTCGAGACATTGCTGCTCGCATTGGTCGAGAGCCAATGACTGTTAGCAGAATGTGGAATCGGTGGGTTCAGGAGGGTAATACGGAACGCCGTGCTGGATCCCAACGGCCTCGTATCACTAGCAGTTGAGATGACAGGCATCTTATCCGCATGGCTGTAACGGATCGTGCAGCCACGTCTCGATCCCCGAGTCAACAGATGGGGACGTTTGCAAGACGACAACCATCTGCACGAACAGTTGGACGACGTTTGCAGCAGCATGGACTATCAGCTCGGAGACCATGGTTGCGGTTACCCATGACGCTGCATCACAGACAGGAGCGCCTGCGATGGTGTACTCACCGACGAACCTGGGTGCACGAATGGCAAAACGTCATTTTTTCGGATGAATCCCGGTTCTGTTTACAGCATCATGATGGTCGCATCCGTGTTTGGCGACATCGCGGTGAACGCACATTGGAAGCGTGTATTAGTCATCGCCATACTGGCGTATCACCCGGCTTGTTCACATTGACGGCACTTTGAACCGTTGACGTTACATTTCAGATGTATTACGACCCGTGGCACTACCCTTCATTCGATCCCTACAAAACCCTACATTTCAGCAGAATAATGCACGACCGCATTTTGCAGGTCCTGTACGGGCCTTTCTGGATACAGAAAATGTTCGACTGCTGCCCTGGCCAGCACATTCTCCAGATCTGTCACCAATTGAAAACGTCTGCTCAATGGTGGCCGAGCAACTGGCTCGTCACAATCCGCCAGTCACTACTCTTGATGAACTGTGGTATCTTGTTGAAGCTGCAGGGGCAGCTGTACGAGTACTTGTACACGCCATCCAGGCTCTGTTTGACTCAATGCCCAGGCGTATCAAGGCCGTTATTACGGCCAGAGGTGGTTGTTCTGCGTACTATCACAGGATCTATGCACCCAAATTGCGTGAAAATGTAGTAACATGTCAGTTATAGTATAATATATTTATCCAATCAATACCCGTTTATCATCTGCATTTCTTCTTGGTGTAGCAATTTTAATGGCCAGTAGTGTACTTGGATTCCCACCGGTTTCTATTCTACCAGCTGACCAATAGTGTGGCACCCAGGTGATCTTCCAGTCTCTCAGTTTATCGCTCGTTTCAGGTTTTATAATGGTTCAGTGTTCTATCGATACCAGTTTCCTTAAAGGTGCAGCACTTGCCCGCTTCTAACAGAATCAGTGCAGTATCAACCTGTGACCTGTTTAGAAAAGAACTAAAACCGAAAAGGATTTTGTCATTATCAGATAGCCGAACGTCATGCCTGTGCTCCAGTGTTGCATGTAGGTAAATAGTTTCACACCAGTATACGAGGTCTGTTTAAAATATTCCGGAACTTTGTCCATAAAATTTTTCTGCGCATCCCCTTCATTTACTGTGCATGGTATCCTTCGAAATATTCTCCTCCACAACTGGTACACCGCTTCTAACCGCCATTTTCACTTCTCGATAAGCCTCTTGTTGGTGCGAATTTTCTTTTATCTCATTTATCGTTGCAAATCTTCGTCCTTTCAATGGGGTTTTCAACTTTGGAAATAAGAAAATATCGATGAGGCAGTACAGTGACAGTTTTTTGTACAGTAGTCACTCACCGACAGGGATGAATGTGCGAGTGCGTTATCGTGATGCAAGAGCCATGAATTGTTTAGTCACATTTTTCTTTCGTCCAGGCGTCGCAACATGTCCCGATAGTACCATCGATTAATAGCTTATCCTGTGGCACGAATTCATGATGAACTAATCCTTCAGAGCCAAAGAAAACGATCAACATAGCTTTGACATTTGTCCCGACCTGACGAGCCCATTTTGGTCTTGGAGAACCTTTCTCAACTCATTGTGAGGACTGAACCATGGTCTCAACATCATAACCATAGACCCACGTCTCATCACCTGAAGGAACAGCTCGTTTTCATTAGCGCGATCCGAAAGCTCTTCATAGATTGCTATGCGAAGGTCTTTCTGGTCTTACCGGCCGGCGTGGCCGAGCGGTTCTAGGCCCTACAGTCTGGAGTCACGCGACCGCTACGGTCGCAGGTTCGAATCCTGCCTCGGGCATGGATGTGTGTGATGTCTTTAGGTTAGTTAGGTTTAAGTAGTTCTGAGTTCTAGGGGACTGATGACCTCAGAAGTTTCGTAACACTGAGTACGGCTTAAGCATTAATTACCATAGGCTCCCTGCATTATTTGGTGTCTCTGTAAGGGTTTTCTTGGGTTTCACGCAAAATTTAATGTGGATGTGTTGCTCCTCTATCTCTACCATCTTGAAATTCGCAAACTGCGCGACACAACGTTCTACTCAATACAGCACTGAACAATAATTAAGACAGACAACAGTGAAACTTCCTGCAGCTACACATTAAACACGGGAGACTGTAGGGATACCAACCGCATTTATACCCGCAAATATTGGATCTGATATGGACAGCATTTACCTGGATAACTTACGTTTTGTTAGTGTTATAGGTTTTTTTAAAAAAAAAAAACTGACTGACACAATTCTGGACTGCACAACAACATTGTTCAAGGCATAGTAGGAGTTGCTGTGATTAATAAAGACGATAAAAACAAATTAAGACAGTAGGAAAAAGACTTCAGCTTGAGTGACTGACAAATGACAGAAACAAAAATTAAAAGATATAGAGTATTGAAATAAGGACTGGAGATAGGAGGGATAGCTTCATCTGTTAGCAGACCACTTCCACGATTTGAAACACTAGATGCAATCGCTGGGGTACACAGTTTCCATCCTGGGGTAGGGTGGGGGTGGGGGGGGGGGGGGTGAGGGGTTGGAGGGTAAGGGTACGGTATCAGGGAATGCATCCTGTCACCCTCGACTACTAACATTGCCAAATTCAAATTAATGTGCCAATCTGTGAAGCTATGGGATATAACTAGGAAAAAAAGGAGAAGTCTGAAATAAGAATCAGCAATGGGCTGTACAGAATTTAAAGACAATGATAGCGGCTGCCTTGAGTGGCTGTGTTGGGAGAAGTCCCAGAACAACCATTGGCACTGGCGATGAGTATACGGGTAGAATCTGTTTGAGACATGAGATTGCTGCAGATTTACGTAATTAGAACTGCTGCTCAGAATGAAGTGGTTCTGAGCAGGATCTTTGTCCTTGATGGGGAACTGTAACTCCTGGAAGTGTGAAGCATATGGTTGGTCGAACTCTCTGGCTGGTGGTATTCCGTAAAACATTAATAGTAAAGTAGTCACTCAAGGTATTGACTTTACCATCTGTGATAAGCTGGTTGCACTGCTAGCAAGCCAGAAAAGTGCCTTCCTTATCTGGGAGGAAATAGAAATAGTACAAGGATGTCAATGCATCAGATGTGAATATATGTGCAATTTAATAGTCTAAATTATGATGCAAAAACATCTAACAAAGAAGGCTGTCATCATATTTCAGTTGCACATGTACAAAGCATAAATTCCTGAAGGATTATTGATTTTTGTTAATTTTGTTATTGTTCTACATCTGTGCATATGTTGTTGTTGTTGTGGTCTTCAGTCCTGAGACGTGCATATATACGAGAAAAATATTTTAGTAGTTGACTCTTCACCTAACAGTGAGCTCTATGCTGCTTCTCTAAGATCTTCACAGTGATTCTCTCTCCTATGCCATATTTATCATCTTGTGAATGCTTTACAGCATTTGACTTCTTACAAGTGTTCCTTACAATAATGGTGAATGGTATGCAGGCACAATAAAAATGTGATAATGTGATACTGTTTTGTGAGTCATCAATATTTCACTGCAATTTTTATGAAAGTGTTCATATTTTTCAGCATTTTAAAGTAAATAAATGTTTCTATAATTGTAATAATAATGCTCACAAATGGTACAGTTTTGAACAATGTCCATCAATACCAGAATTTGTGTGTTAGAAACACATTTACTTTCATACACTATGTGATCAAAAGTATCTGGACACCTGGCTGAAAATGACTTAAAAGTTATGTGGCACCCTCCATCGGTAATGATGGAATTCAGTATGGTGTTGGCCCACCCTTAGCCTTGATGACAGCTCCACTCTTGCAGGCATATGTTCATTCAGGTGCTGGAAGGTTTCTTGGGGAATGGCAGCCCATTTCTCATGGAGTGCTGTACCTAGGAGAGATGTCAATGTTGGTTGGTGAGGCCTGGCTCAAAATCAGCATTCCAAAACATCCCAAAGGTATTCTATAGGATTAAAGTCAGGACTCTGTACAGGCTAGTCCATTACAGGGATGTTATTGCTGTGTAACCACTCCGCCACAGGCTGTGCATTATGAACGTTCAATCATGTTGAAAGATGCAATCGTCATCCCCAAATTGCTCTTCAACAGTGGGAAGCAAGAAGGTGCTTAAAACATCAATGTAGGCCTATGCTGTGATAATGCCATGCAAAACAACAAGTGGTGCAAGCCCCCTCCATGAAAAACATGATGACACCATAACACCACCACTTCCGAATTTTACTGTTGGCACTACAATGCTGGCAGATGATGTTCACCAGACATTCGCCTTACCCACACCCTGCCTTCAGATCGCCACATTGTGTACCATGATTCATCACTCCACACAACATTTTTCTACTGTTCAATCGTCCATTGTTTTTGCTCCTGACATCAAGCAAGGCATCGTTTGGTATTTACCACTGTGATGAGCAGCCTCTTGATCATGAAATCCAAGTTTTCTCACCTCCCGCATAACTGTCATAGTACTTGCACTGGATCCTGATGCAGTTTGGAATTCCTGTGTGATGGTCTGGATTGACATTTGCCTATTACACTTTACAACCCCCTTAAACAGTCGGCGGTCTCTGTCAGTCAACAGATGAGGTCGGCCTGTACGCTTTTGTGCTGTATGTGTCCCTTCACATTTCCACTTCACTATCACATCAGAAACAGTGGGCCTAGGGATGTTAAGGAATGTGGAAATCTCGCATACTGACATATGACACAAGTGACACCCAGTCACCTGACCCTGTTCGAAGTCCATGAGTTCTGTGGAGTGCCCAATTCTGCTCTCTCACAATGTCTAATGACCACTGAGGTTGCTAATATGGAATACCTGGCAAAAGATGACAGCACAATGCACCTAATATGAAAAAAGTCTGTTTTTGGGGGTGCCTGGATACTTTTGATCACATAGTGTATCAGTATTTAATGGTATGTTTTACTTTTTCCATGTTTCTGTTTATTCAAAAATCCTTATGGTGGTTTATCCAGAGATCCTCATGGTGGTTGCTTCTATTTTTTTAAGGAACCAAAATTTGAAACAGTTACAAGAGAGACTGTGGAGACCTTCATGGGACACCGTCCACAAAAAGTTATTACTTCTGAAAAGAGAGATGTTATCAAAGGAATGCCACAGGATCTACTTGCCTCACTTCCTGGCACACCCTCGCAAAATGGTATGGAATGATTCCTAATTTTCTAGCCTTGTATTTGTACTTTTACATGCGTGTTTTCCTTCATGCACATGAGTCACGTCACAGCTATTTTTACATGCACATATGGTTATCATAGAGATATATCTGGCATTGATTTTTATTATCTTTTAGTCTTACCATTTTTTCATCAGCAGATGTGTATGTTGGCCTGGTTGTGTGATTCATAATAATTCTTGGGATGATAATTCCTTCCATTTGTGCTGTGTGGCAACACATATAATTCATACTAAAATTCTTAACATAAGAAACATAGGGAGAAAGCATCAATTACAAAATTACTCAAAAAAATGCACTACGTTGCATCTGTGGGTTTTCTATTAAATCCGTACATATTATAAAAATGGATGTATGTACACTGGTCAGTCAGAACATTATGACAACTGACCTATTATTGATATAAACCTGTCCAGGAAATAGCAGCATCAGCTGTTGAGTAATGACTGCTAGCCAAACACACACATGGTGCATGTAGAATCAGTGAGCATGCTGTCTGTTTGCAGAATGGGGAGGTGTATGATCTATCTGTTTTTGACCAAGGGCAGATTGTGATCACTGGAGGCTTGGGATGAGCATTTCAGAAACTGCATAACTTGTCGGTTGTTCTAGGAGTATTATGGTGAGTATCTTCAGCATTTGACAATACCAAGGAGAAACCATGTCCAGATGTCATGGGGTTTGGTGGTCACCACTCATTACAGAAGTCAGACATCGTAGGTTGGGCAGACTAGTAAAACAGGATAGATGGTAAACTGTGGTGTAACTAACATAATAATTTAATGCTGGGCAGAATGTAAGTGTGTCTGAACACACAGTGCACCGAACACTCCTAATAGTGGACCTCCACAGCCAACAAACCATACATATGCCAGTGTTAACAACAAGAGATTGGCAACTATGACTGAAATGGCCATAAGACCATTGACACTGGACGTTGGCACAGTGGCAGACCATTGCATGCTCTGATGAACCCAATAACTTCTTATGCTCTAGGAAACATTCATGTGGGCATCCTTGGGTCCAGTGAAGCTTGTGCATGGCACCATGGTGTCCAAGGAGTATCATAGACTGGTTGCAGACAATATACACCCCTTCATGATGATAGTGTTTCCTGATATCAGTGGCATTTTTCAGTGAGATAATGCACCATGTCATAAGGCCAAGAGTGTGATGGAGGGGTTTGAAGAACACAGTCATGAGTTCCAATTGACGTGCTTGCCTCCCAACTCACCAGATCGGAACCCGATTGAACACAGCTGGGCTGTGTTTGAACATGGCATCAGAGCTCATTGCCCTCTCCTCAGAATTTATGGGAATTAGGTGACTTTGGTGTGCAGATGTTATGCCAACTCTCTTCAGTGACCTACCAAGCCTCAAGGGTTCCTTGCCATGACATGTTGCCTCAGTTACCTGTACCAAAGGTGGACATACTATTCGTTAGGTCCTCAGAATGTTCTGGCTCATCAGTGCACGTATGTATGTTCAACATGGTACACATATCCCTTACTGTTAGGTAACAATGACTGTGGGGATAATAACCATCTACCTATCACGGTTCAGGATATAAGACGTCATGAACACTAAAATGCGCGAAAAACTGCCTCATCGTGCATGATATTTAAATTTATTTCTTCTTTCCTACTAACTGTATTCATGATATATTTCACAGACAATGCCTACATAAACTGCTGAATCTACATACACAAATATGTCATAAACACTGAGTAAGAAAGTCCCTGATACCTAGCAACCCTTTTGACAGCTTTCAATTGTGACACTCAAATGGCTGTAGGCAAAAAGCAATAGCCATCTTCAGAGCTAGGAAGAACCATTGCCATACAGATCTTTACAAACAATTTGTATACTGTACTTATGCATTTGTATATTATACATAGCTTGCTGTATTTTCCTGGCCTCTACATAAGCAATTAAAAAAGCTGTGTTTCTGTATTTTATTTTACAGGAACTTCAAAATTTCGTTCTCCTAGTGTATCTCCAGATATTCCCTCACCAAAGGTAAATTTACAACTAAAGCAGAAACACTTTAGTAGCTATATAAATAGCATTTGACTGCTGTGCTTTCTCTGTAGTACAGCTCATGACTACATGAAAATGTAGACTGGTATCAAGGAGCCATATACAGTTTGTAAACATCTGCAATATTTCAGTTAAAGGCAATGAAGTTTGGCCTACTTTAGTTCTTTTAATACATTATGTAATCAAAAGTATCCGGACACCTATTAGTGAACAGTAGTATAGGGTATGTTCACCCTTTGCTTTTATGATAGCTTAAATTCTGCTGGGTACATTTTCAATTAGATGCCTGAATGTCTGTGGAGGAATGTACATTTTTCGTCAAGAGCTGAAACTAGAGAAGGAGAGTGATGCTGGGCTCAGGGGTCTGAAGCTAAGTCAACATTCTAACTCATTTTAACAATTCCTTAATATTCAGGCTATGACTCTTGGCAGGCTAGTACATTATAGGATTGATATCATCCATCAATTATTGCCTCGCAGGGTGTATTGTTACACTGATACAAACTATCATCTTCTCCCGACTGTTCCTCTACTATACGCAGTACACAATGCTGTAAAAAGTGGTCATATCCTTTCACATGTAGCATTTTCTTAAGCACAATAAGAAGACCATAACCTAACAATGAAAAATGTTCCAATACCATTACACCATCTCCTCCTTACCTCACTGTTGGCAATACACATGCTGGCAGGTAATGTTCTCCAGGTATCTGACACACCCAAACCCTTCTGTCAAATTGCCACTGGTTATAGCATGACTCGTCACTCCAAATCAATCATTTCAACCACTGTTCAGTGGTGCTGCTCTTTACACAACCTCAAGCGTCGCTTAGCATTGACTACAGAGATGTGTGACTTGTGAGACACTGCTTGACCACTGTACCCCACTGTTTTTAACTCCCTACACACAGTCATTGTGTTAGCTGGACTTCTGCAGCAGTTTGGTACTCATGAGTGATTCTGTCCACTGATTTCATGCAATCTTTTACAACCACCTTCACAGTGCTAAACAGTCCCTATCCATTGGTATATGTAGTCTGCATGGTTGTTGTTTAGCTATGGTTGTTCCTTCATATTTCCACTTCACAATCACATCACAACAATAAACTTGGGCAGATTTAGTGGGGTTGAAATGTCCCAGTGACTAGTCCAAGTTCAAGGTCACGTAGCTCTCCTGATTAACCGAGTCTGTTGTTACTGCTACTCTACCGACAACACAACACTTGCTGCATCATTTTATACTGGTGGTTCCATCTCTCAAGACATCTGCTGGTAAATTTCACATTACAGAGGGCTGCCCGGATACTTTTGATCAGGTAGTGCATGTATAAGACAGAAGCAAATATATATGATGTGAATTACGGCACAATTAATACTATCATCAATTTTGTTACAGAAAGCTGAAACACAGCTGAGTTTACTGAAATCAAGATTGAAGCCTGTTAGTCCAACAACAAATGGTGCAGCATCAACTGAATCTATGGAAAGTGATGCTGATTTTGCAACAGATTGTCTTAATGCCCATAATGAGTACAGAGAGAAGCATGGTGTTCCACCCTTGAGGCTAAGCAAGAAGGTGATTTTAACTCCTTCAAATAAAATAAGGCAAATCAATCCTGCTAGCAAAACTGATTAAAAATACTTATTCACTAATATGAAATGCTTAAAGTAGTCTTGTGGCATTGTTGGCTGGATGACATTCATCTACCAAACTGGAAAGATTGTATCAAAGGAAAATTCCGTTGAGAGAAACTTATGAGAGGCATGTGTGCAATGTGTAACTCATTTTGCCCATCTTTCACTTGACAGTAGTAGGTACTTACGTGTAATTATTTCTGTTCTAATACAATGCACTTCTTTAACATTTTTTGAGAAATCAAAGCCTGTTGAATATCATATGGGAGCATCTACAGCATCAGCATTACTGGCTGAGCCAATAGACTAGATGTTAGCCCCTACTGCATTTGAGACTTGTCATTATTTGTTATTATTCTTCAGTTACTGCTGGAGGTCATGGTAATGGCTCCATTTTTAAAACACACTAAATGAATCTGTGCAGTGTACATAAATAAACAAGTCTCCTGAGTGGTTCACTAGCAAATAGACCAACTCTAATAATGAAATGACATATTCTGTAATGCAACAGGTAGGAAAGTTGCCAACCACAGCCCATTCCACAAATAGTGGACACAGCTACTTTCCGTTGATGCTCGGAAAGAATTACTAATATATTGTACATTACTCAAAGCAGGTATAGCACAGTATCACTTCACTGTGATTTGTGCATGAATAAAGGTTCATTTTTATAAAGAATCTTTATCATATCTTGCCATGAATGTACCACTATGATATCATTATTCATATTATTTTTGTTATTGTTATTATTGTTGTTGTTGTTGTTGTTGTTGTTGCTGTTGCTTTTCCATTCTGAAGAAATGTAATTCATTGTGGTGATGTGTGTGTTTGGTGGAAGTTTAGACTTCAGTGCAGCATGGGCAGACTTGTATTCTGCCAGTTCAGCCAGTTGCACATAATGTCATGCACTATTTGACAGATACTTTTCTCATGGTACTGAATAGGATCATAAAACTTCAAATCTCAATTCGCATAAACGCTTCAGAAGTATTTTCTACATCTAAGTTTGTACTACAGTCACGTGAAAGGTGAACAGAGTTGGTCACCCACTTGAGAGTGGCATGCCCTACTTTTCTAATCTTCACCAAACTATCCTTCTCTTTTCCCCAAGGTTAGAACTAATAGTTCTGAAAACTGGGATAGTTTCTTGTACTTAATTTCTTTGTATCATTAATACAAGAAGTTTACCTCCTGAAATTAGGCAGTGACCCTGCCATTCTGTTTTATGATTTTAAAAATTGGAAATATTTTCCTTTATTAGTCATTGTTATGTCCTCCTTAAAAAATATTGTTTAATAACTTCAGCTACTTACTAACAGAGGCTATTTGGAAATGTTCAACTTGGACATACCCATTTTGAATTCTGGTGGTAGAAGTTTCTTACCACTAGTACATTAGTTGCAGGAGGGTAGTTGGGACCTGGGGGAGGGGGGGGGGGGGAGAGGGAAGGGGAGTGAACTGGTTAAGTAAAGTTTCTGATTTCTAGGTTGTACACCCTGTGTTAAATAACAAACCACTCTGTAGTTTCACATGAAGTAAGTACAAATACATGTTAATGGCGACCACTAAATGTACGCACACAAAATTATTGTAATCCCAGATTTATGTCATCTACAAAATCTGGTTAAATATGTTTTGTTCATATATGACATAGCTGCTTTCACAGGTAGCCCTGCCTCTGTTCAGACAGGATAGGCCTTAACAGGTTTAGAGTAGGAAGTGCTGGATGTGTGTATTGGGCAAGTCTTGCAGTAGGTCTGCCACAAGGGTATGAACCTATGGAGACAGGTTGGAAAAGGAAGTGGCATAGAGATGAAGTAGGATATTGTGTAGGTTGGCTGGGTAACGGAATGCCACTTGAGGCGTGTGGGAAGGATCTGTGGTAAGATGTCCCTCATTTCAGAGCATGATGATAGATAATCAAAATCTCGGTGAAGGATATTGTTCAATTTTTTAAGTCCAGTGTGGTACTGGTTGACAACGGGTGCTCCTTTGTAGGTGATTCTTGTGGTGGTAAGTGAGCCGGGGCTGTGAGAGGATAGGCTGCAGGAAATTGTTTGCATACTAGGTTTGGGATATAATGCCTGTCTGATTCCACCTTTTCAAATATCCTTCAACAGTGGAAAATGTTTTTTCGAACTTTCAAGATATGTTTATAAAGCATCACTGCTTTGGAATGGCCAGCTCTGGGAGAAGGTGCACATAATGGATCCACTAATTTCCCACCTATCCATGCATCATGGGTGATATCATTCAGTGTATCTATAACAAAGTGACTGAAATGTGTTGGAGCTCCATTATGCACAAACCACATGCTTTCATGTATTTTCAGGGGCGCATCCTGTAGCTAACCTGGAAGTGTGTTCTGAATAGACATTTTAGGTAGCACCTATAAGATGAACTAGATGAACTTACCACAGACAGTTCTGAGTAGTACCAGTCCACGCATCAAACTGCAACTGGTGTCTGATTCAGTTGTATGATGATAATGGAAAATCCAGGATGGAATGTGACAATATTGTGAAAAAGAAGTTGCTACTCGCCATATAGCAGAGATGGTGAGTCGCAGATAGGCATAACAAAAAGACTGCCACAAATATAGCTTTTGGCCAGTAAGGCCTCTGTCAAAATTAGACGACAAATGCGCACACACACTCTCACATAAACACAACTCACACACTGAGGCCTCAGTTGCCTGTGACTGCAATCCTGTGTGTGTGAGCAGCTCTTGCGTGAGTGTATATGTGTATATTTGTCATCTATTTTTAATGAAGCCCTTACTGGCCCAAAGCTGTATTTGTGACAGTTCTTTTGTTGTGCCTATCTGCGACTCAGCATCTCTGCTATATGGTGAGTAGCAACTTTCCTTTTCACTATTTTGTTACATTCCATCCTGCAGTTTCCATTGTTTGAGTTTTGCCTGACGGCTTTTCTTCAATCCTAACCCAGTGCTGCTTTCCTTCATTACTATTTTCTAATGCATCACTATACTCAAATGTCCATCCTTCTTTATCTTCTTTCCTGTTTTTCTCTTGTCGCCTTACAAACAGCACTGCATGCTCCACTTACGAGTCTCACTGTATCAACCATCGTGGCTATGAACAATAGGCAGCTAAAAGACTATGCTGATTGTTGGTGCAGCATCTTATGTCCCACATCACTCCCGCTGATATCATTAATCCATGCCTTCAAATTGATCATTATACCATATCTTTGCTGTTATTTCCCACACCTTTCTGGTGCTACCTGATCTTGTATCTCATCCCATGAAGCCTTTCAAACCTCCCACTCTTTCTCCGTTCTATCCCAGTTCGCACCCACTAATTTCACCTCATTCAGTCACATCTGCCAACCCCTTTCTTCATACTTATCCACCCTCAGACCTGCCACCCATAGTAAGTGTGGCCTCGGTTGCCTGAGACTGCAGTCATTAGTGTGCAAGATGCATTTGCATGAGTGTGTATGTGTGTGTTTATTGTCTAATTTTAACACATGCCTAACTGGCTGAAAGCTATATTTGTGTCAGTCTTTTTGTTGTGTCTGTATGCAATTGAGCATCTCTTCTATAAGGTGAGTAGCAACTTTCCTTTTCACAATATTGTACCATGATAATTTTCATCTGCCAACAATTGTCAGTCAGGGAAATATGCTGTTCCTTCTCTTCCAAATGTTGTCTCATCTCAAAATGAGACTGGACCATGGACCAGCAGATAGTGCAATAAATCACTGGTGGAAAGTAGTTGTATCATTGGTTAACAGCAGGTGAAAGTTGCTGTATAGATTGAATCTGACACAAATACAAGGGTTGGAACTTTAATAATGGCAACTATTTATTTATTTATCTATTTATTTCTCTGTGCTGTTCATTTTTGGAACACAGCCTGTGACCAGCTTAGAGACAGAAGTGATGACACTTTCTGCAGGACCTGGCCATCATTTTGCAGGACAATGCTCAAGCACATACAATGCAAGCTGTTAATGATTTGTTTGACTGATGGGGCTGCTAAGTGCTATACCACCTACTGCACTCCCCTGACTTAAGCCCTCGTGAGTGCAACTCGATTTCTAAACTGAAGGAAATACATCACGGCATTCGCTCCAGAACTGCTACATATTCGTCTGGCAATAGACTGCGCCACTCAAACTGTCAACACAACTGGCACTGCTAAGAGTATCTTAATACTTCCACATTGGTGGAAATGGGTTATACACAATGCCGGTGACTACTTTGAAGGTCAGTATAATTTTGAAACGTGTATATATTTTGTATGAGCTGTAAATAAATAGTTGCCACTATTAAAGTTCCAACCCTTGTACTTGAAAGTACCATGAAATACCCTCTGTGTAGTACCATAAGATGTATTATGTGCTAGGACAAGAAGTTGTGTACTGATACTTGGCTTGATCTTGATCAGTAGCCTACAGAATGTGGTCCTTCTGTTATGTGTACAACTAGGTATTGGTATATCTCCTTCCACTGTTTAAAGCACTACAGACTCTGTCTCAGGAATATGATGGTAAGCAGCAGCAGCAGATGTTGCACGACTGTGCTGCCTTCTGTCTGCAACATATTGTGACACAGCTGTGCAACCTAACATACATTACCATTTTCAGCTTTACATAGGTTCACAGAATGGCAAATGAAATACGTCCAGCCTCTTTTCATGAAACATATTTATTAATCATAACATGCATATTTCATAACAATGACAGCCATTTTCCTAAATATTTATACAGCCACTGGTAACAAGATGCCACTTAGAGTATTAAGACTGTCATAAACCTTATAACAAAGATGCCTCAAAAACAGACTGATGGTATATTGACAATACAGAGGGACCTAGAGAAAGCATGTATTTGCTGGCCGTGATATTGTTGCACTTGCTCTCCTGTGGGCATTAAAGGAAACCTGAGGTGATGTCACAGTAAACAGTTACTGTGGTAACCGAGGAAAACAACACATATTGTGAATACTTCGAAGACAGTTGTGCATATACTACCAAGTGGTTCAGCATGTCCTCTTCAGATATCTTTATAAAAAAATCACAATAAGCCAATCGAAACACCATCACTCCCAGGTGCAATAATATTTTGACCAGCTAATAACACAGAAGCAACAATAATAATGTAGCCATGTCTGTCATTATTTGCACTTATCATCAATATCTATGCTGTAGAATGAAGCTATGAGGACATGTTTCTAGTGAATTTTGATTTCTGCCACCCATTTAGTCTTCTGGTAAGGTAACTTATGTTTTCTCCATCTAATCAAATATTTGCATCTTTTTTCCTCATTCTACTCCTTGTGTTTGTCACATAAGTTACTAATAACTGAAAATATTTTGATCTAGTCCCTGACTTATTTGATTATACAGGCTGTGTCAATATGTAAATGAAGTAGAGCAATGTTCTGTCAAGTAAAGTAAACCTCTGAGCTTAATTTTTAGAGAAGTAAAAGGAGTAAAACATATCCTTTACATAAGAGAAGAGAGAATTTCCAATTTATACGGACACACAACTCTGTTCAGGGGAAAATGAATACTACTGTACACACCAGCCTCCTTCTGAAATTTGCATTGTCTCCCAGTCAAATTTGTTATTGCTGCTGAAGGTTTCACTATTTCCTCTTACAGCTGTGTAAATACAGTGAAGAATGGGCCAAGCATCTTGCCCAGAAAGGTCACTCAGAACATCGACAAAACTCTGATTATGGAGAAAACATTTTCTGCAGTTGGTCATCTAGTGGAGCTCACAAAGTCACTGGGAGAGAGCCTGTTGACCATTGGTACAGTGAAATAAAGGATCATCCTTTTGGGAGAGAACCACGTGATTTAAAATCAGGTAATTATCCTGGAATGAATTTCATAAGAAGAAAAATTAAGAGTAACAACATGATTGTAGTTTTGAGGGTCAGAGCACAATTGGCAGATTGAGTGTTTCTGTTGTATTTAAGTAATATTCAAAAGGGCTCTGGAAACTTAATATTAGTTGTATGAGTTTCTGAATTTTAAGTTTTGTTCAGCAAATGAAAAATATTTTGATTGTGCGTTTGTTGTAAAAAATGCATAATGAATATATTATTCTTGAAATTGATACTGTAGATGTGAGTCCTCAGAATTAAAATGTGTATACTAGTAAAATTTATATTTCAGTAACCTCATTCAGAAAAGTTATCTGAGGTAAAGCACACTCCCAAGGCTTATTAGAGAGTTAACTGAGAAAAATGGATCATCAGGGAACTCACTCTTCTTTTTTTGTGTCATCGTTCTTCTGACTGGTTTGATGTGGCCCACTACAAATTCCTCTCCTGTGAAACCTCTTCATCTCGGAGTAGCACTTGCACTCTACATTCTCATTATTTGTTGTATGTATTCCAGTGTCTGTCTTCCTCTACAGTTTTTACCCTCTGGTACCATGGAAGTTGTTCCCTGATGTCTTAACAGATGTCCTATCACCCAGTCTCTTCTCCTTGTCAGTGTTTTCCACATATTCCTTTCCTCTCTGATTTTGTGCAGAATCACCTCGTCCCTTACCTTAACAGTCCACCTAATGTTCAACATTTGTCTGTAGCACCAAATCTCAAATGCTTTGCTTCTCTTCAGTTCCGGTTTTCCCACAGCCCATGTTTCACTACCATACAATGCTGTGCTCCAAACATATATTCTCAGGAATTTCTTCATCAAATTAAGAACTATGTTTGATAATAGTAGACTTTTCTTGGTGAGGAATGCCTTTTTGCCAGTGCTAGTCTGCTTTTGATGTACTCCCTGCTCCGTCCATCATCAGTTATTTTGCTGCCTAGATCGCAGAATTCCTTAACTTCATCTACTTCATGACCTGTAATCCTGATTTTAAGTTTTTCGCTGTTCTCATTTCTGCTACTTCTCATTACTTTGGTCTTTCTTCAATTTACTCTCAATCCATATTCTGTACTTATTAGACTGTTTATTCCCTTCAGCAGATCATGTAATTCTTCCTCATTTTCACTGAGGATAGCAATGTCATCAGTGAATCATGTCCTTGATACCCTTTCACCTTAAATTTTAATCCCACTCTGGAACCTTTCTTTTACTTAAATAATTACTTCTTTGATGTACAGGTTAAATAGTAGCGGCAAAAGACTACATCCCTGTATTATGCCCTTTTTAGTCCGAGCGCTTCATTCTTGGTCATCCAGTGTTATTATTCCCTCTTGGCTCTTGTACATATTGTATATCACATGTCTCTCCCTATAGATTACCCAGATTTTTCTCAGAATTTTGAACATCTTGCACCATTTTACATTATTGAACACTTTTTCTATGTTGATACATCCTATGAACTTGTCTTGATTTTTCTTTAGTTTTTCTTCCATTACCAACCACAACATCAGAATTGCCTCTCTGGTGCCTTAACATTTCCTAAAACTGAACTGATTGTCATCTAACGCATCCTCAATTTTCTTTTTCATTCTTCTGTATATTATTCTTGTCAGCAGCTTGGACACTTGGGCTGTTGTTAAGCTGATTGTGCAATAATTCTTGCACTTGACAGCTCTTGCAGTCTTCAGAATTGTTTTGGTGATATATTTCCAAAAGTGAGATGGTATGTCACCAGACTCGTACATCCTATACACCAGTGTAAACAGGGATAAAATCAGTAAGGCTATATGTCATACAGATCACCTTTTACTATCATTACATTACATTTTAAATTATTTTTATAATACATCTACTTTAAATGATATTATTTGTTTGTTTCTTAAAATTAATTATCAGAGGTGATGTATGATTTACGTGATTAAAAATATCTTTAAACATTTGCAGGGCACTTTAGCCAGGTTGTATGGAGAGACAGTGAGGAGCTAGGAGTAGCAGTGGCACGAAGTCGTAATGGCCAAGTTTTTGTTGTTGCAAACTATTCACCACCAGGCAATTTCCTTGGAAGCTTTGCTGAAAATGTACCACCACTGGGGTATGTACCTAGTCAAACCTAGACATTATAATTCAGTAACTTCTGTTCTTATAGCTGATAGTTCTAATGTTTCTGTTTATCATTTCCAATTAAAACAAACTTGAGCAATTTTTAGATGTTACTTCATTTGAGTAGTTGGATCTCTTCTACGATTCTGAGTGTGTCAAGTTACGTTAAGTATGGGATATCCATATACTGAAATCAAGTAACAAAATTGAGAATTACAGACATCATATATTGTAGCCTCATTAGTTGGGAGTATGCATTCCTCCTATGTGAGAGAGAAATTTTGTCTAGTTAAAGAAATATACCATATCATTTTATATTAAATCTACAGTTCAGATTCAGACATACCTTAGGACATGCACTATACATGACAAACAATATACTGAAGTCTGGGAAATTATATTAAAAATTACTCAAAACAGAAACAGAGTTGGTGGCAATTCAAAACGAATGGCATTTCATGGAAGTTGAACATAATTGACATGAAGATTATTGTGTGAGAAAAGCAATAAAAATTTTATTGTCTAAACTGACTAAGTCTGAGAAATATTTGCTTCTTAATGAAATCAGTTAATTATATCATGTCTCCAGTTGTTTGTGCAAGACATAGGCACTACAATTGAGTATGCTGAAATGTCATCCACTTCAGGCTTTCCAATGGCAAGCAGACTGCAACTATAGATGAAGACATAGGTGTAGACATTGATCTACAGTCATCTAAGATACCATGCTTCTTTAGTTTCATGTCAAGGTATTCGTGTTAATAAAGCAACTTTTTTGGTAGATCTATGTGCATGATTTTCCTTTTGAAGCACAAGTATTTCAGAAGCCTAGTTTGACAACTTCCATCTTCGTAATTTATATTTATAGTTTTGAGTAAAATATGAATTGAATGAAGTTTTGTAATATTTATTTTCAGAGGATTCCCTAAGGACAAGGCTAAGAAGACTCCAGTAAAGTATGGTGCTGTGGTTAATGGATCTGCTGTTAATGGGAGTGCAAGTGATGAAGACTTTGCAGAGGAGGGTCTAAGGATCCATAATGAGTACAGAAGAAAGCATGGGGTACCTGATTTGAAATTAAGCAAAGAGGTATTTTATGACACTTTGTCTTACTGATTACTGAAAGTCATATAAAATGTGTGAGGGTTACTAAGTTCTTGTCAAATATGAGCAGCTCATCAAAAAAAAAAAAAAAGTAAGATTTACTTATGAATCATAATGACAGTTGGCCAGTTAGCACTACCATTTTACAGGCACATTACTCAGACTTTTATTTTGGCAAGTAACTTACTGCATCTGTTTTTGTGATGAATCATGCACAAATGATGAGGTATCAGTGAAAAAGAAGTACAGAATAAAAGCAGCCACCATCTGTGAAATTTGGGCAATGATTTTTAGTTCATTTTATTTTTTTTATTTTACAAGTATTTTTAATGACTGATGCAGGCTTTCACTGCCAAAACTGTGAATTTATGGGACCAAAGTGGTTTTAAATTCTCCGTTCAGCTGAGATCAATATCCATTGTAAAATGTGGATAGCTGTCAAAAGATACTGAGGAAGTGGTAGAATCAGGAACTTGTGACAAGCCGAAGCTTTGTTTCAGTCCACTGGTATGTTGGGATGGAGTAACTGGTAGTACACTATCCATGAAAGCAGAAATCTGGGTTTGAATCCCTTGCAGCATTAAGTTTTAACTTACGATATACAGTAACTGCAGGAAACGATCTGCTTAGGGTAAAAAAAATTAATTCTCAAACAGACTTCAAATGCTTGCCATGATAGTTGGTAAATTTCTACAGTAAAGTTATATTCTGTACTCTCTCCATTTGTCTACCCTGCACAGAATAATTTGAAGGTTATATTTTAATGTCATGCAGTATAAAATAAACAACTGAAACTCTAAGATGAACGTCTAACATTGATAGATTGTGAATCTATTTCTGTGTCATCAGTGATAAAGGACATTTGAAACTACTATGTTTTTGGTCATCTATGCATTTTCAGAAAAATTAGTGTTTCTTTGATTAGATCAATTTACATTGAGAAAAATATGCTTAAAGAAAAGGAGAAATGAGATAGGTGAGGAAAAAAGTGCAAACTGTGCTGATTACATAAGAACTGTGTTTGTATATGACTGTATAAAAAGATTTAGTTAACAGAAGGCATTTGAACCACAAGAATGATAGGATTATTGTAAAATTTTTGATGAGTTTTTGGAAGGCAATTTCCATTAATAATATGAGTTACGTATGAAATAAGTGGATATTGTTTAGGTTGTAGTCAAACTATTTGCAATATATGATTGTTGCTCCACAATAGAATTAAAATTAATGTGATAATTCAGTCTCACATAGATGTTAGTGATTATCGAGGCAATGCAAGTCAGAGATGGGCAAACTTGTCTATCTTTAGGAAATAGTTCACTGGAGATAATTCTTTTTTGGGAACTGTTCATTTTTACTTGTTCATCATTACTTTCTTTATCTAATTTTACATAAATTCCATGAAAAACATCCTGTACACACAGTTATTACCTCTACATGAAAAATTTATTGTTGATCTAATGGAGACCGGTTGTTTACTTCAATTTCCTTGGCTGACTGTGTTCTCAGAACACATCATATTAACCAGGTAACGAGACTGGCCAGTGACTGAAAGCCAGGCAGAGAGAGCCCATCATAAGTTGATCAGAAGTAAAAATTTTGCAACCTGTTTATGACCCAGCGTGAACAAACCCAATCACTTCTGAGGGAAGATTATTGTCATAGCAAGTACAGTGTTTCAGTATGTTTACAGAAAATGATCTATATTTGTATGGGCATTACTAGCATGAAATAACTGAAAGTAAACTATCACCTGTCAAACCAACATTAGTGCTTTTCTTTAACAATTTGTGGATGTGTAAATTAACTACACATCAAAGTGTCATACTGTGTGGGAAGTGAAGATTTATTCAGAAAATTAACAGCCTCCAACACAGGAGCTGAGAAACTGCATACTCAGATTAAAAGGTTTGTATCATCAATTTTTTTAAAGATGTTTGTGACGTAGCATGTCATTGCTTTGAAGACTTTTACAATCAAAAAATATAACCAGTTTCTGATCAGCCATCAGTTAGTTGGAAAAGAGAACTTCTGAGGGAGCTCAGGCAACCACTAACAGATAAGAGTGAGACGAATATGAAAATCAACAAATCAGTAAGTTACCAGTGCATATTAATGTACTAAAAAGATAAGCTTTACACACAATATTAAGAAAATGAAAGTTGCCACTCACCTTACAGCAGAGAAATACTGAGTCGAAGATGGTTTGTTGTTGTGGTCTTCAGTCCTGATACTGGTTTGAAGCAGCTCTCCATGCTACTCTATCCTGTGCAAGCTGCTACATCTTCCAGTACGTACTGCGGCCTACATCCTTCTGAACCTGCTTAGTGTATTCATCTCTTGGTCTCCCTCTACGATTTTTACCCTCCACGCTGCCCTCCAGTACTAAATTGGTGATCCCTTGATGCCTCAGAACACGTCCTACCAACCGATCCCTTCTTCTAGTCAAGTTGTGCCACAAACTTCTCTTCTCCCCAATCCCATTCAATGCTTCCTCATTAGTTATGTGATCTACCCACCTAATGTTCAGCATTCTTCTGTAGCACCACATTTCGAAAGATTATATTCTCTTCTTGTCCAAAATATTTATCGTCCACATTTCACTTCCATACATGGCTACACTCCAGACAAATACTTTCGGAAACGACTTCCTGACACTTAAATCTATACTCGACGTTAACAAATTCCTCTTCTTCAGAAACGCTTTCCGTGCCATTGCCAGTCTACATTTTATATCCTCTCTACGTTGGCCATCATCAGTTATTTTGCTCCCCAAATAGCAAAACTCCTTTACTACTTTAAGTGTCTCATTTCCTAATCTAATTCCCTCAGCATCACCTGAGTTTATTAGACTGCATTCCATTATCCTCATTTTGCTTTTGTATATGTTCATCTTATATCCTCCTTTCAAGACACTGTCCATTCCGATCAACTGCTCTTTCAAGTCCTATGTTGTCTCTCTCAGAATTACAATGTCATCAGCAAACCTCAAAGTTTTTATTTTTTCTCCATGGACTATAATTCCTACTCCTAATTTTTCTTTTGTTTCCTTCACTGCTTGCTCAATATATGGATTGAATAACATTGGGGAGAGGCTACACCCCTGTCTCACTCCCTTCCCAACCACCCATCTGGTTTCTGTACAAATTGTAAATAGCCTTTTGCTCCCTGTTTTTTACCCCTGCCACCTTCAGAATTTGAAAGAGAGTATTCCAGTCAACATTGTCAAAAGCTTTCTCTAAGTCTACAAGTGCTAGAAACATAGGCTTGCCTTTTCTAAATCTAGCTTCTAAGATAAGCCGTAGGGTCAGTATTGCCTCACGTGTTCCAACATTTATACGGAATCCAAACTGATCTTCCCCGCGGTGGGCTTCTACCAGTTTTTCCATTCTTCTGTAAAGAATTCGCATTAGTATTTTGCAGCCATGGCTTATTAAACTGATAGTTCGGTAATTTTCACATCTATCAACACCTGATTTCTTTGGGGTTGGAATTATTATATTCTTCTTGAAGTCTGAGGGTATCTTGCCTGTCTCATACATTTTGCTCACCAGATGGTAGAGATTTGTCAGGACTGGCTCTCCCAAGGCCGTCAGTAGTTCTAATGGAATTTTGTCTACTCCTGGGGCCTTGTTTCGCTTCAGGTCTTTCAGTGCTCTGTCAAACTCTCCACGCAGTATCGTATCTCCCATTTCGTCTTCATTTACATCCTCTTCCATTTCCATAGTATTGCCCTCAAGTAGATAGCCCTTGTATAGACCCTCTATATACTCCTTCCACCTTTCTGCTTTCCCTTCTTTGCTTAGAATTGGGTTTCCATCTGAGCTCTTGATATTCATACAAGTGGTTCTCTTTTCTCCAAAGGTCTCTTTAATTTTCCTGTAGGCAGTATCTATCTTACCCCTAGTGATATAAGCCTCTGCATCCTTACATTTGTCCGCTAGCCATCCCTGCTTAGCCATTTTGCACTTCCTGTCGATTTCATTTTTAGATGTTTGTATTCCTTTTTGCCTGCTTCATTTACTGCATTTTTATATGTTCTCCTTTCATCAATTAAACTGAATATTTCTTCTGTTACCCAAGGATTTCTACTAGCCCTCTTCTTTTTACCTAATTGATCCTCTGCTGCCTTCACTACTTCATCCCTCAAAGCTACCCAGTCCTCTTCTACTGTATTTCTTTCCCCCCATTCTTGTCAATTGTTCTCTTATGCTCTCCCTGAAACTCTGTACAACCTCTGGTTTAGGCAGTTTATCCAGGTCCCATCTCCTTAAATTGCCACCTTTTTGCAGTTTCTTCAGTTTTAATCTACAGTTCATAACCAATAGATTGTGGCCAGAGTCCACATCTGCCCCTGGAAATGTCTTACAATTTAAAACCTGGTTCCTAAATCTCTGTCTTACCATTAATATAATCTATCTGAAACCTATTAGTATCTACAGGTTTCTTCCATGTATACAACCTTCTTTTATGATTCTTGAACCAAGTGTTAGCTGTGATTAAGTTATGCTCTGTGCAAAATTCTACTAGGTGGCTTCCTCTTTCATTTCTTACCCCCAGTCCATATTCACCTACTATGTTTCCTTCTCTTCCTATTCCTACTATCGAATTCCAGTCACCCATGACTATTAAGAAGTCGGAGATACGCACAATGAAAATACTGTCACAAATAAGCTTTCGGCCAGCAAGGCCTTCATCAAAAGTAGAATGCTTATTTCTAATAAAAAAGGAGTTTCTTTCAACAATTTAATGTGAGTGACAAGTTCTTCAAGACAGATTTTCCACAGTGGCATGTAAATGAGGATGTCAATGCTCTAACTTAGTTACTAAACTAGATGTTTAAATTATGTGATTGAGATTGGCATCAACTTCATGTAGCACTGTAACAAATAATTCATCAAAAAAAGGAAAGGAGGCTAGATATACTTCAGGTTGTACCATAGTATCCCAATATGGTTCCAGACCAAAAATGACCCATTAATGAAGAATAACTATTTTTAAATGAAAATGTGGTTTACTCATGATATCTGTCTCAGTAGATTTATATCTTGTGTTATTAAAGTTAATATAACAATAGAGTATTAATAACTAAGTTGAAAGTAATACTTATTTAAAGTCAGTACTGCCATTAGACTTTATTATTTTTTTATTTTATTTTATTTTTTATTTGCAGTGTTACATTTACATGATCATGATTTCAGCTTAAAATGCTATTATCAAGTGTTTTAATGTTATACAGTGCCTAAGATGGCATACTTTCATATTTAAAATACACTATTAGACACATTGTCTAAGGTCAGTATTTCTGGTAAAATCATACTGCTATGTTTTATCACTGAGTGTACATCACTGAGTATACCATCTTGGCTGAATGACAGTTGGCTAAGTGTCAAATTGTCTTGGTCAAAGATATTCCTGCTTGTAACAGGAAATTCCTATTTGTAACAGGAACATCTTTGACAAAGACAATTTGACTCTTTGCCAACTGTCCTTCAGTCAAGATGGTATACTCAGTGATAAATCTTAGCAGTAGGATTTTACAAGAAATATTGATCCTTAGGCAATGTGTCTAATAGTGTATTTTAAATACAACAGTATGCCATCTTAGGAGCTATACAGCATTAAAACACTTGATAATGGCATTTTAAGCCGAAATCATGTCGTGCCCAAAAAAAATAAAATAAAATAAAATAAAATAAAATAAAATAAAATGAAATAAAATGAAAACTCTACTGGCGGTACTGACTTTGAAGAAATATATTATGAATGTAGCCCCACATTATGAAACATTATTCAAATTAATAGTTTCTTTACTAAAAAGATGCTTTTCAACAATATCTTATGCCATTCTATGATTTTTCAAATTGAGAAACATTGCTTCCCTTTCTCCTACTGAGTCAAAATCAGGAACAACTCATTTTTTTGTGCAAAGTAATCACACTACAGGTAGCACAAGGAAGCAACCAAACTTGAAAAATAAGTATCTTCCTAAATGTCCTGTTTTATTTTTGGAAGAAATGGGAAAATCATAAGTTTTATGTAAACTTCCTTACACTACAGTCTGAAAATGGTTACAAGCTACTTTAAAAACTAGACTTTACATCAAGCAGATGAAAGCTAAAAAGAATCTACTAGTAAAAATTATAAAAAAACACTTGCCTTGATGTAGGTATGTGTTCAACAGCTGATCAAAATGATAGAGATAAATAGATTTGATTGTTGCTGCCGGAAAAAAAGTATACGTTAGATACAAATTAATTTTTGTGTAAGTTATATAATTATAAAAAGTTTAAATGGAACATGGAATGTGTGACTACCCAAAAAAGAAAGAGACTGAGGTGGGAGCGAGACGGGCTACAAGTGTTCGTGGAATGAGATCAGTTGTGCCTGAAGTGAGCAATGAATGACCGTTACTTAGAAGTCATTCCTCGGTCCTTCTCTTCACTTTAGTGAACCATTCCTTTGGATCCATTCATTTGCGAACAACCCACCTCTAGTGCAAGTACTTGTCCAACACTTCTTCCTTGACTTATATATCTGCCCTTACAGAAAATTTTTAGCAAAATTCATAACATACATCTCTCTCTCTCTCTCTCTCTCTCTCTCTCTCTCTCTCTCTCTCTCTCTCTCTCTCTCACACACACACACACACACACACACACACACACAGACAAGATATCGTGATTCTGTTTTCACCCAATTGAACTGTGAAAAAGTAATTACTAAATTGCATGTGGTCTTTTTTTCATAGGTATATTAATTACAGAAGTACCAAGTTCACTTCTTCAAATAGAGCTATGATAATTTCTGCTGCCAGCACTGTAGTTTCCCACTAAAAACTTTAATTAGTAGCTTCAAAAAAATTGAAGTATTTAGATCTTAAGACTGATTAGTTTGGAATATAAACCTGATTGCTGTCTTTTACAGAAGTTCGTGTTGTTATATAGAACAAATGTGTCAGGATGATGGGCCACTCCAGCTGAATGCAGCTAAGAGAATCTACTTAAAAGCAGAATAGTGGAGAAAAGTTTAATTTAAAATTAATAATAATCACACTTGGCTACAAGTTTTTGCACAAACACACCAATTGGAATGCACAGGGAATGGCATCTAAGGATGATTCATAAGTTAACTATGGTACCAGTTCTGATATAGTTTCTGCCAGAATCTTGAAAGAAATGTGCACATCAAAAACTGAATCAATTTGAAAAACAGGGAATTTAGTTATGAAGATAGTTTACACGTCTTGAGCTTAATGTAAAAATACACTCTTATATGATCAAAATCAACAAAAACTCTGTCCAAACAGGCTTCAGAAGACCGAACCACTGTGTCATCCTCTGACAATAGGCATCACTGGATGCAAATATGGAGGTACATATGGTCAGCACCCTACTCTCCTGGCCAGTGTCAGTTTTTGTGACCAGAGCCACTACTTTTCAAACAAGTAGTTCCTCAGTTGTCCTCACAAGCGTAAAATTAACAAAAAGGAAATAACTAAAGATGGAGGTTGATTCGATTCCTCAAAATTTCATTTATGTCATCAAGTGCTTGAAATGCCCACCATTTAGTCTGTACTGGAGTACACCTTTGCAGTTGCTGATGCAATGACTTCTGGATAGACTTCTTCTGTATTACTGTACACACTTCAACAGCACAATGATGAGCACGGATTTAGTCTTTGAGTTTACTCCACAGAAAGAAGCCTAGAGGTGTCAAATCAGGCAAATGTGCCAACCAACTGATGGTGTCTTCACTTCATATCTGTTTACAATGAAAGAACTATGAGAGTGCTTTCATAGCCAGAAGCAGTGAGCTGAGCACTCATTATGTTGGTACCATGTACATCTATGTATTTAGAATGGTACTCCATCTATGAGACGTGTTAGCACTTCTGTAAGAAATGGTATCTTCTGCTTATAAAGGTTTCTTTATTGAAGTAATGAGCAATCATGTAGTCTCCAATGATCCTGCACCACACATTCACACTCCACTACCTCTGATGTTCAACCTGTGGTTTCCCAGTGGCTCAATAAAGCATATTTCTTACATTCATCTTTCCATGATTTGCAAAGGTAGCTTCTTTGGTAAGGTGAATTCTTTGTAAAAAGAACGTAATGTCCTGCAGCCACATCAAAACTGAGCTACTGAATTCCATGTCTGTTCTGGAATTGCTCTGGTTAATCTGCTGGTGAAGCGACATGACATGGACGTGGAACTGTTTGCACACTAAATGTGAACAGTGACTTATTCCAGAGGCATTTGAAATTTATATAGGGTTAACACTGGAATATGAGCAATAGGTTTCAGAAGATTGTGATGATTTTAATCATCTTTAGATAACTTTTACAAGGATGTTGGACATTTTGTTCACTCCACTCATTACAGGCTTTCCACTTATGCTCCAATAACAGTTTTGCATATCTACTGACTTACCATTCTTGTTGACACTTTCTGTTGGGATACCTTTGTGCATACAATTTACTATGCTCTTTGCATTCCTTCTGCATTATCCATAACAAAGTTGCATATCTAGTTCCCTTTGGTTTGTGATTGATATTTACTTTTTTTAAACTAATGATCACCTACCATGCATGATTAACACAGACAGAAGGAAAAGCTACATCAGCTCTGTGCCCCTTTTATTCTCGTATCATGGCAGTGCAACACTCTGCTTTCTCTTTGTCTGAGGTGACATATTTCCTTATTTGGGTATGAAATTGCAAACTTTCAAATGTGTTGGTCTCATCTTTTGTGATGGTATGCAACTCTCACTGGGTTCAACAGCTTGTGGTAATAAACAGCATTGATTGTGCATTGCTTGTGCAAAAAATCAATGAGCGGACTGCCTGCCAGTCAGAGAAAACTGGTGATAGTCAAGTCTTGGTTTTTACTGTGGCTGTCTTCCCTTTCATCCACATAATGTCTTGTTTTGGCTTTATAGTGTAGTGGAGGCCCACATTTCATCACAGATAATGATCTGTCTCAAAAATGCATTCACTTCTTTTGCAGACCTTGCTGTAAGCATCTGACAGGCCTCCAAATGTCTCAACACATGACCTGCAACCAAACGACAAGGGACCCATCTGGCACAAACTTACAGAACTTTGTGGTTTTTTACTTATTTTCATTTTCTTGTTGTTGGCTGCAGTTTGCCATGGCTAGGGGTAGTTTCTTGAGGGTGAAATGTTTCAACTTCGCGAGTTCCAAATCACTAGATAAATAATAAGTAAGCCTGTTGCATTATCTCTGTTTGCACTTTTTTTTATTGTGTCACAGTCTTCTATATCACACTGACTTTACAATCCCCACTTCGATAAAACAGAAAATTTCATTGTTATTGCCAAAAATAAAAGCACATCCGATTCCATCAGAGGCAAGCCCACCACACTAACTTGTCCTGTGGTACTAACAATATTCCAAAGAGTTTACAGAACCAAGGGGTTTACAGAACCAAGGGGTTTACAAACTTTATTGACAAAAGAAGAATCATCACCAAGTTATGTCATTATTTTGTAAATCAATCTAGAAATAACTTTAATAATTAGCATCAGATTGCGGAATTTTAAGTATACCAGATATTTTGTAGCTTCAAATATTACTAAAATAAGAGTAATTTTAACTGTACATACAGAGTTAGTACATATCAATCATAACAAATTAATTTCTTTTTATATATTTTAGCCAGAAATATAATGCATCACATACAAAATCAAATGAAATTCATTTACCTAAACAGCTGAGATAATGTTCACCTGCACAAGATACAAAAATATTCCTGGTATTGGCTATTTCTATTAAAGAAAGGGAATGTTAGAGGAGTGTGTCTTGTTACAATAGCCCACTCACCAAATTTGGAAACAGTGTGTTTACAATATTTTGTGACAGACTATAAGGTTTGCCAATCAGTGTACAAAAATAAACCAAAAGATAGATTGTGGGTGTATAGAAGTACCTGATACATAAAATAAACAGAAAACATAAGGGGAAAATCTATTAAACAAGTCATAATCTATACATATATCAAGATGTGGTATTCAGATTTTCAGATCTGTGGAACATACTGTCACAAGAATTGATACAAGGTCAAAACAATGCAACACTAAACTATAGAAATAGGTTCAGAGACAAGGTAAATTACTAGAATTACAAATTGTAAGTTTACATCTATAAAATAGAAGTTTCAAAATCTAAATGTACGACGAGTGAGCTGACTTGAAAAACTCAAGACGGGTACAACCCTGAAGAACACACTCAATCAGTTAACTGCTCATTAACTGCACTAAATTTGCTATTGGTACCCGTCTTCATTTCCTCCAATTTTGCCACAATCAACTGCAAAATATTGGTTTTCACTGTTTCTTTGCTGAGTGCAATTTCACTTGGTTCAAACATGTCCTGGCTGAGTCCTAAAACTTTCACTTCTACATCACTACTACCCTCGTCTCTCATCATTATCCTAGCAATCTCACAAGTCCACAAAACAAAATTGTTTGTACTTGTCTTTTCTTTTTGATGGCCCTCATTGTAGTTGTAAAGTCCTCTTTCAATTCATTTGATCCGTCATTGTTGATAGTATCTTGCCACTGTTGGTGGGTAGCTCTCGGTCTTCTTTCTTTGAGTGGTTGGAGTTTCAAATAAACTGCATTTGGCACAAATCTCTGTCCTTCCTTCCTTCTGCAACAGACAAGAAATCATTGTCAATCAACTGTTCCTGGATGATGCCCGCAACTGTAATCTTACCCTCTCACACATCACCAGTAGTTTTTCGGGTTCTTCATAGAAATTGATTTATTTCAAAAGCATGGAGAGGAGTAAGATGTACAAACAAATTTTTTGATTATCTTCATTTTATCATTGTTGGCTACAGTTCATTACATCTAGGGGTAGATTCTTGAGGCTGAAATTTTTCAACTCTGCGAGTTCCAAATGACTGTATAAATAATAAGTAAGCCTGTTACATTATCTCTGTTTGCTCTTTTTTTTTTTTTTTTTTTTTTTTTTTTTTTTTTTTTTTTTTTAAATTATTATTATGTCACTCTTCTATATCGCTCTGACTTTACCATTCCCACTTCCATAAAACAGAAATTTACATTGTTATTGCCAAACATAAAAAAACATCCAATTGCATCAGAGGCTGCCCACCACACTAACTCATTCTGCAGCACTAACAATATTCCAAAGAGTTTACAGAACAAGAGTTGACAAACATTCTTGACAAAAGAATAATCATGACCAAGTTATACCATTATTTTGTAAATGAATCCAAAAATAAATTTAATAATTAGCATCAGATTGCATAATTAATAACAGGAATTCTAAGTATGCCAGATATTTCATAATTTCAAATATTTCTAAAAGAAGAGTAATTTTAACTGTACATACAGAGTTAGTATATATTGATTGTATCAAATTAATTTCTTTTTGTACATTTTAGTCAGAAATATAATGCATTGTATACAAAACCAAATGAAACTCATTTAGTTAAACAGCTGAGATAATGTTCTCTTATACAAGATTCAAAAATATTCTTGGTATCGGCTATTTCTATTAAAGAAAGGTAATGTTAGTTGAGTGTGTCCCACTACACCTTGTGTATATCAAAAGAGGCTATATATTGTTTAGTGAGGAGTTTCTTAAAATTCATCTGGATGAAATCCAAATTTAATATATCGGTATCGGACAATGTCTGAAGCGGACAGCTTGAAAGTGGCTATTATGTGAGAAGACTTTCCTCCCTCTGTCATTAATCAGCTGTAGTTTTTATCTAAAACATCACACTAAGTGTTTATGCACCTTAACTGATTTCACACACCACCATTAGTTCCCTAAATACAAGAGAAGTTAAAATGGTGTTACCTGAATAGCACCAAATCAGTTTTAATGTTGTGTAGGTTTCATTTCTAGTGGGAAATAATTCTTTCTCCTGCTATGTGACTACAGAGACTGGAGAAGCAAACTTTACAAACTAAGAACAACTGTTATTTTTCAAAATTAACATAAATAACTCAAATGTTTAGTGTCTGAGAGCAAAAGTTTTATGTTCTACTAATTTCTTAATAATTTAATTAATAGCTTGTAACTCTGTTAACTGCTTGTTGTCCCACTCATAAGTTTTGTAACTTTCATATTTATGACATATGTTGAAGAAACATTTCAGAAAAAAGTAAATAACTTTGAGTATGAAGATATGCAACAAATATTAGATAAAATTATTGCAAATGGACAATCGACTTTTTTAGAAAAATTAGCCAGTCATATTCTTTAAAGTCGGGGTTTACTTTGGAGTTGTGATGTTTATCACTTGATTATTTGCAGCACCATCTCCCCCACTCTCTCACCGAAGAAACACAACTAAAGAACTGGGTTTAGAGAAAGATGTGCTCCTATAATTTCCCCACATAAACTGTTATCTATGAACTTTGGCAGATGCTGTGACAAAATATGAAATTGTATGATTGTACACTGATGTATTTCTAAGAAATAATTTCTTATTAAAGACTTTGTTATGTACAAACATAAATGTTTTGAATATTTTATTAACCAAATAATAATTTCTTTGTTTTTAGTTGTGTGAATATGCTACAGAATGGGCCAAAACTTTGGCAAAAGAAGATAAATTTTGTCATCGCCCAGATGGAAAATATGGGGAAAATATCTTTTGCGTGTGGTCGTCAGATGCTGGAAAAAACGTTACAGCACGAGATGCCTGTCAGAAGTGGTACAAAGAAGTAAAAGATTTTACGTTTGGAGTTGAGCCAAGAATGCTGAAATCAGGTATATTAGAAAAGGACCTCTATATTCACCCTTTATGAAAATAAAGATTCATTAAATTATTGTATTCAATTAAGTACTGATTAAGCAACATAATACTCAAAATTTGCACTTTCTGTGGATAGCTTGTATTCAGTTCATTGATTTTCTTTCTTTCCCTTATAAAGTCCCTTATTATCTAGGAATTAAAAGTCACCATGGTTGAATTTTGAATATTTTTGTTTGCCTGGTTTCTCCAAGGTTTCAGTAAATCATGGTCATTACAGATATGGTAAAAATTATATATGTTTATGCTAATTATACTGACAGCTATAAGGGTAAGTCAATTATTATCTGCAAAGTAATTATAAAATTTTATTGTAATCAAATAGGAAACTTACAAGAACATCATTTTTTGGCATAGTCTCCTTGCATTTCAACGCACTTGGTCCATCATTGAGCTTCCTGATGCCCTCATAAAAGAGGGTTCTCGGTTGAGCTGCGAGCTAGGAATGCACCACTTCTTTCACTGCTTTGTCCGAGGCAAATCAATGGCCCCTTAATGCCTGTTTTAGTGGACCAAACAAGTGATGGTCAGTAATGATCCTGTCTAAGAAGTTGTCCCCTTTGTTACCACAGCAGTCCAAATGTTTTTTTGCAGGTGTCCAAGTACGTTTGTTTGTTCAATTGTGTGAGTTGTTTTGGGATCCATCTGGCATGAACTATATGAAGTCTGTCATGGATGATTTTGTGGTCAGAACCATGACTAATTTACAGACGATGTGTTGCTTCATCAGTAGTTAATTGTCTGTCTAAGAGAATCACTTCACATGACTGCTCAATGGTTTCTTCATTTGAAGTGGTAAACAGTCGTCCGGCCCCTTCATTGTGCGTCACACTGGTGCGATCATTTCGGAATTTTTCAGTCCATTCATAGACACTTTGTTGTGGCAAAACACTGTTACCATACTGTACCGAAAATCTTTGATGAATTTCAGCCCCTGATGTGCCCTCCAACCACAAGAAACAGATCACTAAACGTTGCTCTTCTTTGGTGCAAATAGACAGTGGAGCAGCCATTATTAACAGCATGGCAGTGATAATGAAACTAACCTAGCAGCTTGAAAATTGTAAAGATATAACAACAAATAAACAAAGGCATGCGTCATCAACGTAAGATGACAGTACTACCAAAATAAACAAAAATATAACTAAATTGCTGATAATAATTGACTTACCCTCATATTTTAAAAGGTGGTGTACTGTACTTGTAAGATCCTTGTATGAACTAAATGATGCCTAAGTCATTATTTTTCTGCACACTTTTTGAGACAAATTAATTATGCTAATCGCGATTGATACTTTTTTTTATACCTAGCTTTGGAAAGTTGTAAGGTTTGAAACCAGTTATTGTTTGAGATTTCTGTTGAGGTTTTCAACATCTGGAACCAAATATTGTTCTCTCCACTGTACTAGCAATGTGTCTCAATTTCCTAATTGCTAAGATGAGGGTCATTCCAAAAGTAATGCTTCCTATTTTTATTCATGGAAACTACAGGAGATACATATAGGGGTGGTGTCAAGGGGGGGGGGGGGGGGGGGCTATGGGGGCATTATATTACTTCAACGGATCAATCATTTTTTAAAATAATTATGTGGCAATATAGGTTGCAATGTATTTCAAACACATTTTAACAAAAGATTAAGAATTGCAAATAGCGTACTATCTAAACCCCCATATTTTATTTACTCAGGCTTGTCTGACATTTGGCATTATCCCCAATAAATATTATTTAATTTAAAATGTGTGTCTTATTACTTATTAATATATAATGGATGTATATTAATGTACAAGAAAGCTAAATATGCCTACCAAAACTTCCTACCCCAGACAAAAACTACGAAATTGCCAGACATCTGGGTCAGATCATATTATTTTCCTGGGCGCACACATTTTGTAGACACATTTTTAACCTGAACCCCAAAACAGTTACCAAAAACTACTTTAAGCAACACCAAATTTTAGCAATTTGTTGGTGGAGGATCCCAATTCTTTCTGTTAAATGATATTCCATTCCCCCAACCCCCTCTCCCTGGTCATTAGCCCACCCCTCCTTGACCAACTTCTAGAATCGCCCCTGGATACATAAATCACACACAGCACAGCTAAATAGAGCCATATTTCATCATTTTTCCACATAGTCACCACCATTCATTATGCACGTTTGCCAACGATGAACCAGAGCCTGCAAGCCGTACTTGTAAAATTCAGAACTAGCAGAGGCTAACCACTTTTTCAACCACATCTGAGCCTTGAAAATGTTTGCCATGTAGTCCATCTTTCAGAAGCCCAAAGAGATGGAATTCTGAAAGCGCTAAATCGAGACTGTGCAGTGGATGTTGTAAGAAATTCCAGCCAAATTTTGCAATGATTTGCATGGTCACAAAACTGGTGTGGGTCCTGGCATTATCACGCTGCATGTGCAAGCTGGTCTTCCTCTCTGGCCTTACCCTGGAAATTCAGAATTTCAGCTTAGTCAGTGTCATCTTATAATGTGCTGAACTGACAGTTTTCCAGGCTCCAGGACATCCAAAAGAACCACACCCTGGCTATCCCAGAACACTGTGCACATCAATTTGCCTGCAGATGGCTGTGTCTGAATTTCTTCTTTGATGGAGCATTCTCATGTCTCCACTCCATGAACAGTCTGTTGGATTCTGGCTTGTAGTGGCAACACCCTTCTCATCTCCAGTGACGATGCTATTCAGAAAATTGTCACCTTCAGCTTGATATTGGTCCAGCAGGTCCTGACAAATTTCCATTACAGGAGTTTTTTGTTCTTCCATAAGCACTCGTGGAACCCAACTTGCACAAACTTTGCAATAACTAAGATGTTGCAACATTATTTCCAAGGCATTACACCCAACATTCAGCTTTGCACAGAATTCTCTGGTTGTTGTCCGCCGATCAGTGTGGATGAGTTAATCAAAATGCTCTTCACTGCAAGGGATGACAGCTGTTCAGGGTTGATTGTGCCATGGCGGCTTGTCATGCACACCCTTTTCACCACCTTGAAAATAAATTACCCATTGCCTCACATTGCTCATGTCTATTGTATCATCTCCATTCACATTTAGCAAGTGTGTATGGATTTCAGTCAGTGCAATTTCTTCAGCAGTAAGGAATTCAATCACACATCACTGTTTTATACACTCCCCTGCTGGTGCCAACTACCACAGAACAACGTAACCAGCTGAAAATGAAAGAGGGAGGTTCAAGCATTAGCACTACACCAGTGACGTCTTGAATGGACATCCAAAGTCACCACAAAAAAGTAGGAGGGATTAATTTTGGAATGACACTCGTATTTTATCAGATTTTTACTCAAAATACAGGGTGACCTAAAAATCTGTTAACATTTGAGATTCAGTACTTAACAGAATAATGTAGGTAGAGAGGTAACCACTTACACACATGCTTGAAATGACATGAGGCTTTACTGAAATAAAAAAAGTGCACAAAATGACCAACAGATGATGTTTCATATGATACAAAAGGAATAATTGGCACAACAACTGATTTTTAGCAATGTTAGAAATGTTCTTTGCAACAAATGCTCAACCTGTTGGCTGTCATTCATCGATAATATCTGTAGCCAAGAGACAACGTTGTGAACAGCACTGTACAGCACATCAGTAGGTATCGTGACAAATTGTTGTCAGATGTTGTCTTTCAGCATCCCTAATGAGGTAAGATGATTGTGACAGACTTGTGACTTCAGAAAACCATGGAATGAGTTCTGGGGATCTGGGGAGGCTCAGCTCATGATTCTCACCAAATGAGGTGCCAAAGGGGTCTTCCACACATGTAGCAATATGGGGTGGAGTGCTATCCTGTGTAAAAGTCATACATTCCAGCAGTTGGTTATTAGCCATGCTAGAGGTGATGCGATACTGTAACACACTGGTATACCTCACACCTCTCATGCTGACAGTTTGAAAGGCAGCACCTCACATTTCCTCAAAGAAAAAGGGTCTAATTATGATTGATGTGATAAATCCACACCACACCATGACTTTCTCATTGTCCAGTGAGATTTGCCGAATGTTGTAGTATTTTCAGTTGCTCAAATTCTGCAGTGTGGGTGTTTTCATGCAGTGTCACTTACATGTTGTTGTCCAGTGAGAGCATTGGCTGGTTTTTGCACCTTCTTTTGATTTAAATAAAACCCCATGTCATTTCAGGCACGTGTGTCGAGTTTTACATCTCTACCTCCATTGTTTCAGGTCATCCTGTAAAATTATGAGAAAAGTGTGTGTACATAAATAAATGTATATTCAATCTTACCAAACATTCAGCAGAGAAGAGTTTTGCTTGTTTCAGTTATTCATGGAAGCTGTTATTTTGTATTCCTTTCCTCTGTGGTCAATTTTGTTTGTAGCACCCAGAAAAAAGGGGCTGAGGTGAGGTAGCACAGTAGTCAGTACACTGGACTCACATTTATGGGGATGACGGTTACAAACCCGCATCCCCATCCACATTTAGGTTTTCCAAGATTACCATAAATCACTTAAGGCAAATACTGGGATTGTTCCTTTAAAAGGGCATGGCCAATTTCTGTCTCCATCCCTCCCTACTCTGAGCTTGTGCTGTGTCCAGTGACCTCATTGTTGACTGGAGTTAAACAGTAATCTTCTCCTCTAGAAGAAAGGGAACTTTATTTCACATTCCAATGATAGTCCATTTAACAAATGGTTGCATCCATAGTAGTTACATCTCATCAGTAATGAGTTCATAAAATCATTCCATCTCACTGAAGGTATTACTTCTGACTGGGGAATATGTGTGTGATGAATACTGTTACATATGTAAGTAATGTGGGATATGATTCTTCTGAAATGTGGGTATCTGGTATTCTGTTATAAATTTCATTATGAATGGCCCCTGGCTTCCTGTGTATTCATTGCAGGACAAGCATAGGTGTGCCACAGTTCTCTGGAAGTGCAAGGTTAATCATTAATCATTTTGTTATAATAATGGCAGGTGTATATTGTTGCTATTTGTCATGTGGGGAAAGGTGTGAACAAGACAAAAAATGGAGTGCAAGCTTTGTACATAATTCTACATAAAGGACTAGTATAACATATTTAATGTACTTGGATTTTGTTTCCTCATCCAGCTCATCCTTGTGGGTAATATGTTGCTGAATTCCAGTCTGTATTTCACCTCTAATTGTTGCCATGGTTATACCAGGGTTTCTCATCATATAAGTAGTACATGTGCTGTCATATAAATGGGATTAGGCACCATTTACAAATTTGTAAGAAGTGCTTGATCACCAGTGTGCACACTTAGTTTTGCACTGAAAAAGAACAGAGCACAAGCAGCTCCGACTCAGAGCTAGTTAAGAAAACTGCTGACTGTCACAGATTCTATACTGAATGTGCAGCTGAGTTAGAACCTCTTTTAGCTATAATCTGCCACAGATTCCTTGAACAAAAATCCATGACCAGTAGTTGGAACAAAGCACAGATCACATCCATCTATGACAGAGGTAGCAGAAGTGATCCACAAAACTTCTGTCCAATATCCTGAATCTTAAGATGTATTCTGAGCTCAAACTTAATGAGGTACCTTGAACAGAATGACCTTCTCCATGTCACCCAGCATGGGTTCTGAAAATGTCGATCACATGAAACCCATCTCCTTTTTTTCTCACATCTTGAAAGCTGCAGATCAAGGCAGTAAGGAAGATGTAGTATTTCTAGATTTCCAAGAAGCATTTGATTCAGTACCCCATCTACACTTCACACTGAAGAGGCAAAGGAACTGGTACACCTGCCTAATATCATGTGGGGCCACCGTGAGCACAAAGAAGTGCCGCAACACAATATGGCATGGACTCTGCTAACGTCTGAAGTAGTCCTGGAGTGAACTGACACCATGAGTCCTGAAGGGCCGTCCATAAATCCATAAGACTATGAGGGAGTGGAGATCTCTTCTGAACAGCATGTTGCAAGGCATTCCAGATATGCTGAATAATGTTCATCTCTGGGGAGTTTCATAGCCAGTGGAAGTGTTTAAACTCAGAAGAGTGTTCCTGTAGCCACTCTGTAGCAATTCTGAATGTGTGGGGTATCAGGTTGTCTTACTGGAATCGCCCAGTTCCATCGGAATGCACAATGGACATGAATGGATGCAGGTGATCAGACAGGATGCTTACGTACATGTCACCTGTCAAGAGTTGTATCTAAGTGTATCAGGGGTCCCATATCACTCCAACTGCACATGCCACACATCATTATAGAGCCTCCACCAGTTTTGAACAGTCCCCTGCTGACATACAGGGTCCATGGATTCATGAAGTTGTCTCCATACCTGTATGTGTCCATCTGCTTGAAACAATTTGAAACAAGACTCGCCTGACCAGGCAACTTGTTTCCAGTCATGAACAGTCCAATGTTGGTGTTTACAGGCCCAGGTGAGTCTTAAAGCTTTGTATCGTGCAGTCGTCAAGGGTTCTCGAGTGGGTTTTACGCTCCAAAAGCCCATGTCGAAGCAGCAAAAGCCCATGTCGAAGCAGCAGCAGTAACAGATTTAACAACTGTGCCAGACACTTGTCTTACATAGGCATTGCCGATCACAGTGCCGTATTCTGCCTGTTTACCTATCTCTGTATTTGAATACACATGCTGATACCAGTTTATTTGCCACTTCAGTGTATTATCAGAAGTACACTCATGTGGGGTATCAAGAAAAATATATGGTTTGAGAATTTTTTGTTAGGGAGAAAGCCTCATGGTATCTTGGATGGAACTTCATCAACAGATATATAAGTAACTTTGGGTGTGCCCAAGGGAGTGTGTTGGGACCCTTGCTGGTCATGTTGTATATTAAAGACCTTGCAGACAACATTAGTAATCACCTCAGCCTTTTCATGATAATGCATTTATTGATAAGGAAGTACCCTTATGTAGATTTTGCACTTCACAAAATGAAAAAGATAACTATAGTATTATATGACTGCAGATCAATGATTCACAGTTGGAATAGGTCAACTCGTACAGATATCAGGATATAACACATTGTAGGGATATGAAATGTAGCAGTTTCATAGGCTCAGTTATGGGTGAGGCAGATGGCAGACTTCAGTTTGTTGGTATAATAGCAGGGTAATGCAATCAGTCTACAAAGGAAACTGGTTACCAATCATTCCTGAGACCCACCCTATAATGGTGCTCAAGTGTGTTGGACCCATACTAAATATGGCTCATAGCAGATTTTAAATGTATACAGAGAAGGGCACCATGAATGATCCCAGGTTTGATTGACCCATGGGAGAGTGTCACAAAGTTGCTGAGAAAACTTAACTTGCAGACACTTGAAGATAGCCACAAACTACCCCAAGAAACCTACTTACAAAGTTTCAAGAACTGGCTTTAAATGATGACTCTAGGAATATGCTACAACTGTCCACCTATTGCTCTGATAGGAATCATGAGCCCAAAATTAGATGAATTACAGTGTGCACTCAGTTATTTAAACATTTGTCCATTCCGCGATCCATATGTACAATGGGAAGTACCCTCTACCAGCAACTGTTGAACAGTTTGCAGAGTATGGATGCAGGTGTAGGTGTAGATAATCGAAAGAATTATGAAACTAATTTTAAAAGAAGGCAAAAAAACTAAAAATTTCCAAGTTTTACATGACCAAAAAAGTGTTCTGGCATATGACAGTAATTTATACTGGATGCTGTTACTCAGGGGGCCATAAGAAGGAAAATTCCATGACTTGTATCTAAGGAAATGCTTCTTGTATGTAGGAAAGTGCTTTCCAGCAGTAGCAGGCCTATTGGGAAATTAGAAAACTCAAGTGGAAGCCTGTACTGGCACGAGTAGTAAAACTGTTAGTTGCGTTAATAATTTTTCCTTCGTGGGAGACCACAGTTGCCTAGAACTTTTTGGAAGAAATTTATGCCATTTGACTGTAGATTTGTATTTGTTCATTTCAAACAATCATGATTTCAACAAGCACAATTTGAAATGTCAAAAAATGTCTGCCCTCCTAATTGACATGTCATCATCGAAATAACATTTGCCTGCTCTTATAAACTATTTGTTGTACAGTATATGCACAGTTTCAGTATATTATGTCTCTTAAATATATACACATCTCCTTTAATACATCAACTGGTTTATGAGATCAGATAAATGTTATTTCAATGATGACATGTGAATGAGGCAGGTTGGTTGTTTTTTGAGATTTCAAATTGCCCTTGAAAATGGCTATAAAGCTGAAATCCTGATTGTGTGAAAAGAATGAATACAAATCTACGATCAAATGACAGAAATTTCGTTCAAGAAAGTTGATGTGTTGTTCAGAAATTCAGTTTCAAATAAAAAAATCAATAAATTACCTATAATGATGGAAAATAATTGAGTGTAAGAGGAAAGAGACGAATACTTGTGAGGAAATAAGACACTTGCAAAATAGGCAATGGTTCTTTATTACAATTATGAGACTAGGTGGAATTCAAATCATCCCAGAAAGTTTGCATAGCAGCAACAAAATATAACTTGTATGACTGTGACTTTGGGGGAAAAAAGAGACAATAAAACAAAGAAGACAATATCTAAAAAAATGCCTTGTGTGTCAGAAAATGTATATGATAATCACATGTGGAATTCAAACAGTGTTGCATTCTGTATGGGTTTGTGTAGTGTGCTGGCATAAATTTTTTTGGGCAAAAATGTGGTGCTTTAAAGAGTGATACAGGGCAAAAAAAAGAACCATGATTGTTATTCATGTTTGAAATTGAGGAAGAATTCCATAATTAAATTTCCAGTAATCAGTGACATAGAATTTCTAATCACTGGTAATGTCAGGTAGTTAGTTTAATCTTTTTCTAATTATTTTTTTTTTTTAATTTGTTGTTCTGCCCTGTGAACTTTATCCTAGCTAATCACTGTGCATCATAGTTCAATTTTATTAACTGTACTTATGCACAACAGATACCATTCCTCAGTTATTGAGGACTGCTTGTATACTAAACAATAATATTCAATTTCCCATTTTACTGTTTCTTAAAAGGCTGAAATTTGCCTTGCATACTCAACAGCCACCGAACATAGCAGTACTGTATTGGAGCACAAAAACAATATTTCCACTCGTCGTTGGTGAAATAGGTGCTTAGCACTTATTACAGTGGTGATAGTGCACTGGTATGACAGCTAGGCTCAATCACAGCCTTCGTGGATTGCAGCAATGAAAGCAACTACAAGCTAACTCTGAACTCTCAAATGAGGGAACTATTCATTAATAATGGTAAAGTGATGTAACTATCAAAATTCAAGCTTTACACCCAAGTTTTCTTTGTGGTAGTAGCTATAACAGTAATGGCAGTCTCGGGGTGTAGCCTGGTATATTATTGCAATTAAATGACTAGCCAGAAAAAAATGAAAATATCCCCGTAAGTAGAAAAGTGTTATTTAAACTATATTCAGGATACTGTTCAAGGAAGTATGATTTTTGACTTCGTGATTCTTCAGTCTTGACATTCCACCAAAACTGCTCAAAACTGCATGGTTTGTGATATTTCCCCCTCTTCCAACCCCATTTCTGTCAAAATATGATGTATACATAAGAAATAAAAGTAAAGACTTCAATGTTTTCATTGATGTGCAGTGTATGAATGGTCATCAGGCAATATAACTAGAAAAGGAACTGTATGCTAGACATCAGTCATCATGAAGTGGATGACACCTCTATCATGTTACATATTGTTTTCAATGGGTGTTGTAGTACTGTAAATAATCTGCACTTTTTACAACTTTGTTGTTTGGGACTGATGGATGTGACAAGGCTTTGTTATAGTAGCAAACCACATCTACAGCACCAATTATATTAGTAATGAAAAAAACAAAAGCTTCACGATACTACATGCAGGAAATGAGAACAAGATATTCACTCTCTGTGATTAATTCAGACTGTATTTTTACTTCCTAATATCGCCAAGTGTCAGGGCTAATCAGAAAACATGATGTTAATTATTTAAATCTATCTTATAACTTACTATTTTCATAATAGACAGTGAAACACTTTTGGGCTATCAAAGTAGTTGTGGAAGTAGTTCTTGGTGATTGATGAATAGGTTCTAAAATGTTTCATAAAGGATTGCTTATGACTGAAGGGGTAAGATCTAAACTCCTGTAAGAATTATACAGGGTGTTCCATCTATCTGATGACTGCCTGCGCGGCACACTCGACGCCACACAGTGAGCGCTCCATTGCCCAGCGATCAGACACAGTGTTGCCCAGCTACTGCTGTGGTACGACATGTCTACATTTAAATTATAAGTGAATAAATTTTGTACTCAATAAGTCATGCAAGGAGATGCTGGAAATGCGTGCCATTATTTTCCATGCATTTCTGACATCTACTCAAGAAATTATTAATCACACTATGTAATCCTCTCTGAGATATTGAATTAATTGATTCATGGATATTATCCTTGAGTTCCTTTATCATGTGAGGATTTGTTGTGTACACTTTGTCCTTCGGTGCACCCCACAAAGAAAAATCAGTGTGTTAAATCAGGACATCTAGGAGGCAAATATTGTTACTAATCACCTTTTATCATACACATCATGAATTGCATGCTAAGAAACATTGGCCATATGAGCCCTGACTGAATCCTGTTGAAAAAATGTGAAGCTTCATTCTCTTTCACCTCAGTTCAATAAAAAATGTTCGCAAAATGTTTTGCACGTATCTTTCACTTATAACTGTGTCATTAAAAAAACTGGGTGTATTATTCTTTCACCACTAACGGTGTACCACACCCCTATTTTCTGATCATGAAGAGGTTCCTCATGAAGCACAACAGGTCTATGTGCACTGCAGTGTCAACAGTTTTGGGAAGTAACATATCCGTGTAAATGGAACCAAGCCTCATCTGAAAACAGAATGAGGTAAGGAACCATTTCACCTTTATGCACTTGTTTTAAAACCCATTTGTGAGATCACGAGGTCAAAGTTCTTGTACTACAGATACTTTATGTGCAGAGGTGCATCATATTTGTGTTTGCTTTGAAAGATGCCTAAGAGACATTTTAGGGGAATTTTCCAGGCAATATGCAGTGTCTTGAACACCTCACATTTCACGAAATTTATTCATTAATTTGTGAACTGCATCACGACTTAGAACTCAAACACCTGGAAACTTCTGTTCAAACAATCTATCAACAGTATGAGCTGACTCTGTATGCACATACGAATTGCAAATATTGAATAATTCACTCTTCCCATTTTTGAATTCACAAACTTCACTGTTATACTCATGATGCCTGTTTCACTGCTTGAATGACACTGGCCGACAAGGTGCGTATGTCTGTATGGCCTACAGGCTAAAACCCACAACAAAAGATGGGGGCATAGTGTCGTCCCACTGGTCCCATTCAATTGGCAAGAGCAGCTTCCATGGCTGGCGTACCCTGCACAAGCAGTCATCAGATAAAGTTAAAGTTACCGTTACTGTATCATTGTATTGAATAGTAATCGTATACATTGTTAAAACTACACTACCAGAAAAAGAGCAGTATCGTCAAGACAGGGTCATTTTCTTGACAAGTGACATGGCAGCTAGTTCATCATTGTAGGCACAGAGGATCAAATATGTAAAATGATAAGGCCTAGTAGAAATCCCTAAACATAACAGGAGATAATGAATTTAATTGTTGAAAGCAGAAAATATAAAAATGCCATAAATGAAGCATGTGAAAGGAGATACAAATGCCCATACAATGAGATTGACAGGAAGTGCAAAATGGTTAAGCAGAAATGACTAGAGGACAAATGTAAGGATTTAGAAGCATATTTCACTATGGGGAACATAGAAACCACCGCCAGGAAAATTAAAGAGGTCTTAGGAGAAAAAAGCAGCAGCTGTATGAATATCAAGAGCTCAGATGGAAAATTTGACCGAGCAGTGAAAGACGTATGTTGAAACAAGGCCCCATCATGACTACCAATAGACTTGGGAGAGCCAGCCATTACAAAACTATTCCATATGGAGTGCAAGATGTAGGAGACAGACGAAATATCATCAGACTACAAAAAAAATGTAATAATTCCAATTCCAAAGAAAGCAGGTACTGACAGATTGCTACTTCCTATAAAGAAGGCACGTCAAGTTGCATTCGAGATGCTGTCTGGTGGAGTGTGCAGGGACTAGACTGCCAACAGGTACAGCATCAGGAGGTTGTGGGGCAGCAAGGTTAATGGAATACATTCGAATTGTGAATTAGATTAGGAAATGAGACACTTGAAGTAGTAGATCAGTTTTGCTACTTGTGCAAAGTAAAGATGATATAAAATGTTGACTAGCAATAGCAAAAAAAAGCATTTCTGAAGAAAAGAAATTTGTTAACTCAAATATAGGCCTAATAGTTAGGAAGTCTTTTCTAAAGGTATTTCTCTGGAGTTTGTCATGCATGGAAGCGAAGCATGGATGATAAACAGATCAGACAAGAAGAGAGTAGAGGCTTTTGAAATGTGGTGCTACACAAGAAAGTAGGTTAGATCGATAGATTATATGGAGGGAAGTTGGGGGAGGGGGGGGAGGTGAAAATCACACAGGGAGACCAAGAGATGAATACGGTAAGCAGATTCAGATGGATGCAGGTTGCAATAGCTGTACTCAGATGAAGATAGTTGCACAGGATTAAGTAGAATGAAAAGCTGCATCAAACCAGTCTTCAGACTGAAGACCACAACAGTAACATAATAAATTCAGACCAAATGAGAAGTACACATCACAGTAAATGGTGCCCAAACAGTTGAATAAATTTGCAGTGTACCCATCTCTGGTGGCAATATAGGTGTGTATACTCACATGCAAAGATTGCAAACAATCATAAAGGTGCCAAATGGTATCCTGTGACAGATTGTCCCAAGCATCTTGGGCCTTTTGTTGCAGTGTGCTAAACTGGTGAGGCATCTAGTGATCTTACTGGCAAGGGCAGTTGTTGTTCATCATGAAGAGCATGTTGCATCGCAGCAGCTGTATGTGGATGTGCATTATACTGCTGAAAAACCACATCACCTTCCTAATGAAGAAACTGCCTTCAGCATGTGGTCACTGTCTGTGTAATGTAGCAGGCACTGGTTACTTTACCTCTTTCACAACACCAGAGTAGCCATGTTTAGCTGTTCTGTGGTTTCAGTGGTAGTCTGTGTTCTTATTCTGGCTGCAAGCAGATGGTTTCCAGTGGCTCTGATGACACAGTGGATGCAACAAGTGCTCAGATTTTATGCCTGATTGAAGTTTGGCCTTCCATCATTGCCTGCACAATGCATCTATCTTGATGTTCATACTATGTAGAAGTCCAGAATCTGATCTGCAGGTGTGGGAATATTCCATAGACCACAGCTGAAAGTTGTGACAACCATGAACATGTTGTGCCCAACATATCCATTGATATGCCCATCCAACTACTTGTAGGCTCACAATGTGATAACACTCAAATGACTGATGCTGTTGAACAGGAGTAGGTACTCATCAGTGAGGCATTGTAATATCCACCTCTAAACTCAGCAGAGTTAATGATGTATTGTGGCTGTAGGGAAATGAGCAAGGGAATCAAACATATGACCAAATCATGTAGTTTTATAATTATTTATTTATTAATGTTATGACACACTGGTGCACACTAGGTTGAGAAACATCACTGCCAATTGCTGCAATCACAAAAAGTTTCACCAGTGCTTCTCTGTCATATTCTTTTAACCAAATTGCTTTTAATGATTCCTCTCTCTTTGTCTGACTGCCCAAGATTTCCCTTGACCAGACCCTGCCCTCACTTTTGTTTCAAATTCAACATACCAAGATTTGTGTCCTCTCTTTACATGTTGTTTCAGATAATTATGGCTTGAAGTGTGAGCCCTAATTGTTGATCTTTTAGGCAAGCACAATTTACAGTTGACAAGTGTTTGCTCTCCCAATTTGGATACAAAATTAATGTAACCACCTTAATGCAACCATAGATATTCATCAGTTGTAGAGCTAGAATCTGATTCCATCATGTAGTTTAAAGTCAATCCACTAAACAAAAGTAGTGTGTAACCTGATCTCAGTTAACATACAATCATAAACAGCCAACACCTAATTATTCTCACTCATGCTTGACTGTTTGCATTGATCACGTGCAATCAATTTTAGCCACACACCTACTTGCCCCGAACTTGCCACAACATGATTTCTGAAGATGGTAATTGATGATTAATGGTCATGTGCCCAACTATGCTGAAAAGAAATAGTTTCTGTATGATTGAAGTGATCCATGTAACTTTGATGGGGTTCCTGAACAGTCTTACAGTTGCACATACATCTGAAATAAATTTCATTTTGGGATGTCAGTTTTGATACCTATTGAAGAAACCCCATACTTCTGTTCAAGTGTGGCTTGAAGAATTTCAGGTTGACTTTGATCACTTTTGCATTCATAATCACCTGTAATATTACAGATAATTTGCAGTTTTGTAATGGATTGTGATTCAGTGCAATGTGTAGCATCTGGTGAAAATTTTTCACAGCATGACGAAATTACAAAATTCCTGTGAACACAATTCAGGACTTACATTAATCCATTTACAGGTGAATCACAGGGGTAGGGTGGCACAGACATGGCCTTACACCATCTGCAACTACATCTACATCTATATTCTGCAAACCACTGTCCCATTGTACCAGTTATTAGGGGTTCTTCCTGTTCCATTCATGTATGGAGTGCAGGAAGAATGATTGTGTGAATGCCTCTGTGCATGTAGTTACCGTATTTACTCGAATCTAAGGCGCACTTTTTTTCCGGTTTTCGTAATCCAAAAAACCGCCTGCGGCTTAGAATCGAGTGCAAAGCAAGCGGAAGTTATGAAAAATGTTGGTACGTGCCACCACAACTAACTTCTGCCGTCGAATATATGTAGCGCTACGCGGGCATGCTTTGTAGGCACAAAGATAAATACTGGCGCCAAAACCTCTGCGTCAGTAAATAATTTTTTTTAAAAAAAGTGGAAGACGAGCTTTTTTTCTCCGCTGCGAGTTTCGACCACTGCATTTTCGTACATTATCCAACGAAGTAAATACAAATTCCGTGTTGTTCATCTTCGAATGTAGCACAATTTCAGTGTACTACAAAAATCTGACTGGCAAGACTGTTTGGGATGTTTGTCAATATGGCCAACTCTATGTTCTGAATTTTTTCCTATCTGTGAGAAGAGATGGTTGCTAATAGGAACCTGATAAAATTTGAATCACATACAGTATTCTCTTCACCATAAGAATAATACGAATTAAACATTTTGCCATGTATTCTTTCGTGTTTGCTGCTATCTCATTTAAATCCTTCTGCCTAATAAACTACGAAACTAGAGTGAGACAACAGCAAACGCGGAAGAATATACGTATCGTGTCATGTTTATATTCGTATTATTCTTATGCCTAATAGTGATACAGTCAGAAATGAAGCACGGCAAGTGACTAGATTTTTAAATCTAAGATGACTCAAATTTCTGTGCAGAATTTGATGTAATAAAGAAGCGGCCGCAAAGATTTTCAAACGGAGAAAATTTTCGCCAAACTCTCGTTCAGAACATGTTCCATCATACGCAGTCTATTATTTGATTCTTGTTGATCATTATCAAAGAAAGCAGCAGTGTAAGTAACGTCTCTTGCCATTGTTTCACTAATGAGACGATTCCTCTCTCTCTCTCTTTTTTGTACGCGGCAGTAGCGCGCGCAAAAGCAAGCCATGCCGCGAGCCACGACAGGCCGTAAGCACGCACTATCAGAATGCGACAAACAATGCATGACACAGTGCAGTAATGCATTTTCAGCTTAAGAGTGACGCAAACACCTATAACAAAGAAAACGGCACTTATCAAATCAAAGCAAAATAAACAATCGATTCAAACCAGCCGAAGCACGTGAAAAAGGAGGGGTACCCGTATAAATACGGACGGAACGCCTGACGCATAGCAATGGCTACCTGGTAAAGCTTAACTGCTAAGCTTACGACTCGAACCAAACTACTGTAGCTGTATCGTCATTCATTCGACCTAAATTGTGTCTCATATTACAATGGACCAACTTTGTTTCGATTTGGAGGTGCGGCCTAAAACTTTTCTCTCCCCTTGAATTTCGAGTCTCAAATTTCAGGTGCGGCTTAGATTCGGGATTTTTTTTTTTTTTCCTTTATTTCGAGTCTCATTTTTCAGGTGTGGCTTAGATTCGAGTGCGGCTTAGATTCGAGTAAATATGGTATTATCCTAATCCTATTCTCATGATCTGTATGTGAAGAATATACAGGGGATTGTAGTATTATTCCTAGAGTCACCATTTAAAGTTGGTTCTTGAAACTTTGTTAGTAGACTTTCTTGGGATACTTTACACCTGTCTTCAACAGTGTTCAGTTCCTTCAGTATCTCTGTGACACTCTTCCATGGATTAAACAAACTTGTGACTATTTGTGCTGCCCTTCTCTGCAACCCAAGACCTATGATATTCCCAAACTGGGACAAAAACTTGATAGTGACACTCCCCCTCCCCCTTGAGCGTTTCAGATAGGACACCAAGAATTAAAAAAAAAAAAAAAGATGATTCAAAATTATGTTCATTTTGTACTGCACATCTTTTTGATGAGTTTGATATATGAAACATACGTGTTTGATGAAATGTAAGACATGTTATTTGGTCTTAAGTGTGCCAAAATGCAGTGGCATGCCTCTTCACACAGCATTCTTCTATTGCATGCACTGTATTTTGCTCTGTGGAATCCAAATGTGTATGTTTTGTAATGGAAGCCATAAAAACAGTGGAAATGAAAATGGTCATTTTTATGTATGTAATTTATATAAACAACACTACAGAATATGATTCATGAAGTACCAATATCAAATGCCTGTTAGGTCTACTACAAGCAAAAAGTTTTATGTTAGGAAATAGTTTCACATTTAATTCATACACTCCAATTCCTCAAGCATGAGATTGGAAAGTAGTGTTAGTTCAAAATTTTTATATAAATTTGGGATTGTCATATTCTTCAGTATAATCTGTGTGATGTCCATGTTTCTTCTCCTTTCTCATTCTAACAAATGGTCTTGTCATTACTAATTCCATAATCAAGTAAGTTGTGAAAACTTATTCTCTGGTTAACTTCACTAACCAGTTCAGTTATCCCATGTCTATTCTCCAATTAGGCATTATTGCATGCCTGTACAAAACATTTTCTGTGCTATTCTTAAAACAGAGTTTAAGGAGCTGCAGACTAGGGATCACCTTTAGTAGTGTGACAAAAATTTTGTGTCATAATTTCATTTTCTCAGATGTACCAACAAGATAATATGTAATCTTTCTTACCTGTTATTCCTGTTAGTTGTTTATTCACATTCTGATAGTCTGAATCTATATATTTCACTAATGATTAAAATAATGTTTATCATTTGCATACCCAATCAAGCACATAAACAAACAGTGATTGGCATTCGCCTGTTTGAGTTTATTCAGCTCAGCTTGTGTGCCGTGTCACCCTTAGTCTGCATGAAAGATTTTTATTTCTAGATGTGATGGGGATTCCCCTGGCAGACATATCACATACACTGTGTATAAATTCAAAAATCAACTTAAGATTCATTCAGAAATCAATTTAGAATGTGTTAAAAAATGTTCAAAAACCAACATGTATAATCGCTAGACCAACATGTGCTAGATGCTAGACGCTTTTAGTATGTCATGTGAGAAAAGTGGGTTTCACATGATCATTGTTTTTTTCCAGAATTCATGCTGGTTGGCACTGAGGAGGCCATTCTGTTCAAGATATCTCATTCTACAACAAATCAATGTCAAGGATATTGAATGGTAGTTTTGCGGACCCCTTCTACAACCCTTCTTGTAGACAGGTGTGACCTGAGCTTTTTTCCAAGAACTGGACACAGTTTTTTATTCAAGGGATGTGTGATAGATGATAGTTGGAAGAGGGCAACTTGGACACAAATTCAGTATAGAATCTGACAGGGATTCCATCAGGTCCTGGAGCTTTGTTCAGTTTCAACAATTTCAGTTGTTTCTCAACATCACTGACACTAATACTGATTTTATTCATCTTTTCAGTGGTGCGAGGATTAAATTGAGGCACTTCTCCTGGGTTTTCCTTTGTAAAGGTATATTTGAAAATGGAATTAAGCGTTTCAGCTTTTGCTTTACTGCCCTCAGTTTCAGCTCCTGTTTCATTTGCTAGGGACTGGACACTTAACTTTGGTGCCACTAACAGCCTTTACAAATGACCAGAATTTCTTTGGGTTCTGTGAAATATCGTTTGACAATATTCTGATAGAGTAGTAGTATCTCTTGACAGCCAAATGCTTGTCATTCAGCATCCCCCTATCTAAAGCCCTACGCTTTGTTTTACGCCTATTATGCAGCAGTCTTTGTTCCTTTAGAAGTTTCTTTACAGAGACTGTGTACCATGGAGGCTTCACTATGGACTGTTCCACTGAGTACATATCTATTCAATACATGGTCAGCTATTCTTTTAAACTTGAGCCATAGTTCCTGTACATGCTCTTGCCCTGTGCTGAAATTTTCAAGTTTACCATTGAGATATGACACTACTGATGTTTTATATAGTTAACTGTTCATTTATATCTTTCTGCTTGGTTTAGTTGTCCTTTGTACTTTGGTAATCATTTTCGCCACAACTGCAACACAGTTATTGATACTAGTTTCCATCTGGACATCATCAAAGATCTGTTTGGACATCATCAAAGATCTGTTTGGTCATCATCAAAGATCTGTGTGGTCATCATCAAAGATCTGTTTGGACATCATCAAAGATCTGTTTGGACATCATCAAAGATCTGTTTGGACATCATCAAAGATCTGTTTGTTGCAATTACTCGTAGATACAATATGTTCCTATCATGAGTGGGGTTCCTAACCATCTGTTTTAGGTAGTTTTCAGCCCACCACTAACAAAACTGTAATTTTCCCAATTAATTGTTGGATATTCAAGTCCCCAAATGCACTGGGGCTTTCTCTAGTTTTCTATTACGCCAGGAGATGAGTCTGGTGGCACATGCAGCTTCAATTTGATGATGTGCATTTCTTGTCTACTGCAACAAATACACAACTTCCGTTTTTCATTTACCTGTACTTTTCAGATACACTTAAATTGTCCTCAAAAATCTCACTGCTATCAATTTCAGGTTTCCATCAGCTGTCTGTATTATGTGAGCTTCACTGCTTTTCATGAATACTACAAACTCTAGTACTTTGTCACAAATGCTTCAGCAGTTTACCATTACAGTTTTAACACTCTGACCTGTGGGAGGCATTTTTTTCAATATTACCCTTATCTACAGCTATCATTATCTGGATTGGGTGGAAAGTTGCCTAATCTAAAAAAAAAACCATATGTACACCCTGCACACAATCAGCTACCTGAGTAGTACAGTAGCCTCTGATGTGTAGTGTACACCTGAACCATTTAGGGGGCACTACAGTTCTCAACCTTATGATGCAAGTCCAGGAAATCACAGCCTGGCTTGTCAAAAAACTTTCAAAGTCTCTGATTCAGTTGTTCCACTCAACTCAGAACCAAAGGCCACAATCAGTTCTGGGGACAGTGCTGCAAATTGTGAGCTTCATTGAAACTCCATGCGCAAGGCTGTCTTCTCAACCGTCTCTGCCAGTTGCTGGAGTGACACAAGTATGACCTTGGAGCCAAGATGACAGGCACCCTTTGCCCCCAATGTGTGCCACAATCTGCAGTTGATTGCATCTTTTTTTCTCAATACCTGGTGGATCAGCCTCTTTAGTGTGTTGAATGAGGCTCTCAGACATACACACTGATAGCACCTAGCATCCTTCCCTGTCACTTGCTGCCATTTCTATAAGGGGTACCACCATTTGCTGTATGTTTGAACTGCTGTTGATTAATAGATCCATATCCTTTTGTGTTTGCCTCCTCTTGACACCAGACATAATAGGTTTCCCCAAAATAGATGTAGTGACTCCCAGTGATTCAGTTTCAGTTTCAATGAGACAGAATACCTCAGACTTGTTGGTTAATGTGTTAATTATAATTATCATGTAATAACAGATTACATTGCTTATTATGAGAGAATGTTTACATTGCCTCAAAAAAGTTTGTAGTAGAGTCATTGTCACTAGAATTATTTGTAGTTTATTTGAAATCCACAAAAATGCATTAAAATATATTTTTGTCTTATTGTGACAGGAACATTTAACTCTTCATAGTTTTTTCTTCTCATTTAGGTCACTTTTCACAAATGATATGGAGGAGCAGCAAAGAACTTGGTATGGGGATAGCACGCTCCAAAAATGGAAGAGCTATAATTGTAGCAAATTACAATCCACGTGGAAATTACATTGGCCAGTTTGTGAGCAATGTACCCAAACCTCTTTGAACAGTCCATTGTAATGAGAATATAATTTATAAGCAGTTTTGTAAGACAACTGCAAGAATTTTCCTCTTTGTTCCAAATGTGCAGTACAATTATACATCATTCCTCATAGCTAATTCAGCTAAGATTTTTGTAAACAAAAACTTATTTTGTGAACTGTATGTGCATACTGCAAGCTGTTTAGAAATAGTACTCACAGAGCTTGCCCATGCACTTTGCAATTAGAAATATATATTTTTTATCTTTCTGTTTTTAGCCAAACAGACCAACATCAAAGTTGTCGTTTTGTGATATTCATTAGTCTAAAACATGCTTAGTTCAGCATTTAAGCACTAGATTAGTGTATCATTTTGTTAATTTAATGATTATTCTATATAGATAACATGGATAAAATCAAATCATCTCCACAGAGGATAAGTTGTTTATCAAGACTGTGGCCATGTATGCTTTAGGAAGTTATTGCTCTTTCTTTCATGTACATTAAAGAGCCAACTAGCAGCACTTCTAGCTTTAATTGGAACAGAATGCTTCCAAAACTCTTGTAACTATCTCAGTTAACCAAAGAATATATGTATTTGAAAATAGTATACAGTTTTCTCAAACATACTAAATATTTGCATTTGTTAATTTTTTTTTTTGTGGTGGCAAAAGAAGTAATGTTCTCTTGAGTACTGCCATTTGTAAGTGTGAAGAGTAAGGACTTCTGGAAAAGTCGAACACTATAAGAGACTGTGGATACTATTTCTCTGTTGTAAGATGATGGTGGGGATGAATTAATTATTAAAAGACTGAAGATTATTTGTGTTTTGGCAAACCAAAGAACATTATTGAAGGATTTTGTTATGATTAATGTCAGTAATACTTTTGCAGTAGATAATTATAAAAGAAGTTATATATGTTGTCTTGCCAGATAACACATTAAAATGCTGTCATACATATGTATAATTACTATGTGAGAGTCTTTGCCACATGTGTAATAATGCAGTCTGTGCTTGGAACTTTCTTTCAGTCTTTTCTCTTTATAAATGATTTTATTAGGATATTTTATAGAGCACCATACATGTTGCTTGTTGAGCTTCTAATTTAAGTTTTTTCCCATTTTTTAAAAAGTTTTAGAGCAGTATGCCAAGTTTTGGTGTTTACACAACCTATAACTCACTTCATGGATAATGACAAGGTGAACTGCATTTTGATTTAGTTATGCTAAAAGAACCACACCCGTACTCCAGATACCAACTTCAGAACCTAGGCAGTTCCTGACCAGAAACAATTATAGTTGTGAATACAGTGGAAATCAAGAAGAATGTTAAAGGGTGTGACTCTAGATCCAAATTCAGTCAGTTTCGAGTTTTGACTCTTGTTAAACAATATATTTTACAGTTTCAAATCTCTATGTGTTTACCCCTGCTCATGGCGGTATGCAACAGCCAAAATCATTTGTCAGGAGAATGAGCAATTCTCTGCTTCAGACAGCTTATTGATTTTACAGTGTGAACAAACAGTTCACCACTAGTACAGTACTTTATTGCCAAGACTATGTCAATATGTGTTTCAGTTACTTGCTACATACTTCACTTGTATACAGAGTGCTGTGAAAACCTCTTCAACATTTGCAGTTCTTGATGTACACTAGATCCCTTAGTCTATAATTTTTCACTGTTTTGATTGTTCATTTCTCAGGGAGAAAATATTGTGTGTGGTGTGTGATGTGTAAGTGTGTTTATGTTTTTTAAGTGATTTCCTTTCAACATGTATTTGGTATTTTTCATCCTGGAGGTAGGTACTGGTCAGCCATAATGTCTCCTTGTAATTCTACAGTTTTCTGTTTTAAAGTTTTCGTTTTTATACAGTTATTATTTTTTTTTTCTGCCACTTCATCTCTGGCCAGCAAGCAAGTTTTGACGTTTAACCTTTGCAAATCTCAGCAACCATATGTCTTTTCCATTTCATACTGATGTTTGAGACTGCTGTACCTGACACTATTTGATATGCTTCCAAAAGCAATAAAATTCAACAAAAAATTAACAACACAAGTACATTAAGTGAAGAACAGTTTACCTGAATTCACACAAGTAACATAAAAAATCATAACTTTTACGCACATTCAATAGAAGAGAAATAATAAAGATGATTTTGTACTATTGACTCTCAAAACTTTTGCTGTTCAGTCCTATGTGTCACCTATATTGTTGTTTTATGAAATGTATAAAACATATTAGGTACAGAAATTTTTCTTCTTTTATAAATTTTGTCTTAGTAGGCACTGAAAATGAAGCAGTTTAGGGGATGTAGTTTTAAAAGAGAAAGTAAAGAACTCTAACAGTTATTTTTGTGTGACATAGTTTGATCTGTGATTGTCAAAAACACATTCCATGAAACATTCTCATAACAGTTTCTATATTCCATTATTTTATTTTTCAGAAATCAGACATGTATGGTCTTAGGTAATTTGTATTAGATTCAGTAAATTTGCTGGGATACTGAGCTCACTCTGTAAATATTGTTTTATCTATTACTTGCAATTTTGTTTATAAACTGCTGATTGGAAATACAGTAAACAATTTAGAAGTTAATGAATAAAATATATTCCACTTCAAAACAAAAGTTTCAATTTCTTGTTGAGGATTTGGAAGACTGACTGACTGGCCAATTTCTCATGCACATTCTGCTGAACTATCAGTAATGTAAGTTTATGGAAAAGATGTAAATACTTGTATTATGTGTATACAAAATTTCTTAACTTTGTTGTCTGTTATACTGCTGTTAAATGATATTTTGTATTTTAAGAGCCTGTACAATAATTTTCTCATGTAAATTATTAAAGTATTACAGAAACAGTCTTTGGCAGTTTGAGTTACAATACTCCGATCTTTCTTTTAACTGGTAATCATGAAGTTTAAAGTGGAAGAAGTCAGTACATCTCCGAACAGTGACACTTTTTATAAATTCTATTTTTATACATCCACTAAACAAATGTTTTATATTTATTGCACATGGAGGACTGTACATGTAACCATGTGACATGAATACATGTGAAACAGATCTAAATATAAATTTTTATTTGCCATTCGGGATCACAGGAACTAATATGTCTGCTTGTGTCTGTATATGTGTGGATGGATATGTGTGTGTGTGCGAGTGTAAACCCGTCCTTTTTTCCCCCTAAGGTAAGTCTTTCCGCTCCCGGGACTGGAATGACTCCTTACCCTCTCCCTTAAAACCCACATCCTTTCGTCTTTCCCTCTCCTTCCCTCTTTCCTGATGAGGCAACAGTTTGTTGCGAAAGCTTGAATTTTGTGTGTATGTTTGTGTTCGTTTGTGTGTCTGTCGACCTGCCAGCACTTTCATTTGGTAAGTCACATCATCTTTGTTTTTAGGTATATATATATATATATATACACAGCACTTTCATTTGGTAAGTCACATCATCTTTGTTTTTAGGTATATATATATATATATATATATATATATATATATATATATATATATATATATATATATATATATATATAATAGAGGGAAACATTCCACGTGGGAAAAATATATTTAAAAAGAAAGATGATGAGACTTACCAAACAAAAGCGCTGGCAGGTCGATAGACACACAAACAAACACAAACATACACACAAAAATCTAGCTTTCGCAACCAACGGTTGCCTCGTCAGGAAAGAGGGAAGGAGAAGGAAAGACAAAAGGATATGGGTTTTAAGGGAGAGGGTAAGGAGTCATTCCAATCCCGGGAGCGGAAAGACTTACCTTAGGGGGAAAAAAGGACAGGTATACACTCGCACACACACACACATATGAATGTATTTTGTCTTTCCTTCTCCTTCCCTCTTTCCTGACGAGGCAACCGTTGGTTGCGAAAGCTAGATTTTTGTGTGTATGTTTGTGTTTGTTTGTGTGTCTGTCGACCTGCCAGCTCTTTCATTTGGTAAGTCACATCATCTTTGTTTTTAGATATATTTTTCCTACGTGGAATGAAGCAGCATCTGCTTGTGTCTGTATATGTGTGGATGGATATGTGTGTTTGTGCGTGCGAGTGTATACCCGTCCTTTTTTCCCCCTAAGGTAAGTCTTTCCACTCCCGGGACTGGAATGACTCCTTACCCTCTCCCTTAAAACCCACATCCTTTCGTTTTTTCCTCTCCTTCCCTCTTTCCTGACGAGGCAACCGTTGGTTGCGAAAGCTAGAATTTTGTGTGTTTGTTTGTGTTTGTTTGTGTGTCTATCGACGTGCCAGCGCTTTCGTTTGGTAAGTCAAATCATCATACAGCTACAGGCTTTGCTCATGGGTACTGATAATAATTACAGGTTTTACTGTCAAGGAAAAATCACCAACTTTACCTAGTATTTTAAGCACAGGAAAGCAAATCTGCAAGATATCATGCAAAAAATTCAGGCCCTTATTCTCATGGTACACAGTTATGACCTTCTGAAAGTACGGCTTGTAAACAGACACATGCATCTCTTGTTTGTCATTTGCCCTGACCCACTGTGTCTGCTTAATGCCCAAGCGCAAAGTACTGTACAGCAGAGTGAGTAAGAGGTTTGTATTGATAACGACCACAAAACATCTAAGGTTGTTGCTGGAAGACTGTGATTAACAAGTCACCAACCAAGCATTATCTAAGGCACATTTGACTCCCAATGTGCACAGAGGCAAGGGAGGAATAATATTTTACTCGCATATCATAAAATAAAACCTATAAAGATTGAAGTAATACACAGGAAATAGTCTCCCAATCTTGTTGGTACATGGCATGTAGAGTTTCTGAAAATAACTTGGACCCCAAACCTCTCTGCCATAATAGTTGCTATTCAGATTTCCCTTGTTACACATCAAAATATTCAACATATTCAAAAATACATGTCGTCTCAAATGGTGACCAAACTATAACACTTTGCACACATCTGCAATGCAACTCAACAATGTACACTTTCAAATTGCAGCCATTGTGGTAGCTTATAACACATATGTGGCCATTACTCACTATGTGGTGGGAGAGGAATAATTCAGAAACTGATTGCAGTCAGGCATTTGGGTTTCTTGGACAATGTACATTCTGGGAAATAGATACCAACATAATAACAAATATGCCACCACTCCACAACAGACAATGTCATACTGTCAATACAAACACATCCACAACTACTGCAGTTCTCTTGTGGATGAAGCTGCACTGTTTCTTGTAGGCACGTGAGCAATTTAACAGTCAACTCACGTAGTGGTTACATTATGTGATTTAGTACCTGCTGACAATCTCTTAGTCACAAGTTCCACATGTGCATCAGTGTCAGAGTAATATAGCCTGTACAAATTGTAATGCTACAGTGTGGCAAACCCATTTTCTGAAGCGTCATTGATCTGTTCTGTTCAAACTCGGAGATGTGCAGATTTCGGACCTTGTATTCATTCAGTGATAGCCTGGCATGACATTAACATTTCTGGCCACACAAGAAGTGTACTTCTTCAGTCTGGCATTAATTTAGGCCACTGGTTCAGATTTACATAATTTTCACAAGTATGGAGAAAAATAGACAGAAATATGAAGAAGGAAGCAAATAGTAGAAAATAAATTCTACAAGCTGTTGAAGTTGAGTGGTTGATAGGCACGTAAACAAGACTATCAGATGACTCCCCATTTCAGAGCTAGTAGAATACACACACGCATGCGCGCGCACACACACACACACACACACACACACCACCATAGATACATCACCTTCACTAACTACATTGTGCCAGCACAATTCCCAGCCTGACCAAACTACAATGGCAATGCAATGCAGTGCAGTGCAGCTGGCCGGGGTGGTGTATTGGTGCAGGTACATGTGTATTCTGTTAGTTCTGAAGAATGATTTATCCAGAAACTTAGCCAAGTTCTCTGTCTTGTTTATGTGCCAATCGGTCACTAAATGCCTAAACCATATGGTGATTTGTTACCTTTACTCCTTCCATTATTGAAATACTGAAGTATAAAAGAGAGGTAGAAATTAATTAAAAAAAAAAACAAAGTAAATACATATGAACAAATATAAAAATGATGGAAGTAGTGAAGGCATGGTTGAGTGTCAGACAAGTGACAAGGGCTTTTGGCATACTCTTAATCTAAGTAATTTGCAGGCACTGAGCATAAATTTAGAGCACATTCCTGACTACAAAATTCTGGAACTATGGAGATGGCTAAGATGGCATCAGAGATCTGCTTTTGAGCCATACTAGTGAGAAATGAAGCTAGTTTCATAAAAGCTCAGTAGTTATAGTGCAGAGGGTTGGAACTTAAATAGCGGCAACTATTTATTCACAACCGATACAAAAGAGTTAAATGTTTGCACCTATTACTGTACTTCAAAGTAGTCACCAGCATTGTGTAGAAATCATTGCCGGTGATGTGGAAGGTGTAGTATATGGTTAGCAGAGCCTGTTGTGTTGATGGTGCGAATGGAGCGGTTTACTCCCTGTCAAATCTCTGGAACAGTTCTGAAGCGAATGCCACGAAGTGGTTCCTTCATTTTTGGAATCAAATCAAAGTCACAAGGACTTAAGTCCGGGGAGTATGGTGGTTGGTACAGTACTTCCCAGTCGCATTGACCGAACAGAGCAGCCACAGCTTGCACTGTATGTGCCCGCCCATTGTCGTGCAAAATGATGGGTGGGTTGTGTAGAAAGTGTCACTGCTTCTTTTGCAAAGCTGGTCACGTATGATGCTCCAAAAACGAATGGTAATACTGTACATTGATGGTCTCCATGGTTCCTGTTTCAAAAACGTAGTGACACCGTTACATCAGACCGCTCGCTCACAAGTGACTGTGTTTCCCTTGATTGTGCGCACGCTGGTGATGTGGGATGGGCGAGTCCATTTGCTCAGAGGTAAGGTAGGTATGTCAACAACGTTTGCTATCAGCGACAATAGATTCCATTCATAGTCTCTTCACAGCAGTGTTGCCACTATTTAAGTTCCAACCTATGTAATGAATGCCTGATAAGCTGAGGAGGGATTGTTTTACTTGGAAAAGTCAGCAACATTGTCAAAGTGTGGGTGTTAAGATTCACAGTAATCTTGGTGGTTACTAAAGTATACAGGGTGAGCCTGAACTCTAGTGATAAAATGTACGATGTTATCCAGTGACATTTTTCAAAAATTTTGATAATCAAAGTCACAAGGACTAATAACATAATTATAATATAATAACATAATTATAATTTATTCAGTAAAGTAAAACAAGGATAATGGAATGTAGTCAAATTAAGTCGGGTGATGCTGAGGGAATTAGATTAGGAAATGGGACACTTAAAGGAGTTTTGCTATTTAGGGAGTAAAATAACTGATGATGGTCGAAGTAGAGAGGATATAAAATGTAGACTGGCAATGGCAAGGAAATCGTTTCTGAAGAAGAGAAATTTGTTAACATCGAGTATAGATTTAAGTGTCAGGAAGTCGTTTCTGAAAGTATTTGTATGGAGTGTAGCCATGTATGGAAGTGAAACATGGACGATAACTAGTATGGACAAGAAGAGAATAGAAGCTTTCGAAATGTGGTGCTACAGAAGAATGCTGAAGATAAGGTGGGTAGATCACGTAACTAATGAGGAGGTATTGAATAGGATTGGGGAGAAGAGAAGTTTGTGGCACAACTTGACTAGAAGAAGGGATCGGTTGGTAGGACATGTTCTGAGGCATCAAGGGATCACAAATTTAGCATTGAAGGGCAGCGTGGAGGGTAAAAATCGTAGAGGCAGACCAAGAGATGAATACACTAAGCAGATTCAGAAGGATGTACGAGGGCCATTCAGAAAGTAACCTCCGGTTGATGTAAAAAAATACACCAAGTTAAATAAAAATATTTTAATATATACATCTTACAACTACATCTTTGCACTATTTTTCTACATAGTCTCCATAGCGATTGAGGCACTTATCGTATCTCTTCACAAGCTTTGAAATTCCTTCTGCATAAAAATCACCCGCTTGTGCCTGGAGCCAGCCTGTGACCGCATCTTTGAGCTCTTCGTCGTCATCAAACCGCTGTGACCCGAGCCATTTCTTCAAATGCATGAAGAGGTGATAATCACTTGGCGCCAGGTCTGGGCTGTAAGGTGGATGGTTGATAACGTCCCACTTGAAGGACTCAAGAAGGGCCGTTGTTCTGCGAGCAGAGTGAGGACGGGCGTTATCGTGCAAAAAAACGATACCGGAAGTCAGCATACCACGGCGTTTGTTCTGTATAGCCCGTCGTAACTTTTTTATTGTTTCACAGTACACGTCTTGATTAATGGTCGTACCACGTGTCATGAATTCAACCAACAACACCCCTTTGGCATCCCAAAACACCGTTGCCATCAGTTTTCTGGCAGAAAAATCTTGCGAGGCTTTTCTTGGTTTGGTAGGCGAATTTGAATGTGCCCACATCTTTGATTGTTCTTTTGTCTCAGGGTTCACGTACTTAATCCAGGTTTCGTCACCGGTCACGATTCTGTTTAACAATGGTTCTCCTTCGTCCTCATAACGTGACAGAAAGTCTAATGCAGAGGCCATTCTTTGAGTTTTGTGGTGGTCGGTAAGAATTTTGGGCACCCATCGTGCACAGAACTTACGGTAACCCAATCTTGCTGTCACTATCTCGTACAAGAGAGTCTTAGAAATCTGTGGAAAACCAGTAGACAACTCCGACATTGAGAAACGTCGATTTTCACGAACTTTTGCATCAACTGTCTGAACGAGTTCGTCAGTCACCAATGATGGTCTACCACTCCTCTCTTCATCATGAACGTTTTCTCATCCACTTTTAAATAAACGTACCCATTCACGGACAACTCCTTCACTCATAACTCTTGGTCCGTACACGGCACAAAGCTCACGATGAATAGCTGCTGCAGAATATCCTTTGGCTGTAAAAAACCTTATGACAGCACGCACTTCACATTTGGCGGGGTTTTCTATTGCAGCACACATTTCAAACTGCCACAAAAACTAAACTAGCGCAGGTACGATGTTCACTCGACCACGGCTTGATGCCGACTGACCTGTTGAGTGCGTGAACGCACAGATGGCGTCGCTACTCCCCCCACAACCCGCACTGTGACCGATCGGAGGTTACTTTCTGAACCGCCCTCGTAGGTTGCAGTAGATACTGGGAGATGAAGAAGCTTGCACAGGATAGAGTAGCATGGAGAGCTGCATCAAACCAGTCTCAGGACTGAAGACAACAACAACAACAACAACAATTTATTCATACTCATACTAGCACTTCGGAAACCAGATATGGTAATGAGACCATATATGAATCAGAGGGCTACAGGATCTATAAAGCAAAACTGGCTATGAAGAATAAGCAGAAAGTCACTATGCTTGGAACAGCTTATCATGGTCAAACTGAATGTAACACAATCCTAACAAATATTGCATCCCCATAGGAGAAGTAAACAAGGGCTATACCATCATAAATGCACCTACTAACAACGACAACAGAAAAAATCCAGAAAAAGTTGAACAATTTTGGGAGACATCAGAAATACCAAAGCACCACATAACACTACATGTAGGAGTCTTCAGTGCACAGATCAACAGAGAAGAGAAATACAAGGTGATAGTAAGAAATTTTCCTGCACACAAACAAAGCAATAAGAATGGGGGAAGACTCCTCAATTTCTGCAGGCAATTACCAAGGAGAAAGAAGAACTAGTCTTCTCTTAACACACATTGGGGTGCATATCATGTGGATCTTGTGGCAATAACCATAGAAAACCATAAAGAAATCATGAACATATGGGTTAGAAGAAGACTAGGCATAGTTTTAGACAACTTTTTAGTGGAAATCAAATCCAAGAAAAGAAAAAATTTCGACCTTGAGAGCCAAACACCAAAATATAAAAAAGTTCATTTCTGTCAGACAAGAGGAATGAATTTGTTAAAAATCTTCACACATAGAAGATGAGAAATTAGAATGAAGTCAGAGAAGCAATGATAGAAATGGAGAAAAAACTAGAACAACTATGAAGAAGGAAACATAGGTGATGGAATGGAATAAGATATGTAATAAAGTGATAGAGCATAGATTAACTGCTTGGAAAAAATGGAACTTCTGTAAAAAGAAAAGACACTCGAACACATTCACTGAGATCAGAAAATAGACATCAAAAATTATTTAAACAGAGAAATGGAAACATGACAAGAAACAAGTAGAGGAAATAGAGATAAATTTCAGACAGAACCACTAGAGACTTCAACAAAATTTCCAAAGAACAAATAACAGGTTACAAGCTGATGAGCCTACACTTCAAAGATTCAACAGCCAAACTGATTACCAATGACAAAGACAACTATGATTTACTAGCAAAGTACTTCAAAAATCTTCTAAACTGTGAGGAACCAACATAATGAATAATTTTCAGACAGCTTCAAAAGGAAAATCCACATTTACAACCAGCATCACTGCATCAAAATGAACAGTACATTGGCTAGCTGAAAAACAACAGAGCACCAGCGGAAGCCGAGATATTGGCTGAGATGTAGAAACAGGGAGGGAAGTGGGCAGCTGAAACCATTTATGAGGTTATCATTGATTTGTGGGAGAAAGGAAGAATATCAGATGACTGGAAACAAGCCATGATCCATCCACTGCATATGAAGGGTAACAGGACAGACACCAACAATTACCAAGGCATATCTCTGCTTCCAGTAACCTACAGAATTATATCCAAAGCTCTACTGAATAAGATACAAGATCAAGCACAACACACAATCGGTGAGTATGAAGCACGGATCAGAAAAAATAGATTGTGCCCAGAGTAAATTTTTAACTTGAAAACCATTTTCAGGAACAGACCAATGCGGAACCTTAAGACAATCATCACATTCACTGATTAAAAAAAAAAAATGATTCTGTAAACAGACAGACAGACAGTATTTGTAACACTGGAAGAAGCTTGTATCGACAAACCACCAGACAATCAAACGAACACACACGACTTCAAAAGTTGAATTTCTAGGAGAGGCTTCCTAACCATTCAGAATTAACACAGGTTTTTGGTAGGGCGATGGGCTCCCACCGGTTCTCTTCAGTCTGGTCTCATACAATGTCATGAGAGAGTGGGATAAAGAACTGAAAGAGAAAATCATCAAAGGAATCCATCTAGGACAAGGAAGAGGAAGATTTGAGGTGAAATGTCTCCCTTTTTGCTGACAATACTGCAGTAATTACTAAGGACAAAAGAGTTGCAAGGATAATGATAGAAACACTTCCTGAAATTGCAGCTAAAACTGGATTATTAATATCATATGAGAAAATGGACTACATTGAGCATATATACAATCATAACATGGGAACATAAAAAGAGTTGTTAAGTTTAAGTATTTGGGAGAATGGATACAATAAAATGTGTTAGACAACACCACAAGTAAGGAAAGATTAAAGAAAATGGAATTAGCATACAAACTCACCCAAAACTGATATAATAAAAGATCAATATCATTCCAGTCAAAAATTAAGCACTACACAACAGTAATTGAACTGGAAGCACTTTACAGGTATGAATGACTAACACTGAATAAAAAGAGGTAACCAAAAGAACTAGAAAATAAAATTTTAGGACCACAAGAAAACACAGATAATGACTAGTCAAAGAGGAGAAATGAAGATCTATACGCAAACATAGAAACAATCACAGACACAATAAGAAAGAGGGGATTAAAATGTTAGTCATATTTACAGAACGAATGATAATTGGCTAACAAAGAAAATCTTTAATTTAATTTTCAAATTAAAAAACATCATGGTATGGCTAGAAGAGATAAGAAAAGACTCAAGAAAACTTAACATCACAGAAGAAACCATACAGAACAGGAAAAATCCCAGGCTATTGGTCAATAAAGCAAAATTTCCTGCCCAACAATGAAATTCACAGTGTAGGAGGATGATGTCAAATGAACAGAGGTAGGCCATCGGCCAATGCATGAAGAAGTTCTGGTTAGATAAAAAGTAAAAGATTGTCCTTCAGCTTAGGTTCTAGGCAGTCTACAGTTGGCCAAATTCTGTAATAAAAAATTAATGTATTAAGTTTATTATCCCAGTTACCTCTGTTGCTGTGAAAATGCTTGCCAAGCAATGAAAAAGCAATGTAAAATCAGTAAAATGTATAATAAAAAATGTGGAGTAATGAACAGTTGCAAATGTACTTCGAGGTGGCTTTGTTGCTGCAGGAACAGCTCAGTAAAACATCACGCCACTCCGCCATTGCATTGAGTGAACCAATACATGAGGTGCATAATGGACAACTCTTCATGAGTAAATCTATCTTACTGTTGTGTATCACCATTAATATTTAACTGACACTGCAAGAAAAACAAACTAGAGACAAAACCAAGCCATACTGAAAGCAAGGTTTAGGGTGAAGAGTAAAGTGGGTATTACTGTTGTCAACAGCAAGTACCATGCATGGATGGAACAAAGCTTGTTTCCAAATAGACTCGTGGTGTAAACTGTTGACATTTGCACTGATATGTAGATACAGTCAGTGCAGTATGGATACAAAGATAAGTGGGGGTAAGAATTGAAAAAAGCATGCAATTACTCTGTAATGATCCAGTGGAGAGCATGAGACCCTTATATCAAAATAATCAGAAAATATCCCTGAACAATCTCAGAAGTTTGGGTTCACCCATAGAATTGGTTGTAGGCAAGTAGGTCAACATAAAAGATAGTGAATTGCAGTACAGAAAAGGAGCAAGTTCTAAAAAGTACACCATTTCACGTTGATATTTCATAGAAGTTCAATTTTCATATATGAGGACAAAATGCTAAAAGACCATATCATATTTATAATGTTGATCTACAGAATATGGAAACGCTTAATGCTGAGACTAAAAGTCAAGTTTCTAAAAGTCAAAGATTCCTTATTCAGCCATCAGCTCTGGGAAGAAAGATTAAATATGGTATAGAAGACAACTGCTTAATACAAAAAATTAAAAAGATGGATTTCCTAATGACAGTTTGGACAATTTTTTCTCTAATGACAATAAGAATATGAATCTCAGCAGTCTTCTATGTTAATTATGTCTTAACTCCACCAAAGAACCTATCACTCCCATTTGTAGCTTTCATACTCAGTAGTGGCTGTGCCCACCCCTTCCCTGTGTCACAGAACTTGTTGAGGTGGGATGGCTCATGTGCCTCAGTAATACAAGTAGCTGTATCACAGGTGCAACCACAATGGAAAGACCTGAATAACCTATGGTACCTGAAGAGGGGCAGAAGTCTTTTGATAAGGATCATTGACTGACTTGGCCCTGTAACATTAGCCAACATGGACTTGCTGTGCTGGTACTTCAAATGGCTGAAAGCAAACGGAAGCTGCAGATGTTATTTTCCCTCAGAGCATGCAGCTCTATTGTATGGTTACATAATGATGGCATGCTCTTGGACGAAATATTCTGGGGATAAAATAGTTCCACTATTTGTATCTCTGGGCAGGGACTTTTGGATGACTTAAAGTGGCGAAGTATGTGTGTAAACTCTCACTCCTTTAGCGATGAGACTTACTTGACATGGTCAGCCGACTTCCCTTGACGATTAGCTTGCTGTTGCAACCTCCTTTTATCTTGTTCTCCAAAGTATAATTGCTAGTAACAGGAATTTCTCAAGACACTTTCTATTTATAAAAACAAGCAGACCTACGCAGTTTCTTTTGCTTCACTTCACGACCTATATTTGACCATCAAACTTTTACAAATCTCATTCGCCACATAAACAAATACTATCCAGTAAGGTTAGAAACAAAGTTCATTTACAAATAAGGTAAGCTTGGCTTGATAACCATGCCCTTTCTCAATATGAATCTGAATACATGTCTTATCCTTTCCAAGTCCAAAACGAGCATTAATTAACAATATCTCAACTGTTCTTTTTTTCCACTACAATCGTCAAAGTTATAAAACAGCACAGAATACACAAACCCTCCTTGTTCTTCCACTACGGTTTCCATGGCGTGACCGGCAAACACTTGTTGGTGCCGTTCGACCGCCACGTCTATAGTCGTCTCACAATAAACTTCAAACCCACACACACACACAGACAGGTTATGGGCAGTAAATAGGCTCTCTCACATTTATATTTAAAATATCATGTGTTTGAGATGGTAGAAGACCGAGTGGTTCTAGAATTTACGTGGAAATTCTTGAAACACTACATATTCCCCTCCTCATATCGAACACATGATATTTTATACATAATCATTATGTTCAATATCATACATAATAACAATTCACATTTTAAAAGTATTCATTTATTACATAGGTTTTTTTTCACCAATACATCTTTGTACTCTCTAGAGAAAGCTTCCACTTGTTGTCTTTCTACTGATTCCTTACTCTACCTTGTTTTTTTAGAACATAAGCATTTATTTATGATTTCATTCCACATTAATATTACTTAGGAATTGTGAGGGTTCTTTCTTTAACTCCAATAGCGAACTTTGGGTGTTCATGACACTTGAGTACTTTATTTTTTATTCTAAATCTTTGTACTACCTCTTTAGTACGTAATAGACTCATTATTTATAGACTTTAGTTTGAAGGAACTGTGGGCAAAATTCACTTCTTAATACCTTATCAACTCCCTAGAGTGCTCCTCTACTCATCAACTTCTATACCTGTAATAGATGTCTGGATGTACTATTCAGTAGAGAATATGTTTACTTAGGCTATACGAGTCCCACTATCCTACAATTCTTTGGCTCATGTTCTCTTTCATTACTCATGCCTCCTTCTTATGTTCACTCATTGTAGAATCATCATAGTTCATAATTTATATATATAGTTTTTGTATAAATAAGTGATGTAGAACTGTCATAATTACAAAAAAAAAAAAAAAAAAAAAAAAAGTGTGCAAATTTCCCGATGTACAAATATCTTTCCCCCTATCATACTTGGCAGTTCTCACATCTTTCTAATCTGTTACCTCATTGTTTGTGTATCCGTCTCTTTTTGTGTGTATGCTGACGGGTGTTCATGTAGTCTGATTCTTCAGCCTTCTTATCAAAAGATAAGATATAGGTTATTATAAAACAACAGAAAGTAGGAAGGACTTCTGCGATAGAAGTATGTGAATATGGAAAGAGGGAAAAATAGATAGATCCTTCACATGAAGAAAGAAAGGAAATAAATAGAAATGGTTGCTAAGTTCGAGGAAGAGAAAGAAGATAGCCCGCAAAGACAGGAAACCCTCCCCACCTCCTTTCCCCAGGATCCCTACCTCGCAGGTACTTGAGTGAGAAGCTGGAGGAGGTTTGGTGTTAAATTATCTCCTACAGGATGGACATTCCCACTTTCACCACTGAGGTCCCCGAATGAAATCTTAGCAACTCTATGGAAATGGCAAATGGTGAAGAATCAGGCACACTTGTTTGTGAGGGTTGTTTGAAAGATGCGAGGTGTGTGTTTTGTGTTAAGTCATGATTTATCTGTTGGTGTAAATCATGCTTTTATCTACAATACACACCCCTTTCAAAACTGATATAAACCTTCCCATCTACATCACATCTCATAAAAGGTATAAAATATTCTATGCAAAATAGGAAGTCTCTCCACTATGGTACAATAATTATTTAAATTAGTCACAAAATATCATGTTTTCCACAGATATAATATTTAGTGTAGAGATCACCTTCTATCTGTGATTCCCTTAAGCCAGTCCTTAGATTATAGTCATATCCAGTTTCCTAGGTATAGGATAGTTTTAGAATTCAGAAATAGATGACAGAATAGTTTAAGATTTGAAGGGAATTCAGTACAGGAAAACTATTTTGGAAGAAACTCTGAAAACAACTTGGGATCCGAAGGTCGTCGCTCCACCCGTCAGAATGTTAATGTCCCTGGGGGATAGATGACTCTCCCCAGATCCCATCTTCACTTGAGCAAGTGCAGACCAATACTTCTCTTTAAATTTCTATGGACATTTTTCCCATTACAAAACAATCACCACTTCACTAGGTAATACCACATTAGGTGAAGTTATTCTATGCTCTACTCTATCCTGGATAAGTTTGAATCCTTTCCACAAGTCGTCTATAACCTTACTAGTATCATTAAGTTTGGAAGAAGCAATGGTTGAAACATTTCTGGAGATTATACTCTTGGTAACTTTTCGATCTATAATTTGTTCAGATGGTTCCGCCAAATTACACACATTTATAATATGAAAACTGGATACAATCTCTTTGAAAGTCTGTCCTACATTATCTACTTGTGGACTGACAACTCGTGTACTGACACCTGTAATTTGCAATTGGGTTATTGGCATTAACTTATCTTGCTTATCGACGCACTCTTTTAAAGTATGAAGCCGCTGTTTTACAGCATCAGACTTAACATTACATATATTTTCAAATGATCCTAACTTTTCATTAATTTCAGATTCAATCATATTACCTTTTTCTTCACTATCAAATTCTAATTTCCTTATCAAACCCTGGATTTGATCATTCTGTTTCTGACTAAAGCCAGTGAACATTTGATTTACATGGAGGTTTAAAGAGTTATTTACTTCATTCTTTAATTCTAATTTCAAATCCTCTGATTTATTATTTAAATCATCAAATTCAGTCTTTAAAGCCTCCATGCTTTTGCATAAACTACCAAATTCTTTGCTTTGCGATTCTACTTTGGCATTTAGCAAATTTAATTGAGAATTTACGGAACCTAGTTCTTTCTTTAGAGTTTCATTCTGAGCATTTGATCTAGAACTTAAAGTTTCATTTAATTACTTTCTTAAAGCCACTGAATCTGCCCTCTGGGCATCTATTTTTTCACTTAAAGTCACAATTTGAGCATTTGAAGCTGCACTTTGTGCTTTAATTAAATTTGCTAACTCAGTCCAGTCTGGCATTTCTCTACTGATTCTCATAGCCATAGCTGGTTCTTGAGTTTCTTCCATTTGTCTTACATTATCCATATTCTTATTAGCTTTAGACCTAGTGATCATTTAAAAAAAATCAACTCTGAGTGTAGTAAATACAGTTCTCTTAACAGTTCTTACTAGTTTGTACTACAATAATAAAGTTCTGTTTTATGCTCACCCCGGCATAGAGTTTAGGCTGTGTTGGTGAGCAGATGTGTAACCAGCACTGGTGAACAGCGACTGGTACCAGTGACGTCGGTCATTGCTTTCTGTGTTGGCGTTGGTGAGTGGAAGTGGAAGCAGGTCAGCACCGGTGGACAGCAACTGGTGCTGGTGGCATTGGCTGCTGGTTTCTGCGTCTGTGTACCCATGATGTGTGAGAGCTGTATACTCCCCACACCAGATCTTCTTAGTTGAATTGTTCTCAGCCTATCTCTTCTTAGTCTAATTGATTAACACATAAGATAAGGTTGGCTTGATAACCATGTCCTTTTCCAATATGAATCTGAATACACGTTGTATCCTTTCCAAGTCCAAAACGAGCATTAATTAACAATATCTCAACTGTTCTTTTTTTCCACTACAATTGTCAAAGTTATAAAACAGCACAGAATACATAAACGCTCCTTGTTCTTTCACTACAACTTCCATGGCGTGACCGGCAAACAATTGCCCGTGCTGTTCGACCACCATATCTATAGTCGTCTCACGATAAACTTAAAACCTGACACACAGACAGGTGATGGGCAGTAAATAGGCTCTCTCACACTTATGTTTAAAATATCATGTGTTCGAGATGGTAGAAGGCTGAGAGGGTCTAGAATTTACGCGGAAATTCTCGAAACACTACAGGACTACTCAGGAGAATGTTGGTATCAGGAAAAACAAAACTGGCGTTCTATGGATTGGAGAATGGAATGTTGGAGCCCTTAATCAGTTGGGTAGGTTAAAGAATTTTAAAAGGGAAATGGATAGGTTGAAGTTAGATACAGTGGGGAATAGTGAAGTTCAGCGGCAGGATGAAGAGGACTCTAGTCAGGTGTATATAGGATTAAGAGAGATAACAAATAAGAAAAGAGAATACATGTAAGCTGCTTTGAACAGCATAGTGAATGTGTTGTCATATGCTAGATATGCACAAGTACAACATCCACATAACTAGGAAGCAGACTGGAAGAATTTTGTCCAGAGTATATAAAGAGAATAAGAGCAGTCCTATTTGCTCATATCTTCATTAAAAGTCTGCAGTGAGATGCCATGTCAATTCTTTCCAGAAATCTAGGAATACAGAATCTATCTATTGCCCTTCATCCTTGGTTCACAGGACATCATGTGAGAAAAGGGCAAGCTGAATTTTGGATGAGTGATGTTTTCTAAATCCATGTTGATTTATGGACAGGAGCTCTTCTGTCTCAAGGAAATTTATTACAGTCATACTGAGAATATGTTCAAGAATTTTGCAGCAAACTGACATTAAGGACATTGGTCTGTAATTTTATGGGTCTATTCTTTTGTAAGAGTCACCTTTTTTCCCCTGTTGTTTGGGTCTTTGCCACGGGTGAGAGAAAGCTAAAGAAGGGACCAGCTCTTTTAGTTACTTCTCAGCTCTTTCAGTTACTTCTCTATACTATAGAGGCATATTACTATGTCTTCTATATAGGAGTCTGTATTATAGTTTGTTCGTGCAATCTGCCTGCATGAATGCTTTCTTAAATGAAAGATTTAAAACTTCATTTTTTCTTTTGCTGTCTGCTATTGTCTCACCAGACTGGTCAATGGGTGACTGGATAGAAGCCTTCAACCCACTAAGCAATTGTACATAGAACTAAAATTTTCTTGGGTTTGTGTCCTTGGGAGTCTTATATGGAGACATGCTCGATTTGAAGGCTGTGTCACTTTGAATTCTTAGGTACTCAATAAGTTTTCTTGCTAGGAGATGACAGTGATACTTGTATGCTTTACATATCGACCTTTTTATAGATGCACAAATTTCTACTAAATTTTACCTTTCTTTTTTGGACAGAGTACCAGTGTCTGATTCTTCACAAATTTCTGAATTTTGTTACTTTCCAGCCTTAATCCATTTGTCCGCAGCTCATGGTCTCGCGGTAGTGTCCTCGCTTCCCAAGCATGGAGTCCCAGGTTTGATTCCCGGTGGGGTGAGGGATTTTCACCTGCCCTGAGATGACTGGGTTGTGTTGTGTCATCTTCATTACGGTTGGTGGAAGGCAATGGCAACCCACCCCCATCAGGACCTTGCCTAGTACAGCAGTGCGGATCTCCCGCATCATTCCCCTATGCTCTGTCAAGAAGTGTGGGACTTCATTTTCATTTAATCCAATTACTTGGTACATACTTGTTCTGGGTTCAGTTTACAATCTGTTTAAACATTGCCCATAATTTTTCTACATTGGAGATGGTTAAATATCGTTCACCCTAGGGAACTAGGTCACTGGTGGTTGCTCTTTTTTTGGGAACCATTCATTTTTACTCATTCCCCGTTCATTTGTGCTGGTATTTGGTTCTTATCAAAAACTGAAAATTAATAGCTTAGGTGACTGAAGATGGAAGGCGCCAAGAGGGGGCACTTGCCTTCCCACTGGAGTACAGAGTGTTTATTCATAACATAAATCTCACACATTTGTAATTTTCGTGATTCTGCAAAACCTCTTGTTTAGCCAACTATAGCATTATGTGGCTGATTGCAGTGAAATAATATAAGGTGGCACACGAATAACCGGCCTTGAGTGCAGACTACTCATCAATTACGCATGATTAGTTGACCCCTATGAGCAGAATAGATAAACGGGTAAGAATTAGAAATAACAAATAAGCTAATGCAAACAACAACTTCAAAACAATTGATGACGATTGGTGGGTGACAATGAGCAATCTAGTACTCGGGGCCTATTTTTTGTGCACCACCCTGTATCACTGAAATAATATTGTAGAAGTTATCATATTCTCTTTAGAAAATGTGACACCAGACACCTGATTATGGAGTGCGGGCTTCATTCAGTTGTAAGTCAGTCTGCCTTCCATAATAATGAACATGCTCTTTTACCTTGGATAAAAAAGATGACGGAAAATGGCCAGTCTAGAGTGCTGTGCTGACTTCCTTTGCATGTGTAATATCAAAAAAATCTTGCCTTCATAAAAGTATTTCTTCTGCTGTTTATCGAAATAGTGAATTAAGCTGAAAAGCTGAAAAGCTGAAAAGGTGTATGTATTACATATCATGTAATTTTTACATAATGTTATAAAATACATTTTAATTACCAGTCATGGACACTGAATAGAATATGAGAAAACCGGAAGTTCAGAGTTCAAAAAAGTTTCGAAGCAGATCTAGAATTGTAATGCGCAACAAACAAAATGAACAACAACTTGATACAGTCGGCAGCGGAATTGTGATGAGTGGCCACACGAAGAAGGATGAGTCTGGCCAAGCGAGACTAAGACTGAGACAGATGGGAATGGGACTGAGGCTGGAACAAGGCTGGCCGATGTGCCATTGCAGGAATGAAACTAACTGTTTCCCATACCCGGGAACTATAAGTAGAAACCCAAGACCAAGACATCTGGGAACGGGACCGAGGCTGGAACAAGACCAGCTGACATGTCATTGTGCGAACGAGACTGACTGTTTCCTGTTCCCAGGAACTATAAGTAGAAAGCCATGACCAAAGTGAACTATGAAGGACAGTTCCTTAGAATTTTTCCTCTCTCGTTCTGTTCATCTTGATGAACCATTCTTTTGGACCCATTAGTTTGCAAACAACCCATTTCTACTCTACATACATCATACTGGAACTATGAGGGTGGTTAGATAAGTAGATAGTAAATTTCCATGAAGGAGTGGAACATTTTCATTGTGATTTCATGATTGGTAAGCTTGATTATTCCAAGGATCATGTAAAGATTTTCAACAATGTAACAATGTACAGCATACATTTATTGTTGACATCCGTCTGAACTGGTCAGCACATTGACTGCAATTGAAAATGCTGTGTAAATCCTAAGCCAATGAATCTAACGTAATGTCACGCATAACCCCACTTCTATTTTGTTGGTCATCTGTGAATAAACCATATCGATTCCGCACTTCTATTTCCCTTTGGAGAGAGTGTAAAATACAGACAGTGCAGTGAACAGCGTCGGTAAGCTTCGTCTCTCTCTCTCTCTCTCTCACTCTTAAACCTGAGGCTTTCTTCCTGCACTGCGCACATGCTCGCTGCGTGCAACATTTGACAGTTGTAGCCACCTAGGCTTCGCTTCTCAGCTGCCGCGTGCAGCTCTGACACGGCGCTGGCCTCGGACGTTATCTGCCGCGTGCGATTCTTACGTAGCACGAAGATTCGGCCTTGCAGTCAGCTGCCACTCTGACGTAGCCTCCGCGCAGATCTTTAGCAAACATTTCCTGTTGGAACACCACTTATAACCTTTCATGCCACTATGGCTTACTCAGTATTCGCGCCCCTTTAATTATGTTTTTTATACCTGAAAGCCCATTCATGATTACCTTGTCAGCTAACTTGCCAGCTTTGTCTAACATATCAAATGATCACCTCCTATCGTCAATTGATGACTTGCTAAAAAATGAAAAAAGGACAAATTTCTTACATTTGCCTGTTGGCACATTTAAATTAATGGCAAACAGCCACGAACTAAACAAAAAATAGAAAACAAGAACCTATCAGGCATGTGCCCTCCCTTAGTTTTAAGAGTGCAATTCTAATATCACCTAACATGGAAAAACTAGTGTAGTGTAGTGAAGTGTTCCCTTAGTGATAACTCCCTTTTCAACTGTGTTTTGAAACATGTGGACCTCCCCTCATACCCCCCTACCCTGCGCTGAGTTGCAGTGCACGGACCTGGCCACGGCCACGCCCCCTTCCCGCCGGCAGCCTGCGCGCTGCCCGCTGAGGACAACACACACGCCGCCTCACGCCAGGCGCCCCCGCAGTGACTCACCAGTGGTGATATCTTTACATTTTTAACTTATTTTAACAAAAGCAAAAAAAAAAAGAAAGACATTTTTCCTTCAACTTAGCAACAAGAACACTTGACATGTTTATCTAATTCACACTGCTATGTTTTGTTCTAATTTTGTTTTGATATTTTATGATGTTTTGATATTCTATGATGTTTTGATGTTTTATGATGATTCTTGTATACACACAATATTGTTGACATGTGTAAGTTCCTTTGCGACCCCTAGGAGGTCTTTAGAGTCTCTATATCCTCCCATAGGTTAAGACCCCTGCCGTCTTCCGTGAGGGCCATTCTTAATCAAGTAATGTTTACTTTGTTTTGCAAGCTAAATTTGTTTACATTTCAATGCTAATTGCATTGAGAGAATTCACATACGTTCTCCGCTCCCACGGAAGGGGGAGGAATGTAAAGGATGAGCCAGACAATAAGGGATTTTACTTTATTATATGAGCCTCCAACCGGTAACTTCATTTTTCCATTGCGGTCAAGCCACAGCCGGCAGTGTTAGCTGCCTGTAAATTCTTTCGTCCCATGGTTTAGTAACAGGAAGTCAGCACCGATGAAGGGCACCTTGTTCACGCGCCTCTCTCGTGTGCTGACGAGGTAACGCCGCCCCAGGCGTCGCTTAGCAGGCAACGCTCTGGAAAGTTCCATGCTGCCCGCACGGTTTGCTCGGTCCTGACCAATCAGGGCGGAGGAAGCCGTGTGGTGCGTCGAACATACCCGGCCGCCTGTCGCCGGGCTCGCTCTCTTGTATTCTTGCTCACCCGCGAGTCGGATGCGTGCCCTGTAGCATTGAACATCTCCCACTTCTCCCGGTGCTGCGGCACTGTGGACTTAGTTTTGGCAGACAACAACTTTCGGTAGCTTCGCGAACAATGTTCGCCAAATTATAAGCTCTGGCTCACCCTCACCTCCCTAGGCCTATGTAGCCCCTTTTCATCATGCTTTAGCCAATAAATGGCCTTTCTCTAAAAATTTCCCTATTATTCCACAACGCCCACCGCCTGCCCATGCCCGCCAGCCTGTACAGCTGTTATGAAACATTTCCATTTGAATGGCTGGACTGCCATACAAATCAAAACAGAATTGATAGGAGTTCACACGAACTTTGCACCATGGCTGAAGACCATTTACTTTTGGATTAATGGTGTCTGACAAGCGTCAAAGATAAGCATGCTCTAGTTGTCCAACTCAAGTCACCAAAAGGGAAACCATTGACAAAATCCATTATATTGTAATGCAGGACCACCGAATAAAATTTTGAGAGATTGCTGTGACTGTAGGTATCTCAACTGAGTGAGTGCATAATATCCTGCACTGAGAATTAGCTATAAAGAAGCTATGTTTGAGATGGGTGCTGTAACTGCTCACAATCACACAAAAGCACATCCAACACAAGATTTCAATATGATGTCTGATGATGTTTAATCACAATCTGAAGAAAGTGCACCGAAGAAGCAAAGGCTATTTTGTCAGCTGGTAAAGTAATGGTCACTGTTTTTCAGGATGCCTACAGAAAATCCCCAAAGATTATTCAAAAAAAGCCAGAACCATAACTTCACCCTATTATGCTTCATTTTTGGCTTGTCTGAAACTCATGTTGGCTGAAAAACAGTCCAAGGTTGATACAAAAAAAGAGCTCTTTTACCAGAATAATGCACCACCCCATACATCAGTGATAATAGTAGAGAAAGTGCATATTTGGGCTCTGAATTGGTTCCTCATCCATCCTATTCATCAGACTTAGCCCAAATGATTTTTTTGTGTTCCCCAACTTGAAATATTTGATTGCTGAGAAGAAATTTTCATCAAATGAGGAAATGAGAGTTGCAATCAATGAGTATTTTGCACGGTTTGACAGAAACTAATCTTCTGATGGGATGAAAAAGCTGTAGAGCCACTGGATCAGGTGTATAGTCCTCAAAGGAATCTATGTCAAGAAGTAAGGTGAGATGTTTACAAAACAAACATTTTTTCTTTCTCTTTTACCAAACTTACGAAACCATCCTCATATTTAATGCCTCTAAGTGGGATGCTAACAAGTATTTATCTGCTTTTTGTAGCAAAAATACTCTCCTAGCCTTCTTGATGGATTTATTAGCTTATACTATGAAAAAGGCAGTCATGTTTGAAGCTACAAGGTCTAAAACATTTCCATTACATGTGGGCTGTTGAAAGAGATGCTCATGACAGTTTCTGGAAAACATGTTCAAAAGTACTTCACAAGAATGCCTGTTTGTACCACCTACAATGAATCCACAGACATCTCAGTCTATAGTCCATAGGTTAAAGTTGCCTTCAACCAACAGTGCATGATTTACTGAGTGTAGACTTTCTTTGAAAGATCCTAAAACTGTCATTGTGGAATCAGGAAGGGGTAAGAATATCTGATAAGTAACTTGAGTTCACTTACATCTGTTGCCAAATGAAATGACTCTACGACATTGATGGTTGGGAGTCCCCACCCAGGGAAGTTCGAATGCTGAGTTACAAGTCTTTTCAGTTGGTCACGTTGAACTATTTGTATGGTGATAATGGTAGGACAACACGGCAGTGAGTCCCCGAGTGGAACAAATCTCTGATCCAGCCAGGAATCGATTTAGGGCCCACCGCATAACAATGAGAGGCACTGACCACTCTGCTAAGGTGGTGGAGTAGATCTGTTATGATGTGTGACTGCATCAAACTGTGCTATGGAGGAGCTCTTGGAATGAGAGGATATTTGGCAAATTGGTAAATCCCATCAGGCACATATGGAATGTGTTGAAGAGTCGTATTGCACTATGTCCTCATGCTACATGCACCAGCTACCATCCAGCAGTTATCAACTATGTTGGAAGAGGAATAGAATAGCCTACGGCAAGAACTCATTACCAGCCTTGTGGACAGCATTAGAGGTTGCTACAGAGCATGCTTTTCCATCTGTGGTGATCACGCAGTCTATTAAGAACCATGCCTCATCTATTGTAATGTTCAGGGGAACACGATAAATTGCTGTGACTTCAATGTAATTGTTGTCTTTGGATAAAAGTGTCATTTCTGTTTGTCCCTTTGTGTATTTCTTTCAGTCACCTTCTGTTGCTGGAGCAGTTGTTTCTATGTATGATACAATTTTCATTGAGCTGTATTTCTTGGTGGTGAAACATCATGGGAAAGTTACTTTAGTCCTTAAGTTCTGCACATCAGTGTAGCTCACTCTTTTTAGATACAATATAAGGTTAGAAATGAGTTTCAGAAGATGGCTGCACAAAAACTACAAGACATACAGAAAACAGACACACCTCGGCAAACACGGCATCTCTCCAATACATGTGCTCAATAAAAGCACCGTTTGTGACATGGCCAATGTCAATACACATATGCAATTCATTGAGGTAACTGACATGAATTACCTGGGAAGGTTCAACACCAGCACACACTGAAAACTTGTTCATTGGGTTGCCTATTTGCACCATGAATTAATTCAATTAGATTATGTTAGATTTACTTCCATTCCGATTGATCCGTTGTGAGGAGGTCCTCCAGGATGTAAAATATGTAAGAAAAACAATAATACATGACAAATATTTACAACTGAAACAAATAAGTCAATGTACCTTCCCCAGGTCCCAAGTGGAATGATCATATGAAAGAATATGAATCATATGAATGATATATGAAAGAATCATTTTACAAATACTCATTTACTAAGATTGCATTAATGCAGTGAATTTAAAATTTAAAAAAATGTTTTTTATTTATAAGGTAACAAATATATATTAGCTCTACTAGAATACTTATTTGCAATGAACACATTACTGCACTGAAATGGTGCGCCCCCCTCCCCCCCCCCCCCCCCCCCACACGCACACAAACAAACTTATTTACAATGAATACATTTATCAATAGAGTAGAAGGAGTGAAGGAGTTGGCCACCAATAAATCCTTTAGGCTTCTCGTAACTGAATTTCATTGGTTGTTAAGCTTTTTATGGCTGCTGGCAAGTTACTGAAAATGTGTGTTCCTGAAGAACACACACCTTTTTGTACAAGAGAAGTGACTTTAAATCCTTGTGAAGATTATTCTTATTTCTAGTATTGATTCTATGAATTGAGCTGTTGGTTTGAAAAAGTGTTATATTTTAATGACAAATTTCATTAAGAAATAATATATTGGGAAGCAGTAGTTAGTTCATTCACATTGAAAATAGAGATTTGTTAAGACACTTCAGCAGTTCTGTGGTGTGCTGCCCCCAGTCAAATTTATTATCAAGCTGTAATCCCAAGAATTTAACACTGTCCACTTCTTCTAACTGTTTGTCATTGTATGTTAGGCATATACTCGTGGGACACCCCTTACAAGTTCTTAACTGCATGTAGTGCGTTTTTTCAAAGTTTAGTGACAATGAATTGGCTAGGAACCAGTGATTAATGTCCACAAATATTTTATTAGCTGATTTTTCTAAGATTACACTTGATTTGCTATTTATTGCAATGTTTGTATCATTGACAAACAAAACAAACTTGGCATCTGGTAATGTTACTGATGAAAGGTCATTGATATACACAAGGAAAAGCAAGGGCCCTAAGATGGAACCTTGTGGGGCCCCACATGTAATTAGTTCCCAGTTTCCTGCCAGATATATAAGATTTAAACCATTCTGCAGCATTTCCTGTTACACCATAATATTCTAATTTACTTAAAAGGATATTGTGATTTACACAGTCAAATGCCTTTAACGGATCACAAAATATACCAGTTGCCTGCAATTTTCTGTCTAATGAATTAAGTAAATTTTCACTGTAAGTATAGATAGACTTCTCAATATCAGAAACCTTTAGGAATCCGAAATGCAACTTTGATATTATATTATTTGTGATAAGATGATTATAAATCTGATTGTACATTGCCTTTTCTAAAATGTTGGAGAATGCTGGCAAAAGTGAAATAGGATGGAAATTTGATGTTATTTCTTTATCTCCCTTCTTAAACAGTGGCTTAATTTCAGCATATTTCAACCATTCAGGAAATATTCCACTGATAAACAACTGCTTACACAGATAGCTTAATATCTTACTTAACTCAGAATCACATTCTTTAATTACCTTTGTTGATATTTCATCATACACAATAGATGTTTTTGATTTTAAAGATTTTATGATGTACATTACTTCTGCTGGGGTAGTGAGCATCAAATTCATATTGTGTAAGTTACTTGAAATGTCTGGTCCGAGTTATTCCATAGTAGCATCTACAGGACCTGACCCTATCTTTTCAGCAACAGTTATAAAATGTTAGTTAAAAAGTTCTGCAAGACTATACACATCTGTCACCAATTCATCATTTTACTCTTAATGCTATTTGTCCCTTTTCATGTCTGGTTCTACCAGTCTCCTCCTTCACTATATCACATTTTGTCTTTATTTTGTTATCTGATATGACTATCTTTTCCTTGTAATATATTTGCTTTGATGTCTGTATTACGGTCTTTAATATTTTGCAGTATTTCTTGTAATGTGCTTAGCATCAACATCAGAACAGTTTCCGATTGACAGATACAGTTTTCTTTTTGTTTTACAGGACATCTCCATTCCTTGTAGAGTTAGCTCTAACCTTGGTTAGTTTTGGGGGGAAACAGTATTCAAATAACCTAAGCACTTTATTAGCAAAAGTGTTGATTTTTCATTCATACCATGAGCACTGTAAACATCACTCCAGTGAATGTCTCTGAGGAGTGTCCTAAAATAATCAATTTTTGACTTATAGAGCTCAGATGTAACAGATTTTATATCCTGTTCAGTATTAACATTTAACAGAAGAAACTGCAGCTCATGGTCTCAGAGGCCATTAACTATTGGTTTTGTAATATAATTTTGTTCATTGGACTTTTCTATAAAGATATTATCTATGGCTGTTTGTGAGCAATTGACTACTCTAGTTGGGAACTTTACAATGGGAATTAAGTTGAATGATAGTGTTAGTCACTGAAATAAGTTCTTATTTGGAGAGTCTTTAAGGAAATCTACATTGAAGTCACCAGCAACCACTATTTCTTTGTTTTTGGTTGTTAAATTGGCCAGTACAGCTTCAAGTTCATTTATGAAGAGATTAAAGTTACCTGCAGGTGCTCGATATATACTTAATATTGTGAAGGATTTTTTGTGAAATTCTACTTCTGTTGCACATGCTTCTATATCCTGTTCTAAGCAAAATTTATGAATGGCTACATTCTTTAAATTTATGACAGTTCCTGATGAATGTGGCAACTCCTCCTTTCTCCATTTCTGCCATACAAAAGTGAGATGCCAACCTAAATCCTGTAACACTTAAAAGTTCTATACCAGTGGTCACATGATGTTCAGAGGAGCAGATTATGTCAGCTGGATTTGAGGACTCTAATTCATCTGTGCAGGTAATTAACTCATTAATTTTATTTCTCAGTTCTCGAATATTTTGATGCAATAAAGATAGCTGACATTTCACATTGACTGATTTAAAATTGGGTAGAGTTGAAATTTCTGCTGATTGTTGAAAATTCTTAACCAGTAGCTGTATATGCTGATGTAATAAGCTAGAATTATATATTTTTTGGTTTCTTTCTCAAACTGAAGGTTTGTCTCAATCCTAAACTCTCTTAAAACTTGGTTTCTTTCTGTCCTCCCTACCCTAAAAAAGGGTCTTTTCTGAACCCTACAACAACTGGTATTTTATCACTCGTGACATTGCCTCCCCCCTTTAACTTTCCTGCTATTTTCCCGGCCAGTTTACCCTTCCATTTCCTGTTGAGGTGAAGGCCATGCCTAGTATAATCCCACCTATTGGGAGAATCAGAAGGAACCACACCAATGTGTGACCCTGCACCTGACATAAGCAGTCGTTCCAACTCCAAATTAACTCTCTTGACAGAAGAGTTCAAATGAGGTCGGTCATGGCGCCCAAGACCAGATGTCATGAGACTCAACACTAGTATGCTGATGCAATCTTTGCCAGGTCATACTGTATCCAGGATTTCTGTCAGTACTGTTACCTGGCCCACCCACTATGAACACAGTGTCTTCCTTAGTGAAATCTTTGCAAAGTGTTCCTTAATCCTCTGTCACCTGCTCCAGACCAGCACTAGGTTTCAAAAATTGGTGACCTGGTATTCTGATCCTAGTTCATCCTGGAAAAGTTGGCCAACACCTCTTCCATGGGAACTACCTAACAACAACACTTTCTTTCTCCTGATTTCCCTACATTCTTACTTTTCAATTTGCTGCTGAAAGTTTGTTGTGCCCTGTCTACACCTACAACTGCTTGAGGCTCACCAGCTTCTAACTGACACAACAGGTCAAATCTATTTTCCACATTCACCATGGAGTTGACAGACAAAGTTCTAGTGCTGTTCCTCCTATTGCCTGTTGCCACTTCCCACCTAAGTCTGACAATACAGAGCAGATTGTTTGTCCACATGTTATGATAAGCATGCTTCCTTGTGCAACCATGCCATGGCACATATTACAAATCAAAATTTGGAGAGACGCTAAGTCCAATGATATGTATTATTTTTCTGTACATTTTGTAGATCCTGTGCAGCTGTCTTCTAAAACCTTGGAGGCCCTTATGAATAACCCTGTAAATTTTACTTACTTCTTGTCAAATTAAGTTCTTAGGACATTACATGTTTTCAAACTCACTGAACCAGTTATATCAAAATTGCGAAGTTTTGACTTTTGTCCCCCTCTTGAAAAATTTCTGTGGTTACTCATGATGATGAGACATAACTCATAAATACAGTGGCTGAACTGAATGTAAGGTATATATGACCTTGAATCTGGAACCATAACTGGTTACCTTGTAACTTCCATGCATATTTAATGCTTAGAAATATGCTGTCCAGTTTGGTTGAAATGGTCTTGTAAGGAAGTAAGCAGTTTCCTTTATCCACATTTGTCCATTAAGAACTCTTTTGCAAGAATGAAAATTCTGCAGATCCTCTTCAAAGTTCATGCCAGAGAGCATTACAGCCAAGCAAATAAGGCAGCAGGTAGTGTTTTGAGCACCACTTAGGTGTACGGTTTGAGTCCTCTGTAATCAAAACTCATTACATTTTACATCCTGTTATGAGCATGTAGTTTTCTTAAGAAGCACTATGCAAACAATTTCGTGAGCAGCCACTGATCACAAGATAACTTCCGTTATTATGAGTTACTGTTGTTAACATCGGCTTTTAATAGCTGATCCTCTTATATTGTCTGCTTTCTCAGAATAGGGGCACATTGTGCTGTGTTACTAACTTAAGTACAATACTGATTCTTTTCTGCAAAGAATTTAATGAAGATATTTCCCATACTGATAACAGACAGTTGTTTCAGACAACAATTTGTATGGAACTTAACTTCTGGAAACTATATTGATGATGTCTCAGGTCATCAATAATTCCTTGTTCCTATATCTTCCTGAAGTTTGAATCACTACTTTGGAGCCATTCACTATTATTGGACCACCACTGAATTTTATCAGTCTCATCATGTGAAGTAACTCTCTTCCATCTCTGTCCAACATATTGTTGCATCTGCCCTGATGGGTGTCTCTCAGGTGTCCTCCAGTTTGCACACAGGAAGGCACAGGTTGGGTAGACTACACACCAGGTGACCAAATTGTGTACACAAACCATTTGGCTACCCCTGCCAGTGGATTCTCAGCCAAGAAACTGCTACAACCTGGCTATCTGATGGCCTGCGAGTCAGTAGGTCACTCACCAGTGTCTTTGGGTGCAAACCTGCCTGCAAGTGGGTACTTTAACTGGAATAGCTTGATCTAAACAGTACATTGTTCTTTGTGTGACAGAACAAATTGATCATATTCAATTCAGTGTCAACAATGTGCCTACAAACACAGCAGAACTACAGACCTTACAGAACTTAACATCACCTTTAAGAGGAGGTAAAAGACACTCAAAATCAAGCATCTGTAAAAGCAGTTAGTGAGAATGCATGGACAAACTGTATTTGAAAACAGATCAGAATAGCTCCATAACTAGCTACACCATAGGTTCCCGTAGTATTCACATACAGGATGTCCATAATTATATTTCCAGTTTCAAAATTGTGTAGCTCAGAATGACATCAGATGTGAGCATCATATTATTGACATGGGGAGGAACTTTAGGGAACAAAAAACATTTAACCAAAATTTGACCAATAGATGGCACTCTAAGTGTCAGAACACTCACACCAGTATATGTGCAACATAAGGCTGTTCCTCAGTTTGCCTCCAAGATGCTTAACATGACTGTCTTCATGAAGGATCACATGCTGCTGAGGAAAGCAGTTGATCTGCTGTCTGTTGAAGATGCAGCTACAGTATTGCAGGAGCGATTAAACGGTGGTGTGCAAACATGCAGAGTATAGGGAATTGCCCAAATGTTGGACATGATTGTGAGTGAATTGCATAAAATTCTATGAAACATTCTGCACTGCTATCCATAAAAAAATCAATCATGTTCAGGAGTTGCTGACCTGCCAGCTCTGGAGTTTTTTGCTTGTACAGAAGTGGTAAATGAATGGCCATGGAACATTCTGTGGACAGATTAAGCCCATTTCCATATTCAAGGATGTGTCAGTACACAGAACTGCAGAATATGGGCAACAGAAAATCCTCAAACACATCAGCTGGTATGACTTCATTCTGCAAAGGTGACTGCATGCTGCAGGTCGACAGCATTGTTTATCATAGAAATATATTTTCAAGAAAATGATTCCTACGGGTTCTGTTACCTGCACCATCACTGGTAAACACAATGAGAGCCTTGTATGCACCAACGTCATTTCAATCCTCCAACAGTGTGGACGTGTGGGTAGGATCATTTTTATGCATACTGCACAGCACATGAAATGGCTGCTGCAAAGGCATTATCTGCCATCATTTCCTTACAGCCTGACTGTCCAGATCACCTGTTCTTAATTTGCATGACTTCTGGCTGTTGAGTTATCAGAAAGATGTTGTGATGATTTGCCTTCTTTGTTTCTTCAGTTGTTGTCCTCAGTGTTGAAGTACTGGCTGAAAAGATGAAGCCAACAGGTGCACATTTGTGTTTCATGGTTACTTACTTTCACTTTTCACAGCCCCCCATATACACATTCAATACGGTCAGTGCACTAGTGTTTACCTTTCGATTAACCCATAGTTTTCAGGCGAATGTCCACATACTGCTACAATAGTTTACTGTTGAACATCTATGAGCAGTAAAAGACATAACCACATAATTCACAGTTCTTGCAGAGTAATCATGTATGTATGGAACAAATACTGTCATTGTTTTAACACACGGCCTAATTGTGTTATACTTATTTCACAGTTACGTTGATGCATTGTTGTTGTTCTAACCAACACAGATTTCTTGTCTGAAACTCGGCCACGAACTGACTGTCCTGGGACCAAAAATTGGGCCTGTATATAATAATAGGTGCCAAAACTACACATTGTTCGAAGTTAAATTTACAGAAATTACAATTAAAACTTAACACATTTAATTAACTGAATACATTGAAAATTGGTTCTTTTTAACAATTTCTTCTACTACAAGAGTTAGGCCAAATTCTTTGTTTAAATCATGAAATTAAAATATATAATTATGCAAACAATACTTTTGACAAAACTGTTAATTAATTTGGAATTAATTAAGGGCTGGCTTTGCTAACATGTTTTTGAGTAGAGCCACATAGATATTTTATGATTACTAGATCATCTTCCAAATGATTATTGCAGAATTTATATTTTTGTTATTACAGAATTTTTATTATTATTACAGAATTTATATTTGTTTATAAGTCAACACTAGAATTTAAGTTATGAATCAATCACTGATTTCACCCTATAACAAAAGTATTAAGGGGATACGGAATCGGATTTTGGGTTAAAAAATCGAATTTTTTTTTATTGGCGTATTATATTCTGCCATGTTTCCTCTTTAAAATGACGTATCATACATAGCTCTACTACAATTATAACTATTTTATTTTTATATATTTGTGAGATCGGGTATTGCGCTTTAGTTATACACGTCTCTCGTGGCTGACCATGAACTTTTTGGCAGTACCTTTAAAGTGACATGAATTCAAATATCCCGGTTTCCAGCGACTATTTATACACTAGTTGCCCGAAAATTTTTCTCTCTGGTTTCCTCAAGTTACTCTTTGACTTTGTGGCGGGACTGTTTTGTAAACAGTGTGATATAAGAAAGTAGTTGTTGTTGAGTTATTTCGTATTTAGTGCTTCATTTTTCGCAGTGAAAATGCCTAGAGCTAAAGCAAAAGTATTTAAAAAGCGTGTGAACTGGCAAAAGAAAAGAAATAATGATTCATTAGCAAAGCAAAGCAGTTCATCATCATCACTGTTGGAAAATGTGAATCCACTTATTACTGATTTGCCGAACGAACTTACACCAAATGAAAACAGTGCTTCTCATAAAAAACTAAGAGATTTGGAAGAAAAATATAATTTACTTGATAGAGGGAATGAAGTTTTTGAACTCATTGATACGAATATATTGTGTGAAGCTCTTGAAAACAGTTTGTGCTGCAAAAAATGTCATGGAAACGTTTCTCTGAAAGTAGAATCCCATGTTGGCCTGGCTGCCCAGTTTAATTTAATATGCAGTGTTTGTAAATACAGCTGTAAGTTTCCAAGTTCGGTTTCAGTAACTGTAAATAATGGATACAAGAAAACTGAACTTTATAGTGTAAATATTAGGTTAGTTTATGGATTGCGAGCAATTGGTAAGGGCAAAGCAGCTGGTGATATGCTATGTGGTGTTCTAAATCTTCCAAGTGCACCTTCAAAGTTTGAAGCTTACAATTATGTACTAGGATCTGCAGTTGAAGATGTAGCACAGAAGTCAATGCAGGTTGCTGTGGAAGAAGCAGTGGAAGAAAATGACGGCAGTCGTGACCTCACAGTGGCGTTTGATGGCACGTGGCAGAAAAGGGGCCACACCTCCAACAATGGTGTTGTAACAGCAACTAGTGTTGATACTGGCAAGGTTATTGATGTTGCAATAATGTCTAAATACTGTAGGTGCACAGGCAGGCTGAAAAATGAACACAGTGATGACTGTATTGCTAATTATTATGGTAGTAGTGGTGGCATGGAGGTTGCTGGGGTGAAGAAAATTTTTCATCGCTCTTCACAGTGGTATAATGTTCGCTATGTCAAATATCTGGGAGATGGTGACTCTAAAGCATTCAAAGAAGTTTTGGAAAGCAAACCATATGGGAACAGTGTAAATATAAGCAAACTTGAATGTATAGGACATGTGCAGAAGAGAATGGGTGCCAGGCTGAGAAGGTTAAAATCAGTTATGAAAGGGAAAAAACTAGATGATGGGAAAACCTTGGATGGCAGAGGAAGATTGACTGATTCCATAATAGACCACATTCAGAACTGCTATGGCCTTGCAATCAGGCAAAATACAGGCAATCTTGAAGAAATGAGGAGAGCTATATGGGCTTTATATTTCCACACCGCATCCACGGATGAGCATCCACAACATGGTTTGTGCCCCAAAGGTGAAAACAGCTGGTGTAAATACAATAGGGGACTAACAACAGGAGAGAAATACATTCACCACCACAGTCTACCATCAGCCATCATGGCAGAAATAAAGCCCATTTTCAGAGATCTGGCTGACAGAAGTCTTCTGATGAAATGTCTTCACAGAAAAACGCAGAACCCCAACGAGTGCTTGAATAGTGTGATATGGCATCGTCTCCCAAAAACAGTGTTTGTCGGAATTAATACACTACATTTTGGTGTGTATGATGCTGTGGCAACCTTCAATCTTGGAAATATAACTAAATGCCAGGTCCTTCAAAAGTTGGGTATGTGTGTTGGTTCCCGTACGGTACGTGCTATGTTCTTTTTAGATCAGCACAGACTAAGGCATGCTGATAATATAATCAAGACATTAGTGAAAAAAGCAAGACAGGTGCAGAGGGGTGCCAAAAGAAGACTTGAAGATGATTATGAAGACTGTGAAGGGGGTATTAGCTACGGATCAGGAATGTTTTAATCTTCTTTCTCCGTTTCCCGTAAGTTTACTTTTTACTTCATCTAGGAACATTATCTCAGGTACTGGTCAACCTAGAAGTCTGAAATTTTTATGACGTAGTGACATAGGTCCCTATTACATACTGAAACAACGATTTTTTAATTACTTGATTTACAAAAGACTTAGGGGTGATAGTCTAGTAAAAAGCGATGGAAAAAATTTACTTAAAAATAAATGTACAATATCTCTGTGAGAAAATACTTTGACAATAAACTGTTGTTTCAGTATTGTTGTAACATATGAATGCACATACAGTAAAATTTTTACCTCTCTGTCTCCAGTAGTTTGTGAGAAAATGTTCCCTATAGTAGGCATATATTAACATTGCGGGGATAGGTGATTCCGTATCCCCTTAACTAGGAATCACCAAAATAAATTAGAAAATCAATTTCATACATGAAACTAAGCACAAAATTATATCTGGTGTTACATTCTTTAAAACTGAGGGCCATCCTTTCTCTTTTATGAAAATGCCGATTTTACACACATTTGTTAATGGTAAGTAGTTAGAAATGAAAAGATGAATTTTAAGGAGGCAGCTGACAGAACAAGAGGGGAAGTAAAAATATCCCAGCTTGCTTCGTTACAATGTTAAGTACACCAGTTATGAATGTTGCTGATTTGAGGGAATGCATTGTGAAACACATTCTGAATGTGATCCCAAGACACTCTGATCTGTTATGGAACATGCTTTTTCTCAATTTTGACTTGTGGCAGAAAGCAGCGGACAGCATATTGAATATGTCTTGTGCCAGTCCATGGCCATTAGAAACCGATGTCATTTTACTTTTTATGTGATTTTTGGCCTCAGGACAACTAAAACCTGACTTTTCCATGCTGATATGGTATGATCTTACAGTGCTGGATGGGCTTACCTAACTAACAGTGTCATAACTATTGACTACCAAACTTGTGCAGCCATGGACATTGAGCAGTATGGATGGTGTAATGTTCAACTCAGACTAAAGCTGCCGTATTGTGATTCATCTGTCATTTGTAGTCAACCCCATTTAAATCAAGAGTCTTATAGTGCCTTATATTGGCAAAGTTTTTGTTAACCTTTTTTTTGTTCCATGAGATTTCCCCATGTCAATAATATGATGTTCAAACTTAACATCATTCTGAGCAGTGGTTGTCTTTCTTTAGCATTTGGAAACTGAAACTTTAATTATGGGCAGCCTTGTGTGATCAACTTACACCATAATGGCAGTGGAACATAGACAAATGATTAAAATTGGCAAGCTAAATGTGATGTACAATGCCATGGTGATGCAATAACTTGGGTAAGCATTATATCTGTCATTTGTAGTCAACCCCATTTAAATCAAGAGTTTTATAGTGCCTTATATTGGCAAAGTTTTTGTTAACCTTTTTTTTGTTCCATGAGATTTCCCCACGTCAATAGTATGATGTTCAAATTTAACATCATTCTGAGCAGTGGTTCTCTTTCTACAGCATTTGGAAACTGAAACTTTAATTATGGACAGCCTTGTGTGATCTTCTTACACCATAATGGCAGTGGAACGTAGACAAATGATTAAAATTGGCAAGATAAATGTGATGTACAATGCCATGGTGATGCAATAACTTGGGTAAGCATTATAACAGATGGACCAACACTTATTGTGTATACAGAAGCTGTATTCCAGAAATGGGGGTGTTACCTTGTATGCCAGATACAGCACAGATCATAATATCAGATTATTATGCAAGAGGCAGCATGGTACCGACAAAGCTAAATCAATTGTATGATTAACAGTTGGTGACAACAGTAATAATGACTGCCTTAGATTATGTAACTAATCAATATTTTAAATGCAGTCAGAACATAAATGACATATAGAAAAGTTAAAAAGAGCAGCAATACTAGGTCAACATAACAGACACTTTTTCATAGGGTCACAAATGCAAAATCAACGTTGTGGCAATGCAGAGTAACTGATGAAAGAGGAATCTGCTTTCAGGGGGCAACCAAGAACTTGGGCTTCATGTCATGAGTAGGTCTCCCAACTCACCTCCTATCCAAAATCATACATGTGCGGCAGCAAAAACAGATACCATCCTTGCCAAATCAAATGTACAATCTACACAAAATGAACTGGGAACTTTTAAAGGCAGAACTGAAGATACAACCACTCCAAGTAATTGAATTTTGTGTTGACACTACAGCAAATGAATTGGTGCCATCACTGCAGATGGTGCAAGACAAGGCAATCCCAACATTTGTTAAGATGTGAAAAGGGTGCAAATTTCCCAAGATTCATGCCCAGTTATCATTAAGACACAGAGTAAGGGATGCGAGCAGGTGTTGCCAGATCCTTAGAAGCAACAGAAAGACAAAGAAGACAGTTTCTATTGAGCAGTCAAACAACAATGTAAAGAAGTATTACACCAAACAAGAGTAGAAAAATGGAAGGCATACATCAAGGACCAAATGGTAACAGATCTTTGGGATTTTTCATATAAAATTGCAACACACAGTAATACTATAGCTTGATGATGACAGACTAGAAGACATCAGTGCAGGACCTACTGAGAACACTGTTGCTGGATGGTCTGATGATTGAAGACACAGAGTATCTTTCTTCTGAATTACAATAGCAGCATGTGAATAACAGAACTTTGATTCTATTTCCGCAGGGAGAAGTAAGGCTGGCTACAATGAAGTTAAAAATGAAGTATGAGGACAAAAGTGTTGCATTGGCTAGTTGCCAAATTGTTCCATATCTAACAGTATTGTTAAAGGAATGTTTTTGGCAGGGCCAAGTGACCAAAATGTGGAAAATCTCAAAGATCAATATGCTAAAAAAGAAAAAAAAATGGAAGACCGAACGTCAAGAAACTAAAAGCTTACAGTCCTTTAAATGCTTCTGCCAAAATACATGAAAACTTGCATGAGTGAACATGGACAGGTACTTACAACAGTAGTCAGCTTCAGGAAAGGGAAAACAATTGAGGATGCAGTAAATCAAACACTACATATGGTTAACAACGCAGATGACAATAGGCATAAAGATTGATACATCAGGGGCATTCAATAATTTATGGTGACTCGGTATATTCAAGAAGACTGAAGAAGGTGGGTTCTCACTAGTGTCTGTATAACAGCCTGTGAGGTTACTGCTCAGACAGGCAGGTGAAACCGAAATGGCCCAAAAGTTAAATTGTGAAAACGTTACCAAATGCTGCCCACAGGGCTCTGTTTGTGGTCCAGAGTTCTTGGATGTTGGCATAGAGGCGTTACTGAATTAGCTTAAGAATATAACAAACACTAGAGGCTGCAATATCTATGCACATGATCAGATAATTGTTGTATCTGCCGATACAATAGCAAAATTAGAGGAAAATAGTAGAGAAGTTCTTGATATACACTCATGCTCATAAATAAAGGATAATTGTAGGATGAGGTGCCACACAATGTGGCACTACACAAAACTGGCGCTAATAGCATAGGCACATAGGGAACACACATGACACAGATCTGTAAGTCCATGGTATTGGTGATAAGTTGAGAAAACCGTCCAAAAACATTTGTGCTACAAAATGTCACTGTTTCTTGTGCATGTACCATGACATCAATGTGGGATACGATCACCATGCACACGTACACAGGCTGCACAATGGGTTGGCATACTCTGGATCAGGTGGTCAAGCAGCTGCTGCCCATTCTTGCACCAGTGCGTCTCGAAGCTCATGAAGTGTCGTAGGGGTTTGAAGAACTGCAGCGATATGTCAACCGAGAGCATCCCAGACGTGCTTGATGGGGTTTAGGTCTGGAGAACAGACAGGCCACTCCATTTGACTGATATCTTCTGTTTCAAGGTACTCCTCCATGATGGCAGCTCGGTGGGTCTGTGCATTATCATTCATCAGGAGGAAGTTGGGACCCACTGTACCCCTGAAAAGATGGACATATTGGTGCAAAATGACGTCCCGATACACCTGACCTGTTACAGTTCCTTCGTCAAAGACTTGCAGGGCCATACGTGCACCAATCATAATCCCATCCCACACAACCAAACCACGACCTCCATACAGGTCCCTTTCAAGGACATTAAGGGATTGATATCTGGTTCCTGGTTCACACCAGATGAAAACCTGGTGAGAATCACTATTCAGACTATACCTGGACTTGTCCATGAACATAACCTGAGACCACTGTTCCAATGACCATGTACTGTGTTCTTGATACCAGGCTCTACAGGCTCTTCTGTGACCAGGGGTAAGTGGAATGCACCTTGCAGGTCTCTGGGCAAATAAACCATGTCTGTTCAGTCGTCTGTAGACTGTGTGTCTGGAGGCAACTGTTCCAGTGGCTGCGGTAAGATCCCGAGCAAGACTACCTGCAGTACTCCATGGCCATCTGCGGGCACTGATGGTGATATATCGGTCTTCTTGTGGTGTTGTACACTGTGGACATCCTGTTCTATAGTGCCTGGACACGTTTACTGTCTACTGGAATAATTGCCATAATTATGAGATCAGACTTTGTGGCACACAGAGGGCCCATGCTATGACCTGCTGTGTTTGATCAGCCTCCAGTCGCCCCAGTATTCTATCCCTCATAACGTCATCAATATGTGTTCTTTGAGCCATTTTCAACACACAGTCACCATTAGCACATCTGGAAACTTACTCGCTGCACCATACTCTGACATGCACCAACACACCTCTGCATATGTGTACTGCTGCCAGCGCCACTGTGCAGGTCAAATGCACTGTATGGTCGTACCACGAGGTGATTTAAACCCGCAAACTGCCCCCCCAGAGCGTTGTTTCACCATGTACTAGCATTATCCTCGATTTATGAGCATGAGTACTTAGTAATTGGTGTGTAGAAAATACGTTAACGATGTTGTTGTTGTTGTGGTCTTCAGTCCTGAGACTGGTTTGATGCAGCTCTCCAAGCTACTCTATCCTGTGCAGGCTTCTTCATCTCCCAGTACCTACTGCAACCTACATCCTTCTGAATCTGCTTAGTGTATTCATCTCTTGGTCTCCCCCTACGATTTTTACCCTCCACACTGCCCTCCAATACTAAATTGGTGATCCCTTGATGCCTCAGAACATGTCCTATCAACCGATCCCTTCTTCTGGTCAAGTTGTGCCACAAACTTCTCTTCTCCCCAATCCTATTCAATACTTCCTCATTAGTTATGTGATCTACCCATCTAATCTTCAGCATTCTTCTGTAGCACCACATTTCAAAAACTTCTATTCTCTTCTTGTCCAAACTATTTATCGCCCAGGTTTCACTTCCATACATGGCTACACTCCATACAAATACTTTCAGAAACGACTTCCTGACACTTAAATCTATACTCCATGTTAACAAATTTCTCTTCTTCAGAAACGCTTTCCTTGCCATTGCCAGTCTACATTTTATATCCTCTCTACTTCGACCATCATCAGTTATTTTGCTCCCCAAATAGCAAAACTCCTTTACTACTTTAAGTGTCTCATTTCCTAATCTAAATCCCTCAACATCACCCGACTTAATTCGACTAAATTCCATTATCCTCGTTTTGCTTTTGTTGATGTTCATCTTATATCCTCCCTTCAAGACACCATCCATTCCGTTCAACTGCTCTTCCAAGTCCTTTGCTGTCTCTGACAGAATTACAATGTCATCAGCGAACCTCAAAGTTTTTATTTCTTCTCCATGGATTTTAATACCTACTCCGACTTTTTCTTTTGTTTCCTTTACTGCTTGTTCAATATACAGATTGAATAACATCGGGGAGAGGCTACAACCCTGTCTTACTCCCTTCCCAACCACTGCTTCCCTTTCATGTCCCTCGACTCTTATAACTGCCATCTGGTTTCTGTACAAATTGTAAATAGCCTTTCGCTCCCTGTATTTTACCCCTGCCACCTTTAGAATTTGAAAGAGAGTATTCCAGTCAACATTGTCAAAAGCTTTCTCTAAGTCTACAAATGCTAGAAACGTAGGTTTGCCTTTCCTTCATCTTTCTTCTAAGATAAGTCGTAAGGTCAGTATTGCCTCACGTGTTCCAGTATTTTTACGGAATCCAAACTGATCATCCCCGAGGTCGGCTTCTACTAGTTTTTCCATTCGTCTGTAAAGAATACGTGTTAGTAATTTGCAGCTGTGGCTTATTAAACTGATTGTTCGGTAATTTTCACATCTGTCAACACCTGCTTTCTTTGGGATTGGAATTATTATATTCTTCTTGAAGTCTGAGGGTATTTCGCCTGTTTCATACATCTTGCTCACCAGATGGTAGAGTTTTGGCAGGACTGGCTCTCCCAAGGCCGTCAGTAGTTCCAATGGAATGTTGTCTACTCCGGGGGCCTTGTTTCGACTCAGGTCTTTCAGTGCTCTGTCAAACTCTTCACGCAATATCGTATCTCCCCTTTCATCTTCATCCACATCCTCTTCCATTTCCATAATATTGTCCTCAAGTACATCGCCCTTGTATAGACCCTCTATATACTCCTTCCACCTTTCTGCTTTCCCTTCTTTGCTTAGAACTGGGTTTCCATCTGAGCTCTTGATGTTCATACATGTGGTTCTCTTATCTCCAAAGGTCTCTTTAATTTTCCTGTAGGCAGTATCTATCTTACCCCTAGTGAGATAAGCCTCTATATCCTTACATTTGTCCTCTAGCCATCCCTGCTTAGCCATTTTGCACTTCCTGTCGATCTCATTTTTGAGACATTTGTATTCCTTTTTGCCTGCTTCATTTACTGCATTTTTATATTTTCTCCTTTCATCAATTAAATTCAATATTTCTTCTGTTACCCAAGGATTTCTACTAGCCCTCGTCTTTTTACCTACTTGATCCTCTGCTGCCTTCACTACTTCATCCCTCAGAGCTACCCATTCTTCTTCTACTGTATTTCTTTCCCCCATTCCTGTCAATTGTTTCCTTATGCTCTCCCTGAAACTGTGTACAACCTCTGGTTCTTTCAGTTTATCCAGGTCCCATTTCCTTAAATTCCCACCTTTTTGCAGTTTCTTCAGTTTTAATCTACAGGTCACAACCAATAGATTGTGGTCAGAGTCCACATCTGCCCCTGGAAATGTCTTACAATTTAAAACCTGGTTCCTAAATCTCTGTCTTACCATTATATAATCTATCTGATACCTTTTAGTATCTCCAGGGTTCTTCCATGTATACAACCTTCTATCATGATTCTTAAACCAAATGTTAGCTATGATTAAGTTGTGCTCTGTGCAAAATTCTACCAGCCGGCTTCCTCTTTCATTTCTTACCCCCAATCCATAATCACCTACTACGTTTCCTTCTCTCCCTTTTCCTACACTCGAATTCCAGTCACCCATGACTATTAAATTTTCGTCTCCCTTCACTATCTGAATAATTTCTTTTATTTCATCATACATTTCTTCAATTTCTTCGTCATCTGCAGAGCTAGTTGGCATATAAACTTGTACTACTGTAGTAGGTGTGGGCTTCGTATCTATCTTGGCCACAATAATGCGTTCACTATGCTGTTTGTAGTAGCTTACCCGCATTCCTATTTTCCTATTCATTATTAAACCTACTCCTGCATTACCCCTATTTGATTTTGTGTTTATAACCCTGTAGTCACCTGACCAGAAGTCTTGTTCCTCCTGCCACCGAACTTCACTAATTCCCACTATATCTAACTTTAACCTATCCATTTCCCTTTTTAAATTTTCTAACCTACCTGCCCGATTAAGGGATCTGACATTCCACGCTCCGATCTGTAGAACGCCAGTTTTCTTTCTCCTGATAACGACATCCTCTTGAGTAGTCCCCGCCCGGAGATCCGAATGGGGGACTATTTTACCTCCGGAACATTTTACCCAAGAGGACGCCATCATCATTTAATCATACAGTAAAGCTGCATGCCCTCGGGAAAAATAACGGCCGTAGTTTCCCCTTGCTTTCAGCCGTTCGCAGTACCAGCACAGCAAGGCCGATTTGGTTGTTGTTACAAGGCCAGATCAGTCAATCATCCAGACTGTTGACTGTTGACCTACTGAAAAGGCTGCTGCCCCTCTTCAGGAACCACATGTTTGTCTGGCCTCTCAACAGATACCCCTCCGTTATGGTTGTACCTACGGTACGGCTATCTGTATCACTGAGGCACGCAAGCCTTCCCACCAACGGCAAGGTCTATGGTTCATAGGGGGGGGACGTTAACGATAGCAGCACACAAAACAGTTTACATGTTACTAAAAAAAAAAAATTATGGAATCAACAAACCCCATAGTCAGAATAAATGATTGACCTGTGAAGCGAAAAGAAATACATAGACACCAAGGCATAAAAATTGATGAAATAAAACTTTTATGCACACACAGAAATTGTTTGCCAAATAGCATTTAAATCCTGAACAAAATAATAACAAGCAAGAAGATACCACACATCTTGCCAGTGAGAAACACCATAGAAGAACATCCACGTACAACAGCCTTCTGGAAGCAGCAAGGGGATGAGCCTCAGGAAGAACCAAGAAGGATTTCCTGAGTCACTGACAGTCATCTCCAAAACTGTTCACCTTGGGTGCTACAGCAACACAGCTCCTCTGAATCCTAAGTTGTGTTTCAGTGCACCAGAGGTTAACTATCCAAAAAATCAGGAAATCTACTTTCATTCTAATACCAAGTACAGTAGTGTTGTTCTGTGCAGCGTAGTGGTGTATAGTATAGGTGGCAAATAGAATAAGCCTCCTGGATTCTGGATCAACAAATTACCAGTGTGGCTTGCCAATGGGCAGTATGCAAATTTTTAAAACTATTTATATTGTTTTTTAAAGTAGAAATTTTATGCTGTTACCCCTTAAACACTATAATGCTTAGTTACACTAATGCATTCAAAATTGTGTTAAAATACAGCATGTCTGGATTAAACATATAATAATATAAAGTATGGTTACTAAAAAAATTTCTTTAACACACTTAATGCACTTCAATATGTGCACCATTAGTGGTGCAACACACATTTAACCTGTATTCATCTTCTCTCCAAGTGTTTTGCAGCATGGCATTTCTAAAATTTGAGATGGCTGCACAAATGTGATGGCATGGATCTGGTACATCATGAACTGGTGTCTGTTACACTTGCTCATCAGACTGACTCACAAGGGCTCTGACAGAAGGCTGTATGGATTAATTCAACAATAGCCTCTGGAACTGTGGGCTTGGCGTGGTGGCCTGATACCAAAAGCAAACTCCCAATTACCCAAAGGCACTTATCCCATTTCTTGATAGCTACATAAATGGGAGCATCATCTGTTGGTTGCAGTCCATTCTCACACCAAGAATGACATTGTAACAGACTTTAACTCCATGAGAAAAAGCACACAGAAAACCTTCTGCTGCAAGGTCCACTAGGCTAGAGGCTACGGACACACATTTTGGTGAACAAAGCAATTATGCTCATTTGCACACAGTACCAACTGCAGCAACAAAACCACAGAAGTTATTTTGAATTATTATACTTGTAGAAGCAAACTGCCAAGATGTATCTCAATTACATCTCAAGTTATTACATTTTGTATCATTAAATATCTATCCCAGACACACTGCATTATGTGTTATATTCATGTACATCAATTCATGGTCTTGTACATAGATAACATACTAACAGAAAATAAATAATAAATGTATGTGTCTGTGGTTGATGCACAAGTCCAGTGTTTAAGATGACCCATGCCCTAATATTTTTGAAAGACTCATCTCTTAACTGAAATCATATCTTTCATTGCAGCACAGGCAGCACTAACTTCACATTTTGACACACCATTAATGGCATTTCCATCCAAAACTATGTCCACAACATAGGTGTTGGTTGGCTGTTGGCCTCTGAGTACCTAGTGCTGCAGAGATCTGACTACACAGCAACACTTTACTGCTCCTCCCCATCACTTTGGCAAGTATTAAGTGTTTTATATTGTGATTTTTCACAAAAAAGTGTATTATAAACAGCATGAATATTGTGTGGAACATGTTTGATGGAAACACAGCTGCTTTTGAGACTTGAGTTGACTGTCATATAGTATGTATTAAACTCGATTTTATGCATAACTGAAAAATTTGCAAACTACCTAGTGTGGAAGAGGTAGTACTTAGTGGCTGCTAATGCCAGTGTCAGAAAATTTTGACACACTAGCAGAAAAATTAATGATGTAATAATTTAAATACAGGTAGTCTGAGATTGAACAATGATATGAATTAGGTAGGTTAGTTCGTTACTCACCACAAAGAGACAATGTTGAGCAGGGGAAAGCAAAATTTAATAGAAGACTAGCATATTTCTTTTAAATTTGTGCCCACTGGTCACGCTTCCTCTATGTGGTGAGTAGCAATCTAACCTGACTGAATTACTAATTTCTAAAAAGGACAACTCATGATTGAGAGATTATTCAGAATAAAGAAAAAAAAAAACAGTCTGCACCATTTCTTTAACAATTTCAAACAAAAATTCTTTCTGCCATGTGAAACAGTTCATTTTCTGGAGAGTGTAAGGCTAATATTAACTTGTTTGAAAAAATATTTGGAGCTGCTATGGTGATTTTTACCATCTGGAATTCTCAGCTTATAGCAATAAATGAGAAGCAAATATACTTTAAGGTATTTATTGAAATTAAATAAATGTAAGAACTTATAACTAATGACTGACAGCATTTTAAATGAAACACATGTAACGTAAAGTAAAGATGGTTGTCCTGAATTTACTATTACAAAAATATGCAATATTACTGAACATTATCATTTCATGAGGTACATTTAAATGTCAATCAAATAATTTGTTCTCAGTAAACCACTGGATATGTTTAACATTAACTTTATAGCTCTCATGTTTTCAGACAACTTCCCTAAATTCATACAAAAATGAATAAAAATGTGTTACACAATATGATTGGTCACTTTTTCACAAGGCTGTCTTAAGTTTATAGAAAAATGAATACTAACAAGATGATTGGTTCTATCCACTCTTTGGTCAACTTCATCCAATCCTGTGGTATGCCACACCTTAAGCTGATTGAAAAAGACCTTAGATACTGAGGATCTGTAATGTACTTCAGTAGTTTTTCAATATCACCTTTCTTTTTTTCTTTATGGGAACTTAGCCATCTTATGCTCCTGTTTGAGCAAGCCCTGCGCCCTTACTGACAAAATATGTCATGGCTTTCATTAATTTAAAGGTATGGACTTTAAGTCCTCTGTTATAGGGCTTAGCAACTACTTGCTCTTTATTTTTGAAACTGTAATAATAGCACAGAAACTGCTGAGTAGCAAATGGTACTTTGTTCTCTTTTCTAGAGCTTTTTTCGTTAGCCACTGCCCTCGCCCATCCCTGTTCCCATTCCAGCACTGCACAGCCATCATTCCACCATCACACCCAGTCTTTTTATTTCTCTCCTTTTGCACTACTTCCCCCCATCCCTCCCCCATCCCCACCTCTCCCCTGTTCTCCACCTAACCTGCAACACTTCAATATCTGCCAGTCTCACCATAAAATCACTCCCCCTCCCCACCCCAGCCTCCTCCTTACCTACACCCAGTTGCCACTCCCTTCATGCACTCGTATTGTAAGGAACTGGGGACCTAGAAACGATGGAGAGGCTTCGTCCCCGCCGTAGCCCGCAGTGGTACACAACCCCACAACGGGTTACAGCAGTCCCCGCACTGAACCTAGGTTTATTATGCGGTTCGGCCCTCAGTGTACCCCCTGGGAATGTCTCACACCAGATGAGTGTAGCCCCAACATTTGTGTGGTAGAGTAATTATACTGTACGCATATGTGGGGAAAGTGTTTGCGCAGCAATCTTCAACATAGTGTAACTGAGGCAGAATAAGGGGAACCAGCCTGCATTCGCCAAGGCAGATGGAAAACCATGTTAAAGACCATCCACAGACTGGCTGGCACACCAGAACTCGACACTACTCTGCCGGGCAGAAGGGTGCCGGGGACTGGCACACCTTCCTACCCGGAAAACAGGGTGTTAGACTGCACGGCTAACCAGGTGGGCATCATGCACTGGTATTGCTGCTCCCAGTATGGTTTCAGTTGCCTGAGACTGCAGTCATGTGTGCAAGATGCTTTTGCATGAGAGAGAGAGAGAGAGAGAGAGAGAGAGAGAGAGTGTGTGTGTGTGTGTGTGTGTGTGTGTCTGTTGTCTATTGTCTATTGTTGACAAAGGCCTTAATGGCCAAAGCATTCATTGTGAGAGTCTTTTCTTGTGCCTATCTCCGACTCAGCATCTCTGCTAAATAGTGAATAGCAACTTTCATTTTCATAATATTGACATTTGAATAAACATATTTCCCCTATTATGTTTATGTCCTTGAGGAATCCATTGAAATTAGACTGTTGGAGAATCTTACTAATGCACTTGTATTGCATTAAGCAGAGATGTACCCTATTTTAACATGCACTGAAAAAGTAGCCTGTGTTTTGGCCTGACAGAGGTTTCTAATCACAGTTATAAATAGTGAATAGTACAGTGTTTATACAAGTGCATACCCAAGAACTCTGTGTTCAATTTACTTAGTGCAAGTCATTATTTGAAGATGATCCTTTGACTGAGAAGAGTACAGAAAAATCACCTGCCCAAAGAAGCAATTAAGCTCCAGTTCTCTACACAGAGCACAAGTTTTGAATCAAGAGATAAATCTAACTGCTGCTCTTGAGAATTTATCAAATTATTATAACAGGGAACACTAGTGCACCAGCTCTCAAGAAGCAAACAGTAATCAGCAGTCACATTACGTAGTTCATAGAAAGTGAAAAATTTTATCATTTTGTCGGATGCTAATGTGTTCAGCAGTACTTTTTAAATTTCTTCATTTTCTGTGAAATGTAGATTCACACCATCATAAGTGCTGTTATTGCCTGTTTCATTTTCTGTTGGTGTCAGTTGCAAATATTCATCTCTTGAGTAGGGAGTGGTAATCAGCAGCTGAAGAACTTAATTCATATACTACATTTAGTTTAGGAATTTTATTATGTGCTTCTGTGTATAAGTAAACTGCAACTGCTTCTTTTTTTGTCTGTATTCAGTATTAATTTTCACTTCCTCTCTTGTTCATGAATATTATGGATGTCACAGTGCACAGGATCTTCTCCAGCTTAAGCCATAGTTCTGTTTGTTTTTTGTTGGCTATCAGATCAGAAAGAATATTACTCATGAGGTGATAAAAGACTACTCGCCTAAATGGGAAGGTTGAGAGCATTTGCAACATTGTTCCCACAACCAAATGAGATTTGTAGTCACATGGCTTAAACCAGATGCTCCACCAAGTCTGTAAAAACCTTCAAGTGCATATCTCTTGATCTGCACTAATGGTTGGAGGGCTGTCGGGTTATTCTTTGGGCATATACTATGTCCTGAAATACTCAGGATGGGCAGAATGATGGCTAGAGAAACTCCTCTACACATTGGATGAGCAATTAGGTGTAATTCATTGCAGAACCAATTGATACTAAGGAGATTAATATACACTGTCCAGTCATGTCAATATATCACTTGTGCGAATATGGCCCCCAGGATAGATGCATACTTTGCCTTCCAGAATGATGAGATCACCCAGGGAATGCCATGAAAGCATTTTACAGACTATAAAGCTTTCTCCTGTGAGCTGGACCCTTCCGACAACTGTTGCAAGGTTGCTTTCACATGTTTCACTCCATACATGCCAATGGCCATCTGTTCGAAGGAGCGTAAAGCATGATTCATCTGAAAATACCACCAGTCATCATCAATGAATGTCCAATTGTGGTACTGGCATGCAAATTCCAACCTTCATCACTGATTAAACAGATCAATCTGCAGAAACCCATATGCAGTAGTGTTCACTGAGGAGACACTGTTAGTAGCCCCTTCTCATGTGGGCAATAGTTGCTCAACAGTCATGAGTCTATTTACCCATACACATCTCTGCAGCTGTTGTTCACCCATCATTTATGGCCCATGCTGCACTGCAGTTGTCACAGTGCTGATTTTGAATAGCACAGTATACTTTAACTGTGGTGACACATGAAGAGTTTCAGAAATGTTTCCGCTCTTGGCCACAAAGCCAACAATCATGTCTTTTTGGAAATCAGATAAATCACTCCATTTCTGCGTTGTGATGATGACTGCACAGTTTGCTGCATCCCCTCGACACACTTTATATACCACCCCACCACTAGTTCTGTAGCCTACTGTCTGTATGTGGTTATTGCACATTGCACATATTGTATTGTATATTGAACCAGGGATCTAAAAATGATGGAGAGGCTTCATCCCTCTGTAGCCCGCAGTGATCCACAACCGCACAACAGGCCACAGCAGTCCACGTGCCCCACCGCCTCCCCACATCAAACCCAGGGATATTGTGTGGTTCAGCCCCCATAGATGACACCCCTCCCCCTTTCTGGGAACATCTCATACCAGACAAGTGTAACCACAAATGTTTGCGTGGTAGAGTAACTATGGTGTATGCATACGTGGAGACAGAGTTTGCACAGCAATCACCAACATAGTATAACTGAGGTGGAATAAGGGGAACCAGCCCACATTCACCACGGCAGATGGAAAACCGCCTTAAAAATCATCCACAGGATGGACGGCACACCGGACATCAACACTAATCCGCAGGGCAGATTCATGCCAGGGACTGGCACGTCTTCCTGCTCGGAAAGCAGTGCATTAGACTGCGCGGCTATCTGGGTGGGCTATTGCATGTTGACTTCAAATTTAGGCTGCGTATGTCACTGTAGGTTAGAAAAATAAAATTTGAACCTAATAATTGTTAACTGCAGAAGTTTTCAGTGGTAAGTTTCAGAATTACCCTCACTCATTTATAGTAACTATGTACAAACAATACTTTGACACAATGGTAACAGCATATTTATTGATGTAAATTACTCCATAATGTCCAATGATGAGGTGTAGATCATACACAAGATTAGCTTGTGTTGTGAGAGATAGTGAATATTTGGAAGGAATCATCATATTTTAATGAAAACAGTGGAAAAGTGCATCAGAAACAGGAAAAATATGGATGAAGAAAAGCACCAAACAGTAGTGAAATCATTTAGCTCTGTTTGTTGAGGAGATTCGGGAGGCAGTAGACAGTCAAGCTCAAATTGATTCCCTATTTATTGTTCCAAAAAACCTTTGATATGACTCTGTAGTCCAGCTTAATACACAAAATTTATGCACAGGAGGCACACACAGAAATTTTTTAGAATGCCCTGGTTCTAAAAACAATGAAATTTGTTTATATTTTACAGCTACTTTCTAATGTTTGGTAAGCTGATAGCCAAGTAGTTTATTTGATGTCCTCTTAGTTTGTTAATTATCATAATTTAAATTTTTTTGGGAAACTGACAAATGAATTTGGCTAGAGAACATTCCTGGACTATGATTCTAAACAATCATTAATGCCTAAACAATGTGAAAATCAGCTTTGAAATTTTTTCTTAGTGGTGAATTTCATGAAGGACACATACGAATTGCTGTTACTGATGAAAATATTGCTGCTATTCAAGTAATGCTTGAAGAAAATCGACAGACGTGTTATGAATTTATTTGTGCAACAATGGGCACTACGACTTAAAATATATATGTGACAGTGTTACACCATCCGGGTTATCTGGATACTTCCCACTAACACCAACCTGTCACAACTCCGGAGATGGGAACTTGCCCTTCAGCATATCCTCTCTTATCGCTATCCCAGCTTGTCTGACATTTGGCATCACCCCCAAAGGCCTCACACTTAAAGTTCCCATCTCTGGCTGCAACCCTTCTTTCCATCAGTCCCTATACCAGTTCCAAACTGAACAATCAATTGCCCTCACCCACCTAATCCTTCACCTACACATCAACTCAGCCAATCAACACACCCGTCAACTCCTATCCTTAATAAAAGTCCTCAATCTTTCCTCTCCCACATCCACACCGGCTGTTCAGAGCATCCTCCTACAGGGCAACCGCAAATTAGAACAGCATGCCACCCTCCACTTTAAAAAACTATCCAATCTCCTGGTTTCCCACCTCCGGAAAGGCAACTCACTCACCCTTCTCAACCTTTCCAGCAAACCTCAACCTCCTCTCATTGCACACAAACCCAGTCTCTCCCATCTACTCAATCTCCCACTTCCAGCTCCACTCCCTCCAAAACCTCAAAATTCCAATCAACACAATCTGGAACCACAACACCCTAATTCAGTAGTTAACCTTTCCTCCAAACCTCTCTCCCAATCCGAAACCTCTGTTCTATCCACAGGCCTCACCTTCAGCCCCACTCCCAGATTCAACCAAACAGCCCTCGTCAAAGATTTACTGTCCTACACCCGTACTCTCTGCTGGAAATATCACTTTGCCATGAAGAAAAATGATCCTAATCCTACTCCTAATGATCCAACTCCCCAAGACACTATCCAAATTGAACCCTGCCTGGAACAGTTCCGTCCTCCGTCACAGCGTGACCCACCTCCTCTTCCTCAAAATCACCCTCTCCAAACCTTCCAGGAATTTCTCACTTCCAGCCTTGCCTCTCAATCCTTCTTAAAAAACCTTAATCCTACTCCCAACATCACCACTGCTGTAGCCCAGGCTATCCGTGATCTGAAGGCTGACCGATCCATCGTCATTCTTCCGGCGAACAAGGGTTCCACGACCGTGGTACTTGATCGCCGGGGGTATGTGGCTGAGGGACTGCGTCAGCTTTCAGACAACACTACTTACAAAGTTTGCCAAGGTAATCCCTTTCCTGATGTCCAGGCAGAGCTTCAAGGAATCCTCAGAACCTTAGGCCCCCTACAAAACCTTTCACCTGACTCCATCAACCTCCTGACCCCACCAACACCCCGCACCCCTACCTTCTACCTTCTTCCTAAAATTCACAAACCCAATCATCCCGGCCGTCCCATTATAGCTGGTTACCAAGCCCACACAGAATGCATCTCTGCCTACATAGATCAACACCTTCAACCCATTACATGCTGTCTCCCATCCTTCATCAAAGACACCAACCACTTTCTCAAATGCCTGGAATCCCTACTCAGTCTGTTACCCCCGGAAACCATCCTTGTAACCATTGATGCCACTTACTTATACACAAATATTCCGCATGTCCAGGGCCTCGCTGTGATGGAGCACTTCCTTTCATGCCGATCACCTGCCACCCTACCTAAAACCTCTTTCCTCATTACCTTAGCCAGCTTCATCCTGACCCACAACTTCTTCACTTTCGAATGCCAGACATACCAAAAATTAAAGGGAACAGCCATGGGTACCAGGATGGCCCCCTCGTACGCCAACCTATTCATGGGTCACTTAGAGGAAGCCTTCTTGGTTACCCAGGCCTGCCAACCCAAAGTTTAGTACAGATTTATTGATGACATTTTCATGATCTGGGCTCACAGTGAAGAAGAACTCCAGAGTTTCCTCTCCAACCTCAACTCCTTTGGTTCCATCAGATTCACCTGGTCCTACTCTAAATCCCATACCACTTTCCTTGACGTTGACCTCCACCTGTCCAATGGCCAGCTTCACACGTCCGTCCACATCAAACCCACTAACAAGCAACAGTACCTCCATTATGACAGCTGCCACTCATTCCACATCAAACGGTCCCTTCCCTACAGCATAGGTCTTCGTGGCAAACGAATCTGCTCCAATCCGGAATCCTTGAACCATTACACCAACAACCTGAAAACAGCTTTCGCATCCTGCAACTACCCTCCCGACCTGGTACAGAAGCAAATAACCAGAGCCACTTCCTCATCTCCTCAAACCCGGAACCTCCCACAGAAGAACCCCAAAAGTGCCCCACTTGTGACAGGATACTTTCCGGGACTGGATCAGACTCTGAATGTGGCTCTCCAGCAGGGATACGACTTCCTCAAATCCTGCCCTGAAATGAGATCCATCCTTCATGAAATCCTCCCCACTCCACCAAGAGTGTCTTTCCGCCATCCACCTAACCTTCATAACCTCTTAGTTCATCCCTATGAAATCCCCAAACCACCTTCCCTACCCTCTGGTTTCTACCCTTGTAACTGCCTCTGGTGTAAAACCTGTCCCATGCACCCTCCCACCACCACCTACTCCAGTCCTGTAACCCGGAAGGCATACACGATCAAAGGCAGAGCCACGTGTGAAAGCACCCACGTGATTTACCAAATGACCTGCCTACACTGTGAAGCCTTCTATGTGGGAATGACCAGCAACAAACTGTCCATTTGCATGAATGGACACAGGCAGACAGTGTTTGTTGGTAATGAGGATCACCCTGTGGCTAAACATGCTTTGGTGCACGGCCAGCACATCTTGGCACAGTGTTACACCGTCCGGGTTATCTGGATACTTCCCACTAACACCAACCTGTCAGAACTCTGGAGATGGGAACTTGCCCTTCAGCATATCCTCTCTTCTCGCTATCTGCCAGGCCTCAATCTCCGCTAATTTCTAATTTCAATTTGCCGCCGCTCATACCTCACCTGTCTTTCAACATCTTTGCCTCTGTACTTCTGCCTCGACTGACATCTCTGCCCAAACTCTTTGCCTTTACAAATGTCTGCTTGTGTCTGTGTATGTGCGGATGGATGTGTGTGTGTGTGCGAGTGTATACGTGTCCTTTTTTCCCCCTAAGGTAAGTCTTTCCGCTCCCGGGATTGGAATGACTCCTTACCCTCTCCCTTAAAACCCACAACCTTTCGTCTTTCCCTCTCCTTCCTTCTTTCCTGACGAAGCAACTGTTTGTTGCGAAAGCTTGAATTTTGTGTGTCTGTTTGTGTTTGTTTGTGTGTCTATCTACCTGCCAGACATTTGTTTGTCTCATCATCTTTGTTTTTAGATATATATATGTAAACAGTTAGACATGAGCAGCAATGCACTGTCTGGTGCAGAAAAGCTATGGAAAAATTCAAAGGCAGCATTTCAGATTCAGTTTGGAATATTGTTACTGATGATGAATCCTTGATTTATTGTTATGATCCTGCAATGAAAACTCAGTTGGCTCAAGGGGTTTTTCAAACAGAGGTATGGTTGCTAATTTTTTTTTCTAAAATAGGCTGTATTGCTATTACACCATTACAAGACAGATGTACAATAACTTCAATTGCTACACAAATGTCTGTTTACTGCAAATTTTTGAAGATGGTCATGACAAACACCCAAAAGCAAAGGTAATTTTACATCATGATAACACATCATCACATACAGGAAAACTAACAATTCGAGACCCTAAAGGTAAGCATGATGGATCCTCAACCACACTGCCATGACCTAGTACCTGTGATTTCTTTTTATTTCCAAAAATTTTGGATAAAATGTTTGTAATCCCTTTTTTGGCATCAGATGAAGCAATGAAACATTATAAAATGTGCTTTCTTAAGTGCCTCAGAAAGAGGCACTGGTTTCATCAAATGCAAAAATGTATTGATGTTAAAGAAGAAGATTTTGTAAAACAATAGAATCATTTCAATCGTTATTTGATTTTATAAAAATTTTCAGTGTTGCCATTGTTCCTAGCAAAACAGAAGTCATTGTGTAACACGTCATGGAGAGGTATCAGCAAAAGAAAAAGTAGCATCTGGCATACTTCAGGGTATTGTGATAAGACAGCTACTGTACACAAATTATCTGCTACGGTATCTCTGTAACTCTATGGGGCTGTCACAGACAATGCAATTGTGGTTCAAAATGGCTCTGAGCACTATGTGACTTAACTTCTGATGTCATCAGTCGCCTAGAACTTAGAACTAATTAAACCTAACTAACCTAAGGACATCACAAACACCCATGCCCGAGGCAGGATTCGAACCTGCGACCGTAGCGGTCGCTCGGTTCCAGACTGAAGCGCCTAGAACCGCACACCCACTGTGGCCGGTACAATGCAATTGTGTACATGCTGGTGACATGATCAGGAAATTGTCACAAAATGCAGAAAGACTCGCCTGGTGCAAAGACTGGTAGCTGACCCTCAAAATAAATAAATGTAATGTAATACAAAGAAATATCTGATACTGTTTTGACTATGTGTTCGGTGATTGCTTACTGGAACCCATCACAACCATCAAGTGTCAACATAGATCTACTGATCGGGAAGACAAATGTCAGACTCAGATTTTTTGGATGCATCATAATGGAATGTAATCTACTTACAAAACTGTCCTTCAGTTTCTTGAGTATTGTTTGATGGTCTGGGACCCTTACCAAGCAGACTTAATCAAAGTAACAGAGAAGATTCGAAGAAGGGATGCTAATATTTGTAATATTGTGACTGTGTACTACCAAATGTAAAATGCTTCAAAATGTAAAATTTATTAATACAAACAAATCTTTAGTTTGTAATTTATAAACTGACATATTCAGAAGAATAATCTGTATGATGTCTTGAAACTGTATTATTTCTAGGGATTGTATTTGATTATTCAATGTTGAATAAATATTATTATTATTATTATAGAAATGCTCTATTAAGTGCAAATGGAGATGCTAAAAAATAGTGTCATAGTGCAGTACTGAAAGCCTTATTCACAAAATTCCAAGACACAACACAGCATGAGAGACCAGGAACTATTACTTACACCACATACATATTGTGTAACAACCAAGACTACAAAATTGTACAAATTTGTGTTTGTACAAAAGACTTTCTTCCTTGGCTTGCAGCATACAACAACAGATGTAGCCAAAATCCTTTTATCAATGGAACAGCAAATATTACCATGAATTGCAAATAAAATGACTAAGAAGCCCACTGCAGCACTGTAACACACCAAAGTGCCTGGGAATAATGCTACAGAATGCACTTAATCCCTCTTTCCTCTCTGAGGGATGAGCTAACAGTTACAAAAGATATGTATACTTTTTTCTATTCCTAAATGTATCTATCTACAGTACTTAAAACAATGGAAAATCCAGGATGGAATACAACAATATTATAAAAATAATAACCGCTACTCACCATATATCCCCCCCCCCCCCCCCCCCCACCATCTAACCTCCTGACTGCAGCTAGCTGTCCTATCTCTCTCCACCTCATCCCTGTATGCTCCCACAAGCAGCACTTTACCACCCCCACCCCTACCCCGCTATCTCTCCCCCTCCCCACCCCAGCCCAGCCTTCACCTTACCCCCACCATGCAGTTACTTCTTTTATCATGTGCTGCTGCTCACAGTCTGGTCTCCGCAGACAGAGACTGCGGTCATGTGTGTGTGTGTATGTGTGTTTTGTCTATTTCTGATGAAGACCTTGTTGGCTGAAAGCTTACTTTCCAACAGTCTTTTTGTTGTGCCTATTGTGACTCAGCATCTCCACTATAGGGTGAGTAGCAACCATTCTTTTCATAATATTATCTGCAACACTTAGAATTTGGACTCCCGAATGTAAGTACCTACTGTCTTCTTGTAATTTTACAGTTTTCTCAAATGATTATTCCCTGTGATTCACTTGTATGATAATTAATTATGTGAGACAGTCATGTATAAGTGATTACATGTTTTCTGAAAGGACATTACTAAATGTGTTTTTAATATGTAAAAATAAAATTGTTAGTGGAAGGTACAATGGAAAATATATTTAATACATGTATTACAATGTGTGTTACATTCCATAACATTTAACATTTTCTTTGCTTTCCAGATTCTCATAGAGGTCCACACCACTTTATATTCAATTTCTTCAAACAAGTTAAACATAAAGGCAACATAGTGTGAAAAGAAATACCTAATGTTATTTAATTATTATTAATTCTTACAATTTATAAAAATGGGGCAATATTATAATGGAAATGGAAAACAAATGATATGGCAACAAAGTTATTCAAAGATCAAAAAAAATTGTGGCAATAAGAAAATATTTCACAGTGCACAAATATATCTGAAGAACAACATTGCCATTTAGTATGTTGTGGAGTGCATAGTAATTAAAAGAAATTGATTTGACTCTTGGGATGCTGCATTTTTACAGCTGCAGTACTTTTATATAATAATGATAGCATCTTGTGATGTATTTAGAGTTTCTGAGACAATTTTGTAGTAAACCCAGTAAACACAACAGAACAAACCATTTGTAAGAACTGTTATTTTAGGCCAGTTCATACACTTGAGTGTCAAGTACTTGTTTCCTGTTGCAGGAAGGAAATGCCCGATTTATGTTTTAATGTTCACAGAATATTCACAGACAATCTGAAGTACAATATATCATATATTAAAACAAATCATACAAGAATGCAATTAAATTATTTATTTAGATTATCTGATAATTTCTGTTCTCTTCTCTGAATTCCTCATTTCAAAATATCATACTATCAGTCTTGAGCTGCAAATGTTAAAATTCAGTACCTTCCAGTTGACTCTCATAAATAGGAATTAGTTCACACTGTACATATTTTTAAGCTATTTACAATGCTATTCAAGAAGCCACTTATTACAAAGTTGGCAAAACAGTGATCAATTAATGATAATGTAACATTTCTGCTTTGCATACAGGTATGGCACTTGCAGCCATCTTCATCCCTCTCTCTCTCTCTCTCTCCTCTTTCACACACACACACACACACACACACACACACACACACATGATAATTTCAGACAAATTGCAAAGCATATGTCTGGCAACTGTATTAAAAAAATGCGCAATGTAATATGCCCTATAAAACAATTTTGACTGTCAACTATAGGTACATATAAAATATACACTTACTTATGGATTTATATAACAACCTTTCTTTAAATTCACAAATATGATGTATAAATATGAAAATAAGCTATACACTGTAAAGGTTATTATAATAGCCAAACCTAAAAAATGAACTTGTGACTATTGAATGGACACAGTTTCTGAATTAAAATAAGCGTTACATACACATTAGAAAAAGATGTCTTCACATTAAATGTATTTACAGTATTCTGGGAAGAAATGGTCAGTAAAATATATTTTAATTTAGTAGTAATGTACATCTAAAAACTGCACATCTACAGTGCATGTTGATATTCAATACATATGTCACATTAAGGCAAAATGACAAGGATTATCCTTCAGAAAGAGTATACACAATATTTTTCTGGTATAAATGTGGGAATTCGTTTTATGTAGTATTCACTTGTAAATAATGTATAGTGTGGTATCCACTTGTAAATAATGTATAGTCACAGATTGTGTGCCAATGTCTGTCTGATTTACTTGAAAGTATGATTTGTTCGTATAAATATCTTTGTAAACCAACATTTTATCTTGTCATTTTAAGTTTTGTTCTCAGACTAATTTTCTTGTGAGTGTCTTTGTTGAAAATATAATTTATGAAGAACACTACTTTTTAATGTCAAGATTTTTGAATATCTCAAAGGAAATAGTGGATAATTTGAGAACAACTGCTACATTAATACGGAGTGGCAGATATAAAGGATAACATTATTGAGAACAGAAATAAAGTGCTCTTACAAAATAGGTAACCCCCACAGTTAATCCAGCTACAAAATGGTTAATTCACTAATCTGATCAACCCTCTTGAATGGATCTCTCTCTCCACACACACACACACACACACACACACACACACACACAGACACACGCACGCACGCACGCACGCACACCAAGATGAAGGGGAACCGTAAATAGGGAGAGCAACAGAGAGGGTGAGTGAGTAAGTGAGAGAGAGAGAGAGAGAGAGAGAGAGAGAGAAGAGGAAGAAGAAGAAACAAACTAAGTAGATGTAGATGGAATTTTAGTTGCCAAAATTTTCTCTAGTAATCCTGTCAGTTTCACAGAGTGCGCAACAGTTACATGAAGAAAAGAAATGTATGTCTGGCATTGTTAGCTGGACTGTTCCACTGTAACACAGAATATATTTTACGATGTTTGGAACAGAGCAATGAAATACTTTCAGTTCATCCAGGTGAAGTAACCTGGAAACATACATCGAAAAAATAAATGGAAGAACTGAAGTTATTACTGTAGCACAGCTGAAACCTAATGAATCAATGTTTGTACCAAGAAAACATGATGTTGCACATCTAGTTATTTCTCTCCACATTTCAGCTGATTACTGTGATTGTGATATACAACTGAAAACTAGCAGATGACTACACTGTGATGCTTGTGGCTGTGTAACCAAACGAAAATTTTTTTATCAAATTATTTCAACAGAAAATATGGTTAAGGAATGTACTTCAACCAAAAGTTATTCTTTATTTATGCAAAACTGAGTCACTATAATTTTATTTTATGGCTTTCCTGAAGTATATTTATACTTGAACTGTGTATGTTGCACAGAATTGAAGTCAACCTTCACTGTGATAAATTATTTATCTTTTTACAAAACTTATGATTAATCATCATGTTTCTATTTCATCCATCTGAAGTCTGTATAGAACTCAAACTTTTCTTGCAAATCAGGTTAGAGCAACTGACAGTCCCATTGTTGGTGAATACCGTTTCTTTTCTTGACTCATACATCTGGTTTTAGACCTCCCACCATCATTAAGAACTTAACTAGAGCGTCATGACTTGAATAAACAGCTGTGCAACTATCAGTATTATTAGTAGTGGTAGTCAGTTTTTATAATAGTTATCATGTGTGTTTGCTTTACTTTATCTATATGTAAACTGCATACACAAAAAACAGGTATTTAAAAGCTCCAGCTTTTCCAGTTGCACTACTCAGCCTCATGTTTATATGCTAGTACAAATTTCTCACTTATGTCCAGTGCAATTATTACTGTTTGAATTTGTAACCCCAGATCCATAATCAAATAATTTTTATTGTTTACATTATGATAATGGGCATTACATTAAAGACTTTTTCATCAGAATAAAGAACTTTGCTCTTGATTTTAGACAAAAATGAGAAGTCTATTTTTTTGTTTTGCTCCTATATTATTGTTAGTGATTTGCTCCTATATTATCATTAGTGATTAAATTTTATTTCAAGCTGAGTTCTTTTGACAGTGTGTTCCCAGTTTTACTACATTTTCCTCAGTTTCTTGGTGATTCAAACATGTCAAACATGAGAAAGAATTTGAACAGATGCCAGTAGTCTATTCTCATACATATAAAAAATGTGAATAGCACACTAACAGATATATACATATACACGCCACAGAAACATATTTTAATCAGAATAGATACTGTTATTGTGGCTGAATCTTACATATTATATGTTGCTAGGAAATACAGAACAAAATCTAAATACCAATGTGAGGAAAGGGCATTGCTCAGTGACCAAAGGGCACATTGAACAGCTGTAAGGTACGCAGAAAGCACGGATTGCCTGTTGGACTTCCACATTCCTTCGTTGAATGCCAACATACATATACCATCCCTCTCTTCCTGGAACTGCAGCTCAACTGGACTGTAATGCCAAACGTATGATATGATTCATTACTCACCTCAATCTGGCTACAATGTTACGAGAATATGTGGGGTGAACAGTCTGAAGGAGGACATTCATATTAAACTCCAACCGGTTACAAGTACATTTTTATCTGGTGGCTGCTCAATACTACATCTGTTCCTTAAGTGATGGTCATTCCTCATACAGATATTTAATAACTGAAATAACATTCATGTGGCACAACAAAAGAAACTGTCAATTGAAAACGAAAAATTATTTTCTACTCCAACATAAAATATCTCACACATCTCTCATCAGTCTATATAGGTAATGGGAAGTCCTGGTAGATCGTAAATAAATTAAGAATAGAGGAGTCTTTGAGTCTTCCCTTTATGTGAAATATGCTAGAGAATATGTCTTGGAGGAGGTGGTAACTGTTTAGATCTTACTTTACATACGATGTAGAAAATAAACGAAAATAAACCTAGACTGCAATATCTTGCATAAAGACAATGACATACATTGTTTTTCAGTAGTAAGCACAACACTTAACTTGCTTCACATAAGCAAGTGAATGAGAGAGATAAATGGAGAATGAGTAAGAGTTTGGTATTTAAATAGGGAAACAATAGTTGGAGGAAGTAAATAAACAATCGGACAAGACATGTAATAATTTTAATTTTCAAAAAGAGGTGTTTGTCAGATCAGCATAACAACTTAGCCAAAATCATTGTGTGAAAGGATTGTATGAAATTGAAGTCACATACAAAGATATTATACAATTTTGTATAAATTTGCTTAATAAACTGTGAAAGCTCTCAAAAAATCATGTAAATCTGAAGCCTTTAAAGTTTTGGGAAACCTATGTATAAAACTTCATTCTTCTCTAGACAACCACGAATATGAAATGAAAAGTAAAGAGCCATCTCATTAGTTTCTCAACAAAGTGCCTGATAGTGACCACATTAACACAGAGCATTATGTTGTTTTCATTGTGTAATCAGTGGCACCTTACAAATATGAACGTGTTTGTAGTGTTGGATGACCTCTGTTTCATATTTTATGATGATCAGCAGGACACAGACTTTGTCTCCTGATATGTACAACAGGAATTGTACACAACACTACAATAAGTCAAAAGTGACAACACATCACAATAATACTAATGGCGGAAAACAAAGTTTCTGCAATTCAATAACTATTTGTTTTATGCTAGATTAATTGCAATTTTGCAAAAACTTCTGTAATTGTATAAAACGTGCATAAATAATAACTGAGACTGTAATTATTCTTTTACATAAATGTGCCTCAGTGAAATTATGTTTTGAACCAACATTTTAGTGGAATTTACTTATGTTTACAATGTACTCTGAGTGCCCATATTAATTTTGGAGAATCTGGGTACTCATCCTTGTCTTGCAAATTTCTCAAAGAACAGAAAAGTTTGTGTATCAGTAGCCTTTACTTTTTTCATTCTTCAAATAATCATTAGTGGTTTTTACATCTCATCATTTGAGATTCTCAAATACTATTTGTAATCTTCGTTTTGGACCTGGGTAGAATTGCATGGCATAAGTTTGTTGTGTTTTTGATTTTGATGATGGGAATGGAGAATGTGGATTCATCCCTAGAACAGATAGCATGATACACCAAATGGACTCAGTTTATTTGGTGACTGCAGCAGAAATGTCTGCTCTACAGATATCTCTTGTAATGTGATATACATACACAGAATCAATTAGTAATGTAAGCCATTTGCGCACTTCGCTTATTGTCATATTAAGTGAGCAGAAGAAAATGAGTAAATTAGTATAAGACACCAGGACTTTTATTTTATACCATGTGTTCCATGTGGGATATATGTGTGCTATAATAATGATGAATGCATAAATAAATAACCAAATGGGATGCCATGTGCAATAACACATGGACCATGTCATCAGTCACACTGTGGAGAGATTCAACATTCTTTAACCAATAAAATTCTATTCTGTTATCTTTGAGCTGATCACAACAATGTCACCACAATTTAATGGCTTCTCTTATGGAGGAACTACGCCTTCCAAATAAGTCTTTTCAAGTAATACCATTATTTTGGTAATCTCTCCCATCACAGGTTTGATCACTTGGGCCTATAATGACTTTGCTTGACAATTCTGCCATCAGTACTGAAAATGGCCAAGTTGGTAAAATATTTATGAACTTATCAGACTTTTTGTAAATAATGTGATTCCCAGCAGATATTGTCCAATCACATCAATTAAAAAAAAAACTGGAGATACTTCAGTATCCAAAAACCGAAGTATTAAATGTTACATTTGTAATGTAATCCAGTTTGATCATTTCATCTACAGGCATACTTATATTATGATATATTGTGCTTTATTATTTTGTAGCTCTGACAAGGATTTGTATTGAGTCAGATAGGAATAGCTGAACATCAGCTACAATTATATAGTTCAAGCTCATCTAAAGTGAGTGGGCTCTTTCCATCACACAGCAGAAAAGTCGAGCTGTTACTGTATATGTGAAGCAAACTATTGCTGCATCACTTGAAAAATGTATTGTGTGTGATGAGTGTGATGTATGAGGGTAATCATATAATTTCAGCTATCCCCTTGAAAAAATATTAATTTTTTGTAGGTTTGAGGTATATGTCTTCCATACTGGTACATACTGAAATCCTCATACCTTAGTACCACACTACACTGCTAGATGAGCCAAAATGAAATGGCACAGCCCATCTCCTCTACATCAATAGGCTGTACCATTTTGTTAGCTCCACTAGTGGTGCACTCTGACACCAAGGCATGCAGATATCAATGTTTACCAATGACTGCAGATATGAACCTGCAAAGAAACAGAAAATTTATTACGTAAGTTGTTTTTTCAAGAAGACAGTTAAAATTATATGACTTTTAGTATGATAAACCACATTTACACTTACTCAGCAAAATAGTATGCAACTTTTATGCTTTACTGGGCAATATTTTTCCATTTTGACTCAAACAAGAAGTGAAGTGAAGTTTGTTGAGTCTGAGATCGGCAAATGTGCTGCTGGTAGGTAAGCAATGACAATGCCACTAATTTAGTACCTTGTGGCTGAAACATCGAAAGAAATAGTTGCTGCTGTACAAACGAAATTCACACTTTTTCCTTTCAAGTATCAAAAACCTGGCAGTTTCTGTCTCTTCAATCTTATGCCTATAGCCTAGCTGAACATTCAGTAGAAATGTCTATAGTTGAAAACTTGATTTCCTCCCTCAAGCTGTTTGATATGACAGTCTGCTATAACTTCAGCAGTTATTGAGCAAACACCAGTAGTCACAGTGAACTGTGTCGCTAAAATGTTAGTAAAGCCCCATCTACATACATAAGGTGATGGGGATTAGTCAGAGAGGCTCGGCTGGCTCATGGGCCAGGAGATGAAGGAGGCTGACAGCTATCTGACTGGATTGTACCAGAAGGCCGGGTAGTTTATTCAAGGATGTGTAATACTTAAACTGGAGAAAAGAGTGGTTTTCCTCGAAACAGTTAAATTTTCTATGATGTTACATGTGTCACACACCGGTCAACTACAGTAGTTGTTGCCCATTTTCAATTTTGTTTATTGTGTCTTGATAATTTTAGGCATCAACTCATACATTTAAAATCTCAGAAATTATAATTAATATAGAGGTTACTGACAATCATTCTTCCCAAGCGCCATTCATGAGTGGAACAGGATAGTGGGGGGGATTAATTATTGGTGCTCTCCACCACACACTGTCAGAGCAAATATGATTATAGTTCTTGTTGAAAGATGGTGTTGGAAGTAAAAGGATATCATAAATTATTTCACCACTTCATAACATGTATTTTATGGATACAATTTCAAGCACCTCATTGAGCACCTCATCCAGACAGCAGAGTATAGTCTGATTCTTTAGTTAAATGTCAATCATGCTATGGGCACATACCTTTGACCGAGTTTTGTATCAATAGTCATTATCTTTAAATTGGTTACATTTACGTAAATAATGCTAAAGAAATTAAGTGAACAGCTTCAATAGATAAATTAAATTGTTCTGACAATAATTTACTCCTTGACTGGTTTTAATGGCTTTACAACATTAACCCAGTTTTTCTTTTTATCAAGGAAAATGTGGATTATACACAATCCTGAATTACAGAATACAAACAACAGTTTGAACTCTTGCATCAAAGAACAAATTTTCATTAGAAACAAAACAGAAAGTTGCAAATATGAAGACCATGCATAGATGCTGCTGATTTTTTAAAGAAAACAAAACTTCTTCTTCGGGCTGAGAATTTTGTTGTCTCCTAGCCAATTCCAATGTGTGTTGTTAATGAATACATACTGTCACTTCTTGAAAAAAAAAAAATTGTTGGAAAAAGTGTAATCTGAGATAACATATGACAACTGCCAAGAACATTTTAGGGAGAGTAATTTAATTAAAAACAGAGTGAAGAGACTGCGTTAATGTTCTGCAATATATGCCAGATAATGATATTGAGAGTAGTAGAAGTTCTGCAAACTGTTGAGATACTTTGAACAGCAAAGAAAAAAGGTCTTACATATTTCTCACATAATGTTCTGCTTATGATATGTTATATTTAACATATTCTACACATCTTCATCAATCTGCATACATAAGTGCAGCAATGAAATGATTCTCAGTTGGTAATTCAATTAGAAACACTATGCACAGATATTTGCTTGATTCCCACATTAGAAGTAATTTTAAGAAAACTAAGAATTATTTGATAAAACAGTTGCTCTTTCTCTAAATAATATGCTATTTGAGAGTATATTTCATTATAAATTTATATTTTTAATAGTTACAACTTCAGTCTTAAGCTTCAGAATTATTTCTGCTACAGAGTAAACAAAATATACAAACTTCTTATATATTTCACTTAAATGCACACTCTTATTTATATCACTGTACACTATACATATGGTATGTAATAAATGATATTTACAAGGCAATGATGCTGCTATGCAGCACACCAAATAGTTTTCAGTTTCTAAAAAGTCTTCAAGATAACTTACAGCTACACACTATTTGTTCCCATTTCCAACTCATTCGGTGCCACACCGGAGAATATATCAGCCAAGAGAATGATAATCGAGAAAAATAGAAATGATGGGCTGGTGAAGAATCATTCCTTTTCTACTTAGCCCATCTGATATTTTTCTTAGCTTATATCAACAGTCTCTATCTGTTGAAGAGGCAATATGTGCAACAAGAGTAAGTAGACAGATATCGAGGAAGCAAAACATGCCCTAATTTCTGTAGTTATCTGTAAACAACATATGTTGTTTTAAAATGACTCATTTCTTCTTCACTTATCAGTAAATTAAAAATATCTCAAAGTAGCACCTATTTAATTTTATGTACTAAGTTGTACTAGAAAGTTGTTATTTGTCAACAGCTAAGTACCAACAGTACCATTTCACTCATTTTGCACATAGACTCTTACAGTTCAATATAGTTTTCAAGGTACTGAAGTAGATTCAGCTGTTATACTTTTCTTATTCAGAATTTATCACTGTGGGGCTGAGGAGCAATCAGTTTACAGCCACTTGTTCCGGACTACACTGCTTAGTCTCCTCCCCCACATAAGGTGATATCATACAAGTGTACCTTGTAGGTGTTGGGGATCAGCCAGAGGGGTTGGGCTGGCACATGGGCCGGGAGACGGAGGAGGCTGACAACTGTCTACACTGCAGCTGACAAGGCTTGACACATCAAGTGAACTTGGAGTCTGTGCACAAATACCCAGTCCTTGACTATTTACAGTTCCTGAACATCCCCCACTACTTCTCGCACCTGTATTGGTACATATGCCACTGTTACAACTGACACTGATGCCAACACTCCCACTGCCACCTGCAGGGCTGCCACCGACAGAAAGACCAGTTGCTACAGTACTGAGAAGGTTACTACAGCTGTTTTCACTCTGTGAGCTTCCTTCTTCTGGTGGTGTCACCTCTAGACCAATGCTTCCATTCAATGCTATCTTAATGGGGTTGCTATGGTTGGAAGCATAGGAGAAACCTAGGTCTTCTAGGCTGCTTTTTCGTCTTGTGGGACCAGAGGGTGCCAATCCCTGACGCAGGGAGTTTGAACGACGCAAGAGTATATCGTCAGCAACACGTAATGAGTTGGATCGTGCTCTGTAGCATCCTGCAGGACTGGGACTTGCGGCACATCCAGCAACTGTAGGACTGTCTGGAAGGGAAAGGGAGTTTGCTTTTGTTGTCACAAGTGGAGGGGGTCTTGGAGTTGGTGTATAGCCAGACAATCCAATAGTGGAGCCGCGCCGACTACCAGCTGCAGAATTTGCCATCTGTTGTACCAGTTGTTGAGAGCAGAAACTAATATTTGACTTCCGGCGGCTGTTGTGACGTTCAAATGTCTTCTGTGCTGAGAAAGGGCTGGGTCGTACTATGTATCTAGAACAAAAATTAGCTATGTTAAAATAGATTTAATAAAGGCAATGCATTCTACAAAAAATAGAAAATAAGATGACTCTGAAATTTATTGTTTTGGTCTCAAAAAATTATAGAATTGTAAGATAGAACAATGGTACTGCAATGTCTCACATATTATGACCAAAATTGTATCGGAACATGAAAAACCAGTAAAGCACATTTTGCAACAACTATTGAATCATATCAGTGAGCGCTGGAGAAAAGAATACAAACAGTATGTGAATGCTGCACAGTACCATAGCCTATATTGCTAACAGTAAACTATAAAGTCCTAAGGGCATGAGAGTGAACAAAGATAGCTTTCTTTAAGCAAAAGCTCCCTGAGGAAATAAAAAAAAATTTCTTTCCAAATCACAGTAAACAGAAACCTAAGAGATACATTTCACCAATAGCAAAGCCTGTAAATGGTTTAGCTGATCACAATTAAGTTTTAAATATAGTAAAGAAAATTCTGGTACACTACTAGCCATTAAAATTGCTACACACAGAAGAAATCCAGATGATAAACGAGTATTCATTGGACAAATATATTATACTAGAACTGGCATGCGATTACATTTTCACGCAATTTGGGTGCAAAAATCCTGAGAAATCAGTACCCAGAACAACCACCTCTGGCTGTAATGACGGCCTTGATACACCTGGATATTGAGTCAAACAGAGCTTTGATGGCATGTACAGGTACACCTGCCCATGATACCACAATTCATCAAGAGTAGTGACTGGCGTATTGTGACAAGCCAGTTGCTCGGCCACCATTGACCAGACGTTTTCGATTGGTGAGAGATCTGGAGACTGTGCTGGTCAGGGCAGCAGTCAAACATTTTCTGCATCCAGAAAGGTCCATACAGGACCTGCAACATGCGGTTGTGCATTATCCTGCTGAAATGTAGGGTTTCGCAGGGATCGAATGATGGATACAGCCTCGGGTCGTAACACATCTGAAATGTAACGTCCACTGTTCAAAGTGCCATCAATGCGAACAAGAGGTGACCGAGATGTGTAACCAATTGCACCCCACCCCATCACGTTGGGTGATACGCCAGTATGGCGATGATGAATACACGTTTCCAATGTGCGATCACCGCGATGTCGCCAAACACAGATGTGACCATCATGATGCTGTCCACAGAACCTGGATTCATCTGAAAAAATGACGTTTTGCCATTGGTGCACCCAGGTTCGTCATTGAGTACACCATTGCAGGCACTCCTGTCTGTGATGCAGCGTCAAGGGTAACCGCAGCCATGGTCTATGAGCTGATAGTCCATGCTGCTGCGAACATTGTCGAACTGTTCATGCAGATGGTTGTTGTCTTGCAAATGTCCCCATCTGTTGACTCAGGGATCGAGACGTGGCTGCACGATCCATTACAGCCATGCGGATAAGATGCCTGTCATCTCGACTGCTAGTGATACGAGGCCATTGGGATCCAGCACAGCATTCGTATTACCCTCCTGCACCCACCGCCTCCATATTCTGCTAACAGTCATTGGATCTCAACCAACGCGAGCAGCAATGTTGCGATACGATAAACCGCAATCATGATAGGCTACAATACGACCTTTATCAAAGTCAGAAACGTGATGGTACGCATTTCTCCTCCTTACACGAAGCATCACAACAACATTTCACCAGGCAATGCGTCAACTGCCTGTTTCTGTACGAGAAATCGGTTGGAAACTTTCCTCATGTCAGCATAACGTAGGTGTCGCCACCAGCGCCAACCTTGTGTGAATGCTCTGAAAAGCTAATCATTTGCATATCACAGCATCTTCTTCCTGAGGGTTAAATTTCGTGTTTGTAGCATGTCATCTTCATGGTGTAGCAATTTTAATGGCCAGTAGTGTAGAATGTAGTAAATATTGAAGAGTGAAGAACCACTCAGGGACAAATATGTATGTGCTCAACAAAATATTTATTTCGAAACCTAGCAAGTTTTCTTTTGTGTGCAGCTGTCAATGACTCACCACTTCTGCTATTCAGTAAGTGATCTTCTTTGCTCCTAAGTTTAACATTAAGTTTTGTAACACATATTTATGTTTTCAATTTTCAGGCTTGAACTACTAATACCGGGACTACCAAAGAGTTCATCATTTGCAGATGACATTGTGGCTCCAAAGGTCGTAAAGCAGCTGGCAATAATCACATGTAATCAGAAAGACAAGTAATGAAGATTAATTCTGCTACCATTACTTGAGTACAATGCTATGCATTTATAACAGCACACCATGTGCTTTTGCAAGAAGCCAGTTCCACCTACCTCTCTAGTTGTACAAAACGCTTATCCCAGAACCTTCTTAACTTTATTTTCATAGACTGTAAAGGTGCCATCAACGCGTCTGAACCATATAAGGAACTTCAGATTTTAGGTAGTTATGAAGAATTCCTCTGGAGGAGACATGAGGACTTGCATTCCACCCTCACACGCTACCTGTTCATGCTCCACTTAGAAATATCCTTCCTAGTATTCTCAAGTCTTAAATACTTTGCATAGTTCAAATTCACTGATGGTATCTTAATGATCTAGAACAACTGCCTCATACTTCTAAAAGGCAGTCTCCTAGATGTTGCTCTCCATGTGTATGACAACTCCATAAAAGTCCAACACTTTCCATATCTTCAATTCTTTCCACATTACATACTTGCTTCACCAGCCTTGCTAATGGTGGACAATACCTCTACTATGATGAACAACCCCTCTTTCAATATCATTATCAAAACTTTCATAGAAATGGATTACATTCCTTACCCTGTCCATGAGCATATCTACTGTGCCATGCTTTCTCTAGATTGTACTTCTCCAATTACACTCACTCACTGCCACAGAGAACAACTCTGACTGTCTTTGATCATTAAACAATGGCAAGTCCAGATAGGTACATCAACATTATTATGGTTTAGGACAGACTATTTTTCACCATTATGGTGAATAGCAATCTATCCTTTTCATAATATTGTATCTTTCATCATGGAGTGAAATTAGGAATATCTTCCCCAAAATCTGTTCCATCTGGCGTTTCACCATCTGTCCCAGTACAGTGATGTAGTACTGCTCTTCCCAGTGCCTCAACTCATCCATATGGAAGATTTTCTTGTGAAAGCAACTATGTTATATATGAACTTTTCTTTGTGGCATTTTTGGGAAATAGTTGTAGTCGTATACAGTGAGCGTGCATAATTAAACAGTATTTGTCTCTATGGTTGGTCTAAAGAGCCCATCACATATCAGCACAGATGCTGCAGCAAGTGCTGTGCCATGTGCAAACTGCTGTATACAAGTCAGAGTGAAAGGCCCTCAGCCACTCTTAACGTTTTCGTGACTATGGAACACTTCACTATTAGACTGTGCCTTAATGATTTCATGCTTTTGTACTTTTTACTACATCATACAGTGCATCTGTATTTTCCTTTACATAGAAGTCAATTAAAATGTGGTTGGTGGGAATTTTAATATTGTGTTTGTGCAACATTACAATATTTTTGGTGGTGAGTGCAGTATTCTACGCAGCATGTTTTGTTTCGTAGTTCACTATGGCCAATATGGCAGTGGAAGGAATTCTTCAATCTCTTGTTGAACAGCAGTGAGCTCTCATCAGCCAGCACCAGCCCTTCTCCATGGCAATAAACAATTTGGCAGCTTTGTTAGCACACCAGGGTTCACCGCCATTGACAGACCCCCTCCCCCCTCCATTTCCTCCATGTGAAGATACTGTGGGAGAATGGGACACATAGCGACAACACCTTCAGCAACACTTCCAAGCTTTTGTTGTTGTCAGCCCCAATTTGTGCAAGGTTTTCTTTCCCCTCGCGTTTATCATCTTTCGTGTAAGCTAGCTTCTCTGCAGGAACCTGCCAGTCTTTCTTTTGAAGTAATGTATCAGTTGCTCTCTAATTATCATTGCAAACATATTCATGTTATTGTTGCTCATGGTGAATTCTACTGTTGTCCAAAGCGGCCACAACAGTTATACAGAGCTTGGGCAGTAGAACTTCATGGACTTTGCCATCATGGTGTATTGTTACTGAAGCTCACCAGGACTGTTATGCTGATTTGATGGTTTGTGATGCTATAATATGCTTGGCCCTTGATAGAGAAGTCTGTAAACAGACTTTACAATTTGAAAATCTCTCTCTCTTTGCCCAGTCTTTTGAAGTATCTAGGGAAGGAGGAAATCAAATAGAAGCCTGGTGTGAAGTAGTTGCCATTGCTTCTCCTCCTCAGCCACCATCAGTTAGTTCATGGGAGAGTGGGGTGGGAAGTGGGAATGCCGTTATGTGACCATGCAATCCTGGTCTCCATGTCATGTAACGAAGTGCTGTGGTAAACAGCAGTCAGCATTACAATGGCTGCATGCCCCTCTCCCATCATGCCCTTAATGCTTTGTTCAGCATGAGCATGCCAAAAGCATTGGACGACATGCCACCATCATAAAAAAAAGGGAAATATTGTGTCTGTGTGAAATTCTAAGTCATATTAATCATACATAAATATGGGTGTGAACAGTTTCCCAAGTGATGCTAGTCTAAGACAAACTTTATATTGAAGTACACATTATGGACAAGATGTTAAAAATGCAAGGACACACGGATGCAGTAGTGACTTTGTTAAATTCTCAAACCTACATGGATCTTGGATCACCAGTGTTGTCCCCTGTCCCTTGTTGGTTGGTGAGTCACAACAAACAACAGATACCCATATTAGCACAGATTTCTACTTCTGTACTGTATAAATCAGTTGTTTGGCCTGGGGGTTTCTAACATTGAAAACTTATTCGAGTTAGACATCTTAAAAATTTTTGGCTTCTTTCTTTCTAACAAAGTGCATCTGGTTTCCTATCAAGTTCCCTACCAATAACTGGATGCTCTCTGCTCAGAATTTTCTGCACTGTTTTTGAACAGTTTATAGTGTGCTATCAATTTCAAGGCTCACATCACATTGAAACTAACAGTGTGCCCCTGTTTTTTTCATGCCTGCTCAACCCCAGCTGTTTTAGGAAGCAAGTCAAAGTAGAACTTGATCAACTTACATCCTTGGGTGCTGTCGCACCTGTCTCCCCTAGTGAATGGTCTACTACATTGGTAATTGTCACAAAAACAACAGCAAACCTCTGTCTCTATGGTGATTTCAAAAAGTCTTTAAATTCACAATCTATTATTGATACATATCCCTTACTCCATAACGATGAATTCTTTGCTCAGATTTTTGAGGACCAACATTTTTCTGAAATAGACTTGTCTGAAGACTGCCTGCAGCTGCTTCTGGATGATGATTCCAAACATATCCTCAAAGTGAATACCCCCTTCAGGTTATACCAACACCAGTGCCTGCCATTCAGCACAGGTAGTGCCCTTGCTATTTTCCAATGACTTTTGAAGTAACTCACAGTCTCTATGCCAGGATGCATTAACTACCTGGATGATACTGTGGTCTACATTTCCTCAACAGGTGAACACTTGCAGAAACTTTGGGCCTTGTCCATGGTGCTGCAGGCAGCCGATTTAAATTAACTTCGATAAATTGCAATTGTTTCAGCTATTTATTGTCTATCTATTTGAAGTCCCCTTAAGCTGTAATGACTGAATGTCAATACCATTACAGCTTTGCTGTGTCCTAGCAACATCAGAAAGATTGTCTACTACCATAAATATCTTCCTGATGCAACTGTGGTGGCTTAGCACCTTCATGCTCTATTACATAACGGAGCTTCTTTTCACTAATTGACTGCCTGCAAGTGTGTTTTTACCCTACTGAAGCCAAAATAACACTCAGCTCCTTGCTTGTTTACCTTCCAAGCAGACCAGCATCTTGTTTTGGCTACAGACGCCTCCCAGTATGTCCTAGAGGCCCTTGTCTCACACAAATATGCAGACGGTTCTGAACACTTGATTGCATACACTTCAAAAGCCTTGAATCAGTGCAACAGCACTACTCCCAAATAGAAAAAGATCTTGCTATTGCAGACGCACTCAAAAAATTTCATGTTTTCCTCTTCATCTCTAAATTTCATTTGATTACTGATCATAAACTGCTGGTTTCTCTTTCCCAGCCTTTAGAATCTCTTCCAGATAAAGTGGCCTGTCACATACAGTGTGTCTGTTTTGTCACGCTATACTACGAGATTCACCACAGTGCTAGTTGGTAATGCAGACGCTTTTTCTTCATTGCTAACTGACCCAATCCAGCATTTCATACAGATGAACTGTTGTGTTTCCATTCAGATGCTGAAGCCCAAAACACGGTGGGTGGTTTTCCCATTAACAGTTCTTGGATTTTGGCTGCTGTCACAGCCAATCCTATCTTACATCAGATCCCCCATGGCTGACCAGATGAACCACTAGACCAAGTGTCAGACACTTTGCCTAATTATTATGCTCTCTGCCGTTGCCTCTCAGTTCTTGATGATGTATTACTTTTGGCTATTGAAGAGTCAGTGCCTGCTGTGAGATGTCATGCACCTTCTCCAGCTGGACCATTGGGGTGTTTCTGTACAAAACTGCTGGCCTGTCGCCATGTGTTTTGGCTGGGAATTGACACTGACATCACGCATGTTGTGTCAGCCAGCCCACAGTGCACCAACCCCCAAGTGGCAGCACAGGCTCTCTTACCCCAGGGCCCACCCCACAGTGCCCTTGCGAGCATATTCTTGCTGATTTTGTGGGTCCCTTCCTTGTGAGCATATTCTTGCTGATTTTGCGGGTCCCTTTCTTAAGTCCTATTGCCTTGCTGTAGTTGATGGTTTCTCAAAATTTCCTTATGTGGTTTGTTACCTGCCCACATCCATGGCAGCAATAACCATGGCTCCCACAAAGAATTTTTTTTTTCCTTTGGAACGATTATCGTATATGCTTGCAACAGACAATGGCCCGCAATTTGTTTCTCAGGATTTTGAAGATTTTTGTACAAAGAATGGCATTCGGCATGTTATGGCCCCACCATTTCATCCTGAGTCAAATGGGGAGGCAGAGTGGCTGGTCCATACGTCCAAATTCAGTTGAAAAAATACAATTTGTAGTCTTCTCCCAAGGAATCCCTTGATAGATTTTTGATCTCCAATAGTTTCCCTCCAGCTGGCGACCATAGCCTGGTGGAGCTGCTTCATGGCCACCAGCCCCTTATGCTGCTTCATCTGCTCTGGCTGCAGCCCGGCGACCCACTGACACCTAACTCACAGCAGTTCTGTCTGAGCTCGAGACCTGTGGGTTTGGCTGGCACCTTAAGTAGATACCAGTAGTTGTCCATCATTGACAAGGCCATGGTCCACGCCTCCTATGACTCCTGTGCCATATTCATTCTGGGTCCCACCACTGCCAGCAGGTGCCTGCCCAAAGGTGGACATGGATATGGCACCTCCATCACCGGTCCTTTCTTATGGTCTCTCGCAGGGGGAATGGTGCTGCACCTGTCCATGCCCCATGCCATTCCAGACCATATTCTCCTGTGATATCATGACACCTGTTCCAGCAGCTATCCTCTTCCAATGAAGACTAAACCTATACTGTAAGCACACACAATTAAACAGCAAGCACTTCCACAGCCAGCCTAAAGAGGCTGCCTGACTTTGGCATAGATGGCGCAGCAAATGCTGCGCTGTGTGCAGACAGCCATATATAAGCCAGCACACCAAGCCCTCAGCCACACTAGTGTTTTCATGACTATGGAACACTTTACTGTTACACTGTGCCTTAGTGATTTCGTTTGTGTGAACTTATTATTATGTCATTCAGTGTGTCTGTATTTTCCTTTATATGAAAACAAATTAAATGTTTATTAGTGGGAATTTTAATACTGTGTTTTTGCAACGTTATAATAGGTATAGCCCCAGCCAATTGTTCACTTGTATACATGGCCACCATCAAGCTACTACCAAATAAATGCATGATCTTCCAGTTTCAGAGTATGTTGCTCAGCATGGTTTGGTTATCTTCAATTAAGTCTATGCCACCTCATTTCCCACCCTGAACCCCACCCCACCTATTTCATTCCCCATCATTTTATCTACATTATATGCCAGTGTTCCTTTTTCTACACTGTTTTCTTAAAGATCTGAATACTCTTTCTTCATTTTTCTTTCATTCCCAATGAAAACTCTGAACTCGGAACTGACATTTATACCTGAGTTATTTTACAATGGGTGTGTGAACTGGGCACACTACAATATTTCCTACACAGTTCATGGCAGTTTTCAAATCAATTTCTGTCCTTGTAATATTGGAATAATGGAATTTACAGGACTGAAATAACAAACAAAAACAAGAAAAGGCAACTACGGACTTGCATCTTGTAGATGGGCGCACACAATCATGCAATTTTTTAAGCTGTTACATATGTGCATACACAGCCTCTCTATTGGCTGCAGGTTGTGTCTACCTGCAATCATGTAGGGAACTTATATTTAACTTCTGCTTCTTCCTTGTTATATATGTTTCAATAAATACACTTACATAATATCTCCTTCTTCAAGTTTGAGATCACAGCTTGGGTTGATAATTACATAAGACAAGTTACTCCTTTTCTCACTGACATCATCATAATCTATACTGGGCAGATTTAGGCTTTCCATTCTGGAGCGAACCAAATTTGCAATTTCAGCACGTTCAATCATTTGTGTGTGGTTATCTCGAGCTTCATCCACTAAATTTATGGAGCACTGTTGATAGAAACAAGTAAATCATTAAAATAACTGAATGTGATGGTGAGTATTGAAGTTCATATTAAAGACTAATAATATGTTATTTATTTGTATCAAACAATTTACATTCGTAGAATAGTTTTAGTAGTGAAAGGAACGCTTATTACTGCAGGATTACCATAAAATAGTTAAGAAGCAGAAATGTGTTATAATGATTCTAGAATTACAAAATTTTGTTTATTTTCATGCTAATCATAACAGTTAATACACTGTTATTGGGCTACATATGGTGAATATCTGCTACTAATATCAGTATCATTCAGCATACAGCATTCTATTGTTCAAGCAATGCTACCAAACAAGAAACATACAAATATATTAAACATTACCATGCTCTACACCACAAAAGATCAAGTAAACATCTAGGAGAATATAAAAACTTTCAGTACACTGTATGGAACCAAAATAACACAGTGGCCATTTCTTGCTCAAGAATATTTTGCTATTTTACCACTAGTTTATGTGAAAATTTCATTCTTAATATACTTTCCTGAACAATTCTTGGCATCAGATATAAATGGAAGAGATTGCTTTTCCTGAGCTCATTTTTGGAACTACAAATTTTATGTTGATGCAAATACACAGTATTGTGAACCAAGCCCTCCAATAGAAGAACGTTTCAAATTTGGCTCTAGGAAAATTCAGGTATCAATTGATAGACTTCTGGCATCATTGTGCGACAATACGTGCAACATGAATCCAGTATAATAACCAAAAAACAAACAGTAGTCAAAACAGCAAATTTCTCAAATGTGAAAGTGTACAGTGTTGTCTGCAAAAAAAAAATAAATCAAAATGATTGTCATCTAAGAAATCAAAATGGTTGTCATCTAAGGACACAGCCGTTGTGAAACTGCAAGGGCATGAGTTGGGGCTTCAAACCAGTTACCACCTATATATTCCCATAATTTGACACACAGTAACTTTTTTCTGTGACTCTTCAAGCTTTCCCAGCAGATGTGTTGAAAATAGTCTTCACGGGTTTGCCACCGGATCACGTTGTGCAAATTCCACAATATTTCATCGGAGCAACTGTCCGACATCTTCAGGTGGTTCAACCTTGCTCATGACTAGGTACAACTGATGGTATCTGCACACCGACACCCCGATGCATTTGACAAATGCAGCATACAACGCACATGCGGATGAGCCGCTCTGCGATTTTCAGCAGAGGGAGTTTGAATAGGGCAAATCACTGTGCATGCGCGATTTCCATGGCTGGGCATTCTTCACGCGCGTGTTCTAAAAACAGGGCATTGGTGTGCAGATACCATTAGTTGTACCTAGCCGTGAGCAAGGTTGAACCACCTGAAGATGTCAGACAGTTTCTCCGATGAAATATTGTGGAATTTGCACAACGTGATCCGGCGGCAAACCTGTGAAGGCTATTTACAACTTTTTTCTGTTTCTTAGCTCCAAAAATGGCTTGGAGGCAAGAGGTTTTTGTTGAATAAAAAGATTATCTGTGATGCAAATGAATATTTATGCTGATGTGAGAATAAATTTCTTGGACAAAAACAACATTGAATAGTGCTGGAACCAAAATGCTGAGCTCAACAGAAATTATGCTGAGAAATAAATTTCTCTTTTTAACTGTGTTTTCACAAAACCCTTAAACCATTTGTTTTGTACCAACTAGTGGCGTAACTAATTTTATAAAATTAAATAATTTATCTTGTTTTTCTCTAGGTCATTTGCTCTCAACTTGCCCTCTCTATGTAATAGTCTATAGCTGCTTTGATTTGGGAATTTAAGAAACTAGAGAACAATGATTAGTTGCTCGAAGTATCAACCTAAATTGAAAAATAGCTTTATTAATGCCCAGAAATTAAAATAAAGAGACAGAAGAGAAAAGAGGTTGCAAGAACATGAAACATTAAACCAAGAGGCACAAAAATGGGAAAGATTAAAAAGAAAATGAGAAAAAGAACAGGGAGCCAGAAAAATCACTATGAAAAATGTCTAGATTGTTCAGCAGAAAATAAAAGTTTCATTGAATAACTACCTATATTTGGGAAAGTTGTCTATAAGGACCCAGCAACAGTGTGCACCACTGAACAACAACTTTCATGAAGAATTAGTTTGAGAAAAATAAAGTCAGGATTAAGATGATACTAATTATGAACTCATACTAATATCTGTTTTCCAGTGTGGAAGATGGCACTGTCCTGTCAATCTATGCTTCAGGAGGATTATAAAAGACTGCTTTCAAATAATGGAGCAATGGAATGTCATTTAAAAACCACAGTGTTATTGGGAAAAATTGTTTGTGTATTTTTTATCAGTTCAAAACTGAATATCAGGAAATATGACTATGAACAATTTTATTTGCTGCTCATGGAATCAAACTCCAATGGAATAAAATGATGGTTAGTTGGCAACACACTCAGTTTAAAAAGTGAATGCATTTTAATATAGAAAAGCTGATGCTGAAACATATTTAAATTCAGGAACTGTTATTTCATGGTGAGCTAACTGCACTAAACTGCATTAACAAATGAAAGTGCATATACTGAAATGAAGATCAGTGCAACAAACTAGACTAAATGTTTATCACTATTGACTCTATCCACACTTGAGTGTCGTATACTAAAAACAGATTTTTGTATGCAAAAAGTATGGACGAATGTTACATCCACTAACATATCTAGTAACAACTTTAACAAGAAACGTAACGTCAAAATTTGATCTTATCCAGTTATAAGTTAAGTGGCCAAGTCTAAGAACTTAATGTGGAAGCTATGACACCCCCTTATTTTAAAAACTTTAAATAAATTGTGTAAACATTAAGCTTTTTTGTAAGTGAAATAAAATGCTAAACTTTTATTTCCTACTACAGAATAATACAGCAAGTGGCAAGATAAAATGAAGCAAAATTTTCAAATACAAGATGATGATTATCATTGACTAGTTCTTTACACAATTCACAGTCTGAAAGCTCCACACAACTCAAAATCTGAAAAAAAGTTTCTCATTTCTTAATCTTCTTTTACCCTTCTCCCATTGCTCTATAACCTTAGGAAAATTGTTAAGTATGAATGTCTTGTGTAATACGAGTCTTGATACCTTGCAGTTTTATGAACTTATGAAATAATACCATCTCCAGCAAATTCTTTGTATGCGATTCACCCAACTCAAAAGTTAATTTTATTAGAACATATAAAATATTTGTGATTAAATGTCAAGAAACAGACAACAAAGAAGCTGTAAATGGGTTTTTAATGTAACTCAACAATTTCAACCTAAACTGATCTTTTATTTTGGATTTTGTTTCTGGAATAGTGATTCGGTTTACAATTCAATGAAAAATTCATATGGAAATCAAGCTGAAGTACTAATTCAGAATTCAAACAGTCATCCGCATTTATAAAGGAAAACCAATAGCTCATCTAGCTGCATTAATACAAAGTCTTCAAGCTCCGAATGTGGGCACAACAAAGGAGTTATAGGGCATGCAAAGAATATAACGTACAAACTATGTATAAATACAATGTATTCAGCAAACTCATGTTAAACAGGGGTAGAAAACTAATGACGGTAACAAATATTTAACAGGGGTAGCAAACTACTGATACTAGCATCCTTTTCAACTGTCAAGACATTTCTAGAATAATCAGTATTTATTTCTATTGCAACTAGTGTAATAAGTTGGTTTGGTAGCAAAAGTCACTCACATTCTGAATCTGAACAAAGTATATCTTTGTCATTTTCGATTTATTGCTTTGAAAAGATTTAATATTCAAAGTTCTTTGTTGTAAAAGGATCTGACACCTAAATAAATTATAATATTATTTGAAATTGAAAATATCCATAAGTAGTTGAATTAGCATCCTTTAATTTTTGTTGATTCCAGTTTATTTATCCTTTTATTGGTGACATTGGTAAATACAAGCAGAGTTTTTATGCAGTTAAACAGAGTGCATGTGTAGATTCTTAATCAAGACTCACTTAACAACAACAGCACATTTCCTTGCGTATTACAGTCACAGTATAATACCTTTAAACTAGAAACAGATCTTGGATCAGCTTCTGGTCCCAGCAGTATGAATACATTAATACTTTAAACATTTCTGTTAGTTTCTCTGAATGATGAAACATATAAAAATGCAATGTGAAATTTTCTTCAGGGGTTTGTTACTTGAGACTAAACTTATTGAGAATGAAAAACAGTGTAACTGATCTTTCAGACAATTCATATGTCTCATGTTGCACCTAAACAGTTTTATTTGAATGAGGTAGCAGACAAATTAATTACAAATAGTGTAAAATCAAAAAGCAACAATATGAATCAAAGTTGAAAATTTATTCTTAACATACAAATTTAATGAAATTCTACATAAGAATAAAGCAGTAAACAAGACACATAAATCTCAAGTTTGAAGAAAATAAGGATACCTCTTCAGGATATATGATAAAAAATGAGGAGAGGAGAGAAAAATTTAGAGAGATTTGGAAAAGTTGATACTGAAAGTCAGGAGAGACACAAAATAGTGGGCAAGAATGGAAGCCAAACAAAGATCTGTATCAAAAGACAGAAAAATTTGTGAACAGTTAGTAAAATGGTGCAAAAGGGAAGGTCATAATTAAGTCAGAGAATAGTTGCCAAGATTGAAGAAAGATGAAGATAAATTTACTTTCTTCTCTGAACATTCACCTATACCCTGCTCGTACTTTTAACAACTATTTTATGGATTGTCAACTCCCACACTCTCTGCTTACTCAGCTAGTAGTACAGTAACATATTGGTTTCATACTATGTTTTTCTTGTTAACTCCATATGAGTTTTGTAGACAGTTATGTCTGTGATGTCTTATCAAGAATGAGCTTTGATAGACAATATTCAATGAATTACTAAATTTTTGCACTAATTTTTCACTATCAATGTCTCACTTGTAAATCAAATTCTGACGAAGATCGTCGAAAAAGTTCAAGAGGCCATTTAGCAGAAATTCCATGACAGAAATAGTAGCTACCAGTGCTCTGAGACTGTATTTGATATTCAGTGTTCTAGTGAAGTTAAACACTATTTTTCTTACTTATACTGTTATCAACAGTGTTAACACACAGAGCTATTGTGGTATAGAAACCACTTGAAAAGAAGTGTAATAATGATTTTAAATCCTGCCTCCATATTCCTTGAAAATGAGAATCTTCACTTTTTTAGAGATCCAAGTATGTGTGAGGATGAAAAAGAAAACAAGCCAAATGTAACAGTACACATGCCAAATGAGATATACAAAACTAATGTAAAAATGAAAAATAGGCAACAATATTGAAGTTATTCTTTTCAGTCTATATTTCTTTTTTATTTTCTCTTGATCTGTTGTGTTAGGGAATGGGTAAGTTTCCTTCCATATACTACATCCACACTGGTAGGAATATAAGCATGATCATTTCTTCTGGGTGTGGTTTTCAGTGCAAGTATAAATTTGAAGAGACAGTAGTACACACAGGAAAATGTATTCAGAAATGAAGCCATTAAAGACAGGTACAGTTGATATTGTTGTTGTGGTCCTTAATCTGACCCTTGTTTGAAGCAGCTCTCCTTGCTAGTTCATCCTGTTCAAACACCTTCATCTCTGCATAAGTGCTGCACCCTACATCCTTTTGAACTTGCTTATTGTAGTCAAGCTTTGTTCTTCCTCTGTAATTTTGATCCCCCTACACTTGCTCCCATTAACCAACTGACTTCAGCTTGATGCATCAGGACATGTCTTATCAGCTGATACCTTCTTTCAGTTCAGTTGTGCCATAAATTTCTTTCCTTCCCAGTTTGATTCAGTAAATCTACATCAATTGTACTACCTGGTACCTAGTACCTAGCTTGCACTTGTATATGATGGAGACACTTAACATTTATAATGTCATCTCTCTTGGTTGCCTATGTGCTACTTACAACAATTTTGTAAGGCCTGTGTGTTATAGGCAACTATTAATATCACCATTGTATGCCTTGATGTTGTAACCTGAATGTGTCCTAAGATCTGATGATGGCGGCTTTAGTTTCACTGAATCCGGTAATCATGGAATAAAAAGAATTCCTGTGATCTTGGCTACCAGTTTATTGTTTTACAAGTATTACTGAGCTGCACAAGTGGGTGGTTCTGTGGTGTGCGGAGGGTGGGCTCTTACGCTGAGACTGTAATGGGGACAGGGAGGCATAAGATCTTAAGATGGACTCAAACCAGCCATTGTCGAAGGACTGTATATTGTGATCAAAGACTGGAATAAATAAAACTTTTTACTGAGTGTCTTCTCTGGAAACTACCAATAACAGACCACTCTGAATCTTACTAATGACAGAAATTTATTGGATTTAATGGAAACAAGCAGATCCGACTTTCTTTTGAGAAAGTACACACTGAAACTGGAATCAGTAGATACGAGGCAGCAGTCACAATGATGTTTACCAGAGTACAAAGTACAGCTAAAATAAGCAGAAAGATTTATATGTTTAGCAATCTAGATAAAGGGACAGAGTGTCATTTCTCAATGAGGAAGTTCAAACTTTTAGGTCATGGCAGAAGCATATAGAGGAACTATGGCTCACGCTAAAAAGAATAGCTGATGATACACAACATACGGTTCATGATGGGAGGGATCCTCCATGATATGCAGTCACTGTAAAGAAACTTCTAGAGAGACACAGACTGCAGTAGGTATAAAAAAACAGCAGGGCTATAGAGTGGTGCTGAATGAAACTTACTTGGCTGTCAGGAGAGCAAAGTGTGAAGTCTTCAATACCTATATTAGCAGAATATAATTGGAAGATCTTTCACATAAAGTATGTTAGCATCACCAAAGTTAGAGACCAGAAACTCCTGGACGATACAGGAACTAAAACAAAGAATTCTTGTACCACTGCAAAAATGACTGGAATGCATATTGGTGTCAGTGGCTTTGACAAACAGGTGAAGTCACCCCAGTGACTGATGGAATACCTATCGGATTCTCCACTCAATTTGTGGCTGAGTTAGCTTGTCTTTTAACCATAACACACCGTAAATCTCTCAAACTAGAAACATGCCCAGAAAGTACAGGTCACACCCATCTACAGTACAATATGGGTGGCAGAAGCGACCCACAAAACTACTGTCCAATACTCTAGGACATCTATTTGTTATAGAGTCTTAGAATGTATTACCAGCTCATACATTATGAGGTATACTGAACAGTATGACATCTGCCATGCCATCTATCATGAATTCTGAAAACATTGATCATGTGGAATGTAACTTGTACTATAGTATTAAACAATATCATTGTTGCATATACAATACAATCATCTTGAAGTAATTTTCAGTATTTTTCAGTAGTGTACCCTTTGAAAGCATATTTTTCAGTACACTGTACTGCTGAGAGTACATCTCAATTATTATCATGAAGAATATAGCTGTAAAATTCTGCACAAGGCATATCCATGGAACTAAACTTGACCAGTAAAATTAATTTCAATGAATCTGTCAACAAACGGGGGAAAAAAAATTATTCAGTAGATACATTGCTACCAAGAACCACAAAGAAAAATTGGCAAATTTCCAAAATTTCAGAAAATGGTTTGACATTTTGGCGCTTTTTAAACAAAGGACACCACTGTTGGCCTAGCTTAGAGTTTTTTTTTCTAGGACCATAGATTTGGCACAATTCTTGATGTTGCAGAACTGGTCAAACCATTTCAAATAATCTATTTTCACACTTTTGGTTTGTAAGACCTGAGGACATGGAAGAATATTATCAAAGAATAGATTCTTTATGTCTTCTTGTTTAAGTCATTTGAAGAACTTGAATTCTTCCATTGGCTGCACCCAGTTTTCTAGGTATTTTGTGCAAAGATGTCTTTCCAAGTTCATAGCCCTTATTCCCCAAATTAATGTAGCAATCAGACACTGCACATTTAGCTTCACTTTTGTTTTGCCCAAATACAAAGCATTTGTGGTTTGCTTTTATTTTGTCTGAGAACTTGCACAGCCTTTTTCTGCTGCCACTATTATTTAACTTAGAAGACAACATACTTCAAATCAGATAATAACTAACAAGCTTTTGTTTCACAGCATGGAAATATCACAGCAATGCTATATGAACTACAATATCTTGACTTGAGGTATCACCTATGTTGACTGTGAAAATATCGAGACAATGCCAGAGAAAATACAATACCACGAATCGAGATATTGTATATATCAACTATGAATGCAACATCTCTCTGACCATTATGTCATTTGTAACATACCTTGCGAAAAAATATACAGCCAAATGTGTGTACCTTATAATTCAGTCCAGTTACACTACAGTGAATTTCATCAGATGATAATATGCACCTCCAATAACAAAAAGCTGGACGTTTCCTAAAAAACAAAAATTCCAGACAGGCATTAAAAACGCACTGAAAAACTGGACATGTCCCTAAAAAGCCAGAAGATTGGTAGCCCTCTTTGGAGGGTATGAATGTAAATTGAAGTGTAGAGTGTAGCCTTGTATTGTGGTGAAATGTGGGAGACTAACAGTTCAGGCAGAACAAGAACAGAGCTTTCAAAGTTTGGTGTTCCTGTAGAGTGTTGAAAATTATGTGGGTTGATAGAATAACTGATGAAGAGATACTGAAATGAATTAGGAAGAAAATAAATTTATGGCAGGACTTGGCCAGATAAAAAGATTGGTAATAGGACATATCCTGACACATCAAAGAATAGCAAATTTGTGAATGAAAAGAAGGGTAGAGATAAAAACCGTAGGGGTAGATGAAGGAATTACTACAATAAGCAAGTTCAGATTGATGTAGGATGCAGTAGTTGAGCAGAGATTAAACAGTCTGAAGAGGACAGGCTAGCACAGAGAGCTGCATCAAATTTGTCTTAAAATTGAAGACCACAACAACAATGACAATTTCTTCAAGACAATTTTATGTTACATCTGGTTATGGAAATAACTATTTGGGCAGCCAGAAAACTGTTACCAGTGTGGAAAGTTAGTTTCTCCTGAAGTTCAGCTCAAGCTGAAGGAGGGATCATGTTTACATTTGCTCTATTAAATGAGTCAGTCTTCCACTGAATGAACATCCAATTGATTTTGTGCTTTTATTAAATATCTCTAGCTACAAGAAAGTAGTGTTAGTATTTATGTAATAAGAACCCAGAGACCCATAAATTCACTTGTGTATTTGAGGAGGAAACATTAAATACACATACATATACCAAATAGTAATAATAATAATAATATAAAAAAATCACACCACGTGCTAATGGTACTGCAAAATATTATGAAACAAAAAGCTAATCACGCATCACATTCCTTTTGCCCAAACTCTTTCAATAAGCATGTGATATTTCCCAGTTTCTAAGCCAGTCCCTACAGAATGAATTAAATTAAGAAAGTATTTTTGGTACGACTCCATAGCCAACTGCAACAGTCAGCTTTTCGGTTTATTCTCAGTATAATTGCACAGTTTCAAACTTAACCCATTTTCAAGTACACTAAATGTAAATTATGATGCAAAATCATCAAACTTGAGAGCATAAATATTTCAATGGTGGCTTTTGCACTGTCTTGTATGCAAATACATGTCCTGAGAACAATATAGTTAATATAACTAAAACTGTAATGTAGTATCAGTGAAATTGCACCACAAAAATGAGGCAGTACTAGCTTCGATATGAGAAACTGTACACAGATAGATAACTTTTGTCCAGTAATAATACACGCTTTTAGTACAGAGTTATGACATTATGCCATAAGATTAAATTCACAGTTATTGTATGTCTAAATAACACATATCTACAGTTACTGCTTAGTTTAGGGCTCGAATTGTAAAACTGAAATGAGAATAAACCAAGAAGTTGACAGTAGCAGAAGATTGTGGAGTAATTTCAAAAATTTCTAGCAACTGTGGACTCATTTTCAAAGAAAATTATATAAGTATGTTCTCACATATAAAGCAAGGAAACACACACACATATATTCAGCCAAAAAGCAGCAGGTGCCTTGAAACAATCACAAACACTTGATTTACTCACCACAGATGTCTGGTTTTGTACGCAACCCAGACAGTTTCGAATTTGAGATTTTGGCCTGTATGTAACCCCAACTCCATCTGAGTCATTCTCCTCGTCAGGCTTGAATAAACAGTAAGCAAGACCAGTGGGTAAACTACATGTGGCATGCACTAAATATTAGTCTTTAAGCTTAGCAGTAACGAGGCTTGTTGATGTTAGCTGAATACTTGTCAGTCATTACTCTTATGGAAGTCCAAGAGTGCAGGTCAACTTTGCAGTGACTAACAGTTGCTTTGACGGGTATGTACAAAATGAAATTCTTATAACAAATTTATCAACACGATTAGAAATCCCAGTAATTTGCTTCACAGAAGTGATGTAGTACTAGCTTCAAAACGAGAAACTGCACTGACACAGGGAATTCTTGCTCAGTAATTATGGCCCTTCCATGTGGTGTGAGTATATTTATTCACATGGAAATGATTTTCACACAGGGCATATTTACCTAATTTGTAGAAATGCTTAAATACATGGGCATTGGTGGTAACTGCCAAGAATTATCTTTTGCATTACAACTAATTATTATAATAGCTGTAACATTAATTTGTAAATATAAAGCCTGAACAAATTTTGTTAACTTTTGTCTTGAGAAACTGTAACTATTAAATTTTAAAATGGGAAATAAAGATGAAAATATTGAACTGATAAAGCAATTGTATGTAGGATCAGATAACCTGTTACGCCATATAATAATTGTACTACTGCAGTTCACTCTCACAGACTACAATATTGACATATTCTCTTTACTATACAACATACTAGATTCCCATTATCAAAAGAAAGTGAAAGGTACACATAACAAAGTTTAAGCAGCCAAAAATAATTTAGAAACATACACAAGAAAATTAGAATAACCTCGAATTAAATTTGTTGACAGTCATTAATAAACAAATGAAATGGATAGATGAAAGGAGAAGTAGAGCTGTCACCTACTGTGCCCCCATCAGCACCAACACTGCCACTACTGTCTCTTCTACAAAGACCACCACCACAAATACCACTGTCTCTTTTACAAACACCAACACCATTAAATTAGTCACTCTTGTTCATATCTGGTGCTACAAGAAGAGGCAGTAGGATGTCACAGTTTCCGATAGCTTCTCATGTCCTTTTCTTCAGATGAAAACATGACATGATTGAATGATGTAGATTGCTAAAACAACATTTAAAAGGGAGAGATTTTAAACCAGGAAAGAGGAAAAACGCAGTATTTTCTTGGTGCAGAGTTGTGAGGAAGATGAAAAACATTAAGTGCAACAAACAGCAACACCCAAGAGAAGAAAAAATTCAAATCTTTGAACATTTATTTTACAACATACAATTGGACAAAAATGAAGAAATGGAGAACTCATATAAGAAGAGATTACTAAGTATTCTGGACTGAGAGGGACACATCTCCTTTCTGTCTGTCTCCTAGGGTTAATTGTAGTGTTGATGAGTTCTATTACCATAATTTCTTCCCTTCTTTCTACTGTCTCTCATTTTGTTGAATCTTCATTTTCTACTGCTTAGTGACATGATACTTCATGTACTGTTCAACCTACCTGTCTTTTCCAGCCCCACTTTCCTAATTTATTGACATTCTTCCATTTAATAATGTTTCACATACTTTTCAGGATTTTAAACCTATGCATTACTCATTTTAATTTGTGTATTTCAAGCCCTGGGATAGAAAGGGCATTTCACATCCTTTTGCTCATTTCACTTTTCCTCTCTCTCTCTCCACCTCTCTGCTGCCCCCCCCCCCCCCCCCCTCCTTTACTGATGAAGGAACTTCCTGACTTTTTTTATTCTGTTATGTGGGTGTAGGGTGACCATCTCTCTTGTATTTGCCAGGATCTTCTGTGTTATAGGAACCTTTACTTAACCCTCCCAGCTCCCTTACTGACTGGCTGTTTCTTCCATATATTTCACCAGTAATCACTGTTGTAATATTAATCCCATGAAGTACTATCCATAGTTCAATCTCCTTCAAAGATCACGAAAAGTTTTCTTTTTGTAATAGACACTATTGTCCACAGATAGTCTTTCTCTGTTTGTGCTTCTGCAGAAAGAAGATGGTTTTACACCACAAATGAGTCTTGTTACAGACTTTTGCACCCCATAAACTTCTTCGAGGTTCGTGGAGTTACTCCAAAATGTAACATAACAGAGTAAAAGTACGAAAAGTATGTCAGTTTTTTTAAATATTTATTTCTTCATTGTCATCCACTCCAATGAAATGTGACGTAGTTGTCCAGTTTAAATTTAATGTGATTAAGTCTCCCTCAAACATACATTAAAATCACAACCACATTTTGCCCATTTCCCTTGCAACCATGCCCTATGTGTGCTACGTACTCGACGCAAGCATTTTTGGAATATGTATAACTTTACCATTTCTTTCACACTGAATTTTTAAAAGGGAATTGATTGCTAAAATAATCAGAAAAATATAGAAATCCGCAATCATAATGTAAGAAATTTAAAAGAATACAATGTTACCTGAAAATGTCTGGTAAGATGAGGTAGCAGTTTATATTTTTATACTTATTAGTGGTGCTTCGTCACAGACTGATGACTTTTTGATATATCACATTATAGGAAGAAGCAATCCCCCCCCCACTTCTCTATGTGTGTAAAATCTGAAGACTGATAGAAGAGGGGAAAGGATGCGAGATAAGGAGACAGTTTCCCTTAGACATGGGAATATCTGGAAATGAGGGGATCGCAAAATCTAGTTAATAGGGTGGACACTACAAATGTACATAATTCAAATCCATCCTTGTTATACATTTGTGATCATGTAGATCGTTATTACACCAGATTTTCTCCTCTTTTGTTATCCAGGTCCCTCCTCACATTTTTCCCCATCTGTTTGATTCACAAGACTAGTGCAGTATTCTAGAATGCTACAGAAATTCTTATTACTAGTGATAGTAATAAGAATTTTTTTAGCATTCCAAAATACATTATCCAAAGACTTTCTGCTATATGAAATCAACTTTCTCTATTAATATGACATGCCACCTGCTTCCACTGTTACATTTCTAGCAGGTGTTTCAGATCTCATACACTCACAGTAACAAATCAGTGCACATACTCAGTTACATCTTTAATTAATGATTGTAAAATAAAAAATTGCACACTTTATACATATTTTCATTTGTGTTTATTAATATGTTCATTTGTATGTGATTATCTACATTGCTATTTATTTCTCAACTGTTGAAATTGAAGAAGGGGACTTCTTACGAATCTTCAACGATTACGGAAAAATTTCCAGTGGCAAAAAATCATCCAAAATAAAGAATTTTATGATGGCACAGCATTTCAGTTTAGCAAATTTAACAAAACCCACACAAGACAGTTGTTTAAAAATCCATATAAACAAAACTATTCCTCTTCTCAATTTGATATGAGTTATTGCTCACCATGCAATAAACAAAACAAAAGCCGAATTCCACTGATATCAATGCTATCTCTGTGTTCAGATCATTATATGAATGACTGATTTATTGTTTTATACATTTTATATCAGAACATTTAATACTTATCCCTGTATGACTCAATTCTTTGTTAAGTGGAAATTGTCGTGGTATATATATTTCACATCCCAATCACCCAAAAGCAATGTGAATATTCAATACTCTGCCATGTGCCATGCAAGACATGCATCTAAAACTTAAGAGTACTGTACAGCAGGTTTCATATTTAAATGTAAACATACATACAGCCCAAATATTCACATAACAAAATGTGAGTGCCTAATTGGTTACACTGGACAGAATGAATGTACATCATTTTTCAAACACAGCAATTTCTTCCTAGTAACTGAAAGAACTGTCAAACAGAATCATGCAAATAGCTGATCAGCTCAAGTCATGAAGCAGAAAATGAAAAGACTTGAGAGTGGAAACAGATGAGAAAGTAAGTAATATGGTGAAATGAATGGGTAGGTTGGAGAATGGAAACAGATAAAAAGTATATGGATTAAGAAAAATGGATAAAAGTATAAGGCATGAACCTGTAATTAAAGTAACAAGATACAGAGCAGCAGGATAGAAAAGAGAATAAGATGAAAAATTCATAAATAAATAAATAAATCTGACAGAAGAGGGAAAAAAAGTACTGTGATATTTTCATAGGAGGATAGCAAAGGATGTGAGATAGGGAGACAATGGGGTTGTGAATATCATGTGTACAGGTGATTTTTGTCTAGTAACAATTAAGGCCCAACAGTTTACAAGAACATGAAGAGAGATATAAATAAATAATAGTATTAGTGGCAGTGGCAGTAGTAGTAGTAGTAGTAGTAGTAATATAGTACAGACATTTTCATGTGGCAGTTGACTACAAGTGTAAATTTAGTAACCAGAATTGAGTGAGAGCTAAGCACACCGGCTGACAGTGTCACCAGGGAATCATCAGTACATTGCAGACACACACAACAAGGATGATTGACAACACAGACCACAAGGCAAAATACTAAAATCACAGAGAGAAACCAATTCGGATACCAAGAGAAATTATGAGTAATAATGAATAGAAATACGATCATGAGTGCTGTCGGAACACAACTATGGTCTGAGTCCCAGCACTGCTGGCTTTAAAGGATCACCATGAGTGCCAATAGGCTGGTGCAGTGAGCATCACCCGCACATAGCGCTGTGGTGGCGACAGCAGCACTTGCAGATTATTGGGGCGCTGCCTAGTGGCTGTCATCTACGTCCACGCCTGCTGGCGGACTGTCAAAATTGTCGGACGGGGACACCAGAGTAAACATAAGAGATCCTAGATTGACAAAGGGAGAGGAGAAGTGTGGGGGAACAAGGTTCATCTCACTACTGCAGGGCTGGCAGCCATCACAAGTGTTTTGTGCTTAAGTATAAACAGAACTGGGACATGCTTATAGGGATCGCCAGTTTCTTCTAATCTTGTATTTGAACTTTTTGATGTAATAGACACTTCATTAATTTCAAAATAAGAAATGAAAACAATCAATGCGCAACAAAAAGTAAAGTGGAGAGCTCAAAGCAAAGGGTAATGGCTACTACGCAACTGCTTCCTGAGGTTGGGAAGATCGTAAATGGAGTAGTTCAAGCTCAGCATCTACCAGCATCTGATGCAATCACATATCAAAACACCTTCCACCTAAAACTGCTGTACAAAAATCTATCCACAGTACAATAGTGGTGGTGGTGGTAGTAGTAGTAGTAGTAGTAGTGATAGTATGACCTGAAAAGAACTTAAAATTGCTACCATTTAACAAAGTTTAGAGATGCAACCATTTTTGTAAATGGTTGATAATCAGTTCACTGATTTGTTCTGATATACATTTCCAAGTGTATAAGTCAATCCTTGTGAGAATGTATTGTTACAATGCCTAAGTGAAAAAGATGTAGGTAGTGAGGCACATTTTTCAACTGACACTTGCTTTCACAGAATTACTTTCTTCGAATGAGTGGTGACAAGTTGTTAGACCAAGTTTGTGTGCATGAAAACTGTAGGCATATGAGACAGTCAATGTTGATAATACCAAAAATCAAGTCACTTCATTCATGCTGAGATCAAGCGCACATTTAAATATGCTTTACATGAGGCTGGTGACTGGGGAACAAGGCATGGGAGATTTCTTTCTGGACAAGGTTGGGAAGGAAATTTCAGTCTGTGAAGGCCTCCGTGAGACCCTTGACATGTTTGGAGAGAGCATCTGCTTGTTAGTACAGACATGACAGCCATGGAGGCAAAGTTTTAAGAAAGGGATGTCTTGGTGTGGATGAGTGGCAGCTGTCAAAAGGGATGCTGTGGATGCTGCTCTAACTCCTAGGATGCAGGGATTTAGTAGGTTTGATGTGGATGGAGGCACTGATGTAACCAGTCTTGAAATGGAGATCAACATCAAGGAAGGTGGCTTCTTGGGCTGAGGAGGGTCAGGTGAAGTGAATAGGGGAGAGGTTCTGGAGAAATGTGGCAGTATGTCCTCACCCTCAATTCAGATCAGAAGATGTCATGAATGAATTTGTACCACGTGAGGGGTTTGGAATTGTGGATGGTTATGAACGATTTCTTTAGATGGCAGCCTATGAATAGGTTAGCACAGGATGGTGTCATGGAGGTGCCCATTGCTGTACCATGAATTTTTTGTAGGTGATACCTTCAAAGCAGAAGTTTGATGCGGGCTCTTATAGTGGTGGTGGATAGTGGTAGTCCAAGGTGGAAGTATGAGGTGAACAGAGGAACGAGATTGTAGTCTTGGAGATAGTCAGGCACAGGGGAAGGTAGCGTTCAATACTAGCAAGACCACAGGCTTTGGGGATGTTAGTGTAGAGAGAAGTGGGATAGGCAGTAACGAAAAGAGTGCTGAGTGGTGAAAGAACAAGAACAGTCAAATGTCAGTGGAGGAAATGGGTGGTGTTTTTCTATATAGGAGAGTAGGTTACAGGAAATAAGCTGAAAGTGTTGGTCTACAAAGGCAGAGATTCTCTCTGTGGTGGCACAATAACCATCCACATCAGTTTATCCTTGGTGGTTGGGTTTATGTAATTTAGATAGCTTGCAGAAGGAAGGAGTGTGAGGGGCAGTGGAGTTGAGGAGGAAGATAGACTCAGGGGAGAGATTCTGGGATGGGCCTAAGGATCTGAGGAAGGACTGGAGAGCCTGCTGGATTTCTGGAATAGGGTCACTGTAGCATGGTTTGTAGGTGGACACATTTGTCAGCTGGCAGAGGCCTTCTGCCTCTAATGACTATGATTCATGACCACATTGATGGAGCCGTTGTTGGCAGATATGATTATAAGGTAGGGATCAGATTTTAGGTGGTGGACTGTCTTTCTGGGGATGTGAGGTTTGTTTTCATGTTGAGGTATTTGGAGAATAATGTTGAAGTAAGGTTAAAGGTTAGAAAATTTTGGAAAGTTAAAAGAGGATGATTTGTGGGCAGTGGGGATGGATCACAGTTAAATAGAGGAAGAAATTGAGTCAGGTAGGGTTTAATATTAGGTTTGACTGCGTCTGAATGGTAGGACTAGTGGCAATAAAGATTTTCCACTCTAGGGACCAGGAGATGGGGATAAGACTTTTAAGTAGTCCAACATGATTGAATTTTGCAGTGCATTAAAAGGTAAGACCTTTGACATAACTGATACTTCTATGAGACTGAGGCTTTTGAAGGAAAGGTTGATAACTGTGTTGCCTGTCTATTTATACCCTGGGTTCAGAAGGGTGGCAGAAGGGAGTCTCTGAGAGTATGGTAAATGTAATATATCTGCAAGGCAGGGTTTATTAGCTATGAGGGAATGTGTAGAAAATTTGATGCGGGCTTTTATAGTAGTGGTAGTCCAAGGTGGAAGTATGAGGTGAACAGATTGGATAGTTTTTTTGAGGTGGCATTGTGCATGCTGCTCAATTTAAGGGTTTCAGTCTGGGTTATGGGATGCAGGAATTTTGGATAGCAGAGGAGGATAATATTACAGATGGAGAGGAGGTAGTATAAAAAGGTTGGGGCCTAATGTAAATGGTTTTGCAGGACTGCATTGGTGAGAGCTATGGACTGACAGGATTTGAACAGATGGAAGTCACTGTGGAAGGAGGATCAGCTGTGAGAGATAAGTAATTTGATAACTAGGCCATTTGTGAGGGATTACATGAGTTAAGCAACATAATGGGAACAGTATGTGGGACTGGGTTCTGGCTAGGGATAGAGAAAACTTTCTGAATTGATGCAAATGGAAGGAACAAGGATTGACTGTGGCAGATAAAACAGTCTAAAAATTTATAAGAATATGTGAGAAAATCACAAAATACATGAAATGGATAAATCATTGTTGCCAAGAAGGCAATCAGGACTAGGCAACGTACCTACGCCGGGTGATCAAAAAGTCTGTATAAATTTGAAAACTTAATAAATCACGGAATAATGTAGATAGAGAGGTATAAATTGACACACATGCTTGGAATGACATAGGGTTTTATTAGGAAAAAAAAAAAGAGTTCACAAAATGTCTGACAGATGGCACTGGACAGCAAAATGTCAGTGACTGCGCATGACAATCATCTATAAAAGGAGCTGTAATTAGAGAGAGAATCAGATGTGCCAGCAGTCGCAGCATGTTGATGTTACCTGAAAAGGTGCTTATAGTGAAGCTGTATTATCAGAATGGGGAATGTGCTAATTCAGTGTTACGATCCTATCGCCACAGGAAGGGGATTTGAATGGGTAAAGGTCCGTTGACAAATGTAGCTGTGGCGAGAATGATTTTGAAGTTCGAAGCCATGGGTTGTTTCGACAATAGACCCCGTAGTGGCCAACCGAGCACAAGGCATAATGCTGCTGAGACAGTTCAGGAAGAAATGGAGACAGTAGTGGGTTTGTCTATGCACGGGGAAGTCAGTGCTCATGCAGTCGCACGGCACACAGGCATTCCATACACTACTGTTTGGTTGGCACTTAGGCGTGCCCTCCGATGCTACCCGTACAAAATACATCGGCATCATGAACTGTTACCTGGCGATTTAGTGAAGTGGAGGGCATTTGCGGTGTGAGCGTTTCAAAAGATGACGGAAGATGGCGATTGGTTGAGTAATGTGTTGTAGACTGACGAAGCTCATTTCACGCTCCGAGGGTCTGTCAACGCCCACAACTGCAGAATTTGGGCTACCAGAAATCCTAGAACTGTCGTGGAAACTCCATTGCACGGCGAGAAAGTCATGGTATGGGTTGGATTTACCACATCTACTGTTATTGGGCCTTTTTTCTTTGAGGAAATGCTTGATTCTGGTTTTGGAACTGCTACCGTGACGGGCAAGAGGTACGCTGATATGTTACAGAATCACATCATCCCCAGCCTGGCTGATAAACACCTGCTGGAACGTACGATGTTTATGCAGGATGGCGCTCCACCCCATATTGCTAGATGTGTGAAAGATCTCTTGTGAGTGTCGTTTGGTGATGATCATGTGCTCAGCCACCACTTTCGTCATGCTTGGCCTCCCAGGTACCCAGATCTCAGTCCGTGCGATTATTGGCTTTGGGGTTACCTGAAGTCGCAAGTGTATCATGATCGACCGACATCTCTAGGGATGCTGAAAGACAACATCCGACGTCAATGCCTCACCATAACTCCGGACATGCTTTACAGTGCTGTTCACAACATTATTCCTCGACTACAGCTATTGTTGAGGAATGATGGTGGACATATTGAGCATTTCCTGTAAAGAACATCCCCTTTCCTTTGTCTTACTTTGTTATGCTAATTATTGCTATTCTGATCAGATGTCGGAAATTTTTTGAACTTTTGTAATTTTTTGGTTCTAATAAAACCCCATGTCATTCCAAGCATGTATGTCAATTAGTACCTCTCTATATACATTATTCCGTGATTTATTCAGTTTTAAAATTTATACTGAGTTTTTGATCACCCGGTATATATACTCTCTCTCTCTCTCTCTCTCTCTCTCTCTCTCTCTCTCTCTCTCTCACACACACACACACACGCACACACACACACACACGCAATCACAACCCATACATTCATGAGCCTGGTGTTTGGGTGTGCGGAGACCATTCCAATGAAGGTCTTTTTGGCCAAAAGCTTACTTGTTCGACAGGCTTTTTGTTGTGCATATCTGCAACTCAGCATCTCCGCTATATCGTGAGTAGCTGCTATCCTTTCCATAATATTGTCAAACTGCTTGTAAGGGTGAACATGGTTCCCAAGGATAGATGAATTATTGTGTTGACCCACTGTGCCTTGCTGAATGATCAGATCACCCAGGGAACACCACAATACTCCCTCCTTTGGCCTGGACTCTTTCAATGTTTGTTGCAAGATGTTTGCCTTCTGTATGATCGAGTATAAGACATGACTTAACTGAAAAGACCATGAACAAGATGTTTGTTGTCAAGGCCCATACACTGCAACGTCCACTGAACAGTCATTGAGGAGACACTGCTGGTAGCCCCTTGGTTCATCTAGGCAGTCAGCTGCTCAACAGTTGCATGTCTATTTGTCTGTACACATCTCTGCTCCCATTGTTCACCCGTCATCTATGGTCTGCGTTGCACCTTAATTGCCTCTGCACTATTTCTGGACAGTGTCATTTTGCCATGCATGGTATGTTTTCGCCATGGCAACATGTGAGAAATTTAAATTTAGTCATGCACTGTATATTATAACCATGGCAACATGTGAACAATTTACAATTTGAGCCATTTCGAAAATGCTTGCACCCTTGCCCTGAAACCCAATAATCCTGCACTTTTGGATGTCAGATAAATCTCTCAGTTTCCACATTATAACAATGACTGCACTGTTCCCGACATCCACTTGACACTCTTTATACACCCTTAAAAAACTGCTAGTGATGCCACCTGCCATTTGTGAGTCGTTATTGCACATTGACATCACAGGTTATGAACTGTGTAAGAGACTGAATAGTACAATTCTATCAACCACTGTAAGTGTGTACATTATTGAGTCTATACATACTGTGTGATGCAACTGAAAGAGTTAGCTTGCATTTATTGTAAATTTCTCATCCAGTGCAAAGTCCTTGGGACTGAAAAACTGCATGTGAATCCTAAAAATAAAAAGGGTAAAAGGCAGATCTGCAAAATTACATGTCAATACCCTGAATGTCAATTTTCTGCAAAAATCTTAACCATTTTAAATGTGAATATAATTAACTTCCTTGAGATAGAAAAGCTTTTGTCCAGAAATCAACACAGAATTAGAAAGCATCACTCATGCAACACTCAGTTTGCCCTTTTCTTGCACAATATCTTACAAAGCAAGGATGGAGGGCAACAGGCAGATTCCATATTCCTAGATTTCAGGAAAGTGTTTCATACTGTGCCCCAAAGAAGACTATTAAGTAAGCTTCGAGCATACAGAATACATCCTCAGATGCAAGTGGCTCAAAGACTTCTTAAGTAATAGAAACTAACATGCTGTCCTGGATGGTAAGTGTTCATAAGAAACAAGGGTGTCTTCAGGTTCAGGAGTACCCCAGGGAGGTGTAATACAACCACTCTTGTTTTCTCTATATTTAAATGATATGAATGATAGGGTGAGAAGCAATCTGTGACTCTTTGCTGATGACACTGCAGTTTATGGAAATGTGTCTCCACTGAGTGACTCTACATGGAAGCAGAATCACTTGGACAGAATTTCTATTTCATGTGATGAATGGCAACTTGCTCTAAATGTAGAAAAAGATAAGTTATGCAGATGAGTATGAAAAACAATACTGTAATGTTCAAATACTGTAGTGATAGTGTCCTGTTTGACACAGTCATGTATATCTAGGCCAAACACTGCAGAGCGATATCAAACAGAATGAGCATGTAACTTTGGTAGTAGAGAAGGTGAATAGTTACCTTCAGTTTGCTGGGAGAAATCTCGTGAAGTGTGGCTCATCTACAAAGGAGATTAGTGCGCCCCATTCTTGGGTATTGCTCAAGTATTTGTATTTCCCATCATATTAGATTAAAGGAAGACAATGAAGCAATTTAGAAGTGAGCTGCTAGATTCGTTACTGGTAGATTTGATCAACATGTGAAGATTATGGAAATGCTTTATGAACTCAAATGAGAATCCCTGAAGGGAAGACAATATTTTTTATTAAACACTACTGAGAAAATTTAGAGAATTGGCATCTGCTGCTAACTGCAGAACAATTCTATGGCCGCCAACACACATTTTGCTTAAGGTAGTTTTTCCCTCACTCTATTTGTGAATGGAACACAAAAGGGAATAACTCGTAGTGGTACAGTGCCCCCTCTGCCATGCACCATATAATGGCTCACAGGGTATGTCTGTCGACGTAGATTGTGCAATGATGTCATGTAGTGAGCAGCAGTAATAATTATAATAATAATAATAACACTTTATTCAACATCAAATGATTCATTGGATATGTATAAAAACAGGTTACAATTCTTGATACAGAGCACAATAATACATTCTTCTGAATACGGCATTGATAAACAAAATGATTAAATTACAAATATAAATGACTTTTTTTTAAGCACTTCTTATTCTGCACGTAAGTATGGTATTCTTCTAATGTGTAAAATCAATTTTGTAATAAGAATTTCTTTAACTGAAATTTAAAGTTCATTGTGGGTAGGATGATAACTTTACTGGGCATTGCATTGGATAACTTTAAACCTGCATACTGTGGTCCCTTTTCATAAGTGCTGTTCTGTGGCTGCTGAGGTAAAATATTTCTTTATTTCTGGTATAGTACTGATACAAATCGGAACAAATGTTGAGCTGCAGTCTTTTAAAAAGTAACATGGCTTTTAGAATGTACATGTATACTACAGTTAGTACACCAGTTCTTGGAAAGAAACCACAGCATGAGTCCTTATATTTTGCTCCACAGATGATTCTTACATCCCTTTTTTTTTAAGTAGCAATAGCTTATTTAGACTTGCTTTGGTTGTTGCTCCCCAAATTGAGGGAGGAGGTGAGAGGAGAATAGAGAATGGTATGCAGTTTTTAGAATAACAGTGTCTTTGCAGAACTTGCTAATCATATTAATTGCAAATATATTCTTAGATAATTTACATGCTAGAGTGTCAACATGTATGCCACATTTTAGATTGCTTTGAACAGTTAAACCAAGGAATTTTACAATAAACTCTGTTTATATTGATTTATTGTCTATATATAGTTTAATTTCATCATTAAAACTACTGTCGTTACACTCCATGAGGCATGTTTTACTACTGCTTATATTTAAGTGACTTTCATTGAAGTACTGAACAATTTCATTTGTTACGTTATTACAGTGGTTCTCTAGTTGTTAAATGATTCCTTTTTACACACAATGGATGTATAATCGAAATACAGAACTATTTTGGAACTCTGAATGCAATATCTTATGTCACATACATAAATCAAAAACTGAAGAGGATCCAGTGCTGAACTCTGCGGTGCTCCATGTTTTATACTAGTGATTTTGCATTTGTGAACACCACTTTCAGTTTTAAGCAGTACAAACTGTTTTTGGCTACTCATATAAGATTTTATTAGGTCGTGAACAGTTCCTTTGATGCCAATGTTTCATACCTTTTCTAATAGGATTATGGCATTCACACAGTCAAAAGCTTTCTCAAGGTCGAGGTATATACCTGCAACATGTTGCTTGTTCTTGATGCTGCTTATTATCTCTTCAATTAACTGAGCAGCTGCTGTGCTAGTTTATTTACATTTTAATTTTGATTTTCAAACATTAGGTTGCGCATCTGGAGAAAGTTAATAATTCCATATGACTTTTTCAACTATTTTGGAAAAGACAGGAGGTAGTGATGGATCTGTAGTTTTTAATTTTGAGTTGTCTCCTTTTTTAAAGATTGGTGTTACCTGAGCTATTTTTAGTCTATCTGGGAAGGTGCCTGATTCTATTACATTATTTTATGCTGCAGACAGAGGTACACTTTTAATATTTAATACTGAGGCCATCATGCTCTGCAGAACTGGAAGGTTTTAGAGAGCTAATGATGTTCATTATTGCTTTGCAACTTGTGGGGGCTAGATATATGCTATGCTTTGATGGATTGCCTTTAAAATTATGCTGCTGATTATTATGTTTGTCACTGATAGCTTCCCCTACTGAAGAAAAATATTCGTTGAATATATTAGCAATTTCAAGTTGATCTTTTACTACCATCTCATTGTGGCCAACATTAAAGTATATATAGGATTTGTCTCTACATATTCTAAAACTGTTAATTGCTACCTAAACACCAGTAGTAACACTCTGTGAAGCCTGAATCTTGTTTTCAACATGGTTGCTCCTGGTCTGTGTTAATATATCTTTATAGTATTCTTGATCAGTTTTGAAGGCCTCCTTTAGCTTGAGATTTTGTCTATTACTAAACAATGCACTATGGAATAATTTTAATTTTTCCCTTGCTTCATTGACATCATTATCTATCCAGATAATTTTGTTTGAATTTTTGTTTGTTTAACTTTTGTGGCTACAAGTGGGCATGTGGCATCAAAACAGTAGTAGAAGTCAGCAGCAAAGCTATCACAGGAAAAGCTATCATTCTCAAACTATGGTGTGTGTGTGTGCTCACATGTAGTTCAGTCTATTGATGTTATCATTATACATAGTTCTTTTGCTTACATATAATTCCTCTTCAGTGACCAAAGGCGTCTCATTTGCCTCCAATTGAAGGTGTACTGCATGGTGATAAGAGGTGAATAGTTTTAGGACAGATGTACTGTACGAAAGATGGGTCATGTTTGTTATTACATTATCCAGAATGTTTTGCTGTTGCCAGTCTTTCTAATTGGCTCATGGATAAGTGGGTCAGACTGAATTCATCAAGTAGGAGGTGTAGCTTTTTGGTGTTGACATCACTGGTTAATGAGTGTACATTTATATGTCCTGCTGTTATAGTATTTAAATGACCATTTAATCCAGAAAATGTACTATCTATATATACATATCAGCAAGCCAGATAGATGTTTGAAAAATGTCTCCACACATGCCCCAGGCATCCTATAGACACTGATATTTCATACATATCCTCTACCCCATTTTAGATTCATTGCAGCAAATTCTGAGATTATTTCTGTACAGAATGCACTTACATCAATAACACTCAAATTAATTGCTTTAACGGTGAAGATTGCTACGTCATTCCCAAAATTATCTTTCTTACTAAAGGCAGAATTTCATGGAGAGTGGTCGACTAATGCTAATTACAGGGTGTCAAAATAAACACCTTTCAGCCGTCAAATTTCCAACCTTATTTTATTTGGCAACCAGTTTCAGCATTTTACTACACCATCTTCTGGCCCCTGACTGACGGGTAGGAAGATTCAACCTCGGTTGTGATCAAAACAGGGGCCAGCAATACTGGTATTTGAAGATATTTACTTGCTACAGTGATCACTGTAGCAAGTAGATATCTAGTTCATCTTGAGCATATTCTGTGATGCCAATTCTGACAAGTATCCTACACTTGTTGTTGTGGTCTTCAGTCTACAGACTGGTTTGATGCAGCTCTCCATGCTACTCTATCCTGTGCAAGCTTCTTCATCTCCCAGTACCTACTGCAACCTACATCCTTCTGAATCTGCTCAGTGTATTCATCTCTAGGTCTCCCTCTATGATTTTTACCCTCCATGCTGCCCTCCAGCACTAAACTGGTGATCCCTTGATGCCTCAGAACGTGTCCTACCAACCGATCCCCTCTTATAGTCAAGTTGTGCCACAAATTTCTCTTCTCCCCAATTCTATTCAATACCTACTCATTAGTTATGTGATCTAGCCATCAAATCTTCAGTATTCTTCTGCAGCACCACATTTCGAAAGCTCCTATTCTCTTCTTGTCTGAACTATTTATCGTCCACATTTCCCTTCCATACATGGCTACACTCCATATAAATACTTTCAGAAGTGACTTCCTGACACTTAAATCTATACTTGATGGTAACAAATTTCTCTTCTTCAGAAACGCTTTCCTTGCCAATGCCAGTCTACATTTTATATCCTCTCTACTTCAACCATCATCAGTTATTTTGCTCCCCAAATAGCAAAACTCATTTACTACTTTAAGTATCTCATTTCCTAATGTAATTCCCTCAGCATCACCCGATTTAATTCGACTACATTTCATTATTCTCATTTTGCTTTTGTTGATGTTCATCTTATATCCTCCTTTCAAGACACTGTCCATTCCATTCAACTGCTCTTCCAGGTCCTTTGCCATCTCTGACAGAATTACAATGTCATCAGCAAACCTCAAAGTTTTTATTTTTTCTCCATGGATTATAATTACTACTCCTAATTTTTCTTTTGTTTCCTTCACTGCTTGCTCAATATACAGATTGAATAACATCGGGGATAGGCTACAACCCTGTCTCACTCCCTTCCCAACCACTGCTTCCCTTTCATGCCCCTCGACTCTTACAACTGCCATCTGGTTTCTGTACAAACTGTAAATAGCCTTTCGCTCGCTGTATTTTATGTCTGACACCTCCAGAATTTCAAAGAGAGTATTCCAGTTAACATTGTCAAAAGCTTTCTCTAAGCCTACAAATGTTATAAATGTAGGTTTCCCTTTCCTTAAACTGTCTTCTAAGATAAGTCATAGGGTCAGTATTGCCTCACGTGTTCCAAATATGGAATCCAAACTGAACTTCCCCGAGGTCGGCTTCTACCAGTTTTTCCATTTGTCTGTAAAGAATTTATGTTAGTATTTTGCAGCTGCGACTTATTAAACTGATAGTTTGGTAATTTTCACATCTGTCAACACCTGCTTTCTTTGGGATTGGAATTATTATATTGTTCTTGAAGTCTGAGGGTATTTCACCTGTGTCATCCATCTTGCTCACCAGATGTTAGAGTTTTGTCACGGCTGGCTCTCCCAAGGCTGGAATGTTGTCTACTCCTGGGGCCTTGTTTCGACTCAGGTCTTTCAGTGCTCTGTCATACTCTTCACACAGTATCATATCTATCATTTCATCTTCATCTACATCCTCTTCCATTTCCAAAATATTGTCCTCAAGTACATTGCCCTTTTACAGACCCTTTATATACTCCTTCCACCTTTCTCCTTTCCCTTCTTTGCTTAGAACTGGGTTTCCACCTGAGCTCTTGATATTCATAGTGGTTCTCTTTTCTGCAAAGGTCTCTTTAATTTTCCTTTAGGCAGTATCTATCTTACCCCTAGTGATATATGCCTCTACATCCTTACATTTGTCCTGTAGACATCATTGCTTAGCCATTTTGCTCTTCCTGTCGATCTCATTTTTGAGATGTTTGTATTCCTTTTTGCCTGCTTCATTTACTGCATTTTTATATGTTCTCCTTTGAGAAATTAAATTCAATATATCTTCTGTTATCCAAGAATTTCTACTAACCCTCGTCTTTTTACCTACTTGCCTTCACTTTTTCATCTCTCAAAGCCATCTACTCTTCTTCTACTGTATTTCTTTCTCCCATTCCTGTCAATTGTTCCCTTATGCTCTCCCTGAAATTCTGTACAACCTCTGGTTCTGTCAGTTTATCCAGGTCCCATCTCCTTAAATTCTCACATTTTTGCAGTTTCTTCAGTTTTAATTCATAGTTCATAACCAACAGATTGCGGTCAGAGTCCACATCTTCCCCTGGAAATGTCTTACAACTTAAAACTTGGTTCCTAAATCTCTGTCTCACCATTATATAATCTATCTGAAACCTTCCAGTATCTCCAGACCTCTTCCATGAACACAACCTTCTTTCATGATTCTTGAACCAAGTGTTAGTTATGATCAAGTTATGCTCTGAGTAAAACTCTACTGGGCAGCTTCTTCTTTCATTCCTTACCCCCATTCCATATTCACCTACTACATTACCTTCTCTTCTTTTTCCTACTACCGAATTCCAGTCACCCATGACTATTAAATTTTCACCCCCCTTCACTATATGAATAATTTCTTTCATCTCATCATACTGTTTAATAGGTCCAACACTTTAATAGGTCATAATTAATACACAAATAAAGATACCTTAAAACAAATTTAACATGTGTGTTCCTGAGAAACTAGCAGTCCAAAATTATCTGCCACATCATCCCCTTTCCATTTGAAACATGTAGCCCAAAACTAAAATGGCGGATTTCGAGATGGCTACCACTGTTGCCATAGCTCCCATAATTTGTGCCCCCACCTACAGACAACCCACACCACACGTCATTATGATTCCTCACACCATTCAACTTTTACAGGGTATAACCAGATTTTTACCTTATCTTGTATTTAATGGAATGCATTCTCACAACCCTCAAAAGTTATTTCTAAATTTCTATTTCTATTCTGATATCATAGATCACACAAAACTATTGCCTTTCACAACACGGGGATTAGAGGAACAGCTAACAACTGGATAAAGTCATACCTAAGCGATTGAAAACAAGTGATTGAAGTGCAACATCAAAATTTCATCTAACTCACTCAACACTATTCAAACTATGAAACATGGAGTGCCACAAGGTTCAGTTCTGGGACCTCTTCTATTTCTGTTATATGCGAATGACCTACACAAATTCTGCGAGGACATCATCCAGTTTTTTCTGATGGTACAAGTGTGCTAGTAAGTGGGAAAGAAATGGAAATGCTTGAGAAGTCTACAACAGGGACGCTGAACAATATTGAAAACCAGTTTAGTCACAACAAATTGGTATAAATGCATATAAGACAGTGGCACTAAATTTCTATAATGTGAAAAAAAGGTGAGCAAACTGTTCAGACTCAGATTTTGACAAAGACCTTCAGAATGTAGACAACACTGAGTTCTTGGGAGTATGGCTCCAAGACAATCTTAAATGGGGGATGGATATTGAACAAGCCTATAAGAAATTAAGCACTACATGCTACTTAATGAGAATATTAGGGGGAGGCTGCAACAAAGATTCTCTGAAAACTGTGTGTTATGTCTATATATACTAACAACTGAAATATGGAATTATTTTCTGGGGTAACTCTTCTCTTAGCCAAAAGCTCTTTTGGCTACAAAAAAGAATTATAAGAATAATGAAAGGTGTAAAATGGAAACAAAACCTATAGACCACTCTTTATAAAGCTATAAATCCTCCCACTTCCATGTATATATGTGAATGAGATAACCTTGTTTATGAAAAAATACTCAATGGAAAATCCCACTCTCTTCCAGAAAAATCTAAATATCCACTCCTATAACACCAGGCAAAAAGGAAACTTTCATTTAGACCCACCCACACCACCCTGAATAAAAAAGGAACCCTGTATTATGGGAAAGTTATTTATAATAAACTCCCCCCACAAATTAAATCAATAAATGACCTGGATAATTTCAAGTCAACTGCTATGGCATATTTGACTCATCACTGCTTCAATAGCCTCCACGTGTTCCTTCAGGATGTTCACTAACGATCTGTGTCTTTGCCTTAGTGATGTATCATATAAATGTTACTAGAACTTTAATGATCTACCATGTAAATGTTGCTGTAATACGAATATTAATCTGCCAGTACAGAACATGCTCTTTCTGGAATGAGATTTTCGCTCTGCAGCGGAGTGTGCACTGATATGAAACTTCCTGGCAGATTAAAACTGTGTGCCGGACCGAGACTCGAACTCGGTACCTTTGCCTTTCGCGGGCAAGTGCTCTACCAACTGATCTACCCAAGCACGACTCATTCCCCATCCTCACAGATTTACTTCTGCCAGTACCTCGCCTCCTACTTTCCAAACTTTATAGAAGCTCTCCTGCGAACCTTGCAGAACTAGCACTCCTGAAAGAAAGGATATTGTGGAGACATGGCTTAGCCACAGCCTAGGGGATGTTTCCAGAATGAGATTTTCACTCTTCCTCTCTACTTTGTCAATCATTATTTATTTTGCTGCCAAAATACAAAAAGTCTTCGACTACTTTGAGTGTCTCATTTAGTAACCTAATTCCCACAGTACTTCCTGATTTAATTAGACTACATTTCATTACTCTTGTTTTACTTCTTTTGATGTTAGTCTTATAACCTCTTTTGAAGATACTATACATTCTATTCAACTGCTGTTCCAGGTCCTTTGCTGCCTCTGACGGAATTATGTCATCAGCAAACATCAACATTTTTGTTTATTCTCCCTGAACTTTAATTTCCTTTCCACATTTCTCCTTTCAGATCCTATACTGTCCGCTCAACATAAACACTGAATAACATAGGAAATTGTGTACAGCTTTGTCTCACTCCTTTCTCAACTGCTGCTTCTCTTTCATGTCTTTTGGTTCTAACAACTGCAGTCTGGTTTCTGTACTATTTGTAAATAATTTTTCGCTCCATGTATCTTATACCAATTACCTTCAGAATTTCAAAGAGTGTATTCCAGTCAGCACTGTCAAATGCTTTATTTAAATATACAAATGCTACAAGCTTAGTTTGCCTTTCTTTATCCTGCCTTCTAAAATAAATCAAAGGGTCATTATGGCCTCACATGTTAGTACAGTTCTGGAGAGAACCCTAACTGATCTTCCCTGAAACCAGTTTCTATCAGCTTTTGCATTCTTCTGTAAATAATTCATCTTTGTATTTTCCACAAGTATGACTCATTAAGCTGACAGATCATTAAGTCACATCTGTCAGGTACTAAGTCCTTAGCACCTAACTTCTTACAAAATGGAATTAAGACATTCTTTTCGAAGTTGCTAGGCATTTCAGCTGTCTAAATATACTGCATAGGTGAAAGAGTTACATCATGGCTGGCTCTCTCAAGAATCTATAGCTGGCTCTCTCAAGAATCTCAATAATTCTGAGGGAATGTTGTCTACTCTAGGAGCCTTGTTTCAATTTAAGTGTTTTAGTGCTCTGTCAAATTCTTTTTGCAATCTCCTATCTCATCTTCACTTACTTCGTCTTCTTACTCTATAATATTGTCCTCAAGATAGTTTGCCCAATATAAACCCTCTACATCCCTTCCACCTTTCTGCTTTCCATTCTTTGATTAGTACTGGCTTGCCATATAAGCTCTTGCTAACCAGTTTTTCTCATCTCCAATGGCCTCTTTCATTTTCCTATAGGTGGTCTCTATCTTTCCACTAGTCACGCATGTTTCTACAGCCTTACAGTTATAATCTAGTCATTCTTGGTTAGTTACTTTGCATTTCCTGACAATCTCACTTTTCAGATGAGTCAAATTCAGTATCTCCAGTGCTATCCATGAATTTCTACTAGGGATTGTCTTTATACCTAAGTGATCCTCTGCTGCCTTCACTATTACATCTTCTAGAGATACTGATTCATTTCCTATTGTATTCCTTTCTCTGTTTCAGTCAAGTATTGTCTAATGTTCCTTTGGAAATTCTCAATAACTTTTAGTTCTTTCAATTTATTTATGCCTCATCTCCTTATATTCCTATCTTTTTGTAATTCCTTTAGTTTTAATTTACAGTTGAAAACCATTTGATCCGTATCTCCCCCTGGAATCATTTTACTGTTTAATATCTGGTCTTACCATTATAGAACCATATCTAGTTTCAAAATCTCTGTCTTATCATTATATAACCAATGTGAAACCTTCCAGTGTCCCCAAGTCTCTTCTCTTTCACATACACAAGCTTCTTTCAAAATTCTTTAACTGTGTTGGCAATATTTAAATTATGCTGTGTGAAAAGCTCCCTCTTTCATTCCTTTCTACCAGTCCATGTTCTCCTACTATTTCTCCAACTCTTCCTTTCTCTATCATTAAATTTCAGTCACTGATCCCACTTAAATTTTCATCTTCCTCTCTTATATGAATAATTTCCTCTAACTCGTCATACATTCTTTCATTCTCTTCATCTCCTGCAGAGCTAGTTTGCACATAAACTTGTACTGACATGGTGAATTTTGGCTCCATGTCTATCATGGCAGCAATACTGGATTTGCTATGCTGTTCATAATAGCTTGCCTGTATTCCTATAATGTTATTCATTGTTAGGCCAACTATTCCATCACTCTTATATGCTTTTCTGTTGATAACACTGTATTGAGCTAACAAGAACTACTGTTCTTCCTGCCACTGCAGTTTACTAATTCCCACTATATCTAACTTCAACCTGTCCATATCCCATTTTAAATTCTCTTACCCACCCATCTGATTAAGGGATCTAAAGGTCTATGTTTCGAGTCATAGAAAGCCAGTTTTGTTTTTCCTTGTGACCACATCTTCCTGGATTTTACCTCCAGCATATTATACCCAAGAGGATGCATCATTACAAAGCCTTACAGTAGGGCTGCATCCCCCCAGGAATAATAATGGCTTTAGTTTCCTCCTTGCTTTCAGCCATTTGAATTATCAGCACAGCAAGGTCACGTTGCCTAATGTTACAAGGTAAGATCTGTCAATCATCCAGAATACCGCACTGCATTCATGTGGCAAAACTGCACAAGTAGCGCTCACTGTCTGTTACTCACTTCACCTATGTTGCAGAAGCATGTGCCTGGCACTTCCCTCACTTGCTATCACATGGTTTCTCTTGGTATGACATGGCGCTCACTACCGAGTGTGGAGTAACAGATGGCTGGCCCTGTCAAACAGCTAAGGAAACATCGAATCTATACAGCTTCATCTCAACATAGTGGCAGTAATCGACCCTGCAAGTGTTGGAAAGCGTTTAGAAGTAGGAGTTCTTTTTAGCTGTTTTACTTGTTTTCTATGGAGAAGGTGAGTGCTGTGTACCCAAGATTCATCAAGTAGCACCACAGTGACTGAAAATGATTATGTACAATTGAAGTGATGATCAAATATTGAATGTTGATGAAAATCACTGATTTAACTGTGGAACTATAAATTTGCATTAATGAAAGATGATGAAATAATACTTGCATTCAGTCTGCAGCTAAAATCACAGACACTGAGACGTATTTTGGACAGAACAAATAAAAAAATTATGTTAATGAACATGACAACTGATTATAATTATCTACATTGTTTGTAATTAACAAAAGAAAAAAAAGACTTCAATCCAGGTACACTGTAGGTTCTCATGAGTAAATTGAACACATTGATAATATCAACTGCAATGACAGCAAAGAGGAATGAAGTGCATGGTGTAGTGGTAAGCAGAGATGGGCTTTATTTGAATAAATTGCTATCTGCATAATCATTTGAATATATACATCATTCAAACAAATTTATTTGTGAATAAATTATTTGTAGCTTAAATAATGAATAATGTAGAATGCCTCTATATTTTCTTCATTACTAATTTATTAACAACTTGCACAGGAATATTCCTTGGTGGCCAGATGGGTTAAATTCTAGAACACAAAACTGAAGGTTTAGGATTAGATCTCTGACTGGTCCTATGACCTTCTCTGTCATTATCACTTCTTTCACCTTTAATTATGACAAAAATGTCAAGTCAAGTTGCCCCATGTTTCAGAGTACACATTGAAATGTAGGTCCCTCTCTAACTAACTCTGTAAGTCAGTTCAGAGGTGGAAGAAAGTAAAGTAAACGAGAGAACAAATCAAGAACTCAGTGGTTGCTAATGACTGAAGATAAGATTAGATTAGATTTCCTCCATAGTGAGGAGGTCCTCCAGGATGTAGAACATGTCAGAAAAACAATAATACATGACAAATATTTATAACTCAAACAAATAAGCTAATGTACCATTCCACAGGTCCCAAGTGGAATGATCGTAATTCTTTTAGTAAACACTATGTGAAAGAATCATTTTACAAACACTAATGCACTGAATTTAAAGTAGACTTTAGATTAAAAGTCTCCTAAAATGACTGTGGAATGCTGCTGAACATCCAAAGCCATTAAAAAATGTTTTAGAATTAACTCTGAGCAAGCATCCCGATACAACATATAATAGTTTTTCACTGTAACAAGTGTCTATGCAGTTACACAAAGCTTTGAGATTGAAAAGTTCCATAAGAGACAAAGGGTTTCGGTAGGTAAAGGAGTTCACAGTACTGCAGCCCAGAGCCAACATTTTTTTATTGAGAATAGGTCAGGATGACTAGAAGACTTTTTTTTGGCCTCTCTACACCAACTGCAATCATTGCAGCACTGTCTTAAGCACAGTTTAAAACTAAATAGTTCACACGCATTGCTGTCCATGAGCTAGGGAGGCTTACGACAAACTACTGGCAAATATTAGCCACAGACATGTTGAAGAAATTAGGTCACAACGATGTTATGCCATAAAAAGAAAATTTTATTTGGAACATTTCCTGGTAGGCGAACCTAACGTAGAATCACTACGAATTATTTGCAAAAATTAATGATTTCTAAATTTTTGCTGAAGATGATTATGTTCTGAAACCTTTGTATTGTTATACTGAAATAAAGGTGACTTCAGGAGATATGAGCATAATGTACTGATATCCTCTCTACATGCATAGAAAGCATTTGCTTTAGTGTGTCACAATGGCACATCTTTGCACAACAAATAAACTTTCTGATGACATGTTTGGAAAATAAGGGGTTTTTCAAAAATATTCTCAATTTTTTTTCAAAAACTAATTAAAACAACAAAAAGTACATTTGTTTAATAAATGACAAAGAATTAGAGGAATAAACTTCATCAGTTTTCATATGTATTCATTAATTTATGTTTTTATTCATGGCAATGAATAATTGCTCCAATAAATATTTTTATTTGTTATTCACAAATAATGAACAGTAATTTTTAATCTGTATTCGTCATTTGGGCCAATGCAGATGGTAAGGAAAGTGCATTGTGCATTCACACCTGCAAATTCGCGGTTTACTTACCAGTGAGTGCAAGTGTGTGATATCTGCATGGCTGTGGACAAGTGTGTGACCTTTTGTGTGGCCACAGCCAACTGTTCACTCAATTGTGTTATTAGGCAAGGAAGAATTGGTCATCTTTGGCAATCTCCGCTAACAGTCGTGAAGTGTATTTGTACTCTCTCTTGCATGCACCTGCACTTGCAGGTCCTAATCCAGACTGCTAGCCCAGCAGCCACTGAAAAGCCTGTCACCCCTCTTCATCCTAACCACAGGTTAGTCTGACTTGTCTACAGATACTTCTCTACTGTGATTTGGCCTATGGTATGGGCAACATCCTTGATTCATGAAGACTGAAGAATGATATGAAGACTAAAAAGACAGTTGCCACAAACCCTTGAAAGAGATGAAATCAAAGACATGTCTGTCAGTAAATGTATCCAGCAGTTCTGTTGGACAGTCACTAAGAAAATTAACTATCACATTGTGAATAATCAATTTCCCGATGTCCCACTGAAGGGGGCAGTTTGATTTCAGAAAAAAATAAATACATGAAAGGCTGCTCTTAACTGAAGAGTTACTCAAAATACAGGGCATTGTTATGCATGGATCAGTCAAGATGATTTGTTTCTGCTTTTTTGTGATCTGGACTACTGTAGCCACTGGCTGGTATAGTTAAATGTGGAATGCAGATAATCATACAAAGCATTTCCAGAACTACCATGAAAACTCCTAAGACCAATAGATATTAAATGCTGGATATTTGAATTTTTACCTATTTGTCTATCCAGCTACCTAACCATGTACAGTTAGATTTACAGTTTGTTATGCAATACATGACACTAATATATTAAGAATTATTTGACATGATTTGAAAGTGGTAAGATACTAAAATCAGGCAAATAGAATTACATTTCTCAAGCATGCGTAAGTTTTCTTTACAAGAGCCATAATGCAAAGAAAGTATTATTTTATACATAGGAAAATATTCCTACTGGAAAGTTGGCCAGATATAAGAAAGTGGTGCGTGTGCATTCACTGGAGAGAAACTTTCAAGAACTCTTTTTGAAATGAAAGTATTTGAAAAAAAAAGAAAAATCACTTGAAATGACTGCAAGCCATGCCACTGAAGTAGTAGTTACATATTGTTTCAGAAAAAAGGAAAGTAAAGAGTTAAAGGTATATTAAAAACAAGAAGTATTTCATAATTGTATTGCAAGAATGAAGTAAAAAGCAATGTGAAATAGGAAAAAAAATATACACAATCTAAAGAGCAGAAAACTTGATACTATCAAAAATTTAAAGAAAATATGTAGACAAGTAAAAATAAAACCTGAGTAACATAAATAAAACAAATTTCTCAAAAGTAATTGAAATAATATTTAAGACTCAAACACTTTCAAGTCTCATGACAATACACCATTATTGTGTTGACACCCGACATGAGTTACTCACCATGGAAGGCACACGCACACACCCTGGCCATCGTCGAGATGAACTGCTATTACTCACGTGGGACGAATCAGCAAGTGAGGTATCCTGTGTACGATAGATACCAATTGGTATCTCACACGTTGTTGAACATAATTTCTGATACAGTCTTCCATACGTTCTGATCCACATGTCATCTTTTGTAATTTTCATCTAGAAAACAAAAGTACACGGAATATATGACCTATATAAAATATAATTCCAACAATAAAGTTTTCATTCATGGATATTCCACACATATCACAGTTACGATTAATATAAAATAGTAAAAATTAAAAATAAATAAATAAAGATCAAGAGTATAATTTTAATTTCAACCTAAATACAAAGTTCACACCCACATATTTGAGTTCAAACCTTTCAGTTGTATGTCACATTCTGACCTTGTTAATTGACATATTTTTTCCTCATCAGTCTCACCTTTCTCTTTGATCACACTCAGGAAAACTCTTCTTTGTTGTAGGTAATTTCTGAATATTTTTGTCATCTACCTGTTTTTCTTTTGCATTTCAACAGTGGCTACTTATTGGTATCTTGTACATTAACATCTTTATTTTTCACATTTTCTCTTCCCATATGCAATGAAAATTTTTCCTATGAACATATCTTTTTCAGCCGTTTTTTTTTTTTATCCTTAACGTGATTCTAACTTTGTGATTTTGTTGCTTTGCGCTTCCTGCTGGTTTAATATCAATGTAACCTGTAAAGTTGGCTCACCACTTATCTTGTGCATTTTTTCACTTCTATATTTCATTAATCAAACAGTAATTATTGAGTTATGCATGCCTCCCTACTTTTGTTGACCATTTCAGGTCTACTGCAGAGTTCTATGTCTTCCTTTCATCATGTTCATTCCTTATCTGTCATATGATAAAGTTCCAGTGACTCAAAACCATTCACTGTTCATTATTATTCATATTTTGTATCAATTCTTAAGTTTACAAAGAGATTCCATAGTTTCATCATCATCAGCCTTGCCTTTGATGAAAGTTTTTCTGTACTTTTTGTAAGCTGTGAGTGGCATACATAACATGTAGTGAACAGATTCTTGTATTTATATTACAGCTTAAATTAACCAAGCTGATGCAATAATTGATAAACACTTAAATTGGGTCTAGTATTGTGTTTCTTCGATAAGTGTTATGTCCTAAAATGAGATCCAACTACTTGAAGACTTGATGTTGTCCCACTTTAGTGCAAACACATATTTGATACACCACACCATGCTCACTTTAAAGAAACTATCACGACTCAGGTGCAATCTGAAACTGTAATTACTGCCTCCATTTCATCATCTCCTCAGTAATTGCTAACACAAATATAACATTTCTAAATGAACAAATTCATAATTCACTCAATTCTTATATTGCAAATTATTCTTAGTTTTCCTCGTATCGTATGATTTTATGTCAAATACTATGCTGAGAGTCTGCAGAGTCTCAAGATAATTACTTGCAGTGTTGGACACATTTTCATTCCATACCTCTGATTTGTACTACAGTTATTATTATATGAACTGATAACATACACTCATGTGACATCATACGCTTTCCCAGCATAATAAGTCTTGAAAGTCTCTTCGGGTTTGCTGCTGGATACTAAAATCAAGTCGACCCGATATTTCGGTGATCCAACTGGTCACCATCTTCAGGAGAATGCTGCTTCTGTTAATGAGTCCCACTGACAACAGTTCTCAGAAGGACGCATCAGCAGAAGCAGCATTCTCCTGAAGATGGTGACCAGATGGATCACTGAAATTTTGGATTGAGCTGATTTTAGGATCCAGCAGCAAACCCGAAGAGACTTTTAATACATACTCATGCATTGTCATCAGTTGTTATGTAAAATTCTACATGTTTATGGAGCAGAATGCAAAATGCCTGGTCTGAAGTAAGAGAGGGTTTCTGGCCTGGACGTGAGAGGGTATCTGGCGTAGGCAAATCACTGATAAATAAACGCAAACAATGGAAAATCCAGGATGGAATGCAACAATATTAGAGAAGGAAAGTTGCAGCACTTCACTGTCCACCACCTCCATCATACTATCCCTCCCCCTTACCACCCCAGACTCCTCCTTACCCCCACCCAGTCGCCACTCCCACCATGTACTGGTGCTGCTGCTCGCAGTGTGGTTTCAGTTGTCTGGGACTGCAGAGTGCGTGCTAGTTGCGTTTGCGTGAGTGAATGTATGTGTGTGTGTCTATTGCTGACAAAGGTGTCAATGGCTGAAAGCAATAATTGTGTGAATCTTTTTTTTGTGCCTATTGCGGCTCAGCATCTCCGTTATATGGTGAGTAGCAACTTTCCTTCTCTAATATTGATAAATAAGTGCTAGAGAGCATGGCATGAAATATAATCTGTAAGGTCTTTTTTTTCACCATCAATTTTGCAGAGATAGATTTTGATGATATGTGTGGGAAACCCAGCCAGTGGTATGACATTTCAAGGGTTTCTACAGAATACAAGTGTCGTCTTTTAAGTTTTTACAGAAACAATAAAAGAAAATTTTTTTTTGTACACACTTCTGCATGTGTTCACATAAATTCTGGAAATGTATTTTCTCTCTAAATGTGAAAAATTCAGCAGCTCCTTGAGGTGACAAAAATTGACGTCTACAACACAAGAGACCAAATGAAAGTCATTAAGCAACAAATAAGATGAACATGGGCAATGAAACATTAATTTGGTATTTTCCTCCAACAGTTAATGAAATGTTTCACAGCTGGTATTGTCATGATGTAGAGCAACATGTCGTTTCCCATTGCATTTCTAAGTTACATCAATAGTTGTGGGAAAAACTGTTGTACACCACGCAGCAGCAACTATTCTTCAATCCTCTAAAGGAGGCTGTTCCAGATCGAGTGCCCACCTGTTGGCAGGCGACTACCATGGAACAAGTGGGCAAACTACTGTTGCACAAGTATTCAGGTAATTGGGCCATAGGCTATGCAATCCATGACCCCAGATAAATGACTGTATACAGGGACAGCCAAGTGACACATGTATGTTCGGACCACTTGTGCCAGTGTCGCCTGTTTGGTAGCCTACACTATCTGTGCCTTCCCCCAGGTGAGCTAATAAGCACTCATCCCTAAGGGGCTGCACTGCAGCAGCTTGCTCTAAAGCAATGGGCATGAAAAGTCAAATGTAATCAAACAAACAAGCTATAATTTTCTAGGAAGTGTTTAATGAATGAACCACTTTTATTGGTTTTGGTTCATTTTGATACACCCAAACAGCTGACTGCCACTTAGTTTTCAGCTCATATGACTATATCCTATGTTCATCTCCAGTTATAATGTTAGGAACAGATTTTCCATTTCCTGTATTGAATTTTATCATTTAACACAATCCATTTTTTGGGCTTTAGTCAGGTTTTGTGGAATCTATTAGACACAGATCTTTTCCACAGAAAATTTTCATGTAAAATCAAAGGTACTTTAGTCTATGACAGGCCTGAGGATGCCTCCATCTCATAGTTAGGTAACATGGTCATAATTTTAATTATTCTAAGCACAACATAGATGCTTTTTAGAACAAATGATTTTTGGATGACTTTCACAAAATTTATTGCTGATGGAAGCATAACCATAAAAAAATCCTGCAAATCAATTGTACAGTCTCTTCCGAAGGTGTAAAAGCTGAATCTAGCAATTGAAACATTGATGTTAAATTAGGTCTGTACAAAAACCTTCAAGATTTTCATTCCTTTCCACAGTACGGTTTCTCGAAGCACTCTCTGTAAAAAGGAAACTACGCAGTCAATTTCTGAGGTGCCATTGCTTTAACAAAATTTTAAAAAGTAATAACTTCACAGGATATATGGAGACATCTGACAGTTGTTTTGTAAGAACTTGGGGGTGATCCTTCTAATTTCTGGAGTAATAATCTATCCATAAAGATGGAAACTAATCACAGACTTATTATAGAATAATTTGTGTAGACTTACAGATGTCAAAAATCCAGATCCTGGAGCTTGATCAATTCCAAGAAGAAGTCTGACAAATGTGATAACATAATCCTTAACGAACGCTTGATACAAGAGTGTATCCAACATACTAGCACTGAATACACTACCAGCTGCAAATGGAAGCCTAAACATATAGGAGATGTGTGATCCTCGTTCCTTCTCTCGCTGAAAATAAAAGCAGAAATATGTTAATATTACAAGCAACCCAAGCTTTCTCTGATACTATCACATTATTAATTTTTATAAAAAAAGAAACAGAAATACAAATCTACCATACAGAATGCTTGCTTCATTATTAAGAGTACAATAATAAGACACTAAATAAATATCTAAAAGCCATCCAGATTATTATTTCATGAAACATGGTGCATTATCAACACAACAGCACTTTAAATACTTTGCAGAACTAGGGATCAAGAAAGGCGATGCAAATCTAAGAACTGTGTGGAGACAGTCGTTAACTAAAGTCTTGCTTTCAATTTTCTTAAAATTGTTTCCATGTTTGTTCTTCAAGTTTTAAGAATTTATTGCTGTGTAATGTACAGATTCTATTGTCGCACTAACCATTATCTCACTTTCATTCACCACAGGCACTAGACAATGACATTTGTTAACTCCTTACAGAAATACTGAAAATGAAATACGCTACTGTTTGCAAAAAGTACGAGGCGTGTTTTTTAAGTCAGGTTCGTTTTGTTGTAGACACTAGTAGTACATGTGCGTACCACAATGAGTGCATGTGTCGTGTACAGGTATGCCTTGGGAACAACTGTGCTCAGTTTCAGCTCTGTAGCTAACCTGTACGGTTATGTTCTGTGTTTTCAAAATGTTTAAGACTATCAACTCACCCGCCGCATGTGAAGTTCGCTCAGTGATGCGGTTTTTGTCAGCAAGGAACCTGTCTGATGCAGAAATTCATCGAAAGATTTGCGAAGTGTACGGTGATACTGTTATAAGTGAAAGCAAAGTGCATAAGTGGGTACGAGAATTCTTTGATTACAGACGATTTGGTGGTTCAGTTGAAGCGAGGATTCGTGAGAACAGGCACTTCACAATAATAGGTCTCTCTAACAAATTTCCTGATGTGTCGAGATCAGTGCTTTATAACATTGTTTCTGAACACCTAAAGTTTAGGAAACTGTGCTCCCATTGGGTCCTGAAACTCCTAACAGAGGACCACAAAACCAAAGATTTGAGTGTGCAATGAAATTCTTGACTCGTTATCATGAAGAAGGTGACGTCTTCTTGAGTCAGACTGTAATTGGAGACGAAACACGGGTTTCGCATATCACGACCAAATCGAAGCAACAGAGCATGGAATGGAGACTCACATACTCGCCTGTAAAGGTGAAGGCCAAACAGACTCTGTCCCAGCGCAAAATCATGGTGTCGGTGTTTTGGGATAGGCATGGTGTTTTGTTGGTCGATTTCAAGCTACAAGGAACCACTATCAATGCAGAAGCATACTACCAAACCCTGAGAAAGCTATGCAGAGCAATTTAAAACAAAAGATGCAGCATGCTGACAAAGGGAATTGTTCTTTTCAATGACAATGCAAGACCTCACACTGCAGGTCAGACCCGCAATTTATTGGACAGTTTGGCTGGGAAGTTTTAGACCACCCACCCTACAGTCCTGATCTTGTGCCGAGCAATTACCATATGTTCCTCCACCACAAACAACACCTCAGTGGCAACTGTTACAATGACGACAATGACGTGAAAATGGCAGTGAACTCTTGGTTATCAGAGCAGGAGGCAAGTTTTTATGAAGAGGGTATTTTAAAACTTGTTGGAGGTATGATACACATTTCAACAAACTTGGCAACTATGTCAAAAAATAGAATGAAGTATGTTAATTTCTGAAAATAAATTTACTTTTTTTGAAATAACCTTTCATTGTGTACTTATGTTCAAACAGACCTTACTTAAAAAACATGCCTCGTAAACACTCAGAAGTAATGGTCTGCAACACAGCATGATAAGATGATGAGTAGGACAGACGAACAATAATAACTGATTTAAATGGCAGAGGGTTTGCGAAGGCACACCATCACCCTCTCTTGTGTGACTGGACAGGTCAGTGTTATGAAACATTCAGTCAGTGTGGAGCCATCACATGAAGTGGAAACCTGTAAGCAAGTGCCACTATGCCTCACCAACATCACAGAGTCAAATATTGGCATGTGAGTGTGTTCCCCCAGGTGTGGATCTATCATTCTGTGACACTGCGGCTCATACAGGATATGCTGCTTCAACAGTGAGGTGTACGTGGACCCAGTGGAGAAAAGAAGGCTGTTCAAAGTCCCAACAGGTTACTGGACAACACAATGTGACCACAGTGCAAGATGACCGCCATCTTTCCCGCCTGGCCATAAGAGACACAAAAGCTTCATCCACAGTGTTGGCATGATGTTGGAGTACTGCAACAGGTATGGACAATTCAGTATCAACAGTTCAATGCCATCTTCCGTCAGCTGGACAGGCGACATTACATCAGCTTTCACTGACCAGAACTCACAAACACTGCAGACTGCAATGGGCTTGTGAATGTCGACACTGGCATGCTGAGTGGCAAATGAAATGTTTTTAGATGAGTCTCACTTCAACTTGTCCTACAGTGATGGTTGCATGTGCGTTTGACACCGCCATAGTGAACACAATGAGGCAGACTGTAGTGTTGATCAGCATGGTGGACAAATGTTTGCAACACATGATCTTGCCTCCTACATCTTGAGTGCAATATGAACAGCTACCATTCTTCAGGAAGCCTTTACAGCCTCAGGCACTGATCCTCCTGCAGGCCATTCCATGTGCCATATTTCAGCAGGACATTTTCCAGCCACACATGGGGAGGTATGTGCAAGCCTTCTTTGAAGAATGGCGGCTACCACTGCTTCCCTGGACTGCTCATTCACTTGAGATGTCACCCACCAAACACGTTTGGGATATGGTCACTCATTAGTTTGTTCATTCAGGTCCTCCTGCAGCCACAGTTGATGATTTGTGGATGCACATACAAATTGCATGGTAGAGCATTGCCGAGCAGCATAAGCAGACACACTTTGATTCTATGTCATGACATCTAGAAACTCTGACTGCAGCATGTGGTGGCACTACTCTGTACGGAATTTCCACAATCACAGACATTGGTCTGTAATGCTAGTCATTTATGCAGTGACACATCCATAATCAGTTGAATAAACTTCATTGGGATCACATGATGGATGTCTTGGTGAGTCACTTTTCCAAACAGTAGTGTACTAAAATTGTGTTTTCCTCAAAACCAACTGTGTTCTACATTCACCATAACCAGACATGACTATTTTTAAACACATGCCATTATTTATTCCTTGAAGTTGGCCAGATGAGCAAGGTACTAAAAGTAACAGCTTAATTGAGCTTGTAGTCAAAAGAAAAATAGTAAACAGATTTATATTCACACAAATCACAATTTGGAACAGGTCTTTTATCTGTATATGTTGATTCCTCTACTTTAGTCTTGTTTATGAGATTTATTTGTAACTGATTCAGAACAGAATTAATGTACATCTTTTATCTGAAAATGTTGCTCCTACCACTCACTATGTGTGTGTGTGTATGTATGTATGCTCTTGAGTCCCGCAAGTTAAGATTAATTTTATTAAGATAGCAAATATTTGGTTACTGTATAAGATACGAAACTATCATTTTGACTCTTGGAATGGGAGGTTTTATGAAAATGAGACAAACGACAATCAGATATTTGAGGTACGCATAATTTATTGTTGCTGCGATCATTCTCATTTCAGTTTGTCAGCTAGCAGGGTACAGGAAATTGTTGCATCTGTAGTAGTTAAGTAATATATAACACTGCGTAAAACTTGGAAATGTTAATCAATTGTTAGCTTGTCAATATATCTTTATTTTGCTTTAAATATCATTTTGGCAGCTGTGTATTCATCTCCATGTAATGTAATGTCTAAAACATATATCTGAGAACTTCTAACTCACAAGCAGTTGGTTACTCAATCTGAAGGTTTTCTTTCCAATTTTTTTCAATTTAAATTCAAAATTCTCCTAATATGCAGCATTATGTTGAATGTAATCAGATATGAAACTGGCCAGTAACTTCAGTAATTGAGTTGGTCACATCAAGACTAAGAATGTACAGTAAACTGAAAGAATTTGTATTACTTCTTGGATCTTGCCATCATTTAAAATAAAAAAATTTAAAAAGGTCGGTTTTGAGTTTACAGGGAGCAGCATTCAGACACACATTTCCCAGGAACAGAAAAATACATTGCATTTAAAATTATGCACTACAGAGTGAACAGTATCAAAAAAGAATCCCTAATGTTAATCAGAACTAAATATCATTCAAACAATGCTCAAATACAAATGATACTCAAACATGATAATTAATACATGTTCTGCAAAGACCTACCTAGGCCCCTCTACAAAAATGGAGGGGAAAAAATTTAAACTGTTATATACCATACTACATAAGAAAAAGAATACTTATTCAAAAAAGATACAGGTATGCATAACCTTTTGCATTAATTGTAAAGTGGCAAACACATACCATACAGCAATCAGTAAACAATGAAGCCAACAGCTGTCTTCCAGAATTGCTTAGTTTCCTACATAGTACAGATCTACAAGAAGCTTGCATAAAAGTGAGCTGTAGTCACACACATGCAAGACACTAAACTCAAAGTGAAAGAACATAGTGGAGCCTTTATGTCTGTAGCCTACTGAAAAGAAAATGATATGACATAGCATAACTGATTATTTAAGAACGTGCATGCAATAAAATTAAATAAAAAACACTTAGTACATGTGATCAGTTAAAAACAACAGTATTCACTAAGCTTAAAGTCCTCAGTAATATTACGGATAATATTATTTAGGTTACCAGCTGCAATGAATGTGGAGCAAGAAGTGCTGCCATACATCTAGGAATGATCTTTCGAATATCAGATGCATTGATTCTCTGCATTTTTTGGTTTTCCTCATATTTCATGAAAATCTTATGTAACATACAATGGAATAATTTATTTCAAATAACATAATTTTCTTTTATGAGTGTCACTTATAACACACCTCTAGTTCTGCAAAGTTTAACACCATGTTTCAGAATTTAGTGCATTTCTTCAGAAAGTGCCAAGTGAGAATTACTGAATGGCATGCTCATGTAAAATGTCAATGTTTATGCATGTTGTTATTGTCTGCATTTCAGAAAAAATATTTCCAAAAGATAGCAAGTCAACTAGGAACAAAATAATTATAAGATTAACAATAAATGACTAATAATATAGGGATTCTTAGATTGCTTACCAATATCAATACAGTCTACCACTAGCATACTATTCTGCAACATATGAAGATAATGTTACTTTCTAAGGTAAAGAGTCATTGCACAAGGAAGTTAGTTTTATACTAATGCAAAATAGCATGTCATTTTATTAACTGATATGATGACTACACATAAGAGAGGAATTTATTCTGAGGGTTTGTGCTGGTGTCCATCTTGTAACTACCACTATCAAACTTTAGTTACTTTTTGGCAGCTTGTGAATGGAAAGCAATGCCTATTCAATGTTATCAAAGATTCTAGCATACAATATTGCTTTTAGTTGTATAGCCACTTTTATAGAACAGTAATGTGTTGCATATTCCATACAGCAGTTGTTTCTGTTAAATCTTCATGCAAAACGCTGAGAATATTATCATCTCATAATCACCCACGAAAAAGGTTTGTTCAAAATGATAATAAGAAAAATAAAGCCATAAAGCAGCAGGAAGACATCTACAAGCAGTTGAAATACTGCTTCACAGAAGCATAAAATAACAATATTGCAATAGGTATAGAGTGCAGAAGAGACTTATGTGCAATTTGTGTACAGCTCTAAGAGTAATCAATGACTCAAACTATGATACTCATAGCAATATGTTCCATATATCATTTCTGCAATGAAACTGTCATATATTTTAGCATAAGGGCAGGAGTAACATTTCTATTTTATCAAAGAATCAAATACTCTCTGTAACAACCTATAAATATCTTGCACTCTGACATAAATCAGAAGTCATAGCATAATTATTAAATTTCATATTATTACACACACAAATAGAATTAAGTACAATCTGAATAATAAATCCTACTGAGTTTTCCCAAACAGAAATGATATCTATTACATTCTAATCTGGATTTTCCAATAAAAAACACGTTAGATCTTCTGAATGCTCATGTTTTCCATAACCCAGTGCACATCTTTGAAAATGTTCAGCAAAAAATAACGCTATGCTTACTTTTTCTTGAGGTTACCTCACATTACAAATATTTATAACTGCTTACACAATATCTGACACTAACAATAATTTAAAATGTAGGGAAAGATAGACTGCTACTTAATGTAAAGATGACATGTTAAGCTGCAGACAAGCACAATTAAAAAACAGCAACATAAAGCTTTCGGCTACAGCTTTTACCAGAAAAAGAGAAACACACTACATTCATTCACACAAGCAAACACACCTCATGCACCCGTTACCCCCAACTCTGGCAGCTCGGGCCAGAAAGCAACTATCATATGGGATGGAATCAGCAATCTGCAGGGGGCAGGGAAAGGGAAGGGACAGCAGTGTATGGATGGGGGGAGAGACGAGTGGTATTTAGTGGAATGTACAGTGATGAGAATGCCAACATGTGTGGGGTCTGGGGGTTATGGGACAGAGAATGTATTGTAAGGATAACTCCCGTCTGCACAGTTCCGAAAAGTTGGTGGTGGAGGGCAGGACCTAAATGGCTTGGGTAGTGAAGCAGCCATTGAAATCAAGCATGTTATATTCAGCTGCATGTTGGACCACAAGGTGGTCTACTTTATTCTTGGCCAGAGTTTGGTGGTCAACATTCATCCTGGTGGACAGCTAGTTGGTTGTTATACCAATCTAAAGTGCTGTACAATGATTGCAAAAGAGCTGGTAAATGACATGGCTGCTTTCACAGGAGGTCCAGCCCCTGACAGGGTAGGATAAATCTCTGACAGGACTGGAATAGGAAGTGCTGGGTGGGTGGATTTGGGAGGTCTCGCACCTGGGTCTTCCACAGGTATATGATGCTCGAGACAAGGGGTTGGGATTGGTGGTTGCATAGGAATGGACTAGGGTGTTGTGAAAGTTGGGTGAGTGATGGAATACCACTTTAGGAGAGGTGGGAAGGATCTTATGGAGGATGTCCATCATTTCAGGGCATAATAATAGGTAATCAAAGCCCTGGTGAAGGATGTGGTTCAGTTGTTCCAGGCCAGGGTGGTAATGCGTGGTGAAGGGGGCACTCCTTTGTGGCTGGTTCTTGGGGGTGGTGGGAGGATTGGGGGTGTAAGGGGAAATGGCAAGGGAGATCTGTTTGTGGACAAGTATGGTGGATAGTGCCTGCCCATGAAGGCATACCGGGCATGGGATTCTTGTTGCTGCAGAAGATATGCTGTCCCCAGATGGCCAGACTGTATGGGAGGGATTTTTTGGAGTGAAAGGGATGACAGCTGTTGAAATGCATGTGCTGTTGATGGTTGCTAGTTTTAGTGTAGACAGAGGTGCAGATGGAGCCATAAGAGATAAGGAGATCAATATCTAGGAAGGTTGCACGCTGGTTTGATGAGGACTAGGTGAAGCAGATGGGAGAGGCATTAAGGTTGTGAAGAAATGAATGTGGGGTGTCTTGGCCCTGAGTCCAGATCATGAAGATATTGTCAATGAACCTGAACCAGACTAGGGGTTTGGCATTCTGGGAGGCTAGGAAGGTCTCCAACCAATTGCCTGTAATCTAGCCTCCCATGCCAATAATAGCACCAACCACTTCCTTCACTGACTCTCCACCATTCCCACCTCTTTACCTCATGTATCCCTACTTTGCTAACCTGTTTATGGGTCTTCTAAAGAAGACCTTCCTAGCCTCCTAAAACACCAAACCTCTAGTCTGGTGTAGATTCATTGATGCTATCTTCATGATCTGGACTCAGGGCCAAGGCACCCTATCTTCATTGCTTCACAACTGCAACACCTTCTCTCCCAACCTCTTCACCGGGTCCTTGTGTGAATGAGTGGCATGTTTTTCTTTATCTGATGAAAGCTGTGATGGAAAGCTTTATGTAAGCGTCTTTTAATTGTACCTGTCTGCAACTTAACATGTCATCTTTATGGACATCTTTCCTAAATTCTTGATATCTCTATATGGACTGTCCACTGTTTGACAGATTGATTCTCCTCAGAAATTAGGAACTGTGGATAGTTTAATAAAGGCAACGAGCACAGACGAAGTACAATAATTGTCTGGTATACTTGTATATGGCTCTCTCTCACAATAAAACAATGTTTTGTGCTGTTCCTAAATTGGAGGATATTATTTAGTTGTCTTTCTTAAACATGATATGAAAGGTACAGTATCCCTAGAAATTCTCAATGAACCACCACAACACTAGCCACATAAAGACTTTACTAGTTTCATATTGCTAATAGGTGGGATTCCCCACCATTTACAAAGATAAACAATGGAGTTCTTGACCAAGTGAGCAATGCCATGATGGAATAAGCTTTGAGCTATTCAGAAAAAATTGTGTCCACTTTACTCTTCAGATATAATTTCTTTAAATGAACTGGTATATATTTTTGGCACATACATACAGACCAATTTGAATGTAATTCACAAACCAGAAGTACGCAACAAAAATATAATATTACACCAAATGAAAGAAAAGAGGGAATATGAGAATCACTTCTTTGGTGTATTGTAGATTACTCTTTGTTAAAATCATAACTGCATTGAAAAATTAGGAAGCAAATAAAAAGTACAATGTTTTCAACCACCACTGTTCTGATCTCTTGAGCATAACTTTGACAATGATCCTAGTGTTGTATGTTTAATTCCAGGTGTTGGTATTGCTCCACAGCACTGCATGCCTTTTTTTACAGGGTTCTGTATTGCATCACAGTATTATACAATAGGTCTTTATTCGTTTTAGCTATTTTGTCACAATTCCCATGCAAGTTCACATTTCTTATGCAAGTGTTTATCTGTTGCTTATGCCTTACATTCAGAAGTTTTTGATCAAGCATCCTTTAACAGAATAAATCAATTATTTATTTCAGTTATTACCTGCAGCAACTTGACAGCTCTCAATTAACAATCATGTCATTCTATTACTATGTTTTATGGCTGTGCCTTGTCTATGTGTTGTTGCATGCTGACAGTAAAATGTCTCTTAGTTTAATGTTTTCACTTTTCCTGCCACATAGGCATGTTTAAAATGCACATAGTCTAACAGTCAAATTGAGTACTTGCATGTAATTGTTGAATATGTTTTTTAAAGCAGTTTATTCGGATTACACTGTGGCTTGCATACACAGTTATAGAATTTGCAGCTCCCAGTGTTAGGACCCATACTTAGAAAAAACAGCTCAAGGGGGATTCAGGACAACTTTGGCAGAATTTGTGCTAGGTCGGATGAACAACAGCTCTCTTTAAACATATATAAATGAAAGATAATGTATATGGGCAGCAGAAACATCCATGTAATGTTCGAATACAATATAATGATATGTTGCATTAATCAGTTGCTTCAATTAAATATCTAGGAGAAGCACTGTGAAATGAAACAAAAGGTCAGTTGCACAGAAAGAAAATAGTTGACTACAGTTTGTTGAGAGAGTTGTGGGAAAGTATAGAAATCTATAAAGAAGACATAGTACAGAACACTTTTGCAAAACATTCTTCAGTTCAATTTAAATGCTTGATATCCTCATCACATTGGATTAAAGGAAGGCACCAAAGGAATTCATGACCATGGTGTTAGATTTGTTAAAAGTTGGTTTCATCGTACGAGAATGTTACATACCGTATGTACCCTATTATAAGACAATCATGAATATATATATTCTGGCTAATCAAACTTACATACTTTTATTGGTATAAAGTATCTGCCTAAAAAACTTAACATTGTACATATTATAAATTCATGCCATACATACAGAATATAAGGAGAAATAAAATTAACAGAAAAAAATGGTTTACATTAATTTTTAATCTTCACTTTCTTTTTTGCTCACTACCCATACCAGTTGTCTTTGGTATCACTATTTTTTAATAGTAGTAATTATAATAATAATCACAGGCATCATTATATGGCATTAACCAATGAAATGCAAGGATATAGGCAATGCATTTCTACGTGTGAGCAACACTGAAACATATGGTCTAGGTTGTCACGAATATTTGGGTTAATTGATGTTGGACTCTCCTCACCCCCATCTTTGTTGTTGGGGCAGACTGATCCATAGTATAGCAAGAGGTCTAGGTTACACTGAAAGGTGTTCAGAGCCAGCGACGCAAATGAATGTGAATGCCAAATAAAAGTTGCGATAACAGATTGACCTGTAGTGTAGCCTACGGTGTATGTTCACACTATATTTAAACACACTTAGCCACATTTCTATGTTTATGTTCATACTCCACATACAATCATATGGTGGTTAATGGAGGGTACATTGTATTGTACCACTATTAGTCATTTCCTACCCTGTTACACTTGCAAATAGAGTGAGGGAAAAACACCCTCCTGTGTGCTTCTGTATGATCCTCATTTCTTTTATTTTATCTCCATGGTCCTTATGCTACATGACTGTTTGTGGCAGTAGAATTGTTCTGCAGTCAGATTCAACTGTTGGTTCTCAATAGTGTTCCTTGAAAAGTATGTCACTTTCCTGCCAGGGATTCCTGTTCGAGTTCCCCAGGCATTTCTGTGATACTTGCATCCTGATCAAATCTATGGGTAAAATATCTGGCAGCCTGCCTCTGAATTGCTTTGATATAGCCCTTTAATCCAGCCTGATGGGGAAACAAAAAAATCAAGCAGTACTCAATAATATGTCACACTAGTATTCTATATGCAGTCTCCTATATGGATGAACCATACTTTCATAAAATTCTCCCAATAAACTGAAATCACCTACTTGCCTTCCCTACTACAATCCTTATGCTCATTCCATTTCGTATAACTTTGTAACACCATGTCTAGATATTTAATCAATGTGACTGTGTCAACAAGCACAGTATTAATGATGAATTTGAACAATATGGAATTTTTTTCATCATTTCCATTACGGATGATGAACTGCAATCATGATTTGAATTGGTAATTTATTAGTGAATAAATATACAACCAGTCACTTCTTTTGGATTTTTGATATGATTTATTGTACCACTAACATGGTTTTGAGCCACTGCAGGCTCATCATCAGACAGAGATGTACAGCAACATTATATCATGAACCAAGTGTAGCTAATTGCTGTGATGATGGTGCTGGTGAAAATGAAAGAAAATTAGTTTTCGGTGATGAAATGTTTATCACACATTAAGGTAGTTATGTTAGCCAGTATAGTATTATTTTCCTACTCACCCGCATTATCTATTTCTCTACATTTAGAGCTCACTTCAGTTCATCACACCAACTGGAATTTGGTCTAAGTCATCTTGCATCCTCCTACACACTCAATGGAATGGTGACACCCTTTTGTACACAACAGCATCATTAGCAAATTACCGCAGATTGCCGCTCATCCTGTCTGTCAGATCATTTATGCATATAAAAAGAATAATAAGAGAGAAAGAAGCTTTGTGATGACTATAGTAGGAAAGTGGATGCTTCTGAGAAACAGTGTAAGGATGAAGTCAAAGCAACAAGGAAATTTTGTGCTGAAAATAGGGTTAAACTTGAGAACCAAATCGATCAGATTAAAAATGATTTAGAAACAGAGATAGAAACCAAGTGTGCAGTAGTGGTAGAGGAAAAACCAGTAAAAGTAAATAAAAATGTAGATTCAAAATTGGCTGAAATGGAGAAAACAAGGTACAAAATCAAAAGCTTAGAGAAAGTGACAGTGGGTGTGATTCTGACAGTAGTTGTAATGATGAATCCAATAGTGAAGAGGATGAGGTATTTGAATTTATCGTCAATAATGATGGCAATGTGTTAAGTAAAGAAAGAATAAAGGAGAATAATATTAGGTCTAATGAAGAGTTAGAGTTTAATGAGAGTGGTAATGAGGAAGAGGTCCACGCCATCTGTCATTTGATGTGTCTGATACTGGGTTTGGTAAGCAGGATGATAGTTTTTCCGGGGATAAGAGTAATGAAGATTTGTTGTATGAAGAAGATCACATGATAACTAAAAAGGAAATGTGGCACCCTGTAATAAAAATGTGGCACCATATAATAACAGCAAATGTTCAAGGTATATGTGTTAAGTGTTTTCCGGACAGTCTTAGTGATTTGAATGGTATTCCATAGGCTTTTTTTTTTAATCTGTTAAGAACACAGAAAACGTTTATGGAAAAAAAATCATTGGTGCTTCTGCTAAGCTATCAAAGAGTGTGAAACAAGAGGTATTATTAACTGTGAAATTGGCAGGACAGTTCTTGGAGAGCAATTTCTTGGTGATTCAGAATCTCATCACTGATGTAACATTTATGACTAATTTCTTGTGCAATTAGCAAGAAGGGGGTTCAACATTCTGTGTGGGATTCAATTATGTGGCTGTCTGTCATTTTTTTCATGTTTCCTGAGACAGTCAAACTCTTCTCCTAACCCATCTGTAGTGTATGAGTGAATACTTTGGTGATACTTTAGTAAAGGAATATTTTAGAAAAGGATTCTCCAGTGTTATCTATATATATATTATGTCGTGTTAGTGATAAGTAAAGGAATCATAAGAGGCAAGAAAACAGCAGTGGTATTTGGTAAAAATATATGAGATACTGTGTTTGTTCTGGTTTTATGAAATATGATGAAAGTAAAACTGGTGTCATGGTTAAAGAATTTCTGTCAAACGAAGAGATAAGGTAAACGTAAAATGAAAGGTGTCAGTATATGCGGAGGAGAATGTGCAGATTATCTGAAAACTATAATTAACATCTGAAGCAATGAGGTCATGAGTGAAATTAGTATAATCTGGTGCAGTAGCAGAGGCAATATGCAGTAAAAACCATCTTGAATAATAGGTCTTAGTATTACTTGTGGTTTAATAGCAGTGTTTGTGTTCAGTGCAGTCAGTATATGGAGATAACTATCTATTTATAGAAGTGTGTCATGCTACAGGCTCTTCTAACATTAAGGAAATAAAGCTTTAAATATTGTTGCCTGGAGTAATGTGTGTGGAAAGAATAAGCAAGATTTGTATGTATATCGCCCTTCAGGCTAGAATCTCAAGCAATTTGATGGAATACAGTGAAATAATGGAACAAAAACTGAATCTAATACAATCTTTCCAAGTGATAATTTTGTCTGATCAGTAATGAGAGTTAAGTTTGCCTTAGCATAAGGATCTGTTACTGTGAAGTGTTTTTCCGTAGAATCAATTTTGCATTGGATAAGCAAAGCAGTTGTTTATTTATTAGATAATGCAGCAATAATAAAATAATGAATAATGTTAGGGTCTTAATGGTTGGGGAGCCTGTCTCTACAGTAGGGATATTTTTTGAGAATGCACACCACTAGATAATGAGGTAAGAAAAGTAAGTAAAATAATGGAGCTGGCAGACATGATTGAGTAATGAAAAAGATAACTGTACACAAACAAATGTGATGTAAGTTGTTCCATAAAATTTCAGGCATGCAGCTGCATAAATTCAGTTTCTTCTTCTTATATTTCGGCAAAATACCATTCAGCCATCTTTGGAGTGAACCAAGGTGACTAACACTCCAGCAATTGCTCCATCTTTTTAAACTCAAGGACCGAACAACTGCCTATGCAGCCAAAGATACGCAAGGCGCCAGAGACGTTGATAGGTGGCGGAGAGGTGTAACATATGCATGGAAATTAAATCTATGGCTGCGCAGTTGATCCACACGGTGATATCGATGTGTCACGTAGAGCTGTACTGTTGTGATGTCTTTGTGATTTAATTACAGAAATTGCCGGATTCCACGACTTGTCCAAGCTGAAGCCACTACCTCTATTAATTAAATTCGTCACCAACCATAGTTCAATTGCTTCTTTCACTACTGAGTACCAGAAAGATGAAGTCGAGGATAAAATTTTGACATTATCGTACACCATATAGTGCCCAGTGTCAATCAGTGCTCTGCCACTGCACATAGATTTATTAGGTTGTAAGAGGCAGGTGTACCTGTGGTGCTCTGTGCATCTCTCCTGTACTGTACACGTCATCTGTCCGATATATGAATGGCCGCACTCACTGTGAATCTTCTAACCCCAGGCTTCTGAATCACCAAATCATTTTTAATGGAACCCAGGAGTGGTGTAGTCTTTGGTGGAGGGCGAAAAATCACTTTCTCTTTGTGTTTCCTGAGGCTCTGTCCTATTTTTGATTAAAGGCTTCCCACATATGGCAGGATTTAAAACTTTCTGTGTCTTCTTCCACTTTTCTTGTGCCCAAAATTTTATGGAACAGTCTTTGTGCCACGAGAACATGAAGATGCAAAACAAATGTGGTGTAACTATACTGATGATACATTTTTGAACTAGATAACATGTGGGTACTGTGTATACTGTGCAGTTCATGACACTGCAGCTGGGAATGAGAGCTTAACAGAAACAGTAATGCTTTAGTGGAGTACAAGTCATTGCTGCATTATTGGATCTATAGATTATCTAAGACTTCTATGAGCTTAAAGTGGTAATACTGGAATGAAGAACAGTAATTTTGCTATTCAATTGGTAACTGTGGTGCTAGAGTGATGTGAATAATCTTGACAGGTCAACTATTTGGTAACATTTCGTGATTTTGTGAGGATTTAATTTCCTGGTTAAATGGGAGTAGTACTAAGATTTGAATGGAGAAGTAGGGTAGTCAAGTTATGTGATGGTAACTCTATTCTTTTTTCATAACATAATGATCTTGAGTTTTTGCTGTTTTGCAAATGGAAAAGAAACCCAAATCTTTCAAGTTTATCCAGTTTGAGACATAATTAAGACCTAGAGCAATGTTTTATAGTGTAATGTGCGCCTGATTTTAAAATTTTTACTATGCCCCACCTTTAATACTATAGTCAATTTTAGGGCTAATATTGTGATGTTATGAGAACTGTGTAATATATTTATTTATGAAGTAATGACTATCTGCCATTAGTGTAAAACATTTTTTCCTTATACTTAGAAGTAAAAGTCAGTGTACCAAAAAAGGGTATTTTGTCTAATTTTTTCATGTACTGTGGCGGAGGAGAACCAACCCCTAGGGAATGGATAGCTGTGTATTTCTGTACTAACTGCCACTTGGACCTGTTGAAGATGTGGATGACTTGGTGAGAAAATGTGTTAAAGCTCATTAAAGAGCACTGTAATGGCTTTAGGGCACAAAACTGCTACGGTCATTGGTGCAAATCATTAAAAGAGTGAAAGTGCTTGTGCAAAATACTAAACATTGAAAAAGTGAAATTTTTGTCTGAAAATGAACCACAAGGTGCAGTGCAATTTAACTTTTTCCAATCCATGATCATTTATTCATTGAAGCAGGGCAAAGACTTGTATAAAGTGATTTGTATCTTAGAATGTAATCTTTGTTTACCCAAAAAGGACATCACTTATGATGAAAATGTCTAGCTTTTATTACAAATTTAACTTGTGGCTATTTTGTGCCATTGGACAATATACTATATGTAAATATTTTGTATGGGGATTTTCACATGGCCAGTTCACATAAGTAGAAATTTGAAAAACATACGTACTGTACTTTTTGATAAGGAGATTTCTTATGCAATATTATTTTGTGTGTAGAATGTCAAGTCCACTTTCTGGGGTCACTTGTGATCATTGCATTGCCCAGTTAGATATCTATCTGGTCAATCCAACGAGGGGGTAATGTGACGAAGGAAGCTGGGATCTCTTTACTTCCTCTCTTGTTTTGCCAACTGCCTCCTTAATTTCATTTTTTCATTTTTGAATAATTACCTTTAACATGCATGTGGACAATGTGCAATTCCATAAAAGAGAAAGGTTTGCCCTCAGTCTTAAGAAATTAGCACCAGATCTAATTTTGTGCTTAGTTTTGTGTATGTAATCAATTTCCTAATTTAATTTGACTATTCCTAGTTAATATCTTTCATTATAGGGTGAAATCAGTAACTTGTTTCGTGATTTAAATGCTATTGTTGACTTATAAACAAATATAAATTCTATACTAATTACAAACATTTGGAAGAAGAACTACTAGAAGTCTTAAAGTATTTATTTGGCCTTATTCGAAAACATATTAGCAAAGCCAGATCTTAATTAATTCCAAAATAATTACCAAGTTAGTCAAAAGTATTGTTTGCATAACTATATCTGTTAATTGCATTATTTAAACAAACACTGCAGCCTGACCTTTGTGATAGAAGGAACTGTTAAAGAGGGAAAATTTTTCGATGTATTCAGTTCATTGAATGAGTTATGTTTTAATTGTAATTTCTGTAAATTAAACATCAAACAATGTATAGTTTCAGTGCTTATTATTGTAAGGATATATAAAGGCTCAACCTTTCGTCCCGAGACAGTCTGTCCACAGCCAATTTTCAGACGGGACGTATGTATCAGTAGCAATAATGCATTAACTTAACAGTGGAATTAGTGTAACACAAGTAGGTAATGTGTTAAAACAATGACAGTGTCTGTGTCATATATACCTTATTATTCTGTACGAATTGTGAACTGTTTAGTTAGGTCAGTAATTAAAACTTCCGGGCTAAGAGGCTGTGGTCCAATAGTAGAAATACTTCTCGCTGACGTTTCGTTGCCAGCTGCAGGCAACATCATCTGAGGTAAGTCTACGACTGGCTGCTAGGCTGTGGAGGTCCTGTTTATATAGAGCGCATAGAGGACATCACCACTCGTCACGTGTTGTCAACACGTGACGAGTGGTGGTACCTCTACGTGCTCTATATAAACAGGACCTCCACGGCCTAGCAGCCAGTCGTAGACTCACCTCAGATGATGTTGCCCACAGCTGGCAAAAAAACATCAGGGAGAAGTATTTCTACTATTGGACCACGGCCTCTTAGCCCGGAAGTTTTAATTACTGAAGATGCCGGCCGTGAAAGCCTACACGCTATGTTTGGTTAGGTATTTGCTGTTTATAGATGTTCAATAGCAAACTATTGTAGCGATATGCTGATATTTGCTTGCAAGTTGTTAACAAGGCTTACAATTTACCAGCAGTGAACTGGTCATATAACTGTGTAATATGGGGGGGGGGGGGGGGGGGGGAAGGGGGGTTGTGAACAGCGAAAGTAAAGAACTGTGAAACAGAACTGTGCAACTGTCAGCTGCATCATTTACAACTCTCAGTGTTGAACTTCCACTGCCCATTTTTCAGCCAGTATAACAATGCAGTACGTCGGCACCAAGGATTATGAGCGAAGAAATAAAGCAGGCGAACGTCACAAATGGAATTTATAGTATAATTTATCACAAGTATTTGTCTGTTTCTTCAAAATACATTGCAGTTTACAAGGTTATGGTTATAGTGAGATCTGAGAACATAGCTGTTTTTCCCAAATTAATAGCAGATTTTATACTTATATTGATGTAAAAATATGACAGTATTCCTTTGTCTCTTGCTCTCAAATATGTTGTCTACCTGCTGCTCTCTTACCAACCACATAGGGAATATAGAACAAGCAGTTGACACATTTCCTTTCGTTTCCACCATAGCCCATGGTGAGCGTAAACAACATTGTGCATGAAACACACAAGTATGCTACTGACCCCTAACTAGACTTTGACCATTTCCTGTACAAATGTATGCTATTGTTGAGAATCTGCCCTTTAAAGTCCACTGAGTTCTGACCAGAAATGAATTCATGCAACTACAGTTTAAATGTGGTAGATGTTGCTGTGAAGGTTAGCAGCATATCCGCACAACACTCTCCTCCCCACATTTGTCCTAGCTTTCAGCTAAGCATGAATCACTGTTCCACCTACAACCCTTCTGATTTCTTCAAAATAAATCCACATGTGACTCCACTGCCAAAGATTCATATGTAAATGTAAGATGAACCCTATATTAATCTGTTAAAAATGTAAAAAATTACTATTGTTTATTCTGCAAATGGGAGAGGACCCTGTAATTTTTGAATGATGAGTTTCATAAACACATTTTCTTGTAATCAGGTAAATATGGTAAATCCCCTGTGATTTTGGATGGGGATCCTTGGAAGCAAGATGATCTTTTCATGAAAAAATGCTGTTGAGAAAGTTTAGTGTATCAGTGTTTGTGACAGACCGCAGAGTGATTTTATTACCTTCAATAGTCCTCTCCTGTGTGGATAAAATAAGAGAAATGAGGACTCCTACAGAGACACATAAGCCATCAGTTTCTTCCCTATATTTTTTGTGAGTGGAATGAGTGGAACAGATGGTACAAAGTACCCTCTGCCATGCAGTATCCAGTGGCTTGCGGAGTATGGATGTTGCTGTAGATATAGATGGACAGGGAATAGATTACAACTATAAGAATGGCTATCCATGATATGAAAATAATTCTTGGCTATGAAGCAGAATGTTTTACCCGATGAAAGTAATCATGCAAGTTATCCTGAATACATCATCTGCAATTTCATAAGAATGCTGTGACGCTGTGGCTAACTAATTCTGTTTCTTAAATTGTTTGCAAAAAACTCATCTTTAAATACAGAATGGCATTTATTTGAAATATTTTCTTTTCAGTAGTGATTGTCAATATTGTTGTTGTGTTAAATTTGGAGTCTTAGGCATTACCGTATTACCAGCCATCTTGTTTTCTTGTTTTTCATTTCTGAGTTAGAACTCTTACTCAAATTTTTCCTTGTCTGCAAATTCCTATTTATGCTTGTCCATAATGATGTTTTTATTCTGCTTTTATTCTCTGGAAGATTTTTATACTTTTTTAATTAACAGTAATTATTTTATTTTTCTCTGTCCATCACCTAGCACTATATTCCAAATTTTTAATTTTATGAAACTGACTAAAGAAATAGATTTAAATGTAAAAGAATTATTTTGTATTTTTTAATCTAAAGTTATGTCTATAGAAGAACATCTTGTTACCTGCCACCAAAACATGAACAAGCATTACAGCTCTGACATTTAAATTTATATTACTACGACTATTATCAATATGTCGCTCAGGGCAAACACACACAGACAAACTGTCTAAAATGATAACAACATAAATCCTACACCGAGTCTTAACACACTATTCAGATTATTTTAAACTCCCCGTCCTGCAACCATTGCTTCTGAAACCTGGAGCTTGTTATTATTACTGTAACACATCGTTGGCTCTTGGTACCAGTATCTATTTATTCAATGCAAGAACCTCTCTCTTTGGTTTCTCCATTCTATTTCAAAGATTTCTTTGCTACTCACATTCTGCATTCCCAATCTACGACCCCTTATACATCACAATTTCAACATTTTCTTCATTTTATTCCATTTAGTTTTTTAAATGTACCAGTATTATGTTGTCTTCTCATTTCACTGCTCATCACTCTCTTTTCCTACCTGTGCAGGATTTTCCCCATTTGAACTCTACTGTTTCTTTCAAGTTTTTCTGTCACCTACAATCTATTTACTAACAACAGAAATCTGAATTCTATGTATTGGCACATTATTATTTCTTCATTGTTTGGGAAAGATTGTGTGTCTCCTGATTCATGGTTTGGACAACACACGATTTCAATCAATTACTTTATTTCTTATATTTTCTTTTCTTCTAAAGGTATTATTAAAAATTGCAGCAACTGGGATGAACAATGTTCTCAAATTTGTGCATGCATCAATTCTGCTCCAGATATTCCTGTTTTGGTGGCCTTGAGGAAGTCTTTTCTCATTTCTGAACAATTGATAAAGATTCATTTCAGATGTTTAATTTGGAGGTATTCTGAAATTTATTTTATTACATTTTTGGGAGTGTTCTTAATATTCACACATACTTATGGTCACCACACATGTAAAATAAAGTGAAGTTTGCTTTTGGGAGCTATTCTCAAGGTAATGCTCGAGCAATGGCAGTGACTCATATCCCATGAAATGCAAAGTTTGTACGAGAACACTCTGAACTAAATCTCTAAAAATGTATGCAAATGTTTTTTTTTTTTTCTCATGCATCATGTAGCTAATGAGCTACCTATATATGCAAGTCAGTTTGTGTTAAATGAAACATGTAAACAAGAGGGTTACCAGCACAAGCCCCCCTTCAGGACCATCATCTGGACTGTAGAGCTGGGAACCAAAGGCCAATACCTTTTCCATTTTGGAGAGATGAAGGGCATATTTATCATGGGCCCGAAACTGCATGAACCTCATGTTTGAAGATTGGGAAAGCTCGGTGATACTTTTGATGCTAGGAAAAAATCTGAAACAAAACAAAATGAAACAAAAATGTTAGTCTAGATCAACTTTTACATAGGATCCAGTAACTTACAGTACAAAAATTTACATGCTCATCACAGAGAAACTGAATGGCTCAATTTATTTATTTATTTGTTTTTCCCCTGAATTTTGAAAAATAAATAAATATAGAAAATAGTAAATAAAATATGAACTTTTTGTGATATTCAGTTCACTTTACACCTTACACTTTACAGCTTTAAGTGTTGTAAACAACAAAGAATAATTTTCGTGAAAGACTGACACATAACTGTCTCTTCAGTCAAAAGTAATTTAGGTGTCTGGTAGATAAATATTAATTCAGTCTTCTGACTCCAACCATAACTAATTTTCATTCCGTTATGAGATTCTGTTTAACAAAATATGGCAGGGAAGTTTCAGAAGGCCAAAGTTATTATAATTGGAATGAATCACTGCTTTTGTTAAATCAATTAAAAGGACATCAACAACTGACATTTAGTATAATAAATGAAGCAGCAACTTTAAAAAAAAGGAGCAGCTTTCACGTTAATTTTATTGCGTTAAGCTTAACACAAGAACATGCAAATAGTTTGCAGCAGTTTCATGATAGTTATTTATCAATAACAATATTATGTAAAAGAAATTTGCTACTCACCATGTAGTGGAGATGCTGAATCGCAGATAGGCACAACAAAAAGACTTTCACAATTAAAGCTTTTGTCCATTAAGGCCTTTGTCAACAATACACACACACACACACACACACACACACACACACACACAAAACTACAGTCTCAGGCAACTGAAACCACTCTAAAACCACATCTGCAACTCAGCATCTCCACTATATGCTAGGTAGCAACTTTCCTTTTCATAATATTGTTACATTACATCCTGCATTTTCCATTGCTTAATTATAAATAAAGTTTTTAACAATTTCTTCCTCATGATTAATGTATACCTTCACTCATTCCACATCCTTGGTAGTTCTTCTTCATAATGCTATCTAAAAAGCATGACAAATGAATGAATGTATGAATGAGTAAACAAAAGATAGAAATTTGGTTTAAGGTAATGGGTCTGAGTATGTCAATGCATTTGATCATCACATTCATGTTTAGCATTACCAGCCGGGTGGTCTACCTTATGAAGGGGAATTTTATCCTTGAAAAGATTGCATGACATTTCTTAACCCAATTTTTAAGAAATGCATTGCGTTTTTCATTCATATGAAATAAAAACCTTTAGAAAGCAGAAGGAGCATCTACTTTCCATGGCGGTACATCTTTGCTTACATTCCTTCTCAGACAATGGGATGTCGCTCTTCATCTTTTGAGTGATCTTCCACCATCATCTGAGATCCCCAATTTCTTGCTTTCTAATGTGACGGTGGATCTGGGTGTTCTGAAAGCTATGAGCACTGTCTATTTATTTTGAAACATGTCTATCAGCTGTATTAGAAATTCCACATCCTGGAGTGGAATTTTACTTTTTACACAGTGTAATGTTAGTAATACATACAGTCCGTATTTTCAATTGCTTCTGTCCATTTTGTTATAAAATAATCAGTGCTATACTGGAGAATATTCCAATTGATCAAGCAGGCTTCAGACCAGAGCACAGCTGCTGTGATGAAGTCTCTTACATTCTTCACAGAGCCAGGGATCCAAATGAAGCTAAAAATATCCACAATGTTTGTTGATTTCACTACTGCCTTTGACAATGTGTAGTGCAGGGCCCATTCTATAAACTTCTTCAAGTTACGCACTGTAGAATGTTGGCACTACCTGTTAACAACACGTCAGATCAGAAGTACCATGTCATCACTGGAAGCAAGATAAACAGGGAGAGGAAGCTGAACAACAGATTACCTGGGGGTAATTCTCTCTCCATTACTGTTGCTTCCATCAGAATAACCATATGCTGAACATGAAACTGAACATAAGTTACAGAGGCAGAGTTCTTTGTCATAACTGACACCTAAAATATCTAGGCATCTTCTTGGAGTGAACACTAAACATTCAAGCAAAATCTTCTGAACCCAGCACAGAAATATAAAACTCTTAACAGTATCTTGTATAAGTTATGTTGAACTACCTATGGATCCTCAGCAATAACCCTGTGCTTTTTGACCTTGGGTCTGGTGTAGTTTGTGTTGAATACTGAGCACTTGTCTGGATGAACAGTCAACATACAAAGCTTATTGATATCCAGATGAATGCTACCATGTGCATAACATATGGCACTATCAGATGTAGCCCCATTCATTGGCTTCTGCTGTTGACAGGTATTATGCCACTTCATTTGTGCTGATCTACTGCTATGATGAGGGAATCAAATAAATCCTCCAGGAGTCCTAAGCTTCCCAAGCATACTGATCTGCCAATTTCAAATCTTAAAAGGCTACAATCACAATATCTGCTCTGCATGATGCGTCTGACATGCCAGAGGTTTTAAACCTCTTGAAGAACGGGTAGGTCAGTGGGAAGCAGTAACAGATGTGTGCCCGCTTATCTATTCACATGCTAAGTGGATCTTGCATACCACGCAAGACCTGAATCAAATCCAAACATGCTACAGCAGGTGCAAAGATGCATTCTGCAAGTGGAACAAGCTGGCATTTTGGGACTGTCATTGAAGAACTACACACCCGTATATATGCCCAATTGTCAACAACTGTCAGATTTGAACATATTATGGTAGTGAAGAAGATTTCTTGCTAGTAACACCAGAGGCTGTGCATTAGATTGAAGAACTGGGCATTCTGTAATGAAATATTGTCAAGTTAATTTTTTCTCATTTTTACTATATGTAAGTACATATAAGTAGGAAAGTTGCTACTCACCATATAGCGGAGATGCTGATTCACAGATAGGCACAACAAAAGGACTCTCACAATTAAAATTTTCGGCCATTAAGGCCTTTGTCAACAATACACACACACACACACACACACACACACACACACACACACACACACACACACACACACACAAAATCATACACAACTCACACACATGACTGCAGTCTCAGTCTCAGTCAACTGAAACCACACTGTGAGCAGCAGCACCAGTGCATGATGGGAGTGGCGACTGGGTGGGGGTATGGAGGGTGCTGGGGCATGGATGGGGAGGGACAGTATGGTGGTGGTGGTGGTGGTGGACAGTGAAGTGCTGCAGGTTAGATGGAAGGCTGGTGAGAGGCGGTGGAGGGGGGGGGGGGGGAAATCAGGAAAGGAGAGAAGTAAAAAGACTGGGTGTGATGGTGGAAAGACAGCTGTGTAGTGCTGGAATGGGGACAAGGAAGGGGCTGGAAGAGTGTGGACAATGACTAACATGACTAATGAAGGTTGAGGGCAGGAGTGTTACGGAAATGAAGGGTGTATTGCAGGGAACATTACCACCTGTGCTGGGCTGGAAGAGTGTGGACAATGACTAACGAAGGTTGAGGGCAGGAGTGTTACGGAAATGAAGGATGTATTGCAGGGAACATTACCATCTGTGCAGTTCAGGAAAGCTGGTGTTGGTGGGAAAGATTCATATGGCACAGGCTGTGAAGCAGTAATTGAAATGAAGCATATACCTACACAATATACTTGTCCATCCTTACACAACCTCAGCTCCCAATCCCTTGCCTCATGGCTGATACCCCTGTAATAGAGCTAGATGCAAGACCTGTCCCATACATCCTCCCACCACCTACTCCACTCCAGTCACTAACATCACCTATCTGATAAAAGGCAGGGCTACCTGTGAAACCAGTCATGTGGTCTACAAGCTAAGCTGCAACCACTGTGCTGCATTCTATGTAGGCATGACAACTAACATGCTGTCTGTGCGCAATAACGGCCACTGACACATTGTGGCCAAGAAACAAGTGGACCACCCTGTTGCTGAAAACACTGCCATACGTGATATCCTTCATTTCAATGACTGCTTCAAGGCCTCTGCCATAAAGATCCTTCCCACCAACCACCAGCTTTTCTCAATTTCGCAGGTGGTAACTTTCCCTGCAATACAGCCCCCATTCTTGTAACTCTCCCTCCTGGCCTCAATCTTCATTAGTCACTGTCCTCACCCATCCAGCACCTTCCCTGTTCCCATTCCATCACTACACAGTCATCATTCCACCACCACACCCAGACCTTTTATTTTTCTCCTTTTCCCCTACTCCCTGCCCCCTACCCCATCTCTTCCCTGCCCTCCACCTAACCTGCAGCACTTCACTGTCTGCCAACCACACCATACTATCCCTCCCCCAACGAACCCCAACCTCCTCATTACCTCCATTGTTGTGACTCGCCGATCATTCAAAGTGCCGCCGCGCAATTACGCGCGTCCTCTACGTGCGGCGCTGTCTGCCAGCCATGTGGCAGCTGCGCCACCTAAGCGGCCAGCCGAGCAGTGGCTGCTAGACTGGGACTCAGTGCTCATTCGAATGCTAACATGTACACATGTCTTGCTTATCAACTTACTCTGTGACTTATATGTGTTGTGTCGTTCTGAAACATATTTGTTAAACTTGACGTTATAACAATTGGCGGCAAGGTAGTGGATTTTTCCTTTTCACCGTTGACCCACAGGGTTCCATGGCTACTGTCGAGCAACTATTGCAAAATCTCCTTGAACAGCAAACGCTTCTAACAGCGGCGATTCGTGATTTCATCACAGCGTCAAATGTGTGGCGTTTCTCGTCGTTGGCTGTACCTCCTTTTCCTCCTTACGATGAGACGGCGGAAGACTGGTCTGATTATGAAAAACGTCTTCGACAGCACTTCTTGGGATTTCATGTCACGGACGAACAACCATGTAAGTCTCTGTTCCTTTCCTGGATTTCACCTCAAATGTATCGGTTGTTGTCGCAATTGGCTAATTTGAAGGAGCCTTTATCTTTGTCCTTTGCTGAAATGTGCTCACTTCTGTCTGTCTATTTTCAAAAGCAAACGCATGTGGTAGCCTCTCGTGTTGCCTCTTATCGTTGTCAAAAACAGCCACATCAATCCTATCGCGCTTGGGCTGCTGAACTTTATGGCCTCAGTTGAAAGTGTCAATTTGTTACTGACGTTCACAAAGAATCCTATGCCGATTCAATGGTACTGGATGCTATTATCCGGTCGGCGCCCGACAAATACGTTTGGCAACGTGCCCTTCAGTTGGCGAATCCGAATCTAGATGAAGTTCTCTCCATTGCGCAGTCTTTTGAAATTTCTCGCCCCGCTGGGGCGCAAATAGAGGCGTGGGGTGATGTCGGGGAAATACAACCTCTGTGCGCTGTTGACGACGCGTGAGGCGCATCCCCGCCAGCCGACGTGGCCACAGTGTGCTCCCACATGCAGCCTTGGCCTAGCTGTAAACAACCCGCTAAGAAACTGCAGCAAAACCCCCGGCAACTTCCTTCATATCCGCGGTGTTTTACGAAACATTCACGTGAGGATTGTCCCCAACATTGGGCTGTGTGTCACAATTGCAAAAAGAAAGGTCATGTGTCTTCCGTTTGCAAATCCGACCGCATACATGATGTTCATGAACATGATGCTGATTCTAATTCTGTGTTGTCTGTCAATTGCACTTCTTCCCTTTCAGGGAAGTTATTCCTCACTGTCCAAATCCTTGGTCAAGATGTTCGCTTGCAAGTGGATACCGGTTCTGCTGCCACTATAATTAATTTCCAGACGTATCTTCAGTTGGGTTCTCCACTCCTGTCACCTGTCACTTGGCAATTATGGACGTACAATAAACAGAAGATTTCTCTCTTGGGACAGTTTAATGCTGAGGTATCTCAGTTCGCACTGTTCCCATATTTGTGGTCAACCAGAGCAACGCAGAAAATCTTTTTGGTTTTGATGCCTTTTGCGTTTTTGGGTTCTCTATAGATGACTCTGTCAATATTGTCTCTGATGCTATTCCTTATGCTCAACTGGATTCCTTGTTGACGACATTTTCGTCCCTTTTTTCTCCTGGGTTAGGCCGTGCAAACGACTTTGAAGCTCATATCATGCTCAAACCCACTGCTCGGCCTAAGTTTTTTCGGGCTCGACCCATTCCTGTGGCCCTTCATGATTGGGTAAAACGGGAGCTGGATCATCTCACTACTTCAGGGGTCTTGCTTCCTGTCACTTCCAGTGAGTGGTCCTCTCCTGTCGTTGTCGTTGCTATGCCAAATGGTGATATTTGTCTCTGTGTCGATTTCAAAGCCACTGTAAATGCTCAATGCCTCATCGACACTTACCCTATGCTCCGTCCTGAAGAACTGTTCACTAAACTAGCTGGAGGCCAGTATTTTTCTAAAATTGACCTGTCAGAAGCTTATCGTCAACTTCCACTCGATGCTGCTTCCCGGCAGTTTCTGGTCCTTAACACGCCCTTCGGCCTCTATCAAAACCAACGATTGCCATTCGGGGTTGCTAGTGCCCCTGCTCTCTTTCAGCGATTCTTGGAACAATTATTGCTCCGTGTCCCTGGATATATCAATTACAAGGATGACATTGTTGTCACTGGCTCCACCACTGAAGAACATCTTCAAAATCTCTGCACACTTTTTCACGTCTTACACACTGCCGGTCTTAAGTGTAATCTTCAGAAATCACAATTTTTTCAGGCATCTATCACGTACTTGGGGTTTCAACTCTCTCGGGAGGGTATTTGTCCACTTCAGCAAACTGTCATTGCAATCGATGCCATTCCTCGCCCTACATCTATTAAGGAACTGCAGGCCTTCTTGGGGAAAATAGCATACTATCACAAGTTTTTACCGTCTGCAGCTTCGGTAGCTCAGCTGTTGCATCACCTGTTGCATAAAAACATGCCTTTTCACTGGTCCGCGTCATGCAATGCGGCTTTCCAGAAATTGAAGACTATGCTGAAACAAGCCCCATGCCTGGCTACTTATCGACATGGTCTACATCTTGTTCTTGCCACAGAAAACTCTCAATACGGGGGCGGTGCAGTCCTTGCGCACCGTTTTTCGGACGGTTCAGAACAACCCATTGCTTATGCCTCCAAAACGCTCACGGATGCCCAAGAAAAGTATTCTCAAATTGAAAAAGAAGCTTTGACCATTATCTATGCTCTTCATAAGTTTGGAGTTTTTCTCTATAGCTCAAAATTTCATCTTGTTACGGATCACAAACCACTTGTTTCCTTGTTTCATCCATCAACGTCACTTCCCGACAAGGCTGCACACCGCCTCCAGCATTGGGCTCTTTACTTGTCTCGTTTCAATTATGAGATTCATTTCTGGCCAACGGCTCAACATGCAAATGCTGATGTTCTGTCTCGCCTTCCCATGGGTCCTGATCAGGCATTCGATAGGGATGAACTTTTGTGTTTCCACCTGGATGTTGCTGAGCAGCGGGTTGTGGACGGGTTCCCCATCACTAGGGACCGGCTGGCGGCTGCTACGGGTTCTGATCCTACCCTCTCCCGGGTTTTACGCTGTATTCAGAAGGGTTGGCCAGATCGCCCATCCGCTAAGACTTCTGATCCGTTGCGGAACTACTACGCTTTGCACTACCGCCTCACGGCTAAGGATGGTGTTATCCTCCTCTCCACTGACAATGCTTCGCCGCGTGTCGTGGTACCTACGTCTTTGTGTGCTTCGGTCTTTCGCCTCCTTCACCAAGGACACTGGGGTGTGTCTCACATAAAATCTCTGGTGTGCCGTCATGTGTACTGGCCTGGCATCGACTCTGAAATAGCACACATGGTCGCTGCCTGCGGCCCTTGTGCGTCACAGGCCGCTGCCCTGAAGTCATCTTTGTCACCGTGGCCTTCGCCTGAGAAGCCCTGGGAGCGCATTCATGCTGACTTTGCGGGACCCTTTTTAGGTACTTATTGGCTCCTTGTAATTGACGCATACTCTAACTTTCCTTTCATTGTCCGTTGCACGTCGCCTACCACTGCGGCAACCACCAGTGCTCTCGCCCACATTTTTTCTTTGGAAGGCCTCCCCTCTACTCTAGTTACTGATAATGGTCCGCAGTTTGCCTCTTCCGAATTTGCAGATTTTTGTGCTCATCACGGCGTTATGCATGTCACGGCCCCACCGTTCCATCCATAATCCAACGGTGAGGCTGAACGACTGGTCCGCACATTTAAGGCTCAGATGCGGAAACTTCTGACTTCTTCTGCTGCTGATGACGCGCTTCTCCAGTTTCTGGTGTCTTACCGTTTCACCCCCATGGGCGACCACAGCCCGGCTGAGCTCTTACATGGCCGACAGCCCCGCACACTACTTCATCTTCTGCGGCCTTCCACCTCACTGCCGTGGGTGCCTTCACTTGGCCGGTTCACCGCCGACGACCTCGTCTGGATACGGGGATATGGCAGGCGGCCAAAATGGATCCCGGGCTGCGTCTTACAGCACTGTGGCAGATGTCTGTATGAAATCCAGACAGACACGGGTGTTGCAGTGCGTCATTCGGACCAGCTTCGGCCTCGTGTGCTGGCAACGCCTGTTCCGAATGCCACTACACCACCTTTGGCTCTACCTGGCGCTCGGGATCTCGGCATCTCTCAATACTCACAACGCAGCCATCTCACCGTCATCGCGATGCCAGCACAAGAACGGACGCCACCAGGAGACGTGCCCATGCAGGAACCGGATGACCATTCTCTGTCAGAGCAAATCTACTCGCCTCCTTCTCCAACGGACGCCGACACATCACCCATGTCTCCTGTCATATCAACTGGACTTGCTGCAATGGGCAGATTGGTGCATGGGGCCCCAGCTGATTCGACCCCTATGTCTCCTGTCATCTCGACCCGTTATCATCGGGGACACTTCCGTCCACACGGGAAGCCTCCTCCTCGAGACTTTACGGTGAGTCAAACAACGCCTATGGACGTTAGCCATCTCCAGGACACCTCCATCAATACCAGTGCAACAATTTCAAAGGGGGGAAAAGTGTTGTGACTCGCCGATCATTCAAAGCACCGCCTTGCAATTATGCGTGTCCTCTACGTGCGGAGCTGTCTGCCAGCCACGCAGCAGCTGCGCCACCTAAGCGGCCAGCCGAGCAGCGGCCGCTAGACTGGGACTCAGTGCTCATTTGAATGCTAACGTGTACACATGTCTTCCTTGTCAACTTACTCTGTGACTTATATGAGTTGTGTCGTTCTGAAATATATTTGTTAAACTTGATGTTTTAACACCCACCCAGTCACCACTCCCATCATGCACTGGTGCTATTGCTCACAGTGTGGTTTCAGTTGACTCATACTGCAGTCGTGTGTGTGTGTGTGTGTGTGTGTGTGTGTGTGTTTGTATTGTTGACAAAGGCCTCAATGACTGAAAGCTTTAATTATGAGAGTCCTTATGTTGTGTCTAACTGCGATTCGGCTCCTCCGCTATATGGTGAGGAACAACTTTCCTTCTCGTAATATTGTTACATTCCATCCTGGATATCCATTGTTTAAGTATATTGTGTGTTTTAGTCACGTGCTAAATAAGATAATACTCATGCATATGTGTGGTAATGATCAGACTTAGGACTTTTGTGCTGAACCTCTCTCTCTCTCTCTCTCTCTCTCTCTCTCTCTCACAGACACACACACACACACACACACACACACACACACACACACACACTCTATCAACATACCATTACTTTCTCGTTTGGTATGTTGATAGAGACAATAAAAAACACACAAAACACATATAAATTTCAAGCTTTCGCAAGCCAAGGTTGCTTCATCAGGAAAGAGGGAAGGAGAGGGAAAGACTAAAGGATGTGGGTTTTAAGGGAAAGGGTAAGGTGTCATTCCAATCCCGGGAGCGGAAAGACTTACCTTAGGGGGAAAAAAGGACAGGTATACACTAGCACACACACACATACCCATCCGCACATATACAGACACATACAGACATATGTAAATGCAAAGAGTTTGAGCAGTGATGTCAGTGGAGGTGGAAGTACAGAGGCAAAGATGTTGTCGAATGACAGGTGAGGTACAAGTGGCAGCAACTTGAAATTAGCGAAGGTTGAGGTCTGGTGGCTAACGGGAAGAGAGAATATATTGAAGGGCAAGTTCCCATATCCGGAGCTCTGATAGGTTGGTGTCAGTGGGAAGTATCCAGATCAACCGGATGGTGTAACACTGTGCCAAGATGTGCTGGCCATGCACCAAGGCATGTTTAGCCACAGGGTGATCCTCATTACAAACAAAAACTGTCCGCCTGTGTCCGTTCGTGTGAATGGACAGTTTGTTGCTGGTCATTCCCACATAGAAGGCTTCACAGTGTAGGCATGTCAGTTGGTAAATCACATGGGTGCCCTTGATCGTATACACCTTCTGGGTTACAGGACTGGAGTAGGTGGTGGTGGGAGGGTGCATGGGACAGGTCTTACACCCGGGGCAGTTACAAGGGTAGGAGCCAGAGGGTAGGGAAGGTGGTTTGGGGATTTCATAGGGATGAACCAAGAGGTTACGAAGGTTAGGTGGACGGCAGAAAGACACTCTTGGTGGAGTGGGGAGGATTTAATGAAGGATGGATCTCATTTCAGGACAAGATTTGAGGAAGTCGTATCCCTGTTGGAGAGCCACATTCAGAGTCTGATCCAGTCCCGGAAAGTATCCTGTCACAAGTGGAGCACTTTTGGGGTTCTTCTGTGGGAGGTACTGGATTTGAGGGGAAGAGGAAGTGGCTCTAGCTATTTCCTAATAGCTATTAGGAAATAGTGGCTATTAGGAAATAGCTAGAGCCACTTCCTCATCCCCTCAAATCCAGAACCTCCCACAGAAGAACCCATTAGGAAATAGAAAGAACCCATTAGGAAATAAATAAAATAAATAAATAAAATAAATTAATGATAATAAGTAGCTGAAACAGGTGCAGAGGACTGAGCTACACCTATGCAGCTGGTTCATGGGACTGGTTGGAGGATTTGGGGCACATGATGATACAGAACAGATCTATTGATGGACTAGCTTTGGATGGTAAGGACTGTCTACAAAGGCCATACTAAAACCTTTAGCACACAAGGCAAGGAACTGCTTTTCACTACAGACGTGCTGCCCACAGGTCACCCAACTGTGAGAAAATGACTTTTTATGTATATTTGCATGTGGGTATGAATGTGAGTGTATATTTATTCTGAACTGATTAGCTCTGGAGGAGGACATCACATGAAAGCTTGGTAATTTTTCCAGACTTTTTAAGTTTATATCAACAATTCAGTGCCTCAGCTATGTGATGACTTATCCTTATAAGGTAAAGTTAGATTCATTAGATGATAGTGAACTACATATTTCTTCTGTATATTCTTTGTAAATATTACTGTTATCTCAAACTAGAATAGACTGTTACAATTAATTTTGTCATATGAGTGAAAGATGCAACGGTGCAGACCTCACAGATATTTCCATTAGTTTCTAGTGTCCTATAAATACTTTTTAAAAGTAGCCCCAAATTATTATTCTGTAAGACATAAATGAGCGAAAATATGTAACAAACATTAGCTCACTGAGTTCTGTAACTACAAAACTGCTAATTATTCCTGCAACTGAACTATAATTGATTTCTTCAATTCAAGTTCTTGTTAAAACAGTCTCCAAAAACTCACAATTTGATGGAATTTATCACTTCCTGTTAGTATATTTCACTTATTGAATATCTTATAGCAACAAACTGTATTAATTGTATAAATGAGCAGGCTATTCCTGTACTGTTTGATAAGAAACCACTTTCATTTCATCATGAGCCCTCTAATGGGAAAAAACCACCAACACTTTTGATCTGATTGATTTCCTATGGTAGAAGGAATGGTTCCGTCTTGTGGACAGAGTGTAGTCTGCTGTTGCCTATTGCCTCACTTGATGACTGGTAGACATTCGAGAATAGTATACAAATTCTTCTGAGTGACATTTTACTCATGCAAGACATCAGGTGTGTACCAGCAATTTTTTGCCATTAATACTTGCATCTCTAATTGTCAGTGTGACCTGCTGGACTTTAATAACTGGCAGCATGGATGGTGAAAGCCTATAGCCAACTTCTCTATTTATACCCTTTATGAATGACTGCCAATCATCACTCATATTTAAAGAGGAAATATGCAACAACAGGTCCCCACTTCTTCCATCACAGGAAATCAATCTAATAACACTTCGATCTCTTTTCAATGTAAATAAAGGGGCCACACATACACACACACGCACACACACACACACACACACACACACACACACACACCACACACACACACTTGTTTTCAAACTGAAGTGATGCCAAGGATGAACAGTGTGTTTTCAAAGTCTACAGTGTCATGTTGCTGAATTCATTTGACTGCAAATCATGTCACTGAAAAGTTTTCTGAAATTTTTGCTAGTAATGTTTCTAAACTTGGCTTTTATAACAATATACAAATAATTGAGAACATGTATTATTCTTATGACAGGCTACATTCTGAGTGCCTTCTCCAAAAAAGCAAGCCTAATTGCTAAAGCAACTTAAAGTGTCTCTATCAAGATATCTCCAATATACAGTCAATGCAAGGAAATTCATGTGCAGAACAGATAACTTAGAATGACAGTTGTACAAGCAGTTATCACCAAATACAAAGTAAAATGATAACAAAAAGCTCTATGTTTGGAGATGTTAATATGAGCATACAAGTGATACATAAGCTATGTAAAAGTAGTAATATTTCATACAAAGGAATGAACTGATATTCATTTCTAATAAAATAAAAAAAATGCTGACACTATGCAGTGTCTATTAGTTATACATTAAGAATAGGTATACATTATGAATGAAAAGCAATTACAATGGGAGCATATAATACAAATGAGCAGCACTTTTACTTTAAATATATTAATCTTAACATTAATACTAACTTGAACATTGTTTGGACTGCTACAATGGTATTGCAGTCCGCAAGAGTGTCTTCTTCTGCTGAATTTGACATCTCTTTATTTACAACAACAACATTCTCTGCTAATGTAATTCCAGCACGCAGAAGATCATCAAGACTGAAACAAAAGTTTTAACTAAGAAAAATGCATTAATTTTGTTATATACATGGTGGTTGTAGTTAAGCTTTTGCTACATCAGAGGGCCACCATGAAGAATGAGTGGTTATAGGACAATGAAACTTTGTGGAAACATTTGTAAGGACATGTGAACGAAAAATAATGAATAAACCATTTAAAGAAACAAATTTTAACTGCACAAAATGTTTATGTTCCAGGATACAAAAGTTGCTCAGTGTGATGACCATTTGCATCCATGACTGCCTGGAAGTTTGTACAGACACCATTTCACAAATGTTCACAAAACTTCTTGGATGACACAGCTTGTGTGCTGCTTGAAGATCACACACTGAGTTTCCACAATGGCAACAGTAACTTCTTCAACAATTTGTGACATGATTGCCCATCAGCCTCTCCCAGAAGCAATTCCCAAATTTCCAGTTAATTTGAACTTCTGAATCATGTTTTTCAACACTGGTACAGAAAACTGTATTCCTGTAATGTGTCAATACTTGGAAAGAGCAGCAGCACTATCGCTGTTGTTTTCATAAAACAGCCTTACAATTAAAGCTCTGCTCACCTTGTCACAATCTTGTTGACTGTCTGCAACTGTAATGCACAAGATGCTTGTGTTCCAACTCTATATTGTTGTACCTGTAGCAGTACCGGTGCCTAACAGCAAGTCATGACACTAACACTACTAATGATGCAAATCTTGCAGTGCAGGCTGAACATCATTCCTATCAAATTGGGTACCAATATGGTAAATATTTTTCCATCTACACTGGTTCAAGAAGCAAAAGTTTAATTATAACCACCTCGTATATAGAATACACTTGATTTCTCTTGTACAAAATTGGGAGTTGGTCCTAGATTTCAAATAGTAGATTCAGTAACAACCTGCTGTGGCTGTAGCAGAATAACAAACATGGCAAAAAATGAAACTTGCCAGTGGCTGAGTCTATAAATGGTATAGACTTTAAAATACATACACAGTAGAAACCCTATATAAAGCAATTGTCAGGGGACATGCCTTCTTCTGCTTTATAGCATACCCACAGTACATTGAGAGAGAGCTGTGTAATGACATATTATGCATGGAAAGTTAGGATGAACACATAATGTTATATTACAAATACTGTATGAAACCGTATTTAAATTTAAAGAACATTAGAAGTACAACATATCAGAAACTTACCAGAGTACAGCAATTACACAAACTTCACTTGAACGTCAACCAAACAATTACAAGAGTTTCGAAACAGCATATAAAGTAAACTATCGAATACAGTATGATAATTTACAATACTTTCTGCAAGCTACATTACACATTACTCTACTGCTTCATGGAAGTCAGTTAGCTTTCTATGATGGGGCATTTTACACAGTTTCCTTAATGTGTGTTGTTTAGACTAATCAGGTGCAACATTTCAATTTGGCTTGGTTCACTTTGTCGCTACATACATATAATCACTTTATTTATGTTGTCCAATATTTGACATGTACTGGGAACATCATATATACTTTCTTCTTCAGTTTTATCATACTTACCCTCAACTGCTTCACTAATCTCATTTCAAACAGCATCAATAACATCCTTGTCATCTATTATTTCTGAAATTGGCTCTTCATTGTCAATGACTACTGAACAGTTCAAATGTAGAACATCACATGGAGACTGGATGTCACTGCTGTTGAAATTTATGTCATTATAGCCTTCATCTCTTGTTTTTTCTTCTATAGAACACCTGTTCCAGCAGTTCCTAATAGTGGTCGGACTGATGATTTGCCACCAGCCCTCCTGAATATGCAACATTCTTAAAGTTTACAGATTTTAAGTATATTTACATTTCCCCAACTGCATTTACTATTGAAGTAACTCTTCTTGAAACAAGTTGGTAAAAATGTCACATGTCATCCAAGCATTCTTTGAATGCCTGTAAGAGAACTGAAATGATGACATGTTTACATGCTTGAAACATCTGACTTCTACTTTTACCTATACAAAGAGGTTTTAGTATATGACTGTGTGATTTATCTGTGGCAAAGAGGATTGTTATTCCGTCTTGATTCATTTTCAAACCCATCTTATTTCCTGATTTTATCTTTGTATCCAAATTTCTGGTTGGAAGCAATAGATGATAAAGCACCATTTCATCACAATTATGCTCTTGATGATCATTTAAATTTTTATCTACCATTACTTTGGGTAGACTTTCAGGAAACTGTGAAGAAGATTCACTGTTGCAAGACCCTGCTTTCCTTCAATGGTCGTTTGGTGAATTCCATGGTGATATTTCCATCTTGAAAATCATCCATTTGAAACTATGAAATATACTGAGAGTGCAAAAATAATTTATAAATGATATTTTATTTTGGGAGATATACTTTGCACTGCATTATATCTGAATCCATGGTATGTTCCACTTCTACTATATTTTATTGTATCAAATACAGAATTCAATTGAGAACATGATTATAATCACAGAGAGACAGAGCAGACAGTATGTGCTGTCTTACTTTCAGTCTCTCTGCAATTTTTCCACACATTTAGTCCTAATTTTCAGTTAAATTTTAGTGCCCAGGAGATGGAAAGCCATCTTTTCCCCTACATGTATCTGAAAAATGATAGGCAAAAAAGAAATAATATTGGGTGATAGTGAGGTTCCCATTTCGAGTGGGCTGAAGAGTACTATTACTGTAGTGATAATAAAATATATGCAGAAAAATACATGGTTATTACAAATGATTGAAGCGATTTCACAGCTCTACAATAACTTTATTATTTGAGATATTTTCAAAATGCTTTGCACACACGTACAAAAACTCAAAAAGTTTTTTTAGGCATTCACAAATGTTCGATATGTGCCCCTTTAGTGATTCGGCAGACATCATGCCGATAATCAAGTTCCTCCCACACTCGGCGCGGCATGTCCCCATCAATGAGTTCGAAAGCATCGTTGATGTGAGCTCGCAGTTCTGGCACGTTTCTTGGTAGAGGAGGTTTAAACACTGAATCTTTCACATAACCCCACAGAAAGAAATCGCATGGGGTTAAGTCGGGAGAGCGTGGAGGCCATGACATGAATTGCTGATCATGATCTCCACCACGACCGATCCATCGGTTTTCCAATCTCCTGTTTAAGAAATGCCAAACATCATGATGGAAGTGCGGTGGAGCACCATCCTGTTGAAAGATGAAGTCGGCGCTGTCGGTCTCCAGTTGTGGCATGAGCCAATTTTCCGCGGACTACGCGTGAAACTTGCCCGCACGCGTTCAACCGTTTCTTCGCTCACTGCAGGCCGACCCGTTGATTTCCCCTTACAGAGGCATCCAGAAGCTTTAAACTGCGCACACCATCGCCGAATGGAGTTAGCAGTTGGTGGATCTTTGTTGAACTTCGTCCTGAAGTGTCGTTGCACTGTTATGACTGACTGATGTGAGTGCATTTCAAGCACGACATTCGCTTTCTCGGCTTCTGTCGTCATTTTGTCTCACTGCGCTCTCGAGCGCTCTGACGGCAGAAACCTGAAGTGTGGCTTCAGCTGAACAAAACTTTATAAGTTTTTCTACGTATCTGTAGTGTGTCGTGACCATATGTCAATGAATGGAGCTACAGTGAATTTATGAAATCGCTTCAATCATTTGTAATAGCCCTGTATTAAGAGTAAACGTTTAGAGACACAAAAATGTAAAAACACATAGAAAAATACTGTCAATAAATATTAACAATAATTTCCAAATAACTAATAGTGTGATACTGCAAGGAGTAGTCATGAGATTTCAATTATCACCTCAAAAAAATAAATTTATGTAATTAATTTATTGTTTATTTGCAGATATGTATCTCCAAGACTTGGGTCACATTGAAATGTAGCACACCAGTACAGCAACATCCAAAACAAAATTGCACACCCATCTCCACTTTCTCAATGGGCTGCATCATTTTGTTCTGGGTTATCTAGTGGCGAGTATGGTGCTGTGGTGTGGGGATTTCAATGTTTGCCGGAATTGCAGACATATACCTCCAAATGACAAAAAATTAATTATACATCTTTATTCTTTTGAGGTAATAATTGGAACTTTATGACTATCTTCAAACAACAGCTGGGATACTACAACACTGACAAAACTCAATGAACCTAAAACAAACTATATTTTGAACAAAGAGAACTTGACTCTCAAAACTTAATTGAAAGTAACAACAACAATCATAATAATAGTAATAATAATAATAATAATAATAATAATAAAGATCCCAATACCACAACAGATAAATGCAGACTTTGCAAACAACAAATAGAAACAGTAGATCACATCATAAAACAACATGTTCCCACATACAAGTATGCACCACAAAATGTACTGGAGAATGATGAATACAGTGAATGAATTATACTGGAACAGAACCATGATAACAGATAAAACAACACCACATAACAAACCTGACATCATACTCACTAATAAAAAGAAGAAATTAACACAACTAATCGAAATATCCATACCCAATACAACAAATATACAAAAGAAAACAGGAGAAAAAATTGAAAAATACATCCAACTGGCTGAGGAAGTCAAGGACATGTGGCATCAGGATAAAGTTGACATTATACCAATTATACTATCAACTACAGGAGTCATACCACACAATATCCACCAGTACATCAATGCAATACAGCTACATCCAAACTTATATATACAACTACAGAAATCCATAATTATTGATACATGTTCAATCACCCGAAGGTTCCTAAATGCAATATAACATATACCGTACAGTTAAAAGGAAGTCACGCTTGATCAAGGTCCACGTCACTTTTCATTTTTGACCAGACATAACGTCTGAGAAAAGAAACAACAATAATAATAATGTTCTGCATTTTGCATTGAATCTACAAAAACAATGTTGTAAGAAAATCACTGATACTGCTTATTTATTTTTAAAATTAAAGTGTGTCCTGAAAAGTATACTAATGACACTGAAGTATAATAATGCCAAGCAATGGTTTGGGAACAACAAAGAGAAGCTGAATAACTGGAACAAATTCCGATGAAATGAAGAAAGCATTTGGTGACATCCAACAGCAAGTCCACTTAGTGCAGGAGAACAACTAAATATCAGGGCCCAATGTCATGGGTGAACAACACAGTCATAAACACAGAATGTTTTGTCCCTTTGCAGTGATGTGAATCTGTCTATGAAATAAGCTGACAAAATCTCACATTTACATTTGAGAATCTGAGTCAGAGAAGACACAGACCAAGCTCTTCAGGTAAGGTTCTCACTCCAGCAGAAGAGTTCATCAAGTGGTGTCAGAATATTGAGGAAATGAAACAGAAAAAGATCTGGATGACAGAGGTATGATCAACTCCTGAATGTCATCCCTATGGCAGTTGGGGAAGACCGTAATACCCTCACTTCCCACAAACGCCAAGTTGTAAGAGAAGAGAAACAACATTTTAAGGCAGCCAGAACTGTTGGACGAATTGTGCAAGAGGTAGGCATCCATTAAAGTCGACACTATACATGAGAAGGTAAAAGAGAATGCTGAAGAAGAGGTGTATCAAACTTTTGACATTAGTCTCCAGCACCAGTCGAACATCTCCTGAAGAATGAATTTGGTCAGCTTGGACTTAAGCTGCTACCATCAAATGACAACCCTGCATCCAACCAATGTAGGTGTAACCTTTAACTCCTCCACCAAGTAAAGTGCCTGCAGAGGAACAGACATTTGGAAGATGGAGGACAATACATCAGCTGGTTTTCAGTGTGGACACCTTGGATAGATTATGTGCTAACTCAGAGAAAAAGGCGAATTTTCAATTACTATTATGCCATATGGCGATGACAGGAAATTTAACTGATGTCATTGCTGATACCCTATCAGTCTAGGTGCTAGTAGATTCAGAGGCTTCTTTTTCTGTAATGCTGAATGCTTATTGTTGCCCGCTAAAGAAGATTGTGTTCTGTGATATGAAAGTGACAGAACAAATCGGAGCTGTGTCCAGCTGAGTGGAACATGTACTGCAAGAATAATTATCAATGAGGAAGTGCAGTCCTTTGAATTTGTCATTTTACAGAATGTAGACATCATATTGTTCTTGGATGGGAGTTCTTTCAAGCATCACAACAGCTTGTGGCAAAATACGATATCAACACAGGGGATCACCTACTAATCATGTAGGTGCACTTCCAACTGAATAATGGATAATATGGGAAGAACTGGAGAAGATTCTGCAAGATGACATCACTGAACCTTTTTAGAGTCCTTGTGAAGAAGAAGGACAGCATACAAAATTTTTGCACCAACTACTGATGACTGAACAAAATCATGAAAAAAGATATCTATTCACTGACATCCACTTATGACACACTAGATTGCATAAAAAGAGCATGAACATGCAGAAAGGCTACTGACAAAATGAGAGGTTGATGAGGCTGACCAGGAAAGGACTGCCTAGATAATTCTTGATGGCAGTTGTTAGCATCCCACTTAGTAAATGAATCGACTTCATTTACTTCCGGTACGATGGACGTGGAAGAATTATGGGCAAATTTTAAACACATTGTAAGTCACGCATTGGACAAGTATGTCCTGAAAAGTGGGTCATGGACGGAAAAGACCCACCGTGGTTTAACAGCACAATTCAGAGAATGCTCAGGAAGCAAAGGCAGTTGCACTCTCGGTACAAGAAAGGTCAGGAGAATGAGGACAGGCAAAAGTTAGTAGAGATTCATGCTGCTGTAAAAAGAGCGATGCGCAAAGCATTCAACCACTACCACTGTCATACCTTAGCAAAAGATCTTGCTGAAAACCCAAGGAAATTCTGGTCTTACGTAAAATCGGTAAGAGGGTCGAAGGCTTCCATCCAGTCACTCACTGATCAGTCTGGCCTGGCAAACGGAAGACAGCAGGTGAAATTTTGAATTTAGCATTTGAGAAATCTTTCACGCAGGAGGATCATACAAACATACCGCTGTTGAGTCTCGTACAGATTCCTGTATGGAGGACATAGTGATAGACATCCCTGCGGTTGTGAAGCAGCTGAATGGGTTGAAAATAAATAAATCACCAGGTCCTGATGGAATTCCAATTCGGTTTTACAGAGAGTACTCTACTGTGTTGGCTCCTTACTTAGCTTGCATTTATCGTGAAATGAAAGCTAAATATGCGACTCGCTACTGCACTGCTGCTGCACTTATACTTCACCAGAAGCTGCTCAAGGCTCAAGTTAGTTAGTCAGCCAGTTAGTTACCTGTTCCATAGATCATTTCAATGATTCTTTTATTGAAATGATGTGGAATGATTCAGTTTACTGGATATATATACATGTTCCTCCAGAAGAGGGAGCAATGCCATGAGCTGTGGTGCTTGCAGTGCAGTGTTGCTTTAACATTGCTGCCTCTCATACTGTGGGTCACCAGTCACCTGATTGATTGAAATTATTTGTTATTTAGTATTAATAATGTCTATGAAGTTCCTGAAATAGCTTGTGTTTGCAAAGTTCGTTTATTCTGGAATATCTGCAGTTTGTATAAATAGCCGCACACTGTCCAGGAAGTCAGTTCTGTTGCAGCTGTACATTGTATCTGCAACAATCGTAGCTTCAGTGCTAAATGTTGTACTTCACTGAGGACTCTGCCTTCAGATTTGGACTTGATCGTGGTTTCAATGCGATAATTTGAAATAACTTTTTTTTTTGTAGTATGTTCTGTTACCTCTACTCTCATGGCTTCTTGGATCTCGTTCATAAACTTGCAAACAGGACTTAAGGCATGACATCACAATCAACTCTACTGTGCAGCAGAAACATGATGGCAATGAAAACAATTATTTAAAAAAATTAAACTAACAATGAGTCAATCCTGGTGTTACCAGTCAATTGTAATGTTCTCTGCACATCTTGCTGTCACATCTCTGATGCTGGTTAATTAGTTAGTTAGTTAGCCAGTTAGTTACCTGTTCCATAGATCATTTCAATGATTCTTTTATTGAAATGATGTGGAATGATTCAGTTTACTGGATATATATACATGTTTACTGTTGGCATTAATGAACATGTCACTTTTCCTTTTAATTCTACTCATGAAACTACACTGAAAAACAAGTTGGCAACCCCCCCCCCCCCCCCGATATTGGACAAATCATGAAAAATTTTTGTTGCTGCACAATGAACTTCTTTCTGGGCCACTGACAGCTTTAATAATGGGTAATAAAAGCATTTGTTTTCCTTTTATGTTGTAGATATGGCCATCACCGTTCTTTGCAAATTGTGATGTATTATTTATGACACATTTCATTAGTGAATATACATATTTTGATGGTACTGTTCAAATGCCTAGTTCCATGAACAACCACAAGTGAAAATCACATATTATTCTTACTTCTTGTTTTTGTGCAATCAGTACTTTCTCTTTAAGTTACGAGTTACTCCAAGATGTTACTGATTGCAAATATACAAAATATGCAATGGTTTGATTCATTTGTTTACAATACTACACAATACATGAAGAGCAAAAGTAGCTGAACTTAATTGTCTGAGAAGCTCAGTAACACACTTCTTCCAGTTCATGAAGAGCAAAAGTAGCTGAACTTAATGGTCTGAGAAGCTCAGTAATACACTTCTTCCAGTTCAAGTTTTCACCATATATACAGCCAAAAATCTGGTGCATTCTACCCTATTTACTGACCCCTGTTCATGTTGTACATAAATTGTTGGTATAAGGACTAAATTCCGCCAAAACAGGTCATAAAGGCCCAACGGTACCGACTGACTATCATGTCTTCCTCAGCCCACAGGCATCACTGGTCACGGATATGGAGGGGCATGTGATTGGAACACCACTGTCCCAGGTATATGTCAGTTTATGAGACTGAAAAATTGTTGGTATGACTGTTTATTGTACAGAACTGAATACAATGTGTTTCCTCAATATTTAAGGAGAGTCCATTTTCTGATAACTACTTCATAGTTCTTTGAAAAACTTCGTCAACATAACATCTGTTCTGTCACTTTTTCTATAAAGGAATTTATTATAACACTAGTGTCATCCACAAAAATGTCAAGTGGATGGTCATTCACTGAAAACTGAGCCCTGTGGAACTCCCCCAAGCCACTAAATTTTTTTTACCCTTCCGACATGATTCAGCACAACTTTTTGCATTCTGTTTAGTAAGTATGACGCAAACCAGTTGTATGTAAGGCCATCAGTTTTATAAAACTTGAGTTTTTCTAAGAAACTAACAAATCTACACATCAAATGCCTTGGGAAGATCACAAAAAATACCAGTTGGTATTTTATTATTTAAGGCTTATGTTGTTTGCTGAGTGAATGTACCAATAGCATTCTCAGTCATGCAACCCATTTGGAATTCAAACTGAGATACACTAAGTAGATTGTTTCTATTTAAATGTGTGACTCCCCTTGAGTAAATTACTTAGTGGAATATTTTAGGAAAAAGATATCAAGAAGAAAACTGGATAATAATTATCCGAGTCTTTCTTGTCAGCTTTCTTATGAAGAGGTTTAATAATTGTGTAATTTAACCTACCTGGAAAGATTCCCTGCAACAGTGATGCATCACATATATCAGAGTGATGCATTTCATACATCATTAAGAACATTACTTATTAAGTTAGTATGACTTTTCAGAATTCTGTTTGGAATTCCATTAACAGTATATGAGCTTTTGTTTTTTAAGAATTTTTATAATTTTATCAATTTCAGTGAAGGATGTTGCTGCTACTTCTAGTTGTTTAACATTTTGTGGAATGACATTTTTAATATATTCTCTTGCTTCTTCAGCTGAACTACTTAAACCTATCTTGTTTTCCCACTGCTGGCCATGGTTGAATACAGTACTTCATTTACTCAAGATGTCCACGTTAACAGCTCTTCTCTAAAGTATGCAGTACTTTAAGATCATTTTCTACTGTTTGGTCTATATGCTTATCTACAGCTGAATTGTTAGCTTTATTTATTCTGAAACAGTAAATATATGCTTTAAATCTGGTTTTAAAATTTCTGCCTGTTTGGCCAATGTAGTATTGGTATAATAACTGCATACCACTCTATAAATTCCTGATTTACTTAGTTTCTCCACAGGCTCAGAGATGTCAGGTATCAGTTTCTTTTCAAGTTGTTGGTGGTGGCAAATATGATTGTGATATCTTTCTCTTAAATGGCCACCAATTGTGGTATAATTATTTATGTAGGTTTTTGTATGTTGTTGTGAGTGGTGGCCTTTCTAGTCATTTGTTTTTGTTTCTCGTTATGTGTTGTGAAAGCGCATCTATTTCACATTCATGATAGTCATTATTAGGTGCAACAGATTTCACTGTGTCCATTACTGTCTCATAGCCTGCAGCACTAAGTGGGAATATCTGTGTTCTGCTTAAGAAAACACTGAATACAGCACGTTTGTGAGCACTGGGATGTGTTGAGGTGTTATTCGTGACACTGTCTATGATTGTTAGTTTCCTGTGTACACTGATGTTCAGCATCTGGTTTGAATTCATTATTGTCATGCATAAAAAAATTACTTTGTTATCTTTCTTATGTTCTACATGGAAGTGGATGTTTTTGTGTAAAATATTGAATCTCCTCAATGAAGCTGTTATTTCTCCTTTAGTGGCCCTATGTACTAAGAGTCTGTTTTCTACATATCTGCTGCAGCACGCAATTTTCACAATGATGTCACTGTTGTCCAAAAGTTTAGTTTCAAGATGGTTAATGAAAATTTCTGCAATTATTACACTGAGTGGACTCTGCACTGATAGTCCTACAGCCTTTTCATACATTCTGTCTCTGAATATGAAATAGCTGTTGGAGAGAATAAGATCTAATAATTCTATTAGCTCAACTATTTCAGCTATGGATATTGTTTGGTATTTTAATAAATTATATCTATCCTCTGATGGGTATGCTGCTGTGTAAGTTTAAACACTGTGGGAAATAAGCTTTGCATTTTCCCCCCTAAACTGAATGAAGCTTTTTTGTATCTTTGTAGCCTGGATGGTACATTAGCAATTATAATTGGTCTGATGAGATACTACTTCTATGGATTTTGGTTGGGCCCATAATTGTGGAGCTAATGGCAGGGCCACTAAGAGATAGGACTGGGCCCAGGGCAAGATGTGTGACCCAGCCCCATCTCCAAATACAGCAAACCAATTTTATTGTTGTTTTAAAGAAGGTTTGACATGATTTAAACATAATGCAATTGCATGAATACTGGAATACACAAAAAGTGCTCACTGGAATGAAATACAGAATAAATATAATTTCTTATTAAACACTAAACATATATTTGCAAATGCAGTCAATCCCTGCATGACAGTGCACTGTACCAATATGTTCCAAAAAGCTCCACACAAAAAATCAGTTTTCAGGGGGCCATAACTCGGATGCTACTGATCACAGAGATAAGGCATCAACTAACTAGTTTGGATACCCCTTGGCCTGGTGCCCAGAAACCAGTGGTACATCTATCAGAGGAACTGGCTTACTGTAGATATCCTACAGCACAGGGTCAAAATTTAAACATTAAATATTTTCTTCAATCCAGGAAAATTGAGCAAATCTCTTGAATCTTTTGCATTAGGTGTGATCTAGGGTGGACCTCAGGTGGCTTAAAAATCACCATTTGTTATTGTACGGTTCCTGAAAAAACCTCAAAAAACCATGATTTTTTGGTATGAAAAGTACCAGTTGTGGGGACAATGATTTTTGGGTGTAAAAAGTACCTGTTGTGAGGATGCCATTCCAGTAATTTCTGTTCACGCCAGATGGCCAAAAACTTTGTCATATGTTTGTGAGATGATATTTCTGCCAAACTTCAAAACATTTTTCTATATCATTATTCAATACCAAGATCCAAAGGCCCAAATTTGTCATACTTACACAGTGAACTATGGACATAATATCTGGTCTGATGGGTAAACATAGTTTTAACAGACCTTGTGGACACTTGTAAGAGTTCTAATGTTATCGCAAGGATTCTGAGGTCACCAAACTAAGTTTTTCATCAGCACTTTTCACCAATAAAACTTTATGACGCACTGTTTCTGTGTAATGGGCACTTCATGCCTACACAAATATCGCAAAGCAAATAATTTTCTATCAGCCTTATATTATGTACACTTATTTGTTGTTTATAATAGATACCGACATTTATAAATGTATATGACGGTAGTATCTGTTCCCGAAAGAACAGTTACCGACATTTATAAATGTATATGACGGTAGTATCTGTTCCCGAAAGAACAGTTACCATGGATGACCATGCAGCTTTGCTAGAAATGAAATGATAATTAAAAGGACACCCTAGCTGCAAACAGGTGTTGATGTACTTCATTGGGGACATGTTGAAAATGTGTGCCCCGACTGGGACTCGAACCCGGGATCTCCTGCTTACATGGCAGACGCTCTATCCATCTGAGCCACTGCGGGCACGGAGGATAGTGCATCTGCAGGGACTTATCTCTTGCACGCTCCCCGTGAGATCCACATTCCCAACATGTCCCCACCACTACATTCGTAGTGCACCTAATAATATGTTTTCCCATCATACTCATTACTCGTGGCAGATTAATCTACCAAGTCCCGTACGAGTTCAGGCATAGCGTGTGCGTTCGCACAAGAAGGTCAATGACCGGGAAGCCATATTTTAACTATATATGATGGTAGTATCTGTTCCCGAAAGAACAGTTACCGTGGATGACCATGCAGCTTTGCTAGAAATGAAATGATAATTAAATGGACACCCTAGCTGCAAACAGGCGTTGATGTACTTCATTGGGGACATGTTGAAAATGTGTGCCCCGACTGGGACTCGAACCCAGGATCTCCTGCTTACATGGCAGACGCTCTATCCATCTGAGCCACCACGGGCACTGAGGATAGTGTGTCTGCAGGGACTTATCCCTTGCACGCTCCCCGTGGGATCCACATTCCCAACATGTCCACACCACTACATTCGTAGTGCGCCTAATAGATGTTTGCCCATCATACTCATTACTCGTGGCAGATTAATCTACCAAGTCCCATACGAGTTCGGGCATAGCGTGTGCGTTCGCACAAGAAGGTCAATGACCGGGAAGCCATATTTTAACTATATATGACAGTAGTATCTGTTCCCGAAAGAACAGTTACCGTGGATGACCATGCAGCTTTGCTAGAAATGAAATGATAATTAAATGGACACCCTAGCTGCAAACAGGCGTTGATGTTCTTCATTGGGGACATGTTGAAAATGTGTGCCCCAACCTGATTGTCAGTCATCTTTAAGTATGCCCATAAAACACAAAAGTTTCACCTAAACTCTTCATTGTTTTAACTGGATTTTCAAGTTAGACACTAGCCTATCAATAACGATATAGAATACATTTATTTTCAATAAATTTTCAATGAACTTTCTGAATTCACATTTGCCACTTCATTCCTGGCTTCAGTATGAAATGATATCCACTTCTTAGAGTGCATAGCTGGACTTTCAGGATCTATATTAACTGCACTAGCAATAACTGTAGCTCAGGGAGAATGGTGTCCCAATTTTTGTGAAGTTATTTTAAGTCATTTCATAAGCTCTAAAAGCAGCTTACCTCAACATCAATGTTAGCATTTTGAGCTGTAGTCAACTGATACTAACAACTTTAGTTAAAGTGATGCCATGATTAAACACTTGAATGATCCCACATAATCCAAAACACCAAGGAACACTGATCGTGTTTCAGCTGACAATTTAACTTACTGAGAGTTCCAATAGCAATGGTAATCCTATTCTGATGAGCTGCAAATGGTACTGAAATATCAACCAGAGCATTCTAATGGGAATCAGGCACAGAATATAATGAACTTCCAATACTGTTTCATAACAGGTGGACTCCTACTGAACAGATTGTATAGAAGATGAATCACTCTGAAGAATTTCTCTGCTTCATTATCACTCTCAGCTGCATGTACTCCACAAAAGGCTATGACAACCACACAGAGAAAATCTTGCAAGAGGATTTCACTGAAGAAAATGTGCCTGAGCTCCTTAGCCTTGAATACTGTTGGCAAAGCTTCTAAATTATAATGACATTTCACAGCTACTTATGTGTACTTTTGTTGGGGAAATGTTTTGGTAGGATTTCCAACAACATTTAAAGGAAGCATATTTTTGAATCCGTCACATGGTAGCTGTAGTGCATGATGTCTAAATAAACTATTGTGCACTCAAGACTAAACGTTGAATAGAACTGTATGTTACAATAGCAGATTCATTTTTGTCGTCCCCCCCCCCCCCCCCCCCCCTTCAATCAGGCCTGGCTATTGGCCCCATTACTGCACTAATCTCCGAGTTTCTTCCCTTAAGTATAATGAATATGTTTTACTGGACTGTTTCTTTAGTTTTTCATTGAACTTCTGTATGGGATTGAGTGAGATTTTCTGAAATATTCACATTTGTCCATTATAAGTACTGTAGAACCTTAGCCAGCTTAAAGTATCAATTTATTACCCTCATTAAATTTCTGGCTGATGCTTTAAGCAACTGGTTTCCCCTCCTTAGCAGCTTTTATTGGATCTTTGTTTAAATTTTACTTTGTAATTTATTAGCTTTGGGACTAATTACTGTTTGTTCATTTTTATTAACTATAGCAAGATCAGCTGCCACTTTACTGAGCAAATGATGTCATTGAAGTTATTCTGAGTAAGTCCCGGTTAACAAGACACAAGGAGCCATAGAAATCGAGGTGTGGGAGTAACAGTTTTTTGATTGTGGTATACAGAATCTGGCAGATCCAATGCTCAACTCTGACTTTTGTATCTTAGTGTCAGTGCTCTTTGACATGTCTGCTTCAATGACTCACTAACAGTATATGCTCAGTATTAATATATATTTCTCAAGTGCTCAGCTCAATAAATATTGTTTCTTCACTAGCAACATTATATGCATGTCATTTATTGTGGCTGCAATACCCATGAGTGGTGAACCTGAGAAGAAGGACACCAAGCAGGAGGTTACATGTGAAATGACAATGCTGGCAGCACCAGACGATGTTCTACCAGGACAGCAAATTGGTGATACGGTCAGTGCAAATACTGACCTCCGTATTCGATCGAGTCCAAATAGTGGATTTCTAACTGGACTACCAGCTTGCAAATCTTCTATTCTGTTCACAAATATTTTGCTCACTGTTGACTTCATCTCAACTGCACCACAAAACAAAGTGGAGGTGCCACCATATTTGGCACAGTTATCAGATTTATGCTTTCGTATGCCAGAACTTTCTTTCACTGCATATGGAATTTTACGTGAAGAGTTACAGTTTGTACTGAATGTCAACCCTTTGGGTGTTCATGCAAAGGTTTTAGTGTTTTGACACTATTACATCTGAACAAAATAAATACCAACATTTGAAAGACAGTGTTTGCTAAGAGTACAAAAATCTCAAGATCAATGCCTTCAACAAGCACTGCACAATGAACAAATCAGTGAAAATTCAAAACCTAAAATTATTAATGAGAAAAGTACACTTAGACTGAACATTAGTCTACAGATTGATACAAGGTTGTGTGTGTGTTTTCCTTTCTTATAGTCTGTTATAGTCCCTATTCTCTTCATACACGTTATAATATGGTATTTATAGTATTTTTTTACACTCTTGTCCACATAGTACACATTCACACTCTTCATATGTTTCATGGAATTAGTTACTGACTAATATTTATGAGAAAAGTGTGCATTATGAGTCTTGTTGTCACATGGATGTGGTTCCTACATTCTCTGCTACAGCATAGGTGGTGTCTTGTTGAATTCTATGTCTGTCTCTTTCTTCTTCTGGTCCAAGATGTTAAATCATTTCCTGATACAGTCATGTGGAATGTAGCCAGTGTTGTAATATAATGTACTCTATGAAATAAATATCTTTCATGAGTTCATATTGAAGCCGGAATGAGACTGTTTTTCCCACTTGTAGTACCCATTTTATGAACATTGTCTCAACTTTTTCTATTCTTTTCATACAGCCAATTTTCCCATTTTCCAAATGATCTCTATTCCATGCATTATGTCTGGCACATATCTGAATGGGAACTACAACAATTAAAGGGCAGCTAAGCAAAGCTGCCAGAACCAGTGACATGACCCTCACTTCACATTGACAGAAGCTGCAGTTTAGCAACAATGAAGTTAACAGCATGACCCCTTCCATACATTACATACAAATACAGAAGAGGTATACTAACTTCCTGTTTGCTTTCCTTACTTCAGATTCTGGAGCACAACTCTCAGATCATGCAAAAATCTAAATTAACAGCATTATGGGAAAATAAAGCTAAGGTATGATTTGATAACTGGGAGTCACTATTTCAAATTGGGTTTGGTGAATAAGGAATTGGACACCATTAAAATGGAACTTAAAAGATTACAAAAGGATCATACTCACCACCAACTACTATCAAAGAATTGCACAGTATATCCTGCAACTGATTCCCAGTGACTAAAGCAATAATGCCACATACAACATACACCATCACAGCTAAACAACTCCTGGCCCTTTGATCGCACAGAAATCCTGCTGTTTAGCTCCTGACAAATATGCCACAGCAAAAAGGAAATTGATAAACTGCTACATGTGGGGATAATTTACAGTTCCACTGGCCCTGGGCACCACCAACACTCACGTGGTATAAAAGTGTTTTGATTGTTTTGTATACTCCCTAGGAGATGCAAGGTGTATCTTTGATGTTTGGCAACTTAGCAGCAATGCTCTTCTGACATGTCTGTTACGCTCACTACTGGCATGTGCTTAGTATTAATGTATATTTTTCAAATGTTCAATAAATATTATTTCTTCACCATAATCAGTACATACATATCATTTACTGTAGTTGAAATACCACAGAGGTAACTGAACAGAACACAAGAAGACACACGTCATGAAAGTAAAGTGAATGATTATTTAAATTTTGTTTGTTAACATCACACTATCAAACAAAGTGAATATTGTTTAAATCTCAACAGCTCCCTCAATAGAATTCGCTTTCTCCACAGGATAACCACATCACATACCAAGACTGTAAAGAACAACTTTAATATCTATCTGTGCTTCAGTTAAGGTTTGTACTTCAAAACATGCCACTTCATTAAATAATTCAAATCAACAAAAATATTCTGACTAGTAGTGGTTACCAAAAAACCTTTTGATATTTTTGAAACAGTCATGGTCAGTTCTGTCAATATGGCTTTAAAATGAAAGATCACTTTGCATGGTAACTTACATCCTTAACAGGCTGGGGCTATGCCAATCGGGAATTGAAACACAGTGCGTACAAAGTCACAACACAATCATAAACAATTAGGTTTACCACATAATCAAAGATGAGTGATGTCAGGCATTACTGATGGTGAAATATTAATTAACAATGGATGAGCAAATAGTGCTTTATCCCTCTGTGGCTAAACCAGGCAGAATTTGAGCCAAAATCTCTATCTCTGTTTATGAGGTCACTTGCTTGTTTTAATCTCAACAGCTTCCTCTATAATACTTTCACAGCAATTGGAAGTGCATGCCAGAATTTCATCTAGTTATAGTCCATTGGATGAATGGTACCAAGGTAATGTACTGAGTGATGTATGACATGTGACAACAGAAGGGGATGCTGCAGACTCTGTCTTATACAAACCAATATCATCCTTCAAACACCCTAAAAGGGCTCAAATGTTAGATGGTTATGTGTACGGAATTCTACAATACACTCACTACTATGCACTATTATTGTTTAAATAGCAATAGCACCATGGCTGTACAACAGACATAGGCAGAATCTAAAAATTTCAAGGTAGTTATGAAAAGACCTCCAAATCTTCAGATTTTGCATACCCCTTTCATTATAAACCTATACTAGTAAATCAAATTTCCATAGCACAGCCATATCTGAACCACCTCTGCTCCCTTCACAAAATGATTTCATTATACAATTTCTATTGCCAAATCCCCATTTCTCAAATAGAAAGTCATCTCTACCAAACTCACTGTCAGTGGGATGTTAAGCCCTAATCTTCCTTCTTTATTCCAGTGTACAAGCCTTGACGTCCGACAACTGGAAGAGTACTCCAAGCACCACCCAATTTACTTACTGTTTACTCTTTTCACTCTTTATGCATTGATAAGTGTTATATTTACACACTGGCTATGAGGTATAAATCCTCTAACAATGTAAAAAAAAAACTAAATAAATCTCTGCCCAAACAGGCCATTAAGGTCCAATGGCACTGAACAGCCATCATGTCATTCTCAGCCCACAGGCATCATTGAATGCGGATATGGAAGAGCACGTTGTCAGCACACCTCTCTCTTGGCCGTATGACTGTTTACAACACTGGAGCTGCTACTTCTCAATTAAGTAGCTCCTAAGTTCACCTCATGAGGGCTGAGTGCACCCCACTAGCCAACAGTGCTCGGCAGACCAGATGGTCTCCCATCCAAGTGCTGTCCCAGTCCGACAGCACTTAACTTCGAAGATCTGATGGGAACTGATGTTACCACCATGGCAAGGCCATTGGCAGCAATGTAAAAACTTCTGTCAATAAATATTAAAATCCTCCTGATTCAAACAATTTTTCCTGTAACTAATAATTTTGTCTTGAGCACTATTATTTACAGGATTAACATCTTCTGCTCTCACTTCTCATCTCCTGTTCATTAGCCAACAAGCTTCTTCTTCTTCTTCTTTTCTTCTTTTTTTCCAGCCACCAAGAGTGCATACCAATACAGAGAACACATATGAAATGAAGCTCGTGTTTTATCTCTCTAGATGTAAACAGAATACCTGATGACAATCTGAAGATTAAACTGGTTGTGAATAAAGAAGTATTCCTTAGTATTGAACTAGGAAATTTTTAAATAAACTACGACATTTTTAAATACAAGATAGGCCACAGTCTTCATAAAATATAATGTTTTCCTAATGGTACTCAATGTTAATCTTAGAAAAGTACACAATTTTCAATATGATTTACCTTAGGCTTGCAAACTCACTGTTCATTGAAAGGATAAAAGGCTTCACTTACACAAATAAAATGAAAGCACAGATATGCCCTTCCGCATTACAATATCTTGACACAAAAGAAATGAGATTGTTTGCAATACTTAGGAGAAATTTGTTGTGATGTATTACAATGAGACTGCTTTTTCACCTTTAACTGTGGCAAGTTTCATCAAAATCTAACTATATCCCAGTAGTTAGGCAGTTTACTAAATATGTGTTCTTGTGCTCTGCTGGGAGATGAAAACAGCGAAACCTCTGGATAACATCACAGAAAATTACACAAAAAAGTGTTTTGACCAGTGCAGGTAACAAATGCTGGTATATGAGAACTCAAATAATCTTATTTTCACTGTTTCAACCATACAGGTGAGAAGTGTAGGGCCACTCTAGTTGGGTCAGGGTGCACTACACTTCAGATGCTGTTGCCCAGGTAGCTGACCATGTGTGGAGATGCACACAAGTTTTTTTTTAAGAGATTCACTACTCAATCCAGATAATGGTAGATGAAGGAGACAGCAAGGTGTTAGTGTAAGATCTAAAGAAATGCTCCCTCATCTCCATCCCACAGATAACATTATGAAAATTATAATGATCAATTGCTGAAGCATTTGTAATGAAGTGCCAGATTTTGAAGCAATCTAAAGTTACAGATTCCACTTAATATTAGGTACAGAAAAGAGTCTAAGATTTGAAAATGACAGTTGTGTGATATTTTGGGCAAACCTAAGTGTATATCAAAATAGGCTAATTAGAAATGGAAGTGGTATATTCAACACAGTACACAAGAAACTCAGATCTGCTGAGATAGAAACTGAATCTGTAAGTGAGATTGTTTGCACAAGACTTAGTATCCAAGGTGAACATGAACTTACAACTGGGTGGTTCTATCAACCAGCGGCCTATCCTTAGACATGACCAAAAACACTGGAGAGAACCTCAGCTTGATATGTTCTTCAATCATGCTGTAATCACTGGAGGAGATTTAAATCATCCAACAATCAACTGGGATAGTTACAGTTTCATAAGGGGGGGGGGGGGGAGACAAGACAAGACATTCTGAGAACAACATTAAATGCTTGCTCTTAAAAATACTAGAACAAATAATTCTGAAGCTCACTCATGACTGAAATATATTATACATAATGACAGCATACAGACATAATCTCTTTTAGGATATCCACAATGAAAGTGGTATCAGTGAACACTATGCCACTGTTGTAACATGATTACCAAAATACCAACTACATCTACATCCAATTGTAACAGTTATTAAGGTTTCTTCCTATTACACTAACATATGGTGTGTCAGAAAAATGTTTGTTTAAATGCTTCTGTGCATGCTGTAATTGGTGTAATAATCTTCTCACAATCCCTAGGTGACTATACGCAGATGGTTGTAGTATATTTCTACAGTAATCATTTAAAGCTAGTTCTTGAAATTTTGAAAGTAGGCTTTCTCAGGATAGTTTACATCTATCTTCAAGAGTCTTCTTGTTCAGTTTTGTGAGCACACGTCAAACAAACAAATGACCATTCATGCTGCCCTTCTCCACATGCGTTCAATACCTCTGTTAATCCTATTTGGTCTGGGTTCCACACACTCGAGCAGTATTCTAGAATGGGCTACATGAGTTATTTGTAAGCAATCTCCATTGCAGAGTGATTGCATTTCCCTGGTATTCTACCAATAAACTGAAGTCTTCCACCTGCCTTACCCACAACTGAGCCTATGTGATCATCCATTTTGTATCACTACAGAGTGTTACACCCAGGTATTTGTATGAGTGTAGCTCACTGATATTATTGTCATAGGACAGTACTTTTTTTTTTATGTATTAATTGCGTAATTTTACATTTCTTATTTAAAGTAAGTTGCAAATCGTTGCACCACTATGAAGTCTTATCAAGATATGACTGAATATTCATGCAGCTTCTTTCAGACAGTACTTCATTATAGGTAACTGCATCGTTTGTAAAAAGTCTCAGTTTACTATTAACATTGTCCCACAAGGTCATTAATATACAACATGAACAGCAAAGGTCCCAACACATTTCCCTGGGGCACACACAAATTTACTTCTACATCTGACAATGTCTCTCCATCCACAATAACATGCTACACTATCCCTACCAAAAAAATCCTCAATCCATTCACAAATTTCACTTGGTATCCCATATGATTGAACTTCTGACAAAAAGCACACGTGGTACTAAAACAAGTAGAATGATTCATATGTTCAGTAAACTAGATAAAGGGGCAATAATGTCATTTGCCAAGAAGGAGCTTGAAACATTCAGTCTACAGCAGAGATTGGTTACTAAACATTCATGTGATCCATTCTTGAACGTAGCTTAATTGTTTGGTTCCATACTAAATAAGACTAAAATAATATGTTAAACATATGTGAAGAAAGGTGCCATGAATGATCACATGTTGGATCTACATGGCATAAAGGAAATGGTGTTCATACCCTCTAAGACAGGTGTCAACTAGCCCATGAAAGCATACTTACAACATGTACGAGTATACTACAGCCCCTTGTGTATAGTTTCTGTGGGGGTGGCAAAGACAAGATTAGACTAATTACAGTGCGCATACACAGAAGTTTTTATCAGTTATTCTTGCTGTGCTATACATGAACGGAATAGCAAGGACCCTGAACACAAGCAGTGAACCTAACAGTGGTTTGCAGAGTACAGATGCTGAGGGATATATATGTAAGTGAACATATCTGGCAGGTACACAAATTTTCTAAATAGTCTCACAATCACATACGAGTGATGGACATCATATCACAACTACATGGGCTCCACCTTTTGATTTTTGATGATAGTAGGTGAAAAGCTAGATCTTTAATATTGTCTGAAAGTGCCAAATACGCCATTTAAAGCAAAATAAAAAAGTTTGAGATGTTTAATTAATAATGTTTGAGATGTTTAATTAATAATATTTACATATAATGTAACTATACTAAAAATGTATCCTTTATCCTGCTAAGAAATTGCTTTACTTACCAATCAATGGAACCAAGCATCCAATATACTAGAGGAAAATAAGATATTGAGTCAAGGAAGGCAATATCTGGTCTTCGTTCCAGCAGTAAAATGATGGGGTTCAGTGAAGTTTTGGAACGAAAGTGAGCTCGAAGAGGAATTATAAAATTGTAAATTCCATTGGATGCATAATCAGCAGCTAATATTATTGTCTTATTTTGCCAGTTATACTCTTTGGCATTTCTATAGCTGCAGTGTTCACAGACCTAGAAACAGAATATGAAAGCAATTAGTCTCATAAAATAGGTGAACAGTTTTACTGTTAAAGTTTATTCCAAATATGAAAAATCAGCATCAGAGAAATTGCAAAAATCTTATGATGGTGACATTTGATATCACTGACACTGCACTGACTGTAAAGCTCTAGTATTAAAGCGTACCATTTTTACAAAATATATGTGGAGGATGACACTCTGGGAGCACCAATAGTTAATCACAGTGCATTGGTGTTGTCATGATCGTTTCGTTTCATCTTCATCGATGCACAAGTAGCCAAAGCAGCATCAAATAAAGGGGCTTGCACAGGCAGTCAAACAACACCAGAGGAGTGCTATTTAGTGTGGAAATTTTCTGTCAGATCTGCCACACAATGTGTCCATGGCCCAATGAACACTTTCAGAGGGGTGGCAGCTCTCTTAATTCTAAACAAGTAAACTATATTTTGTGATGAGTTTCTATGGCTTACAGAGGGTTGCCACAAGTTTCCCAAAGTGATATTCCCTAATTTCCAGACAGTATTAGCATTTGTCTCTAACAAATTTAGAGATCTAAAGTGCAAGTAAAGAGGTAAGTTGACAAAAAAATGCAAGGACTTCTGTATTTATGAACACATTATTAACTCTAATTTTGAACGAACAGCAAGTTATTGTCTCCTTCAAAGTAGTTATGATCTGAATGGTAAGTAAACAAGTAAGTTGTGTAACAAAAAGTAATTTTTAGTTACAGCACCTCTGTATTTATTAATGAGTTAACTTGAATTTTGAATTTAAAAAAAAAAAAAAATGTTGCATAACATAACAATTAAGTTCAAAAATAAGAATGACAACAACAGAGTATGTACAGTGACTTTTCCTCTGCAAATAATACTCAGCATTCTGTCAGTTAATAAAAAGTCAAACAACCAATTAAAATCAATCAATGAAAACCACTCAAAACTTCTTTCTGAGAGAATCAATCTCTCCATCAATTCCACTCAGTTCAGTGGCTCTCAGGCAGTATCCATGACTTTTTGGCCTTCAGTTCATTAACCTGCTGGATAATTTCCCTGTAGCTCTCTTAGCTTCTTAATCCTCTTCACATTGCTTTAAAGCCTCAGCATACTGATCATGAGCACAGCGATAGTCCCGAATCGTTCTCTTGTTAATGTCAATTTTGAAGACATCGCCAGCTGATTTCACCTATCATACACCTGATGCACCCATGGTCCAGGTTGTAGCGTCTTTGATTCTTAATCAAAACGTCTTTGGTCTCAGGTTCGAATCCCGCCGCTGCTTAAATTTTGATTAATAATCAACATTGGTGGCCGAATACTTCCGGCATACGAAGTCGCCCCTCATTCTCCCAACAGCCTTGTCAAAGAGGGCAGAGGAGTGGGCAGAGGTTCAGGGCACACTCTTGTCCTAGGGGTGGGAAATTGCCCCTAAAGGTGGAAGAATCAGCAACGATCAACAGCATGTGGATGCAGAAGGCAATGGAAACCACTGCACTAAAGATACATAATGTGTATCCAGAAGACATGTGGTCTGCAATTGAATAAGTGTCATGATGATCTCTCAATTGACAAAAGATTCCGGAATAGTCCCCCATTCGGATCTCTGGGAGGGGACTGCCAAGGAGTAGGTTACCATGAGAAAAAGATTGAATAATCAACAAAAGGATAACATTCTATGAGTAGGGGCATGGAATGTCAGAAGCTTGACATGGTAGGAAAACTAGAAAATCTAAAAAAGGAAATGCAAAGGCTCAATCTAGATATAGTAGGGGTCAGTGAAGTGGAAAGAAGACAAGGATTTCTGGTCAGATGAGTATAGGGTAATATCAACAACAGCAGGAAATTGTTTAATGGGAGTAGGATGTGTTATGAATAGGAAGACAGAGTGTGTTACTGTGTACAGTTCAGTGATAGGCTTGTTCTTATCAGAATCGACAACAAACCAACACTGACAATAATAGTTCAGGTATACATGGCCAACGTCACAAGCTGAAGATGAAGAGATAGAGAAAGTATATGAGGATATTGAAAGGGTAATACAGTATGTAAAGGGATATGAAAATCTAGTAGTCATGGGAGACTGGAATGCAGTTGTAGGGGAAGGAGTAGAAGAAAAGGTTACAGGAGAATAAAGGCCTGGGACTAGGAATGAGAGAGGAGAAAGACTAATTGAGTTCTGTAACAAGTTTCTGCTAGTAATAGTGAATACTCTGTTCAGGAATCACAAGAGGAGGAGGTATAGTTGGAAGAGGCCAGGTAACATGGGAAGATTTCAGTTAGATTACATCAGGGTCAGACAGAGATTCCGAAACCAGATACTGGATTGTAAGGCATACTCAGCAACAGATATAGACTCAGATAACAATACAGTAGTGATGAAGAGCAGGCTGAAGTTTAAGACGTTGATCAGGAAGAATCAATACACAAAGAACTGGGATATGGAAGCACTACGGGATGATGAGATATGGTTGAAATTCTCTAAGACTATAAATACAACAATAACGCACAACTCAGTAGGCAGTACAGTCGAAGAGGAATGGACATCTCTGAAAAGGGCAATCACAGAAGTTGGGAAGGAAAACATAGGTACAAAGAAGGTAACTGCAAAGAAACTATGAGTAACAGATGAAATACTTCAATTGATCAGTGAAAGGAGAAAGTACAAAAATGTTCTGGGAAACTCAGGAATGCAGAAATATAAGTCACTGAGGAATGAAATAAATAGGAAGTACAGGGAAGCTAAGATGAATTGGCTCCAGGAAAAATGTAAAGACATCGAAAAAGAAATGATTGTCAGAAGGACAGACTCAGCATACAGGAAAGTCAGAACAGCCTTTGGTGACATTAAAAGCAAGGGTGATAACATTAAGAGTGCAATGGGAATTCCACTCTTAAATGCAAAGGAGAGAGTGGATAGGTGGAAACAATACACTGAAAGCCTCTATGAGGGGGGAGATTTGTCTAATGTGACAGAAGAAGAAATAGGACTCGATTTAGAAGAGACAGGGGATCCAGTATTAGAATCAGAATTTAAAAGTGCTTTGGAGGACTTAAGATCAAATACGGCAGAAGGGATAGATAACATTCCCCCAGAATTTCTAAAATCACTGGGGGGGAAGTGGCAACGAAATGACTATTCACATTGGTGTGTAGAATGCATGAGTCTGGTGACATACCATCTGACTTTTGGAAAAGCATCATCCACACAATTCTGAAGATGACAAGAGCTGACAAGTGCGAGAATTATCGCACAATCAGCTTAACTGCCCATACATCCAAGTTGTTTACAAGAATAATAAACAGAAGAAAGGAAAAGAAAATTGAGGATGCGCTAGATGACGATCAGTTTGGCTTTAGGAAAGGTAAAGGCACGAGAGAGGCAATTCTAACACTGTGGTTAATAATGGAAGCAAGACTAACGAGAAATCAAGACACATTTATAGGATTTGTTGACCTGGAAAAAGCGTTCAACAATGTGAAATGGTGAAAGACGTTTGAAATTCTGAAAAAAGTAGGGTTAAGCTACAGGGAGAGACGGGTCATATACAATATGTACAACAGCCAAGAGGGAATAATAAGAGTGGGTGACCAAGAATGAAGTGCTCATATTAAAAAGGGTGTAAGACAAGGCTGCAGCCTTTCACCCCTACTGTTCAATGTGCGCATCGAGGCAGCAATGATGGAAATGAAAGAAAGGTTCAGGAGTGGGATTAAAATTCAAGGGAAAGGATATCAATGACACGATTCGCTGATGACATTGCTATCCTGAGTGAAAGTGAAGAAGAATTGCATGATTTGCTGAACGGATTGAACAGTTTAATGAGTACAGAGTATAGATTGAGAGTAGATCGAAGAAAGATGCAGGTAATGAGAAGTAGTAGAAATATGGAACAGCGAGAAACTTAACATCAGGATTGATGGTCACGAAGTGGATGAAATTAAGGAATTCTGCTACCTACGCAGCAAAATAGCCAATGACCGACATAGCAAGGAGGACATCAAAAGCAGACTAGCAATGGCAAAAAGGGCATTCCTGGCCAAGAGAAGTCTACTAATATCAAATATCGGCCTTAATTTGAGGAAGAAATTTCTGAGAACGTACCTCTGAAGTAGACCATTGTATGGTAGTGAAATATGGACTGGGAAAACTGAAACAGAAGAGAATCAAACCATTTGAGATGTGGTGCTACAGACAAATGTTGAAAATTAGGTAGACTGATAAGGTAAAGAATGAGGAGGTTCTGCGCAGAATCGGAGAGGAAAGTAATATGTGGAAAACACTGATAAGGAGAAGGGACAGCATGATAGGACATCTGTTAAAACATGAGGGAGTGACTTCCATGGTACTAGAGGGAGCTGTAGAGGGCAAAGACTGTATAGGAAGACAGAGATTGGAATACATCCAGCAAATAATTGAGGACATAGGTTGCAAGTGCTAATCTGAGATGAAAAGGTTAGCACAGGGGAGGAATTTGTGGCGGGCAGCATGACTACCAATGACCTGGTTAGTTGGTTGGCTATCATACACTATTAATGAAAAAACCTTGTTCTACAAAGGCTTGACTGTGGCTCAGAACAAGAACCTCGTCAATATTCAAGAAATCGCCATCCGATTTGAGTCATCATATACTTGATGTATGACTAACAATGACCTGGTTTATTATGTGACAAACATACACTCTTTATTAATGGTAAAACCTTGCTCTACAAAGGCTTGATCATGACTTGGAATGAGAACCTTTTGAAGAATGCTATACAATGCTCACAGGTGATGTCACCATCAAATAGGTCTTTCCAAAAGTGATAGATTCTCATTTCTCTTGTAGCCATAAATTCTGGCTTATCAAGAAGTTGTGTGAATTCTTTCTCAGCTTTATTAAAGTCTTTAGCACTCATCCAAATCTATGAACAGAATTTCTTCAAGGTATTTGAGATTCTGTTGTTGCTAGTTTTTGGGCTGCTAATAATAAGAGCTGGACCACAAAGGCTTATGTATCTACAGATACATCGCCATTCCAAATGCGACTTTAGGTGGAGGTTTGAGAACATTCTGGTCACCAAGTTCCTGTACTCAGGTGTGAAAGTTAAAATACCTTTGGGAGGCACTTTTAGCTTTCTAAACTCAGACTGTACAGCACAACCTAAGTTAATTTCTTTGGCAGGAATAAGATGAGCTTCATCATGAAGTTTTATATCACATAGTAATTTCACAGCAGAAAACCCATCAAGCTTAAATACTAAGGTCACCACATCAGCAGGAATAGAAGACAAAGCATTGTACAAGGAAGGTGCCATGAAGGCCACACATTAGAATTACCTCAAAAAGGGTGTGACCTGTCCTGAAACAAAGCCAACAAAAGACATTTTTGCCAGAAGCAGAGGATTTTTGAGGTACTTCAACATCATTCACTGGCTATAAGTATCTGTCTAAATCTTGTGCTCTTTTACTTTGTCTGTGTACATCTTTGGATTTTTACGTCCCAATTGGCCACATCCCCATTTTCCAGCTACAGCATGGAGTAAAACTCTTCAGAGAAGGACAGTTTTCTGGGGTTATTAAATCTTTTATAAAATCAGCTCTTCTTGCAGGTACGTTCTTCAACATACTACAAATTGATCTCAGAAGAGGTACAATGCCCCAGTCAGTCTTTAAGGCTGCATTATTGAAACTCTGGTGAACTGGATGGAGATCATAAGATCCTATATCAATATAAGTTGATGCAATGTACTGAATAATGTTCTTCAGCTCAAGGTGCAAGTCCTACTAGAATGCCCAGTTGACATTTGGCCCATCCACTGATACTTGAACCATCTAGGTAAGATTCAGGACAGATGTTTCTTTCTTAACGCCATCCAATATATTGGCAGCAGTGGTGTGGCCTTAAAAGCATATGAAAAGTAGTTCATTTCCACCCATTTGTTTACTCTGTGCCAAAATCTGACAGCAATATCCATTTGCTGTAGCTCAGCCACACTGTTGAGGCTCTCATCAAATGAGATTACAAATGAAATGCCCCTTCAACATCTATGATCTGAAGCACTTAGGTAACCAATAAACAATACCATATGATGTCTTGGTATGCCCAAGCTGTTTGTTACTAGCTACATTATTGTTAGGGAATATGAGTGGAGACAAAGCTGTCAGCTTGCCTGTCATAGAAAAGGCAGATACTTTGAAATAAGATTGTTAGCCAACACATCATTACTGGCAACTGTGGAGGTGATACAGGGCTGTGGTTGTTGTGAACATGATGAACTGTCCATCAACTGTATGGTCACTAATTCGCCAGTTGCCTCTGTCTCACCCAACATCACGGGATCATTTTCATTTTGCCCAGTTATGTTGTCAGGCAACAGAGATTATCCGAAAGTACGAGTGCTCCGAAGACCATCAAACACTCCAATAAGATGCTGACATCATCCCTGTGATACTGTCAGGAGAAGAACAGTGGTCATCAACATGAAGAAAGGATTAATGAAACCAACCCCTTGTCTGGAGAGGAAGGGAGAAGAACAAAAATGACAGGAGGGGAGTACCTCGCAGATCCCCCCTCTTCACAGCAAAACATGGCAAGTTTCCATAGAGGATGCCAAAATTTGACAGAAAAGGAAAGGACAGATTACATCAAGCCATGCAATGATAGGTCGAGATTGTCAAAGACTGGCAGTCAATATGGAATGTAGCTCTGTTGGCCAGACTTCCCAGATCACCCAATGCTTCTGTTCTCTGCATGTAAGTTTTAAAGCATTATTGGAATACCCTTTTAATGGCACACCACATCAGCAAAACAGCACGGATAAAAATAATGTAATTGTTGAAAATAAAATCCCATTAGGGTGCTTTAAATCCACCTTGAACTATGATAGAAGAAACAACAGAGCCAAATGAAGAAATATGTTAACAACTTGCAAGCATATGGCGTTTCCTGATGTGAATAAAAATGAAACATAACATTAAGTATCATCAAAATCTTTTGTAACTGTTTTCAGATGTAGAAAGCAGGACAGGTGGTAAATATGTTCCATTACAGACCACTGATGATATTTTATTTCAATAAAACGAAAGTCATTTGGTGACAAAAATACACATTTTCTTGCAGTTGCAAATACCAATTTAAAATATCTTCAATAGTTTCAGATATAAGCTCAGAACATATTAGCTCTCAAACATATACAAACTGCTTTCAAAGTGTAAAAATGTACTACAATAAGTAAAATTCCTATAAAACACCACACTGTACAACACACTTGTGGTGAGACACAGTCACAACTCCTGAAATCTGTTGCTGTAGCCTGGTCTGCTGAATGCGCATTGCAGTGCTCGGTCCATGGATAAATGATGAAAATGTTTCAATTTACACCACACATGAATGGGCCATGCCTGTGGGCAATTCAGAGAGACTATATCTCACACATGGGGCTTGCATGTTAGTGGGAAATGACAGGCCTCAGACTGGTGGGCCCGATCCGTCACAGATATCCATGGAATTGGCCCACAGCTTTGGCTCACTGAGGAAATCCACATGTGTGTGGCCAGCTATTCAGGCCCACAGTCATGAGTCACTGACAAAGTGTTGATGAACTGGGCCACAGTGATCAATCTGTGCAACACATAACTTGGGTGAATACTTTGAGATCCAAACAAACCACTCCTCCTGCCTCCCTGCCACTCTCATTGGCAGCTGCTCAGCTAGTGGCAAGCAGTAGTGGCTTCACTGACTCCAAGCTAAAAGGAGCAGTTGGGAGGGGTGAAATGGTAGGAAGGAGGGGACATACAACACACAGCAGCTACTCCGCTGCATCCAGCCAATGATGATGCATAGTGTCTCTGTAAACAATCCATTGACATGCTAGAAATTCCCTAATTTACAGAAACCTGCTTACAGCTTCTGTATGCAAAGGATGTTGTAAATCAATTCATGTAATCATTTTTCATTAAGTACATTAGGGTCAGTGAGGGTGTATAGAGCTCTGGGTAAGAATAAAAGCACAATGTAGAGCTGGTTTAACAAACTGTGAGCAGCTATACAAACAAATACAGGGCAATGCGAACTGACAACCTTACTCAAATCATGTCACCAAATGTCTGTCCAGGGTTCAAATACCAACTCGAGAGTAGTGTTTTTACTTTCTTTGAACTTTTTTGACACTCACTGAACCTAGGCAGTGCATCACATGGGCAACCTCCAAGATTCTATACATCACTTAATAATCATAGCACTACACTTGCTGAGGACTGACAAAAAAGACAAATGTCCACTGTCTTCCTGACTGCTGCAAATGCCTTCGAGGGCTTAGATCCATCCACATGTCTGACAAGGCCCATCTTCTCCATTTTGCTGGGAGCAAGAGACTTCCTGTGCAATATGCCTGGAACTCTGACATCTTGTGGGCCTTGATGCTCCCAAACCTCTGGTCCTGCAGCCATTTAGAGTTGAATTTCACTTTGGCTGGTTTCACCATGGTTTATAATCTGAACCTTGCAAAAGCCACTGAAATGAGGACAGAAAGCTGTTTGTGACAACCCTCCCACAACAAGCAAAACCTGGCGCATCTTCGAAGTTGAGACAAAAACCAAGTGGGTGGAAACAAAGCAGTTGTGTCAAATATGAATACCCCCAGTGTTGCAGAAAGCCTTGTGAGGTGTAAGGGCTCCGATTCAAGTTACCAACCTACCTCCACATTAGCTGACCACACACGAGGTGATTTTACCAACAGGCCACAGATATTTCCAGTGGATTCTTGGATACCTGCCATGTATGCCATGTGTTTGTGAAGGCCTGACCTCGTGACCATACCTGCTGTTCTTGGGACTGGCGATCCAGCCTGACAGTCAGGTACACAAACATGCAGATCTCGTGACAGGTCACAGTCAGGAAGTCAGCTGAGGTGGTCTCTGCCCACACATCGGTTCCCATCACTCTCATGGCATTGCACTCACTTTGGCTACTCTGCAACCTTTCTCATACAATTTTAAATAAATAAGTCAGTTACAAACTGATTTTTACATTAGTTATAGCTTTTTATGTCAGCTTCATGATGAAGTGCCTATCATTTCATTAATGGTCATAGTTACTTTGATGCTTTACACGTAAGTAACACACTGCTTGAAATTCAAATTTGTTGCAATGAAAACAGAAGTCAATACAAATTTGGGTCTGCTGCATACTGCATCATTTATTGCTGCAAATTTAGCTAATATTCTGAATTTTTCTTTAAACTTGGAAGGAGATCAATTCCTAATTATAATCTTGGGGAAATGGCCTGTATGTGGCAAATTCTCTTCTACCTGGTGACATATGCACATGCAAGAATGAAATATTGACAACGAACATTCCTCTTGGATCATAAATGGTTCGAGATAACAAAACAAGCTTTTTTACAATGATTACATGGAAAAAGGGGAGTATTTTTCTATATAATAAACATGTGGAACTTTATTATCTACCATGGTAGACAGTGACTGTAGACTTCTGGACTGGAATGATGTAATTTTTTAAGAGTCTTTGGTAGTTGTTAAAATGAGAATTAGTGTGGCTTTGCAACATGACGAATGAAGAAATTGTGTGTTTATTTTTATATCTGAGGTTTTGATTTCTCATATGCTTGTGCCTGAACTGTCCCTAGTTCCTCATTTAATAAGCCACTGTTTCATGATTCTGTCACAATTGCAACTGCATCAGGATGTTAATGAGCTGACTTTGTGCAAACTCCACAGAAAGAAGCAAATTTTAATGGAGCAATAATAAAAATGCAGGTGTTACTTGAAATTCACCATGGATGAATGAGTGGTTTTCGGGTGACAGCAAGTATAATGAAGGGCCTGGATCAAAGACCATATCAAAAACTTATACAACTATACAGTGAAATACCTTGTTTGTGAATAATAACACATGAAAACTACATAAACAAGAATGAAAAAAATATAGCATTAAAAGTGATGGTTGAAACATTTGTAGATGGTATTCCAGGTGTAGACCACAGTGCTGCAAGAGCTAAGCTGCAAAACTGGAATGAATTTTCAGAAAAAAATTCCTGTTTCGGAAACCATATTGACCCCAGCTGCTTTATAATGACTAAAGGTATTTTAAATCTGTCTTTACAACTATGAAACAAGAAACAACATGCAAAATTAAGGAACACCTAAAAACTTGCAAAACACATGGCTTTTCCTGATGTGAACGAAAATCAGAAATTACATGTAACATACATAAATATCTCCTGTGACGAACAATTTTTAGGCATAGAAAGCAAGCCAGAATGTAAATATGTTCCATTACAGACCACTGATGATATTTTATTTCAATGAGACAAAGCACATTTGGTGATGAAAATACATTTTCTTGTAGTTGCAAATACTGATTTAAAATAATTTCAATAATTCCAGAAATTTGCTCAGAATGATGTAGAACTCTTTAAAGAAATGTAGGGGAGAGGGCGCGTAGGGGGGAAGGGAGTGGGGGAACTGGAAAATCCCATTTCTGGCTCAATGGATGAAATGGTTTGTTTACTGAGATGCCATGCTTCATCAGTGGCTGGGTGCAGCTGAGTAGCTGTTGTGTGTCGTGTGCCCCCTCCCTCCTCCATCCTTCTTACCAAGGGAAGTATCCAGCCATCTTGGAGTGAACCAAAGTGATGTTGTTCAAACATGGAGGAGATACAGATAGGCAGGAACTGTCGATGACATGCCTCTCTCAGGCTGCCCAAGGGCTACTACTGCAGTGGATGACTGCTACCTATGGATTATTGTTCGGAGGAACCCTGACAGCAATGCCACCATGTTGAATAATGCTTTTCGTGCAGCCACAGGACGTCATGTAACGACTCTACTGTGCGCAATAGGCTGCATGATGCGCAACTTCACTCCCGACATCCATGGCGAGGTCCATCTTTGCAACCACGACACCATGCAGCGCGGTACAAATGGGCCCAACAAAATGCCATATGGACTGCTCAGGACTGGCATCACGTTCCTTTCACAGATGAGTGTCGCATATGCCTTCAACCAGACAACTGTCGTAGACGTGTTTGGAGACAACCCGGTCAGGCTGAACGCCTCACACACACTGCCCAGCAAGTGCAGCAAGGTGGAGGTTCCCTGCTGTTTTGGGGTAGCATTATGTGGGGCTGATGTATGCCACTGATGGTCATGGAAGGTGCTGTAAAGGCTGTACGATATGTGAATGCCGTTCTCCGACCAATACTGCAACCATATCAGCAGCATACTGGCGAGGAATTTGTCTCCATGGATGGCAATTTGCGCCCCCATCGTGCACATCTTGTGAATAACTTCCTTCAGGATAATGACATCGCTCAACTAGAGTGGCCTGCATGTTCTCCAGACATGAACCCTATCGAACATGCCTGGGATAGATTGGAAAGGGCTGTTTATGGACGACGTGATCTGTGTACAACAATCTGGGCCACCACCTCTGAAGGTTCTGCTGTATGGTAGTACAACATGCAATGTGTGGTTTTTATGAGCAGTAAAAATGGCGGAAATGATGTTTATGTTGATCTCTATTCCAATTTTCTGTACAGGTTTTGGAACTCTCGGAACTGAGGTGATGCAAAAGTTTTTTTGATGTGTGTACTTTCGAAGTGCAAAAATGTACTGTGTTGGTGTTGTGGTATTCAGTCCAAAGACTGGTTTGATGCAGCTTTCCATGCTACTCTATCCCGTGCAAGTCTCTATTTCCAAGTAACTACTGCAACCTATATACTACTGAATGTGCTTACTGTATTCACCTGTCGGTCCCCCTCTACAATTTTTACCCCCCCCCCCCCCCCCCCACATCTTCCCTTACTAATTTGGTGACACCTTGATGCCTCAGAATGTGTCCTACCAACAGATCCCTTCTTCTGGTCAGGTTGTACCACAAATTTTTCTTTTCCTCAATTCTATTCTGTACCTCCTCATTAGTTATGTGATCTATCCATTCAATCTTCAGCATTCTTCTGTAGCACCACATTTCAAATGCTTCTATTCTCTTCTTGTATAAACTATTTATCGTCAATGTTTTACTTCCATACACAGCTACGCCCCATATAAATACTTTCACAGAAGACTTCCTAACACTTAAATCTCTACTCAATGTCAACAAATTTCTCTTCTTCAGAAATGCTTTCCTTGCCATCACCAGTCTACATTTTATATCCTGCCTACCTTGACCATCATCAGTTATTTTGTTCCCCAAATAACAAATCTCATCTAGTACTTCAGGTGTCTCATTTCGCATTCTAATTCCCTCAGCATCACCTGATTTACTTTGACTACATTCCATTATCCTCATTTTGCTTTTGTTGATGTTCATCTTATATCTTCCTTACAAGAAACTGTACATTCCATTCAACTGCTCTTTCAAGTCCTTTGCTGTCTCTGACAGAATTACAATCTTTGACAAAATTCAGTGTTTTTATTTCTTCTCCCTGGACTTTAATCCATACTTCAAATTTTTCTTTAGTTTCCTTTACTGCTTGCGCAGTATACTGATTGAATAACATTGGGGACAGACTGCAACCCTCTTCTCAACCACTGCTTCTCTTTTGTGCTCCTCAACTCTTATAACTGTCATCCGGTTTCTGTGCAAACTGTAAACAAGCCTTTCACTCCCTGTATTGTACCCCTGCCACCTTTAGAATTTGAAAGAGAGTATTCCAGTCAACATTGCCAAAAGCTTCCTCTAAGTCCACAAATGCTATAAACATAGGTTTGCCATTCATTAACCTATCTTCTATGAGAAGTCTCAGGGTCAGTATTCCCTTGCATGTTCCTAAATTCTCCGGACTCCAAACAGATCTTCCCCGAGGTCAGCTTTTACCAGTTTTTCCATTCTTCTGTACTACTGTGATGGGTGTGGGCTTCATGTCTGCCTTGGCTACAACAATGTATTCACTATTGTGCTCAGAGTAGTTTCCCTGCGTGCCCATTTTTTTTTTTTCATTATTAAACCTACTCCTGCATTACCCTATTTGTATTTGTATTTATAACCTTGTATTCACCTGACCAGAAGTCTTGTTCCTCCTGCCACCGTACTTCACTAATTCCCACTATATGTACCTTCAACTTATACATTTCCCTTTTTAAATTTTCTAATCTGCCTGCCCGATTAAGTGACCTGACACTGCATGCTCCAATCCATAGAATGCCAGTTTTGTTTCTCCTGATAACGATGTCCTCCTGATTAGTCCCCGCCCGTGATCCAAATGGGGGGCTATTTTACCTCTGTAATATTTTACCCAAGAGGATGTCACCATCATTTAACCATACAGTAGAGCTGTGTGTCCTTGGGAAAAATTATGGCTGTAGTTTCCCCTTGCTTTCAGCCATTTGCAGTATCAGCACAGGCAAGGCCGTTTTGGTTGATGTTTCAAGGCCAGATCAGTAAATTATCCACACTGTGGCCCCTGCAGATACTGAAACGGCTGCTGCACCTCTTCAGGAACCACACATTTGTCTGGCCTCTCAACAGATACCCCTTCATTGTGGTTGCATGTATGGTACAGCTATCTGTATCGATGAGGCACACAAGCCTCCCCATCAATAGCAAGGTCTATTGTTCATGGGAAAATGTACTACAATAAATACACTGCACTCAACATCATATTTGTGGTGATACACAGTCACAATTACTGAAATCTGTTGCTTTCACCTGGTGTCTGCTGAACATGCACCGTGGTGCTTGTTACAAGGATAAATAATGAAAATCTGCCTCTGCCTTAACAAAAATATTTTTTCTCAGTAATCTTTACAGTGGTGTATGTGATATTCTTCAAAGGAAGAAACTGCAGTGGAACTTTGAATTTCCATCCTCTGATTTTACATTTTTTGTGATTCTACACCATAAGTTTACAACCCTTGTGAAAAACACAAAAAAAAATAAATCAATGCTAAATGCTAAAAATTCCCCAATTTTACATTCCTTCCTAGTAAGTTTTACCTCGATTCTAAGTTTTCACTCAACGTCTCACTTGACTTTGTCTCGTTTGCTTCCTATTGACATTTGATGTGACTGAATGTGTTATAAGTGCACAAAAGACAGATGGTTCGCTCCACAGGTGGTGATGAAGTTCACAGTATATTTTAGGCTGTTGCTAAGAGGGGAGACATGAGACACGAAATGCTGACGTAATCCACAATCGGCGTTGCCAACACAACTTGCAACATTTAGCTTCAACATGAAATTATGATACTACTACAGCTAGATTGCACCAGCAATCGAAAATCAATACAGTTGATGCAAAATGTATTGGACCCAGTCACACGTGACACACAGGAGGCCAGCCACCACATTTTCTTTTTACACTTATAATGAAATCTCGTCTTTTTCCAAGTATTTCTGATGAATGGTATTCAGCAACAACATCGATTGTCAGCCTTTTAAATTCAAACACTGAATCTCGAAGAATAATCCCAGTCATGATAAAGGAAATGTTGGCCGTTTCTGGCTAGTGAGTTCTTATTGGCTGGTGATTTGTTAAGTCACCAACAGCTAGCACAGCCACCACACCACACTAACACATGTAAAATGAGCTTGCCTGCTAGATGTGTGGAGATGAGGAGTGTCCCTTCAATGTCTGGAGTGTAGGTATTGATGAAAGCATTTTGTAAAATGCTGAAAATTTACTTTTTGTGCAGATAATGTGCTATGGCAGAGATGTCACATGGAAACAGAACAAGAGTTTAGTGATAGTGCATTTTAAAGACTTTCATGTTCAAATCTGACATGATACAGTTGCAACAACTACATAGACTACTTACATATACAAGTTGCACCACACACTGTGTATCTTAAAGATTGGCAGCAGTGACAGCATGAAGAAAAACTGTTGCGCCTGAGATTTTTTTCAAATTTACATTCTACACAGTGTACAGAAAATCACTGAGCCAACTTCTAATAAGCTTGTAACACCAGTTGGGGAAGTAAACTCATTTTTTTCAATCTTTGTTTCTCTCATTGAGCTTAAAAAAACACTTTGAAGGTGGTGAGCATCTAAAGTGTGGCTCATAAGAGAAGCTTTATACAGAAACAGGAATGGTGACAAACTTTGTCATTAAGCAGATGTCAACATTTATACTTATGGTTTAACCTTAGCTGCTGTGATTTTTTGTTTTAATTAGCCATGTTAATCAATGTTTGCTTTATTCTGGGTGAGTACAAAGGAAAGATCACTCAAAAACACATTTTTGGTGTATAATTTATGGTCACAGCATGTAGGAAACTAGCTCGATTACCTTGTACCCAGATACAAAATTCAATTTTTTGATGAGTTTTGACTTGCTGTCAAGCTGATGAAATTAAGTACCACAAATTATTGTATGAACATACTACTGTACATTTAATTTCCTTCACTTATGCAGATTTTACATGATGTATTGGAGAGGATTGCAATTTTGAATAATATATGCCAATTACATGTGTTATTGCTCATATTTTGGGGAGTTTAACTTTTTCCTCAATTTTTAAATCTGGGCAACATGAAAACATAAAATAGGAGTTGAATTGTAAGTACTTGTAGCACAGTTCAACGACTGGGATCTGAAATATCCCCCCCCCCCCCTCCTGGTTCTCTCCAGATGTTAAAATCCTGGTGGTGGAAAAAGGTTTCACTGCCAGTATTTGGCCAGTACGAGGAGGAGAGATGGTGGCGCAAAGTTTCTGATCACCAGACTTCACTCCATTGTTCTGGTTTAAATACCAAACACCTCTGAGCAGTGTCTCATGAAGTAGGGCATGTGACACTGTTGATGGTAATCTGTCTATTGGATGGGGAAACTAAGCTTGGCAGCCACCTAGGTGCTATTCGCAAGGAGTAGGCTGTGTGCTTAGTGATGGGAAAACTGACTGCTTTTAACTACCGATTGCTCAGTTGACTGTTTTTTCATTCCATCCCTTTTTCAGTCGGATGAAACAACCAAATGAAACTAGTCTCTACAGCCATGTCAGCTATATGAATGTTTTCACTCATTCACTGTCTTTGAGTGGTTTCAGTCAGTTGCAGCTGTTGTATGAATGTTTCCACTCACTCACCTGTTTTGAGCCATTCTTTTCAATGCAAGACAACTGACTGACAGGAGTCTGTTGGTTTTGGCCTTTATATGGGTGTTTTGACTCAGTCTCTGGGTTTTAGTTGTTTTGTTGACTTACTATTTCAGCCTTTTCAGCTATGCATGAACTGTGGCTAGGCCTGACAACTTCTTTAGAGACAAAGTACAAGTATCTCATTTCAAGGAGATGTCAGTAAAACATATATTTCTAAAAGTAAATATTTATTTACTTAAATACCAATTTTCTTACTTGTGGCATAAAATATCAATTTTTATTTGGTTTTAAAGTTAAGTAGCTGGTGCTGCACTGTAGATTTATGTATATATAAATGAACAATCAGTTTTAACACGTTTCTGTTAGGTTGTTTCTTGCCTGTTTGCTCGGTAGAAATTTTACAACTGATTTTAAATTAACTTCCCAATAATCTAGACCCTTGACATTCCCAATGCAGCTCAGAACTGGATTATACTGCAACATTAACTGGCTTTAGAATCTGATGTGTGGTGGAGGGTACTTTGTTTTTCGGTCTGTCTGTTCATTTGGGACAAATTTTGCAACTGATTTTAAACTAATTACCTTATAAGCCAAGACTTAAATGTTTCAACTTAACTCAGAAATGGATGCCAATGCAATATTAACTAGCTTTTTTTCTGGTGTGTGATGGGAATGTGCTTAGCATACCATTGCTGTTTACCCGTTTTTCTTTTCTAGCCACGAATATTTCGCAGTTAGGAACGATTGCTGCTAAGCTTATGTGTGAGCTTGACTGTCCCTAATTTTCACATTTGCAGCCTTTTCACAAAATATACACATGAGGAAGCAATATAATGCTTGAGTCAGCTAAAGAGGAACCGAAATAAACCTGAAACTACCACGTCTCTGTTGTAATCTAATTAAAATGTTTGAAATCAACTGAAAAATTTTACACATGCAAGACTAAAATGCTGAAAATAACTATTTAAACAACAACTTTTCAATATAACATGTTTTTAAAATGGACTAAAAAGTATTAAATAATCTCTCCTAGCCCCATATAGATTTCTAATACCATACAGGAAGTTGTGAAAATTTGTGCCTGTGGATTTTTAACAGCTATGACTATACTTGTAAAATTGAAACTGGAAACATGGGTTGCAAGAAACAGATAATAGTTAGGTGTGTAGAGAGTAACAGTCACTGAGAAAAATCACAGAACAGTGCATATCATTTGTAGTGCAATAAAGCTGTTAGTGACATAGCTGAACTGTTCATGTATCAACTGCCTATTGCATGCATCCCATATTTTTCATTTTAAATTTTACAAGTATTGTCATACATACAAAAAATTCAAAACCACAAATTTTCGTGACTATCTGTATGGCATTAGGAATCTCTATGAGGCTACAAGAAATTATTTAATATGTTTTAGTTCATTTTAAAAATGCATTATATTAAAAAGTCTTTTGGTTAAATAATTATTTCTCATTTATTGAAGCTCTATCTCTCTCTTCCTGCTGCCAAATGTTGAGCTGACATGAACATAAACCACATAAAAGAATTTTTTTTATTGGTGACTTGATCAGTTACATTTTATGTGCATACTGCCACTTGTGGGAAGTATTTTTTCGTGAAAAACATTTGTCATCATTGTTAATTTCCTCTGAATTTCTTTGCTTAACATGGTTCCACAGTAGGAATCATCCTTGCAGATACTGTTTATTGCACAGAATTTATCTTGAGCAGCATATCTTACTCATACAATTTCTCCCATTCATGTATATCAGTCTGATTCAAACATACATACATATATTTATGTAATAGTTAATGCTTCTTTGTTTTTCATCAGGCTTTTGGTACATCTGAATCACAATCAGTATTATTTGTTCACTTTAAGTGGTACAAATGAATAAAATACATCTATAAATTTCAAACTTTTCAGCTTCTTACAGCAAATGAAGTACAATAATCTTGACGATGCAATCCAAGGCTATCTCTAAAGGTAGTCTTATGTGTCTTGAAATGTGTCTGTGTAATAGTGTTAATATGTTGATATGTTTTCTGTGCTGTAAGCATTTGTGTATCATGTAAATGAGGCTGAAAGTGTTAACCAGCTCAGTATTTGCTTAGACGAGTGTGGAGAAAACACATGAAAAACCACTCTCAGGATAGCAGGCAAAAGTGATTTGAAGTGCCGGGGAATAAAACCAAGATGACTCTCACCTTCCCAAGCCTGGCACACAGACAAATTTTTAAAATAATATTGTGGAACTGCTCAGTTAAATTACATTATAACATCTTGTACCCATGTTTAAATGAGCTGTGAGAGTACTCATTCTGTGTTACTAGAAGCACAATCTATTTTAGCTCATTAGCTTAGGGGAAAGTTATAATTTAGCAATGTGGGGTTTCCCCAGACTGGTCCTAGTTTTGAGGGCATCCAGAAGCTCGAGAAGCACAATGGAGGGATTTTTATGCAACTGTTCCAGTAAACCCAGATCTTTTTTAAATGAGGACCGGCCTGTAGATAGCTTTGTTGTTTTAGTATCTTAAAAGTCCAGAGGTAAGCACAGTTAGATGCTCTCCTACACACATAAAGGATGTTACAAATTGTTATTCATAAGTTTTATCTCATATATTTCAGAAATGGGAACACAAAGAAATGTGTGGTCAGCAACATAATTTTCACATAGACCTAAAACTCTTTTTTTCTTATTTGCCCATGTCACTTAATGACTAGCCACCCACAGCAGATGACAATGTGTGGAATGGTTGATACAGACCAGATCTGAAACAAAGGACCCTTGGGGCGGGACCTGCAGGAACTGCGAGCTCGCATCAGAGCAGGAACAACACATGTTAATGAGTACATGCTAGGCTGGACATGGTACTGAAATATTGCTTAGATATCCTGTGTGCTAGATATGATGCACAAATTTAAGGTAAAGTAATTCATTTCACCTATTTGTTCAGGATTTAACAATTATTATGAAACACTTCATCCCAAATTAGACATTCATTTCACCTCTATCAGTATGATGGTACTGAAAGGGTATTTTCCCAAATAAGTAATGTATGGAGCAATGAAAAACACAGTTTATTGTAGAAAATACAAAAGCAAAGATAGTGACCAGACTGAATTATGATGACACTGCAGTTGAATGTTTTCATATGCTTCCAGAATGAGATTTTCACTCTGCAGCGGAGTGTGCGCTTATATGAAACTTCCTGGCAGATTAAAACTGTGTGCCCGACCGAGATTCGAACTCGGGGCCTTTGCCTTTCGCGGGCAAGTGCTCTACCATCTGACGTACCGAAGCACGACTCACACCCGGTACTCACAGCTTTACTTCTGCCAGTATCTCGTCTCCTACCTTCCAAACTTTACAGAAGCTCTCCTGCGAACCTTGCAGAAGGCAAAGGTCCCGAGTTTGAGTCTCGGTCGGGCACACAGTTTTAATCTGCCAGGAAGTTTCATATCAGCACACACTCCGCTGCAGAGTGAAAATCTCATTCTGGAAACATCCCCCAGGCTGTGGCTAAGCCATGTCTCCACAATATCCTTTCTTTCAGGAGTGCTAGTTCTGCAAGGTTCGCAGGAGAGCTTCTGTAAAGTTTGGAAGGGAGGAGACGAGATACTGGCAGAAGTAAAGCTGTGAGTACCGGGTGTGAGTCGTGCTTCGGTAGCTCAGATGGTAGAGCACTTGCCTGCGAAAGGCAAAGATCCCGAATTCGAGTCTCGGTCGGGCACACAGTTTTCATATGCTGTTGAAGAATACGTACACATTGAAGAAATCTTACCGTGAAAAAAGCTTACAGTGCTGATAAAACCTATGCATCTGCTTCCACTCCTGCATCTTAGAAGGTACTAGTAAAATATAAATTAATTTACTTTTTGTACCAAATTAAAGTGGTAGATTACATTTATTGCGTTTAATTAAGACTTTTTTTTGCAATATCCAAATTTTTTAATATGTTCCACATTTTGGTCCAGAAAATATGGTCACCTTAACACAGTGAACATTGTTAAGTGACTACTGGAACTTAGTAGATGTGTGTAAACATCATGCTACAATATGTACATTTCTACCATTCCTCATTTGTGAAATATATGTGATCAAAATTATACACATAATTTTTGGAACACCCTGTATTTTCCATACTTCCTTGAGACAATGAGAAGCCACCAGCAATTTGCAATTGCATGCACCATGATGTTGCCCCACCCAGCAGACAATTGAATATTTTAAATGCCATTTGCTTTCTACTCACAGAGCTGTATTAATTTTTGCTTAATTTGCGTTCATATGCCTTACTGTTACTGAGCACAACTGTTCAACATGGACATCTCTGCAATGTGCATTCATAAACATGTAATAATTTATATCTGCTGATTGTTAAGAGATGTGCACTTGCTGGTGTTATCAACACTGAAACGCAAGTGTGGAAACACTTCCTCTCTCACGACCTCACTTCTGGTAATACTTCATGTCCATTGGCTATTTTATATTCTACAGACTGTTTGTGTGCCTGGGAAAATAATCTGATTTGACCCAGATGTCCAGGGTTTTCAAAGTTTTTGTCTGGGGTTGGCAATTCAAGTGATGGCAGGCCTACCCCAGTGGTATGTGAGCTTAATTAGTTACGTATTAATGGCACCTGAAACAACTTAATCCACAATATAAGAATCAGTTTTAAACAATGACAAGAAAATTACTGCATTCAGTACATACTTAAATGAACATGTATAATGCTTATTTTAACTTTGGCACTTCCTCTGAGATATGTCTTCACTTAGCCCTGGTGGGTAGGGCTACCCTCCGACAGTATAATGGAGCACTGATTTAGTTCAACTATGTACTGCAGACTGGTTTCACTCAGAAGAATAAATGGATAGATCAGTCAATCAAAACACTAAAGAGTGCTTTCAGATGAAAGAATGAATACATGTTTCAATCAACAGAAAACTTCTGACTGTTTTCACTTGAAAAGAAAGAAAAATAATTCAGTCAATACACAGTGCTACCCCAGTGTTGAATGTTTCCACTTGGCTGCTACCACAGACAGCTTTCACTCGAATAAAATAAATGAATAATAATCCAGTCAACGCATAAAACTACAACCAACTGATTTGACTGTTTTCATTTTGTTGCTCCACAGACTGGTTTCATTCAAAAGAATAAATGAGTAGTCCGACCAACTCAATGATCGTCTTCATTTGGTTGCTCCCACATACTGGTTTCATTTAAAAGAATGAATGAGTGGTCCAACTGGTGGAATCGTTTGTTTTCAGTCAGTTACTCCAAAAGACTAGTTTCAGTCAGAAGAATGAATGGGTAATTCAACCAATACATAAAACTACAACTGAATGAGTTTTGCACCAACCGAATGAATTGATTGTTTTAATTCGGTTGTTCCCATCACTATATGTGCTGGCACAGGGTTTCACCTTCTCTCTTCTGTCATTATCATACAACAAACATTACACTATACTCTACACACACACACACACACACACACACACACACACACACACACAATACATATATCTGCTATAAATATTGTAATGGGGCATGTTATAAATAAATAAAAATGCATGTTAAAATAATAATGTGAAACGTGCTGAAGTATCATCAAACAGGAACGTTTGCAAAAGAAAGCATACACATAATCTGTGTAGTATGTTTCACAACCGCTTATGACAAGCAGTTTTGGCTACATAGCCCTCATGTTTGAACTGATTAATAACTGAGAATTCATGCCACAAAGCACAAAATCACATTTATATTTTGAGACCACACCTTATTGTTTGCAAATATCATCATACTTAAGTAGTTTTAATCTTTTTAAATGTGTGTTCAGAGAAGATCCTGCAATGGCTACACATTTTCAAAGAAACATAAAATGAGTTGGAAATGTAATGTAAACAGCTTCAGGGGAAATCCTTAGTTTTCTAAAATTCTTTCCCCTTCCATTAGCAGAGAAATAATAGTTAATATTTTTTAATGCATCTGAAACAACAATTTGTTTACTCATTACTTTAAAATATTTTAAAGTGTTATCATGTGCATCTGAAATTTTAGAATTCCTAAGCACAGCTTGACTATTAAAACTATTAATTTAGAATTATGATCCTTTCAGGTATAGCATTACATCATGTTGTACATTATGAATGAGTAGTCCTTTTGCTACTGGCTATGATGGCTTATACAACTGTTCAGAAAGGAATAAACTCTATGAATTTTAAATTATGGTTTATTCATTATCCTAACAGCAGATATTAAAAAATCTACAACATAACATCACTAATATTTAACAATACAACACAATATTTTAATACTGTATTAACATAACACTTACTGTGGATAGATAGTTATGTTTACTAAATAAATTATTAGCTTGTCGTTCATGAACTATTCTTTTGAGTAGTAACAGCAACAGAGTAGCACACTTCAGCTTCTTGTTCAGTGTGTCTACCTCTTTATACAGAACATTCTTTCTTGGTTAAAATAGCTGTGGTGTGCTACTTTCACAATTTTCATCTTATAGTCCTGGGTAATATTTGCAATGCAAATGTGAAGTTGTGATGGAGGAAAATTTTCACAGAATTAAACTTGTGAGTTTATTTAACAGCGCAAGTTTAAACGACGTGTAGACTGTGTAAATGAGTAAGACCACAGTTTATATCTTAAAAATGTAATTTTTTATATATTTTCTGGAATGTAATGCAGCAGTCAACAGCCAGGTGGAGGTGTACTGTTCATTATGCTGTTGAATATCCAATGACTGCTGTTGGTCATCAAGCAAACAGAGTCATCAGAAGAATCAAGGAGGGGGACATATACATTTAAAACTGTGTTCTCATCTGCTTGAATTCCAATAAACTAGGACCAGCATGACACTCGGTTGAAACACAACTAATTTCCAGTTAGCTGAGATAACAGCAAAAAAGAAGTTAGTGATAAAGGGCCACTCATTATTACCATTTCTCTGTCAAACTGCAATATATAATTTTAAACTGTATTTACGGTTCTCCTGCAACTCTGCCTTTGATGGCTTTTAACCTAAAACATTGCATCATATAAACAAAGGAAACAACTAGAACTGGGTTTATATACTTTGGTTGCTATGAATATATGCACCTACATATAAATCTATAACATACCATCACTAATATTCAACAATACAACACAAAATTTTAATACTGTATTAACATAACACTTACTGTGGACAGATAGTTATGTTTACTAAATGTTATGTTTACTAAATAAATTATTAGCTTGTCATTCATGAACTCTTCTTTTGAGTAGTAACAGCAACAGAGTAGCTACATCTATATCTATACTCCGCAGACCACTGTGAGGTGCATGGCAGAGGGTATATACCATTTGTACCCGTCATTAGGGTTTCTTCCCATTACACTCACATATGGAGTGCCGGAACAATGTCTGTCTGAATGCCACAGTGCATGCAGTAATTATTCTAATCTTATCCTCATGATCCCTATGTGAGCAATACATATGAGATTGTAGTATTTTCCTAGAGTCATAATTTAAAGCCAGTTCTTGAAACTTTGTTAATAGTCTTTCTTGGGATAGTTTATGTCTATCATCAAGAGCCTTCCAGTTGAGTTACTCCAGTATCCTTGTGACACTATCACATGGATTAAACAAACCTGAGACCATTCATGCTACCCTTCTCCGTATATGTTTAATATCCCCTGTCAGTCCTAGCTGGTGTGGGTTCCACACACTTGGGCATTGTTCTAGGATGGGCTGCATGAGTGATTTGTGAGCAATCTCTTTTTTGCAGTTCCCCAGTATTCTACCAATAAGTCCACCACCTGCTCTGCCCATGACTGAACTTAAACGATCATTCTATTTCATATGCCTTCGAAGTGTTACATCCACAGATTTGTATGAGCTGGACAATTCCAAAAGTGACTAACTGATATTGTAATCATGGATATTACATTTTTTTCATTTTGTGAAGTGCAAAATTTTACATTTGTGAATATTTAGAGAAAGTTGCCAATCACTGCACCATATTGAAATCTTAACAAGATCTGACTGAATATTTATGTAGCTTCTCTCAGATAGTACTTCATTATAGATAACTGCATCATTGCCAAAAAGCCTGATTTTACTATTTATATTGTCTGCAAGGTCATTAATACACAATATGAACAGCAAGGTCCCAACATACTTCCCTGGAGTACATCTGAATTTACTTCTACACCTGATGATGATTCCCCATCCAACATAACATACCATGTCATCTCTATCAAAATCCCCTCAATCCAGTCACAAACTTCACTTGGTACCCCATATTGATCACACTTTCGACAGTAAGTTTCAGAGTGGTACTGACTCAAACGTTTTTCGGAAATCAATAAATACTTCACCTACCTGCTGCCTTGATCCAAAGCCTTCAGCACATTATGTGAGGAAACGTGCGAGTTTCATTTCACATGATTGATGTTTTTGGTTTCCATGCTGGTTGGCACTGAGAAGGTCATTCTGCTCAGAATATTTCATTATCTTCGAGCTCAGAAAATATTCTAATGTTGTTGATGTAATCAGCATCAAGGATAATGGATGGTAGTTTTGTGAATCACTTCTACTACCCTGCTTGTAGATGGTTGTGACCTGTGTCTTCTTCCACAGACTGGGCACTGTGTTTTGTTAGAGGGATCAATGATAGATTATTGTTAGAAGAGGGGCTAACTTAGCTGCAAATTCAGGGATTCCATCAGGGAATGAAGACTTTCATGACCAGATGGCATAACTGCTGGTAAACCTTTCAGGGTGTGAGGCAGTGGTCCAAGAAACTCTTCTGCTCCTGACGTTTCGTCCAGGACGACACTGGATATCCTCAGATGTGCTCCTCTGCTAAGTCTTGCCAACTGACTCAGCAAGACGCAGCAGAGGAGTACCTCTGAGGATGCCCAGCACTGTCCTGGACGAAACATCAGGAACAGAAGAGTTTCTTGGACCTCAACTTCACATCCTGAAAGGTTTACCATCAGCTATTCCATCAGGGCCTGGAGCTTTGTTCAATTTTAACGATTTCAGCTGTTTCTCAACACCACTGACACTGATACTGAATTCATTCATCTTTTCAGTGGTAGGAGGTTTAAATTGGGGCAGCTCTCCTGGGAATTTCCTTTGTAAAGGAATGTTTGAAAATGGAATTAATCATTTTAGCTTTTGCTTTGCTATTCTCAGTTTCAGTTACTGTCTCATGTGCTAGTGACAGGGCACTTACTTTGGTGCCATTAACAGCCTTTGCATATGACCAGAATTTCTTTGGATTTTGTGAAATAGCAAAAACATTCTACTGTGGTAGTCATCAAAGGTATCAAGCATTGCTCTCCTGACAGCCAAATGCACTTCAGTCAGTATCTCTCTATCTATAGCCATACACTTTGTTTTACGCCTATTATGCAGTAGTTTCTGTTTCTTTAGAAGTTACTTTACAGTGACTGAATATCACGGAGGTTCCCTCACATTATGAACTGTTCTACTGGGAACTTATGTATCCAGTGCAGAGTCAACTGTTCTTGTAAACTTGAGCCATAGTTCCTCTGCATGCTCCTGTCCTGTGCTGAAAGTTTCAAGTTCCTCACTGCGCTATGACACTATCGATTTTTTATCTAGTTTATTGAACATATAAATCTTTCTCTTTGTTTTAGCTGTCCTTTTTACTTTGGTAAGCATTGCTGTGGATGTCTTAAAGAGGTTAGATGTATTTGTTGTCATTACATCCAGTATATTTCCATCAAGAGTGGTATTATCAGTTATAGATAGATGTCAGAGGTGTTTAGCAATGTTTCACAGGATGTCTTTCAACCAGAATGCAGATTGGTAGTGCAAACTAAACCTCATTTACAGTTGTTACATGTAAATTTTGCCATATGCACTGTGACTGAGTGAGAGCTCACACATCAGTGAGATGTGTGTGAATTCTCCTCTCTACGCAATACCTTAATGGGACTTACCACATTGTTCAAAAACTATTGTGATTTTTACACTAGTATGAGGAGTGTCCCCATTGGTGTTTTTCAGGAAGTTCAAATTATTACTTGTACTGCAGCAATTATAACAGTATCTTTTTTTTTATTTTGATCTGTCAAGAACTCGAATCACAGAACACTGACTACCACGCATGGCTTAAAACTGACAGTTACCTGGAACTTATTATCAAATGATATCTTCTTGGTCTTCCTAATGTCTTTGATTTGGCATTCAAATTTAATCTACTAAACTGCAGCTCATACTGTTGGGTTATAGAAGACTTTTGTCTACGAATAAAGCTATAGAGATAACAATTAACAACACCTATGCTAGGAAACTTGGCCCATCTTTTAAATCTGTTGCCTATCTTGACATGTTTGTTCTTTGTTCAAATATATGACTTGTTACTGTTAGTTGTTGCTGTAAGCTATAGCTCACAATTGGTGCAATTGATTTTACTCTTATATGAAATCAATATGAAATTTTAATACCAAATATTACATTTTACAGTCATGCAGCAGTTTTCATAATTACAGCCTGTTCTAGCTTTTCTAGCTTTCTAGATTTATCTTTCCTGCATCTTTCTATTTGGAAACCTTTCAGCAGCCCCACACATCTGTATTTTTAACAACATTTAATTTGTTTAAAATCAAATAATGGAAAATCCAGGGTGGAAAGTAACAATATTATGAAAAGGAAAGTTGCTACTCACCACATAGCGGAGATGCTGAATCGCAGATAAGCACAACAGAAAGACTCTCGCAATTAAAGCTTTGTTAGTTGCCTGAGACTGCAGTTGTGTGTGTGTGTGTGATCTATTGTTGATGAAGGCCTTAATGGCCAAAAGCTTTAATTACAAGAGTATTTTTGTTATGCCTATCTGCGACTCCAGCATCTTCGCTACATGGTGTGTAGCAACTTTCCTTTTCATAATATTGTTTAATTTGTCTAAGTAATTCATCCAAGAAACATGACATTTATGGCATTTTGAAATGTTGGTGAATTCAATGAGGTTAGGCTAGGTTTAGCACAAAACTATAAAACATCCATGGCAGTTTCTGTATGAGACCTCAATAATTCTTGAGCAACTGAATAAACTGTCATGCTATTGGCACTGAAAATAAAATGTGCTGAAACCTGAAAAATATTCAGAAATATTGTAGCAACAAGAAAGAGTACTAAAGGAAAAATGTCCTCCCTAGATTATTGTTGCTCTCCATGATACTCTATCCTGTGCAAGCCTCTTCATCTCTGAATAACTACTGCAACCTACATCTTTCTGAATCTGCTTAGTGTATCCATCATTTGGTCTCCCTCTATGATTTTACCCCCCCCCCCCTCCTCCCCCACACTTCCCTCCAATACTAAATTGGTGATCACCTGATGTCTCAGAATGTGTCCTATCAACTGATCCCTTCCTTGGGTTAAGTTGAGACGCAAATTTCTTGTCTCCCCAGTTCCTTATTATTTATGTGATTGACCCATCTAATCTTCAGCATTCTTCTGTAGCACCACATTTGGAAAGCTTCTATTCTCTTTTCATCTAAACTGTTTATGGTCCATGTTTCACTTCCATACATGGCTACACTCCAGACAAACAACCATCTATATTCGATATTAACAAATGTCTATTCTTCACAAATGCTTTTCTTGCAATGCCAGCCTACATTTTATTTCCTCTCTACTTTGACAATCATTGGTTATTTTGCTGCCCAAATTGCAAAACTCAGCTACTACTTTAAGTGTTTCATTTCCTAATCTAATTTCCTTAGCATCAGCTGATTTAATTCGACTACATTCCATACCCTTGTTTTGTTATTATTGGTATTTATCTTCTGGCCTCGTTTCAAGACACTGTCTATTCCGTTCAACTACTCTACCAAGTCCTTTGCTGTCTCTGACAGAATTACAATGTCATTGGCAACCCTGAAGGTTTCTATTTCTTCTCCGTGGATTTTAATTCTCACCACAAGTTTTTCTTTGGTTTTCTTTATTGCTTGCTCAGTATACATTTTGAATAACACTGGGGATACACTACAACACTGTCTCACTCGCTTTTCAACCACTGCCTCCCTTTCAGTCCCTTGACTCTTGTAACTGCTGTCTGGTTTCTGTACAAGTTGTAAATTGCCCTTTTGCGCCCTGTATTTTACCCATGCTACACTCAGAATTTCAAAGAGAGTATTTCAGTCAACACTGTCAAATGATTTCTCTAAACTGACAAATGCTATAAATGGAAGTTTGCCTTCTCTTAATCTACCTTGTAAGATAAGTCATAGGGTCAGTATTGCTTTGTGTTTTCTACAGTTCTCTGGAACCCAAACTGGTCTTCACTGAGGTCTGCTTCTAACAGTTTTTCCATTCTTCTGTACAGAATTCATGCAAGTATTTTGCAATCATTACTGATTAAACTGATAGTTCAGTAATTTTGGCACTGGAATTATTACATTCATCTTGAAGCCTGAGGTATTTAGTCTGTCTCATATACCTTGCACAACAAATGGAAGAGTTGTGTCACGGCTGGCTCCCAGCAGCTCTAGTGGCTATCAGCAGCTCTCATGGAATGTTGTCTATTCCCAGGGCCTTGTTTTGACTTAAGTCTTTCAGTGCTTTCTCAAATTCTTCACGAAGTATTATATCTCCCTTCTCATCTTAATCTACATCCTCTTCCATTTCTGCAATATTGCCCTCAAGTACATCTCCCTTGTATAGACTCTCTGCATACACCTTCCACCTTTCAGCTTTTCTTTCTTTGCTTATGGCTGGTTTACCATCTCAGCTCTTGATATTTATATAGCTGCTTTTTTTTCCCCTAAATCCTCTAACTGCCTTCACTATTTCATCTCTTAAAGCTACCCATTCGTCTTCTACTGTATTCCTTTCCCCTGTTCTAGTCATCCATTGTATAATGCTCCCTCTGAAGCTCACAACCACCTCTGGTTCTTTGAACTTATCCAGGTCCCCATCCCCATACTTTCCTACCTTTTTGTAATTTCTTAATTTTTAATCTACAGTTCATAAGCAATAAATTGTGGTCAGAGTACAAATCTGCCTCTGGAAATGCCTTACAATTTAAAATCTGGTTCCTAAATCTCTGTCTAATCATTATATAATCAATCTGAAACCTTCTGGTGTCTCCAGGTCTCTTCCACATATAGAACCTTATTTTATGATTCTTAAAACAAGTGTTAGTGATGATTAAATTATGCTCTGTGGAAAATTTCTATCAGGCAGCTTCCTTTTTCATTTCTTTCCCTCAGTCCACAATCAGCTACTATTTTTTCTTCTCTTCCTTTTCTGACTATTGAATTCCAGTCCCCCATCACGATTAAATTTTCACCCCCTTCAGCTATCTGAATAGTTTCTTTTACCTCATCATACCTTTCTTCGATCTCTTCATAATCTATGGAGCTACTTGGCATGTACCAGGTGTACAAGTATGAAACTGGAATTTTGTTGCAATAATTACATGTCTGTTGTTTGAAACCGATAAACAATATTTTATTCAAAATAATCTCCATTGCTATTTATACATTTCTCCCACCCCTGCAGCAGGCTATGAATGCCATGCCAAAAAAACTGTTTTTCTTTTGAGGCAAAACAGTCAGTGAGCCATTTTCATACACATTGAAGTGTTGTTTAGCAAGAGCATGCCCCAGTAATGCAAATAGATGACAATCGGGTGGTGCCAAGTCTGGAGAATAAGCTGCGTGGCCTAATATTTCCCAACTGAATGCCTCGATCATTTCCCTGACCAATTTTGCTGTGTATGACGGGTCATTAGCATGGAGTAATATGACTTTGTGTTGCCTTTTTCCATATTCTGGTCATTTTTCATGTAATGTTCAATTTAAATCAATCATTTGCTGTCAGTAGCTATCAATGTTAATAGTTTCACCAGGTTTTAGCAGCTCGTAATAGATGACACACTTCTGATTCCACCAAACACAGAGTTCGGCCTGAGCCACCAAGGTGTGCGCATCGCTGCCGCTGTGCCCTACACTTTCTTGGCTGAGGAGAGCTCCAGAAGAAGTTCTGTGCTGTGGGTGCCACGAAAAGCAAACTGCCATGTGTTGTTTTCACAATGCCGACAAACTGTCGTGTTCTGCGCCCCACAGCATGGGAAAGAAGAATGCGCAGAAGAAACCTGCTGCCACGAGGGGGCCTTCGGTTGTGCGACTCACTGAGTCTGCCGACCAAGCAAGGAAGACCCGAGAAGATGAGTCGAAGCCTGTTCCCCCTTCAACCTTTAAGTGCAAAGGCGAGTGGATGGCACTGTTCGACTTAATGACGAATTGCACCAAGAACAAGGTGGTCTATGAGTCTGTCGACACAGATTCACTGATCTGCGTTCTGGCAGCAAACCTGGCCGACTAAGGGCTATCAGAATCACTGTGGCCACCCACACAGTCGACAAGCTGCTGGCGAGTTAGAAGGTGCCTTCAAATGGAAGGAAGAAGATGACCAAGGCACTCCTAAAGGGGTTGCCTTGGTGCTGCGAGCCGGGTTCGGTAATGCAACCACAAGGTTGCACAACCGGACGAACAAGAAGAGGCCGCCGCTCTATGCTGTGACTGTGCAAACGGCTGATGGCGAGGGCAATATATCCAGCTTGCGGAGGCTGCTGGGCTTTCCGGTTATGACGGAGGCTCTCCCGACCACCACGGACCCCCAGCCCCAATGCTTCAAGTGCCAGGGTGAGAGCCATGTTGTAAAGTACTGCCGAAATGTGGCACAGTGCGTCAAGCGCTCCAGTGAGCACAACAACCACGTCTGCGACTGTGGCAGAGAAGCTCTACTGACTTGTGCCTGGTGTGGCGATGCAGCTGTGGCCACAGTGATGCAGCGGAAGATACAACGACATAGGTGATGACAAGGGGTGTAGACCAGCCTGGCTAAGCTGAGGGACAGTGCAGAGGCAGCTCCCCCCACCAAGAGTGGGGACGACTGCCCGGAGGCGGATGATCAGGACGCAGCCCACACCCCTGAGAAGAGCAATGGCGTCAACATCAGCACCACCGTGGGGGAAGCCAGAGCAGCCCTCAAAGCCATCATGGCAACAGAGAAGGCTGCCTTCGCAGCCGCCATGGCTGCAGAGAAGGAAGAGGCCTTGAGGCAGCTGTGTGCAGTCCTTGCCCAAGGCCTCCGAGCAGCAGAAGGGGCTTTAACTCCCGCGAGCGCTCCTGCAAACTCTCAGAATAGCGTTCGGATGCCTGCCCCTCATGCTGCCCCAGTAGCGCCGCAGGGGAAGGATGCCAAGAAGACAACCGCCGTCCCAACGGTACCGGAACCGATGCCAAGCACCATGGGGACAGCCCCCACAAGGGATTGAGAAGTCAAAATGGCAGCTTACGTCACGCATGTGCAACATAATGGCCTGCAGCTCTCCGATGATACTGCAGCGCCATACGCCGAGCAAGCAGAGCTGCTCGAGGAGTAGCTACAGCAGAACTGCACCACACAGTAGCAAGGAACGCTGACCAACAGCGAGCTGTTGCCATTAAGCACCAGCCTGATGAAGCTCTGCCAAGTCACTGATAACACGGCACAGCAGAGGGCGTATGGCAACGCACTGCATTGCTGCACCGGACTCCTTTTATTATAACGACCATGGCACTGACACAGTATCTTCTTGCACAGTATCCACTATTAACATAACCTACCCTTACATGAACTGTCACAGTCAGCAAGACATCCGCTACTGCTCTTACTACCCGACCTAACTATCGCAGACGTTTTTTCCCTTGGAGCTTGCCTTGGCACTTTTTTCCCTCTGCCCTTCAAACCGCTACCCTTTGTGTGACTTTCAACCCAATATATCTTCAGATGGGTGTGTATTAATGGTTAACCTTAACCAGATGTACGCAAACATCGCAATACTCACATCCTGCGATACCTCACTTTAGTAAAAACTAACCCTTATGCAGAGATGGCAGAAGACCTTTTGAGTTGGCCATCATGTCGGTGTGGGCGTGGAGGGGCTCTACCCTTAAAAACAACCAAACACAGAGCATTGTCTTCTTTTCAAAGCAATTAGGTCTTGCAGTGGATGTTGATGGTTTTCCTGGATTCACCCATGATTTATAACACTTGGGATTCTCAAAATATACCCATTTTTTATGACCTGTACTATTCAATGGAGAAACGAATTTTTTTTGTATCTGGAGAGCAGCATTTCACAAGCGGTCTTCCAATTTGCTTGCTGTCTTTCATTCAGTTCATGCAGAACTCATTTTCCCACTTTTTGCATCTTTCCCATAGCTTTCTGGATCACATTCAATTGTTCTGTGAGTTCCTGTTGAGTTTGAATATCATATTCACCCAAAAAGGCATGCATTTTGTTGTCTTCAATCGTTTTTGCTGGTTTCCCACACTTGTCATTCCTCACGTCAAAATCACCATTTTTGAATTTTTTGAACCACTTGAAAAACAGTGTTTTCATAAGAGCATGTTCGCCAAAAGCTTCGACGTGCATTTGATGCAATTCTGCAGCAGTTTTCTTCAAATGATAACAGAAAACCAATGCTGTCTGCAAATTGTAGTCTGTAGGCACAAAACTCGAAGTGTTTATGGGTTTGAAAGATATACAAATGTATGGAACTTGGGTTACTCTACGTTATCATTCATCATCAGCCACTACAGGAAGCAGATGGGACTGCAGATGTGGCCTCACGGGCCCTACTATAACGGCTAGCAACATTTATAGGGAAATTCCAGTTTCATACTTCTATACCTGGTAAACTTGTACTACTGTGGTAGGCATGGGCTTTGTGTGTATCTTTGCTACATCAATGCATTCAAATGATGCTGTTCATAGTAGCTTACCTGCATTCTGAATTTCCTAATTCATTATTAAACCCATTCCTGCATTATCCCTACTTGACTTTGTAGTTATAACCCTGTATTCACCTGACCAGAAATCCTGTTCCTCCTGCTACCAAACTTCAGTAATTCTCACTATATTTAACTTCAACCTATCCAACCCCTTTTTAAATTTTCTAACCTACTCACCAGATTAAGGGATCTAATATGCCAGGCTCTGATCCACAGAATGCCAATTTTGTTTTTCCTGATGATGAAATCCTCCTGAGTACTCCCCGCCTGCAGATCCAAGTGGGAGATTATTTTACCTCTGGAATATTTTACCCAAGAGAATGCCATCATCATTTAATCACACAGCAGGGATGCATGTCCTCAGGGACAATTATGGCTGTAGTTTTCCCTTGCTTTGGCCATTTCGGTCGATGTTACAAGGCCAAATCAGTCAATCATCCAGACTGTTGCCCCTGTAACTACTGAAGAGGCTGCTGCTCCTCTTCAGGAACCATACATTTGTCTGGCCTCTCAACAGACACCCCTCCATTGTGGTTGTACCTGCAGTATGGCTATCACTATTGTTGAGGCATGCAAGCCACCCCAATGATGGCAAGATCCATGGTTCATGGTATATGAAGTGAAATGAAGGTATACAAAATGAAATGATTGAATGGCATTATCGCCCAGGTAACCCTATGTAAGTCTGTTTGGGTGCCTGGTAAAAGTTGTATATAACAGCTCACAACAGAAGAAGCACAATAATACAAATGAAAGAGATTGGTACCAAAATATCCACTGACTGGGCTGGGAACACATATGAAGTTATTAGTTGAAAAGGAATAACTTTTCTTGGAACTGAGTAGAAATAATGTTCATTAATGAAGAAGCAGCATATTAACAACACAAACATCTGTTTAACACAATGTATTCATAACAGTAAAAAACAAAATTAGCTCTCTTTTGGTATATTCTTTTCAGCCATCTTTCTCTATGGGCAGTAATTGAAATGACATAACACTCCATCAAGTAGTCTCATGAAATTAATAATTATATTTAAAATATTTTCTTCATTTATATTTCTTGGATTGATTTACAGTAATAATATTTTACCTTAGCAAGCTGGAGACAACAGAGAGGCTTCTTTTCCTTCAGGAGGTAGCACAGTGTTGGACTTACTCCTATGTAAGGAGACACAGGTGGAAAGCCTTTCACAATGCTGCAATGAAATGACATGAATATTTTAAGTGTGAGGCACAAAACCACATGAATGATTTTAAGCAGATGTTACTACTTAATTTGAATTTACCATTTGAGGTATGAGAGCTAACTCAATCTCAATAGTGGCAATGCAAACAAAAAATGGGTAAACAACAGTCCCATCAAACTTTTCTACAATGCTTACCAACATATAAAAATAAGGAATACGCCTAACTTGAATGGACCTCTTAAACTTGATATAAGAAAGCACAAGGTAACTGGGGCCAGGGTGTCTTCCCACAATGAATACATGGATATTCAATCCTTATACTGTAGACAGAACTGAATTGTTTTGTCTTTGTAAAACAACCCACTGAAACTCATTCACAAGCATTTGTCAGACATAGCTAGGCTGTAATGTTTGCAACTGTTCTCCACTGTAACAATGTGGAGAAGTCGGAGATTTGATTGATTCTCACAACTCAGTAGGTATATATTTTTTATTGACTGTTTATCTCATACAAGATGTTAAAAGAAAGTGTTCCATAGTTTTAAAGGTGGTAGTGTGGACCAAAACAAGATAAAAATGTCCAGTAAACATAGGCTCTAAAATGCATATCTTAAGAGGTATGAGCACTTCCTCATCTTGAGCACTGTATGAGACATCTCTTCTACTGTAAGCTCTTTGCTATTACAAATGTTCTGCAGAATGCAGCAAACAAATGAAGACAAAGACACTTTCTTTTGTTATTATCCATAGATACAGCTTGCAGTAAACATCTATCAGTGTTGCTGCTGTAAAAACAATTCAGAATTCTGGGTAAATGCAGTGCATAAGTTAGTTCTAATGGAACCAGTTTGTGTTATGATAGGTTTATGCCCAATGTATCAGTTGGGGAGGTTCAGTACACTGGCCAGCTCATTCCCCTGGTCTTAATCCACTGGTTCTTCAGTTGTGGGGCTACTTGAAATCTTTGGTATATGCAATCTATACTAACATTGTAGGAAAGTTCTTTTAAAGCATTTATAAGCCCCATTAATGATGTACAAATATTAGGGTCACACATCAATGTCTATAAGTGTATTGTTTACCAACAAATCTTTGATATATGCAATCTATACTAACATTGTAGGAAAGTTCTTTTAAAGCATTTATAAGCCCCATTAATGATGTACAAACATTAGGGTCACACATCAATGTCTATAAGTGTATTGTTTACCAACATGGAGTTTATCAGAGAATATGAGATTCCCTAAGAGTTCTTATCTGTTTACTGCATTCTGTAGGTTGTTCATAATAGCAAAGAGCTAGCAGTGCTAGAGATACGTTCAACATTAGCGAAGATGAACAAATGCTCATAGCTCTTAAGGTATGCATTTAGAGCTCATGTTTTCTGGACATTTTATTATTATTTTGGTCCATGCTACTACCTCTCAATACATGGAATTTTTTTTAACATCCTGTTTACTAGACAACAGAGATTGCAAATAAGTGGTTGTTTCTGATTCTTGAGTTACAGTTTTCCTTCTAGCATTGGTGGCACCATTGCCCCCAACAGACTTATGAAATGGGCAACAGGGCCCAATGCTTGGGGTAACTGGGCCATAAGAGTCCAGTTACCCCACTGTTTCAAGTTAAAAAATGATTTCTATGGCACTGCTGCACTTAATAAACATGGGCTAAAATAAATTTAAAGGTGATCTTCATAATGAAACAGACTGTTAATCAGCGTAGTCATTGTGCAGACATCCAGGAGAAGAATACAAAAAGAGGCTGCATTTACTTACATTCCGAAGACCTGACACAAGTGCTACATGGTATGAGAAACATAAATAACAATCATGGTGCACCAAATCTCTACAACAAGGTAGTGGTGGTGGTGGTGGTGGTGGTGGTATTGTCACCTTACCTACCGTCAAACGATGGAGATATCTGGCAAATGCAAAGATAAACCATGGGAGAAAAAGGATTTGGTCAGTCCTTGGATGATGTGCTGGATATTGTAGAGTGCTACAAAAAACAAAATGTGCTGCATATTGTGGAGTATTACACCAAACAAAACAAACTACAATTGCTCACAGAGGCCAGCATTATTAATTTATAATAGACATGCAACCTACATTTCAAGTAAATTGATCCAGATAGCTCAAGAATGTTACTATCATGAAGCTGCCACCTCACACCACCCGTGTTTTACAGCTTCATGTTTTATTGCTGCAAAAAATTGGCCTTGATGGTTTATTACAACAAAAACTGGCCTATAATACAACTCCTCTGACATTGGCAATAATGTAGCTATGGAACTAAACGTGGTTTTGCTGCATAACTTTAATGTTTGTCAGTAAGTGCAGATACCCCAAGCAAGAATAACACTGCTTGCATGTAGTATAGAGAGGCAGAGTTCAGTTACCCTAAATCTTGAGGCAACTGGGAACAGCTGGTGAGAATTTTTTCATTTGAATTTCTTTTTAACTAAGACATTCGGAGACCTTTTCAAACAGAACAGTTCAAAGAGAAAGTTTTATTTTCCAATAAAACACTACTTTAAACATTATCTTAAATAAAACAAAACTACAAGCTTTGCAATAAAACGGGAGACGCTCATGTTGTAAACTGTGGTCCATTTACCTCATGCTTCCATATTACTGCAAGCAAAACTCAATTTTAAATTAATAACAATGATTTGGCTGATATGGACAGTGTTTGTTCTGAAGCTGACACAGAGTTGAGCTGATCAGCTAACCACAGTAAAGGACGATTTTCTACTGCACTCAACGTTAAATGTGCTATAGAACAGTTATTCACAGAAAGAAATGTATAGGAACAAGTGAAGCATTATGTAGTAGCTACACTAGATCCAAGCAAATAGTCTGAATGTGTGAGAGATGTGAAAAATGTTCCTCAATCAGAACTAAACATTTGAAATATATTGAGAACTAATTATGAAGACTAAAACATTCAACTATTTGCTTCTGAAGTAGGGGATTATTGTGTATAAATATAACAAAACTGCAAGTGAATATTTACCGCTGAAGGTACTACCTGGCAGGGGGAATTTCTAGTTCACCATGCCATTGGAAATGAAAAACACCACAATAAAAAGGAACCTCTTGACTATTAGTTGAAATTGCAATGCTTATCTCCTATTTCTTTACACCCATGGCTCCGCAAGCAGCTTTCATTGAAATAACTGAATTTGCTTTGATGTTATAATTATACATCCACATTGCAACACGTATTGTAATATATTTAAGTAAGTATAGGGTGACAGTAGTGTCAAACAACAATTCATCAGCAACCCCTTTGTTACGTTGTTTCCACTATAAATTCAGCTATTTGTGAATAAAACTAGCTGCTAACCACTTAAGCCTAACCTGTAAATCAAAATTGCTTTGCTCGATGTGTATGAGATACTGATTATATTAACAGAATCAGTAACAACTGTTTGGATAACAGTAAGTGCAATGTTCTCAATTTTATTAACATTTTCATTGGTGGGTAGTGTGCTGTGCTATACTTATCTTAGTCACATTTTTGTGAAAGATCTATACACAAAACCTATTCCTTATGCCCACTTATTATCTTCCATTCCAGTCCTGCCACTGGCATAGGTTATCTCACTATATGCACTGTCATTCATGAAAGCAGCAGTGCTGCATTCCAACTTTACTGCAACCACTTTACAGCTTTTTATATGGAAAGGACTACACACCAAATGTCTACCAATATGAAGGTGTGGAAATGGTAGTATATTCCATCAACTAATCTGCTCCAAATAAATATTACATAGGAATGGACAGAGCAGAATTGTCCAGGGCATACATCACATGTAACAACTTACTACATATCCCATAAAAAAACATTTCTTCCATTAAAAGAAAGAATCTCGTTGACAAGTTATAGTGGTCACTTTGATGCTGACAATAATATTTCGTCTCTAATTTTAGATAAGCAAATGTTTGATGCTGTATAGGGAGTGAATTGTAACTTGAAAATCCAACAAGTTCTGAAGTCAACACTGGCATAAAATAGCTAAGCCTCAAATACTAAAAACTATTAATATGCTCCAGATATCATGTGTCCGACATTGGTTTCTTCCAATGTCTACAGTAACTGATCTCTTCGTTTTCAATGTAATTAGTTGACTCAAGAAGCAAATTACTAAAAACTGTTCCCAGAATGTTACTGTTCAGTGGATAGTGTCCACCAAATCACTCTGTCATTAATTATCCCCAGTCTGTAAACTTCTAATACTGTTAGTGACCAGTGCATTCATTGAGGGGCCTACTTATTACAGTGGGTACACATGTGTTATCATTTTAAAAAAACGGCTCTGAGCACTATAGAACTTAACATCTGAGGTCATCAGTTCCCTAGAGCTTAGAACTACTTAAACCTAACTAACCTAAGGACATCACACGCATCCATGTCTGAGGCAAGATTTGAACCTGCAACCGTAGCGGTCATGCGCTTCCAGACTGAAGTGCCTAGAACCGCTCGGCCACACTGGCCGGCTGTTATCGTTTTACCTCTTTGCCAACTGATACAAGGTTTAGAATGCAATCTGCACCACTGGTTCATTTCAGCGGATTCCGATAATTGGATATTCCATGCATGTAATCTTTAGTCCCTGGCGAGCATCTTTTGCACACATGAACTCATCTGGAGCCCTTTTTTATCTACTGCCAACTCTTCATAGACAAATATTGTGTGCCGCTAGGCTGCTATGTGTTATCAAGCTGGCTAACCCATTTGTTGTCTTCTGGTTTTAACCTAAACTAATTACAAACTTCCAGTTTGCTGGAAGTTGTTACATTCTTTACACTAAAAATTCAGGTATTTGTGAATAAAACTGGCTGCTAGCCACCTCGGCCTAGCATGTGAATCAACATGGCAAGCTAATTAATGCCTGATATCACACAAACTTATTTTAGCATTGCTAACAAAACTTGGGGAAGTGTGCCCTGGAGTGTGTGTTACTAGGCATCGTGCAGGAAGTGCCTGCTACGAAGAACATCTGCTACAGCGTGCCTTTCTGAGGAAAACTCAATGCTTTACAAAGAGGTGAGTGTGAGATATACTATTTTTTGGTGCTACACACAGTCTGTGGTTCTCTGTATGCCAGTTGATGTGTCATCTGCTCAGTGCTAGCTTGTCTGTCACAGCAGATGGATGGTGCATGTAAAAATGGATTTGCGCATTGCCCAAAGGCTTCTGCTAACCAGTGGTCCAGAGCAATTTTGATCACACTATTGTGAACATGATGGTCAGCACAATGGGCACAACTTTAAAAACTTGTCTACAGCCTACGGTTCCCTGCATAACACAGTATTACTAACTCTGAATTGAGCAGGTCCCTGTTCTCCTCATTCTCCACCAGTGCCTGTCTTTTTCTAGTTCCTTATTTGTACCCTTGTTTCCTTCCTTTTCTTCTTCCCATGCCAGCTTCATACTTACTTCTGGTCCTCTAATCATAATTCCAATCTCAGCTTGCTCACTTCACTCATTGTCTTTGAAACTTCCCTTTCTCTCTAGGTCCCCCACTCTTCTTCACCCCTATCCAATTTCATTCATGGTATTATGGCATCACTACCCTCATAACATCTGTGGTAATTGCTCATGATCATGTACATCTATACTCATCCATCACTGTCCCTCCCTCTCCTTAAAATTAGAGAAGAGAGAAATCTCTACAGCTAGGATGTGTGTCTGGTGTTTAAATTCACCTATGCGCCACTTTCATCAGTGGTCAATTATCACTGTTTGTTATTAATGGTGAAAGAGAGTATTAGATTTGCTGCAAGTAAATAAATAAATTAACTTCATTATTTGATTCCATTCTCAATGATGCAGTGCCTAATCACAACAGGCCATTATCAAATAAAAGTAAATCACAAATTAAACAAAGATATTAGCAAAATTATTTATGTACATCAGTCATGGTAACGTTTTCTAGATATAGTAATAAGAAAAATTAAGTAATTTGTATTATCAGATTTTCATAACAAGTTGCAAATAATTCTCTACACTTACCGACAAGTTTCTCCAAGCCAAGAAGACTTAGTCATACAGCCATCTGTAGTCCCAGAACTGAGAAGACAGTAAATAAATTTGTGCACAAAACAAAGTCTGGGTACAGCAGAAAGAAAGTCATGCAAAAGTGCTCTTTAACAGTAGACGTAAAGTAACTAGAAAAATACATATTTCAAACAGACAGGTGAAGCACAACAGAAGTATAGTAGTATATGAAGAAGGTCATCAGAATGATAATTACAAAAAGGACAGAAGATGTATTTAAAATCTTTTTTTAAAGGAATGAAAACGACAATGTCCATACACATACAATATATCTCAAAGCATAATTCAGTGTGTGTGTGTGTGTGTGTGTGTGTGTGTGTGTGTGTGTACTGTAACGCATAATTCAGTGTGTGTGTGTGTGTGTGTGTGTGTGTGTGTGTACTGTAACAAAACACAAAAATTTGTATTGTAGACCTGCGGTGAAAGAAGATAGAGTTCCATGCATTGGAAGTACAAGTTAAGCTGTGCAAAAATTTTAGACATTCCATAAATTTAGTTTCTGAAACATTATATTTATGAAATACAGTTAAAATAGGACTGGAAGCTATTTGACAAATGCAAATGATGGTAATAAGGTGTTCAACCTATTATACTGCAAACTCAAAATTTTTAACTGTTCAAGCAGAAGGAAGGGGGAAAAAAAAAAAAAAAAATTTTGATGACGATATTTTATGCAAAAGTTTTTTTTCATTCATCATGCATTTGACAGAGTTACCCTCACACATTCAACTCACTCACAATATTTGTCATCAAATTTGGAACGGGTTTGGACTATTATATAGTTCTCCAATCAAAGGACAAAATTAATTTACTGTAAAAGCAAAAGTAAATTTCTTGATTACATCCAATTACTGCACTTAACTAAGAATTAATTATTGTTTGATCGCAGATAAATTAAGTATTATACAAAAAAGCTGACCACATGCCCCTCCATATTTGCATCCAGTGATGCCTAACAGCTAAGGATGACACAGCAGCCAGTCAGTACCATTGGGCCTTCAAGACCTGTTTGGACAGAGTTTGTGTTTACGGCAGAGGGTGTAGTGAAAAATATGCCTACAAAACACATGGTGGCTGGTCAGTACCATTGGGCCTTTTGATGTATATTAAGGCTGATTTAAGTCTTTAAAGTTAGTTTGAAGACCACAGTGCTTTACAAGGCATGGTATTATTGGAGGAAGTATACCATTGCCTTCATCCAATCTTTGAACTGATTTACCCAATCCATTAGGGAGGCATAATAGATATCACATGAACTTAGAACCATAGTGTAACTTGGCATTTTTCATTCTAAAATGTAAAGCGATATGAAAATTGGTACAATAAAAACAACAAATGAAAAATAATTGCACATGATTAAATGGATGCTGCCAGCTGCATGCTGCATTACAGTAAGTAACATATAGCAAAGGAAGGAAGATCAGGGTTTAATATCATGTTGTTCACAAAATCAGAAGAGAGCACAAACTTAGTTTGGACCAATGTGGGTAATGAAACTTTTGGTGTCCTTTCTCAAAGGAATGATCCTTGCATTTGCTTTAAGTAACTTAGAGCAACCACAGAAAAAAAGAAGTATAAATTGTTAGATGGAAAATTTGAATCCTCACTCCACCTGAATGCCAGTCCAATACCTTATCCACAGCACCACTTCATGTGATATGATAAAAGGGAATAAACAGTAGAGGGGTTAGTGAAAAATATGCCTGCAAAATACAACTTACAAATTCACCACTATCATGCTTGTGTCAAACTGTGGAATACAAGAACTGATGGAGATAAGTCAAATAAAGGAAGCATAAATAATAGGAAAAAGGAAAGGGATAGTGGAACTAGGTCAAGAGAGAAAAGGGTTGTGGAAATCCAAGTGTTAATTTAAACTACACTGAAATAATAGAGCAGTAGTGATGCAATGAGACCAGAGAAAAATAGAATGGGAAGGGATAAAGTACAATGTCAGCTGTCAATGTGAGTTAAGGTCAACAGAATGAATGCTTACAGTTCATCGTGATGAATAGACATTCCAAGTATTTGGGTGTTAAAGTAACTGGTATCCAGGCTATGTAGTAGATAAACATACTCTGAGTGAGTGAGAAAGCAGATATAGTAGAAAACAGGTTATCTTCCTACTGAAAAGGAACTGACAAAAAGAGAACACTGAAAGTCATAGTGATCTTCATTTCATCTTTGTCTGAATACTGGAGGAAGTGTTGTGCATTATTAATGCTCCAAGATAAAATGTCAATACATATAAGTGTTTTGACCCTGCCAGTATGTAAGTGAAAACTTAAAAGTGACCAGGAAATAAAAAGTAGAGTTTCCTTCTATTCACAAAAAGCTTTCTTATAAATGTTGCCATTGGTTGTTAGTCTTACAACATAACCTCAGAGAAATACATAATGTTTTACAGCTATATGACTTTGTGAAAATAGTCTAACTGGCTGCTTACAGATGCTGAAATTGGGAAGATTCTGAATGATCCCTACAACTCTGATTCAAAAGATTAACCTTATGCTGAAACAACTTACTTCATCCCAAATGACCAAGAGTCTCAGTTTTGCGTGTCTTCAGATTGAAGACAATGTAAACAAAAATCTAGATCTGAACTACTTTCATTTTGGGGAAAAACCAATCAGGAAAAAGTGTGAAACATGCAAGGCACATACCAAAGCTTCAGCTGAAAACATTATGCACCTTCCAGGATGGAAAGCTGTTCTTAAGGACACCAAACCTGTGAATATCTCACAAATCTGACATTTGTTTGTTTCTGGTACCATGATAAAATCTATAATTTCTTACGTGAATGATTTAATGAAACTGCTCAAATCATCATCAAATAAAAGTAAATGCATGTGGAAACTTATAAATATAAATACTTGCAGATGCGAACAGCCACCAAGTAGCATTAACCAAAAAGTAAATTGGAGATTGCCTTTCAATAAAAAACAAATGGCAGATGAATTCGACTACTACTTCAATAAAACTGTTGAAAGTCTCACAGATCACTTCAGTGAAATGATTGCATGTTGTTACTTGTCTCGAGACTCTGTCTGGGATTGGACAGATATCTGCACTGACAAGCTGTTCTTACCACTGACATCAGAAACAGACAGTAAAAATAATTCGAACAAAATTAATGAAAAAGTCATCCACAGGACCAGATACAATCCTGTGCCTCCTCACCCACATGTGCAAGCTTATTCATAAACTTCCTCAATCCTGAATGACACATTTCCAAATGAACTGAAAGCTGTAGTAAAAAAAAAAAAAAAAAAAAAAAAAAAAAAAAAAAAAAAAAAAAAAAAAAAAGATGGAAGAAAAGAAAAGAAAACTATGGAAGCTGCAGTACAGGAATCCCTAGATTTTACTCTCAGTCTTCCTCATAAGAATCTATGAGCCACAGACATTTTTATTCATTTCACAAAGGCATTTGACATGGTCAATGGTACCATGTTGCTGCAAAAGATTTATTCCTATGGAATAAGAGAAACAATCCATGGGAGATTTAAAATTTATCTCAAAGACCAAAAACAAATGAATACATAAATGAAACAAGGCCTTCAGGAACAGTCAGCTCTGCTCTTCATCCATACAAATTATAAAATATCGGGTTCCACAAAGCTCAGTCTTAGGCTCCTAATTGTTTTTGCTTTGCTGTAGATCTTCCCTTAAGCTTGTTCTCCAACAGAATCTTTCTTTTTGTTGATGTTGCCATAATTCTCATATCTGGCAAAAAGAACTATTTCACACTGTGGTGAATCAAAATACAGTCCAACTAAACTCATAGCTTAAAACAAATAAACTGCTCCTTAATGAAAAGACTAAAGTCTCCCCGACTTTCCACACTACTTAGGAAAAACTCCACTGGTTCCCACATTATACCATGTTGCATTCATCAATGACATCAAATTATTAGTGGTTTCCATCACTGACACACTCATGTGGAAGCACCACATATTGTTCAAGCTGGATAAGAAAACATGTAAACCACTACCAAATTGAGTAAAGTATGTTTCCAGATTAGATCAATAAGAAATGTAGTGGCTATCAGCACCATAACATCACAAGCTATACTCTCTTTTATCCGATACCAATACTTAATTATAAAATTATATTTTGCGGTCAACAGTTAAAAGCAGTCAAGTTGTTTGAACTCTGAAAGAAAGCAGTCACAACAATACTGTTCGAACAGGCAAATGGAGAGTGCAAACCACTGTTAAAGAAACTGCGTATTGCACTTTCTATGTTAATATATACCAGAACTACTATTTTACAAAGAACAACTTCAGCAAATTAGTCACAAATTCAGATTGATAAAATCTTAATACAAGATCAATAAACTCACTTAGTTTGGTACTCCCCTTAACAAAACTATACTGCAGAGGTGTTAAATATACTGGAACAGAACTGTACAATCATCTCCTAACACCAATACAGAACATTAAAGAACTGAAGTATTTTAGAATAAATCTAAGTTGCCTAGAAAACAGAAAGCCACACACGATAAATGACTACAAAACTACTAAGTATCAGGATGGAAGTCTAGATCCGCTCTGCAGCAATTACCCACTATCAAAATGACCCATAAGATGGCCAATAATAATAATTTTTACCACGATAAACATATCTTGGGTAAAAAGTGACAATATTCTGAGAAAATACATTATAACCAAAGCTGCAAGCTCAGCAGACATGCTAGGAACAGCAGCAGTTTCTGTTTATATGCAGGATGTAGTTTACTTTCAGTCTCACATGCATAAATCTTAGTGATTTTACAACATCTGAGCTAAATTTAGGGTGCAGTAAAATCAAGAAGCAGTATAGTAGCAGCATTTAAGATTGTGTCCAGCGACTGCTTGGCTTAATGTTATTACTTGTGGTATAGACAAACTTTGGTTAAAAGTGGATATGCACTGAGTCTTTTGTGTATGGATCCAGGGGAACTGACCAAAATCTGCAAACAGCTGGAAACTGTATCGGTCACAGTCAACATGCTTCAGGCTGCTGCCCACGGATGAGTGGTGTTGGGGCACTTTCGCTGGTCAATACTTGCCTGATGGCGAGCAGAAATCAGTGGTGTGGTTGCTTATCTCTGCACAGAAGACAAAGGTGAGAACTGGTCAAATGTCACATAGACAAGTTTGAGGTATTGATCACTGCTGAAAGTACATCTGTGTTAGCACCATGATGCCTTGTCTACTGGGAGTGAGGCTGATCTTCCTAAAAGTGTGGAGGATGGGACTACTTATCATCTGGTGGTCTAACATTAGGCAAGTGACGGACCTCCTAGCATAATAGTGGGCAGGTCAGGAAGGAAGTCCAGTGATTGCTTGCCAAGGATCACATCTGACATGTGGAGAAGGCTCTGCCAGCAGCCACTGAGTGTACCGAGTGTGCCTGGCTGCAAATCTTGGCTTATATAAGCATGAATGACACCTGACACCAGGATTCAGAGGCCATCCTCAGTTAGATATAGTGGGAATTATTGAAGTTCACTGGCAGGAGGAACAGGACATCTAGTCAGCTGAATATAGGATTATAAATACAAAATCAAATAGGGATAATGCCGGCGTAGGTTTAATAATAAATAAGAAAATAGGAATGCCTGTAAACAGCATAGTGAATGTATTGTTGTAGCCAAGTCAGGCATAAAGCTAACACCCACCACAATAGTACAAGTTTATATGCCAACTAATTCTGCAGATGATCAAGAGATAGAAGAAATGTATCACGAGATAAAATAAATTATTCACGTAGTTAAGGAAGATGAAAATTTAATTGTGACAGGGGCTGGAATTTGATAGTAGGAAAAGGAAGAGAAGCAAAAATTTAGGTGAATATGGACTAGCGAAAGGAATGAAAGAGGAAGCTGACTGGTAGAATTTTGCTCAGAGCATAATTTAATCATCGCTAACACTCGGTTTCATAATCATGAAAGAAGGCTGTGTGCATGGAAGATACCTGGGGAGACCAGGAGGTTTCAGATTGACAAAAATCACAACACCAAGAATGATTGCGCAAATAAACAAAAATTCTTAAGAATGTTCATACATCTGAAAGATGCTGTTGATTCAAACTTCGCACCAGTCGCATAAGAGTAGTAAGAAGCACCACTATGAGGATGCAAATCAGGTTTGCTTTAAATAAATACACACAGTAATGGTAACCTTGGAGACTGGATGTGGTAAGTGCCTATCAGGTGACAAAGACGCCATTATTAACACCCAACTGAGTTTGAATGAGGTCATTATAGGGCTTTGAGAATCCGGTTGTTCCTTCTGCAATAATGCAGAAAGACTTGGCATAAATGTAGCTGCTGTATCCGACTGCTGGCAGTAACTGTCATGTGAATAAACAGTTCACAAGAAGACTGGGCTCTGGATGGCCATGTCACACTACTATGAGGGAAGACCATCATGTTTAGCATATGGCACACCATACTACACCTGCAGCGACAATATGAGCAGCATTTGGCACCACCATGACAAAAGGAACAGTTACAAATCAGCTACTTTAAGGGCAGCTCTGAGCCAGATGCCCTGTAGCGCGCATTCGTGCATTTCGCTGACCAAAATCACCGCCATCTGAGACTTCAATGGTATGAAGTGGCATCTAACTGAAGAGCAGGGTAGAGGTCTGTTGCATTTCCTGATGAAAGCTGGATTCTGCCTCAGTGCCAGTAAAAGCTGTGTGCTGGTTAGAAGAATGCCAGTTTAGGGCTGCAAACCAACCTTTCTGCATGCTAGGCTCACTGGAACATGGTCTGGAGTGTGTTTCTGTGTGACAACAGAGGCACTCTCACAGTTATCCCACACACCCTGACTGCAAAATTGTACGTCAGTCCGATAATTTGACCTGTTGTGCTGCCAGTCATGAACAACATTTCAGGGTGCATTTTCATCAGGATAACACTTACCCATACACTGCTGTTGCAACCTAACATGTTGTATAGTGTGTCAACATGTTGCCTTTGCCAGCTCGATTACCAGATCTATCTCCAATTGGGTACATAAGGGACATGATAGGATGATAACTCCGGCATCATCCACAAACAGCATCAATCATCCCTGTATTTCCCAAACAACTGGCATGGAACTCTACCCCACAAACTGACATCTGGTACCTGGACAATGCAGTGTATGCATTTTTGCATTCAACATTCCAATGGTTACACCAGTTATTTGTGTAAAGGCATTTCACATTTGGAGTGGGTTAATTTGCATGTACATTAACCTGTGATCTTGCAACATTAATCACTTAAATATGTTACCTAGACAAATATATTCCCAAAATTTAATTATTCTATGTTAATTATTTTTTAGTGCTGCAATTGTTTCCATCTGTGTATAATGGTAAGACAGAAATTTTGGAACCAAATAAATTGTAAGACATTTTCAAGGGCAGATGTAGAATCTGACCACAATTTTTTTAATTATGAATTGCAGATTAAAGCTAAATAAAACGCAATATATTAGGAAATAAAGAAAATGGGACCTCAATAAGTTGAAAGAACCAAAGATTATTGGGAGTTTCGGAGAGAACATTAGGCAACAACTGACTAGAACAGGGGAAAGAAATTCAGTAGAAGATGAATGGGTAACTGTGAGAGGATCAAATAGGTAAAGAGACAAGGTCTTGAATAAATCCTTAAATCCTTGGATAACACAGCAGATACTGAATTTAACTGATGAAAGGAGAAAATATAAAGATGCAGCAAATGAAGCAGGCAAAAGGGAATTTGAATGTCTAAAAATGAGACTCACAGGAAGTGCAAAATGGCTAAGTAGCAATGGCAAGAGGACTAATGTAAGGATTTAAAAGCATATTTCACTGGGGGAAAGACAGATACCACCTAAAAGAAAATGGAGAAAAGGGAAGCAGATTTATGAACATAAAGATCTCAGAAGGAAAACCAGTCCTAAGCAAAGAAGGGACAACTGAAAGGTGGAAGGGCTATATAGAGGGTCTATACACGGGAGATGAACATGAAAGCAATATTATAGAAATGGAAGGGGATGTAGATGAAGGTGAGATGGGAGATGTGAGAAGCATTTTACAGAGCTCTGACAGACCTGAAAGTCAAAACAAGGCCCTGGGAGTTGATGACATTCTCTCAGAACTACTGACAGCTTTTGGAGTGCCAGCTATGACAAAAATCTTTCATCTGGTGTGCAAGACGTATGAGACAGGCTAAATACTCTCAGACTTCAAGAAGAATGCAGTCATTCCAATTGATAAGAAACCAAATGCTTACCAAACTATCAGTTTAATAAGTCCTGGTTGCAAAATACTAGCATGAATTCTTGACAGAAGAAAGAAAACTGGTGGAAGCCAACATTGGGGAAGGTCAGTTTGGATTACAGATAAACATAGGAACATGCAAGGCAACACTGACCCTATGACTTATTTCAGTAGAAAGGTGAAAGGAAAAGCAAACCTACATTTAAATCATTTGTGGACTTAGAGAAAACCAATACAGGGAGCAAAATTCTATTTACAACTCATACAGAAACCAGACGACAGTTATAAGAATCAAAGAGCATGAAGTGGTAGGAATACTGCTGATATCGTTCAATCTGCACACTGAAAAAGCAGTATAGGAAACCAAAGAAAAATTTGGAGTAGGAATTAAAATTCATGATGAAGAAATGAAAACCTTAAGTTCTGCCGATGTAATCGTAATTCTGTCGGAGACAGCAAAGGACTTGGAAGAGCAGTTGATCAAATTGGACAGTGTCTTGTAAGGAGGATATAAGATGAACATCAAGAAAAGAAAAACACAGATCATGAAAAGCAGATGAATCAAATCAGGTGATGCTGGGGGAATTAGATTAAGAAATGAGACACTTAAAGAAGCAGAAGATGATTGCTGTTTCGGGTGTAAAATAACTGATGATGTCCGAAGTAGAGAGGATATAAAATGTAGACTGATAATGGGAAGAAAAGCATTTCTGAAGAAGAGAAATTTGCTAGCACTGAACATATATTTAAGTGTTGGAAGTCTTTTCTAAAACGTATTTGTATAGTGTGTGTGTAAGTCAATATTTGTATAGAGTGAGTGGAAGTCAAACAGGAGGAGTGTGAGGGGTAAAAATCATAGAGCGAGACCAAGGTAAAAATCATAGATGGAGACCGAGAGATGAATACAATAAGCGGATTCAGAAGGATGTGAGTAGCAGTAGTTATTCAGAGATGAAGAGGTTTGCACAGGATAGAGTGGCACGGAAGGCTGCAGCAAACCAGTCTTTGGACTGAAGGCCACAACAACAATCTCAGTTCCTAAAGGCAACTGGTTTCTTGGTGAGGAAAGTTAACCTTGTGCACATAGTGGAAGCAGAGCTACCATTCTGCAACACTGTTCTCAGAACCAATCACGATCCTGTTGTTTGGGGCAAATTGGTTGGCTTAAACCATAGACTCAGGCTATTCTGCGGCAATCTTGGATGCAGATTTCTCAATGTCTGCTATACGATAGAGAACTGGAGGATCCCCCCTGCCCTCCTTTCCTTGGTCAGGCATGCACTACAAACAGGAAGCGGCTCCTGGGTAGCGGAGTACATGTGGTGTGCACATATTTGTCTTTAAGATAGGGGAATTCCTCCACAGGCCTGACAAGGGATGTTCTGATTTCAGACAGGGATTCATTATCCCTCTTAGTCAAAGAGAGCAGCACTCACTATGGCATACTGGAAGGAAAAAATGCTAATGTAGTATTAGTTAACTGCAGAAGTGTTTAAGGAAGTTCCTATAGCCAGAAATTCTACATTTCAACTGGAATATATATCACAAAGATAAGGCTGAACACTGGTGGTGGAGGCATGCTTACAGCTGTAAATATTATGATATTATCTGTTAAGCTTAGTAGATTCCAAATGGTAAATAATTTGTTTTAAATGTGAATCAAACATAATCACTGAATGCTTGTATAGACCTCCTGTCTCAGGAGCAGTACTGGTGGAACATGTGAGGGGAAACTTGGATAATGTTTTGCATACATTTCCTGGTCATGTTATTGTATTTGGTGAAGATATCAACTTACCAGCTATAGACAGGGATATTCAAGTGATTAAAGTGGGTAATAGGGGCAGGGAACCATATGAAATCGTTCTAAATGCGTTATCTGAAAATTACCTTGAGCAGCTAATCAGAGAACTGACTCATGAAAATAATCTCCTAACCACGAAAATGTTTGAATTATTTGACTCAGTACACAACAGGGAAGCTCTAATTGCAAGGCTTTAACACCATCAGTAAATATGGTTGTAAACAGGAAAAGTAGGAAGACATTTCTGCTTAACAAGAGTAACAAGAAACAGATTACCTGAGCAGTCAACATGAAAAATTCATCTGCAGGACCAAAAACATTGAGTATCTATCGACAAAGTTCAGTGATTTTGTACAATATGTCTTAGATAAGTATGTCCCAAGGGAAGTTGTGATGGATGGGAAAGAACTGCTATGGTTTGACAGTCATGCTAAATCCTAAATGGATTAAAGATCTCTGTACAGGTACTCTGGGACCAAAATGGCATTGAAAATGGAGGATGACACACAGAGAATGCCAAAACACTGAAAGTCAGTTTCCAAAACTGATTACCTGAGCACATTCACACTGTACTTCATCCTTTACATTGTCTGACAAATGTGAAAACCATCAATATTGAAATAAGTGACCATGGCATAGAAAAGCAACTAAAACTGTGCAACAGAGGCAATGCCCCTGGACCACATGGGATAATACCAACATGATCTTACATAGAGTATGTGAAAACTTGTTCCTCTTTTAACAAAAGTGTATCAAAGGTAACTGGAGGAGCAAAGCATTTCTGGTGACTAAAAGAAGCGTAGGTCACTTCCAAGTAGGTTCACAGGACAGATGCACAAAACTGTATAGCTATATCTCTGACATCAGTCTGTTGTAATATTTTGCAACATGTTTTATGCTCACTTATTCTGAAATTTCTGGAGACTGAAAAGCTCTTTAGAAATCTATCAATATGTATTCTGAAAATAACAATCATATGAAAGCCAGCTTGCTCTACATCTATGTCCATACTCTGCAAGCCACCTTACTATGTGTGGTGGAGGACACCTTGTACTAAAACTAATACTAATCATTCTGCAGTCAGATTCAAATGCCTTTTCTTTAAATTTTCCCAATACTGTTTCATTATAAGAACACTGTCTTCCCTCCAGGAATTCTCATTTGAATTCACAAGGCATCTCCATAACACTTGTGTGTTGATCAAGCCTACCAATAACAAACCTAGCAGCACACCACTGAACTGCTTCGATGTCTTCCTTTAATCTGACCTTGTAAGGATCTCAAACACTTGATCAGTTCTCAAGAATGGGTAACAATAGTGTTCTATACATGGTCTCCAATATGCATGACTTACACTTTCCTAAAATTCCCCAAGCAAATCAAAGTGAGTCATCCATATCCACTACTACCATACTTGAGTGCTCATTCCATTTTGTATTGTTTTGCAACATTATGGCTAGATATTTAATCAATGTGACTGTGTCAAGCAGCATTTCATCCATGAGACCCAGAAAGCATTATATTCCTGTATCCAGGTTGATGGGATTTTCACTGACTTCCTGAAGGTATTGAATACAGTACCACACTCTTGCCTAATGAGCTAAAAATGAGTGTGTGGAATACCTGACAAGTTTTGTGGCTGGATTAAGCAGTTTCTAGAAAACAGAACACAGTATGTCATTCTCAATACAGACCTGTCTCCAGACACAAAGTAACACTGGGTGCACTGCAAGGTAGTGATACAGAGCATTTGGTTTTCACAAATATAGGCAAATGACCAAGTGGATAGCATTGGAAATTCCATGAGGTTTTTCCTGGCTGATGCTGTTGTATACAAAGAAGTAACAACATTAGAAAATGGTAGCAAAATGCAGGAAATTGTAGAAAAGTCCCTGGAAGCAGTCACATCTGTAAGATATGTAGGAGTATGAATATGGAATGATTTAAAGTAGAACAACCATATAAAACTAATTATAGTTAACGCAGATGCCAAGCTGAGATTCATTAGAAGAGTCATCATAAAGTGTAGTCAATCCAGAAAGGAGTTAGCTCAGAAAACCCTTGTTCAACCAATACTTGAATACTGCTCACAACTCTGCGATCCTTACCAAATGTGAATGACAGAGGAAACAAAGAAGAGCAACATGTTTTGTTACAGGTTCATTTAGTATGCACAAGAGTATCATGGAGATGCTTAGCCAACTCCAGTGGCAGATGCTCCAAGAGAGGGTTCTACATCATGGGTTAGTTTATGGATAAAATTCTCAGAGCATACATTCCTAGAATGGTCAACCATTATATTGCTTCCTCCAATGTATACCTCGTAAAAAGATCGTTAAGGTATAATTAGAGAGATTTCAACACACATGGAGGTTTACAACCAATCATTCTTTCTGCAAATCATTCACAACCGGAAGAGGAAATAGAGGGGAGTGATTGTTGTTGTTGTGGTCTCCAGTCCTGAGACTGGTTTGACACAGCTCTCCATGCCACTCTATCCTGTGCAAGCTTCTTCATCTCCCAGTACCTACTGCAACCTACATCCTTCTGAATCTGCTTAGTGTATTCATCTCTTGGTCACCCCCTACGATTTTTACCCTCCACGCTGCCCTCCAATGCTAAATTGGTGATCCCTTGATGCCTCAGAACATGTCCTACCAACTGATCCCTTCTTCTGGTCAAGTTGTGCCACAAACTTCTCTTCTCCCCAATCCTACTCAATACTTCCTCATTAGTTATGTGATCTACCCATCTAATCTTCAGCATTCTTCTGTAGCACCACATTTTGAAAGCTTCTATTCTCTTCTTGTCCAAACTATTTACTGTCCATGTTTCACTTCCATACATGGCTACACTCCATACAAATACTTTCAGAAATGACTTCCTGACACTTAAATCTATACTCGATGTTAACAAATTTCTCTTCTTCAGAAACGCTTTTCTTGCCATTGCCAGTCTACATTTTATATCCTCTCTACTTTGACCATCATCAGTTATTTTGCTCCCCAAATAGCAAAACTCCATTACTACTTTAAGTGTCTCATTTCCCAATCTAATTCCCTCAGCATCACCTGACTTAATTCGACTACATTCCATTATCCTCATTTTGCTTTTGTTGATGTTCATTTTATATCCTCCCTTCAAGACACCATCCATTCTGTTCAACTGCTCTTCCAAGTCCTTTGCTGTCTCTGACAGAATTACAATGTCATCAGCGAACCTCAAAGTTTTTATTTCTTCTCCATGGATTTTAATACCTACTCCGAATTTTTCTTTTGTTTCCTTTACTGCTTGCTCAATATACAGATTGAATAACATCGGGGAGAGGCTACAACCCTGTCTTACTCCCTTCCCAAACACTGCTTCCCTTTCATGTCCCTCGACTCTTATAACTGCCATCTGGTTTCTGTACAAATTGTAAATAGCCTTTCACTCCCTGTATTTTACCCCTGCCACCTTTAGAATTTGAAAGAGAGTATTCCAATCAACATTGTCAAAAGCTTTCTCTAAGTCTACAAATGCTAGAAATGTAGTTTTGCCTTTCCTTAATCTTTCTTCTAAGATAAGTCGTAAGGTCAGTATTGCCTCACGTGTTCCAGTATTTCTACGGAATCCAAACTGATCTTCCCCGAGGTCGGCTTCTACTAGTTTTTCCATTCGTCTGTAAAGAATTCGTGTTAGTATTTTGCAGCTGTGGCTTATTAAACTGATTGTTTGGTAATTTTCACATCTGTCAACACCTGCTTTCTTTGGGATTGGAATTATTATATTCTTCTGGAAGTCTGAGGGTATTTCGCCTGTTTCATACATCTTGCTCACCAGATGGTAGAGTTTTGTCAGGACTGGCTCTCCCAAGGCCGTCAGTAGTTCCAATGGAATGTTGTCTACTCCGGGGGCCTTGTTTCGACTCAGGTCTTTCAGTGCTCTGTCAAACTCTTCACGCAGTATCGTATCTCCCATTTCATCTTCCTCTACATCCTCTTCCATTTCCATAATATTGTCCTCAAGTACATCGCCCTTGTATAGACGCTCTATATACTCCTTCCACCTGTCTGCTTTCCCTTCTTTGCTTAGAACTGGGTTTCCATCTGAGCTCTTGATGTTCATACAAGTGGTTCTCTTATCTCCAAAGGTCTCTTTAATTTTCCTGTAGGCAGTATCTATCTTACCCCTAGTGAGATAAGCCTCTTTATCCTTACATTTTTCCTCTAGCCATCCCTGCGTAACCATTTTGCACTTCCTGTCGATCTCATTTTTGAGACGTTTGTATTCCTTTTTGCCTTCTTCATTTACTGCATTTTTATATTTTCTCCTTTCATCAATTAAATTCAATATTTCTTCTGTTACCCAAGGATTTCTACTAGCCCTCGTCTTTTTACCTACTTGATCCTCTGCTGCCTTCACTACTTCATCCCTCAAAGCTACCCATTCTTCTTCTACTGTATTTCTTTCCCCCGTTCCTGTCAATTGTTCCCTTATGCTCTCCCTGAAACTCTGTACAACCTCTGGTTCTTTCAGTTTATCCAGGTCCCATCTCTTTAAATTCCCACCTTTTTGCAGTTTCTTCAGTTTTAATCTACAGGTCATAACCAATAGATTGTGGTCAGAGTCCACATCTGCCCCTGGAAATGTCTTACAATTTAAAACCTGGTTCCTAAATCTCTGTCTTACCATTATATAATCTATCTGATACCTTTTAGTATCTCCAGGGTTCTTCCATGTATACAACCTTCTATCATGATTCTTAAACCAAGTGTTAGCTATGATTAAGTTGTGTTCTGTGCAAAATTCTACCAGGCGGCTTCCTCTTTCATTTCTTAGCCCTAATCCATATTTACCTACTATGTTTCCTTCTATCCCTTTTCCTACACTCGAATTCCAGTCACCCATGACTATTAAATTTTTGTCTCCCTTCACTATCTGAATAATTTCTTTTATTTCATCATACATTTCTTCAATTTCTTCGTCATATGCAGAGCTAGTTGGCATATAAACTTGTACTACTGTAGTAGGTGTGGGCTTCGTATCTATCTTGGCCACAATAATGCGTTCACTATGCTGTTTGTAGTAGCTTACCGCATTCCTATTTTCCTATTCATTATTAAACCTACTCCTGCATTACCCCTATTTGACTTTGTGTTTATAACCCTGTAGTCACCTGACCAGAAGTCTAGTTCCTCCTGCCACCAAACTTCACTAATTCCCACTATATCTAACTTTAACCTATCCATTTCCCTTTTTAAATTTTCTAACCTACCTGCTCGATTAAGGGATCTGACATTCCACGCTCCGATCCGTAGAACGCCAGAATATTATCAGAGAAGGGGGAAACATTATGGGAAAAAATTAATGAAAATTTTACAACTAGATGGTGCTGTAAGTGGCAGAATATGCAAAATAAAAGATGTAGAGTACACAGCTGTTCCTCGTTTGCATCTGAAATGCATGGCACGACTGTGCTGCTGTTAAAGCTCCTTTAACAAGAACAGTGACTGGGCAGCTCTGCAGAAGTTCCAGACAATCATTGGTGTAAAAAAAGGTGTTGGTCTCAAGTCTCCCTTTGGAGAAAAGATTACAAAATTTGAGAAGACAGGTTCCGTAAATGCAATGTGGCAGACGGAGGAAAACAGTCGATCCAGCGTCAATAGAAGATGTGGCCACAGCAATGCAGGTGTCAAGTGGTTGTGCACACACACAATACACAGGGAATTTGGACATGTCTGTGAGGATGGTTCATAAAATTCTACTAAACATCCTGTATAGCTATCCATACAAAATTATGAATTTCTTGCTCACATGGAAATGGACGATGAATGGCCATAGAACATTCTGTGGACAGATGATGCACATTTCCATCTCCAATGACATGACAATACACAGAATTGTACAAAATGGCCAATGGAAAATCCACTCACAAATCAACTGATACCGTTTCATTCTGCAAAGGTAACATTGCAGTGCAGGTTCGTGATTACCAATACTGTCACTGATATATGCTATGACATTATTTTGTGCACCAACATCATCCCAGCCCTTCAACAGCACAGATAGGATAATTTTATTGCAAAATGGTGCTCCTCCCTACACTGCCAGCCAGTGAAGCAGCTGTGCAGAGGCATTTTGCAAGTGCTAGAGTTATCAGCCATCATTTCTCTACAGCCTGGCTGTCCAGATCACCTGATCATAATCTGTATGACTTCTGGCTGTGGGGCTATATGAAAGATGCTGTATTTAGTGCTCCAATTACAAGTGTAGCTGAACTGAAGGCACACACTGCACTATGCATTCTGAATGTGACCCCTGAGATACTTAGATCTGTTGTGAAATATGCTGTTCCTTGATTTCAACTTGTGGCAAAAAACTGTAGAAAGCATACTAGAAATGTCTATCACCAGTATCATAAAGTTAAAAACAAATTTCATTGTTGCTTTTTGTGGAGTTTTTGGCTCCAGAACAATTGAAAACTGGTTTTCCCCATGTGAATCGCGTGTCCTTGCCATGGTGGCTGGGCTCACCTAACTAACAGTACAAAATATTTGACCAGGTGCACATCTACAATTGAGGAACATGTAAAAAAGTAAAAATGAGAGAGAGAAGAAGAGGAGAAGGAGGAAAAAAATAAGAAAAAAACAGTAAAAATATTACCACTTCAGTTGCCCATAATTTCTTATTTATAGTACAACCAGTTTCAAAGTCTAAAGCTTCACGTTCAGGTGACACCAAATAATTACAGAAACATAAATGTGTGGTGGTCAGGCTGGTCAATCATGTAGGGGGGGGGGGTTCACATCCACATCTCATTTATGTATGGGGAACATAGGACCAGTAACCACGGTACCTACATTGACAGTGCTGCAGTTGCTGGTCCTATGCTCCCATGCATTTGTTTGATGTGGTTGTGACCTCAAATCATTGAATGGCCTAACTGCCACACATTTATGTTTCCATAATTATTTGGTGGCACCCAAGGATGAGGATTTAGGCCTTTAAACTGGTAGTGTAATAAATAAGAAGTTACTGGCAACTGAACAGGACTTTTTTTTAAATTCTATTAACTAACAGTGCCACATTTGTTGAATGCCAAACTTGTGTGGTTATGCATGTTGCACATTATGGTCAGTTTAATATGCAACTCACACCACAGCCACCATATTGTCATTCATCTGTTATTTGCAGCCAAATCCATTTACGTTGTGATGCTTATAGCGCCATCTGATGAGGAAATTATTGTTAGTTTTCTTGTTTATGTAACGTTTGTTTTCTCCTTCTTCAATAATATTCTGCTCAAATTAAATGTCAGTTTAGCAGCATTTCTTTTTTTATGGTGTTTTAAAGCTGGAGCTTTAATTATAATCACTCTGTATATTGCGTGTTTTTACTGTATTTCATGCAATAACTAATACACTATCTGTCAATTTCACCTTGATTTTTTATCTGCGTGTTACTGTGAGTTCAAAACACTGGTTAAGTATTTACTGATGAAGTCAAAGGTCTATCCATCTAAAAACACAGTTATATTTAAAAAGAAAGATGATGAGACTTACCAAACAAAAGCGCTGGCAGGTCGATAGACACACAAACAAACACAAACATACACACAAAAATCTAGCTTTCGCAACCAACGGTTGCCTCGTCAGGAAAGAGGGAAGGAGAAGGAAAGACAAAAGGATATGGGTTTTAAGGGAGAGGGTAAGGAGTCATTCCAATCCCGGGAGCGGAAAGACTTACCTTAGGGGGGAAAAAAGGACAGGTATACACTCGCACACACACACACACACACACACACACATATCCATCCGCATATACACCATATACCATAGGTGTATATGCGAATGGATATGTGTGTGTGTGTGTGCGAGTGTATACCTGTCCTTTTTTCCCCCCTAAGGTAAGTCTTTCCGCTCCCGGGATTGGAATGACTCCTTACCCTCTCCCTTAAAACCCATATCCTTTTGTCTTTCCTTCTCCTTCCCTCTTTCCTGACGAGGCAACCGTTGGTTGCGAAAGCTAGAATTTTGTGTGTATGTTTGTGTTTGTTTGTGTGTCTATCGACCTGCCAGCGCTTTTGTTTGATAAGTCTCATCATCTTTCTTTTTAAATTTATTTTTCCCACGTGGAATGTTTCCCTCTATTATATTCATAAAAACACAGTTACTTATATCACAGGTAATATGGGTGTTGAAGGGCCTAATAATAGGAAGTGCCTGGTAAGAGAATATTTTCTTTTCAAGAAAGATAAGAATTTAATATTCTATTGACAATGAGACCACTACAGGCAGAACATGAACTTAGATCTGGCAGGAAATCATGGACCAGTCTCAAACCCTTTTAGAGTAATTCAAGGAAACTCTAAGACAGCTAAATGTGGGTTTCCAGGTAGGGTTTTGAGCCTCACAAACCCCAAATGCAACTCCAGAGTCATAACAATTATGACACTTTGCACAGTATTTTGATCCTTCATTCTGTATTTGCTTAAGTTTACTCTGTAAAGCTGAGTCATAATTTTTGGATACTCTCGACAAAAAATTTTGTTCTTTAACTTAAAATTACTTTTATGAAGTGTAACATCCATTATATTTACACCATATACTGCACTGAAATATACAAATACTGTAATGATGAATGTTATCAAAAACATTCATCAGAACAGATTTTTTCAACTTTGGGAGTAACATGTGGAAAAGATGACTGAGAATGCACTATTATTACTTAGGGTCTGGCTTAATGAACACTAATGATGGCAAATTTTAATGTAGCTACCAACTGTTTCCAATAACTCAGAGGAATGTGTAGACAGATGTGTTGATGACTGCTAGTACATGCAATAATTCTTATTTCAAAGCAAATTTCATGTAAGATATCATACATATAATTGCCAATGCTCCTCACTGTGATTGCTATTTATGACATAATGTATGCTCTTCTATATTAATTTTGAAGATGTTGCTGTATCATACCTACTACATTAAGTGATACAGAAAAGATGTATTTTTAGCACCTATCACGAATAATGTATTATATTATTCCTGAGGTCCATTCATATACAGTGGAGAAGTAGATGTGCTTCTGAGCAGTAGTATAATAATTCTAGAAGTGATAAGTAAATGAATGTTTGTTCATACTACACGAGAATTTACTGTCATAAAAGCATATTCGACGTAACATACCGGTGCTAATACTGTGTCACTATTTATTTATTACCCCTTAATTTATCAATGAAAATTACTGAAAGGCTTGCAACAGGCACAATAAAGGATTAACTCTAACAGGAAACTTTGTGTTCCGGAAAAGCAGTACTTAATCAGTCTTGGTATTACATTACTGGAAACAAAGAGAAACTGAAGTTATTAGGTGAGGGGGAAAGTTGTGACACTAAAAGAAGAAGATGACAAATATGGAGAAGAAATAGGAGGAAGAAGGAGAAAATAAATACAGCAACAAAACTGATGGATTTCTTTGTCGACTAACTGGATTTCAAAATGTACTATCTAATTTACAAATTGTTTTCACAAAAAAATCAAAGTTCTAAAAATCAATAGTGGCAATAGCAACTATTAATTTAGTGATCAAGCTGGATGTGCAAATGGATGTGTAACACCACACATCACTGGTGAAGACAAGGGTGCCTATGGCAGGAATGTGGCCACTATTGCACGCCTTTCACAAGTTTCCATTTTGGGCAGGTGCTATTATCCACCTCACCTCTACATGTGGAATTTACAATACCATGACTGTTTGCTGTGTGTGGATGCTATGAATCTTCTGATTTCCATCACACATAGATTACATGGAATTTTAAATACAAAATATGCATTGTCTAAGTTGTGACTGGACTTTATTCTACTACTCTAGAATGACGTCATTATGATTTCTGTTTGAGGCACCCATGAATATATCATCATTGTGGCCTGAAGTAAGGTCGCAACAATTAAAATACAGGTCAGTTGTTTTTCACAAATCTTAATTGTTACTGAAATATAGGTTTGAATGTCAGCTAAACATTTTGCATGGTTTCAAGATAGCTAGTCTACACCACACAATGAAAAATAGTTTTATACGAAGTTCTAATTCTCCATGTCAATAAAAAAGAGCATCTAGTAGAGAATGTGTACAGTTGACAGATTATTAAATCTATTATATCCACAACCACTGACAAAGTGTATGTGCTACAACCAAACATGCAATTCACTGTTGAAGTAGAAGAATAATAAAACTACGTAAGCACTTCTACTAACAGGGGAGAAATTGCTGTGATTAGGTTTTTTTTAATGGAGTGTAATTATTATAGTTAACATAAGTATTTTCTCAAGCAAAATGAAATTTGTGTGTAAATATAAATGAGTGTGGTCATGGAATTATTCATGAAACTTCTTCATAATCACGCAAATTTTCAATGCAATAAAAATTGGATCTCAAAATAGTCGGCATCTGGCTGACAGAGGTCTCAAACAGCATATACAGGAAATACTGACTACAAAAAAGCATTCTACAAATTTTTCATTTTCTTTCCTACCAAAAGGAATATAGTGAAAATGAAGATTTCTTCTCTTATACTGTTGCTGTATTCATCAAGCAAAGGTATTACTTCAATATCTTACCGCTTCTTGATGAACGTGAGGAAACCACATCAGGTCCATTACGTACCCACCTATTCTCCGTCTGATTCAGATACTGCATCACTGAGTCTTACGGTATAGTTGCTTAACCCTTACTATATGGTATTTATGTTGTTTCGCAATGACACTTGCATATCAAATGTATTTTTCTTTCTTTTAGTCTCTTTTATAACAGCTTTTTATAACAGCATTTCTCGCAAAGTGAAAGAAGTATTGCTAGTGGAACTACAGAGAGAAGACTCCAAAAGCTGGGTTTTCTGAATGAAATTCAGAGACAGAATGACATTCAGAGATGGGAGTTGATGGGAGGAGAGGAAGTAGGACTTTCTTGTCCAGTAGATAATACGTTCCAATCTCTCCCCTGCTATTCTCTTTCCTAAACCCCTTTTGGCCACCTCATTCCCTTTTCTATTCAGCCAGAAAGAAGATTTGGTGCAGACACCATAAGATTATGAAAATATTAAACTCTGCAATACATTTAAATGTAGTAATTTTTCACTAGTGGCTGTCTTTTGAAGAATGTGTTATTGGCCAATTTTGTCAGTATATCATTCTCAAGCAGACAACAACTTTCTGGTGGTGCATTGTATACATTCCCATTATGGATATCATTTAAAAACATGCCACATGTTTTGGGCACCAGTGGACTAAACATTGAAACAAACAATTTAATTTTGATTTTGTTATGTTTCTTGTTACACAGGGTAGTCTGCTGATCGTCACCTTGTTTTTAAATGATCCCTATAAACCATATTAGGAACATATATAGTGCAGTAATGTACAACAGTTGCCTAATTGAGAGAGATGTAACACTCAAAATTTGCTAATAATGTGTTTTCCAATTCAGGTAGAACCACTAACAGAAAATACTCCTTTTAAACAGTATGCGGTTAACCACCTCATTTATATCCTATTACCAGCCAATTAATTATATGAGGAATATATGCTAATAGATCAGATAAAAAGAGAGGTCCAGTTTTCTTGTATGTAGTGCTCACTTACTAAAATGGTTTACAATTATTTCATTTCAGTGAACAATGTTACAAAGTTTAGCAAATACAAGCCATGCAACAAAGAAATGAAATACCATTAGGGATAAGGAGTGACTTACGCAATTTTTTCACTTGGTGATCTCCATGGGACATCGTCATCTAACTCATCATCACTTTCATCACCTGCATCATCCTGTGGTTCTACAGCAATGTTGAGAGAGGAACTAGTGAACATGTCAGGAACTGGCAATATACTTGGACGGCGGCTACCTGTAACAAAGAAAAGGGGGCAGGTTGGTGGCAGTGCCTTATAAATAAAGCATTGTTACAAAAAATAATGTAATGATGAAGTTAAACTTTCTGATAGTACAGTAAATTACTGTAGTTTTCGAAAGACAGTGGAAATGCAAGAAATATTTCTAAACTGGACAGACTGACAAGTGACAACAGTACTCTTGCTTGTCAGATCCCTCTTGGTAAGAAATGAGATAGAACCCCAAATGTGGCATCTGATCAACTGAAAACTACTTTCCTACTAATTTCATCAAGCTTTATGTTTCCACTCATAATAAAAAATTATGATTTGTTCTACTAAAGAGCAAAATGAATATCATAAAATGACATAACTTTACAAATTGTTGACTTCATGTCAGTATGCTGTTCAAAAACATATTACATCAACTTGGAGCAACTAACAAAAAGAGAGATGATGTCACCAATCCATGAGCAATGTAAGTTGCACACATACATGTACAATTTTGACTTGTGAGATATGGACACTTGAAATATTACCTCTGATTTTGTCTTTATATGTGATAGAAAACAACACTTCTAAGACACATTTTCTGTTTCACTGTGTGTGGCTACAACAGCCTAAGAAGTATCTTACATGCTTCATTGTACACTCATTTGTGTATTTGTGACAAAAGTTTGGTATTAATTTTAAAAAGAAAATGTATTTTGTATTCACGAACTATTATACATCCTTGAATATGATTTCACTTAGGATCTGTGGAAGGGAGGTTAGCATATCTGTTCTTTTGTTAGTATGAATTATGTAATTTTGTTTTTATAACATGTTGCATGCAGTGCCAACACCTCAAAGAAAATTGTTTGCTTGTATATGCTCTGTTTGGATGATATTTCATGTTTTCCATTATTAGGAAGTGTATGCGTATACACAGCAACATTGCTGTGCATCTATGAACACACTGCTCTGTTCTGTGCAGTTCAGTTCTGGTTTGTGCAATTCTGTGCTGCACATTTGCATGTGGCATTGTGCAGCATGGCACATCCAGCATGGATGAAGCTTCACAATGAATGGGAGAGTGTACTTTATGAACCACTACCAATCGACCCTCCCCCCCCCCCTTCCCCCAGAATGGTTAGTAGTGTAGTCGAGTGGAGGTTGAAGGGATGGCTATGATGTCGGGCAGCGGAAGGTTGAGATAGGGTAGCAGGTTGGTGAAGGTACAGAGAGAAGCACTTGTCAAAATGCTTTATTTTCCACTTGTACATCACCACTGCATTGCTGCAGGGTAGTGACCACACCACTGCTCCATGGGAAGAAGACCAGGTGTCTGGCGAGATGTCAGCTAGCATTCAGCCAGCTGGCTCCAATAGTGCACCCAGCTTTGCCGACGTGAGCCCTGTTGGGTGAGTCAAATCACAAACACCAGGTATCAGTGGTGCATGTAGACGAATCTTGCTATAGTAGCTAACTCTGTGGTGAATGACTGTGTCCCATCAGCCATTGGTGCACAGTGCAGAAGTGCGCCCACCACAGTGACAGAAGATGACTGCTGTACATAGAGCATGAGTCCAGCTTTGGCCAGAGTGAGCCTGGAAGGCCTGTTGCATTGTGGTACTGGAGGGCAGACTTAGTGCAGGAAGGCAGACTGCGACAGACTCTAACTAGTGACTTAGTGCAGGAAGGCAGACTGTGACAGACTCAAACTAGTATCTGCTGTCAGCTTCTCTCTGTTGTCCCCTTGCCCAGCATAACCAACATGTCCTGGAAGGATTGCTGGACTATGAACCAAACTGCTACAAAAATTACAGCTATTTATACAAGGTATTAGTGAATGTAGTGGAGATGTTGAGTCGCAGACAGGCACATCAAAAAGATTGCTACCCAAAGTAAGCTTTTGATCACAAGGCCTTCTACTGAAGTAGACAATAAATACATAAATTCACACAGACTCAACTTATACACCACAGTAAATTTCATGATACTGTTGTTATTCCATCTTGGATTTTCCATTGTTTGATGCTGTAGCAGCACATATGTTATGCCAATGAGACACATTTCGTCATGCACTTGGTAACGCCACCCAAACCAACTGGTGGAAAAATCCCCTTGCCCACACTGCAAGAACTGTGCTTTACTTCTGCCATGTCAGGTTTCACTGCATGAGCCTGGCCCATCTCATAGTATTTCAACATCTCAATTGTTATAACTGAAATGGCAACACCCTGTATCCGCCAGCAACCAGCAACTGCTGCAATACTCCTGCATACTCTCACTGATTTGCCCCCAAACGGCAACAGAACTACACCGTCTACCTCCAGGGGAAGATGTGGTGTCCTTGGTCTCATTGAATACCAGTATGCAACAGCATATCACATGTACAGCACAAGTTTCTATTATAGGAGTGTCTGGAAGCCCAACCCACAAGATTCAGAGACTGCATTTCATATACAAACTTTACTTGCTAGGTTTAATCTTATGCTACTAAGTTGTTTATTAATACCCTCTTTAACAGACTATTAGTTTCTTTGGAATGCACATCACATCATGTCTTCATACTTCTACATCCTGTCAGTCATGAACCCTTGGCAACTTTCTTTGCAGATGCTGACGGCTCGTTTTGCAGCCTCATATCATCTTAAACCAAAGGGAACACATTTGTCATCAACATTCACACTACAATAATCCAAGTTCACATTTTATGCTATAGGGACCCCATCTACCAGTACCTGTACCATTGGTGGAAGGGATTGATGGGTGGTTCTCTGTATCAGATAGATGAAGGCTATGCACAGCAGAGTTAGATCCACAGTGGTTCTAGGAATCACAATGCTCAAGGCTACAGTGACTCATCACTGCTCTCCCCTAAATTGCTTAACATGCTGCATCAAAAAACTGTTACGCTTAAATCTGCTCTTCTTGCATGGCTATTAACTGGTTCTGGGACTGGATCAGGTCCAGTTTCAAAGTTTCATTCAGGATGGTTAGAGTCTGCTTTGGCAGTACTTCTAATGATTTGTCAGGCTAGTGCACATGTGACTCCATCATGCTCAACTGGGTAATTCCTGTAATCACGGCTGCCTTCCCATTAACTAATAACACATTACCTCTCCACTCCAGCCACCTTGCTTCTGTGAGCCTCCCATGCTCGTAGCAGCTCACCCCTACTACCACATTACTGTACACAGAATAAATATAGTGTAACCATGTTTGCTGGAAGTAAGGTTTGGTTACAGAATGCACCTTAAATGATCCTGTCCTCCTGCTCTGTCCATGAACAGTTGCACCAGCATGCTCTCTCACCAGTTTGAATCATCTGTGCTGACACATTGTAATCTTATCATCTCTGTCTGACAATACTTCAGTTTCTCTTTCTTCATCACCCTCTTCAGAGATCAACAACACACCACCTGCCCTCACACATACAAACTTCCCTACGACTCCCCATTTCACCGGAGAAGGATGCATGGTGTAACATTTGAATTGCACATGCTTCCCCACTACTGGGAACCTAACCAGTGGGTACAACCTTACTCAGTTTCCACCTCTACTGACACCATACGGTAGTAAAGCGTACACTCTGCCATACTTAGAACTGCTATGAATCTCAACTCTGATGGTAATCCCCCCTGTAGTTTATGCAGCCCCGACAAATATTGCTCTGGTGCTGCTAGGGCAGGACTCAGCTGCTCTTGAAATACATGATGAACAACTTCCTGTTACCAGAATGAGATTTTCACTCTGCAGCAAAGTGTGCGCTGATATGAAACTTCCTGTCAGATTAAAACTGTGTGCCGGACCGAGACTCGAAATCGGGACCCTTGCCTTTCACGGGCAAGTGCTCTACCACCTGAGCTACTCAAGCATGACTCGCGCCCCATCCTCACAGCTTTACTTCTGCCAGTATCTCATCTCCTACCTTCCAAACTTTACAGAAGCTCTCCTGCGAACCCTGCAGAACTTCCTGTTAGCTCGCCATTACCACTTGTGCATACCAATTACTGTCTACTAACAACTGTATCAGCTCTGTTATAGTCACACTTGCGTTCTTCTCGTCCTTGTCCTTGGTGTACAGCAGTCTGACGACAGAAGGCTATTGCCACTAGTTAGCACCTATATACAAAGAAACTCTAAAGAACCCCTACTCTAACACAAAAACTTATTCCCTTACCCTCAATACATTACACCATAATACCTTACACATAATACCCTAAATAATCATCAATAAACACAATAAAAAAACCTCTGTCATTTCCTTGACCTTATTGCATGTGGCACCTCCCACACATGTCCATTCACATTCTCATGTCTACTTCTCTGCTTGTTCCTCTTCAGGCCTTTCTCTGGCTCTACTCTTACTATGCCTTGGATTAACTCCAGAGCACCTCGGAATCATCACAGGGATCAACATGCACCACTGTCAATCTTGCCAGCAACTGTAGCCTAATGGTGACTACATCTACAGACTTATCAACATTAATGTGAAAGACTGCAGTGAGGAACATTGGATTGAAGTAGCACGATGCTATTAAACATACGATATGTCTTTAAATGCAAACATTTTTAGGTTAGGCTTTACTGTGACTGTTACTGACATTAAATTAAACAAAAAGTTCACTGTTACCGGTCACAGTTTTATTTATTTCTATGACGCGTTTCGAAGGTTTAAACCTCCATCATCGGTATTAGTTAGCATTATGTGTGTGTGTGTGTGTGTGTGTGTGTGTGTGTTGTGTTACGATTTTTGGAGGAACTTGTGGCACTGCCTAGTGGAGAAGCAAGACACTATTTCAGAATATGGTTTAGGATTACTTTTTACAAAAATTAAACTGATATCTAATGGTAAACTAGAGTAAACAAATATGGCATCTGGAATCAGCTGGGTGCAAGGTTCGTATAGCAGAAGAGAAGACATAATCACAAAGTGCAAAGAATATACATTGTAACAACATTATTACAGAATAATTGTTTAAAGCATTTGGAGGTGTTTGTTTTGAGTTGTCAAATATATGTGTGTGTACTTCAGGTGGTATATAAATCCAATTTTGACAAGTTAAAACAGCTAAATATTCGTACTCGTTTATACAATCAGGTGAAATGTTCAAATAGCTTAAACTTCATACTTGTTAATAACAATTAGGTGAAATGTTACAGACTTGAATTACAATGATCATATTGGCTACAGCAGTAAAATCATACATAGATGACACTCTTTGATTGGGGTTAATTATATGAGAGAAAGCACTCACATGGCAATTAGTCTTAAGATTACATGTTGCATATAATATCTGCCTAAAGGTTGGGGTAATACATTGGTTAATGCTATAAAATATGCAGATAGATGTACATTTGTGCCAGAAGTTGCTGTACATACAGTTTTAAGCTGACAAGGGGTACAAGCTGTTGGTGTGATGAATTATCTGTGAATGAGGTCAATCTCTTGTACTCTTGGCGGTTGTCATTATTTATGGTAATTATTAAAATGTGTGCACATGTGTGTGTGTGTGTGTGTGTATGCCAATGTGCCGTTTCCAGTAACAAACTCGACAACACCTCCAAAATCCATTGGACAATATTAAATCTGCTGTTCACTTGAGACAATGCCACCATTTCTGACACCAGTTATTGTCAGTTGGGGTTGGAGGGGTGACTGTGATGTCAGAATGGCAGGTGGAAAAAGGTTGAGATGGGATAGCAGGCTGGTGAAGGCCCAGTGCGTAGCAGCTGTCAAAATTATTACTTTATTTTCCGCTCATACATAAGTGCTGTATTAGTGCGGTGTTGCGACCACACCCTCAATCCACAGGAAGGGGGCCAGTGAGATGTCAGTTGGCATCTGGCCAGCTGGCTGCATATTTATATAAGCAGCAGTGCATATGTTATGCCAATGTGCCGTTTCCATCATGAACTCGACAACACCTCCGAAACTCACTGGTGGAGAAATTGCCATGCCAACACTGTAAGAACCTTGCATTACTACTGACCTGGTAGGTTTGACAGAGCCACCAAGGCCCGCCTCACAATATGTCAACAGTTTGGTTGCCATAACAGAAAGGACAACACCATGTGCCGGCCAGCTACCTGCAGCTGCAACAGTACTCTTCCACATATTTTCACTGATCTGAATGAAATGGTAATGGCACTACAATGGGAAGAACCATTATTGATATACTTTCACATAAATGGTCAGTTGGTGAAATATTTATGTGACAGGAACTAGTATGTTACTTGACCCTTCCTAGAATGTGTGTTCTTGGAATTTTAGAAATAAACCTTCATGTGGGTCACTCCAGGTAAAGTGATCCAATAAAAATTAAGTTGGTTGCTTGACGATTTTAAAATATTTTTGTTTTTTATATGTGATTACCATGAATATGAAAAGTTCACAAAAGTTTTTTTTAAAAAAATTACCTTGCACTGATACTGAATGGTGGCCATTTTTATTTGTAAGCACATGGAGGTTTTGTAATTTGGAGACATTAACATTAATTTGAATATCTCTGCACTGGATTAAATTACAACACTGCAATTGACATGATTGTTTTTAAAAAAGTCTCCTCTCCAAGACTGCTTATTACCCAAAATACCCTAAATTCAAAAATAATCAATCAAAATGACATCCAAAGTTTAGTCTTGAAAATTTAGAAAATCCACTTTTTAGACCCAAAAATAAAAACTAAGCAGTGATTTACCAGAGTGTATTTTTACCCTCTAGCTAGATATCATAGACTAATAGCCTCATACGGAGCAAGAACACTGACAAATGTTTTCTTAATTTTTTATAAATTTTTGTGATTTGAAAATTTTTATTTTTTGTAAAGTTTTGGGCTAGTTATCGAAGTCAGGACTGAACACAAAAATTTGATTTTTGCACATTTTGTACACTTATATGATAGCAAAGTACTGTAAAAATTTCATCATCAATATTTGACTGTGAACAAAGAAATGAATTTTTGAAAATAAGGAAATAATTCACACTACACTACAATGGATCTTATGGTTGTTGCCTAATTCATGTGTGATACTGTCTAGCTGTAACCAATTATTATTCAAAAAAGGCAAACAAGATGAATTGGGCAACTATAGGCCAATCTCACTGTTACCAATTTTCTCAAAAATATTTGAAAGAGCTGCATGTGATCAGATTGAAAATCACAATTCATCTAACAGCATTATCTTAGGCAATCAATATGGTTTCAGAAAAGGTCGCAGCACAATCCATGCAATAAATGAATTAGTCACAAAAGTCAGCAGATGTCTTGATGATAGAATGTGTGTGTCAGGCATCTTTTGTGACCTGTCCAAAGCCTTTGACACAGTAAATCATGACCTGCATCTCCAAAAATTGGCACGCTATGGTTTTCAAGGCAAATCTCTTAGCTGGATGTCATCATACTTGGAAAACAGAAAACAAAGAGTACTTATTAACATCAACGGCAAGAAATTTCTCTCTGGCTGGAAAAACACTCAATTAGGTGTTCCACAAGGCTCAATATTAGGGCCACTGCTTTTTCTATATTATATTAATGATATGCCATGTCAGGTCCAGTCTGATACTATCCTCTATGCAGATGACTCAACAGCTGTAGTCTGTTGTAAAAATGAGGTAGACCTAATTCATCATATTGAACAAACACTTGGGGAAGTGGAGGCATGGGTCAAAAACAATAACTTGACATTAAATATTACAAAAACAGAAATTGTTCATTTCACCACAAAACAATCTGCACAGTCTATAAGTGAAATAAGGTATATGGACAAAAAATTAGAGACTGCAGACTGTGTCAAATTCCTTGGCATGTTAGTCAATAAAAACCTGTTATGGAGTCGCCATGTGGACAACATACTGGGTCGACTGAATAGCCTTGTATATATTATGAATATCTTGTATAGTATTACTGATTTAGCTGTAAGAAAAACTGTATATAATGCATATTTTGTTTCAGTCATTAGGTATAGTATAATTTTCTGGGGGTCTGAAAAAACAAATTTACTTAGAGCTTTTAGACTACATAAAAGAATCATCCGAGCAATGGTGGGAGCAAAACCAAAGCAACACTGCAAACCTTTATTTGTAAAACTGGATCTAATGAGCATTCCAAGCATATACATCTATGAAACTCTCACTTTCACGAAAAGAAACCCACAACTTCTTGAAGACAACTTCTTCTTGCATCAATATGTTACAAGACATAGAACGAGCTACATGTTACCTACCCACCGTTTAAAATCATATGAAAAAACCCCATACTATATGGGCATGAAATTTGTAAATAAAATATGGAAAGATATGGATGACCCAAATGTAAAAGGCACCAAAAGAGACCTGGAAAAATATCTGAAAGATAAATGTTACTATAGTGTAGAAGATTTCATGAATGGTAACAATGCATTATAATTGTAATTAAAATACCTCTTTGAAGATGTTACACCATGTATATTATTAGTTTATTGTCTATTTTTAGTATTGTTATATATAGTGTAAAAACTGACAAGTCACCTATGTCACAATCTTTGATTGTATAAGGCATGTTGTGATAATAAAAATTGAATTGAATTGAATTGAATTGAATTGTAGTTAAGGTACTGAATTATATGGAAAAACTCAAAAATTATGGAACTCAACATTTATATTATCTTAATAAAATTAAAATAAATATTTTCAATTAACACACTTTCAAGATGCGGTGCTTCCTAATCCTCGTAATAATTGTTAAGAACACTTATTTCTTCTGACAACTTTTGTGATATTGAATAAGACCTTCCAGTTGCTGCGATAAGTTCAAGCACTGAAAGCTTCCTTAATGTGTTTTTCATTGGTATTCAAATTCTGTCGCTAGCAAATTTCTTGACTGACACTCTCGGGCCAGCAGGGTGGTAAAAATTCACAAAACATGATTTTTTTTCCTAACATATGCTCTCAAGCCATGCAAGCCACTACTGTCCATCACACATACATGTTATTCAATAAGACACAGATGTAATTTTACAGACACAATGATCCTCACAAATTTCAGTTTCTGATGTCACATAGCATCGAACGAACTTTTCTGAAATGCCAAGGAATTTGTGGAATTGCCTTGTCCTTTTACTGCTATAAAGTTTTCATATCTGGTTTGAAGTGTTGTTTCAATATGAAGAACTACCTCTTATTTCTTGATGTGAAAATAGGTGATGTCTTTAATACTACCTTTCCAAAAGGCGTTCATGTCCTCTATTGTAAGAATTTGATCTGTGGTAATTCTTTGTAGGTTGGCTTTACTCACTTCATCTTTTGTTGTACCTCCTATTCCATCGCAAGCATTTTTACCATGGCAAGAGGCAAAAGTGCCATTTGGCCTCCAACCCGAAATCAACTTTGAGAATTTGTTTTCTTCTTGTATTGGCTACCACTCCCATCCGAAAAGTATATGAGTTTACCAACCTTGGGAAACTCTTCTTTTATGTAATTTGTTATATACTTTTGAAGCACATGGACAACTGAAGTGTTGTGCTCCAATTAGTCATGTAGACTGCAAAATGAAGAACTGCGAACTTCAACGTTTTCATTTTTTAAGTACAGAACAAATGGACGCACTGTTGCCTGGTCATTGACCCAGTAGTACCCTTATATTTCATACATAACTGCAAGTGTAAAGTCTTCTGCAATATCAGCTAGAACTATACATTCAGTTTCATAAAGTTGTGCTCTTTTGTTCTTAAAAAACTTGCTTTGGATTTTAATAAGATAGTGGTGATTTTTGAGATTTTCTAAGTTATCAATTAAAGATTCAAAGTACTCTTCCTCAGATTTAACCACTACTATCATTTTAGATCTGTCAGTTTGCAGGTAACATTGTCAGGCATTTCCTCCTAAGAGTCATTAAAACAATTCAAGAGCAGTTTCTTTACCAGGGCATTACCACACAAACTCATCATCATGCAGTTATAACTGTTAGTGTCACATACCATTAGATCTAGTAACTCTTTGTAGTTAATATCATTGAGTTTTGCACCCAAAATCATTAGTCTGACATTCTGATGATATAAACAAACTCATACAGAGTGTTTTACAAAATACACAACTTAGGATGAAGGTCACAAAATTCTGACCTTCCAATTTTGCATTCAGGATGAGCATTTTTGAAAGCTACATTAAGTTCATTCAAATTTGACAGTTCTAGTTATTTCTGCTTTGTTACTTTAATTCCATTTCTAACAATTCTTTTGCTATATTTGCTACCCAGATATACTCTACCATTTTCACTGTCTTAAAAAAAACTGCTAGATCTTTCCAATTGTCTCTTCACTTACTTCTTCTCCTTTCTTATTTCCTAACCCTGGTAGAATGCCTTGCTCTTTCACTAATTTTTAGTTAGTCTAACCAAATGATCAGAAACATTGAACTCATGAACTATTTTTTCTCTTGACCGTGAATCAGGAAGCATACTTAAAATTTTAACTTTTTCCTCTTTAGGTGTCACTGAACACTTACCTTTTAATTTCTTGATTAAGCTCAAATATTCAGTGTCAAATGATTCTGGGGGTAGGTTTTCTTATTATTTAGAAATACTGCTGGTATCTGCATTATTAAAGCATGATTCTAAGTCTTTTCTAATTTAGTCTGAAATTCGTTGTACCTTGTTTTCAATAACTGCTTTTCTTTTTCTCATACTCAATTTTCTTATTTTCAAAGTAGGAGAGACCTCTAAATTAGAACAAGCAAAATCTTATTTGCTAATAGCTTCCTCATTAGGAATATGAATGTTGTCATTAATAAGGTTACATGATTCTGGTTCTGGATTCACAATAAATATCTTTGAGTAACAGTTTGAGCACAGGGAATTTCTTAGAAAGCTGTTTTAATTGCACCTAACAAGTACAAATGTTTAAGTTTAATTTCCCCTCAAACCTTTATTAACTGGATTTTATGAACTTTTGAGTGGATCAGAGCATTTATTCCCAAAAATGTGACTGTACTTCAGAGTGGATCAGAGCATTTATTCCCAAAAATGTGATTGTACTTCAGAACATACTCATAATTTAAACAAAGTTTGTCTATCTTCATCAAAGTTAGGGTGAACAGACGTCCAGATAAATCCAGACATGTCTTCTTTTTTATCTCTTTGCCCGGGGTCTGGGAGGATTTTTAAATTGGTCTCCTTTTTTGTAAACCTAACCATAATAAAATTATATTTGCATTATTTCCATTCTATTGTTCTTTTCTTAAATATATTACCTACGGATGGCAGCAGGATTGTCAATTTTATCGATCACATTTTACATAATGTAATTCAGCATGGAGCTGATACGCTTTCTGTTAATTCGGAGTGTGTCATCAGGAAAATTCATAGCTGTTTTTTCTACTTATTCTGTTAGAACGGAACAGTTACATTCGTTCTGTAAATTTGTCAACTTAAATTACAAACAAGTCCTGTCTCCTGTGCACACTAGGTGTGTCTCTCTTTTCCCAGCTTCTGAAAGGGCACTGGAAATGTATGCTGCTCTGAAATCTTACTTTCTGTCTGAAAGCAAGCCACCAAACGTTTTGCTTCAGTGTTTTGAGAACAGGTGAACTGGAGCCTATTTACGGCATTTCCATTCAGTGATGCCTGCATCCAGAAAAGACACTTATCTGTGCTTGAAGCGATTGAAATTTTAGGTTCTGTATGTAAGTAGCTTGAGGACCGATTAAATGAAAAGGTTAAACAGAAGCTGGAAATTGCAGCAGAAGAAGGGTTTGATAAAGAATCTAAACTTTTAATGGAGGAAACTATGTTGCTGTATTAATCGTGCCATCGATATTTAAAACGCTGACTCTGTGCGTTTCAAATGAATGTCTCTTAAAAAATATGTAACTACAGTGATGTAGAAAAAAGCATTTTGTATTTGCAAGTTAAATGTTGAGCTTTTGAAATTGAAGACATAAAATGCTTCATCCAATTCTGTAGTAAACAATGGGCCAAGTGTTTCTGTGAAAGTAAGTCTATTGATTGTCATTCAGAATTCACTCATTACAACACAATACAGTGATGACAGGAATAGGTTGAACACTGAATCTGTTAAGGGTGTGTTGATGATCCAGTATAATTTAAAAGAATTTTCCTGTGTATCTTTTTACAGCTATCCGCTAAGCATGCCTACACTTCTACAGAAAATTGGATCCTTCGAGAAGTACCAATAAAAGTCATGGAATGTATGTCATATCTGTTAATTAATTCATTTATTAAATTTGAGCAAGTGATCTATGTATTCCGTTTTTTTCTAACTTTGTCCGCCTTGTTAAACCTGTTTGTCCTCTTGTTTATGCATCTGCGCCTGGTCTCCCTAATTAAAGTCATTAACATTTTTTAAATTTATTGAACCTGAACCATAAACTGTTTTGTGCCACACTTCACTTACTATCTGTCCAGTGGAGTACTGTTATCCATTTTATTAGATTCCAATTAGTCTTTCAAATTTATTTATTATTACATTTTAAAATTACACTCACGATGAAAGCACATAAAATATTCTACACTCTCAATCAAGTATGTACATTCACTGTAACAGAGGTTTCTGAACAGACTGACTACAACAATGTCACATCCGGTAAATGTAGTAGGTGTACACATTTCATGTATAGACTTGTAACTGACTACGGGGCTCCTGTGCAGACTTACTACTCTGTCCGCTGAGCTCCTGCACACACTTGTATCTAGTACTAAACTCATGCACAGAATGTTAGTCTGCTCAATAATAAAGAAATTTCACGTCTTTGTTATTTTACCTTTATCATTTTGAACTTATAATAAAGTGCTACTTAATTGAGAATAGCTGTAAAGGGGCAATTTTTTTTTAACATAGAACTAAAGAAATAGCTCTATTGTTTAATATTTTATAATTATAATCAACAATACTAACTAAATACAGCATGATAGTGTTAACTAAATATAGCTTACAACTAAATTTTATTACAATGAAACAATAAACCATTTAAAAGGGCAACAAACATTAAGGTCAGTTGCAGCGTCATGTGAATTACTTCCTCATTTTCAAAAATTCGTATCTTTGTTCATAGTCAAATATCAATGATGAAATATTTACAGTACTTTGCTATTACATAGGTGTACAAAATGAGCAAAAATCGAATTTTTATATTCAGTCTTACCAGAGATAAGTAGCCCCAAACTTCACAAAAAATGACGATTTTCAAATTTAAAAAAATTATAAAAATAAATGTTCTTGCTCTATATAAGCATAGTAGTTTATGATATCTAACAACAGAAATTCAGTGTTCTTGCCCCATATAAAGTTAGTAGTTTATGATATCTAACTACAGAAAAAAAAACACACTCTGATACATCACTGATTAGTTGGTATTTTTGGGTCTGAAAATTTTCAATACCAAATTTTGGATGTCATTTTGAATGGTTATTTTTGAATTTGGGGTATTTTGGGTAATAAATAATGCTGTAGAGAAGAATTTTCTAAAAACAATCATGTCAATTGCAATGTTGTAACTTAACCCAGTGCAGAGATATTCAAATTAATGCTAGTGTCTCCAAATTGAAAAATCGCCATTCAGTAACAGTGCAAGGAATTTTTTTTTAAACCTGTTTTGAACTTCTGAATTATAGGGTAATCACGTGTAAAAAAATAAAAAATGGTTAACAAACCTCAATGGATCACTTCATATGGGTTGACCACAATGATGACCAACAGCTATATTGTAGTGTTCGCCACTTGGATTGGATGAGCATTTCTGTGATTCTCTTAATCATGATGAAACAAGCTGCTTCTTTGGATCTTTATTGTCTGCACTGTCAATCATATTTGGTAATGGTTACAGTTTGATAAGCAATTCTCAAGAATGAATGAAGGTTTTGTGAGCTACTTCATTTGTGACTGATTTACATCTTCTTAAGATTTGTCCCATGAATCTCAGTGTAGCATGTGTTTTCCTATTAGTGTTATGTGCTCCTTTCAGTTTAAATAACTCCAGAAGTATAGTTCTAGATATTTAACTGTTGTAACTATTTCCTGTGACTGATCACTCTGTAACTGAACAACAGTATGTCTTTCCATCAATTTCCACAACATTATACTTGTTATGTCAAGGGAACAATACAAGATACAACAATAAGTGCTACAATAGCAGGAAAATAATACTGCCTTCCATCAAATTTTGTGTTTTTCAGGGCATATGAGAAAAAACAATCAAGGCCAGTGCAATAAAAAATCAATGCTTCAATGTTTTCTTGCAAAGAAATGCCAATTTCACATCAAGACATTACGGAAGAGTATCTAAAAGACATCGACAAGACACCAGAGTCACCAGGTAGAAATTAAATCTCTTTTGTCATATTACTGATTTTTAAAAAACTTAAAACGCGAGCCACAGCTCACACGTCATCCGCTAAAATGTCTGGCAAAACAGGCAGCAGCCCGACCCTGAGACGTAAGTGGCTAAATTAGGGGCAGGGGATCAGGAGATGTCTGACAATTAATGGCTGGCTACAGAAAGGACAGCTGGGTGCAGGGTCGCCACTCAACAAGTGGTGGTGACTAAAGCGGCAGTGCCCTATTCACAACTGAGCTAACATTACTTCCTCATGGCAAGATGGCCGGGGGAAGTTGACTAGGCTGTTGGGAGAGGTTTGACTTCTCTGAGTCTGTTCTCATGAAGGGAGCTCCATGCCGAAGTGACGTGATATGCCGATAGAGAAAAGTACATATATCTTGCGAGGGAACAGAGTAAGAGGTGGGCTGATCGAGATGGACTGCGGCCTTGGCTGAAGCATCAGCAGCATCATTCCCAGGCACACTAACATGGCCAGGAACCCACATGAACATCACTTAGGCTCTCCCATCTGGGAACAAATGGAGGCAGTCCTGAATCCGTCGAATGATGGGATGGAGTGGATCGGGATTATCTAGACTCTGCAAGGCACTGAGGAAGTCAGAGCAGATCACACAGCGAGTGAGCTGGTCCCTCTGAATGTAGTGAACAGCCTGATAGAGGGCAAAAAGCTCTGCTGTAAAAACTGTGCACTGGTCAAGAAGCCGGTATTGAAACTTATCAGCCTCTACGACAAAAGCACAGTCAACAATGTGGGTGGACTTGGAACCATCAGTGTAGAAAAATATGCTATCAGCAAGTTGTGAGCGAAGTTCAAGAAAGTTGCAGCGATATAAATTGTAAATGGTAATAGCCCGTAATATATGCAACAGATATATTGAGAAATACTTTCACATCTGATGAATTCTCACCGTCAATAAGAAACACTCCATTCTCTTTGAGTCATTTTATTCACAAAGCCAGTTTTATATTGGTCATGTTCCATTCACTAGAGGACAGAGAAGCACTCTACTGCATGTGTGTCAGAAGTTAGGGAACACTACATCAGCCAGCATATGACTGTCTGCTGCCCTCTAAATCTGAACCAATAGAATAAGTGGAATTGATTCTCACAGAGAAGATTTACAGCTTTCAAAGGGTTTATTAAATGCTAACTTAAAACATGTTCGATAAATCTACAGCAGAGAGATATAACTGATACAGCCTATATGTCTTGAAAATGGGAATTACTTCTGCTTCTTTCCAAATTCCTGGAATTACTCCAGCAATCTATACTAAATTTCTACTAAATGAGGAGTATTCTTTTGTATTTTCATACAGGTATGCCATCAGGCCATTCCCTCTACTGAGAAATTTTAGTAGTTGAGTTCCTATTCCACAGTAATTTTATTTCTTCATATTCTATTCATTTCAGCATTTATATGATAACTGAAAGAAGGAGTCACAGTATGGTCTTCCTTAGTGAAACAAATTTGGAAGAGTGAATTATTCTACTGTCTGGACGAGAACTTTAATCTGTAAGGAGTTTCTTTGTGGCATGCTTTCTGCTTCATAGTGAAAGATTTATTCTAGGTTGAAGACTTCGCCGCAATGGATTAAACAATACACACAATGTGTTACCCATATCATATGTTTTGTATGTATGTTTCAAATCATTCATGAAAGTTATTTCACAAAAAATCAAAGAACAAAAACAGAAAAAGTAAACAAATACTCCCAAAGCTACTGACCATTTACAGAAGATGAATGATAAATAATTTCCAGCAGGTCAAATCCACAGGACAGGCATGAGTACCCACTTGTGCCCATCTAGCTCACTAGTGGACAAGCTCAGGTAGTACAGCTACCTACCAGGCATTTCAGGAGCACACACTCCGAGCATAAGCACGTGGACTTGGCCACTCCTATTTGCAGGTACTTGGCCAGGGCAGTATGTACTTGCAGGCAAGGACCAAGGGCCGGGCTGACTAACTGCCTGTTGGTGTGATTGACTGCCTATGTGTCAGCTATTTGCCCACCACACCCACCTGCCACTGTGGGCAGGCACTCAGTCTGGAATAGTCTGCCGTGGGAGAATATATTCTGAAGAGGATAGTTGTGCATTTTCAGCTTACCAAATAAGTAATTACTTCTAAAATCTGCACAAAGTTTACACTGTAATGCATATTCTTGATAAATTATGAATGTGTTACAACAAGGTACATAAATTTGGATCATTCCCATTGGCAAGCAGGGCTCTGTCAATTGAACTATCTGACAGTGCTTCACTGCCCAACTCAGAGGTTTTTTCAGCCAGTACTTAACACTCTTCATACTACATGGAGACTCTCCTGCAAGCTTTGCTAAACCAATATGCCTGAGAGGAGGTATATGAAATATATTACCTATTAGCTGTTTCCGGAATTAATATCTCGTGCTGTGGGAGACTACACACGCAATACTTTCTGGCAGATCAAAATCTCGTGGCGACTATTTCCTCTTAGATATGTACTGTCTACAATTGTATCTCTTCAATATGTGGAGAAATTAAATATGAATTAATATCACTTACCTCTCCTTTGGTTCAGAATCTCTGGACTTAAAAGATTTGGATTGTCTCCAGGTCGAGGTACATCAAGATGATTTCCTGTAACTGCTACATCTGGTGTTAAGGTGGATGGATTATTCTCTTTCTGACCTTGCTTTGATTCTGAATTTCCACAGCTATCAGAAGATGCAGCTGCAATATAACAGAAACAACTAATGTTTATAAACAGTTTCAACCTAACTAGCATTGAAATGCAGAGTAAATACATTATTTTTTTACAGTTGTATGGACATATCTAAAATATATAAACATGATAAGTATTTTTTGTCTGTATTACATAAGTATTGAAAGGAGACAAGTAGGTAAACATTAACTTCACTATTTCATTTGGAATGGTTCGTATCAGCTTCAAATAGAACTTTCTGCCAGTGATGTTTTAACTTGTAATTAAATACAAATTTATAGCCATGTGAGGAGAGTACACTCTTGTCAAGGATTTTTAATTTGATGTCAATACAAATATAGCTGAGGTGATAGATACTGGGGAAGAGTGACAGCACTGCAAGTGGTTGCAGAATATGCAGTTTCAGTTTCTGGGAACTCAATTTCCAGCATTGAGAAACTACAATATGACGTTAGATAGAAAATTGTGTTATTATTTTGGGTAATGCACAATGATGCTTTAAAAATAATGAGTGAGAGTGGATGTAAGAATTTTGCACTTCACAAAACATGCCACACCAGCTACTTTCCTGTTAGGTCTACCCCAAATGACAGTATCACAAAAAAGATAAGCATGTGTTTTTCACATCCGTAAATAACTCATGCCCGAATTTTGTAACCTTCCTTATTTTGATGTGAATTTTCAACTGATTCAGTCCTTGAATTACATTTGAACCATGACAGTATCAGCAACATACATTGCATACAACATTTACTTGTGCATCATCATTTATTTTCCAAAATGATACTTCTGAGACATTACAGCTTACTGTCAATCATATGAATGAATCACATGTCAATTCAAGCTGCTGTTCTTGTTATTATTGTAACAGGAACACTAGAACAAAGTTTGTCAGAATACGTCTCATGATACATCCCAAAATATGTGCACTATTAACATGAAACTTTCTTTTATCCTCTTACACTCGTAATCCCAGCCAGTAATACTTACTTCTTGAAGTTTTTCAGGTTTTTCGATACTCTGATTTATTGGTCTCTAGCAAAGAACCATTAATGTATCCAATGTTCACAGCAAACAGCATTAACATCTTACACTGCTAACAATATCAGTGGAAGAGTTCCATAAAATAGAAATGAATTGAAATGAAATGTGGAACCTAGTCAACATTATTTGGAATCTTACACTGCACTGGACTGCCCTCATTGGAAGCTTCCTTTAACTATGAACGGGCAATTGTTCTAACCTCAAACAGAGGTTTCCTATGATGGGGTGTGAAATGACTGAGATAAAATAATTCTGAATACAAATAGTACAATGATGCGCCAAAGAAACTGGTACAGGCAAGCGTATTCCAGCATAGAGATATGTAAAAAGGCAGAATATGACACTGTGGTTGGCAATGCCGATATAAGACAACAAGTGCCTTGTGCAGTTGTTGGATCTGTTACTGCTGTTACAATCACAGGTTATCAAGATTTAAATGAGTTTGAACGTGGTGTTATAGTCAGCGCATGACCTCTGGGACGCAGTATCTCTGAGGCAGTGATGAAGTGGGGATTTTCCCACATGACCGTTTCACGAGTGTACTGCGAGTCTCAGGAATCCAGTAAAACATCAAACTTCTGACACTGCTGCGGCTAGAAAAAGATCATGCAAGCATGGGAACAACAATGACTGAACTGAATCCATTCAATGTGACAGAAGTGTAGCCCTTCAGCAAAATGCTGCAGATTTCAATGCTGGGTCGTCAGCAAGTAGCAGTGTGCAAACCATTCAACGAAACATCATCAATATGGGCTTTCGGAGCTGAATGCCCACTTGATGACAAAAAGCTTTACACCTTGCCTGGGACAGTTAACACTGATATTGGACATTTGATGACTGGAAACATGTTGCCTGGTCGGAGAAGTCTCGTCTCAAATTGTATTGAGCAGATGGACTTGTATGGGTATGGAGACAACCTCATGAATCCAAGGCCCCTGCATGTCAGCAGGGGCTGTTAAAGTTGATAAAGGCTCTGTAACTGTGTGGGGCGTGTGGAGCTGTAGTGGTGTGGGACTCCTGATACATTTAGATACAACTTTGACAGGATACACGTATGTAAACATTCTGTCTGATTACCTGTATCCATTCATGTCCATTGTGCCTTTCAAGCCTTGGGCGATTCCAGCAGGACAATGAGACACCCCACGCATCCAGAATTGCTACAGGGTGGTTCCAGGAACACTCTTCTGAGTTTAAACACTTCTCCTGGCCACCAAACACTCCAGACGTGAACATTATTGAGCATATCTGGGATATCTTGCAACTTGCTGCTTAGGAGAGATCGCCAGCCCCCCCCCCCTCCCCCCTACTCTTACAGATTTATGGATAACCCTGCAGGCTTCATGGTATCAGTTACGTCCAGCACTACTTCAGACATTAGTCGATGGCATGCCAAGTCGTGTTGTGGCACTTCTGCTTGTTCACGGGGGGCCTACATGATATTAGGCAGGTATACCAGTTTCTTTCATTCTTCAGTGTATAATAGGTTACTTTATGGCTGTTGCTACTCAACAGCCATAAATTTTCATGTTTCCAAACTCATAGAGAAGGAGCTTGCCAGTAGCAATGTAGTTGTCTTTTTCCTTACGTTTACCCAGTGATTTACAAAGAACACTGGAAAAATGTTTGATATCAGTATTTTTACAAAAAATATTCTTACAAACAGTGCCTCTGGAATGGTTATTCTGAGGGCCCTGTTTACTAGTAGTTAATGAAAATGTATTCTTATATAATCCATATGACCATATCACATAAATATTTCTGAGGACCATGGCTGTAGCAGTGCATCATTTACATTGGAGAAGAACATGTAAGGATGATTGAGGAAGGCATAATATATTAGGAGACAACAAAAAAAATACAAAATAATTACTACAGTTTTGACTCCCTGTATGAAACAAGGAGAAATGTAACACTTTTCCAAAAATTAATAAATGTGTAACTTTGGTTCATGATTACCTGAGACTACTCTGTCTTACATATTGTTACATTTATCTAAAAGCTATCTAGTCTCTTGTGCTACCAGTGAGTGGGCGGGGGGGGGGGGGGGGGGGGGGGGGGGAGGCAAAAGTAGACTTAAATAGAAATCCAAAACTACACTTGTATTCTGCAAATGACAATAAGGAGCACAGCACACACACTGCATTATATTATTCATTGTTCTTTTCACTAAATTTGTGAGTGGATCAAAACACTTTTATATAATCATTTTGGTAGGCACTGCTCTTGCACGATACTATTGCATGTTGTGATTCTTTGTTGATAACACATATTCAAATTTCAGACTGTACATTTTTCCAAATAATGGAATGTTTTTAATGAATATGTATCAATTGAGATCATACTAGATGTGTGCAAAATCCTTTTCTAAGTTATATAAGGCAGTAAAAATCTTTTCTTCTTGTACTAAAAGTACTACAGCACTATTTCAAGACAGACTCTGTGAGTATTTTCTAACTACTCTCCTTTGTAGATGACCTGCAGTTTCCCATAATACGAACAAGATCACAACTTGTTTTTTCCAGAAATGGACTTAATAAACTACTCTATTTCATATACTTATAGAGAATTACTTTCAGGGAAACATAAATGCAAATAAATGAAGCTGTAGGTGATTGATCTTGTGAGAGAAGTTGGTATCTGTTTATGATCAGTGAAACCAATTTTGTAATGAAATTGAGAATGACATGAACATGTGAACAGTTTATTAAACAGAAAATAAAGGTCTACTTATGAATTTTCACAACAGAAAAAAAAGCAGCTGGGAGACTCACAATCTTAAAGCCCTTTCTCCTAGCTTTCATAAACTTTATTACAATACAAACTCCATTGTGGAAAAAACAAATGAAAGTGAGGCCAGGGAATCACTTCACTGCAATTGTTTGACAGCTGGTGGGCAGAGTTCTGTAACAGATCATAAAACTGAACTTTTGAGTCTTCATCCCCTGCCGCCGCCGCCGCTGCCACCACCACCACCACCACCCACTCCTCTCCATTAGTGTAACGAAGGCTCAAAACCTAGTCTGGTTTTCTGTTTTGTTAAGGAGAAATGTGTGAAGTAAGAGAAAAATGGTCTTTGGTGGCTTTTCCTTCTCTTCAGATCCTTTATACTGTGGGTATCCCCATGACTTTCAGAGTCACCATATATCAGAGATGCTGGGTTGCAGACAGGCACAACAAAAAGACTGTCAAAAAAGTAAGCTTTTGGCCATAAAAGGCCTTCATCAAAATCAGACGTTACACACACACACACACACACACACACACACACACACACACACACACACGACCAGTCTTTGGCTGCCGAGGTGCCTCAACAGTCACAAAGTGTGTGTGTGTGTGTGTGTGTGTGTGTGTGTGTGTGTGTGTGTGTGTGTGAGCTGCATTGGCATGTGCAAATGAGAGAGAGAGAGAGAGAGAGAGAGAGAGAGAGAGAGAGTACACTCTTTGATTCCAATGAAAGCCTTTTTGGCTGAAATACTACTTGTTTGACAGTCTTTTTTTTGTGCCTATCTGTGAGTTAGCATCTCTGCTCTATGGCGAGTAGTAATCTACCTTTCTGTTCACAATATTGTCATAAACAACCTAATCAGACATACCGCGTGTGGTCGTCTGAACTGCAGTGTACAAGTAGGAAATGCCTTTTTGTGACTACAGTAAATAAGAAATCGTATGCAGAGGTGATGATTAGGGACGCAATCATTTGTGTGGCTCTGGATAAAGAGGTGCATCAGAAAGCTCTGCAAATTTAGGACCCTATTTTGGATGATATTTTACAATGGGCCCCATCCTTCAAAGTTTTGCTGGCCACAGGCCATTGATTAGATTTCTGGGATGAGGCGGTGGCCCTTGGGCCAGAACCAAGAGAGGGATACGACTTTGCCAACACAGAAAATGCAGCAAAGCAGTGCCCAAACACCATTGCACTCCAGCTGCATCATGTAAACATGGAAACAAGTCTCAGCCTCCTGACTGGCACTCATTTTGCCTGACCGGATTGTTTTCGAACATGCCAGAGAAGACAGACACAGTGAGAGGCACGCTGGAAGGAAGGGCTTACCAGATCTGCCTGCCACACTACAGACAAAAAACACTTGCCTCAACAGGACCTAATGAACATTAATATGATTTCATTGGAGTATCACACCACAGTGGTTTCACCTGAGAAACTGTTCACACTCAATTTGTGCAATAACAATTTCAGCTACAAGTTGACACTGCTGCCACTGCATCTCTCTTAAACTCTCAAACCTACCTCCAACTGGGAGCACCGACCATTCAATCTGCACCTCTCAAGTTCGTGGCATATAACAAACAACACATTCCACTCAAAGGACCACTCAAAATTGTACAAAACGTATGAAAACCTTGTCTGACACTCCACCTTCCTTGTAGTTCACAGCACAGATATGGAGAATCTATTCTTCCTTGATGCTTTTTCCTCTTTCAGGTTTGTTATTGATGACTTGGCCCATCTGGTCTCAGAACGAGTGCCATTTTGAGAATTACAAACCCCCAGTAAGGACTAAGCTGACATTTTCTCTATTGGTCTAAGAAAAGTGAAGAACTTTACAGAGCACATTACATTAAATAAATAGGTGCATCCTTGCTGCTTCTGTGTGTGACCCATGCTCCTCACACTGTGGGATGCGATTCAGAATGAGCTAGATAGATTGCAGCCTTATACATCTTTGAATGTGTGTCTGCAACTGAGTGGGCAACACCTTTGGTTATTGAGAAAAACTGTCGTGGAATCTGCACCTGTGTGGAAACTTTAAAAGTTATGGTCAGTTCCCAGTCAGAGATTGATATGTATCCCATTCTGAAACCCGATGAGTTTTTCTCTGCACTCACAGGAGACCGGTATTTTGTGATGATCTATTTCTCAGAAGCTTGGAACTACTGCTGGATGAGGACTCACAGAAAATTTTGGTAGGGAACATGCCGCATGGATTAAACAATTTCAAATGGTTAGTTTTCAGGGTAGCCAGTGCCCCAGCCATCTGTAAAAGGTTTCTCAAGCAACAGCTACAGAATGTTCTGGGCTGCATAAATTATCTAGAAAAGATTGTGGTGATGGGAGCCACAACGGAAGAACATTTCAAAATCTTGCGATGGTTGTTGCACACCGTCTGGTCTGCAGGCCTATAATGCAATATTGAAAAATCTCTTTTTTTCAACCATTGGTGGAACACCTGGGACACATAATCTCTTGTGAAGGTATTAAGCTCTCATGGAAGCCGGTCAAAGCTGTCACTGTACTTCCTTGGCCCACAAATTTAAAGGAGCTCCAGCTCTTCTTGAAAAAAAAAAAAAAAAATGTATTGCAGAAAATTTATCATTGGCCACCCATCCACTCTTCAACTTTTGGAATAATGGCATGCCTTTGGTATGGTTGGAGGCACATGAAGAGGCATTCACGACTGAAGTGGGCCCACCTCTCAGCATTCTGTCTCACCACATTTCAATCAGGCAAACAGCTAGTGGTGGTAGCAGCCACTTATGAATGGGTTCTGGGGATCATTCTGGCACAAAGAACATAGGTGGCTCTGAAAATCTGATCATATTTGTGTTGAAGAAACTCAATGGCACATAGAATGGATATCTGAAAATTGAAAAAGAGGCTCTCAAGATGACCTTTGCACTGAAGAAATGCCATGTATTTCTATACGGAACACAGGTTCACCTCATTACTGATCATAAGCCATTGATCTCCCTCTTTAGTTCTGCAACAAGGCTACCTGAGGGAACTGCCCAGTGCTGGGCACTCTTTCTCAGTAGATACAATTATGAAATTCGCTTCTGCAGTACCACTCAGTACACCAACATGGACAGACTGTACCATCTCCCGAAGATCCCTGACCCGGAGTTCAACAAAAACAATATCTTGTGCTTCCTGCTGTACAAAGATGCTCAACAGGTGGTGGATGCTTTTCCCGTCAAGAAGTCTGTGTGCAGCCATGGCTAAGGACACCATATGAAAACATGTACGGTGGTGCATAAAACTCTGCTGTCTGAACTGCATTTCCAGTCAAGACTCCAAACTGTTATGTCATTACCTCCACCTCACTAATTATGGTGGATAGAGTTATCCTACTAACCATCTATCAATGGTCTCCCCGAGTAGACCCACCGGAACCTCTGCACCTGACACTCTTATGGTTCTTGCGCTATGGTCACTGGGGTGTCTTGTGAACTAAACTGCTCACTCAGCACCGTATGTTGTGACCAGGCATAGACCAGCAGGCTGAACATCTTGTCTGCAACAGTGACCAGTGTTAAGAAAAGTATGTGGCTGCCCGGCAAACATTTTCATCCAGGAGTGGGTCCACGTCGGCTTCACAGGCGTCTTCCTGGATACTACCTCGGTGATTGTCCTCAATGCATACTCCAGCGTTCCATACACAGTCAACCATTGTCCATGAATGCAGAGACTACAGCTGCAGTGCTCAGCACAGTTTTCATTATTTACACTTCCGCTCACACTGGTGTCAGTCAATGGACCACAGTTTTGCTTACATTTTTTCTGATACCTCTGCTGCAGAAATGATATTCAATAGCTGTTGTCTCCATTTTTCCACCCTCACTCGAATGATGAGGCTGAAAGACTCCTTAGAGCTTTTAAAATAATGAAGAAGACATACGTGGCTGACATTCCTACCAATGAAGCACCATCATTTTTTTGAGTTCCTGCAGGCTCATGCTGAGAGGGAATAAAAGTCCAGAGGAACTCACCCATGGCCATCAGCCAAAATGCTCTCCCATTTCTTGCTGAAAACACCTGTGGGGCCATCTGTGGCACTGTCTTCACACCTCTAGCCAGGCATCCATGTGTGGGCATGGGGCTGTGGATGCTAGGACAATCCTCCTGTGGTGGTCTGGCAGCAGTAGGGATACTGCGTATTCACTCTGGCCATGGGGGCCCAGACAGTGGCAGGCCATCAAAATCACTCTATCTGCAATGGGAGATCAAGCTGCTGCCGTCTCCAGGTCTGATGGCAGATACACATCACTGGGCCCTCTGCTATCTCCCCTCCTGCTTCTGAGCTTTCCCTTCCCTTCTCTTCCCTTCCCTTCGTAGCCCTGTTTGCCAATCCCATGCACACCTTCACCTCCCCATGTTTCTAGGCCACCTGAGATGGGCAGGATGTATGAAGGCTCTGTGGTACCAACCACACTGGTGCTGCTTATACCCCTGCAGCTCCCTTCTGCACCAAGATGTGACATGGACACGGAGTGGCCTTAGCTACCAGCTGTACTGCCACGTGCTTCTGTGTTCACTGACTGGGAGCTGGTAAAACCACAGGGGCCATCCGATGCTTCCACAGACATCAGCTTAGTTCGGAGCTCTGCCCAGCAGAGGTCAACTTGCTGAGACACAGCTCGCCACTTCCCCAAGGAAGAAGGGATATGGTAACCCAATGGGCTAATACCTAGATGTCGGACACCAGCAGATATCTCCGAGGTAGGCAGTCGTCACATGAGTAGCACATATAATGTGACAGTCATTCCATGTCTACTGTTCCAAAGTGTGGCTGCCAGGGGGAGATACTGTAGCTGAGCAACCACACATGACGGCTGCACAGGCACCTTCCAGCATCACCTGTAGCATGCTGTTTACACATGTGGTTGCCGTCCGGCAATTGCCCTCCCTCAGTCTGCTCTTGTTCATTGTGCTATTTACTATGCTAGCTGGAGCTGTACTGTAGCTGTCTTGCCTTGTGGCTCTGCCATACATTGTATCTGTTGTGAACTACTGTCCTGTGAGGGCATTAAATATACTTGTTCTGGAGGAGTCATCTCATTTTTTTTTCATCAGTTAGCTCCCTTCATCTCTCCTGCAGACTTTCCGAAATTTTCAAGAAATTTTCAGAGTTAACAAAACTATATGGCAGATTGAAAGAAGTTAAACACAATGTTAAACATTACATCTCAATGTTTAATGGCCTTACAGTCTTCTGCAAGTCTTATGGACAAGACCCATATGAAGGGCATAATATGAAGTAAGATTTCTGGTACATATCATACCACAAAATTATTTGTTTGAATTATAGTGAGACAGTTCTCCACATAGAGCACTAAATCAGATTGGTATTGGCATGTTTTTGGAGATTACCACTGCGTAAACAACCACATCCCTCCCAATGGCTACCAAATTCCGCAAGCAACAGAACAGTCTGGAAAATGTCCACATTGCCTTACTAACTTTCCCAAGTGTGGAGTATGAACATGCATTGCTGGAAGATGTAATCAAACTTTGCCCCAGTAGTAGGCAGCCAACAGAAACAAGATGTAAGTCTACTGGTTTCCTTACAAAGTATTTGCCGTTGCCCAAAATAATTACTCATAATATGGCAGGGAACTTCTCAGTACTTATTCAGTGATAAAATATTTCAGATATCTGCTTGAAGGGCAAACATGTACTGTCTACATTCGTTTTTGGCTGCATCACTGCAAGTCTGTTACCTCCCGTACATTTCTCAATTTGCACCTAATTTGTGGCATGTGCCTGGGGCCTTATTCTGTAGTGACGTCATTTTCAGTTCGTTAACCAAACTTGCTATTCTGCAAGCTTCTGAGACCTGTTACCGATCGGTCCGCCCGCTGTTTTTCCGACAACTATAATGAGACTCAGTTAGTTTTCAGCATGGTCACTCATTCAGTTCAGAGTGATTTGTCTGAAGCTAGAAGTTGTTATTTTAGATATACTGACTGGTTTAGTTTCAGATTTAATGATTATGGTTTACTGAAGAATCACTATGATGTATCTGAGTGGAAAGTGAGTTCATAATAGACTGTTTTCTGTTGTTAGAAACATGGTCTGTATTGTTGTTACTGTGAGTCATTATAACATTAAAAAAAAACATTTCTGGTCAATAGTATCACAAAATACCTTTTATTTTTGTGCACTTAAGAGTTTAAAAATCATTAAATTTCAAAATGTCAGATCTACTTGCATATATGACATGAGTGTCAACAGAAATTACTAGTGACTGTAAACATTTCCTGCAAATGGTTTAGTTACTTATTATTGAAACATGTTTACAATTTTTAAGTAACAATGAAAAGGAATTTTGTGAAGCTTTATAGTGGAAACCTTCAAAAATTTCATGGATTTATGGCTTACATCCGCACTGTTCAGCAATGAAATCAACCTGCATCCCTCTCCAATAAAATCAACCTGCATTTCTCTCTCTTACAATCAGCAGGAATAGAAAACTCACTGCACACAAGTTTTCATGGCCAAGTGGTAATGCAACAGACTGTTATGCCAGAGACCGTAGGTTTGCATTCCTACTACTTAAAAAATTTTTTTCCTCTTCATGTTTGTAACACATTCTGAGACTCCATTATTCATCAAAGTTAAGTATTTTTCTGCAATATTCATTGTTATTTACAAGTAAGACCACACTTTCTCAACAGTGAGTATCTTTGCGACTCTTCCAGCTTTCCCAGTGGATCTTCAGTATCTCTGATTTTGTGACTTCCGTATGTTTAAAAAATGAAAGATGAAATTGCTGTGTGTGAAACAACTGTAAGATACATTTGTAGTTTTCTTGTGACAAATAATTCACCATTTTTCTCCTAATACATAGCAATTTCTGAGTGTGTGGTTAGACAGGAATCCAAGAGCACACTTCGAATTACTGCCAATCAAAGTAGCAGCAATCATCTTTTTACTTTTGCTTGTCACAAGTATTTATCTCTAATTGAATACTTAATATTGTAGACAGAGGTGAAAGATTCCTGCCATAATATTTTTAGAATATACCATCATATATGACACATTTTGATTCATCAGATGCATGTTATAAACTATGACAAACTTCAATGCTGCACTTGCCACATGCTCTTGAAAAGGAATTATTTAAAATTTGTTTTTAAGACCCAAACTGTTGATGTATCCCACAGAGAAGTAGGCTACGTCATCATTTGGATCTCTAGGAGTGAATTACAACCACATTCTATGCATCTTCTTATTCATGACACTCTCTTAAAACAATTTTTTGGGTGTTTTTATAGAAGAGCTTGTTCAATGTGATACTACACACCATTCCTAACAAATATTCCAAAAACATAAAACCCAAAACAACATGTCAATGTGAATGAGAATAAAATGACATAATATGGCATTTATGACAATTTCCAGAACACAGTCAAATACCCTATCATTATTATGCAGGCATGGAAACAAATGGTCAGTGAAATTTGAGCAGCACTACGTCCTTCAAACACACTTTTCATTACTGTGAAGAACAGCGTGCCTGTGTCAGCTGCTAGCTGTTTTGAGTTCATGGCACTGTGCGCACAGCAGCGTGCATGCGTGGATCTATGAGCACTTGCTTTTGATTGACTGGCACAAGGAGAACTGACAACAGCACCTTGACTGACAAGAACAGAACGACATCACTTCCAAAATGCTCACAGAATAACATGGGGACTCTCCTCTGAAAACAAGGCCACTTGGTGCACTCGCCTACCAGGAAGAATGATATGGGACACACGAAAATGAAAACTGTGTCTACAAAGTTAATTATTCTTTACTAACAGTTTGTTCAATTCACTTAATTAAAATTTTTCCAAAATTATGTGGAACTGTTTTGGCAGTCTACATTTTGTTTTAGGGAAAGCAATTCTAAGTTAGGGTGAAAGAAAAAAAATATTGCACAGAAACGGTGTTTGGCTTATTAATTTTGACACAAAAAGATTGCTAAGTATAAGGAGTAATCCACACGTCATATTAAAGAAACGAATGGTAGAAGGAAAAGGATTTTCTTAAAAGTTTCTAGGAACATAGCAATGTATCAAAGTTAGAACAATGTACAAACGCTTTCTCATCTCATTCAAGTAAACTAATTAAAAGAACAGCATGCAGAAGGGAGACAATAATATCTAAGGATATAATGGTGAACTATTTACAACACCTAAAATTATCGAGTGCACCTAATGAAATGTACAGTTGAGAGAAAAAGGAAAGTGCCTAAAAGGAAGTAAGAAATTGTACTCCATACCAACTAACTAAAGAAAAGGAAACAACTAATGGAGTTTCTGTGGCCTTGTGGGAATACTCTGTGTGTTTTATATGACTCACCATTTTCCTCAATTTGATGACAAAAATTAGAAGGTCAATATCTACTATGATACGATGTTCCTGGAAGAATTGTTTCCCCCACACGTTCCTCCATTGCTAAAATGGTGACCCCTTGATGTCTCAGAATGTGTTCTATCAACCAATTCCTTCTTCTAGTCAGGTTGTGTCTTTTTCCCCCAATTCTATTCAGTATCTACTCATTAGTTGTGTAATCTATCCATCTAATCTTTAGTACCCTTCTGTAGCAACACATTACAAAAGTTTCTATTCTCTTCTTTCTTAAATTGTTTATCTACTATGTTTCATTCCATACATGGCTACACTTCATACAAATATTTTCAGGAAAGACTTCCTGAAAATTAGTTCTATATTTGATGATAATAAATTCAACAATAGATTTAAAAGTAGGCAAGTCTATTTAAAAAGTATCTGTATGGTGTATAAGAAGTGAAACATGGACGATAAATAGTTTAGACAGGAAGAGAATAAAAGCTTTTGAAATGTGGAGATACAAAAGAATGCTAAAGGCTAGAAGTTCAACACATTTATGGATATATTTATACAATATTTTAACATATCATTTCCAGTTAAAAATCAGAAAATGAAGAGTAGTAGGCTTAACAGAAAAAATTTCTGGTTGACAACAGGTATAAAAAAAGCCATGTGCTGCAAAAAAAAAAAAAAAAAAAGAGATTATATGAGATCTCCAAGTCTTCCACAGTATCCAATGAATTCCTTGTATATTTCAAGAATTATAAAATGATACTTAAAAAAGTGATCAGAGAAGCTAAAGTAATGGAAAATGACTGTTATATAAATAACTCTAATAACAAAATGAATGCTGTATGTAGTATAGTGAAACAGCAATCTGACAATGTTTCTCCTCAGAATTCCAATATTAAATTGAATTGTAATGAAAAAGAAATTAATGATCCTAAAGAAATAGCAAATGTGTTCAATACTTTTTTTAACAATATAAGAGAGTAATTAATTGCTGAAATCAAACCTGCCTAGTATCATCTGTAAATACCAACATAAAGCCTACTTCATTGTTTCTCTGTCCAATAACCTAGAAAGAAGTCCTGTCAGTTATCAGAACTTTAAAAGTGAACCATTCCACTAGTTCCACTAGAATAGATGGCATCCCAGACAGCTTTATTAAAAAATGTGGCAATCTTATTGTTGAACCATTAGCTCACTTTTGTAATAGCTCCTTTTAAACCGGAATTTTCCCATCATGCCTAAAAACAGCTAAGCTCAAACCACTATTCAAAAAAGGTAAAAAGGATGAAGTGGCTAATTACAGGCCCACTGCTCTACTATCTGTAGTTTCAAAAACTATTATCTGTAGTTTTTCAAAGAAGAGCAGTAGATTTTCTGGAAGAGCAGAAAATACTATCCACAGCAAAACATAGTTTTAGGAAAGGCCGATCAACTGATACAGCAATTTTTGAACTATTAAGTGAAGTACTTCAGAAACTAGATAATGGCGTAAATGTCACTGGAATTTGCCTAGCTCTCTCCCACATCCACACTGGCTGTTCAGAGCATCCTCCTACAGGGCAACCGCAAATTAGAACAGCATGCCACCCTCCACCTTAAAAAACTATCCAATCTCCTGGTTTCCCACCTCCGGAAAGGCAAATCACTCACCCTTCACAACCTTTCCAGCAAACCTCAACCTCCTCTCATTGCACACAAACCCAGTCTCTCCCATCTACTCAATCTCCCACTTCCAGCTCCACTCCCTCCAAAACCTCAAAATTCCAATCAACACAATCTGGAACCACAACACCCCAATTCAGTAGTTAACCTTTCTCTCCCAATCCGAAACCTCTGTCCTATCCAAAGGCCTCACCTTCAGCCCCACTCCCAGATTTAACCAAACAGCCCTCGTCAAAGATTTACTGTCCTATACCCGTACTCTCTGCTGGAAATATCACTTTGCCACGAAGAAAAATGATCCTAATCCTACTCCTAATGATCCAACTCCCCAAGACACTATCCAAATTGAACCCTGCCTGGAACAGTTCCGTCCTCCGTCACAGCGGGACCCACCTCCTCTTCCTCAAAATCACCCTCTCCTAACCTTCCAGGAATTTCTGACTTCCAGCCTTGCCTCTCAATCCTTCTTAAAAAACCTTAATCCTACTCCCAACATCACCACTGCTGAAGCCCAGGCTATCCGTGATCTGAAGGCTGACCAATCCATCGTCATTCTTCCGGCGGACAAGGGTTCCACGACTGTGGTACTTGATCGTTGGGAGTATGTGGCTGAGGGACTGCGTCAGCTTTCAGGCAACACTACTTACAAAGTTTGCCATGGTAATCCCATTCCTGATGTCCAGGCGGAGCTTCAAGGAATCCTCAGAACCTTAGGCCCCCTACAAAACCTTTCACCTGACTCCATCAACCTCCTGACCGTCCCATTGTAGCTGGTTACCAAGCCCCCACAGAACGCATCTCTGCCTACGTAGATCAACACCTTCAACCCATTACATGCAGTCTCCCATCCTTCATCAAAGACACCAACCACTTTCTCGAACGCCTGGAATCCCTACCCAGTCTGTTACCCCCGGAAACCATCCTTGTAACCATTGATGCCACTTCCTTATACACAAATATTCCGCATGTCCAGGGCCTCGCTGCGATGGAGCACTTCCTTTCACGCCGATCACCTGCCACCCTACCTAAAACCTCTTTCCTCATTACCTTAGCCAGCTTCATCCTGACCCACAACTTATTCACTTTCGAAGGCCAGACATACCAACAATTAAGGGGAACAGCCATGGGTACCAGGATGGCCCCCTCGTACGCCAACCTATTCATGGGTCTCTTAGAGGAAGCCTTCTTGGCTACCCAGGCCTGCCAACCCAAAGTTTGGTACAGATTTATTGATGACATTTTCATGATCTGGACTCACAGTGCAGAAGAACTCCAGAATTTCCTCTCCAACCTCAACTCCTTTGGTTCCATCAGATTCACCTGGTCCTACTCTAAATCCCATGCCACTTTCCTTGACGTTGACCTCCACCTGTCCAATGGCCAGCTTCACACGTCCATCCACATCAAACCCACCAACAAGCAACAGTACCTCCATTATGACAGCTGCCACCCATTCCACATCAAACGGTCCCTTCCCTACAGCCTAGGTCTTCGTGGCAAACGAATCTGCTCCAGTCCGGAATCCTTGAACCATTACACCAACAACCTGAAAACAGCTTTCGCATCCTGTAACTACCCTCCCGACCTGGTACATAACCAAATAACCAGAGCCACTTCCTCATCTCCTCAAACCCGGAACCTCTCATAGAAGAACCCCAAAAGTGCCCCACTTGTGACAGGATACTTTCTGGGACTGGATCAGATTCTGAATGTGGCTCTCCAGCAGGGATACGACTTCCTCAAATCCTGCCCTGAAATGAGATCCATCCTTCATAAAATCCTCCCCACTCCACCTAGAGTGTCTTTCCGCCGTCCACCTAACCTTCGTAACCTCTTAGTTCATCCCTATGAAATCCCCAAACCACCTTCCCTACCCTCTGGCTCCTACTCTTGTAACCGCCCCCGGTGTAAAACCTGTCCCATTCACCCTCCCACTACCATCTACTCCAGTCCTGTAACCCGGAAGGTGTACACGATCAAAGGCAGAGCCTCGTGTGAAAGCACCCACGTGATTTACCAACTGACCTGCCTACACTGTGAAGCCTTCTATGTGGGAATGACCAGCAACAAACAGTCCATTCGCATGAATGGACACAGGCAGACAGTGTTTGTTGGTAATGAGGATCACCCTGTGGCTAAACATGCCTTGGTGCACGGCCAGCACATCTTGGCACAGTGTCACACCGTCCGGGTTATCTGGATACTTCCCACTAACACCAACCTGTCAGAACTCCGGAGATGGGAACTTGCCCTTCAGCATATCCTCTCTTCTCGCTATCTGCCAGGCCTCAATCTCCGCTAATTTCTAATTTCAATTTGCCGCCGCTCATACCTCACCTGTCTTTCAACAACATCTTTGCCTCTGTACTTCCGCCTCGACTGACATCTGTGCCCAAACTCTTTGCCTTTACAAATGTCTGCTTGTGTCTGTGTATATGCGGATGGATATGTGTGTGTGTGCGCGAGTGTATAACTGTCCTTTTTTCCCCCTAAGGTAAGTCTTTCCGCTCCCGGGATTGGGATGACTCCTTACCCTCTCCCTTAAAACCCACATCCTTTCGTCTTTCCCTCTCCTTCCCTCTTTCCTGATGAAGCAACCGTTTGTTGTGAAAGCTTGAATTTTGTGTGTATGTTTGTGTTTGTTTGTGTGTCTATCGACCTGCCAGCGCTTTTGTTTGGTAAGTCTCATCATCTTTCTTTTTAGATATAAATATTATATTCTGTTATACACTGACTTGTCCTACACCAGAATGTACTATTTGTGTACTGTATGATTACCAGGGCCAATTAAAATCTACTCTACTCTAGATGGGTAGGTCACACAACTAATGAGGAGGTACTGTATAGAAATTGGGAGAAAGGAAATATATGGTACAACCTGACTAGAAGAAGGCACTGGTAGAGGGCACATTCTGAGACAACAAAGGATCACAATTTAGTACTGGAGGGAAGTGTGGAGAGTAACTATCATGCATGGAAACCAAGAGATGAATTCAGTAAGCAGGTTCAGAAGGTGGAGACTGTAGTAGTTATTTGGAGATGAAGAGGCTTACACAGGATACAACAGCATGGAGAGCTGCATTAAACCAGTCTTTGGACTGAAGACCACAACACAATCAACAAAATAAAAAATGAAAGAAAATATTCAGAACAAAATAAAAGATAAAATGAAAGTTTGATTGGTACCCAAAGATGACAATGTTCTAGAGAAACTGAGGACAATATAGGGGAACTGCCTAAATGGAGTGCATTCATACATGGAATGCAAAGTGAGACTAAGCAGAATAAAAACATTCACATACCCAGAAGGAACATCAGCAGTGTGGATGGAACTATTTTGTTTTGCATGCAAAATCATAGCAGAAATCAGAAGCAAGAGTGAAAATAAGAAAAATCAATATAAAAATTAAGATGATGAAAACAAAAGGACGGAAGAAAGGAAGTTTCCTTAACTGGACAAGACTACTGCACCAAGCACCAAGAAGTAAAATAATGAATGAAGCTGGAAATACAATGGTATAATGCATCAGCCCTTAGTTATAATTTTTGATGTTTAACTTGTACATGAATTTTAAGTTGTGCGTGTTTTCACAATATAGTAGCGTTTCTTTTAAAATGAAATATTTGGGGTGCAAGAGAGCTGCCCCTTACCCCATTACTGAAATAAAAGAAACTTTTTACAACACACTTCTCTCAATGAATAGTTATTGTTAAACTACAAAAATGGTTCAAATGGCTCTGAGCACTATGAGACTTAACTTCTGAGGTCATCAGTCCTATAGAACTTAGAACTACTTAAACCTAACTAACCTAAGGACATTACACACAGCCATGCCCAAGGCAGGATTCGAACCTGCGTCCGTAGCGGTTGCGCGGTTCCAGACTGTAGCGCCTAGAACCGCTCGGCCACACCGACCGGCGTTAAAATACACACCATATACACTTCCAGTGTATGGACAATGATGCTTGACATTTAACACTTGCAGAAAGTTGTTTGGACTGCTACTACAGAATGATGTGTGCAACTGAATGTGTTATAAGATGCATTTATTGGTTTATATGTCTCATATATCAGAAGTAATTATCTAATCTCATCTTCAACATGTTTCTTGAGCAGTTGGTTTGAACGCCATTTGCTCTCTTGTGTTAGTAAAAGCCCTACAAGCTCTGTGCTGAAAATGTAGTGTTTTAACTGAACAATCCGTTTCCAACATGTAGTACAATTTGAAACTGGTGACAAAACAGAGTCAGAATAACAAATTTTTCTTCTGGGTAACTAGTAAAGTTCACAGTCAGGGCACATATAGAAGTGAGAGAGCCTATTCACTGTAGCTATATGGAATCAGAAAGGAAGAAAACATTTCTACAAATACTGTAAATGCCTAACTCACTTAGGTATTTAAAAATTATACAAGCATTTAGTGAGCAGGGCACCATGGTGTGGCCAGTATCAAAGACTGGAAATGATAATTCCTACATTTCAAGATCACATTTATCCTTTGAGTTTGTGCCAAATGAAATGTCTGAAACAGAGATTTTAGTAATTTGGTGACAGCCAGATATTTTTCATTTATTTCATGTAGATTCAGTTACAGAGAACACAGTAATTACTGCCAAATCTGGCCAAAGAAAATATCAATGCCCTTACATGCATTTATTGAAGCATTTGTGGCCTAGTGTATGAATAACAAGTAAATAAGAACAGCAGCAGCTGGATTTACTTAACACTTGATACTATTTCACAATGTGTAACACAGAAAAAAATTCCACTGAAGCATGAAAGCTTATTTACATTGTTGTTGTTGTGGTCTTCAGTCATAAGACTGGTTTGATGCAGCTCTCTATGCTACTCAATCCTGTGCAAGCCTCTTCATCTCCCAGTACCTACTGCAGCCTACATCCTTCTGAATCTGCTTAGTGTATTCATCTCTTGGTCTCCCTCTACGATTTTTACCCTCCACGCTGCCCTCCAGTACTAAATTGGTGATCCCTTAATGCCTCAGAACATGTCCTACCAACTGATCCCTTCTTCTAGTCAAGTTGTGCCACAAACTCCTTTTCTCCCCAATTCTATTCAATACCTCCTCATTAGTTATGTGATCTACCCATCTAATCTTCAGCATTCTTCTGTAGCACCACATTTCGAAAGCTTCTATTCTTTTCTTGTCTAAACTATTTATTGTCCATGTTTCATTTATTTACATAGAGGAGAGAATAAAAATTCTGTTCATGATTGGAATATATCAGTTACTGTAACATCAATAAGACCGAGCTGTGTCTAGATATTTACACTTATATTAGAGCCCATCGTAATGAAACAAATGTAGGGTCACTATTCAAAAATTTCAGATAAGCAAAATACTGTATTTAGTAAACCAGAGAAACAGATGTTAAATTCATGGTTCAGGATGGTTGCTCTACAAGGACATTCATATACAAGTTCAATAGGTCTGATGAAAGTAATTTACTCTCTGGTGGGATGTAAATATTTTTTAATCTGGTTAATCATTTCAGCCAGGCAATTCAAAAATATGGATTACTAAAAGTATTATGATTGTTAATTACATTATTTAATTTTTGACTTAACAGTTGAGCATAGCCTCTGTCCATAATTCATGATTGGTCTTATGGGGATATTTTCTTTATATCATTTTGGGTGCACTCTTAATTTAGGAGCTCTCAGACTCACTACGGCATAACTTTTATTTTCCCTGTCACAAAGAGAAAATGGTGTTCTGAAGTGCATTTTTAAGTTGAGTTTTTCTGTAGTGCCTTCGTCTATCTGGCCAACATAACTATTTCAAAAAAATTTACTAATTTGTTCTGTGGAGCTGGATTCATGCTGATGAAAGTTGAATTACTGTGGAAATAGTGTATGTGTGTTTATATATATATTTTGGCCTTTACAAATGTCTGCTTGTGCCTGTATATGTGTGGATCCAAATGACCAAGTGTGCCATCGTTCTTACATCGCACCAATAGGTCTAAAAATGGCAGACAACCCTCCTTCTCTAACTCCATAGCAAATTTTATATGTTTGTGTATAAAGTTCAGATGTTATAGGAACTCTGCACCAAAATATTGTGGCAGGAAGTTGCAAACATATATAGCGAGATTTAAAACTTTCCCGGCGTACATATTGTTCCACAAAATTTCGAGCCAACTGCAGTATGTTTGCAACTTCCTGCCACAATATTTCGGCGCAGAGACTTCTGGCCATCTTCAGGTGATACTGGTGAAAACTCCCTGAGCTCTGGTATTTAAGACCCCTTGGGCACATGCGTGGTGGATTCACTTGGCTTTGCGCATGTGCTACTTGAGCGCGTTCGGTTCTGCTGCACCGTGTGCCCTCTGTGGTGAAAACTCGCTGCGTCGATATCAATTTGATTGTCTTCCCGTGGTTCCATCACAGACCTACACTAGCTACGGAGGACATGAAGTTTTTTGACAATTGATTCCATGCTGAATTCAAATGGTAACCAAAGTCACGATTAATAAGACTCATTGTCAGACAGCCATATTTCCACGGATTCATTAATAATAGAACTCCAAAAGTTAAACGTATGGGCCACAATTTTTGTCTCATTGTAATTCATGGCATGACCAATTGAAATACAGGGTTCAGCGATGGCAGACTTACAAGGCTGAAGAAGGCGAGTATGCCGTTGATGTTCTACAGTGCGATCCTGCACAGTATGCATCGTTTGCCCTACGTAAGATTTGCCGCATTCACACAAAATCTTGTAAACACCTGTCTTGCGCAGCTCTAGGTCATCTTTGACTGATCCCAACAGCGACGAAATTTTTGCAGGAGGGTGAAAGATTGCATTCACTTTATATTTTCTTAGTATTCTGCCTACTTGCACTGAAATATTACCAATATATGGTAGATAGGCAGTCGTTTTAAAAGCCTCTTCCTCTTCTTTGTTCCGTCGTTTACAGTACTACAGCGCTCTCTCCACTTCCTGGGACGAGTACCCATTCTTCAGAAATACAGTCTGCAGGCACTCCAGTTCCATTTGCATACTATCGGTGTCAGAGATAATGTGGGCTCAGTGAACCAATGTCTTCAAAACACACATTATTTGTGCCAGATGGTGGCAACTAGCGGCTTGTGAGTAAAGGTCTGTGTGAGTGGGCTTTGTATATACCAAATGACCAAGTGTGCCATCATTCTTACATCGCACCAATAGGTCTAAAAATGGCAGACAACCCTCCTTCTCTAACTCCATAGCAAATTTTATATGTTTGTGTATGGAGTTAAGATGTTGTAGGAACTCTGCACCGAAATATTGTGGCAGGAAGTTGCAAACATCCGTCCGTTTGCCCAAAATTTTGTGGAACACTATATATATATATATATATATATATATATATATATATATATATATATATATATATATATATATATATATATATCTCTGCTTGTGTCTGTGTATATGCGGATGGATATGTGTGTGTGTGCGAGTGTATACCTGTCCTTTTTTCCCCCTAAGGTAAGTCTTTCCGCTCCCGGAATTGGAATGACTCCTTACCCTCTCCCTTAAAACCCAAATCCTTTTGTCTTTCCCTCTCCTTCCCTCTTTCCTGACGAGGCAACCGTTGGTTGCGAAAGCTAGAATTTTGTGTGTATGTTTGTGTTTGTTTGTGTGTCTATCGACCTGCCAGCGCTTTTGTTTGGTAAGTCTCATCATCTGTCTTTTTAGATATATTTTTCCTACGTGGAATGTTTCCCTCTATTATATTCATATCATTAATTTGAACCCAACAATCACGTTTGTTATTGTTATCGTTATTGTTATTGCCACTGTTACATTTCGTAGTCTTTTCTGTCGTCTTATTTCCTCCTTCTGTTTTTGCCAGCAGTTTCACTTTCTATTCAGCTTCTCCTTTTTTACCGTAATCCAGTATACAATTTTATCCCGTCGATATATACTCAATAATATGTAATAATACGTAAATCACTTCCAAACCATAACCAAAAAAATTTTTTTGCGCTTTGCTGCTATAAAATCCACCGTTTCCAGTTCACAAACAGTTCCTTTTAGCTATTAAACAACCTTTTCGGCAGTTTTAATAACTTTTGCTTTATTTCCATTTCCATTTTTCTCACATCACCGATCATATATAGCCGCTTCCCACAGGTTTTAACGTCATTATTTCTTCATCAGACAATTGTTAGCTTCATTTCCATAATCTGCCACCACCAAACCACTCCTTTTAATACATCCTCACGTAGTTTTTTCGAAATTTTCCCGTATTTCTCCACCCTTTAACGTGTTTTGGCGGCAACACAACCACCTAACCTTTATGCACATCATTATCTACCTACACAAGTTCACCACAGGATCAACATAGCCCAGCTCTAACCAACCCTTTTTCGCCTTTTTTCACACCAGATCTTCATTTGCTTTCTAGTTTTACCTTTATCTCTCCCCATATATTTTTTCATATTTATTTTCATTTTCATTTCAGCCTCGTGTTCCACTTTCCACCTTCTAGTACCATGTCACCCCCACAACACCTCCACAACAACCCCATTAAGTTTTATTTACATTCCCTCCGCAAAAAAGGTCTGCTTGTGTCTGTAGATATGCGGATGGATATGTGTGTGTGTGCGCGAGTGTATACCTGTCCTTTTTTCCCCCTAAGGTAAGTCTTCCCGCTCCCGGGATTGGAATGACTCCTTACCCTCTCCCTTAAAACCCAAATCCTTTTGTCTTTCCCTCTCCTTCCCTCTTTCCTGACGAGGCAACCGTTGGTTGCGAAAGCTAGAATTTTGTGTGTATGTTTGTGTTTGTTTGTGTGTCTATCGACCTGCCAGCGCTTTTGTTTGGTAAGTCTCATCATCTTTCTTTTTAGATATATATATATATATATAGTATGGTATATGCGGATGGATATGTGTGTGTGTGCGAGTGTATACCTGTCCTTTTTTCCCCCTAAGGTAAGTCTTTCCGCTCCCGGGATTGGAATGACTCCTTACCCTCTCCCTTAAAACCCACATCCTTTCGTCTTTCCCTCTCCCTCCCTCTTTCCTGACTGCCTATCTACCATATATTGTTTTGTGTGTATGTTTGTGTGTCTATCGATGTGCCAGCACTTTCGTTTGGTAAGTCACATCATATACGAAGATGATGTGACTTACCAAACGAAAGTGCTGGCACGTCGATAGACACACAAACATACACACAAAATTCTGGCTTTTGCAAGCAACGGTTGCCTTGTCAGGAAAGAGGAAGGAGAGGGAAAGACGAAAGGATTTGGGTTTTAAGGGAGAGGGTAAGGTGTCATTCCAATCCCGGGAGCGGAAAGACTTATCTTAGGGGGAAAAAAGGACGGGTATACACTCGCACACACACACACATATCCATCCACACATATACAGACACAAGCAGACATATACAGAGGCAAAGAGTTTGGGCAGAGATGTCAGTCGAGGTGGAAGTGCAGAGGCAAAGATGTTGTTGAATGACAGGTGAGGTATGAGTGGCGGCAAATTGAAATTAGCGGAGATTGAGGCCTGGTGGATAACGGGAAGAGAGGATATATTGAAGAACAAGTTCCCATCTCCGGGGTTCGGATAGGTTGGTGTTAGTGGGAAGTATCCAGATAAGCCGGACGGTGTAACACTGTGCAAAGATGTGCTGGCCATGCACCAAGGCATGTTTAGCCACAGGGTGATCCTCATTACCAACAAACACTGTCTGCCTGTGTCCATTCATGTGAATGGACAGTTTGTTGCTGGTCATTGTATGTTTGTGTTTGTTTGTGTGTCTATCGACGTGCCAGCGCTTTCGTTTGGTAAGTCACATCATCTTTGTTTTTAGATATATTTTTTCCCACGTGGAATGTTTCCCTCTATTATATTCATATCATTAATTTGAACCCAACAATTACGTAAGTTTTTGTCACTGTTGGATTTCGAAATCTTTTCTGTCGTCTTATTTTCTCTTTTTGTTTTTGTCAGTAGTTTCACTTTGTATTCACCTTCTACTTTTTACCGTAATCTACTATACAATTTTATCCCGCCTATATATACTCAATAATACGTCACCCACTTCCAAACTATAACCAAAAAATTTTTTTTCCGGTTTCAACACTACCGCTGCTATAAAATCCACCGTTTCTAGTCAGAAACTCTTTGCCTCTGTATATGTCTGCTTGTGTCTGTATATGTGTGGATGGATATGTGTGTGTGTGTGCGAGTGTATACCCGTCCTTTTTTCCCCCTAAGGTAAGTCTTTCCGCTCCTAGGATTGGAATGACTCCTTACCCTCTCCCTTAAAACCCAAATCCTTTCGTCTTTCCCTCTCCTTCCATCTTTCCTGGCGAGGCAACCGTTGGTTGCGAAAGCTAGAATTTTGTGTGTATGTTTGTGTTTGTTTGTGTGTCTATCGACGTGCCAGCGCTTTCGTTTGGTTAGTCACATCATCTTTGTTTTTAGATATATTTTTTCCCACATGGAATGTTTCCCTCTATTATATCTGCTTGTGTCTGTGTATGTGTGGATGGATATGTGTATGTGTGTGCGCGAGTGTATACCTGTCCTTTTTCCCCCTAAGGTAAGTCTTTCCGCTCCTGGGATTGGAATGACTCCTTACCTTCTCCCTTAAAACCCACATCCTTTCATCTTTCCCTCTCCTTCCATCTTTCCTGATGAAGCAACCGTTGGTTGTGAAAGCTTGAATTTTGTGTGTATGTTTGTGTGTCTATCAACCTGCCAGCACTTTCATTTGGTAAGTCACATCATCTTTGTTTTTAGATATATTTTTTCCCACGTGGAATGTTTCCATCTATTATATTCATATCACTATATATATATATATATATATATATATATATATATATATATATATATATATATATATATATATATATATATATATATATATTTAAAAACAAAGATTCCATGACTTACCAAAAGGGAAAGCGCTGGTAGATAGAGACAATAAAAAAACACACAAACACACACACAAAATTTCAAGCTTTCGCAACCAACGGTTGCTTTGTCAGGAAAGAGGGAAGGAGAGGGAAAGACGAAAGGATGTGGGTTTTAAGGGAGAGGGTGAGAGGGTAAGGAGTCATTCAAATCCCGGGAGTGGGGAGACCTACCTTAGGGGAAGAAAAGGACAGGTAAACACTCGCACACACACACATATCCATCCACACATATACAGACACAAGCAGACATATGTGTGGATGGATATGTGTGTGTGTGCGAATGTTTACCTGTCCTTTTTTGGACATGGAATGACTCTTTACCCTCTCCCTTAAAACCCACATCCTTTCGTCTTTCCCTCTCCTTCCCTCTTTCGTGAGGAAGCAACCGTTGGTTGCGAAAGCTTGAAATTTTGTGTGTGTGTTTGTGTGTTTTTTTATTGTGTCTATCTACCAGCGCTTTCCCGTTTGGTAAGTCATGGAATCTTCGTTTTTAATATATTTTTCCCATGTGGAATGTTTCTTTCTATATATATATATATATATATATATAAGGCCTTTACAAATGTCTGCTTGTGTTTGTGTATATGCGGATGGATATGTGTGTGTGTGTGAGTGTATACCTGTCCTTTTTTCCCCCTAAGGTAAGTCTTTCCGCTCCCGGGATTGGAATGACTCCTTACCCTCTCCCTGAAAACCCACATCCTTTCGTCTTTCCCTCTCCTTCCCTCTTTCCTGATGAAGCAACCATTTTTGCGAAAGCTTGAATTTTGTGTGTATGTTTGTGTTTGTTTGTGTGTCTATCGACCTGCCAGCGCTTTTGTTTGGTAAGTCTCATCATCTTTGTTTTTAGATATATTTTTCCCACGGTGAATGTTTCCCTCTATTATATATATAAAAGAACTCGTGGGAAAAATATATCTTAAAGAACACATGGGAAAAATATTACATTTTGAAGTGTTATATATATATATACACATCCTTTTCACCTGGTATGTTCCCATACTCATGATGAGTATACAATCCATGACGTGTATACAACAGGTTTTTGCACAGTAAAGTATAAGTTGAACAGTTGCTTAAGGAGTTAGGAGATGTCATTTCTACAGTTTTTAAAAACAGTGGAAGGCAATTGTCAAACAACAAATAAATAAATGTTAAGAACCTGCTAAAGGAAAAAAAATTTACACCATATTTAAAACTGGGTATATACTAGTGAACTGGCAGACAATAAATGAAACACACTACTTGAGAAGATTAACATGTTAAGCATTTGTGACTTAAAATTATTAGTGGCTGATGATGCAAAAACTAAGATCTTTGTCCCTCCTCATCCTGAGATCTGAATCCAATCTATCCCCCTTTTTGTCAGTACTTAATGTTTCATCTCCTGAAGATTCTGTCTACATCTGTGTCTACATCTATAATCTGCAAACCACCGTGAGGTGCATGTCAGAGGGTACGTCCCATTGTATCAGTAATTAGGGTTTCTTCCTATTTCATTCACATATGGGGTGCAGTAAGAATGATTGTTTGAATGCCTCTGTGCATGAAGTAATTATTATAATCTTATCATCACAATCCCTATGTGAACAATACATAGGTAGTGTATCCCTAGAGTAGTCATTTAAGGAGGTTCTTCAAACTTAGTTAATAGACCTTCTTGGGATAGTTTACATTTGTTTTCAGGAGTCTTCCAGTTCAGTTCCTTCAGTATCTCTGTGACATTCTCCCATGGATTAAACAAACCTGTGACCATTTGTACTGTCCTCCTCTGTATACGTTCAATATTCACTGTTGGTCCTATATAGTATGGGTCCCACATACTTAAGCAATATTCTAGGATGGGTCACAATCTCTTTTGTAAAATGATTGCACTTCCCCTGTATTCTACCAATAAACCAAAGTCCAACACCTGCTTTACCCAAGAATGAACCTATGTGACCATTCCATTTCATATCCCTGCAGAGTGTTACACACAGGTATTTGTATGAGGGCTGATTCCAACAGTGATTCACTGATATTAGTCATAGGATACTACATTTCTTCGTTTTGTGAAGTGCAAAATCTTACATTGAACATTTAGAGAAAGTTGCCAATCTCTGTCCCGTGTTGAAATCTTATCAAGATCTGACTGAATATGTAATGTAACTGGATGGATAAAAAATCTACTCACCAAATGACGAGAGAACACACACATAAAAGAAAGTCATACTCAGGCAAGCTTTTGGACTTAGTGGCTCCTTCTTTGGTAGAAGGGTTGAAGGGACAGGAAGAGGGATGAAGGAAAAGGACTGGAGAGGTCTAAGAAAAAGAGTAGATCTAGGGAAAAGTCACTCAGAAGCACAGGTCAGGGGAGACTTACTGGACAGAATAAGAAAAAAAAATTGATTGTTGGGGGAACTGCACTGGATAAGATTTGAAACCCTGAGATCTTAAAGGTGGAAGACAGGGTAATATGCAAGACAGAGATTATTGTTAAAATATCATGTGCAGGTTAATAAGAGTGAAAAATCTCAGTGCATTTACATAGCAGAGGTGGAAAGGGGATGACGAAAAACAGACAGGTACAAAATTAAAGCTTTAGAAAACTAAAACGTCTGAAGAAAGGAATAGTTACTGAGATGGAAGAAATTGATATACATTGAGGACTGGTGTGTGGTGACAACCAAATACATGCTGTAGCACTAGTTGTGGAAGAAACTGATGTACAATAAGGCCAGGTGGGTGGCGAGAACCAAAGACATGCTGTAGCACTAGTTCCCATCTGCGGATTCCAGAGTAACTAGTGTCTGGAGGAAGATTCAAGATGGTGCATATTGTGAAAAAGGCCCCAAGGCCACAAGTGTCACATTGTAGAACATGCTCTGCAACAGGATATTGTAAGTTGTCAGTATACACCCTCTGTCTATACCCATTCAACCTAACTAATAATTTGGTGGTAGTCATCCTGATGTAAAAAGCCAAACAGTGTTTACATAACAGCTGGCAAAAAATGTAAATGTCATGTGACTAGGGCCTCCCATCAAGTAGACCTTTCGCCGGGTGCAAGTCTTTCGATTTGACGCCACTTCGGGGACTTGTGCATTGATGGGGATGAAATGATGATGATTAGGACAATACAACACCCAGTCCCTGAGCGGAGAAAATCTCGGACCCAGCTGGGAATCGAACCCGGGCCCTTAGGATTGACATTTTGTCATGCTGACCACTCAGCTACCAGGGGCGGACATAACAGCTGGTATATGACACGTGTCGTTTCACTGGTAACTCTCCCTTTGATAGTATATGTTTTGCCAGTTACAGGGCTGTTGTAAGTTGTGGTAGGAGGATGCATAGGGCAAACCACAGGGCTAGGAGGCATAGGCTAGGGAGATGGGTGCAGGAGCATAGGGTCTGACAACAATATTGTGAAGATTGGGAGGGCGATGAAAAGCTGTTCTAGATGTGGTGGGCAAAATCTCAGACAGAATGCATCTCATTTTGGGGTATTCCCTATGTATCCTCCTACCACCACCTATACTGCCCTGTAACTGGCAAAACATATACTATCAAAGGGAGAGCCACCTGTGAAATGACACATGACATATACCAGCTGTTACTTAAGCACTGTTCAGCCTTTTGCATTGGCTTGACTACCACCAAATTATCAATTAGCATGAATGGGCATAGGCAGATGGTGTATACTGGCAACACATAATATCCTGTTGCAGAGAATGCTCTACAACATGACAATTGTGACCTCAGTGCCTGCTTCACCAAACATGCAATCTGTATTCTTCCCCCAGACACCAGTTTCTCGGCCGCTCCCACCGGAGGTTCGAGTCCTCCCTTGGGCATCAGTGTGTGTGTTGTCTTTAGCATAAGTTAGTTTAAGTAGTGTGTAAGTCTAGGGACCGATGACCTTAGCAGTTTGATCCCTTAGAAATTCACACACATTTAAACACTACTGAACCAGTTTCTCAGAACTCCGCAGGTGGGAACTAGCACTACATGCCCTCGGTTCTCGGCACCCACCTTGCCTTAATTTACATTAATATCTTCCAGCTCAGTATCTACTCCTGCCTTAACTATGTTTTAGTTTTCTACCTCTTTCATTTCTGTACCTGTATATTTTGCCATCCCCCTCCCACCTCTGTTATGTACAATGCACTTAGATTTTCACTCTTATTAACTTGTACACGATGTTTTAAGAGTAATCTCTGTCTAGCACATTACCCTGTCTTCCACCTTTAAGCTCTCTGGATTTCAATTTTCATCGAGTACAGTCCCCAAAATCAGTCTTTCCTTGTCATTTCATCCGGTTAGTCCCCCCTGACCTGCAGTTCTGGGTGACTTTTCTGAGATCTACTCCATTTCCTTGACCTGTCTAGTCCTTTACCTTCACCCCTATTCCTTTGCCTCCAACCCTTCTGCCAGAAGAAGGAGCCACTGTCCCCGAAAGCTTGCCTAATTATAACTTACTTTTATGTGTGTATTCTGTGTCCGCTTGATGAGTAGATTTTTTATCTATCCAATTACATTATATTGTCAAAAATTGGTTATTGTCATTATTGAATATTTATGCAGCTTCTCTCAGATGTATTTCATCACAGATAATTGCATCATCTTCAAAAAGCCTGATTTTATTATTAGTATTGTCTGCAAGGTCATTAATATACAACATGAACAGCAAGGGTCCCAACACACTTCCCTGTGCACACCTGAGTTACTTCTACATGAATGACTCTCCATCCAAGATAGTATGCTGTGTCCTACCTAACAAAATTCCTCAATCCAGACACAAATTTTAGCTGGTACCCCTTATGAACATACTTTTGACAATATGCATAGGTGCGGTACTGAGTCAAATGCTTTTTGGAAGTCAAGATAAACTGGATCTACCTGGCTGCTTTGATAAAAAGCTTTCAGTACATCATGTGAGAAAAGGGTGAGTTGGGTTTCACAAGATCGATGTTTCCAAAATCCATGCTAGTTGGCAGTGAGGAGGAAATTCTGTTCAGGATACCTAATTATTTTTGAGTTAAGAATATGTTCTAAGATTCTACAACAGATCCATGTCAAGGATATTGGACGGTAGTTTTGTGGATCACTTCTGCTATCCTTCTTGTAGATGGGTGCAACTGCAAATTCAGTACAGAATCTGACAGGGATTCCCTCAGGATGCGGAGCTTTGCTTAGTTTCAACGATTTCAGCTGTTTCTCAACACCCCTGACACTAATGCTAATTTCATTCATCTTTTCAGTGGTATGGGCATTAAATTGGGACAATTCTCCTGGGTTTTCCTTTGTAAACGAACATTTGAAAATGGTGTTCAGCATTTCAGCTTTTGCTTCAAACCCTCAATTTCAGTTCCTGTTTCATACACTAGGGAACTGGCACTAACTTTGGAGCCACTATCAGCCTTTATATATGATCAGAATTTCTTTGAATTTTGTGAAATATCATTTGACAATAATCTGTTACAGTAGTCACTGAAGGCATTGTACCGATATACTATACAAAATATTAAAACCTGTGACGAAAAGTGAGACACATAGCAAAGTAAAATGAAAATAGTAAAAAACTCTGAAAATGAGCGTGAAATTAGCTCTCTTAATGGTAATTAATAATAAAATGAAATAATAATGGTACAAACAGATTCTATAAGATAACTGTATAGGATTTCTGTATTAATTATTCTTTTACTCGCTGACAAAAGAAATGAAGAAGACCAGCATTATTACTCTCTCTCTCTCTCTTCTAGTCTTGAAGCTAACACACACTATGGCGGCCATTACACAATGTAAGTTGTAAATTTTAAATAATATATGATAATTTATGCCGATTGTGTATTTTTTTCCTTCATATGCCTAGTGACCTTCATGCAGAAATAAGAATATCATTTGTAAGGTTTTCAGCACGCTGGATAAATGACAAGAATGGTCGAACAATCCACCATTCTTGGCAGACATCCTGTGTAGGAAAAATTTCATTGCGTTCCGTCATCAATGGACGCATTAAAAGACTTGCACCATAATTATTAAGGAGAAGAAAGTGAATATGCTGTTTCATGTTGTATGAAAGTAAAAACTAAGCACATTCCATTAAGTTCATATATAGACTGCTTCTCGGCAAGATGAAGATTATTACGTTAACAGAAAAGGGAAATACTTTCCTTTAGTACAAGGTTTCTTTTAATTCAATTTCACTACAGTAAAGATACACTGCAGCAATATTTTAATGTGATAACACAAAATACAATCCCCGAGATTGTTTTATTTTATTTTTATTCTTTTGTCAGTATGAACGCTCCACGTAGACCTCAGTTTTAACAAATGCTAAAAGCACCTCACGCAATCTTATATTAACAGTGCCAATTCTTTAACTAGTTTACTGACCATATATACCTTTCTGATAGTTTTAGTTGTCCTTTGTACTTTGGTAATCATTATTGCTACAACTGCATCATGGTCACTGATACCAGTTTTGCGCAGACATCTTCAAAGATACCAGGTCTATTTGTTACCATTAGGTCCAATATATTTCCTTCATGAATGGGCTTCCTAACTATCTGTTCAAAGTAGTTTTCAGAGAAGGTATTTACTAAAGTTTCACAGGACACCTTATACACCCATCAATAACAACACTGTAGTTTCCCCAATTAACTGTTGCGTGATTTAAGTCTCCACCAGTGATTACAGTATAATTGGGGAAACTACATACAAGTGAATGAGGGTTTTTATGTAAAGTTTTCGGTTACATCAGGAGATGAGTCTGGTGGGCAACAGAAGGATCCAATTATTGTTTTATGACCACCCCTGATACTGTGTCTTGTCCAAACGAACTCACATGCAGCTTGAATTTCTATCTCACAGGATTTGAGTTTCTACTCTACTGTGACCAATACACCACCTACACACCCCATTTGCCGATCCTTTAATTAATTTTCCACAAAAATCTCACCGCTATCAATTACAGGTATCAATGAACTTTCTGTACCTAGTATTATGTGAGCTTCATTGCTTTTTCATGAGCACTTCAAACTCTGGCACTTTGTTGCAAATGCTTTTGCAGTTTACCATTAGGGAGGCATTTCTTTCGATCTTACACTGATACCTCTGGGTGTCCTACAGTTATCGTTGTCTGGATTGGATGGAGAGTTCCCTAATCTAAAAACCCCTCGTGTGCACCACACACACAGTCAGCTACCAGGATGGCAGCCTCTAGTGCACACCTGACCAAATTAGGGGGACATTACGGTTATCAACCCTGTGGTGCAAGTCCAGAAGTCGACAGCTTGTCACAGAACTTTTGAAGTCTCTGGTTCAGTCCTTCCATTCGAGTCAGAACCAGAGGGCCATGATCTGAGCTCTGTTGAAACTCCACATGCATGGCTGGTCTTCTCAACCTTCTCTGCCAGTCACAGGAATGATACGAAAATGACCTCAGAGCCCAGACGACAGGCATCATTTGCTCCAGCATGCGACACAATGTGTAGCTGGTTACACCCTGTACCCTCAAGGTGATGTATCTCAAGCACATCACAATGTTGAAGCAGTACACCGATGTAGTTCATGGCTTTGAAGGTCATTAGAGGCAAAATACTGTTGATTTCTCAGTCTAATGCTTTCTTTAAATGTTCAAGTAAAACTCATTTGGTCAAGTGCATCACTGTGTTTAGACATACCAGACAATGTAACAAGTCATACGAATAAATGAGTAGTATTTCAGTCGTCTTGGTTCAACATGTGTCCTTTTGCCTAGTCGGCACAAGGTCCGTCCTTGGCCCTGATAACTTGTTCCATGTGTGATGCATTTACTCATATGAGGTGCAAATGGTACCCTGTGGTATAGTCATCCATGTTGCATTTAGCTGGTTCAAAAGTTCATCTGTGGTGGTCAACAATGGGCCACAGAACTGCACCCATAATTTCATCATATCCCACACATTTTTGATTCGTGATGAGTTTGGTGATCTGGTTGGCCACAACATACTGCATAACATACTAATGTACATGTACTGAGAATGTACATGTCCTATCTCTAGTCATTCAAGGTGTTTTTCCAGTACATGAGCGTACATTTAGTGTGCCACAATGTTTTCTAAAGGTTTTGTGACATCTTATGTAGTAGTACAAGCACACGATTAAAAAGTGAAAGAGGAAAGTTTTGTCTAATCTTGTATATAAATTACAAAAATAACAGACAAGAAGATGGGCCACATACTAAATTTGAAATTAGGTGCTATAATGCTTAGAATGAAAAACACCAACATGACAAAAAGCAAATTGCTATCAACACAGCACAGTTAAGAAGTGCACATGTATGTATGAAGCAAAAACACAGCAGATGAAAGGACATAAAATAGAGTAAACAGTAAATGACAGATGAGACATTGACCACATAACAACAAATATAATATGAAATAGGTTATGACATCAACAAATCAAGAAGTAAAAGTTATGACCAGTTAGCTACACCCAGCTTCATTTACAGGATAGTCAACATTTTCCTTTCCAACATCTCACACAGAAACACTCAAAATGTGCAATGCTCAGTTATCATAAACAACATGAGATAAGAATTTCTGTCATAACACAAAAATAAACTCTTCCTGTGAGTTCCCATCACATCCAGAATAACATAAGGGTAAATAGAATTTTTACGAAGCTTCGACTTTGATCGCAGAGGTATTTGTTACACAGCAAAATTTCCCAAAAACTTTTGGAAATGCCAGTAAAGATGGGAGATATTATTAGTTAAAGATAGGTTTTTCAGTTTGCAAAGTCTAACTTGATTAAGACCTAGTACATCTGAGGTCACTGAATGTACTGTTTTCCAGAGAGCTAAATTTTATTTCTACATGGCAACTCTAATTCCCACTTATCTGCCTGACAGAGGGTTCATCGAACCACCTTCGGACTTTCTCTGCTGCTCCATTCTTGAAGAGCACATGGGAAAAATGAACACCTAAGTATTTCTATGCGTATTCTGATTTCTCTTATTTTATTATAATGATCATTCCTCCCTATGTAGACTGGTATCACAAAAATCACCTTTGGAGGAGAAAGTTTGTGGTTGATATTTTGTAAAACAATTCCACAGCAAAGAAAAATGCCTTTGTTTTACAGATCGTCATCTCAACTTGCTTACTGTGTCGGTGACATAGTCTCCCTGTTTCATGATGGTATTCAATGAACTGACTTCTTCAAATATTTTCAAAGTCCTCTGTCAATCCTCTCAGGTGAGGATTATGGGCATTGAAGAGAAAATGTTAATTAACAATACAACAGTTACAAAAAAATTTGTGTGACTGAGTAATAATTGTTGTTTTTGTGTAATGACAGAACTTCTGCTCATTTTTTCTTTATTCATGAATGCTGTTCTTTCTGAAATTCCATTTTCACTGCACAATGTGTTATCTATGCTGTAAATGAAGCAAAAGAAGAAAGCCATGCAAACACTCACTGACGTGGATGGAGTTTGGAATCTGGAGTTGGAGTTTGGTACCATCAGTTTTAGTGTTATGCCCATCACCAGTCTCCTTACTGTGATCCTTGTCATCTGTTGCTGTAGTTCCACTTTCTGTACACAGCTGATTCTGCTGGTTCCCAAGAATAAAGGCAGAGTTCTCTTCCTTTGAAATGCTCATGTAGTAACATGTGTCACTCTTCTTCATTATATGCCTTGGGCCAGGATTAAGTAATATCGTGTCCTCATAAAATTCAGGTAATTCTGCTGGTCGCACACCAACAAGTGCTACTCCATATCTGTTAATTAGAGAGAAAGAATGAGGTTCTTACAAATATTACTGATGCAAATACCACTCTAAAAGATATTGTCTGCATTACTGATTGTTACTTATAGAAAAATTATACCTATAGCCCAAACCAATTAATTTATTCCTTATTTCAACTTTGGTGAAATATTCTCAACATTTACATCTAGAATGAAATTTAAGTTATTTATAGGGAAAGTTTCAATAAATAAATGATCACAAATCTGAAAGCCACAGTGAGCAATTGTTTTGTTTTTGGTAATGTGCATTGATTATTTATATTAACAACTTGCACAGTCATAAATTCTGGTATAATTTCCAACTTCTAGTTAGATGACAAAAATTTGCAGATCATCAGTATTGGAAAATCAAACATATAAAAATATGCCTTTTGGAATGCAAAATGCCTTTGTTTTCATGTAGTGGCAACACACATCCTGACACATTAATTTAACAGCATCAATTCCATACGCAATCAGAACCAATCATAGCTTTTTGTATTTCATTCCTAGACTACTGAGGCGATCAGTGTGAAGTACACCATCAAACTGAGTGCAATTATCAACACAACTACACTAGTGCTGATATATCACCATTATACCATCTGGATGAGAGCAGTTACCTCTCTCCAACATTACTGACAGCAAGACATCTTATTTAACTGCTTGAAAGTAATACAGATGATCAAGGATCATTAATTAGTGACTTTATGGAAAATTATACTATGGATTCTTGTCTGAATGTTTGTAGCCAAATGAAGAGTGGGAAACGGACAAATGGGGTATCACATTAACCAGTGCAAGGAGCAGTTTTATCAAAAATGATTAATTCCTTGAAACAAATAAGGGTAATTAAAAAATGTAGTTAATGATTTGAGGAAAAATTTAGATATTTCATGAACCGGTTCCACTACCTATGTAAAAGTGTCACGAAGTTCACCTCTTAATGACCTTGCTTTTTCACAATTAAAATTTGTAATGCGACATTTATCTGTCAAAATGGCTTCCTTTGAACCAAGTACTAAATTCTTGACATTTTAGGAACAAAAGACATTAGGAAAGTGGTTTCGTAAATGTCTCTATGTCTCACTGTTGCCGCACAACTATAGACAACAACTGTTCCTCCTACAGCCTTCTGGTGTGAAATACTTCGACAAAACGAAGATCTGTTACTCATTAAATCTACGTCATATTGAGATTTTAATCTCTGGGTCTTTTTCTTGCATTCTGGGCTGTGCCTCACCAGAAGTTGTTGAAAAGTATGTGTGTCTGATAAGCCGTTTACCATTTGATGCTGAGCAGAATCTTTGAACAGAAGCTCTTAACTACAGCAACAATCAGACTGCCCTTTGATGATGACAACAGCAAGCTAGGTCAACTATCTCAAGAGATGCAGAAGTTACCAGACTTACATTTCTCATCACATTATAAGTTGTGGATTTCTTTCTTTCACGTTGAAAAAATGAAGTAAATATCAAATCACAGCATAAATTGAAACTTCTCTGCTGTCCATTAATCTGCAAACTTTTCATAATAATGACAGAATGCTGATCAGTATTTGAATATATTGTATTTCATGCTGAACAATGCTAGAAAATAAAAAAGTAATCACATGCTATGTGAAATCATTTGTCTAAAAGTGAAAAATAAAACAGATTAGTAAAACATTTGATGAGCCTTTGAATGGTGCTTGAAACCATACAGCTATTCAAATGCTGATTGAGAATTTAAAGTCCAAGGTTTAACTTATAACATTGGAATTTTAAAGAGCACTTGAAGATATTTGTTTGATGAAATATGCTGACCATGCAGTCTGCTGTTGTGTGGCTTTGACATATTTCTCTCACTTATGCCTGAAGTGTCAACAATTTTTCCGGTTTCAAAATGTTTCACTGGAGAATCCCTTCAATTATCTAGAAACAGAATGTATGTATGCAAGAAGTAATGTCTCTCTTACAAGTGGTGGTGTTGCCTCACTGTTCTTGTTCACTCATTTTCCCCAGTAACAAAAAAGTACATGATTTGGAACATCATTCAAAGGTGCATCCAAATGTTTCTCTAATCCATTTTATTTCTTACTTTTAGACAAGTGATTTCACAAAACATTTGACCATTCTTTTTTACATTTGATCTTTATTTCCATTCTTCTCTTTGAATGCATTATTCTATCTTATGTTGAAGAATGCTTTCTGAAGGTCAAAAATACCATGGATTTAACCTCACATTTCTTTTCTCCCTTTCACCATCAAGTATGAAGTCCTAATAATTGTTTCTTGAACATTTTTAAATATTCTGAAGTCCCTACAAGTGATTTTTATATTTTTTTAGGGGATTTATGAAACACAGGCACTTCACTCGTGAATGAAGTAACCCTTTAATTATATCAAGCACCCTGTTTCAAAATCACAAGAAAGGGATTCGAAAATGACCAAGCAATATACAGGATATACCAAAATGCACTGACAATGATTCTCACTTTTTTGGTCGAGACATCAAAATGGTTATTTTTCAATAGCCACCTTGTGCCTGCAAGTGCATTGTTTGGATGCTGCGGACCGTCAAAGTTTCAGAATTGGTGAATCAGTACATATTAGGATTATTTTTGCCATCACAGTTAGCTATGTGACCTGCAAGCCATCAATTTAAGGTAGGTTAATGGGTTATGCCTCATAGTGCAGTTCAGCATATGCCTTATTCTTCTCACAGCCTTTTTCATCATCATAATTGGCTAGCAGACAACAGCAACTGAGAAAACTGTGAGAGACTGGAGAGTTGCAAGAGAGTATATTTTTCACCTTAGGCCTAATTTTTTCCAAAATTAGAGGGTTTTTATTTAGAAAAGCAAGTTTTCTGCGCTTGTTATATTAACCTGGATGTACAGTAATACAACTAGGTACTGAGAAATTTAATCTGAATTCAGGCCTCAGCTCTCAGAGACTACAGCGGCCTCATGTGTGGCAATTGTGCATTACGATTGTGTATGGTTGTTTTCCTACGTCTGAGGAAGAACATTATTTGATAGCTTAGTCTACTTATAAATGTCCCCATGGCTTCCTACGCGTATTTTGCTCTGTGGAATTCAAACATACATATTTTGCAATGGAAATCATCAATCTGGTGCCTCACCTACTCCCAGTCGGCCAGTCTGACATCCTAACCATCTTTAAAATTTAATTTAAATAAAAAACCTCACAATATTAATACTGGGTACGATTATTTGTGACCAGGAGAATAAGAGCTCTTCAAAAAATTTTCACTCTTTATTGCCTATTAGCTAATAACTTTCTCTTTTGCGTGACAAACAAATACAGGAAACAAAACCAGTTAAGACAAGAGCCAAGCAAGCCAGTACACATTTCTTCAATCCTTAGGTCCCAGCACTTTTTCTCTCTGATCGTGCTACAGCTTGTATTTCCTTTCTGCGAAACAATCTATTACGTTATCAAAGATCGTCAAAAGTTGGCTACGTATGAAAAATCAAAAAGTCGTTGTCTATACTGAAAACATTGTTGATATTAATAGTACCCAAGACTGGCGTGGTTTCTCGATCTGGTACGTCTATTTTGTCACTGTATGCTAGATAAAACGAAATTATATACTTCCGCTGTTTTAACATACGCCAAATAAGCGAGACTGTTTTAGCACAAATAGTCATCTTTATGTACCTCGTTTACATAAAAAACACGGCAGAACGTAATTCACAAAGTACCAATATCATATACCTAATAGTCCTACTACAAACAAAAGTTTTTTGTTGGTAAATAATTTCAAATTCACTCAAACGTTCCAGTTTCTCAAGCATGAGATCGAAACGCAGTAGAACCAAATTTTTTATATGTATTAGGAATCGTCATATTCTTCCATATAATTTGTGGTATGTCTTCTCCCTCTTTCTAGAAAACAATCTTGTCATCAATAATTCTGTAACTGTTCTTATCATTGTCGAAACTTATGCTCCAGTAACTTCACTAACCCTCACCGGTTCAGTTATCCCATGTCTATTCTCCGGTTAGGCATTATTAGGTGTTCGTACAACGCGTTTTCCAAGAATAGAAATTAAGCGGCTGCTAACTGGGGACTATACAATCGACCCCATAGTAGTGTAGCGTCCTATCAAAACATATCTGACGAAATTTCATTTTCTTCGACTCACTGAAAATATATGTAATCTTTCTTACCTGTTATTCCCGTTAGTGATTTATTTCCACTTTGGTATCATAATCTATGGATTTATAATAACGTCGACCATTGGCAAACTCAGTCAACCACATACATAAACAGCGTTTGGGGTTTACCCGTTCGGGTTTATTTGGCTAAACTTGTATGCCCCGTCCCCTTTTGTCTACAGAAAAGTCTTTCATTTCTAGATGCGACGAGGATTCCCGTGGCAGAGACATTGCGTACACTACGCACACATTCAAAAATCAATTTATCATTGGTTTCTAATTCAACTTAGTGTGTTCGAAAATGTTCAGAAATCAACTAGGATGGGTTCAAAATCATATGAAAAATTGATAGACTCACGTGCGCTGGATGCTAGATGCTTTGTGATACAATGTCTTTTTTTCCTTCAACAATGTGAATTTGGCGCCCACTGAAATAGCCGCTCGGGGCAGAAACCTCTGTTTGCCCCGCCCCTAGATACGAGCCTGACGCTTGGTTCAAATGGTTGTTTACGAATAGTATAGTTTGGGACACTTCGAAGATGAATTGTTCACCAACGCACTGCTAGTGACACAATCGTTGGGTACATGTCACACTAACGTTCAAAGATGTCTGTGAACGAAAGTAGCATCCATACAATTTGCAGAAAGTCCAGCCCACAGAAGTGGAGATGTATAAGTACAATTTGAGCAGTGTTTTTACACCACTCTATACACAACTGCTGACTTTGATGCTATTTACCAATGAGTTAGCACTCATATTTGGGCACACTAAAAACTGTGTACACAAGCCGTTAGTTGTAATCAATACACGTTCAATGTGAACATGTGGAATGGGATTATTTTTGATCAGATCATTGGGCTGTATCTAGCGTCAACCAGACTAAAAGGGTCAGTTTACCTCATTTTTCTGACATATGTTCTTCCTATCCAATTTAATAAGGTATGACTAAGTACTTGTCAGATAATGTAGCTGCAGTGCTTCAGTTTATTTTAATCCAAATGTGCACCACCATCTGGATGACACATACCCAGATTGATGGATTGTTACAGGGGGACCAGTTTGTGGCTACTTTATTCTAAAACACTTTCAGTGGGTTAGTATGATGATTATCATGAATATTACTGCTTATCACAAGGACCCATACTGCACTTGAAATAATAACCACATATTGACATGTATTTAATCATGTACATATCTCACACTCATCACACTACTGATGTATAATCTGCAAAATGAAAGTGAACCCAGTGTGGAGTTCTTGTTGAGTTTTGTAAACAAGTTTTGAAACCCCCATACCATCACCATTACCTGAATCACACTAACTCTGACAAATCACAATGCAAAAAACGATGAATTTCTGGGCGTTGGTTTAATCTTGAATGATGTTTACTTAGCCTAACTGCTCTGGTCAACGTATTAAGCATTCCACAGGGGTGGCCCACGCATCTCTTTTACAGTGATGGCTAATGGGTCATGTAAATAATTACCATATACAATATGATGAAACTCTGATGCCACCACTCTCCAATTTCGACACCCAACAGCACTGAAAAATAACCAGTTTTCTATACTGCACACCATACAACGCTTTATTGGTTTTATACATCCAGCAGATAATGGACAGTTTTTCTACTAGGCAAACTGGCCAGTTGTGTTAAATATAAAAAAAAAGGCTGTAATTGATTCCCACTATTTCATTTGTGAAAGGTGTGTGTGTGTGTGTGTGTGTGTGTGTGTGTGTGTGTGTGTGTGTGTGTGTGTCTTTGTGTTGGATAAAATAAAACACCATAAAACTGAAAAATAACCAGTTTTCTATACTGCACACCATACAACGCTTTATTGGTTTTATACATCCAGCAGATAATGGACAGTTTTTCTACTAGGCAAACTGGCCAGTTGTGTTAAATATAAAAAAAAGGCTGTAATTGATTCCCACTATTTCATTTGTGAAAGGTGTGTGTGTGTGTGTGTGTGTGTGTGTGTGTGTGTGTGTGTGTGAAATTAAAATGAAAATTAAAAACACTCAGGCATTTACTGACAATACTTTAGATGTTAATATGAATATCTCACATACATGCTGTGTAATGATGAACCTAGTCAGATCAACTTGTCCGAGTATTTCTTCCTGCACTTCTTTCTATTTTAGTCACTGATGAGCTGCAAATATTTCTAACACAGTAGTACAACAGAAAAATCTACTCGCCTAATTGCAGCAGATGGAAACATACAAAAACGCCTTTCTGTGGTCTCCCCCCTGTGGCCACTTGATGAGCAGCATTTTTCCTCTGCCCATATTATAAGAATTTCTGTCCTTAACTGAGCTTTGGTTACTACAGCGGTAAAGTACATTAAACAGTGAGGACATTGATGGTCGAAAACGCAATCCATAAACATTTCTAATCGGTACACTGGCTATATTCCTTGAGCAGGCTACATAAAATGACTTGAATGTGTTAGAGATGTGTGTGACATATGGGACTAGAGTGAGAAACTCTTCAATTACCTCCTGAGATATTGGTTACAGTGACAGATTGATCTGTCTACATAACGCCTACCAGTACAGTAACTAATGTTACTTCAGTCATAGTCTTACAATCTGTCTACATAACGTCTACCAGTACAGTAACTAATGTTTCTTCAGTCATAGTCTTACGAATAATTGTTTTAGCTTTGATCCAAGTAACAGGGCATATGAGATTTTACCTGACAATCAGTACACAAATTAATTATTTTCAGATACTGCATTAGATAAATATGATGCTTGGAACACTAAACGAAATTTAGCATTGGAATACATAATCAGACACACAGTTATGGACAAAGTAAATGTTGGTGCTGATGACATTTCTTCTTTTTGACAACTGGAAATTTTTTCTAAAACTATCAGCTGGAGAACCTGTCCCTTTTATATTGTGAACAACAATTATAAGCCTTCTTCTACGTTGAACTTGGCATAACCAACATATAGTATTCTATGCCTCACTGATCGTAACTTACTTTCTGTGGGAATGGAAGCTGGCATATGTGAAGCTCTTCCCTTCGTACTCTCCAAAAAACCTGCTGTCTCCCAGCACAATATGATATATTTCGTTTCCCGAGCATTTTCCATACAGTCGATGCCATTCTTCTTGGGAAGTCTGGCCCTCCCTAGAAAAGAATTGTAAAATAAGAAATAATAATTTTTTATGCACACTGAATTCCAATTACATATGAATAAAATACAATAATTTGAGCAAATTAACTTACATACTACTGCGAGAGGAGAGGCACCGGTCTAGCATAAAACTACAGGACCTGTCATTATCCTTCAGTAACAATATTTAGTAGTACACCTCGTGCACACCAATTCACAAAATAGCACATATGAAACCTAACAAAAATAAGCGGAAATGATATATACTTGACTGTAATAGTTGATATGATGGACTGTAGGAATAATAAGAATCGATTGTTAAGAACAATACTAAATTTACTAATACACAACCCACCACGCTATGTCAAGCTGAGAGAGCGAAATGCAGAAATGGAACCTTCCCTCGACATCCACCACAATTTCAAAAATTTAACAATGAAATAGCGAGGTTGCATTTCGTCAGGATCTCTCTCTCCCTCTTGTAGCGACAATAACTACATTTAAATACAGCCAACCGCTACACAGATCCTCGAACGGCGTCAGTTAACGAATTAGTATTGAGTTTTTAAGTAGTATTGCCCCATTTAGTGCGAATGTCAAATGACGTGAAAGAGAACGAAGGTGGAAGTGCCCATGGAAAATATATTGCGCTGGATACGATGTTTGATGAAGAATTGTTGAAATACATTGCTGCTAAATTTGATGATGTAACTGCAAAAGTGTCAGATTGGAAGAGTCATCAATAACCAGCCATTTGAGAGTCCATTGACATAGTTTCTGCACTGAATAAAGAAACTGGAGGCAGTGTGTACCCGTGGAGTTGAAGCTTTTGCAAACATTCCAAAATGCTTAGATATAAAAGTTACTGATGTAAATGACTGATTGCGAAATGACGACACTTGCTGCAGTGCGATTTCCATGACGAAGCGATTGCCGTTCGCTCGTCTGCAGACAATGACGACAGCGATGATCAGAGGCCGGAACTCTGGCAGAATGCCTTTTTAAATGTGTTAAATCTATATTCAGTTAGGACATGCCTCTGTACGATTTTTGTCTTTGTGATTGAAACGCCGTAGTTTTATGTTGCCGTTTTCTGCCTTTTTTGTATTAAAGCCTAATTGGGGAAACAAATAATTTTTGTTGCCTTTTTGATTAAATAATAATAAAACAATAAACAACAAGAGTTTATTATTAAAAACAACAGTGACTATCACCGTAAAAGAGGTATAATCGTTCATCGTAAAAATAAATCTGATGTAAACGAACACAAACGCGATGATTGGTTAGAAGCCGTAGCACAAGTGGAAGTAGGTCCTGCTTGTGTAGTAGATTTACTGGGTGATTCAAAAAGAATACCACAACTTTAAAAATGTGTATTTAATGAAAGAAACATAATATAACCTTCTGTTATACATCATTACAAAGAGTATTTAAAAAGGTTTTTTTTTCACTCAAAAACAAGTTCAGAGATGTTCAATATGGCCCCCTCCAGACACTCCAGCAATATCAACCCGATACTCCAACTCGTTCCACACTCTCTATAGCATATCAGGCATAACAGTTTGGATAGCTGCTGTTATTTCTCGTTTCAAATCATCAATGGTGGCTGGGAGAGGTGGCCGAAACACCATATCCTTAACATACCCCCATAAGAAAAAATCGCAGGAGGTAAGATCAGGGCTTCTTGGAGGCCAATGATGAAGTGCTCTGTCACGGGCTGCCTAGCGACCGATCCATCGCCTCGGGTAGTTGACATTCAGGTAGTTATGGACAGATAAGTGCCAATGTGGTGGCGCTCCATCCTGCTGAAATATGAATTGTTGTGCTTCTTGTTCGAGCTGAGGGAACAGCCAATTATCTAACATCTCCAGATACTGTAGTCCAGTTACAGTTCATCACTCGTTCTCGGCCGTCCAGAACTTTTCCCTTTGCACGAACACCCATTCTCTGTAAACTGTTTATACCAACATTTAATACACCACCTATCAGGAGGTTTAACACCATACTTCGTTCGAAATGCACGCTGAACAACTGTCGTCGATTCACTTCTGCCGTACTCAATAACACAAAAAGCTTTCTGTTGAGCGGTCGCCATCTTAGCATCAACTGACGCTGACGCCTAGTCAACAGCGCCTCAAGCGAACAAATGTACAACTAAATGAAACTTTATAGCTCACTTAATTCGTCGACAGATAGTGCTTAGCTCTGCCTTTTGTCGTTGCAGAGTTTTAAATTCCTAAAGTTGTGGTATTCTTTTTGAATCACCCTGTATTATTACTAAGTTAAGTTAAATGAAACTTTAAGATATTCAAATGTATTAACAGCCATGAACGTTTTTCTTAATCACGCTTCAACTACATTGTTTTTATTTAAAAAATGGTGTACAGTCACAGTCTCTGTACTATTGTGCTCTGATTGTAACGCTGTTAATGCGCAATATGAAGATGGCTGAGGCTGCTTCATGCTCCGTAGTGACACACGCGTGTGGAATACGGTTAAAAAGTGCCGAGAAATAGGCTGTTTTTAATGTTTTTCATAAATTTACGGAGATAATCGGCTTTCAAGTTTTCCCAGCCATTGTAGTAATACAGATGAAGGAGGGATGGGGCACTCGTCGCAGCAGGGAACATCACAGCAACAGAAGCGAGAGACCTGATGGACTTAGAATTTATTTCTGAGAGGCTGGATGAAAGAGCAACAGCCAATGAAAAAAATTGCACTGGAGGAAATACAAACAGAACACATTTCTTATGTTTTACTCTCAGAAATGAACAAAAAGATGGTTTCTATCATGGAAATTGTTACAGAGTTGCAGAACAAGCTATAAAGCATTAAATTGATGCAAAGTGAAGCAGGAAGATTTGTGCGCACACGGAAGAACTACAAGACTGAAATCGAAAGGATAAATCCACTCTGTAGGCAAGTGTCAAATCTACAACATCGAAGACAAACCTTTAACTGTTGGAGTGTTTACGGCTACAAATATCATCTAACATAGCTTACCTGCAGAGCTGAAGCATGACTGTTGAAGGAAGACTTCTTTCTAGAGGAAGTACACTGCCATTTTGTTCAGAGTTGTTATTGCAACTCTCAACAGTGATTTTTATATACGAGAAGAATGCATACAAACATTAAACAATCAATTATTTGTATAATTATTCAAATATTTTGATAGATTTACAATATAAGTGCGTGTATGCAACATAACTTGTTAGTTTCTTTTTGAGAAGAATATACTGAAAATGGTTTATTATGTATCACAGAAGAAATTGTCAAATAAAATATTTATTTACTGAAGGCTGAAACATTTAGATTATGGTGCCATTGATCTAGTAGTTGTCTTATACAAAACAGGAACTTTGTGAGACTGTGCCTATATAACTGCCTGTTGCCTGAAATCAAATGTAGTAATTGTGGACATGAGCTTCCTAAATGCATTTCATTTGGTAGAGGGGACAAAAGCTTAACTTATTGAACACAAAGTTGAATCAGTTAAAAGAATAAAATGTGCCTTTGCAGATAAACTAATCTGCATTACTGAATGCGACTTATGTTTCAACAAGCAATCTGAAAAAGAACGTTAAGAAAGTTATTCATCTTCTGTCTTGATATGAATTTAATGAAATTTTTCTACAAGTCGAGCTATTTTGTAAAAATGTTTAAGGTATATTTTAGGATAAATGGAACCATGAAAGTGAAATTTGACTAAGTGTAAATAAAGGCAGTATCCAACAACACTGGAATATTTTTATCAAAAAAAAGAATGATAAGCAAATATATAATCCATCCACCATCATTTTTTTTTTGTCGTTCAGTTTGAAATACCTACATCTCGTAATTACAAAACTCGTCATCATTTTTAAGAATAACGCACGTCTTCTTGTTACTAATGACATATTGGACGCAAAATTCCTGTTTTCATTTCAAATACAAATTCTTAATTATCGGTGTTTTATGAAAGACTGCCCATAAAAGTTGCTTCAATTAAGGCAAAAATGAAAAACCAAATCCTCTTTAGTCGGACTATGTCCATAGTTTTATACCACAGAGGTAGGGAAGTATCGTAGAAACATGAAAAACAACTATTTTCACAGCATCGAGCACATCATACAAATGCTGCTTTTTTACATTTACCACTGTAACATTACAATATGAACCCAAAATAACTGATCCGGAGCCAAGTTGCGGGATTTGGCCCGAGAAGTAACAAGATTGTTAAGCCGCCAGACGTGCTGGAACTAACGCACACAGCTTTTTCACAAGTCGCTGTCGAACGCTGGCGAGATATAGAACGGCTCGTCATAAAAGAAGAAGAGAAAATGCGGCGCCTGGTAGACTTCGTGTATTCTGTTGTTGATAGGCTCGTTATCAACGTAGCAGTAACACTTCCAGAACTGAAATGTATTTCTCGGATTCGGATAAGGAAGTAGCTGAGAGATTACCAGACGACTGACTGTAATTAATACCTTCACTGGCTTCAGTATTCAGCAGTACGGTGAAATCCCTGCAGTATGCTTTTGCTTTACACACAGCTCGCTCAGAAAAGTTACCATATGTTTAAGTTAGAAATTTTTATTACTCTTGTTTGTAATTAGAATACTACCGGTATATCAGGTGAGAACGAATGCATTTTATGCTTATCGTGTGGTCACCGAAGAAGCGCGCGGTAGTGCTGGAGTTCCTCCGAATATTATTTAGTTATCTTTAAAAATTAAATGACATTCGAAGCTATATTGTTTCTTTGCACATCTCTGTTTACGTCTGAACTGCAACTCTCACATAATTGCATGTTAATTGGACCGCTGGCTGGCCAGTGCTGTCCAAGTTTAAGCGCCGGTAAAGTTGTTGTCCCGGACTATCGCTCAGTCTACGTGAGTGTAACACAGCATAAAACGTATCCTTATGATTGTACTTGACTGTACTGGTCACAGCTTGGCTTCCACTCGACGTGAAACGAAATTCAATGAGACTCAAACAAAAGCGGAAGAATACATGTCGTAATGTTTACATCAGGTTTATTCTTATGATGAACAGAGTTCTAGCAGTAGGCAAGGATTTTAATTATCGTTTATGTTTACTTGGCTTTCTGTCAGATCATACCTTCTTCAGAAGCAACGATTAATAGCAGATTTAAAACTTAGTTTCATTATTGTTCTAAATTTCTTTCTTTCTTGATTTATTGTGATTTTGTTGAGCAAGATAGCATGCCAAAATTCATTTTTCCTTCACGCAGTAAATGACAACTTTATACTGATACTGGAAACTACAGAGTCTTACTAGATAGTTTTTGGAGAAGTACTGTTTGGCCACGATAACATGACGATTCTGACGAAGCTTCCAGAAGCGGAGAAAATCGGCACCACTTGAAAGATATTTATTTGTCTCCGAGCGCTGTAAACGTTAAGTTGCCCCTAGACGAGAAGAATTACGAAGAGCTTGTGTTTACTATCAAGTAATATTTGTAAGTACATGTTGAGGTGTTTACTGTAGAACAAAATCTTACTCAAGTTTACTTGTTCAAGTCACTGGGGCAAGTTTATTCCAGGAGCTTTCTGTAAGTACCTACTTGTTGCAGAAGTGCACTTATTCTTTTTTTGAAAAAAGAAGTCATCACTGTTGTTGTTTTATTATTAATGAATAAAAATCGTGACGAAACACAAAAGTAAAAAAAATGCTAGCGGAGTACATATTGTTTTTATCAAGAAATACTATTTGATTAACTAAAATCAGAGCATTTCGCTTGGATTAAAATCTTTGAGGATGTCATTTGCAAATTTCGAATATCTCTTGTCTGTTGTATAACCAAATATTCGATAACAGGTAACAAAAATGCGGCGCTCTATCTCATCAAGAGACTGCCTTTTAATTATTCTTCGAGTTTTGCAAGCAGTATTTACTACTTTTATTATAAATGTAATGCATTTATGTGTACGTTAACATAAAAAAAGCCAACTGAAATTTAAAGACGTCTATACTGCCTTTCTGCTTTCCTTTCTGGTGAAACAAATTGACTGGTAAATTCATTTCGTACTTTCCTTGACTGGTGGTGCCAATTACGTGTGTTTGAGGGTTCAAATGGTACATTTGTTTCTCCCCATCTGTCTTTGTGCCATTCTCATTTTCGACATTTTCGCATCGGTATAGAACACAACTTCTGTAAGTTTGAGAAAAGCTTCCATAAAATGGCAAATTCGGCAATTACTTGCAGCAAGATGCAAGAAACTAGAACGAATTTTCATCCTACAGCGGAGTGTGCGCTGATTTGAAACTTCATGAGAAATTAAAACTGTGTGCCAGACCGGAACCCAATCTGGAGCACAGTTTTAGTCTGTCAGAAGTTTCATGCAAGATACTGTTTTCACTAACTTGCAAATTTCTTGCAGTTGACTAAATACCGGACGTCGAAAGCGGAGCGGTTGCAGATACGTTGGTTCCTATATTCCACCCAATTCTGTGATTGTGTGGATGATGCGGCATACCACAGCAGGAAGTTCGACAGAAGGCCTGATAAATATGACTGCAAGATTACGATGTTAGAGTGGATGTAAGACATGCAAATAAACCGCAACGTCTCAATGGGGAGGACTGAACTGTTGCCTAAAAAGGAAAATAAACTAGTCGTAAAAGTGTACGTCGTGGATAAAATCGCTGAGAGCAGAGTCCACAAAAGAGTCTGTTTACCGTCCTATAACTGCGATCTAAATCCGATAGAACTGACATGGGCCGAAATAAAACACAGTTTCACGGAGAACATCATCACTGGTGACATGTCGAAGGACAGATCGCAGAATTTTCTTAATGCTTCTTTCCTGTCAGTTACTGCAGAGGACTGGCAAGGTTACTGCAGGTAAGTGCAGCAGCTGGAGCAAGAGTATTGGACACGAGATGGAATAATGGAAATGGTCATCGATTATGTTATCAATGCCACGGCCTAAGGTATGATGACGACGATGATGATGATCTGGGCTCAAACACAAATGACAATGATCTTTAGTGAATAGTTTGACAATTTTTTCAGCACAGTTAATTACATTTTCTAAACATTACTGCTGTGCTGTTTGATAATTGCAATGTACAAACAGATTCCAAAAATCAGTTTTTAACTTTTGATTCGTAGTGTGGTAAGTTGTATGTTTATTTACTTTTATTTTTCGTTATTTGCGATACATAAACATCACAAAAGTGGTTGGCAAAATTCTCGATCATGAATACGTCAACAAATTAGTTGATTTACGATGCGACGGAAGTGTAACTTTGGCGGGTAATGTTTTCGCGAGTGTCGCCTCCGATTTCGTGTTAAGCACAAAACGCGGGTAGTGGTGCCAGCACTGCTGCAAACAGCTAAGTTCATCCACTGTTGTTACTTGAAACAGTACATAACTCCCCTCTGAAAATCGGCCTTGGATTGACTGTTTGGGGACCAAAAATCGGTCCTTTATATATCCTCACAATAATGGGCGTTGAAACTATACATTGTTCGATATTTAAATTACACAAATTACAATTAAAACATAATTAATTCAATTTACTGAATATATCAAAAAATTCCTTCTTTTTTAATAGTTCCTTCTACTACAAGGGTAGTTTATATAATGAAATTAACGGATACAGTTACATAAACAATACTTTTGTTGAACCTGGTAACTATTTTGGAATTAATTAAGGGCTGGCTTTGCTAATATGTTTTCGAATGGATCCAAATAAATACTTTGAGAATCCTAGTAGTTCTTCTTCCAAATGTTTATAGTTAGTACCAAATTTGTATTTGTTTTTAAGTCAACAATACAGTCCAAGTCACGAAACAATTACCGATTTCACCCTATAACAAAGGTATTAATTAGGAATCGTCAAAATAAGTTATGAAATTAATTACATACACAAAACTATCACAAAATTAGACCTGGCGCTATATTCTTCAAGACTGAGGGCCAACCTTTCTCTTTTATGGGAATGTAGATTGTACTCATGCATGTTAAAGGTAATTAGGCAAAAATGAAAATACAATGAATTGAAGCAATCAGATTGCAAAACAAGAGATGAAGTAAAAAGATCCATTAAAAATTCATGGTTTTATCAATAGAAGGAACAGGGGATATTTCTTCCAAAAGTTTTGTCTGAGTTGGCTTCAGTGTAGTCGGTTTTGAGGTCGTAACCTTGAACGTTTTAAGTTTAGTAGGAGTAGAGTCCGCTGCTGTGTTATTGAAGGAATTTCACTTGTGCTGATTTAACTTCGCTCTTTTGATGTGCTTGGGATTATTAGATCTTTTGATGATATTTGAATGGTTGGTTGGCTTGTTTGATTCTGCTCGTCCATTTGTTGGCACAGATGTACCTTCAGACAAATAAGTATAGTCTGAGACTACGGTCATCTTCAGCGGAATTATTGCACATGCCTTGGAACTAAAATTAAATGGCTCTGAGCACTATGGGACTTAACATCTGAGGTCATCAGTCCCCTAGAACTTAGAACTGCTTAAATCTAACTAACATCACACACATCCATGCCCGAGGCAGGATTCGAACCTGCGACTGTAGCGGACTAAAATTAAATATGCTCCATTAGAGTCCACTGTTGTGTTATTGAAGGAATTTCACTTGTGCTGATTTAACTTCGCTCTTTTGATGTGTTTGGGATTATTAGATCTTTTGATGAGATTTGAATGGTTGGTTGGCTTGTTTGTGAGATTCTGCTTGTCCATTTGTTGGCACAGATGTACCTTCTGACAAATAAGTATAGTCTGAGACTACGGTCATCTTCAGCGGAATTATTGCACATGCCTTGGAACTAAAAGTAAATATGCTCCATTTCCCTCTCATTAAAACTAGTGATCCATCTGTCCCAAATAACACTGGTCCATATCCAACGATTGTCTGGGAGAGATGGAGCACCCTGACTTCTGTCTGTTGGTAGCGAACTCGGTGGCCATTACAGGTTAGTTTCATGCCTAGACATCTGTCAAGCTTGCAGTAAAACAACTGTATCAATAATGTGCAAACTAAGTTTCAATACTAAAATTATGTAGCTACACGATGAAACTTTTCGTCTTACCAGAACAGGGAAGGTTTTTTCTCCAGAACTAACACGAAAATGACAGCAGCTTTTTGGCACCATCTTTGTTCACGAAAGAGCTTGCTTGCTAGTAGTTGGAGCTGCTCCACAGTTGCATATTTGCGAAATATTCGTGTATCAATGGTCCGTTTGAACCAGTGCTCCATCTCTCTCAGACTTATCCTACTTTATGAATGAAAAAACACACACGCCGGTGAAAGGCGTTTTCTATCACGTAACGTTAGCGACAGCCCCGGATGCTGCACAAATCCCGCCCAATTACCCCCCTCCACACCAATCAATCCATATCCTAAGCTCCGCCCATGATCTGCCACATGTCTCAACATCAAAGTCGCTCGTATCACAGATATGCCAGTCATAACAAGGGAGAAAATCAGTAGTTAGTACGAAATACAGTTTTTCCGGTACCATTGTGAAAAGAATTAGAAATATGTTCATTAACATGCGAGTTGAAAAATCATCAATAAGAAAGAAAAATAAAAATGGTATCCACACTGTCCTTTTTATTTCATGAGCTTTCATCTGCACTATATCAAAAAATCCAATATTTGTTAACTGCAGTGAGCGCAAATTTCCGTCACCTCGCGTAGTGTAAGAAAGTCTGTTAGGAAATATTAACTGGTAGTATCGCCAAGGATGCTGTCCATTATCTCGATTGTCTAAAGTCAATGTTGTGCATAAACAAGGCAAAGTCGATGTCTTGGTTTGTTTCTGATTACCTCATTAAGACTAAAGAATATAAGAGTGGGATAATGTAGAAACGCGTAATGCAAGCAGTCAGATATTTATACAGTGACATTCTTCATTAATATTTGGCTGTGTAATGGGTGAATCTTTACTTGTGAACTCTTATGACTGCTTGCTTATAGCAGAGACAAGATTACTTTGAGTTCTTCTTCAGTGTTTGAGAGCTTTAGAGCTGCCTATTGTTAAACATATGTACATAATTTCGTCAGTGTCATTCCAACACATCTTATCGTACTTCAACGTCGGTTAGATATCAGTTTTGACAGCAGTTGGCCACAACAGTCAAGATTAGGTACCTTGTGTAGGATAACTTTATTGAGAGTGCATATCTATGTTTCATTTTGATAGTATTACACAAGCTGCTAAGAAGTACTAACAGCACAACACTGCTAGTATGAACAACCGCGGTAAAACAAAAAACGACGAACAAAAACACGACAGCGGCGAGAACTACCAAAGATCATATTGATGCGCTCTTGGTTGGTGTGGTGGTGGTGGTTAGTGTTTAACGTCCCGTCGACAACGAGGTCATTAGAGACGGAGCGCAAGCTCGGGTTAGGGAATGATTGGGAAGGAAATCGGCCGTGCCCTTTTAAAGGAATCATCCCGGCATTTGCCTGAAACGATTTAGGGAAATCACGGAAAACCTAAATCAGGATGGCTGGAGACGGGATTGAACCGTCGTCCTCCCGAATGCGAGTCCAGTGTGCTAACCACTGCGCCACCTCGCTCGGTGATGTGGCGGGGGGTAGGTGTGGAGGGGGGTAAATGGGCGGGGCTTGTGTAAATGTCCGGGGCTGTCGCTAACGTTTCCTTTTTGTATCTACTTCACAATTCGATTTTCGGCTGTTACAGCTTCATTAGGTGCAAAGATAAATATTTATATTTGTACCTGATGAGAACGTAATGACCAAAAACCGGTTTGTGAAATAACTAATAATTATTGTAGAACAGGGCTTCCCAACGTGTGGTCCGCGGACTCCTTAGGGGTCCGCCGGTTCTTTCTAGGAGGTCCGCGGCCACCTTCCGCCAAATCGTGTAAAATAATGAGTAAAATTATTGAATAAAAATGTGAAAATCAAATTCATCTCTATTTTTTTTTCGTGTGAAAAACATGTGTACTTTTACTTCAGGTCGTATCCCCAAGCAGCCTTTGCGGTTCCTAAGTGAGAACGTATACACAGTTAGTGCCGGAGAATGCGGCTTCTCTGATGGACTGTTTAGCAACAATACGGGAGTCATTTGTGCCCCGGCTCACGGCGCTGGATGCGCTGAAACCTTTTACGCATGCGCGGAGCGAGCTTTGTCGACCAATCACAGCGCTTGCTGGCACGTATGCGGACCGAGGCATCATTAAATGTTAAACTTGCTTTGACAGTTTATTACTTCTAACATGGATCGGTGGCTGAAGTCAGGATCATTGAAGAAGGGTGCAGTTTCTCCATCGTCTTCACAACAAGGGAAGTTTCCAGTTGAAATGAATTAGGAGGGAGGACGACCAAAGAAAGACTTTACATACATCTGAACATTTTTCTTCGAATTTCACGAAAATCGACACACACACACACACACACAAAATGGTTCAAATGGCTCTGAGCACTATGGGACTCAACTTCTGAGGTTATTAGTCCCCTAGAACTTAGAACTAGTTAAACCTAGCTAATCTAAGGACATCACACACATCCATGCCCGAGGCAGGATTCGAACCTGCGATCATAGCGGCCTCGCGGTTCCAGACTGCAGCGCCTATAACCGCACGGCCACTTCGGCCGGCACACACACACACACTACTGTTACGAAATATGCATGCTCCTTACGCAACAGTAGCCAAATAGTGGAAGTGAACAGACTATAAGCCGCAGCTTGTCAACAGCGAACAGTTTGGACGTGACGTTGATTGCTCTTGGAGGAAGACAGCTCCATCGTGTGAAATTTCAATTACCAAGTAATTTTAATAAGGCTATAGTGTGTTGAACAAAGGGAATAAATCCACTAGTAAGTGTCTGGATAAAGTGGGAATTCAAATTGGATCGTTAATTTCAAGTTGTTTTCATTCATCTCTAAACCAAAGACTATTGATACTTCGGGGGGAAGGGAAGGGGGGGGGGGAGGGTCATTGGGAACATGGCACTTGCATTAAGAAGCTTTCAGTTCCCATGGGTTTCGCTCTGAAATTTAAAGTTACTGTGCTCTTGACTGACTAGGTGTCCGCCATGGATTTTCGTCTGAAGAAGGGGTCCGCCAGCTGAAAAGGTTGGGAAGCCCTGTTGTAGAATATTACACCAGAGTTTAGTGTGTTTTCATTCATAATGTGTAAAATATTCTACCAAGAACCGACATAACAGTCAATCAGTGCAAAAACGAACTTAGTGATTTGAGGGAAAATTCAAATATTTCACGAACAGCTTTGTAAATTAAGTGTAGAAAAGTTCATCTCTTTAAGGTTTAGCTGTTTCACAAATGAAATGTTTCATTAGTGTGATATTTACCGATCAAAATGGCTTCCTTCGAAACAAGTACAAAATTCAGAACATTTCGAGGACAGAATATGCTTGGAAAGTGGCTTTATAAACGTTTCCAAGATAACGCCTTAATGTTGTCGCAGTTCTGGAGATGTTTCTTGTTTCTCATGCAGTCGTTAGCGCTTCGCAGTTGAAAGATGGAAACAGCGCTACTGGCTGTCAGGGATCTGCCTATGTCAACTCAACTACAGAATGTCTCAAGCATCACTTGAGGTGCACAAGCACGGTCATCCACTACAGACGCCTGTTACACATGGATCGTATACTCTTAATAATACACTGAAGCGCCGAAGAAATTGGTACAGGCGTGCGTATTCAAATGTAGAGGTATGTAAACAGGTAGAATATGGCGCTGCGGTCGTCAACGCCTATATAAGACGACAAATGTCTGGCGCAGTTGTTAGATCGGTTACTGCTGCTACAGTGGTAAGTTATCAAGACTGAGTGAGTTTGAACATGGTACGAGTATTATAGTCGGCGCACGAGCGATGAGACACGGCATCTCCGAGGTAGCGATGAATAGCGGAATTTCCCGTAAGACCATTTCACGAGTGTACCGTGAATATCAGGAATTCGATAAAACATCAGATCTCCGACATCGCTGCGGCCGGAAAAAGATCCTGCGAGAATGGGACCAACGACGACTGAAGAGAATCGTTCAGTGTGATAGGTGTCAGCGTGCGAACCATTCAACGAATCATCATCGATATGTGCTTTCATAGCCAAAGGCCCACTCGTGTACCCTTGATGATTGCACGACACAACGCTTTACGCCTCCCATGGCACCGTCAATACCGGCATTGGACTGTTGATGACTAGAACCATGTTGCCTGTTCAGACGAGTCTCGTTTCAAATTGTATCGAGCGGATGGACGTGTACGGGTATGCATGTCAGCAAGGGACTGTTCAAGCTGTTGGGGGCTCTGTAATGGCGTGGGGCATGTGCAGTTGGAGTGATATGGGACTCCTGACATGTCTAGAAACGACTACGACAGGTGACACGTACGTAAGCGTCGTGTCTGATCACCTGGATCTATTCATGTCCATTGTGCATTCTAACGGATGTGAGCAATTACAGCGGGACAATGCGTCACCCCAAACGTCCAGAACTGCTACAGAGTGGCTCAAGGAACACTCTTCTGAGTTTAAATGCTTCCACCGCCACCAAACTCCCCAGACATGAACGTTATTGAACATGAAATTTCCTGGAAGATTAAAACTGTGCGCCGGACCGAGACTCGAATTCGGGACCTTTGCCTTTCGCGGACAAGTGCTCTGCCGTCTGAGCTACCCAAGCACGACTCACGCCCCGTCCTCACAAAAGAGCACTTGCCCGTGAAAGGCAAATGTCCCGAATTCTAGTCTCGGTCCGGCACACAGTTTTAATCTGCCAGGAAGTTTCACATCAGCGCACACTCCGCTGCAGAGTGAAAATCTCATTCTGATTTGTTGAACATATCTGGGATGCCTTGCAAAGCGCTGTTCAGAGAAGGTCTCCTCCCCCTCGTACTGTTACGGACTTGTGAACAGCCCTGCAAGATTCATGGTGTCAGTTCTCTCCAGCATTCCTTCAAACATTAGTCGAGTCCATGCTACGTCTTGTTGCGGCACTTTCGCGTCCTTGCGGGGGCCCTACATGATATTATGCAGGTGTACCAATTTCTTCAGTGTAGTCGAGATTTAAATATACTAAATTTCATTCTTTCTGAACAAAAACTGATTATAAAACATTACATTAAAAACAATCAAAGGCTTTGTGAAACCATTTGTCTAAATGTAAGAAATATACCAGAGTAGAGAAACATCTGATTGTGTACAGCAAATTGAGACTTTAAAGTTCGATGTTTAACTTTTAGTCCTAGAATGGGTCCATGGCTTCTTCGGGTCTCCTCCATATTCGAACCCTATCGTCAGCTCATGCCAACTACAATCGCGACTCATATGACCAGGCCACGGTTTTCCAGTCGTCTAGGGTCCAACAGATAAGGCCACAAGCCAATGGCAGGCGCTGCAGACGATGTTGTGCTGTTAGCAATGGTACTCCCGCTCGTCGTCTGGTGGAAATGGCCATTAACATCACATGTTGCCGCAGTGTCCTAACAGATACGTTCATCGTACGTCCCACATTGATTTCTGCGGTTATTTCATGCAGCGTTCATTGTCTATTAGCACTGACAACTATACGCCAACGCCGCTGCTCTCGGTCGTTAAGAGATGGCCTTCGGTCACTGCTTTCTCCGTGGTGAGGTAACGCCTAAACATTGGTATTTTAAGCACACTCTTGACACTGTACGTCTCGGAATACTGTTTTCACTAACGATGTCCGAAATGCTACGTCCCATGCGTCTAGCTCCAACTACGGTACCGCATGCAAAGGACGGAAGGAAGGAAGGTTGTTCAAATGGTTCAAATGGCTCTGAGCTCTATGGGACTTAACATCTGAGGTCATCAGTCCCCTAGAACTTAGAACTACTTAAACCTAACTAACCTAAGTGTGGTGTCACCGCCAGACACCACACTTGCTAGGTGGTAGTTATAAATCGGCCGCGGTCCATTAGTACATGTCGGACCCGCGTGTCGCCACTGTCAGTAATTGCAGACCTAGCGCCACCACATGGCAGGTCTAGAAAGACGTACTAGCACTCGCCCCAGTTGTACGACGACTTTGCTAGCGACTACAATGACGAAGCCTTTCTCTCATTTGCCGAGAGACAGTTAGAATAGCCTTCAGCTAAGTCCATGACTACGACCTAGCAAGGCGCCATTAACCATATCTGGAGATAGTCTCATTTGTATAACCAAGAGCGATGTACCACAAGGATGAATTAAAGTTAAGTAAACAGACGATACGTACTTTTCTTTAGTGCCTTCATAAAGTATCCTGTTCCAGACTTCACGCCAGTCGGCGTGTGTGTACGCGTGCCTTTCGGTTACCCGTCACTGTGGACTGGCTGTCTTGTCAGTCCACTACACTAAGGACATCACACACAACCATACCCGAGGCAGGATTCGAACCTGTGACCGTAGCGGTCGCGCGGTTCTAGACTGAAGCGCCTAGAACCGCTCGGCCACACCGGTCGGCTGAAGGAAGGTTGTGTTTAACCTTCCATCGAAATCGAGGTCATTAGACACGGACCACAAGCTTGGATGATGTCAAAGGTGGGGAAGGAAATCGGCCATGCCCTTTCAAAGGAACCATCCCGGCATTTGCCTGTAGCGATTTAGGGAAATCACTGAAAATCGAAATCTGAATGGTAGGAGGCGGGTTTTAACCGTCGTCCTCCCAAATGCGAGTCCAGTGTGCTAACTACGTCAGCGTTAAAAGTTAACGCCCGTCGTACGGCCATAATGGCGTCGGAAACCTTTTCCCTTGAATCATCTGTATACAAATGACAGCTCCGTTGATGCAGTGCCATTTATACCTCATGTATGCGATGCTACCTTCATCTGTGTGTGTGTGTGTGTTTGTGTGGGCGTGTGTATCGCTATCCTATGGATTTCTTCACCTCAGTGCAAAAGGGGAGCATAAAGAGGATTCCATGGAAGAAATATAAGGTAGTTCCCAAGAAACCATACTATGTGTATTTCATGAGCCTATAATTGAAGAAGACTGTGAGTGTAGAGACCAGAAGATAAGAGTGATTATGGGACAATCATTTTTGAATTCCCCTTGTTCAATATCAAATGGAACAGGTCGGATAGCTCTAGAATGTAATATCAGACGATGTATTAGGTACAGCTGTAGCTATCAGTGCGTCAAACACCATTATGCAGTTACTAATGAGCTGTAATATAGGACCTAATAGACTTTAACGAGGGCAAATTGCTAATAAACAGAAGAAAATTGCAGAATTTCTACTGTATTTAGTGTTATGTTAACATACGTGACTTGTATACGCTACTTACCAACTAGGAGTATCCAGCAACCTTCCATATTTAGGAAGTATAACCGGAATTGACGACATGATCACATGACTGGAAGTTACAACGTCTTGGATCGCTACAGTATATAACAAGACTTGATAACCACATCTGATTAGTCTTTTGCGATAGCGAAAAGTATCAACATACGTTGCTCCAAAGAGCTAAACATCTCTCAGCTGTTAGGAAAGATACACTGAAAATTGCACACTCCTTAGCAACAAAAATTTAAATATGCTTACATCCATTACAGAGTAATTTTGTGACAACATCATGGTGGTTAAAATCAGTGATCAAGTGGACTGGCAAGTACAATTAGGCATTGGTAGTTCTGTAATGTTAAAGAATGAAATTTATGGTGCCTTTAATAATTATCTATGTGGTAAATTCTCCAAGTTCATCTCTGCGAGACATGGTATGAGCACAAAATTACCATTTCTCCTACATAGGAACAATAATGTGAAAGCAAGAGACTTATTGAAAAAAAATTGGGAAAGAAGCACTGGAAGCCATTTCAAGAAAATATAAGAAACATGTGGCTATACCACATGAAGTGAAACTGGCCAACGTTAAAATGGATGTTCTAATAGGGGAATCTGGCGATTGTGGAAGCACAGTACTTTTGAATTTGGTCAAAAATTCAACGATGGAGAAGGCACGATGAGCCGGAGCACCCAACTCCGGTCTTTCCACAATGCAGGTCTTTTCTTGCGCGCCTTTTCGTGCAAACGCTCAAAGACACATTTGTAGTATTCCTGGTTAATTGTCTGTCCTCCAGGGGTAAATTCATGATGCACAATACCGGTAGACTTCACTTTCTGCTGTAGGCGTCTTGTTTTTGATACGAAATTTGGACGTATGGTTCGTCAGAGTATCAATCTGCCATCACTTGTGCTCATTATGAATCTTAACATACACAGCAACTGACCTTATGTGCTCTCCATGTCTAAACTCAGTGTACTTGTCGCCTTCAAATAATACATGTTCAGGCGAATCTACCAATGCATGATTGTGTGTACGCGTCCTAAACTTACTGATTCCGCATAAATACACAAAAATTATATAATCCCACTAAGTTCTTGTCTTTTATGGCTGTTTGGGAAAAACCCACGCATCGACAGTGATGCGGTTCTCGCATCCTAATCAAGTAATTTTTCAGTAAGAGAATATGAATGACAATAAAAGGTAGCGAAAATTAGCCACCTTTATACTGCACGGAACGCCAGACAAATGGACTTTCACACGGTACTGCTTCTGCTGATCATCACAAAGCCGCCATCGGTACGGATACTAAAATAAAGTGAGAAGAACAGGCAAGTGAAGTGTTTACAAATCTTTCGAGAGAGAGACGGAGTGACGTAGCCGACTGCGCGCTACTTTACAACAGATTTTCATAATTAGCACGTAAGAGGAGAGTTAATATTTGATGAGAGATTCCTCAAGGGCCCTCCCGCTGCAAGAGATACTCAACCGGAATCTCTCAGAACTCTGGAGGAGAAACTCCTCAACCTCCGTGTTTTGTTATGAAGCTGTTTTTACGTGGCTAGATGTAGCTCATCCAGACCATTCAGGAAGACTAAAGTGGTTTGGAAACACTGCCAAAGGTTTCTTAAGCGCCCTTCTGCTCTGAGAGATCGCTAAAGAGAGATTACAGCCGGCTCTGCAGGACGTCGTCGTTAGGATTCATATTTCATTACAAAACTCTTTTCACTTTGTTAAAGGTCGTTTACTCAAACCTCCTGTAACATCAGGGTTACCGAGATAACGTCGCAAAGAGAGATGGAGACGATGAAAAGCTGTATTTCATAAGCGTGGGTAGGCTCAGACAGACGTGTTTACGGGCGTCTTCCTGCTAGCGGATGTGAGAAACAGCACAAATGACTGGCTATCTCACGTCATATGAGATAGCGTGTTGTAAGTCGATCCCTAGTGCGAGAAATATGTGCCCAACTAACTTGAACTATTGTCTTTACACAGATAAGTAAATAAAGATTACGGTTTTCATCCGAAATAAGACTGGAAAGTTATGAACTTGAAGTGTTCTCTAGTTGCAACAGCATTTTATTGACACATATGTATTATAATTTGCCAAAGCATATCGTTTCTATATTTGAATGATGTAGGAAGACGGAGGCAGCAGTGAAAAGTTACGGTGCTTACGATTCTGTTTTAAACGCTTATTTTTTTTTTAAGTTTTCATTTAGTTGCTAGACCCTATACCCGCCCCACTCGTTTTGAGATTTCAGCTACTTTCATGCTTCCACATCATATCTTAATGGCAGCGTAATGGTTACGATGCAGGACTCGCATTCGGCAGAACGGCCTTTATTCGCGAAACAGTCTGATGCTGAAATATGGTAATACATATTTCTATTTTTTAAAAATATATGTTAAGTATTGGACGTATAGTTTTGAGGGAAACATACGGTCCGTTTTCGTTCCTAGATAACAGATTAAACATAGCCAGCGAATAGTTTTGTGTGTAACATACGGTTCGTTTTCGCCTCTAGATAATAGATTAAACATGAACACCTCGCAGGGTGCTTATTTGCGAGGTCTCACGCGCCTTGCACGATTCGCGCGGCTTCCTCCGTCGGAGGTTGGAGTCCTCCCTCGGGCATGGGTGTGTATGTGTGTTGTCCTTGGCGTAAGTTGTTTTAAGTTAGATTAAGTAGTGTGTAAGCGTAGGGGCCGATGACCGCAGCAGTTTGGTGCCACAGGCACTTACTACCAAATTTAAAAATATAATTTATTAAACATAAACAGCATATAAGTAACAACTAAATGAATGTTAATTTACAGAAAAAATGGAATATTTGAAATTTAACGGTTTTGTGACTGGCAGCCCAGACGTGTTCCATTAAAGGAATACACAGTTTTGAGCATTGGGATGTCCAGGAGAAAGCCCTTTCTGGTACTGCCAATAGTGAGAAGATTTCGGAACTTGGAGAGAGATACTAATGACCATGGGCTGAAAATATAGAAGGTTGGGAGTGATCAAGTGAGGCGGTGTATATTTACAGCTGGAACAGTGCACCCGTTTTACGAAAATCGCTCCAAATAACCATCTTGTCCGTTCCAAGAAGGTCTGAAGTGAGAAATTCTGTTCCTTTACACATAATAGACATTGATTTGGACATTACCGAACTATTAGTAATTATCTTGGTTTGTATATCATTTGTAGTTAGCTAGTTATGACTCAGAAAATTTCACAGAATGAAAAAAAAAAGAGAGCCGGCCGGAGTGGCCGTGCGGTTCTAGGCGCTACAGTCTGGAACCGAGGGACCGCTACGGTCGCAGGTTCGAATCCTGCCTCGGGAATGAATATGTGTGAAGTCCTTCGGTTAGTTAGGTTTAATTAGTTCTAAGTTCTAGGCGACTGATGACCTCAGAAGTTAAGTCGCATAATGCTCAGAGCCATTTGAACCATTTTGGAAAAAAGAGAAGTGAAACATCAAAACCACCTTCAGCTTTAATGTTGAAAATCTGTATGTAGTACGTCACGTTTTTCAGTGTCATGAATGGAAATGAAGATCCTGTTTGATATATTTTTTTCATTTGGTGTAAAATGAGTTTTGTAGACGGTCTATGTATCCCGTACATATTATAAAAACGAATGAACATTTACATGTATATATGAATGCTCCACATTCCCTCTTACACCACTGGAGCGATTTCAGCCAAGCTTGGTACACATATCACTTACGGTGTGAAAAGTATCTCTGTGTGGGTAAGAACCACCTACCTATAAAAAAGGGATAGAACGGTGGTGAAAAGTCAGCGTGGCCCACGACGCGCGAATCCATTCGAGAATGAGAGCTCTTAACGACTTTCACATAATGTCAGATCTTTACGAAACTTTTTCTCGCTGATAACAACCACAAAATGATGAAAGAAAAAAGTTTACCACTTACTTCTTTTTCGCTATTCATGCAGTAAAACTGTCGCATGAAGCAGGACGTTTCAATTTATTGCTTCTTTACTACTAACTGTATTTGAGACACACTTTTCAGACAACATTCACATATACCACCGAACATACTAGCAAATTTACATCATTGTACGACGCGTAGTTCAGGAGGTATGACTTCTTAAACGCTGCGATACGTGAAAAACTGCCACATCATGCATGACGTTTAAATTTATTACTTCTTTGCTACTAACTTTATTCGTAACACATTTCGCAGACAGTATCCACTTAATCTTCGTTGATCCATTATGTATTTTGGGACGACGGCTGGCACGAACTCCTTGATGCAATAATTTACCAACAGCCGTATGTATTGTAGAAATTTATTTTATTTTATGAACTCGTATGTGCTAACAGTTTCAGCGTTACATTGATGCCATCTTCAGGCCCCACTCGTCATAGTCGTAAAATCGCTATACACAGAAGGAGCCATATAACTGGATCCGTGAATCAAATCGTTATGCAACAGCTCTTGGTAGCCAGGCGACACAGACTCTGTGCCGCCTGGCTACCAACAGCTGTGCAGAACGATCATTAAGAATTACTTTCAGGTCAAACGGCTACTCTGATAGAGAGGGCACTGTACCCTGCATCCTAAAAGGTTTTGAGCTTCCAGTGGAAAGAACCGCCTAAAGACAAAGGTTTTCCTCAGATTCACAAGAACAGACACAGATCGTATCAACAGATAGACGAGACGCACTGTATTGATACAATCTTAAACTTGACGAGAAAGATCATTAAATATTCATATTTAAACATCACAAAGCACCTACGCCCGCCACTCGTCATGACATCTTACTGAAAATTCCTCGCACACGCAATTAAGTTGCAAAGGAAGTATTAAAATAAGCATTAACACTTGGATTGACGAACACAAAGGTAATTATCGTTTGGGCAACACGAATAAATCGGCAGCAGTAAATAATGTTCTAGGACCAACGAACCAAAAAATCTGTTTCTCCAATACTGTAGTTTTGTCAGGGCCCAATGAATGCTATACGGAAATGCTAAAGTCATGGAATGCAGATTGCACACATGCAGGTGGTGTTGGTATCGCCTACACAAAGTGTGAAAGGCGGGGGGGGGGGGGGGTGCGCACTGGCGGAGCTGTTATTTGTACTCAAGTGATTCATATAGGCACACGACGGGAATTAACAGACATTGAACGCGGAATGGAAGTTGGAGCTAGACGCATGGGACTACCCATTTCGGAAATCGTTAGGAAAGTCAATATTCCCGGGATCTGCAATGTCAGGAGTGTGACGGGAATACCAAGTTTCAGGCGCCACCTCTCATCACGGAAAACACAGTAGCCGACGGCCTTCACTTAACGACTGGGATCAGAGGCATTTGGTAGACTTGTCAGTGCTAACAGACAAGCAACACTGCTTGAGATAACCGTTGAAATCAATATGGGACATACGACGAACGTATCCGTTAGGGCCGGCCGGAGTGGCCGAGCTGTTAAAGGCGCTACAGTCTGGAACCGCCCGACCGCTACGGTCGCAGGTTCGAATCCTGCCTCGGGCATGGATGTGTGTGATGTCCTTAGGTTAGTTAGGTTTAAGTAGTTCTAAGTTCTAGGGGACCTATGACCACAGCAGTTGAGTCCCATAGTGCTCAGAGCCATTTTTCGTATCCGTTAGGACAGTTCGGCGAAATTTGGCGTTAATGGGCTATGGCAGCAGACGACCGATGCGAATACCTTTATTAACAACACGACATCGCCTGCAGCGCTTTTCTTGGGCTCGTGAGCATGTCGGTTGAACCATAAACGACTGGAAAACCGTGTCCTGATCAGATGAGCCCCGATTTCAGTTGGTAATAGCTGATGGTAGGGTTCTAGCGTGGCGCAGATCCCGCGAAGCCATGGACTCAAGTTGCCAAAAAGGCACTTACCTGTGCCAGCTGGTTGTGGTTCCACAATGGAGCGGGCTGTGTTAATGTGGAATGGACTGGGTCCTCTGGCTCAACTGAACCGCTGATTGACTGGAAATGGTTATGTCTGGGTACCTGGAGACCATTTGCAGCCATTCATTGAAGGAATTTTTATGGCTGACAGAGCACCATGTCACTGGGCCAGAGGAATGTCAGTGTCTAAAGTATTATCCGTCTCTCAGTGGTTGGAGAAGGAACGCAACGTGGGACTGGTCTAAGACTGAGACTACGAAGTTTGATGAATCGTCTCGGAAACCGCCAGAAGTAACACAAGGAAACTATGGAAAGGCTAAATCCTGATTGTAGACCGGGCTTTGAATCCTATTCCTCGCATATATGAAACTAGTATCCTAGCCACCCCGCTTTTCTTGAGCAAACGTCACACGCTGTTTGAGATTATGAAAACTGTATTATCTTTGGCAACACCGGAACAGCTATGTATAGATTGAATTAGAGGTATCAGACAGTTAACCAACCTTGTGATCCAGTAACTCACATAGAAATTTCGATAAAAGCTTTATCGTATTTCCACATTCTTTGGAGCGATGGAAAAACGGCTATTGGGGGTACGGCCAAGTCATAGAGCGTAAGTAATGCTACATTTTGACAACAAACATTGCGACAAATATAACGAACTATAGTATCTGATCAAAAGTATCAGGACACGTACTGGGCGCCATTAACACAGCATTCGTTCGCCCTTCTTCTTTATGAAGGCTTGAACTTTGCCGGCGACATTTTCAGCGAAGTGTGTGAATGTCTGTGTAGCAATGGCAGTCCAAGAGTAGAAATCAGAGGGGGTTGTGATGTTGGACGCTATGGTCTCGAGCGAAGTCGACGTCCTAACTCATCCATTGCGTTCAGATCGCGACTCTGGGTAGGCCAGTGTATTTGAGGAATGTTATTGTCCACAAATCATTGCCTCTCAGAAGCTGCTTTATGACACGTTTAATTGTCATGCTGATACAATCAATCATTATCTCGCAACCGTTCCTTTACAGTACACGTCACACAATACTGTAAAAGGCGTTCATACCTTCCCCATTTAGCGTTTTCAAGAGCAATGAAAGGACCACATCCTAGCCCCATAAAACACCCCCACACCATAACGCCACCTCCTCCGTACCAGTCCACAGCTAGTGGTCTAGTGGCTAGCATTGCTGCCTCTGGATCGCAGGCCCCGGGTTCGATTCCCGACTGGGTTGAGGACTTTCTCTGCCCGGGGACTGGGTGTTTGTGTTGTCATCATTTCATCATCATCATCATCATCATCATCATCATCATCATCATCATCATCCGTGACAGTGGCTCCATCGGACTGTGTAAAAACTTGTACTGTGAAAAAATTGGGACTTGGTACGGGCGCTGATGACCGTGACCACGCAGTTGAGCGCCCCACAAACCAAACATCATCATCATCATCATACTCATCCTCGGTACCACTCTGTTAGCACTATGGTACATGATGGCAGGTAACTTTTGCCAGGCATTCGCCTAACCCAAACACTTCCACCGGCTTGTCGCCGGGTACAGCGTGCGTCGTCCAGTGTCTAATGGCGTCTCTCTTTCTACCAACTCAACAACCGCTTAGCGTTGTCTACAGAAATATGTGGCTTATGAGGAGTTGCTCGACCATTGAATCCCATTTTTTTAACTCCCTATGCAAAGTCATTGTCCTACCTGGACTGCTCGTGACATTTTGGAACTCACGAATGATTCCTTCCGCTGATTTCTTTCGATTTTTTTACCACCACCCTCCACACTGCTCGATGGTCCCTATCCACCAGTACATGAGGTCAGCCTCTTCTTGCTTTAGTTGTGGTTGTTCCATCGCGTTTCCATTTCACAATCACATCATCAACAGTGGACGTGCGGAACTCTAGAAGGGTTGAAACGTTTCTGATGAATTTGTTCTTCAGTGTGACATCCAATGAATATTTCAAGTTCGAGGCCACTGATCTGTCCTTGCCGATACGTCCTGTCTTCTCCTGCTTCTCTACTGGTACACAATACTCGTCGCCTCCTTTTTACCGGCAGGTCCGCCTCTCGTGACATCTAGTGATCAGTTGCACATTACGTAGGGGTGCCCGGATCTTTCGATCAGATAGTATATTCTGCCATAGTTGCGGTAGTCCTTCGATACACTTCATCCTGGTCCCAGTTACGTGAAAGGCTATATTTATAACCGCGACTGACTGAGTAAAAACGACGACGGAAAAACGACTGAACATGATACTGATTGAAATAGTTTGATGACGTAAGTAGTACACCTACACCACCAGAAGTTTCGTCGGTAACTTTTGTCGTCTCACTTCCCTATCTTATGAGCGAGGAAAGACGATAAAAAGTGACTGCAATTGGAAATTAGTATTGTTGCTTTATGCGTTCCCTTTTGGCAACTCCCTCATGGACTGACATTTTATTTCTAGAACAGTGCATTTCTATACGCTTTTTAGGTCTCGCTATTCTGAACTTAAAGCGCCTTGCAAGTACGTGTCAGCATTTCATTCCATTCAACTTACGGCATTTCATACATCCATCTGATTGCATTTGCCCATCCTATATATCAATAAACAACACTCATTCTGCCGGCCGAGGTGGCCGAGCGGTTCTAGGCGCTACAGTCTGGAACCGCGCGACCACTACGGTCGTAGGTTCGAATCCTGCCTCGGGCATGGATGTGTGTGATGTCCTTAGGTTAGTTAGGTTTAAGTAGTTCTAAGTTCTAGGGTACTGATGACATCAGAAGTTAAGTCCCATAGTGCTCAGAGCCATTTGAACACTCACTCACGAATATTCCCTCCAACTGCTGGTGTACCTCAAGGATCCGTTCTGTCATTATTCCTTCTTAATATTTTATACACGACGTCCAAAAGCCACTCCTTCCATTGTATCTACTGAAATACGCTAGCGTCACCGCCTTTCTTAGTAGTCATCCTACGCTCCATTCATGCCAACGATTCCTTCAGCTCTGTCTTTTCACCTCCTGGTAGGAGTAGTGATTCCACAACCAACCAACCCTCCTAAACAAAGCACTAAGATACCCAGGACTAATGATCGACCAAAAAAGTGATCAGATACTCCGTCTACTAACCAAGCAAACGACCACCAGCAACAGCCAAAAACTGCTTTCGGGGCAGACAATGGGAGCAAATTCCCACGACTATCATCGTTACATTGAAAACTCTCATCTGACTTATCCTAATCTATGAAAATTTTCTATCAAGCTTTACCGCTACCTCCAGACCTAGCTTTCCGTATCCGACAACCTCCTTCCCTCCATATCCTGCAAAAGCTCATGAAAGTTCCCATGCCACCTCAAGTCCTAAAACACCTTTGCCTGTCTTGCATTTCACGTGAACTCGTTTCGTTACACTCTGTCACGCTTCCAATCTGTGCATCGACTACCTTCCTTTTTAAACTTAACAGAATGTTTCGGCCTTCAGTCGTGAATGAGCAATGGGACAACCCCACAATAACAAGTTTTGTTTTAAATTGCATAAGTGTGCCACAGACACTTATAGAATGATAAAATCTATTGATAGTAGTGAAGCAATGAGCCGTAGAAATGTTTTTAACGATGTTTCGTGATATTAGGGAGAGCATTAAAGATGATCCACATCTGCAGCGTCATTGAGGAGTTCGAGTCGATGGAAATGTTCAAAAAGCGACTGAAATTATTCGAAGTGATCGTTGAGAATCTACCAGGTTAATTGAGGAGATTATTGGAATTCCTCAAACAATCGTGCATCGAATCCTAACCAGTGGCGGATACAGAAAAATCTCAAGGAGGGGGCACTAAAGATATCTTGAGCTACCTTTACTTTTACCATAATAATGTTCGCTCCCAGATTTCTATGGAGTGTGAACAAATACCTACTGCGAAAGCGACGTCAATATGTACGTTACGATGTATAACATAAGGGCGAGTTTCCAACGATGACGTTATCCGGTAATTTATGTGTCTGGACTTTTATTGTCGATTCCGTTCCTTTCTAGTGCATTCGATAGAGGGCCTATATAGTAACAATGCGTTTTTACGAGTAGGAATCTTCTCGAAAGTCACTGTTACCGGAGATATACGCATCAAGAGTTTCCCTTACACACCTAACTCGTATTATGAGTTAACTATTGTTATGTTACTAGTAGAAATGTTGTTACGAGTCTCTCGGATAAATGCCAGACAGAGTAACGTATCGAGATCACTAGAATGGCCGCGACTTATCTCGTAGGTATGTGTTAGCTATCTACACCACTGGCCATTAAAATTGCTACACCACGAAGATGACGTGCTACAGACGAGAAATTTAACCGACAGGAAGAAGATGCTGTGATATGCAAATGATTAGCTTTTCAGAGCATTCACACAAGCTTGGCGCCGGTGGCGACACCTACAACGTGCTGTCATGAGGAAAGTTTCCAACCGATTTCTCATACACAAACAGCAGTTGACCGGCGTTGCCTGGTGAAACGTTGTTGTAATGCCTCGTGTAAGGAGGAGAAATGCGTACCATCACGTTTCCCACTTTGATAAAGGTCGGATTGTAGCCTAACGCGATTGCGCTTTATCGTAAGGCGACATTGCTGTTCGCGTTGGTTGAGATCCAATGACTGTTAGCAGAATATGGAATCGGTTGGTTCAGGAGGGTAATACGGAACGCCGTGCTGGATCCCAACGGCCTCGCATCACTAGCAGTCGAGATGACAGGCATCTTATCCGCATGGCTGTAACGGATCATGCAGCCACGTCTCGATCCCTGATTCAACAGATGCGGACGTTTGCAAGACAACAACCATCTGCAGGAACAGTTCGATGACGTTTGCAGCAGCATGGACTATCAGCTCGGAGACCATGGCTGCGGTTACCCTTGACGCTGAATCACAGACAGGAGAGCCTACGATGGTGTACTCAACGACGAACCTGGGTGCACGAATGGCAAAACGTCATTTTTTCGGATGAATCCAGGTTCTGTTTACAGCATCATGATGGTCGCCTCCGTGTTTGGCGACATCGCGGTGAACGCACATTGGAAGCGTGTATTCGTCATCGCCATACTGGCGTATCACCCGGCATGATGGTATGGGGTGCCATTGGTTACACGTCTCGGTCACCTCTTGTTCATACTAAAATGTAGACTTTCACGGCTGGAAATGTCATGTCCATTATGGTTATCCGGGCTGTTATACCGTGGTCGATTGATGAATTTTGTCTCAATTCCCAACTTTTCGTCCCCGTCTGCGGGAGACATCTTCAAGGGGGTTTGTAGCTCGATGGAAGGTCCAACACACCCGCTGGTAGCGAGCCAAAATGGTTGAAATGGCTCTGAGTACTATGCGACTTAACTTCTGAGGTCATCAGTCACTTAGAACTAATTCAACCTAACTAACCTAAGGACATCAAACACATCCATGCCCGAGGCAGGATTCGAACCTGCGACCGTAGCGGTCGCTCGGTTCCAGACTGTAGCGCATTGAACCGCACGGCCACTCTGGCCGGCGGGAATCGAGACAAAATTCATGTATCGACCACGGCATAACAGAACGGATAATCATAATGGACATCACCTCTTGTTAGCTCTGAGCACTATGGGACTCAACATCTTAGGTCATAAGTCCCCTAGAACTTAGAACTACTTAAACCTAATTAACCTAAGGACATCACACACACCCATGCCCGAGGCAGGATTCGAACCTGCGACCGTACCAGTCCCGCGGTTCCGGACTGCAGCGCCAGAACCGCTAGACCACCGCGGCCGGCCACCTCTTGTTCGCATTGACGGCACTTTGAACAGTGGACGTTAAATTTCAGATGTGTTACGACCCGTGGCTCTACCCTTCATTCGATCCCTGCGAAACCCTACATTTCAGCAGGATAATGGACGACCGCATGTTGCAGGTCCTGTACGTGCCTTTCTGGATACAGAAAATGTTCGACTGCTGCCCTGGACAGCACATTCTCCAGATCTCTCACCAACTGAAAACGTCTGATCAATGGTAGCCGATTAACGGGCTCGTCAAAATACGTCAGTTACTACTCTTGATGAACTGTGGTATCGTTTTGAAGCTGCATGGGCATCTGTACCTGTAGACGCCATCCAAGCTCTGTTTGATCAATGCCCAGGCGTATCAAGGCCGTTATTACGGCCAGAGGTAGTTGTTCTGGGTACTGATTTCTCAGGATCTATGCACGCAAATTGCGCAAAAATGTAATCACACGTCAGTTATAGTACAATAGATTTGTCCAATGAATACCCGTTTATGACCTGCATTTCTTCCTGGTGTAGCAATTTTAATGGCCAGTAGTTTATGTTCCATACAGAAACATATAAAATGACGCGGACGCGCGTACACATAGGAAAGTAAAACTACCACAAAAGAAACTAATGAATAGCGTGCAAGCTGACTGGCGGGGACGGCGTGAGTGGCAATGCGGGCGGCCCCACAATGGTAGTTGGAGGGGGGGGGGCAGGGCCGCTCCCCCCCCCCCCCCCCTCATATGTATCCGCCACTGACCGTAACTGAAAATTCGGGACAAAAGGTGATCTGCTGTCGCTTTGTGCTCCAGTCTCTCACTGGTTATTAAAAATATTGCAGAACGGAGGAATGCACAGATACGAGAAGATCGGCCGCTATGGAAGCAGAGTTCACGTATTGCATCGTAACACAGTGTTTTCATTACGAGCCGAAGCTCGGGATAGAAAGGTTCAGAATCTCTGAGACCGGAAAAAAAATGCGCATGTAGAAAAGCCGTGTCAATGTAATGCTCACTGTTTTTATGGGATCAAAAGAAATTATCCATAAATAATTCGCTCCAGATCGTCAAACTGTGAGTGCAGGTTACTACTGTAATTGGGTGTTTTACACTGTGTTTGGGCGAGGATTGTTTTGGTTAGACCCGAATACCGGAATCAAGGGATTACGGTGTTCGTTGCACGAGAATGCACCCGCGTACGGAAGCAAGATCGTACTGATTTCTTGACCCCCAAAATTTGTCATGGCCCTCGAGCACCCTTCTCATTCGGTTGGTTTGTCTCCACGCGACTTCTGATTATTTCAGAAACTGAAAATGGCAGTGAAAGAGAAGCATTTCGACACAATTTCAGAGATATCCGTAGGGCTGGGACCATGGTACTGTAGGCAATTTCGAAGGTTGAGTATCAGAATTTTTTCGAACAGTTTTTCGAACGCATGTGTCTACTGATTCACAAGGAGCTTATTTTGAATAAAATGTCATGTAAACCAAAAATAGATAATGTCTTGTATTATATTTCATGTCAGCCACTTTTCCTTGTCGAGCACTTTGAGTCTGGAGCTCTACCTGAGTGTGGAGTAGGCCATCCTACTACTGCACTGTCCAGCCGCATTACCGTGACCACCTGTTCAAATGTGTGTAAATTCCTAAGGGACCAAACTGCTGAGGTCATCGGTCCCTAGACTTACACACTACTTAAACTAAATTAACGCTAAAGCCAACACTCACACCCATGCCCGAGGGAGGACTCGAACCTCCGGCGTGAGGGGCCGCAGGATTAGTGACATGGTGCCTCTAATTGCGTAGCCACTCCGCGCGACGTGACCACCTGTGAATAGCCTCAGTAACCATCTTTTACAGCACGAGACGTGCAGGAAGAGAGTCGAGATGTTCTGGCAGGTCCTCGATGGTGAGTGTTCATCGGAGGTGAGGGTATCATCTGGAGTGCCCCAGGGAAGTGTGGTAGGTCCGCTGTTGTTTTCTATTTACATAAATGGTCTTTTGGATAGGGTGAATAGCAATGTGTGGCTATTTGCTGACGATGCTGTGGTGTACGGGAAGGTGTCGTCGTTGAGTGACTGTAGGAGGTTGCAAGATGACTTGGACAGGATTTGTGATTGGTGTAAAGAATGGCAGCTAACTCTAAATATAGATAAATGTAAATTAATGCAGATGAATAGGAAAAAGAATCCCGTAATGTTTGAATACTCCATTAGTAGTGTAGCGCTTGACACAGTCACGTCGATTAAATATTTGGGCGTAACATTTCAGAGCGATATGAAGTGGGACAAGCATGTAATGGCAGTTGTGGGGAAGGCGGATAGTCGTCTTCGGTTCATTGGTAGAATTTTGGGAAGATTTGGTTCATCTGGAAAGGAGACCGCTTATAAAACACGAATACGACCTATTCTTGATTACTGCTCGAGCGCTTGGGATCCCTATCAGGTCGGATTGAGGGAGGACATAGAAGCAATTCAGAGGCGGGCTGCTAAATTTGTTACTGGTAGGTTTGATCATCACGCGAGTGTTACGGAGATGCTTCAGGAACTCGGGTGTGAGTCTCTACAGGAAAGGAGGCGTTCTTTTCGTGAATCGCTACTGAGGAAATTTAGAGAACCAGAATTTGAGGCTGACTGCAGTACAATTGTACTGCCGCCAACTTACGTTTCGCGGAAAGACCACAAAGATAAGAGAGATTAGGGCTCGTACAGAGGCATATAGGCAGTCATTTTTCCGTCGTTCTGTTTGGGAGTGGAACAGGGAGAGAAGACGCTAGTTTTGGTACGAGGTACCCTCCGCCACGCATGGTGGATTGCGGAGTATTGATGTAGATGTAGATCGATTCTGGCAGGTACCGAGGGGGGGTGTGGAGCCACGCTGACTTCACTGCCGTGGCCAACTACGCTAGATTTCTAGGTTGAGGATCCATGGCGCAAACAGGCCGAACGAGGTGGTCCCTCAGATTCTAGATTGGTTCAAAATCCGAGGATTTTGGAGGCCAGAGGAGTGCAGTAAACTCATGCTGGTAGTCTTCGAACCTCGCACGTACTCTACGAGCTGTGTGACACGTTGGGTTGTCCTGTTGGTAGATGCCACCATGCCGAGGAAAAACAAACTGCATGTAGTGGTGGACATGGTCCCCAAGGAGAGACGCAAACTTGAGTTGATCCATTTTGCCTTCCACAGAAGGTCACCAGGAAATGCCACGAAATCATTCTCCAGACCATAATGCTTCCTCCTACTTCCAAGGTGTTTGCTTTCTGACGTTTCACGACGTACACATCGACGGCCATCTGTCCGTTGGAGCATAAAACGAGATTCATTTAAAAAGGGCTCCTGTCGCCACTCAGTGGACGTCCAGTAGCTTTATCGGCATGCAAATTCCAGCCTGTTGCCGATGAACAGCAGTTAGCATGGGTGCACGAATCAGGCACCTGCTGCAGAAGCCCATACGAAGCAGTGTTAGGTGAATGGTCGTTGAGCAGACATCGTTGAGCAGACACTGCTGGTAGACTCTTGGTTCATCTGTGCGATCAGTTCCTCAACACCGGCCGCGGTGGCCGAGCGGTTCTAGGCTCTTCAGTCTGGAACCGCGTGAGCGCTACGGTCGCAGGTTCAAATCCTGCCTCGGGCATGGATGTGTGTGATGTCCTTAGGTTAGTTAGGTTTAAGTAGTTCTAAGTTCTAGGGGACTGATGACCTTAGATGTTAAGTCCCATAGTGCTCAGAGCCAGTTTTGAAGTTCCTCAACAGTTGCTCGGGTATTCGCCTGAACACATCTCTGCAACCGTCGTTGACCCCTGTCATCTGTGGACCATGGTGCACTAAAGCTGCCTCGGCTCCAGTTTTGGGTAAGCCCATTTTTACACACGGTGGCTGGCGAACATTTTACAGACTTAACTGTTCAGGAAATGCTTCCACAGCCTTGGTCCGAAAGCCAGTGATCATGTCCTTTTGGACAGATAAATATCTTCGGTTGTCCTTTAGGATAGCAGCGGCACTGTTTTCCGCGTCTCCCCTCACCCCCGTCACCGCCGACACGCTTTATGTACCCTCCAGCGCTAGTGCTGCCACTCGCCGTTTGTGACTGGTTATCGCACGTTGATATCGAACATAGACGGCGGTCACGTTAATGTGACTGGATCATGTATAAAAAAAAACTGTGATCATGAGAGAAAGAGAGAGGGAAGAGAGAGATTACTCACTGTCCTCTGGAGGTGTGCAACAGCAGAGTGACGAGCGTCGAGGCTCCCGGGCAGGTGCAGTTGTTGGCGAGCAGCGCGTACTTGAACTCGTCCTCACAGACCACGTGTTCGGCGAATTTGACGTGCAGCTTGTTCTCCGGCCGGAAGATCTGCACGTACTGCGGCACGCTCGGCGCGAAGTCCTTGACGGCCCAGGAGCGCAGGATCGTGTGCTCGTCCTGTCGACACGCAGAAAGCTGCTCATTTGTCTGTCCTAATGGGATGGAAGGAGGGGCGATTCCTGCGGAGATACTGACAGGGGCTTCCAGATTACAAGAGGAGCACTAACTGGATGCTTAACCCTTTCGTGAGCCGTGGGAAACATGCTTCCCACTACAATGAACTCGCTCCTAGTCCCGTGGTATTCTCAGTTCCCACCTCTGTATGGTGTTACCACCTAGTGAACAGTATAGGGTACTACTTGCAATAAGTTCCCGCCGTTTTTGCTGTACCTTCGCGCAGAGGCATTGTATAGCTGAGTGTTGCTCTGTAGAGTAGCCTTTCAGTGCTGTTTGCGTGATATTTTGTGATTTTTTCCTCAAAGCTATAGTATAAGGTAAATACTTTTGATTTACCCAAATCTATGAAGGAGCACGTAAAATTGGAACGAGGAGAATTCCAGTTTGAAACAAAAGGTGCCATTTCTGCAGTAAAATGGATGGATAACCGTCCAGTCACTTTCCTGTCCTCAATTCATGACCCATGAGAAACAGCCACAGTGAAAAGGAAAAACAAGGATGGTACTAGTACAGAGATTTCTTGTCCTGAAGTTGTGGCAGAATACAACAAAATAATGGGTGGTGTCGATAAGTTTGATAAATTACGAGAAAGGTATGCTATTGGCAGACGTTCTGTAAAATGGTGGCACAGAATATTTTATTTCCTGGTGGATGTTGCTGCAGTGAACAGTTTTATCCTGTGGAAAATAAGTGAAAGAGAAAGTGGGCAGTATGTTCAGCTCACATACAGGATCCATCTAGCCAGACAATTGATCGCTGGCTTCTCATCCCAAAAAAGGCGTGGACAAAAACCTGTCTTTCTGGCAAAAAGCGGTAAAGTACCTGAAGGTTTTCGTCATGTGGCTGTAGGGGAGCATCAACCCATTTTAGGAGAAACCTACTGGACGTGCCGCTATTGTAGTACCTAAGCTGCGGAAAAGAGCACTCGCTGTGTTTGTACATATTGTCAAATACCACTTTGCATAGACCCATGTTTCAGAAAATTTCATGGCAAGTAATTGTGAACAATCATTGTAACAAGAGAAGTAAATTTATCAAATAAATATGACATATATTGAAAAAGTTGTTTTTGTCATTTAACTTCAAGGAAGGGCAGTGGGAAGAATACTTCCCACCTTGTTGTGTGACCTCACTTTCACAGTTGGAGCAAATTTGATATTCTGTATGATAAATATACCTGTCTGTTAACTACTATCTGCTCTCCATTCATTAAAAAAAACCTGCTTAATAATTTTGCCCACGAGAGGGTTAAGTGCCCGACAGCAGTACTTTGGTGGGTTGAGCAATACAATACAGTATACAGTGAAGAGGGCAGGCTGTAGGTGATCAGTAATTTAGTCCAGTGGCGACTGAGACAGAGCTAGGTTCATTCCCATACTAATGCCTGCTACTTTTCTGTGTGTCTACTTTTGAGTGTCTGAGCCAGATTATGGTTATGTGGTACTAACTTTTTATATATTTCCGCTAATGTCACGTTGGTTTCGTTACCCGGCGAATGAGAACAACAGCAGGGGAGCGTCCCAAAATGGCGACTGCCATCGAGGTGCTGAACACTTGCACTAATGGAGATACATAGACGCTTGCCAAAGGTAGGAGTGACTGGTCTGAAGCGATAGGTACTGCGATTTAGTAGTGGTGACACGGATGACCAGCACAAGCCACGACGCGGTCGACTACGTTAACAATGGAACCGCACGAATGTCCCATCACCGATTTGATTCACATTGACTGGGACTAAAAGGCACGACTAGGATTTCAATATATTCGAACGAGAAGGTACAACTCTCAGCCGTTTTCGAAAAGACGGAGTTGGAAAATTTTAGGCGTGCGTATGTACAGGATGGCGCACGGAATGATCCAACATTTGTTTTGGCATTAATTTTGTTGGCTATCAGTTGTTATTGTGTGCGACGTCGAGAGAAGTGGGAGTAGTTCATGGAGATTAATTTTGTTTTCTCTGCCTCGTGATGACTGGGTGTTGTGTGATGTCCTTAGGTTAGTTAGGTTTAAGTAGTTCTAAGTTCTAGGGGACTGATGACCATAGATGTTAAGTCCCATAGTGCTCAGAGCCATTTGAACCATTTGAACGATTAATTTTGTTTATTTCCGAGTGCATTGTTTGTGTATCGTTCCAAGACGGCTGACGAAGGAAGACTGACTGTTGAACAGCGTGTTAAAACTGTGTTATTTTTTCATGAAACGACAAGTGCAAGTGCTTTCATAGACATCGTTTCGTACACAATCGAAAACTTAATAGTTGGTCTCATTTAAAACAACAAGTAGGCTTTACGAAACATTTAATAGTGACGAATAAGTGCTTGAGAGGAAGAGCGAACAGCATGCCAATGTTAGTTCTCTACAGCCCGCATCTCGTGGTCGTGCGGTAGCGTTCTCGCTTCCCACGCCCGGGTTCCCGGGTTCGATTCCCGGCGGGGTCAGGGATTTTCTCTGCCTCGTGATGGCTGGGTGTTGTGTGCTGTCCTTAGGTTAGTTAGGTTTAAGTAGTTCTAAGTTCTAGGGGACTTATGACCACAGCAGTTGAGTCCCATAGTGCTCAGAGCCATTTTTTTTTAGTTCTCTACAGAATGTCGAAGTGTCAGAGCAACGTTACTGAGAAGCCCAGGCAAATCAACAAGGAAAACAGTTGCGTAACTTGGTTTTTCTAGACGATCTGTACAGTGAATTTTAAAAACTGATTTGCGGTTGTACCTGTACAAAATAAGTGTTGCCTAAATTAATGACGAACAATAACGTTCGCTGAATGGGCTGTGAATGAGGTGAATTGTTGAACAATGTTTGTTTTTCAGATGGCGCACATTTTCACCTTGAAGGCGTTGCTAATAAGCGAAATGTGTGCTTTTGGGCTTCCGAAAGTGCTTCCTGAAAATGTGCATCATTCTTCAAGAATTAATATATGGGCCGCTGTTTCAAGTCATGTGGTAACATAATCATTTTTTCTTGAACACACAGTGAACGTTATCTAAACATGCTGCGTAGCAATTTTGTTTACTAGGTTCTTGCAAATCGGTTTTAATTAATATACCAGTGGTTCATGCAGTATGGAGCCAGACCACACACAACTAATGTTGTCTTAAACTTCAAGCTTGTAACGTTTGAGGGACTCTCATTTAAGACAGACTTCGTGTGGTCTAAGGCGCTACAGTCATGGACTGTGCGGCTGCTCCAAGCGGAGGTTCGGGTCCTCCCTCGGGCATGGGTGTGTGTGTTTGTCCTTAGGATAATTTAGGTTAAGTAGTGTGTAAGCTTAGGGACTGATGACCTTAGCAGTTAAGTCCCATAAGATTTCATACACACACAAAGACTTCGTGTATGTACAAGACTGCCACCTGAACGATCCTGATTTGAATCCGTGTGATTTTTTTCTTGGGAATTTATAATGGAAAAGATTTTCCCTAAACATCCTCGCACATTGCTGAAACTGCGAGTGCTGATAATTGAGGCGAGCAATGAGATATGTGTCGAAACATATCAGATCGTGCTGAAGAAGTTGACAGACGTGACGGCGGTGTTGTTGCACACTTCATTAGCAGAACATAACCTTCAAGTACATTGACATCTTAGATATTCGGGAATCGAGCCGGATGTTCGCGTCGTTCTCGCACGATATTTCAACAGCGTGCCTCGCTGTCTTCTTCAGGTGCTACCTGAGACTGGTCCTTGGGTCGATCGAGTCCAGTATTTATGCCTGGCAGGAGCTGGGCGTTCCCTAATCGGTGCGCGCCGGGTCGAGTGTTCCATCTGTGGTCCGCGCCCTCCAGACTCGGCTTCAATGGACCCCTCCAGTCGCAGATGTTCCGACTGCCGTCGGCGCCCGTTCTGGCCGTCCTCAACGGATGTGGTTATCATCTGAGGTGCGTCAGACCTGGTCTGAGATGTTGGGTACTCTATCTCCTGACTGTTACTATGATTTCCACTTCTGTTTCGTGCTGGGCGCTCCCTAATCGGTCCGCGCCGCGTCGTGTGTTCCGTCTGAGGTCCGCGCCCGCCAGACGCGGCTACATTGTTCCTCTCTGGTCGCTGGTGTTCCCTCCGCCGTCCGCGCCCGGCCTGGCCATCTTCTGAAGTCGAGTTCATGATCTGGGGTGTGTCAGATCTGGTCTCCAATGACAGACACCTTGTCTCACGGCTGTTCTCTCGATCTCCACTTCTATTTCTTGCAGAATCCCGGAGTGTCCTGCGTTGAGTTTTCACAAGCTCAAGCGCTGGATTCCAGGCAGTGCTGATTTGGTATCCCGAGTCACGGTTGATTAGATTGTCTGTGACCTTATTCTCAATGGCTTCTTTAATGACACTGTCCCAAAATCTTGAGGTCTGCCGGCCGCGGTGGTCTCGCGGTTCTAGGCGCGCAGTCCGGAACCGCGCGACTGCTACGGTCGCAGGTTCGAATCCTGCCTCGGGCATGGATGTGTGTGATGTCCTTAGGTTAGTTAGGTTTAAGTAGTTCTAAGTTCTAGGGGACTGATGACCACAGCTGTTAAGTCCCATAGTGCTCAGAGCCATTTGAACCAATCTTGAGGTCTGTGTCACAATCTTGGTGTCATTGTAATCCATTGAATGACCAAGTTCCAGACAATGCTCTGCTATGGCTGATTTAGTTGCCTACCTGAGTCTGGTATGTCTCTGGTTTTCTTTACACCTGATGTTCACAGTTCTGGTGGTCTGGCCAATGTATGACATCCCACACTGGCATGGTATGTTGTAAAGAAAGAATAAACGAAACTTTCAATCAAATCGGTCTACTCATTTTATTTATACCCATGTTACTGTAACAATGTTTGTGACAGGTATAACTATGTACCACTGCACGAATGAACCTATTGCAAAACTAACTAGGTTTACATTCTTCAGTTTCAACACTTATCACGGAGTGTTGTTGCAGGTAGCTCAAAAAAAATTAGTACCAGCGGGGGAGATTCGGTCCACAGACCTCGCGCTTATAAAAATAAGCGCTCACTCGCTCGGCTGCGGAATCCTTGAATATTACTGACCATATGAAGAACATAATCAGGCCTAAAATCTCCAAACCCGATTTTCTCTAAAATAGTTGAGATATGCGTTTTCCTCTTTATATATGTTGAAGTCAGCGAGGGAAAGTTCGCACGGTCGTCCTGTAAGCAGCCATCCCTCAAAGTGTAGCGCCTCGCTTAACTCATGCGTTATGAACGACGGGATACTATCAAGGATTTGTGTGCACATATGGATGTCGATTGTAATGCCTCAGAAAAGATGTTACGCTACCTTGGTTATCGCGAAGTGTGTACGAGATAGGTCTCGCGGATTTTTACACAAGACATATAAAATCATTGATTGGAAATTTATTTGGACTTTCTGGATCAATAAGAGCATTAAGGTGACAGTTCTCTGAACACCATCATCTCCGGAGATCAGACGTGATGTCACCAACAGTAATTTACAGCCAAAGGGATGTACACAGTATTTTGTGGTAGGCGGGGTGTGGTCCATATTAGTTGTCTGGTAAACAAAGACAATGTTTGTATTTGGGGTGTACAGAACCCACATTCAGCCATTGAACATGTACGAGATTCGCACCAAGTCAGTGTGTTTTGTGCGACATCTCGATCATCTGTTTTGATGGAAACATGGTTAATGGTCGCCGACTACAGAAATGTGTGGCTTGTTGTCAGGTAAACAAAGACAATGTTTGTATTTGGGGTGTGCAGAACCCACATGCAGCCATTGAACATGTACGAGATTCGCACCAAGTCAGTGTGTTTTGTGCGACATCTCGATCATCTGTTTTGATGGAAACATGGTTAATGGTCATTAGTATCTCGCTATGTTACAAAATTGGTTGTTTCCGAGGCTGCACGAACACAACTTCGTTTTTCAACAAGACGGGGCACCCTCTCACTGGAGTCGCCAAGTGCGTGAATATTTGAATGAAATTGGATTGGTCGTCAATGAGTTGGCGACTTAGCATGTCTCAGCTGGGCTCCACGGTTACCTGATTTGACAGTCTCTGACTTTTTCCTATGGGGTTGCGTTGAAGACAACGTTTATTTACCACCACTCCCACAGAACCTGGAAGTCCGGCCGGAGTGGTCAAGCGGTTCTAGGCGCTACAGTCTGGAACTGCGCGACCACTACGGTCGCAGGTTCGAATCCTGCCTCCGGCATGGATGTGTGAGATGTCCTTAGGTTAGTTAGGTTTAAGTAGTTCTAAGTTCTAGGGGACTGATGACCTCAGCAGTTAAGTCCCATAGTGCTAAGGACATCACACACATCCATGCCCGAGGCAGGATTCGAACCTGCGACCGTAGCGGTCACGCGGTTCCAGACTGAAGCGCCTAGAACCGCACGGCCACACCGACCGGCTGAGTCCTCCCTCGGGCAGCGGTGTGTGTGTGTTGTTGTTAGCATAACTAGTGTTTAAGTCTAGGGACCGATGACCTGAGTAGTTTGGTACCTTAGGAACTCACACACATTTGAACATATTGTTATTCGATCCTGGACTTTCCTTTGTTTGAGTATTTCTCAGTTCAGTTTGATCACAGCTGTGCTCTGCAGTAGTGCAAATATTGTTAAAGAAGCATTTTCTATTACAGTGTTTTTAAACTATTTTGTTTGGGTAAGTTTACTGTACGGAGTGGTGAAAGTAGTAAAACCGTCAAGCAAGGAAAAAAAAAGAAACAGAATTTTTTTTGGCATGATGACAAAACGTGCCCAATCCCCAAGTGTTTTGCGTGTAGTGAAATTTCAATAACGCTCCTATGGTTCCCAGTAAATTAAAAACCACATTTTTCAACAGATATGGGTGCCTCATGAAAAAATAGAAGAGCGAGTGTTCTAGAAAATAGTACCAGGCTGGGTGGTTGATCTGGGGGTAGGGGAGCAAACAGCGAGGTCATCGGTCCCTTTGGATTAGGGAAGGATCGGGAAGAAATTCGGCCGTGCCCTTTCAAAGGAACCATCTCGGCATTAGCCTGAACCGATTTAGGGAAATCAAGGAAAACCTAAATATCGATGGCCGGAAGCCGGCGTGATGTGTAGCCTATGAGCAGTCGCTCGACCATGAAATCCAAGTTTTCTCACCTCCCACCTAACTGTCGTAGTACTTGCAGTGGGTCCTGATGCAGTTTGGAATTCCTGTGTGATGGTCTGGATAGATGTCTGCCATTACACATTACGACCCTCTTCAACTGTCGGCGGTATCGTTCAGTCAACAGACGAGGTCGGCCTGTACACTTTTGGGCTGTACGTGTCCCTTCACGTTTCCACTTCACTATAGCAGGAAACAGTGGACATAGGTATGTTTAGGAGAGAGGAAATCTCGCTTACAGAAGTATGACACGAGTGACATCCAGTCACCTGACCACTTTCGAAGTCCGGACCGCCCCATTCTGCTCTCTCACCATGTCTAATGACTACTGAGGTCGCTGATATGGAGTACCTGGCATAGGTGACAGCACAATGCACCTAAAATGAAAAACGTATGTTTTCGAGGGTGTCCGGATACTTTTGATCACATAGTGTATGTCACACGTTCTGATTCTCGTAAACTCTATCATCAAAACCTATAGATGAACTGAATTATGAAAAACATAATTAAGTTTTCACGGACACTTGTTCGGGTTTTTGCTACGTAAGATTGCATCTGATCCACGTAAATATTATTCTGAGAGATAATTGTTGCGAGTAATACTTTCAACATTCTATAACTTTTATGCAGTCTATGTTAACAACAAAGATGTTTACGCAATAATAAGGCAGTGTAAGAAGGTCGCTTTCGCAGACGAGCGATGACAGGAAGAGGTCGATATTTTAATACTTAAATACTTACGAAACGCATTACAAAAACGGAAGAGAATTTTGTGTTCCATTAAACGTGGAATTAATTTATGCCTGTATCATGACTGGCGCTATCAACAGATAATAAAACAGCATTTGAGTTTGTAGACAAAAAAATGTAGGATACGTGTTCGCTTGCTTAATGGGTAGTAGCGTGCTTCTCTCCCATGCATGCGGGCCCGGTTGCGATACCTGGCCGGGTTGAAGATTTTCTTCTCTCGTGGGCTGGGTGTTGTCTTGTCCTCATCATTATTTCATCCTTATCACAGGTGCGCAAGTCTCCCATCGTAGCGTCGAATGAAATAAGACTTGCACTTGGCGGCCGAACTTCCCCGAATGGGGCCTCCCGGCCAACGATGCCATACGCTCATTTCATTTTTTTTGTAGGATAGGTAATTTTAATTATTTCTGGACTTATTGATACGATGTTAGATATGTTTTTACGCTGTATTTTATGCCATTCTCCACCAACTGACCAAAAGTATGTGGACACCTATCAGAGTACATTAATATGTGGTGTGTTCACCTTTCGCCTTTATGACGGAATGAACTCTAGTGGAAACACTTTCGATAAGGCGTCAGAGTGCCTGTCGAGGAGTGGCAGGTCATTCTTTCCCAGGAACCGAAACCAGAGAGGGCAATGATGCCGGACGTCGGAGTCTCAAGCGAAGTCGACATTGAATGCATTGAGTTCAACAACCGGGTATAGTGTGACTCATCGATTCAAATCAGTTGCTTCCAGTCATCCACTGGCCATTGCCGTCGCTCTTTACACCACCTCAAGCATCTCTCGGTGCCGACTACAGAAATGTGTGGCTTTTGGCGAGCTGTTAGGCCGTTTCTGACCATTCTTCTGAACTCTCTACGTACAAAAAAATGGCTCTGAGAACTATGGGACTTAACAGCTGAGGTCATCAGTCCCCTAGATCTTAGAACTACTTAAACCTAACTAACCTAAGAACATCACACACATCCATGCCCGAGGCAGGATTCGAGCCTGCGACCTTAGCGGTGGCGCGGTTCCAGATTGAGGCGCCTAGAACCGCTCGGCCACCATGGACGGCTCTCTATGTACAGTCATTGTGCTATCTCGACTGCTGGTAGCACTTTGGGACTCCTAATGATTTCATGGGATTTCTTACAAGCAACCTCGGCAATGATTGACGGTCCTTGTGATGATGATGATGATGTTTCGTTTGTAGGGTACTCAACTGCGCGGTCACCAGCGCCCGTACTAAGTCCCAATTTTTACACAGTCCATTTTTTTTCACAATCCAATCCATTCACTGTCACAAATGATGATGATGAAGACAACACAAACACCCAGTCCCCGGGACGGTCCTCGTGCGTCAGTTACATAAGGTCTGAATGGCCTTGGTTCAGCCGTGATTGTTCCTTCCCGTTTACACTTCACAAAGACATCACCAACAGTGTATTTGGGCAATTTTAGGAAGGGTTGAAATATCTGTGATGGATTTGTTTCTTAAATGACATCCGTTGACCAGTCCACGTTCGAGGTCGCTGAGCTCTCCTAACCTAAATTCTGCGGTTTTTACTTTTCTACTAACAACGAAATACTCCCCCTCATCCTTTACATGGCCGAAACCACGCTCGTGGTGTCTATCGGTCAGTTCTGCTTTACGTTATGGTGTGCGGATACTTTCGATCAGATGTATATATATTATACATCCATCGATGTTTAGACGTCTGTGTTGCAATCAGCATCGATCATTTGACAGCATCGCACGTCTCTAAATGGGATTGGCAAAAACATAATGGGAGAATTTTAACAAAAGACGACGAGCCATAGCGCAACGTATTTTATGTTACGAACACCGAAAATGATTTGTTAGATTTTCTTAGTGTTTTACTGATATGAAACGAATGTCACCAGCCTGATAATGAGAATCTTTCGAAAAGATCTGTTGTACTCTGAAGTATGTTTTGAATGCTGCTATTCATTATTACATTGCTGAGAGAGTTGGGGTGGGGTAGCTAAGTGACTGTCTGTTACCTATTTTACAGAAAATTTTTCTCTGAGTCACAGAAAATTATATCCTAACCCAGCAAATTGTGTTCGTACTGGAAACATAGGGGTGCATTCTGAAGCTATTTCACATAGAGAGAGAGAGAGAGAGAGAGAGAGAGAGAGAGAGAGAGAGAGAGAGGACTACATGTAACTTATGCCCTACTTAGAGAGAAGAATAGTATACTTTAAGATTGCTAATTTGTTTCTGCTATTCAATGAAAATGATCTGAGATTTACAGGGTGTTACAAAAAGGTACGGCCAAACTTTCAGGAAACATTCCTCACAAACAAAGAAAGAAAATATGTTATGTGGACATGTGTCCGGAAACGCTTACTTTCCATGTTTGAGCTCACTTTATTACTTCTCTTCAAATCACATTAATCATGGAATGGAAACACACAGCAACAGAACGTACCAGCGTGACTTCAAACACTTTGTTACAGGAAATGTTCAAAATGTCCTCCGTTAGCGAGGATACACGCATCCACCGTCCGTCGCATGGAATCCCTGATGCGCTATGCAGCCCTGGAGAATGGCGTATTGTATCACAGCCGTCCACAATGCGAGCACGAAGAGTCTCTACATTTGGTACCGGGGTTGCGTAGACAAGAGCTTTAAAATGCCCCCATAAATGAAAGTCAAGAGGGTTGAGGTCAGGAGAGCGTGGAGGCCATGGAATTGGTCCGCCTGTACCAATCCATCGGTCACCGAATCTGTTGTTGAGAAGCGTACGAACACTTCGACTGAAATGTGCAGGAGCTCCATCGTGAATGAACCACATGTTGTGTCGTACTTGTAAAGGCATTTTCTAGCAGCACAGGTACAGTATCCCGTATGAAATCATGATAACGTGCTCCACTGAGCGTAGGTGGACGAAACTAAAATGAGTTCTAACATGGAAATTAAGCGTTTCCGGACACATGTCCACATATCTTTTCTTTATTTGTGTGTGAGGAATGTTTTCTGAAAGTTTGGCCGTACCTTTTTGTAACACCCTGTATATTTTACCGGATGACTCATTTTTCATATTTGTACTCTAAATATTTTTCAAACAGTAGTTTTTTATAATCTATATGTTACGCCACAGAGGTTATGAGTAAAACACTGTGATCTTTGACTGTCAGTAGCATTTTCGTTTCAGTAAGCATTCTAAGGTAAGCTAAAGAGAAAGTCGGCTTAAGGCTGTGGTATTGAGCGATGGAAATACCTTACAGAGAACATAGATAAAGATACAGAGAAGAATGAATTATGAATTATTATTTGGTAAATATTAATTGGACATGTGAAGACTATGAGGTAATGTTGTTGCTGCACTGCTTGCTTGCACGTAATTCTGATGAGTTTGAATAACAGAAAGTTTTAATGGAATATTTCTTTAGTGGTTTGAATTAATTAGATTCATTGTTTGGGCGTGATCTGTTCTGGCGTAACCACAAGTGCCAGAACGAAGATGAAGAGCGCAAGAGAAGAGAAGGCGGTGAAACTACGACGGTCAATGGTGCGCTGATTAGGGGCGCACGACAACAGGAGCGCCCTCTACAAGAGGAGAACATAAGCACCGTCCCTGCCGTTCAGTATTCGTACAGTATTAGCACGCCCTAGCAGAGAGTGCTACGATAGCAGTGACGTGTGATGCATGTCAATTGCTGCATGAACATTGTATATAGCAAAAGGACACTTACTTGCGTGTCATCCATCGCTTGTGACCACTTGTAAATACAAGTTATGTATTGTCATTCGTATTTGTAATAAAAACTACTAACGTAATTTTACTTGAAATGTTATATAGCATTCCGAGAACGCAGCATCGTTTAGGCACCCTATACGAGAGTGGGCAGGACCCCACATGATCAAGTAAAGTTATCGGTTTACATGGCTTGCACTCAGAAATTATAGTGTTACTGCTCCTTTACCAATTTAGTAATTAAATTCATGTCACAGTAATATTTGTCGTAAAAGAATAATTTTCGTAAAGGTAATTATGATTAGTCAGGAACGGCTATCAGTTTTCGTAATACAGTTTTTAAAGGGTAACTCACTTTCCATCATTTAGCAAGTTCAGATTACAGAATTTCGTATTTTCTGATTATGTGTATCGCCGTATTGCACTCTGCGGAGTACAGTACACTGAGACACGACCTCTTTAGAATAGTTTCGCGTATTTGCACTGCTGTTGCCCAGGGATTTTCTTTTACTTACTTTGCTTGCTCTTGGGGCTGGGGTTTTATGTTTCGAGCAGTACCAAGATACCGTTTCCACAGCTGAGGCAAAAAATTTGTTAGCCTCAGTTACAGTACAGTTGGAACACAATAAGATTGTGGGGTCGTAGAACCACTGGCTCTACTCCCCCCCCCCCCCCCCCTCCCCGCTAGTAATATTGCTTCCCTACTGCAGCAAGAACTGTATTTTTGCCAGATCAGGTCTCTGTAGTAAGCGCTCTATTCTAAACACATTGTGTATACGCTGCGAGAATAGAAGTATTCATAGTAAGTGACAAGAGTGCGAGTGATTATTTATCATGGTAATTACCACGCCCGCTCGCTACTACCTACAAGGTCATTCAGAGTTAGGTGTTCTTTAAAAAGTATTATCAGGTTCAATTTAGGTAAGGTTCAGTTCAGATTATGGTTCTTATGAAGACAGTTTTATTCTCACAGTCCGTTGTTACATTTGCGAGTGTATTACTGGGCATTTGGAAATTTATTTAGTCACTTTGCGCGCGTAAAATCTCCGGGCATTTTAGTAGCAACAATTTTGGTTCTTTATTCTTTCAAAATTCGATTGGTAAATTTATGTAGCATGTATATTCCGAAACTTCGAGTGTTCGAACTGCGAGGCACTATCGTGACATTACGCATTGTAGCGCTTTACTGTACTGCACAATAGAATTCAACAGAATATTTATTTCATATAAAATTTTGTTTTCCAGTCTCTTTGCTAAAGTTAATTAAAAATACAGTTTTGCAGTTTCAGTTTTGGCGACTCATTTCTACACCACCTGCATTGTTCAGTATTACAACACAGATTTACTCCAGTTTCAATTCACAGGACTAAACATGGAAAAGTTACGCTAGAAAAGTTACAATACTACGTGAAACTTCCTGACAAATTAAGTTTCTGTGGCGGACAGAGGCTCGAACGTCAGATCTAGGCGCTCGTGCAACGCAAGTATAGTGTCTTATTTCTCATTTTGCGTGAGTCGATATAATCGAAAACTAAGTAAGATGAAACTAAGACACTCGTTGCAAGTAAAACAAGAATACCACACAAACAGTTTTCTCCAGTGAGTTGCTAGAGAATGGAGAATTCACCTACTGTAGGAATGAGAGAACATCTGCAAACGGAAAAGTCATTTGGAAAAGTACAACAACCAAAATTAGTTTTCAACAAGAAAACTGTCTGCTTTCAAAAAATTAAAGCTGAAATAAGAATGAATCTGATAAGTACGTTTGTATGGGGCGTGGTGGTTCGCTGGAAGTGAGACGTGGACAATAGCAGCAGCAGGAGAGAAAAGGATTGTAGCGGTTGAATTATGTTGTTAAAGGAGAAAGCTACAATCATCTTGGCAGTTGTGAGCGAGAGCTTGTCTATGGAACATATTAATTAGGAGGGAAGATTCACTGACGGGTCGTACGTTAAGGCAGTTTCGGAAGGGACAACGGAAGGAAAGAAAAGGAGTGCACGACCTAGGTTAAAATACAGCGTGTTTGCTTTAATTTGAGATAACTAAATACCTCGAAAACGCCGCATCATTCGAAAAAAATTTAGGTGAGAAGTTAATATTAATAGAGGGGACATCTGTCTTTGCTACAGCTGGCCATTCGTGGTAGAAGGCGCTGTAATCAAAAAATATCCAGCACGCCTGTTTTTCCAATTAAGAATCGATGCAGTGTATTCTACATTTCATGTGCGGTGTAAATTTAAACTTTTGTGTTCGAACAGTTGATATTTACGTTAGAAATTTAGTTTAGTGTTGGAAATGTGATTGTAGAAAGCGATACGGTCAGTCGTTTCAATGTCTGGTTAGAAACTATGTTCAGCTCGATCCAGGAACAACGGCGCTTGATATCGGTGAGTCCCATTGTCTCCTACCATTGGGGTGCTTGATTTCGGTTAATATTCATGGCATGTGAGGCTGTCACTATCACTTCATGGACGCTTTACCTTATTACAATGGTTGTGCCTTATATTTCGGCGGTAGCCGTGTAGAGGCCAGTGCGAGAGCTACCTACGGTGGTTGGATGTAAACACGCACCGAAGAAATCAGTCACCTTGATAAAGGGCTTCGAGGGCGGCCACCGAGACCAAGGATTCCGATGGTCTGGGGTCTCACCACGATCAACCCCATAGGGAACATAAAATTGCGTAACTATACAAATAGCTTATTTGTATGAAATGTTAAGGTCTAGTCATATTATTCGTACTGTAAGATCATACTGGAAACACTCAAGTAACCTGTGAACGTCAGTATCAACCACTAGAACACGAAGGTTTACATTTACATCGTAAACGAAATGTGGAATCAAAGACGTCGGTCCTTAATTGCAAAAACATGGCCACTTGGTATCTGTCGATTTCAAAGCCATCTACCACGAATCGGAAATAATTTAAGCAAACCGTAGGTATTTTTTTTGGCCTAGAAGCCGAATATGCAATAAATTGGGGAGTTCCCATTTGAAAATACAAAGCTGACCCGGCCCACGCTAGAGGTGTGTTTAGTAGGAGGTGGCCAGGTGTAACACAGACATAGGTCTCTTTTACTAATATTAATTTTTCACATAAAACATTTTTCGTACGATGCTTCGTTTTCGAGCCTTTTAGTCGTCTCAAGTTAGTACAAGCACCCTGTGTACTGATCAGCTAATAAAATAAAAATTAAGTAGAAGTTGAACCGAGCTGAGGAGACTAGCGGAAGACCAAGAACGTTAGAAAGTGGCTCCTGTAAACCAACTTACAGGTTGCCCACAGAAGAAGGAGTCTTGAATAATTATTTGTTTCCTTCCGAAATAGCCCATGCAACAGTGCTGTCTTCATCGCCTGATTCAAATGTCATGTGTGAGGATCGCACGCTGCTCAAACACTTATCAAAGCCAAAAACAATGAAAGATCGAAGGAAGCTGCTAGCAAAACCATTCCATTATGGATTTGCCAAGAAACGTAGGTAGTGTGTATCCACTGTAAAACGACTTCCAGCCATCATTCAATATGTGACTGACTTTGAGTTCGAGAACGCCACGTTACTGTCTCTGAGACGCACAAGCTGGTGAACAAAAGAAAAACGAAACAAAGCCAACCTATAAAAAAGACGACCATTGTAGCGTCACCGAAAACTTTAAGGCTCCTGCTGCAGCAGGACTACATTTTTACAAGTTATTTACGGTACTTTAAAAACATACCGCGTTCGTTTACTTCCGCATGTGTACGCTGGTTTATGAAGCCCGGGTCGATTGCCTTTTCCGGCCTTATAAAGCGGACACTGCGCGAGTTTTGTCTACCCGCGAGGCAAACGAGCCGTGCTTTTTTCTCGATACCAGAAGATATAGCATGGCCCCGGAAGAGGGCGGTCGATATATCGGCTAAAGGCGGTAGCAGCTTTATTGCCGCGGGAAAAAGAAAGGCAATTGGCCTGCCGGTTACGAGGGAAGACGGCCTGGAAAAATCTGAGATCGCAGGGTGGCGGGATCGCCGACAGAATCGCCTCCGAGACAACCTTCGGCGCTGCATTTACAAGAGCTGAATACTAAAGGATACTGGAAAATATTGCTCAGTCGTTAAGAAATTATTCGTATTGCGCTTACGCTCTCCCAGTTAAGGTAATAATGGCTTGTGTAATAAACTCCCATGATACATTGATGTTACTACTAGTTTATTTATTTATGTATTCCATTCCAATGTACCCTGTTACCGGTAATACAAACACAAGTTGTATTGATTCTTTCACAAATTATGCAATATACATTAATACTTAATTTTATTCTACGCAATACTACCCCTATCACCATAACTATTCCTACTGTTACTACTAGTATTACTAGTACTACTACTACCACCATTATTATTATTATTATTATTATTATTATTATTATTATTAATCTTAATCTCTATATATAAAACGCTGTGTCCTTACTAGCTGGCTGACTCGTCATCTCCCAGCCTAAACGGTTGAGGAGAGTGACTTGAAATTTGGAGTAGGTGTCGATCTTATACTGTAGGCGTCGCTTACAAAGGCATTTTTCGAAACTCCAACCCTAATGACATGAAATAGGTAATGAATGTTTTTTAAAAAGACATGTTGCTACTAAACCAATTCTGAAGCAAGACCTACGAAAAAAAGTGGAATTTGGTTTCACGCTCAGAAATAAAGAAACATGTGTTTCAGCATTTTTGGAAATTTACCCTGTGCGAGTGAAATAGTGGGTGAAAGTTTTTTTTTTGAAGAAAATATATCATTGTTGTAGAACTACTAAAATATTTTTAAAGCTACATCTGTGAACTCTGGTATTTGACTTCTCGATTACAAATTTAAAAAAAATACGTGTTTCAGTATTTTTGGAAATTGAACTCCTAAGGCGGATGAAATACGGGACGAGATTTTTTATGAAAATATTTTCTTATGAAAGCATTTTTAAAGCTATATCTATGAAAACTGAAATTAGCCTTCTCAGTTAGAAATAAGAAATACGTGTTTGACTGTTTTTGGAAATTCAGTCCCTATGGGGGTGAAACGAAATATGAAACTTTTTGTGGAAATATTTCATTGTGCAAACATTTTTGAAGCTAAATCTATGAAAACTTGTATTTGGCATCTCTGTTAGAAATAAAACATAAATATATCACTGTTTTTGGAAATTCCACTCCGAAGGAGGTATATAGGGGATGAAAAGCTTTTTGAAAAATGTCCCTATTAAGGGAATTTTGAAGCTAGACCAACGAAAACTATTATTTGGTTTCTCAGTCAGAAAATAAAAAAATACATATTCCAGCTTTTTGGAAATTCAGCATCTAAGGGGGTAAAATAGTAGGTGAAAGTTTTTTTGAAAATAAATAATCAATAAAGCACTACTAAAGGATTTTTAAAGTTACATATATAACAAGTGGTTTTTGATTTTTCGGTCAGAGATAAAAAAAATACATGTTTCAGTGTTTCTGGAAATTCGGCCCCTAAGGTAGTGCAATAGGGGACGAAAATTTTTAAGAAAATATTTCGTTACATTAAAAAAATTTTAAAGCTACATTTGTGAAATTGGTATTTAAGTTCTCGGTTAGATGTAAAGAAATACTTGTTAGGGAGTTGAAAGTTCCAATGGAAATATTTCCACATGAACGCATAAGACATTCTTAACAAACATTTTGGATTCCGGCTGGCAGAACCACTTTTTGTCAGAAGTACATTTGGAAAAGACCATGCTTACATGGCCTTAATTAGCGTGAAAAGGTTAGAAGGTGTTGCAGTTTGTGAACAACATAAAAATTTCATTAAATGTAAACAACAAAAGTCTCTGCAGGCCATCAGTCAACATGAGCGAAGCAGCGGGCGATAAGCTAGTAATTATTAACAAAATATTGTTTCTACTATGAATAAAAAAGCACACCTGCTACCAAATCTCTGTCTACTAGTATTATAACAACTCCAAATTTTTGTCTGTCCCATTCTATAATGTTGTATACCACTCCCCGGTCCATAGGCACGCACTGCTGGTCTCTTGGGCGCTGCGGAGGACGTTGTCGTTCCATATGCCTCTTCCAATGTTTGTTGGCTTCCTGGTTGCAGGGAGGAACCCCCCTGTCGCAGGGGAGCATCGTTGTAGCCAACGACGCTAGCAGCCACACTCTAGCCCATGTCATCCCGGTTCTGGTTACTTGGGTGGCGAGACACGACCCACGGTTGCGTTTCTCTCTGATGTTGTTACGGTGGCTGCGCATACGTGTTGGCAGTTCTCCTGCCGCAACTTAGCTGCCTTCGCTGCATTGCTTCTCAATCTTCTCCCGTAACCGCTCGCAGTGCAGTAGAAAGGGGTTGCTTGATAAGCTAACGTGCTACCCGAGTCTTTCTTCAAACAGCGTCAGCAATGTTGTCCAAGATATGCCATTCTGTTTCGGAATGCAGCACCTCTTTGACATCGAGTCTTCCGTCCTGATTCAGCTGCTGCCGATCAGTGTCAGCAACATCGGCATACAATGGATATCTCAAAATACGAGGGTGAGTCAAATGAAAACCTTAAATATTTTTTAAAATATTATTTATTGTTCAGACGTGGTACAAAGCTGTATCACTTTTCAACACAATCTCCCCCACGCTCAATGCAAGTCCTCCAGCGCTTACGAAGTGCATAAATTCCTTCAGAAAAAAATTCTTTTGGTAGTCCGCGCAACCACTCATACATCGCGTGGCGTACCTCTTCATCAGAACGGAACTTCTTTCCTCCCATTGCGTCTTTGAGTGGTCCAAACATATGGAAATCACTTGGGGGCAAGATCTGGTGAGTATGGTGGATGAGGAAGGCACTCAAAATGCAGGACTGTGATTGTTGCAACTGTTGTACGGGCAGTGTGGGGCCTTTCATTGTCATGTTGCAAAAGGACACCTGCTGACAGCAATCCACGTCGCTTTGATTTGATTGTAGGCCGCAGATGATTTTTTACGAGGTCTGTGTATGAGCTGCCGTGGCACCAATCTTGCAGATACTTTGTGAAACTGGAGCACATCATGCACAATGTGGTGTGCTGACCCATGACTAATGTGTAAATATGCTGCAATGTCATTCAGTGTCACTCGGCGGTTTTCCTTCCCTATGGCTTCAACTGCTGCAGTGTTCTGTGGAGTCACAACTTGTTGTGCCTGACCTGGACGAGGAGCATCTTCCACTGAAGTAACACCATTTACGAACTTCCTACTCCATTCGTAGACTTGCTGCTGTGAAAAACGTGCATCATCGTACTGAACCTTCATTCGTTGATGAATGTTAATAGGTTTCACGCCTTCACTACACAAAAACCGAATAAGAGAACGCTGTTCTTCCCTGGTGCAAGTCGCAAGTGGGGCGGCCATCTTTATACTGATACTGCGATGGTATGTGTGCATCTACACTATGCTGCTACTTACAGGCCATTCTGCGCGCTGTTTGTAGCACGATTACCAACTTACAGGATAACGGCGCGAAATTTCGATTTGTTATTACAAATTTAAGGTTTTCATTTGACTCACCCTCGTAGTATGTTCTGGCGTATCATCTTTACCACAAGCACGCTCGGACGTCTGTCTACCAATTCGATGCCTCTAGGCGGCGTAGGGCCATGACCAGAAGTGTGTCAGGTCTTTGAGGGATTCAGATGCTTTATTCCCAGACAATGTTTTATATTTGGTAGGAAGCCATAAGGGCGCCTCGCTCTTTGGGTATCACCACATCGTTTCTGCCGTAGGTGGAGGATCTGATTTTGAATTTTCTACTTGCTTCTGGCCATTATTCCTATTAAATTGAGAACTTCTTGATGTTGTTCTTTCTTCAGCCAATAAATCGACGCTTTTTCCAGAATCTGAAGATCGAGTGAGCACATTCCAAGTACTACTTACAACGCCCCAACTGACACAGAGCCAAAAGCTTCCGTCATATGCAGGACTATTCCACGTTGCAGTCTGTTAAATATCCATGCTGGTGTTAGGAGCAAAAGTCTGTGGGCCCAAGTACTGGCACAGTATCTCACGATCGCGGTCAAAATAGTGTTATGATATGTTCTTATTCTTTGCACTGGCTGCTAATAATCGTAACTGGCAAGACTAATCGTTTTGTTCATCGTTTTCCTGGCTCTCTTGCTCATTTCTTCAAAATGTGCAGCATAATTCTGTCGTTCGTCCAAGAAGACGCCTAAGTATCTGGTGACGGACTTTCTCTTTATGGACCTGATGCTTAATTTCGTGTAGGTACTAATGCGTTGTAAGGGTCTATTCCCTTGCGCGAGCATAAGAAGTAAAGTTGTCGCGTCAGAATATGTTTTTATTTGTTGCTTCATCCACCGCAGTCACCGATTTTTGTGTCTGATGTTATTCCTAGTTCTCCGGTTGGCCCCACAGCTATTGTTCAATGGTAGTAGTGGTTGTGGAGACATTTTTGTAGCCATTACACCAGGACATGTTCTGTCTCCTTCGCACCACTGAAAATATTCGAGATTATCCTGTAATGTTCTTGTGTCTTTAGAATATTCACGAATGTTAACAAATGTTTTCAAATGTTCTAGTATATCCTTGAACGTTCTAGACTATAGTTTGCAAATGGCCAAATATTGCACGTGTTGTGTAATGTAGTAAAAACAGAATAACAACTCAGGGGAAAAGTGCATCTGTGTGTAGCGAAAAACTTATTAAATAAAAAATGGTAGTGCGAGCGAACAATTATAGCAATAGAAATGATGTAGTTCAATAAATATATCAGTGAATATAGAATATGGAACCAGCAGAAGAAAAAAATGTTTGAATCCATTGACACATTGGTAACCAAGACGAAAAAGTAAGCTTCTCAACAGAATTTGTAAATTAACTCAATGTTGCAAGCATATTTCTGCAATAAAGCTTCTAAACAACATCATAAATGCAGAAATATTAATCGTAAAAGAAAAGCCAAGTCAGTGTTCAAACCATGAATTTCATTAATTTCAACAAACTTATCATTCAGCTTTACAACGCTCTAATTTCCGATAAGATTATCGTGGAGTATAACTATCAATAGGCACAATGTCCAACAATACAAAGTTGCAGAGTAAGTTTAAAAGAGTCTTGTTTCCTGCAAGAACAACTATCCATGGTGTGCTCGCGCGTTGGACAATCACAAAAGTTATTCGTCTTAGCACTCTAAAGCAAACCACCAAACGTAGTTTGTAACAGTACCAAAATGAAAAATGCTCCTGTCATAGTACAAGAAAGGTTAATAAGTCTTGGGCAGAGTTAGGGATTTACAAGATGGGAACAAGCTTTTCCAACTTACCTGGCAGCTTCAAAAACATTTAAATCATATCATCTCCGCGTATTCGCGCTTTTTTACTGTCAGTATTAGTGCTCATGTCATTTAATATAATAAATCGTGTGAAGTAAAGTAATATCATGTTGTATAACATGACACATGGCATCATGTCGTCCCTGTTATGTCGTACAATATGTTACAACGTGTCGTTAACTTTAGCATGCATGCATCCCCGCCCCGGCATGCTTCCTATTACAGATGCACCCTCGCTCTCGGATACTTTTATTGTAGGCGCTTTCCGGTCTCTAAAAGCATATACATGTGTGTATATTTGTCTTATACTCCTCACCATACATGAAACAGGAAGTAGGTTTTGAGGAGAAATGGTCCCCTCGGGGAAAAAGATCAACGATCCCTCCACACAGAAAGCAAAAAATTGTTTTAGGGTCCCGTCCAGGAACAAATCCACTCTCAGAAATTTTATCCCCCCAGAAAATTTTTCTAGTTATTGCATGTATGCTCTTCGGCCATATGATATCATTATTATTATTACTTTTTACTATGGCTGCCGAATCTTGTGGGTTTTGGGCACAGAATCAGGGAATTTAGCCAATAAATTGTAAGGTGCAGGTGTGCCAACACCTTGCAACTAAGAGAGCTTACTGCGCTGGGGAAGTAGGGTTAACTCGTAAAAAAGAGCGAATATGTCCAGATGTTTTGGTTAAAGTGTCTTAGAAGGCTCCAAATAAGTCGAAAAGCTAGTTCCCTTATTTTACATCCCTAACTCTGTCCAGGACATTCTCACCTTTTTTTTTGCGCTGATAGCAGCATTTTTCATTCTGGTTCCCAACGTTTACTCTACCACAATTCTGACGTTAGACCACAATAGCTTGGCAACCGTTGTAGATTTTTTGACTCGGGCGACAATTTTATCACTTCAAACCGTCACGGCACGTGCAATTCGCGTGAAATTGACTCTTACGTGCGTTTCATACACAGCCTCAGACGGCTGTGTCGTGGCAACTGATAAAGCTTCCACGAAACAAAAGTATTTCTTTACCTTCTTAAAGAATTTGAATCGATTGGCACGAGTTTGAAACATAGGAGTGGCACACGTAAGAAATCTCAGAAAAGGCGTTCTTTGCTCCTAAAATCTGAATGAAACTAGATTTCTGAAAGCGAGTTTTCAATTTTATCGTGAGAAGGAAGTTTTTATTTATTTGATTCACTTCCAACAGTTTCCACGCAGTCAGTTCACCTAAGAAAGGATTATATGTGCTACGTTTAGTTCGACTTTAAACCATAATATCTCGACAACAGATGAAGATGATTGTATACAAAAATTTAGTATTGACTTTGTCCATTTATCTACCTTCGTGTAAAGTTTCAACCGATTCGTAGAAGATTAAGTAAAGACGTAGTGCGCTTTAAAAACCTTCCATGAAGACATGTTTTTTGCACTTAAAGTGGAAACGAAGCAAGATTTTTTTTTTTCAAACGGTTAAAACTTTTCTTAGACCAAGATCTTATTCACCGATGGACCAAATGTGAACCATCAGTCTCGCTCCAGTCCGATTTATTTAAGGGTGACTGTTCTTTCACGTAAAATCTACCAAATTACCTCCTTTCGTCTGTGAAAGACGTACCTGTGCTGCGATTGGATTGGCTGTGCAACTTTTGGTGCTTTATTTTCAAAAAGAAAGACAGGGAGAAATGTGTTTTACCACAACATTTTTTGAAATACGATGGTAGTAGATGTAAGTTTGAAAACCATTCTATCTGAGTATGTGCTGACAGCGGCTATTATTTTATTTATGTTTGGCTCTCGTATGATCGTCTGCTGAACGGAAAAAGTGATATATTGTGATTATTATTAATAATTATTAATTAATAATGTGTGCCAGTTTGCTGAAAGTTTGGCTGGGACTTACAAACGATAAGCAACGATGAAACACTGTTTCTGTTGCACAGCTGTAACTAACAGATTACTATTACATCGAAGCTGATCCCACTAATGGTACATTTTTGTGCGCACTAATCTTGTCGTGAGACCACACTTTCGGATAGTGATATATATGAATTTCGAACGAAAACTTTTCTTTAACACACAAAGTGGAGACTGACTGTGTGGTTTGCAAACAAGTAAAAAAATTCATTCAAAATTGTAAGCGCTTTCGTGGCCACTTATTGACGAAACGCCTGTTGGCCTTTGTCTCGGGTTCTTCGGCCGACGTTTGTCTGATGATTTTTCTACCGTTTCGCCAGCACGTGTGGCTGGCATTGTCAAAGCTCCTCCATTGCTGTTGGCCGACTGGACCACTCCACGACCACCAATGGAGGGTGGGGCTTTGACAATGCCACCACTCGTGCCAGACAAACGTCCGCCGAAAAACCCGAGACAGAAGCCAACAGGCACCTTGTCAGCAAATTAATTGCATAACTTTATGTTATCAGACTGACAATTAAAACTTTAATCATAAAGTTTTTCTTCTTTGAAAATCTGTATGTCGTGGCAGGTGTCTGAAACCCTATCCTCCCCAATGCACCGAGCGAGATGGCGCAATGGTAGGACATTGGATTCGCATTTTAGAGCACGGTGGTTCAAATACCTGTCCAGCTGTCTAGGTTTTTCCATAGTTCCTCCAAGTCGCTCAACTCAAATGCCGGGATAGTTGCTTTGAAAAGGACACGTCCTATTTTCTTCCCCGTTCTACAGTAACCTGATCTTGTGCTCCATTTCTAATGGTTGGTTGGTTGGTTGTTTCGGGGAAGGAGACCAGACAGCGAGGTCATCGGTCTCATCTGATTAGGGAAGGACGGGGAAGGAAGTCGGCCGTGCCCTTTGAAAGGAACCATCCCGGCATTTGCCTGGAGCGATTTAGGGAAATCACGGAAAACCTAAATCAGGATGGCCGGACGCGGGATTGAGCCGTCGTCCTTCCGAATGCCATTTCTAATGATCTAATGGGATGTTACAATTTAAGCTTCGTTATTCCTACCGCAGCAATGCGAGTCCATAGACTTGACCACCGCACCTGCGAACTCGTAGTGTGGGGGAAGGAGGGGGACAGGGGGTATGTAACCAGTAACGAAGGTGGCAGGCACTACGTACCGCGGCCGTCTTGTCGGCGTAGTTCCTGGCGGCGAGCACGAAGCACGCCTCGGCCTCGTTCATGCGCGCCCTGGCCAGGTCGCTGTCCTTGAGGCACGACCCCTGGATGTAGATGACGCGCTGCGCCCAGATGGGCACCTGCAGGATCATGCGCATCGTCGTGTCCAGTTCCATCGGCGACAGCAGCACCACGTAATAGTCCTGCAAACCGAGAAAAGAGAGCATTACTAAAATGGGTTTCTCCATATGATATCAGAAGAGAGATCGCCGCTAACATCGAGAGGCATAAATCAAATACAGTGACCTCACATCCACTCTTTGGACATCAACCTACCAAGCCAAGACTGAAGTCCAGGAAGAGTTTCCTAACAACTTCACAGCCCTTAGAAGGATCAGCTGCGGCTACCCGACTAACCAAGTGGAAAGAAAGATGCCAACAACTGCCAAACTGGATGACACCACAAGAACCCCTGCCGCCTGGACACATGGAGAAATGGGTCATCTGGAAGTCCTTGAACAGACTACGGACCGAAGTCGCAAGATCGAGGGACAATCTCCTTAAATGGAACTTCCAACTGCCAAATGCGAACACAACACCGTGTGAATGTGGTGAATTGCAGACAACCCAGCATCTCTTGAAATGTAACTTATGCCCAACCAGCTGTAGCATGAAGGACTTAACGTCCGCAGCACCCAATGCTATCAAAGTTGTCCAATTCTGGGTGAATATTGTATAGTTTTCTTTGTATGTACTGTATATGTGTTCATTTTAGTGTACCTCTGACACGAATAAAGAAGAAGACTAAAATGGGTGGCTAATTAGACAATACATTACCACTACCGAGATGTGTCTATACGAAGTAGTTTCCCAAATATGTGGTTGGTTGGAGGATTACACACTGAGGTGACGAAGTCATGGAATACCTCTTAGTATCATGTCGGACCTTTTGCCCGGTGTAGTGCAACAACTCGAAGTGGTATGGACGCAGCAAGTCGTTGGAAGTCCCATGTAGAAATATTGAGCCATGCTGCTTCTACAGTCGTCCATAATTGTGAAAGTGTTGCCAGTGCAGGATTTTCGGCACGAACAGACCTCTCCAATAAGTCCCATAAATGTTCTATGAGGCGTTGCAGTCGTGGACTGTGCGACTGGTCCCAGCGGAGGTTCGAGTCCTCCCTCGCACATGGGTGTGTGTGTGTTTGTCCATAGGATAACTTAGGTTAAGTAGTGTGTAAGCTTAGGGACTGATGACCTTAGCAGTTAAGCCCGATAAGATTTCACACACATTTGAACAAATGTTCTATGGGATTCATGTCGGGCGATCAGGGTAGCCAAATCATTCACTGGAATTTCCAGAATGTTCTTCAAACCATCGCCAGTAGCTGAGGCAAGGTGAAATGGCGCACTGCCACCCAAAAAATTCCATCGTTGTTTGGTCTCCAAGTAGCTGAGCATAACCATTTCCTGTCGGTGATCGGTTCAGTTTGAGCAGACGACCCAGTCTTTCCATATAAACGCAGCTTATTGTGACGCCACCACCATTTTGCACAATGTCTTGCTGACAACTTGCGTCCATGCTTTGGTGGAGTCTGCGCCAGATTCGGACCCTACAGTCATCTCATACCAACTGAAATAGGGACTCATCTGACCTACGGTTTTCCAGTCCTCTATGGTCCAATGGATATTGTCACGAGCCAAGAAGAGGCGCTGCAGGTGATGTCGTGCTATTAGCAAAGGTACTCGAGTCAGTAGTCTTCTGCCATAGCCCTTGAACGCCAAACTTCGCCGTCCTGCCCTAACGGGTACGTTCTCGTACGTTCAACATTGATTTCTATGATTATTTCATGCAGTGTTCCTTGCTTGTTAGCACTGACAACTCTGCACAAACGCCGCTGCTCTCGGTCGTTATGTGAAGGCCGTCAGACACGGCGTTGTTCTTGGATGAAAGGTGACACCTGAAATTTGATACTCTGAGCACTCTCTTGACTCTGTGAATCTCTAAATATGAAATTCCTTAACGATTTCCGAAATGTAATGCTCCATGCACCTAGCGCCAGCTACCAATGCACGTTCAAAATCTGTTAATTCCCGTCGTGCGGTCATGATCAAGTCAGAAACCTTTTCACATGAATCATCTAAGTACAAACGACAGCTCCACCAATGCACTGCCCTTTTATACCTCGTGTACGCGATACTACCTCCATCTGTATATGTGCATAACGCTATCCCATGCGTTTTGTCACTTAGGCGTATATAACTAAGCGGCTAACCTTGCTGGTTGCCTGCCTAATGGCTACCAGGGGCAACAAAAATCTGTTTTCAGTATTTCATGAAGTGACTGACTGAATTTCAAAACTTAAATTGCTGACATAACGCACTCATTAAGAGCTATAAACCTGTATTTACAGAAAGAAACTGTGTACATTTGTTGAGGGAGCATAGCTCACAGTGCGCAAATTACCCAGATTATACTGATCCAGTATTTGAGAATGAGAGTTCTTAGCGACTTCAAACAAACTTTAGACATACGCTGGACAACAAAATTAAAGGGTCCCGTTTTTCAAACCCTTCATTTTATCCTATTTGGAATTCAGATCAAAGATGCCTTCAACCTTCCTCAGTAATACTGTAAAAGAGTGCGCCCTGCGACGTTAGTCTCTGGCTCGGTAAGGGGGCAACATATGTTTTAAAAAATCCAGAGCAGGAAAGCTCATGTGAGGCGTAAAGTGGGTTAATGATGTCACACTGGCCCAAAATTTCACCACAGTTCCGCACAACGCCACGGTGGATGTCTCACACCATGAATACGTCACACCTCCCTTGATCTACATCTTACCTTCTTGACACATTTGCGATGGAGCGCAGATCCGTCACTCCGAGCGATGGAAACATACGGTGTTCTTCTGGGTGGTTAAGAAAAATGTTTGGGACACACCACTGCTCAGAATAGACAAGAAAAGACCTCAGGAGGTGTCATGAAGGTCACGAATGAAACCAATCCTTTCGCACATTTCGTGTTCGAAAACGACAGTTTGCAGAGCGATGTGCAACAGGACCACGTCCTTGAATACCTTTGACACCGTCGGCACTTTCCAGACGATCCAGCCCTTTTCTAAGGACATCATGGAGATGCAACCCCCATGAACGTGATTTCACCCCTTAGGCGTGTAGTGTGACCAGAATTTTTGTTTTGGTATATGGTGTTCTGGTATTTTGGTGCTACTAGGAACTATTCAAAACTATCCAACGAAATCTGAATGTGATCTGAAGCAGAAAACCTTGTATTTATAATTTTCTAGCCCTTCTTTTTCGCACCCTTCTGAGGCATGTGCATGGGGGAGTACGACATCGACACAAGTGTGAATAAAGTAGCAAAGGGAGCTTCTTGGACTCCCCCCCCCCCCCACCCCCAGTTTGACAATACCATAGGTGGCACCCGCATACCTTTATTGGGCCATTCGAAAATCTACATGACGTACAGGAACAATCATTCAGCAATTCCTAGGCAATCCCCTTGACATTGACACCCCACAGATTTCATATCTACAAGCAGGCAGTGGTGCAGTGGCGTCATCAGCTGAGGGATGTCGAAGGGGTTTTCTACTCCGCAGGCGCCTAGAATTCGGCTGATTGTTGTCTCTGTACAGGTACATTTTTAACATGCTCAACAAATGTGTGCGGAAGGCACCGAAAATAATGTTGAACTGAGGAGGCTTTGAGCGACCCTTCGTCGTTATATTCTTGTAAGTGTCAATGTTGCACTCAGTTGTGCACACGTCACAGTAGGGCGTGAAAAAGATGGGACGAAAAAGCATAAATATCCTTTCAGCTTTGGATCATACCAAAATTTGGTCGAATGATTTTGAATGGTCCCTAATATCAAAGCAATATATCCAGTATATCAAAGCAAAAATTGTGGTCACGCTACACTTCAAACGGGTCAGATGACGTTCGAGGCGGTGTCGTTCAGAAGGTGCCAGCAGGATCGAAGGCTGTCAATGTCGTCGTCCTGCTGCACATCGCAGTGCAAACTGTCGTTTTCGACTGCGAAATATGTCAAAATGAACGGCGCAAGGGAGGACGTGGTTTCATTGACGCCCTTTATGACACCACCTAAGGAGTTTTCTTGTCGATTATGAGCATCGGTGTTGCCGAAGGGTTATACTTGAGCCACTCGTAAGAAAACCGCGTGATTTCAACGCGCGGGGTCACGGATATGACCTCCATCGCAAAGGCGTCAAGGGCAGGGATGAGATGTGGATCATGGGAGGTGTGATGACATTTCCATAGAGTGAGACGACCACGTAGGCGATGGGCAGAATTGTGTTGGAATTTGGTGCCAATATGACATCATTAACCTTCCTCCCACGATCTTCTAATCTCTGCCCTTTTTCGGGCATGCGTCGACACACTGGTGTTTGAAGCATCACCGATCTCACGTGTGACGTCGCAGGGCACCATGCTTTTGCATCGTTACAAAGTACTGTTGTAGGCACCTTCGAGCTAAATTTCAGACTTATACATCGCAATGTGGGGAAATGAAGGATTTGAAAAATGGACCTCTATTTTGTTGAACATCTTGATTTCAAACTTAGACGAAATTTTTTCTCGCTGACAGCCTGAACCCGACTTTCCATCCCACCAAAAGAAAATGATAGAAAAAAAACATTGCACACTACATTGTCGCTTCTCGTGCAGTAAGACTGCAGCATCAGGCATAACGTTTTAATTTATTACTTATTTACAACTAATACTATTCGTCCACGTGTAATTACCTCGTTGTCGACAGTATTTCCTTCCTCTATTCTCAGACATTTTGCAGACAGTGTACAAAAATATACCACTGGACGACCAACAAGTCGGGAAGTACGACGTTTTATACGAGGGAGCTCGATTTTTTAAAGAATTGAGAGTTGGGCTTTACCGGTTTTTCACTAATAGAAATCAGTGTTTCTTGCTAGACGGTGAATGTTCCTCAAAAATGAAAGTAACGTCGGCTGTATCCTAAGGAAGTGTAAAAAGACCTCTGATTTCCTCACTATACATAAACGATTTATCAAACTGGATGAGCAGTATCGTAAGATAATTCACTGCCGATTCGACTGAGCAGGAAGTATCGTCGTCGGACGAATTGCTGAAACACCTGAAAAAAAAATCCATTTACTGCATAGACCGGCAGCTCTGCTGTGATGTTCTACATAGGTGTAGCCCATACGTCATGCCATTGTAATAGAGAGAAAATAAAAATATATGTTAATATATGAAGGGAGGCGATCTCGTCATTCTGGAAGGCACAATGGATAAATGCATCTTTCCTTGGGGACCATGTCGACACCTACATGTAGCCCTCCGTTTCCTCGGCACGATGGCATCCATCAGCAGTACAGTGCAGCTCACAGTGTACGTACGTGGTTCGAAGAACACCAGGACGAGTTTAGAGTCCTTCCCCTGGCCACCAAACTACCCGGATTTAAACCCAATCGAGAATCTGTGGGACCATCTCAATCGGGTTGTTGCATCCTTAACCGAGAGACCTAGCACAGCCACGTCATTGTGGTCAGCTTGGCTTACATCCCTCTCGGCACCTTCTAGAACCTCATTGTCTACTCTCCTGCAATCCGCGTTGCAAAAGATACACTATTGGCCATTAAAATTGCTACACCAAGAAGAAATGCAGATCATAAACAGGTATTCATTGGACAAATATATTATACTAGAACTGACATGTGATTACATTTTCACGCAAGTTGGGTGCATAGATCCTGAGAAATCAGTACCTAAAACAGTCACCTCTGGCCGTAATAACGGCCTTGATACGCCTGGGCATTGAGTCAAACAGAGCTTGGATGGCGTGTACAGGTACAGCCGCCCAGTTCATCAAGAGTAGTGACTCTTGCAGTTGCTAGGCCACCATTGACCAGACGTTTTCAGTTGGTGAGAGATCTGGAGGATGTGCTGGCGAGGGCAGCAGTCGAACATTTTCTGTATCCAGAAAGGCCCGTACAGGACCTGCAACATGCGGTCGAGCATTATCCTGCTGAAATGTAGGGTTTCGCAGGGATCGAATGAAGGGTAGAGCCAAGGGTCGTAACACATCTGAAATGCAACGTGCACTGTTCAAAGTGCCGTCAATGCGAACAAGAGGTGATTGAGACGTGTAACCAATGGCAGACCATACCATCACGCCGGGTGATACGCCAGCATGGCGACGACGACTACACGCTTCCAATATGCATTCACTGCGATGTCGCCAAACACGGATGCGACCATAATGGTGATGCAAACAGAACATGGATTCATCCGAAAAAATGACTTTTTGCCATTCGTGCACCCAGGTTCGTCGTCGACTACGCCATCGCAGGCGCTCCTGTCTGTTGATGCAGCGTCAAGGGTAATCGCAGCCGCGGTCTCCGAGCTGATAGTCCATGCTGCTGCAAACGCCGTCAAACTGTTCGTGCAGATGGTTGTTGTGTTGCAAACATCCCTATCTGTTGACTCAGGGATCGAGACGTGGTTGCACGATCCGTTACAGCCATGTGGATAAGATGCCTGTCATCTCGACTGCTAGTGATACGAGGCCGTTGGGATCCAGCACGGCGTTCCGTATTACCCTCCTGATCCCACCGATTCCATATTCTGCTAACAGACAGTGGATCTCGACCAACTAGAGCAGCAATGTCGCGATACGATAAACCGCAATCGCGATAGGCTACAATCCGACCTTTATCAAAGTCGGAAACGTGATAGTACGCATTTCTCCTCCTTTCACGAGGCATCACAACAACGTTTCACCAGGCAACGCCGGCCAACTGCTGTTTGTGTATGAGAAATCAGTTGGAAACCTTCCTCATGTCAGCATGTTGTAGGTGTCGCCACCGGCGCCAAGCTTGTGTGAATGCTCTGAAAAGCTAATCATTTGCATATGACAGCATCTTTCCTCGTGCCGGTTAAATTTTGCGTCTGTAGCACGTCATCTTCATGGTGTAGCAATTTTAATGGCCAGTAGTGTAGTTATTCAGGCTTCTGACAGATGGTCACATTAATGTCACTGGACCACATAACATCAAAAAGTTTCGCGAGAATTTGGTGGGACTTTTGGATCCATTCACTGAGTTTACTTTTGGTCATGTAGTGCAGGTGATGTATTTGTTAACAGTATAATTTTTTGTAGTTGCAATGGCAGTCTGTAACGGCGGAAGAACTGACCTGCAGCAGTGGGTGGGCGTAGAACTCGTTGAGGAAGTCCATGATGGTGTCTGCGTGCAATGTGGTGCTGCACACGACCACGTGCTTCTCCGACTGCGCCCGGTGCGAGGAGTAGGAGCCGCCTAGCTTCTGGCGCTCCATCCACGTGAACGCCAGCTGCTCGAACTGCAAACATACGTTTGCCGATAAGCTCTACGTACGGAAGGACCATCACACACACACACACACACACACACACACACACACACACACACACTGAACAGTTGTTGAGATATGTTGTTTCGTGTGGTGTGCGTACTGTAAGACCGTCAGTACACACACCATCAGATTATTTGACTTGTCGCTCTAACGAAGTAGGCGAGTGTCAGCAATATGTCTCGTGGTCTTATCGTGACGTGTTTATCTTCTGCCGTTAGGTCAGACGATAGAAATGCCACTTGCACGCTTAGACGAGCAGATTGACGGTGACCATTTTTAAACAGAACTTGATTAATTTTCACATACATTTATTAAAATAATAACAAGCATAAAAATTACTTAACTTGGTTCTGGATGCTATTTACAATTGACAATCTGAAGTTCCTTTGGATCAAAAATGATTCAAATGGCTCTGAGCACTATGGGACTTAACATCTATGGTCATCAGTCCCCTAGAACTTAGAACTACTTAAACCTAACTAATCTAAGGATATCACACAACACCCAGTCATCACGGGGCAGAGAAAATCCCTGACCCCGCCGGGAATCGAACCCGGGCGCGGGAAGCGAGAACGCTACCGCACGACCACGAGCTGCGGACGTTCCTTTGATATTGGTACGTTAATCTTATTCTCACATATACCTCTGATACTTTACAAAAGTGTCTATGCATTTATCTTCATGGCTATGTACAGGAATATGGTAATCTTATTAGGCGCAGACTGAAACTTGACTATAGACTGGTACAGACAAATGTAGACTGGTACAGACTGGTGCAGACAAATGCAGACTGATTAATCGGAGGGTTGTTCATTCGTTATAATACCTCGCGCGTTCATGTATCACTGAGCGAGTGTGATCCGCGAGGAGAAAAGGTTCTATGTTTGCAGCAATCTCATTGGCTGCGTTACATATTAATACGCGGATCGGCGGAAGCAGAATTTGGTCCGTCTCTATGGAAGCGCCATCTCGTAGTGCGGAGATGGAGGAGCGCTGCGCCTGCCTTGTTGTGCTTAGCGGGGTGCACTCTAGTGAGAAAGTTGTGTACGCGCTGACTACGCGGAACTATGTACACAACATTTCTGTAGAGCGGACCTTGATCAATGACTGGATCATTTCCGAAGTGACAACATCAATTTCTGTTCATGTGCAACAAATCAGTCGAATAAGAGGTTAAGCGCTGATGTGCACTAGAAATCTAGCTATGTCTTTGAACAGATGTTTGCTTATAAATTCAAAAGTTCTTGGTTCGTCTCCCAGTCGACGCTGCAAAATATTTCTGTGAACTTAAAGTAATTTTCACCTCTTGCATCAAACCGTACAGACACAATACTATACGTTACTGTTTAAGTGCATACACCAAATAGCTGCTTACAATAATTAATCTTTATTTATGACAGACTGGACAGATTGTTTGGGTTTAATTGCCATTTTCAAGTACCTGCCATAACAATTTTGATGAGGAGAGGTATGGATGTCAATGTCATTTGTATTAAAGTAGCTGTCTTGTATTGACGTCTAGATTGATGTGACGTCCATATTGCGCCATTAGTGGACTGTTTTGAAACTGTCACTGCTTTATTGTCGTAAATGGTGTCCAGATGTTGAAATTAAATGTTACTTACAACGTGACAGCAGTTTGACAGTTCCTCTCTTACGACGCTATATGTTTACAAAGATTATGCAGATGAACAGCGATATTATTTTATTAACTTAAGTTTGTTGCGATTATTTTTGGTTGCTGCATATGTTACTTCCGATCTATCCATTTTAGTGTTCTAAAAGTTCAATAAAGTTTTTAAGGTAGTACTTGTGCCTGAATTCTGTGTGTTCGTTTAATATTTTCTGTGGGTATTTTCTGGTGTACACATAAACTTTTAATTCCTCAAAAATGTTCATTGAAAAAAAAAAAAAAGAAAATGGTTCAAATGGCTCTGAGCACTATGGGACTCAACTGCTGAGGTCATCAGTCCCCTAGAACTTAGAACTACTTAAACGTAACTAACCTAAGGACATCACACACATCCATGCCCGAGGCAGAATTCGAACCTGCGACCGTAGCAGTAGCGCGGTTCCGGACTGAAGGGCCTAGAACCGCTCGGCCACCGCGACTGGCGTTCATTGCAAAACCTTTTGGTATTCTGTGCAGAATATGTGGTGCATTTTCAATCGTATCAGGAGTGTGATTTTGAGTTTTCAAATGTATAAAGAAGCTCGACTGATTATATTCGCTCTCTATAGTGTGTTCTTTATAGCTCACGTTAAAATGTCTTTCTGTTTGGCCAATGTAAAAGCTATTACAGCTGCCACATGTGAGTTTGTATATGCCTGGGTTGTCATATTTCGATGTTCTAGTGGTGGCGGAACGTCATTTTATTGAAAAGTTGTTACTAGTTCGGAAGGCTACTTGAATATTTGTGGCTTTAAAATGTGCATTAATTCTGTTGGAGAGTCTACCAAGACCAAACTGCTGTCACGTCGTAACTAAAGATTATTTATTGTAAACAGCTATTTGGTGTATGTACTCAATCATTTCGTTATATTACTCTGGTGGCCCTAAAGAAGAAAAGCAATATATTAAACTACACACACACAACTATCGCGCCAACCACCGGAACGGCGTCCCGGTGAAACCCCACTAAGACAACTCCTTCCGCTGGTGCAGAATATTCGCGAGCTTTCTCCAGACAATGAACTTGTCTCTCTAACGACTGAAGGGGCCTGCTCCGACAGAGCGGGAGTTAAGAAACTAACGTCGTCTCTGATCATAGCCCTTACTGTTTACGGAAAAATGTTATGGCCTCTGTCACTGCTAAAGAACGAAAATATCAGATAATTATTTACTCGTTATAAGTTTGGCGAATAAACATGATATACAAATCGTACCGACATTCTAACTCGGGAAACAGTTACCTCTTCGCTTTATAATCTGGAAATATGAACTTGCGGAGTAAATACATGTTTTTTGAAGGCTGCTCCGAGCCAATTAGCGCTAGACTGGCATGACACGATCAGTATTTCGTGTCAAATATTACATGAAACAGAAAATATCTGAGTTGATTAGCCGTTTCTAGTTGAAACGGCATAAATATTTTGTTGGTAACACAAAAATCTTTTTACGTTGCTGTATCGATATTTATTGCCCTATAACTGTTATAACTATTTCGCCTTGTATGTGCAAGGCATCTTCAGTGGCTGATATAAAACACTACATTTTTAGTGCTAAAATCAGAACTCTTATAGGATCACTTCCTTGTCCGTCTCTCTGTGCATCTGCTAAGATCAATTTTTCTCAGGAAAGGGTAGAGGTATCAAGTTGAAACTGATGTCAAATACTAAGGTATACGTTCCCTTGGCGGTGTAGAAAGTTTTAGCTTCCAAGTCAATGCAATTAAAAGAACGGTCAGTTATGTCACATATTTTGATATTCGCAAACTCACTCTTCAAATCCTATAGATGAACTATATATATATATATATATATATATATAATTAAGTTTGTAGGGCACGCTCAGAGCGCGAGTCCGTTTTGTGTTTTGTTTTTACATACACTAATCTTAAGTTTTGAATAAGTTCGCCTCCTAATTTTTTTATGTGCATGAAATGAAACGGAGTTCTTTTTACTTGTGCTGTCTTTTCCTATGGTTTCTCCTGTTGAAAGACGGACGTACATTTCATTCTCAAAAATTCTCGGAATATCCTTGTCGAAATTACTTGTTTTTTTGGTTTTTTCAGTTCTTGTTCTGTATGTGACAAGTCATTCATGGCGAGTTGCGTAGCACCTTTGATATTTCGGAAGACTCACTGGCGACGTCTTTCATATGAAAGAAGAAATATAACCAAAATAATTAGTACCAATAAGACCAATACTCCAGCACGAAAAACCAGTTATGTTTGTAAACGAATATGAAACAAATACGGGTATTTAGAAATTTCTCCAATTTGCGGCTTGTGGTTATTGGAGAGTACTTCTTACTTAATTCTCCAGCTGAATTCTCATACATTACCAGAATTTTCAAGAGGAATAGAGGGTTAATCTCGGTAATACGTTACGAGAGTACGAGTGATGTAAGAATATTTCAGGCAAATATGTTCTGTGCGTCTTGACCTGCCGACAGAATTGCACGCTTTGGAGTGTGTTTCCTGTCCCAATTCACGAGGCGCCTAAGGAGGCATTTTGGTCCACATGAATGCTGGCAACTGCGACATCACTCGTCTACTACGTTCGTTTCCTCATTAGACGCTCTTAATGTTAGTGATTAAATACACGAATAAATAGACCTCTTTTATAAATCAAATGACGCGCTGGAAATGCGATGGGTTGCTATTTAATCTCAAACCATGTAAAGGAAGTGTCTACAGCAACACTTTGCAAGTTGTGACATGTTTCCCATGTTAACTGCAGAATCCCCTATAATTTCCCAAGTGATTCATTGCCTGGTTCAAGCCTTTCTACTGGACGTCATGTAGGCGATTTGCGTGTCCGAAGTACCAATGAATGCTATGAGTGCGTGCATTTTCTCCTAGTAACGTCAGTTTCGCACTTACTCTAATCGTTTTTATTTTAGCTATGTACGTTTTATTTTTTGACACTTGTTTCGAGGTCGCAGCCCCATTCAAAATCGCTGCCAAATGTCAGAAAGTTCCTTAATTTGACTCGACTGTAGGAGTGTTTTAGTAGTAAAGAATAAATGTATTAAAACTTCATGCACGATGCGGCGTTTTTCATGCATCTCTGTTTACGACGTCATATTTCTTGAACTATGTATCGTACATTGAGCGGCGTATGCGGATAACGTCTGCGAAATTTATTGCGAATACAGTTTATATCATAGAAGTAATGCACTTAGATGTTATGCTTGATGCAGCAGTTTTTCGCACATGCCATTGTTTATGACGTTATATCTCCCGAAATGTGATAGGCAGGTGGTTCTTACTCGCACAGCAATCGTTGCTGACAGTAAGGGATATGTGCACCAAGTTTTGTTGAAATCGGTCCAGTGGTTTAGAATAAGAAACGTAGACACCTACATAATTCATTTTTATAATATTGTATGGATATTAATAACGTAATAGATAAGGTTAACTGCAATCTCCGCCTTTTTTACCGACGAAGCGGTGATATATTAGAAACTTATATCCAATAAAAATAGCAGTAATATCATCATGTCCTTACATATATTAGCAGTCTCGTGTGAAGAGAGGCATAAAACGTTTGAGATAGAGAAATCTGAATTTGTGCACTCACGGGCCGTAAAACTTTAGTAACAGTTGACTACGACAATCACAGCTGGATTCAAAAGAAATCCTAAAGACATCCGTGATTAACAATACCTGAGTATATGCAATGCAGCATCACATACGCTCGGTTGCAGGTAAATTGTAGACATCGATTCGGTCGCAGGATACCTGTATCTTGCTACGACAGATAACACTTACACAAAAATACTGATGGAAGCCGTCAGACCAGTATCAGGTAGGACAAATAAATGACACGAAGGAGAATGGCGACAACGGCCACAGGCTTGTTCGACTGGCGAGAGACTGTAACAACAACATCGGGCAATATTAATTAACAGTCTATTGAAGAAAGAGGCATAACATATGTAGAAAAGAAACTACTTCAAGAATTCCAAGAACCAATTTTCAGAACCGAATCTAAGACCTATATACAGGATGGCCTCTTAAACGTTTCAGTGCAAATATCTCTCGTACAACAATAGATATTGATAAACGAGTTTCACGGATATGAATGTAAGGCAGGGGCTCATGACTGTGAATGCTATAACACACTCTAAAACGTAAATAAATATTATTTTCAACGCAAGCTTATGTTTTTTTAAAATAAACACCGCATACTATTTCTCACGGAATCAATAACACGAAAAATCCCGAAAAGAATAACGTTTGTTGCATCGCAATATGTCAATTAAATCCCGAGAAATTGCAAAGTGAAGTTAGCGTTCGAGATAATCGAAACGCGCCGCTGTTGCACATCTCAAGATGCAAGCGTGAACCACACGTTCCCCGTAACCGCGACGTGATTGGCGTACTACGATGCACCAATCCTGTAATTATTGCTAATCAGCCGGAGTGGCCGAGCGGTTCTAGGCACTTCAGTCTGGAACCGCGCGACCGCTACGGTTGCAGGTTCGAAATCTGCCTCGGGCATGGATGTGTGTGATGTCCTTAGGTTAGTTAGGTTTAAGTAGTTCTAAGTTCTAGGGGACTGATGACCTCAGATGTTAAGTCCCATAGTGCTCAGAGTAATTTGAACCATTTGCTAATTACACTGTTATTAAGTGCACTGGAAACAATGCAGATATCCTGTGACACAACTTCGTACAACTAATATTTACCCCTCCGTTAGATCCTTGGTCAGCCATATGTTCAACCTGGCCGGTGATATTCGATTTTTTGTTACCGTTATGTCCATCCTAGTAGTGTAGTAAATATCAACAAACCACGAATAATTAAACTCTTCCCTCATTTTTTTGTGTGTGACTCGACATCTGTATTGTTGATGTATTGCGATGCAACCAACGCCATTGTTTTTGGGATTTTTAATGTTATTGACTCTGTAAGAAATAATACAGGATGTTCATTTAAAACAAGAAAACATAAGGTAGTGTTGAAAATTATATTTGCTAACACTTTAGACTGTCTGATAGAGCCGGCCGGTGTGGCCGAGCGGTTTTAGGCGCTTCAGTCTGGAACCGCGCGACCGCTACGGTCGCAGGTTCGAATCCTACCTCGGGCATGGATGTGTGTGATGCCCTTAGGTTACTTAGGTTTAAGTAGTTCTAAGTTCTAGGGGACTGATGACCTCAGATATTACGTCCCAAAGTGCTCAGAGCCATTTTGTCTGATATAATTTACTTTCATGAGCCCCTGCGTTACATTCATACTCGTGAACGTAGGTTTTCAACATCTATAGCTGTTACAGAAATATTTGACCTGAAACGTTTAAGTGGACCACCCTGTATCTCACTCTCACAGGGACTGAACAAATATCTGCCGCTTGTATGAATTGTAGGAAGGAAATTACAGTCCGCTTATGGTTGTAAAAGTTTTTATTATGCTATTACTGTGTCGGTGTTGCGACATTGTCAATTACAAGTGAAACCCATGCATACTTGTTTTATAAAAATGGATGTGTGTGTGTGTTCCACGTCTGCTCCTAAATCACTGGACCGATTTCAACCAAACTTGGTACACATATCCTTTACTATCATCCAACAGTGGCAGAGGAGGTAAGAACAATCTTCCTGACATAATTCGGGAGATATGACTTAATAAACTCTGAGATGTTTAAAAAATTTCTGGATCATGAAAAAAACTTTAATACATTTATTCTCTACTTTTAAAACAGTCCTACAGTCGACTCAGATTAAGGAAATTCCTGACAACTAGCAGCGCTTTTGATAGCTTTCAACTACGAAGCACAACCGGCTGTAGGCGAAAACAGTATCCGTGTATAGCGGCCATGGAGACGTTCACAAAATCACGTAGTAGAAACGGGAAACAGCTATACCCGCCGTACAAAAGCTATTTCATAATTTCAGCTGTGTTTTCACAAACACATGGAAATGAAATTTTTCCGATCTTACATTACAAATACATTCCATTTTTTGTTTTAGTTCTGATAGAAAACTGGCGAAATGGATACCCTGGCAATGCCAGGCTTGTCAGCTAGTAATTTTTGTTGATTACAGAGATACAGCTGGAGCAGAGATTAGTTTTCGTTTCATATGTTGGTACTCCAGTTCCTAGCGGTTTATTTAACGTTTGTCCTTTTTGTTTTCACATAAAAGTTGTGAAGTTCTGCTTGAGGTTGCTAATTAAATTTTTCAACTCTGAATTAAATTGTTATTTGCTGTCCAATTCTATCGAATCGTTTAAACATGCACAAGTGCCTGCGTATCGTGAATATGCTGACATGACATTTGTGTGGGTTGTGTAATGGAAACGCTGCGCTGCTGCCGCATGTAGAGAAGTATAGAGCACCAGACTGAAGAGTGTGTAGGACCCGTCTGTGTTTTTATTAAGCTGCATCGGACTGGTGCAGTGCCCAATAGTCAGTCATATTTGATCTGGACGTGCAAGTGAACTTAGCATTGATGGGGTGCAAGATATTATTCTGTTTGTAGAACATAGTCCTTCAACAAGTACACGCAGAATTTCTGTACGTATTGGCGTTCTATATTTAAAAATACGGCAGACATTATGACTTTATCTTCTTCAGTTACAGAGGATTCAGCACCTTCGAGATGCTGATGAAGGTGCACGGTTAGTATTTTATCGTTGGTTAATTGCGAACTGCCAACTAATCCCAGTTGCTGATGAAGCCATGTTCACTCATGACGGTATCGGTGACACTCCTAACTTATATCGGTTGTCCTACGAAAACCAATGTGTTTTTATAAAGACACATTTTCAAGAACCCTCCTCTCTCATGCCGTTGTGGTATGATGGGTACTGAGCTGATTCGGAATGTTATTCCATTACTTCGTCTTACACGGCCCCGTTATACAGTGTCCCAGGAGGAATGCTCAGTATTCAGGGATGTAACAGGAACGATCATTCGAAGCAAAAAAAAAAAAAAAGTCTGCTAAACATGGACTCTAAAATGCATACGTCAAGAGCTATGAGCGCTTCTTTATCTTCAATACTATGAAATAAATGCCGGCCGGAATGGCCGAGCGGTTAAAGGCGCTACAGTCTGGAACCGCACGACCGCTACGGTCGCAAGTTAGAATCCTGCCTCGGGCATGGATGTGTGTGATGTCCTTAGGTTAGTTAGGTTTAAGTAGTTCTAAGTTCTAGGGGACTGATGACCTCAGCAGTTGAGTCCCATAGTGCTCAGAGCCATTTGAACCATTTTTTTAATGAAATAAATAAATAGCTATGAGCACTTGTTCAGTAGAAGAGATGTGTTTCAAGTAGCGAAGGTGAACAAGTGCTCATAGCTCTGAAGGATGCACTTTAAACCATATGTTCACTGGGAATTTTTCTCTTCTCTTACCTCTCTTAATATGGAGTGCAAAGAGCTTACAGTACAAGATATTTGTTTCACACTATATAAGATGAAGAAGTAAAGTATGCATTTTAAAGTCCACTTTTATTAGACTTTTTCGCTTCGAATGATCGTTCCTGTCAGATGTCTGAATACTGAGCATTCCACCTGGAAAACCCGGTGTAGATTTTCTTAAGAACGTGCGTCCAGCATTACCAGAAGAGGTTCTTCTGGATAGAAGAATGGGTATGTCATCGAGTAAAACAGAAGTAATATCCGGCGTTCCCCAAGGAAGTGTTATAGGCACTCTATTGTTCCTGATCTATATTAACGACGTAGGAGACAATCTGAGCAGCCGTCTTAGATTGTTTGCAAATGAAGCTGTCATTTACCGTCTTGTGAAGCCATCAGATGATCAAAACGACTTGCAAAATGATTTAGATACGATATCTGTATGGTGCGAAAAGTGGCTATTGACCCCGAGTAAAGAAAAGTGTTGAAGTTATTCACATGAGTACTAAAAGAAATCAGCTAAATTTCGATTACGCGATAAGTCATACAAATTTGAGAGCTGTAAATTCAACTAAATACTATTACACTAAATAATATTACAATTACAAATAACCTAAATTGGAACGATCACAGAGATAATATTATGGATAGAGCAAAACGAAGACTGCGATCCATTGGCAGAATACTTAGAAGGTGCAACAGGTCTACCAAAGAGACTGCTTACACTATGCTTGTCCGTCCTATTCTGGAGTATTGCTGTGTGGTGTGGGATCCGCATCAGATGGGACTGACGGATGACATCGAAAAAGTACAAAGAAGGGCAGCTCGTTTTGTATTATCGCGAAATAGGGGAGATAGTGTCACAGACATTATACGTGAAATGGAGTGACAATCATTAAAACAAAGGCGTTTTTCGTTGCGACGGGATCTTCTCATGAAATTTCAATCACCAGTTTTCTCCTCCGATTGTGAAAACATTCTGTTGGCACCCACCTACATAGGGAGAAATGATCATCACGATAAAATAAGCGATTTCAGGGCTCGGACAGAAAAAATTCTGTGCTGGTTTTTCCCGCGCGCCGTTCGAGAGTGGAACGGTAGAGACACAGCATGAAGGTGGTTCATTGAACCCTCTGCCAGGCACTTTATTGTGAATAGCAGAGTAATCACGTAGATATAGATGTATGTTTTTCCAGCATGTCCAAAACATCGTCGAAAATTAACATTCCTCGAAAGATGCGCAGAAATTGTCCCGTTTCTTGACCACCAAGTTTTCCGGACCTTATCACTTAAAATTTTTAGCTGTGGGGATGGTAGAAAGGCGAAGTCTACAAAGAACAAGTAAACACAAGAAACGAATTGATCGTTCTGATTACCTAGAGGTCTGTCATCACAAAACAATGCCAAGACGTCCTCAGAAGAGCTACGCGTCATGTCGTCAAGACAAATAGAAAGTACATTGAGGTCGGAGGTGGTATTTACGAAAAACAACGTCGAACTGAATCATTTGCCTTTGATTAAAACCTTGTATGAGTATTGTTTGGGTTACATTCTAACAAGTGTATCTCTGTAATCATAAAAAAATTGGGCACGTGCTGTATGAAATGTTATTTTCGAATTAGTTAATATTAGCACCTCATAAAATATTTACTGCTCCTCCTGAAACACCTAATATGTGTCGTGACATGATACCAATTACTTGTACTTGGCAGTGACGTAATACCGAAACAGCTAAGGAAAATCTTCCACATCATTAAGCGGAGTACGACATCTTTTCAACACCTAACACAGACACGTACAAACAATATTTTTCCAGCCGTGAATGAAACGGAAGAAAATCTTAATATACGGTATCATAAAAGTAATATCTACCACACACATTCTGTTGGCACCCACCTACATAGGGAGAAATGATCATCACGATAAAATAAGCGATTTCAGGGCTCGGACAGAAAAAATTCTGTGCTGGTTTATAGAGTATAAATGTAGGTGCAGCATGTTGAATCTAACTGGTTAGATTACAGAACGTCGTATGGAAATGAAATGTACAGCGTTCTCTGGACGGTTTTGTTTTCTGTGGACAGAATGAGCCAAAAGAGATGAAATAACGATGTATAGTTAAAAAACGTGCAAAGTGTGTCCCATAATCGAGAAATGAGCGTTGCGAGTAAATTCGGGTATCGCACATTGCTTTTCTGGGTAGGGAACTAGAGGAGGTGGTTTATTGTAATCTTCCTCCAACACTTTTTTTTTTTATAAAAGGGGAGGTCGGTATCAGCACCATGTGGGGACTGTGTTGCATGCACCTAGCATTGTGGTTTTGTACGTGTGTTTATGATGAAGACGGAAAAGGGAGAAGATCGAACAAAGAGCCGGCAAATAACAAAATACTCTTGATTAACGCCAAAGAACCGTCCCATCGGCGGTGTAGTAGCATCAGGCGCTCTATTTCGTTATAAAATTTCTTCAAGTAATAGAATTCCTACTGGACATTTCCAGAGTGTCGCTGCTTCACCAGGTCGTTTGATGGTTTTCTGTTGAAATACTGTAGAGCGAGTTGCTTTATAGTCTATATACCGGTATACATGATATGTGTACATGATTTCATGATGGTAGTTGAAGGATGCAAAAGTCGAGCTTAACGTCCCGTTGAATTCGAGGCCATTATAACACAAGCTCGTATGTTGCAAGGATGAGGAAGGAAATCGGCCGTACTCTTCCAGCGGAGTCATCCCGCCATTTGGGTGGAGCCATTTACGGAACTCACAGAAAACTTAAATCTGTACGGCCGGGCGAGGATTTGAACCTTCATCCTTCCGACTGGGAGTACAGTGTGCTAAACCACTGCACCACGTCGCTTGTTTATGATGGTCATTAACACAGGACTGAACAGCATAATTTCTTCGCTTTAAAACATTAAACTCTGAAACTACTCCCGTTTTTTCGAAAAACATGTTTATTTTAACAGTAAAAGCGCACATTAATGTCTATATCGCATTAAATGTCAGTTTTTGATTAAAAATTTGTTTGCAGATTAGGAGTAGGTATCCAAAAGAAATGAGGTGAGATGACATTAAAATGTGCTTTGCTACCTGTTTTACTTTCGTATGTTAGTGAGCAAATTATCAGACTTTTTTAACTGTCTACGGAACACGTTTTTACCCAAGGGCAGTTTTGGTATTGAGAAATGATGGTCAGTTTTTCTTCTATTTTTGTAACCGTGGAATCGTCTCAGATTTGTTCGTGGTTAACTTCGTTACTGAATCCATATCTATTACAAATAATTGTGTGTGTGTGTGTTCCACATCTCCTCCTAAACCACTGGCTAGATTTCAACCAAACTTGCCGCACATGTACTTCCCTGTCAGGCAACAATCGCTGAGGGAGTGAGAACCAACTAGCTTACATAGTTCACAAAATAAGAGGTGCGTAAAAAACTACTGCGTCATGTGTGATGTTTAAATGTATTACTTCTGTGCTACTACCTGTATTCGCAATAAATTTCGCAGACAGTATTCACAAATGCCGCTAAATGCACCTATAAAAAATATCATTGCACCACGCATAGTTCAGATGATATGACGTCATAAACAAAGATGCGTGAAAAATTACCGTATTAAGCATGACGTGTAAATTTATTACACCTTCGCTACTAACACATTTCACAACATATTTCGCAGACAGTATCCACATTTGCCGCTGAATGTAGCTCCGCAAATATATCTTCTATGACTCGCAGTTCACGAGGCATGACGACATAAACGCGTGAAAAACTGCCACGTCATGCATGAAGTTTTAATACATTTTTCTTTATTATTAACACACTCTTACAGTCGACTCAAATTACGGAAATCCTTGACACCTGGCAGCACTTTTGACAGTTTCCAAACGCGAAGCGCGAACGGCTCTCGGTGAAAACATTAGCCGTCTACAGAACTATGAAGAGGCTTTGCCGTAGAGATGTTTACAAAATCACGCGAAGCAGCCGCTTCCACCATACAGAATCTGTCCGGCATGATGCTTCTTAACTTGGATTCTGTATTTATACATCTGTACATTATGCATATTTCTTTGTATGACTGTTTCATAATTTCAAAAATTTTTTCACGAATACATGGAAATTAAATTTTTTCAATACTTCACCAGAAACACAGTACATGTTTTGTTTTCGTCTCTAACAGAAAACTGACAACATGTATTCGCGGGAAATTCTGAGTTTGTCAGCTAGTATATGTGTATTGTATATAGGTCCTATTGCAATGCCGGACTTCTTCAAGAGGGGCTAACAAGACGATTGAGGCTGAACAACACATTAATATGTTTTCTTTTGTACAGTAAATACTTTTCACAGATGAGTTATTCCAAACAATTATTCCACAGGACATTAACGAGTGGAAATATGCTAAATTATCAGAGACGTTATCAGCATTATTTAGACTCTTTCTGGAAACCACTCTTAGTGCTAATACAATTGACAAATGTCAGTTTAAGTACCAGCCATTCAGTACAACATTGACTGTAAAAAGGAGAGTAGTCAAAATTTAACATATATACGAGAATACAGTTATGAAACTTCCTGGCAGATTAAAACTGTGTGCCGGGCCGAGATTCGAAGTCGGGACCTTTTATCTTACGCGGGCAAGTGCTGTACCAAGCACGACTCACGCCCCCGTCCTCACAGCTTTACTTCTGCCAGTACCTCGTCTCCTACCTCTCCTGCCGAGACTCGAACTCGGGACCTTTGCCGTTCGCGGGCAAGTGCTCTACCAACTGAGCTACCGAAGCTCGACTTACGCCCCGTGAGCACTTGCCCGCGAAATGCAAAGGTCTCGAGTTCGAGTCTCTGCCCGACACACAGTTTTAATCTGCCAGGAAATTTCATATCAGCGCACACTCCGCTGCAGAGTGAAAATCTCATTCGAGAATACAGTTGTTGCAACCATAGCTCTAGTTCGTGTAGGGCAGCAAGAGGGAGGAATCCCGCATGATGTTATCGTGGAATATACTTGATGTGGCTTGGTGAAAACCACTGAATAAAATGGTTCAAATGGCTCTGAGCACTATGAGACTTAACATCGGAGGTCATCAGTCCCCTAGAACTTAGAACTACTTAAAACTAACTAACCTAAGGACATCACACACATCCATGCCCGAGGCAGGATTCTAACCTGCGACCGTAGCAGTCGCGCGGTTCCAGACTGAAGCGCCTAGAACCGCTCAGCCACCGCGGCCGGCAACCACTGAATATTTAAATCAGGATGGTCAGATGGTGTGTGAAGACCGTTTGTTCCTTAAACGAGCCCAGTCCCTCCACGGCAATGCTATTTCCCCGAGTATGTGAACTCCGACTTCGAGAAAATTGTACAGTAAGATGTTAAGCAAGGAAATATGCAAAATGTATTTATATTTCGATTTTTTTCTTTCTGGAACTGACAGTTGGGTGGAGAAGAAAATTATATGCACTTACTTGTATAAGAAGTTTACAAATATGTTTCTTCCATCAGTATGCGATCGTAAAAATCTGGAAATTCTCGCTCTATTGGCGGACTTTTGTTCATGTGCTACATTTATTGTGGGTGCTATACTGTTCGTTGCACAGAAATGAATGTTACTGTATTTATGAAATATGTAAAAGAAGCAAATCTCAGGTACATGTGAAATACGTGTAGAAACAATATTTAACCCTTTAGTACTCGACTCGTTTGCGTGCAACGCCATATTAATAAACTGAAGGACGCTAAACATTTCTTACATAACGAAAGTTCAATGTGCTAACTGCTTGTCATGTGGAGTATCTCTGAACGGTGTTGTTACACATTACATAGCTTTCGGCGTCAATGTATTCAAAAGCAGCAAGAATGTGTCTCCGAAACTGCGAGATATTTACTAGACGTGTAAGTTCATCTCTTCACAAGGACCTTCCAGACATATGATGACTTGATTTACAAGCCATAGGGGGTAGCATGACATATCGATACGGCAAGAATTTAATTAACTTTTGAACGTAAGGACATTAAGGAGGAAAACAGGACAACGCCTACATATTGATAGTACCTATCTGACAAACATATAACCAGAAATAGAAAAAAGGAGCTACATCCCGGGATAAAACTTTTTCTCTGCTGCAGAATTCCATCTCTATTCGTCTGTTTTCTGTACAGAAGGACTACTAATATATGGCATTCTGCGAATACCACCGGATCGGGTTCCCTCTGTGCTGTAACTAAACTGGCGACAAAAGATTTTAATTAAATACAGCGAACCAACACTACAACAAGGAGATCTGCTCACTGTTTGATCCTCTCGAGAATTTTCTAGAAATCTATACGAGGCGCACGACAAAGGAATTAACGCCCTTCAGCAGCGATTCGGGCAAATAAAAAAGTCCGATTTCATCTGCCCCACCGTAACCCAGCACAAAGGTGAAGGGCACCAATTATTTATTAATACAAAGAGACCGTGCGTTTGTCAAGGTAATTTCAATTTCTCAGCTGTTTAACAAGTAGGTACACGCCCGACTTGCTAGGAAAATAGCAAAGGCTTCAAGTGTTTTTCTTTTGTTTATTGAGTTGGAATGTTTACCATCGAAAATTAGTCATTTATTACGATCTATGGAATCGTCAGTATTGGGAGTGTTCTTTTGAAAAAGTGAGTCTAATTTCCTTTTCCACCATTGCGCGTGTGAAGTTTGTGTTTGTATGATCTTGTCGTCGACGATACATTAAAACCTGACCTTACTGTGCTTGAAACAGATTTTCCTGCTAATAAACCACGAGAACATTACTATATTATGTCTTTCGGAGATTCACAGTGTACCTTTCCCATGATACCTGAGAATTTGATTATCCATGGCTTCTGTATTCGATTAGCATGCCGAAGAAATTTCCTAGATGTTATAGCACCGCCAGTATTCGTCACTGCCTTTGACTTTTGACAGGAAACACGTTGGACGTACATTCACACGTAAAATGAGTGGTTATCCACTATTGCAATTTGTAGGTTGCTGGGTACCTTCGAAGATCTGTTTCTCACATGGGAAAACCTACGGTTTTGTCCTGGAAAGTCCCTCTGGCATGTATATACGTACATTCTACAATCCACCTTACGGTGTGTGGCGGAAGATACTTATTGTACTTCTATTATTCCTCACTTCTCCATCCGCCGCGCGGGGTAGCCGCGTGGTGTTAGGCGTCTTGCCACGGTTCGCAGTGGCCTGCCGCCGTCAGGTGTTCGAGTACTCCCTCGGGCATGGGCGTGTGTGTTATCCTTAGCGTAAGATAGATTAAGTAGTACGTAAGCCTAGGGACCGATGACCTCAGCAGTTTGGTCCCATAAGAACTTACCACCTGCTCCATTCGCGAATCGCGCATGGCAAGGCGTCATTTCAATATTGAATTAACCATATTCTTGGCGTATTAATTTCAAGACAAGGTTGTGGGAGGAATTAGTACAATATCTGATCAGAGGTATCCGAATGCACCTACGCAAAGCTGAATGGACCAATATATAGCACGAGAGGCGTAGCCGCCATTATAAAAGTAGGCGGGGAATATTGTGTTCCCAGAATGAAACTTTCACTCTGCAGCGGAATATGCGCTGATATGAAACTTCCTGGCAGATTGAAGCTGTGTGCTGGACCGAAACTCGAAGTCGGAACCTTTGCCTTTCGCGGACAAGGAGAAGTGCTCTACCGACAGAGTTACCCAAGCACGACTCACGACCCGTTCTCACATCCTTTGAAAGTAGGAGACGTGGTAATGGCGGAATTAAAGTTGTGGGGACGAGTTGTGAATCGTGCTTGGGTAGCTCAGTCCATAGAGCACTTACCCGCGAAAGGCAAAGTTCCCAAGTTTGAGTCTCGGTCCGGCACACAGTTTTAACCTGCCAGGAAGTTTAATACTGTTTGATTAACTTCTCATGGTTGGGATTCACAGTCATCACACATCATAGTCGCCGTTGACTGTTTAAAATATTTATTGTTACTATTGCAAATTTCGGCCTTATGGTCATTTTCAAGTAACACTGCAAAATTACATTCTGTCAGAATCGGATCTTGTGGGACACTCACAGTCAAAAGGCTGCATATTGACGACGACATGTACTCATGTCAGATAGGTTTATATTCTGACAGAATGTAACTTTGCAGTGTTACTTGAAAATGGACATAAGGCTGAATTTGCAATAGTAACAATAAATATTTTAAACAGTCAACGGCGACTATGATGTCTTTTAAGAAAAGTTTAATACTGTGTTGTTTACTGGTCGGTTGATTCGGGGGAAGGGGATCGAACGGCGAGGTCATCGGTCCCAGAAGATTAGGGAAAGATGAGGAAGGGAGCCGGCCCTGACCTTTCAAAGGAACCATCCCAGCGTTTACCTGGAGCGATTTAGGAAAATGACAAAAAACCTAAATTAGTATGGCCGGACTCAGGTTCGAACCGTCGTACTCCTGAATGCGATTCCAGTGTGGTAACCACTGCGCCACCTCGCTTGGTATTGTGTTGTCAGGAGAGAAGCACTAAGAGCAGAAATGGGTCGTTCAGGATTTCGAACGTGGACTAGTTGTTGGATGTCATCTGAGTAAGAAATCCATCATCAGCGATATTTTAAAGTTTCTATAGCTCCACAAGTCGATTACTGCTGAAGTGATTCTGAAGTGGAAACGCGAATGAGCAAGTATAGCTAAACCAAGACCAGACAGACCGCATGTATTGACGGACAGGGACCGTCGAGCACTGAGGATGCTACTTGTAAAAATCTCATGAAATCAGCGAAAAGGAAGTATTAGTGGATTCCAAAGTGTAGCATCAATCCAACTAGCACAGGGATTGTGTGTAGGACGTTAAAAACAATGAGGTACAATAGTCGAGCGTACGCCTTCGTAGCTAAGTGGTCAGCGCAGTTGATTGCCATGTGGTGGGCTCTAGTTCGATTCTTGGTACTGTCAGGTATTTTTTTCCTTGGTGTGAGGACTGGTACGGGGAACATTCAGCCTCGTGAGCCCAACTGAGGAGCTATTCGAAAGATTAGTAGCGCACCCAAGGTCAACAAACCCGACAACAACGGGGAGAGCGTTGTGCCAACCACATGGCCTCCCTACTGCGTCCAATGTTGCTATTGGCAGAAGAAGACACGGCGGTCGGTCGGGCCTGACTGACCCGCCTAGGACAAAACCCGAAACTTCACGCTTTTTTTTATAGTGGTCGAATACCTGCTCATAAGTCACATATTCCTATACTCATTGCTAGGCGACGCCAATGGATAGCAGACGACTGGAAATGAGTGATTTCGAGCTATGAATTACGCTATACCGTGTAGCAATCCGGTGGAAGAGCTTGGCTTTGGCGAATGCCTGGAGAGCGTTACCTGCCGCAATGTGTAACACCAGCAGTGAAGTACGGAGGAGCTGGTGTTACGGTACGTGGGTATTTTGTGTGGTTAGGGCGTGCTCCTCTTATCGCGCTTAAGGAAACGCTAAATGCGGAGCGATTTGAATACATTTACCAGCGCTGAGCACTGCGTATCGTAGAGGAAGAGTTCAGAGGTGATGACTGATTGTACCACCAAGGTAACGCACCCTGTCGTAAGGGTCATAACAAACTTATTAAGAAAGTAAATGAACTGAGAGACTGGTAGTACGCCCAATTTTTTACATTGCAACACCCATGAAGTTCGAGGCTAGATAGCAGATGTTATCGTTAAAACACGTTTATGTACAACGAATATTTTGTGTTTATTTGTAGAATAGCTCTAGAAAATTATTCAGTATGACGTTAAGGAGTGAAAGTATGAAAGTAAGTTTATTTCTAATGATTTCGTCATTAAAATCAGCAATTACACGTAGGGAAAATGATCAAACGTTGGAGAAGGTCTACGACATGCAACTTCCAATCCAAGTTCTGATCGATATGCACAACCTGGGATTTTGAATTATCATTTTTATATTTTCGTTTCCCCGTGCCGCGTTGCTAGCAACTCGATTTATGTTGTGATATGTCACAGTATAAAACATGAAGTTTTTCGATATTATGGCCATCTTTCCGTCCTCGTCCTCAGATTTGTAATTCAATTCGTTCAGTAAATACGCTTCAGTCTGCGTCGCTCTGTCTCATCGTAGGATTGACAAATGATCTTCTGTGACACACTTTTGGTCCAGACAAATAACAGCAATACAGACTGAGAAATACAATACATCTCTAATGGGGAATTCTACAGTTAAGCAGGCGCATTCAGAATCTTCCGTTCAACTTACGATGCTCGGATAGCGCACTATCATTTGTTCACTAGACTTGAGCATTTGGCATTACAGATTTTATCCTGTTTTCGGACGTGGCCATTAGTATCAATTATGTAGAACTCTGAACATCAACGAGGTTGAATCTCATACCACACATGAGTTGGTTGAGGGCGTAAACTCATTTTATCGAATTAACTCTTGTTTAATTTGGCTTTACACTTGAATGTAGCCCTGCGTTGTTTGTAGATCATTTTGATGGCTATCACGTTGCTAGCTGTCAGAATGAAGCCAAATAACAATCATGTTTAAAGTAAAGGAATAGCGACTGAAATCAGCACCTCAAGTTGTCTTCGCTGCAAATGAAGAATGAAGAAAATGATATTTGTTTCTAGTTAAAGTTTCATGATCACTACATAATTCAAGCTAGTTTTCATGATCGCTACAATGCAAGTCACTTTCGTTAGTTCGTCCCTCACATTGTGCAATATGACGAGCACTCGAGTCGTCACGTGTTTCGGAATAAGTATTCAAAATCAGTGTCTTCTTATTACACATTAGCGACCTTCGGTTCAGTTAAATCATGCAGTCTCAATACTTTTAACACAACATATCTATTGATGTTGATATTTTGTGCGTCAATAATATAAAAAAAATTGTTCAAATGGCTCTGAACACTATGGGACTTAACTTTTGAGGTCATCAGTCCCCTAGGGCTTAGAACTACTTAAACCTAACTAACCTAAGGACATCACACACATCCATGCCCGAGGCAGGATTTTAACCTGCGACCGTAGCGGTCGCGCTGTTCCAGACTGTAGCGCCTAGAACCGCTCGGCCACCCCGTCCGGCGTCAAGAATACATCATTTAAAAGAAATACTGTTATTATTATTGTGTATCGTAATGTGGAATGCGGCCGGCCGCAGTGCCCGAGCGGTTGTAGGCGCTTCAGTCCGGAACCGCGCTGCTGCTACGGTCGCAGGTTCGAATCCTGCCTCGGGCATGGATGTGTGTGATGTCCTTAGGTTAGTTAGGTTCAAGTAGTTCGAAGTATAGGGGACTGATGACCTCAGAAGTTAATTCCCATAGTGTTTAGAGCCATTTTTTGAACACAAATGCGATTACTCTGGTCGATTTTACGCAATCTAATAATGATAACAATGACAACGCATGAATTTTGGAATGACCATGGATTTCTTGCTCTTCATAATCTTCAATTTCATATCGTAAATTGAAAGTTTCGAAAAGGTGATAACTGAGATGCGGAACCCACCATTACGTTTTGTAATGTGTTGGGGCCTATTATTTTGGAAAGCCCAAACATTTCTGGTGAAGAAGAAATGGAATATAATGAAATCCTTCTAAGTATAAAGGCAAGTATAAGTACTTCTTTGGAACGTTAAATGCAAAGTCTCTTCTGAAAGCTGGATTACAGAAGGAACTGGTTAATTCCAATTTTTCAGAAAGGCATTTCTTGTTATTGCCAGTCTGCTTTGCACGTCCTCTCTATTTATACCATCGTTAAATATTTTGCCGTCCAGATGGTAAAACTCGTATACTACTTTTAACGGCTCATTTTTAATTTCCTTTAGCATCACGTGAGTCTACTGGTCTACTTTCCATTACACATACTCGTATTTTACTTTCGATTACAGCGATCTTGCAATCTCTTTTCAAGATATCAGCAACTTACTTTTCGGGCCTTTTGCCATTTTTGAGAGAATTATGTCATTTATTTTGCGTTCCTTTATTCAAAAGGTACTGTTACCGGTTTCGAATCATTACAATTCATCATAATTATATATTTATATTTTAGGAGACCTAATCAGTAAAAAACGCACCACATGTTCTAATGAAAGCATGAAAGCCGTCTGACGAAGAATTGTAATTATTCGAAACCGGTAACGGTACTTTTTGACTAAGGAACTTAAAATAAATTTGTGGCTGGTTGCTGTCTCAACACCATCAACATTTGTCTTCAGATAACAGCCACGGACTCCAACCGTGTCATCATATGACAAAATTGCAGATTAGAAATGAATTTCTTTGCTGAATCTGCGTGGAAAGGAACAGACCTTTAAGAAATGGCTCTGAGTACTATGGGACTTAACATCTGTGGTCATCAGTCCCCTAGAACTTAGAACTACTTAAACCTAACTAACCTAAGGACATCACAAACATCCATGCCCGAGGCAGGATTCGAACCTGCGACCGTAGCAGTCACGCGGTTCCGGACTGAGCGCCTAGAACCGCTAGACCACCGCGGCCGGCACACACAGACCTTTAAGGAAAACAGCAACTACCAGAAGTTACAACGTGACAGTAGACGTATTACAACACCAGGGAATTTCTTAAAAGGTGCCAGAGGGATCCATTCGGGGGGGGGGGGGGGGGTGTTGGGGTTGTTTGAGGAAGGAGATCAGACAGCGAGGTCATCGGTCTCATCGGATTAGGGAAGGAAGTCGGCCGTGCCCTTTGAAAGGAACCATCCCGGCATTTACCTGGAGTGATTTAGGGAAACCTAAATCAGCATGGTCGGAAGCAGGATAGAACTGCCGTCCTCCCGAATGCGAGTCCACTGTCTAACCGTCTAACCACTGCGCCACCTCGCTCGGTGATCCATTCGGGACAAAACTTACACGAGTAGGGGGGCACAGAGATTAAAATATATTCAATAAATATTTGACGTCGTTGGCTGTAGATGCTACTGCAACCTACCTAGACTGATAGCTGCAAGGATCCTATGGGGATCTCGTACTGGCGTGTCGTATGTCTCACGCGTAGATTTTTTTTTCTGGCATAGTTTATTTTATACAATACCGCCTTGATGTAATGTTTCTCCGTGGATGTCGAATAGATGTACAGCTTTCAGAATCACAAAAATGCTGCATCGATGGATTAGGCGCATGGCTGACATAGTAATTAGGAATGCTACGCTCATATCTGGACAAGATAAAGGTTGCATTGCACATGAAGAATTTTCTGCTTCGTTCACCATTTTTTTTGTTAGGTTCTTACAATAGTTTTTCTGTTCCAGGGAAGCACGTACCTGTGTGGGCAGCACAATGAGTGCGACACATATCATGATGACCATGTAGAGCTGCGAGGGCCAGATGTCGGGCACGATGTCTCCGTAGCCGACCGTGGAGAACGTGACGACCACGTAGTAGGTCGACTGGAACAGGTTGAGGTGTCGGTGGCCGGCTCGCTGGAAGTGCTGGATCCCGCACACACTGCAACACGGCCGGAACAGTCTCGTTAAGCGGTTACACGTAAAGTGATTTATGAACACGAGCAACAACCAGTTTCAATGATATTTCCTCTTGCTGCAGCCAGCTACCAGACGGAAAGTCACTTCTCGTAAGTGCCACTCACTGGTCATACGGGACTTGAGAGTCCATTACCGCTGTAACGTATTTTCGCCATCTGTCCCTGTCTTGGGCCATTTCCTTCAATTCGCCTTCAATACCTAGGCTCCTCAAATAAGCCTTCACATTGTCCTCCCACCTACGCCTCGGTCACCCCACAGGACGTTTTCCTTCTAGGTGCCCTACCAGTACTCTGCGCGCTGCCCTGCCCTCATCCATTCGAACTACGTGACCCGCCCATAGCAGCCTACGTGATTTAATAATACTGATTATGTCAAGGCCTGAATAGAGTTCGTGAACCTCTTCGTTATGCAGTTTTCGCCACTCTCCGCTAATGTCATTGCCTTTTTGCTCCGAAAATTTTCCTCAAAATTTTGTTTTCAAATACTGGAAACGGCTTTTCATTTTGCACAGTGAGAGACCAAGTCTCACACCCATACAGCATAACTGGTAGAATAATAGTTTTGTATATTCTAATCTTTAAATTCCTAGACAATATCCGTAATGAAAGGAATCTATTCAGTGGAAAGTAGCACGCATTTCCCGCCCGTAATCTCTTCTTCAGTTCGGATTCAATCTCATTTCTCGAAGTGACGTCCAAGCCTAGATACTTAAATGTGTTCACTTTTTCAAACTGCATGTCTCCAACTCTTAACATTTCCTGATCTCCTGCTGTTGGCATTCTAGTAGTAACCAGGTATTTAGTTTTGTCTTCACTTATCCTTAGACCTACATCTTCACTAGCCTTGATTAACGCATTCGTATTTGCTGTTACAGATTCTTTCCTATCGCTAATGACGCTTAGATAATCTGCATACCCTAATATCTTAATATTTCCATTTAACCACACACCCTCTGAATTATCTGCTGCCATTCGTACAATATATTCTAGGACTAAATTAAAAAGTAGCGGAGACAGGGCATCTCCCTGCTTAAGTCCGTTCTTTATTATAAATTCTTCTGACTCCAATTCCACGCGTACTCTACCTTTTGTGTTTTACAAACTCGCTTCTATAAGTCTAACATACTTCTTTGGTATTCCAAGTTCCAAAAGAATTCTGTACAATTTTGATTGCAATACTGAATCATATGCTTTTATAAAATCTATGAAAAGATTATGAACTGGTTTATTGTATTCCCATTTCTTTTCCAAAATTTGACACAGGGTGAATATTGGGTCTGTTGTTGATCTGTTCCTCCAAAGGCCGGCTTGGGAATCCCCCACAATTTCATCTGCATATGGTGTAAGCCTGATTAGCGGAATATTCGAGAAAATTTTGGAACATACTGGTAATAGTGATATACCTCTATAATTACTACAATCCATTTTGTAATCTTTCTTAAAAATTGGGATCAGAATCGACTCCTGCCACTCTTCAGGTATTATCTCTGAGTTGCATACTTTAGTTATCACTTTGTGCACTACTTCCACCAATTTCTGTCCCCCATTTTTAACTAATTCTGCAGTTATGCAATCTGATCTTGGTGCTTCATGGTTCTTCGATTTGTTGATTGCATCTCCTACTTCCTTTAACGTTGGCTCAGGTATCTGGGGTTCTGCTGTATGTATTTCGTACGCCTGCTCATTTCCTGCTTCCTGGTGTACATTTAATAGATGCTCAAAATACGCCCTCCATTTACTTAATATAGCACTGGGGTCTGTCAGTATTCCCCCAACATCCCCTCGAAGTGCATTTGTCCTAGCCTTGAAGCCCTTCCTATACCCATAAGTGCCTATACCCATAAGTGCCCTTTTACAAAATTGGTGCAGGTCAAACAAGTAACCTTAAACATATCCACAAGGTGTGATTTTCGCTGAGTTTTGGAGTGGCTAAATTTATGACGCAGGCAAGTAATTCCCAACGTGTCTAGCTGCAGAACCATAACACCGATTTTGATTGTTTAGTTTTGCTTTTAAAATAACTGTATACTACTTTTTTAGTATTCGAAAGAGCCTTCGAAGACGAATTCAGCGACAGATAACCCCAGCGCAAACCGCTCCTTCACTGCCAGGAGAGGTGGTCACCAAACATCTGCTTTACTGCATCAAATGTAAGTAAACATATAATTCAGATAGGGTTTGCATGCTTATTATTCTGAATGTCATTTCAAGCGCTCAGAGTATTGGCAATGAGCAATGATGCGTGCAATAAAGCGATAACACTCCACGTCGAATTTCGTTTGGAATTATACCAGCACAAGCGAGTGTTTCATTGCAAGTCATGTCTTTGGTAGTTGTCAGTCTTCCCTTGCGAACCTCATGTTTTAATTTTCCCACAGAAAAACAGGGCATTCATTTACGTTTTCCGAACGACCGGTCCAACTATCTCCAACTGTTATGTTGAAGTATGTAATTATTTGTTAGGGATAGGCGAAACGTCCGTCATGTTTGTACCTCTTGAACTGCTTTATGTCCAACGGGATGTTTTATAATAAATGCGGCAGTACGTCTGTTATGATCTGTAGATACCGGTAGCTACTTACAGCATCCCTGATGAAATTGTGTCAAAGATAGTGATTCTTGAAAAGCCAGGACCACACGCTGACAGCCGGCCGCAGTGGCCGAGCGGTTCTAGGCGTTTCAGTCTGGAACCGCGTGACAGCTACGGTCGCAGGTTCGAATCCTGCCTCGGGCATGGATGTGTGTGATGTCCTTAGGTTAGTTAGGTTTAAGTAGTTGTAAGTCTAGGGAACTGATGACCTCAGATGTTAAGGCCCATAGTGCTCAGAGCCATTTGAACCAAGTACACACGGAGTGTGTCATTAAGCACATTAAACCGAAGTAGACTGTATAATTGCGTGTATTGTGTATTAAACCGATGCTTAGAAACGACGGCGAGGCTTCGTCCCGCCGTAGTCCTCAGTGGTTCACAACCCCACAGCAGGCCACAGCAGGCCACCCACCCCACCGCCGCCCCACACCGAACCCAGGGTTATTGTGCGGTTCGGCCACCAGTGGTTTGATATCAGTGCATCAGAAGATCTCTTCAAAACTCTCAGCGTTATCCTGAGATTGGGTATATAGCTCAACCTGGGCGCTAGCTGACTGATCAAAACAACAAGCGAAAGTCCGCCAAATGTCAAAGTATTCTCGTCCCGAGGTCCAATAGCAAGAAGGGAATGCACCACGTCGACGCACCGTGATTAATCTCACGGATAGAATCCTGGACGACGCAACTGTTGCAGTGCTCGAGAAAAGTTTGAACTATGCACCAACACAACGGACAGCTCCAATCCGAGATGTCATAGCTGGCCGGCCGCGGTGGTCTAGCGGTTCTAGGCGCTCAGTCCGGAACCGCGCGCCTGCTACGGTCGCAGGTTCGAATCCTGCCTCGGGCATGGATGTGTGTGATGTCCTTAGGTTAGTTAGGTTTAAGTAGTTCTAAGTTCTAGGGGACTGATGGCCACAGATGTTAAGTCCCATAGTGCTCAGAGCCATTTGAACCATTTTGTCATAGCTGGCATAGAACAGGCAATTTTGAAGCTTCCCAGTGACGTGGCAGAAGAGATTAGGAGGGACACATGCCGAATTTTAACACGAGCCCCACCGAGCAAGTTCAACAGGTCAGCAGAAAGGAAGGCTCTGCGAGACCTGAGAGCGAACAAAGAACTCGGCATTTTAACTGCCGGTGCAAGGACGGTGCGTCGAACACCATCGTCATACACTCCTGGGGCAACCTGATAAATCTGTGGTAGCGGAGCATTGCCTGGACACGGGACATCGTATGCTTTACGAACTGACGGAAATTTTATCTTTCACGGACTGTGTCGTTAAGGAGCCCATATATGTCCGTGCGGCGGACAATCTTATCAACAGGAATGCAGGTCTTCAACTAAGCGCCGCCTGGAATCCAGCACTGGCTGCCATTAAATCAAAACTAGGAAAACAAGAACTTCCGATTCATCACGTGACGCAACGCGCTACTGAGATTTAGCTCAGTCTTTAACCCAGGAGCGTCCGGCAGCACAGTCATTGCCCATAGTGCACGCGCGGATGGCCTTTCCGTGGCTCCCAGCAGGGGGCACCAGGAGCGCCACTTTCCTCCAGCTACGAGCGTCTTCCCGGGCACGTATATTGCCTGCTACCGGCATGATAAATTTCGATACCAAATGGCTCTGAGCACTGTGGGACTTAACTTCTGAAGTCATCAGTCCCGTAGAACTTAGAACTACTTAAACCTAACTAACCTAAGGACATCACACACATCCATGTCCGAGGCAGGATTCGAACTTGCGACCGTAGCGGTAGCGCGGCTCCAGACTGTAGCGCCTAGAGCCGATCGGCCACCCCGGCCGGCAAATTTAGACACCGCCTTGGAGTTATCATCATTCGCGCCTAGCAGCAGTGACAGCAGCAGCTACCATCACCTGATGATGTCGAGCAGTTGCATCGATGAAATATTGTGCGAGTTGCACAACACGATCCGGCGGCAGACCCGAGAAGCGTATTTGTAACAGATCCGTCGGTAAATCATAAAAAGTCACAATACTGATAATCTTTGATAGCGTTCCATTTTCTTCCAAGATCTGCCACACAGCCCCATTATTAAGAAAGTCAAGTGCCTTCTCAATACCAATACACGTAAGGTAGTGTAAGTTCTGCCACTGTGCACTCTGCTCAAGTAATATACATACGGTTTTGGTGATATTGACACAACTTCGGTGTTCCCTGAACCAGATTGCAACTTCCTCTGCCGTTCCTGCACACAACCCTGAATACGATTTACCATTAATCTACAGAGTACTTTACTTTGCACAGATAGGAGGGTGACGCCTCGCCAGTTGTTTGAAGGACCTCATCCACTCACGGTGGGACAGCGGTTTGCGGTGCTATCATCTTGTTACTCTTTGATCAAGTTTTACACATGTTATATCGTTGAAGTAATCTCCAAAGGCTCCTTTAATGCCAGATAAAAGTATAAAATATGTTAAAAACGCTAACGTCGGTGCCATAATTCGGAGCCGGCCAGTGTGGCCAAGCGGTTCTAGACGCTTCAGTCTGGAACCGCGCGACCACTACGGTCGCAGGTTCGAATCCTGTCGCGGGCATGGATGTGTGTAATGTCTTCGGTTAGTTAGGTTTAAGTAGTTCTAAGTTCTAGGGGACTGATGACCTCAGAAGTTAAGTCCCATAGTGCTCAGAGCCATTTGAACCATAATTCGGATGCTGTGAATGTTAAAATGTTGCTTGCGTACAGGGTTGAATGTTAATCAATAGAAGAAACAGTCACGGGAGAACGTGGGCTAGGTATTAGGAATGAAACAAGAGAAAGACTAATTGAGTTCTGCCATAAAGTGCAGATGGTAATATCTAATACCCTGTTCGAGAGTAACAAGAGGAGAAGGTATCCTGGAAAAGAAACGGAGACACGGGAAGATCCCAGATGGAATACGTCATGATCAGATAGAGACTCTGAAATCAGATATGGATTGAAAACGTACCCAGGAGCGGATATAGACGCACATCACAATTTAGTAATGATGAAGAGTAGGCTGAAGTTTAAGAGACTCGTACCGAAGAACCAGCAAGGATAGACGTGGGATATTGTGGTACTGAGGAATGGTGAAACGCGTTTAAAGTTCGCTAAGGATGTTCATACTGCTATAAGGAATAGCAGAGCAGGCAGTTCAGTTGAAGGGTAGTGGACATTCCTAGAAAGAGCGATTACAGATGTTGGAAAGACGAACGTAGGTACAAGGAAGGAAACTGCGAAGAAAGCTTCGGTAACAGAAGAAATATTTCAGTTGACTGACGAAACAAGGAAGTACAGAAATGTTCAGGGAAAGACATGATTACAGCAACATAAATCTCTTACAAATGAAATGAATATTTTCAGAGCAGCCAAGGCGAAATGACTGCAGGAAATATGTGAAGAAATCCAGAAAGGAATGATCGTCGGGAGGACTGACTCAGCATACATAAAAGTCAAATCAACCTTCAGTAAAATTAAAAGCAGGGGCGGCAACATTAAGAGTACAGTGGGAATTCAACTGTTAAAAGCAGAAGAGCAAGCACACTGAAAACCACTATGAGGGGATGGACTTGTCTAATGAAGTGTCAGACGAAGAAATTGGGGTTCAAATGGAAGACATAGGGAATCCAGCATTAGAGTTAGGATTTACAACAACTGGGGAAGACGTGATATCAAATGAGGCAGAATGGATAGATAACATCCCATAGGAATTTCTAAAATAACTGGGAAGTGGCAACGAAATGTCTATTCACGTTGGTGCATAGAATGAGACTGCCAATGTACTTTCAGAAAAACATCATCCACACAATTCCGAAGACAGCAAGAGGTAACAAATGTTCAAATTATCACACAGTCAGCTGAACAGCTCATGTATCCAAGTTTTTAACAAGCAAAATATACAGGGGAACGGAAAAGAAAATTGAGAATCTCTTAATTGACGATCAGTTTGTCTTCAGAAAACGTAAAGACATCAGAGATGCAGTTCTGACGTTGCGCGTGATAATGGATGCAAACTGAAGAAAAATCAAGACCTGAGCGTAGGATTGACAACCTAGAAAAAGCTTTTCGTGATGTAAAATGGAATAAGATTTTCGAAATTCTGAGAAAAAGCCGTAGGGAAAAACGGATAATAAACATTATGCACAAGAACCAATAGGAAAAATGAGACAGGAAGAGCAAGAACGAAGTGCTCGGATTAAAAAGTAGTTTTAGATAGGAATGCACTCTTTCGTCTCTACTCATCGAAGAAGCAATGAAGGAAAAAAGATAAAGTTTCAAGAATTGGATAAAAATTCAAGGTGAAAGGATATCAAAGATAAGATTCGTTGCTGACATTGCTCTCCTCAGTGAATGGGAAGAAGAACTACATGACCTGTCGAATGGAATGAACGGTCTAATGAGGACTGAGTATGAATTGAGACCAAGCCGGAAAAAGACAATGGTAAAGAGAAGTGCCATAAATATTTAACATGTAATGGGTGACCATGAAGTAGACGAAGATAAGCAGTTCTGTTGCTTTGGAAGCAAAATAATCCGCTTACGGACAGAGCAAGGAGGATGCAAAAAGCACACTAACACAGGCAAAGAGGGCATTCCTGGTCAGGTGTAGCCTATTGAAATCAATCATAGGACTCAATTTCAGGAAGAAATTTCTGAGAATGTATGTTAGGAGCACAGCGTTGTTGGGTAGTGAATCATGGACAGCAATAAAAACGGAACAGAACAGAATCGAACCATCTGAAATGTCGTGCTACAGAAGAACGTTGAAAATTAGGTGGATTGATAAGATAAGGAATGAGGAGGTTCTCCGCAGACTATAATTTGCTTGTGCCTTTCGAAAAAAAATCTTCGATTTAAAATGGAGAAAAACGTTGTTGTGCAAATGTCCTGAGCTGCTACAAATTTCGCTGTCATAGTCTACGCAGGGTGCTTTCCATATAACAGTAGCGAATAACAGACAACGAAAGACTACACAATGCATTAAATAATTAGCTTTTCGATAATAAATTAAAAACAAAGTTAGTAATTACGAATGACTCCCTTGGGTCTGGCTTGCACGACAAAGTTATTCAGAGAAGGATGTAAAATTAGAAGGCATTATGAATTCTAGTAGCCATTATGAATTATTTTTTATGTTTAGATGCGATCTGTATATTTTATTCAAAGTGGTCAACACAGAAAATCCTATTTCGCAAAGGCAGAATGTTAAAAATGGTAACGATAAACGAAATTCTCTTATTTTCAGTGCAGAAAACTCTCCATCCATCCCTGCACAAAATTCAAAAAATGTTTTATTATTAAATAGTTTTTTATGTCGCCACTTGCCACAAGTCGATGAAGATTACCTCTTACGCATATGACAGACTTTCGGGAGTATTTTAAAACAGATCTCTAAACCACCCATAAGGTGCCACAAAGTTCATTAGCAAGACAATACTTTTAAAAATTATTTTCCAGAGTGGTTAAATGAGTTTCAATGGTTACAAAAGAGCAGTTTTTACAAATTTTTCTTCAGGCTTGAAAGCTTTAAAGCATTCATCCACATTTGCGAACTTTTCTAAGGTGTTTTTGTTTTACATTTTCACTCCAAAGTTCCAACTTTCTACGAAAGTATTAACTTACCACTAGTTTCCAAATGTATGTATTTTGCTCACTGCAGTTGAAGATGCAGTGTATTTAATTCTCGAATATGTGACTAAGTAGCTCAATTTCTTCACAAATAAACCATATCGAAACTTTTACAGTCGGTTTTCCTCTTCTAAAAAAAGGTTACGAAACAACAATAAATAATTCTAGGCAATTTGTAAGGATCGTAACTTTGTAGCTTTAGTACTAAGCTACTCAAAATACATTATTATTTATATATTGTCATCGTATGTGGAAGGGGGTGATGAAAATTACGATTGAAAATTGAGTCGCCAATACTGAAAGTATGAGAGACATTGCTGATTAATGCATTACAATTTCGTTAGAGAGTGTATAATGCGCAGACAGTGGTGATATTCCGCATTAGGAACATATTAGCTCATAGTGATTTGCTCTTAAATTCAGTTACTGAATATGACATTTGAGTATTCTCGTCCACACTTATTCATTTACGAAAGCCTCTACGGAAAAGTTCTACGAGCCACTCAAATGTTTCTGGTTCTACCACGTTTATTACTCTTGTATGCTCACCACTGTGGTCCTTCATCAACGAATTGGCTTTAATTGATTGGGTGTTGGATGGGCTAACACCACTGAACGACAGGTAACTTAATTAGCTTGTTAACGAACCACAGCTTCGCTCCCTGGAATTAGTCGTAGAGGGAGAATTAAGAGGAATATGGGTTCTACATGTATTGATAGCAGCAACCAAAATTAGTGACTTCATTACTGAAGTGATAATAAATTATAGAAATTCTGCCACAAAACTCTTATGTGAAGAATAAACATTCAATCTTATGTAATCAAATATTGAGACAACTCTACATGTTTTCTCGGAGAAGAAGTAGGCACTTGACAAAAGTCACCCGAAGATGAGAAAATTCTTGGAAGTACGCGAAAAAAGAAGTGAATCACTGATGGGTAGGTCATTTTTACTTTGCAGTATTCATTTTAGCGTGATACAGCGTTTTATATTTGCTTTGATTTTGGTGTTATATTCATAAAAGTAGTTGAAAATAACTGATTTTGATTTCACGTAAATTGTTTGGTATAATATGTAGGTCGTTATAAAATGGCGTTATTGAAATTATTGCCAAATTAAGGAATTTTAAAGAACTCTGTTTGTAAGGTCAGCGTTTTGAGCATTCTGTTATGTCGGCTGAATACTGAACACTTTTGCGAATTTACTAAGTTGCGAGGAGATGCAATTTACACTCTAAGGTGAAGGCTCTGCGGCTTAAGTTCTAAATTTATACAGGGTGTTACAAAAAGGTACGGCGAAACTTTCAGGAAACATTCCTCACACGCAAATAAAGAAAACATGTTATGTGGACATGTGTCCGGAAACGCTTAATTTCCATGTTAGAGCTCATTTTAGTTTCGTCAGTATGTTCTTCCACCTACGCTCAATGGAGCACGTTATCATGATTTCATACGGGATACTCTACCCGTGCTGCTAGAACATGTGCCTTTACAAGTACGACACAACATGTGGTTCATGCACGAAGGAGCTCCTGCACATTTCAGTCGAAGTGTTCGTACACTTCTCAACAACAGATTCGGTGACCGATGGATTGGTAGAGGCGGACCAATTCCATGGCCTCCACGCTCTCCTGACCTCAACCCTCTTGACTTTCATTTATGGGGGCATTTGAAAGCTCTTGTCTACGCAACCCCAGTACCAAATGTAGAGACTCTTTGTGCTCTTATTGTGGACGGCTGTGATACAATACGCCATTCTCCAGGGCTGCATCAGCGCATCAGGGATTCCATGCGACGGAGGGTGGATGCATGTATCCTCGCTAATGGAGGACATTTTGAACATTTCCTGTAACAAAGTGTTTGAAGTCACGCTGGTACGTTCCGTTGCTGTGTGTTTCCATTCCATGATTAATGTAATTTGAAGTGAAGTAATAAAATGAGCTCTAACATGGAAAGTAAGCGTTTCCGGACACATGTTCACATAACATATTTTCTTTCTTTGTGTGTGAGGAATGTTTCCTGAAAGTTTGGCCGTACCTTTTTGTAACAATGCAAAAGGGAGTTTCTTTCTTCTTAAACTTTCACCTAGATGTTTCGGTATTGTTACCCGACCATCAACTGGTTTATCTTGTTATTTTAAACAGTAACACATGTGGTTGCTCATGTAGCTCTTTAACTTAATGGCGTTGCTCCTTTTTTCTATCGAGAACCTCAAACAAACCTTTAAGTTCTTTATAATGGAATTCTTGAATAAAAGTTTACTTGACACATCATATTGGAATGAAAGTTGAAGCCCTCGACAATTTTCTTAAAATCATTGTCATTGAGGGGGCGACAATCAAAATATGTGAACGCCAAAGGGTTGAGCCCTCCAGACAAACAATAAAGCACTCATGAACGTACATTTGTAGATTCTCAAATCTTTCTTCTTGTGATCGTTGTTTTTACGCAGAGATGCATGTCTTAATGTCAAGGCTGTTTTAATACTGACAAATACGAAAATATTATTTCAAACGAGGATACTGATTCATCTTGAGTGACACAAAGACGTAAACGCACTCCCACACACACAAAAATGGTTCAAATGGCTCTGAGCACTATGGGACTTAACATCTGAGGTCATCAGTCCCCTAGGCATAGAACTACTTAAACCTAACTAATCTAAGGACATCACACACATCCATGCCCGAGGCAGGATTCGAACTTGCGACCGTATCGGGCGCTAAGGTTATACATATTTACCCTGTGTCATTCACGTCTTTATTTGTAACAACAGTGGTAATGAATTGTTACCGTTAAGGGTGAAAAATCAGCAATCTTCCAAGAAGGAGAAGTTATCTGTCATGTGCCGCAACGGTCTGATAGTAGTCACTACCCTAGCAAAAGGCTCTGTATGTGTTGATTAATATCGAAATATAGTGTAACAAAGACTAAAATCTCAGGGCAGATTTACATGACTGAATGGCTGTATATTTATAAGAGTAATTTTACAAGGACGTGCTGAATTTTTTATGTGAAAACTCCTAAAGCTTTTTAAATAAAACAAACCTTATTATCATTCTACATCTTTATTCTTCAGTCTACATACCTGCAGCCTTTTGACTTTAGAGGGCTCCGAGTTGTGACGAGTAACATGGCGGAGCGTTACGTAACTATGTCGGTGTGTGACAAACAGTGTGCTGAACTCGAGTTTCGAATTCTGATTCAAGTTTCTCCTTTTGCATGGCAATGCCAAACCACAAACGAGCGCTGCAAAATCTGCAACATTTCGACGCCTTGAGTTCACTGTAATCGAATCATCCTCCATACAGTCCTGACTTTACACCACTCGATTTTCATGTATTTCACGTTGGTAGTGGAAGCAGAGGTCCGGTTGTGGCTCCGTCAACAAAGTCAAACATTCTACAGTGACGATACCAACAAACTGGTCTCTTGTTGAGAGGAATGCATTCATCTCAAGATAACTATGTTGAGAAATAAATATGTAGACATGAAGAATAAAGTGTACAATTTTAATAACGTTTCTTTATTTAAAAATCTTTAAGAGTCCTTATATAACAAAAAAATTGGAGGCGTGACTCATAGCACGCCCTTGTATATAAATTCAGGGGTGTGAGAGGATTCTACCAGTCAATCCATTGAATGTAGATTCGTATGAGATAACATTTATGTATGACAATCTGAGTTATTTCCTCCGTTTTACAGAGATTTCCGGACCATTATGGTCATTTTGAAGTAGTCGCAATAGGAAGCTTTGCAACCGGGACCTATAACGTGGAGAATGATAATGTGCGTTTAAGCGTTACTTTCGCTAAGGATAAATGAGCGTTAAAAATATATTATTGGAAAGTAAAAACGGACGGATTTATTTCCTAAAGTTATTTGAAAGTGCAATAAATTGGTAATTTGCTGTATACGGTAGTTCGAAATTCGTTGTTTTCCGTGCGATTTTCAGTTTGGCTCACTTGAAAGCCATTTTGCGGCCCATCGTAGCATAATTTATTGAAACAGAGGCTCAGCAATACTATCTGGCGCAGTAAATAACGTAAGAATGTGATCACTATTCCTTATTTCTCTACAAAAAATAGCGACATAGAAGTAATGGCACTCATCACAAAGAAGCGAAACTCTCTTTCATTTATATCATCAACACTTTAAGTGAAGTTCTTTACAGATATCGATTGCAAATTGTTAATGTGCCTGTGAAACGCGCTTACAAAATGCATAGTGATTTTCAAATGGATATCTACGTACTAGAGACATGATGACTTCAAAACTCTCCTGCATGCTTACGGACGAGCCTTAAACCGCAATCATAGTCACGTCACATCTGGCATCAATGTATTTTGTCGACAAAATTTCATATTGTGCGTTTCAATACTGACCGAGTAGACTTTCCAGAGATCACCACTGCAACATTAATATCTGTGGATCCCGACGATCTCTATGACCAGCAGTTACTGCCAGACGAAGACAATGGGCGAAATTATTTACCACAGTTTAATGGAAGTTCACCAAGAACTTAAATCAGTCACGAAAGGCTTCGGATACATAGCAAGAAAGAAGTTTCATTAACAGAACGCAGGAAATTTTTCACAATGTAAAGGACAATTTGAAGTAAGTAACTCCAGGTTACGAGCAAGATAGCGCGCTACGCCATATTTTTGAGTTGACGTTTCAGCATTCGCCAGCGACAGACGTGCTTGCGAGCAGCGTGTCTAGTAATAAATATTTTAGGGAACACTCCGTTTTGAGACGCCAGGGGGGCAGCAAGTATTCTTTATTTATCTCGGGGCCTGTCGTGGCAGAGAGCGACAGAATCCGCGAGTCCGTGAGCGCCTGTAACGTATGCAGTCCCGCGGTACGGCGCCGGCCAGTTTGAGCCAGGCCACACGAGTACTGGACAGGCACTCAGGGCCAATACTGCGCCGTCTGCGTTTAAGTTTGCAATAGGAATGGCGGAGCTAGGGTGATCTTTATACCATTATCTTCCACTTCACAACAGGATGGTGGAGGCTCGCGTTGTGCCTGTACCAGGAAAAGAATTTCAAGTACTTCTGGTGTCGTTGGTAATCATGTGTAAGAGATAACAGAGTGTCGATTAACTATTTAGCAGCAAAATGCGTCACTTAGCTTAGACATCTGTTACTTCGCCAGAATACTGTCACCATTTACTCACCGCCATGACCGTATGACGCTTCCGTACAAGGCGAGAACTCGACGGACGCGGAGTACCCATAAAAGACTTCTCATTCCGCTATTAGAACAAGTTACAAATTTTATTGATTGGCGACTCCATGTTGTCTTGTGCACTACGACCAGATAACAGGTATACTTGAAAAAAGAGACAGCATTGGTCGTATATTTTGCGATAGTAAAAAATATACGACCAATGCTGTCTCTTTTTTCAAGTTACAAATTATTTCATGTATCGACCAGCACCTGATAAAGACCAAATCCTGCTGAAATGTTCATTCTGTACCTATCGCTAATACGTGCTCAACTGGCTCACGGTGCAATCTTCTGCCACACTGAAATTAAGTTCGTAGTCGCCCATATTTAAGGCCTCCTGATGAAATTGATGAACATTAACAAAAATAAAAAGGGTAATAGAATTTTGGTGTAAGGGAAATTGATTAGAAAATGAGCCATTAAAAGCAGTTCGGGCGTTTTGCTGTTTAAGTAGCAAAATTACTTGCGACAGCCGTATTAAAGAGAAATGTGTGAACATACATGTTAGGAAGTATTTGAAGTTTAGCCTTGTAAGGAAGTGAAACGTGAACTACAAACAGCACAGAAAAGATGGAAATATAAGCATCCGAAATGTTGTGATGCAGACGAAAGCTGCAGGTTAGGTGGGTAGTTCGGATACCTAATCTAAAATGAAATCAGTGAACAATGAATTTATGGGAAAACTCGGGCCGCGCGGGATTAGCCGAGCGGCCTAGGGCGCTGCAGTCATGGACTGTGCGGCTGGTCCCGGCGGAGGTTCGAGTCCTCCCTCGGGCATGGGTGTGTGTGTTTGTTCTTAGGATAATTTAGGTTAAGTAGTGTGTAAGCTTAAGGACTGATGACCTTAGCAGTTAAGTCCCATCAGATTTCACACACATTTGAACATTTGGAAAACTCGACTAAAAATGAATCGGTTGGTACAAGCAGAGGTGTCAAGTAATCATAAATTCGGTTTGTAGGGTACTCTGAGAGATTAAAAACTGTGCGAATAAAAGGAGGTCGAAGCATGACACAGTAAGCAGGTTCGAAGGGATGTAGGATGTAGCAGTTACGCAGAGATGACGAGTGTTGCACAGGAGTGACAACAGTGGAGAGCTCCAGCAAACAGTTTTCGGGACAGAGCACTAATAACAAGTCTTACAATTATTCAGCTGTGTGATAAGTTGGCAACATCATGTGAAAAATAATTTTACCGAAATTTGTTATTGCGTTTTGTGGCCAGTTATCAAAACATCAACATTAGAATCAGGTGTTGACTTAATATGGAAGGGACAATGAAAGAAACTAGCTTCGAAGCACTGAAAGGCTTACCGGTCCTCTTGTAATTTAATAGCAACTTGATTTGAAGATCCATCTTTTCAGCCAAAGAATCCAAAGAGAATCTAGTAGTGAAAAAAAGACTGGAATTGAGGTATATGTTTCGAGGCATTTATCAATCAAATATTTGAAGTAGTCTCATACAGGATGTTATCTATCCGTATAACGACTTAGGAAAGTAAGACACTGCCTAGCGCGTCAGTTTACATAGATCGTACTGTCATAGATTTGCACTTTAATTGTGACGTGATGCACGAGGATATCGACAAGCATCAGATTCTGCTAAAAACAGAGTTACTGTTATGACCATTATCATAACAAAATTTCATCGTAATTAGCCACCCAGTGTTCAAAAACCAGGTTGATGGCAATGATCTTGGTACTTGAACAAATTTTTTTTTGCTAAACACGCAATTGTTATTGCGCGAGTCACAGAATGTAATGCAAATAATTTAACTAGTAAGGATATGGTTTCCATTAGCGTGTGACGTACTGTAAGAAAACTCGTGGCATACAATTTCTGGCAAAAAACTCACGGAAAATCGAAATTATATCATGAAACGATGATTAAATAATCAACGAATTCGAAAATTTTAAACTCTTAGAACTGGTAGAAAATGAAAGTATTTCTTGGAAAAGTCCGGTGGCGTGAGGTCTGGTGATCGCGGGGCGGGGGGGGGGGGGGGGGGCGCATGTCCTACGAGCGCCTCTGCCAAGTGTCACGAAATTTTAACACTGGATAGCTGATGCGAGTAGGAACCAAAATTACTAATGTTGTGTAGGTCGACAACGCACAACTTTTAACCTACGGAAACTTGGCGCCACGTGCTCCGATTGGCCACGGGACTGCCCTGTTGCCGGATGCTCTGGACAACGCATGACCACTATTGCTCTGCCTGCCGGAGATCGCGATGTATCCAAGGCGGCCCGCACGCTTGGTGGCATCGCGCCAGCCTTCCACTTTGGGGGCCTAGGGGCGAATCCGCTGGGGTCCCAACACATCCATCGTAGTTTGATGATCAGACGAACTGGGAATAAACCCTTCAACAGCTGTTAGTTCGCCAACAGAAAGTCTTTTACAAATTGTGTCAGGCCTGAACAGTGCCTTTTTTTGTAGTTATTGCATTGTTTACTTAAAGCAGGTGCTCGAATTGGCGACCCTCTGACGCGACACAAACTTGATAACGTCGAGCGGTGTTTTGTCAAACTCTTTCAAAGATTCCTACCATTGCCCTGATGTGATTGGCGGCATGTTGAATGTGATCTATTAATTCGTCTTCGTTTCTAGGTGGTTCGCGTCCGGGTGGGTGAACTAGAACGTTGAAGAATCCCCACAGGGGAAAGTCTGGTGGCGTGAGGTCTGGTGATAGCGGGGGACATGTCATAAGAGCACCTCTACCAATTACCAGGCCGTCGAAGAGTTCATTTAAATATCCGCGCACAGCACGACTGTAACGTGCGGTCGGCCCATCATGCTGCAACCACATGCGTAGCCGTATGTCCAGGGGAACGTCTTCCAACAGGCCGCTTAGAGTTTCTTGCAAAAAGTGAACGTAATCTGCCCTGGTAAGTCGAGGAGGTAGACGGACTGGCCCAATCAGATTGTCACCCACAATGCCTGCCCAAATGTTGGGCGAAAATCGTTCCTGGTGTCCGTGGACGAAATGCCGTGAGGATTTCCCCTTGCCCAGTAATGAACGTTTCGAGTGTTGTAAAATCCATCCCGATGGATGCTGGCTGTCATCCCTCAAAACCTCCCAGACTAACCGATGAGTGAATCCCATGTCGTGTCCAACAGCTCGAATACTTGTCGTAGGTGCTTCCTGGAAGCGCTCGAGAACAGTCTCTTCAAATGCAGCTTCCCGTCGTGTTGAGGTCTTCCAGCATCACTATGATATCCCGCTAACGAGCCTGTTTCACCAAGTCGCCTGTGCATTGCTGTAAACGTTTGCGGGTGTGGGTGGCGTCTTGCTGGATACCGTTTCTCATACAACCGTCGAGCTTCATGCTCACTACCGTCGGCTAGTCCATAAACAAAAACCATATCTCTTTGTTCTTAAAACGAATACTGTGGCGCTATGCTTACTGTATGACTAAATCGCAGGTGACGTGTGTGTGCTCAGAAGCGAAATTTACGAGTGAATGCCTCTGACGTGAGGTGAAGACAAACAGCAAGACCTATTCGACACGTGTGCGTATCACGTTGGGGCAGTGACGGGGTGAGGAACGTTTGTATGTGTGAACGGACAACCATAGCACTGCCTGTCAACCGACGAACGGTAACAGGGCAATCCCACGGCCAATCAGAGCGCGTGGCGCGAAGTTTGCGTAGTTTAAAACTGATACGCTGTCGACCTACACAACATTAGTAAGTTTGGTTCCTACTGGCATCACAATTTTACTCCACCTCAGCTGTGTATTCTGCGATGACTACAGGGGGTGTACAAAATTATGCAAACACCAAAATCACAACATACTAGTGCGCCTAATAATGCGGAGGAAATCCTTTGGCATTCAAAACAGCTTCCATCCCTCTCGGAATGGATAAATACACGTCCTATAAGGGCTTCAAGGGAATCATATACACTACTGGCCATTAAAATTGCTACACCAAGAAATGCAGATGATAACCGGGTATTCATTGGACAAATATATTACACTTGAACTGACATGTGATTACATTTTCACGCAATTTGGATGCATAGATCCTCCGGCCGTAATAACGGCCTTGATACGCCTGGGCATTGAGTCAAACAGAGCTTGGATGGCATGTCCGGGTACAGCTGCCCATGCAGCTTCAACAGGATACCACAGTTCATAAATAGTAATGACTGGCGTATTGTGACGAGCCAGTTGCTCGACCACCATTGACGAGACGTTTTCAATTGGTGAGAGATCTGGAGAATGTGCTGGTCAGGGCAGCAGTCGAACATTTTCTGTATCCAGAAAGGCCCGTACAGGACCTGCAACATGCGGTCGTGCATTATCCTGCTGAAATGTAGGGTTTCGGAGGGATCGAATGAAGGGTAGAGCCACGGGTCGTAACACATCTGATATGTAACGTGCACTGTTCAAAGTGCCGTCAATACGAACAAGAGGTGACCGAGACGTGTAACCAATGGCACCCCATACCATCCCGCCTGGTGATACGCCAGCATGGCGATGACGAGTACACGCTTCCAATGTGCGTTCACCGCGATGTCGCCAAACACGGATGTGACCATCATGATGCTGTAAACAAAACCTGGATTTATCCGAAAAAATGACGTTTTGCCATTCGTGCAGCCAGATTCGTCGTTGAGTAAACCATCGCAGACGCTTCTGTCTGTGATGCAGCGTCAAGGGTAACCGCAGCCGTGGTCTCTGAGCTGACAGTCCATGCTGCTCCTAACGTCGTCGAACTGTTCGTGCAGATGGTTGTCGTCTTGCAAACGTCCCCACCTGTTGACTCAGAGATCGAGACGTGGCTGCACGATCCGTTACAGCCATGCGGGTAAGAAGCCTGTCATCTCGACTACTAGTGATACGAGGCCGTTGGGATCCAGCACGGAGTTCCGTATTACCCTCCTGAACCCACCGATTCCATATTCTGCTAACAGTCATTGGATCTCGACCAACGCGAGCAGCAATGTCGCGATACGATACACCGCAATCGCGAGAGGCTACAATCCGATCTTTATCAAAGTCGGAAACGTGATGGTACGCATTTCTCCTCCTTACACGAGGCATCACAACAACGTTTGTCTGGAACCGCGCGACCGCCACGGTTGCAGGTTCGAATCCTGCCTCGGGCTTGGATGTGTGTGATGTCCTTAGGTTAGTTAGGTTTAAGTAGTTCTAAGTTCTAGGGGACTGATGACCTCAGAAGTTGAGTCCCATAGTGCTCAAAGCCATTTGAACCATTTTGAACAACAACGTTTCACCAGGCAACGCCGGTCAACTGCCCTTTGTGTTTGAGAAATCGGTTGGAAACTTTCCCCATGTCAGCACGCTTTATCTGTCGCCACCGGCGAATGCTCTGAAAAGCTAATCATTTGCATATCACAGCATCTTCTTTCTGTAGGTCAAATTTCGCGTCTGTAGTACGTCATCTTCGTTTTGCAGCAATTTTAATGGCCAGTGGTGTACAATTATTTCTACAAAATAGTCGCCAGTTCAAGTTTCAGTGATGGAGGTGAATAACGATCACCTAACCTTTTCTCTAAAGTAGACCACAAAGCGTCAGTATTATTGTGGTCTGGTGACTCTGGTGGCCTGGGGAGATGCGATATTTCATCCTCGTGTTCAAAAAAACAACCCTCGACGAACCGAGCTATGTGAACATAGTCCCTGTCTTTTTTGTCACACCATCACCGCTGAGGAACAAACACTGAACCATGGGATGGATCTGATCAGCCAAAATGGTCACATAATACTTGGCAGTAAGGCGACCTTGCATAGTAATCACGGGGCTGTGGAATACCGCCGTACGGCAGCCCAAATCATCACCGATCCAACACTTTTCACTCTTGGGAGGTAAGCTCTGCCAAGAGTTGAAAGTAGTAGGCAGCAAGACATATCCGATCAAATGACTTCTGCACCCCTTTTTGCTGTTACCGGCAGTTGCATCACTAGTTTAGAAATTTCAGCTCGTTTTGTAGTTTCCTGCTTATGGAGTTCCCTTCGTGTTGTTTTGGTGCTGACAGTGTCCGCCGCTCGTGAACACCGCTTTGCAACACTCACCCTGAATGCAGCCCACCGCTGCAACTCACTGAATCATTTCGCGTCCAAGCAGGTCATTCACCGAGCAACCTTAGTCCAGAAAACTTCAAGATAAGAACTTGAATTTCAAACAAAATTACAATAATCACCCTCTTCCCTCCCCCCCTCCCCCCTCCTCACCCTTCTGTAAGCAGTAAGCAGTAAGTCACAACTCCTACACTGCCTGTCCAAGAGGCAGACTTAATGTCTAATATCTTTTGGCAACGGCGATAAACTATTCCTGAGTAAGGGGGAAGGAACCACCTGCTAGGAAAGGGTAGGGATAGTACATTGAAAATTTTTTTCTAATTGAGAACCAGCATTCCTTCAGTTACAGTTGAAGCGCTGTGAAGTGCGTTCACAGCCCATCCGAGACTTCAGCACTTGCTGCTGACATGTTGCTAGTCACACGATCAGGATTTCTGATCGGGATTAGGTAGAGTGGACTTTGTTCATCATCCCTGGCTAATAATGGCGCGAGAGAGTATCACGTGGTGCGGCGGATGTGGGTAGCTGGGGACTGAAGCGTGACCATTTCCCTCTCTTGCTTGCCAGGCTCCTACCTGCTAGCACACTCTCGTGCCATCGTCATGACTTTGACCATTAGTGCCACCTTTCCAAGCAGTTCGTTGCTTCCCAAGCCGCCTCAGTTGTACACCTTCTTATCATGAATAAATCACGCTGGGGTTTCTCTTTGAAGTTTCTAGTGGTCATTTCAAAGGACTCTATTGGTTCGGATGCCCTTCCCTAAAACAACTCCCGCAGTCCTGTAGAAGTGTTTCGGAGCACACCGTGCAGCACACACTGTTGAACGTCAAGCTCCGCAGCTGGCACGTGTTCGCATGTTGTCCCAAAGATTCTGTCAATTAAGACTGCAGTGGACACAGATATCGTGGTTGGACTGTGGATCAATGGAAATAAGTCATTTGTTCGGACGAATCACTTTTCTTGTAACATCATAGTCGTTTCCGGATGCACCATCATCCAGATGAACATTTGCTCAGAAAATGCACCGTGCCATAGACGCAGGCTGGTAAGGCAGTAGTGTGCTAAGGAGGACTTTCACCTGGGCGTCCATGTGACCTGTGGTGGTAAGGCTCCATGTCTCCTGGGCACTATGTGAGCATTATTACGGTCCTACATCCCTTCACGCTTGATGCCTTTCCAGATGGCGATAATATCTGCCAGTAGGATAAATGGCCGTATCACGAGGATGGAATTCTGCTGTAGTGGTTGAAAGGCATGATAGTGTTCTCACGTTGATCTGAACCTCGTGGAATACATCTGGGACACTATCGAGCGCCACCTCCGCGCCTGTAAACCACGGACGGCTGATTCACGGGAACAGCGTGTGCTGTGCTTAGTGGTCTGGTGCCATATACCACTGCAAACCTAACAATAATTTGTCGAATCTATGACATACAGAATCGCACCTTGTTTTAAATTTCTGTTTTGAACATAACCAGGATTTTGGGGCCTCATTATCAAACAGAAGTATCTACCATATATTTATATCTCACACTTAGCGTGTAAGAGAATTACTTCATCATCAAGAAGGGATTGGACCACATAATATATGCACCATATGGGAATATGGAAATGGAAATGAAGTCCCATGCTTCTTTACAGAGCGTAGGGGAACGATGCGGGAGACCCGCACCGCCTTACTAGGCAAGGTCCTAATGGAGATGGTTTGCCGTTGCCTTCCTCCGACCGTAATGGGGATGAATGATGATGATGAAGACGACAAAACAACACCCAGTCATCTCGAGGCAGGAAAAATCCCTGATCCCGCCGGGAATCGAACCCGGGACCACGTGCTCGGGAAGCGAGAACGCTACCGCGAGACCACGAGGGCGGACATATGGGAATATAGGTGGATCAAATTTCACATAGAATGTTTTGAGACAACATCAGTTCTCTTTTTTCTTTCAGTCCTATCAATGTCCTGTTATCTCAGAATTCGTTAGCAATTAATTATATATGCAGTGCGGAGTGGCTGCGCGGTTAGAGGCGCCATGTCGCTGACTACGTGGCCCCTCCCGCCGGACGTTCGAATCCTCCCTCGGGCGTGTGTGTGTGAGAGAGAGAGAGAGAGAGAGAGAGAGAGAGAGAGAGAGAGAGAGAGAGAGAGAGAGAGAGAGAGTGTGTGTGTGTGTGTGTGTGTTTTGTTCTTAGTATTAGTTAGTTTAAATAGTGTGTAAGTCTAGGGATCGATAACCTCAGCAGTTTGGTCCCTTAGAAATTCACACACATTTTAACATTTTTTGAATTAATTATATGCTACTTTACTGATGGCCTCCTTCCGTTCATGCAGTTTCATCACTAAGCAACTAGATATTCACTATGAAAATCCCTACACAGCTAATATATAGCATTCATGAATCACATTATTTAGGACTTTTTCTAATAAGTCTGTTTCAGTCTTTCTTAAAGGAACATCTACCGTATTTCAAATATATACACGTAATGTATGACTGGAGTTGCTGTGCACATTCTTTTTACAGTACTTATTACTTATTCACAGCTCTCTCTGTAATTTGGCCTATTATTACTTATTTTTTGTCATTACTGTATAATATTTGGCATGAAATTTGACCCATCTGTATTGTTATACGGTCACAGTTTGTGTACAATCTGGTTTCCAGAAGGTGAATGTGTAGTTTTTGTTTGCATTTGCAAATGAAAACATGTATTAATAGTTTAAGACATGGGGGGGGGGGGGAGGCTTTGTCGGTGCTTTTCCCATTGAATTCCGTAAGACAATGGCATAATTTTACATATTGACCTTAATTAGCACGTAAAACATCTAACATATACATTGTACTGCATACATGTCTGGTCCGATATAAGGGAAAGCCGGAAGATACTAATCTTACCAGAGTACACAAGCGAATACACAAGTAAAATACATTTTATTGTTATTTCATTGCTGCGGAAACTGGCAGGCATAACACTGTTTCTTCTCGTTATTACTCAATCCTTTAATGAAGAAGCGATCACATTACACCGAATGGCCTATAAAAGTCAGTGTCTCTGGCAATAAACGACTTCCATAAACGCGAACGTAAAATACCCCGCAAACAGTGTTTACCGTAGAGGATGTGATAGACGGTGCACTGAGCCAGCGACACGGCGACCCACTTGCAGGATGTTGGTCCTCTGCGAGGGTGCAGCGACCCTCGGATAAATTATTGTTGACGTTCTCGCTTCCCTCCAGAGTATACCTTCCAATAACTCCCCACCGGACGACGGACGGTGTGCTCAGACACTGTTCTGTGTGTTGGTCACAGCAGTTGGAAATCCTCTGCAGAGAGCAGACGATGAACGAAATACACCAAGATAAGAAGATATCGGGGATTTACATTTTTCTAATACACCTGGTTAAATGACTACTGTAAACAGGATATATCACAATTAATGGCGAGAACTGACACAGTTGAAAGTGAACGATAACAGAAGCGAAACATGTGCCTGCAAATGAACAGTTTGCGAGATAATTATGGATGTGTAACTACGAATCGCCGTTAGCTTCAGCATGAACGATTGTTCTAGTTAGTGCAAAATCATTGGAAGATGCGTCTGTCGTGAGAATAGAGATTAATTTTATAATCTTTCTGGTTTTATACCTGAACACACTGTAACCTCCCCCTTTACTAATCGACCTATCCTGCTTGCGATATAAAATATGACCGTGGATCGCGTGTATACCTAATGGAAAATAAAACTTCCGCACTCTTAATTTGTGCATTTTCTTTAGATCTGTATTTTTTCCAGTGATAGATTCTCAAACTTCGGTTAGCATATAAGGAAAAAAAGGGCACAAGGACCCTGCTTGGTAACAATATCTGAGGGCAATGAGGACACAATAGCACTGAATTTAACTGATTATTATTTAAATAAAGTTCATTAATCGAATCACATTCAGTTGTGCTGCTGGGTTAGAAGTTAATAGGTTCCACCAATGGACATTCATACTTTAGTGCTGTGCGTGCGACGGAACTCCGAGCCGCCGACGAATCTGTGTCACTGGAACTGCTGCTGTTGTTGAAGACGGTAACATCTTGAGAGGCCACGGCTACTTACAGGAACGGGCAATCGTAATTAATACAGCCTCTTCCGCCCGTCCACCGTCCTTCCTCCTGCTACTAGTCATCTGGCCAGCGCCCGTACATGATGCCGCTTAAATGGTACTGTCTGCTGCGAGAGCGTTAACACCACACTTGCGCGCACCACAAGCGCTGGAACCCGTCACTCGCTCTCTCCGCGCGCTCTGCGCAACAACCCCCTACCCAAAGATTTCACAACGAACAAGCACTACTAATATCGTTGCTAGTCGATGCAAATAACAATTCCTTCAGCTTTTTCCCAGAGCTTATAAGTTTCACAGTAAAACACAGATAAATATAATAAAACGTCAACAGACTTCTACCAAAATGTACACATACAGTGAAGCAATGTTCTTACTTATTAAAAAGAAAGCATTTAAATTACAAATATTTACATACAATTAAAAAAATTATATATCGGTAGCAGGTGCCATGCATCCTGCATTTTCGGTGTTACAACACGAATGATATACACCTCTTTGGTTAGCAGAGTTCATGTTAGGAACAGATGCGTCAAGCGTCTTGTTGCGCTGAAGTCGTGCAGTTTGTTGAGTCCTCGGTGGTCATGGCAATAGTAGGTGACTACTGAAATGCTTGCCTGTGGACCTGGAACTTCGAATGATGTAATATTTACCAGAATGTGTGTATTTTATGTGAGCGCTACCTATTATTCTCGTGCAAGCCGGTTTGGCACCATTATTCTTTCCAGGAGTTGATAAAATTTCGTTCAACAGTGTCAGATAGGTATCCTTTTCGTGATCATAAGTAAAGTGTCCAGGGAATGAGAAAACTATTCTTCCCCATTTCAAACACATTTTTTAAGGGATAAAGAGTAAATCTCATGAAATCTTGTACTGACTTCTTGGTTTTCACTTGTATCTGTCTTACTGTTTGTGGCATTACGCAAGGAAGATCATAAGTTCTCATAATAAGGTAACTGACATACGTTTTGGTTTTGAGTCCTGATATAACTTGACTTTGACACTGGATTTTGAATTATTTAATCCCGGGCTGTTACGTTTCATCTTAATGTTTGTGAGCAAAACTGACTTAATATTACTGGCACGAACTGCACTGTTGCGCAGTCAGATAGCCGCATTTTTTACGAACGTTTTGAGCTTTGACAAGCAGCTGCATCAGTCTGAAGTACACTGGCAGCACAGTGATTTCTTGGAGGTACATGAGGCTCAGTATTTATGCCAGGTATTATGTCTCAGCAGAGAATCGTTTCAATTGCTCAGGTAAGGTTAAGTTTAGGGCCGAAAAGAACTACTGCGTGAAGTCATGAGGGAACATTGATAATGTGTAATTGTTCTATATAAACCAAAAGTTGTATTCAAATAATGGAAAGTTCAGGACGGAATAACTTTATTATGAAAAGGCCAGATTGCTACTCACCATATCGAGGAGACATTGAGTCACAGGCAGGCACAACGGCAACACTGCTGTACACTTAATCTATGGGCCAAAAGTCCTTGGTTTGAAGTAGAAAAAACACACATGCACACAAGCACAACTTACACGCACGCGCACACACACACACACACACACACACACACACACACACACACACACACATACACACATACACAACACACACACGTGTGTGTGTGTCTGTTTGCGTGTGAGCGCGTAAGTTGTGCTTGTGTGCATGTGTGTTTTTTCTACTTCAGACCAGGTCTTTCGGCCGATAGATTAAATGTACAGGAGTCCTTCCGTTACGCCTGCCTGCGACTCACTGACCCCTCTGTATGGTGTGAAAAAAATCTATGTTTCTCATAAAAGCTGCATTCATAAACATAAGCAGGTGTAGCAAACGGCTGTTAACTGTTTCAGATGTTGGTTGCTAATGGGAAATCTGTTGAGAGTCTCACAGATAGTAATTTTTTGTACTCAGGTATTAATAGTTGCAAATTAACAAACTCAAAGTGGCGAAATTAAATCTCACACAATAGACAATCAGATGCTAATCAGAGTGCCTGTATTTCAATTATTTTAAAAAGACAATAATGATCATTAATGATCTTTCACATAAACTATTTACGGTTACTAAGCTTCTTTTCAAAATTATTAGATTAAATTTCTAGGCATCACGTTTGGGAAAGTCTGTACCTTTTCATATTTAGCAGTCTACACAGTAAATTTTCGCACTCAAAAGCAGCCCAGTTATATTACGTTGGATCACGTTACGCGTGTTGTACAGCAATCAGAACTGAGACATTTCTCTCTGCATTCTGAATGTTAAATTAGCATTATGTATTCTTGTAGAACGAGACAGTATTAATAATTTCATTGAGACACATATAAGAGGTGACGCTGAAATTCCGGGCATAATATTTAATTTATGTTTTGGAAACATTACACAATTATAAAAGTAAACTGAAGCATTAGACGCAAAGAAGGGTAAAATTAAAGATTACCCATCCGCTAAATGATATAGGCTATACGGCAATTATAATAAAAAGCACACATAAGAAGATAGTTCGCACTAGTCACACCGTCATTTCACAAGAAATGTGTCATAAGTAGTTTCAATAAGAAGAAATTTAAACATATCTATTAATTCACCATCTAATTGGTCGCAAATTTGATGTAAAGGCCTATGCTGTTCCTGAGTCACCATGTCAGCAAAGTTTGTCATTGAATAAAGGGAATCTGGAGGTAGGTGATCGTCTCAATGAGCCATACATTGTTTCAAGAAAAGTTGATAGGCAAGGATACCTTCGGTTTCTGTGGTAGGATCTTCCAAAACTGCTTGAGGATATTCCTCTTAATCAACGTTAAAGAATGTGGTACATACATGACGGGGCACGAGCACATGTTGCTAAGACGATATCTAATGTACCACTACTGTCTGATAAGGATGTGTCGGGAAAGGCATCTACATAAGACACCGAGATCACCTGGCTTCAATCCGCTGGATTTTACAGTTTAGGGTCATCTCAAAGTGAAAGGTACACTACTTCCTTTGATAAGGTTGGAGAAGTAGATCTTTGAGATGTACAGTGTTGTCAAGTCATATGAGGTATACAAGTCAGTATGCTTCCGATTTGTGATACGTTTGTATTACAGTATTCGCAGCTCTACAACTGGAACTAAACAGATTAAGAGTAGGTTACTTAGTTAATCAGTTCGTAACCTATCCGATGAATCAATTCTCGACGAACGTTGTAATGTAGCAAGTGTCAACTGAAAAAGGACATTCTTACCTTTTAGCGACAAACCGACAATTTATAGTTTTGTAATCGCTGATTAACAGCTTATATCCATGAATTACTGTGTGATATGGGAGTTAACAAAAAGAAACGACTTTAAATATGATTTAAAAGGACTACTGCTTTCTGTGAAACATTTAATTTCCATTGGTACATTCACTATGAGTTTCATAATTGTGTATGGAAATACTTTTTGTGACGGATTCAATGTGGGGTAGCACAGATCATATTTCTTTCCAGTTTTATGTTAATATGTGTCAGTACTACTCTCTATGGCAAATGACAAATGTCACAAGTTAATTAACTGTTAGGCTGAAGATAATACATTATTACCAATTGGTGAAACTGATACGTAGAAGATGTGTGTGAATTTCTCGCACTCTCTACACCACTTGTGTGCAATGAATACTTTTAGCCTAAATTGCCCATAAACCATCACTACAAATTACTGGTATAATATGTCCAACATAACATATTGTTTACAACAAAAGCAGCTAAAATTAAAAGTGTTAGTAGGTCACCTATCTGGTGTTTTCAGTGTAAGCAGTCAGCAATACGTAGGCCTGTGTTCTTAAATCACTTTCATTGTTTGTTGTTTATTGTTCGTAAACTACATTGACAGATAAATGCGAGAACTACAGTTCAATCAGCTTAACAGCCCATGTACCTAATGACAACAAAAATTAGAAGAAAAGGTAATGGAAAATGAGGATCTTTTAGAAGACGGTCAGTTTGGATTTAGAAAAGGTAAAGGCCCTACGAATGCAGTTCTGACATGGGCATTATACTGGAGGCAAGACTTAGGAAAAATCAAGACACCTTCATAAGATTTATGAGCTTAGAAATAGTGTTTGAGGCGTAAGATTATGCGAGATGTTTCAAATTCTCGAAAAAATAGATTTCAGCTGTAGGGGACGGACGAGGAATATAAAGATGTACAAGAATCTAGAGGGAACAATAAGAACGGAAGACCTCCAGAGCGAAGTCCTCGGATTAAAAAGGGTGTAAAAGAGGAATGCAGTCCTCCTGCTCTACTAAGCTGTAAGAACTTGTATTAAAAATGGGAATAAGATGAGGATGCAATTTTTTTCGGCTTCTCTAAATCGAAGAGACAGTTAATTAACAAAAAGAAAGATTCAGAAGTGGGACTGAAATGCAGTTTGAAAAGATCTCAGTGATAAGAATCGTTCACTGCTACCGTCAGCGAGAATGAGGGATAATATTATAGGATCTGTTAATTATAATGAACAGTCTAGTGGAACCGCATCATGGATTGAGAGTGAACCAAGGAAGGACGAAAGTACCGAAAAGTAAAATTGCTATAGATAAACGAAGTGAAGAAGTGCGCTATTTTGGAATAAAAATAACAAATGACAGACGAAGCAAGGAGGATATAAGAAGCAGACGACAACAATCAGAACATCGCCAAAAGAAGTACGAAAATGAACCTTAATTTGAGAAAGAAAACACTGAGTATATGTGTTTGGAGCACGCCGTGTATGGAAGAGAGACGTTGGTTGTGGGAAAATCGGAATGGAAATGAATCGAGATGCTGGAGGTGAAGGATCACAGAACGATGCTGAAAATATGTAGACTTACAAAAAATGAGGTTTCCCTCCGCAGAATCGACGAGGAATGGAAAATATGGACAACGCTAACGAGAAGAATGAAGATGATATATATCTTAGATTAACTTCTACGGTCCTAGAGGGAGGATAATTTATATTCAGCAAAAATTATAGTGGACGACAGAAAGTGGAATAATACAAGTTATTTAGCTTGTTGGGTTAAATGCTACTCTGAGATAAGAGGAAAACGTGGCTGGTTCCACCAAACCAATCAGGAATTTGATGAGAAAAAGAATATACCAAACAAAACAGTTTTCTGCTTGGCGTGTTCAAAAAATTGCTATAAAATTTATAAATAATGTCTAGTAATAGTATCAGTGTAAGTGTAAGACTATGGTAGGAGAAGAAGGAGGTGGATACGGCAAACTAAATTCAAGAATGATCATTTGCCTCAACACTAGCGGCAATTATAAAAGTATTAATCGACGGATATGTGATGTTGCCTCTCGGAATACTGCGTAAAGGCTACGGACTGAAGTGATTATGGAGAGGCGAAAGATGTTCAGACTAGCGTTTCTGTCTGGTTTGTAATGATGTAGAATTTGGCTATAGCTACCTCTGTGGATTTTATCTTCACCACGACACAGAGTAATGTATGTTGTGTAATAAGAAGTCATAGACTGATGTTAATGATTTTTAATTTATTAACTATTTAATGTAAAACTACAAACCTTGTTTTATTTCCTTCGCCGCATGAGCGACGCAGACATCAAGAAAGAGCTGACGGCTATTCTTCGGACGCCCCCCCCCCCCTCCTCCTCCAGGAAATTTTACGTTACAGCATTAAATCAGCACCGGGTCAGCAGCTTTCTACCGTAAGAGTAAGCCGGAGACTACGCGAAATATCCTTCGACCGGTATTAATATACACCACTGACCATTAAAATTGCTACACCAAGCAGAAATGCAGATGATAAACAGGTATTCATTGAACTGACATGAGATTACATTTTCACGCAATTTGAGTGCATAGATCCTGAGAAATCAGTACCCAGAACAACCACCTGTGGCCGTAATAACGGCCTTGAAACGCCTGGGCATTGAGTCAAACAGAGCTTGGATGGCGTGTACAGGTACAGCTGCCCATGCAGCTTCAACACGATACCACAGTTCATCAAGAGTAGAGACTGGCGTATTGGGACGAGCCAGTTGGTCGGCCACCATTGACCAGACGTTTTCAGTTGGTGAGAGATCTGGAGAATGTGCTGGCCATGGCAGCAGTCGAACATTTTCTGTACCCAGAAAGGCCCGTACAGGACCTGCGACATGCGGTCGTACATTATCCTGCTGAAATGTAGGGTTTCGGAGGGATCGAATGAAGGTTAGAGCCACGGGTCGTAACACATCTGAAATGTAACGTCCACTGTTCAAAGTGCCGTCAATGCGAACAAGAGGTGACCGAGACGTGTAACCATAACATCATTCCGGGTGATAACGCCAGTATGGCGATGACGAATACACGCTTCCAATGTGCGTTCATCGCGATGTCGCCAAACACGGATGCAACTATCATGATGCTGTAAACAGAACCTGGATTCATCCGAAAAAATGACGTTTTGCCATTCGTGCACCCAGGTTCGTCGTTGAGAACATCACTGAAGGCGCTCCTGTCTGTGATGCAGCGTCAAGGGTAACCGCTGCCATGGTCTCCGAACTGATAGTCCATGCTGCTGCAAACGTCGTGGAACTGTTCGTGCAGATGGTTGATGTCTTGCAAACGTCCCCATCTGTTGACTCAGGGATCGAGACGTGGCTGCACGATCCGTTACGGCCATGCGGATAAGATGCCTGTCATCTCGACTGCTAGTGATACGAGGCCGTTGGGATCCAGCACGGCGTTCCGTATTACCCTCCTGAACCCACCGATTCCATATTCCGCTAACAGTCATTGGATCTCGACCAACGCGAGCAGCAATATCGCGATACGATAAACCGCAATCGTGATAGGCTACAATCCGACCTTTATCAAAGTCGGAAACGTGATGGTACGCATTTCTCCTCCTTACACGAGGCATCACAACAACGTTTCACCAGGCAACATCGGTCAACTGCTGTTTGTGTATGAGAAATCGGTTGGAAACTTTCCTCATGTCAGCACGTTGTAGGTGTCGCCACCGGCGCCAACGTTGTGTGAATGCTCTCAAAACCCAATCATTTGCGTATCACGGCATCTTCTTCCTGTCGGCTAAATTTCGCGTCTGTAGCGCGTCATCTTCGTGATGTAGCAATTTTAATGGCCAATAGTGTATATATAATCTCAAAACTAGTTATGCTGATATCACTATGGTAATCAGTTTATATTCTGACTACGATACACAATTATGGATGTCGTCATACGTGTTCTGCCAAAGGCAGGTTTTCACATGTAACTTTCCGTGCTCTCCTGTATTCTATCTCCTTCTTCACGTCTGCGCAGTCTAGGCTTCTCTTTATGTCGTCTATCAGCTTGTGTTACCTCCTCCCACAAACTACTCCTTCCAAAGCTTCTAATGGACAATGTTCCGTCTAGTTGTTCTTTCTCTTATGACCTTCAACAGTCTTCCCCTCTTACCAACTATTTATAACACTTTCTCGTTACTCACTCTTTCCATCCAACTTATCCTCTATTTTCCTCCACATCCACATCTCATGTACTACTAACCTCTTTTTCCATCCTCTCCTGTCAGTGTCCATGTTTCTGCCGCACAGAGTGACACACTCCAGAGGAAACACTTGCCAAATCATTTCCTCAGACCTTTACAGAGCTTGCCACATAATCATCTCCTCTCTCTGCTGAATGTCTCCTTCGCACTAGCAAATGCGCTTTAACACCTCATGATGGCATCTCAAGTCTTCAGTGATCGTATTTCCAAGATACTTAAATGTTCTTACTTAGCTAATGAAAACTCGGCCTTTCTTAATATTTGAGTCTCCTTTCTTTGCCGACCAACATACTCTTTGTTTTTGCTGTATTGATTGTCATCGCATATTTCACACAAGCCTCATTCAGATCTCTTAGCATTTTATTTACAGGTAATTCACGTTTTGGCGCTATCACATCAGCAACTCTTCTACATTTTCTTCTCCTCCTCTTTTTCCTTCTAAAACTTTCGCAACAATTTTTTCCAGGTGTAAATTGAAGAAAGAAGAGGAGAGTCAACAATCTTGTCTAACGCCCCTTCCAATGCTGCTTCATCCTGACATTTCATTTCCAAACCTTATTCTTATTTTCTGTTACGAATACAGAGTCTGTACCAGTCGTCCCTCTTACCTGTCTACCACTTTCCCCTTCAAAATATCGATAAGATTGTTCCATACTACTCTGTCAAAAGCTTTTTCCAAATCATTAAAACCAGCATAAATTTCTCTACTTTTCTCAATAAATCTTCCACTATCATTCTTAATAGAGGAATAACATCTCTCGTTCCGTTTCCTTTTCCAAATCCGAACTGTTCCTGCCCAATACACCTATAGAACTTGCCATGAAGCCTTTCATTCAGCACTCTCAACAAACCTCTGACTGAAAGTCCTACGCTCTTCTCTTTTTTGGTATTTCTCGTTTTATCAGCTGATACCATAACCGTTGCAAGCAAGTCGTCAGGTCACTCATTTTTTTGAAAACGTGGCGCTGTGATGTATTCGTTGGTGTTAATAAACCAAGTAGAAGTGATCTGAAGATAGAAACAAAAACTCTAATTTCCCTGTTTTATAGTTCAAACGTGAAGAAATTTATTACATGATGTGTCAGTTATGAAAGTGCAATCAACTGAGTCTCTATACTAAAAGAAGCATTTATATTGTGAGCAGTACAGAAAGTGAAAAAGAGTATCTCTGGTTTTAGAATAATTCGCCGAGATATATTTCCAAAACATGTTTGGCGATTCCAAGGACAGTGTGAGGTAGTAGAGAAATGCGAATAAAAATATTTTCCTCCAGTTAATTGACGGTAAACATAAAGTACATTAATGTTGAACTAATTTAATTTTCCATTTGAAAGACTGCGCAAAACTAAGAGATCCATTGTATTTACTTCCTAGTCTCTAGTGAGCGCTCCATTAAACATAATCAGTGGTCGTCTAAGTGAAGGGGCAATTAGCAACGATACTACACCGAATTTAATACAGAAATTCTAACAAGAAGTCATTATAAATCCTCGCTCCTATTCGGTCTGAGGAAGTCGAACACGCATTAAAATAAGTAAGTAGTGGTGTACAATAGCTGCGCACAGTCGACGAAAAATTTTTAAGATCTTATCAGTAGTAATGCTGTGTATCTGCTACGTCATGTAATACTATGTGTTGTTAGCAGAACCGGATCTGGAATATTTGTCGCCTGCGTGCAATTCGTTTCATCGACCCTGTAAATGGTAGTTTAACATACCAATACCTAAAAGAATTTTATGGAAAAAACACAGTGTTGATCACATTTTTTAGTATTTTAATGATCAGTTTGGACAGAGTTGGATCATCTACAGATGTAAAATACACAGGAAGACGGTAACTGTCAGCGGCGTCAGGTGCGTCGTTATAAAGAACTGATAAACAGTCTGCAGTGTGGCCTGCTTATGCACTATACTTTTAGACGCCACTCTGAGAAATTTCGAAGCACAGAAGTGTCATGAAAATGGACCGGCAGGGGCTGGATGTAGACGTTTTATTGAGAACGTAACAGTCTGCATCGGCTATGAATTTTGCCATAAAGAGGCAGTCTGGTTGGCGCGCTCTCGGGCAGTTTCCGTACTGCGGAGGGATGAATATTTAAAGTTGCGCCAATGGCTAACGACCAGCTGCAGTAGATGGATTACACTGCCCGCAACAGAGGGAGGCACTCTTTCAAGCTGCTCCTCCAGGTCACTGAGTCAAGAGTACGAGAGCAAGGTGAAAATGTTCTTATCCAGAGAGCGAACTCCAGCGTGTTTTTAGCCACAAAAAAAGCACCTACTTTTGACGTAAGTCCTCTTCGGTTAATGGAATTACACCAACGTTTTTCAGCGCTAGCGAAACGTATGCTACATTGTGCCTCACGAATGACGCAAGCGCTGACCTAGGCGTTATGCAGAACGAATAGCCCTGTAGACAAGCTGCGGTCACCAAATGACGCTCGGCTCGTTGCTCGGTTCAAAAATGGTTCAAATGGCTCTGAGCACTATGGGACTTAACATCTGAGGTCATCAGTCCCCTAGAACTTAGAACTACTTAAACCTAACTAACCTAAGGACAGCACACACATCCATGCCCGAGGCAGGATTCGAACCTGCGACCGTAGCAGTCGCGCGGTTCCGGACTGCGCGCCTAGAACCACTAGACCACCGCGGCCGGCCCGTTGCTCGGACTATGTGGCAAGTGACGAACGGTTTCAACACACAAATAAACCAGGATAATTGGGAGCGCCGATGGAAACACTGGAAAGAACTCCGAAAAACCGGTACGCCATCTAGCACTTCAGACTATGCTCCATATGATTTTCTGGCCCGCTTTGGGGTTTTCTTTTTTCAAGAAGTACGGGATGTTCAAAAAGTCTCACCGCAGTGCCGTACGATTGTTAGCCGCGCGTGCCGTATGACGCAGTGAATATACCGAAATGAAACTCAGTAAAATACAAGTTATTAATTTATTGAATATTCATTTTTACTTACAAATTTTCGCATTAAATGTTGAAAGTGTGCCGGCCGGAGTGGCCGAGCGGTTCTGGGCGCTCCAGTCTGGAACCGCGCGGCCGCTCCGGTCGCAGGTTCGAATCCTGCCTCGGGCATGGATGTGTGTGATGTCTTTAGGTTAGTTAGGTTTAAGTAGTTCTAAGTTCTAGGGGACTTATGACCACAGCAGTTGAGTCCCATAGTGCTCAGAGCCATTTTTTGTTGAAAGTGTCCCCCTGTTGTTGAACACTCAATTCAATTCGTCTAATCGTTTCCAAACACAAGCTCTAACATTTCTTCTGTAACAGAAGCAGTGAAAGTGGACATTGCAGTTTTCAATTCGTCGATGGATTTTGGACGGTTTTTATAGACAGTTGCTTTCGCTGCATCCCAGAAGAAAAAGTTAGGTGGTGGTAGGTCAAGCGATCGTGGAGGCTAAAGTCCCTGTGAAACTATGCGATCACCAAAAACATCAGCAAGCAGTTACATTGAAACGCGAGCTGTATGCGCGGTTGCACCATCTTGTTGAAAATAACCTTCCAGTATTTCACTTAACACAAGTTCTCCTATGAATGGGTACAGAATATCACTGCAGTATCATTTTGCGTGTATTGTTTCGTTGAAAAATATGGCACCCACAACTTGAAATTGCTATCCAAACTCCTATTTTCACGGATTGAAGTGGTTCCTCATGAATACACAAGGGATTTTCAGTACTCCACATACGAGAATTTTGAGAGTTCATGTACCCGGATTAATGAAACCACGCCTCATCAGTGAAAAACGTTTCGTTAAGAATATCCCTTCCATTTTGTTGAACGAAATTTTTGAACCATTGACAATAATGCAGTCTCTTGCCAAGATCAGTACTTTTCAGTTCTTGCACGACTGTCACTTTGTATGGGAAAAGGTCTAATTTTTTCTTTACAGCTGTGGGGGCCGTTTCGACACTAACATCGATTTCCTGGGCGAGTTTTCTTACTGACTTTTTCGGACTCATGGACATTTCATCGGAAATACCGAGTAGTTTATCCTCAGACAAAACGCTAGGACGACCACTTCTCGGTGCATCTGTCACTGAACCCGTACTTCGAAATTTGTTAATCAAATCTCGCACAGTAACGCGATGTGGGAGTGTTGTCTCCTGGAAAAATGAATTTAATGTTTGATGAACTGAAACTGTGTATTTACGGGCAGCTTTGAACACTTGTTCGACTAAAAACACACGTTTTTCAATGGTTAGCATTTTAACAGTGACAAAAACCAAATAAACGGACAAAGGAACTAAACTTAAACGTTCACGTCAACACGTAACGACATACACCAATGATACTACTGATGCTTGCTGAGATAAACGAAACACTGGAAGGGAAGTATCCCAGACAGGCGAATAATTATACGACACACACTCAAAACAATCATACGACACTGCGGAGAAACTTTTTGACCACCCGATATATCAATACATGGCGTACAAACCGCCTGCGACTGCCACAATTTTCTTGTTAGCATCGTCCATACTTTCTCTCGCAGATAAAAACTACGGGGTCTGGAAAACAGGCTTCCAGTATTTGGAGACGACGTTGTGGCAACTGTGCTGGGGATGAGTGAAGGGGGACAGAAAGGTAGCGTTATACCTCCCATTTCCAATAGATGCTATGGCTTGGCTTTGTCATGCAGAGTATATTCGTAATTGTGGTTCTGTAATTACTACTCAGCAAGCATTTCGCATTTGGTTCGAGATTGACTGATATGATTCTGTTCCTGATAGAAAAACTATTCCAGTTTGGGTATGAGGTCTTAGATCATCTGGCTCTGCACTGAAACGAAAGTCTAGTGACCGACCTCGGGTTGTAACAGCGTCTGAAAACGTGGCGGGTGTGAGAGCGTCCAAGAAGCAATCTCGAAGCGTTCAGCACTTAAACATGCAGTTCGCCTGGAGTTGTCTGATAGGACTGTGAGAATAATCCTGCACAGAGATGGTTACATGAACCCATACTAAACGGTGGTTACCCAAGAATTAAATGCGAGAAAATGCGAGGGATTCTAGAACTTGGAGAACTGCGTGCAGGGAAATTCTTCAGACTATTCCCCCCTGGCGCTGATTTCTTCTCATGGGGTCCACTTCCACTTGTCAGGTACTGTACGTAAACACAATTTACGCTACTGGGCAGCAGAAAATCTTCCGTAACTTCACCAGTGACCACTTCTCAGGCATGATGCGGCAGTTTGGCACGCCATATCTGAGTTCAGTGTTGGGATTAGTATTTTTCTGAAGAAGATGACCTAACGGGAATGCTTAATTCAAACTGTTGTTGCCGCATGTTACAGACCTACGTTAAACTAGTTTGTTGGGACCGCGAAGAGGGAGAAATAAGGTCCGAACAACACGGAGCCATAGCTCACACTTCTCGGCTTTTTCTAAAAATTTGAGACAACTGGTCCCTATACGACTTTCTCTTGGGGAGAAGACATCATCTGGGGAAAGTGGTATAGTATCTGTCGTTCAGAAATAAAAGTATTTTCTCTGTGCCTTTGTTTGGCTCAAAAATGGCTCTGAGCACTATGGGACTTAACATCTGAGGTCAACAGTCCCCGTACCTTTGTTTGTTTGTTTGTGTCTTTTTGGTGGACCCTGTACTTTAAAAGTATGAAAACGCACTACAATAAATAAAGTGCCTGTAGAACGCCTCACTGTACAATGCACTTGTGGTGAGACACAGTCGCAACTCCTGAAATTCGTCGTCCATAGCTTCTGGTCTTTCGAGTATGCACTACTGTCCTGTGTATTCGGATAAACCATGAAAATCGGCCGATCTACCTCACACAGGAAGAGATCCAGCCTGTGAGCAGATGGTAGAGACTAGTTCCGACGGTCGGGGCCTGCACGTTAGTGGCAAACGAGGTGGCTCAGATTGGAGAGCAGGATTTGTGAGAGAGACCCACTGAACTGGCCCGCTGTTCTGGCGCATCACGGAAATCCGCTAGTGTGTGGCTAGCTGTAGGCATCAGCTCTGTTTACTGAATTTCGAATTTTGTATAATCGAAAATCACTACGAATTTAACCCTTAACTACACTCACTATTTATACTGACGTCAGTAATTTCGTGGGGTAGTTTTCGACCTCAAAAACAAAAACATCTCAGACTTATTTACTTCTATGTTTCCCTAAACGGTTTATAAGAATAAAAAACGTTTCTACCTATAAAAAATCAATCTTTATTAAAAGATAAAATGTGATATTACCAGCAATTGAGGCTCGCTTCGGCCTCTTTAAAACACTTTTTTGAATTAACTTAAGAAAAAAAAGTGTTCAAAAACCTGTTTTGAGATCAAGTAATGACGAGTTAAGTAAAAAAAAAAAAACAACTGAAAACCATTTATGATGACAACAAAACTAACGCTTGTAATTTCGTGAGGTAGATTTCGAGCCCTTTTGATAGGTACCTACAGAAACAATAGTCTTCAGGCCCCTATGCACTCCATGTTCACACATCCAGAAATATCGATACTTCCATAACTGGAGCCATCAGTATCTGGATTCCGTGCCCGCCCGGTTGGTCGTGCGGTCTAACGCACGGCTTTCCGGGTGGGAAGGAGCGACTGGTCCCCGGCACGAATCCGCCCGGTGGATTTGTGTCGAGGTCCGGTGAACCGGGCACCCTGTGGATGGTTTTTAGGCGGTTTTCCATCTGCCTCGGCTAATGCGGGCTGGTTCCCGTTATTCCGCCTCAGCTACACTATGTCGACGATTGCTGCGCGAACAAGTTCTCCACGTACGCGTACACCACCATTACTCTATCACGCAAACATAGGGGTTACACTCGTCTGGTGTGAGACGTTCCCTGGGGGTTACACCGGGGGGCGAACCGCACAATAACCCTGGGTTCGTTGTGGGGCGGCGGAGAGGTGAAGTGGACTGCGGTAGTCGTCGTGGGGTTATGAACCACTGAGGCTGCGGCGGGGACGGAGCCTCTCCATCGTTTCTAGGTCCCCAGTTAACATACAATACAATACAATCTGGACTCCGTGAACTGCAAATACGAATTCACGGAATCCAGATATTGATGGCTCCAGTTATGCAAGTATCGATATATCTGACTGTCTATACATGGAGTGCACAAGGGCCTGAAGGTTGCGTTAATGAGATGACGAAAATGGACGGCTAAATATAATAACTTGTGAAAAAAAGGGCTGTTTGGCGAATATTCTTTGGTAAATATTTGACCGGTCGCTGTCTCGTGTCCACGATGGATCAATGGAGATTTAATCACGAATGTTTCCTACTTCGATGTATGCGCACAACGAAATAAATTTCGTTACTTGCTATATTTTCTGGAGTTGCCAATTTTAATGGCAATCAGAGTGAAACAAGATGGTTCAGATGGCTCTAAGCACTATGGGACTTAACATCTGACGTCATCAATCCCCTAGACTTAGAACTACTTAAACCTAACTAACCTAAGGACATGACACACATCTACGCCTGAGGCAGGATTCGAACCAGCGACCGTAGCAGCAGCACGGTTCCGGACTGAAACGCCTAGAAACACTCGGCCACAGCGGCCGGCAAAAGCAGATGATGACAGATGATTCCTGGTCCTCTGTGAAACTGCGAGCGGAAAAGCGGGTACTTTACACAGAGATCCCGGTGATTGGTACGTCTGCTGAGAGAGCGTTCCAGATTCACCGTTTTGAGAGAGAGCGCGGTGAGTAGTGGCGTCGGTCGTTCACTCGCGCCATTCTGCGATGTTCGCGGAAACCTGACACTGCGTCGCAGGCGGAAGTGCGCCCGTCGCTCGCCGGTCGCCTGTGCTCGGTCGAACGCGGCGGGCCGGCAAGTTTTCCCTCCGAGTGCACCCGATACCGAGCAAACGGACGCTGAACCCGCTGCGGCGCCGACTCGTTCGCATTGCCTTTCCCCGTCTCGCAGTATCACGTGACGCTCCCCCGAGCCACCCTCTTCGTATTACATGCACAATCATCAGAGTATTTGAAATTTAAAGACGTTAGTTTATAGGAGAACCCCGCTGCGCTGTCTCGTGCAGAGAACCCCACCTGAAATCCTGAGAACTACAACTACGAAGGGCATTCAGAAACTAACGCCTCCCATTTACTGTCGCGGGAACTACACAGTGCTCAGAAAGTTTCTGTGCAGCTAGAATATACGTCGAAAATCGCGTCCACGAGCGGGTGTACTAGTCTGAACACGCTTAATTTTAATGCAAAAGGCTTTTTGAAAATCTGATTGTGGTATGCTCTTCACTGTGAG